>NC_141013.1:21127058-23527058 GCF_052327205.1 Somniosus microcephalus
GAGCGCCGTTGCCCCGGGTAACGTGATGCATGGGGGGTGGTGAGGAGCTTAGCAGAAGCCCTAGCTCGGGCCTGGCTGGGCAAGAAAGGCCCAGGCTTTCAGGGCCTAACAAAAAAACGGGGAAAGGTAGCAAAAAGAATGTTGAGGTTAGAAAAAATATTTACAAATGAATGAAGTTTTTTTTAAAACTATTTAATAAATTCAATTTTATTTTGCTGGAAATGTATATTTGAAAAGAAAGACGCAGAAAGCAGGAAAAAGAACGGAAGCAAGATGGCGGCGACTCACCTCGGTTCAGAACGATAAGGCCCGCCCACACACGCACCGATTGGTCGACCGTCAGGTCACCAAAGCGTAGGATTGGTCAATCGTCCCGTCACTCGACCGTAGGAGGGCCCGGCCGCACGCGGCAGCAAGCCGCCGTACGATTGGTCGACCTCGAGGTCACTCTGTCGCTAATGAGCGGATAATGAGATGCTAATGAGCGGAACGTTGAAGGTTTTTCGGATACTGCAGGCGCGATTTTAGCCCGGCCGAAACGTAAATACGCTTAAAACCGTCTCGGAAGCGTAAGCTTTCTTTGGAGGTAACGCGCGCGTAGGCACGCCCTGTAACTTTCGAGCGCATAGCCCGACAGATGCACACGCGATGACAGACAGAATGACAGAATGACAGACAGATCGACCGATTTATATATATAGATATTTTTTTATTTGAGACATTTGCAAGGGATGATGAGAAATGTTTCCTAACAAGACGCTATAGAAATTACTAATTGAAACTGTGCAGAGCAGGAAGACTTCACCTGCCACTGAATGTATTTAAATAGTTATTTTATGTTTTGTTTAAGAACAAAATGTAAAATGATGATTAGAAAGCTAACATTAATGCTGTGTTCAGGTGCATTGGGTAGCACTCTTTCATGTAAGTTGGATGGTCAGGAAGAGCTCCTGCTCAACTTCTAGTAGAGTAACACCACACATCTATGGGATCAGTCAAACCAACATGATGTCGACAAGCTCCTGGTGTTGACAATGCCTGTGATTGGGAGCTTGTCCCTTGGTTGGTGAGAAAAATCCTGTACTTCTACTGGAGCAGTTTGAAGGGACAGGCATTATGGCCGTGATTTCCCCTACCCTCGGCGGGTCCGGGGCAGGAGACGTCAGTGGTGGGTCCTGACCCCGCTGCTGGCTCTAGCCTGCTGTGTAGAATGATTTTACGCCGATTGGGCTTGTTAAGCCCGTCCAGCACGTTTTTCAGCCAATTGAAGGAAGCAGGTCTGATGACGTCATTTGCTGATACGTCATCAGCCGGTTTCCTTAAAGGGACCATGCGCAAATTAATTTTGACAGTTGTGTTGTCAGTGTTCTACAGCATTGAGGTGCTGCAAACATTGACAAGCATGGCACGAAGGCACAAAGCTGCACCCAGGCTCTCCCATGACTCCCTCCATATGCTTATGGAGGGAGTCACAGCACGCAGGGAGGTCCTCTTCCCTTCCAATAGGCGGAAGAGACCTCCCCAGGAGACCAACGCAGCCTGGTTGCTCATTGCACAGGAGGACACAAGCAGGGATGTGGTCAGGAGGACCAGGCTGCAGTGGCGCAAATCTTTCAATGATCTCATTAGATCACGAAACGTTACTGCAAAGCCACACTCAACCTCATCCTGCTGTGCCTCTCATCACATCCCCATCACTCTGCCTTCCCTACCCTACTCCTGCACATTCTTACTCACACCAACTTACCTTGCACCTCCACCCATCCCTCTCTATCTACATTGTCACTTCCCCATCTCACTAGCCACCCCTCACACTTACCCTCATCCTAGTCCAATCATACCAACTAACAACACACAAGGGTAGGCACTTGTGTGTTTTAGCCAATGTTCATGTAAAGTTCCTAGTCCTGAACTCACATCTTTCTCCAGTTTCTCTCCGATCTCTCCGTGATCATCTTGTCCATGAGACCCACTTCCTGCTCCCTCGACCCTATTCCTACCAAACTGCTGACCACCCAACTTCCTTTTCTGGCTCCCATGTTAGCTGACATTGTTACCAGTTATCTCTCCTCAGGTACTGTCCCCCTCACCCTCAAATCTGCCATCATCATCCTGGATGTAAGAAAATTACTAGGCACTTGGTCTAAGCGTTAAACAAAGCTTTAATCAACTGTTTTACAACATGGAGGTCTAGTTGTGTCCTTCACTAGATCCTGTTAAGAATGTCCTGCGCAAGCTGGGCCCGTGCCTGAGTATTTATACTCTCCCTGGACAGCGCCACCTGTAGGCCAATCAGTATTATTTCATAAGTCTTTCTTTCATGAATGACTGATTCATGTCAATCCCTCTCCTCAAAAAACCAACCCTTGACCCCCTCCATCCTTGCAAACTACTGCCCCATCTCCAACTTCCTTTTCCTCTCCAAAGTCCTTGAATGTGTTGTCGCCTTCCAAATCTGTGCCCATCTTTCCTGCAATTCCATGTTTGTATCCCTCCAATCAGGCTTCCGCCTCTGTCACAGAGCCGAAACGGCTCTCAAAGTCAGAAATGACATCCTTTGTGACTGTGACAAAGGTAAACTATCCCTCCTCGTCCTTCTTGACTTGTTAACAGCTTTTGACACAGTTGACCACTCCATCCTTCCCCAATGCCTCTCCACCGTCGTCCAGCTGGGTGGGACTGCACTCGCGTGGTTCCATTCTTATCTATCTAATCATAGCCAGAGAATCACCTGCAATGGCTTCTCTTCCCGCTCCCGCATCGTTATCTCTGCTGCCCCTTGGCGACATCATCCGAAAACACATAGTCAGTTTCTCCATGTACGCTGATGACACCCAGCTCTACCTCACTACCTCTTCTCTCAGCCCTTCCATGGTCTCTAAATTGTCAGACTGCTTGTCCGACATCCAGTTCTGGATGAGCAGAAATTTTCTCCAATGAAATATTGGGAAGACCGAAGCCATTGTTTTCGGTCCCCACCACAAATTCCGTTCCCTAGACACTGACTCCATCCCCCTCCCCCAACATCTGTCTGAGGCTCAACCACACTGTTCGCAACCTTGGTGTCATATTTGACCCTGAAATGAGCTTCCGACCACATATCCGCAGCATAACAAAGACCGCCTATTTCCACCTCCGCAACATCGCCCGTCTCCGCCCTTGCCTCAGCTCATCTGCTACTGAAACCCTCATCCATGCCATTGTTACCTCTATTCCAACACACTCCTGGCTGGCCTCCCACATTCCACCCTACGTAAACTTGAGGTCATCCAAAACTCGGCTGCCCATGTCCTAACACGCACCAAGTCCTGCTGACCCATCACAGCTGTGCTCGCTGACCTACATTGGCTCCCGGTTGAGCAGCGCCTCGATTTCAAAATTCTCATCCTTGTTTTCAAATCCCTCCTGGCCTCGCCCCTCCCTATCTCTAATATCCTTCAGCCCCACAACCCCACGAGATATCTGCGCTCCTCTAATTTTGACCTTTTGAGCATCCCTGATCATAATTGCTCAACAATTGGTGGCTGTGCCTTCTGTTGCCTAGGCCCTAAGCTCTGGAATTCCCTGCCTAAACCTCTCCGCCTCTCTACATCCTTTAAGACATTCCTTAAAACCTACCTCTCTTTGACCAAGCTTTTGGTCACCTGCCCTAATTTCTCCTTATGTGGCTCGGTGTCAAATTTTTTGTCTTATAATACTCCTGTGCAGTGCCTCGGGACGTTTTACTATGTTAAAGGCGTTATATAAATACAAGTTGTTGTTGATGTGGTGTCAATCATTAAACTTTTATTTTCAACACACTGTATTCTTGGACGCTTTGTGAGTTGCAGTGAATGGTGAAACATAACGGTATCCCCACAATGGTGATGAGTGTGAACGGAATGGGTTGGGCATTGTAGGGATGCTTTATGGTGTTGGTGTGGGGTGGTGCCAACCTGGCGTATCATGTGGCAGCCAGGGTGTACAGTGTCAAGTGAAGTAAATCTGGCTATGGTGAGGCCATCCCTGGCAGCAATGTGGTTGGGTGCTGATGCCCTCTGTCCTGTGCAGCATCAGTTGATTGCAGAGAAGGTTGGTGTTGTTGTTGGTGCTGCTGGTGTTGGGACTGATCGTGGTGGGATTCTGAGGACCAAGGTGAGATTGTTTCAAGGGCACCGATGCTGATGTAATAGATGGCAGGTGAAGTTGAGATGACAGAAGTGATCTGTCAATGGTGAGAGAGGTTGTTCCAGTGAGGTGGCATTGGATAGAGAGTTGACTCCAAACACTTGCAACCTGCAGAAAGCTCAATCTGTCTTCCAAATGCAGTAAGCAACAGATTCAGAGCTTGGAAAGTGAACAGCTGTGAGATGGGAGCTTTTATAGCACATTTGCAGCTGACAAGAGATGATTCCATGCTCATACAACTCCCAACCTCATTACCCGACGTGATCCTCGAGCAGCGTGGACCCCGTGGGCGACCTTGTAAAATGGCAAGACGAGCTCAAAATACTTTTTAATGGGCTGTTAACAAGGTCATGATGACCTGAATTGCCTCCCCTGCCGCTGCGTGTCAGGTCTGTTCAGCAGAGACCCAACATCTGGGAAAGTCAGGCGGAGGCGGGTTGACAGCGGAGTCCCGAACCGGTCAAAAAAAAATTCCCACCCGAAGCCGCCACCGAAAGGCTGACCCCCCGAAAAATTCCCCCTTTTTGGATTTGAATGCCACAAGATTTGTTTGGTGGATCGCAATGTTTGCAAGGAGCGCAGGTGGCCCAAGAATGGACTTGGATTGGGCCAAGTTGTCAGAAAAGCAAGGTGGGGGATGGGGACCTTCTTGGAATGGGCGACACAGAATTCCCAGGTGAGCCGCTCAAGGAGAACGGCAAGAAGTGGCAGGTGCAGTGACAGCCACGGACACCTTACGCTGGCCGCAATGCAGGTAGAAATGTAATGACTTTCAGGTCAGCCAAGGTAGGACAACCCACCTGTTAAATGTAGTGTACTAAACACTTCGAATTACCACCCCCCCCTCACACTGTCTCAAAGTACTTTACAAGGGTTACCACGAATGCTCATTATGCAGCAGGGCACATTTTGCATCACCACCCTTCCTCTCGGTTTCTTCACTCACATCCTTACACGCATTCAGACAAAGCAAATCCTTCCATCTAATGTAACTGCATGATGCATGTATAACCCACTATGGGTTCCATGTTGACATTTTGGTATCACCATAAGTCATAATGACAATTGGAATATTTCACTTTAATGCTAGTTGAAGGAGAAGGCAACCCACAATCAAGCAAGAACACAATTACACAGAGCAAATAACTTGTAATTGAATTTACAGCACAGAAACAGGCCATTTGGCCCAGCTGCTCCATGCTGGTGTTTATGCTCCACTCGAGCCTCCTTCCGTCTTTTCTCATCTAACTATCAACCTAACCCTCTATTTCTTTATGTGCTTATCTAACTTCCCCTTAAGTGTTTCTATACTATTCGCTTCAATCACTCCCTGTGACAGCGAATTCCACATTCTCACCACTCTCTGGGTAAAAGAAAAACATGCGATTGTTAGATGACCGAGGTGGGTCACCTTGTTGAAATATGTGGTTAAGTAGAAGTCACAATTGTTCTGCCCGAGTGATGGTCCATTTTCCTGCATGAACAACCTGAAATGTTGACCACTGCCTCGGACTAGCCGCTTTTAACCCATTCTTTATGCATGCGTTCGTCCCGGATGAAGGTAGAAAGAGCAGTGTTGGGTAACTGATGGAGCAGGTCCGAATCTATTCGCATCCTTCTCGTCTTCCATCAAATTTCTGTCACTGACCCAATTCATTCTTATCTCAGTTGGCCCTTTTGTTTCTGCAAATGGACTCTTGTCCCACTGTTCCCACTATTGCTCTAGATTATTTGATTAATCCCAGATTAATGCACCACAGGAAGATGACATTCCCCAACATTTGTTCTCTAATTCCATAACAAGAAGAACCTTACAAATACAGGGAAAGAGGCCAGGGAAAGTGCTGCAGATGGAGAAATAGCAAGACTGGCCCCAGTTCAGGGTTGTGGTAAGCTTCTCTTGTTCTTTCTTCTCATACTATCCTCTCACTGGCAACAAGCCATATACTGAAGCACTTTATCATGTTACTCCTGGTATTGAAAGTTACATCTGAATGCTTCTCAAAGACATCCTTATAACCTTTCTTTATCTTTCTCTAGGTGTGCCAGAGGAAGCCAGCCCAGGCCCCACTGCCAGCAACACACCATTATTTCACAGCACACATCGTTAACCCACTGCCACTAGGCAGTATTTCGCAGCACATATTGTCACTCACTCTATCCCTCCTAAGCACGAGCTCAGATATATCCACCCTGAGCGGTTTAAAGAGTGAGCTGGAGAGGAGTGCACTGGGGATGTGACAGAGCATGAATGATCCGAAGCAGGTGACAGAGGCAGAGAAAGAACAGGATCCTGCTGTCTAGAGGGCATTCACATCTCAGCTAATGAGACTTGGATTTCAGAAGTGTAGCACAGCAAAATGAAGGATTGTGGCAAAAGGTAGCTTTGGGAAATGAAAAATAAAAAAACTTAGTAAAATATTCAATGCTGAAGTACCAAAATGCTCCCAGTCCACTACCTCCCTTTAACAGTACGCTGACACTTCACACGTTTACTGTTGGTGCAAAGCTGCAGTGGCCAAGGAGAGTGAATCAGGTTTCAAAGGTTGAACTTACTCTGAAGGGAAAGGGATTGAGATTACACACTTCAGGGTGCCTCCCTCCACTTTGTTCCAATACTTTCTTTTAAACAGGAGATAACCAAAATTGCATATATAGTATTCCAAATGGCCTCACCCAATGAGTAAGAGTTAAAGTGACCTATCTAACTTGTAATCAAATGGATCTACAGATATATCCAAGGAACCGATTTTCCTTGTTAACAGCATTAGTGCATCATCAGCAATTGCACCCAAACTCTTTTCCCATTCCACAATTTTCAGCAGAAATGTTTCCATTGTTACATCGAATCCTTGTGTCCTTACATTTTTCCTGTTATCTCTCCTTAAATTCCATTTGCCATTCCTTAACCTATCCACTTGGTTTGTCCAGGTCCATTTGTGTAGTCAAGTCTCCCCTACACTGCACACCTGACCAAAATAACTTGGTGTAATCAGCCAGCTTTACAACATTACCAGAAGATTCCATCACCAAGAGGATCCAAGACTGTGGAACGCCACTAGTTATCGTCCCAATACAGAACCTTGCCTATTTATCATCACTTTCTGCTTTCTATTGCTTAGCCTATTTGCTACCCAGCTAGCTATTTTGTCAGTAATGCACTTTTACCTTCATTAAAAGCCTCGGATGCAGCAGCTTATCAAATACCTTCTGGAAATCTCAGTGTATTATATCCACTGGATATTCCTCATCCACTACTTCAGTTACCTTTGCAAAAGAGTGCAAAGAGATTTGTGAAGCACAGTCAACAACCATGGTGACTCCCCCTTTATGCAGCCAGAATATTTGGTTCCTAGGACTCCATGTAGCTGAATTTAAGGAACTGAAAGCATAACATAAGAAATAGGAGCAGGAGTAGGCCATTTGGCCCCTCGAGCCTGCTCCGCCATTCAATAAGATCATGGCTGATCTTCTACCTCAACTCCACTTTCCTGCACTATCCCCATAACACTTGATTCCCTTAATATCCAAAAATCTATCGATCTCTATCTTGAATATACTCAACGACTGAGCCTCCACAGCCCTCTGGGGTAGAGAATTCCAAAGAGTCACCACCCTCTGAGTGAAGAAATTTCTCCTCATCTCAGTTCTAAATGGCCGACCCCTTATTCTGAGACTGTGGCCCCTGGTTCTAGACTCCCCAGCCAGGGGAAACATCCTCCCTGCATCTACCCTGTCAAGCCCTGTAAGAATGTTGTATGTTTCAATGAGATCACCTCTCATTCTGCTAAACTCTAGGGAATATAGGCCTAGTCTACTCAATCTCTCCTCATAGGACAATCACCCCATCCCAGGAATCAGTCTGGTGAACCTTTGTTGCACTCCCTCTATGGCAAGTATATCCTTCCTTAGGTAAGGAGACCAAAACTGTACACAATACTCCAAGTGTGGTCTTACCAGGACCCTATATAATTGCAGTAAGAAATCTTTACTCTTATACACAAATCCTCTTGTACTAAAGGCCAACATACTATTTGCTTTCCTAATTGCTTGCAGTACCTGCATGTTAACTTTCAGTGATCTGTGTACAAGGACACCCAGATGTGGCATCAAGGAGCCCTAGTAAAACTGAAGTCAATGGGAATCGGGGAAAACTCTCCACTGGCTGGACTCATACCTAGCACAAAGGAAGATGGTTGTGGAGGTTAAAGGTCAATCATCACAGCCCCAGGACATTGCTGGAGGAGTTCCTCAGAGCAGTATCCTAGGCCCAACCATCTTCAGCTGCTTCATCAATGACCTTCCCTCCAACATAAGGTCAGAAATGGGGATGTTCGCTGATGACAGAACAGTGTTTAGTGCCATTCACAACTCCTCAGGTAATGAAGCAGTCCATGCCTGCATGCAACAAGACCTGGATGTTCAGGCTTGGGCTGATGTGTGGCGTGAATGCTACCTGCCACTTAAGTGCCAGGCAATGACTATCTCCAACAAGCGAGAGTCTAACCACCACCCCTTGACATTCAACGGTATTACAATTGCTGAATCCCCCACCATCAACATCCTGGGGGTCACCATTGACCAGAAACTTGACTGGACCAGCCACATAAATACTGTGGCAACAAGAGCAGGTCAGAGGCTAGGTATTCTGTGACGAGTGTCTCACCTCCTGACTTTCCAAAGCCTTTCCACCATCTACAAGGCACAAGTAAGGAGTGTATACTCTCCACTTGCCTGAATGAGTGCAACTCCAACAACACTCAAGAAGCTCAACACCATCCAGGACAAAGCAGCCTGCTTGATTGGCACCCCATCCAACACCTTAAACATTCACTCCCTCCACCATTGGTGTACCGTGGCTGCATTTACAAGATGCACTGCAGCAACTCGCCAAGGCTTCTTCGACAGCACCTCCCAAACCCGCAACCTCTTCCACCTAAAAGGACAAGGGCAGCAGGCGCATGGGAACACCACCACCTCCAAGTCACACACCATCCTGACTTAGAAGTATATCGCCGATCCTTCATTGTCGCTGGGTCAAAATCCTGGAACTCCCTACCCAACAGCACTGTGGGAGTACCTTCACCACACGGACTGCAGCGGTTCAAGAAGGCGGCTCACCACCACCTTCTCAAGGGCAATTAGGGATGGGCAATAAATACTGGCTTAGCCAGTGATGGAAACATCCCATAAACGAATAAAAAAAGGTTCCTCTGAACACCAAACATTTCCCAATCTCTCACCATTTAAAAAACTCTGCTTTTCTATTTTTCCTACCAAATTGGATAACTTCACATTTCTCCACATTATATTTCATTTGCCATGTTCTTGCCCACTCATTATATCCCCTTGAAGCCTCTTTGCATCCTCCTCACAATTTACATTCCCACCCAGCTTTGTATCATCAGCAAACTTGGATATATTACATCTGGTCCCCTCGTCCAAATCATTGATGTAGATTGTGAATAGCTGAGGCCCAAGCACTGATCCTTGCGGTACCCCACTAGTTACAGCCTGCCCATACGAAAATGACCCATTTATTCCTACTCTCTGTTTTCTGTCCATTAACTAATCCTCAATCCATGCTAGTATATTACCCCCAATCCCATGAGCCCTAATTTTATTTACTACATAGAAAGTAAAGCTGCTATTAAAAGATAGTGGCAAGGTACTGTTAACTACTGAATCAGTTGGCGCAAACATTACAGGAAAAAAAGTCCAAGTTATTTTAAGGTATGCCTTAAAAAGCTCCTCATAAAATATTTACCTTTACAGGAGTTAATTTATTCACAGCTGCATTCAAAAGGTACTAGAGACACATTGATCAGTCATGCAAGTGTGTTAGGTTGTGCCTTCACTTCAGTAAAAAGTGTTACAATTAGTTGATTAATCCCTTTATGCAACAAGGAAGATCAAAAATTAGCAGAAATAAATTGAAGTTGTGCTTAAACCATCAGTGAATCCAGGGATCTCCTGCCTTCCTGGTTCAGCCATTTAAAAAAAAAGTCAGTTCACATACTGATGCTGAGACAAACAGTTAAATTAATAAAGTTATTCACATATTAGGAATAACATTCTTAATCCTACAAGATAATTAATTTTAAACATTACTCCTAATTGCATTGTCTTCTCTTTTTAACAACCTGTTCTCTTCTGTTACATTTTTCCAAGATGTTTTCAGTACTTGTATTTCAAATTTTTTTAAATGCTTATACTTTATTTCTATTTAATATACCCAATATATTCTATTCATTTTTGTTTTAAAAAAAACACTCTGAAAATATTTTACTTACTTTCTTCAGCCTCCTGGATCCCATTCGGTATTTCGGAAGTGGGAACCATATATAAAAATAACGTTTTGATTGGCTAGAAAGAAAGTTCCAATGGCCATTTTTCAGCCAGTCAATGCCTGGAAGTGTAAGAATTGATCGAATGTGACCGTGTCAATCCTGGACATCATTTTCTCACATCAAACAAGGAGGCCTGCGACCACTTGCTGAATTACCTCAAGGGGATCCGAGACCATGCCCAGATAGCTTGCCAGTGGTGCGCCAAGGATTTTAGTCCCAAAGTCCAGATAATTTTTCTGTCCCGATTGATATCACCTTCATATACTTCTCTTGCATTTTGAAGAACATCTTCAAAAATTGTGGATCAAGGGAGCCAACATCACAATTCACCATATCAATGGCTGAGGATGTTGTTCAACATGAAGAAAAAAACATCAATTATATTTGAACCTGATATTCTCATTCATAGATCTTAACACACAAATGCAAAATCTCCTCTGCAAACTGAACAATTGTCTCTGGCGAATTCTTGTGTGTTGCCACAACTCTGGCATAAGATTTTGAGACGTTATTAGACAGATAAGAGCTTCACATAAGGCACCAAAACCACTGAAAGTCACACAAAATTGTTCAGCTTCTGTATCCTTCCAAGAGTTGGGTTTAGGTCTGCATGCTATAATTCCACTTGCTTTAAATACAACTAGAACATCTCTTAATATTGTCTACTTTGTGTCCAGTAAAGGTTCATGCTACACAAGCAGTTATAATCCTGAATGAACTTCCTCCATTTCAGAAGCTGTCACTTTCTCGTTATTGGGTCGCTTTCTTCCTTGCCACTGTTGTTATTTAGATGAATAAAAACATGCACATTGAACGTCTTCCAAAATCTTTTTTTGGCATTTTCTCAAACTGCAAACAGCTGCTCCTCCGAATGTCAGTTATACTGCAGGCACTGGTCTCAGACAGGTGGCCATATACTGCAGTGTGTAGTTGGCAGATTCGGGTGCCTGTGTAGCACTGGAGCTCTGTACAAGTCAGGAGTGTGATGGAATACTCTCCATTTACCTGGATGAGTGCAGCTGCAACTACACTCAAGATGCTCGACACCATCCAGGACAAAGCAGCCCGTTTGATTGGCACCTCATCCACCACCTTAAACATTCACTCCCTCCACCACCGGCGTACCGTGGCTGCAGTGTGTACCATCTACAAGATGCACTGCAGCAACTTGCCAAGGCTTCTTCGGCAGCATCTCCCAAACCCGCGACCTCTTCCACCTAGAAGGACAAGGGCAGCAGGCGCATGGGAACACCACCATCTCCAAGTTCCCCTCCAAGTCACACACCATCCTGACTTAGAAGTATATCGCCAATCCTTCATCATCACTGGGTCAAAATCCTGGAACTCCCTCCGTAACTGCACTGTGGGACTACCTTCACCACACGGACTGCAGCGGTTCAAGAAGGCAGCTCACCACCACCTGCTCAAGGACAACTAGGGATGGACAATAAATGCCGGCCTTGCCAGTGATGCCCACATCCCATAAGCGAATAAAAAAAAAAACATGCAGGTTGTACATACCTTCACACGCTTCTGATTGGCAGTTGCATTTTATTAGGAGAGGTGATGGGAGGGTCAGCTCTCCTGGTTAGGGTCAGTGAGTAATTGAGCCACAAATAACAACTTTGATCCCCAGTCTGTACCGAATTAACTGATCTCAGTTTGGACTGCAATGGAGGGGGAAGGGGGTCTAAGTTAGCTTCAGTGCGCTGGGTTAGAAGGAAAAATTGGTCATCTGCATGAACACGTTTGAGAGAACAGGATTGGGCTTGATCTTGCTATTTCCTCCCCCCACCCCCCTGCCCACAGTTAAACAGCTGCTGATATTCACGGTCTAGACTCACACATGATGACTGGTCAGTTGAGCGAAATACAATCATTCCTTTCGAACCATATGCAGGCAAGGTGTCAGGCGAGAACTAGGTGGAAAAGGAGGAAAGAAACTCCAAGCAGGTTCAACAGATAACTTGAGAACTTTTTAAGGTTGGCTTTACAGCAAAATACAGTCAAATCCAAGTGATGTGAGACCACCTTCAGGGGATAGTGCCACAACATTTACAATTAGTGCATTTCTCAGTCAGATTGTTGACCTGCTTCAGATCACTGATTTTGTGCTAATGTGTATACTAAACCACTTCGCATCAATGTGTAAGTGATAGTGTAACTGGCCCATACACTCGGACCTGGGATTTGTACAATACAAAGGCTAATCTACTCCACATTTTGAGCCAGTTTTCTAAATTCCAATGCGATATTCAATTTTTATGTCTATTAATTTTCTTAAACCTATTCAAATATTTCTGATTATACCCAGTAATTGGGCCTACATTTTCCGTCCAACCTTCTAAAAGTGTTTAAATTCCGTCTGCATTTTACAGTGCAATCACACTCCACAAGTTTAACGTCAGTTTGAAGCCAAAACACCTTCATACTGATGCTAAACCAGGGAGTGCAAACTGGATATGAAGGCCAATCTTGACTCCCAAACAAAGCAGATTACAACTCCCACCTCCAAGGAGTTTCACTCTGCTTTGGCCTGGTGTCAGGTTGGGTCCTGACTCTGAATTCAATCTGCATTTACACTATAACTGCAGCATCAGTATGAAGTGAAACTGCTTCACACCAATGCTATCAATCCAATGTGAATGCACCCTTAAATATAAAACAGGTTTTTACAATCCTTTTTCTTCTAAATGTAACAATAACAGAAATGTATACCTTGTACCATTTGCCTGCAGCCTTTTCCCATACTTGAACCAGAACACATAGTTGTAAACTCACAGGCCTGATCTTCGCAGTCTGAGAACTAATTAACTCCCCCAAAACATCCCAAAACATTTGAGAATCTCTCCCCTCCATTACTTTGGGAAGCAGTGCTGAAAGTTATTAAGTGGTTGAACTGAAATTATAAACACAATTGCCTGAAGTGTTTTTACATGTGAAACAAATGGTTTCAATAATGCTTTCTAACTGACCAGTGGTCTTTAGTGAGTAATATTATTAGGCAACAAAACACAACAATTGTCTACTTACATCAAAAACATACAGAAAGAATGCTTTAAAAATGAAAAACCATTTTCTATTTCTGAAACATATTTAGTTTGAGGGTGCAAATAGTAGTTTTAGAGCTAGTTTGTATGTTATTGACATGACTGTTTTGGAACTGAGTGTACTCTTTTGAGCAACCCATAAACAAATAAACTGTAACTTAACAAAAATACATTAAATGAAACTTAACAAATTAAATAAAAGTTCGGTTGACCGGGGTGATGATACACTCCAGTCCCTGCAGTACCCACGGTCCCGGAAGGCCTCGAGCGTGCTGGCGGACACCGCGTGCTCCATCTCCAGGGTCACCTGGAACTGAGAGTAGAGAAAGTTATAAACCCAACTACTGTGGCCAATAGTTGATTACTATATGATGCCACACAATGCATCCTAAGGGTTACTATTAATGATTTTTGTCAGTGAGTATATAATAATGTAACCTATCGTATTGAGTTGGGTTCAACAGGTACAGTAGCATCGTGGTTATGTCACTGGGTTAGTAATGCAGAGATCCAGGACTAATGATCCAAGAGACACAAGTTCAAATCCTGCCACAGCAGCTGGGGAATTTAAATTCAGTTAATTAAATAAATCTGGAATAAAAAGCTAGTGTCAGTAATGGTGACTATGAAACTATCAGATTGTCATAAAAACCCACCTGCTTCACTAATGTCCTTTAGGGAAAGAAATCTGCTGTCCTTACCTGGTCTGGCTGATATGTGACTCCAGACCCACAGCAATGTGGTTGACTCTGAACTGCCCTAGCAAGCCACCACCTTCTCAAGCGCAATTAGGGATGGGCAAAAAATGCTGGCCTTGCCAGTGATGCCCACATCCTGTGAATGAATTAAAAAAAAATTGGCTTATTTTCTGTGTACCTGTCCGTCACACCATTTTTTGTGTCTGTGATACATCTATATTAAATATTTTGTCTTCTGTAGAGTTTCAATAGTTTGTACCTAACGATTCGCGTGCCGAAATTACAAATGGAATTATAAGTGATCAGATAAGTCAAACCCTCACATACTTCAACCTGCTTGAAATAAAGACATTTCATCCATAACCGGCAACTGAGTCGAATTTCTTGGTAGTCTAACAACCATAAAACAAAAAGATGTTGGAAATCTGAAATCAAAACAGAAAGTGCTGGAAACACTCAGCAGGTCAGGCAGCGTCTGTGATGAAAGGAAGGTGGAATTAACGTTTCAGATCGACACCCAAACCGGTTCTGATGAAGGGTCATCGACCTGAAATGTTAACCCTACCTTACTCTCTCCACAGGGTCTGACTAACCCGCTGAGTGTTTCCAGCATTTTCTGCTTTTATTCTAAATAGCGTATCTAGTCTTGTATAAGTTAAACAATTCAAGTTTCACAATGTCAAGATTTTATACAAACATACCATCTTTCAAGTGTATCATTTGTTGTCAAACAACTTTCCTCTGATGAAAGATCCCACAGGATTGTCCTGAAAATATAGCAACACTATTTTTAAATTAGACACAACAATATATGTGAGATCAGTGGCTGTAAAGGTATATTTGAAAAACTCAACTTTTGAAAAAAAAATGTTATCAAGTGATTTTGATATTAAAAGCTGAAAATCTTCTGCCAGGAGATTATTTAAAAATATTTAAGCAAGTTGGGACTGTTGGTACAGTGCTTTAAAACACGATCCTTTCACTCTGTGGATATTTAGTCCCAACCCATCCTTGACTGATAGGAAGAAATTCTCTTTGTGCCACATGAAATGAGATTGGGTATTCGCAACCCAGTTCTGAGTGGCCAGAAACACACAACATAAAACTGTCCATAATTTAGGATAAACTGGCACCAGCAATCTCACTCAGAGGACTGTAGGATGGCTGGTGGAGGTAGCGGAAAATACACATTTGTGTAAATGGGAAGTTTTCTGTGGTTGGATTAAGGTGCAATTTGGGGGCAGAGTAGAGGACGCTTTACTTTCTGTCTGCCTGGTGCCATATCTGACCTGGGACTGTTTGGTGTCAACACTGGGTGCCAAAGAGAGAAATATCCCATTCTCCAGATATCGCTCACCTTATACAGTACAACACAAAATTCCACCTGAATATATACATATAGAAAGGAACATCAGCATATAACATTGTTTATGCTTGGCAAAATTAGAGTGGGCCTGATGAAGAATGCATCAACGACCATTTCCATACCTGCTGAGTATCTGCATTTCAGCAACCAGCTGCAGAATTGTCTTGATCAGCTGCTGATGAAATTCATTTAAACTCACTTCCAGAATTCACCATAGGAGCAAATACAGAATGAAAAGAGGTAGAGTCATGACAGAGTAAAAAGAGAGCAATGATAAATTAAGGTAAAAAACTTTTGGCAGTAGTGGCAGGCTCCTGGGTAGAGCTCTGGTTTCGGAGGGCAGCATGGGCAGGAGGTATAACTCAGCACTGTTGGCCGACACCACTTCAAAACTGATATTGGTATCATACCAATGTCATAACTGCATCAGAATGTTGTGATATGAGCAATTGAATGCATTGGTAGGAAATTCCTTTTTTCCCCATTATTTAACTGTGGCATTTGCCCATTTATTCTAACTGTAGACAACTAAGGCCACACAGTACATTTCACACCATATGTTACTCAGAACTGCTCTTCATTTAATGTAGCAAGTTGAAATGGAATTTCAGGATTGGCAACTCGATGAAACCTTTTGTTGTTGCACATGATATTGTCGCCTAAATAAACTTAGGGCCATAAATTTAGGATTGATGCTAACAGCGTAAAGCGAAAGGCTAGAAGATTTTTTTGCACAAAGGGTGATTAGAATTTGGATTGCATGGATCAACAGTTGAAGAGGCAAAATATTAAAGGGTATGGAGAAAAAACATGTAAAGTAGATCACGTTGGTATGGAAATAACATTGGTATAGGCATACCAGGCCCAATGGCCTCCTTTTGTGCTGAAATTTATATTATGGTTTTATAATTAGGTTACAACCAAAATCTTTGGTGGAACATATACTCTATGGGCCGTATTTTCCGATTGGAGGCTTCCTGCGTGTGGAGGCTTCCGATCTGGAAAAATCTACAAACTTACTTGAGGGCTCCCGAGGCACCTATACTTCCGATCCCGGGCCTCTCCAAACTCCGAGTGCGCAGGGCCCACGTATCCCAGGGGCGCGGGCAATTCACAAGCGTCCCTGGGATCACGTGGGCCATGGGAAGCCAATCACAGAAGGGAATCTCCCTTCATACACTTGATAGATAGAGCTGTCAAATATATGAATGGAGATCACCCCAAAAACATAGTAAAACATTAAATACATTTTTTTTAAATCACCTTTTTAAAATTATTTGAAATTGCAATAAATTAAATATTTTAAACAAAAATTTAATTTTTTGAAAAAATTAAAGTTTTTTTACGGAGCTAAAAATAAACTTACCTTTTTTAAAGTATTTTAAAATGATAAATGAGTGAAAATTAAAAAAAAAATTTTTTTTCAATTCTTATCTTGGTAAAAGCAGGCCTTACACTTGCTTTTACCAGGCGTAAGAATTCTAAGGGTTTTCTGCGGGTGGAGGGTCTCCAGAAAGCGCAACTCTCTGCCCGTGGAGGCCCTTCTACAGGGCAGGTGTCCAATCCGTCAAGGGCACGCTTGACAGATCGGAAATGTCGGTTTTCAGCACATGCACAGTGCATGCCTGAAACTGGCATTTCCGATGTCCCTACGGGTGCGTGGGTGCGTACACAGCTCATACACACCCGTAGGGATCGGAATATATGGCAATAACTCTAATTAGAAGTCGCAGAATGTTGGTCAATTAAAAACATTCCCAAATTATGCTGTTTTGCCTCCCAAAAAAACTCGGGCCTTGAAATATGATGTACAATATTAAGTCCCATCATGAATGCCTTTCCATGAAATTCCTTCTTTAACTACTTGAATGGAAGAATTCACTCAATTATAATGAATCAATGCTCCATTCAAATAGAAAAGGAATTGTATATGAAGTGTTAAGCAGATAAAATCTACGCATCATTTCAAGCCTTGATAGGATTATGTTTTGGTATAATAAGGTGGCTAGAATAAAAGAAAAAAACTTGCATTTGTATAGCGACTATCATGACATCCCAAAACACTTTACAGCCAATGAAGTACTTTTGAAGTGTAGTCACTGTTGTAATGTCGGAACCGCAGCAGCCAATATGCACACAGCAAGCTCTCACAAACCGTAATGTGATAATGACCAGATAATCTGTTCCAGCGATCATGATTGAAGGATAAATATTGACAGGAGGAGAACTTATCTGCTCTTCTTCGAATAGTGCCATTGGATCTACCTGAAAGGGCAGATGGGACCTCAGTTTAATGTTTCACCTGAAAGACGGCACCTCCGACAGTGCAGCACTCCCTCAGTACAGCACTGGAGTGTCAGCCTAGATTTTGGGCTCAAGTCTCTGGAGTGGGACTTGAACCCACAACCTACTGACTCAGAGAGATGGTACCAACTGAGTCGAAGCTGATTGTAATATCCAGTTATATGAAGAGACAGAAAAGACAAAAGACCATCTACATTTAAAGTGCTGGAAAATCCAACATTTTATTTACTACATTTTGTGACTACATAAACGCTGAAACATTTTAACACTGAAAAAGCATGATGACATCATCACTTGCTTTTTTGCTTAGCAAACACAGCAGATGATATTGCACGGCGAATAGTGAGAACAGTAGCAAAGCTTCAAAACTAAAATAAAAAATCTTAATGCAGTACAGGAAAGATACCTAGAAACAAACCAGAATAATGCCTATTGCATTACACTCGCAGCTACGCACAAAAATACATAAGAAGCGCTTGACTAAGAGAAAGATTGACAAAATATCAGCAATAAACTGTAATCATATACAATAATCACTTATTTGGAAATGCAGATGCAAACGCATAAACTACTACCGCTTTCTAATTTGCAAAATGTCAGCAAGTTGTCTTTTATCAAAACCTTTTTTTTTTAAAGCTTTTCTGATTTCATTGCTATGGAAGAACTCCCTCTGGCTCTTGGAAGAGATACTATTATCTACGCACCCTTCACCTGTTGATTGTCTTAGGCGCTCGCTTTTAGGTATTAACTCCAAGGCAATCTAACTTGAAAGCGGAAGTGCAAAAATGCTGTGCAACTAACCTTTCTCGAATTAAGCAACAATAAACCTGAAAGTGTGCATTATTGATGAGAAGATGCACGGTGAAGTTCCTTGGACAAGAGCGCAAAGACACTGTCTAAATCCAGTCTTAAATGCAGCAACGCTTGTTGTTTCGTGTTGGCGGTATACGTTGGAATATTGGTCGCAATGTCTTATTACCATTGATGAATTGCGAACGGAACGCCAGCAGTTGCCTTAATATTTGATCATTACACTCGTGTTATAACATCTTGGTTACATCCCATGGTTTATTCCATTCCAACATTGTGTGTTTAGCAATATCTTACAGCTTATTTTGTTAGTGCAGTTTAATATTGCGCTGTATATTGCACAGTCAGAATGTGGGTATCACCAACCACACACATTTTCGAGTTCATTATTGGTGTAAAGTATTGCCTTGGAAAATTCCGTTTGTGGACAAATAAAAGGTAACATTCAACCACCTTGGTTGATAGAATCATTCAAAAAAAAACTTAAAATGAAAGCGATTATAAACAAAGTAACCCAACATACCTCTGTTACTAGGGTGGTTACCCAGCGGGGCACAGCAGAATGATCTCTGATACAAAAGCAAAATACCGCGGATGCTGGAAATCTGAAATAAAAACAGAAAATGCTGGGAACACTCAGCAGGTCAGACAGCATCCGTGGAGAGAGAAACAGAGTTAACGTTTCAGGTCCATGACCCTTCTTCAGAACATTAACTCTCCACAGATGCCGCCTTACCTGCTGAGTATTCCCAGCATTTTCTGTTTTTATTTTAGAATGACCTCTGACCCTATCGTCTAACATCACTGCGTTAAACGAGTTAAACCAGTCTGCTTCCGGGAAATAAGGACTGCTGGGAGAGAAGTAGTTAGTAAGAAAGATGTATAAAAACACATTAAAATTGCTGGTAAGTGCGTCAAATACATATTTATTAAAGATGTATAAAACCATGGTGTCGAAAACAACTTAAAAAAAAATTTCCTCCAAGGTCGGATATTACCTTTTTTATATATAACTTTGACGGGGTGGCCACTGTTCCAACAATGCTCGCCCCACAGGCATTTACACTTCAGGAACCCCCCAGGAGATTTCGGTGTATGTAGTCCGACCTGAACTAGCTAAATCAACGATATTCCCCTCGAACACTAGTATGAGATAAAGTGGAGAGTTTCCAGCGTCAAGTTAGCTTGCCTGTAAAGTTCTACGCCCTCTACTTTCTATGCCCGTGCGAATGACAAATTAAAACTTTAATGGTTATACTTCACACACCCCAGTGCTTTAAAACGTTAAACAAATTTAAGATTCTTTGGATGTGCGGTCTTTCTTGCGAAAGGACCCTGCCTTTGTATATATTTTTTAAACATAAAAAAACGAGACTTTAAACATAGCGTAAGAGCCTTCTAAGTGACGAAGTGATATCTTGAACCTTGTTTTTTTTTGGCATTTTAATTTGTTGGGATCTGGCAGTGTTTGTAACACCCGAAGTGCCTGCTAAGATATCTCGGAAGATGTTCGGCTCTGCAAGTCATACAGCATTTTTTTTTCTTCATCAGCTTTCTCTGAACATGAGAACAGAACTCTTTACCTGCAGATTGTATCAGAAAGGTTTGGTTGCTTGAGAAACCTACTATGTACACCATTGGAACAAACACGGATACATAAATTAAGACAGGAATCAAAAAAATATTTACATGAGACAAACGGGATTAAAATAAATCACAGCACACCAACATTTTTGCAGGAAATACTGACACGTATCTTAGCAGAGAATGGCTTACCCTGTAAAAAGGACTACTAATAAAACACAAAAGCCCAGTTTAATTGAAAAGAAAAAAAATCAGGTTTCCTCCCACAACCAACCCCACACAACCCCCTCATCGCCAAAATACTTCTTCCTCGAGCGCATCAGAGTTCTGCCAAATCTACAAAATAAATAATTATAAAGCTTTGAAGTAACGTTAACAATTATCAAACTATTAAGTTCTGCCTTATCACATAGACTCTCTATACAACATAACCCTAAAGATTTATTACTATGAGGTATCTTGAGAAATTGGTTAAAGGATGCACGGCCTCCGTTTGTGTGGATACTCTAGGACGCAAAAAAGAGCTTTGGTTGTCAGCAAAAAGTGGAAATATCCTTTGGTATCAAAGAAAGTTTCATTGCATGGTTGCACTGCAAAGCACCACGGTGAAAAGTTATTCCATTTTTCTTTAAATAGTGGCCTTTCTAGAGGCTGAGGTATTCAAGAGTAAGGTGAGAAGAGGTCAACAGCGGTTTAACACTTTGGTTCAAGCAAGGCACTCGTCCTATGATTTTACAAATTTTGCAATATGTTTGCCTATAGCTTTTTATGAAGAAAACTTCACACTGAGTGACAGTTGAGGGTTTAAGGAAAGAACGCCGAGTAGCCCACTCACGAAGGCCGTGCAAGAAAAATCTTTGGTATTCTTTGGTATCATCGATGTGATTAAAATCACGAATGGAAATCGAGTGAGGTAGCATCTTTGGTTCACACTATAAATAGTAGATCTTTACACATTTTTACACGTGGAAGCAGCTATTTTACCTTTGCTTCTTTGTCTTAATACTAGTAAATGATTACCAAATGTATCGTAAAGCTAACCACACCACAAGAAACACAAGGCCAGAATATTGTTAAAATCCGGATTATTATCCATCGCAATGGCCTCCTGCGCATGAACGCACCTGGCTAAATGCCACCTTTGAAAATCCACTAGTACATTCTCTTTGTGCTGGGGGCCTTTTCTTGTTAAAGCGTTAGACAGTTTTCTTTGGTCGTCATAGAAGGGAATGGGGGGAGTGTAGGGGAAGGAGGATTATAAAATACTCTTCAAATTTATAACGGGAATTTAGTGGTAACATTCACTCAAGGGAAGATACGAAAACAACTGATAGAAATATATATTTCATATCACCCTAATTTTCCCGGCATGGGGGAGGGGAGATTGAGTGGACAGATAATAATCACAGAATATGACTCCGACTCAAACTAAATTTGAAACCCTAAATATGTTTCAACGATTTTCAGAAATGTCACATTAAAGCTGCAAATAAACACCGATGTATTTTCAGAGAAATGGCGCCAGAGACCTTTCAACACTTTCAAAAGGGTGGGATTTCACACTAGGGAGAAATCGTTAAAAAGTCTAAATGCATTGCAGCATTTTCCTTTCAGAAAATGAGAGAAAGACAAATTCCTTCAACAGTTTAAATGCACCAATTACTCTTATTTTCTCACGACCTAGGCACCCATTTATGTGCCCCCACGCTCTGACTATCACTTCATGATATAATGATATCCAGGTTTTTTTGGTTTTATATATGTACATTGTGTGATCCCCATTTGACAGTTACTTGGTTACAAAACAGTTCAGTTTTAAAATTGCGAAACAAAATAAACGTGAAGATGAACATTTACTTTGGGGTTTCGCTTGCATATTCAGTTAGAGTTGAGGTAAAGAAGTTATTTTAATGAGTCCTTTAACTGGAAACGACCATCGTCACAATTGTTGAATATAGTCAATCCTTGTCATGTATGTAAGACACGTGCCATTTACTTTGACAAGCTATAAGATATGTCATACCAATGAAAGGGTCATGGCAGAATAGAACAACATTAACAACAGCAGTAGGCTTGTTAAGGCAAATTCAACTTCACCAGGTCGTTCGTCTTCTACTCCTGAGATTGAGTTATCAGTCTCTCTGCTCAAGCCTGTTTTGAGTCGCATGTACAGGTGTTAAGCCAATAAAGTCCAACCCGTCTATAACAAACATTTTACTATTCGTGTGTCATGTCATACGCCCCATTAAGTTGTTGCCCAATCCAAGTACCTTGTTTGCACCATGACCCACTTCAGCTGATGGCACAGCTATGTGACACGATGGTATCCTGAAAGTGGATACTAAGACAGTCGGTCGGGTTACAAAATGGGCTGGTTTTCCACTGTAGCTCGCCGACTTCTAACACAAGTGCAATGTTCCTGAATAAAAAGTTATCTTTGGTTTTTTAGCAGAGACTATACATGAATTTTTTTTAAAGCACAAAGGGTAATATGTAACTGCAACTGGGTGACTGAAAAGTTGCTTCCTGTCAAGGATAATACAGCTCTTGACCAAAACCTGAAACATATGGTGCTCAGTATCCCAGACTTGTATTGGACAGAGTTTGATCTCTCTTCTGTTTCACTGTGGGAAACTAACCTGAATCGTGTAACAACCTTTAGTGTTTACAGTATTGAGCAGTAAAGTGCCTCCCTTTTAATTGGTGCATCAAAACGGTTTGCTAGTTTTACTGTCAGCATTTGCTGAACGGGAATGTAGAAACAATCCTTGTACTGCACTGACTGCCCAGAGTTAGACACTAAACGCTCCCAGATCCCTGGAGACCAAAGTTGTGTAGATTGTTTTGGCAGCGTTGATGGGGTGGGGCGATTGCATCTATTATGGGCCAAGAGTTGAAACTTTCTTAACCAACAATTTACCTAGTTCTGCATACTGGTTTTCTTTTTAATGTTTAATGATGAGGGAGTTTTTTATTTTTAAAAAGTGGTTCATTTTTCAGGATTTAATGCTCCTGGACCAATATATTTAACAAACTCTATAAATGATTATTTCCCTGACACATTGGGTAAGTACGGTTTAAGAGTTATGCTCTGATTATCGTTTTGTAGGTCAGGGGGTCTTAGAATGTACGATATCAAGGGAGTTAAAGAACTTTGCCCTAAAGCATAACAGACAAGTACTGTAAAATAAGTTAGTCGCGATAGTTTGTGTTATTTTGTTCTTAAGTGGGACGCTTTCATATTGAATTCTTGGGTCAAATTTAGGCGAATTTGATATAACGTGTGCTTCCAAATACAGGCTAGACTACACCTGGTAGCTGTATCAGGAAAGGACTTCTAGTATTAATCACTGATTTGTTGTAACAGTCTGTTCAATGCAGTATTAATCTCTATTAGCGTGTTTGATAATGCGGAGCCCATGTGGGAAACCACACCACCCCTAAACACGTTGCCTTGTCTGCTGCGATTTGGATAGCAAGGAACACGGATAGAATGATGCCTAACTGATCCTAATATTACTGGCAAATTTCTTTTAACACATAAAACAAAGGTTCTTCAAATACAATACCGTGTCATTAACTTAGTGTGCAAAATACATTCGAATAGAAAATAACAAATGATGGATTTCAAAAACTCCCAATAAAATTAATATTTGTGCTTCTTGCGAAATCTCGCGGTCATCTATCCTGCTCTTTGCTATCCAACATAATCCACTACACTGGGTTTGGTGTTGTTAAAGATTATTTGGGGCCGTTAGCTGTTGTATAATTGTTGCATTTCGTGCGCCAAGTGGAACAAAGAGGATGTACTAGTGTGAGGCGACAGAACAGCTCTCAGCACCTTGAACACTGTGCCCAAAATCGGCGCTTCCGGGTTCAAACAGCAAAGAGCTAGAATCCAATCACATTCCAAATGAACATAGACGACTCCACAATTGTACGGTCGTGCCTGAGCACAACCTGCAGACCAGCCCCTTGCAAAGTCTCTGGCCACTGGGCCGTACACGGTACTTTTACAACATACACCTTCATGGTATTCCCGTAGAAGTGAAATGGGTCAATGTTTGAAGTAATGGTCTTTTCATAACAACATGACGATGCTCCCAACGACTCACAGCCACACACGTTGAACGATGCTGAGTGTGATGAAAGTGTACGACCAGCGGCTTCTTTCTTACTTTTTTTTTGCAAAAGTCATAATAAAGTGTTGTAGAACGGAGTCCTAATGCAGGTCAATTAAGTCTTTGGTTTCGTTGGACATATAAATATTATATTGTCTTTGAGTTCAATAATTAAACCTGCTATCTGGAGGTCCTGGTCATTTATTTTAAAGCTATTCCACCGAGGTTTAGTCCGGGGGTCCCCTTCATGCTTTGGTACAAGTGCTTGATGAGGAAGATGAATTGACTGAGTTGGTGCTGCCGTCATCCTGCCACTTATCCAAACTCCTCCGGCGCGCGTTCATAAAGAAGTTGCTGACAGTGCTCAGCTCCAGCCCCAGCTGCTGAGAAATGGTTATTTGCAATTCTTTGGACGGACGCTTGTTTTCTTTGAATATTGCGTGTAGAGTTCTGCGCTGAACGTCTGTGAAGACCAGCCGAGGCTTTTTGGGCGTCGCGCCCCTCTCTTTGCCATGCTCCTGCTCTTTTCGTTTGCACGCTGCAAAGCAAAGGAGGTAAAATGAATCGACCAGCCGAAGAAAATATCAGGCAGTTTCATAAAAAGGAACAGATGTAATGATCTGAACAATATCGAGTTGCATTATTCAGCCCAAGCTCTCTTAGTTTCCAAATAAGATCCCAATTAGTCATTTAACGATTCGAGATTTCTTCCTCAAGGAGCTATATGTCAATTTCGGGTCGATTACTGACAACAATTTAAATGTAACCAGTTGTATGTGAGTGGGGATATTGACTGAACGGGAGTCCTCAGTGAAAGAGATCTCTGGAGAAAAATTTAAATATATGTAAAGATTTACACAAGTGGCAGGATTAAAGTCCCCCAGCACAGGACGAAGGAATGTATTCTTTTATAAACAAGGATATTACAGCAACGTCGGCCATGCACGTCACTGCTTGCAACGAGAAGCAAGGATTGGGATTATGGAACGGCCATTTGGGCCATCCATCTCATTCTGATCATTAAGTCTAGACTAGTTTTCTGTGCTGCCTTTTCTAATACCATTTCACTCCAAGTGCAAGTCCATATCTTCACTTCTCTTCCTATTCAGGAATTCGCCCAACTCTGTAGAATCAAGTTAGGATTAGGGTTAGGGAATAACCTGTTCTTGGTATCATCTTGTCTCCCAATCTGACACCTTTCATGTGCGAATACTGATACCAGAATTTGTTTTAAGGGTGGAGAGCTTTTTGAATATTTTTTGTCGGGGGAAATAAGCCTGTTGGAAAAAGCTTCGTTGCTGATACAGATAAGGAATGGATATTTCTATTAGATTCCTAATAATAGCAAAATGCTGTTCTACTGGAGAGCCCAGGTATATCAGATAGATGGTGCAGCTCTAACTGAATTCAAATCTATTACTGCAATTAAAATCTAACGACTACTTTCAAAAGGAACTACTTATTAAAGACAAATTATAGATTGACTTGATAAACAGAATTGTTATCTATCAAACACTGACCCAAGTGAAATTGTTTTACAGTTTCTGCCGATAGATTAAACAGTCTTGTACCACAGTGCCTTTATCTTAAATCCGTTTTACAAATACAGCAAAACCAAATATTTTAAACTTTCAAATTGCACTTGAGGCCGTTCGCTCAATGACACAATGGCGGTCTTTACAAATTGATGTAATATTACTTAGAATTCAACCTTTGTCTCTTGCTTGTACTCACCACAATCAAGAAGAAACTGCTTTTCGTTTTGGATTTTTTTTTAAAAATGCACACTGCTTAGTACAAAGCTTTCAGTTGCCAATGACTACAGTGTAAAATAGAGCTGTGGCTGTCCAATGAAAGATGCTTCAGCGGAGGTCAGAGAGGTGAGAGGCTCATTCCACACAGAGAGGCACCTAACCTGCAGCCCAAGATAAAGATAAATCTGCCAAATGTCATTTATCATGGAAATAACTAAGGGGAAGAGGAGGATATCGATCAAAATTACTTCACTTAAGGTCGCTGCTTTTAAAAGGATGTGAACTTTAAAAAAATGTTTTGGGTAACCAAACGGAGAAAGAATGAAACTGCGAACTGAGCTGTCCGTGGTGCTGAATCCCATCTCCACGCCCCATTTGGCCAGCGATGCGGCCCGGGGACCCGAGGGTTAAACAGCAGAACTTGCACAGGCGCTGACTGCTGTGTAAACAGCGTTTGCGCCACTGGTCCCATTTCAACCCTTTCTAAACCAACCTTAGATTGTAAAATTAAGCACTCTGCCCATTGTGATTAAAATAATAACCCAATTAATCTCTAATCCCAGCATATTGTCTGTTTTCAGAACAGAGTTGGTTAAAATCTTTCTAAAAGTTGCATTTTATCCCTGCTGACTGTAACTGGGACAACATCGTCATTAAATCATGGAGGAATTCATAACAATAGAACGGCGCCCTATTCCACGAGACTGCTGCCTCGAGCCAACGTCCAGTGTTTACCCGTTGTACTAAATTACGTGGGCTTCACTTCACTGCTCACTGTTGCAAACGTAGGTGTTTATATCTCTAAATATTTATTCAGTCCATGACGTAGGGAACTGAAGCCACAGACTCAACCAGTAGATGGCGGCCTGGTCCTTTGCAACATGTCGATTGTGACCAGCAAACAGTAACTCATTTGGTCTTTGATTATTTGAATTAGTTCCAGCTACATACCAAACATGTGGACACTAAGGCTACGTTTTCATTATGAAGGAAGACTGATAGAACTATGTAAAGTCATCTTTTGCATATGTTTAAGGCTAAAGGCGGAAAAGCGTCCCATCGCTCCTTTAGATTTGCAATTTGTTCAATTTGGAAACACTAGTAAGACTGTATAAATGTAATGTTTTTGTTATTTACCATTCGAAGGTTTTAATATTAGGTTTAACAACACATGTTTTTTAATCGAGTGTGTTTAATTACATTAAATTACACTCAAAATCCCAACAAAATATTACTCCCTGGAAAAGTAAGGCATTCACTCCAATGTGGGAGCGAAGGAGGATCCCATCTAAAGTACTACAATACTTTATTTTCTAATTTGAAAATAAACGTACTTGTTATGAACATTTCTTCTGAGTATCTCTGGCCACAACAAGCAACGCGAAGTGGCGAAGTGTCTGAAATAATAATTGTGCACATTTTTAAACAGCTCCTGCTGAAACGCTGTAACTACAAGCTGTGCCAATTTCGCAGCAGCCACAGGGCGCCTTCCTTTGCCTCCCTTTAATTGCTTCCACGTCATTTGACCTAAATCAATCACTTCACTCAAATTAGATATAGGCAGATAACACTTTAAACTTCATCATTTACCTATTAATTACAATCGTCGTCATCTTCGTAAGTGCAAAAAGGCTATCAATAGTGCTTTTAATTATTTACTGAAACCTAATCGAAACGAGACTGTTACACAAATGGCCAGAGAATGAACTAAGAGGAGCTTGTAATTCTATTCTAAAATCCGCGGTTTGACATTGTGTTTTGGTTGTAAAAATCATTGTACCCCGTAAACAACTGCTGAAAGTCTGCATGTATAGTATACAGAGACAGACTTCATCTAATATTGTAAATTGAATAAGTACACTCGAGTATTCTTAGCCCAAGACTGAAAGTGAAATATTTCGAAAACTATGCTATATTTAAAAATTGTTAATGTCTTTAAAGAGGAGATTGCATTACCTGCCAGAATATCAGTAACATCGTTTAAATGCTTGTAAATGCCTTCAGTTTAGACAAACATTAACAGAAAACAAATGTGGTTGGGTATTAGGTAGTTATAAATCAATAAAGTTACAAGGACACTGAGAAGCAAAATCAGGAAATGTCACAGGTGTAGAACTTTCCCAGAGTCCAACTATTTAGCCTAAAATATTCCAGAACTCGTATCGCATCTCTTATCGTTACAAAGCAAACAAGCAAATAGTGTGCAACGTTGCAAACAGTGGGAACCAATGTTTCCAAATGTAACTAACATTCTAAGTCCATGAGAAACCCAAAAGCTTCCATCCAAATGAGGTTGTTCCAATCACACAAAGGAGCCCGTCATACTCTCAGGGAGCTGCTGGAGTGGTTTAGAACCCAACAAAAACATAGAAACGCACGTCTGCGCATTGGTGGACAGGTGAATTTCTGGGTCAGAATTTTAATTAAAGTAATTAATCACAAGGGAGCTTTCTGAAAAAAGATGTCCTATAATTCTTGAAACATATCGAGGCCTTGTTAGAGGAGACAGCTGGAATAATTAAACATTTCAGGTTGCTAAGCAACGCAACATAAAATAATAAGGAAATTATTCACAACTTTTGTAAAATGTCTGTTTCACAACTTAAATTTAACAATAAAAATTACACCTTTCTCTTCTGCCACTTATGTCTGATTAGACCCCAGAAGTAAATACAAATAATGAATGTCTTGCACCATTGATGCACACTTGCTAGTGTGTAGTACCTGGCACTAACTGCTGTGTAAATTAGAGAGCAATTCACCCAATTTATACCGTTGTTTTTACAGTCTTGAAGCACATTCATCTTAGATCTGAATAGACTTGGCGTTTTAGGTGCTGCAAGAACACACTTTATAAATATCACAATAAAAATGTGGTTGGATTGATTGTAGCTGAAATTTACACCAGTCACGTCTGCACTTATAAGAACACATGAACATAAGAAATAGGAGCTTGTTTTTTGTGTGTTTGCAAATCACTGTTTGGAATTAACAACTTAATAGCAGTAATAAGAAATGGCGAATACTTAGAGTAATGGTTGTCCCTTTTCGTAAATAAGAAATATTTAGAAATTCAATCTCAACTAAATGTAACTCCTTAAACCCGTGACATTTGTTTGCGCATGTCACTGTTAAATGGGCCGAAACTGGAGAACTGACATGTTAATATATTCACAAAATACCGTTTGAAAAGGCTATTTACATCCGTGGGCCTGCTGAGAAAATGCAGATAAGTGGCTGGTATCTCAGCTGGCCTCGACGGATTCCTGTAATATCTGTTTTATGTACATTTCCACAATCTGCAGATCCTGACTTCCCCAATTATATCAGGGCGCAACACAGATAAGTGGAAAGAAAAGTTGAAATACCCTCTAAATACCCGTAACAACCAATGGGCGATGTTAAAACGATATTCATTTGAATCGAATTAACTCACTTGCAAATATTGTCAATAATTACCTGCGCGCAATCCAGGAAAATTTTCCAACAATTTCGAACGCTTTGAAACGTCTAACAAGCACCTTTTGTTTTATATTCTTGATTTTAAAATTATTGCAAATACTCCACCTTGTTAGATGAATGAACTCATTATATATTTTTATGGGAATTAAGTTCTGAAGAGATTTTTACATGGCGAATTATCAGGCATATTGTGAAGCAGTGATAGTTAATAAGCAACATGTGGATACTGTGAGGTAGGACATTTTTTGACCAGCGTATGCTGCATTTTGTGGAGTTAAGCACTTTCTTGTCCCACAACTACAGCCAACATGTGTCAATTCTCCGCTGAATGGGCCATTTAAGTTGTTTCGCCAATTGCCCTGAAACCTGCCACTTGCTGTCCCCAAAAAGGCTGTTTGTTTACAGTAGAGTTTTTCCTCCATTATGGTCAAAACCATCTTCCATTGTTTGGAAATTATTATCTGAAAATGATTCATTACGTCAGTGTAAGATTTGTATTGTGTCATAGCGTTCGTCTGTGTAAATGTAAAGCCAAGTACGAATAAAATCTGTCAGCTACCTTTTTAAAAATCTAAGAAACCAATTAAAAATGCAATAAAAAATCGTGCACTTAGATTTTTCAAAGTAAATGTGTATAAAAATGGGGTAAATCTAGATTTGAAATATGAAGAAGGAACAAAATGGAGGCTGGAGAGGTCAGACTTGTAATTAGTGTCCTCTGCTTACATTTGAAGACAGTACAGGAAGTGTCAAGACCTCAATATTCCTTACATGTAACTACCAATTTTTAGACTGTTTGCGGGAGGTTCAATGTAATCTCGGTGCTAGAAATCCCCCAGGGAGCCGCTGGATGAGGCAAACACAGGAGGCTGGCTGGACAAAGCAAGGAGAGAGCCGTATGAATAACACATTTCACTTAGCCCATAAAATTGTTTCAGCCTCTTCACAGAAGGACGTTTACCAAAAAAAACCCTTATACAAAGCAATGAAACCGGCTGCTGTTCAGGTACAGGCTGGCAGGAAGACGGAAAGCAGCCCAGATTAACAGCTGTTAAATAATCACTCCCACACACGGTGTGCTTTCAAGATTCGGCGTGTTAACTCCGCCAAAAGATCAAAAACATAGCAAAGGTATCCAAGTTAATGAACACTTTGTTTACCTCCAATATCTGCCACATAATTCATTGTTTCTGTGTGGGATTTTATGGGAATTGTTTATCGGGCTAACACATTTTGCTATCTAATTTGTTAGAATTATTTCTGCAAAAACATGGTTATGCACACGTATATCATATATTCAGACAAGTCGTTTCTTTAATTTTCTGTTTAAAAGAGGATCTGTGTTTTTCAGTGTAAAAGAATAAATAATAAATGAATTGACTAAATAATATAGCACAGGTTAGGACACGATTAGATGGCTTTCCATCAGGTTGTTGTGTTTAGCACTATAAATATAACGACTATACGTAAACATTTATTACTTAATGGACACACACAAAGAATTGTAATGTCTGAGATATCGCAGCTAACATTCCAATCTCCTTTAAAGGCCACGGCGAACTGAAATAAATGCATATTAATAAGGTAAACAGAAAGGGTCTGTGGTTAAAGAGGTGATTAGCAATCCAAATCAGTGTGTGGGTATTTTCTATTGAGATGGAGACGTGACCTGTTCTAACATCAGCCAGCCCGCCTTGGCAGCGTTTACCTTCAGATAACACCCATAAGACTCGACAACATATTCTAATTCAAGTGGTTGTTTCCAGTATCGATCCATGCAAATAAATGTAGACTGAGGTCGACAAAATTGTCGTAAAAATACACTCAAGGCTGCTTCTAAAAATCGAACAATGCGAATGTTATCAATCGTTCGATGGAGATTTCTTGGCGAGCTATTTACTCAACCGTACGCATGCTCTCAGAGCGATTGGATCTGGATTTTAATTATAGGACATGAAGAGCTGAAAATAGGTCAGTTTCTACAAATATATATACATTTATATATATATACGGTTTGCATGTGTCTTTTGCTATCTTGTGTAAGCTACGATTTAATATTCAAACGGGGCTTTCCGTGGCCAGAAGCAACTTTCTAAGTATTGCTCAATATTTTTTCTGCGAATAATTGAATTTTAACGAGGTTAGTATATTATTTTCTAAATAAAGTAGATTTTCAGATGAAACTACAACCTTTGCTGTAATCCATTCTGAAGTAAACGTTAGACTGCTAACGCACTGTGATTCGTTTTAAAACCAAAACCAAGTTTCCATTACGTTTTACAGCTGGGATCCGGAGAGTTCTGCATATTAATTGCTTTCCCATTATTATTATATATATAATCGCACTTCTTTTACAAAAATGACACACAATACGGCGAGCAAATACAGAAAAAAACCAGCCTTCCTTTGTGCTCTTGAAGTCTGAATTAAAAATGCCCACAAGTGCACGTCAGAGCCTGTGTGAAACGGATCACTGCTCCTGACTCTGGCTCAGATTGACTGTCTTTCGTTCTCTTGGGAAAAATTAATGGAGACCTATCAGTTAATTAACAAAGCCTCACGCAGGGCCACACCGAGAGAACAAACCCAGGCTGTCCTCACTCGGTGCAACACAATTCAAAAGTTACCAAAAGTAACAAGACGCCTTTTTTTCATAAATCACTGGCTACAGATCTGATGCTTAATAAATCTGTAGGGCTCGAAATGACACCAATTAATACTCTGCATGGCTTCCTGTAAACTCGAGTCAAACGAGTATGTGAAACCAATGGCTAATCATTTAATTTCATGGGCTTCAAAACAAACACATTTGGATTCCGGTCTGTCCTGGAAAGGTTGGGTTACTGATTTAACTCTACAACGCTACTGTAAGGGGGAGCGGTCGATTGTCAAAGGCGTTTGGATTCTCGTCTGGCTCTGAATACAACCGAGTCACAAAACTGAAGTGACATTTTGTGAGATTAGTTTCCATTCTACTGTAGACAGACCCGCACCAGTGCAGTTAGATCAGCAACCCGGGGCTGCACTGGTCCCCTTGAACAATTGGGGCACGGGGCACAGGTGCAATGGGACTGCAAGTCGAGAGAGACAGGGGCTGCACCGCCGCGATCGCTGTGACAATAAAAACATTTACTACTGTAACAGAACTGATCAGACAAGTTTGGGATTGAGGGCTGCGTTCGATTGTGGGTTAGGATCCTGGTATTCGAACTAGACTTAAGAGAGCCCAATTATAAACAACCTTTTACTAGAATGGGGGTTTCTGTCTTGTCCTTTTGTATCATAGTCGCCCCTGTGAATCTCTTTACTGACACGGCCATTGTGTGACCATAGCACCAAGTACAAGACCCATTCACAGAGAGAGAGAGAGAGCGCGCTGGTCCTTACCTGCCAACCTCAGAGCCGACATTCGTTGGAACTCAGGCTCTTGTAGCCACTTCCACATGCGCCTGAAGGTCTCCCGGCCCGACTTGAGTTTACTCCAGGGTTTGGGGTTCCTCAGCAGGTCGGACAGGGTCCCCTGCGAGCGGCACAGCACCCGCTGCGCGAAGATGGCTTGCGGGATGCTGTAGCGCTTCAATTCGGTGGTGATCCTCTGGGCGATTTCTTTGGTGTTGATCTCCTCCAGCTGGCCCGAGCCCCCGCCGCCGCTGGACTGCGATCCGTTGGAGGAAGGAGGCTGCTGCTCGGCCCGGCCCGAGCCCAGGACCTGCCCGTGGCCCTGGGCGTGCGGGTGGACGTGCGGCGGGTGGTGGTGGTGGAGCCCATTGATGGGCACCATGCCCACGGAGGGAGGGCTCAGCCCGCGGCTCAGGTGCTGCTCCCCCCGGCTCAGCATGCCCGGGTGGCCCTCGAAGCCGTTGGGGGTCAGCATCTTGTCGCCGGGCATGGGTCCGGCGTGCCCGTAAGGTGGCAGGCCGTTCTGCGAGTTGTGGATGGTGCCCAGGCCATTGGGTAGAGAGGAGCCGGACAGAGGCGACAGGCTTTGGCCCATGCCGGCCATATCCTTGTGGTAGTGGCTGTACAGATTGTTCATCGAAGTCAAACCCCTGTCGTCTCGCATCAGGGTGAAGCTGCCGCTCACGTTGCCCGTCAAGCGCTGGTGGTGATGGTGGTGGTGGTGGTGATGGTGGGCGAACTTGTCGGAGACGGTGGAGATGGGCGGCAGCGGCTGCAGCGGGGTCAGGGTGGTGTAGGTGCTGCTCATGCTCATCCCCGGCGGGGTCTCGCAAGCCATGGTCATGGTGGGGTGCAGCGGGGCGGCCAGGGCGTGCTCCGGGGGCCGGTGGTAGTCGCCCGGAGCCTCCAGGATCGAAGCCATGCTGGACACCATGGAGCGAGCGTGGACCGGCAGGTTGCGGTGGCCGATCGGGCGGCCGTGGGGACTCTGGCCGCTCATCAGGTCGCCGGGCTGCACCGGATCATGAGCCACCCCGTGCAAATCGCCCAGATTCTCCATCGACAGCTGAGCGTTCATGCTTCTCGCAAGCTTTTAGTCCGAACATCTATCTGGCGTGTCCCCGGGAGAGCTCCACAACACGAGGTTCAGTTGCACTTTGCATTTCATTCATTCATTCATTCATTTATTTCTGCCAAATTTCATCTATTGTCACCCCCTTCGGACCCCCTTTTTTTCTCTCTCTCTCTTTCTCTCGTCTTCTTCTCTTCTCTCCCTTCGCTTGAAGGTTTTCTCTCCCACCCCCTCCCTCCCTCCCTCCCTCCCACCGCTTGTTGGGGCTCAGATCGCCGGCAGCCGCGGTGCCCGCCCGCTCCTGTCCCTCGCCGTCTCTCCAGCCATGTCCTCCTTGTGTGTGTCGGCTCCACACTTGGCTTGTCTTTGGCCCCAGCCGCCGCCGCCGCTGCTGCAGCCCCCCCGCCCCCCGCCCCCCACCCCATCCAGCCGGCGGGGCGCTGCGCACTCTCTGTCTGCGCACTCCTCTGCAGCCGCCCTGACGTCAAGCCCACCAATTGCAATTTGGCATTTCACTTCCGGGTTTCCCTTGTCAACACAAAATAGAGAGAGAGAGGAGAGAGGAAATCAAATCACAGCCTCCTGTTTAAAGCAATCCTGGCTCCAAGCTGCACATTGCACCTCCTCCTCCTCCCCCATCACACTCTCCACCAACACACATTCCTCTATTGCATTCAACAGCAAATGCTGCATCTAAAACATTTTGCACTAACTTTCAGATTTAAAAACATTGTATCTCAACGCATTTTACTCATAATCGGACTTATTTATAAACCAGCCGCACGGCACACACGGGTTAATTGATTTTTTTTTTTAGGAATTTATTAAAACTGACCCGAAATTGACAGGCAGCCGAGATATTTTAGAAAAGGACCTCGTTCAGATCAACTCCAAACTGAACAGCGTCCCCGTTCTGATCCACTCGCTCCTCGGACGGCCACGGCCCGTTTAATTCCACGTATTTTTCATAAAAAAAAATCACTGAGCCCAGGTTTTTGTTTTTGTTTCCTTGCGGGAAATGAAGTTGATGTAATGGCGGCTCCACTGTAGATCAGGCTGGGAATGAAAGGCAGATCGTGGTCCGGCTATTTGTTTAGAGAGAGAGAAGAGAGAGAGAAGGGGCGGGGGGTGCAAAAATTAAAATTAAAGACCTGTGTTCCCAATCTCACAGCAGCTAGCCACCGGCCGAACATGTCGATTGGAAATTCCAGGATAATGACGCAGATGGAAAGTGCAGTCAAAAACTGGTCGCAACATGTTTAGCTGAATTTGTATAATATATGTTTGATCAATAAACTGAGCTTGGATAGGCCAACAAAAGGAGATGATGTAGATTTAATTAACCACACAAGTCACTTCTGACGACTACAGTGCAACAAAATTGGCAAACAAATTAAATGGAAGAAGCTTCGAGCCACCGATCTATTTTTAGGTCGGCAATAGTTTGCTCGCTTTGGACTCGATCCCCTTCAAAAAAAATATAACGTTGATTCTCACCGGCAAATAATTAAAACAAATAAGTGTTTACATTATGATAGAGACAATGGGTTTTATTTCTAAGAGGGACGCCGATCGACTCATGTCACTGTTTTAAGCACTGTCCCGATAGGGTGCTGGCCACAAACGGGACAGATGTGCCTATTGTTCTACGAGTAACAATAACGGATGAGGCTAGACAAGTGTTTGGAAAATGTGGCCCTGTTCTCGCAGGCGAGCCGCGGGAGGGACGGAATTATGACATAATAGATTATGATATTTGACTGAATTCGAACAGATCTACATGAAATTGGTGAAATTGATTGGATAGCAGAGAGTCGAATGATGGATATAAACAGGGCAAGTGTCGAATTATTGTCAGAATCCCATGTACAGAGAAGCCACGAGCAGGAATCAATCAATCACTCTTTTATTTCAGGAAAATTAAAACTATTATTATGATGGCAATTATGACATGACAAAGTGCTGAACATAACATTAGCGAACAAAACATTAACAACAAACAGATGAACAGGATAATGTAAAACAAATCAGTGCAGGGACAGCGTATGTTACATTATCTGTTTAATCAAGCCCCAATTAGCATTAAGATGGATGCATTGCAGCATTTATATCATTAAGCCATTATCTCGGCAGGAGTGTTTAGCAGCAACTGTTTCCATCAGTTATTTGCAATACATCTTCGGAAACAATGAAATAATCTCTGTAAAAGACAACCATTACTTTGTTGTCATGCTTCAAATATGCAGCAACTGAAGTTTCATCAATTAATAGCTTGTATTCTGATTATTGATTTGATTAATACTGTGGAATCTTACTCAATGCAATAGATTAGGTGGGACAACAAGTTGTACATAACCAGACCTGCATATAGCCCTGTCAGTACGATATCATGGAAATACTGGGACCTCAAATCAATTTGCCACAAATTGGCTTATCTTAGATTTATACATACGTGTGGACTCAAATTTTGTTTTTCTAAAGTTCGATTAATAGTTGAAGTACCCAAAAAAGTGAAAATCTTAATAAGAAAAAAGTGGGGATTGGTAAATTATCTTTCATTAGATTGTGACAAAAACATGAATATAACACCACTGTTTTTTTAATCATTGATCCATTCTTAATTCTTAATATAAACTGGTGTGTGTGTGTGTGTGTGTGTGTGTGTGAATATTAATGACACTGAAAATTACCCTCAGTGATTGTGTAAGTATTTGGGGGAAATCAGCATATTTGAAATCAAAAAGGTACTGGCTAGAATCTAAAGGCTGCCTTTAGTTGTTCCAACAAAACGCTAAAAGGACTGTTATGGGTAAATTTAAGCAGCATCTTGAACAGGCGTCTCCTTGCCCTTCTTTTATGGTGTTTTGCAGTGGTCAGTTGCTCGAGGTCTGTCCTGATTGAAAAGGGACATGTCAAAGGTGACGCTTCAAGACTCCAAGAGCCAACAGCTGCCGTTTCAACAGATTAACCGGAGACTTTTTTGTACTTTCGCTTGTTGAGCTTCTTGGAACCTGCTTAGCCACAAGAAAACACACATCTGTCAGTCGAAAACAAAATGCAAGAAATAAGACATGAACGATGCATTTTAGCGAATTAAAGCTTAATATTGCATATAGACACATTAAACAATACACCTGCACCTTAATAACAACCATGTTTTAATAGCAATCATGTCTTATTAAGAATAATTAAACTTTTAAAAATTAAAAGCAAGATATCATTTTGTTACGTATTGTCAATTTCCCATCAATTAAAGATTGCTCCAGAAACAAGACTGAATGTCAACGAGTGGCGGTAAACAAGTGCTCCTAAACTTAGCAGCAAGCTCATTAATAACACTTTGAAAGTTTTGAACCACTATCTCGCAGGCACTGATATACTGCACAGTAAGTGTGTGTTTTATTCTCTTGAAAGAAACACGCGTCCTGCGATTGCTAAAAGCCAAATATAAGCACAGGTCGGGTTTGCAATTCAGACTCCGCAGGCGACAAACACACAGTGCAAATATCGCTAGAGTTGATGCATTTAATGAGATTTCGAAACAGTTGCCATCGTTAAATATTTTGAATTTCAGTCAAATGCCTTACTGTGATAAGTACGTGTTTAAACGTGATTTATTTCGAAAGTACATAGGGGCCTTAAATTGCCCATTGTTGTGACGGAAGGTATAACCTGACCTCAGATTTTGGTCATTGTGTTGAAAGTGATATGCTTATAAGGCATATACTCGCCCGACTTAAATGAACAGATTTGCACTGCTCATCCTTAAACTACAATGTATATAGTGAGGACGGTGTTCGTCATTTTAATGAACATTACGAGATGTACTTCCCGCAGGAAAGCAGAGGCCAAGCTTCGCGCTAAAACTGCATCTGTTCATATTCTCATACTGGTCGATATTTTTCATTCACACTCACGCCTCTGCGGCTTGTAAAGGGAAAATTAGACTTTTGTTGAGATTCACTCAAGCAAATCTTATTCGTGTTAGAACGCGAGTTTGTCGCATATGTTTTGTGACTGAATTAGAATATATAAAATGGTCGTGACCTGACGGTACTTCTTTACACTGAAAATAGCTGGGCCGCGAGGCCAGCAGACAGGAAGAATAGCACAAGAAAAAAAAAGGCATGTGCCAATTAATTTAGTGGGAATTGATTGGTATAAATACCCATGTTATTAATATGTAGTCAAACATACATTTGCAATGACAATCAGCAGCTCCCCTCAATTTTGTGGGCGATTTATTTCAAATGGATTTCACACGAATGCAAACTGTTTCCTTATCATATTGTTGCCACTTTAAATTTCATTGTAAAATTATAATATAAATATTTGCCATTTTGACACTTTAGAGTTAAACGTGAAATTCACTCTGGGACATTCGAAAAATATTTCGTGTTCACCTTTGCTTGGAGATAGCATTCCTTATTTTTAAGCTATTTCAGAATTGTGATGTTCTTGTATCTTTTTAAATAAGCAGTTTTACAAGATTTATTAAAACCATCCGCTTACATTTTCTACTAATTTATGCTTGTTCACGATACCGTAACAAGTAACAAGTGTTTCACTTTCACTTCTGTTTCCATTTCTATTTCACAAAAAAAAACCTGCCCTGTTACTGGGTATTTACAAAACAGCAACGTGAGAGCAAGGCGTTCGAATTGTGCTTTAATGATGTAACCTAGCTGGAAAAATAGTCACACATTCATTGCATTATCGCCACACTCTCAGCATTGGGACATGAAGGTGGCCCACAGTTCGACTAACAACATGGAGGGGCGACGACAGCCAAATCTAGGGCAGGGCACAAACGCATCGTTCGTATTTCAGCCGGGCCTAAGTATAAAAGGAATCCATCGTGTCAAAGTCCAGGTAGATCTGTTATTGACTGCAGAGTAATAGTTCCCAAACGCCACTAATGTAGGCTGCGTCTCAACAGAAGTTACTGCACTTGCTCGTGTACATTATCTCCCCTTATTTCGCATTTTATGAACAACTTGCTAAGCAAGCAGAGTTGTTCCCATTAAATATTTACACTCTAATGTCTTCTTGTTTCAAATTATTAATTAGGCGCCTTTGGTCATTTTAGGTTGAAATGGAGAGTCTGCGAGGCTTTAAATATGATTTCAAATTATTACAGCCTTCTGTAATGCGAAAATTATTCGATGTCTTGCATGTCAGAGATTAACAGCTTTAAGGATCAATAATATGAAATTCGCATATTGGAAGCGGGCAAATGACAGGGTTATTGATAGCAGGCATGTAAATTACTTCATACTGTAAAATAAATAAGAAAGTAAAACCGCAATCACCGGGATTAAAACGGGTAAATTGCTGTATACCTGCCGCCACAACACTGGAAACGTGGCAGCGAAATGGTTAGAATAACGACTAATTGTAGCCAGCGAGGATTTCAAGTGACCCTAACTGCAATAAGATCAATGCAAAGCGTTACAAGAAAACGTCATTTCTTTGTAATTTTCAAACTGATTTTAACATCAACTTCGAATTAGTTCCTGTTATTATATCGGCCGAAGCACTCCAGAGCAACAACCATCCGTAGCTTGAAGATTTATTTTCTTTTTAAATTGACTGAAATAAATACTTATGGTGATATTAACCCAAGACTCGCCTTTCCAAATATTTTTTTGTTCTATACCCTGAGACATCACGTTGCTCTTTGGTGAATATGCTTATACTCTATTTATAAAAAGTAATTTATAAACTTTTGTTATTAACGTTAGTGTCATCTAATCTGGTAAATGTATTATATACCGCCTTTCACTTTGAATATGTGCCGTTAGCTTAGTTTCTCATTTACGTAGTATTTTTCTCTTGAAAAGGGTTGTCTATGAAATATTTTAGAAATTCAGGCAATTATCAGCTTCATTTGAAGGTACATTTCATGTCATTGATACTTTGTATTCGCTAAAAACATAGTATTTGAAAATAATGAAGAGCTATCAGTAATATTTATGTTTATTTGAACGTTCAAGACGCCGTTTTCTAAAATTGTTTTAGCGTATTTTTACATAGTCGAAAAAGTATTTTCAACTTAATGCAACTTTTTTTGATTCCTGTAACATTTTAATGTTTAAGTTATAAAAGTTTTGATTGCACCGAGCTGAATTAATTCTTCTGGAAAAAGTTACATGACCTGGGCGAAACTAAAATTCAGGAACAAGCTGTATTCCCCCCCCCCCCCCCCCAGGATAAACGATGTTGCTGATAATACTTACATCAGTTCCAAGTTACAGACGCTCGAAAATAATCCAGGGACAGTTTCCACTGGTTACATCCAATTGGTGTCGTAATTATGGCACAATTGAAAAATTATTTTACACAGATCTTAAATGAAAGCCCACAATAAAAAGGGGCTCAAATTTTTCAGAGAATGGATTAAATGCTTCTAAAACAAGCAACTCCGTTAAATACGACCAAGCGTAAACCTGCAAAAGCTGCCAATGTATAGAATTTATATAACGGAATCTACATGGCAACTTAGGTCTAAGAATTTAAAACAGTGCGGTTTTATCCATTGTCTACGAGATTGGTGTAATGGGCCAAACTTGTGGCAGAAAAAAAGCTGGTAACGAAGAATCTGTTTTTATTACTTTTTAATATTTATCAAAATAAACCAGCACCATTGTAAACTGCGATTTCCCAAAGTCTAATGACATGTATTTTAAATGTCTTAACCCCCCTCCCCCCTAGCAATGGAGGAATGCAAAGCTGGGTGTGTGCTGATATAGGTAAGAAATGTGTTACTGGATAACCACTGCTGAAGTTTACTTTTCCTAAACGAGTAGGCCAAAACCAAAGAACTTTAAACAAACTTAGAAAAACAACGATAAAAAAAACACTTCGCTACCTGACTACCAGGTCTATAGCGCCGATTCAGATAGCCCATGCACGTCCTTTACTACATTCCCTGAACCATTGCCTACACTTTATTTTGAAGAAGGCCCTACAAGTTACACTATAACCTTTCACAGTATCGAAAAGTAAACGAAATGCCCCGTGACAGTAAAATGGGTCGAGTCATTTTGAAAAGAATAATTCGAGTCAAGCACCCAGCATTGACAATATACAAACACACATTACTGCGCGCTTGCACCTGCTGTTGTTTGGATGACATCCGTGCATAGTTTAAAAACCAAATATAAACAAAGTGAGCTCTACAGAAAGGCAGTATATTTATAGTCAGGAACTGCTAATTGTTGTTGACGGCAGGTTAATGTAAGAGAAGGTTGTATTTTTGCAAATAGCGCCCAAATGTGCTGGGTTTGGGATGAGGCGGATTCTTGCACATTTAAGTTTCCGATATTAGCATTTTCCCGGAGAAATGAATGAACAAACCAGTTTCAAAGACTTGTGCATGTCTTTTAGAATGGCTCCTTCTACCTTATGTACCATATCAAAACAAATTAATGGGGCACATCAAGGTCAGCTGCCACAAGGAACACAAACGTAACTGACGAAACTGTCATAAATAACAATAACGCTATCATTTAAATACCAGGCTGCTACAACGAGTCTTTTTAAAAAGCTAAACAAATGGTGCGTGCAAATTAAATACCAATTAAATATTCGAATAAAAAAACCCAGTGCAAGTGGGTTATAGAAAGACCCTGACTGGCTATATAAGAAATATACTACACAAACTTTTGTTTGTCCTTGTAACTAAGCTGCACAGGTGCCAACCTGTTCTTAGTAATCAATCACAATGCTGAGCTTCAGAATTTAACAGATTTCTGGAAGTTTGGTAATCGTTCTTAAATTTGATGCGGCTAATTAATTCGGGCCAACGCCGACACAGATGAAAGAGCTGTGTTACTTTTTAAAAAAAACATAGTTGTAATAAATCAACAACACGGCTAAACGCTCTTTCTAAATGACAACACAAACTAAACCGATGCAACTCTTAATGTCACGTCCAATCCGTGCACTCACAACAAAACAACTGTCTATGCTTAAATAGCAAATCAGTCTGCGGTAGAATGTGGACCAAACAGTGTGAGGGCGTGAACTCCGATCATCGGCCATTTAAATAAACCAGTATGGGTCATTTAAGTTAAAGCATCAGGTACAACAACAGATTAATGAATGGCGTGTGTAGATTTAAGCAGCGGGAGAAGAGCAAGCAACACTATTGGTGAGAAGGTGAACTGCTCCTTGAGCTGTTTACACAATTAATTAGCTCCCGCCCCCCCACCCCCCGCCCCCGAAAAAAATTAGGACGGCTCGCCAATAAACAATGCTGTGCGGCAATTAGATGTCCCATTAACAACAGCAGCAACCGAAGGGTTAAAACAAAAGAGGTGTGTGGGTATATAATACCATGTACAGATGCAGAAAGGTAAGAACGGAGAGGTGCTTTCCCGCTGTCTCCCTTTCTGCAACACAGTCCTCATGTTCACTTTAAATTGCTCCATACAGCCTGGATTTCACAAGGAGATTGTATTCATCCCAATGGCCTTGCAAACTCGTGCTAATTGTAGTAAATCTAATCACAGTAAATGTCGTTACTATAGTGGGCGTTTTCTTTCTGTATTAGCCCAATAGTTTGGCATCTTAACCAAGATCTTTTGAAGAAAGTAGTTGCAAGTTTTAAACGGGATAGCATTTCAAAGAGACATGAGATTGCACGTCAATCAACTTGCAATTATCAATATAAAAGCCTTTGCGGGTTTACCGCACATAAATACTAAAGGATGTGCAGCGATAACTAAATCGAAAACTTGAGTCCCTCAATCAATAACAGGGACGAATATATTTCAGCTTTTCACACTGTTGCGCCAAACAATTCAATGCTTTTTGAAGAGGTTTAGTCACAACAGACAAACTTGCAGTGGTATCTGGATATTCATTTTTCCATACCAGTGCAACGTAATTTTAGATCACAATAATCCATATTTTCATAAAGCACTGGGCTCGTTATCATTTTTCAGAGTAATACACAGCTCATCTCGTGTGTTACTTCACCTCCCCATTTCTGAGCTGGCGCCCTCTCAACCAATACAGACCAGTCGTCATTTCACCGCAGTTACCAAGCAGACATGGAGTCGAACTCCTCCTTCAAAGTACCGCAATCGCTCTTATCAAATAATGAAACAGGTCTTACATAATATCATCAGCTACTGCACATCTGACAGTGAGAGTGGCAAAGTTTTTCTACTGCAACTCAAAGAGAAGCAAGGGTTTGAACCTATTCACAGCCCCGAACTGCTATATTTAATTAGCCTTATAGCTTGTTCAGTGAAATGAAACATTAAAAAGTTCGAATGTTCTCCTATCTTTTACTGTACCCATTACCCATTGAGTAAATAACGTATTGTGAAAATCGGAAACGACTAAACATCGAACTTTGGCATTTATGTAATCGCTACCATTGACACTAGAATGCCACCCGTGAGCTATCCCTCCCCTTATAATTCAAAATATCTGTTCAAGCCCCATCGTCATTCTACAGCAATGAACATCAGCCCCTGGGACAATAATATTATATTCTAAGAAAATAAATCAGCAAGTTGATTGAGGCGAATGTCTGAAGAATTCTAAATGGCTAAGGAACTGTAAAACATTTAGTTCCTAAGTGCTGATAAAATCTGAACACCGCACATCATTAATAAACAGTATCATAATTAATGATAGAATTACAGAACTAAAAAAAACCACGACTCAGGCCTTAGAACAAATAGATTAGCAACAGAACCCGCTTTTTAAACAGAGTTAAGACAGTACTATTGACAGTACTGTATAAATATTTCTGTATTTTTTCTCAGTTGACTGAACGCATTTTATTACACATTTGTATAATGACTAAAGGCATCAGACACAATCTTTATGAAACCGGTTTCCATAACTAATATGTCCCACTATAAAAAGAAAGCCTACCTACATTTGTACCCCACTGGTTCACGTAAATAACCCGATAACCGCTGATTTACTGCAAAATGTACTTTTGAAATCTTTACATGGAAATGTTGGTGCATCGAAGGCGGCTGCTACACTTCAGAAAACCCATTCATTACAGAGCGGCTGGATTCACACACATACTTCCAACAATCCCGAACAGCTTTATATTAGAATGGCCTTTAGCCGAGGAACAGAGAGAAGATCTATAACTAAGCATCATATTTGCAAGTTGCGAATGCAATATAAGAAAATGGAATTAATATGACTGGAAGGTAATGCTCTGCCAGTTTTATTATACGCATAAATAGGATAGTGTTAGGTTTTTGAACAGTAAGTTGGAGGCGATGGTCTATTTTATTCAGATTTGCATGGTACTGCACTTTATCTTAATGAGTTGGTTTGGTAATCTCAGTTCACGAAGACGGTAGCCTAACATTTGCATATTTATCAATAATATATTTGTAATAGTTTCAGATTAATCCGCCTCGATTAAACTAAATTGTTGTATTTTAATGAACATGACCATATGAACAAGGTACTGCGGAAATTGCACATTCGGGATGGTCATTAAGCCAGTACACCTACTCTTCGACAAATGCGCTGTAATTTGTGCACCGAACTCTCAAATTCTCTGAAATATGTGAGATATTAAAAGCTGGAATCTACACGTCACTTCCTGTTTTTACCATTCAGAAAAAGTTTGCAAGGTCTGGTTCTGCAGTCAAACGAAACAGAATTAATGAATTACATTTATTGAAACATGCCAAAAGTACTCGGAGCTGCTCAATCCTCGATGTTCAGTCACCACCAACAGCCAGGACCTGCTCCCCCGTTTACGCACAGTTTCAGCTCATTTTTGTCCAAAGTTTCTCATTTTAAATTGCCAAATTCTTACTTGATTTGGGACACACACACACACACAGTGTTTAGGTTTTGGGCTGGGCAAATTGCAGTAAAAACTGCCTAACGGCACATTCCTGTTTCTTTACACTTCCATCCCAGCTCACATCCAAATATATTCTCAGTTCAACACTTTTTTTAAAAATCTCCCCACCCCCCCGGCCCGGATGTTGACATCTCTTTCCAAGGATTGAACGCGGCGCCCTTTCTCCCCCACGTCCTTTAACAGGAGTGTGATGCTGCAGGTTCTCCGCGCCCCTGACACACGCCCTGGCCCTCGCAGGCTTTCGGAGCTGGTTCGCAGGTCCGCTCCTAAACTCAGCGGGGTGCCCAATGTCACTGGGACACTGTAGCCGATGGCTATTGATAACCGTATCCCTTGGATTTACCAATTCTGACTTTAACGGTGCATACAGATATACTTACCGAAATCCGTGCAAAAGGCATATTTGCATCATTTCGTGGCATGTTGCATCTCATAAACATCCACAGGCAGCCAGATCTCGTACATGCCCCAAGCAAAATATATCTGCATAATTTCAATTGGAAGATCTGCTGCTTAGCTCCTGTCCCATCTTTTTAACTCTTTTTTTAGGTGCTTAAAATAGAAAAGTTTATCAGCAGGTGATCGCTTGTCCGGGGGATCGCCTGCAGTCAGTCGGAGAATAAGACCATTCGGTCCCCGGGCCAAGGTAATCTCCAGTCCCCTTTGGCCCATCCTTGGGAGTTCAGGAGAAAGATCAGAGATCGCCCCCCGCGCCACCCACCCCCCTCCACCCCATTCCTCTCCGTCTCGCTTTCACCAAACGGTTCGTCGGAAAATAATGTTTTTTTTTGAAAAAAAAGATAAACCAAAAGCCTCCATCCCTGGCCGTGGGGCAGGCAGCTCGTTTCGGCCAGTATATCCTCGCATTTGGAGATGCTGCTTGCATTTGAATAGCGCTGGCTTGTTATGTATCTCGCTGGTATGAAAGGGAATCAGTATGCAAATTGCTTCAGTTACAATCGAAAGGTTCGATCTGAAGTGGATGCTAACGGAAGTGGATGTCAGCTATCTCTGCATTAGCCGAGATATATCTGCCCAGTGATGCAGCGGTTTAAAATTCTTGTTAATTAAAACAACGAGCGAGCTTGCAACATGTCTGCTTTCTCTCTCTTCCCCCCCCCCCCCCCTCCCCCGTGATCAGCCCCTTTAACACAATTATTATTCTGCAGGTGTTATTTGATGGCTTGTAGTGAGTGTTTGTGCAATACAACAGGCTAAGTGCTTGCAGTAAGGATCTGGGCACCAGCTCTAGATCACAGAGCACCCCCCCCCCCCCACCCCCCCAACCGCAGTCTCCAAATCCAAACGTTTACCAATCAATACATGCAAGAAATGAACCTGGAGAAAAAAAGATGTGTTGCTGCGGTTTAACGGTTTATCCCAGGCAAATATACAGCACTGCCTTACGTCAGTTCTACCTGGACCAACCTTTCACTCGCTCAAATCCGAGGAAAAAGAAAGATGGGTTTGATTGCGGTAACGTGCTGTCTGTTCCGACTGCTATAGGTTAAAACTGCCCTTTTTGACCCCTCTCGCTGCAAAGCCAGAAATCATATAACATTCCAGATGTAATGTCGGTGGACTTGGGCGACATGCTCTCAGAAGACAAGCGGGCGGACGTTTTAAGGGTTATCATTAATGGTGATTTGGATTTGTTTTTCATCTTAGAAAGGAAGATTTTAGAGCTGACAGCACAATATAAACCCACGGCCGCTGTCGTGTTTCTCACCGAAAGGGATATTTTATTGATCCACCTTCTTGAAAATTGCATTGGCGCTGGTCCCAGGTCATTAATACCCAAACTGTGCTTCACAGCAGCTCTCGGAGATGCGCAGTGTTTTGAATGACGGGGCTTCCTGTTAAAACAACCCGGGAAGCACCAAGCCTCAGAAAACCATTTTTAACAGAAACTTTTCGATTCTGAGATCAAAGCCTTTTGCGGATATTAATCCATAAGGTGGCCTACAGTTCCCTATCCTTTGAAATAAAATTGTTGGTATATTGTTTAGACAGTAAAATTATTGGAAAATATATTTAAAAAGATAGCCACCCCGCCATGATTTTTTTTAATGTGCAATTGTCAGCAAGTTCCTTATATTTTCTCTTTCAAGTTTCAGATTTCTTTTATTCAGCCCATTTTGTGTTTTAATTTTGAGCAAATCTTCGTTTGCCGTGGAGTCTTACGCAGCGAGCCGTGCTGACAATGTTGTTACAGAATAGCAGCGCGCCGACTCCATCCCACTTGTCTAAATGATCAGGGAGAATTCTTAAAACCCTGCTGTGTATCTATTGACAGCTGACTTTATTCATACGGGACGTACTTAGCTGACAGTCCCCAGTATGCGTCTCCGATTTGCTCACGCCACCAAAATCATTTGGGCTATAAGGGCACACCTTAGCAACCTTGTAATCCATTTTGTTTCTAATAATACTGGAATCTAATTCATTTGGAACATAACGCAAACCAATTGATGGAGATGGGAGAAGAACCCCTTTGCAGTGAGGCTGATTTTGACAGGAGAGCGCTATAGGTGCTTTGCTCTCTGCGATGATCTTACGGTCTCGCTGCTGCCTTGCCCCAGTTGAAGCTTATGGCTAGTCTAAGCTGACCATCTGTCATTCAATTAACGTTTCAAGGCAGCTGATCTGTAACCAGGAGGGTCAGCGACCCCAGGACAAACCCAATGCTGCCAGAGAAAGGCGACAAAGTTCAAATGTTAAACGCCTGGCACTTTACAGAATTTGGGCAGCCCAGGAAATTTGCCTATGTAAAGCTTGCATTGAGGTCTCCCGGGAGTCAACACCCAGATTTCGATTTAAAGATGTCAGCATACTTACACCATTTTATTCTTCTGAAAAACCAAAAACACTCTTAGCGAACAATAGATTAACAGGGGCTGGGTTTTGTTCAATGTCACGTTTAAAGTTGTATCAGTTCTTCTGGAGATGGGAGTAGATTTGAGCAAAACACTTTTTTCCCCCTCTTGTAAAGTTACGCAAATTTCCTTGAGGTGATTTCTTGCTGCAGGGATATTCTAAAGCGACTGGAAGACGGGGAGGCAGAATCGCAGAATTAATGAAAGTGACTCAATTGATTTGTCAGTAAGCGGCAAAATTTACCGCCACGTCATCATAATCATAATTCATAACCCCCTCCCATTCATGATAAAAAAAATTTGGAATTTCCAATTTCTCATTCTATAAATCCTAAGCAGTCAAACTTACCCGGAATATGAAACAGCGCCTTGAATATCGAGAATTTTTATTACAGTCTGCAACTTGGTTATGTTGGTGTCGTAAATTCATGCTTGGAATGTCATCCTATACACAATTATTTTTAAAAAATCAGGTATTCTCTAACTCTTAAAATGTACACACAGCCTATAGAAATACAGGTCTAACGAGTTATCTAAAGCTTTCCCTCGGAAGACCAGGACACATTGAGCTTCAGCTATGCTAATTGATTCACTATAAATATTTAACTAGCGTCCTCATTGGAGCAGGTACGATTGGGCTTCTTTCTAAACACGTGTAATCTATAGTCAGAGTTCATCTGCATCCCTGTACTTTGAGGAATGTTCGCTTCTATCTAGATTTGTTCTGTCCTACACCCAAATTGGGCGAATACAAATACTGCAGGTAGAAAGCGGAATGATATTCGAGCAAAATAACGCAATTTCTACGTCGGATCGATTGGCCACGAATTTTAACCTTTTAATCATAATTTTCTTTTTAGATCCCAAGAAAGTGAACCCTTCTTCCCAATAACATATTTTCAAGGCCCATCCTTCAAGTATTGAGGCATATAACTATTAATATTCTGAAATATAACTGCTGTTCGGGAATGTGTAGGATATTATTCAGAGCTTAATAGCTTCTGAAGATATTGAAAAATCAGCAGAAATTATTTCAGGTCACGTGGAGGGTCTAAGCTAGTTTCCTTGTCATAAAATCCATCCTGATTCAATAGTCTTTCACATCCAATTCTCAGGATTGTTAGAATGGTAATGCGGGTTCCTTTTAAGCACCTTTGCATTTAAACTTGGACAGCTTCACAATTCGCAGAAGAACCATTTCTGTTGATCGTGGAGCCAAACTGGAATCCGAACTGAACGCTGCTTCTGACCACTTATTACACGAGACTGAACCCAGCTCTTACTGACTTCAGTTCAAATCCAAATGACACCATTTAGATACAATTTTATTGGAATAAACAGTTCATAACACCGAAGAGCAAAGCCTACATTTCCGTTCTCAATTTCTATAGAAAGATGAAGTTCAAACACAAATCTATATATTAAACATTTTATAACTTTTTAGCAGAAGCTGGTTCAGGAAAAAAAACATTAAATGTGGCACTCAGATAGATCATGTGTGCACCCTTGTGAAACATTAATTTATCCCATTAGATATGAAGGAAGCAAAGATTAGAAGCGATGTCCCCATGTGTCATATGCTCTAATTTTCACCTGCTCGGTTCCCTCTCCCATTTTAATAACGATTTGGCTTATGACAGGCTCAGAGACAAGATAATTTTACAGTTAGTCATTGAGCTAATAAAAACTTTCAGCACTCCGATTCAATAATACATTCTATGCTTAATTCAAAGTCACTTAGTTTGAATTATCTGATAATTCATTTTTAAAGTACTGCGTTGGTACCTTTCCATGTTATTTATGCTGCTTCATTCAAATTACCGGATAATTCATTTTTTAGGGCAACGGCAACTTTGCATTATCAGAAGTAGACTGTATTTCAAATTGCAATCATTTGGATTAAGATTAGTTCTGCATTTAAAGCACAGCAGACACTAAACATTAGCAGTACCTTCAGTACTGCAATATATTATTTCTGCACTTTCATTCATGGAGATAACAGCTTTCAGTAAATCCCAGCTGATAGTAAAGGCACAGTTATACTATAGGGGTGAGGACAATGCTTTGGTTACAGTGATGCAGGAATGGCAGACCTGAGTTATAACATTGGCACTTCACTCAGAGAAAGTGGGATTTAACCCACATGCATGGGACTCTGCTCAGCATTATCCAAATTATGGTTCCTTTTTAATGTCAGAGTGGATGGGACATTTAGCTCTTTGCTAACATTAAAAAGATGAAACATGTACTTCAGCTATTTGCCAGGGAACTATTTTTTTAAAGTTTCCTTCATACTGCTTGCAGTTACTCAGTGAACCAAATTGTTATGAATATATTATGGTGAACAAGTTAGAACCATATTTATACAACATACTTTTCATCAATGCAAAGCCAAAACCTATTAAAAAATATCTTAGCTTTAAGGTTGTTCAACCAAAATGATCACTTCAGGGATTTTTTTCAGTCGTTAATTAAGGATAAAGACACTGAAAATGGAACTGAACTTGATGTTGTTCTGCAGTTACAGCTAGTCATATCCTTCATGGGGTTAAAGGCCAGATAAGTGACATCAACCATAAATAACAATTACATCAAGATTTTATTACAGTTAAAGGAACAAAATGGGATAAATGTTATATTTTGAACGAAAGAGCCCCCCCTAATTGAAACTATTATAAGATGATGCTTCAGTATTCCCCACAGAGCAACGTGAGCTGCCTTTTATTTCTCTTCAGAGGCTGCCATATTGAAAACCTCACAGCACAAGCTGAGATAGAAATATTTGGGTGGTTTCAGTTCAAAATAAAATGAGTTTGTAATTATCCACAGAGTCAGTTAAAATGTTTGTCAGAGAAAGTCAGAGTAATTTAATTTAAAGACAATGGGCTGAAACACAGTTTGCTCTAGAAGACAGAATCTATCAAAGCTCCCATTGTTTTCAAAACTGGCTTTTCTGGCACCATACAACCATTTCAGGCTGAAATGTAAAATAGCTTCAATAAAATTAATATTTAAAAACAAATTTCAATATTGTTAAATATTCTAATTAGCTACAAACCATGTAAAACTGTATAAAAACTGAACCTTCATCTTCATGGATATACCATTATGAACATTACCTGTCATGAAATCTAACCATTGTTTCAGCTGTCCACCTCTAATTCAAGAGGTGTATTGTGTAATATATGATCTGTAAAGTAGTCTGTAAAACAAGAGATGATAATGGGGAAAGATGATATGTATGTACATATACATATGCATATATATCTATATCTATCTATATATCTATATCTATATATATGCGGTTGGTTTGTCTGTCTGTATGTCCGCTGTCTGTCTGTCCACTATACACTCAAATGTTATAGAGCGTACCTACACATACGTTATATCAAAAGAAAGCTGATGATCAGGGGAGTGTCATAGGTGTATTTACTTTTTGGTCAGACAAAAATTGTTCGGACAGTATACAAAAAAACATTCAAAAATCCGCTCATTAGCGGTTGACCAATCCTACCACTCATTAGCATTGAGTGACGTGATGGTTGACCAATCCTACAGTTCAGTGACCTGATGGTTGACCAATTGGTGCATCACGGGCGGGACCTAATCCTGCAGCCTCCCAAAACTTCGCCGCCATTTTTTCCCCTGCTTTTCCTCAACAGTGAGTGGGGCAGCTGTGTCGGCTCGCCGGAGCGGGAGGCGAGTTGGGGTCACTCGGGCCGGGTCTCACAACCGCTCGGCCCGAGACACAGAGCGGGGGAGCGGCAGCGGGCGGCCGTCAACCACGCCGCCCGAGACACAGAGCAGGGGAGCGGCAGTGGCCGCCCGTCAACCGCGCGGCCCTCTAAACTGCCCTGGCAATGCCGGGCCCCCCCTGCTAGTACATACACACACACATATATATACACATATTTTCCGCTTATCTAATAAGAACATAAGAAATAGGAGCAGGCGTAGGCCATACGGCCCCTCGAGCCTGCTCCACCATTCAATAAGATCATGGCGCACCATACAACATAATAGGAAGAAAGATTGGATGTACAGGAAATATATATATTGCAGTTCACTTAAAATACAAACACGACTCTTTGCAAACCTAGACCAAAGAGCCATCATTTAACAGTTTTCTGATGGCAGTAATTAGACTCATTAGGCAATACATTCTGCAGCCTCAGACCTGTCCTTGGGCTTCTTTTATATTTTTAAACTCAATGTCAATTTTTCATATTGAGAATCTAGTAAAGTATGGCAATGAATGAATGGCTAGATCTACTAAAAGTGCATATGCATGTTTCTTCTCAGGTTCCCAGTTAATGTGTGTGCACAGACATTCAAAGCTTTCAAAGATGATTTATCAAGTTTGTTTTAGAGTGCATGTTATTAATAATGTGTGTCCATTCATACCAGCCTAGATTTCACGGGGAAAAAATAGCAAGTACAACATATACAATTACATTTGCTTTTTGAGACTTGACAGCAATAACTTATCTCCTTTGTTGCAACTGTGTTTGTGCAAACTTGTCTTGATATGTTATAATCCATTTCATTGCACTTAATATCTGGACATATTCTGTTACAGACTGCAGCCATTCTGGTTGTCATTGTGGTACTAACAATGATAACCTGAGGTGACTGAGGCTTTTTGATGTCATGGAAACTGATTTATACATCAATTAATGGCATAAAATGAGCACTCAAGGTGCGCCAAATTCAAATCAGCAGGTGGAATTTAAAACATACTCATTATTTTTGGGATATCTGATTAATTCTCAGTTCTGCGAGCCATAAACCAAAGCTTGCTTTTGAATCCAAAATTCTACATTTTTGCGCTAAACTATGCTGCATAACACTGTGGGTATTTAACACTTGTACCTTCACGTGCATTGAGCTTTATGTATTTTTCATCGTCTCATAATTTATATCATGGAATAATGTAAAGATGTTATTACTGATTATTATGATATTCAGAATTGGGACATTAACGGAGTCTTGCCATCAAGGCATCTTTAAAAACAACCATTTGAAAAGATTAGCAACAAGTTTGACATCTTTTTGATATATTTTTTTAAATCGTGAGTGCTCATGACATAGGTTGGGGTGGGGGCAGCTTGGAGGAGTGACCGAGTCTAGCAGGAACACTGAATTTGTTTCCAGAGTGTCGAAGCTGCAGTACCCTGGGTTAATGAAGGCATCAACTGCTGTTAATTCAGCCCCCTTACACTGTCAAAATCAGTAAACCTTTCAATCCAGTGTCTCTAATAAAAAGATAGAAAATGATCAAATATTTGTTGAAGTTAATAGTCATTTCTAAAAGGGACCCTGCTTCATGAGGTTCCCTCGATAAGCTGACTTAATGTGCAACATGACATTCAGAAGTAATTAATGGAGTATATCCTTACACTACATTTTATAATCATTACTTCATTCAATTCAGTAAAGGCATTTTGATTTGTCACCACCCATTACACCCAACTGCTGTATAGTCTGCAGGTCAACACATGCAACTGAGCATAAAGATTTTGAATACTCAAACTTAAATCAGCTACTTGCAAAACAGTGATCCCTTACATTAAGCATCATAAAGGCCATTAACAAATTGGAGTCAGGTTTGAATTGGATAAACTACTCAATAGTTACAAGATTTGTAAAAGTCTATAGCAAAAATCAATGCATTTTTTGCAGGATAAGATGAATAGGAAGTACAGACCATGGGATAAAAATAAATGATTTGAAAGAGAATTATGGCAAAGACATGGGCTTTGTATGTGGACAAGTCTAACATACATAGGGACAGGCAGATGCTGTGAAGCAGTCAATATTCCCTTTCATTGCTTCTTTGAATAGTGCTGCTGAAATTCTCATCATTGTACTGTACCAATTTCATTGTGATTTCTTTTCCTTTATTAATTTATTTCTCCTGGTTTTACAGATTTAAGGTGTAAAAATGAAAATCTTCCAAAAATGCCTAACTTTGGGTAACTGGTTTTCATGTATACAATTATAATTACTGTAAAAAAATTTATGAGCTTTAAATTTCTTACGATTTGAAAAACTCATCTAATTCCCTTATGCTGACTAATAAAAATCATTAAAATTATTAATGTCTGAGTCTGAAACTTTCTATTCCCAGGCAGCTAATGGGCACAATATGATGTCCTAAAGACTGAAAATTTATTATTTAGAATCTTGAAGAAAGAGATGAACAATTTCATTAAATTTGAGCGAGTTATAGCTTACATAATATGGATAAGATTGACTACTTTCCACTAAATCAGTTGGCATAATATTTGCTGTTAGAACTGGAAGATCATTGCTCACTAATGTCTCAATTGGACAGCACCAAGCAGTGCAGTATCAATGGATTTTTGAAAGTGATGTGAGTGGGCAGTCAAGTTGCTTGGTTGCATCACACCTGATGAGATGATAGCAGTCCATGCATATGTAGTTAAGTGCTCACAGACCTCAATCCGCCAGTGAAATATATACTATATACTACACATACATGCCTTGGAGGCGGTGCAACAAAGGTTCACTAGATTGATTCCTGGGATGAGAGGGTTGTCCTATGATGAGAGATTGTGTAGAATGGGCCTATACGCTCTGGAGTTTAGAAGAAGGAGAGGTGATCTCATTGAAACATATAAGATTCGGAGGGGGATTGACAGGGTAAATGCTGAGAGGTTGTTTCCCCTGGCCGGAGAGTTCAGAACTAGGACTGCATAGTCTCAGGATAAGGGGTCGGCCATTTAAGACTGAGATGAGGAGGAATTTCTTCACTCAGAGGGTTGTGAAACTTTGGAATTCTCTACCCCAAAGGTGTGTGGAGCTGAGTCTTAGTATATTCAAGGGTGAGATCGATAGATTTTTGGACTCGAGGGGAATCAAGAGATATGGGGGATCGGGTGGGAAAGTGGAGTTGAGGTCGAAGATCAGCCATGATCTTATTGAATGGTGGAGCAGGCTCGAGGGGCTGTATGGCCTACTCCTGCTCTTATTTCTTATGTTCTTGTCTGTATCCGACACACTTCAGGTGTCACACTGAAATAAAAGTGTTAAAAAAAGTGTCGGTCTGACCTCGAATTGACCTAAGCATCTGCTAAGACCAATGAGCCTCTAATTGACCTAAACAAACACAGCAACTATACCTTGTGGCGTTAGAGGGGCACACCTGGCTGTAAACAGCAACATTTTAAGAGAAGAATCATACACTGCGTGTTACATGGTATAATGTTCCTTTCCATCTAAAACAACATATCCTTCAATCTACCATGCACTGTGCCATGGGAGATCCACTAGTAATTGAAAAGAACTGATGGGATTATCACTCATTTCTATTACTAGAAGCATAAAGAACATAAAATATTGTTTAAATTTGTGTTTGATGTGCTGGCTAAGCACTAGTTGTAGTTTGCTGCAGTGAGGAACATGGGAACATAAGGAACAAGAGTAGGCCATTCAGCCCCGCGACTCTGCTCCGCTATTCAATTAGATCGTAGCTAATCCACACCTAAACTCCATTTACTCGTATTTGGTCCATTTCTCTTGATACCCTTATCTAACAAAAATATGTCTGTCTCAGCCCTGAAAATTCTAACCGTCCCAGCATCCACAGCCTTTTGGGGGAGAGAGTTCCAGATTTCCACTACCCTTTGTGTGAAAAAGTGTCTCCTGAATGGCCTAACTCTAATTTTAATATTATGTCCTCTTGTTCTTGATCTACCCTACCCGAGGAAATAATTTCTCCGCATCAACCCTATCAAATTCTTTTAACATTTGTAACAGATCAATTAGTTCACCCCTCAGTCTTCTATACCCAAAGGAATACAAGCCACATTTATGCAACCTGTCCTCTTAATTTCACCCTCAAAGCCCAGCTGCACAGTCACCTTTTCCAGTTGGTCTTCTTACTGATATCAAACCTCTGATTGCTGAGAAATCAGCATGGATATTATTGGCTGGATGATACTGCATGGATCTCATTGGATAGGACAGAAATGACACACTGAATTGATGCCAAACATTCAGCATAATTGGGGAACAAATTAATCTACTTCCTCAGTTAGCATACTTCTTCCTTCACAGGTAATCGCGACCACATTAATACAACATTTGGATCTGAATTATAACCAATGGTGATTATTCAACAAGAATAACAAATGCATTTACAGAGAACACGGATTTTCAACTTAAATAAACTCGAGGATGTGGAGCATCAAGTATATGTAGAGTTTTTGTACTAATTGGCTCTTCTGCCACTCCTATCATAGATGCCTTTATGTGTGGCTGGGTTTCAGCCTCTGTTACTTCCAGTTGCCAGGTTGTAAAGGACAATTACTCTAATGCAATAGTAACGGTTACAGAATACACTCCACTTCCCAAGATGCAACATTGGCCTCGGAGCTGCAGTTTCCTGGTAACCCAGGAAATTCCTGCTGGTATTCTGAACCGATGTGCTATTGATTAGCAAAATGATGAATGGTGAGTAATAGAATTCCTTATCTAGGTTCAGGCAGGAAAAAGCAAAGACATACAGAAATGTTGTATCTGCATACTTCTATAGGCTCACAGCCTGGAACGGAAACTACTGACCATTGTCTGCTTTAACACAGATTACAGAGAAATACATCTGCAGATTTCCCATACAGTGAGTCTGTGAATCACCTTTATTTAATTAATGATTATGTTTTATATTTGTCAAATAAAAAAAATATGAATCTAGATTCATTATTTCAAGGTACCCATGTTAATAGTAGGACTGTAGTTGGCAGTTGTACAACTTATTTTCTTTTTTAAGAAAAAGACAACAACCACTTGCATTTATATAGCACCTTTAACGTAGTAAATCATCCTAAGGTGCTTCACAGGAGCGTTATCAGGCAGAATTTGAAACCGAGACACATAAGGAGATATTAGGACAGGTGAACAAAGCTTGGTCAAAGAGGTCGGTTTTAAGGAGCGTCTTAAAGGAGGAGAGGGAGGCGGGGAGGTTTAGGGAGGGAATTCCAGAGCTTAGGGCCTAGGCAGTTGAAGGCATGGCCACCAATGGTGGAGCGATGAAAATCGAGGATGCACAAGAGGCCAGAATTGGAGGAGCGCAGAGTTCTTGGAGGGTTATAGGGCTGGAGGAGGTTGCAGAGATAGGGAGGAGCGGGGCCACGGAGGGATTTGAACAGACGGCTGAGAATTTTAAATTCGAGGCATTGTTGAAAAGTACAGTAATCTGTGACGGTATTTAATCTTGCTGGCACAAACATTCAGTGGCGGAGGCATCACAGTGTACACTAATAGCTGACACCAAATTAAAGTGACAGAGTTACAGTGATGTAGCTCTGTCACCCTTTGACACATGTTGATGTGAATGCCGGTCTGGCTGCAGTAAACTCATCATTGACAGGTCGTGACGGTGACGCATCAACTTTACATATCTGCCTCTTCAAAGTTGTCAGCATCGGGAAAGCTTTAAATGACTGCAGTGACGGTAAATAGATCTCCAGCCTGCGGATGCCTGACTCTGAAATCATTGCATTTATGGGGTCCTTTTCCATCTTTGGTCAACTGTCACATTCAGCTTAAATATGTAATTAGCAATGCGTATATTAAAAGCCAGAGAATAACACAGCAGATAGCTAAAAAGGTAAACTGGCACGCGGAAAGTGTTTTTGAAACAAAACGCACAAACCGTAAGGACGTGAGTTTTGAATTTTCAATAAATATAAATATTGTAGGCCACGCTTTTAGTAACAAATGGCAAGAAGTGGTTTTAATTTATAAATCATAATGTCACCTAAAAAAAAATTAACACCATGTTTTAAGAGTGTTGCTGACTACAGTGTTAAAATTTAAGATCATCTAAAAAAAAATCACTGAACTGAAATTAAATCAAAGCAAGGCTAGACATGGTCTTGTGGGTTGTGAACAGGTACACAGTAATTTTAAGTATTTGTTGGAGCTGAGGCCTGTCATTTGAGACGTGATAAGAAATAATTTGTAATAAGAGAGCTACCTTCTTCAATTGTCTTCTGCTGAAGTGGAGAGTCCCAGTAATGATTTATTGCCCTGCTGCTTGTCTGCTGATAACTGGTCACCAAATGGCTCCTCATTACTCAAAGCTCCTTCGTTCTCTATAACCAAAATCTTTTCCCATTAGTCCAGTTTTGTTCAGGGGAAATGAATGTAAGACCTACCAATGTAAGCCCATAAACTATTTTAGTATATATATATTTAAAAAAATCATAAATAATGGGAGAAAATCTTGTTTGCTACGGCTGCTGGATCAACTGCCTCTTGGCCTTTTGATAGCATCTTTGAAATGGAAATGTCCAGCTGCCTGACCTTCTGTTCAATGACCCTTTTGTACAAAGTCAAATCACCATGGCTTCTCCGCAGCCCAATCACAGCAATTCACCTGATGGATACTTTATGCCGTTAATACCATTTACAAAAAAAAATAGAATATTCTACCTTCAATGATTTCATGCTTGCTCACATTGAAAGAGCTAAAATTGTATAGGAAAGAAAAAGGAGCACGTGGAAAATCATGTTAAATGGGTACTTTTGCAATCTCCTATTAAACGTAATTTTATGGATCATAGAAACAACCACTCAAGTGGTAGAGAATTAAATGCAACTTATAACAAGTATACCCAGCGCAGTGCGGTCTTCTGCCGAGTCATGATAATAATTGGAAGAATGTTATAGTAAATTTGCTGCATGCATTTTGCAATAGCGACTTTATTGGTGTTTGTACAAGGTTTTCAGTGTCAATTAATATACCCTGTGTGAAACCCATTGACTACCTGCAGAAGGAGCTCACAGATAATTAGTCATTATGGAAAGGAGGTTGTTAAATCGCTCACATTAATACAAAAAGAAAATACAGCAGATGCTGGAAATCTGAAATAAAAACAGAAAATGCTGGAGATACTCAGCAGGTCAGGCAGCATCTGTGAAGAGAGAAACAGAGTTAACGTTTCAGGTCGATGACCAAAAGGTCTCTTCACAGATGCTGCCTGACCTGCTGATTATCTCCAGCATTTTCTGTTTTTATTTATTGTTAAATGCCTCACCGTTTGATTATTTCAGCTTCTTATTGCGCACTTATGATTTTGTAAGGGAGGCTTGACTTGTTTAATTTGTAAAAGTTGCAGTTCAATGGAATGTTTATTTGAGAGTGTGGGTGGGGGGAGTGGTGGTGGTTGGCAATGATGTCAAGTTTCTCAGTGAGCGCATGAAACGATAGGGTTCGGAACAATGTGGCAAGCTGCCCAGTCTCTCAGCACACAAAAACTGGTTCATAATTACACTATAATTCAATCAGAAGTCTTTTGCTGCAGATAAATCCCTAATGAAATTAGGATTCTATGCAAAGTTAACACTGAATACAGACATTCATAAATTGGTAGATCACATCAGCACTACTTTCTATATAATCCCTCACAGTGTTGTACTCAGTTAATATCCAATTTGTAAAATCGGACTTTGGAAAGGCATAAGGTTAAGGCTGACGTGTTGTAACAGAGTCATTACATTTCTCATTCGGACACTTCATCACTCCAGCTGCCGTGTTTCATATCTGGTTTACTTACATTTATCTGCTGTGCTCATTAAGCGATGGCCTTCAGACAAGGGTGTGAAAACACACCTTGGATACCTGGGATGATGAGGCAGCCTTCGCTGAACCATTCCATATTAAAGCACCACACTGAACAACTCCACAGATCACAACTTCCTGCAGAATTAGATAACGGGGTAACATTCCCATATTAACTTTTAGTTTGTAAAGATTTTCCTGTCTTCTTGAAAAATTTGGGCTGAAATCAATAGGCATTTTATAGATATATATACATAAGTTCACATTAGAATGAGGGACTAAAGAGCACTGCTCACTCTCTGCCAGTCGAGTCCATGATTATTCTGAGCCCTGACTCTGGATTCAGGCTGCCTTTATAGTATTGCTGAAAAACTGCTTCTCACCAACGTGAAACAGCTGTAATATAAAGGCAAACTTTGACATTTTAAAAGGAACTCCACTTATCAATCATAATGTGGTTTATTTTCTGTCCTTACAAAAGCAGACCAACAGGTAGTGAAGAATAAGAAGATAACTTCCAACATCACAGAATGCAGAAAGTTACAGACTAAGTATGAAAGAAAGCAAAAACGACAACTGAAAAATAGCACTATATCAGCTGTCATGAAAACAACAACAACTTGCATTTATATAGTACCTTTGATGTAGAAAAACGTCCCAAGGCATTTCACAGAAGCCTAATCAGATAAAAATGGACGTCAAGCTAAAGAAGGATGTATTAGGCGGGTGATCAAAGCATAGGCAAAGAGATGGCTTTTAAGGAGGGTCTTAGAGAGGGAGTGGTTTATGGAGTAAACTCCAGAGCATGGGGCCTAAATGGCTGAAGGCACGGCCATCAATGATGGGGCGAAAAGAGGATGCACAAGAAGCCAAAGTTGGAGGAATGTCGATTTTGGTGATTGGGGGCGGGGGATTTATCTAGGACTGGAGGAGGTTACAGAGATAGGGAGGGCTGAGGCCATGATGGGATTTAAAGATGAGGATGAGAATTTTAAATGAGAGGTATCGGGGGACTGGGAGCCAATGTATGTTATCAAGCACAGGGGTAATGGGTGAGCGGGACTTAGTGCAGGATAGGATATGAGCAACAAAGCTTTGGATGAGCTGAAGTTTACAGAGGGCAAAGGAATGAAGGCCAGCTAGGAGAGTATGGAATTGTTGTCTGGAAATGACAACGGGTATGGATGAGAGTTTCAGCAGTAGATGGGCTGAGACAGGTGCAGAAACAGGAAATGTTATGGAGGTGGAAGTGGGCGGTCTTTGTGATGGAGAGGATATGGGATTGGAAGATCAGCTCAGAATACAACACCGAGGTACTGAACCATCTGATTCTACCCGAGAGACGGTGGAATAGGATGGAATTGGTGACAAAGATACAGAGTTTGTGGTGGGGCCTGAAGATGATGGCTTTGGTTTCCCAATGTTTAATTGGAAGAAATTACGGCTGATCCAAGACTGGATGTTAGATAAGCAGTCTGACAACACAGAGGCAATGGAAAAGTCCAGAGAGGCAGAGCTGGGTGACGTTAGTGTACATGTGGAAGCTGACCCCATGTCTTCAGATGATGTGGCCAAGAAGTGGCATGAAGAAGAGGAAGAGGAGGGGGAAAGGATCGATCCTTGGGGGACTCCAGAGGTAACAGTAGAGGGGTGGGAGAAGAAGCCATTGCGGGAGGTGCTCTGTCTATGATTCAACAGGGAAGAAAGAGTAGAACCAAGTGAGGGCAGTCCCACTTAGCTGAACAATGGAGGAGGTCGGTGAGGTCAACTGTTTCAAATGTTGCAGGGAGGTTGAGGAGGGTGAGAGGGATAGTTTGCCCTGGTCACAGAGGATGTAATTTGTGACGTTGATTAGGGCTGTTTCAATGCTATGGCTGGGATGGAAACAGGATGGCCTTCACCTAAACCGGAGAGGCACCCTTGTCCTTCTGGAAAGGGTAAATAGGGGAGTGGGGAAAGATTTAAACTAGTTAGGAGTGTGGGAGGGGGAAATCCACACAGTAGGTCAAAAAGTATGAGAAAATAGACCAGTAGGATATATGGGCAGTGTGGGGACAGTTATCCAATAAGAGTTCTATACGTGAATGCACAAAGCACAAACTATAAAACAAATGAGTTAGAAGCACAAAATGAGCTTAAAGGGTATGATGTAGTAGCCATTAGATGATCTGGCTGCAAGCTGGGCATAATTGGGAGATAAATATTTCAGGCAATAGGACCTTTAGAGAGGACAGGGAAATTGGGAAAGGAGGGAGAGTAACAATATTAATAGAAGGGAAGATTACAACAGTAGAAAGAAGAGATTTCAGTAAGGGCTATTAGGCAGTGGAAACACTATGGGTAGAGTTAAAGAACAGCAAAAGATGAAAAACTCTGGTAGGAGATGTCTACAGACTGCCTGATAGTCATGATGTTGTGGGGGATGTATAAATACAGAGATTAGGGAAGCATGTAGCAAAATGGTTATAATGGCAGATTTGAATTTTCACATAGACTAGGAGAATCAAAACAACTCAAGTAACAAAGATAATGGCTTTGCAGAATGCATTCGTGACAGTTTCCTGGAACAATATGTTTTAGAACCTTCAAGGGAACAGGTTATAATACATTTTGCTAATGTGAATCCCATATATAAAAAGGGAGACAGAACAAGTCCAGGGAACTATAGACCAATTAGCTTATCAGTGATAGGATGATAATGGAATCCTTACTCAAAGATGTAATAGAAAAACATCTAGAAACTGAAAATATAATAAAGAGTAGTCAGTACGGATTCAAAAGCGAAGGTCATGCTTGACCAACCTTATTGAACTCTTTGAAGAAGTAACAGAAAGGATAGATAAGGGTAATGTAGTAGATGTAATATATTTGGATTTCCAAAAGGCCACATTCAACTGCATCCTGCATAGTAGACTCATAACTAATGTCAGAACATGTGGAGTCAGGGGACAAGTAGCAGAATGGATAGCAAGCTGGCTACAAAACAGCAAACAGAGAGTAGGGGTTAAAGATAATTTCTCAGATTGGAAAAAATGTGGGAAGTGGTGTTCCACAATAATTGGTGTTGGACCATTGTTGTTTACCATTTACATAAACAATTTGGACTCGAGAATCAGAAGTACAATTTCAAAATTTGCAGATGATGCCAAATTGGGGGTTGTAGTTAATACAGAGGAGAACTGTGACAAAATACAGGAAAACATTAATAAACTTGCACAGTATAGGTAAGTGTGAGGTAGTACATTTTGGTCGGAGGAATAAGGAGGGCACCTACTCCTTGGAAAATAAGGCCAGAACTGTGCCTACCTGGGTGGGTCCAGTGTGGTTGGTGTCCGTGGGGGGTCGCGACCCCGCTGCTGTCTCCATCCCGCTGTTGAAAATGAGCTTACCTTAATGGGACCTATTAAGCCCGCCTAGCGCATTGCCCAACCCAATGAGATGGAGCTGGTCTGGTGACATCATTCATGATGCGTTTTCAGCCGGGATCCTTAAAGGGACCATGGCCACATTACTTCTGAAGTTTTATTTAACCTAGTGTTGTCAGTGCATAATACTTCTGAGGGATTCCTACTGCAACTATGTCCAGCACCAGACAAAAGTGTGCACCCCGATTCGATGAGGTCTCCCTCCAAGCTCTGGTGGAGGGACCAAGAGCATATAAGGAGGTGCTCTTTCCTTCCTCAGGGAGGAAAAAGCCTCCACAACAGACCAAAGCTGTGTGGCTGCAAGTGGCCCAGGAGGTGAATGCAATTTCACTGTGCAGCAGAACCTGGCTGCAGTGCAGAAAGAGGTTTCATGACCTTCTACGCACAGGAAAAGCGAGTATTCCATCCCCATGACCCTCAATCTGATCCCCATCGCCTCTCATCACCAGCACTCTGCTTTGTCAACCTCCTCCTCCACATCCCACTTCACCCTTACATCCCTGCACCTTTACCCATTCCTTCTCTCTGTATGTTCACATTCACTTAACTATTCGACTATGCAGCCCTCACACTCCCTATCACTGTGATGCTATGACAACAACTTACAACACACAGGGAGGGCCCTTGGTCTTGGCACCTCACTCCATCTTTGTGTCCTTCTAAGCATCTATGCTATGGATTCTCTACACTCACTCCTTCATTCTCACTCAAACTCCACTTGTGTCCCTCATTGCAGGAAAAGAAAGCCCACAATAACAGGGAGAGGGCAAGGACAGGAGGAGGGCCACCCTCAATAGCCCAGCTCACCACTGCAGAGGAGGCAGCCCTGGAGATCGTGGGAGTGGAGGAGGATGCGCAAGTGGGGGGATGGACAGACGGGCGCATCACAGCAAGCTGGTGACAGAATAGTTTTGCATCTCTCTCATTGACATTGCATGAGTGACTGATATGGATTATGATGCTTCAATGTGCACGCAACGTTTATCTCACATGTCTAACTCTTTCCTTTACTCCCCCACAGGACCATCGACAGCCCCCCTCCCCACTGTCCAGGAGGAACAGCCTGAGCCACCAGACTCCTCAGAGGAAGCTGCAACCTCTGAGGGTGTAGCGTCAGTAGAATTAAGCGCACCCAGCACCAGCGCAGAAACTCACACCTCGGTGGGACCTTCGCGAGATAGAGTAGTGTTGTCACCTGGTGTATCACAGCTCACAAGTGAGCATCAGCAGATGGTGGAGACAGGGACAGCAGTGGAGAGTCCTCGTCGGAGAACGCAGGACTCTCCCAGCTCGGCTCAGCTGCATATCGACCTGGTGCCTCCGGGTCCATCCAGAAGGAGAGCGGAGCTGGAACTCCAGGAACAGGTGCAGGAGTCTCTGGCAGGTTTTGTCTCCAGGGTCACTGCAAGTGTGGAGCCCATCGCTAACATGAGCAGAGCCTTTGTGGAGGCGTTGGCGCATAAACGCATCACCATGGAAAGGATGGCAACCTCCATGGAAAGGATGGCTACCTCCGTGGTAAGGCTGGCTACCATAGAGGAGAAGATGGCTACAGTAGAGGAGAGGATGGCTACGGCCATGGAGGAGCTTAGTCGCCAGTGTTTTGAAAACATGGTCATTGTTCAGAATAGACTGACATCTCTTGAGGAGCGATGGTCAGCTATTGAGCAGAGAAACCAGACCTTCATGGAAGTCCTCTGGAGTAGGACTTCCATTGCAGAAACGGGTCCTCATGGCTCCCCTGAAGTGCAGCAAGGTGCTGTCAAGCCACTTGCTAGCTCTGAAGTGGGGCTGACCCATGAGAGGGATGTTGGTGGCAGACAACAAGGAAGTGGGGGCTCCTCTTCAAGCGCTCACATGACCATGCCACTGCAGAGCCCTCGGTCAGAGCCCCACCAGAGTCCACACCCAACTGAGATCGGCGTCTCAGCCCCTGCATAGCCGCAGGAGCAGCAGACTGTTGGCGAGCCCTCACAGGCTCGCAACCCCAAAGGATGCTCGCCAAAGGTGACAAGGCAGGAGCAGCAAAAAGTGAGCAAGGGGCCTCCACATCTGCTGATGCCACAGGGGAAGCACCATGTAGGAGCACGTGTAAGAGGAAGATAAAGCACAAGTAGTCACAAAGGTAGTCACTTGGGTGTTCTGTTGTGCTTACGTTTGAAAAGCCATCCGTGAATTGAGATGATAAAAAAATTTGATGGCAAACTGTTGAAGTTGTGGCCTGTCATTTCGCAAATGGGACTTCCAGATTGAGGGCTTAGGATGACTTGCAATTGTCAGTATGGTGGCCAGAGTGATAGGAATCCGCAGGTTCTTGTCCATTGTTGATACTCTGGTAAGGTATGAGGCAAAAGTGTTTGATTGGGCAGGCTAAGCAAATCTGGCCAATATGGGTGCATCCCTTGCATCCCGGGCAGCAATCTGCTCGCGTGCTGCTGCTGGTTGATGCGCCTCTGCAAGCTGTTCATTGTCACTCTCCACCTCCTCCTCCTCCTCCTCATCTGAGGAGGCTATGCGATCAGCCACTTCTACCTCATCCAGCTGCAAGCCACGATGCTGTGCCATGTTGTGAAGTGCACAGCAGACCACGACGGTTCTGGAGACCCTGGCTGCTGAATACTGCAGGGCTCCACCTGATCTATCAAGGCATCTGAATCGCATCTTCAGCAAGCCGATGGTTTGCTCGATTATGGATCTGGTGGAAATGTGGCTGGAGTTGTAGCGCTCCTCAGCTTCGTTGGATGGGCTCCTCAACGGCGTCATTTGCCACGTCTTCAGGGGATAGCCCTTGTCTCCAAGCAGCCTTCCGTAAAGTTGGTCTGGCGGACTGAAGAGCGGGGGCACACTAGACTGGCGCAGGATGAAGAAGTCATGGCAACTGCCAGGGTACTTGGCTCAAACATGCAAAATCTCCTTCTTGTGGTCACACACCAGCTGCACGTTGAGGGAGTGGAAGCCTTTGCGGTTGACAAAAATACCTGGATTGTGATGGGGTGCCTTAAGGGCCACGTGTGCAGTCAACGACGCCCTGCACCCTTGGAAAACCTGCCAGATTTGCAAACCCAACCGCACGCGCGGTTATACTTGCTTAATCCTTGGAGAAGTTGATGTAATTGCGCGCGATGGCAAAGAGGGCATCGGTTACCTGCGTGATGCAAGTGTATGCGGCCGCCTGGGAGATGCCGCTGATGTCTGCTGTTGATCCCTGGAATGAGCCTGAAGCAAAAAAAGCTGAGTGCGATGGTGACTTTGATGGCCACTGGTAAGGGGTGTCCACCCGCTCCTCTGGGCTCCAGGTCTTGCTGCAGCATTGTGCAGATGTCACCCACTACCTCTCGCGACAGTCTGAGCCTCCTTTGGCACTGCTGCTCAGTCATGTTGAGGTAGCTCATCCTCTGTCTGTAAACCCTGTTTTGGGGGGTACTCTTTTTGTTCGTACCAAAAAAAAAACAAATTGACTGTAAACAAAAGTTCAACTAAAACTTAACAAATCATATTAAAATTTGGTTATCCGGGTTGATGATGCACTCCAGTCCCCGCGGCGCCCACCGGTCACGGAAATACTCAAGCGCACTGGCGGACACCGCGTGCTCCATCTCCAGGGCTGTTTTGGGGGGTATCTCCTGCGCCGACGTGCTTCCATGTGCTGGCGCCTTCTGGCTTGTGCAGCTTCAGGTGGGTGAGCAGCAGCTTGGCGCTCCTGTTTTTGCTCCTGCTGTTGTTCAGGGTTCTGCTGCTGCCGTGGCTGGTCTTCGTCCAAATCTGATGTCCAGGAGGAAAGGAAATAAATGGTTCCCATGCTTCTGGTATATACCTCAGTCGAGGAAGTGCTCAGTCAAGGTGGAGAGATGTCACACTGGAGATGGGTGTCAGGCTCCAAACTTCCACAACAATGAGTAGGCCTGCTAAAAGTTCCCTCAGACCTGAGACAACAAAGTTCTGCCACCTGCAAATGATCATTGCTGAAAACTCCTTTTTAATGGTGGAGCTGCAGCTGTTAGTAAGCAGTCCACTTGTGAGGCCACCAGGATTAACTGGCGTGTTCCAGAGGAGACGTGCAGGACAGGGGAAATGTGTTAAATTCAGAAAGGCCTCTCAAAATGGGATTATAGAGGCACTTAACTGGTTGTTAAGGGCCTTAAGGGCCTATCCCACCTCTTGGAGGCGGGATGGAAATGGGGTCTGAAACCACAATTGTGGGAAAATTGCTCAGAGGCGGGATTGGGCCCGCCCGGCTTTTTTGCGATTTTAACACCTCACAAGCCCCCAAACTCGCCTCCTCGGGCCTGGCAAAATCCAGCCCAGAAAATCCAATGGGGAAAAAAGTCGGTATCGACCATTTTGGGGAGTTAACATCAGCAGGCCGCAAATTTTAGCGCCCGCCGCAAATTAGCGCCGGCGACCGCGAAATTCGTCTCTGAGGCTCCTGAAGGTGATTGGAGCGCTAAATCAAGCGCTACACACTTCTCTTAGGGCGCTAACGTCAGGGAATGGAGCGCTACCTCAGAGCGCTACTCAAGCTCAACCGATGTCAATGACCTTGTATTCAGACAGACTGGAACCTTGCAGTTCTTAAAAGGGAGGGTCCATCATGCTGCACAGCCTCACCCTGCTCATTGCTGTGTTTGACCTGGGTCTGCAAGGAGGTGCAATTCTTCAACTAGGAATCTCATGGCTGCTCAGAGGCCCAGGGAGAGAGCTCGCCGGTTCAGCGACCAGGCATTGGAGGCTCTGGTTGTGGCTGTGGAACGCCGATGGGCAGTGCTGTTCCGAGATACTGGCAGGAGGCCATTGCCCCAGGAGTGCACAAGGGTGTGAAGGGAGGTTGCACAGTATGTTTCATCCAGTAGCCTGGTCCAAGCGACTCACACGCAGTGCCGCAAGAAGTTCAGCGACCTCACTCGGGTGGTCAGGGTGAGTAGATGTATGAACTACATCTACATCAAACCATCTCAACCTCACTCTGTGCACAGATGGTATAAACTGCCAAATCTCCAACATTCACTCAACAACTATGCCCATCTACTAAAAGTCACAGCCACATTTCACACCTTGCAGACATTAACGGCTATTCAACTATGGTAGGCACATCTGCCAAACACGTGGCTGCACACTCACTCACACGCTGTCCTTTTTCTTGCAGGCCAAGCTTTCTCATAACAGGAGGGAGCAACAATGCATGGGAGGTGGACAGGCGGAGCTGCACCCCCTCACACAGCTGGAGGAGCGAGTTCACAGAATCATCGCCAGTCATGTCATGGGCGCTGTGGCAGTCGGAGAGGTCGACCCCCTTGAGGACAGCAATGGTATGTTCATCATCTCTCTCTCCTCTCTCAGACCACTTCCCCCTCACACCATGAGCCCTTCCCACTTTCCATCCAAGTATACTGTTTCCATTCCTTGTTACCATTCTGCCCCCTCCCCTCGCGTTAAAGCCACTCTTGTACCTTCCTCCTTTCAGATAGTGAGCCACCATCTGACCAGCCTGTCCCTCAGCCTCCCAGTGGCAGCAACACGGGAGGAGGAACACCAAGCCGGAGCCTCACTGCCTGCGTCTCCCGAGGGCGATACATCGGATACTGGGGCCACGTGTTCACTGGAGGGGAGCAGAGGAATTGGCTCTGATGTGGGTGAAGCTCCGGGACCCAGTGGGCTGCAGCAACGCCATGAGGAAAGGGAAGCTCGGGGGTCATCTGCCCGGAGGGTGAGTGCACACACGAGTTCTGCTGCACAGGACTCAGATGAGGACCTCGATATCGCGGTGATGAATACTCAGGCGATGAGCCTGCATACTGAGCTCATGGGTGCAATGGCAAGGGTGCCCGAGAGCATGGATGCACTGGCTAGGAGCGTGGAGGAGTCCGCCGCCAGCACAGCTGTCATCTGTGCGCAAACCCTCAAACCCATCCTTGCCTCGTTGCAGAGGATGGTTGAATTGCAGGGAGACCGTGGGGACCCAGACCCCATGCCGTGTGTAATGGGTGAGGTGGCAGCATCTATTGCAGCACAGGCCGAGGCAACGCAACGGCTTAGTGCTGGAATTGAGTCATTGGTTGGTGCCATCCAGTTTTAGACTGCTCTGCTGCAGGCTCAGATTGATGCCACGCAAGCACTGACTGCTGCCATCGTAGCTAGGTTGACCAGTGTCCACCGGGGATCTGACGGTGCCGCAGCAGGCCAGCAATCTCTGCTTGAGCAGATTGCTCCGGATGCTGAGGTTCTGCCCCGGGGAGTGGCAGTGTGTCGGTCGAGCAGGAAGGTGCTGTCCTCTCTCAGGATGACAGCATTCCTGCTCCTACCATTGCACTTGCCGCAGCCTGTAGCCCAGCCATCCGAGACTGCTGCCGCCTGTGCAGAGTTGGCACAGTCTGCAGCCGGGCCTTCCAGGCCCAGAGCTAGTCGAGGGCGTCCTTCAAGGACATCTGCAGTCTCTGGATCCCAGACTCAGCAGCCTTCCACCAGCCTCGCTGCAGCCACTGAGGCCCCATTACAGAGGAGCAGTAGGGTTGGGAGGGGGGGAAGTGCAAAGGGGAGGGAGATCATTGAGGAGGGCCCAGTAAATAACATTTTTAGAACAAATGGGGGGAGTGTGTGTACCAAAGTTGGGTGTGTTTGTAAATATATTGTTCAGTTTGGTAAGAAGTATTTCCGTGTGCTAAGAACCAGTTCTTTTTGTTCATAAATTGTGTTTGTTTAACATAAGAACATAAGAAATAGGGGCAGGAATAGGCCACTTGGCCCCTCGAGCCTGCTCCGCCATTCAATAAGATCATGGCTGATCTTGGGCTCAAAGCCACTTCCCTGCCCGCTCCCCATAATCCTTCACTCCCTTATCTTGCAACAATCTGTCTATCTCCACTTTAAATGTATTTAATGACCCAGCCTCCACAGCTCTCTGGGGCAGAGAATTCCACAGATTTACGACCCTCTGAGAGAAGAAATTCCTCCTCATCTCATTTCTAAAAGGGCGACCCTTTATTCTAAGACTGTGCCCCCGAGTTCTAGATTTCCCCATGAGGGGAAACATCCTCTCTGCATCTACCCTGTCGTGCCCCCTCAGTATCTTATATGTTTCAATAAGATCACCTCTCATTCTTCTAAACTCCAATGAGTATAGGCCCAACCTGCTCAACCTTTCCTCATAAGTCAAACCCCTCATCTCTGGAATTAACCTAGCAAATCGTCTCTGAACTGCCTCCAATGCAAGTATATCCTTCCTTAAATAAGGAGACTAAAACTGTATGCAGTACTCCAGGTATGGTCTCGCCAATGCCCTGTACAGTTGTAGCAGGACTTCCCTGCTTTTATACTCCAACCTCTTTGAAATAAAGGCCAACATTCCATTTGCCTTTTTGATTACTTGCTGTACCTGCATGCTAACATTTTGTGTTTCATGCACAAGGACCCCCAGGTCCCTCTGAACTGTAGCATTTTGTAATCTCTCTCCATTTAAATAATAGTTTGCTTTTTTATTTTTCCTGCCAAAGTGGATAACCTCGCACTTTCCCACATTATACTCCATCTGCCAAATGTTTGCCCACTCACCTAGCCTGTCTATATCCCTTTGCAGATTCTTTGAGTCCTCTGCACAACTTGCTTTCCCACCCATCTTTGTATCCTCCGCAAACTTGGCTACATTACACTCGGTCCCTTCATCCAAGTCATTAATGTAGATTGTAAATAGCTGGGGCCCCAGCACCGATCCTTGTGGCACCCCACTAGTTACCGTTTGCCAACCGGAAAATGACCCATTTTCCCCGACTCTCTGCTTTGTTAGTTAGCCAATTCTCTATCAATGCTAATATGTTACACCCAACTCCGTGAGCTCTTATCTTATGCAATAACCTTTTATGTGGCACCTTATCGAATGCCTTCTGGAAACCCAAGTTTTCCAATCCGCTGGGACCTCTCCAGCATCCAGGGAATTTTGGTATATTGCAACCAATGCATCCACTATCTCTGCAGCCACTTCTTTTAAGACCCTGGGATGCAGGCCATCTGGTCCAGGGGACTTGTCATCTTTTAGTCCCATTATTTTACCGAGTACTATTTCCTTAGTGATAGTGATTGTCTTTAGTTCCCCACTCCCTGTGGCCCCTTGATTATCCATTATTGGGATGTTGTTAGTGTCTTCTACAGTGAAGACAGATGCAAAATATTTGTTCAGAGTCTCTGCCATTTCCCCATTCCCCATTATTAATACCCCAGTCTCATCCTCTAAGGGTTATTGGTTGTGTTTAATAAGACACGGTTGTGCAGAATAATAAATGTTTATTTCAATGTTACGAATTTGGTCATGTTTCTCATTGGAACTTTGGCTGGTCATAGGGGTTGCGAGGTGGCTGTAATGATGTGGTTGTTGATCCCAAATGCCATCTGCTCTCTCATTCATCGGAAGCGCTGTGTAATGAGGTGTTCACGAACGGCCCTTGCAGAAGCAACATTGAGCACCTCCCTCCTACGTTGGTGCTGCTCCCCTTCCTCTTCATCCTCCTCCTCCACCTCCTCCTCCTGAGGTGGTCCACCAATCCCTGATGGCAATGGCTGGGTCCTCAGAATGACCAGGTTGTGCAGCATGCAGCACACAACTATGAAAACAGAGACTCAATCAGGGGAGTACTGCAGGGCTCCTCCAGAGTGGTCAAGACAGCGGAACCATTGCTTTAGCACACCGATGGTGTGTTCAATCAGGTTCCTGGTGGCGCTAAGTCTCTCATTGTATGCAAGCTCAGCAGGAGTGCTGGGGTTACAGAGCGGTATCATCAGCCAGGTGGCGAGTGGATAACCCTTGTCCCCGAGGAGCCAGCCACGAGGTTGATGTGGTGGTTGGAGCAGGTCTGGGACACCAGTCTGGCACAGGATGAATGCATCACGGCTGCTGCCAGGATAGCGGGCATTGACGGCGAGGATGTGCTGTCTGTGGTCGCACACCAACTGCACTTTCAGACAGTGGTAGCTTTTTAGTTTGTGGAACACCTCTGCATTTTGATGAGGTGCCCGCAATGCCACGTGGGTGCAGTCAATGGTGCCCTGAACCATGGGGAAGCCTGCTATCCTTGTGCATTCATGCTGTTTGTCTTGGGTCATGGGGAATGAGATGTACGCTGATGTAAGAAAACTACTAAGTACTTGGTTTGAGTATAAAACAAGGCTTTAATCAACTGTTTCACAACCATGAGTTCTAGTTACATCACTAGTTCCTGGTTACAAAAACGTCCTGAGCAAGCTGGGCCCACGCCCGAGTATTTATACTTTCCTTGGATGGCGCCACCAGCTGGCCGTCCAGTGTTATCTCATGTGTCATTTCTACATGAATGGTAAGATTCATGACATACTCCCTTCTCCTTCTGTTCAGAGCGTCTGTGACCTCCCACAATGGACAGCGAACTGGGAGATGTTCGCAATATCCCCTGTGGAAGCCTGGAAGGAGCCGTTGGCATAGAAATTAAGAGCGACTATGACCTTCACTGCCACTGACAGAGGCATCCTGGTCCTGAGCTGAGGCTGGAGCTCTGGCTGCAGGAGGTGGCAGAGCTCTGACCACCTCCTTGCTGACGTGGAGCCTTCAAAGGCACTGCTCCTCTGAGAAACTAATGTAGGAGAACTACTCCCGGAATACCCTGGGAGGGTAAGGTCTCCCGTGCAGCGCCCTCTTGGCCTTCCTCCCTCTGGCCACGTTTTCCACTCTCTCTGCCTCCGCTGCCTCCAATGGTGAAGCTGGAGGGCGAGGCCCCGTGCCAGTATAGCCCCCGTTACCTTTGGTACTGCAACATTTACAAGAGTTAAGTGAAATGCAATCTCATAAGTTTTGCTGACGCGCAAAACTCCTTCAAGTAGGAAACCGTCAAATCTCTCCAAACGCCTCTCTGCTTCTGTCAACGTGCGAAGGCAGCATTGTTTGCCGACAGGAACAAACAGGAAGTGCACGTCTTTAAATAGCGCTCCCCCAGCTCCCAGCCGACTACAAACCGTTCCCTTCTACCTGTTGTTCCTAGCAGCAGGCGCTGAAGCAGGGGGAGAGAATCAATTTCTGATCCGGGGCACTACTGGGGTGATGTGCGCTTGGATGATGTCACAATCTCGGGGTGCAGGAGATCGTGACGGTAGTGTTTAGCGCCACCGCAAACCGCCAGTTGAATTTCGCGGGCGGCGTTAAAATCGCCGCGCACGGGCAGTAAGTCATTAGCGCCTCCGGGGGGCGGTAACGGGGCGCAAACGGGAGGCGCTAACCAACCAAATGTTTCCCCCAATGTATGTTATCTCACAGGTACCTACCTGTGTTTTAAAGTTAGAAAATTAAGTTAACAACAAAGACAAATCAAAGTGAAAAAAGATTCCTAAGTTTTCCTGGTGGCTGTAGGTGATTGGTTTATTACTTAGTCATTCAGGCACAAGATTTTGTTATTACAAAATCACCATCTAAAGGAATCAGTATTGGGAATGTTCATGTTCTGAAGTTCCAGGTTAAAAATGAAGATGGAAATCAGTTACAAATTTGTTTTAAAAAAAGGCTGAATTATATATCTTTAAACAAGTCTCTTTTTTGTCAGCGGGATGCCTGGAAACATATTAAGAGTCTTCAAACTAAGTTACTGAGGAATCCGTGCAGGTGGTTGCTGTTTGCTCAATATGGAGTGCACACTCTCCCTGTAGGGACACACCTTAGATACTCAAGTCCAGAGAGCAAAATCACAGATGTAGCTCAGGGAACCCTAAGTGTGCTGGAGTTTAACAAGCTAAAATAGTGCAACCTACCAGCACAGAGTACATGCTGCTCCTTCAGCCAGGGTGACTCTATACATTACGACACTTCCTTGCAAGATTTTCTGGAGCCATGTGGGCAGAATTCCAGCGGCTAGTGAAAGGTCGATCCCTCTATGTTCCATTTGTGTGCCAGACTGGTTGGCCAATCATCAACGGTGCCCTGGAGTACTGCAGACCTCCTTGGTACAGAGATCCAATTACCAAGCTTGCCAAAGGTTGATTTGGTTCCGAGCTCCAGGCAAATGATCCTGCAGTCTCCTCAACCCCAAAAAGATCCTGCACCCTCTCCCCCCCCCCCCCACGTCAAGCTGGTCAGTGGACAACTGACAAGTGTGGGTTTAAGTGTTGCCAGGTTGACAGCAAGTACCAGGAGCTTCTCAGAAACAGTATGGTGAACAACACAACTCACACTAAAATGTGGAAGTGCTGTGCCACATCCTCCAGTGTGGGGACACACGATACCACATCAAATCGTGGTTGCACTATTTGGCCGTGCCAAGCTTCAGCAGTATCTGTTTATTCCTCTGAGACTTAGTCACGGTAGGTACTGAACCATGAACATATGAGCATGTTCTCACACCTGGCCTGTAGGTAGCGCCTGCAAGCAACTGTTTCAGAATTTTCTCACCTATCAAACAGACGTTTGCCTCCAGCAGGTTTGAAGGTCTTACTCAGGATCGCTTGGAATTTGCCAGCCATCCTGATGTTCTAGATCTCCAAATCCAATGCCATGTATCAACTGCTTAATCCAAGACCTCATGAGTGCCTTTGGCAAAAAATACTTGCCTGCCATGAGGCTGAGTGTTAAAAAATCAAGCCTGAAGGCTTTGTGTCTTAATGCAAGAAGCATTCGTAATAAGGTGGATGAATTAGCTGTACAAATAGATGTAAATGGATATGATATAATTGGGATTACGGAGACATGGCTCCAGGGTGACCAAGACTGGGAATTCAACATCCAGGGGTATTCAATATTCAGGAAAGGCAGAAAAAAGGAAAAGGAGGTGGGGTAGCATTGCTGGTTAAAGTGGAGATTAACACAATAGTAAGGAAGGATATTAGCTCTGATGATGTGGAATCTGTATGGGCAGAGCTGAGAAATACCAAGGGGCAGAAAACGTTAGCGGGAGTTGTATACAGACCCCCAAACAGTAATGCTGAGGTTGGGGATGGCATTAAATGGGAAATTAGAGACGCATGCAATAAGGTCACAGCAGTTATCATGGGTGACTTTAACCTACATACAGATTGGGCTAACCAAATTAGTAACAATACTGTGGAGGAGGAATTCCTAGAGTGTATACGGGATGGTTTCCTGGACCAATATGTCGAGGAACCAACTAGAGATCAGTTCATCTTAGACTGGGTATTATGTAATCACAGAATCACAGAATCACAGAAACCCCACAGTGCAGATAGAGGCCATTTCGGCCCATCGAGCCTGCACCGACACATATCCCACCCGATCCCCGTAACCCCTACACCAACACATATCCCACCCTATCCCCGTAACCCCACATATTTAATCCCCCTAACACTAAGGGTCAATTTATCATAGCCAATCAACCTAACCTGCACATCTTTGGACTGTGGGAGGAAACCGGAGCACTCGGAGAAAACCCACGCAAACACGGGGAGAATGTGCAAACTCCACACAGACAGTCACCCGAGGCCGGATTACATTTAAAGATCGCATGGATGAACTACAGAATTTGTTCATCCCTGTTTGGCATAAAAATAAAACAAAGAAGGTGACTCAACCGTGGCTAACAAGGGAAATTAGGGATAGCATAAGATCCAAGGAGAAGACATATAATTTGGCCAGAAAAAGCAGCAAAGCTGAGGATTGGGAGCAGTTTAGGGTTCAGAAAAGGAGGACAAAGGGATTAATTAAGAGGGGGAAAATAGATTATGAGAGTAAGCCTGCAGGGAACATAAAAACTGATTGTAAAAGCTTCTATAGATATGTGAAGAGAAAAAGATTGGTGAAGTCAAGCGTAGGTCCCTTGCAGTCAGAATCAGGGGAATTTATAATGGGAACAAAGAAATGGCAGACCAATTAAATACATACTTTGGTTCTGTCTTCACAAAAGGAGGACACAAATAACCTCCCAGAGATGTCGGGGAACATAGGGTCTAATGAGAGGGAGGAATTGAATGAAATCAGTATTTGTAGGGAAATGGTGTTAGGGAAATTGACGGGACTGAAGGCCGATAAATCCCCAGGGCCTGATAATCTACATCCAAGGAAGTGGCCCTAGAAATAGTAGATGCATTGCTGGTCATCTTCTAAAATTCTATAGTCTCTGGAACAGTTCCCATGGATTGGAGGATAGCTAATGTAACCCCACTATTTAAAAAAGGTGGTAGAGAGAAAACAGTGGGGAAAATGCTAGAGTCCATTATAAAAGATGTAATAGCAGAGCACGTGGAAAACAGTGACAGGATCGGACAAAGTCAACATGGATTTACAAAAGGTAAATCATGCTAATCTACTTTTTGATGATGTAACTGGTAGAATAGATAAGGGAGAACCAGTGGATGTGGTGTATTTGGACTTTCAGAAGGCTTTCGATAAGGTCCCGCATAAGAGATTAGCGTGCAAAGTTAAAGCACATGGGATTGGGGGTAAGGCACTGTCTTGGATAGAGAACTGGTTGGCAGACAGAAAGCAACGAGTTGGAATAAACGGGTCATTTTCCGAGTGGCAGGCAGTGACTAGTGGGGTACCGTAGGGATTGGTGCTAGGACCCCAGCTATTAACAATATATATATAAATGATCTAGGCGAGGGAACTAGATGTAATACCTCCAAGTTTGCAGACGACACAAAGCTGAGTGGGCATGTGTGCTGTGAGGAGGATACAGAGAAACTCCAGTATGATTTGGACAGGTTGGGTGATTATACTGCATTTGCCATGCATCTGCCCAATGTGGATAAATGCAAGGTTATCCACTTCGGCGGCAAAAACAGGAAGGCAGATTATTATCTGAATGGCAATAGATTGGGAAAAGGGGAAGTGCAACAAGACTTGGGTGTCCTTGTGCACCAGTCACTGAAGGTAAGCATGCAGGTGCAGCAGGCGGTTAAGAAGGCAAATGATATGTTGGCCTTTGTAGCGAGAGGATTCAAGTACAGGAGCAAGGATGTCTTGCTGCAGTTGTACAGGGCCTTGATGAGACCACACCTTGAGTATTGTGTGCAGTTTTGGTCACCTTATCTGAGGAAGGATATTCTTGCCATGGTGAGAGTGCAGCGAAGATTCACCAGACTGATACCTGGGATGGCAGGAATGACATATGAGGAGAGATTGGGTCGATTAGGCTTATGTTCCCTAGAGTTTAGAAGAATGAAAGGGGATCTCATTGAAACATAAAATTCTAACAGGACTAGACAGACTAGATGCTGGAAGGATGTTCCCGATGGCGGTGGAGTCCAGAACCATGGGTCACAGTCTAAGGATAAGGGGTAAGCCATTTAGGACTGAGATGAGGAGGAATTTCTTCACCGAGAGAGTGGCGAACCTGTGGAATTCTCTACCACAGAAGGTAGTTGAGGCCAATTCATTAAATATATTCAAGAAGGAGTTAGATATATTTCTTAAGGCTAAAGGGATCAAGGGATATGGGGAGAAGGCAGGGACAGGGTACTGAGTTTGGATGATCAGCCATGATCTCATTAAATGGTGGAAGAGGCTCGAGAGGCCAAATGGCCTACTCCTGCTCCTATCTTCTATGACTCCTGCTCCTGGGTAATTAGTGACACATAAACCTTCATGCAGCCATCTCCTCGTTATGCCACAAATCCAGCTCATAGTTTTGTTCGGGATTTTGTATGTGGGCCCAGGATTTCTGAACAGTGAAGCAGACCGGTTAGGATATGACTTATATACCACAAGCTTGAATTGCATTGGGACTTTGCTGTCATTGAAGAAGGAAGGGAAAAGCCAAAGTGTTCTTTGCTCCTTCACAGCACAGTCCCAAAGGACTGTGTCCAAGGTGAAGTTACCATTCACTAAGGCCCCCCAGGTACTGATACCAATCAACAAGTGGAATAAATGGCCCTTATATCTTCAAGAAATAGCTATGGGATCCCTTCTTGAGCCTTGCAAAATCGTAATAGTGCACTTGGGCACCTGCTACCATATCCCACTGGCTCACTCATTAGTCAAGATGGTGCATACAGCACATTAAATTACCATGTGAGTCTACCAATACCAGCATTGTGTGAAAAAGAGCACGGCAATTCTCAAACACACCTGAACAATCCATTCTCCTTTTGCCATTCTTACCACAAACTCTGAGCTGGTGCAATCTTTGCAGTGCCATCACTGGTGTAGCACTGACAGTATTTCAACAATGATGTGAATAGCAAGCTGCAGTTACATTCCCCATTTGCAACGGTATGGGGCCTGTGGGGGCGGGCGGGTGAAGGGGTGGGGGACAGCAGAGTTCTATGTCTGTATGTTCAAACATATACACAGAGAGCTGGTTAATGGGCTTCACCTCAGATCAGCTTCTTCCCATTGAGAAGAGTCACTAGGACAGTCAACGCTAATGGGTAGAAACTGAAACTGCACTTCCTCAGTTTATTTATAAAAAGCAGGCTGTGCATCAGTGACAAGTTACTATGTTAGCATGGAGTAAAATAAAGCAGAATGATCTCTTAGCGGTGCTCTCCCCTTTTCTGATGGTGGCCATTGCTGGCAGTTTTATACTGCCCTTTTGGCACCAACACACCAGAAATACTGCATCACAAGTGCTAAAGATACAGTATAACGACAATGGTAGATATTAGAGATGAAATGCCAAGCAATGCCATAACCACCGCCACTTGCGAAATTCTAAATCTAGGCCCACAAAATATATTGTAATCAAATAAAGTCTGGTTCCTAATGCTGGACTTGCTGCCATGAACAAACTGTATAAAATTATTTGCACCCTTAATATGAGGTCAGTTTCTATCTCAGCCATTGCATTTCTTACAATCATTACAACCAATATGTTTTCGATTGTCATTGCACAACAATTAATAAATAATTACACTGGCGATCTTTTGAAAATGGTTCCAGTTAAATGCTATTTGCTGTCCTATAAGCGAAGTTCATTGCTGCCAATGACCAGAAGGCTCTTTGGCCATCCTCTGAAGAGGACTCTTTAGGCTTTGTTGCTGCCGCAGAGAGTCAATATGTTATCACACTCTTGTGGTTGAGCAGATTGATCTTGTGCTGACAGTACAGCAAAAGCTGTCTATAATGACCACCTCTGGGACTGATTTCAGGTGGCTTTTATAGACAGGTGGCTTCCTAATGCAGGTCCGAAACTGAATAATTAATATACTGTTGAGAATGTCACCATAGATTGCCACTATAGACAGGTAGTCTCTCTATACAGGCGCCCTTAAGGCTGGTTTCATTCTATATCTGTCACATTGAGGTGATCAGTGTGTTTATTTTCATGAACTACTTCTAAGTGTGTGTTTATCAGAATGTCTGGTTCCATTAAGCAATGACTATTCATGGTTTGAGTATCCACACCCTCGGCTGGACTGAAGAAGATCTCTGATGTTATTCTTTAAGACTTTACAGCTTAATGGAGACCATAAATGCATTAAATATAGGCGTTGCATACTGTGCAACATTTAACCAATAGAGGAAATCAGTGTGTTTATTTTCATGAGCTACTTCCAAGTGTCTTATCAATTTTCCACATTGAATTATCGTATGTGTTTTATAAGTTACATTTAGTACAGAATGACAGCTAACTTATTCATTGCCCTTCCTACATCCACTTGCTGTCTGAAAGTTTGTACAATAATCTGCTAAACTAAATTTGTATGGGATTAGAAAAAAAAGAGACAAAAACATATAAACCTAGAAATGACAGTTTTGCGAGCTTCTCATGTTTGTGTGACACTCTGTGCCTTGTATTTTAATGGACGCAGTAACTCACTGGTGAACACCACTGTTAAAATAACAGGTAGAGGAATGTCCCAGCAGTGGGTAAGTGTCTGTAGGCTAACACTGTAAACAGTAACTGCTAAAGTTAGAAATGTATAAAGTATCCTTACCTATTTGATTATGCAGATATAAGTACTTTGGGTGAAGTGGTCAGCCCACAGTGTAAAAGGGTCACATTAGTATAGTTTGAAGTCTTAGGCAGCTATATACAGTCATTGCAAAAAGATACTTAAATCAACAGTAGTCCTTCAAATCCAAGTGTGATATCAGAGCTGCAATCACACTGGTATTTTTTTCTGACAGTCAGTGAATGCAGTGGGATGAATGTTATCTGTTCAGTAATACATCTTATTTAATGAGCCATTTAATCTCACTACAGCTGCTTCTAAGTTTAACAATGGAATGAATTACTTCATATAGCACAGAGGGGGCTATTGTTGGACACTTATGTAATGGAGCAATTGGGGTCACATTCAATTATTGCTTGAAAAATTAATAGATTGATCATGTTTGGGCTCTGGGGTTTATGGCACCTTCAAAATAAATACTGTACTACACAAACTCACACTGCGGACAATAAACTACTCATGAAATCTCAATGTTTCAGTAGGACCAGCTTACAAATTTCAGCACAAGTGACGAAGTACTTTGCCCAGGATTGGCATGTGTATAGTCACATGACTGTATGTTTATTGTTTATTCTGGTACGGTTTCTTTCATATAATTGCTGCCCATCTGCATTTTCCACACTGAGTTAAACAGCTATGATCAATGTTGCCTGTAATTTTATTTTTGGGTGCGCGGGCCCCTTAACTGGCTACGCAGCCGATTCACCCGCATGCGCGGTTATTCTCATTGCAAAGCCGGTGAGCGGCCTGCGCGGGACCTCCAGACCGCTGCCCGGCCACACAGCTTAACGGGAACATTGGCTGCGATGTAACTTAAAACAACTGTTAATGGGCAGACGTGGGTAAACTAATAGAACCAGCCATTTTCCACATTAAATGATCTCAAATCCATGTGTTTTAAAAGTTCCATTTAGGTCGGTATAAATACTATTCCCACACGCTCACTTTTTAAGCCGTGTCATTGAGTTCAGCAAAGTTGAGAGAGAGAGAGAGAGAGAGAGAGAGAGAGCGAGAAACAGAGAGAAGGAGGAGGAGGCAGGTGGAAAAGAGGTGATAATTTCCAGAATTAACAGATTCACAAACTGTGCCAACCTGGGGATTTGTGCAGTTTCGCACAATATCATGGCCTGTACAATTCACAAGAACCAACAAGATGGCATTGACAGAGTAGCAGAACCTGTGCTGTTTTCACCTCAGCAGAGACAAGCTCACTGATACATATCATCTGTTACATCCTGCCCTGGAATCACCTTCTTTGATACCCACTGCATTACCTGTAGCCATGAAGGTAACTACAGTCATGAATCTCCAGAAGACAGGTTCATTTCAGTCACCAAGGGTGAGTACACTGGAGTGCTCTATGGTAAACTGCAACTAGGAGGTCAGGGATACATTGCTAATTAGGGCCTCCAGACCTGTGCACTCTTGAAAATTTGAGGAACAGGAAGTCACACACCTTTTAGATAATTCTAGGCATTATTTTAGAATGTAAACTGCACCCGCTTTGCATAACCCCACACAATATCTTGACACATATAATTCACAAGTGCCACCATTTCACAAACATGCAGACGATATATAATGCCAAAATATGATCTGTGTTTTTAAGGTGTTTTTTCAGGGTCAAAACATATTACATGTGCTTTCAAAAAGATGACTGACACCATGGCTGGTTTCTGTGTTACCACAGCTGTGCTTTAAAACCCTGGCTCCTGATGTGTGCATTATCCAGGAACTCCAATAGAGCATTGCTCTAATGAGACACATGAAGCTGTGAGGGCAATGACAGAGAAAAACCAGTTTGCATGTTCTCCGCTGCACTTCCACTCAGACCTCACCATCCTCGGCCTCTTACACTTTTCCAATGAAGCTCAACATAAGCTCGAGGAACAGCACCTCATCTTTCGATTAGGCACTTTACAGCCTTCTGGGCATAACATAGAGTTCAACAGTTTCAGACCATAACCTCTGCTCCTATCCTTTTTTTCACCATTTTTTTCTTTCCCACATGGCAGCTGTCTTTCATTCTGCCAGTGCCATTTACACTTCATCTAGAGCCATCTTTTGTTTCTTAACTTGTCCCATTACCATCTCCTTTTGCCTTGCACCATCTCTTAATCTCTCTTGAATTCAGAAGAATGAGAGGGGATCTCATTGAAGCATACAAAATTATTACAGGGCTTGATGGGGTGGATGCTGGGAGAATGTTTCCCTTAGCTGGGGAGTCTAGAACCAGGGGCCACAGCCTCAGGATAAAGGGTAGGCCATTCAGGACTGAGATGAGAAGAAATTTCTTCACACAGAGGGTGGTGAATCTTTGGAATTCTCTACCCCAGAGGGTTGTGGAGGCTCAGTCATTGGGTATATTCAAAACAGAAGTCGATAGATTTCTAACTAGTAAGGGCATCAAGGGATATGGCGATAGGGCCGGTGAATGGAGTTGAGGCAGAAGATCAGTAAGTTTGTCATTGAATGGCGGAGCAGGCTCGAAGGGCTGAATGGCCTACTCCTGCTCCTATTTCTTATGTTCTTAATGTCTCTTAATCTCTCCTGCCTTCCATCCTATCACAGACCTTCCCTTTTGTTCTTTCCTCCCCTCCCCCCTTTCCCGGCCCCTGCACTTGCTTAAAAACCTGTTCCATCTCCAGCTTTTTCCAGATCTGATGAAGGATCATCGACCTGAAACATTAACTCTGTTTCTCTCTCCACAGATGCTGCCTGACCTGCTGAGTATTTCCAGCATTTTCTGTTTTTATCTCTGAATGTTCGTGTTTGGACAGAGCAGTATTGACCACAAAGTGCAGGCAAATCTTTTGTGGCGTGCCGTGTGTTACACATTACAGCCTAGAGGCCACCATGCTTAGGACTGTGAAGACAACGTGGGGACCCAATTAATAAAGAAAGGAATAACTTCAGCAGCCACATGTGGAGGAGATTCTCTGGCAGCGACCAGGGAAATCAGAGAGAATTTGATGCCGAGACATTTTATTGAGAAACCTGAAACTCTGACATTTCAAAAATCCATGAAGACTGAAGATTGCTTAAAACTCGAAGAAGTTTGCGATTGTGCAAGAATTTAATTGGGTCATTTAAAGGTTCTTTAATTTCAGGAGTGCTGTGGCTACTAAAAATGTTACATTTATTCTGACAGAATTTCAAAGTGCTACACATCATTACATTAATGGGGGCTTTACTGGCAATCGACCTTGTCCTCCAGGATCTACTGCGGAGGGAGCAGAGGCAGCGAGAAAGATAGCAAGATGTGGCCAGAGGGAGGAGGAGGACCGCCAGGGCTCTCAACAGGAGGCCTTACCCTCTGAGGGTATTCCGACAGCACTTCTCCAACTTCCAGTTAAGTGGGGAGCAGTGCATTAGAAGGCTCTGCTTCAACAAGGATGTGGTCACCGAACTCTGCCACCTCCTGCAACCAGACCTCCAGCCTCAGATCAGGTCGACCACGGCTCTCTCAGTGGCAGTCAAGGTCACCGGCGACCTCAATTTCTTCACCAGCAGTTTGTTCCAGTCTGCAACAGGAGATATAGCGAACATCTCGCAGTTCGCCACCCATCGCTGCATCCGGGAGGTCACAGAGGCTCTCTACAGTAGGAGAAGGGATTACATTTCCTTCCCCATCACCAGAGAGAAGCAGGACGAACGTGCATGTGGCTTTGCCAGGATAGCGGGATTCCCTATGGTGCAATCCTGAGGTCTTCGGTAACCGCAAAGTCTACCACTCACTTAATGTGCAGTTGGTGTGCGACCACAGACAATGAATCCTCACTGTCAATGCCCGCTATCCTGGCAGCAGCCACGATGCCTTCATCCTGCGCCAGACCGGTGTGCCAGCACTCTTCCAGCCACCACATCAAGCTCGCGGCTGGCTGGTCGGAGACAAGGGCTATCCGATCTCCACCTGGCTAATGACTCCCCTCCACAACCCTAGCACTCCTGCCCAGCACTCATATAATGAGAGCTATGCTGCCACCAGGAACATGATTGAGCAGACCATTGGGGTGTTCAAGCAACAGTTCTGCTGCCTTGACTGCTCGGGAGGAGCCCTCCAATACTCAGCTGAGTGGGTGTCCCATTTTGTTGTGGTCTGCTGCATGCTCCACAACCTGAGACCTGCTGGGCTACCTCCCACCACATGGCGTGGAAGACTTGCGGCGAGGGCCTCCTGCCACTGGTACAGCACCGCCCTCCGTCTCTCCACAGCGAGGGCCAAGGCCGTCAATGCTTGGTCACGGAATCTGCGAGCTCTCTCCCTGGGCCGTTGATCTGCCACAATGACACCTCCTGCAGTGGTCTGGTTCCTTCTCCTTGGCCTTCTGCTGCTTGCTCAGACAGCTGCAGAACCAGCAATGCTGAGAATGAGGTTCTGCAGCATGAATGAACCTCCCCTTTAAGAACTGGAAAGAGCCTGTGGCAATGATGACCAGTGATTAGACTGCACCTGAAATTGTTTAGCGCTTTGAGTCTAACGCCACTGAGCTAGGTCATTAGCACTTGATTTAGCACTCCAGTCCTTTCTTTGAGCGCTAACACTTAATTTAGCGTGCAGCGAGATTCATTAGCGCCTGGCGCTAAATCTCAAACCTTTCAGAAGTTAGCACCCATTCCTGGGCTAGAATGAATTTCTCCATCGATTTTCTCCGGTCAGATGGTAGAACAGCCTCAGTGCTGCTTTAAATTTTCTATTGCCGAGAGTTGCCATCACCGCAAGCACTAAACTGATCAGAAAGGGCGCATCCTACTCAAGGGCCTAGAAATTCATTGACGCCACTTTTGGGGCGCTAAAGTGGGGCGTCCGCTAAAGTTTGCGGCCGCCGCCAAATCGATGCCACTTCTCCGATATTCATTAGCTTCGCCCTAGGAGTTCGGGCGAGCACTAAAACTGCTGCTGGATGCCTCTCTTTGGGCGCTAAGCCGGAGGTGGTGATCGATAGCGCCGAGGCCGGGCGCAGCGCAGGTGCGGCCATCTCGTGATTGACAGCAGACACCCTGGCGCCGGCCAGCTCTTAAGGGGGGAAGGGTCGACTGTGTCTGCTGCCACGCCCTGGATAGTGGAGCCCTCCAGCTAGGCCTGAACACTGCTGCTGGACCCAAATAGCGCCTGAAGACATGGAGAAGGCCCGTGAACATGCGCAGCGCTTCTCAGAGCGTGATCTGAGTGTGCTGCTTGCTGCTGTGGAGAAGAGGCGCCATGTTTTGTACCCGGACAATGGCAAGAAGGCGACGGTCCGCGTCTACAGGAGAGCCTGGAGGCATGTCGCCAGCAAGCTGTCAGCCAACAGCGACGTCCCCAGGACCGGTGCCCAATGCCGCAAAAAGTTAAATGACCTCACACGCATTGTCAGGGTGAGTACCCTTTCCAGTGACCTCCTCATCCTTGCATGTGCACCTCACATTATGGGCAAAGGGACCTGAAAGCTCTAATGGCCAGCCTTCATCCAGCAGCTATGGGACAGGCATGAGCATCAATTGCACATTCTGCACTTAAACACACTGGCCAGGCTATTCCACCATGGGAGGCATTGCACACCAGATCATGGCGACACACTGGCCAGGCTATTCCACCATGGGAGGCAGTGCACACAAGATCACGGCGACACACTGTACTTGGAGGCCGTCCTTTCTCTTGCAGGCCAAGCTGGCGAATAATCGCAAGAGCCGGACTGCGACCGGGGGAGGCCGACCCCATATCCAGCCACTCACCGACCTGCAACATCGCGTGGAGCGCCTCATCGGTGGCCGGGTGATTGGGCCCGTTGCATGTGGAGATGCCGACCCTGTTCTGGGCAGCAATGGTAAGGACATCACCTTTTGCACCTCTCTCGTCCCACTTGCGCATCAGATCTACATCCTTTGCCACTGTCCGACCAATGCGCTGAATGCCACCACTCATGCATCCCGCACTGACGCCCTCGCCTCACTCTAAAGCTACTCTTGTGCCTTCCTGCTTTCAGATGGTCAAGAGGAGGTACCTCAACTTGCCAGTGACAGACCCTCCGAAGAGGAGCAGGAGGAGGAGCAAGAGGAAGGCAGCCCATCAGGGGAACCCTCAGCCGCGGCCACCCAGGCCAATGTAGGGGACACGTCTTCCCTGGAGGGCAGCGTGGCGGAAGTGTCGAAGGGGAGGGGAGCTCCTGGGACCTGCGGGCTGCAGAAAGGCGGGAGGGGGGGTGGAAGCGCGGCGGCCTTCTCCCCAGAGGGGGGATGCGTCGGAGGGGAGTCCAATTGCTGGGCCAAGCGGCCTCCAGCAACGCAGGAAGGGTCGGCCAGCTCGGCGGCCTTCTCCCCAGAGGGAGAGTCCGGCCTCCAGTCAGGAGATGCTCTTCGCCGAGGAGATGGAACGCCTCGAAGACTTGTCCGCGGACTCGGAGCGCCGGCACACGGAGCTCATGGCGGCAGTGGCACGGTTGCCTGAGTCCATCGATTCCCTCTCTCGGAGTGTGGCCGAGTTCGGGCCCTCAGAGGCCACCAGTCGGGCGGAATACCGGGCAGATCAGGCAGCGAGTCGGGCGGAATTCGGGGCAGCTCTGTCAGCGACTGGCCAGGTGATCAGTGGTGCCGTCCAGTCACTGGCTGCTCTGATGCGGTCAGTGAACAGGTCAACACGGGCACTCACTGCTGCCACACTCGCTGTGTCAGCCAGGCATCGCCAGGGCACCCGGCGCGCTGCAGCAGCACAGCGGTCTGTCCCTCGGCAGATTGGTGCGCATGCTGCAGTGCTGGCCCGGGCGAGTGCCAGTGTCTCAGGCGACCAGCGAGCGCCTGCCATCCGCCAGCTTGCCGCCATTCCTCCAGCCGCCACTGCCAGTCCCCCAGTGGAGCTGGCAGGAGCTGCTGCAGCGACTGATGCTGGCCAGCCACAGCTGCAGCAATCAACAGCCGCCCGCTCGACGGCCAGACCTCGACTAGGCCGACCCCCAAGGGCAGCTGCCGTCACGACATGTGCCCCTCAGGAGCCTGCCCCCAGCCTTGCAGCAGCCAATGGCCTTACTTTGAGGCGGAGCAGCAGGGCGGGCAGGGGCCACCCAAAGATGGCCAAGGCATCGCCTTAGCGGGCCAAATAGTCGAATGTGTGGCCATTTATGTTTGTTTCTTGAGGCCGAGAATTGGATGTTTGTTTTTTGAAGGCCGATGATGTGATGTTTGTTTTGGACGAAGGCCGAGAATGACGGCCATTTTAGTTGCCCTATTTTGTTAATCCTCTCCAGGTTGTGGGAGCGAGTAATGTGTTTGAGTGTTTTTTGGGGGGTTTCGTCTGTTTTTGGTTTTCATGTGGGAAGGGCCCAGAGTTTGTACAATAAAGTATTTTATTTATTCACATTGTCCATGTTTGATCTTTGAAGTGTTTGTTGCCTTAACCGGCTGAGGGCTTGCGGAGTGGCTGCAATCATGTTCTATCATTGGCACAAGCCATTCCCTGACAGGGGGCCTAGAAGTGACGTTCAATAAGCCGACGACGGGCGGCCCTTGGACCTTGTGCGTCCCTCCTGGGCTGGTACTCCTCGTCCTCGTCGTCCTCATGCTCCTCCTGCTCCTCCTCCTGAGGTGGTGGTCCAACGTGAGGTGGCAGTGCCTGCGTCCTGCGGATAGCCAGGTTGTGCAGCATGCAGCAAACGACAACGAATTGGGAGACTCGATCCTGCGAATACTGGAGGGCTCCCCCGGAGCGATCGAGACAGCGGAACCGTTGCTTGAGCACGCCGATTGTTTGTTCTATGAGGTTCCTCGTCGCTTGATGGCTCTCGTTGTATGCCTCTTCAGCAGGGGTCGTGGGCGCGTGGAGCGGGGTCATGAGCCAGGTACACAAAGGATAGCCTTTGTCCCCGATAAGCCATCCTCTTGGGGGAGGCTGTGCCTGGAACATGTCAGCCACAGTTGTCTGTCGCAGGATAAAGGCATCGTGGCTGCTGCCTGGAAAGCGGGCATTGACAGCTAGGATGCGCTGCCTGTGGTCACACACCAGCTGTACATTGAGGGAATGGTAGCCCTTCCGGTTGCGGTAATCCTCGGCATGCTCAAGAGGTGCCCGCAAAGCCACATGCGTGCAGTCAATGGCGCCCTGCACCATGGGGAAGCCCGCTATTCTTGCAAACCCCACTGCACGCTGCTGCTGCTTGTCCAGGGTCATGGGGAAGGAGATGAATTGATGTCTCCTTCTGAAAAGGGCTTCGGTCACCTGGCAGATGCAGCAATGCACGGCGAACTGGGAGATGTTAGCGATGTCCCCAGTAGCGGATTGGAAGGAGCCGGAGGCATAGAAGTTGAGAGCCACCGTCACCTTCACTGCCACCGACAGAGACGTCCTGCGCATCAGCTGTGGCTGCAGATCTCTCTGAAGCAGCCGGCAGATGTCTGCAACCACCTCCCTTCGGAATCGCAGCCTCCTAACACACATCGCGGCAGACATGGTCAGATAGGAGGTCTGCTGGCAGTGTACCCTGCGTGGGTAAGGCCTCAGTTGGCGACGCCTGTTGCCCCCTCTGCATCTAGCCAGGGCTGCCACTCTCTCACGGCGTCTGTAAGCCCTTCTGGCACAAGGCTGAAATTCAGCGTTGCCACCCAATGCAGCCCCCATTATATGCTGGCAAACACTGAGCTCTGAATGAAGGCAAAGATAATTGGTAAGCTCTGGCCTGAGCCAAAAATACCTGTCCAAGTGTTGGTCCAAACCAGTAAACTCTCCTCCTTGGTCTCTGTCCAAAAAACCGTTGCACAAGAGTGAATGCTGCAAAATGGCTGGCCTTTATACTGCTGGGTAAGTGCCCTTTAATTTGTGCTCCCCGCGGCCCGGCTGGGCTGTGTACCGTTCCACTTCACAGTCGCTCGGGCCGCCCGGCGCACAATGGGCCGGCGCGAGTGAAGTTCCGGTTTGGGGCGCACAAAGGGCGTTGCACTATTAAATGACGTCATGATCTGCTGCGCGCGCTAAGACTTTGCGCCGGCGCTAAATGTGTCCTGAAGTTGGGGAGAGGCGCAGATCGCGCTGCGCCCGGGCGATAAGCGCCTAGCGCTCGAGATCTACTCCTCCTAAGGCGCTAACGGCTGGCGCGCCCAACTGAATTTCTAGGCCAAGGTGTTGCCCACCTACTTCTGTTGTGGTGTTCAGGGCACCAATGTGGTCATCTACCCAATAAGATCAGCCTGCATGTCACCCTGAATGGTTGAAAATCCTGCACACAGTACTTACTGCAAATCTTTCTTGCCGCTGGCTCAGATAAGCAGAGTAGACTGCAAAACTGCATTTATATTAGTTGCACTAATCTGCAGAGTGGACTGATGTCCTGAAAAGCACCATGGAAGCCACCCGGGCAACCTTGCAGATATGCAAGTCCCAGGTCCCACATAACTTCATTCATTGAAGACTGTGAGTCTCCAATACCTTTTCCCAAATGCTGATCTGGAGCAAGGAAGACTTTGTTGCACCATGTCCTTTTCACTGTACCAACCGGTTTTGACCCCTCAGATTCTAAAAGACCCACCTGGATCAGTTTCCTTTAACTGAGCGAGCTGCAGTCCCAGATGCTGGTACATGCGCTGGTTGGATACAGATTAGGTAGAACTTACAGCACATAAACAGGCCTTTTGACCCAACTGGTCTGTGCTGACGTTTGTGTTCCACACAAGCCTGTGCCCACTCTACGTGATCTCACCCTATCAGCTTATCCTTCTATTCCTTTCCCCCTCAAGTACTTATCTAGCTTCCCCTTAAATGCATCTCTGCTATTCACCTCAACTACTCCCTGTGGTAGCAAGATTCACATCCTATCCACTCTGAGTAAAGAGGTTTCTCCTGAATTCCTTACTGGATTTGTTAGTGACTATCTTATATTTATGGCCCTTAGTGTAGGACTCTCGCACAAGTGGAATCATCTTTTCTAATTTTACCCTATCGAACCTCTTCATAATTTTAAAGACCTCTATTAGGTTACATCTCAGTCTTCTCTTTTCCAGCAATGATGTGGATAGTGTATGTGAAGATGTATATTTCCCGGCACTGCTGGTATAAGCAGCAGTTATGCTGAATCTCATACATGGTCATGGTGGCTGGTATGGTTCTGCTGGTGCTGCTGCTGTTTCCCTCGGACCCACTCACTGCAGGCGATGCCCTTTGGCTCCCTGATGATTCAGGCTCCTCTGTTCAGAGAGTAACTGAAGGGCTTGGGAATAAAATAAACTTTTGAGTGGGTTTTAGGTATTTAGCCCATGTGGTTTTGTATGATGCTCATCTACAGAGTGCTTGGATTAAAAATGTTGCAGAAAATGCCTCCTTGTGTTGATTATCTGCTATATATTGAGCAATAAGGCCTAGAAATTCACTTTGGGGCGGCCAGCTCGCTCGCGCCCAAAAGTTAGCGCTGGGCGGGGAGCCATTAGCGATCGTCAGATATTCAGTGTTTGCGCCCCAATTCGGAACCGGGCGCTATACCAGGGTGTGCCCGCCTCCGCTTGGGGCGCCGACACTGAATTTCAGCGCTCTTGGCGCCGCTGCGCCAGCCGCTGCGGAGCGGCAGGCTGCGGTACTGCAGGCCTCCTCCTTCTCTTAAGGGGGAGCTGCCTGCAACGGGGAGATCGCCGCTGGCGAGTGCCGGCAAATGAGCCCGGCACCACGGAGAAGTGCCGGGTTCGCGGAAAGCAGCCGGCAATGCCATGGGGGGGGGGGGTGGGTGGAGGAGGCCGGGGAAGGAGGTGCGGGCAGGCGGCCGCCGAAAAAGCGGCCGGCCGCTCCTTCCCCTTTAAAGCGCCCCACTAAGGCTATAGCACGGCCCCGTTTTCTGGTCGCTGTTTGCGGCCGCTTCGGAGAAGGCGGCCGCTACTAAATATGGGGATCGGGCCGGTTTCGGGGCACTGTGCACACCGATGACGTCATCGGTGCCAGCGCAGCGCTAACGGCTACCGCCGCCAATACCACTGCGCTGAATATCAGCGCAAACTCATTTTTGGCGCAGAAGCCCTCTTTAGGTGGTAACTGGCCGCAAAGCTGGCAGCGCCTTAATGAATTTCTAGGCCTATGTGTTCTAATGTTTTAGAATTAAACTTATACTTTGAGCCATTTACCAGAATCAATGCTTCACAAAACAATGTCACAGCCACCTCTTCCTCTGCATTATCTTTCGTCAGGATAAACACCCAAGTTCAAAACATGTCCTTAATCCAAAGGAAAAGCAGGTTTACATAGAAGGTAGACACATTTGCTATCAAGCTATCAATGAAGATTATTATTTTAGCAATGAGGATGAGTGTTTTGGAGGGGCTGTTAAGATGGATAATTAGACTAGGCAGGGTCTGCATATTTGGAATCAGAGAAAGATTTTACAATTTTTACAGTGAGCTGCTGGAGCTGAGCAACATGACTTTGTGTTGAATGGGCCAATCCAAGAGATCTCAACCACTTTGAACATTTATCGTACATTTTCTTAATTTTCTAACAGAAGTCCAATTGTGCAACAATATAGAGTTAAAATACTTAATTTACCAGGCACAGCACCAGTCACTTCAGTTTCCCTTTACCCCCAGCAGATGAATGAGACAAACACTGAAATAACAACAGAAAATGCTGGAAAAACTCAGCAGGTCAGGCAACATCCGTGGAGAGAAATTTGAGTTGACGTTTCGGGTTTGACCCTTCTTCAAAACTGGAGAGAAAAGGAACTAGATCGAAGGCAGGGCTGCGATCGGACAAAAGAATAAAAGAACCAAAAGAAGTAAAAGAGATTAGAAGCTAGACGAGATGGTAATAGGCTGGGATTAGGTATAAAGTGTAATGGCAGGGCAAAAGATAGCTGCCAGGTGTGAGAGAGAAACAAAAGGAAAGGGGGGGGAGGAAAGGAGTGGAAAAGTATAAGTAAAAATGAAATAGGGGCCGAGGTTATGATCTGAAATTGTTGAACTCGATATTGAGACCGGAAGGCTGCAGAGTGCCTTACACTGAATCTGCTTTGAACCAACTAGACATGTTCAATATTTTCCAGATATTTTCAAGAGTATCACCCTTAAGGCCCTGTGGATGTAATGGTTGGGAGACAGGATGGGGAGAATTAGACTCTTATTTCAGACACCAAACACCTGACCTATTCATTACAATGAAGGTGCAATTGAAAGGAAAAAAGAACTCTGTAAAATCTACAAATCTCACTTTACTGGTTTACCCGCTTCTGAAATAGCTCATCAATCTGGAAAGACATCAGCATCTTCAAACCCTAGTGGTTTGGGTGGTGTAATGTGTAAAAGCACTATCTATTCACCCATGGAATCTGGATTTAGGTCTATCCCAGACGGAAGCAATGAATCGCAATTTCTCTGTTGGCTATAATGGCTCTAAATTAAATGAGTATGGACACCCTTGAACCTAGTGACTATCAGTCAGTTGCATTAACCCGCTAATAATTTGCCATAAACTGACAGTCTCGCTCAAAAATGCCATGAAGGTAGCATTGCGGAAAATGAAAATATTACACTTGTGGTATTAGAGAGTGGTCTCTTGAGATTGGAGTTAAGGCACATTACTTGAACATTGTGAAAGGAGCTTCATCCAACAGCTAAACAATGCCTTGAATTGGGGCTATCACTGGGGACAAAACAGAGTAAAGTGGTGTTCCACAGGACTGATATCCTCTTGAGGAATACAAAATTAATTTCAAGCATATTTAAGGAAGTTCCAGTGGAATTCTCCGAATTTGGCACAACTCTGAACAGCTGTTCAGTTCAGAGCATGATAAGCTGAGGGAATCAATCTTTTGCAGTCCTCTTCCTGAGAAGATACCTTGGTTTGTTTCAACAGCTGTGGAATTACTGCCAGCTCTTACACACCGATTCTATAAATGTCTACTGCTGCTTGATTTGGTTCTTGACAGACATAATGAAGAAAAATGACTTTGCCCCCCTTATCCCACTTGAGTCCTTCCTTCAAAATCAAAAATACTATCGATGAGCAGAAGTAATACCAGAGGCTAAGATAAGCAACATTTAGATCTTAAATCACACCTCGTATCAATTGAAGTAGCTCCCATAACAACATCTATCCTTACTTAGATGGAGATTCAATTAATTCCAGGTGTAGGACAGCAACATTTAAGAAATCTAAAATCAGTCTGCATATATATAGATTAATGAGGGAAGAATTCATTTAGTCATAGAGTTATACAGTACAGACAGAGGCCCTTCGGCCCATCGTGTCTGCGCCGGCCATCAAGCCCTATCTATTCTAATCCCATTTTCCAGCACTTGGTCCGTAGCCTTGTATGCTATGGCGTTTCAAGTGCTCATCTAAATGCTTCTTGAATGTTGTGAGGGTTCCTGCCTCTACCACCCTTTCAGGCAGTGTGTTCCAGATTCCAACCACCCTCTGGGGGAAAAGGTTTTCCTCAAATCCCCTCTAAACCTCCTGCCCCTTATCTTGAAACTATGCCCCCTGGTTATTGACCCCTCTACTAAGGGGAAAAGTTCCTTTCTAGCTACCCTATCTATGCCCCTCATAATTTTGTACACCTCAATCAGGTCCCCCCTCAGCCTTCTCTGCTCTAGGGAAAACAACCCCTGCTTGTCCAGTCTCTCTTCATAGCTGAAACGCTCCAGCCCAGGTAACATCCTGGTGAATCTCCTCTGCACCCTCTCTAATGCAATCACATCCTTCCTATAGTGTGGCAACCAGAACTGCACACAGTATTCCAGCTGTGGCCTAACTAGCGTTTTGTACAGCTCCATCATAACCTCCCTGCTCTTATATTCTATGCCTCGGCTAATGAAGGCAAGTATCCCATATGTCTTCTTAACCACCTTATCTACCTGTCCTGCTGCCTTCAGGGATCTATGTACATGCACACCAAGGTCCCTCTGATCCTCTGTCCTTCCTAGGGTCCTACCATTAATTGTGTATTCCCTTGCCTTGTTAGTCCTCCCAAAATGTATTACCTCACACTTTTCAGGGTTAAATTCCATTTGCCACTGTTCTGCCCATCTGACCAACCCGTCTATGTCGTCCTGTAGCCTGAGGCGTCCCTCCTCGCTGTTTACCACTCCACCAATTTTTGTGTCATCTGCGAACTTACTGATCATACCTCCTACATTCATATCTAAATCATTAATGTACACTACAAACAGCAAAGGACCCAGCACCGATCCCTGTGGTACACCACTGGACACAGGCTTCCAGTCACAAAAACAACCTTCGACCATCACCCTCTGCCTCCTGCCACTAAGCCAATTTTGGATCCAATGTGCCAAATTGCCCTGGATCCCATGGTCTCTTACCTTCTTGACCAGTCTCCCATGTGGGACTTTGTCAAAAACCTTACTGAAGTCCATGTAGACTACATCAACTGCACTATCCTCACCTACACACCTAGTCACCCCCTTGAAAAATTCAATCAAATTGGTTAGACATGATCTCCCCCTGACAAAGCCATGCTGACTATCCTTGATTAATCCTTGCCTCTCCAAGTGGAGACTATTTCTGTCCCTCAGAATTTTTTCCAATGATTTCCCTACCACTGATGTTAGGCTCACTGGCCTGTAATTCCCTGGTTTATCCCTACTACCCTTCTTGAATAATGGTACTACGTTAGCTGTCCTCCAGCATCTCCCCTGTGGCCAGAGAGGTTCTGAAAATTTGTGTCAGAGCCCCTGCAATCTCCTCTCTTGCCTCACACAGCAGCCTGGGATACATCTCATCTGGGCCTGGGGATTTATCCACTTTTAAGCCCGCTAAAACCGCTAGTACCTCTTCCCTCTCAATACTAATTTGTTCAAGTATATCACAATCCCCCTGCCTGATTTCTATACCTACATTGTCCTTCTCCATGGTGAACACAGATGCAAAATATTCATTTAAAACCTCACCTACATCTTCCGGCTCTACACACAGATTGCCACTTTGGTCCCTAATGAGCCCTACTCTTTCCCTGGTTATGCTCTTGCCCTTAATATACTTATAAAACACTTTGGGATCTTCCTTTATTTTGCCCGCCAGTGTTTTTTCATGCCCCCTCTTCGCTCTCCTAATTTCTTTTTTAAGTACCTGCACTTTCTATACTCCTCTAGGGCTTCCATTGTTTTTAGTCCTTTGTATCTGCCAAAAGCCTCCCTTTTTTTCCTAATCCATTCTTGTATATCCCTTGACATTCAGGGTTCCCTGGACTTGTTGGTCCCACCCTTGACCTTTACGGGAACATGTTGGCGCTGTACTCTCTCTATTTCCTTTCTGAATGACTCCCACTGCTCTGATGTGGATTTTCCTACACATAGCTGATCCCAGTCCACTTTGGCCAGATCCTGCCTTATCATATTAAAATCGGCCTTCCCTCAATTTAGAACCTTTATTTCCGGTCCATCTTTGTCCTTTTCCATGACTACCTTAAATCTCACCGAATTATGGTATAGAAATCAGGCAGGGGGATTGTGATATACTTGAACAAATTAGTATTGAGAGGGAAGAGGTACTAGCGGTTTTAGCGGGCTTAAAAGTGGATAAATCCCCAGGCCCAGATGAGATGTATCCCAGGCTGCTGTGTGAGGCAAGAGAGGAGATTGCAGGGGCTCTGACACAAATTTTCAGAACCTCTCTGGCCACAGGGGAGATGCTGGAGGACAGCTAACGTAGTCACCAAAATGCTCTCCTACTGACACTTCTACCACTTGCCCGGCTACATTCCCTAGAATTAGGTCCAGTACCGCCCCCTCTCTTGTAGGACTTTCTACATGCTGGCTCAAAAAGCTCTCCTGGATGCACTTTAAGAATTCCACACCCTCTAAGCCTTTCACACGCTGACTATCCCAGTTAATATTGGGGAAGTTGAAATCCCCTCCTATTATTATCCTATTATTTCTACACTTCTCTGAGATTTGCCTACATATCTGTTCTGACTGTTTGGGGGCCTATAGTACCCTCCCAGCAAAGTGCTTGCCCCCTTTTTCATTTTAAGTTCTACCCATATGGCCTCATTAGAGGAACCTGCTAAGATATCATCCCTCCTTACTGCAGTAATTGACTCCTTGATTAATATTGCGACACCCCCTCCTCTTTTATACCCCCCTCTGTCTATTAGCATTAAATTAGCATTAACACAGGAATTACATGGGATGCATATAAAGCATAACCTACATGGTGAATAATTGAACACACCTTATAGGGTCTGCAATTGGCAGAGGACTTCCAGGGAAAGGGCCAGCAGCGATAACCCCACAACCTCTCCTGAACTTGGACTTCAAAATATTAGCTAAAATATTAGCTAGGCAAATAGTTATAGTTTTAAGAAATATTATGGAAGGGAATCAAATAGGGTTTATAGAAATAATTTGCTGAAAAATCTTTTGACAGAATGGATTGGTATGGCAGCACTCACTTGTACGCTCTAGGGCAAAATTGTCAGAGCAGTAGGTAATATCGTTATTTGCTTATTTTGAGGAACTGGCTTTTATTGGCACCATAGACGAGAATAAAAGGTAAAAGAAAAAGGTCTTCACCATCTCCACTCCTGTTTGTCACAGTTATACAACCCCTGAGTCAAGCCATTAGGGAATAAATAGGTGCAGCAGGCGGTGAAGAAGGCAAATGGTATGTTGGCCTTCATAGCAAAAGGGTTTGAGTACAGGAGCAAGGATGTCCTGCTGCAGTTGTACAGGGCCTTGGTGAGACCACACCTTGAGTACTGTGTGCAGTTTTGGTCACCTTATCTGAGGAAGGATGTTTTTGCCATGGAAGGAGTTCAGCGAAGATTCACAAGGCTGATCCCTGGGATGGCAGGAATGACGTATGAGGAGAGATTGGGTCGATTGGGCTTATACTCGCTGGAGTTTAGAAGAATGAGAGGGGATCTCATCGAAACTTATAAAATTCTGACAGGTCTGGACAAACTAGATGCAGGTAGAATGTTCCCGATGGTCGGAGAGTCCAGAACCAGGGGTCATAGTCTAAGGATAAGGGGTAAGCCATTTAGGACAGAGATGAGGAGGAATTTCTTCACCCAGAGAGTGGTGAACCTGTGGAATTCTCCACCATAGAAGGCGGTTGAGGCCAAGTCTTTAAATATATTCAAGAAGGAGTTAGATATATTTCTTAGAGCTAAAGGTATCAAGGGATATGGGGAGAAGGCAGGTACGGGGTACTGAGTTTGGATGATCAGCCATGATCTCATTGAATGGCGGAGCAGGCTCGAGGGGCCGAATGGCCTATTCCTGCTCCTATCTTCTATGTTTCTATGTTTCTATACCCAGTAGGATGGGGGTGGGGAGAGGTGGCAGAGTAGAGAAGATGAAGTAATGCATATATGATATTTCCCTAACGTTGGAAGATTCTGAATCAGGGACAAATGTATGATTTAAATCATACAACATAACACAATATACCAAGGTATAAAATTGCAGAGAATAATGAGGTGCTCCCCTTAATAGACACCACACCAGGAATTCCATGGTGCATAATCAATTATTTGGGTACACAGATCATTTATTTGAGCAATATCAGTGGTGAAATACCCAGATATTAAATTAGCATTAACACAGGATGGTATTAACAAAACAAATTATGAGGCTAAACTTAGCCCGAATGAGACAAACCTGGATAGAATCCTGTTCTGTTTCCCTGAAACAGAGGGTGGACGTATTCAAAATAAATATGGTCCCAAACATTATTTTTTCATAATCATAGCATTACTGCATTTGTTGATATTTTTATGATGGATAAGAGTTACTGGGGGTGGGGGGACTGAACAAGGAGCATTGTTAAACCCAGACCCATAATGTTTAGGTCTTGTGTTTAAGGGCAATGCAATTATGATATGGAAGGAAACTTTCACTGAAAACTCACCTGGTGTAGAAATGAAAAGGAAGTCAGAACAATCTCTCCTGTGTAGCTATTGCATATTGGCCCAGATTTTGCATTAAGAATAACAGCGAGGCTAACAATGTTAACATAAGAACATAAAATCATAAGAAATAGGAGCAGGAGGTGGTCATTTGGCCCTTCGAGCCTGCTCCGCCATTTAATAAGATCATGGATGATCTTTTACCTCATCTCCACTTTCTTGCACTATCCCCATATCCCTTGATTCCCTTAATATTCAAAAATCTATCGATCTCTGTCTCAATGACTGAGCCTCCACAGCCCTCTGGGGTAGAGAATTCCAAAGATTCACCACCCTCTAAGTGAAGAAATTTCTCCTCATCTCAGTCCTAAATGGCCTAACCTTATTATGGAGAAATTTGGACAGCAACTTCCAGAGTTCGCTAATGCGCAGTTAAACGCGGAAATCCAGAACGAGTTATCCTGTTCCTCCATAGGCTGTGCTATAACAGTACCTCGCCGATAGACTCGGCATTGAAATCAATTTAAGGGAGTGAAGTTGCGATACTTACCCATTAGCTACCAACTAAACATGGCAGAAAAAGTTAGGGATGATATATTCAGCAGTAATTGAATTTTTAACAGTGTGATAAGTCATAATTTACTACCAAACAACATCTCTGGCCCTGAAAATTTAATTTTACAAGTATGGAGTTGCATTCCTTTAGAATTTAATTAGTGTTGGACATTTAAAAAAAAAAAATTAAAATATATATTTTTTTACTTTTTCTGTCTCTTTTAGTTAATTAAAAAATAAAACAAATGGAAAATCCTCCAATACGTGAGAAATGGTGATTTCTATAAAATACCAAAAACAAGATAGTTCTTCATTTTCCAGAGATACTCGAATCAGTCCACCAAATTGGGAACTTTGGAAACACACATGGGTCATAAAACTTCCTCCTGATGTTCCCACCATCCTAGACACCAGTGTCCAGCTAATTTGGTGCACTCTGCATAACATTAAGAGGCAGCTAAGTCACTGAACATAGTGGAGGCTACGGGCCCCCACAGCATCCTGGCTATAGTGCTGAAACCCTGTGTACCACAACTACCTGCCCTGCCTTTGGTCAAGCTATTCAATTACAACAATGACACTGGCATCTGCTCGACAATGTGGAAAATTGTCCAGGTCTGAACAAAGTAGGACAAATCTAACCTGGTCAATTACGACCCTATCAGCCTCCTCCAATTCATCTGCTGGGTTGGAAGGAATCATCAGTCGTGCCATTAAGCGACACCTGCTCACCAATAACCTGCTTGCCAACACTCAGTTTGGGTTCTGGTAGAACCAGTGAACTCCAGAACTTATTACAACTTGGCTCCAGCCATGGACACAAGAGCTGAATGTCAGAGGAGAGGCGAGACTAGCTCTCTGTAAAATTAAGGGAGCATTCAGCCAATTAGGGCACATATGTGATCAATGGGGGTCGAGGCCAAACCCTCCTCGACTGGGGTCATACTTGATACAAAGCAAGATGGTTGTGGTTGTCGGTGGCCAATCATTGCAGCCCCAGGCCATCGCTGCAGGAGTTCCCCAGGGCAGTGTCCTCAGACCACTCTACCGGCATCTTCTTCATCAATGACTTACCCCCTATCATAAGGTCAAGAGTGTGGCTGTTTGGTGATGATTCTACAGTGTTCAGCTCCAAACACAACTCCTCTGATAATGAAGCAGCTCATGCTCGCCTACAGCAGGACCTGGATAACATCCAGGCTTGGGCTGACAAATGCCAGGTAGCATTCATGCACAAGGCGGCGCCAGGCAATGTCCCAATACCACTATTGCAGATTGCCCCATCAATAGCCTGGGGAATCACCATTTACTGGTAGCTTAACTGGACCAGCCACATCAATACCAGGGCTAGAAGATCAGGGCAGAAGCTCAGTACTCTGTGACAAATACCTCCTGGCCAATGTCCCCCGTAAGCTGTGGTGTGGAGATGCCAGTGTTGGACTGGGGTGGACAAATGTAAGAAGCCACACAACACCAGGTTATAGTCCAACAGTTTTATTTGAAATCACAAGCTTTGTGGCATCTGGCATTATTCTCTGACTATATAAGCTGTGTCTTTATGCATCTCTCCACTTCACCTGACGAAGAAGCAGCGCTCCGAAAGCTTGTGATTTCAAATAAAACTGTTGGACTATAACCTGGTGTTGTGTGACTTCTTACATTTGTCCCCGTAAGCTGCACTGCCTCCTGCGTGGCCTGCCTCCCCCAATTCGCAGCCCATTCAAACTTCTGCGCATGTGCGGTATCTACAGTGTAAAAGCTGGTGAGCGGCCTGCGCAGGACCTTGCAGGTGACTGCGCGGCCACACAGCTTAGCGGGAACATTTCTCCTGGCCACACAAAGCCTCTCCACCATCTACATGGCTCACGTCAGAAGCGTGATAGAATACTCACCACTTGCCTGGATGGGTGCATCTGCAACAATACTCAAGAAGAAGCCCAAAACCACCCAGTATAGATCAGTCCATTTGAGCAGTGCCTCTGCCACTGAACTTAAATTTCCACCCTGTCCATCACTGGATCACTGTGGCTGCAGTATGCACTATCTACATAACGCAAGGCAGCAACTGGCCAAGTTTATTTCTTCAGCATGTCCCAGCCCTGAAACCTCAGCTGCCAAGATGGACAAGAGCAATAAAACCAGTGGAACACCATCAGCTCCAGTTCCCCTCCAAGATTTTATCCTCACTGGGGAGGATAGACATTGGTGATTATGCAGCACACAGTCCCAAGGTAATCCAAACATCTGTGAGATGGAGCCCTTTAGACAACCTGCCAGGGGACAGCTGTGATTTCACCAGGAGACACACAGGACAAGCTCAGCAAAATCTACACGTAACCTTTGCCACACTCTGGGACGTCGGTACCACGGCGGTTGAAGATTGTCGGGCAGGAGTGCGGGAAAGGCGGAGCGAGGCGCGAGCGGACCCTATTGTGATGGCGCCGATGAAGATGGCTGCCGTCCTTGCGGGCTCCGTGCATACCAGGCAGCTAAGTGTCCTTTGCTGCTTGGTGCGCTCGGCTCGTTAAGAAAAAAGCATTTCACTGACTGGATTTCACTTGTTGTATTTGGTTATGTGACAAATAAAATTGAAATTGAAATTGAAATTGAAAGTGAAACACCATCCTGATTTGGACATACGCTGCCATCGTTTCATTGCCGTTGGGTCAAAATCCTTAAATTCCCTACCCAATACCATCACGGGAACACCGTCAGCACAAGGACTGCAGCAGTTCAAAAGGCGGCCCAACGTCACCTTCCCAGGGAAACTAGGGACGAACATGAAATGTAGCCTTGTCAGCATCACCCACATCCTGATACAAATATAGATATCAAAAATGGAATGGTCTGCCAAACAATGAATCCTGCATTAACACTTCTGGCTTAGGGCCAAGAGAGGTCATGATTTGTTTATAGAGATATTTCCACTGTTATTTAATTTTAATTCTGCACTCCTTAATACTTAAAGAGCACAATGAGGCACGATTGAGTTTAAATGCAACAGAAAACTTACCCTTTCATAAAGCTGCTGTTACTTTGAATTGTGACATTTAATAGTTGAAGTAATTGGATTACAGTTTGAGCATGCTCTTGCATCTTTGACCTGTAAAGCTGTATATACAGTCAACCTTTCTAATTAATCTGTCTCTTGATGTATTTATATTGCAGAACCACTTCAGGAAGTGTTGGTGTAATGCCAGCTGCAGCTCCCACCCCTGTTGGAACCTCCTCACATTGGAAACTGCTCCCTTTCTACCTCAAGCTGTTTTTAAGCACTGGATACACACAAACAGTTGTTTGGGCCCACCATTTGTGTTTATTTTTGCTGTGTCTTTGCCAGTGGCCGGGAATGGTACCCTGAAGGCCAGCAGGATTGAAACAGCTTCACTGGTGTGCGCAGGGCAGGCACAAGCAATCTGCTGTGTGGCCCACAGTCCAATAACAGTGCCTCTCCCACCTCCGATGGCATGGGCTTTCTGCTGGCCTTAGAGCCAATGCTGCTGCTGGAGGTGGAGGCTGACTGTATCTCTAACGGAGTTTATGCTGATCTCGATTACTTTGCCCCTTTACTGTCAATTGCCGAGCTGCTGTAAGCAGCAAAAAAGGCCAAGTAAATGAGATACCCGAGATTGCAGAAAAGGGTGTAATCAAGAGAAGGACATTATAGAGAGGATGCTTTTATATAGAATTAATAACACCAGTGAAGCCATGAATTATGTGTTGTATTAGAGGTCATGGTCCATCAGGAAATGTTATAGTGCAGAATTAGTGCACTTTTGTACTTTTGAAAGCTAAAAGCTGCAAAACGCTTTGTCATTTAAATCTGGTACAATTTAAGGGTATGATTATCTTACACAGTTAATCAATAACTTTGCAGTTTTCCGTTTTGTACCAAGATTGCCAATCTCATTCACACAATATTTAACAGCCAAATGATAGAAGTTGACTCCAGATCTGAGACTATGCAAGAACATTAACTAAGATGAAAAACACATGCTTTGAGAAAAAAAAACTCCAGGTATAGACTTTTACCCTTAATTGGTCCTTTGTCAATTATTGTAACACAAATTAATCATGAATACCAGGAAGTGCTAAACCCTGGCTGGATCTTAAGTTCATTTTTAGAGCATGAATCTGAATTCACGCCAATTAAGTATATAACCAGATCTTTTGTAGAGTGACATATCGGGGATTCATTTGCTCAGAAGTCAGTAGCTACTGTTTACAATTTACTTGCAGCAGCAGCACAATGTATACAGAGCGGTAATGACTCTAAATTAAGCTACAGGGAATAATCAGCTCTTTCAGTCTGCAGCTGTAGCTGTAACATTGGAGTCAACACTAGTGAAGTATCTCCTTTTAACTGCAGTGTGAAGTTTTCATTTCAATCATGCCCCTGTTTATTTTACTGTTGTAACATGCCCTGATACAAGATTATATTTTTCCTTAATCAGCACTATTTTATTAATTAATGCTTCTGGTCTTTCAAATATTCAGACAAGTATTCGTGCCAAACATAGAAACATAGAAGATAGGAGCAGGAGTAGGCCATTCGGCCTGTCGAGCCCGCTCCGCCATTTAATGAGATCATGGCTGATCATCCAAATTCAGTACCCTGTCCCTGCTTTCTCCCCATATCCCTTGATCCCTTTAGCCTCAAGAAATATACCTAACTCCTTCTTGAATATATTTAATGAATTGGTCTCAACTGCCCAAGTAAACACATTTTGCCTCAGACACATTCAGAAATCATTGGTTCGGTAGAGGATACTAAATAGCAGCAAGGTCCTTGCGATGACATTTATCATGCTCTTTTCCCCACTGTTATTGTAATGTAATGTAATGTTATTGTAATATAGTAATCTGTACAGTTCAGTTGCAGTCTGAGCCACGTTGAGTAAACATCGTTTGTACCGTTCTCCGCAGTCTGTGTCTGATTATACACGGATGTTACATTGGCGACGAGGCAGGTTCGAACCTACCTGCAACTCTGCATCTCCTCCCGGGGATTCATTCCTGGAGATCAGTGGATTGGAGGTCAAGGCCAGAGACTCGGGCGTCGACCACGGGCAACCGCCCAGTCATCCAGCAGAGACTCGAGAATTGCGGGGGAGGCTGTCGAGAGCCAGGCTTGGCTTTCCAGTCGAGGTGGTCCAGCGAAATGGGCTGGCAACAGGTAGTGCGCAGACCCTTCCCGGACAGCAGCGGGCTAGAGCCCGACCGAGCAGCACAGCAAAGGGCCAAGCAGCGTCGACGGGGGAGAGAGAGAGAGAGAGAGGGCAGAGCGCACAGGGCGCAGCCGGTGTTCAGGGGCCGAGCAGCGTTGGAGAGAGGGAGAGAGAAGCGCGCGAAACCTACAGGGCGCTGCCATTGCCACGAGAACCGCCGGGAGCGGCGTCGGCAGCAGCGGGGGAGGAAGGAAAGCGCGGGAGACGCCATTTTAAGCCATTGGGAGACGCCATTTTAAACCACACCCAAAATGCCGAAGAGTGGCAGTATCACCGCATTTGACAATGAAGTCGAAGATTGGACTACATATGTCGAACGAATAGAGGTGTACTGCAAGGCAAATGGGGTGTCAGATGACAAGAAAGCGTCGGTATTGTTGAATTTAATGGGTGCAAAGACGTATGGTTTATTGCAAAATCTAGTAACCCCAACGAAGCCAATGGAAAAGAGTTTTGAAGACATAGTAACGATACTAAAGGAACATTTAAACCCCACACCGCTGCTGATAGCAGAAAGATTCAAGTTTCACAAACGGAACCAGCATAAGGATGAAAGCAATGCTGATTATTTAACAGAACTGCGCAAACTATCGAAACACTGCCAGTTTGGAGCGGGACTGGCAGATACCTTAAGGGACAAGTTTGTGTGTGAGCTTCAAAGTGAAGGAACCCAGAAACGGCTTTTATCTGAAAAGGACCTTACGCTGGAAAAGGCTTTCAGCATTGCAGTATCATATGAAGCAGCAGCATGGGGCGCTGCAGAGATACAACAGAGACCGCAAAAATATGGCACAAACGAAATGTCATATGGAACAGAGAAGTGCTATCGCTGCGGCAGAACAACACACGACCAGAATGATTGCTGGTTCAAAGACAAAGTGTGCAGACAGTGTGGAAAAGTAGGACACATAGCACGAGTCTGCAGGTCGGGAAAGAAAACCAGCAATAAGAAACCTACCAAAGGAAAGTACCAGAAGGTACATAAGATGACGGAGAATAGTTCAGAGGAACAAAAGAGTGATAACGACTCCGAAAGCAGGGAACTGAGTTGTCTGAAACTACATAATGTGATCACAACGGAGGATCACTGAACCATTTGGGTCACTCTCAAGATAGCAGGAGTCCAGGTAAAGATGGAATTGGACACAGGATCAGCCCTAACAGTCATAAACCGACGGGACTGCGAGCGGCTATTCTCACACATACCCTTGAGAAACACAAAAATTATTTTGAAGACGTACACGGGGCAAAAAGTCTACCCCAAAGGAAAAATAAGGGTGACCGTTATATATAATGGTAAGGAAACACCAAAACTAGACCTGTATGTATTGCAAGATGGAGGACCACCATTACTGGGACGTGAATGGATCCGGAAAATACAACTGGATTGGCATTCCATACAGGCACTGACTGTGGCTGACAAAAAGGATGACGACGTCACACCTGGGCGACTGTCAAAGATCCTAACTGACGCGAAAGAAGTGTTCCAGCAAGGACTCAGAACACTAAAAGGCATGACAGCGACGATTAAAATTGAAGAAAACGCAAGCCCAAAATTTTTTAAGGCCAGACCGGTACCTTATGCGATCCGCCCAGCCGCCGAAGCAGAGCTGGAGAGTCTGGAACGTTCAGGTGTACTGTCCAAGGTAGACTGGAGCGAGTGGGCTACACCCATCATCGCTGTGATGAAAAAGTAATTGAGCAGCACGCCTGGGGAACCAAAGAAGGTTCGCATCTGTGGGGACTTTAAGGTAACAGTGAACCCGGTCCTTCACACCGTACAATATCCACTTCCGCAGATTGAAGATATTTTCGCCTCGCTATCTGGAGGGAAATGCTTCACTAAGATTGATCTGGCCCAGGCGTATCTGCAAATGGAGGTAGAAGAAGCATCAAAAAAATACCTCACAATCAACACCCATAAAAGGTCTCTACCAATACAATCGGCTGGTATTCGGGGTAGCATCAGCTCCGGCTATTTGGCAGAGGGCAATGGAACAAGTCCTGCAAGGGATCCCAGGGACCCAGTGTTATTTGGACGACATCCTGGTCACGGGTGAAAATGACAGTGATCACCTTGCCAACCTGGAGCAGGTGCTCACTAGATTGCAGGAATATGGGCTCCGAGCTAACCGCTCCAAATGCGAGTTTTTTAGAAAACAGATCTCGTATTGTGGCCACGTTATCGATAAAGAGGGGTTACATAAGTCCCCAGAGAAGATTGAGGCAGTAGTCAAGGCTCCAGCACCGGAAAATGTGTCACAACTGAGGTCGTTCCTCGGACTGGTAAACTACTACCATAAGTTCTTGCCAAATTTGTCTACAATACTACACCCACTGAACACCCTACTGCAAACTGGGGTGCCATGGAAGTGGAGTGACGAATGTAGACGAGCTTTCCAGAAGAGCAAAACACTAATCACATCGAAAGAGGTATTGGCCCATTACAACCCAGCATTACCAATTCGGTTGGCATGTGATCCGTCACCCTACGGCATTGGAGCGGTGCTGTCACACAAACTCTCGGACGGCTCAGAGAGGCCAATAGCCTTTGCGTCACGACCACTAACCTCAGCCGAGCGTAACTATGCCCAGATTGACAGGGAGGCCCTCAGCCTAGTGTGGGGAGTGAAAAAGTTCAATCACTATCTGCACGGGCAGAAATTCACCTTGCTGACTGATCACCAGCCTCTTGTCTCCATTTTTAATCCGAAGAAGGGCGTTTCGGTGATGACTGCGCAACGACTACAAAGATGGTCACTTTTTCGAGGGGCGCACAACTATGAGATTGAATATAAGGGCACGAAACAGCATGGAAATGCTGATGGGCTATCACGCCTGCCACTGCCTACTGCGGAGGAAGCACCAGCAGTGGATCCTGTCAAAATATTCCATTCGACTATAGTTGAATACCTACCGGTAACTAACGCTTGTATCGAAAAGGAAACCCGAAATGACCCGACACTGTCTCGGATATATGATTTGGCGGTGAAGGGATGGCCAGCACATGGCGACTCACTGTTGCCAGCATTCTCGACAAGGAGAGAACAGCTGTCAGTGTGCCGGGGGACCTTGATGTGTGGATCCCGAGTGGTAATTCCACCCAAGTTAAGGGGGAGAGTGCTCAATGAGCTTCATGAGGGTCATCTGGGAGGGGTAAAAATGAAAAGCCTAGCCAGGGCTTATGTGTGGTGGCCGGGAATCGATTAACAAATCGAGGACCTGACCAAGAGCTGCTCAGGATGCCAGAGAGTCCAAAATGCACCACCACAGGCCCCTCTGCACCCATGGGAGTGGCCCTCATCTCCATGGCCCACTAATGTACACAGTGGACGTTGGGGAGAACATCATGAGACGCCATGCTGACCAGATCCTAGAGTCACAGGAACAAGTCAACCCCATGCCTCGCCCATACGTACCTGGTGATGAACCCGACGTACAGGTCGCATCTACCCCAGAAACAGTAGCATCGGAAGCTGATGAACCAACCGACGACAGGGGGCCAGAATCGCCTCCGCACCAAGAGCAAGACACTCGGGAAAGGCGCTATCCAGAAAGGATCAGGATGCCTCCCCAAAGACTGAATTTATAAATAGACTATTTTCAGCTAATGTTGCATGTTAAAAGTGTTAATTGTAATTAGTTTGATATTTAATTGTTAAATGAGTGTTATGGTACTGTTAATCTAAAAGGGGAGGAATTGTAATGTATGTACCTTTAAGGGGGGGAACTACTTTGTACAGCTCATGTATACTGTAGTACCGGCAGTGACCACACCTGTATATAACGCCGAGTCGTAATCTGTACAGTTCAGTTGCAGTCTGAGCCACGTTGAGTAAACATCGTTTGTACCGTTCTCCGCAGTCTGTGTCTGATTATACACGGACATTACAGTTATGATCTTTTTCCTTGCTCTGCCATTTTTCCCTTTGCCACATTATGACTCCCAGTTATGTACTCGGAGAGCTGCTGTGTTCTCCTCTGGATGGGCCTGAACCACGGAAGCATTTGGTGAGAAATGAGCTTGTTACTCGGACAAATTATTGTTCAGCCGTGGCACCCGTCACAATCGGAGTCAGGGGTGTGGGATTCTGCCACCTGCAGAAGTGCAGTGGACTTAGCCTCTATGCTTCTTCCAGGCTGGTACAGGTTTGAGCAGCAATTGGCTTTGTCTAAACTTAGATTTTAAAAGAACTTTGCATTTCTATAGCGTTTCTCAAGACCTCAGGACATCCCAAAGCGCTTCACAGCCAATGAAGTACTTTTGAAGTGTGGTCACTCTTGTAACGTAGGGAAACGTGACAGCCAATTTGCACACAGCAAGGTCCCACAAACAGCAATGAGAGAATGACCATTTTAGTGATGTGGGTTGAGGTCTAAATATTGACCAGGACACCTGGGAGAACTCCCTTGCTCTTCTTTAAACTAGTGACATGGGATATTTTACATCCACCCGAGAGGGCAGACGGGGGCCTCACTTTTAAGTTTTTTCTGCAAGACGGCATGCCGGCAGTGCAGCATTCCCTCAGCACTGCACTGGAGTGTCAGCCTAGATTATTGTGCTCTAGTCCCTGGAGTGGGACTTGAACCCACAACCTTCTGGCTCAGCTGACATGGCTGACACTAACAAAACTTCAGTTCTGTTCTGTTCTTCTTAGAGATGGTTCTCTGTCATAATGCTGAACTCTATGGGTAGCGCGCTCACTGCTGCTTCTGTAGGCGAGATCACTAACCACACCCAATTTCTTTTCACACCAGGCCAATGGAGTAAAAAAGCTCACTAAACACGAGCTTGCTCCATAAAATGAAATATGTGCCAATGATACTCATTTATCAAAACTTCTCTTTAAAAATCAATAAATGTGACATTTATTACTTTATTTGTATGCTGCCACTGCGATATAGTATAATAAAAAAACACACTTACCTTCTCTGGCAACATATTAAAACTGAAGGGCATTGCTGTAAAATTATTTTTCTGAAAACAAGACTGGGTAGAAATGACACTGAACATACTGCGTACAAGGCGTTTACTTTAGTTGCTCGTGTCCGCATTATTTATGCAGGTCCTGAAGAGTTAAACCTGATCTAGTTGTAATTTCTAGTAAATACGTAAACAGGGTGTCTCCTTCCACTGTGTAGTCGATCTCCCACGTGACAGCTTCTCCTCAGGAAACCTATGCTTTTATGCAACCATGGCACCAGCATTGATTAGTGTAAAAGTTCAAGGCAGACACTCATCAAATGTAGCTTTAACACTGGATCCGAGACAAAAGCTCCTATGAATAATATTTGTAACACAGTCTTTGGATCTTTCTTTAAGGCCGACTTAGCATTTAAGGGCAAAGAGACATTTAAAATTTCTGTTAAAAGCATTCAAAAATTGCAGCATTTCAAACAATACTAATTGTCTTCAGCTCATTGCACTGTTTTCATCTTTAGCAAGCAATATTATCCAAAAGTCCCCATTTAAGATACAATTCTCAGTGAGCATTGAAAATATATAAGTGTAAATATTGTATTACAAACCCAAATTTTTATTAGAGCAATTTGTTTTTTATTTTTGCTCATATTTTCTTCCATAAATATATATTCTACAAAAGAATATAATTGTGTACTGATCGTATATTGCTTCTATTTAAGAATGGAGAGGGCCTGTAATTTAATTAAATACCGATTAGAATTTAACATTAAGCAAGTACACTTTTTAATCTCCTCTGTGGTCTTTAAGGGTGAGGCTAAATGTGGGTAAACATAAAGCAAAACCTATGTCAGTATAAAGATAGAGAAAGAAATCCAGGATAACCTGTGATGAAAAACGTACACCCTGTGAGGCCCACACAGATTATTAGTATTGATTTCCTTCTCGGAGAACGTGGAAATGTTACCAGATGGGGCATTTGGCAATGAGTGTGTGGGTGCAGATTCAGTTTTAATGGCATGTTGTTGTGCCACAATAATAGCTAACACTGTAAAATATATCTTTTCCTTTAAAATGTATCCTCTTACCTTTGAAATTGATTGCAATATCAGAAGGCATAAGAATTACATTGGAAATCCCCTTTTTGTTTAAGATTGCACCCTATTATATGGATAATAAAGGTATTTTTATAGCAGGTTTCAATCAGGCTTAAATTGACATTTTTAATTCTTAAATGAGTTTCATTATTGATCATATATAAAAGTATCTTCCTCGTGCTATTTGTTTCTTGGGGTATATTCTAAAAGGACTAAGATGTGAAATAAACTACCTTTATAACACATTTTTCTCCTTCACTCAATTTATCTGTTTCAAATTCTTTTTATAAAATTGCAGGCTAATTTATTTAACAGAGGGTTATACGAGGGCAGTAATGTCTCAAATATGTGTGGTCTAATTGTATCAGGTTTGCTTTTTATTAAACAGTGACAAACAAAGGATTTTTTCCCTTTTCCACATTTCAAAAATCCATTTTACTTCATAGATTTGCTAAAATTATGTGTTGTCAAAAGAAACATAAGAGTATCACAGAAGGTGGGGGTGGGGGCAAGCACGGAACACACTGAACATATCTGCCTAAGAAATGAGCCCCAACAAAATATGAAAATTAAAAAAGAAAATCAAAGCTAGTGCTGCTCCTGGATGCGATGTGAAATTCTGCTGCACTCCTTCAGGAACACTGATAGCAAAGGGAAGGAAATCAGGACTAAAGGTTCCAATTATTAAACTCCATTGCTATCATCTTAAGCGTTATTTTAAACTAGAATCACAAACTGAAGATTTATGAATGAAAACTGTTACTTGATACTTATTTTGTGTTGATCTTCTGATGTGATTTTCTATTTCATGAAAAGTGATTGTCTATAGTTAATGAATTTATGTGTTAGCACAACTATATGAAGCAATGCAGAGGAGACCCTAACAAATGTAAAATAGTACTAAAGCATCATTAAAAAATCATGATACCTAACAGGTTTTCAAGCCCTATCTTTTTATTTGGTGATGTATTGGAGATTTATCAATAAGAATCAAATTCAACCATAATTTTATTAGACTTAAAGCAATCAATACTGAAAATTGTGTTATAAGACGTATCTCTAAGTCAGAAACGAAATAATATAGCAAGCAACTATACCATACAAAATACTCTTACTGAGTCAAGCATTTTATGCAATCATAATTTTTTTAATAAATTGATTTAAAAGAGTGTACGATGCCCAGCATCAACTTGAAAATGATTTCTGATCATTTTAGCAGTTCTTTTTAAAACACCTGATTATTGTCTGTGGAAATACTGCTCCAGTTCTGTCTGGCGACGTGCAACATGGCTGCCTCCCAGATTTCAAACAATGTCAGAAAAGCTATTACTGTACCCTGTAATTTTTGTGGACATATTCCACCATGCAATTTCATCTGGATCTATAATGTTTGTGAAAATAAATGGTTCAGGTTGCGTTTTTCCAGAACCATTAAGATTACCTTTGGAGCCATTAGCTAAAACAGACAACCCATTTGGTCTACAGGGAAGTTTCAACTTGTAATAATACAGCGCCTGCAGAAGTGAAAGGGTTAATAAATAGAGAATGTAGTTGCAGTAATCAATACACTCCTCTGGCACTATTGATTGGAATCGCCTGCTTATTTTGCAGCTAAGATTTTTTCTCCCCCTTCAAAAACAAAGACACCCTAGGGGACTATCAAGTAAATAGGCATTTAAGATTTTTCTTTACTAAGAAAGTAGTTAATTATTATTAGTGCCTCAAAGTCTCAATTTAGACATGACAGTCCGCTGTCTTTAATGTCTTTGAAAGTATCTTTTCTTCCTAAAGATGTTAGCGTTGTAGGAAGGACTGCCTTTACTATTCTCTTTTATGCTCCCTTCGCCCAAGAAGCCCCTGCCATTACAGGAACTGCAGAACTTCCATTACCAGTAAAACTAAAAGAGTAATGGAGTGGAATGGATCCTGGCGTGTAGCACATGCAGATTTTTAAGGCTAGAATTTGAGGAGGGGGAGAATTACATTTTTATTTTCGATAAAATTGTCCGCTAGAAATTGTTTAGTACACAACATTAAAGGACAAGCATTGTCGTTTTTACAAGTGTTCTTGAGCTGATGCCTGTCACCCTTCTGCTCTATGAGCTGTGAGATGTTCAAGATGGACTTTGATTTACTCCAGCCTAAATTAAAGACATTTCATAGCAGAGAAAGCATTTCTTCGTTTGCCGTGGATCTATGATTCTGTCAGAATCCAGAGAAAAATCAATGGCAAACTATAAACCAAGGGCAGCCTCTGGCCAATATGGTCAGCACAGAGCAAGAGCAGGAAATGGCAGGGACAAAACTGCAGCTCAGCAACAGTCAGCTTTGGTAAAGGAAGCAGCTCGCAGCTAACAACACCTTGTAATTACACATGGAAAGGCAGAGCATGTAGGGCATTCAGTACGAATGAGATGTGGTGCAATTTGCTGAACCATCTGGCATAGTTAGACAATATTTCAAAAAACAAGAACAAAAGCAATACTGCTTGAAAGGTACGAGGTGTTGATCTATAAAGAGGATGGGTCATAGATCACAAAATGAAAATGATCAACTTAAACACAACTCCCACATTGTACAATTACAAGCCTTTTAGTCCTCATTTTGGCAATCCCTAATACTGTTATGTTCCTGGTACAACTCAAATGAGATTGTGTTGAGGCAATCGCAATTTTCTGAAGCTTGGAGCCTGTCATTAACGCTGAGACTCAGTGTTGTGATGGAAACCATTTTGTTTGCTTGTTGTTCGTACCATTTAATGTTATCTTTTAAAAATGATAAATATTTGCCGTTCTGTTATACATTAGGTTAGTCGTTTTTTAAATGTGAATTCTTACTTCAGATCTAAACTCTTTATTTCTGTATTTGAAATACTGGAAGTAATAAACAAGTAACTGCCTTCACATTGATCCTAATCATTTTAGATTAACTTCAGACTAATGGAGAATGATATTCATACAACATGTTTGTGTTATTGTATAACCAGGTTAATTTTAAACCAAGTAGTTCTGATTAATGTCAATATAGTTCACCACCAAACACCCACCACTGTTACAGTTTTAGAGTGCCAATCTCCTGTGGCAATGCTCACAGTCAGAGGTTATACTGCTTTAAAAGGACAGTGGCATTTTCTACTGCAATGAAAATGTATCATTCTGCTGCTTGAGGAACCCTGTCTCTTTAAGGCCATTAGATTTAATTGCTATAAATAGGCATATCCTGATGTCAATGAAAGGGCTATTGTTTCCCGGTGGATGGGTAGCTGGTTGTAAATCCCAGACTCCTCTCCAGGGTTGGAACACGACGAGCTTTCTTTTTCTTTAAAAAGAAAAGTTGCTTTGCGTCTGTGGAAAGTGTGACAATTTGTAGTGTGACATCTGAAGTGTAACGGGAGGTGAATTTCAACTTTGGTCGGGGCACACAACGGGCGGTCGCAGATCAACCGCCCGTTACACTGCCCAAACGATTTTGCTTTCTATTGAAGTAAGATGAAGGCTACATGGACACCTCAGTAGCCATGGTGATTAGTGGTATTCATGCAAAGGATTGGGAGAAGCTGGAAGTCAAAACATGAGTGCAAAAGCTCACCAATTAAAAAAAAAATCAAAGTCTCTAATTATAGAAAATGAAAAATGGCTGGAAATACGTTGGGGCACAGCCTGCACTACCACCTCTGGTTCTGATTATTGTCTAAACCGTTGGAGCTTCACTCGTGCAGTTTATGACAGTATTAGAACCCCTCTATTGTGTTTCAGCACCTTCAAACACACTCCAGCCCATTTCTATTCTCTACAGCCTTGAGATAACTGTGAGATAACAGGTATGAATGCTTGGTTCATCTGCAATTATGGTCACTGTGCTGTTTTAGTCACGGTGTTAATTTGTTTAAAAAAAACAAGTCAATGACTAGGCTAAAATATAGAAGAATTTCAGACAAACCCAATAAATGCTCATAACCGTGATCCCACTGCACAGTTTCAAGGCCAATGTTTTGAATCAGAACATAAGAAAGCACAGATTAAGAAGTCGTCCACTCAGCCCATCCAGTGCACTCCTTACACAGACCTTGACTAATATCCTCCCACAATGGACTCTACACCACCCCGCCAGCCTCTTGAGGGAACATTTGGTATAAATACATCCTGATCCCCAAAAGCTATCACACAAAACTTCACAGTATTTATCCATTGGAAATGAGAGGTGGAGTAACATTTAAATTCAAGCCCGTGGATTTCCCTGACTGTAACTATGCTTAGTACTAAAAATAAAGCCAATCAAGTGTACTGAAATGATCTTTTCTGATCTTGTGCATTCCTATATTCGTGGATATGATTACAATTTTAGGTCAACCTTTACTCATTTTTATTTCAGTTTACTTCACACCATTCTGAAGGCCTTGCCCTTTGAATTTTAATTATAAACTGCAGGATATTAAGAAATAAGGACAAATCCTATTGTTAACTATATATATTCCACCGCACTTACATTGCATCCATATTTAGTGCACCTTACACGACACCCTGTACATGAGGGTGGGGTAATTTTGCTGACCATAATTTCACTCACGGGATGAAATTATTTCGCTCAGCACCTTACTCTCACTTTATGGTAAATTGTGTTAATATAAACAACAGACGACCTGAGAGTTCACTCTGCTTTGCAGCAAAATCAACACTCGAAATTCTAGGCACATAGGTCTGTGCACCTATTTCACCGCCATGATCAGAGCTGGGATTCTCCTCCACCTCCTTGACATTTCAGCCAGTCTTATCAATTTCCTTCCCACCTTTTCTTGGCCCCTCTCCTTAGCAGCCAACCTAGACGTGTTAGCCACTCCACAGCTGCTGCTCTTTTTACATTAATCTATGGGAATCAATGGACATTTCATTAGAGTAATCAAGTGTGGATGCTCCCTGCATTTATATCCACCCTCACTACTTTCCCAACTAATTGGTCCAGCAGAAAGATAGCTTAGATATTTCCCCCCAACTGGAGATATGTGTCAAGTGCATGTTTTTCACCATTAGCTAAAACACTTATCAATACAATTCTCATATAATAGCCCGACCCATCAGACATACATTGCAGATGACAAGCCATAATGCACTTTCCACTTAATGCTTCCAACTTCCTCTCCCACACATGTGTACCGTACAGGGAGTAATCATTCATAAACTGCGGATTGTCAGGTATATAGTTTTGCATTTAACCCTGTAGGACTCATAGCACTTTGCCATATCTGCCGACACGGGCTGATTAGAAGTACTACATTGCATGAGCAATATTGTCCTTACGTTACGCTCACAGCGGTTTTTGTTTTACCCAGTAGAAGGGAACAACAATTTAAAGATACTTCAAAACATAATTAGTAATTATCCAGCAAGAACCACAAAAAAAGAAAATGTCCACTAACAAAATTGAACTTTCGCAGACTACGGCAGTGATTCTGTATCTAAACACACGACTGAAAGATTATCATTTTTTACTTCATTCGATTCCTGGGGGCTGTATAGAAATTCAGGACGCGGAGGCTTTATGTTCATTAAAATAAATGCAAAGAATAATCGTCAAAGCCGGCACATAATTAGTATTGATTCTCTTCTGGTGCTTTGTAAATGTAACGTACACAATACACAGGGTAGAGTGCAGCAGCTTCAAGCACAAAGCTCGGTGAAACCTTTTCAGAACATCATCGACTCACTGAGAACCAAAGTAGCAGCTAAAAATATCACCCGATTAGGTAATTTCACTTTCCCCCAGTTAATATTGATATGAACCCAAATTTACGAATAAGTTCATTTCTATTACCCAATTTAAATTTATTTTCAATGACAGCTCCACCATTACTTTTCTGTAAGTTATGATTTTGCAGCCGTCCAACATTAACATAATATAGCCAAAATTCAAACTTTGAGGTTGAATCATTTTGTAATACTCTCCTACAATGCCTCTTGGTTTTTCCCTGGCATGTCATTAGGCATCATCAGGTCCTCGCTGTGTGAACCAGTTTCTTGGATGTGCAGGTGCAGTGCGTGAGAGGCCTATAAAGCGAAGGACAAAAAAAAAAGGAAAATAATTTACTTTCAAATCATTTTCAGCGTTGTGTTTTCAATAGTTATCTTATTACTATCTAAATTAGATTGGTAGTTTCTCTTTACTTCGAGAGAAAAAATGGAACCCCCCCCCCCCCCACCGCCAAATAAACTGTTTAGAAAGCTTCAGAGGTTTGTCAGAAAAATCAGAGATACTGTCAGGAGATGACTGACCTCCAGGCCAGGCTGACTCTAATTTGCAGAGTGTCTCAGGTCCCAAGAGTCTGCTCTGGACAGGTCAGACAATCAACCTGACCGAGCCGGCTGCCTCTGTCCAGCTGCATCCCTTGGCAGTAGGACCTTTGTGCACAGCTAACTAGACACCCTGGTAGATGCCTGAAATCTGGCGCAGGAAGTTTGCAGCACAGACCTTGATTCTGTGCTTTCATTCCCGGCGAGGCTGATAAAGACGTCAAATTGTTCACATATTGAACTTTGGGATTTGAATTTTAGTTGAGCTGTGAGGTGAATTGGAGTCAACGTTTCGGGTCTAACCCTCTCCACGGATGCTGCCTGGCCTGCTGAGTTTTTCCAGCATTTGCTGTTGTTATTTCGGATTTCCAGCATCTGCAGTATTTTGCTATCGCATTATTATTTTGCTGCACATCACGCTCTCTAAGAAGAACGGTGGGGGGGGGGGGGGTGTGGGTGGTAGTCAAATAGAATGATATAAAGTTAAAATAATCATTTTATTTTAATGAATGTAAACAGATATAAGGTTTTGGGCAAGAGATACAGGGGGGATGTGAGGAAAAACGTTTTTACGCAGCGAATGGTGAGGACCTGGAACTCGCTGCCGACGGAAGTGGTGGAAGCGGAGACACTCAATGTTTTCAAGGGGAGACTGGATAGGCACTTGAGGGAAATAAACTTGCAGGGCTATGGGGATAGAGCGGGGGAATGGGACTGACTGCATTGCTCTACCGAGAGCCGGCACGGACTCGATGGGCCGAATGGCCTCCTTCTGTGCCATTATGACTCATTCTAATTAACATTAACAGTTGTTAAAATTCAGATCTTTTAACTCTTAAAGCACAGGGTGTCTTTGTTGTGCTATTCAGGTGATGGGTACTATTTATTCAGCATCGCAAAGGCTTACTTTGTTTCTTAGTATGTGCAAAACAGATTGAAGGGTTCAATGTATATTGTTTTAACACCTTCTGACAATGGGGGGAAAAAACCAACATTATTCTACAGTGCTTACCGTGATAATAGGCAACATGAACAGTTTATTAAAATGTGTACTAGCTGCAGGTAGTGGCTGAAATTCATGGCGACTAAAATAATAATAAGATTCTGTGCCTGACTTTGGCATGCAACACAGAAATAAGAGTTGAATATGTTCTGTCAGTGCAAGTAGACGAGATTACATTAATCCCAGGTTGCATTCGCAGGCCAGAGTTCGGCTTCAAGAGATGCGCTCAAGTTGAGGAGATGGAAATCATCACAGTCTGTTAGCTGTTAAGAGGCTCTTAATAAAATGCCAGAGAACAGCTTTTCGCATCAAATGGATTCAAACTTTTTCTGAGTGCACTAACTATTTTTAGAAAATGTACGAATCATAAAATCTGCTGCCAAAGTTCACATTTTAAAAGGAACAGGAATTAATAGCGGAAAACATCACAAGAAAACAAACTTGAAGCTCATTAGCCTGTGGCACATGCGGACTCATCAATAGATGTACAACAATATTACAGCTCGTTTAAATCTTGGTAAAGAACTGTTATGCACTATTGTTATTGACTTTCTTCTTCTAATTATCACCCAGAGGTGACAGATGATACACACTAATGACCACATATTACTATCTAAGCTGAATCAGCGTCAAAACCTCAAAGTCATTACTATCTGAGGAAAATCAAATAGGCATGTTCTGTAATCTCAGGAGTTCTGCCGGCCTAAAATAATGCAAAATAAACTGCAGATATCTAGTAAGGCGAATGGAGCAGGATAAAATGCTGGGTTCAGTAACAAACCCCGTCAGGTATTTACTTGCAGAAAGAAAACCCCGTATGCTTGTGTTGAAAACCACAGCAGGCTCCCAAATTGCTCAAATTTGCTTGTAATAAAAGCAGGAAGTGTAGGCACTCTCACTACACAAAGGATGTTGTGCTGGCAGTTAACAACATTTAATGCTCAGACAAGCAGACAACAGGGCAAAGTCTCTGCTGCTCACTGACGCCATTTGCCTGAAAGCGAAGGTGTCTGCGAGCTCTGAAAATTGGATCACAGGGACAGCTCTTTGCTTGCCCCGGTCACGCTGCCGGCAAGACTGATCGATCAATACACTGTGTGACACTTTCAGAATTCATTGGAAATGATGCCCTTTCAAATGGCACCCACATTTTACAGAGGCCACTTTCATTGTAAAACACAAGAATGTGTTTTTCCAGTTATGTTTCAGTATTGGTAAACTTTAGGTTAGTTGCTTTAAATTAAACTTTTACATTGTCAAGAAGCCAAACAACACAGACTTCAAGTACCTGAGGGCAGCACTGCCTGATAACATTAAATCTGGTCCCTAGCTAAACCTAGTGCTGCATTTATAATTTCACAGTAGATTTCTTTTATTGCCTGAGCAAACAGACTGTGGACAGTAATGCATGCAGTGACCGCCTCTAGACCACGTTAGCATCCTAACCAATTATCAGAGGTCAAAGCAGTTATTTTAAAGCAGGGAGCGTTCTCCACCCCTTTTTTCTTAGGAGGGTTTAAGGTCATCAATACATTTTTTGAACACTCAAGAATGAAGGCACATCCTTATAAAAAAAAATGAGCAGTTTAAATCAATATCACTTTGAAAGGACAAATTTGTTCATTTTTAAAGGCAAAATCCTAACTTTAGGTTTCCTCGCCTTGTAAATGACCTGTTTTTTTTTTTGACTGCTGGAACAGAAGGACAGAGAGGCTTTAAGAAGCAATAGGAGCACAGAGGCTGATTGTCCATGTGGAGCCTGGCGCACAATCATATTTACTGCCAGCAAATTGGGCTCCCGCATGGTCTAATTCCTGCCTCGCCACAGACTGCTAACACGGCTGGGATAAAAGAAAAGAGAGGAAAAAAATCTATGCAGGGAGACTGCAAGAGCACATATAGTCTGCTCTGCACTCCTTCCAGAGGCAGACAGAAATCAATAAATCAATAGGAAATGTTTGTTGGCTGTAAAATGGGTAGAGAAGCCGGTGTCAAGCCGCTTTAAGATGGATGGACAGTAGGTTTGCAGTCTGCAGAAAGGCCAGAGGTGACTATCACCTTGAGATGAGATCTGTGGCCACTGGCCTAGCAAAAAGCTTCGAACCTACGGTTTCACCTAATAAATCTCAGCTACAGCGAAGGCCGGAGTGCACCTTGCCCAACATTTTTTCTCGGTGCATTCCAGCTTTGCTTTGCCACTGGTCGGCTGGGCCCAGCCCTGACAGCTGCCTCGATCGCACCCACTGTGCCAGTTCATTGAAGTGAAACAGGGGGCACTGAAACGAAAATAAATCGGTCGTTGTCCAACATTAGTTAAAATAGAGCCGAGATGATCTTCTCGACCAAATAATGATTTCCATCTTAAAAGGGATGTCAATATGAAGGGTTTGGTTGAGTACACCTGTTTTGAAATTCCTGTCGGTCTTTTGTACTCACACAAACTCTGTAGTTATTTTACAGTAAATTGTAAAAAGGGCATCAATTTCTGCCTAACAGTATTTACGCTTGGCTTTCTTCGATTTTTGAGTGCCATTTTGCTTTATTAAATGTATCGGATAGAAATCCCTCTGTCCTATTTGTTAGATTTTTACATATAACTGGAAATGGTACATACGTTCATTAACTGAACTGAAAATATGATTATGGATCGTAATCGGTGCATGTTAAGTACAGGTGTAACAACAATACGGAGAGGTCAATCAGGTGGTGTTCTAGGTGTACAGTGGTTTTTCTCCAGACGTCATACACTAAGATATGATTTGCGATAAATCTGTGGCCTTTAAGCAAAATACCTCTTTTCTGTCTTTTATAGTTCTTTCCCCAAGCCTCTTTGGCCTTGTCAAAACATATCGTCCAGTTAGAAGCTAAAAATATTTTCCTATCGATTCAGAGTATTGATTCTTTTTTTATCTGTATGTTGGCTTAGAGAGTTGGGGGTCAAAGGTGAAAGTTCCCCAGCTTACCTCTCTAAGGGTGAAAGGTGAAAGTTCCTAAGCTTAATTCATTGTTTCATCGGGACAGCAGAAGAATGTGTCGGCAGCAGTTTTGATGAACCATACTGGCTGCTGCTAATTCATTCAGTGCTGTGTTACCTGCTGTAGCTTAGAGACGCACAGTTCCACAAGGTGTACCAGCAACAGCAGTGTGGAGAAAAAAAAGAAATATTCAGCAAATTATTGACAGTGCAAAATTACAACTATGATTGGATAAGAAGGAAAACATTGTAAGAAAGTTGTTGGAAATGGACTGGATCATTTCTGGGACAATGGGCATGTGCAGCTCTGGTCTGCAGTGCAGTGCACTGTCAATCAAAGTTTGCAGGGAATGTCATCCAAGGTCACAGTTGCGTGTAAACAGGGCACAGATCAAGTGAGCCAGCGACATATTCACTACAGTAATGAGAGGGACGGTCTCCTGATTAGCCGACAAAGTAAGGGAGAATTTTAAAATCCACTACTGGCTTTATGCTTCGGTATTGAAAGGCAGTGCATACAGCCCTGGGACTGTAACACTGAGCGGCCTCCCTCTCCCGATTATCTGCTTGCTAACCTCAGGACAATTTAGCAAATTCGAAACATCAGTGAGTGATTTTGCAGTAACTGGGTTGACTGAGAGACAAAATCGTCACCGCTAACATTTAAATGACTTGAGAAAGGAACACAAGCAGTGTTAAAATATAAATCCAGTATTTCAAACATTATCGTGCCATTATTTTGATAAAATCTATTAAAACATTTAGATGCACAATTGACCCAGGAAACAGGACACTGCAACGTAAAATGCCACAACTTGCATCTACTTTATTTCCTCATTAAACAAATTTTTAGAAGAATGTGCAGTAATACTCCAATTTGTCATGAAGGATATTTAATTGAAAAAATATATATATTTGCCACAGATTAGAGTCAGAATGCAACTGCCGAAATCGCTTCGGATCATGGCTTCATCTTAGGAACCACAGGTGCTGTTGTACACATTCTGCTTACAACCTCAGGGACTGGAGAGAGGAGAGAGACTATACACAGCAAACACAGAGCGTTGACCTGAAACAGGCCTTGCCAACATTTCCCTTCTTTAATCTTGGCTACAAAACAATCAGCCTGATGATGACAACACTACTGTGGTATGCGGCGACACACACACCATACTGACTGCAGAAGTGGCAGGGGGAAAGTGGGGGGTGGGCGGGAGACAGAGATAAAAATCTCTAGATAAAAGCCATTTTCAGGTAGGTTGCATTCAATTCGTTACACACCGTCCGCCAGCTTTAGTGTGGAAAGATTGAAAAAAAAATTACATTTTTAATTTCCTTTACTGAAACCCCCCCCCCCCCTCTAATATTCGTGCGAATTGTGGAGTGGACAAAATCGATGTGGTATCGACTACTGAGGATGATCACATCCATTTTGCCCTTTGTGGTTGGTGAGATCCATGTTGCAATTACACAGACAGGCTGGCAGCAAAGAGGCTCAATTGGTCTTTCAGCTCCACATTAATCCAAAGCTCACCATTTCAATGCAGATATAGATTGCCACAAGTCAATAGCTGCAACTGTAAACTACAGCACTGGAACTGAAAATGACAACGCCTGTCTCTGTACCCCTTAAACAAATATTTGTAAGGTGAATAATTACAAAGAGAACTGTGACTACACAAAAGTCTTCTTCTCTCTTCTTAGGCAGCCCCTCGGAACCGAGGATGACATGCTTCCACATTAAAAATGAGTTCGCGGGTGACTGATGAGTCCAATGCGGGACCTACAGTCTCTGTCACAGGTGGGGCAGACGGTGGTTGAAGGGTTCAGGTGGGTGGTGCGCTTGGGTTGACGTGCGCTCCTTGCGCTGCCTGTGCTTGGCTTCCGCTTGCTCCCGGCGAAGAGACTCGAGGTGTTCGGCGCCTTCCAGGATGCTTCTCCTCCACTTTGAACACAAGTATTTTGGTTGAAAGAATCCTCTTTGATTAATCAGATCTGTTTTTTTTTAATTCGTTCATGGGATGTGTGCATCACTGGCAAGGCCAGCGTTTATTGCCCATCCCTAGTTGCCCTTGAGAAGGTGGTGGATGTTGAGTCTGTGTTTCCAAATGTAGTTATGCTGAATAACTGGACACAGACTACAGAAATAATTAAACAGGTCTTTAGTAATTGAGGGTCAGGGCTGAACTGGAATACACTTTGCTCCACAGGGTTTATATACCGGTGTGGTCACCACTGGTACTACAATGTACAGGAGCCATCAAAAAGTAGTCCATCACCTTAAGGTATCCTAAGGTGGTACAGGTTACATACACTACAATTTCTCCCCTTTTAGCTTAACAGTGTACACCCCAATTTAAACATTACATGGATAACATATATACAACTTTCACACAAAACTGTTCAAAGATTCAGTCTCTGAGGAGGCCTCCTGATCCGGGCCGGATAACGCCTTTCAGGGGTCGCTGGTTCTCGTTGCTGGGGTGACTCATCCATTTGATCTCCTATGGATTGAACATCATCATGTACGTTCGAGTCCGAGGTAGATGCTACAGGCTCAATAACTTCTTCAACTGGTGTCTCTGCCGTAGACATGGGGTCGACCCTTGTTCTCGATTCCACAAGTTGGTCAGCATGACGTCGTATTACGTTCTCTCCAACGTCTACCGTGTACATCAAGGGTCCTTGTCGGGCACGAATTGTTCCGGATTGCCATTTATCATTCCTATAGTCCCTGGCCAACACTGGTTGTCCTATTTCGAAACTCCGAGTGGCCTTGTTATTTACGTGCTGGAATTGCTTGTTTTCGACTTCCCTACGCACATTGGGTTTTAACAAATCCAACCGGGACCGCAACCTCCTGTTATAGAACATTATGGCAGGGCTTTGATTTGTCACTGCATGCGTGGCGTTTCGATATGCCATCAGGAAATTGTCCACCTTGTGTTGTAGTGGAATATGGTCTTCGCTCATGGCCTTTATCGCCTTTTTGAACGTTTGTACAAATCTCTCGGCCAACCCATTTGTAGCCGGATGATATGGGGCAGATGTATAGTGTTTCACCCCATTCTTTTTCATGAATTTCTGGAATTCTTCTGACACGAACTGTGGTCCATTGTCTGAACATTTGTTCCGGCAACCCATTCCTTGCAAATATGGTTCTTAGAACTGCGATCGTCTTTTCAGAGGTAGTGGTCGACATCTTAATCACTTCTGGCCATTTAGAATGTGCGTCTACTGCTATCAAAAACATGGAATCCATGAATGGACCTGCAAAGTCGATATGCACACGTTGCCATGGGGTTGAAGGCCATTCCCACGGATGCAGCGGTGCAATTGGAGGTGCGTTTTGAACTTTTTGGCACCCTGAGCAGCTTTTAGTCAGATCCTCTATTTGCTTGTCGATACCTGGCCACCACACAAGCCCTAGCAAGGCTTTTCATCTTGACTCCCCCCAGATGACCTTCATGCAATTCCTTCAGAACTCTCTCCCTTAATTTAGGAGGAATAATCACCCTTGTTCCATACATCAATGTTCCTTGACAGACGGACAGCTGTTCTCGTCTGGCTGAGAATGCTGGTAACAGTGGGTCGCCATGTGCTGGCCATCCCTTCACTGTCAAATCGTAGACCCGAGACAGTGTCGGGTCTCTCTCTCAATACCCGCATTGGTGACTGGTAAGCATTCGATGATGGTCGAGTGAAATATCTCGACAGGGTCAGCTGCCGGTGCCTCTTCCACTGTAGGTAGTGGCAGGCGCGACAGCCCATCAGCATTACCATGTTGCTTTATATTCGATATCATATTGATGTGCCCCTAGGAAAAGGGACCATCTCTGAAGCCTCTGCGCCGTCATAACCGGAACACCCTTCTTAGGGTTAAAAATGGAAACCAACGGCTGGTGATCTGTCAGCAGCGTAAACTTTTGGCCTTGCAGGTAATGGTTAAATTTCTTAACTCCCCACACGAGGCTGAGAGCCTCCCTATCTATCTGAGCATAGTTGCGCTCTGCGGAGGTCAATGATCTGAATGCGAACGCGACTGGTCTTTCCAAGCCATTTGGCAACTTGTGTGAGAGCACTGCCCCGATACCATATGGAGAAGCATCACAAGCTAAGCGAATAGGCAGCGTTGGGTTAAAGTGAGCCAACACTTCCTTAGAGGTGATCAGTGCCTTGCTTTTTTTGAAAAGCCCGCTTACAATCATCGCTCCACTTCCATGGTATTCCCATTTGCAAAAGAGTGTTTAGCGGGTGTAACACCGTGGATAAATTTGGAAGAAACTTGTGGTAATAGTTAACCAACCCAAGGAACGACCTCAACTGGGATACATTTTCCGGAGCGGGAGCTTTCACAACAGCTTCGATCTTGTCAGGTGACTTATGGAGCCCCTCCTGGTCAATGACGTGGCCGCAGTACGAGATTCGCTTTTGAAAGAACTCACATTTCTGGCGATTAACTGAGCCCATATTCTTTCAATCTGGTGAGCACCTGCTCCAAATTCGCGAGGTGATCCTTATCATCATCTCCTGTAATCAGAATGTCGTCCAGGTAGCATTGTGTGCCTGGAATTCCCTGCAATACCTGCTCCATGGCCCTTTGCCAAATCGCTGGAGCCGATGCTACTCCAAAAACCAGTCTATTATACCGATATAAGCCCTTATGTGTGTTGATCGTGAGATACTGGCGTGACGCTTCATCAACTTCCATCTGTAGGTACGCCTGCGCTAGGTCTATCTTGGTGAAGTGTTTCCCGCCAGACAGCGAAGCGAAGATATCTTCAATCCGCGGAAGCGGATATTGCACCGCGTGAAGAACCGGATTAACAGTGGTCTTGAAATCGCCACAGATGCGAACTTTCCCAGGTTCCCCTGGCTTGTTGCTCAACAAACGCTTCATGACAGGAACAATGGGTGTGGCCCATTCGCTCCAGTCCACCTTTGACAGTACTCCTGAACGTTCTAGCCCTTCCAGCTCTGCTTCCACAGCAGGTCGTATCGCATAAGGTACCGGTCTGGCTTTGAAAAATTTTGGGTTTGCATGTTCTTCAACCTTGATGTTTGCCGTAATTGCTTTCAGTGTTCCCAGTCCCTGTTGGAACACCTTAGCATCGTCCAATATTTTGGACAGTCGTTTAGGTTTGACGTCGTCCTCTTTACAGGAATCTACAGTCAGTGCTTGTATGGAATGCCAGTCCACATTTATTCTCCGGATCCATTCCCATCCCAGTAGTGGCGGACCTCCATCAGGTAACACATACAAGTCCATTTCCTGACTTTCTTTACCATTGTAGACCACATTTACTTTTATCTTTCCGAGGGGGTATACTATTTGCCCCGTGTATGTTTTCAATACAATCTCCATATCCCTCAGGGGAATGTGCGAGAATAACCTTTTGTAATCTTGCTTATTCATGACCGTCAATGCCGATCCAGTGTCCAATTCCATCTTCACTTGGACTCCTGCTATCCGAAGCATGACCCAGATAGTTTGGTGGTCTGCTGTGTTACCCACATTATGTATTTTTAGACAACCCAGTTCCTTACTGCTGGAGTCTGAATCCATCTTCTGTTCATCCGAACTGTTCTCTGTCACCTTGTGTACTTTTTTGTACTTCTCCTGCGGCGACTTTTTGCTGCTGGTCTTCTTTCCTGACCGGCATACTCTCACTATGTGACCAAGTTTGCCACATTGCCTGCATTCTTTATCTTTGAACCAGCACTGGTTCTGGTCATGCGTTGTCCTTCCGCAACGATAGCACTTTACTGCGCCCAATGCCATTTAATTGGTGCTGAATTCCAATGGCCTTTGCTGTATCTCTGCAGCGCCTCGTGCTGCTGCCTCGTGCGATGCTGCAATGCTGAAAGCTTTGTCCAGCGTAAGATCCTTTTCCTCTAGCAGTCGCTTCTGGGTTCCTTCCCTTAGGAGCCCACACACAAACTTATCTCTCAGTGCGTCTGCTAGTCCTGTACTGAACTGACAGTACTTTGATAACTTGCGCAGTTTGATTAAGAATTCAGCGTTGCTTTCCTCGAAGTTGAATTCTTTTGTAGAATTTAAATCGTTCCGCTATCAGCAGCGGCGTGGGGTTTAAATGCTCTTGCAGGATAGTAACAATATCCGCGAAACTCTTTCCTACCGGTTTATCTGGTGTTACAAGGTTCCTTAATAACCCGTACGTCTTCGCACCCATCGAGTTTAATAGGGTTAGTGCTTTCTTATCTTCCGGTACCTCATTCGTTGTACAGTAAACTTTGACGCGTTCCACATAAGTGGCCCAATCTTCCACATCGCTATCAAAAGCAGTGATGTTACCCGTTTTTGGCATCCTTGTTGAGTTTCCTTTCCTTCGGATATGATTATTATTTTATTTTATTTTTTTCAAAATGGCGGCTTCCCGCGCTTGGCGGCTTTTCCCGCGCTTGTCTTCTTCCCCCGCCGACTCAAAATGGCGATTACCGCGCTGTTGCCGTTCTCGCCTCCCAGCGGTCCTTTATTTTCCCCTACGCTGCTGCTCTTGTTCCCCGCCGCTCCCGCGGTCCTTGTGGACATAAACGCTTTTCTGGCTGCTGCGGGTCTCTGCCCCGATTGCAGTCCGGCCCCTGACACTGGCTGCGGTCGTGTTCTCCGCCCTTTTCGTCGTTTCCCTCCCCTTCTCTTACTGACAACTCGGCCGACTTCCCCCCCGTGCCGCTCGATCGGGCTTACCCGCCGCTGTCGTCGAAGGGATGTTCACTGATGTTTGACTTCGTGGCCAGAAACCAACCCGGGTTCCCGATTGCCTCCCGTGCTATGCAGTGCCCAGCAGGATGTTGAGGGTGGATGTCCTTGATCGACGCCCGTTTCAGAGGCGAAGCTTCCTTTGATAAAACTGCCGCTAGGTAAGATCAGACTCGTCGCCACTGTTGAGTCTGTGTTTCCAAATGTAGTTATGCTGAATAACTGGACACAGACTACAGAAATAATTAAACAGGTCTTTAGTAATTGAGGGTCAGGGCTGAACTGGAATACACTTTGCTCCACAGGGTTTATATACCGGTGTGGTCACCACCGGTACTACAATGTACAGGAGCCATCAAAAAGTAGTCCATCACCTTAAGGTATCCTCTTAAGGTGGTACAGGTTACATACACTACAGTGGAGGAAGATGATTTTGGCTATTGAAGAGGGAACTGGATAGACATCTTGCAGAGCTTGATTGTGGGATGAGAGAGAGAGGGAGAGAGAGAATATGATATTATTTGAATTTTGGGAGCAGCCAGATATGCCAGCGTGGTCTCTTCCCATCCAATGTCTCCTACTCAAGAAGCTCAACACCATCTAAGACAAAGCAGTCCACTTGATCAGCACCCCATCCACCAGCTTAAGCATCCACTCCCTCCACCACTGGCGTACCATGGCTGCAGTGTGTACTATCTACAGCCAAGGCTTCTTCAGCAGCACATCTCAAACTCGCGATCTCCACCACCTAGAAGGACAAGGGCAGTAGGTGCGTGCGAACGCAACTACCTCCAAGTTCCCCTGCAAGAAACACGCCACCCTCACTTGGATATACATCGTTGTTCCTTCATCGTGACAGGGTTAAAATCCCGGATCCCCCTACTTAACAGCATTGTGACAGTATCTTCACCACGTGGACTGCAGCGGTTCAAGCAGGTGGCCCATCATCACATTCTCAAGGGCAACTAGGAATGGGCAATAAATGCAGGTTTGCCAGCGATGCCCATATCCCAAGAATGAATATTAAAAAAAATTCTTACTTTCTTTACATGATAGTTTGGTTTTAGACCAACTTTGTGACGTTTCCCCATTCTAAATGACTGGACAGGCAGTGTTAATAGATTTACTCGACTGTTGCTGTATAGTGACAATGCTCATGGAGTTGTCACCCATGTGGGTTTTGGACTGGATGGTATAATATAAAAGTTGTAAATCAGGCACCAAAAATTCTGTTATTTAAAATAGAAGCCCACTTTTATACCTACTTCTGTGTCTTATGAAGGAAAGCGGTTATTAAGGTTTCAATGAATTTGCATCGGCAGGAAAGCAAACATCAGAACTCAAGTCATGACCCCACCGCCTTCCCCCATCTAGTCACTGCAATGACAGAAGACAACGCCCCCAAATGTCTGGCACTGACTGTCACTTCTAAACTGCCTACAAATCAAAATGATTTGGATCAGGGTTGTGTAAATAGCCTGATGTGAGTGCTTGCAGAGTTTCTGTTGCAACATACAACATGCTGTGTGCTTCGGACTTTAAACACTGCCAAATGTCTTACTTCAGAAAGAGTCAGAAAGCGAAGCCAGTACAGATCAGTAGATCAATAATTCCAAACTAAATTTAGTCGAATGTGAAAATTAGCTAACTAGTTTATATATGACTAGTTGATATGAGCCGTGATTACTTATTCCAAATCATTCACCTGTTCAGATTGAAAAGTAATATAACTTTACACTTCAGGTTAAGACATTTGTGAATTATGAGTGTAGTTAATTACCACTTTACTGCAGAACAGTTTCTGTTGTGCATCAGCACAAATGTGGCAGCATAATGCTGGAGTCTAGTCCTCAATGCACAGATCAGAGCCCTCCCCCTCCCACCCAACTGCCCCAAGTGAGGCTGCCTTACACCACTTGGGTTTGTCACCATGTACAGTATAACTATGGTGCGGTGTCAAGCTGGTTTTAAAAGTACTTGGGCTGTTTTCATGGGCATGTTATAAAACTTAAGCAGAGACTTTTTTCTATATTTTAAACATGGATGCTCCTGTTGTCTCTAAAAACATTAACAATTTACTGGCTGGGAGTAGATCTCTGTTTTGGATGTAATCATACATGTACAGCGCTATATTCAGTGTAATCATACATGTACAGAGCTCTGTGTTGAAATGTAATCATAACAACAGCGCCTTAAACATAGTAAAATATCCCAAAGTGCATCACAAGAGCCTTATCAAATAAAAGGAATTGACACCGAGCCAAAGAAGGCGACATTAGGGCAGGCGGCCAAAAGCTTGGTCAGAGAGGTAGGTTTTAAGGAGCGACTTAAAAGGAGGAGAGAGGGGTAGTGAGGCGGAGAGGTTTAGGGAGGGAATTCCAGAGCTCAGGGCCAAGGCAGCTGAAAGCACGGCTGCCAATGGTGGAGTGAAGGAAGTCGGGGATGCACAAGAGGTCAGAATTGGAGGAGCGCAGAGATCCCGAAGGGCTGGAGGAAGTTACAGAGATAGGGAAGGGCAACACGTGGAGGGATTTGAACTCAAGGAGGAGAAATTTAAATTTGAGGTGTTGGTGGACCGGGAGCCAATGTGGGTAAACGGACACAGGGGTGATGGGTGAACAGGACTCGGTGCGAGTTAGGATACAGGCGGTAGAGTTTTGGATGAGCTGAAGTTTACGGAGGGTGGGGGATGGGAGGGCAGCCAGGAGAGTGTTGGAATAGTCGAGCCTGGAGGTAAGGAAAGCACAGATGAGGGTTTCAGCAGCAGATGGGCTGAGGCGGGGCGGAGACAGGCGATATTATGGAGCTGGAAGGAGGCAGTGTTGGTGATGGAGAGGATATGGGGTTGGAAGCTCCGCTGAAACAGGACACCTAGGTTGTGAACAGTCTGGTTCAGCTTGAAACAGTGGCCGGGAGGAGAATGGAATCGATGGCTAGAGAATGGAGCTTTTGGCGGGGGTCGAAGGCAATGGCTTTGGCCTTCCCAATGTGTTAAGTTCCCCACCAGCAGTGTGGACTTGAAATATTCCCCCCATTTCGTGCAGGTTCCCATGTCTGGCGCTCGTTGCCATGCTGAGGATTTTTAATATTGTGCAATAGGGGCCTTCCAGCCTCATTGTTTGCACAAAGTTGATTTTTTGGCTCTTGGCGCTTGTCAAACTCTGTGCACAGATAAGACGAGGGAGGTTCACCCACATTTTTATCTGTTCAGAGTTGTTTTCTTTGCTTCAGTAAACATGGTGAAATGAGGCTATTGACTCCTGGCCCCAGTGTGAGGGACCCCAGCAATGGAGCAGGCCTGACAGTTGTTAACGGAAGCTAAAACCTGCACAAAAAAAAGTGACATTACAACCTGAGTGTGTTCTGCTTAGGGTGTGGCAGGAGGAAAGGAACGTTAATGAAGAAGGGCTTCAGGAGCTCAATCCTTCTGCTCACACGGACGACATTGGCTGCCAAGCGTGTTTCAATCTGCGTGCGTCTCATTTGCATTTCAGTTGTAAAATAATTTGCTATCCCTGGCATCTGACTGCACTTTATTGCATAGATGCAAATCGGGCCAGTTGCTCATGGTTCTGTGTCCATGTTTGTCAGCCAGTGGCTCAGTGGGTAGCAGACTCGCCTCTGAGTCAGAAGGTTGTGGGTTCAAGTCCCACTCCAGGGACTTAAGCTGACACTCCCAGTGCAGTGCTGAGGGAGTGCTGCACTGTCGGAGGTGCCATCTCTCAGATGAGACGTTAAACCGAGGCCCCATCTGCTCTCTCAGGTGGATGTAAAAAAGCCAGTGGCCACTATTTCGAAGAAGAACAGGGCAGTTATCCCTGGTGTCCTGGCCAATATTTATCCCTCAAATCAACATCACAAAAACAAATTATCTGGTCATTATCACATAGCTGTTTGTGGGACCTTGCTGTGCACAAATTGGCTGCTGCATTTCCTACATTACAACAGTGACTCCACTTCAAATGTACTTCACTGGCTGTAAAGCACTTTGAGTCTGGTGGTCGTGAAAGGCGCTTTATAAATGCAAGTCTTTCTTTCTTCTCTTCTAACCCAGAGATGTGAACATCAGGCACATTGTATGGGTTAATGCAGTCTTTGGCACTATTGATTGGTGTCTCTTTAGGTGGAAATACTCACTCCTGGGCTCTGAAACAAATACCATGCATCAACAACTTAAGCTTCCCTGACAACAATTCTATCGTACAACTGCTCATTACATCGGCAAACAATTAAGAGAGGCTGTAACAAGTTTATCCTGCTGGTAACAAGCAGAGATTTACCTGAGTAAATGGCACAATGTATTTATATTATCATATATTACTAATCTTCTTCTTCTTCTTAGGCAGTCCCTTGGAACCGAGGATGACTTGCTTCCACATTAAAAATGAGTTTGCAGGTGACTGATGGGTTCAATGTGGGACCTACTGGCCCCGATTTTCTGGCCGCCATCGGGCGGCTTTTCATGCGGCTGGGGGCCGAAAGTCGGGACCCCCCCCACCTGATTCCCCACCCCGTCTGACTTTCGGACCGCCGTTTCCCCGCACCCCGCTTCTGTCCTGGCCGCCGCTGGCGGGACTGGCTGTCGGCACACTAATTACCAATAATTACCCCGTTGAGGTAGATTTTCCGGGGCCGTTGCGACTTTGGGGCTTTCCCCACATGAAACCCGCCTGCGGGGAACCCCGCTGCTGAGAGCTGGCGTGAAGCTTGCCGGCTTGCTAGCTGTCAGCTGCAGGTCAATGGAGAAGCTGCGATTTAAAGGGACAGCACTTGTATGTTGAAGGACCTTGTTGCTGAAGGCTTGGGGCTACTTCTTCAAGGCTTAGGCACAGCTGTGGAAGGTTGGAGCCTCACACACTTTTTTTTTATTCATTGAGGGGAGGTGGGCATCGCTGGCTAGGCCTGCATTTATTGCCCATCCCTAATTGCCCTTGAGAAGATGGTGGTGAGCCGCCTTCTTGAACCGCTGCAGTCCGTATGGTGTAGGTACACCCACAATGCTGTTAGGAAGGGAGTTCCAGGATTTTGGCCCAGCGACAGTGAAGGAACGGCGATACAGGTCCAAGTCAGGATGGTGTGTGGCTTGGAGGGGAACTTGTAGGTGGTGATGTTCCCATGCGTCTGCTGCCCTTGTCCTTCTAAGTGGTAGAGGTCACGGGTTTGGAAGGTGCTGTTGAAGGAGCTTTGGCGAGTTGCTGCAGTGCATCTTGTAGATGGTACACACTGCAGCCACAGTGCGCCAGTGGTGGAGGGAGTGAATGTTGAAGGTGGTGGATGGAGTGCCAATCAAGCGGGCTGCTTTATCCTGAATGGTGTCGAGCTTCTTGAGTGTTGTTGGAGCTGCACTCATCTCCAATGTGATCTCCTGGGAAGCCCCTCTTGCCACCCTCACTCAGCACTTCCTCAACGGAGGCATCTACGAGAAGCATGGGACGCCTTTTTTTCCTTCCCTTCTTGCCATTAGAGGATCACCAGCAGCAGAGGTGGCAGCAGAACCAGGAACAGCATGATGAGCACCAGGCGCACCAGGCTGCTGCTCACTCACCTGAAGCTGCACAGGCCAGAAGGGGCCAGTGCTTGGAAGTGGCTTGAGAGCACCTTGCTGTGCTTTAGGGGACCATGGGGACCTGTTTCTGCACTGGCAGTCCTACTCAGAAGGACTTCCATGAAGATCTGGTTTCTCTGTTCAACTGATGGCCAACGCTCCTCAAGAGATGTCATTCTCTTATGAGCACTCACCATGTTTTCCGTACCCTGGCGAGTTATCTCCTCCATGGAGGTTGCCAACCTTTCCATGGTGATGCGTTCATGTGCCAATGACTCCACAAAGGCTCTGCTCATGGTCGCTATGGACTCCTCCATTCACTCCACACTCGCAGCGACCCTGGAGACAAAACCTGCCAGAGACTCCTGCATCTGTGCATGGAGATCCATCACCTCTTCTCTTGCAGATGGACCCAGAGGCAGAGGGTCGACATGCAGCGCAGCTGAGCTGAGCTGGCAGAGTCCTGCGCCCTCCGACGAGGACTCTCCACTGCTGTCCCTGTCTCCAGAATCTGTTGAGGCTCACTTGTGAGCTGTGAAACACCAGGTGACAACACTACTCTATGTCCCGAAGGTCCCCCCGAGGTGTGAGTGTCTGCGCTGGTGCTGGGTGCGCTTACTTCTGCTGACGCTGCGCCCTCAGAGGTTGGAGCTTCCTGTGAGGAGTCTGGCTGCACAGCCTCTTCCTCCTCCACAGTGAGGACGGGGCCTCTGGATGGTACTGTAGGGGAGTTAAGGAAGGAGTTAGAGATATAATGCCAAGGTTCTTCTGGTGACTCCCAGCGAGTTGGCATCTGCTGACACCTGCATCCATGCAGCATTGGTCTCAGTGGGAGGCCTCTTCCTCCCTGACCTAGGGAAGAGGACCTCCCTGTGGGCCCTAACCCCATCCAATAATGCCTGCAGTGAAGCCTCATTGAATTTGGAGGCAGCTCGGGGTCTGGCACTGCCCACAGCTGCTGCAGGCTCCTCTGCCATCCTGTATGGTTCGTTTGGAAGCCTTCAGAGGATGCAGTGCTTGCTATGGACCTTGAAAGCACCACGAATGATGACATCATACTGTGGGGATTTCTGACTCGAATTGGACAATTAGCAAGGCTTCCCACATGCTGGGAATTAATTGGCCACTTGAGGGAAAATTGCATGGAGCTGACTGACACTTTTTTATGTGTGTCAGAAACCCCACATTCGGGAAATCTGACCATTCCCCACACAAGCCGAAAATCGGGGCCATAGTCTCTGTCACAGGTGGGGCAGACGGTGGTTGAAGGGGCGGGTGGCTGGGGTGCTTGGGTTGACGTGCGATCCTTCCGCTGTTTGCGCGTGGCTTCCACTTGCTCCCAGCGAAGAGACTCGAGGTGTTCGGCGCCTTCCCGGATGCTTCTCCTCCACTTTGTGCGGTCTTGGGCCAGGGATTCCCAGGTGTCGATGGGGATGTTATACTTTTTCAAGGAGGCTTTGAGGGTGTCCTTGAAGCATTTCCTCTGCCCACCTGGGGCTCTCTTGCCGTGCCTGAGCTCCGAGCAGAGTGCTTGTTTTGGGAGTCTCGTATCGGGCATGCGGACAATGTCACCCGTCCATCGGAGCTGATTGAGCGTGGTCAAAGCTTCGATGCTGGGGATGTTGGCCTGAGCAAGAACACTGATGTTGGTGCGCCTATCCTGCCAATGGATTTGCAGGATCTTGCGGAGGCAGCGTTGGGGTACCTCTCCAGTGCTTTGAGGTGCCTTTGAGTACTTTTTTTTTTTTACTAATCTTATGTCTGTGCTCACTTCCTGTCTACAAAACTTTACTTCCTGTTACATAAGAACATAAGAAATAGGAGCAGGAGTAGACCATTCGGCCCCTCGAGCCTGTTCCGCCATTTAATAAGATCATGGTTGATCTGATCTTGGCCTCAACTCCACTTTTCTGCCTGTTCCCCATAACCCTTGACTCCCCTGTAGTTCAAAAATCTGTCTATCTCAGCCTTGAATATATTCAATGACTCAACCTCCACAGCTCTCTGGGATAGAGAATTCCAAAGATTCACGGCCCTCAGAGAAGAAATTCCTCCTCATCTCCGTTTTAAATGGGTGACCCCTTATTCTGAAACTATGCCCCCTTGTTCTAGATTCCCCCACGAGGGGAAACATCCTCTCAGCATCTACCCTGTCAAGCCCCCTCAGAATCTTATATGTTTCAATAAGATCACCTCATTCCTCTAAACTCCAATGAGTATAGGCCCAACCTTTCCTCATAAGACAACTCCTTCATCCCAGGAATCAACCTAGTGAACCTTCTCTGAACTGCCTCCAATGCAAGTATATCCCTCCTTAAATAAGGAGACCAAAACTGTACACAGTACTCCAGGTGTGGTCTCACCAATGCCCTGTATAGTTGTAGCAAGACTTCCCTACTCCATCCCCCTTGCAATAAAGGCCAACATTCCATTTGCCTTCTTAATTACTTGCTGTACCTGCATGCTAACTTCTTCTGTTTCTTGTACGAGGACACCCAGATCCCTCTGTACCGCAGCATTCTGTAGTCTCTCTCACACTTTTGTCAACTTTTTCCAATTATAAATTCCTACGTTCACATTTATAATAGAAACTATCCGCGTAAATGTGTAACGCTGCCATTATACCCCGCCAGCAGTGATGGCACTATAATCTTCAGTTTTTGCAGCTTCCAGCACTGCTTCCTAAATTGTCATCAATTTTACTTTTTAACTATCAACAACAACATGTTGCATTTATATATTGCCTTCAACATAGTAAAATGTCCCAAGGCACCTCACAGGAGTATTATAAGACAACAAAATTGACACTGAGCCACATAAGGAGAAATTAGGGCAGATGACCAAAAGCTTGGTCAAAGAGGTAGGTTTTAAGGAGTGTCTTAAAGGAGGAGAGAGGCAGAGAGGAGGAGAGGTTTAGGGAGGGAATTCCAGAGCTTGGGGTCTAGGCAGTTGAAGGCACGGCCACCAATGGTTGAGCGAATAAAATCAGGGATGCTCAAGAGGGCAGAATTAGAAGAGCGCAGATATCTCGGGGGGGTGGGATCTGTGAGGCTGGAAGAGATTACAGAGATAGGGAGGGGCGAGGCCATGGAGGGATTTGAAAACAAGGACGAGAATTTGGAAATCGAGGCGCTGCATAACCAGCAGCCAAGGTAGTTCAGCGAGCACAGGGGTGATGGGTAAACGGGACTTGGTGCGAGTTAGGTAAATAATATTATTAAATCAAAGTATTATACAAAAACAAGGCCAGAATGCATGGCTTTAAATAGGGACTGAGTTATGTCTACGCATCCTGATCCAATTGTCCCCCGCCCTCTAACCCCACTTCACCTGAAGACCACACTTGGTCTTGACCCATTATGTGCAGCACCACGGGACATCAGCTAGTTCTCAATTAAAATTTCGACAATTGTAAGGAATCCTTAACAAAATGGATGAGAGATAATATTTCTCAGGAAATGATGCATTAGCTATTAGCTATCAGAAGCAGATGGTGAAAGCTAACACAATTAGCCATTTCTACTTCATGTTACTAATTAGAATACATTTCCCGGACATGACCAGGGTAAATTTGTTAAATGTCATTAGGGAAGAGAAGCATTAAATACACCACTAAGAAGCTGAAATGTTTAACTCACTCATGTGTACGTCTGTTTTACTACGTTGGCGTAAAGCAGTGCTGATTTTGCAGCACTGCAACCTCTATAGTATAACTGGGGTGTATAACATCACCTAACGCAAGCTTTGGTATGAGGTGTGTGGCCACCTCCAGGAGGTACACTGGCACTCCTTCAACGTGACTCCCACTGCAGTATAACTGCAACCGTTTAACGTGGGGTTTAAAAAAGCTTTCATTCTAAAATAGTTCCAATGTTAACAGAAGGCCAGTGGGACAGTCAGCTCTCTGCTAACATTAAAGTCCAACCAGCAGAAAGCAACACGGGGCAGGCAGTATAACTTGGGTCTGCCAGTCTCTCGTCACGCTCTGCAGATCCAGGCTCAAATCGGTATCTATACTGTAACAGCACCCTGAAACAGCTTCAAAATATTAAACACAAATAAATGGGCTGATTCTCCTGGCTTGCAACCACATTACTCAGGTGCTATGGTCAGGTAAAAGGGGGGCAGAGACCCCTTTCGCCCTGTCTCCAACCACTTCTTGTTGCCCTGAGATTTCCAGATGTCGTGGATTGGGGCGGGGAGGGCAGAGCTGGTCCTGTATCTACAATAGGTGCAGGCACATCATGGTCATGTAAATGAGGCAGGAAGGGCCATTCTCAGGCTCCCACCTCTTTCTCTTGGAGTTGTAGCCATGGTGCAGCTAGACGCTGGGGTACTCCACAAAGCTAGTGAAGGGCTTGTACCCAGAACGACTCCCCCCACCCTTTCAAGCCGGTGGGTCTAAGGGGGCTGAGCAACAGGCTGAAAAGGATGCCAGCAGGAGACGGTTATATTTTGTTTATACTTATCCAGCAGGTCTCGAGGACTTCGGGCCTTCTGTTTGTGCTCTCCAGCAGTAGCCAGAAGGTCATGAGGCCAGCAGCCTGGAATGGAGTGCAGGCTTCTGGACTGCGCTTAAATATCCTCCCTCTTTTTCTGGCACTAGGCCAGGACATGGGGTGGGTCTGCGCTAGGGATGTCCCAGGGCCGTGTTAATGGCCCGCGATTGGAGATTCTGCCACACCTGGGCCAGGATAGGCGCAGGGCACTCCTGTCCAGTGCCAGGGTGGCGGGGGGGGTGGGGGGTGGGGGGAGATAATTGGACCCATAGTTCCAGCCTGATATTTTCTGTTTATTCAAGGGTACTACTAAAAATCGAACCTACAGGGTAATTTTAAATTGACATCTATTTATTCACCTCAGTTTTAAAATGGATGACTGTCCCTGCTCTGGGCGGGAATTTCAGCGGCAGCAGCGGGGCTATAAAAGGCTCCAAGAGACCAGGTAGGCCTCACAGCGTCGGCGGGAATTTCAGCGGCAGCAGCGGGGCTATAAAAGGCTCCAAGAGACCAGGTAGGCCTCACAGCGTCGGCGGGAATTTCAGCGGCAGCAGCGGGGCTATAAAAGGCTCCAAGAGACCAGGTAGGTTTACTAATCTCCAATCTCACAGAGAGGGAGAGAAGTAAAAAGTAATCGAAGTGTGACATCACCAGAAAGCAGGTAAGTGATTGGTTGGTGAGTATTTCTCTCTTTTTAAACTTTAACTCTGTTGTTTATAGTTTCTAAGCTCTCTGTGGTGTAGCGGGGACTGTTTGTAAACCAGGACCCTTAAATATATCATTTAACTGTAGTGAAATTGGTGGTATTGATTTGATTTAATTTAATTGCAATTAACTAAAGGGTAAGTCATGGCAGGACAGCCCGGTGCCGTGGTATGCTCCTCCTGCGATATGTGGGAACTCAGGGACACTTCCTGTGTTCCTGACCACTATGTGTGCAGGAAGTGTGTCCAGCTGCAGCTACTGGCAGACCGCATTGCAGCACTGGAGCTGCGATTGGATTCATACTGGACCATTCACAATGCTGAGGACATCGTGAATAGCATGTTTGATCAGTTGGTCACACCGCAGGCAAAGGTTGGACAGGCAGAAAGGGAATGGGTGACCAACAGACAGAGTACTAGGCACAGGCAGGTAGTGCAGGGGTCCCCTGTGGACATCCCCCTCTCAAACAGATACACCACTTTGAGTACTGTTGCGGGGGATGGCTTATCAGAGGAAGGCAGCAGCAGCCAATTTCCTGGCACCAGGGGTGGTTCTGCTGCACAGGACGGGAGGAAAAAGAGGGGTTGAGCTATAGTAATAGGGGATTCTATTGTAAGGGGAATAGATAGGTGTTTCTGTGGCCGCAAACGAGACTCCAGGATGATGTGTTGCCTCCCTGGTGCAAGGGTCAAGGATGTCTCAGAGCGGCTGCAGAACATTTTGGAAGGGGAGGGTGAACAGCCAGTTGTCGTGGTGCATATAGGTACCAACGATATAGGTAAAAAATGGGATGAGGTCCTAAAAGCTGAATATAGGGAGTTAGGAGGTAAATTAAAAAATAGGACCTCAAAAGGTAGTAATCTCAGGATTGCTACCAGTGCCACGTGCTAGTCAGAGTAGAAATAGAAGGATATTTCAGATGAATACGTGGCTAGAGGAATGGTGTGAGGGGGAGGGATTCAAATTCCTAGGACATTGGAACCGGTTCTGGGGGAGGTGGGACCAGTTCAAACCGGATGGTTTGCACCTGGGCAGGGCCGGGACTGATGTCCTAGGGGGAGTGTTTGCTAGTGCTCTGGGGGAGGGTTTAAACTAAAATGGCAGGGGGTTGGGAACCTGAGCAGAGGGACAGAGGAAAGGGAAACAAGGATAAAAGAAAAAGATAGGAAGGAGAAAAACAAAAGTGGCAGTCAGAGAAATCAACAGTTTAAATCAAACATGGCCACAGTAAATAATAATTCTAATAGGTCTAAGAGCATTAAAAAAACAAGCCTGAAGGCTTTGTGTGTTAATGCGAGGAGCATTCGTAATAAGGTGGATGAATTAGCTGCGCAAATAGAGGTAAACGATTATGATTTGATTGGGATTATGGAAACATGGCTCCAGGGTGGCCAAGGCTGGGAACTCAACATCCAGGGGTATTCAATATTCAGGAAAGATAGGCAAAAAGGAAAGGGAGGTGGGGTAGCATTACTGGTTAAAGAAGGGATTAATACAATTGTAAGGAAGGATATTAGCTCTGATGATGTGGAATCTGTATGGGTAGAACTGAGAAATACCAAGGGGCAGAAAACGTTAGTGGGAGTGGTATATAGACCTCCAAACAGTAATGTGGAGGTTGGGGATGGCATTAAAAGGGAAATTAGAGAAGCGTGCAATAAGGGCACAGCAGTCATCATGGGTGACTTTAATCTACATATAAATTGGGCTAACCAAATTAGAAACAATATTGTGGAGGAGGAATTCCTGGTGTGTTTACAGGATGGTTTCCTAGACCAATATGTCGAGGAACTAACCAGAGATCAGGCCATCTTAGACTGGGTATTATGTAACGAGAAAGGATTAATTAACAATCTTGTTGTACGAGGCCCCTTGGGTCGGAGCGATCATAATATGATAGAATTCTTCATTAAGATGGAGGATGAAGTTGTTGACTCAGAGACTAGGGTCCTCAATTTAAATAAAGGAAACTACGATGGTCTCAGGCGCGCGTTGGGTAGGATTGATTGGGGAATGTCACTCAAAGGGTTGATGGTGGATAGGCAATGGCAAACATTCAAAGACCGCATGGATGAACTACAGAATTTGTTCATCCCAGTTTGGCATAAAAATAAAACAAAAAAGGTGACTCAACCGTGGCTAACAAGGGAAATTAGGGATAGCATAAGATCCAAGGAGAGGACATATAAATTGGCCAGAAAAAGCAGTAAACCTGAGGATTGGGAGCAGTTTAGGATTCAACAAAGGAGGACAAAGGGATTAATTAAGAAAGAGAAAATAGAATATGAGTGTAAGCTTTCAGGGAACATAAAAACTGACTGTAAAAGCTTTTATAGATATGTGAAGAGAAAAAGATTGGTGAAGTCAAGCATAGGTCCCTTGCAGTCAGAATCAGGGGAATTTATAATGGGGAACAAGAAATGGCAGACCAATTAAATATATATTTTGGTTCCGTCTTCACAAAGGAGGACAAAAATAACCTCCCAGAGATGTCGGGGAACATAGGGTCTGATGAAAGGGAGGAACTGAAATAAATCAGTATTTGTAGGGAAATGGTGTTAAGGAAATTGATGGGATTGAAGGCCGATAAACCCCCAGGGCCTGATAATCTGCATCCTAGGGTACTTAAGGAAGTGGCCCTAGAAACAGTAGATGCATTGCTGATCATCTTCCAACATTCGATGGAATCTGGAACAGTACCCATGGATTGGAGGGTAGCTAATGTTACCCCACTATTCAAAAAAGGTGGTAGAGAGAAAACGGGGAATTATAGACCGGTAAGCCTGACATCAGTAGTGGGGAAAATGCTAGAGTCCATTATAAAAGATGTAATAGCAGAGCACTTGGAAAACAGTGACAGGATCGGACAAAGTCAACATGGATTTACAAAGGGTAATTCGTGCTTGACTAATCTACTGGAAATTTTTGAGGATGTAACTGGTAAAATAGATAAAGGAGAACCAGTGGATGTGGTGTATTTGGACTTTCAGAAGGCTTTCGATAAGGTCCCGCATAAGAGATTAGCGTGTAAAGTTAATGGGATTGGGGGCAAGGTACTGACTTGGGTAGAGAACTGGTTGGCAGACAGAAAGCCAAGAGTTGGAATAAACGGGTCTTTTTCTGAGTGGCAGGCAGTGACTAGTGGGGTATCGTAGGGATCGGTCCTTGGACCCCAGCTATTCACAATATATATTAATGATCTAGACAAGGGAAATAGATGTAATATCTCCAAATTTGCAGACGACACAAAGCTGGGTGGACATGTGTGCTGTGAGGAGGATTTGTACAGGTTGGGTGATTGGGCAGAAGCATGGCAGATGCAATATAACGTGGATAAATGTGAGGTTATCCACTTTGGTAGCAAAAACAGAAAGGCAGATTATTATCTGAATGTCAATAGATTGGGAGAAGGGGAAGTGCAACGAGACCTGGGTGTCCTTGTGCACCAGTCGCTGAAGGTAAGCATGCAGGTGCAGCAGGCGGTTAAGAAGGCAAATGGTATGTTGGCCTTCGTAGCGAGAGGGTTTGAGTACAGGAACAAGGATGTCTTGCTGCAGTTGTACAGGGCCTTGGTGAGACCACATCTTGAGTATTGTGTGCAGTTTTGGTCGCCTTATCTGAGGAAGGGTATACCTGCCATAGAAGGAGTGCAACAAAGGTTCACCAGACTGGTTCCTGGGATGGGGGGATTGTCCTATGAGGAGAGATTGAGTGGACTAGGCCTATATTCTCTAGAGTTTAGAAGAATGAGCGGTGATCTCATTGAAACATACAAAATTCTTACAGGGCTTGACAGGGTAGATGCTGGGAGGATGTTTCCCCTGGCTGGGGAGTCTAGAACCAGGGGTCACAGTCTCAGAATAAGGGGTCGGCCATTTAGGACTGAGATGAGGAGAAATTTCTTCACTCAGAGGGTGGTGAATCTTTGGAATTCTCTACCCCAGAGGGCTGTGGAGGCTCAGTCGTTGAGTGTATTCAAGACAGAGATCGATAGATTTTTGAATATTAAGAGAATCAAGGGATATGGGGATAGTGCAGGAAAGTGGAGGAGGTAGAAGATCAGCCATGATCTTATTGAATGATAGAGCAGGCTCGAAGGGCCATATGGCCCACTCCTGCTTCTGTTTCTTATGTTCTTATGTAAGGAGAACAATTACATTTCTTTCAATTCATTTCAGTAATTTGCAATGGCATTCCTGATACGCATTATAATTTGCATTTTCAGCATTAATGGTACATTTTCCAAACGTGCCAATAGACTGAGTCACAAAGGGTCAAGTTCACAGCATTTGACAAAAGCGATTTTGAATCAACACCATTATAAGAGGAACAGCCGTTATTACTTAAAAATAGTAGGATGACACGTCTTACCACAAACCATTCCAAAACATAACACTCACGTATCTAAAGCAAATCAAACGTGTGTGGATTAATGCCCTTTTCAGTTATTAATACAAGCTCATTTATTGCCTGTTACCAGTGTGTGGGGACCACTGAAGCCGTCAGTTGTAGCAGATACCCATTTTATGGCGTCAGAGCTTTTTGAGCAGCTGTTTTCAGCTGGGGCCTGGGAGCATGTTTGTTAGAATGAGAGATATTCAAGAATCTGCCATAACGAGGGTTGACTGCAGCAGACTTCACGGGAGAAGCATAAACTAGAGTAGGATAGCTAAAATCAGTCACGAAAATCCACATTACTGCATTAAAACCTAGATCTCCTTTCGTGATTTCCATCTGTAGTTAAAGTTTAATGATTAAGCACACAATTAAAACAGGGAAAAGGAGCGATCTGACTTTTCTTAAAGTTCACAAAAATTGCTTCCTGTTGATTTGTCTAGCCTTTGTTGAAGAGAAATTAAGACAGGCTCAAAGCTTTGCTTGGGTATGATAAACCTGAAGATTCTATTAATTTCTCGCAGTCATACCTGCAAATTAGTTTTACAAAGAAAGGGCAAAATGTCAAAATTTAAATAGAGAACTGACAGAAGCAGTGGCCAACATAAGGCAGATGCACCCCTTTATTAACCTGACTTAAGCTGGCAATCCCAATCCAACCTCTGGTGTCAGCCCAAGCCTCACTACTTCATGCAGCCTTGATCTCACCCATCTGTTGCCAGCTCTGCCCCAACCCTTGTTGGCAGCTCTAATTTGATACCCTTGAGGTGGGTCAGGTTGGTTCTCCTGTTGGGAGACGGGTCAGGTTGGTTCTCCTGTTGGGAGATGGGTCAGGTTGGTTCTCCTGTTGGGTGATGGGTCAGGTTGGTTCTCCTGTTGGGAGACGGGTCAGGTTGGTTCTCCTGTTGGGAGACGGGTCAGGTTGGTTCTCCTGTTGGGAGATGGGTCAGGTTGGTTCTCCTGTTGGGAGATGGGTCGGGTTGGTTCTCCTGTTGGGAGATGGGTCGGGTTGGTTCTCCTGTTGGGAGATGGGTCAGGTTGGTTCTCCTGTTGGGAGATGGGTCAGGTTGGTTCTCCTGTTGGGAGATGGGTCAGGTTGGTTCTCCTGTTGGGTGATGGGTCAGGTTGGTTCTCCTGTTGGGAGATGGGTCAGGTTGGTTCTCCTGTTGGGAGACAGGTCAGGTTGGTTCTCCTGTTGGGAGACGGGTCAGGTTGGTTCTCCTGTTGGGAGATGGGTCAGGTTGGTTCTCCTGTTGGGAGATGGGTCAGGTTGGTTCTCCTGTTGGGAGATGGGTCAGGTTGGTTCTCCTGTTGGGAGATGGGTCAGGTTGGTTCTCCTGTTGGGAGATGGGTCGGGTTGGTTCTCCTGTTGGGAGATGGGTCGGGTTGGTTCTCCTGTTGGGAGATGGGTCAGGTTGGTTCTCCTGTTGGGAGACGGGTCAGGTTGGTTCTCCTGTTGGGAGATGGGTCGGGTTGGTTCTCCTGTTGGGAGATGGGTCAGGTTGGTTCTCCTGTTGGGAGATGGGTCAGGTTGGTTCTCCTGTTGGGAGATGGGTCGGGTTGGTTCTCCTGTTGGGAGATGGGTCAGGTTGGTTCTCCTGTTGGGAGATGGGTCGGGTTGGTTCTCCTGTTGGGAGATGGGTCGGGTTGGTTCTCCTGTTGGGAGATGGGTCGGGTTGGTTCTCCTGTTGGGAGATGGGTCGGGTTGGTTCTCCTGTTGGGAGATGGGTCAGGTTGGTTCTCCTGTTGGGAGATGGGTCGGGTTGGTTCTCCTGTTGGGAGATGGGTCAGGTTGGTTCTCCTGTTGGGAGACGGGTCAGGTTGGTTCTCCTGTTGGGAGATGGGTCAGGTTGGTTCTCCTGTTGGGAGATGGGTCAGGTTGGTTCTCCTGTTGGGAGATGGGTCAGGTTGGTTCTCCTGTTGGGGGATGGGTCAGGTTGGTTCTCCTGTTGGGAGACGGGTCAGGTTGGTTCTCCTGTTGGGAGACGGGTCAGGTTGGTTCTCCTGTTGGGAGACGGGTCAGGTTGGTTCTCCTGTTGGGAGATGGGTCAGGTTGGTTCTCCTGTTGGGAGATGGGTCGGGTTGGTTCTCCTGTTGGGAGATGGGTCAGGTTGGTTCTCCTGTTGGGAGACGGGTCAGGTTGGTTCTCCTGTTGGGAGACGGGTCAGGTTGGTTCTCCTGTTGGGAGATGGGTCAGGTTGGTTCTCCTGTTGGGAGATGTGTTGGGTTGGAAATGGTTCAGGTTGATTCTGCCGCTGGGAGATGTTTTGGGTGGGTTCTCCTGCTGGGAGATGGCTTGGGTTGGTTCTCCAGCTGGGAGATGGGTCGGATTGGTTCTCCCGCTGGGAGGTGGGTCTGGTTGGGGGTTGCCATATTGAGTTGGGATAATAAATGAATTGGGATAATAAGAATGCGACTAGAGTTTTACTTTACCTAACAGAGCAAATCTTTCTCATGATGATTGTATTCTATTTTCTGGCATGTACTTATTTGATGATAGCAAGGAAAAAGATGATATTCAATCTATACAGTATAAAACAAGACATTAAAATCCCATGCTCCTTTATGTCATCACACAGTGTGTTGTGCCCCCTTTAACCTGATCTCTCTGTCAGCTGTAAGGCTCTAACATGAATTATTTGGGCAGTTACGACCCAGTTTCTACTGGACAACTCAAAATGTTGGTTCCATTCTAATTGGCAAGCTGAATCAAAGAGGTTATAAGCATAGCTAGTCAGGAATACAAAGGTTCACTAGTGAAGTCATGGGTTCTCTTTAGACATTAGTTTAAGGCAGGTTTTTTTGACAGGGTAGAGGAAGTTTTACTCTGGGGGTGAATTTTTTCATAGTTTCTCCCACTTTGGGTTTTGCCGAACTTCCACTAAAGTTATGGTGAAGGAGCAGGGGAGGCCCAAGAGAAAATTCCCGGCCTCTGTGTTTAACTTCATGCGAGAGACTGATGTTGAAGCAGAAAAATATTGTTTTCTCCAGTATTAACTGGACTCCACTTCAGAAACACAAAATTGATGCAAATGATTCAAATGTCTTGCAAACATTTTACTTTATTTGTGCTCATACTTTAATGTGATCCATGTCACTGCTTTGTATGTTTGAGCACATAAACCGCTTTATTTATCTCCGCTTTACTCTCATCAACGTTTCCCACAAAATTTGTGAATGGATAACAATATGGGGCTGATTATAGTCCACATTGGCAATGGAACCGCAGAATTCACATGCGCATTGCGTTAGTAGTTGAGTGAACTGATCTTTCATGTGCTTACAAAGGCAGGTCTTTAAAATGATTACAACATGACCGCTGCACCTACTGGCCCCGGTGCAGGGAGCCCCGGTGCAGGGAGCGTGCTGATGGAGGGGTGGAATATCCCAGCAACGCTCAAAGCTGCTGTGAAAACTTAAAGGGAGATGTCGGGCCTGTCCGGCCATGCCAAGCCTTCACACAATCCTTGCAGCTCTTCCACTGCATCTCACGCATACCCATGTTTCCACAAAGCACATCCTCGAGCTTGGAACTTACATTTGAAAGCCTTGCCACCCTCACATCTTTCAAGGGCTTCATACTTCCAAACCATCATAACACAAACATGGCCACTTGCTGACATCCGGAATGGACTTCCGTTTGGGCAAATGGCAGCCAACAGTGACTCTGTGTACTTTGGAAAATGCCCCAGTGTGGTTGCATTGAGTAGCTATGCCATTCAGTGGGAAAGGAGATGAAGTTGCGGCCATCCTGCCTGTTGCATCAATCCTGCGTGTGTCAGCACAATGTGAGCTGGTATTGCAGGGCTAGCCGTGAATGAGCCAAAGGTATAAGAACTGATGGCAGTAGTGGCCTTGCTGATGATTGGCAATGCCATCCCTATGTTGCTAATTTTTTATTTTTTTATTTTTTTTATTCGCTTATGAGATGTGGGGGTTGTTGGCAAGGCCAGCATTTATTGCCCATCCCTAGTTGCCCTTGAGAAGGTGGTGGTGAGTTGCCGTCTTAAACCGCTTAAACCGTGTGAGTGGTGATGGTACTCCCACAGCGCTATTAGATAGGGAGTTCCAGGATTTTGACCCAGCGACGATGAAGGATTGGCAATATACTTCTAAGTCAGGATGGTGTGTGACTTGGAGGGGAACTTAGAGGTGGTGGTGTTCCCATGCACCTGCTGCCCTTGTCCTTCTAGGTGGAAGAGGTCGCGGGTTTAGGAGGTGCTGCCAAAGAAGCCTTGGTGAGTTGCCGCAGTGCATCTTATAGATGGTACACACTGCAGCCACGGTACGCTGGTGGTGGAGGGAGTGAATGTTTAAGGTGGTGGATGGGGTGCCAATCAAATGGGCTGCTTTGTCCTGGATGGTGTCGAGTATTTTTTGAGGGTTGTTGCAGCTGCACGCATCCAGGCAAGTGGAGAGTATTCCATCACACTCCTTACTTGTGCCTTGTAGATGGTGGAAAGGCTTTGGGGAGTCAGGAGGTGAGACACTCGCCGCAGAATATCCAGCCTCTGACCCGCTCTTGTTGCCACAGTATTTATGCGGCTGGTCCAGTTAAGTTTCTGGTCAATGGTAACCCCCAGGATGTTGATGGTGGGGGATTCGGCGATGGTAATGCCGTTGAATGTCAAGGGGAGTTGGTTAGACTCTCGCTTGTTGAGATAGTCATTGCCTGGCACTTGTGGCATGAATGTTGCCTGAAACTTATCAGCCCAAGCCTGAATGTCATCCAGGTCTTGTTGCATGCAGGCATGGACTGCTTCATGATCTGAGGAGTTGTGAATGGCGCTGAACACTGTGCAGTCATCAGCGAACATCCTCATTTCTGACCTTATGTTGGAGGGAAGGTCATTGATGAAGCATTGATGGTTGGGCCGAGGACACTGCCCTGAGGAACTCCTGCAGCACTGTCCTGGGGCTGTGATGATTGACCTTCAATCACCACAACCATCTTCCTTTGTGCTAGGTATGATTCCAGCCAGTGGAATGTTTTCTCCCTGATTCCCATTGACTTCAGATTTACTAGGGCTCCTTAATGCCACACTCGGTCAAATGCTGCATTGATGTTAAGGGCAGTCACTCACACCTCACCTCTGGAATTCAGCTCCTTTGTCCATGTTTGGACCAAGGATGTAATGAGGTCGGGAGCTGAGTGGTCTTGGCAAACCCAAACTGGGCATCAGTGAGCAGATTATTGGTGAGTAAGTGCCACTTGATAGCACTGTCGATGACACCTTCCATCACTTTGCTGATGATTGAGAGTAGACTGATGGGGCGGTAATTGGCCAGGTTGGATTTGTCCTGCTTTTTGTGGACAGGACATACCTGGGCAGTTTTCCACATTGTCGGATAGATGCCAGTGTTGTAGCTGTACTGGAACAGCTTGGCTAGAGGCACAGCTAGTTCTGGAGCACAAGTCTTCAGCACGATAGCCGGGATGTTGTCGGGGCCCATAACCTTTGCTGCATCCAGTGCACTCAGCCGTTTCTTGATATCACGTGGAGTGAATCGAATTGGCTGAAGACTGGCTTCTGTGATGGTGGGGACCTCAGGAGTAGGCCGATATGGATCATCCACTCAGCACTTCTGGCTGAAGATAGTTGCAAACGCTTCAGCCTTGTCTTTTGCACTCACGTGCAGGGCTCCACCATCATTGAGGATGGAGATATTCATGGAGCCTCCTCCTCCCGTTAGTTGTTTAATGGTCCACCACCATTCATGACTGGATGTGGCAGTACTGCAGAGTTTTGACCTGATCCATTGATTGTGGGATCGCTTAGCCCTGTCTATAGCATGTTGCTTCCTCTTTTTAGCATGCATGTAGTCCTGTGTTGCAGCTTCCTCAGGTTGGCACCTCATTTTTAGGTACACCTGGTGCTGCTCCCGGCATGCTCTTCTACACTCCTTATTGAACCAGGGTTGGTCCCTTGGCTTGGTGGTAATGGTAGAGTGAGGGATATGCCATGCACTGAGGTTACAGATTGTGGTGGAATACAATTCTGCTGCTGCTGATGGCCCACAGCGCCTCATGGATGCCCAGTTTTGAGCTGCTAGATTTGTTCTGAATCTGCCCCATTTAGCACAGTGGTAGTGCCACAGAACACGATGGAGGGTGTCCTCCATGTGAAGATGGGACTTTGTCTCCACAATGACTGTGCGGTGGTCACTGCTACCAATGCTGGTCATGGACAGATGCATCTGCGACAGGTAGATTGGTGAGGATGAGGTCAAGTAGGTTCTATCACCACCTGTCGCAGGCCCAGACTCTTGGTTGCAGTTGTCCTCGCAGAAGCTGGCAAAACTGTGCAATTGACTTCCTGCTGGCTTGGAGCAAGCTGAGGCAGGTATTTTGAGGCAGCTATCCTGGGCCATTGCCAGGTAGGTGCACTAAGGTCTAAAAATGTGCTTGGGGGAATGCCTTCTTCCATTTGTACCACCTGAACCATGAATAACTATATTTCACAGGAGCGTAATAAAACAAAAATGGACACCGAGCCAAAGAAGGACATATTAGTACAGGTGGCTAATAGCTTGGTCAAAGAAATAAGTTTTAAGGAGGGTCTTAAAGGAGGAGAGAGCAGTTCCATACCCGCCCCCCCAAAAGATGCAAGGCTTGTTCGTAGCTGACTCTTCTACTATCCTACCCCATCCAAACAAAAAAAAGGTTTGCTAACTTATTCTTTCATGCCGCTTTAAAAGTCAATAAAGAAACAAAAAGGCTTAAAGGGGAGTTGAGGAGAAATGTTTTCGCCCAGGGGGTCTGGAACTCACTGCCTGAGAGGGTGGTAGAGGCAGAGACCCTCATCATTTAAAAAAAGTACTTGGATATGTACTTGAAGTGTCACAACCTACAAGAGCTGTAAAGTGGGATTAGGCTGGATAGCTCTTTGTGGGTCGGCACAGACACGATGGGCCGTAAATTTCTATGATTCTAAGGGGACGATATGTGCCAAGCCTGTGCACCCAAATATTCTATTTCCTCTCGTTGTAAAAGCCACTTCCTTTACATTTTAAATGCGTTGCCACTGCACTATCTGATTTCACTTTCTTTCCATATCATTAGGATCTTTTTTAAAGCAATTTGATGCTGGCTGTCACACACGTTGTGCCTTGACTCGCCCTTAAAAGCCAACCTCAAAAAGGATACAGAAGTCTTTTAGGAGCTAATATCTGACCCCTTTCTCTCACATTACAGTTCTGAGTGGACATTTTTATGCCATAAGGTCAGTGGCATCCTCTTCCTTTGGAACTATTGTACATCAACCTTCTAACCTCTGCCACTAAGAGATTACAGCCAGTTGGGCCGACATTCTGTCCATTACAGGGGATCCACCTTCCACAGATTTATATTTTGCTTGGAACCATCTTTTGCGAGGAATATCACACAAACACCAAGAGGGATGTCGCAATCAGAGAAAATCTGCCCTCATCTCTCTCAGGTTGAAAAGCTGATGCAATTTAATTATTTATCAAAATGATTAGAGAAAAACATCTGTCATAAATGTCAGAAGTCACCTGATGAGGCGGATAAGTGTGCCTGACCAGAGAAAATGCCCCCAGATTCTCGGATACTTCTTTAGATTCCTGATGAAATTGTCCATAAGTTTGCAGTGAGGATCTTCCGCAAAGTTTTTGAATCACAAAAGAATGGTGCACAAATATTGCTGAAATCAATACACTCGCTAAAGAAATTTCAAATGACACACAGAACAGTATTCATTTTCAGGTTATATTATTAGAAAATGTTTGTCACAGCAAGCATTTTTTTAAATTTGGTAGTTCAATATGGTTAACACTTAATAATAAGCAGAACTAAAAGCACACGCATCTCACCAATAATTAGATGATACGCTGTGTTGTGATATGGAATGGGAACACATTAACAAACACAAAGTCATTTCCTGTAATCAGCCTAAGCTGATCAGAATGCATCTTAATGAGAATGAAGAGCGAAGGCTTTAAGGGATGAGACTTTGCTAATCTTCAGTCTGAGCAGCTTGTTAAATTCTGCCAACGTGCAAAGTTCCAGTTCGCTCAAAGAATTAAAACCAAGTAATTGTAAACCTGATATTTTTACAGTTTTGTTTTGAACAGCAGGCATGTGGTATTAAATGTTATATTGTTTACTACGGACTAATAGATTGGACACTAGAAAACAACGCTATGTAGCACATCCACTCCGAGTTACTAATATTCTTTTATTTGGAACTCTATTCATTTTTACATTGTTATCAGACATTGTTTAAACAGTCCTATGAAACGCTAATGCAGGAGACATTTACTTACATAGATGCTGTTAAGTTTAAGTACATCTTTTAAAGGGATGAGTGCGAGTACTTTTGAATGTTACCCATTAGAGCCAATGTACACAATTGTGCAATTGTAAACCATGGACATAAGGCCCCTATCCCCGGAGTATCTCTTTTCCATCTTCCACTAGGGACTTAACTCATTCTGTCCTGCAATACAGGAGCAAACCGTGATTAACTTACAGAATATGAATGAACCCTTGCCTCAGGTCTTCCTTTTTAAAAAAAAAGTCGACCTTTAATACACATACTAACAAATCACAATATGTTACCAGAAAAAGCAATAGATTTTGTACTATTGTATAGCAACAAAGAGAGATTTGCTGAAATTAGGCTGGTGCTGTAATCAAGCTGCACTCAGTTATCAGCTCACCGTGACAGGACAAAGATTCATATACAGCTCCAGCACTTAAGAGTTCCTTCGGTGAAGGCTTCCACTCTCCGAGTCTTCAGCCTTAGCTAAACAATGCAATAAATCACAGAAGCCCCCTTACTACAGTGCTCTGGTCACCAACCGATTGCAATCACACTCAGTGTTATTTGTACATAGCCGTTTAAACTGCCTATAAAACAGCGGCTAATTGCTGATCTGCTTAATTAAGGCAAGTCTTTGAAGTCAAGTTTTACAAAGATAAATGAAATAATCAGCTTTGAGCTAATGAGAGATAATTAGATTACGCACCACGATAAATAAAACACAATCACTTGCTCTGTATTCTTCTGTGCCATTAAGAGACCTCTGCCCCGCTCTTCATATCATTATCCATAAATACCAGTGAAATTAGAGCTGCATTTATTCAAATTAGAAACATTACATTGAGATTTAGAATTATTTGGAACATTCCCAAATATCACGGACACAATCTATCATATAGCAATAGTTTGCTTTGGACTATGCGGCACTTGCTGAATTCCTACCGAGCTTTGAAGTTGATCTGAACACATATTTCAAGGGGTTCATATAAATTTATGAAGCACGTTCTAAATAGGGGGGAAAATGTATCTGAAGGTTTGCCCATAATCTCTTACATTTAGCAAGGGAGTTAACCCTGTCAATGGACGTGCACGATGTTAATCTGTACAAAAATGAAATGTTTTTTTTAATCATGCTTGTGCACAAAGCAGCTCAAAATTGGCATTACATTTTTTTTTAACGTCGAAACTGCTGTAAAATGGTGAAGCAGATTCAGAAATCTCAAATATGGCCATGTCTCTGCTGGCAAGAGAGAATTTATCGACCTCTTCCCCCCCTCCCCACAAACGTCACACACATTCATTATTATTTAAGGATATATATGAGGCGATCAGACAGTCAATAAACATATCAATCGCACCACAAAGGTAAAAAAAATATATAAAACCAGGAGAAAGGGTGTCGTTTCGTCATTTTAAACGAGCCTCACAATCGGAACAATAAAAATGTATCTTCAACTGTAAAAAAAACCTTTGCAGTTGCAGAGCTACAGTAATAAGGCACTTAAAATGCTCCAGGTTTGAGCCAACAGAGGCTAACCATTACAGTCACTCAACCACGGGCTGTTAGGTTCGTCTGTATAAATGCAGATTAATTTTGCAGGTACTGTATAAATTTTTGATAAAAAAGGATAATTTTGCTGGAAATCATGTGACCCAGATGTTGTAATTGACCCCGGGAGTATTGATTTTTCTTTGTGCCTCGAAGCACAGCAACATGTTTTCTGCCAGATAATAGCTTCAAAAAATGCACTTTGTACATTTATCATCATTCACGTTTTAAAGAACGGTGAAGACGGAGGGCAGATTGCATGGAACACATCAACCATGATATCATTTTCTGAATGAGCTGAAAAGTACCTGTCATTGCGGTAATAATGGCGATTCATAATAGTTAAAGAGTAATAAAAACACTTAAACTCACATGCCTCAAATTACACACAAACTAAACGTTGGAATTCAAATTTGAATAGGCCGATTGTGTAAATACAAGAGCTTGTTGTGTACTGTGCAGATCCACACACTGCACACCATGACTGGTTTCTGTGTCAGCTGTGGCTCACTGGGCAGCACTCTTGCCTCTGAGTCAGAAGATTGTTGATTCAAGTCCCACTCCATGAGACTTGAGCACATAAATCTAGGCTGATGCTCCAGTGCAGGGCTGAGGGAGTGCTGCGCTGTCGGAGGTGCCGTCGTTCGGATGAGATGTTAAACTGAGGCCCTGTCTGCTCTCTTGGGTGGATGCAAAAGATCCCGTGGCACTATTTTGAAGAAGAGCAGGGGAGTTATCCCCGGTGTCCTGGTCAATATTTATCCCTCAACCAACATAACAAAAACAGATCATCTGGTCATTACCACATTGCTGTTTGTGGAAGCTTGCTGTGCACAAATTGGCTGCCGCGTTTCCCACATTACAAGTGACTACACTTCAAAAGTACTTAATTGGCTGTAAAGGGCTTTGAGACGTCCGGTGGTCGTGAAAGGCGCTATAGAAATGCAAGTCTTTCTTTAATACCTGTGACATCCACAGATTCAAATCTGCACTTCTGTAACAAAACATTCTCTGGACATATTTTCGGGTTTGATTTATCTTTAAAATATCACCAAACCGCTCCCCACCCAACAACAATTGGAAATCCATCTTATTCCTCCTAATAGGACCTTGTTGGTGTGGAATGGCCGACATGCTACAGGAGAATAGTCACTGCACTCCCGCAATAATTCATTAAGCAAAAAGCACATTGAGACATTCCAACATGACAAGGGGCCTTATAAAGTATTATCTCCTCATGAATAGGATGCGGTTACTATTTTATTGCTTGTTTCAAATCTATTTAATTGATACTTTGCTATTTCATATGAAACATCAGCTTGTCAATACTTGATCTTTCTACTCATTCAGCAGTGCTAAAAGTGCTAAAAGTATTAGCGTGCATCAAAGTATCGCAAAGAGACACATTGAAGTGTATTGGCAACCTAAAATGACCTGAATTTCTCATTTTGAGTTTACTTACCCAAATTGAACCATCAAATTTGGATATGCCTTCTCCTTTAAAGAATAAGACAGCAAGGCAACACATCCTTCTACTCATAGAAATGGCACCATGTTCACCATCTTACATTAGATTACCATCACAACCAACAATTTTACAAGAATATAGCACCTTGGAAGTAGTAAAATGCACCAAGGTGCTTTGCAAAGGGAATGAGAGAATAAGGTTCGTCATGCAGGATAGCTTTGCAGAGCTATGGGGAAAGATAGGGGAGTGGGACTAATTAAATAGCTCTTTCAAAGAGCAGGTACAGGCATGATGGGCCGAATGGCCTCCTTCTGTGCTGTAAGATTATGTGAATTGGGAGGAGGTGGTTAGGGGAAGTGGCTACAGGGATGGTTGGAGGTGGGTTTTGAGTAGGCTTTTGAACACGGGAGAGTTGAAGAAAATCAGAGGGGTGGATCTCTAGTGCAAAGATTCTGACACCAATGATGCAGCTGAGGGAGGGGGAAATGCACAGGAGCCCACACCCAAGAAGAGAGGGTGTGAGCTGGGACAAAGGGCTGCAGGAGCTGGCAGGGCGGAGGAGCTAATGGAGAGATTTGTAAATGAGGGCGAGGATTTTGAAACCATGAGGGTGGGAAGCTAGCAGAGGTCGGTGAGGAAAGGGATGGCGGGCTAGCAAGACTTACTACACCATGGGATGCAGGCGACAGAGTTCTAGATGAGTTGGAGTTTGTTTGCAGTGGAGCTTGGGAAGCCGGCTAGGAAGGAATTGAAAAATCGGAGCCTGGAGTTGTAAACAAAGGCATAAATCACAGTGACACCTGTAGATGGTACTTTAATTTTTTTAAACCAGGTGTTGTAGCAGGGGAACCCCAATCCCTGGCTGTAGGTTGGTGAATTAGGTGACTGATTCCATTATTATCCTAGTATGTTGATCTAGTAGGGACAGCTGTGTCTAGAAATTCTGGAGAACCATTGTGCTGGTTGAAGTGTGGTGGGGCAGGGCTTCCATCTGCAGCTCTGGCTTCTTTGTGACCCTGTCCCAAACCTCGGGGATGGGGGAGTGGGGGGTCATTAGTATAATAGGAGTGAGGAGCCAGTGCCTGTGTAACAGGGGTGCCCATCCAGCAGAATCTCGGGGCGGCACCCTGCCACTCAAAGAGGGAGAGCTACAAGCCAGTCAGCCCGAAGGTAAGAAGGTCCATTTAAAAAATAGATATATTTTTAGGGCCGACGCTGGCAGGCCCCAGATCAAACAGCAACTCATTTGCTACTCGAATTGTTTTAGCCCAGAAACAGAACCTATGTCTGTTCGCAGCAGATGTAGGTACTGCTCAGAGGTCTGGTGACATCTGGTGGCATTCGTATGGTAGTCTTGGAACACCCCTAAATATGCCCCAAATTTGTGGAACGCAAGCAGGGGGGTGGCATGCGTCAGATTCCTGGCCACAAACCTATGGTTTGAACTTCCCAAGTACCCAAACCGAAAGCTGAAGGCCAAACTGCCTGAGCTGTGTGACCATGGCCGAGGGGGCCGTATAAATGTGTGAACAAAAAATGAAATCAGTATTTTTCTACAAGTTCACACATTTTAAAATCACATTTTTATTTTCTTCTGTTCCCCTGGCACATGATATGTTTGGATTTAAAAAAATACCCAACACATCTTCAATATCATTCTTAAAAAAATGTATGTAATGGGCAATTGTGTCAATGCCAGTAAACTGGAGAGAGTGTACGCTTCTATTTCTTTAAAAAAAGAAAATCTAGCTGTGACTGGGTATGATGAGGTAAAAAGTTACTTCCTAATTTCTCACTGCCTATTGGTGTAATCTCCATGTCATTTTGCTTAGACGCTTCAGGGCGCAGAGCATCGGGGGCAATTTTCCCAGCCCTGGGCAGGCGGGTATGGAGGCAGGACTGCCGGGAAAATGGCAGAATTTGGGGGCGGGTGAATTCAAGACCTCATCAAACTACAGAGAATGTCAGTGTTTGACAGCTTCACAGAGCTGTCAAACGATAACAATTCATCTGTCAAAAATCTTTGACAGATGAAACGTCATACGTTGACGTTCTCTGCAACCGGCTTTCCCTTAATTGGCCTGCTAAGCCCGCTGGACAGGTTTCACAAGGTCAATCAAGGGAAAATAGCGTGGGTTGGCCAGAAGTTGATGGAGGCGGGACTGTAACCCGACAAGTGGGAGTCCTGCCACCAAAAGCTCCTCATTGGCAAAATCACCCCCTTGATTTCTGCTGCACCTGACTGCGTGGTAGTGGAGAGTATTGGCCTCCACTATTGGAGGCGAGAGGTTCGCACTCGCTCCGGGTTGCCTGGCAGATACCATTGCTTGCATGAAGTATAGACTAGTTTAAATCACAGATCGGAACACGCTGATGTTCTCTTTAAATCGAGTTTTTTTAAATTCATTGATGGGATGTGGGCGTCGCTGGCTGGCTAGGCCTGCATTTAGTGCCCATCCCTAATTGCCCTTGAGAAGATGGTGGTGAGCCGCCTTCTTGAACCGCTGCAGTCCATATGGTGTAGGTACACCCACAATGCTGTTAGGAAGGGAGTTCCAGGATTTTGGCCCAGCGACAGTGAAGGAACGGCGATACAGGTCCAAGTCAGGATGGTATGTGGCTTGGAGGGGAACTTGTAGGTGGTGATGTTCCCATGCGTCTGCTGCCCTTGTCCTTCTAAGTGGTAGAGGTCGCGGGTTTGGAAGGTGCTGTTGAAGGAGCTTTGGCGAGTTGCTGCAGTGCATCTTGTAGATGGTACACACTGCAGCCACAGTGCGCCGGTGGTGGAGGGAGTGAATGTTGAAGGTGGTGGATGGAGTGCCAATCAAGCGGGCTGCTTTATCCTGAATGGTGTCGAGCTTCTTGAGTGTTGTTGGAGCTGCACTCATCCAGGCAAGTGGAGAGTATTCCATCACACTCCTGACTTGTGCCTTGTAGATGATGGAAAGGCTTTGGGGAGTCAGGAGGTGAGACACTCGCCGCAGAACTCCCAGCCTCTGGCCTGCTCTTGTAGCCACTGTATTTATATGGCTGGTCCAGTTCAGTTTCTGATCAATGGTAACCCCCAGGATGTTGATAGTGAGGGATTCAGCGATGGTAATGCCATTGAATGTCAAGGGGAGATGGTTAGAGTCTCGCTTGTTGGAGATGGTCATTGCCTGGCACTTGTGTGGTGCGAATGTTACTTGCCACTTGTCAGCCCAAGTCTGAATGTTGTCCAGGTCTTGCTGCATATGGACACGGACTGCGTCAGTATCTGACAAGTCTCGAATGGTGCTGAACAGTGTGCAATCATCAGCGAACATCCCCACTTCTGACCTTATGATGGAGGGAAGGTCATTGATGAAACAGCTGAAGATGGTTGGGCCTAGGACACTGCCCTGAGGAACTCCTGCAGTGATGTCATGTGATTGAGATGAATGACCTCCAACAACCACAGCCAACTTCCTTTGTGCTAGGTATGATTCCAACCAATGGAGAGTTTTCCCCTTGATTCCCATTGACTTCAGTTTTGCTAGGGCTCCTTGATGCCACACTCGATCAAATGCTGCCTTGATGTCAAGGGCAGTCACTCTCACCTCACCTCTTGAGTTCAGCTCTTTTGTCCATGTTTGGACCAAGGCTGTAATGAGGTCAGGAGTTGAGTGGCCCTGGCGGAACCCAAACTGGGCGTCAGTTAGCAGGTTATTGCTGAGTAAGTGCCGCTTGATAGCACTGTCGATGACACCTTCCATCACTTTGCTGATGATTGAGAGTAGACTGATGGGACGGTAATTGGCCGGGTCGGATTTGTCCTGCTTTTTGTAGACAGGACATACTTGGGCAATTTTCCACATTGCCGGGTAGATGCCAGTGTTGTAGCTGTACTGGAACAGCTTGGCTAGGGGCGCAGCTAGTTCTGGAGCACAAGTCTTCAGTACTATTGCCGGAATGTTGTCAGGGCCCATAGCCTTTGCAGTATCCAGTGTCTTCAGCCGTTTCTTGACATCACGTGGAGTGAATTGAATGGGCTGAAGACTGGCATCTGTGATGCTGGGGACTTCAGGAGGAGGCCGAGATAGATCATCCACTCGGCACTTCTGGCTGAAGATAGTTGCAAATGTCTCAGCCTTGTCTTTTGCACTCACGTGCTGGGCTCCACCATCAATGAGGATGGGGATATTTTTGGAGCCTCCTCCTCCTGTTAACTGTTTAATTGTCCACCACCACTCACGACTGGATGTGGCAGGACTGCAGAGCTTTGATTTGATCCGATGGTTGTGAGATCGCTTAGCTCTGTCTATCGCATGTTTCTTCTGTTGTTTGGCATGCAAGTAGTCCTGTGTTGTAGCCTCACCAGGTTGACAGCTCATTTTTTGGTATGCCTGGTGCTGTTCCCGGTATGCTCTCCTGCACTCTTCGTTAAACCAGGGTTGATCTCCCGGCTTGATGGTAATGGTAGAGTGAGGGATATGCCGGGCCATGAGGTTACAGATTGTGGTTGAATACAATTCTGCTGCTGCTGATGGCCCACAGCGCCTCATGGATGCCCAGTTTTGAGTTGCCAGATCTGTTCGAAATCTGTCCCATTTAGCATGGTGGTAGGGCCACACAACACGGTGGAGGGTATCCTCAACATGAAGACGGGACTTCATCTCCACAAGGACTGTGCGGTGGTTGTAATGTCCGTGTGTAATTGAGACATGGACTGCAGAAGTTGGTTATTGTTGTATCCATGTGTTAATAGAGACACTGAAGGCAGGAGTTGGTTTCACAGGTGTTTGCTGAACAAAGTCTGGAGGTGAACTAACTGATACAACACAATATACAGGCTTATATAGCCCGAGTGGCCATTACCGGCATTACAGTACACAGGGGGCTCTTAAAGGCACATACACTACAATTCCTCCCCTTTTAGCCAACCAGTACATAATATTTTAAGTAATCATTAATTACATGTTACAAGAACAATAATCTACACATTGCTGCAGTTAATCAATTATAAGTCAGTCTCCCTGGAGGCTTCCTGACTCGGTCCGGATAACGCCTCGGTGGTGTAGTAGTTTCTGGTGGTGTAGTAGGTTCTTTTGGCAAGGCTGATTCGGCTTGAATGCCAGTGTCGGGTTCATCTGGTTCCAGTATCACCGGATCGGAGGTAGATACTATGGGTATCTCTACTTCATCATTAGGCGTATAGAGTTGTGGTGTAGGTTGTCCCTTTTCGGATGACTCTATGATCTGGTCAGCATGGCGCCTTATTATGCTTTCTCCAATGTCCACGGTATACATCAGCGGTCCTAGTCGTGTGCAAATAGTTCCAGGCTGCCATTTCTCGGTACGGTAGTCCCGGGACAAAACTTGTTGACCTATCTGGAAGGTTCTAGTTGGCCTTTCATTCATGCCTTGAAATTGCCGGTTCTCCACGTCCCTTCTGATGTTTGGCTTGATCAAATCCAGCCGGCATCTTAGGCTTCTATTGAAGAACATCATGGCGGGAGTTTGGTTTGTAACCATATGTGTTGCATTCCTGTATGCAAACAAGAAGTTATCTACCTTATGCTGAAGTTTTATGTCTTCATTACCCATGGCCTTTATGGCCTTCTTGAAGGTCTGGACAAACCTTTCAGCCAATCCATTGGTGGCGGGATGGTATGGGGCGGACGTGTAGTGCTTAACCCCATTGTTTTTTAAGAACTTCCTGAATTCTTCGGACACAAATTGCGGTCCATTATCAGAACAGATCTGTTCAGGCAGCCCATTCCTGGCAAATATGGTCCTTAATACTGTGATGGTTTTTTCCGTGGTGGTGGAGGACATCTTTATTACCTCCGGCCACTTGGAGTGTGCATCAACCGCGATTAAGAACATTGAGTCCATAAATGGACCAGCAAAGTCAATGTGTACCCTTTGCCATGGAGATGAGGGCCACTCCCATGGATGTAGAGGGGCTTATGGTGGAGCGTTTTGGACCTTCTGGCATCCTAGGCAGCTCTTGGTCATTTTTTCAATGTCTCCATCGATACCTGGCCACCATACAAATGCCCTGGCTAGGTTCTTCATTTTCACTCCACCCAGATGCCCCTCGTGAAGCTCCTTTAGCACTTTATCCTGGAGTTTGGGTGGAATCACCACTCTGGATCCACACATCAAGGTTCCTCGGCACACTGACAGCTGTTCTCTTCTTTGCGAGAATGCTGGCAACAGTGGTTCGGCATGTGCTGGCCATCCCTTCACTGTTAAATCGTAGACTCGTGAGAGAGTCGGGTCATTTCTCGTTTCCCTTTCAATGGCAGAATTTGATACTGGTAGGCATTCGACTATGGTAGAGTGGAACATCTCCACTGGGTCTACTGTAGGTGCCTCTTCTACCGTTGGCAACGGTAGGCGCGATAAACCGCCAGCCTTCCCATGCTGTTTTGATCCTTTGTATTCTATGTCATATTGGTGTGCCCCTAGGAAAAGGGACCACCTCTGTAGCCTTTGCGCTGTCATAATGGGAACGCCCTTTTTAGGGTTGAATATGGAGACGAGGGGTTGATGGTCAGTCAACAAGGTAAATTTTTGTCTGTGTAGGTAATGGTTGAATTTCTTCACTCCCCATACCAGGCTGAGTGCTTCCCTGTCGATCTGGGCATAGTTACGCTCAGCTGAGTTCAATGAGCGTGACGCAAAAGCTATCGACCGCTCCGAGCCATCAGGGAATCTATGCGATAATACTGCTCCTACGCCGTAAGGGGATGCATCGCACGCCAGTCTGATTGGCAGTGATGGGTTGTAATGAGCCAAAACTTCCTTGGACGTGATTAAGTCTTTGCATTTATGGAAGGCACGTTTACAGTCTTCGCTCCATTTCCAAATTACTCCTGTTTGTAGCAGTTCATTAAGAGGGTGCAGAAGAGTTGATAAGTTCGGTAAAAATTTATGATAGTAATTTATCAATCCCAGGAACGACCTTAATTGTGAAACATTTTCAGGTGCTGGGGCTTTTATGACCGCTTCAATTTTTTCAGGTGACTTATGCAACCCTTCCTTATTAATTATGTGGCCACAATATGATATTTGTTTCTGGAAAAATTCACACTTGGGGCGATTTGCTCGTAGGCCCCGTTCTCTCAGCCTAGTGAGCACCTGCTCCAAATTGGCAAGGTGCTCGTTGTCATTTTCTCCTGTTACAAGGATGTCGTCTAGGTAGCATTGAGTCCCCGGAATCCCTTGGAGGACTTGCTCCATAGCTCTTTGCCAGATAGCTGGAGCTGATGCTACTCCGAAAACCAGTCGATTGTATTGGTGCAGGCCTTTGTGTGTATTTATCGTGAGATACTTTCTAGAGGCCTCTTCAACCTCCATCTGTAGATATGCCTGTGCCAAGTCAATTTTGGTGAAACGTTTCCCTCCGGATAGTGAGGCGAAAATATCTTCTATCCTCGGAAGAGGATACTGTACCGTGTGAAGGACCGGGTTTACAGTCACCTTGAAGTCTCCACAGATGCGAATTTTTCTCTGTTCTTCAGATTTATCATTATTCAACGTTTTCTTCATGACCGGGACGATGGGTGTTGCCCACTCGCTCCAATCTATCTTGGATAATACGCCTGCCTTTTCCAAATTCTCCAGCTCTGTCTCGACTGCTGGACGAATTGCGTATGGCACCGGCCTTGCCTTAAAAAACTTGGGAATTGCCGCATCTTCCACTTTTATTGAGGCGGTGATGCCTTTCATGGTTCCTAGTTTCTCTTGAAACACTTCCTTGGCGTTGGCCAAGATGTCTTTTAATCGTTCAGGTATGACGTCATCATCATTTTTTTTCTTACTGATCACTGTCAGTGCCTGAATGGAGTGCCAGTCTAAACGTATCTTCCTGATCCATTCACGTCCCAACAGCGGTGGACCACCATCTTGTAGAACGTATAAATACAACTTCTGTATTTCCTTGCCGTTGTATACAACAGGCACCCTTATTTTTCCTTTGGGGTATACTTTCTGCCCCGTATATGTTTTCAAGATAATGGATGTGTCTTTTAAAGGTATATGCGGAAATAGCCGCTCGTAATCCCGTCGATTTATGATGGTCAGAGCTGATCCTGTATCTAGCTCCATTTTAACTGGGGACCCTGCTATCGTGAGGGTAACCCAAATGGTCTGGTAATCTTCTTTGGCAATTACATTATGTAATTTGAGACAGCTTAGTCTCTTGTTTCCGGAGTCGCTATCGTTCTTCTGGTCTTCGGAGCTACTGTCCGTCATCATTTGTACCTTTCTGTACTTTTCTTTATTGATTTTTTTTTTCCTGTCCGTGGATTTTTTTTGTCCAGATCGGCATACCCGTGCAATGTGTCCAATCTTTCCGCATTGCCTGCATGCTTTGTCCTTGAACCAGCAGTCCCTCTGGTCATGGGTGGATCTGCCGCAGCGATAACATCTCTCGAAACCCTGTGTCATTTCATGGGTGCCGAAGTCCTGTGTCTTTTGCTGTATCTCTGCAGCTCCTCTTGCAGCTGCTTCGTATGATACAGCCATACTGAAAGCCTTGTCCAGTGTCAAATCTTTCTCAGAAAGCAGCCTTTTCTGTGTTCCTTCACTAAGGAGACCGCAGAGAATCTGCCAGTCCTGCCCCGAATTGGCAGTGCTTTGATAGCTTTCTTAATTCGGTGAGGTAATCAGCGTTCCTTTCATTCTTGTGCTGATTCCTCTTGAAGAATTTGAATCGTTCCGCTATCAGCAGCAGTGTTGGGTTTAAGTGCTCCTGTACGGTATCAACAATTTCCTTAAAATTCTTGTCCTTTGGTTTGGCTGGAGTGATTAAGTTTCGTAACAGCCCGTATGTCTTTGCGCCCATTAGATTTAGAAGTACTGACGCCTTTTTATCATTTTCTATTCCATTTGATGTGCAATATACCTCCACTCTTTCCACATATGTGGTCCAATTCTCTATATCATTATCAAAAGCATCAATATTGCCGGCCTTAGGCATCCTGGAAAAAAAATGGCGCTTCCCGCGCTTTTCTTTCTTTCCTGCAGAAAAGATATGACGCTTCCCGCGCTGCTGCTGCTGACAACGCTGTTTTCCGCGGTTTTCTTTTTAAAAAAATTTTTATTTACAGATGGAGACTCGTTCCCGCCAGACTCTCTGGGACTTTTCCCCCCCTCTGCTAGGTCCGAACGCCGACCTGCTTTGCAGCGCCGGCCGTCTCCCGAGTGCTCCCCCCCATCTGTTTCTGCTTGCCTCCGCCTTCGCTGCTTGGCCTCGCCGCAGAGCCAGCTGATGGAGCCCCAGCCCGCCCAGGAAGGATTATTGCAGTACCTGCCACCAGCTCGGCTAGCTGGTGAAACCACAGTTTTTTTTTTCTTGCTTTTCTTCGACTTTGGATGTCTGAGGAATCGATGTCCTTGAGGTGCTGCCGAATTGCAGTTAAGTCCGTTTCCAATTCGTCGCCACTGTTGTATCCGTGTGTTAATAGAGACACTGAAGGCAGGAGTTGGTTTCACAGGTGTTTACTGAACAAAGTCTGGAGGTGAACTAACTGATACAACACAATATACAGACTTATATAGCCCGAGTGGCCATTACCGGCATTACAGTACACAGTGGGCTCTTAAAGGCACATACACTACAGTTATAACAGGTGTTTACTGAATGGAGACAAAACTGGAACTACTATACAAAGTTACTACACAGGCTTATATACAGGGGTGGTCACTACTGGTACTGCAGTATACAGGGGCTGCAGAATATAGTTCCTTCTTCAAGGTACATACACTACAATTCCTCCCCTTTTAGCTAAACAGTACATAACATTCGATTAATAATTAAATAACATATTTACGATTACAGTTGCTATATACGTTAGCTGAAGTTAATCAATTATAAATTCAGTCTTTGAGGAGGCTTCCTGATTCTGTCCGGATAACGCCTCTTTGGGGTATCAGGTTCTTCTGGCAATGTTGATTCGGGATCAACGTCGTTGTTTGGTTTGTCTGCTTCCAATATCACCGATTCTGAGGTAGATGCAATTGGTACTTCGGTTTCATCACCAGGTGTATAGGATCGTGGTGTAGATTTGACGTTTTCCAGTGACTCTAGAATCTGGTCAGCATGGCGTCTTACAATGCTCTCTCCAACGTCCACGGTATACATTAGAGGTCCTTGCCGTGTACAGATCGTTCCTGGCTGCCATTTCTCTGTGCGGTAGTCCCGGGCCAAAACTGGTTGACCTATCTTGAAACTCCTGGTCGGCCTTTCATTCATATTCTGAAACTGCCTGTTCTCCACATCTCCTCTGATGTTTGGCTTAACCAAATCCAAGCGGCATCTTAGTCTTCGATTGAAGAACATCATGGCTGGAGTTTGGTTGGTAACCGCATGTGTCGCATTCCTGTAGGCAAACAAGAAGTTATCCACCTTGTGTTGTAGGGGTATGTCTTCATTACACATTGCCTTGATAGCCTTCTTGAATGTTTGAACGAACCTCTCAGCCAATCCATTGGTGGCTGGATGATATGGGGCGGATGTGTAATGCTTAACACCATTGTTCTTTAAGAACCTCCGGAACTCTTCAGACACAAACTGTGGTCCATTGTCGGAGCAAATCTGTTCAGGCAGCCCATTTCTGGCGAATATGGTTCATAAGACTGTGATAGTTTTTTCTGTGGTGGTTGAGGACATTTTTATTACCTCTGGCCACTTTGAATGTGCATCCACCGCAATTAAAAACATCGAGTCCATAAATGGACCAGCAAAATCAATGTGTACCCTTTGCCATGGAGATGAGGGCCACTCCCATGGATGTAGAGGGGCTTGTGGTGGGGCGTTTTGGACCTTCTGGCACCCTGTACAGCTCTTGGTCATCTCTTCGATTTCTCTATCGATTCCCGGCCACCACACAAACGCTCTGGCTAAGTTCTTCATTTTTACCCCTCCCAGATGACCCTCATGAAGCTCATTGAGCACTCTATCCTTCAATTTGGGTGGAATTACTACTCTGGATCCACACATCAAGGTTCCTCGGCACACTGACAGCTGTTCTCTTCTCGGCGAGAATGCTGGCAACAGTGGTTCGCCATGTGCTGGCCATCCCTTCACCGTTAAATCATAGACCCTGGAGAGTGTCGGGTCATTTCGTTTTTCCTTTTCTATGTTTGCATTCGTCACAGGTAAACATTCGACTATGGTCGAGTGGAACATCTCCACAGGATCCACTGCAGGTGCTTCTTCCACCGTCGGCAACGGTAGGCGCGACAATCCATCAGCATTCCCATGCTGTTTAGTTCCTTTATACTCGATGTCATATTGGTGTGTCCCTAGGAAAAGGGACCCCCTCTGTAGCCGTTGTGCTGTCATTATCGGGACGCCCTTCTTAGGGTTGAAAATGGAGACAAGATGTTGATGATCAGTTAGTCGAGTAAATTTCTGTCCGTGCAGGTAGTGATTGAACTTCTTCACCCCCCACACCAGGCTGAGGGCCTCTCTGTCAATCTGGGCATAGTTACGCTCGGCTGCAGTTAACGAGCGTGACGCAAAAGCTATCGGCCTCTCTGAACCATCAAGGGATTTATGTGACAGTACCGCTCCGACGCCGTAGGGAGACGCATCACACGCCAGTCTTATCGGTAGTGATGGGTTGTAGTGAGCCAATACTTCTCTTGAAGTGATCAGGCCTTTACACTTCTGAGAGGCCCGCTTACATTCATCGCTCCATTTCCATGCTACTCCAGTTTGTAGCAGGGCGTTCAGTGGGTGCAGAATTGTGGACAAATTCGGCAAAAACTTATGGTAGTAATTCACCAATCCGAGGAATGACCTCAGTTGCGACACATTTTCAGGCGCTGGAGCCTTAACTACCGCTTCAATTTTGTCAGGGGACTTATGTAACCCCTCTTCATCAATCACGTGGCCACAATACGATATTTGTTTCTTAAAAAACTCGCACTTGGGGCGATTGGCTCGCAGCCCATGTTCTCTTAGTCTAGTGAGCACCTGCTCTAGGTTGGCAAGGTGTTCACTGTCATTTTCACCTGTCACTAGGATGTCGTCCAAGTAACACCGAGTCCCCGGAATCCCTTGCAGGACTTGTTCCATTGCTCTTTGCCATATAGCCGGAGCTGATGCAACTCCGAATACCAGTCGATTATACTGGTAAAGACCTTTGTGAGTGTTTATCGTGAGATATTTCCTAGAGGATTCTTCAACCTCCATCTGCAAATATGCTTGCGCTAGGTCAATTTTTGTAAAACGATTCCCTCCAGATAGTGAGGCCAAAATATCTTCTATCCTCGGAAGAGGATACTGTACTGTGTGAAGGACTGGGTTCACAGTCACCTTGAAGTCCCCACAGATGCGAACCTTCCTTGGCTCCTCAGACTTATTGTTTAACGTTTTCTTCATGACAGGAATGATGGGTGTCGCCCACTCGCTCCAGTCTACCTTAGTTAACACGCCTGCATTCTCCAGCTCTGCCTCGATGGCTGGGCGAATTGCATACGGTACCGGTCTTGCTTTGAAAAACTTGGGAATTGCATTCTCTTCTATTTTTATCGAGGCGGTTACGCCTTTAAGAGTTCCCAGTCCTTGTTGAAATACCTCTTTAGCGTTAGCTAAGATTTTTGACAATCGTCCAGGTGTGACGTCGTCATCCTTTTTACCAGCCACAGTCAGTGCCTGAATGGAGTGCCAGTCTAAACTTATCTTTCTGATCCATTCATGTCCCAATAACGGTGGTCCACCACCTTGCAGTATGTACCGATACAATTTCTGTATTTACTTGCCGTTGTATTTGACAGGCACCCTTATTTTCCCTCTGGGGTATACTTTCTGCCCCGTATATGTCTTCAAGACAATGGATGTGTCTTTCAAGTGTATGTGTGAGAATAGCCGCTCGTAGTCTCGTCGATTCATGACGGTCAGAGCTGATCCTGTATCCAATTCCATTTTGACTTGGGACCCTGCTATTGTGAGGGTGACCCAAATGGTTCGGTGATCCTCTTTTGTGATTATGTTGTGAAGTTTGAGACAGCTTAGTCTCTTGTTCCCGGATTCACTATCGCTCTTCTGGTCTTCGGAACTACTGTCCGTCATCTTTTGTACTTTCCTGTACTTTTCCTTAGTAGTCTTTTTGTTGTCGTTAGTCTTCTTCCCGGACCTGCAAACTCGTGCAATGTGTCCCATCTTTCCGCATTGTCTGCATGTTTTGTCCTTAGACCAGCAGTCCTTCTGGTCATGGGTTGTTCTGCCGCAGCGATAAAAATTTTCAAATCCCCGTGTCATTTCATGGGTGCCATATTCCTGTGGCTTTTGCTGTATTTCTGCAGCTCCCCTTGCTGCTGCTTCGTATGATACTGCCACGCTGAAAGCCTTATCTAGCATCAGCTCTTTCTCTGAGAGTAACCTCTTCTGGGTTCCTTCACTCAGGAGTCCACAGACAAATTGGTCCCGTAGGGTATCTGCCAGTCCTGCTCCGAACTGGCAGTGCTTTGATAGCTTGCGTAGTTCCGTAAGGTAATCAGCATTGCTCTCATCTTTATGCTGATTTCTCTTGTGGAATTTAAATCTTTCTGCTATCAGCAGTGGTGTAGGATTTAGGTGTTCCTGTAGGATATGAACAATTTTGTTAAAACTCTTCTCCATCGGTTTGACTGGAGTGATCAGGTTCCGCAATAGGCCGTACGTTCTTGCGCCCATTAAGCTTAGTAGTACCGATGCCTTTTTCTCATCGGCTACTTCATTTGCCTTGCAACATACTTCGACCCTTTCCACATACGTGGTCCAGTCTTCTATTGCATTATCGAAGGCAGTGATATTGCCAGTCTTCGGCATCTTGAAGATCTAAGATGGCGCCTCCCGCGCTTTGCCTTCTTCCCCGATTGAACAAAATGGCACCTCCCGCGCTTTGCCTTCTTCCCCCGCTGGATTAAGATGGCGTCTCCCACGCTTTCTGTCTTTTCCGCTGCTGCCAGCGCTGTTGCTGGCGTTTTTATGCCTTGATGGCGACGCCCTATGGTCTTCGCGCGCTTCCTCCCGCGCTGCTGCCAACGCCGCTCTCCGCGGTCCCCGTGGCAAACTGCAGCTCCTCGCGGCTTTCTGTGCTTCTAATTTCTTTTTCTTTTATTTTAATTACTGTTCCCGTCGTCAGAGCAGACCCTATGGGACACTTCCCTCCCTCTTCTCGGGTCTGTACGCTGCCCGGCTTCGTAGCACCGGCCGCGCCCCGTGTGCTCCACCCTCTCTCTCTCTCTCCTCTTCCCGACAACGCTGCTCGGCCCCGTTGAAAAGCCACCCGATCGAGCTCTAGCCTGCCGCAGCCCAGGAAGGATCAGTGTATTACCTGCCACCAGCCCGATTAGCTGGAACACCATAGACTGGATAACCAAGCCCAGCTCTCGACAGCCTCTCCTGCAAATCTTCGAATTCGATTAATCAGAGGGCGGTTGCCCACGGTCGACGCCCGTTTCTTCTGTTTGTTTGTTTTTTTCTTTTTGGATTTCTTCCTTCTGGCTTCGACCTCTCGTAAATTCGCTTCAGGGATGGATCCCCGTGAGGTGGTGCAGAACTGTAGGTAAGTTCGGATCTGTTCGTCGCCAATGTAATGTCCGTGTGTAATTGAGACACGGACTGCAGAAGTTGGTTATAACAGGTGTTTGCTGAATGGAGACAAAACTGGAACTACTATACAAAGTTACTATACAGGCTTATATACAGGGGTGGTCACTACTGGTACTGCAGTATACAGGGGCTGCAGAAAATAGTTCCTTCTTCAAGGTACATATACTACAGTGGTCACTTCCACCAATGCTGTCATGGACAGATGCATCTGCAACAGGTAGATTGGTGAGGACGAGATCAAGTAGGTTTTTCCCTCTTGTTGGTTCCCTCACCACCTGTCGCAGACCCAGTCTGGCAGTTATGTCCTTTAGGACTCGGCCAGCTCGGTCAGTTGTGGTGCTACCGAGCCACTCTTGGTGGTGGACATTGAAGTCCCCCACCCAGAGGACATTTTGTGCCCTTGCTACTCTCAGTGCTTCTTCCAATTGGTGTTCAACATGAAGGAGTACTGATTCATCAGCTGAGGGAGGGCGGTAGGTGGTAATCAGCAGGAGGTTTCCTTGCCCATGTTTGACTTGGTGCCATGGGACCTCATGGGGTCCTGAGTCAATGTTGAGGACTCCCAGGGCTACTCCCTCCCGACTGTATACCACGGTGCCACCACCTCTGGTGGGTCTGTTCTGCCGGTAGGACAGGACATACCCAGGGATGGTGATGGTGGTGTCTGGGACATTGGTTGTAAGGTATGATTCGGTAATTATGACTATGTCAGGCTGTTGCTTGACTAGTCTGTGGGACAGCTCTCCCAATTTTGGCACAAGCCCCCAGATGTTGGTAAGGAGGACTTTGCAGGGTCGACAGGGCTGGGTTTGCCGTTGTCGTTGTCGTTTCCGGTGCGGAGGTCGATGCTGGGTGGTCCGTCCGGTTTTATTCTTATTGTTTTTCGTAGCGGTTGTTTACAACTGAGTGGCTTGCTAGGCCATTTCAGAGGGCATTAAGAGTCAACCACATTGCTGTGGGTCTGGAGTCACATGTAGGCCAGACCAGGTCAGGACGGCAGACTTCCTTCCCTAAAGGACATTAGTGAACCAGATGGGTTTTTGCAACAATCGACAATGGTATCATGGTCGCCATTACTAAGACTAACATTTAATTCCAGAATTAAATTGAATTGAATTTAAATTCCACCAGTTGCCGTGGTGGGATTTGAACCCATATCCTCAGAGCATTTGACTGAGCCGGGTATCTCAGTTAGTTGAGCATTGCCCTGAGGGTCAGAGCGTCCTGGGTTTGGTTCCTGCCACGGTTGTCTGGGCCTTTCATCTTTCCGAAGGGGATGAACTGAATAGCAACTACTTGCATTTATGTAGCGCCTTTAACATAGTTAAAAACGCCCCAAGGTGCTTCACAGGAGCGCTATCAGACAAAGGTTGGACACCGAGCCACATAAGCAGATATTAGGACAGGCGACCAAAAGTTTGTTCAAAGAGGTAGGTTTCAAGGAGCGATTTAAAAGGAGGAGAGAGAGTTAGAGAGGCGGAGATGTTTCGGCAGGGATTTCCAGAGCTTCAGGCCGAGGCACGTACCACTTCTTAGGATTTGATTGGGGGGAGGGGAGAGAGAGGGGAGAAGCAAAGAATGGTACATTGTGTACCTCACCACAGACACTGCCTTTGGACACTCCTAGCTGTCGACAATGCAAATTGGAGATCAGCATAGCCTCATCTGATGGATAAGTCACCCCTATTGAGGGAACCTAGGTGAAGGGCCAAGTAGAAAATGAGCTAAATCAGGAGGCAGCAAGTAGCAGAGGCAACATACAAAAATAAGGTAGGGACAAAAGTAAAAAAGGAACATTATGGGATTTAACAATGTCTGTGAGAGATGGGAGAAGTTTTACTCAAGTCATCCAAAAAGATCTACCACCTTTTCAGCTAATAGCATTTCCAAACTCCAGGATATGAATGTACGCAGGATCAAAATTCCCACCCGAGGCAACAGAAGGCATTTCATCAGTGACAGTCAGACTGCGGACACAACAATTCATCCACAGCATCCCGAACGACTTTAGCTATTTCTACCTGATTTCCGCTGGAAACAACATCCTGTTTTTCAGCACTGTCAAATTTCATTTGAACAGTTCACTTTCAAGAGAAGTAAAAGAACAAAAAGTCAATGGTGGAAAAAGAAAGGTGCAACTCCTTTGTCAAAATGTGAAACACTATTTAATTCTCAGTTGCAAATCCCCTGTCTGGTATCTGTCAAAAGCTGGCTGCATATTGGCAGAAGTTACGTGTGTATATGACAAATTGAAGCTCACTAAATTTCATGTAGCCAACATCTGTGCCCTTTTTCCTTTAACATTAGAGGAAACTCATTCAAGTACTGGGCTCTGTTCAAGGGTACGCATTGCCAAGAAAAAAGATGCAGTTGGAGATCTCCTGTGCACTCACCAGAATCTGGTTGTTTTCATTACCTCCACAGAGGCTGTCTAATTTGAACTTTTAAAACAAAAGAGCACCAAGACTCCTGACTGAAAATGCCAACACCCTCCCGCCCACTGACACAATGAAAGGCCTGCTGCAGCACTCAAAATGGCTGCCTGTTCGCTCTGCACAAATCAAAAGTGAAACTCAAATTCCAGTTCAGCTGTCAATCATCGCTGCTGCTTCAATCAATACTGGTGATGTTGGTCAGTTACATGGACTCACGTGTGTCAGTGGTCACAATGTGCAATGAAAATTATAATCTTCAGTAACCATAACTGCAATAAACCCGAAAAACCCATAGACAACAGGCCAATTCAAATGTCTCCTGAAAGTGTTAATGGTTACGAGAACTTTAACATTATTGCCTCCTTGTTCTTGCATCCCCCCCAATTTTCTCCCCTCCTTTCTCAAAGTCGCGGCTCATGCTGAATACAGTCCTATGGCCACTAGTCACCTTCCTACACTTGGCCTAATTGCAAGCCCAGACAGTTAGCTTTGACAGGCTATTGAAGCATGAGGGGAGGGGCATCATTGCCAAGCTCAGTCCTGCCCTCCCCTGACATTGGCCCACATTCACTTTCCAGCTCAGGACCAGGAAACCTAGCTGATTTTCCTCTCCCTGGCCACAGGGACCAAAGCCAATTGTAGCTTCCCTACTGGTAAACAAGCCGAGATCCACTCACTGCCTCAGCATAAACCAGGAAGCATATCTGGATGTGCGTGGGTCAAGTGAGCCAATGAGGAAAAAAGCTCATGAAGTTCTTTTGATTAACGTAGGCCACAATATCAGAGATTCCACTAAAAAAAAGCCACTGCCAAGTTGCCATGGTAATAACAAAGATCCCTTGATAGTTTTCTGCATGCTTCATAAAATTTCTCTGCGGATTTTTTTTTTGGGGGGGAACTTTTCCAGAGATTTCTATTAGTCTGGTGGCAAGGTCCTGGCAGTGCCATAGGTGGCAGGGCCTACTGTAATAATGCCAAATAAATCCCATCTTTTTAATTGTATTTCAAGCGGCACAATCAATAAAATAATTCAAATAATTTCCCTCTCTCTGTCGGAGGGGGCATTCGCCCGATGTTTCCCTTCAGTGAACCGAGTGTGGTTGAGAATTCAGCAGGTTGAGGGGATCAAATCCAGTTCCCAGCAATCCACCATTCACGATGCCCATTACTGCCCGAGCCAACAAAGAAAGCACTTTGGAGTGTCGTTCTATTCCTGTAACAGTGCTAAGAATGGCACAATATACATTACTGATGGCAAGGCAGCCATTCGGATATATTTTGATGAGGAAGATGTAAGCAAATCCAATATTTCTGTGATGTTTGCCTGGTTCATGAATCTCACGTTGGAAATCGCGGCCTATTTGTTAATTTAGCAAATGTCACAAATCTGTAATTATTTATGCATCCATTGTACTGTCTCCCAGAGTTTGCACTGCTAAGAATTAAAAGCTTTGGCAAATTAAAAACTTTGCAGTAATTGACGTACGAAAACTACTAGGCACTTGGTTTGAGTATAAAACAAGGCTTTAGTCAACTGTTTCACAACCATGAGTTCTAGTTACATCACTAGTTCCTGGTTACAGAAACGTCCTGAGCAAGCTGGGCCCACGCCCGAGTATTTATACTTTCCTTGGACGGCGCCACCAGCTGGCCGCCCAGTGTTATCGCATGAGTCATTTCTACATGAATGGTAAGATTCATGACAGTAATATTCTTGAATCTTTGGGGGCAATTTTAACCCTAACCGTCTGACAGAAAGCGGAAGGGAGGGCAGTTAAAATCGCCCAGGTCACTTGCCCGCCCTTTGTTGTTGGGAGCTGAACCTCCACGATTTTGACCTGCTCATCTGAGCAGGTGGCAAGGATACCCGCCCAAAGCTGATGGGGTCCTTTTTAACACGTGCATGTTGGGTCCCCAATGACGCCACCGGGATTTGATTGCATGTGCTACTGGGTGGCCTGATCGGGGAAGCGGAGGTGAATTTCCCTCTGGGTCCATCCAGCGGCAAAGAGGCCCAAAAAGGTAAGTTTTAAACTTATTTTTAAATTTTCCTCGTGGGGTCAGGAGGAGCAGGAGTTCTCCTCCAGGCCCCACGTGGAAAGTCTAGGCCTCCCTTGCCATAGACTCGCCCTACCTCCTTCCCCATTGTGGGACCCCCCCCCACACCTCCTTCCTCATTGTGGGACCCCCCCCACCTCCTTCCCCATTGTGGGACCTCTCCCCCCGCACCGGTATGGCTCCGGCAGCCAATCCCGCCACTTATCTGTGTCGGCTTCCAGGCCGCGTGATTGCCCGCCACTCCATGTCAACTTCCCGCCCGGAAGTCAATCGTCAGGATTTTAACTCCCGAGCCTCGTTTCTGGAGCAGCAGGCGAATTTCTAATTAACACCTCTACTCACCCACTGAAAACTGTCTCAGAGTTAAAATCAGGGCCTTTGTCTTTTGGGGCATTGTTTTGTATTGCACCATTTTATACCATCAGTTCAATTTGATTGACCTCATTGCAGATCAGAATTGAACCTGCAGCTTGGCTCTAAATGGCATCATGGGTGGACTTGCTCTTGAATCAGCCAGGTCACTGAGGTAAACTGTGACTTCCTCTTCTTTTGTAATATTACTGCAACCATCTCATTTTTACTGCATCTTCTTAAATTGCCTGTTCCTAAAAATCCACAGGCCACAATCAGAGTGGGTCACGGGTGCCCTCCAGCACTGATTTCCCTTCCCCTTGGAGTTTGCAAGGCCGGAGAGAGAGTGCCTAATTTGCATGGGGCAGATGATGTAAGCAACACTGTGGGCTCGCTTTCTGTCCCATGCAGCTGGAATATCAGACACAGGGCTGGGACAGGCCTCCCTCAATTCCCGGTTTAAGGGGGCTGATGTTGACTATTTTTTTTAAATGAAAGAAAAATTCCTTCGAGGGATTCAGGCTGCTTCTCTAGGCTGGTGGGCTCCCCACACCACTGTGAGGCCTCCAGTCCAACAGTGGGTTCCCAAGGAACCAGACAAGTGAGATCTCCTGGTGTAGAGGGCCCCCACCCTAGAATCTTCCCATTTCTCCAGCTCCACAGCAAGGGACAGGCTGAGGTTCCACCCCTGGCAACACCAGTTGGAAAATCCTGGAAATGGTGGTGTCTTAATGTCACCAGATCCCTGCCATTTCCTGGTGGCTCCCAGCAGTCTCCCACCGGAGTTACAACGGGAGACAGTCAGAAACCCCCATGGATTTTTAAAGCTCCCATTTTATTTTTTGGCCTTGCTTTCTTTAACTTCATTTTTATTGAGTTCTTGCAGTACTTGACACTCAGTTGCCCCTGTCTATCATCAGATCTGTAATAGTTTCAAATAAGTCGTGTATTAAGAGCTGGATTGAAAACATACCCCAGAGTAAGGAATGCAAAATAACATTTTGGTATTGATTGGCAACTTCTGGTTACATCTAATAATTCATATAAAGAGTAGATCGTAAAATCTGTGCGAAATGACACTGTGGTACTACTGAGGGAGTCAGCAGCTGTTGTACCGATGGCACAATATCAGCATCAAGCACAGGTCTGTGTTTGGGAAGTGTCGACTGACCATGAGGATAGAATCGGGGGTACAGCCAGAGGAACACAGGCGTGGAGATGGATGGGAAAGGGCAGAGCTGGAAGAACTAATGAGACAAATGAAAGAGCACGAGAAAAGGATTAAAAAATATTACACTTTTCAAAAACAGAGAAGAGGTTTGAAACCTGTAGGTGCAGGACTCCTGCGGACTGTTTCTCTATTCAGTTCTCGCCCTGGTCTTCTACTTAATTCTTAACTGTGGCTATAAATTGAATACAATGAGTGCTCCATTGAATTGTAGTTTATAATTATTAATGTACAAGAAAATTGACAAAAGAATTACAATGGTCTTTGTACCTTATGCCAAAGTGACAAACTGCAATATTGTAACATCCCACAGGCAAAAGATGTTTTCTTATGTAGTCCTTACTCAATTAAAATGTTGTTCTTGTAGTTTATTTTCCACTACAGGATTTGCCTTAAAACAATTAAATTGCTCACAGAGATATTTGGAAGGGACAGACAGTATTGTATTTAACAAGGCATTTGTTCCCTGAATTAACTAACTGAGATAATCCAAAATAATATTTCTAAATATATTGCTGGATTAGAACATTTGTTTAACTGACGATTACTTTTATACTCTTCACTGTTATAAAAGTAGGGGCCATACTTCCGAAATTCATAAGAATTCATGTTGAGATTAGAAGTGTTGCCTCCTCCCCCTGACAGTGCTGCAGTGGCTGATTTTAGCCAGGATAGAGGCAAGAGAATTAGAATGGACTAGGTGGGAGGGGTGGGGGGGAAGCGGGTGGGGTCCCCATTCCCATTCCCACCCAGTGAGTCCCACTGGAAAGTGTGGACAGAATTGGACTTGGTTGTGATGCCCCCCATGACTGAGCAGCCAGCTGTCACTTACTGGTCAGTCCCATAGGTGAAGAGCAGCCACGTGAGTGAAGTACTGGGATGCAGTTGGTGCCTGTACACCAACGTGAGCCAGCACCTTCTGGGGAGGAGGAAAGCAATCTGGAGCGTGGGAAACATTATAATCCAATCTGCATAGTCAGGGTTAAGTGTTCAATGCTCCTTGCCAACTGCCTGGATTGGCTGCTCGTTACCTTGTGTATTATGGACAATCAGTCAGTATTATTCAGCAGCAATGAGACGAGACAAACACCTTTAACTGCCGAAGGTTCCCAAAGGTACAGTTGTTAATCTGCTTTATATTGTTCTAATTTTCCTAGTAGCTAACAGAATCGTAGCCTGTAACTTTATAAAAAGCATCCTGCTTGCCATGTACTTATTCTGATTACTATTTTCTTGATTGATGAGTTCCTGAATTTTGAAACAATGCCAGTGCTGGTGTTTGGAGCACAGTTCACCTCTGGTGCTGCACAGTGCTGGCGGAGGCAGCATGAGGTCGCGCTCAGTCACTTTCGGATCAATACCTGCTCTCACAGCATGCGATAATTTAAAGAACATAATTCAAAAATATACCTTCAAGCATGCATCTTCCAAATGTGGAAAGCTTACCCTTACAGTCAGCAACTCAGTATACACACACACATACACATACACACACACACGCACACACACAAATATATAATATATACATATATACACACACACACTTATACATACACACACATATATACACGCACATCACATATATAAACACACATATACACACGCACATACACACATATATATAGACATACACGCACACACATACGCACATATGCACGCATGCACGCACAAACACACCACTTAGGATAAAATTGGTGACGTCTTAAACATGTTAAGGTGTGAAGACACACTTTATCATTTTGCCCGCACTCCTACCATTCTCCTTCCCCTCCTCCCCTGTCCCACATAAGGAATTTTCTGGATTTAAGTATGCTCCTGTCACCTGCTAATGCATAGTCCCTTATTGTTATTAATTCAGGGCACAGATTTCAGCCCTTGACAACAGCACACTGCCCTGGTCAGCCTGCGACCGCCATTTGGCTGGGACCCCACCCACCACAGCAGACCCCGGCCACTGTCCAGTCTGTTCCATTGTTCTCCCTACCACTGCTGACCATAAGCAATTCCTCCTTGTACATCCTCCAGGGAGCTGCTGCCTTCGTCACGGGAGGGGGGGGGGGGGAAGGGCTAGGAGCTGCGCGCAACATAATCTTTCACACAATTCCACACGGACACTGGGCTTTAGAGCCTCATTTAAAAAAAAATGAAAACGATACATAGAAATTACACCTTTGGAAAAAGAAAATTGACAAGTTGCATTCAACAAAAAAAACTCAGAAGCAGCTACATCAGAATCAAATCGACAGCTAGCACCAATGCTGCAGAAGCGAATGTTCTGTGAAAAACGCGAGCAATGCGAGGCGGCATTTTATGTGTGGCTTTTAATTCTGGACAAATAACACCTCTAAGAATGTTTTTGGCTAAGTGGGGATGAAATTGAAGATTATGCAATTTTTGAGCTCGTTATTTATACTGAGATCAAGCTAACAGTGTGATCTCGAGAAAGCCAGGGCTTGTAGATGTCTCCCCCTATGTCCAGACATGGGATACAGCATCGAAAATGCAAGCAAGCCAACCAGTGGTGGTGGTGGGGAGGGGAGGGGGGGCGGTGAAAACCAAGAAAATAAATTTAAGTAGAAGACAGCCCCGTTGTATGCATGTTTGCCAAAATTTTTAGCAAGCAGAATTTTCTCTGTAGCCTTTTTTGACACTGCAGTAAAAAGTATCGAGCTGAAGGCAGACACGCTGGAATAGAAATGGTACAAGGTTGTCTCCCTGGAGAACAGGCCGACAGGGCTTCTGTTGCTTGCTCTGCCCAGTCCTGCAGCCTATTGTAGTCCCAACCGATGTACTGCCGTCATTCCTGCCCATGCTTCAGCCAGGTGGCGAGAGGCCAAGTACTGAGAGGCTCCCTGGGGCCGGCGATGTCTAATAAGTATGGATGCGGCCTGGGGCAGTGATTGGGTCCTGTTACGCTGAGGTCCTGTCGGGAGCAGAAAAATCTGGACGAGCTCAGCACTGCAGCGACAGGCCAGATTCTGCCCGGCAAATCAAAAAGCACGGCCTCTCTCTCCCCCTCCCTCTCCCTCTCCCTCTCTCTCTCTCTCTCTCTCGAGGGGGTTGTCAAGTGAGGGGAAAGAAAATATGTAGATAGAAACAGAAAGGTGAAGCACTTGCTATTCACTACAAACAGCATTCTAGGATTCATTACCCAACAAAGAGGTGGAACGTTATGCACATTAATGTGGTGCCAGAAGCCCTGTGATGCACTCCACATCCTTCCCCCACCCCTGCCATGGTTAAATAGCCTGCTGGCATTGTCTTGGTACAACGACGTGTATTTATATAGCACCTTTAACATAGTAAAACGCTCCAAGGCGCTTCACAGGAGTGTTATCAAACAAAATTTGACACCGAGCCGTATAAGGAGATATTAGGGCAGATGACCAAAAGCTTGGTCAAAGAGGTAGGTTTTAAGAAAAAGACTTACATTTCTATAGCACCTTTCATGACCACCGGACATCCCAAAGCGCTTTACAGCCAATGAAGTACTTTTTGAAGTGTAGTCACTGTTCTGATGTAGGAAACGTGGCAGCCAATTTGCGCACAGCAAGCTCCCACAAACAGCAACATGATAATGACCAGATAATCTGTTTTTTTTTTAGTGATGTTGATTGAGGGATAAATATTGGTCAGGACACTGGGGATAACTCCCCTGCTCTTCTTTCAAATAGTTCCATGGAATCTTTTACGTCCACCTGAGTGGACCTCAGATTAACATCTCATCCAAAAATGGAGCGTCTTAAACGGGGAACGAGAGTTAGAGAGGCGGAGAGGTTTAGGAAGGGAATTCCAGAGCTTAGGGTCACGGCCGCCAATGGTGGAGTGATTAAAATTGGGGATGCTAAAGAGGCCAGAATTAGAGGAGCTCAGATATCTTGGAGGTTTGTGGGGCTGGAGGAGATTACAGAGATAGGGAGGGGCGAGGCCTTGGAGGGATGTGAAAATAAGGATGAGAATTTAAAAATTGAGGTTGCTTAACCGGGAGCCATTGGAGGTTAGCGAGCACGGGGGGTGATGGGTGAATGGGACTTGGTGCGAGTTAGGACATGGACAGCAGAATTTTGGATGACCTCAAGTTTACGGTGGATTGAATGTGGGAGGCTGGCCAGGAGTGCGTTGGAATAGTCAAGTCTAGAGGTAACAAAGGCAGGGATGAGGGTTTCAGCAGCGGATGAGCTGAGGCAAGGGCAGAGATGGGCGATGTTCCGGAGATGGAAATGGGTAGGCATGAGGAAATGTGGTTCTGGCAAAGTTTGGGAGGGTGACCAGGCCCCTATGGATTATGCATCAGTGTGAATCAGCACCTCCAGGAGAGGAGGCAAGAAAACAGGAGAGGATAAAAACAATCCTTTCTAAGGTATAACTATGTTCATTTGTTGGAAGTCAGGTAGGATTTTTTTTTGTCCTATAATAATTACATGAAAAGTACTTTTCTATTGAAATATGAAAATGTGCACAATATGTCCTCTACTTGGAGTTAGTGCCATTAAGTATCTGTACCACTGATGCCAATAAATAGGGGGTAAAATTCGGTGGTGCCCCCTTTGGGACGCTAACTTCGCCGGGGCGTTACTTTTAGTGCCCCGAAAAAGTTAGCGCCCCAGCGCCGTAAATTCAGTGATAGCGCCCCAAGCAGGAGACAGGGTGCGACTGGAAGCGCTCCCCCTCCTTCCTGGGGCACTATAAGTGAATATCGTGGTGCTACATGCAACAGCGCCACGCGCGTCAGCATGTAGCGCCGCGGTACTGCAGGCCTCCCTCCCCTGATTAAAGGGGAGGGGCCTAGCACTGCGCACACCAGGGCCCTGCTGGACCACCGGGGAGCCGGGAAAACAGCCCCGCACTCAAGAGGCGTGCCGGGCTGAGCGATCGCGGCTGGCACCCCAAATAAAAAAGGGGACGGGGGCAGGTGCTGGCAGGCGGCCCCAAAAAAAATGGCCACCCGACACCTGCTCTTTTACTTGCGCTGCCGCGGCTGCAAAAACGCCCCCCTGACCCTGTCGGACGTATCGTCTGGCGATAGGTCAGGGGGCGCAACCGAAGTTTGCGGCCGGGGCGCTGCGCACAGCGATGATGCCATCGCCAGGGGCGCAGCGCCGTGAGGCGCTACCGGCTACTGCTGCCGCTAACCAACAAGTGAATATCACGGCGCTAACGGGAGGCGCAAAGCAACCCAATTTTTCCCCCTAGGTCTTTAATGGTACAGAGCAACTTTGAAAAGCAGGTGGGTACGTTCAGGTTTGAACCTTCCTGGTGATTAGAGTGCAGGTGGTTTTACTAACGGGAAAGTGACAGAACTAAAGAGGGAAAGAAATGGCCGCCACCAGCCTCCGAGCCTGAATCCCTCTCACTCCCAACCCCCTCTGCACCCCATCCAGCTCCACCCTTACTGAACGGCACAGAGCGAGAGAAAGGCTCAATTTTTTTTTAAGTGTGTGTCTGGACAGCAGCTTTTATTGCTCAAACAAATGACTTGGGGAGCTTCATACAGCGAGTGATGGTGAAACCACCACAGCACCTGGATATCACGGGAGAGGTGAGAATCAATCAGGCGGCCTGCAGCCTGTGTTCTTGACTGCTATTGCCTCCACCTCCTGCATTATTGCTCTTCATGGCGGTGCAGGAGGGACGGTGTGACCTGTGACACATCTTTGACTGTCCGAAGCCTGTTCCAGAATTTCCAATAAGTTGAAGACAGCAAAAATCACGTTGGGTACATAATATCCAAATTAAGGGGCTAATTCACCTCCCATTTGTTGGCAAAAATAAGTACCCGTAAAAGCAATAGGGCCTGATAACATGCATCCTAGGGTACTGAAGGAGGTGGCCCTAGAGATAGCGGATGCACTAAGGATGATTTTTCAGAATTCATTAGACTCGGGAACAGTGCCGATGGATTGGAGGGTAGCTAACGTTACCCCACTATTCAAAAAGGGGGGTAGGGAAAAAGCAGGTAATTACAGACCTGTAAGCCTTACATCAGTTGTGGGCAAAATGCTGGAGTCCATCATTAAGGATGAAATAGCGGAGCACTTAGCAAATGGGGACAGGATAGGACAGAGTCAACATGGATTTACAAAGGGTAAATCGTGCTTGACTAATCTATTGGAATTTTTTGAGGGAGTAACTGGTAGAATAGATGGGGGAGAGCCAGTAGATGTGGTGTACCTGGACTTCCAAAAGGCCTTCGATAAGGTCCCACATAAAAGATTAGCATGGAAAATTGAGGCTCATGGGATAAAGGGGAAAGTTTTGGCGTGGATAGGGAACTGGCTGTCAGATAGAAAACAGAGAGTTGGAATAAACGGCTCATTTTCTGAATGGCAGGCAGTAACAAGTGGGGTACCACAGGGATCTGTCCTGGGCCCCCAGCTGTTCACAATTTACATTAATGACCTGGATCAGGGAGTCGGATGCAGCATTTCCAAATTTGCAGACGACACTAAACTAGGAGGTGGGGTGGGCTCAGAGGAAGAGACCAGGAAGCTCCAGAGCGATTTGGACAGACTGGGCGATTGGGCGGATAAATGGCAGATGCACTATAATGTGGACAAGTGCGAAGTTATCCACCTTGGGTGCAGGAACGGGAGGGCAAATTATTATTTAAATGGCAATAGATTGGGAGAGGGGGAAGTACAGAGAGACCTGGGTGTTCTTGTACACCAGTCACTGAAGGCGAGCATGCAGGTGCAACAGGCGGTCAAGAAGGCAAACGGTATGCTGGCCTTCATAGCAAAAGGGTTAGAATACAGGAACAGGGATACCTTGCTGCAGCTGTACAGGGCACTGGTGAGACCACACCTCGAGTACTGTGTACAGTTTTGGTCGCCTCATCTGAGGAAGGATGTTCTTGCCATGGAGGGGGTGCAGCGGCGATTCACCAGGCTGATACCAGGAATGGCGGGAATGACCTATGAGGAGAGACTATGTAGTTTAGGGATGTACACACTGGAGTTTAGAAGATTGAGAGGGGACCTCATAGAAGTGTATAAAATTCTGACAGGTCTAGACAGACTGGATGCAGAAGGAATGTTTCCCTTGGCGGGTGAGAACAGAACTAGAGGACATAATTTAAGGATAAGGGCTAAACCATTTAGGACAGAGATGAGGGGGAATTTCTTCACTCAGAGAGTGGTGAACCTGTGGAACTCATTGCCACAGAGGGCAGTGTACGCCAGCTCATTAAATATATTTAAGAGGGAATTAGATATATTTCTACGGGCAAAAGGGGTTAAGGGTTACGGAGAGAAGGCGGGGACGGGATACTGAATTAAAGGATCAGCCATGATCTCATTAAATGGCGGAGCAGGCACGAAGGGCCGAATGGCCTACTCCTGCTCCTATCTTCTATGTATCTATGTATCTATAATTACTGTACTGGTACCTTTCTTTCATTATTTGCTTCACGCGCCATTCAAAAGGAAGATATTATTAAGCAATTTGAATTACTATCCATTTCAAAGCTGGTCTTTCTAAAAAAAAACATTCTCTTAAATTTACTAAATCGTGAGGAGAAAAATCATCCTGCTCCAGATTGCTGTCCCGTGACTGGTACTCGGAAATCTGTGAGTGTGAGGGGATCTCATTGAAACTTATAAAATTCTAACAGGACTAGACAGACTAGATGCAGGAAGGATGTTCCCAATGGCGGGGGAGTCCAGAACCAGGGGTCACAGTCTAAGGATAAGGGGTAAGCCATTTAGGACTGAGATGAGGAGGAATTTCTTCACCCAGAGAGTGGTGAACCTGTGGAATTCTCTACCACACAAGGCAGTTGGGGCCAATTCATTAAATATATTCAAGAAGGAGTTAGATATATTTCTTAAGGCTAAAGGGATCAAGGGATATGGGGAGAAAGCAGAGACCGGGTACTGAATTTGGATGATCAGCCATGATCTCATTAAATGGCGGAACAGGCTCGAGGGGCCGAATGGCCTACTCCTGCTCCTATCTTCTATGTTTCTATGAATGCCTGGTGAGGTGAGGATTACGTTCAGTTGTGATGTAGCTTATGGTTAAATAGCCTGCTGACACTCCCGATACACTCAGACAAGAAGAATGGCCACCTGGGATTAGATACTGAAGGTTCATCCACGGAACCTACACGCAGCATGAGCTCCTGATTGTGAGGAGTGTTTAGAAAAATAAATAAATACATTTATAACGCATAACTGCTCAGTGAAGAGGTTACTGAAGTGCGTGTGAGCAGGCACTCTAAACCAGTGGCAAGAGCTTACCTTTTAGCGTCTATTTGGCCTGCATTTTTCCAGCGTTTTGTATAGCCTTCCTTTCTTTGGTTCTGCTGTCCAATTTCAATAATTCGCAGTGTTGGTGTGGTGAAATATATTCATGAGGCTGGGTGCTGCCCTGATAAGGAAGGGTCACGACCTGAGAACACGTTCATCAGTTAGTGGACAAAATGGTGGCACGCAGGCAATGTGCAAGGCAAGGCACCGACATAATGTAGAATTAAAACCACCAAATCATACACTTTTTGAGGGCCCCACACTAATAGTAAAATCAATAACCGGCAAATAAAAATGATAAGAGGTTTCTAATTAGGAATTAATGCTCACTAGAGTGCAATGTTTTCACAAACTCAGCTTTAAAAACATAAGAAAATATCCATTAACCTACACTGGAATCGCATGTACAGCGCTGTAGTGCTATCGCCTCACAGGCAATGGAAATTGATGTTTTCTTTAATGCAAGGTCATAGTGACATATGCCTGTTACTTTGATCTTTTCTTCCCTTATAAATAATGTGGAATGTCTTATTTTTCCCAGTTTTCTCCCTTACCCTCTTCAAGGCAGAGACTCAGATGTGGTTCCACAGGCATCAGCAACCCTTCGCCCAAGTGTCTGTTCTTCATGTGAAGGTCCAGGCAGCAAGTGCTGGAAGGCTGTTCAACAGTGGGAGAGTATAAATGCCAATTAAGTACCAATGCAATATGGACATGTGCGTACCTCCAGCCGAGGATCACAGGCTCTAATCCCCTTTCAAAAGAGTTGATCGCCTCTGTTTCAGCAATGGCTTGAGGCAGAAAATTCCACAAATTGTATAAAATTCTTAGAGGGTTTGACAGGGTAGATGCTGAGAGGTTGTTTCCCCTGGCTGGGGAGTCTAGAACTAGGGGTCATAGTTCAGCGAAGATTCACCAGGCTGATACCTGGGATGGCAGGAATGACGTATGAGGAGAGATTGGGTCGATTGGGCTTATACTCGCTGGAGTTTAGAGGAATGAGAGGGGATCTCATTGAAACTTATAAAATTCTGACAGGACTGGACAGACTAGATGCAGGAAGGATGTTCCCGATGGTGGGGGAGTCCAGAACCAGGGGTCACAGTCTGAGGATAAGGGGTAAGCCATTTAGGACAGAAATGAGGAGGAAATTCTTCACTCAGAGAGTGGTGAACCTGTGGAATTCTCTACCACACAAGGCAGTAGAGGCCAATTCAGTAAATATATTCAATAAGGAGTTGGATATATTTCTTAAGGCTAAAGGGATCAAGGGATATGGGGAGAAGGCAGGGACAGGGTACTGAATTTGGATGATCAGCCATGATCGCATTGAATGGTGGAGCAGGCTCAAGGGGCCGAATGGCCTACTCCTGCTCCTATCTTCTATGTTTCTATGTCTCAGGATAAGGGGTCGGCCATTTGGGACTGAGATGAGGGAAAATTTCTTCACTCAGAGGCTTGTAAATCTTTGGAATTCTCCACCCAAGAGGGCTGTGGAGGCTCAGTCGATGGGTATGTTCAAGACTCCTGCTCCTATTTCTTACGTTCTTATGTTAAGTCATGCCGAGTATTGTCCTGTTGGATGTGAGCCTATGAGCAACTGGACTGAAACCTTTAGCAAGACAAGCTGGTCATCGTTTATTCCCTTCCTCTAATAATGAGCATTCCACAGTAACGAGTGACTCAATCTGATGGCTCAGGCCAAGGACTGGCTAAGCAGAACTCGGGTAACAAGCGGGCTTAAGACTTGAGCATAAGACCCAGGGCTGGATTGGACTAACCTCGGCGGGTCCGTGGCGGGCGACGTCGGTAGCGAGTCCCGGCCTCGCTGCCGGCTCCAGCCCGCTGTCCAAAATGATTTTCCCTTGATTGGGCTTGTTAAACCCGCCCAGCGCGTTTGCTGGCCAATTGAAACATAGAAACATAGAAGATAGGAGCAGGAGTAGGCCATTCGGCCCCTCGAGCCTGCTCCACCATTTAATGAGATCATGGCTGATCATCCAAATTCAGTACCCTGTCCCTGCTTTCTCCCCATGTCCCTTGATCCCTTTAGCCTTAAGAGATATATCTAACTCCTTCTTGAATATATTTAATGAATTGGCCTCAACTGCCTTGTGTGGTCGAGAATTCCACAGGTTCACCACTGTCTGGGTGAAGAAATTCCTCCTCATCTCTGTCCTAAATGGCTTACCCCTTATCCTTAGACTGTGACCCCTGGTTCTGGACTTCCCTGCCGTCAGGAACATCCTTCTTGCATCTAGTCTATCTAGTCCTGTTAGAATTTTATAAGTTTCAATGAGATCCCCTCTCATTCTTCTAAACTCTATCGAATATAAGCCTAATCGACCCAATCTCTCCTCATACGTCATTCCTGCCATCCCAGGTATCAGTCTGGTGAATCTTCGCTGCACTCCCTCCATGGCAAGAACATCCTTCCTCAGATAAGGCGACCAAAACTGCACACAATTGATGACACGTCATCAGCCGGTTTCCTTAAAGGGACCATGCGCAAATTGATTTTGACAGTTGTGCTGTCAGTGTTCTACAGCATTGAGGTGCTGCAAACACTGACAAGCACTGCGCAGAGGTGCATGGCTGCACCCAGGCTCTCCCATGACTCTCTCCATATGCTTATGGAGGGAGTCACAGCACACAGGGAGGATCTCATCCTTTCCCATGGGCGGAAGAGACCCCCCCAGGAGATCACGCAACCTGGTTGCACAATGCACAAGAGGACACAAGCAGGGATGTTGTCAGGAGTACCTGGCTGCAGTGGCGCAAACCTTTCAATGATCTCAGTAGATCACGAAACATTACTGTAAAGCCACACTCAATCTCGTCCTGCTGTGCCACTCATCACATCCCCATCACTCTGCCTTCCCTACCCTACTCGTGGACATCTTTACCCACAACAACGTACCTTGCACCTCCACCCATCCCTCTCTATCTACATTATCACTTCCCCATCTCACTAGCCACCCCTCACACCCACCCTCATCCTAGTCCAATCATACCAACTAACAACACACAAGGGTAGGTACTTAGGGCCTAGAAATTCAGTATAGCCACGTTCGGGGCGCTACAGTCGGCCGGCCGCTAAAGTTTGCGCCCGGCGCAAGTTCGCGCCACCTTCGCCGATATTCAGTCGCATCGCCCCAAGAGGTTGCTGCTGCGCTAAAACAGGCGATGCACGACTATCTTTAGGCGCTAAGACGGCGGTGCTGAGCGAGACCCCCGAGGCCGGGCGCAGCGCAGGTGTGGCGAGTTGCTGATTGACGGCAGACACTCTGGCGCCGGTCAGCTCTTAAAGGGGGAGGGTGGATTTGTTTGCCTGCCACGCCCTGCACACTGCAGCCCTCAAGCTAGGCCTGACCACTTCTGCTTCATCTGCACAACGCCCAGGGCTATGGAGAAGGCCAGGGAGAGAGCGCAGCACTTCAGCGACGGCGACCTGAGGGTGCTGGTTGGCGGAGTGGAGCGCAGGCGCCATGTTCTGTTCCCAGAAGGTGGCAGGAGGCCGCTGCCCAGCGCCTACCAGAAAGCCTGGAGGGAGGTCTCAAACAGGGTGACTTCCAACAACGTGGTTGCCAGGACTCCTGTGCAATGCCGGAAAAAGTTCAACGACCTCACTCGGGTTGTCAGGGTGAGTACCCTTTCCAGTGTCCTCCTCATCCCTGCATGTGCACCTCAGTTTATGGGCAAAGGGACCTGAAAGCCCTAATGGCCAGCCCTCATCCAGCAGCTATGGGACTGTCATGAAAATCACTTGCACATTCAGCACTTTACACACTGTACAAGATATTCGACCATGGGAGGCATTGCAGACAAGATCAGGGCTTCACACTGTCAGGGCCAGTCCACCATGGGAGGCAGTGCAGACAAGATCAGGGCTTCACACTGTCAGGGCCAGTCCACCATGGGAGGCAGTGCAGACAAGATCAGGGCTTCACACTGTCAGGGCCAGTCCACCATGGGAGGCAGTGCAGACAAGATCAGGGCTTCACACTCTCAGGGCCAGTCCACCATGGGAGGCAGTGCAGACAAGATCAGGGCTTCACACTGTACTTAGAGGCCGTCCTTTCTCTTGCAGGCCAAGGTGGCGCACAACCGGAGGAAGCTACGTGAGACCGGGGGAGGCCGTCCTGACGTCAAAGAGCTCTCCGACCTCGACCAGCGTGTGGAGCGCATTATGGCAGGCCGGCTGATTGGCCCCGTCGCCAGTGGAGATGCCGACCCTGTTCTGGGCACCAATGGTAAGGGCATCATCTTTTTGACCTCTCTCTTTCCACTTGCGCCTCAGATCAGCATCCTTTGCCACTGTCCGACCAATGCAGTGCATGGCAGCACTCATGCCCCCCTCGCTGCCGCCCTGTCCTCACTCTAAAGCTACTCTTGTGTCTCCCTGCTTTCAGATGGTGAATCGCCAGGTGAGGAGACGGGCCCTCAAGCTGCCACTGTCAGCGATTCCGAATTCGAAGAGGAGGAAGAGGAAGCCGGCCCATCAGTGCCACCCTCAGCCGCGCCAGCCCATGGCGATGAAGGGGACACGTCTTCCCTGGAGGGGAGCCAGGGGGAAGGGTCGGAGGAGAGTGAAGCTCCGGGGCCCAGCGGCCTGCAGCAACGCGGGAGGGGTGGTGAAGCTCGGCGGACTTCTCCCCAGAGGGTGAGTGCGGCCTCCAGTCCTGCGACGGTGAGCGCAGAGGAGGTCCGGCTCCTGGAGGAAATGGCCGTCCAGGCTGAGCGCAGGCACACTGAGCTCATGGCTGCAGTGGCAAGGATGCCTGACTCCATTGAGTCTCTGTCAAGGAGTGTGCAGGAATTCGGAGCAGTACAGGCCAGGAGTCTGCAACAATTCAGTGCAGCACAGGCCAGGAGTCTGCAACAATTCAGTGCAGCACAGGCCAGGAGTCTGCAGGACTTCGCGGCAGCACAGGCGGCTTCGAGCCAAGTGCTCAGTCGTGCCGTTCATTCACTGGCTGGTGTCATGCGGGCACAGACCAGGGCCACACGGGCACTAACTGCTGCCACCCTCGCTGGATCGGCCAGGCATCGCCAGGGCACTCGCCGCGCAGCAGCAGCCCAGCAGTCTGTTCTTCAGCTGTTTGCTGCGCATGCTGCAGTGCTGGCCCGTGCGAGTGCCAATGTATCAGGCGACCAGGGAGTACCTGTGATCTGTCAGGTTGGCACCATTCCTGCAGCCGACACTGCCACTCCGCCATTGCAGCTGCCACGAGCCGCTGGACAGACTGCTGCCGCCCAAGCAGAGTTGGAGCAGTCAGCAGCCGGACCCTCCAGGGCCAGAGCTGGTGCAGGCCAACCCCCAAGGGCATCTGCCGTCTCGCCATCTGACCCTCAGCAGCCTTCCCCCAGCCTTGCTGCAGCCACTGGGGTCCCATTGAGGAGGAGCTGCAGGGCGGGCAGGGGCCAGTCACAGATGCGAAAGGCATCGCCCTCGCAGGGCAAAAAGTAGAAGGTCTGCACAAATGCTTAGTGTTTTTGTAAGGCCGAGACTGGTGTCTTTCTTTGTTTTTGTAAGGCCGAGACTGGTGTCTTTCTTTGTTTTTGTAAGGCCGAGACTGGTGTCTTTCTTTGTTTTGTAAGGCCGAGACTGTTAGTTTTGTGTTTTTGGAGGGGGCTTCTCTCCATGAGGTTGTAATGTGGGAAGGGCAGAGGTTTGCAATAAATTAATGTTCTTAAATTGCACTGTGCATGCTTTTTTTTGCAAGTCCTGGTTGCCCTGCTCGGCTGAGGGCTTGTGGAGTGGCTACATTCATCTGGTGACATTGGCACAAGCCATTCCCTGAGAGGGGGCCTAGAACCGATGTTCAATAAGCCGGCGACAGGCGGCCCTTGCACTTTCTGCCTCCCTCCTGTGCTGGTCCTCCTCCTCCTCCTCCTCCTCAGGTGGTCCTCCAATCTCTGGTGGCAGTGGCTGAGTCCTGCGGATAGCCAGGTTGTGCAGCATGCAGCACACGACCACGAAATGGGAGACTCGCTCCGGGGAATATTGTAGGGCTCCACCAGAACGATCCAGACAGCGGAACCGTTGCTTCAGGACGCCGATTGTTTGCTCAATGATGTTCCTGGTCGCTTGATGGCTGTTGTTGTATCCCTCTTCAGCAGGGGTGCTGGGCGCATGGAGCGGGGTCATCAGCCAGGTACACAAAGGATAGCCTTTGTCCCCGAGAAGCCATCCTCGTGGGTGAGGCTGGGCCTGGAACATGTCTGCCACAGAAGTCTGGCGCAGGATGAAGGCATCGTGGCTGCTGCCTGGAAAGCGGGCATTGACAGCTAGGATGAGCTGCCTGTGGTCACACACCAGCTGAACGTTGAGCGAATGGTAGCCCTTCCGGTTGTGGTAATCCTCGGCATTCTCCAGAGGTGCCCGCAAAGCCACATGCGTGCAGTCAATGGCGCCCTGCGCCATGGGGAAGCCCGCGAATGCTGCAAAGCCCATTGCACGCTGTTGCTGTTTGACAAGGGCCATGGAGAAGGAGATGAACTGATGTCTCCTTTTGAAAAGGGCATTGGTCACCTGGCGGATGCAGCAATGCACGGCGAACTGGGAGATGTTGGAAATGTCCCCAGTAGCGGATTGGAAGGAGCCGGTGGCATAGAAGTTGAGAGCCACCGTCACCTTCACTGCCACCGACAGAGACGTCCTGCTCCTCAGATGTGGCTGCAGATCACCGCCAAGCAGGTGGCAGATCTCAGTGACCACCTCCCTTCGGAATCGCAGCCTCCGAACACACTGCTCGTCAGACATGTTCAGATAGGAGAACTGCTGGCGGTATACCCTGGGTGGGTAAGGCCTCCTTTCCCGACGCCTGTTGCCCCCTCTCCGTCTAGCCAGGACTGCCACTCTCTCACGGCGTCTGTGAGCCCTTTGGATGCAATGGAGAAAGCCAGCGTTTGCACCCATTGCAGCCCCCATTATATGTTAGCAAACAATGATATGTCACTGAAGGCAAAGACAAGTGGAAAGCTGTGGCCTGAAGCCACAAGTACCTGTCCGAGTGTTGAGCCAAAGCAGAAAGCTCTCTACCTTGGTCTCTCTGCAAAGATCCATCTCTCAAAAAGAAGTAGTGCTGCCAAATGGCAGCCTTTTCTACTGCAGGAGGTGTGCCTTTTAATTTGCGCCCCCCGCGCCCCGCTTCGACTGAGAACCGTTCCCCTCCACCAGTCGCTAGGGGCGCCAGGCGCACAATAGGGCATCGCGACTGAATTTCCGGTTTGGGGCGCACAAAGGGCGTTGCACGAGGAAATGACGTCAGGATCTGCGCGCGCAGCTGAGCGCGCGCAAAGACTTTGCGTCGCCGCTAAATCGTGAGTGAAGTTGGGGAGAGGCGCAGATCGCGCTGCGCCCAGCCGCTAGCCGCCTAGCACCCAACATCTCCTCCTCCTAAGGCGCTACCGGCTGGCGCAAGCAACTGAATTTCTAGGCCTAGGTGTTTTAGCCAATGTTCATGTGATGTTTCTGTTAATGTGCTGTCAAACATTTGAACACTTTGCATTCTAGGACAGATCTGTGTGCACCTTTAGAAGTGGCTTAGTGAGTTGCATTGAATGGTGAGACATAACGGTACCCCCCGCAATGGTGATGAGTGTGAAAGGAATGGCTTGCACATTGTAGAGATGCTTTATGGTGTTGGTGTGGTGCCAACCTGGCACATTGTGTGGCATCAAGGATGTACAGCGTCAAGTGAAGTAAGTCTGGCCATGGTGAGGCCATCCCTGGTGTCCCGGGCAGCAATGTGATCGGGTGTTGATGCCCTGTGTCCTGCGCAGCATCAGGTGATTGTGGAGAAGTTTGGTGTTGTTGTTGGTGCTGCTGGTGTTGGGGCTGATTGTAGTGCGATTCTGAGGACCAAGGTGAGATAGTTTCAAGGGCACCGATGCTGATGTAAGAGATGGCAGGTGAACTTGAGATGACAGAAGCGATCTGTCAATGTTGAGAGAGGTTGTTCCAATGCGGTGACGCTGGATAGAGAGTTTACTCCAAACACTTGCAATCTGCATAAAGCTCAATCTGTCTTCCAAATGCAGTAAGCAACAGCTTCTGAGCTTGGAAAGTGAACAGCTGTGAGATGGGAGCTTTTATAGCACATTTGCAGCTGTCAAGTAATGAGATGATTCCATGCTCATACTTCTCCCGACCTGCTTACCTGATGTGATCCTCGAGCAGGGTGACCTGGTAAACTCTGAAGGTGAGCTCAAAGTAGATCTTCATGGTCTGTTAACAAGGTCATAATGACCTGAATTGCCTCCCCCGCTGCTGCGTGTCGGGTCTGCTCAGCGTTGACGGACCCGACATTTGGGAAAGGTGCGTGGCGGCGGGTTGACGGCTGGGTCCTGACCCGCTGTAAAAAAAAACATTTCCCCAGCCGACCCCCCACCGTTCGCGCCCGCTGACACCCTGAAAAATTCCCCCCCGACCCAAGTATTTTAAAAGCATGAACAGTGCAAGATGTCCTACCAGCTGACCTATAAGTGTTGCAGCCAATAGTAGTTCTGACAATGCTATAATGTAAAAGAGGTGGTGCAGCTGCCTCCAGAGGATGAGCTGAAGTGATGTTCCCAGGCTCCTCCAGAGGCGGCCTCATCCGTGATGGCCAACAAAAATGCTGCTTCCGGTAGTGCCGGCTGCCATTTTTTCCAGCTCCAGCAGGCCTAAGCCGGTCCCGGGCCACGTGGGACGGGCAGAGAGATGCGCGGCAATCTGTCATCAAATTGAAGATAGAGGGCTGGATTTTCACTGAGGAAGCGGGACTACAACTTTCGGGGTTGTAGTCCCGCCTCCATCGAGTTGTAACCAATCCACGCGATTTTGACTTGATTGACCTTGTTGAGCCCGCCCAGCGGGCTCAGCAGGCCAATTAAGAGCCACCCGGCAACAGGTGACGTCACAGATTGACATTTCATCTGTCAAGTCCTTTTGACAGATGAAATATCAGCGTTTCACAGCTCTTTGAAGCTGTCAAACACTGACAATCTGTACTCTAAGTTAATTCCTTCCTCTCAGGATGATTTAGAGATCTCCCCAGAACAGAAAGCTGAATGCTGCAATTTTTGACAGATTGCGGCCATTCTGCTTTCTGTGCCGGTGAGATGAGGGACTCCCGAGACCTAAAGGAAGGAAGGCTGTAAAGATAAGTAAAACTTCTTTAAACACTTTACACACACCAAACATACTTACCTCTGCACTCATGCACCCATCACTCATCTGAACACCGGACATCTCGAACCCTCCAAGCCCTTCAGCCCGACGGCCCGCCTCGCTAACTTGGCGTGGTTTGGAGCCGTCGGGGATCCCACACTTCACCAATGAAAATAGGGATTAGGCTAAAAATTGCCTGTTAACAGGCAGTTAATTGGCACTAATCCCCTTCCCGCCTTGGGGAGGCGGGTCCCAGCGCCTCCTTTGAAACTGGCATGGAGGTGGGTTGGGGGCGGGATGAGTTCGTGCCCCCCAATTTCAAGATTATAACCCCCCACACACCTCCAATCCTGCCTCCACGGCTCAATGAAAATCCTGCCCAGAATCTCTAGTCTATCTCTAGTGTTATTTTTTGTCTGTTTACATCCCTGTGAAATGCCTTGGGAGGTTTTACTATGTTAAAGGCGCTATATAAATGCAAGTTGTTGTTGTTGAAAGAAAGAAACTTGCATTTGTAATGAAAGAGAAAGATTGCATTTCTGTTGCACCCGATCATGTCTCTCAGGAATGAAGCAAAGCACCTTACAAGCAATGAGTTATTCTGAAGTGCAGTGACTGTTATGTAGGTGGGCAAGGTGCCGCAAACAGCACTGAATGCTGGTGGCTTTGGTTGCAGGAGAAATGTTGGCCAGGGCACCAGGACAACTCCCCGCTCGTCCTCAAGTAGTGCCATGGGATCTTTTAACATCCACTTGAACCAGTGGGATGGGCAGACAGGGCCTCAGTTTGGACTCTCCTCCAAAGGTCAGCACCTGCAACAAGTGCAGCAGTTGCTTAGTATTGTACTGAAGCGTCTGCACAGTTCATGTGTTCAAGTCCTGAAGTGCAATTTGAGCACATGACTCGGGATGAAAGTGCTACCAACTAAGCCAAGCTAACAGCAGTAGAGTGAAGGAAAGGTGTAACACACAAATTAACTTCTAGCATGTCAGCTGTGGCTCAGTGGGTAACACCCTCGCCTCTGAGTCAAAAGGTTGTGGGTTCAAGTCCCACTCCAGGGACTTGAGCACAAAAATCTAGGCTGACACTCCAGTGCAGTGCTGAGGGAGTGCTGCACTGTCGGAGCTGCCGTCTTTCGGATGAGACGTTAAACTGAGGCCCTGTCTGCTCTCTCAAGTAGATGTAAAAGATCCCACGGCACTATTTCGAAGTAAGAGCAGGGGAGTTACCCCGGTGTCCTGGCCAATATTTATCCCTCAGTCAACATCACTAAAAAACAGATTATCTGGTCGTTATCACATTGCTGTGTGTGGGAGCTTGCTGTGCGCAAATTGGCTGCCGCGTTTCCCACATTACAACAGTGACTACACTTCAGAAGTATTTCATTGGCTGTAAAGCGCTTTGAGGCATCCGGTGGTCATGAAAGGCGCTATATAAATGCAAGTCTTTCTTTCATAGAAGTTGTTCCAATGTGCAAATTGTACATGCCACCCTTCTTATACAACCCACAGAATCCAGTTAACATAAATTATGAGGTGGAGTCTGTTAGAAATATCCAATCTAGGAATACTTTTAAAACCGTGTTTCAGTTAGATACCACAGAGTCTTGAGGTATAAGGTATTTATTTGTTTTGAATTGTTGTTTCTTAAATTCATTATCATAGCTAAGTACAACGTACTTCTAGCATAGATCTTGTTCCAATGTGCAAATTGTACATGCCATCCTTCTTGTACAACCCACAGAATCCAGTTAACATAAATGATCATAATCTGAGATGGAGTGATAGTGCCTCAGTTTGGCTTGTGGCTTGACCCTTTCACCTGATCCTGATCCGAGGCACGAGAACAAACAGCTCTGGGTCCCTTTTTTCCACCCTCTCGATGTCAGGTTTGAATTTCTTGCAGAGCAGAAAGACCTGAACTGATCAAATTTGCCCAGGCATGAATTAAAAAGGTCTGTCAAGAGACAACATACCTGTACATGTTTAAAATCATCAGCCCAGCCTTCAGCTCATCCTCTCTGAAAGCCCCACTGAAAGTCACTTGTTCAACAACAGAATTCTTGGTTTCAGAAGTGCATTAATTTCTCGCATTTATGAGACCTCTGATTAGTGCAACATAACATTGTATAATTATATCAGCAATACGCTTGATGCAACAGATTCAACATACCCACATATATGGATAACAATATTCACTGAAATGTACCATTTCTGGATTGAAATGTCTCTTCAGTATTTGTACAGAACATATTAGCAAATTGGTAGAAAATGTCTTTGTACAAAGAGGAGCTTGTATAAAGGCACTAAATCATTGGTTACAAAGCCCACTGCGAGTAATTGTGAACTTATTAGCTGCTTTTATCCTGTGCCAGGACCCCTGCTCGTGGCACTGGCTCGTGTGAAGTCGGTCACAGCTGGAAAATAAGCTTGCTGGGGGATTCGCTGAGGCCAGCAACCGGGAAGACCCACGTTTGTTCTGGGTCTTCCTGGCTGGCAGCTTTAGCAAATCTTGATAAGTTCACTCCGGGGTCACAAGCGGCCACACAAGACCCGTGCCTCAAAAGCCAGCACCATCAGCATGGGTCTGAGCACTGTATCAAACTTCCAGTAATGAACCTGTAAATTACCAGGAGAAAGTTCATTCTACGCGCACGCAATGCCTTTGTATCAAATTCGCTCTTCACTTTTTAAAATGAATTGACGCCCCCGTTTAAAGAACAGAGAGAGGGACTTGACACGAGAGTGTCCTGTGTCCACACAAGAACCTCACTCACAGCCTATAGGGTTAAACACCAAACACTGGATGTGACACAGTGAGAGGGAAGAGGAGAAAGAAAAGGGCAAGTGAAAGAGAAGAACGAGAACAATGTTGATCACTGAACCAATAATCAAATATGGGCCGCTCGTGATCTATCACAATAATTTGTAACGATTACAGCCTTGTCCCTAACATGATTATTAGCAGTCAGACCGCACATAGATTCAATCTTTGGTATTGTAACCCTTTGTCTTGATATATGATTAATAAAAGCAATTGAGCTAAAAATAAGGGGCAAAAAAACAGTCACAGGGGGCTCTCCTGTGCTATTAAGCAAGTACCTGCTAGCCAGCCTATAACTATAACATACATAGTAACCTTTGCAAAATCATAACAAGCGGTTCTGTCTAGCTAGAATATTGCTCGATCGGTTCTGTAAGGAATAATCAGATTTGTACTGATGACACACAAGCTGGCCAAGCAGACTGACAGGAAAATGCATGGAGTGGGGGTTGGGAGGACAGCAAAGTATCTCAATTTTTAAATCTAGTTAAATAAATTACCCATTTCAGTGAGTTGGACTGTAGTTACAGCCTTTTGTTCACTGGTAGAAGGTAGGAGATTAAGATGGAACAAATGATTATTTTTTTGCTCCCATTTCTTTTATTACTGGAAAGGAAGGAAGATGCCAATATCTATATCGTTAATATAGGAATCTATTAAGCTGCAGCTACAGTGCGTGTTATTTGATAGTAATAATATAAACTGTATATGTATACTGTACTGAGAAAGTGGAGCCATGTTTGAAAAGCTATTTCTGGGCACCTGTTCAAAAAATAATGGTGTATTATTTTCATAACATGAGCCTTACTACTAATATATTAGCTGGGGCCATTTAGACTTGGCAGATACTTTCCTTTTGTGAATCATATGCATATAAAATGCCAGATAGAGCAATAACTTATGATGTGGTGGCAAGGCTCAGTTGGCAGCACTTGTGCCCGAGCCACGGGGTTATGGGCTCGAGCTCCACGCCAGGACTTGGGCACATAATCTAGGCTGGTGCTCCAACGCGGTGCTGAGGGAGTGCTGCATTGTCGGAGGTACTGTCTTTCGGATGAGATGTTAAATAAAGACCACCGTCTCCTGTTAGAGCAGACAGTAAAGATCTTATGCCACTATTCAAGGAAGAGCAGGGAATTCTCCAAATGTGCTAGCCTAAAATGATCCCTTTGCCAGCACCAAAAATAGATGAACTGGTCTTTCACCTCCTTGTTGTTTGTGAGATCTTGCTGTGTGCAAATTAGCTGTCATGTTTGCTTACAAAACAATGGTGACTGCATTTCAAAACTCATCTATCAGCCGTGAAGCACTTTGGGACATTCAGAGGACATGAAAGGCACGATATAAATATAAGTTATTTTTTTCTTTGGTTGGCAAAAAATTACATAATTATTTCTAACACATTTGATATTTTAACTAAAGCTTAAAAAAAAGCTTTTATAAAACTATATAAAAAAAGATGTGCCTTTATGTTAACTTCAATCTACAAATAACTAGAAGTGTGCAACACTTCAAATGCAAATTTGCTTGTAAACCTTTTCTACTCCAATGAGTATCGAAAGCCCTTGCACAATTCCCGAGAGATGCTTTTCAAAAGTCATATTATTGTGTCTTACTTTTTAATTTATAAAGCACATTGCACAGCAATTTCAACTTTGCATCCATGTTTGGAAAAAGTTAAGTTGACTAAAATCAGACACTTGAGAATTTTTGATTGACTTGATATTGGCAGTGAAGTGGAGCGTCACTAAACTCACTGTGTGTTCTGGGTACCAGGACAACTAGATCCTGACATCAGGTAAGCGGAAGAGGGTGAATTCCTATTAACACACATTAATGATAATCATCAACAACAGAGCTTATGGCATTTCATATTGCAGGCATCCGCAATGCAGTCTGGCACCTGTTCAGACCCATGTTTATAATACTGAGTTATACAACAACAACAACTTGTATTTATATAGCGCCTTTAACATAGTAAAACGTCCCAAGGCGCTTCACAGGAGTATTTTAAGACAAAAAATTTGACACCAAGCCACATAAGGAGAAATTAGGGCAGGTGACCAAAAGCTTGGTCAAAGAGGTAGGTTTTAAGGAGCATCTTAAAGGAGGAAAGAGAGGTAGAGAGACAGAGAGGTTTAGGGAGGGAATTCCAGAACTTAGGACCTAGGCAACAGAAGGCACGGCCACCAAAGGTTGAGCGATTATAATCAGGGATCCTCAAGAGGGCAGAATTAGAGGAGCGCAGATATCTTGGGGGGAGGTTGTGGGGCTGATGGAGATTACAGAGATAGGATGAGGCGAGGCCATGGAGGGATTTGAAAATAAGGATGAGAATTTTGAAATCAAGGTGCTGCATCATGCCAACTTTGCATCATGCTGTGCCCAAGCAAGCAGTTTTGAGCGTGGTAACTTACCCCCCGTGCTCAGACCTCTGCTCACCAGCATCTAAAAATGTCCGTTAAGAAGATAGTATTAGGAAAGAGGCAACAGAGGGTGGTGCTGATTTCTGTTTCCTTTGCCAAACCAGGAGTCTCCGAGGACAGATACTGTGACGCTATGGCGAAGCCCCACACACAGGCTCTGCAGTCTCCTCTCACTCCAGATATCATTCTTCTTGAACTGATGAATGTCTAAGAGCCTTTTTATACTTGGATTCAAAACCAAGGCCTTCGGTTCCCAGTATGCGGCCCAAACCAGCCCTCCATTTTAAAAATGAATCTTCAAAAGTTATACTGCAGCTTGTGCAAAGTAATGCAAGGCCAACTTCTCGAGGTGAGTTTTTCCATATTTTGAATGTTGGATCAATACAATATCATTGGGCTATTAATGACTGGACATCAAAGCCTGGCAAACTTTGTAGAACATAACATGACCTTCCTCCGCCCACACTCATTTAATCTAAGACTTCAGCATTGACTGTCTTGCAGGATGTCTCTAAGATTTAAAACCAGTTGTTTGAAAATATTTGTGCTCATAAATGTATTCATTCAATATTATTAATCCGAATCATACTTCAGGTTGTATAACATGGTAGCTTTCCTCTTTAACAAAGCCGTATTTACTTTGTTCAGTAAATAGTTCAGAGTACGTTTCTCATCCATTCTGCAGGGTTTAATTAACCCACTGAAGTCTGTGGTAGTATCTCGATACCACAACGCATCATTAATATCAGCCAACATTTTCATCCTTTTTGGAATCCTCAAACCTTCAGAATGTTAAAGAAATATTAATCACAATTGTTTCAAATGAGAAACACACCAAACAAAATGTTTTTCTGGATGGGAATGATACAAATTTCTGTATTTTAAACATTTATAAATAGGTATTGTGCTGGCTCAAGGGATCGTCTGTGCTGTTAGCTCTAATGTAACAAATAATCAAACAAATTTTGGATCGCGTTCCGAAGCCCACATTTGAATCCCAGTACTCAACAGTCCTTCATATTTGGTTCCCCAAAAGGAACATTTCAGTCCTGTTGCTGGATTGAGCACTTTGTAGTGGAGCATTTGGAGTGATTAAATTTAGGAGGGGGAACACCAGTAGGTTCGCCCTCTCTTTTCAAAAACAAGCAGCCTGTCAGTGATAATGAAGTGAGATTGACTGCGTTATGGAAAAGTCTGTGACAGTGTACAAGTAGCAGGTAGGGACCTAGCCGTGGTGGGGGGGCAGAAGAAAAACCTACAGGAAACGTAACATGACCTTGCATAGTTTATAGAATTGAAGTCCCAAAGTGTTTGGAGCTAGGCATGCAAATCAAAATATAAGAATGCTGCAATAATTACTTTATTAAAATCATTTTTTAATATTTAGTAATGCATGAATCTATTTCTTGATGGCAAAGCTTGTAAATCAATCTTCTTTGCCTCACTTGCTGATTGGATGAATCTCAAAATGCAAAATAGACATGAAGGGGATTCTGTAGCTTTTACAAGATACCATTCTGTCCTTTTATCATTGGAATATTGTGTAGGGAACAAGCATTGGTTTTAAAATCTGTGGCAGTTGGAGGTTGAAAGCCGAGTGAAATACAGAACACAATTGAATCTTCACACATTACACCCCTATCCCAGCATGCAGTGCGCAAGCGTTGAATCCTGAGGTAATTGGAAAAAAAATGCACCAACAGTGTCATCAGGATCGAGAAGCAGGTGCGCACACTGGGAATGCTTTGCTGCAAGACGTGATAGGCTTCATTCACAGTGGCATGTGTTTTGTTCCTTTTAATCAAATCCTCAGTCTTAAGGCTTCTGCAGAACCTACAACAACATCCCATCCTACACATTCAAACGTCTATTGGTCAAATGTGTGGTAAAACAGACATGAACTTTCATATCACCTTGCTGCCAGCTCCACTTATTGTGACTATAAACTAGGGACACCGACTATAATGAGATTTATCTTTGCTGGTAACTGTTGCCAATACGATGAGCAATGGAGCAGCTGTATGTGCTTCCTTACTAACCCCCTACCCACCCCCCCCAAAATGGTTTGATAGTATTTAATGGCCAGCAGGAAGTAAAAGCCCAGCAAGATATGCAGTTGGCCTGTCTCACTGCACACATTCACTTACATTTCGCTCACCTCTGAGGCAAAAGGCTGTGGGTTCAAGTCCCACTCCAGGGACTTGAGCACATAAAGCTAGGCCGACAGTCCAGTGCAGTGCTGAGGGAGTGCTGCACAGTCGGAGGTGCCGTCTTTCGGATGAGACGTTAAACCGAGACCCCGTCTGCTCTCTCAGGTGGACGTAAAAGATCCCACGGCACTATTTCAAAGAAGAGCAGGGGAGTTATCCCCGTTGTCCTGGGCCAATATTTATCCCTCAACCAACATAACAAAAAAACAGATTATCTGGTTATTATCACATTGCTGTTTGTGGGAGCTTGCTGTGCGCAATTACAACAGTGACTCCACTTCAAATAGTACTTCATTGGCTGTAAAGTGCTTTGAGACATCCAGTGGTCGTGAAAGGCGCTGTATAAATGTAAGTCTTTTTACATTTATTCAGTTACCTTTCCCTTTCTGCCTTCAGCTGACTGCCCGTGGTGCAATTTTTCTGCTGTCTAATATCATGTGGAGGTGCCAATTACAGCGCTGTTTATTAGTTGGAAAGTACACTTTGTGCAAGGGGAGCATCAATTATTTCTGAGCTGCTAGGAAAGTCTATTTGAATCATTATGATAGGATGCTGGGGCTCACAGCAAGTCGAGCACACAGAGAGGCAACACAAATCTAATAAAGTGTGGGTTCATAAAGTGCTGTGTCTGGGCAGAACCCAAAGGATGAATGAACAGGAGTTCTTTTTTACCTTCCCCCCACCCCCCACCCCACCCCGCCACCCCCTTCACTGAAACAACCATCAATTACTCTTATTCTCCTGCACAATCTCATCTAAGTTCATTTTCAAGATGAGGTTTCCTAGTTGGACAGCGAGCGTCCAATCCTCTTCCTGTCTATCAACGCGAGCTCTGTTGCTCTCCTCAGATTGACAGGCTGCGAGTAAATCAATAATAAATTATCAAATTGCAGCCAGCACACATCACATGAAATTTTGGCGTATCCTGTCGGACCGAAAGCCAGCCTGCTTCCACGCTGGATTTGCATATGCAACCCAGTGCAGGCGATGAGCAGGGAATCATTCCGCACGAGCCTCCGTGTCCCTGTTACTGACTTGCAGGAGTCGGGCTCCTGCTCTGTATGTAAAGAGCCTCATGGCCTTCTGGTCAGGAGCGACGTTGTCAAAGAGTAAACAAGGTTCAATTAGCAAAATTACCAATCAGCTTAACAGACACATCTGCCATTCAGTCACTTTATAAAGACTGATGATCAAAGGCAAGAGGTCAGAGGGAAACTGGCAGAATTATTGCCTGGGCAGCAATCAGACTGAAAATAAGGAATGACAGAAAGGTTAACACTTAACAAGGACGCTGAAAAGTGACCAGGTTTCACAGATGAAGGTCGGGGGAAAAGAGGATATATGTGCTATTACACAAATGGCAGAGTACTAGAAATCATTACTGGAAAGGAACAACATAAGCTGCCGAAAGATCACTTGCCGAATGCATCACTTGTATGAAAGATCCCTGATTCAAACAAAATAACCCTCAAAGCAATCATGGGACAGCATAAAATCACCTAGCAGCAACTAGAAGGAAGCATCTATCGCAATATTAGAAATACATTTACAAGAGGAAATAAACTGAAGATTGAAAAATTAAAACAGAACTTTATTTTATTATAAATCAGCAAGTATTGAGCATCAAATACCTTTCCTCCCCGGTTTTATATGCATTCAATTTACGCAAAAGTTATGTTTTTGTCTTCATCCTGATCGATGACCTTAGAGTTAACCTTATATTGAGCCAAGAAACAAGGAGAAATTCATTGCTGAGCACAGCTCTTAAAGCCACCACTGTACGGATTTGCTGCAAATACAGATGCCTCATACCGTGTCTGCACAGTAACTAATAAGCGTCTGATTGAAGTTTTGACTTCTATTAGTCCAGCCAAGGCTAGAGCAATTTTCTTGGTCTGAATGTCCAGGGTTTAGGCTGGGTCCCTTGAGGGCAGGCAGGAAATACCAATAGATAGAATTAAGAGCTGGTGCCCGGCTGCCTTCTGCCTCTTATTAATTCAGTGTCTGCATTACTGATACTGTTATTGTACAAAGGCTGAGAGAGTTCTCGTTTTCGTGAATTTATATATTCACACTGCTTGAGTGCAATGGATATAGACTGTGAAAAATGGAACCAAAGTTGGGAGCAGATCAGTCAGTGATCATAAAGTGTGCAAATGCTACTTGATATTTTCTTTTAAAAAAAAGCAGTGGATAAATTCCTGCTTATTAAAGCAAGCAAAAGGCTCCATTGAGTTCTGTCATTTAATGTACGTACTGCCAACATTCTGGCAAAAAAAATATCTCTGAGCATTATATAGACCCTCAATGGATACGGATGAAAAAAAAAATCTATAGAATTTTCTAGATTCAGTCTTGTGGTCACAAAGGATACCAATCTGTGAGCAAAGAACCATGGGATATTGTTCCCAGCAGGTCAATAAAATGACGGATGGGTCTGAGCTCAGCAGCGGCAGAGGGCACAGACTCTATTCTCTGTTGAAATAGCTGAAAAGACACATTAATACTGCAGTGGACAATATTGGATTGGACTGTCTAGGAATGCACCAAAATAGACTGGAGTAGATTACTAAAACTAGGCCGATACACTTCAATCAAGCAACTGGCCGACCGAGTAAACATGAAGGTGTATATGCAGAGTTATGCTCGTTCCACAAAAGGAATACTGCGTGTCGTATTAAGGCTAATTAATTGACTAGAACTGAAGACATCTTGCACTTAAAACAGCTCAATGAGATAATTCGCCATGGTGAGGGAAACATTTAATTTGTTGCAAATTATATGCGTTTTCATGCTATTAATCTCTTGACCTGCTTTATCACCATTGGCAGTGACCTTCAGACAAACCACAAGCCACAAAGCATTGACCAAAATCTACCTTTCCGGTCCCTCACCACATGTTGTGGTATGTTAATAACCGTTACAATTACTATAAATGATTATAATCTAGATGTTTCCTCCCCCCCCCCCATGGTAATTCCTTCTTGCGATTGCCCTTTTGAAATCCAATTATTTGCTATTTTAATCCCGCCTACCACATTACAACCACTTGTGTCCGTTTCCATTCAACAAAGAGGATGAATAGATCTTAAGACTCGTAATGCAAGAGCGAGAATTTTTTCAGTTGCACAATAAAAGGCATTCCTGAAGATTTCCTCTGGTATTTCTAGTGCAATTATAATGGCGCTCATCTAAAATCTATTTATCAGGTCAGAAGAAGCAGCTAGCAAAGGGAATCTTCACAAATGATTTTGCAATGTAACTGCAAATAGCGACTCTTACCCTCTAGTGTCAGTCTGTGATACATTTCAATGAAGATGCAATAGCCACAGATCAAGATAGGTGCCGAGATCATTTTGTTCCCCAAAATCAACTTCTCCATCTCAACCAGTTGTCCCAACTTTGTGACCTGCCTGAGATGCTCCACCTCTATCAAACATCTCAACCTGTGACCTTCCTGTGTCTTTCCACGTCTGTGAGATCTCCCATCTGGTAACTTGGTTGAGAGTCTCCATCCCTGTGACATGCCCCTCCTGTGACCCAGCAGAGAATATCTATCTTAGCTGTTTTCTATTCACCACAGGATAATTCCGTCAATAATCAGCTCTCTCCATCTTTTTTTCCATAAAACATTTTGGACATGTCAGTCCTCTAGTTATACACCACCTGTTAATGTTAATACAGTTCCTTGAGCATAGGAAAGTACACAATTGGAAAAGGGCAGCTTATCCGGCTAGACCCACAACTCATTGATTTACATTGCCCATTCTATCAAATATTTATTCAATTCTCCTGTGACATTTCCACACTATGGGCCCTTATTCCCTCCATTCCACTCATTTACCAGTTTGTGTAAAGTAATTAATTCTAAACCATCTCTTTTAAACTCTTCTAAGTTTGAGCCCATATCCCCTGATTCTAGCGCTTATTGGAATTTCAAACATATTATGGGGGTTCAGTTTATATACTCCCTTAAATATACTGAATACTTGAACAATGGGTGGAACTTTCAACTTCAGCATAGGTGTAAAACAGGCAGTAGCAGATGGGCTGCCCGGTATACACCCTGCGACTTCAAAATAAAGGCAAATCAGGCAGGGTGTATAACAGGAAGTCGATCTGTAATATCTCCCCTGAGCCTTCTCTTCTTCAGAGTAAACACTTCCAGGCTCTTCAATCTCTCCTCATAGCTCAGATGCCTCAAGTTAGGCTGATCTTTTCTGCACTGTCTCCAACACCTGGACATCCACACTGCGGTGTGGTGACCAGAATTGGGCACAATACTCGAGGTCTGGCCATACTGATGCTTTGTACAGGCTCATTATCATCTCCTGGCATTTGTGCTCTATCCTTCTGGGAATAAATTCCACATCTGATTAGCTTTCTTTGCTGCTGCTCCATGCTGACTGCTGATTTCAGGAGCTGTACCCCCGGATGTCTCTCTTGTGCTGTGTCCTGTAGCCTACAGCCATTTAATTTATACTGTTTATTTCCCTTCCCTAGTCTCATTTCCTTGCACTAGTCCACCTGAAATATAATTTACCACTCATCAGCACTATCTTGCCATCAACCTATCCAGATCTCTTTGGTTTGTCTACTCCATATTGCTTGAAACCCCTCTTAATGTGTCTTAAAAAGCTTTGTTTCTATCCCCAGCTCCAACCCGTGTATATACACTATAATATAATCAGCAATGGTCCCAGCTCTATGACAACCCACTAGTGATCCCTTGTGACTGGACTAGTAATCCAGAGAATTGGGGGAAAAATTCATTATAGCCCCGTTTGGGGCGCTAACTTTTAAAAGTTGAGAAAATTAGTGCCAGGCGCTAATCTTGATATAGCGCTCCATTTCCTTCCTGGAGCACAAAACCGAATTTTTAAAAAGTTGAGAAACATTAGCGTCTGGTGCTAATTTTCTCAACTTTTAAAAGTTGGCGCCCCAGACAGGGCTATAATGAATTTCTCCCACTAGGAGCTCAAATCTCACCATGGCAATTATGAGAATTTAAATTCTGTTTTTTGGTATCAGTAAATGTGACTATGAAGCTGTCAGATTGTCATAAAAACCTAATTAGTTCACTAATTTCCTTTAGGGAAGGAAACCTGCCCTCTTTACCCGGCCTGGCCTATCATAGAAACATAGAAGATAGGAGCAGGAGTAGGCCATTCGGCCCTTCGAGCCTGCTCCGCCATTCAATGAGATCATGGCTGATCATCCAAACCCTAGCACCCGGTCCCTACACCGACAGCCATCCCACCCAAGCCCTATCCCCGTAACCCCACGTATTTAATCCCCCCTAACACTAAGGGCCAATTTTTTTTTTATCATGGCCAATCAACCTAACCCGCACATCTTTGGACTGTGGGAGGAAACCGGAGCAAACCCACGCAAACACGGGGAGAATGTGCAAACTCCACACAGACAGTCACCCGAGGCCGGATTTGAACCCGGGTCCCTGGCGCTGTGAGGCAACAGTGCTAACCACTATGCCACCATGCCGCCCGTGGCAAAAGAATCAGAGGGAAGATGAGGAGGCATTTTTTACGCATTGAGTTGTTGTGATCTGGAATGCACTGCCTGAAAGGGTGGTGGAAGCAGATTCAATAGTAACTTTCAAAAAAGATTTGGATATATACTTGAAAAGGAAACATTTGCAGGGCTATGGAAAGAGCATGGGGATGTGGGACTAATTGGAGAGCTCTTTCAAAGAGCCGGCACAGGTACGATGGGTGAATGGCCTCCTTGTGTGCTGTATGATTCCGTGTGACTCCAGATCCACACCAATGTGCTTGACTCTTAACTGCCCTCTGAAAGTCACTCAGTTATCACCACCTTCTCAGGGCAACTAGGGATGGGCAATAAATGCCAGCCTTGCCAGAGATGCTCACATTCCGAGAAGGAATAATAATTAAAAAATTTATGCCGCTCCATTCACAACCATTCTTTCCTTTCTCTGGCTTAGTCCATTTTCAATCCACCTCGGAAGCTTGCATCTTATTCTGTGCCTTATGGAGTTGTGTGGCACAGTACCAAAATATTTTAAAGAAAGCATGCGGGACTCATAAGTGCATTAGTTTGTGATTCAGTTAATTTCAAGATTTTAATCTTTGATTTACTCCATCTGCTTGATATGTGCTCTTTATTGAAATGTTTTACAGACCATTTCAACTTGCTGATCTTTTTAGTTTCACTCCGTAGGATTTATTTTAGTTAGATATAATGGTGTTCAATATATTGAAGCTGTGTTTATGAATATTCATTAATGAACTTTCTTCCCTAGTAACGACAGTGAATAAAGGTATACAATCAGAATGTTGCAATGTTCTAGACATTACTAACACAGCGTTAAGTGTATCACTGGTAGCTACTCAAAGTTTAAACTTTCACACAAATCTTTCATACCCTTTTTGGCATAATGTTGAGAGCTATGGGAATAGGACTAATTTTGTTTTAGTCTGTCAGTCCTGATAACTACCATCAGTATTACAGTCTCACTCAATGTTGAGATGGTTAGTTATTGTATTTTCAAAGTAACTTAAATGTACCACACTTTGAAATTTTGGAGTTCCTGTTTTGAAATCTATTTTTTCAATTTTTCTGTCCGGGTGACTTATTCTCCCTATAAATATTTGTAATGAAATAGAACTGTACGTCACCGCAGGTCAGCGATATAGAAAGAAGCTCCTCTGGGATATACCCTTCATTGCAACCTACATCAAGGAAGGCATATCACACTATGTAACCTTGATAGCACGGCAGTCACTCGCAACCTGGGCATTTTATCTATTGTGGCGTTATAAACCCTGGCATAAACTCCAGAGGGTTACTAAGTGCTCCACTGATAAAACCATTCAGCAGATTTACGACACGGCATTTTATCAGGAGAGAAAGGATCAAGACTGTGGAAAAGAGGAACAGAATGCAGCCAAAAGGGTTAGGCAGACCGCGCAGAGGATGAAACAGCAAAGATTTGGCCGAGATTTTTTTTTAAAGACTTGCATTCCTATAGCGCCTTTCACGACTACCGGACATCTCAAAGCACTGTTACAGCCAATGAAGTACTTTTTGAAGTGCAGTCACTGTTGTAATGTGGGAAACGCGGCAGCCAATTTGTGCACAGCAAGCTCCCACAAACAGCAATGTGAAAATGACCAGATAATCTGTTTTTGTTATGTTGGTTGAGGGAGAGACATTGGCCAGGACACCAGAGATAACTCCCCTGCTCTTCTTTGAAATAGTAGCATGGGATCTTTTACGTCCACCTGAGAGAGCAAACGGGGGCTCAGTTTAACATCTCATCCGAAAGATGGCACACCCGACAGTGCAGCACTCCCTCAGCACTGCACTGGAGTGTCAGCCTAGCTTTATGTGCACAAGTCTCTGGAGTGGAACTTGAACCCACAACCTTCTGACTCAGAGACGAGTGTGCTACCCACTGAGCCACAGCTGACACAGAAAAAAGTCTTTCCCAACTATAATGCCCCTCCTGTGACATCAACTTTCTTTCCTCCATTTGGTAGGTCTCCCTGATGGCACAGAAATTAATGCTGCCATAAACCCCATGCCCCATTGCTGTATAATTGTAGCACATATGGCCTATGCCACCACACCACTGGACTTACATAACCATGTATCACACATTATATTACATTTTCCAAACATCTTTTTGTCACTCCATCAGTCTTTCTTATCCAAAACTTTGTTAGGATCAATTGTATACAGTGTGAATTATTTTAGCTTTAGGTATCTGACTATGTTCAGTCACTTTAACTGCATATTTAGGCCATGGCAAAGTTAGTTACAAATTTGAACCTAGACTGACCTTATTATTGGCTGGCACTGAAGCCATTTAATCACTTTCGTATGTTCAAGCATTCTAGAAGAGAACAAGTCAGGATTAGCACTTTGGGACTGAGCACAGGCAGAAACTCATCTGTGAACCAAACACTTTGTACAATAATTGTCCATTGCACACCTGGATTAATGACTCAAGCTGCTTGAGAGATATTGAAGGAACCTTATTGCAGGTGTGTCCCAGTTGGCTGCTAGTTTATCATTGCTAATGAAACCCCATTCTTGAAATCCGTCTTTCGGATGAGACGTTAAACCAAGGCCCTGTCTTCTCTCTCAGGTGGACATAAAAGATCCCATGGCATTATTTTGAAGAAGAGCAGGGGGAGTTCTCCCCGGGGTCCTGGGCCAATATCCCTCAATCATCACATCGCTGTTTGTGGGACATTGCTGTGCGCAAATTGGCTGCCGTGTTTCTAACATTACAACAGAATACTGTACAGAACATTCCAATTTGGGAAGAACAGTATTGCCTCAAAGTCTTTATCCCTCTGTGGAATTAAAGTTTACACTTCAAAAATACTTCATTGGCTGTAAAGTGCTCTGAGACGTCCGGTGGTTGTGAAAGGCGCTATATAAATGCAGATCTTTCTTTTTTTATTTTCATTTTCAGGAAGTGCGTGTTTTAAAATTATGAATTAATTAATTGAGGGGCAGGCGGGAGGGGGTGAATTATGATGAAAAGTAGGTAATTCACCAGCACTTTGACAAAAGAGGAAAATCCAGGCCATGATCACGAACTCTACTATTTCTGTGAGAAGCGCCATGAATTTTCAGGGCAAAGTTACGTGACCATGGAGCGATTGAAGAGTTCACGGTTACAGTGAATTTTATAAAGAAATGTTACAAGTGATGCTCAGAACTGATGGTATAAATAACAAGCAGAGCCTTTCAGAAAAAATGTGTTCTTTGAGCATTTTACAAGTGAGGAAAAGAATTCTTCCATTTGCCTTTGCCTATTTCATGTTAGTTCCTTTTTCCCAGCAATTTCTTTAACCCTCCAAGTACTGAATTCCAAAAACATCTCCAAACATCAGCTTCTCTGAGCTTCTGAGTTATAAAGGATGCAACAACAAAAAAGACTTACATTTATTTAAGCAGCTGATCACACCTCTCAGAAACATACCCTGAATTACTTTTAAAGGCAGTAACTGTTATATGGGCAAATGCAGCAACCATTTAGTGCACAGCAAGTTTCCACAAACAGCAATGCAATGACAGACCAGTGACAATGGGTGAGGGAAGAATGTTGGCTGGAACGCCTCAAGAGTTGGGTAATACAAAGTATTTACAGCACAGAGATAGGCCATTCGGCCCAACAGGTCCATGCTGGTGTTACAACATTACAACAGTGACTCCACTTCAAAAGGACTTCATTGGCTGCAAAGCGCTATGAGACGTCCAGTGGTCATGAAAGGCGCTATACAAATGCAAGTCTTTCTTTCTTTATGCTCCACATACACCTCCTCCCACCCCTCTTTACATGACCCATCAACATATCCTTCTATTCCTTTCTCCCTCCTGTGTTTATCTAGCTTCCCCTTAAATGCATCTATGCTATTTGCCTCAACTACTCCCTGTGGTAGCAAGTTCCACATTCTAACTATTCTCTAGGTAAAGAAGTTTCTCTTGAATCCCTATTGGATTTATTAGTGACTATCTTAGATTTATGGCCCCTAGTTCTGATCTCGCCCGCAAGTGGAAACATCTTCTCTATGTCTACCCTATCAAACCCTTTCATAATCTTGAAGACCTCTATCAGGTCACCCCTCAGTCTTCTCTTTTCTACAGAAAAGAGCCCCAGCCTATTTAATCTTTCCTCATAGGTATAACCTCTCAGTTCTGGTATCATTCTGGTAAATCTTTTTTGCACATCCTTTTTATAACATGGAGACCAGAACTGTTAACAGTATTCCAAGTATGGTCTAACCAAAGTTCTATACAAGTTTAACATAACGGCTGCGATTTCGCCGACCGAGGTGGGTCCGGGGCGGCCAGGGTCGGTGTCGCGGTCCCAGCCCGCTGCCTACTGCAGCCCACACTCTCCAAGTGATTTTATGTTAATAGGACTTATTAAGCCCACCCTGCGAGGTTCCCAGCCAATTAAAAGAAAGCGGTCTGATGACATCATTTGATGATGCGTCATCAGCCGGTTTCCTTAAAGGGACCATGTCCAAATTGATTTTGACAGTTGTGCTGTCAGTGTTCTACAGCATTGAGATGCTGCAAACACTGACAAGCGCTGCACAGCTGGACTCAGGCTCTCCCATGAGTCACAGCATGCAGGGAGGTTCTCTTCCCTTCCCATGGGCGGAGACATCCCCAGGAGATCAACGCAGTCTGGTTGCACATTGCACAGGAAGACTTAAAGCAGGGATGTCGTCAGGAGGACCAGGCTGCAGTGGTGCAAACCTTTCAATGATCTCAGGAGATCACAAAACATTACTGCAAAGCCACACTCAACCTCATCCTGTTGTGCCACTCATCACATCCACATCACTCTGCCTTCCCTACCCTACTCCTGCACATCCTTACTCACACCAACTTACCTTGCACCTCCACCCATCCCTCTCTATCTACATTATCACTACCCCATCTCACTAGCCACCCCTCACACTCACCCTCATCCTACTGCAAGCATACCAATGACAACACACAAGGGTAGGCACTTAGGTGGCTTAGCCAATGCACATGTGAAGTTTCTGGTAATGTGCTGTCAAACATTGAAATCTTTGCGTACTTGGACAGATTTGTGTGCACCTTTGGAAGTGGCTTAGTGAGTTGCAGTGAATGGTGAGGCATAAGGGTACCCCGCCCCTCCGCACCCCACAATGATGATGAGTGTGAAAGGAATGGCTTGGGCATTGTAGGAATGCTTTATGGTGTTGGTGTGGAGTGATGCCAACCTGGCGCATCATGTGGCAGCCAGGGTGTATATCGTCAAGTGAAGTAAATCTGGCCATGGTGAGGCCATCCCTGGTGTCCCGGGCAGCAATGTGGTCAGGTGCTGATGCCCTGTGTCCTGTGCAGCATCAGGTGATTGTGGAGAAGGCTGGTGTTGTTGTTGTTTCTGCTGGTGTGCCCGGTGATGCTGGTGTTGGGGCTGATCTTGGTGGGATTCTGAGGACCAAGGGCACCATGCTGATGGAATAGATGGCAGGTGAGGTTGAGATGACAGAAGCGATCTGTCAATGGTGAGAGAGGTTGTTCCAATGAGGTGGCACTGGATAGAGAGTTGGCTCCAAACACTTGCAAGCTGCAGGAAGCTCAATATGTCTTCCAAATGCAGTAACCAACAGTTTCTGAGCTTTGAAAGTGAACAGCTGTAACATGGGATCTTTTATACAACTTTGGCAGCTGTCAGATCATGCGATAATTCAATGCTGAACCCACTCACGACATGCTGAGCTATCGTGTTTCCCGAGCAGCAGGTAACCCATGGGGGAGCACATAAAATTGAAATGTAGGCATAAAATAACAGTTAATTGGATGTTAACAACCCATTTAATGATGTGAATTGCCTTCCCTGCCACTTGGTGTCGGGTTTGTTCAGCACCGACAGACCCGACACCTGGGAGACTCACGTGGGGGCGGGTTGACAGCAGGTTCCCTACCCGCTGTCAATCTTTGCTCTTTTGACAGCTGACCCGCCTCTGAACCCGCCCCCTGAGCACCAGCAAAATTCAGCCCGATATCTCTGCTTTTCAATTCTATCCCTCTAGAAATAAACCCCAGTGCTTTGTTTGTTTTGTTTATGGCCTTATTAACCTCCATCGTGACTGAGTGATTTGTGTATCTGTACCCCCATGATCCCTCTGTTCCTCTACCCCATTTAGACACTAGGGCCTAGAAATTCACTTTGGGGCGGCCAGCTCGCTCGCGCCCAAAAGTTAGCGCTGGGCGGGGAGCCATTAGCAATCGTCAGATATTCAGTGTTAGCGCCCCAAATCGGAACCGGGCGCTATACCAGGGTGTGCCCGCCTCCGCTTGGGGCGCTGACACTGAATTTCAGCGCTCTTGGCGCCGCTGCGCCAGCCGCTGCGGAGCGGCAGGCTGCGGTACTGCAGGCCTCCTCCTTCTCTTAAGGGGGAGCTGCCTGCAATGGGGAGATCGCCGCTGGAGAGTGCTGGCAAATGAGCCCGGCACCACGGAGAAGTGCCGGGTTCGCGGAAAGCAGCCGGCAATGCCACGGGGGGGTGGGTGGAGGAGGCCGGGGAAGGAGGTGCGGGCAGGCGGCCGCCGAAAAAGCGGCCGGCCGCACCTTCCCCTTTAAAGCGCCCCACTAAGGCTACAGCACGGCCCCGTTTTTTGGTCGCTGTTTGCGGCCGCTTCGGAGGAGGCGGCCGCTACTAAATATGGGGATCGGGCCGGTTTCGGGGCAGAACCAGGGCACTGCGCACACCGATGACGTCATCGGTGCCGGCGCAGCGCTAACGGCTACCGCCGCCAATACCGCTGCGCTGAATATCAGCGCAAACTCATTTTTGGCGCAGAAGCCCTCTTTAGGCGGTAACTGGCCGCAAAGCTGGCAGCGCCTTAATGAATTTCTAGGCCTATTATTTTCCAAGGAATATGTGGCCTCCTTATTCTTCCTACCAAAATGTATTACCTCGCAATTTTCTATATTGAAGTTCATTTGACAATTACACGTCCATTGTGCAAGTTTATTAATGTCTTCCTGTATTTGGTCACAGTCCTCCTCTGTATTAACTACACTCCCCAATTTGGTATCATCCGCAGATTTTGAAATTGTGTTTCTGACTCCCGAGTCCAAATTGTTTATGTAAATGGTGAGCAACAGTGGTCCCGGCCCCGACCCCTGTGGAACACCGCTTCCCACCATTTACCAGTCTGAGTAACTACCTTTAACTGCTTTTATACAACAAAATACACATTTCATTTGAACGTCTTAAGCAAAGTTGAATTCCAAATGAAAGTCAACTGCCCTCTGTCATGTCAGATAATATCTGGACACAAATAGCTCTACAGGACTTTTTGATTCAGTAGAAAACATTTTGCACTTGCCCTCCTCTTTGTTTAAGGTGTTTCCCTGCACCAACCCCAGTTGAGAGGGTGAGCAGGTGACTGATCTTGAGCAAATAGCCTGACAGTGGAGGAGGCTGGTGAAAGACAATGCCTTGTCCAAAGTGTCTTTCCCCCTTGATGGCACACAAATTAGTCCAACCATAAACACATGCCTCCTCACTGTCTAATTACTGCCGAAATGGACTGCACCACCAGGACTTACCTAACTACATACATAACATTGTACTCAATTTTACAAAGATGTTTTTGTCTATCTCCTTTTTACCAAAAATAAACTTTGTACTAAGTAACTGAATTGTAAACATGAATTATTTTAGCCTTAGGTGGGTCTGACTAGTTTCAGTCACTGTAACTGTGCATTTAGGCCAAGGCAAAATTAGACACAATCTTGAACATTGTAATATCGGCCCGTATATTCCGATCCCTACGGGTGGGTACGCGTGGTGGGTTCGGAGGGCTCCCGAAATATACACACCTCGAGAGCCCTCAGGTAAGTCCGTAGATTTTTTCCAGATCGGAGGCCTCCGCAAGCAGGAAGCCTCCGATCGGAAAATACGGCCCATCATCTTTTTTGGGATAGAGTATGACTAATTTGAGACATGACGTGGTAATTGTAGCATGCTTGGGAACATAGCAACAGGAGGAGGCCATTTAGCCCCTCGAGCCTGCTCTGCCATTCAATGAGATCATGGCTGATCTTCTACCTCAACTCCACTTACCTGCCGTAGCTCCAAAATCCCTCGATACCCTTACCCAACAAAAATCTAGTGATCTCAGTCTTGAAAGCTCCAATTGTCCCGGCATCCACAGCCTTTCGGAGGATAGAATTCCAGATTTCCAGGGGAAACAGGTGACCTATGGTTCCAAAAGCTCTCCACCACTGGAGTTTTTCTGGTGTAATTTCTGGGTCTGCTTTAGATTTATTGATAGAGATCGATTGCTATGATTAGTCAACAACTCCATCATTGTATCACATGACTACCAGGATGGTAGAAGATCAACTAGATGGACCTTGGTCTTTTTTCCGTCTAGAAATTCCTATGTTCCTATGATTAAACTTATTATTGTTCTTTCCCTGGGAATTATCAAGCGAATATTGGCTGCATTGTGCAAACAAGGGTAGATAAATGGAACGATGCGAGGCTGATTTCCCAATCGGGCACTCCAGTCGATTCTTGTAGGGAAACTGTGGGCTGGCAGCCCTGATTTTCTGTCCATTAATTTTCTGACCAGTGCTCCCTGGACATTGATCCCTGCCTGGAGCACCCAATCGGAGAGTCTGCCCTGTATTGGCATGAGGTTTTAACTGGAATCTTACACCTCGGCCACGGGGAACAAAAATAATTTCAAACTTAATACTATTTTGTTCTCTGCCTCTCCTGCCACATGATCTCCCCTTTCCCTTGAAGCTGCTGACTTATGTTGGGATACAATTCTATGAGAGCTGATCATCCTCATCCAAGAGTCCATTCTTCATTCGCAAACCTTAGAAGTGACTATTGGCAGGGAGACATAGAAACATAGAAGATAGGAGCAGGAGTAGGCCATTCGGCCCCTCGAGCCTGCTCCACCATTCAATGCGATCATGGCTGATCATCCAAATTCAGTACCCATTCCCTGCTTTCTCCCCATACCCCTTGATCCCTTTAGCCTTAAGAAATATATCCAACTCCTTCTTGAATATATTTAATGTATTGGCCTCTACTGCCTTCTGTGGTAGAGAATTCCACAGGGTCACCACTCTCTGGGTGAAGAAATTCCTCCTCATTTCTGTCCTAAATGGCCTACCCCTTATCCTTAGACTGTGACCCCTGGTTCTGGACTCCCTGACCAACGGGAACATCCTTCCTGCATCTAGTCTGTCCAGTCCTGTCAGAATTTTATAAGTTTCAATGAGATCCCCTCTCATTCTTCTAAACTCCAGCGAGTACAAGCCCAATCGACCCAATCTCTCTTCATACTTCATTCCTGCCATCCCAGGTATTAGCCTGGTGAATCTTTGCTGAACTCCTTCCATGGCAAGAACATCCTTCCTCAGATAAGGCGACCAAAACTGCACACAATACTCAAGATGTGGTCTCACCAAGGCCCTGTACAACTGCAGCAAGACATCCTTGTTCCTGTACTCAAACCCTCTCGCTACGAAGGCCAACATGACATTTGCCTTCTTAACCGCCTGCTGCACCTGCATGCTTACCTTCAGCGACTGGTGCACAAGGATGCCCAGGTCTCGTTGCACTTCCCCTTCTCCCAATCTATTGCCATTCAGATAATAATCTGCCTTCCTGTTTTTGCCACCAAAGTGGATAACCTCGCATTTATCCACGTTAAATTGCATCTGCCATGCTTTTGCCCAATCACCCAACCTTGTCCTCATCTGCGGTCCAGATGCTTGCACTTCCCATCAGGAATCACTGGCTAACAATCAGGAGCTGATTGTCCTCCTCCCTACATAAGGACTACTGAACTAGTTATAGCCACCTACCAGCCCCCCAATCTGAGATCAGCTAACTGATGCACTATCAATTGCTACAAAAGACTGGAGATTGAGTAAGTAATAAACAGGCTTTTATTACCAAAGAACAGAGCATGCCTCTTGGGGTTGCCTGGTATCCAAAAGGGCCGGAGGCTTCTGAGCAGCGACCTTTATACCCAGCCATGAGGGTGGAGCCAGGGGCGGAGTCAGCTGAGGCATGCACAGACAAGTACAACAATACTAACAACAGTGGTTTACCACATTCACCCCTTGTTTAGAATTGAGTCCGGCGGGGTGAAGTGCACTAAAAATTCGTGTACTGAAGTCTATCAGGAGGCCTTGTAAGCCGTCCTGAGCGTCGCAGCAGCGGCGGTGATGGTGCAGCATCCAACGGTGAACCCGGTGTCTCGTTCAGAGGAGGTGTAGCAGGTGGCGGACCCTGGGGCTGCTGCATGCCGTCTACAGGGGTCAGAGCATGGGTAATGGGAGGTAGCGATGGTGGTCTCTCAGAGGCACCCGAAGGTGCGAGGTCTCGTGCGGGGACTGTGTCCTGGGGGTAGGCAGGAGTAGCGGTGGGTGGCGAAGAGGGTGTTTCAGGAGCACCTGCAGGTGCGAGGTCTCGAATGGAGACTGTGTCCTCCCGCCCGTCCGGGTACACCACGTAAGCATACTGCGGGTTAGCGTGGAGGAGGCTCACCCTCTCGACCAGGGGGTCCGCCTTATGGGTCCTCACGTGCTTCCGCAGTAGGACGGGACCTGGAGAAGTCAGCCATGTTGGTAGCGAAATTCCCGACGTGGACTTCCTGGGGAAGGAGAACATTCTCTCGTGAGGAGTGGCATTGGTGGGTGTACAGAGCAGCGACCGAATGGAATGGAGCGCCGCAGGGAGGACCTCCTGCCAGCGGGAGGTCGGAAGGCCCTTAGATTTTAAGTTTAAAAGGACTGCCTTCCAGACTGTCGCATTCTCCCTTTCCACCTGGCCGTTACCCCGGGGGTTGTAGCTGGTGGTCCTGCTTGTAGCAATGCCTCTCGCGAGCAGGTACTGCCGAAGTTCGTCGCTCATAAAAGATGAGCCCCTGTCGCTATGGATATAGCTAGGGAAACCGAACAAGGCGAAGAGGTCATTCAGACATTTAATGACCGTGGTACTGGTCATGTCCGAGCAAGGGATGGCAAACGGGAAACGGGAGTACTCATCAATTATATTGAGGAAGTACACATTGCGGTCAGAGGAGGGGAGGGGCCCTTTAAAATCGATGCTCAGCCGCTCGAAGGGGCGCGTGGCTTTGATCAGGCTCGCTCTGTCTGGCCTATAAAAATGCGGCTTGCACTCGGCACAGATCTGGCAGTTCCTGGTCATGGTCCTGACCTCCTCGATGGAGTAGGGCAGGTTACGGGATTTGATAAAATGGAAGAACCTGGTGACCCCCGGGTGGCAGAGGTCATTGTGGAGGGTCTGTAGCCTATCAACCTGCGCGTTGGCGCACGTACCACGTGATAGGGCATCTGGGGGCTCATTGAGTTTCCCGGGCCGGTACAAGATATCGTAATTGTAGGTGGAGAGTTCGATTCTCCACCTTAAGATCTTGTCATTCTTGATTTTGCCCCGCTGCTTATTATGAAACATAAAAGCCACTGAACGCTGGTCAGTGAGCAGGGTAAATCGTTTTCCGGCCAGGTAATGCCGCCAATGTCGCACGGCTTCCACAATGGCCTGGGCCTCCTTTTCGACAGAGGAGTGTCGAATCTCGGGGCCCTGGAGGGTCCTTGAGAAAAAGGCCACGGGTCTCCCCGCCTGGTTAAGGGTTGCAGCTAGGGCAAAGTCGGATGCGTCGCTCTCCACTTGAAAAGGGAGGGACTCATCCACAGCGTGCATTGTGGCCTTCGCAATGTCTCCTTTTATGAGAGTGAAGGCTGCACAGGCCTCTGCTGTCAGGGGGAAGGAGGCGGACTTGATGAGGGGTCGGGCTTTATCCGCATAGTTGGGCACCCACTGCGCATAGTAAGAGAAAAACCCCAGGCATCTCTTCAGTGCTTTCTGGCAGTGGGGGAGGGGGAGCTCCATAAGGGGGCGCATTCTATCGGGGTCTGGGCCGATGACTCCGTTCTCCACTACGCAGCCAAGAATAGCAAGGCGCGTAGTACGAAACATACATTTGTCTTTGTTGTATGTGAGATTCAGCCGCTGGGCCGTCCGGAGGAATTTCTCTAGATTAACGTCGTGGTCCTGCTGGTCGTGGCCGCAGATGGTGACGTTGTCTAGATATGGGAAAGTGGCCTGGAGCGCGTTCTGGTCAACCATCCGGTCCATCTCCCGTTGGAAGACAGAAACTCCGTTGGTGACGCCGAAGGGAACTCTGAGAAAGTGATAGAGCCGACCGTCAGCTTCAAAAGCTGTGTACTGGCGGTCCTCAGCCCTGATGGGGAGCTGGTGGTATGCCGACTTCAGATCAATCGTCGAGAACACCCGGTATTGTGCTATCTGATTGACCATGTCAGATATGCGGGGGAGTGGATATGCATCCAGCTGGGTGTAGCGGTTGATCGTCTGGCTGTAGTCAATAACTAGGCGCTGTTTGCCGCCAGCCTTCACCACCACCACTTGTGCTCGCCATGGGCTATTGCTGCTCTCGATAATCCCTTCCTTCAGGAGTCTCGCTACCTCGGATTTAATGAAACCCCTATCCCCGGCACTGTAACGCCTACTTTTGGTAGCGATGGGCTTACAGTCGCGGGTGAGGTTAGCGAACAAGGAGGGGGGGGAGACTTTAAGGGTGGAGAGGCTGCAAATGGCGCGCGGCGGGCGATTTAAAAACTGCTGGCTGCAGACTGTGAGAGGGGGGAGGGGTCCACCATACGCTAAAGTGACACTCTTAAGGTGGCACTGAAAATCCAACCCCAGTAGGACGGCAGCGCAGAGATGGGGCAGGACCAGAAGTTTAAAATTTTTGTATTCAGTACCCCGCACTGAAAGAGTCACCATACAGTAGCCACCGACGTCCGCTGACTGGGCTTTGGAAGCCATAGAGATGCGATGACGCGTCGGCAGGACCGGGAGAGAGTAACTGCGCACCGTGTCGGGGTGTATAAAACTCTCCGTGCTCCCGCTGTCAAAAAGGCAGGTAGTGGCGCAGCCGTTTACCGTAATGTCCATCATGGACCTGGACAGTTGATGCGGGAGAGATTGATCCAGCGTCACGGAAGCCAGCGTATGTTCAAGCGTGTCGATGCGGTCGTCCGATGAGGCGGTGGTGGAGTCCGGGTCCCCCGTAACCAAAGTCGGAGGCGTCCAAGATGGCGGACAAAATGGCGGCGCCCACGGTCCCCACGCGGCTGGGGGAGCCCAAGATGGCGGACAAGATGGCTGCGCCCACGGTTCGCACGCAGCGCTGCTGGCGTTAGCGGTCTTCCCTTTGCAGGCGCTAACGTAGTGACCTTTCTTCCCGCAGCCGGAGCAGGTAGCATTCTTCGCGGGGCAGCGTGCTCTAGGGTGTTTAGCTTGGCCACAAAAATAGCATTTTTGTGCCTTGGACATCGCTGCAGCAGTTGGAGGTGGCGGTCCCATGGCCCAAGATTGCGGCGTCCACGGCGCGGGGCGATGAGGGGAGAAAGCGTCCATATTTCTGTGGGCCGCGTCGAGCGAGAGCGCGAGGGACACTGCCTTTGTCAGGTCTATTTCACCCTTCTCCAGCAGCCTCTGCCGGGAGTAGTCGGACCTTAGACCCGCAACGAAAGCGTCTCGTATCAGTCCCTCCGCATGTGCCGCGGCCGATACTTCCTTGCAGTCGCAGCCGCGTCCGAGTACCCGCAGTGCCCGTAGGAAGGCTTCCACCGATTCCCCGGGCTGCTGTCTGCGAGATCTTAAAAGGTGCCTGGCATAGACCGTGTTAACCGGGCGTGCATACTGCCCTTTCAGTAGGTCGATAGCCGCCGCGTAGGTCGTCGCATCTTGGATTAAAGTATAGACTTGGTGGCTCACCTTCGAGGCCAGGATTTTCAGTTTATTTTCATCAAGAGTCACGGTCGAGGCTTCCAGATACGCCTCAAAGCAACGCAGCCATTGTGCGAATTTAGTCGACGAACCCGCTTCTTGGGGGTCTAGGTCCAGGCATGTTGGTCTGAGGGCTCGCAGCAGCGCCTGCTGCTCAGCGTTTTGCGCCATCGGTTGATCAGCATCCGCAGCCAACATTTAACTTTGGTAATAAAATTGATGCACTATCAATTGCTACAAAAGACTGGAGATTGAGTAAGTAATAAACAGGCTTTTATTACCAAAGAACAGAGCATGCCTCTTGGGGTTGCCTGGTATCCAAAAGGGCCGGAGGCTTCTGAGCAGCGACCTTTATACCCAGCCATGAGGGTGGAGCCAGGGGCGGAGTCAGCTGAGGCATGCACAGACAAGTACAACAATACTAACAACAGTGGTTTACCACACTAACTCAGCATGGACCAGCAGCTGAACTGGAGTTCTTCCTGGTCTGTAGGGCTCAGTAACGTATCAGATGGCTCATCTACTCTTGGAGTCATCAGGGGAGCTCTTCAAAGCAATGGGGCTCTGTCTTGTCTTATGGTGCTGCACAGCGAGCATTCATCTAAGTCTACAACGAAATTCAGAGCTTCTGAGTCCCACAATACAGGAAACTCTTGATTTACCGGCACCTAAATAACCGGAAATCTCTGTTAACCTGCAAAATTCAGGAGTAGGTTCAGGTAAGTTTTACTTCATATTAGTGGCCATTCCTGGATCTGTGGCTGTGCAACTGGGGTTCCTGCACCTGTTGCTAAGCAACAGGGATGCCTGGATCTTGTGGCCGGGGTTCCTGCACCTGTTGCTAAGCAACAGGGACGCCTGGATCTTGTGGCCGGGGTTCCTGCACCTGTTGCCAAGCAACAGGGAAGCTTGGATCTGTTGCTGTGTACGGGGCTCTCGTACCTTTTACTATACCTCTCTGTAATCTGGACTTTTTGATAAACCGGCACCACGCCGGTCCCGTCGGTGCCGGATAAAAAAGAGTTTCCTGTACATCACTTCAATATAGCCTTGTATTATGCAACACTTCACATGTCACTATGTCATTATGAGGGGCGAGTTAGCTAAGGTAGATTGGGAAACTACATTAAACGTATGATGGTAGAGAAGCAATGGCTAGCGTTTAAAGAGTTAATACATAAGTTACAACAAATATACACTCCTTTAAGGCACAAAAATCCCACAGGAAAAGTGGTCCAACTGTGTCTAACAAGAAAAGTTAAAGATAGTATTAGATCAAAGGAAGAGGCTTATAATGTTGCCAAGAAGACTAGTAAACCTGAGGATTGAGAGGATTTTAGAATTCAGCAAAGGAGGACCAAGAAATCGATAAAGAAAGGGAAAATAGAATGTGAGAGTAAACTATCGAGTGACATAAAAACAGACTGTAAAAGCTTCTATAGGTATGTAAAAATGAAAGGATTAGCGAAAGTAAATGTGGGCCCCTTACAGGCTGAAACAGGAGAAATTATAATGGAGAATAAGGAAATGGCAGAGAAATTAAACAAATACTAAGGCCACGAATTTAATTGTGTTGAGGGGGCAGGTTTGGAGGTGGGTCTGTAGCGAAAATCGGAGAAATTGGGAGTGGGCTGCGAACCCGCCTCCACGCGACTTTGGGAAGTGTCAGGTCAACCGCTCCCGAACTGACCCAACACCAAACGGCGGGACAGGTTGTTAAGCCAGTTAACAAGTCATTAAATGTCAGGATAATCCTATTTTAAAGGGCTGATCAGATTTTGGAGGTTTTTCAACATGCTGCCCGCCTTCATAAAAACACACCAGCTAAATCAAGCCGGGTTGAGCTAAGACCTGAAATGCCACAACTTAGTGGTTTGAGGTTTGGGAGACATTTTGCAGCTCAACTAACCTTGCGAGTGTTGAGTCAGAAATCCATCTGCTGTGTGACTTCCTTGGAAGACCCTCGGGCCACTTTGTCTGAGCGCACACAACCTCCATTCCTCGACTGAGATATATACCAGCGGTATGGGAACCATTTATATCCTCTCATCCTGGTCGTCAGATTCGGAGGAAGAGCAGCCGCGGCAGCAGCACAACCAGGCACAGCAGCAGCAACAGCAGAAGCGCCAACCTTCTCCTCAGCCTCCTGATGCTGCACAGGGCAGAGGGCGTCAGCGCAGGTCTGCACCTCGCACAGGAGATACCCCAACACCGGCTTTACAGGCAGAGGATGAGCTTCCTCAACATGAGTGAGCAACAGTGCCAAAGGAGGCTGAGACATTCGCGAGATGTAGTCGCTGACATCTGCGCAATGCTGCACCAGCACCGGGAGCCCAGAGGAGTGGGTGGACACTCCTTACCAGTGGCTGCCAAAGTCACCACCACACTCAAATTCTGTGCTTCAGGCTTCTTCCAGGGATCATCTGTAGACATCTGCGGCATCTCCCAGCTGGCTGCAGATGCCTGCATCACACAGGCCACCGATGCCCTCTTTGCAAAGGTGCCCAATTACATCCACTTCTCCACGGATGAAGCAAGTGTAACTGCGCGTGCGGTTGGCTTTGCACACGTGGCAGGCTTCCCAAGGGTGCATGGCGTCGTAGACTGCAGACATGTGGCCATTAGGGCACCCCATCACAACCCAGCTGCATTTGTCAACTGCAAGGTATTCCACTCCCTTCACGTCCAGCTGGTGTGTAACCACAGGAACATCATCATGCATGTTTGCACCAAGTACCCTAGCAGTTGCCATGACTCCTTCGTCCTGCGGCAGTCTACTGTGCCTCAGCTCTTCAATCCACCAACCCACCTTTCCAGATGGCTACTTGGCGACAAGGCTATCCCCTGAAAAAATGGCTCATGACACCGATGAGGCCAGCAAACGAGGCTGAGAAGCGGTACAATGTGAGCCACATTTCCACCAGAAGCATCATGGAGCAAACCATCAGCTTTCTCAAAATACGATTCAGATGCCTCGACAGATCTGGTGGAGCCCTGCAGTATGCACCAGCCATGGTGTCCTGCCCAACATTGCACAGCAGCATGGCTTAGCGCTCCCTGAGGAACAAGTGGCTCAGCACAGAGTATCCTCGGAAGAAGAGGAGGAGGATGAGGAGGAGGCGCACCTTGTGGGTCCGGATGTGACCAAAGCAGCAGCTCTCAAGCTCATTGCTGGCCGTCATGCAAGGGATGCACTCATCCATGCCGGATTCACGTAAGCTTACTTTTCAACCACAGGTGGCTACCATATGGCTATGCATGTGTACGCGACCTTCCTACAATGCCATACATTATCTCTGCAATAAACGGTTGTTTCCTATTACTTTCACCATCGTCATTACAAATGCAAGTCGCCCTGAGCCCTCAATGTGCAATTTCCATTTCCCAGAACACATAGGCCAGACCTTCAACAGTTTGTCATCACTTTTGTTTACTACATTCACAAAAGCATGACAATGCAAAATATTAAACAGAACCAAAAACAACAGAACAAAACACCCAAGTGACTCCCCTTGTGACTATTTGTGCTTTATCGGTCTCTTACACGTGCTTCCTCTGTGGGTCTCTGAGCGAGGGCTCCGCAGTGGCATGGTCGTGTGAGTACTTGGAGAGGAGCCCACACTTCTGTGTTGCCTGCCACTAACATCCCTCTCATGGGTCAGCCGCACTTCAGTGCTAGCAAGTAGCTGGAGAGCGCCTTGCTGCACATCAGGGGGGCCATGAGGACTCGTATCTGTACTGGTAGTCCTCATAACAAGGACGTCCATGAAGCTCTGGTGTCTCTCCTCAATAGATGCCCGTCTCTCCTCCATAGCAGACAATCTATTTTCAAGAGTCACCATGTTTTCGTGAGTCTGGCCTCCATGGCGGTTGCCACCCTCTCCATGGCAGAACATTCATGCGCCATTGCCTCCACAAAGGCAGTGCTCATGTTAGAGATGGACTCCTCCATTCTCTGCACACTCGCAGTTACCCTGGATGCAAACCCTGTCAGAGACTCTTGCACTTGTGGTTGAAGTTCCAGCACCGCTCTCTTTCTGGATGGCCCCAGAGGCACAGCGTCTACATGCAGCTGAGCAGAGCTAGGAGCACCCTGCGACCTCCGATGAGGAATCTCCACTGCTGTCGCTGTCTCCACCATCTGCTGATGCTCACTTGTGAGCTGTGATATACCAGGTGACAACACTACTCTATGTCGCAAAGGCCCCACCGAAGTGTGCGTTGCTGCGCTGGTGCTGGGTGCGCTGAGTCCTGGTGAAGCTGCTCCCTCAGAGGCTGCAGGTTCCTCTGACGAGTCGTCTGGCTCTTCCTCCTGGACAGTGGGGAGGGGGGCTCTCGATGGTCCGGTGGGAGTGTAAAGGCATGAGTTAGGCATCTGATTTTGACGCAGCGGACACATCCTTTTGTGCAGATGATACAAAGCAAATCTCTATGAACTTCATATGGCATTGCAGTCAATCATTAAATCTAAATGAGAGGGATGAAACTCTATTCTGTCAACAGCTTTGTCTAGTGCACCCGTCTCTCCGACTCCCACTTCCAGCTCCTCGCCACCTCCAACGATGCCGTGCACAGCCTCCTCAGCACTTGTCAATGTCACGAGGGATGGTGGGCCTCCTCCTGTCTTCACTCTCTCCCTCTTATTGTGGGCTATATTTTCCTGCAAGGAGGGACACAAGTGGAGTTTCAGCGAGAGTGATGGAGTGACTGTGAAGAAACCATAACATAGAAGGTTAGAGGGAGACGAGGATGGAGTGAGATGCCAAGAGGAAGCTGGCTCCCTGTGCGTTGTTAGTTGTTGTCAATGCATAACAGTGAGAGCGAGTGTGAGGGGTGCATAGTAGGATGGTGAAGTGATTCAGTACAGAGAGAGAGATGGATAGGTAAGGGTGCAAGGGAAGTAAGGGTATGGTGGGATGTGGAGGAGCAGGCTTACAAAGAAGAGTGCTGGTGATGAGAAGAGAAGTGTGATGGGATACTCACTTTTGCTGATCGCAGGAGATCATTAAACCGTTTCCGGCACTGGATCCAGGTGCATGAACAAATGGACCTTGCGCTGACCTCCTCAGCAATGTGCAGCCAGGCTGCCTTGGTTTGCTGAGGAGGCTTCCTCCGGCCATCGGGAGGGAACAGAATCTCCCTGTGCCCTCTTACTCCCTGAACATGAGCTTGGAGGGAGTCCTCATTGAAGCGTGGTGAAGCCTTAGGTTTGGAAGCACTCATGGTGGCCTTGCCACATTCACACACCAGCAGAACCAAGAAATGAAAGGCTGAGGCTGCATGAGATCCCTAAAAACATCCGCACTAATGACATTATCAGAGGCGACTAACAGACCCGATCCCAGTCATTGGACCGGGCAGCGCGCACCACTGCACATAAGGGGCCAATTAAATTAAAATTGCAACTCGGCAGCGAGTCCGGGCTCCACCCACCAGGCAGCCCAACTCCAAGCCGCCTCCTCAATTAAATTCACAGCCTTTGTGTCTGTCTTCACGGAAGAAGACGCAAAAAACTTCCCAGAAATAGTGGAGAATCAAGGGTCTAGCGAGAATGAGGAACTGAAAGAAATTAGTATTAGTAAAAAAAATAGTACTGGTGAAATTAATGGGACTGAAAGCCGATAAATCCCCTGGACCTGATGGCCTACATCCTAGGGTTTTGAAAAAGGTGGCTATAGAGATAGTGGATGCATTGGTTGTCATTTTCCAAAATTCCATAGATTCTAAAATGGTTCCCATGGATTGGAAGGTGGCAAATATAACCCCACTATTCAAGAAAGGAGGGAGAGAGAAAACGGGGATCTACAGACCAGTTAGCCTGACATCAGTAGCAGGGAAAATGCTAGAATCTATTATTAAGGATGCGGTAACAGGGCACTTAGAAAATAATAATGGGTTTGGGCAGAGTCAACACGGATTTATGAAAGGGAAATCATGTTTGACGAATCTGTTAGAAATGGTTAATAGAATGCTAAACAAATATTTTTATTTTGATTGAGTAAAAGTCCTCTTGTCATTTTAGGGAAGTTTGCTATTTCTATTATTGGATTTGTAAATGAATAAATTCAGGAGGATTAGGTGACTCACTGAAATACCAAACTGTTTTTCCACTTCTGGGCCCAGTCCAGGCTGGGATAAAAGGCTCGATCTGCTGGGTGTAACGACTCAACTTGGAATATGTTTTACAGATTCAACCCTGGTTCCTAGTGGTTCCTACTGAAATGTCACCTCCCGTTTAAGTAGATGGGGCTGCTCTATCACACTACAAAGTTGAAGATATTCCACCCCAGGTATTCTGCATTGGAGGCAGTTCAGAGAAGGTTCACTAGGTTGAATTCTGAGTTGAAGGGGTTGTCTTATGAGGAAAGGTTGAGCAGGTTGGGCCTATATTCACTGGAGTTTAGAAGAATGAGAGGCGATCTTATTGAAACATATAAGATTCTGAGGGGGCTTGACAGGGTAGATGCTGAGAAGGTGTTTCCCCTTGTGGGGGAATCTAGAACGAGGGGGCATAGTCTCAGAATAAGGGATCGCCCATTTAAAATGGAGATGAGGAGGAATTTCTTCTCTCAGAGGGTCGTGAATCTTTGGAATTCTCTACCCCAGAGATCTGTGGAGGCGGAGTCAGTGAATATATTCAAGGCGGAGATAGACAGATTTTTGAAAAACAGGGGAGTCAAGGGTTATGGGGAGCGGGCAGGAAAGTTGAGGCCAAGATCAAATCAGCCATGATCTTACTGAATGGCGGAGCAGGCTCGAGGGGCCGAGAGCCTACTCCTGCTCCTATTTCTTATGTTCTTATGGCTTATGTTCTTATGTAATAGATATCTCTATGTGTTTTTTTGCAAGACAAGACTTTGAACAGAAAGTACTCCCAATGTACTGTTCTTCCCCTTTGAGGAAGATTGTTGGGGCAGTGGAGAGCAAACTTTACTCTGATCTGGTTTGTTATACTTGACCTCAAAGTGCTCGATTCTGAAATGGGCTCCTATAGTAGTGGTGTCCTATTCCACAAGAGTAAGATTCCTCAATTATAAAAACACCGCTGCAGTTGAAAGGATTGAAATTGCACTGTGTGATACAGGTAACTAACATATCAACAGGGCTGGATGAAATTCCTTTGAAAGCTATTTTAGATGGTTAATGGTTTAGCCAAAATAGCAAGCAGAGTAACTGTAGTACCTTTAAGAGAGAACTACTTTTACAGCTCCTGTATACTGTAGTACCGGCAGTGACCACACCTGTATATAAGCCTTGCGCATGCCTCTGTACCCCCAGTCTTGAGACTACCCTACTCCAGTAAATACCTGTTGATTGTTAAGTTACAGCATCCGTGTGGTTATTGAAAAACATCATACTCTCAGAATCACGGATCTAACAGTGGCGACGAGTGTCGATTTGAATCTACCTGCAACTCTGCATTTCCATTCGAGGATTCGCTCCGGGAGGGCGGTGGAAGAAAGTCGAGGCCAGAAACAAGGGCGTCGACCGCGAGCAACCGCCCAGTCGTCCGGCAGAGAATGAACATCGCAGGGGAGGCTGTGGAGAGCCGGGCTTGGTTCCCCAGCCACGACGATCAGCAACAGACTGACGACAGGTACCAGGTACAGCGCAGACCCTTCCTGGACAGCGGCGGCTGGAGCCGACCGACGGCAGAGAAAAAGCCGAGCAGCGTCGATGGGGTAAGATAGAGGGTGAAGCGCACAGGTCGCAGCTGGGGGTTGAAAACCGAGCGGCGTCAAGGAAAAACAAAACGGAGAGAGAGGGTAAAACAGCAGCCGGGTTCAGGACCTAGCGGCGGAAACGGGAAAGGCGCACAGAAAAAAAAACGCGCAGAGCGCAGCCAGGGCTCAAGGGCTGAACAGTGTCCGCGGGGAGAGCGCGGGAGATGCCATTGAGCCGCGGAGAAGGAAGAGCGCGGGAGATGCCATTTTTAGAAGCCGCAGCGGAGAAGAAGGGCGAGCGCGGGAAGAAAGGAAAGCGCGGGAGACGCCATTTTGTGCCAGCGGAGAAGAAGGGAAAGCGCGGGAGAGACCATTTTTGATAGTTAAATCACACCCAGGGATGCCGAAGAGTGGCAGTATCTCTACGTTCGACAATGAAGTCGAAGATTGGGCGACATATGTGCAACGTATTGAGGTGTACTGCAGGGCGAATGAAGTGCCAGATGCTAGGAAAGCACTGGTTTTGTTAAATTCCATGGGTGCAAAAACTTATGGGTTACTGCGAAACCTAATAACCCCAGGGAAGCCTGTGAATAAGAATTTCGAAAGCATAGTAGAAATCCTACAGGACCACTTAAACCCCACACTGCTGCTGATAGCAGAACGATTTAAGTTCCATAAAAGGAACCAACACCAAGACGAAAGCAATGCTGAGTACTTAACGGAACTGCGCAAGCTATCGAAACACTGCCAGTTTGGAGTGGGACTAGCAGATATGTTAAGGGACAAGTTTGTGCGTGGGCTTCAAAGTGAAGGAACCCAGAAACGGCTTCTATCAGAAAAGGATCTTACGCTGGACAAGGCTTCCAGTATGGCAGTATCACACGAAGCAGCCGCAAGGGGTGCTGCAGAGATACAATGGAGACCGCAAGAATATGGCACCAATGAAATGTCCTATGGAACAGGGAAGTGTTATCACTGCGGCAGAACAACACACGACCAGAAGGATTGTTGGTTCAAGGACCAAGTGTACAGACAGTGTGGAAAAGCAGGACACATAGCAAGAGTCTGCAGGTCTGGGAAGAAAACCAACAGCAAGAAATCTCCACAGGAGAAGTACAAAAAGGTACACAAGGTGATGGACAGTAGTTCAGATGAACAGAAAAGTGACACAGACTCCGGAAGCAAGGAGCTGGGTTGTCTGAAACTACATAAGGTAACCAAAATGGAGGATCACCAGACTATCTGGGTTACACTCAAGATAGACGGAGTCCAAGTGAAAATGGAATTGGACACTGGATCAGCCCTAACAGTCAGAAACCAAAGGGACTACAAGCGGCTATTTTCACATATGCCCTTGAAAGCTACAGAGATTGTCTTGAAGACGTACACGGGGCAAAAAGTCTACCCCAAAGGAAAAATAAGGGTGAAAGTGATATACAAAGGCCAGGAAATACCTAAAATGGACTTATATGTATTGCCAGATGGAGGACCAACACTGCTAGGACGTGAATGGATCCGGAAGATACAATTAGATTGGCATTCCATACAGGCACTGAAGGTTGAGGCCAAAAAGGATGACGACGTCACACCTGGACGACTGTCAAAAATGCTAACTGATGCAAAAGGAGTGTTCCAGGAGGGACTCGGAACACTAAAAGGCATAACAGCAACGATTAAAATAGAGGAAAATGCAAACCCAAAGTTTCTTAAGCCCAGACCAGTGCCTTATGCGATCAGACCAGCCGTCGAAGCAGAGCTGGAAGGGTTGGAACATTCAGGAGTACTGTCCAAAGTAGACTGGAGCGAGTGGGCTACACCCATCATTCCTGTAATGAAGAGGTCGTTGAGTAATACGCCTGGGGAACCAAAGAAGGTCCGCATCTGTGGGGATTTTAAGGTGACAGTGAACCCAGTCCTTCACACGGTACAATATCCGCTTCCACGAATTGAGGATATTTTCGCCTTGCTATCTGGAGGTAAACGCTTCACCAAAATTGATCTAGCCCAGGCGTACTTGCAAATGGAGGTAGAAGAAGCCTCGAAACAATACCTCACGATCAACACTCATAAAGGTCTCTATCAATACAACCGGCTGGTGTTCGGGGTAGCATCGGCTCCGGCTATTTGGCAAAGGGCAATGGATCAAGTCCTGCAAGGGATTCCAGGGACCCAGTGTTATTTGGACGACATCCTGGTCACGGGCGAAAATGACAGTGATCACCTCGCCAACTTGGAGAAGGTGCTCACCAGATTAAAGGAATATGGGCTACGAGCTAATCGCCACAAGTGCGAGTTTTTCCAGAAGCAGATCTCGTATTGTGGCCACGTCATCGATGAAGAGGGGTTACATAAGTCCCCTGAAAAGATTGAGGCAGTAGTTAAGGCTCCAGCACCGGAAAATGTGTCACAACTGAGGTCGTTCCTCGGGCTGGTAAACTACTACCATAAGTTCTTACCAAATTTGTCCACGGTATTACACCCACTGAACACCCTACTGCAAACAGGGGTACCATGGAAGTGGGATGACGAACGTAGACGAGCTTTCCAGAAGTGTAAAGAATTGATCACACCAAAAGAGGTGTTGGCCCATTTCAACCCAGCACTACCAATTCGTTTGGCATGTGATGCATCACCCTATGGTATTGGAGCGGTGCTGTCGCACAAATTCCCAGACGGGTTGGAGAGGCCAGTAGCCTTTGTGTCTCGGTCACTAACCTCAGCCGAGCGCAACTACGCCCAGATTGACAGGGAGGCCCTCAGCCTAGTATGGGGAGTAAAAAAATTCAACCACTATCTGCATGGGCAGAAGTTCACCTTGCTGACTGACCACCAACCACTTGTCTCCATCTTTAATCCTAAGAAGGGCGTTCCAGTGATGACTGCACAACGGTTACAAAGATGGTCCCTGTTTCTAGGGGCGAATCAATATGAAATAGAATATAAAGGCACGAAACAGCATGGAAACGCTGATGGGCTATCACGCCTGCCACTGCCTACTGTGGAGGAAGCACCAGCAGTGGACCCTATCGAGATATTTTATTCGTCAATAATTGAACGATTGCCAGTAACGAACGCGGATATAGCGAATGAGACCCGCAATGATCCGACACTGTCTCGGGTATATGATTTGATGGTGAGGGGATGGCCAACACATGGCGACTCACTGTTGCCAGCATTCTCATCCAGAAGAGAACAGCTGTCAGTATACCAGGGGACAGTGATGTGTGGATCCCGAGTGGTGATTCCACCCAAGTTAAGGGAGAGAGTGCTAAATGAGCTTCATGAAGGTCATCTGGGAGGGGTGAAAATGAAAAGCCTTGCTAGGGCTTATGTGTGGTGGCCGGGGATCGATCAACAAATCGAGGACCTAACCAAGAGCTGCTCAGGATGCCAGAAGGTCCAAAATGCACCACCACATGCCCCTCTATACCCATGGGAGTGGCCCTCCTCTCCATGGCAACGGGGGCACATTTATTTTGCTGGTCTATTCATGGACTCAATGTTCTTAATAGCAGTGGATGCTCATTCGAAATGGCCTGAGGTGATAAAAATGTCCTCAACCACTACAGAGAAAACGATTGCAGTCCTACGGACCATATTTGCCAGGAACGGCTTGCCAAAGCAGATTTGCTCTGATAATGGACCACAGTTTGTGTCCGAAGAGTTTCGGAAATTTATGAGAAGGAATGGGGTCAGGCATTACACATCCGCCCCGTATCATCCAGCCACAAATGGATTGGCTGAGAGGTTCGTACAAACCTTTAAAAAGGCGATAAAGGCCATGTGCAACGATGAAATTCCACTACAGCATAAGGTGGACAATTTCCTATTAGCCTACAGAAATGCGACACATGCAGTCACCAACCAGACCCCGGCCATGATGTTCTTTAACCGAAGGTTGAGATCTCGCCTGGATTTGCTCAGGCCAAATGTGCGAAGAAATGTTGAGGACAAACAATTCCAGCACATCAATGAGAAGCCGACAAGGAGCTTCAATGTAGGACAACCAGTCTTGGCCCGTGACTACCGAACAGAGAAATGGCAACCCGGAATGATATGCACAAGGCAGGGGCCATTAATGTACACAGTGGATGTCGGGGAGAACATTGTGAGACGCCACGTCGATCAGATCTTAGCGTCACAGGAACGAGTCAACCCCATGTCTCGAGTACCTGGGAATGAACCCGACATACCGGTAGCATCTACCTCAGAACCAGCAGCAGTGGAAACCGATGAACTAACCGACGAAAAGGGGCCAGAATCGCCTCCGCACCAAGAACAAGAACCTCAGGAAAGGCGCTATCCCGAAAGGATCAGGAAGCCGCCCCAAAGACTGAATCTATAAATGGACTATTGTTGTTTAATGTACATGTTAAAGTGTTAATTGTTATTTGAATATTATGGGTACTGCTAATCTAAAAGGGGAGGAATTGTAGTGTATGTACCTTTAAGAGAGAACTACTTTTACAGCTCCTGTATACTGTAGTACCGGCAGTGACCACACCTGTATATAAGCCTTGAGCATGCCTCTGTACCCCCAGTCTTGAGACTACCCTACTCCAGTAAATTCCTCAACCGAGGATTCCCCTCTACCATGGTTGACACGGCCCTTGACCGTGTCCGTTCTATTTCCCGCACTTCTGCTCTCACCCCTGCCCCTCCCTCCCAGAACCACGATAGGGTTCCCCTTGTCCTCACCTTTCACCCCACCAGCCTCCACATTCAACGGATCATCCTCCGCCATTTCCGCCACCTCCAACGTGATCCCACCACCAAACACATCTTCCCCTCACCTCCCCTTTCAGCATTCCGAAGTGACCGCTCCCTCCGCGACACCCTGGTCCACTCCTCAATCACTCCCAACAGCCCTGCTCCTTCACCTGGCACCTTCCCGTGCAAGCGCAGGAGATGCAACACATGCCCTTTTACCTCCTCCCTTTCCACTGTCCAGGGCCCCAAACACCCCTTCCAGGTGAAACAGCGATTTACTTCTTGCAATTTAATATACTGTATTCGCTGCTCACGATGCGGTCTCCTCTACATTGGGGAGACCAAACGCAGATTGGGCGACCGCTTTGCGGAACACCTCCGTTCAGTCCGTACGGATGACCCTGAGCTTCCGGTCGCCTGTCACTTTAATTCACCGCTTCACTCCCACTCTGATCTCTCTGTCCTCGGGCTATTGCATTATTCCAATGAAGCTCAGCGTAAGCTTGAGGAACAGCACCTCATCTTTCGATTGGACACTTTGCAGCCTGCCGGACTCAACGTTGAGTTCAACAATTTCAGATAATTATCCCTGCCCCCATTTTTCATGCAGTATGATTTTTGCCATTCCCATTTGCAACATTTCATCTTTCCTGCCTCTTACAAAAGCACAGGATGTTCTTTCTATTTCTTCCTCCCCTCCTAACCCCCCCCCCCTCCTAAACCGCCCCCCCCCCCTGTCTCTGCACCTGCTTAATATCTGTTACATCTCCAGCTTTTTCCAGTTCTGATGAAGGGTCCCAGACCTGAAACGTTAACTTTGTTTCTCTCTCCACGGATGCTGCCTGGCCTGCTGAGTATTTCCAGCATTTTCTGTTGTTATTCCAGTAAATACCTGTTGATTGTTAAGTTACAGCATCTGTGTGGTTATTGAAAAACATCATACTCTCAGAATCACGGATCTAACAGTAACGTCATACAAATGCATTAATACATGTGTTACTTGCATCAGCCCCACGCTATGTGCTGCTGGTAGAACAGATTTTTGCAAAGCTTTCTAAAAGAATAAATGGGAAATTATCTGAGACTGACAGAGATCCTTTTTATTATATACAAACATATACTTAGACAAGGATAGGTTTAGGGAGTGATCACCACAGCAGCCCTTAAGTTCCCTGTATTTCAGTCTATTGCATCGGCTTGATTTGGATAATTCTCTGTTTGATTAGGATTATTAAATGGGCAGCACATTAAGAAAAGGGCCCTGAATATCCGTGATCTGCAGTCCTGAGAGTTACACTAGAATCACCCTCGCTGGCACTCTCCTGCATTGACCCCACTAGAGTTTGTGGGGTTAGGGGAGAGCACCTGACTGGGGCCAGCAGATGCAAATTCCACTGCGGGCGCATCTCAGATGCCTGCCTGTCCTATGTGATTGGAAAGTCCACTGACGGCCCACCCTCGGGGAGGTGAGGTGCTGCCCAGCTTCCCCATAGCCCCTTTTAAACCGGGGGGGGGGTGCTAATCCAAATTAAATTTGTTTTTAACCTGTTCTTTGTGGGTGGGGGTGGGAGGGGTGGGTCCAGGCCATTCCTATCACCCATACCCATACCCCCTGCTTACCCGGGGCACACTTGTGCCCATCTGGAGGCTGCTATGCCCCATCTCTCTTGGTGTAGCAGTCTCCAGCATTACAACAGACCCCTTCGGAGCAGGGAAAACGGGAAATCTCAGTCTAGGGCATCCCTCCCAGTGACTGACCCCTTGGGGTCATTGGCCGTGTAAGGGGTGGGCAGAGGTCTTGCCTCTTACAAGGCCGACTGGCATAACCGGGTCTCTCCCTTTCTCCAGTGGGTTCCAATGAAATCCCACTGCAGTCATGGTAGATACTAGCTGAAACCTGCAGTAAATTTCAGGACAAACTCTTTTGAAAACATCTCGAGTAAAAAATCCTCTCAAGCATTCTTCTGTGTTGAGAGAAGATAGAATTGAATGTACAAAATTATTAACCTTTGTTGCTCAACAATCAACAAATAGCAACTGACTTGTTTCCTTATCTACAAGATGTATTGCAGGACCATAATGGCTATGTTCTCAGCCAAAATGTATCCCTTGTGTGATCATTCAATAGGAACCAAATGCACTGTACAATTTGATTCGATAAAATCCCAACCAACACACTCGGCAACATATTTCAGTAAAAGCCAATGCCTGTGAAGATGCATTGGTTTATGGCAGAAACACAGTAAGGCTCTTAAGCAGAATCATATGCTTCCACTTTTATAATTTTAGGTCAGGTCTGCGGCATCACAGAAAGCATTTGAAAAGACACAAGAGCACCTATGTGTTCAACTATAAATTGATTGGAGTTCCATTAAAAAAACGGAGGCACAATTCACAGGGTGATGACCTCTAACTTTAATGGGGGTGATTTTGCCAGCCCTGGGGAGGTAGGTATAGAGGCGGGACTGCTGGGAAAATGGCAGAATCTGGGGGTGGGTACCCATCCCGCCCCCAACCTGCCTCCGTGCCACCTTCCCGGGAGGCGGGTACACGACCGGCGCTGGGAGCCGCCTCCCAGAGGCGGGAAGGATAATCTTTTTGGCTAATCCCTTATTTTGCCACCTAAAGTATGGGCTTCCCGATGGCTCCGAACCTCGCCAGGGTCAGCGAGGCGAGCCGTGGGCCTGCGGGGGTCAGAGGGGCCGAGATGTCCATCGTGCAGGTGAGTGATGGGTGCATGTGTGCAGAGGTAAGTGTGTGAGGTGAGTCTTAAGTGTTTTAAAAGCTTTACTTACCTTTGCTTCTTCCTCCAGGCTTCATCCCTTCAGGTCTCGGGAGTCCCTCATCTCACCGGCAGAGAAAGCAGAATGGCCACTGCATTCTCAAATGCATCAGCCTTCTGTTTTCTGCTCAGGACAGATCTCTAAGTAAGCCTGTGTCCCAGGACTCCACTTAGAAGACAGAATGTCAGTGTTTGACAGCTTCACAGAGCCGTCGAATGCTGACATTTCATCTGTCAAAAGCTCTTGACAGATGAAAGTCACTCGCTGACGTCACCAGTAACCGGCCTTCCCTTAATTGGCCTGCTAAGCCCACTGGGTGGGCTTAACAAGGTCAATCAAGGGAAAATAGTGTGGGTTGGCCGGCTGTCGATGAAGATGGGACTAAAACCCGGCAAGCAGCAGTCCTGCCTCCATCACCAAAATCACCCCACAACTTTTTATTGTTGACAGATTATTGGTTAATGCACTGTTTTTATTTCAAAATTCAGTTACTTTTAATCTTTAAAATTCAAATGAGGTAAACATTGCAGTCCATCAACCAGTTTTTAAAAAATTGATTCAGTACAGGGGACTGTATCTTCCCCTTCACATCTTACACAAGTTAGTTTTCAGTAATACAACAAACTTCCATTCTCGTCACTTCTTGTTAACAGTTTTCAACTCAAGGTCAAAATATCCAGTGATGTTATTTTGGAAATGCTTTCAGTCTTTGTTCCATTTTGTTTGGATAGTTAATACGGAGCAGGGAGTAAAGTGTTCGCACCTGAAAAGTTAAACTAATTTTCTCTTTAAGATGCTGGAATATAAAAAATAAAAGGAAGGTGGAATGAGCAGGGAAGTGGTATTAGAGTCGGAAGCTCATGTTAACATACTGGCGCAGACTTAATGGGCCGAATGGCCTGTTTCAGTGAAAGAAAGACTTGCATTTATATAGCATCTTTCACGACCACCGGACATCTCAAAGCGATTTACAGCCAATTCAGTACTTTTGAAGTGGAGTCACTGCTGTAACCTCATCCATGCCTTTGTTACCTCTAGACTTGACTATTCCAACTGTGGTGTATGTAACCTGTTCCACCTTAAGAGAACTACCTTAAGAGATGTACTACTTTCTCTTGGCTGCTGTATACTGTAATACTGTAATACCGGTGGTGACCACACCGGTATATAAGTGTTGTGCAAGGATTTGCTGGGCAGTTCAGCCCTGACCTTCGAATAGTAAAGACCTGTTAAAAGTTATTCTTGTTGTCTGTGTCCAGTGATTGATCCTAAACCTAACTGGAACATACAGACTCAACAGTGGCGACGAGTCCGATCTTACCCTGCAGCAAAATTACATCCAAGGCAGCTTCGTCCTCAAAACGGGCGTCGAGAAGAGGCATCCGCCCTCATCATCCTGCTGAGCACCATCGCACGGGAGGCATCGAGAACCCGGGTTAAAAAGAAAAAGAATTCTGACCACGAAGCCCTCCATCAGCGACAGGCAGTGTTCATCCCTTCTACCACGGTGGTGGGTAAGCCGATCAGCGACACGAGCAGAAAGTCGGCCGCGTTGACTGTGGAGTAGGGGAAGGAAAACGGAGGAATAAGGGCGGAGAGCTCGACCACGGCCGGTAGAAAGGGCCGGGCTGCAATCGAGGCCGAGAGGCGCAGCGACTGGGGCAGCTTAAGGCTCGAGAGCCGCGGAGAACTCAAACACAGCCGGTGTACAGGACCGGGCTGTGAGCGGGGCTGCGAGGCAAAACAGCGTCGGGGAGTTGAGAAGCTTAAGGCACGAGAGCCGCGGAGAATTCAAACGCAGCCGGTGTAAAGGACCGGGCTGCAAGCGGGGGCTGCAAGGCAAAGCAGCGTCGGGGAGTGAGAACCGCTGGGGAGGCGAGAACGGCAGCAGCAAGGCAATCGCCATTGCAGCCAGCGGGGGAAGAAGGCAAACGCGGGAATCCACCATTGTAGTCGGCGGGGGAAGAAGACGAGCGCGGGAAAGACCGCCAAGCACGGGAAGCCGCCATTTTAGTAGGCGGGGGAAGAAGACAAGCGCGGGAAGCCGCCATTTAAAAAAAAAAAAAAAAAATTTTTTTAACTTGCAAGGATGCCTAAACATGGGAGCATTAATACCTTTGATAGTGATGTCGAAGATTGGACCACGTATGTAGAACGCATGGAAGTTTATTGTAAAGCAAATAAGGTACCAGATGATGAGAAAGCATTAACCTTATTAAGCTCAATGGGGGCGAAGACATATGGGCTATTGAAGCACCTTCTATCACCAATTAAACCGGCGGATCAGGCCTTCGCGAATATTGTTACTGTCCTGAAAAATCATTTAAACCCCACGCCGCTGATGATAGCGGAACGATTTAAATTTTACAGAAGAACGCAGTTGAAAGACGAAAGCAACGCTGAATTTTTAATTGAACTACGTAAGCTATCGAAGTACTGTCAGTTTGGGACAGGGCTAGCAGATGCGCTGAGAGATAAATTTGTGTGTGGATTGTTAAAAGAAGGAACACAAAAGCGACTGCTTGAAGAGAATGATCTTACGCTTGATAAAGCTGTCACTATTGCAGCATCGCAAGAAGCCGCAGCAAGAGGCACTGCGGAAATGCAGCTACGGTCACCGGAACTCTGTACCAATCAAATGGTCTTGAGTACAGTAAAATGTTATCGTTGTGGAAAGACAACACACGATCAGAACCAGTGCTGGTTCAAAAATCAGGAATGCAGAAAATGTGGCAGGCTTGGTCACATAGCTAAAGTATGCCGGTCAGGAAAGAAGACCAGCAACAAAAAGTCACCGCAGGAAAAGTACAGAAAGGTACACAAGGTGACAGAGAACAGTTCGAACGAACAGAAGTCAGATTCAGACGCCAGCAGTAATGAACTGGGTAGTCTAAGAGTACACAATGTTGGTAAGGAAGCAGACCTCCAAACAATTTGGGTCACACTTCAGATAGCAGGAGTCCAAGTGAAGATGGAATTGGACACTGGATCGGCATTGACGGTCATGAATAAGAAAGATTACAAAAGGTTATTCCCACATATTCCCCTACGGGATACGGAGATTGTATTGAAAACATACACGGGGCAAAGAGTATACCCCATCAGGAAGATAGAGGTAAAGGTGGTCCACAAGGGCAAAGAAAGCCGAGGAATGGACTTATATGTGCTACCTGAGGGAGGTCCACCACTACTGGGACGGGAGTGGATTAGGAAAATAAATATGGACTGGCATTCCTTAAAAGCACTAACGGTAGATTCCGGTACAAAAGATGTCAGACCTAAACGATTGTCCAGAATATTGGACGATGCTAAAGAGGTGTTCCAACAAGGACTGGGAACACTGAGAGGAATTACGGCAAACATCAAGATTGAAGAACATGCAAACCCGAAATTTTTCAAAGCCAGACCGGTACCTTATGCAATACGACCTGCTGTGGAAGCTGAGCTGGAAGGGCTAGAACGTTCAGGAGTACTGTCTGAGGTAGACTGGAGTGAGTGGGCCACGCCCATTGTCCCAGTCATGAAGCGTTCATCGAGCAACAAGCCGGGGGAACTGGGGAAGGTTCGCATCTGTGGTGATTTCAAGATCACTGTTAATCCGGTGCTTCACATGGTGCAGTATCCGCTTCCACGGATTGAGGATATCTTCGCTTCATTGTCTGGCGGGAAACACTTCACCAAGATAGACCTGGCGCAGGCGTACTTACAGATGGAAGTTGAGGAAGAGTCACGCCAGTATCTCACGATCAACACGCATAGAGGCTTGTACCGGTATAATAGACTGGTTTTTGGAGTGGCATCGGCTCCAGCAATTTGGCAGAGGGCCATGGAGCAGGTATTACAGGGAATTCCAGGTACACAATGTTACCTGGACGATATTCTGATTACAGGAGATGATGACGAGGAACACCTTGCAAACTTGGAACTGGTGCTCACCAGATTGAAAGAATATGATCTTCGAGTTAATCGCCAGAAATGTGAATTCTTTCAGAGCGGATCTTGTACTGTGGTCATGTCATTGACCAGGAGGGGCTTCATAAGTCTCCTGACAAGATTGAAGCTGTTGTGAAGGCTCCCGCTCCGGATAATGTATCCCAATTGAGGTCGTTTCTAGGGTTGATTAACTATTACCATAAGTTTCTGCCAAATTTATCCACGGTGCTGCACCCGCTGAACGCTCTTTTGCAGAAGGGAGTACCATGGGAGTGGAGCGAGGACTGTAAGAGGGCCTTTCGCGAAAGCAAGGCATTGATCACCTCAGAGGAAGTGTTGGCTCACTTCAACCCAACGCTGCCTATTCGTTTGGCTTGTGATGCTTCTCCATATGGTATTGGGGCAGTACTCTCACACAAGTTGCCAAATGGCCAGGAGAGGCCAGTTGCGTTCGCATCCAGATCATTGACCTCCGCTGAGCGCAATTATGCTCAGATAGATAGGGAGGCTCTCAGCCTTGTGTGGGGAGTAAAGAAGTTTAATCATTACCTGCAGGGCCAAAAGTTTACGCTTCTGACAGACCACCAGCCGTTGGTATCCATTTTTAACCCTAAGAAGGGTGTTTCGGTGATGACAGCACAGAGACTCCAGAGATGGTCCCTTTTCCTAGGGGCACATCAATATCAGATAGAATTCAAAGGTACAAAGCAGCATGGTAATGCTGATGGGCTGTCGCGCCTGCCACTACCTACAGAGGAGGAGGCACCGACGGTTGACCCTGTTGAGTTATTTCACTCGACCATCATCGAATGTTTACCAGTCACCAATGCAAGTATTGAAAGAGAAACCAGGAACGACCCGACACTGTCCAGGGTCTACGAAGTGAAAGTGAAGGGATGGCCAGCACATGGTGATCCACTGTTACCGGCATTCTCAGCAAGACGAGAACAGCTGTCCGTCTGTCAAGGAACATTGATGTATGGAACAAGGGTGATTATTCCTCCTAAGTTAAGAGAGAGAGTTCTAAAGGAACTGCATGAAGGTCATCTGGGGGGAGTCAAGATGAAAAGCCTTGCTAGGGCTTATGTGTGGTGGCCGGGTATCGACCAACAGATAGAGGAGCTGACGAAAAGCTGCTCAGGGTGCCAAAAAGTGCAAAATGCACCTCCGATTGCACCGCTGCATCCATGGGAATGGCCTTCAACCCCATGGCAACGTGTACATATTGACTTTGCTGGTCCTTTCATGGACTCCATGTTTTTAATTGCGGCGGACGCACATTCTAAATGGCCAGAAGTGATTAAGATGACTACCACTACCTCGGAAAAGACGATCGCGGTGTTAAGAACGATATTTGCGAGAAATGGATTGCCAGAACAAATATGTTCAGACAACGGACTGCAGTTCATGTCAGAAGAATTCCAGGGATTCATGAAGAAGAATGGGGTGAAACATTATACCTCTGCCCCATATCATCCGGCTACAAACGGGTTGGCCGAGAGATTTGTACAAACGTTTAAAAAAGCAATAAAGGCCATGAGCGAAGATCAGATTCCACTACAACACAAGGTGGACAAATTCCTACTGGCATATCGAAACGCCACTCATGCAGTGACAAACCAAAGTCCTGCCATGATGTTCTACAACAGGAGGTTGCGGTCCAGGTTGGACTTGTTAAAACCAAATGTGCGGAGGGAAGTTGAAAACAAACAGTTCCAGCATATAAATAACAAGACCACTCGGAGTTTCGAAATAGGACAACCAGTGTTAGCCCGGGACTATAAAAACGAGAAATGGCAATCTGGAACAATTCGGGCCAGACAAGGACCCCTGATGTACATGGTAGATATTGGTGAAAATGTAATACGGCGTCATGCTGACCAACTGGTAGAATCGAGAACAAGGGTCGAACCCATGGTTACGGCAGAGACAACCGTGAAAGAAGTTAGTGAACCTGAAGCATCTACCTCAGAAGTGAATGTACCTGATGATGATGTCCAATCCATAAGAGACCAACTAGATGAGTCACCCCAGCAACGAGAATCAGAGACCCCTGAAAGGCGTTATCCAACTCGAATCAGGAGGCCTCCTCAGAGACTGAATCTTTGAACTGTTTTGCATGAAGTTGTATATATCTATACGTTATTATGTTATGTTAAATGGGGATATAACTGTTAAGCTAAAAAGGGAGGATTGTGGTGTATGTAACCTGTTCCACCTTAAGAGATGTACTACTTTCTCTTGGCTGCTGTATACTGTAATACCGGTGGTGACCACACCGGTATATAAGTGTTGTGCAAGGATTTGCTGGGCAGTTCAGCCCTGACCTTCGAATAGTAAAGACCTGTTAAAAGTTATTCTTGTTGTCTGTGTCCAGTGATTGATCCTAAACCTAACTGGAACATACAGACTCAACACCAACGCACTCCTGGCTGGCCCCCCACATTCCACCCTACGTAAACTTGAGGTCATTCAAAACTCGGCTGCCCGTGTCCTAACTCGCACCAAGTCCCGTTCGCCCATCACCCCTGTGCTCGCTGACCTACATTGGCTCCCGGTTAAGTAGCACCTTGATTTCAAAATTCTCATCCTTGTTTTCAAATCCCTCCACAGCCTCGCCCCATCATCCAGCCCCACAACCCCCGAGATATCTGCGCTCCTCCAATTCTGCCCTATTGAGCATCCCTGATTATAATCGCTCAACCTTTGGTGGTCGTGCCTTCTGTTGCCAAGGCCCCAAGCTTTGGAATTCCTTCCCTAAACCTCTCCGCCATTCTTTCCTCCTTTAAGACGCTCCTTAAAACCTACCTCTTTGACCAAGCTTTTGGTCACCTGCCGTAATTTATCCTTATGTGGCTCGGTGTCAAATTTGTCGTCTTAAAATACTCCTGTGCAGCGCCTTGGGACGTTTTACTATGTTAAAGGCGGTATATAAATACACGTTGTTGTTGTAACATTCTACCATTCCAATGCATTTTCCCAGCATTTTCTGTTCTGATTACAGAACCACCAGTATTGCTCTCTCCTTCCACTGCGAGGAGCATCGTTGCATACACAGCAGACCCTTTAACCAGAGACACGTGGTGAGAGTTACGAATGTGGGACTGGCGCCTACCAAATAGAAGCTGCTAATGTTTAATCTGCTGACTTTGAAAAAAATCAATTGTTACTGCTAAATACCGATGTATGCCTAAAAGTAGCACCCCTGACAATAGCTGTGGGATTTCCATACTCTCCTCTTGATATTTTCACATTGATCTGTTCTATATTTAACCAGAAGATTATTTGGCAAGTGCCGCTTGGGGAGAAAAAAGAATCTGTACAGAGGATATTAATTATTCAAACAGAAAGCTGAAATGACTCAGAAACTTTCATCTCATCATCTGGCTTCAAAGCATTATGTGAGTGATATTCCTTTTGAACAAGCAATGATAACACATAATGAAGAAAGGCACGAAACATTTTTTTACAACTACCTTAGATGTACTATGAGTGTTGAGTTCACCATTTCAGAGGTTTATCTTTCAATGCACACCTGCATGTATGACTATGTGAAATGCTTCTCTTATTCCAGGAACTTTTGATAATTCGCCACGTGTTTAAAAATATATTTCGGTAATTTTGTATGTGCAAATTGAAGTTCTTCATCCTGCACCCATTGCCTTCGAGAAACATGGGTCAGTTATGAATTTGGCTACAGTGCCATCATAAACAATTAAAATACTCCTAAAACACACTAAACACAGGCAGAACCCAGACTTCAGCAAGATCCTATACCCAGAGCTTAAAATCACAATTATATCTCAAAAAGGAGATGCACATAAACAGTTGGACACATTTAGAAGTAGATTGGCATCAATCTTTTTTAAAATTTGTTTTATGGGATGTGAGCGTCGCTGGCAAGACCAGCATTTATTGCCCATCCCTAGTTGCCCTTGAGAAGGTGGTGGTGAGCCGCCTTCTTGAACTGCTGCAGTCCGTGTGGTGAAGGTACTCCAACAGTGCTGTTAGGGAGGGAGTTCCAGGATTTTGACCCAACAACGATGAAGGATCGGCGATATACTTCGAAGTCAGGATGGTGTGTGACTTGGAGGGGAACTTGGAAGTGGTGGTGTTCCCATGTGCCTGCTGCCCTTGTCCTTCTAGGTGGAAGAGGTCGCGGGTTTGGGAAGTGCTGCCGAAGAAATCTTGGTGAGTTGCTGCAGTGCACCTTGTAGATGATACACACTGCAGCCACGGTACGCCGGTGGTGGAGGGAGTGAATGTTTAAGGTGGTGGATGGGCTGCCAATCAAGCGGGCTGCTTTGTCCTGGATGGTGTCGAGCTTCTTGAGTGTTGTTGGAGCTACACTCATCCAGGCAAGTGGAGAGTATTCCATCACACTCCTTACTTGAGCCTTGTAGATGGTGGAAAGGATTTGGGGAGTCAGGAGGTGAGACACTCGCCACAGAGTACCTAGCCTCTGACCTGCTCTTGCTGCCACAATACTTATGTGGCTGGTCCAGCTAAGTTTCTGGTTAATGGTGACTCCCAGGAGGTTGATGGTGGGGGATTCGGCGATGGTAATGCCATTGAATATCAAGGGTGTAATGATCAATAACATGTCATTCTATAGTGGACACTAGGTGGAGCCGTAGAGCTGTGTAGAGCTGTATATAAGACTACACTTCCCAGCTGTATGTATATTAAGTCTACATTACCCATGAGGCACTAGGCTACCCACAAGGCAGCAGTCAAGATGGAAGCCTCTACAGATACTGTACCTAGTCCACATGTGCTCAATAAAGTAACTAGCAAAAGCTAGCTGTGTTCATAATAAGAATGTCTATTTATTAATGAACATAAGAAAGGGGAGGTGGTTAGACTCTCACTTGTTGGAGATAGTCATTGCCTGGCACTTCTGTGGCGTGAATGTTACCTGCCACTTATCAGCCCAAGCCTAAACCTCGTCCGGGTCTTGTTGCATGCGGGCATGGACTGCTTCATTATCTGAGGAGTTGTGAATGGCACTGAACACTGTGCAGTCATCAGCGAACATCCCCATTTCTGACCTTATGTTAGAGGGAAGGTCATTGATGAAGCAGCTGAAGATGGTTGGGCCTAGGACACTGTCCTGAGGAACTCCTGCAGCGATGTCCTGGGGCTGTGATGATTGACCTTCAACCACCACAACCATCTTCCTTTGTGCTAGGTATGACTCCAACCAGTAGAGCGTTTCTGCCCCCCCCCCCCCGTCCGATTCCCATTGACTTCAGTTTTATTACGGCTCCTTGATGTCACGCTTGGTCAAATGCTGCCTTGATGTCAAGGGCAGTCACTCTCACCTCACCTCTGGAATTCAGCTCCTTTGTCCATGTTTGGACCAAGGCTGTAATGACGTCGGGAGCTGAGTGGTCTTGGCGGAACCCAAACTGGGCATCAGTGAGCAGGTTATTGGTGAGTAAGTGCTGCTTGATAGCACTGTCGATGTCACCTTCCATCACTTTGCTGATGATTGAGAGTAGACTGATGGGGCGGTAATTGGCCGGATTGGATTTGTCCTGCTTTTTGTGGACAGGACATACCTGGGCAGTTTTCCACATTGTCGGATAGATGCCAGTGTTGTAGCTGTACTGGCATAGTTCCATTAACTGCGACTGTTTAAACAAGACTGAGGTGTGTCAGGGATTCAGATTATTTCTAAATTTGGTGCCACCCAATTGCAATGTATTTAAATAGCCACAGGATCAGCTTCAAAGAAAAAGTGTATTGATTGGCTAACTGCAGGATATGACACGTTACAGCAACCAATTCTACGGCAGGTATTATTGCAACATGCCTTGATGTTTTCATGTAAGTGGTTGGTTTATTGTGCAGCACTTGGTCTGTACAGCCTTACTGGCATTAGACTGCTTGAGAAAATGAGCCATAAAGAGCAAGAGCTTCTCATAAACAAGCCTAGAAATTACTGTGGACATCAGCAACCGCTTAACATGTTTGTGTTATATTCCTCTTTCTGCCATTTTAATGGAGCTGCCAAACCATTTAAAATAAATAAATCAAACATCCAGGTATCCAACGTTGCAGAATTTACATTTACACAAACATATTTCATTTACCCAAGAAATCCTTGGTAATTCCCACTTATTACCGCATGCAACTTAGCTAACAGTGTCTGTTTAAAACCTTCATTGGCTCCATCATAGGTGTGGTTAAACTATAATTTCAGCACATCAGCATCATTGTTATTCTATGCTAAAATAGCAGACAGAGAACTATCATATGCACACATGGGGCAGGATTTTCATTGGGCCGTGGAGTCGGGATTGGAGGCGTGTGGGGAGTTAAAATCCCGAAATTGGGGGTCCCGACCCTATCCCGCCCCCAACCCACCTCCATGCCAGTTTCAAAGGAGGCGGGTACCCGCACCGCACTGGGACCCGCCGACCCGAGGCGGGAAGGGATCAGTGCCAATTAACTGCCTGTTAACAGGTAGCTAACAGGCAGTTTTTAGCCTAATCCCTATTTTTAATGCTGAAGTGTGGGATTCCCGATGGCTCCAAACCACGCCAAGTTAGAGGAGGCGGACCGTCAGGTTGAAGGACTTGGAGGGTTCGAGATGTCGGTGTTCAGGTGAGTGATGTGTGCATGAGTGCAAAGGTAAGTGTGTTTGGTGTGTCTAAAGTGTTTAAAGAAGTTTAAATGACCTTTTCTTACCTTTTCAGCCTTCCTTCCTTTAGGTCTCGGGAGTCCCTCATCTCACCGGCACAGAAAGCAGAATGGCTGTGAACTGTCAAAAGTGACAGCCTGCAGCTTTCTGTGCAGGAGAGATTTCTAACTGAGTCTGTGGAGAAGGACTCAGGTTAGAAGTAAGACTGTCAGTGTTTGACAGCTTCAAACAGCTGTGAAACGCTGATATTTCATCTGTCAAAACCTCTTGACAGATGAAATTTCAGTCTGTGACATCACCCGTTGCCGGGTGGCCCTTAATTGGCCTGCTGAGCCCGCTGGATGGGCTCAACAAGGTCAATCAAGTCTAAATCGTGTGGATTGGCCGCATCTCGATGGAGGCGGGACTACAACCCCGAAAGTTGTAGTCCCGCCTCCAACCCGACTCCTGAATGAAAATCCAGCCCACGATGTCTCCATCCATGCAGATCAGCGCGGTAATTTCTAGGCTTCAAATAATTAGCGCTGAAATATCTTTACGCAATATGTTAAGATACCATTTGATAAAAGATTAGAAGGTTTAGTAAGCCGCAATGGTGAAAATCAATTCATACACTGCCGTTTGAGTGACAGTCCCAATAATCACATCGCTCGTTGATTGTAATGTTCTCCCATTTCCTGTGGCAATTGTTACTATGTCCCAATTATCTTCATATTAACAGTGTGAAGTAATGTCCTTTTGTATGCAAGTCTGTTTATACACAATTCTATTTATTTACTCTAAAATATTGTATACAATAGGATGCTATTAAAATTACATTTTAAAATTCCTATTTGTTTGTAACTATACCACATTACTCATATGTATTATTTAAACTTTAAGCACTGCTCTCCTAATGGCTCAGCAAGTTTTTCCAATGAGTCGTTGAGCCATACCAATCAAGAAGGTCCCAGGCTTGATTTCCAGTCTGTTCTGAGTTAGCCAAGACAGCAGATAGGGTGTTATTGACCTTTGTGGTTCTGCATTAGGGAGATGAGAGATGGCTCCCTGTCCTGCAATCTCTGCTGCATGCGTGTGCGTGTCTTGTGGACATCGAGATAGGACAGGATAGCGCTTATCAGTGATCTCCCCCCCCCCACCACCACCCTATGCCAGTACAGAATTACACATGAATAATGGCCACTTTGGCAAGCTAACAAATCATGATTGTTGCCTGTGGACCTATACCTCAGCGAGGAGTGAGTGGCGAGAAAATTAAAAAACAAACTTTAATCAGACCCTGGACTCAAAAGAAGCAGAGTTGGAAATATTACACTGGGAACCAATGGGAGAGATGCAGCAGGTTCGGAACCCACCTGAAGAAGCACAGCGGCATTTGTATGAGGCAACAATCAAATAACTGGTTGAGGTCAACAATCTTCAGATTTTTACATTATATGGAGATCATGAGTGGCTGCAAAACCTGTCAGTACGGCTAATTTAAATGCTTTAGAAACACCGATAACACAGTCAGGCAGATTAAGTGGTTCACTTTCCAGGAAATACTTGTTTATGTAAAGTAACATTAAGATTGATTTGCAGCGCGGCAGTGTATTCATTTCTGATGATCAATTTTTAGTGGCACATTTTTCTCAGGCCAAGCTTCGGGCCCCTATGTTGCCTTTCAATAGACCACAGCACCTCCGAGAGAGACATTTGCACACAGATCTCACCAACTATCTCGATGTCCTCCTTCCCTATTGCCCTATTGATTGCCCTCTTTGATTTACAAAGAAAGTGGCACTTGAGAAGGGAGACAAATAGCCATGGCAGTCTGCTATAAGCCCTTCTCTCCTGCTAATCACTGAGGAAATAGAGAATTCGTGCATCACATCATAAGAGGTCAATAATGAGCATGCCTCCCAATATATAAACATCACTAAGTACAATTTTATGTGGTGCAATTGCTGAAAAAGAAGCAGATGGATTCAATTCTAATGGAACACATTTCTTCAGCTGAGAAAAGAATGACAATCTTAATCTAACATCCAGGTACCCAACAGCGTAGAACTTACATTTTCAAAAACGTATTTCATTTACCCAAGAAATCCATAGGCAATTTTCACTTATTACAGCATGCAATAGAGCCAGAGCTGATGGAACTTAGCTGACAGTGTCTGTAGAAAACCTTCACTGGTTCTTTTTCATAGGTCTGATTAAGCTATAATTTAAGCAAATCAGTGTCATATTTATTCTACGGTTACGTTTATATGCAGCAGTAACAGCTTGTAACTGTTTTGAAATAAATCCAATTCTTGATATAAAGCACGTTTGCACAGCACCTGATAAAATGCTGTTTTGATAGTGTGTGAAGTTAATTTATCGTTTTGAAATTCTTTTGCAGTTTTCAAAATGCTGATATTTTCTATCATAGCCGATATCCTGTGACGTTGCTCACAATAAGTTGGAACTGTTGCGGTTTTGAAAGGACAAGAGCATTATTCCACATAATGCTAAATATATTAGCATGCTGTTAAGATGGTGCTGCTTCAGCTTTATTCTTTGGAACTCCCTCCCTCAACATCTCCGCCTCTCCTCTTCTGTCTCCACCTTTAAAAATCATCTCAAGACCCATCTTATCGACAAAGTTTTCAATCACCTTTCTCTCCTTAGATACGAGATTGACTTAGCAACCAATCTTGTATCTATTCCTATTTATTTATTTTTGTCTCCTCACAAGTGCCTTGGGATGTTTCCTATGTTAAAGGTGCTATATAAATTATTGTTTTCGTCACTGGAGGTGGGTTAGTGAACGGGATGTTGCTACTTCTCATTTCTGTAAGCATGCCACTGACCTGCGATGTACTATTTAACATTTTCCATTCTGCAGTTAAAACCCTCCATGCCTATCCTTGCGACCAATTTTAATTTTTTTCAGATTCAGCCTTGGCAATCGCATTCATAGTCAAAGGGTCGGAGATAATGACAGGTTATGTAATCTGGAATTGATTTTTCTCCCATTAATAGTTGGCTGCCAGTACTGAATTTGAAATTTTTTTGAGTCATCTGCAAAGTACAGCATTGTTTAGTTAGTCATTTCATTAGACTTGAAATGAATACACTGGTACAATAATGATTACAAATTATCAAGAAAAACGAGCTATCTAGCTCATTTCCTGTGAAATTGCTTGCAGGAAACAAATCAAATCGAGCACTTACCAATTAAATCTATCCCCCTCCACCCCACCCACACACGCACCAATTACAAACACAAGCAAACCTGCGCCCACCTCACCCAGCATAGTTACAGAATAACTAAACCTGCGCCCGCCTCACCCAGCATAGTTACAGAATAACTAAACCTGCGCCCGCCTCACCCACTCCAGTTATAGAAATAAAAACATACACTGACGTAAGAAAACTACTAGGCACTTGGTCTAAGCATTAAACAAAGCTTTAATCAACTCTTTTACAACATGGAAGTCTAGTTGTGTCCTTCACTAGTTCCTGTTAAAGAATGTTCCGCGCAAGCTGGGTCCATGCCCGAGTATTTATACTCTCCCTGGACAGCGCCACCAGCAGGCCACCCAGTATTATTTCATAAGTCATTTCCACATGAATGACAAGATTCATGTCATACACCTTTGAACATAAGAACATAAGAAATAGGAGCAGGAATAGGCCACTTGGCCCCTCGAGCCTGCCCCGCCACTCAATAAGATCATGGCTAATCTTGGGCTCAAAGCCACTTCTTTGCCCGCTCCCCATAACCCTTCACTCCCTTATCATGCAAAGATCTGTCTATCTCCACCTTAAATGTATTTAATGACCCCGCCTCCACAGCTCTCTGGGGCAGAGAATTCCACAAATTTACGACCCTCAAGAGAAGAAATTCCTCCTCATCTCAGTTCTAAAAGGGCGACCCTTTATTCTGAAACTATGCCCCCGAGTTCTAGATTTCCCCACGAGAGGAAACATCCTCTCTGCATCTACCTTGTCGAGCCCCCTCAGTATCTTATATGTTGCAATAAGATCACCTCTACTTCTTCTAAATTCCAATGAGTATAGGCCCAACCTGCTCAACCTTTCCTCATAAGTCAACCCCTTTGCCTCCTCAACCGCTCACGAAGATCAGAAAGTCATACACGTTTCTGTAAGTTAGAATGCACTGAAGAGAAAGTGAGGTGAAATGGCATTGGTCGCTGCTAAAATGATAAACAGAAATGAAATCTTGAAAAAGTCCCCACAAAATAAAACAAGGAGACTGCAGGTCATCCTGGACAAGGCTAAAAGGATAAGTGAAGTAACGCAATAAGGTGAAATCTTTCTCGGTGTTGAAGTCTTTCTGGCGGGCACATCAGCCCATGAGGGAGTGTGAACAGTGGTCAGAAAAAAAATGAATTTAATAAAATGAAATCTTTCCATAGTAAAAAGATTTATCGAGAAATTGCATGTTTTTAATATATAGAGTTCTTTTGATAAAGTGAAATCTTTTTCTATTCAGCGGGGTCAAAATCTTTCAAGGAGCTCGCCACAAAAAGGTTGGCAGTCAATAATGGCTTCCAACCTTCTGGCAGACTTGGGAAGGCTGGTAGCGATGTACTTTACAGGGGACCAATGGGATTGCTGGGAAATGGCGTTCTAGTGGGGGCCAACCAGCACGTTAAAGAGCCACAAACATAGCCAACCAGTTTATTCAAAAGCGACACTCAATTATCTTTAATAGTATAGATTTACTACCATCCAACTAAATAAAATGCATAGACTTGTGGGTATTCATTAGGAAACATTTCTTACTGTCATCTTTTGTACTGTATTAATCGGCCCATACCTCTATCAATGATATATTAAAATTATTACTTCTGCATCCATTGCCCGTCAACTTTCCCGTTAGAAATTCCTATGTCCACATTTATAACGCAAACTGCTTACAAAAACATGCCCTGCTGTAATTACAAACTCTCCCGCCACTGCACCGCCCCTCTTCCCCCGCTCCCCACCCCCCACATCAGTGTCACCATTGGTGAGAGGGTTATAATTACAGCACAAGTTTCCATTTGCAGTTTTCATTATAAATGTGAGCATAGAAATTTATAATGGAAATATGAACATTAGTACAGAATGTGTGGCTTCAAAATTGGGACAGAATTATGTTTGATTGCCCTGATCCAATTATCCCCCGCTCCCTAACACTGCTTCATCCGAAGACTTCTCTTGATTTGCATTCACCGGGATCTATTTTGACTTTGGGGTGACCGAACGGTGGAGCACCCACTGGCCGGCCACCCATTCCAGCGGCGAAGAGGCCCCCTCGCCATTTTGAAACCCTGGCCTCATTTAAATCTGGCAGGCGAGCTGCCAAACAAGCGTCCCGGTGCAGCTGGCCAGATTGAGGCCTCAAGGTCAGGCCGGTGCATCTGCCAACAAGTTAAGTCGTGGTGGTGGTGGTGGGGGGCGGGGGGTGGGTGAGTGTAGGGGGGTCGCGATCACGGAGAGTGGGGGTCCCGAGGTGGCAGAGGACAAGATTATTGCTCTTGCTCCTGCTCCTCCAGGGCCCACAAGAGTAATTGGACACTTACCCTTGCCTGGGCCTCTTGGTTTCATTGCACGTGGAACTGGTGGGAATGCGCACGGTGAAGGCTCCGAGCACTTCTGATCTAAATTGGCAAGAGGAGATCCTGGACTTTATAAACAGAGGCTTTGGGCTCGATTTTCCAAGCCCCGAGGAGGCGGGTTTGGAGGCAAGAGTGGTGGGAAAATTGCAGAATCGGGGGGCAGGAACCCATCCCGCCCCCAACCTGCCTCCGTGCCAATGTCCCAGGAGGCGGGGACCCGACCTGTGCTGGGAGCCGCCTCCCCGAGACGGGAAGGGGATTAGTGCCAATTAACTGCCTGTTAACAGGTAGTTAACAGGCAGCTTTTTGCCTAATCCCTATTTTTAGCCCTGAAGTGTGGGCTTCCCGACGGCTCCGAACCACGCCAAGTTAGCAAGGCAGGCCGTCGGTCTGAAGGGGTTGGAGGGGTCGAGATGTCCGTTGTGCAGGTGAGTGATGGGTGCATATGTGCAGAGGTAAGTGTGTGAGGTAAGTGTAAAGTGTTTTAATAAGTTTTACTTACCTTTACTTTCTCCTGCAGGCTTCCTTCCTTCAGTTCTCGGGAGTCCCTCAGCTCACCGGCACAGAAAGCAGAATGGCCGCTGAACTGTCAAAAGCTGCAGCCTCTGTTTTCTGGTCTGGAGAGCTCTCTAACTGAGTCTGTGTAGAAAGACTCAAGTTAGAAGACAGATCGTCAGTGTTTGACAGCTTCACAGAGCTGTCAAACACTGATTTTTATCTGTCAAAAGCTCTTGACAGATGAAATGTCAATCACTGACATCACCAGTAACCAGGTGTCCCTTAATTGGCCTGCTGAGCCCACTCAAGGTCAATCAAGGGAAAGTAGCGTGGGTTGGCCACAAGTCGGTGGAGGTGGGACTACAACCCAAAAAGTGGGAGTCCCGCCTCCAAAAGCTCCCCATTGACAAAATCAAGCCCATAGAGTACAAAAGCCAGGAAGTTAGGCTAATCCTGTCTAAAACACAAGTTGAGCCCCAACTAGAGTATTGTGTCCAATTCTGGGCACCACACTTTATGAAGGTCGTGAAGGTTTTGGAGAGGGTCAAGAAGAGAGTTACAGGAATGGTGCCAGGGATGAGGGATTACAGTTATGTGGATAGACTGGAGAAGCAGGGGTTGATTTCCTTAGAGCAGAGAAGGCTAAGAGGAGATTTGATAGAGGTGTTTAGAGATGTTTAAAATTATTAAGGGTTTAGATAGAGTAAATAAAGAGAAACCGTTTCCAATGGCTGAAAGGTCGATAGCAAGAGGACACAGGTTTAAGGTGATTGGCAAAAGAACCAGAGGCGACATGAGGAAAACCTTTTTACGCAACGAGTGGTTAGGATTTGGAATGCGCTGCCTGATAGGGTGGTGGGCACAGATTCAATAGCAGCCTTCAAAAGGGAATTGAATAAATATTTGAAGGAGAAAAAAATTGCAGGGTTATGGGGAAAGAGAGGGGGAGTGAGACTAACTGGAAACATAGAAACATAGAAGATAGGAGCAGGAGTAGGCCATTCGGCCCCTCGAGCCTGCTCCGCCATTCAATGCGATCATGGCTGATCATCCAAACTCAGTACCCTGTCCCTGCTTTCTCCCCATATCCCTTGATCCCTTTAGCCTTAAGAAATATATCTAACTCCTTCTTGAATATATTTAATGAATTGGCCTCAACTGCCTTCTGCGGTAGAGAATTCCACAGGTTCACCACTCTCTGGGTGAAGAAATTCCTCCTCATCTCTGTCCTAAATGGCTTACCCCTTATCCTTAGACTGTGACCCCTGGTTCTGGACTCCCCCGCCATCGGGAATATCCTTCCTGCATCTAGTCTGTCTAGTCCTGTTAGAATTTTATAAGTTTCAATGAGATCCCCTCTCATTCTTCTAAACTCCAGCGAGTACAAGCCCAATCGACCCAATCTCTCCTCATACGTCATTCCTGCCATCCCAGGTATCAGTCTGGTGAATATTCACTGCACTCCCTCCATGGCAAGAACATCCTTCCTCAGTTAAAGACATCCTTCCTCAGATAACTGGATTGCTCTTCAAAACAGCCGGCGCAGACTCGATAGGCTGAATGGTATCCTTCTGTGCTGTACTATGCTATGATTCTATTTACGACATAGGACCCCAGTTTCCATATTGAGCGGGGCCTATCACCTGAATCAAGCACGTGCTATGGGCACCTGGCTGTAGGCCCCTTTCAAAATGGAACCGGCTGCGTTGCCGGTGTTACTGGGGCGGTAAGGTGACCGACCCCATTTTGAGGCCGTTACTGCCCCATTAAAGCCAGGCGAAGGCAGTCAAAATCGACACTGTGCAATGCTAGTCATAAAAATATGACATACAATTTTGATTAAAAGTTTCATTTTGATTTTACTAATCCAGCCTCGTTGAGTCTAGTATTTGCGTACAAAGTAGCAAGGCATCTTTTTGGCCTAATGTTTCATAAATTTATCTGGTGAAATAGGTATTAAATTATAAAACAAAAACAAAATACTGCGAATGCTGGATATCTGAAATTGAAACAGAAAATTTTGGAAATAATTCAGGCAGCATCTGTGGAGAGAGAGAAACAGAGTTAATAACGTTTCAAGTCGATGGCCTTTCATCAGCACTGGAAGAAGTAACAGTTTTTAAGCAAGTACAGAGTCAGGAAAAGTTCGGTGGGGGGAGGAAAGAACAATGGGGTTAGGGTGGAGGGCAGGAGTAATTAAATGACAAAGGCAAAAAGGGTTTGGTCATGGAAAGAAACAAAAGATAAGTCTAGAGGACTTGCAAATGGCAACAGCAGAACCATTACTAGCACCTGCTGTCAGGAGAAATGGGAGCAGTGGTTATGATCTGAAGTTATTGAAATCAATGTTGAGTCTGGAAGGCCTAAGTGCCTAATTAAAAGATGAGGTGCTGTTCCTCGAGCTTCCATTGAGCTTCATTGGAACAGTGTAGGAGGCCAAGGACAGAGAGGTCAGAGTGGGAGTGGGATGGAGAATTAAAATGGCAAGCAACCGGAAGCTCAGGGTCACACTTGTGGACTGAACGGAGGTGTTCCGCAAAGCGGTCACCCAATCTGCGTTTGGTCTCCCCAATGTAGAGGAGACCAAATCTTGAGCAGCGAATACAGTATACTAAACTGCAAGAAGTATGAGTAAATCGCTGTTTCACCTGGAAGGAGTGTTTGGGGCTGGTGGGAAGGGTGGAGGTGAAAGGACAGGTGTTGCATCGCCTGCGCTTGCATGGGGAGGTGCCGTGGGAAATGGAGTGGGTGTTGGTGGTGATTGAAGAGTGGACCAAGGTGTTGCGGAAGGAATGGTCCTTTCAGAATGGTGAAAAGGGAAGGAGGGGAAGATGTGTTTGCTGATGGCATTGCACCGGAGGTGGTGGAAATGAGGATGATTCATTGAATGTGAAGGCTGGTGGGGTGGAAGGTGAGGACAAGGGGGGTCCTATCCTGGTTCTGGGAGGGAGGGAGAAGGTGTGTGGGCAGAAGTGCAGGAAATGGGACGGACACGGTTGAGGGCCCTGTCAACCACAGTTGAGGGGAATCCTCGGTTGAGGAAAAAGAAATATCGATAGCATTGGTGTGGAAGGTGGCATCATCAGAACAGATGCGACGGAGATGCAGAAACTGGGAGAATGGAATAGAGTCCATACAGGAAGCAGGGTGGGAGGAAGTGTAATCAAGGTAGTTTTGGGAGTCAGTGGGCTTATAGTAGATATTGATTGACAGCCTATCTCCAGAAATGGAGAAAGAGAAGTCGAGGAAGGGAGGGCAAAGGTCAGGGATGGACCATGGGAAGACGAGGGTGGAGTGGAAATTGGAAGCAAAGTTGATGAAATTTTTCAGTTCGGAGTGAGAGCAGGAAGCGGCACTGATACAGTCATCAATGTACCAGAAAAAGAGGTGAGGGAGGGGACCCGAGTAGGACTGGAACAAAGAGTGTTCCACATATCCCACAAAAAGGCAGGCATAGCCAGGACCAATATTGGTTCCCATAGCGACACCTTTTATTTGGAGGAATTGAGTGGAGGCATATTAAATTATGATTGGTTGGAATGGTATATAGTCATGAAATATATTTTCCTACTGCAGTTAAAAATTGAATCAGCTATTTTAACAGTATTTTGTGATTTAAAGGCCACATAACCAAATGAAACATGATTTGGTATAATTCATACTGTGGACATTTTTCAGTCCATATTTGTATTTAAACAAAAAAATATATACAAGAAAAGTATACAATTTACATAAAAGATAACACAATCTGGAGTGTGTTACCTGGGTTTAACTCTGTTTTGAGCTGAAGTAGTGCCTTGGAGTGCTATCCTTTATTAATGCATTAAAGTATATTGGATGTGGAAAAATCAGCAGGGTGCTCTATATTCCCAGAGACACAGACATTAATGGACGTGCTTTGAAACCAAGGCTGGTCTCACACAAGCACTGTATTGAGCAGCCACTTGTCTCCTTGCATACCACATTCGAAGGTGGTCTGGGTAATTTGGAGGAATCCATTTGCAAGAAATGTGCTAGCATCTCCCAATTGATGAGAGTGGCCAAAGTTATACCCAAAAGGGAGGGCAAGTCAGTTGGTTTATCATCTGGAAATTTTTGAAATTTTTAATTAAAAATAAAATGACTAAATATCTAGAGGAAGAGATTCTTGATAGACCCGATAGGATTCTATGAGGAGATGACATATATGGCAGATGAGGGAAGTGCATTGGATGCAGTGTATATGGACTTTCAGAAAGCCTTTGACAATGTACCACACAGAAACTATTGGAGCCTGGAGTTAGGGGAAGGGTAGCAAGTTGGATTAAAACTGGTTTGAAGGGAGAAACAGAGAGTAAGGGTGGTTTGTCAAAATGTTTAGAAGTGGGTAGCACTGTCCCACAGGATTCTGTTCTACGACCATTTCTGCTCAATGTGTACATCAGTGATTTGGATAACGGTCTAGAGGGAGTGGTGTTGAAATTTTCAGATGAATTCTAAAATAGATAAGATTAGATTGTATAGGGGGTTGAAGGAAATGGGATATGGGAACAGAGTGGGTAAATGTGATTAGGACTGTTTGCTTGCAAAACAGGTAAATGCCCATGCGGACTGCTTGAGCTAAATGGCCTGTTCCCATGTTATAAGCTCTATGTATTTCTGAATAATTCTGAAGACCAAAGAAATCTGCAGGGAGCGACTGATAAGATAATGGAATGGGCAAAAAAAGTGGGAGCTGGAATTCAATGTCAGTAAATGTGGGGTGGTACATTTTGATTAAAAAAAGTAATAATTACACTTTGAATTGGGGAAGGCTGAGCGATGTGGAAAAGCAGAGAGATTTGGTGGTTCAGGTTCACAAGATGTTAAAAGCAACATCGTAAGTGCCACATAAAAAAAATATGAATACTGGGAAGAAGTATAAAATACAAAAGTCAAGATACAATAGTGAATCCGTGTAAAACTTTCGTAAGATCACATTTGGACTGCTTTGTACAGTTTTGGGCTCTACAGCAAGTACGTTGAGGCAACAGTGGGTACAGTACAGATTCACTAGTATGCTGCCTGCTATGAGGAAGTACAAATACTAAGAGACTTGAAAAATTGAAGCTGTTTTAGAACAGAGATGATTATGGGGCTATTTGATGGAGATGTTCAAAATAATGAAGGGATGGGACAAAGAAGATAGAAACGTGGGGGTGATTTTGCCAATGGGGGTGCGTTGGAGGCGGGACTGCTGCTTGTTGGGTTTTAGTCCCGCCTCCATCGACGTCCGGCCAACCCACGCTATTTTCCCTTGATTGACCTCATTAAGCCCGCCCAGCGGGCTTAGCAGGCCAATTAAGGGGGAGCCGATTACAGAGAATGTCAGCGTATGAAATTTTTGACAGATGAATTGTCATCATTTGACAGCTCTGTGAAGCTGTCAATCACTGACATTCTCTGTTGTTTGATGAGTTCTTGTATTCAAGACTCATCAAACCTCTTTAGTGAGCAGAAAGCAGATGGTTGTTGCATCGGAGAATGCAGCCGCCATCTGTCATCTCTGCCGGTGAGATGCGAGAGTCTATCCGGTTCCCCAACTGTTGAAGCCTGCAGGAAGAAGCAAAGGTAAGTAAACATTTTCTATCACTTTTCACTCACCTCACATACTTAATTCTCCACACTTGCACCCATCACTTACTTTCACATCGCACTTTTGCACCCCTCCGACCCCCGCCTCACCTCGGTGACCCTGGCGGGGTTTCCCGACGTCGGGAAGCCCGCGCCTCTGCTGGAAAAATGGGGATAATCTTAACTGCCTGTTAACTACCTGTTAACAGGCAGTTAAGTGGCTGTAATCCCCTCCCCGCCTCCAGGAGACGGGACCCGGCGCGGGTTGGGTACCCGCCTCCTGGGAAGATGGCACGGAGGCGAGTTGGGGGCGGGATGGGTACCCGCCCCCAGATTCTGCCATTTTCCCGGCAGTCCCTCCTCCAAACCCACCTCCCCAGGGCTGGCAAAATCCAGCCCCAACTGTTTCCAGTGGTTAAGGCTGAACTTCCTTAGACAATGTCGCTTTGTCATGGCCCGTTAGCAAACTCCATTGTATTAGATTCACTGACAGGATAGGACCCACAGCACTGTTAATGCCCTCTGGACAGCTGGGCTGCCTTCCCCTCACAAAACGTATACCCAGCAATAGTTGCCAACCAGTGCTTTCAGTCAGATAACTCTTGTAGTCTTCACTGTTCTCCTGCTACTCTGAACTCTTAACATTCATTAAGCTTAAGCAGGTCTGACCTGGAATTTAATACGGGCCTTTCAATGTTCCTCGAAAACTGTGGCTCACTACACGAGTTCCAAAGCGTTTCACAGGAAATGAAGTACTTTTGAAGTGTAGTCACTGTTGTAATCACAGAAAGAATCACAGAAACCCCACAGTGCAGATAGAGGCCATTTCGGCCCATCGAGCCTGCACTGACACATATCCCACCCGATCCCTGTAACCCCTACACCAACACATATCCCACCCAATCCCCGTAACCCCACGTATTTAATCCCCCTAACACTAAGGGTCAATTTATCATAGCCAATCAACCTAACCCGCACATCTTTGGACTGTGGGAGGAAACCGGAGCACCCGGAGGAAACCCACGCAAACACGGGGAGAATGTGCAAACTCCACACAGACAGTCACCCGAGGCCGGATTCGAACCCGGGTCCCTGGCGCTGTGAGGCAACAGTGCTAACCACTATAACACCGTAATGTTGGCAAACACAACAGCCAAGTTGCACACAGCAAGGTCCCACAAACAGCAATGAGATTTATTTGTGTTGGTAGATGTGTAAATATTGGCCAGGACACCTGATATTTTACACCCACCTGAGTAGGCCGCAGTTTAACGCCTCATCCGAAAGGTGGCACCTCAGACAGTGTAGCACTCCCTCAGTATGGCACTGAAATGTCAGCCTAGATTATGTGCTCAAGTCTTTGGGTGGGGCTTAAACCTACAACCTTCCGACTCAGAGGCAAGATTGCTGAGCCAAGGCTGGCACTCCATTTACAACACAACAGATAACTCATGAAGTAGCTGAACTGTCAGCGCGTTACAATTTAGTGAGTGCTACCACAAAGAAACTTGCAATAGTTTCTACCTCTTTACTGTTAGCAAACAGCCAACTGTCCCTTGGCCTAGATTAAAATTTAATCAGCGTTTTGACACCAGAGGCTTGCAAGAGTGCTTGTATGCCTGCACAGAGCATTGCTTTCATTAAGCACTATAAAGTGGCAAGGCGCCAGCAGTATGACTCAGATCTGTTGCCCCCCCCCCCCGTCCCCTTAATCACTTTGTATTACATCACACCATTTATCAGCACCTTTACCTCGAATGTGAAATTCTCATTATTAATATTCTCAGGCTAGTAGTAAAATGAAAATTGAAGTTACTTCGGTCACAGATATCATAGGCATGTAAACTTCTCCTTTGTGACAATTTAAAAAACACTGTAGGTCAGTGGTCAGAAATTGTGGAATCAATGCATCCCAACTGTTTACAGTGATATGGCTATTTTGGCAGATAGACAAAAAACAGATGTTTGCTGGCAGCTGTAGTTTTTATTAATAATATGGGGAAAATTGCTAACGTTAAACGATGTGGTAAAAATACTGGAATGGAAAGGTTTTGATATGTTTGATATCCACTATTGATACACTTAATTTATATAATTATGTATTTGGTCAATAAACTCTAGATTCTGAACAGCTTCCACAGTAACAAATACCATTAACTTATTAGGTCAGTAATGCACGCACTCTGTATCGTAAGTGGCAGCATTACACCATCCATCCTTAAAATTGCCACTTCTCTGAAGTGTATGTAATGATAATAATGGATTTTCTAACAATACACAAGGTCACTTTGCACAGATGGACACAGCATCATGACTTTGACCTCAGTCAGGGAATAAAGCATCATTCTTGGATCTATTTGTGCTGTATTGAGATTATTTAAAGTCTGTAATTTGAGAGTCATTACAATTTGATCCATATTGGAATTTTAATCTGTGTTGAACTTCAGAGGAAATAATGCTTCATATTAAGTGGATCTTCATGTGTACCTCGATTAGATAATTTAGGAATGTTACCAGATGGTCATCACTGTCATTGGTGTATTATGGGTTGGCTGAGGTCACGAACAGACAAAGCCAGTGGTTTTCAGACAATAAGAAATTAATGTGTCACAAAATTAGTTTAGACTTTTACAACATAGACCTGCTGACCTGATATTAACCCTTTCACTGAAACCAAGTGCAGTAGCCCCTCATTATAGCACTTTGCTACAACATAATCTTCGATAATGTAGGTTGTTTTATGGCCTGTTCACTAATGAAAGCAGCCCTTTCCATAGTATGATTAACACTGTTATTTTTATATTGATATAAAAGGTTATTGAGTTCTTAATGACAAAGATTATAGCGAACATTCAAACAATCCAAAATAATGGTATAATGCCAGTAGAAAAGTGTTTTGGTTCAGCTTTAAAAATGTAATGAGAAGAAACCATTTGGCCTGTCAAATCTTCTCTGTCACTAGACCATATACAATTTACCCCATTATGGATGCTACCCCACCCATTTACTCTCCTGAAAGAAAGCTGTGTATAAATATTCCCTGATCTACAAAGGATAATCAAGAAAAAAGTTGCAATACTCATCCATTCCTCACATCTCCATTATTCAGCACTGGCTTGCTGCCCTCCACAGACCACGTTAATTGCCCCCAGCATGTCCCAGGCAATATTGGATCGCTTTAGTTTATACCTATTCCTATAACCTATTCCCAATCAGTTTATCTAGCTCATTTTTGAAGGAGTTAATTGACTTGGCCTCAGTCAGAGTCTATTCCATATATCCACTATTCTGTAGGCAAAAAATATTCCACTCCTTTGTTTTAAGGCTTTAATTTTAAACCTCCAGTTCTGTGCCTATGATCTCTGTCAAATTGTCTTCTACACCTCAGTATTTTGAAGACCGGACGCATATCTTCCCTCCTCTCAATCTGGTCTCAAATGTAAAGATGTTCAGCTTTGCTCACCTCTCCTTATAACTTAGAGCCCTCTGTTCCAGAATTGTCCTGGTCTTTCTGTTCTGACTCTTATCAATGTACTATTAAAAAGGCAGAAGCATGCGCGAAGGTGCCGAATACCTCGAGTCTCTTCGCCGGGAACAAGCAGAAGCCGCACACGTCAACCCAAGCACCCCACCCACCCGGCCCTTCAACCACCGTCTGCCCCACCTGTGACAGAGACTGTAGGTCCCGCATTGGACTCATCAGTCACCTGAGAACTCATTTTTAATGTGGAAGCAAGTCATCCTCGGTTCCGAGGGACTGCCCAAGAGAAGATTAAAAAGGCAGAGTACCTAAAATGGCACACACATTTCTAAATGCCTCCTCAGTCATATATACAAAACTGGTATTGACCAACTGTCAAAAGTAATTTCTGATTGAGAGAGGAAGAGTTAGAGAACAAGAGAGTTAGAGAACAAGAGAGTTAGAAACATGCCACATTTTTCCTTTAGCCTTCACTGTCCCATAGTGTTAACCACTAAATAGTGCCTTCTAAATATACAGAAGGTACAGTACTCATATCTGAGCTCACATGCACAAATCAAATAAATTCAAAACCTCTGGCTTTCAATTCATTGCACTTCGACATTTGTCTGTGAAGAATCCGCGATAGAGTAGATTATACAGGGATGGAAGGAACAGCTTGATGGGTCACATGACTTTTTCCCGTTTCATGTTTTCTCAGGTTTCAATATTTCTTTCCTTGGATCTGCGAGCTAGTTGCAAGTGTTTACTCTGCAGACAGAAACCGTGCTGCGATCGGAAGCGCATTATCCTCCAACTAAATAAGCAGCTACATGTTCAAATATCCATATATAGACAAAGTACCGAGAGGCACTCATGAACTAGTAGCTTGTAAACCTGCCTATTTGGACACAAATGGGCTTTTATTCCAGTTGCATTGGAGCTGTCTAGGACATGGAATGCTAAGCTTTTCGGACAAGCAGAACTAATTTTAAAACATTACAAAACCAGGAATTCTGACTGCCCTCTATTTGCAATGAAGGTCAGAAAGAAGCTACAAATGAAACCAAGGCCATTAGATTGCCTTTCACTCAATAGACCCTGTCAGGGTTCATCTTCATTGCAAATAAACACATCGTATGATGCTGCCTGTGCTGTCACTTCCACGTGGCACACTATAACTACTAATTAGCTAGCTAATATTTTGCAGAATATGTTAGAATTTGTGTTTATTTACTGACTTGATCCACGGTGGTAAACATGGCACAAACATATTACTGGAGGTTAAATATTATTCAGCTGCACCCAGCTATCCAGCACTTCCCAAATGCAGCAAATGGTCAACCTGCCACCTAGATGTGGATGTTAAAAATGCAGTGGTGTGCGAATCAAAATCAGTGGCACAGTGAATCCCATCGGATTTATAAACGGACTGAATGTTTGCTTTTTAGGCTAAACATTTCAGCATTTTTAGCATGAAAGCCATAAAACTAATACATCACAAAAATCTTCAAGGAGACAATTTTAATTCTTTGGTTCCAGTGAAGGGACTTTACCAGCAGCATCAGCCTCTTTGTGTTTCATTTCTCCTGTGTGCTATTTTAATACACCCATTAAGGTGTTGCATGAATTACTGCCTGCACCACTTTAATCCACTCACTAACCTGTTTATTTTAAATGGGTAATGACTGCATTAAAATGCACAGCAAGAATATATTGATGAGTGTGCTGAACATGGTACACTGAGGGAATCCAGCTCACTTTTCTTAAGCTGCTGCTGGCCTGCTGTATATTTCCCACAATGTGCTTTTATTTTTATTTGTTTTCTGTTGGTTTTACTGTCGAGAGAGAGAGAGAGAGAGAGCCTGGTCTACCGATAAGTCCAGTGTGTTGAATGACTGATAAAGATGTAGCAGAGAAAATTCAGCCAGAGAAACAACTCAAGCACCTTGCTTTGGGCTATTAAGAGAGCTACATTGCCCAATATCGCTCACAGACATCCACTAGATGAAGAATTGTGAATTCTTATAAAATGCTGGATAGGTAGAGTCCAAAACAATATCGTTTTTGAATGCATTTCTTTCTCAAGGCCATCAGCATTCAAAGTTTCACCACAATTATGCCAAAAGTGAGCTGATATGCACTGAGATTGGAGATGTGAATTATAAATCATGTGGCAAGTATCAGCTAATCTAACTGCAGCATTAGTACACTGAGCCTGTCCTCTATGTTGGTACAGCTCCATGCATGTGCCATTTATTCAAATTGGCTTCCTTTCTGGTCCTGCTGAAGAGGGGATTGGCTAGTCTTTTCTCTAAAGCCAGACTTTAAACCTCAAGAATCATTACATATTTTCTGGAGCCAGCACTTTTCAATCGAAGGAGGTATTAAGCTGGCCATTCTCCTTGACCTTGTCCTCAGGGTTTCAAGGCTCTCAGGTTGTGGTTGTTGCTAGGGAACAGAATTCAGGATGTATGGGATGCATTTGATTCGTTGTACACTTCAGAACAGAATATGTAAAAACTATGTAGCTATAATTGATTCCTGTTTTGATTTATAATAACAGGTATGAAAGATATAATCATTGTAGTAATAAGAATATAATCTGTAATGCTACTTCTAGAAAATAATGGTTCGGCTACACATTGTTACAATTTTAATGTAAAGTGCACAAGATAATACGCGTTAAAACAGGTGAACCTTGAAGCCATCGGATTGTTGGAATAATCCAACTGGTTCATTAGAGAAGGAAACCTGCCGTCCTTACCTGGTCAGGCCTATTGTGACTCCATTCCCACACCAACGTGGTTGACTCTTAACTGCCCAGAGAAGTGGCCGAGCAAGCCACTTAGTTCCACCACCTTCTCAGGGCACCTCGGAATGTGCAGCTTTGCCAATGATGCTCACATCCCGAGAATTAATTTAAGAAAGAATGCAGTTCTGAACATAACTCTACTTATTTTTCACTTGAGTTCTCCCTCCCTTTTTCTGTCTTTGTTTCTCTTACATTCTTCTAAATTTGGGACCTTCCAGGTCTGGACTTAAGAAAACTAACTTGTGTGGAATTCCATTTTTTTTTAATATAATGTAGAGCAATGATTGAGTGCCTTGGTTGTTGTGCCAAAGGGCAACTCCAAACCTTGCACCATGTCTAGCAGAGGTCTACTTATACTTTCCAGGCAGTCTGAGATCTCACGAACATTCTTTCACAACGCTCCATTTTAAATTAGATTTAAACAATGGAGCTAAGTGTCATTTAACCCACCGACATCCATCATGCTTTGGGAGAGCAAAACAACAAAAATAATTGCATAATATAGTCGATCAATCTCTGTTGTGTCGGTACCTTTCTACCTAGACACAATTTAGGACTCAGAACTCAGAGAAACATGAAGTGCTTTATTGGAAGGAAAGGAAGTTCTGGCAAGTTCCGAACAAAGAGAGCTAGACTTAACCAAGAGAACACCCAACCATTTATCTCCTGTGACAGCGCCACCACAGGTGGGGGGAGAACACACAATACATAACATTTCCTCCCCTCTTAAATGGAAGGTCCACATTATTCCTCAACAGGTAAGTTACTTTCAATACACTCAACTAACCTAGGGTAGAGGTAGACTGCCTCAAACCCTGACTTTACCCTGGGGTTTATTCTGCCCCAGTCTTGTGGGTAAGTCACTAAGCCTACAGATCCAAGCGTCTTGGAGGCCACCGCTCTCTGACAGGATACCGGCGGTCATCGCTGGCTTCCACAGCAGTAGGCATTGACACAGGCCTGGATGGAGAAGGTGCCTGTGTCAGTTGAAAGTCAGGAGTTTGCACAGGTGGAACAGTCTCTTTGACTTCCTGTGTTGGAGAAGAGCACTGTGGCAAAGGATGCTGGTTTGCGGTATCATTCGGAAACAGTTCAGGCCAACCAGCCGTTGGAGCCTCTGTGGCTGTATCTGCTCCTAGCAACAGTTGATCTGTGTGTCTTCTCCAGATGACGTCCTCAGCAGTCTCAACCGTGTAAGACACAGGGCCCGTTTGCGCGATCACCGTAGCAGGAACCCATTTCGGTCCAGTGCTGTAGTTTCGAGCTAGGACGTGCTCTCCCGATGAAACCGTCTCTCCTTGGCTCTTTTCTCTCTCTTTTCAACTTGAGCTTGTTGTTGACGATGGACAACCTGCTCTGCCCTTGGAGGTTTGAGTAAGTCAAAACTTGTCTGCAACTGCCTCTTCATCATGAGCAAAGCGGGGGAAGTTTTGGTTGTGGCATGCGGCTCGTTCCTGTAGGACAACAGGAAGCTGTTCAGACGTTGGTGGATTGAGCCCTGACCTTGCGATGCCTTCAAAGCGTGCTTCAAAGTTTGCACGAACCTTTCTGCCTGGCCATTAGTAGAGGGATGATAGGGCGCAGACCTGATGTGTTGGACACCATTCACATGCAGGAAGGTTGCAAACTCCTGTGATACAAATTGTGGACCATTGTCACTTACGAGTTGTTCCAGTGAGCCATAACGGCTGAACATCTCACCAAGTTTCTCAATTGTTTTCTCTGCCGTGGTAGACTTCATCACAGCGACCTCCGGCCACTTGCTACGAGCGTCCACAACCACCATAAACATCTTCCCTTCGAAAGGACCGGCGAAGTCCACGTGTACTCGCTGCCACACTTCTGCAGGCCAATCCCAGGGGTGTAGGGTTGCCAGCTGTGGAACATTCCGGACCCTTTGACATGGGGAACATGTTTTGGCTTTCTCCTCAATATTCCCATCGAGACCTGGCCACCAGAAGTAGCTTCTTGCCATTTCCTTCATCCGAACCATCCCACTGTGGCCTGTATGAAGTTGTTGCAGTATAGGTTCCCTCAGAGGTGGCGGAATGATGACACGGCGTCCCCAAAGAAGACAACCTGCCTGGACGGAGAGCTCGTTTCTTTTTGAAACATAAGGTTTCAAACTAGGAGAATCTCCTATCGCTCTCCCTCGAATGACATCGTCCATTACCTCAGACAGGACTGGATCGTTGCGGGTGTACCTTCGCACCTGAACTGCAGTGACAGGTGCTCCCTCCACTTGTCTAAAGTAGAAGATGTCTATCTGACGAGGCTCTGGGGGAGTAACAGGCAAGGGTAGCCTCGAGAGACCGTCTGCGTTGCCGTGCAAGTCTGATTTGCGATATTTGATGTCGTATGTGTGTGCTGACAACAGTAAAGCCCACCTTTGCATCCTGCTTGCAGCGAGAGACGGAATTCCGGTGTGGGGCCCGAAGATTGAAGTCAATGGACGGTGGTCTGTCAGGAGTGTGAATCTTCTCCCAAACAGGTACTGATGAAATTTTCGAATTCCAAAAACGATTCCCAAGGCCTCGCGCTCGATCTGCGCATAGTTACTCTCGGCCTTGTTCAAGGTGCGTGATGCGAAGGCGATAGGTTTCTCTTCACCCGAAGGCATGATGTGGGATATGACTGCTCCCACACCATATGGTGATGCATCACATGCTAGCTGCACGGGTAGCTTTGGGTCGAAGTGTGTCAGGACCTCCGAATTCAGCAATGCTTTCTTTGCTTGGCGAGGATGGGATGAATCTGCGTACGTTATGGGTGCAGTGAGTAAACAGAAAATTTAATTTGAAACATGAGATGGCTACTATATTAGGAAACATCGGTGATTTTGATGAAAATGTGGAGCAATGGAGCGCATATACGGAACGTTTTGATTATTTTGTATTGGAGAAGAGCACTGTGGCAAAGGATGCTGGTTTGCGGTATCATTCGGAAACAGTTCAGGCCAACCAGCCGTTGGAGCCTCTGTGGCTGTATCTGCTCCTAGCAACAGTTGATCTGTGTGTCTTCTCCAGACGACGTCCTCAGCAGTCTCAACCGTGTAAGACACAGGGCCCGTTTGCGCGATCACCGTAGCAGGAACCCATTTCGGTCCAGTGTTGTAGTTTCGAGCTAGGACGTGCTTTCCCGGATGAAACCGCCTCTCCTTGGCTCTTTTCTCTCTCTTTTGTCCAAATACAGACATTTTGCTTCCATGCTTCCCAGCTCTGTCTGTTCTTTTTTTACCTCTACAGGCGCATTCAATGTGACCCTTTTTGCCACAATTTCGGCATTCCAGCTCCGTACACCAGCAGTCATTAGCGTGATGGCCCGTTTTCCCACAACGGTAACATGTGCCGTTCCGCGCACCTTTAGGCTCAGACGACACCTTGTGAACTCTCCCTGTTGAACTCAACTGGTGAGCCTCCTTTTCCACCATCTCCATGGAGACACTAACTTCAATGGCCTTTTCAAGAGTAAGGTTGTCCTCAGTAAGAAGGCGCTTCAGTGTGGCTGCATTTTGCAGACCACACACAAGTCTGTCTCTAATGGTGTCATTCAGCACCTCCTTGAACTGGCAGTGTTCCGACAACCTTTTTAAAGCAGCAATAAACATCGTCACTGATTCCCCCTCCTCTTGATTCCGTTTGTGAAATCTAAATCTCTCAGCAATAACCAGAGGTTTTGGTGAAAAATGTGCTCCAAGAATTTCCACTAGTTGCTTATATGTTTTAGTTCCTGGCTTATCTGGCTGCACGAGGCTGCGAAGTAAATTGAAAGTCTTTGGCCCGATTACACTCAAAAAGGTAGGCACGACCTTTTCCTATGCGCTCCATTGCTCCACATTTTCATCAAAATCACCGATGTTTCCTAATATAGTAGCCATCTCACGTTTCAAATTAAATTTTCTGTTTACTCACTGCACCCGTAACGTACGCAGATTCATCCGCTCCTCGTTGCCACTTGTTGTGTCGGTACCTTTCTACCTAGACACAATTTAGGACTCAGAACTCAGAGATTCAAACATGAAGTGCTTTATTGGAAGGAAAGGAAGTTCTGGCAAGTTCCGAACAAAGAGAGCTAGACTTAACCAAGAGAACACCCAACCATTTATCTCCTGTGACAGCGCCACCACAGGTGGGAGGAGAACACACAATACATAACAATCTCCTTAATCTTCTGCTTGTGAGATATCTTGATATGGTGCAAGGAAACAGCCGTTCTTCATGACAGTAACCCAAACTGGAAGGGCTGGCTGCTTTTCCTTGTGATTTTAAGTTGACTTGATAAGAGATTTCTTCTTATTGGTCATGGGGATCCTTTTAAAGGTTAGCACGGTGGGAACTACTGACTCTTGCATTTGAGATAAATAACCTAGTCATGGAAAAGTGAATACATAATAGCCCATAATTTCCGATGCCTGCGGGTGCGTACGAGCTGTGTTCACACCCGTAGGGACCTCGAAAGTGCCAGTTTCAGGATGCGAAACGCATGCGCTAAAACCCGACACTTTCGATCTGACAAGAATCCTCTTGACAGACCCTCTGCCTGTCCTGGAGAAGGGCCTCCGCGGCAGAGAGTTCCGCTTTCTGCACAACCTCCGCCTGCTGAAAACCTTTAAAAATCTTACACCTGGCAAAAGCGTAAGGCCTGCTTTTACCAGCATAAAAGAGTTTAAAAAAGTTAAAAAAAAAAAAAATTTCCACTCATTTATAATTTAAAAATACTTTTAAAAAAGGTAAGTTTATTTTTAGGCCCGTAAAAAACTTTAATTACTTTTTTCAAAAAATTTAAATTTTTGTTTAAAATATTTAATTTAATGTAATTTTAACTCATTTAAAAACATGATGGTTTTTTAAAAATGTATTTAATGTTTTAATGTCTTTTTTCAGTGATCCCCATTCATACTTTTGACAGGCCTACCTGTCAAAAGTATGAAGGGAAATTCCCTTCTCCCATTGACTCGCCTGGCCCACATGATCCCAGGGACACTCGCGAACCGCCTGCGCCCCTGGGATACCTGGAGAGGCCCAGGATCGGAAGAGTCTGGACCTCGGGAGCCCTCGGGTAAGGGCGTAGAATTTTTCCCCGATAGGAGGTATCCGCACACAGGAAGCCCCCTATCAGAAATTACGGGCCATTGAAATACAAAGCAAAATATTGCAAAATATATGATGTACATTTTCACCAACAGAACATGCGCCAGATTACATCTGTCTGTTTTGTATATGAAATGACAATGAGAAGTGTTCTTATACAACAACAGCTTGCATTTATATAGCGCCTTTAATGTAGTAAAACGTCCCAAGGTGCTTCACAGGAGGGTTATCAAACAAAATTTGGCACCGAGCCACTTAAGGAGATATTAGGATAGGTGGGTTTAAGGAGCATCTTAAAAGGAGGAGAGAGAGGTTGAGAGGTTTAGGGAGGGAATTCCAGAGCTTCGGGCCTCGGTAGCTGAAGGCATGGCAGTAAGGAACGATCACCTGGGTCGGGTAGTACAATGATTATCTATTGACAGTTGAGTTAATATTGAAGCCTAATTATGGACAAATGTAAGAGGATTTCCCCTCCACCCACAATGTAGTGGAGAGCTGTTTGAGTACACTTTAAAAAACATAGCATATAGGCAAAAGTAAATGCTCAACCTGGGCTCCAAGTGCCCTGTCCAATTAGAATTCATGGTTAAATCATTTCAAATATTCATAAGATTTAATCAAAATTTAGATGATTAAGGTATATTAAAGTGTATTGTTAAAAGATATAAGCCTGGAAATTATGCTGTGCAGTATTATTGTATGTAGAAGAAAACATTTTTATCAATGTTTTGTGTCTGCTATTTTAACAAAGCATTAAAGAAAGGGGCTTGTGTTTATATACACCTTTCGCATCCTCAGGATGTCCCAAAGTGTTTCATTGCCAATTCATTATTTTCGGGTGTAATCACTGTTGTTATGTAGGCACACGCGGCAGCTAATTTGCAAATGTCAAGGTCCCACAAACAGCAATGACATAAATGACTGGATAATCGGTTTTTCGTGGTGTTAGTTGAGGGATAAATATTGGCCAGGACACGGCGAGAACTCCCCTGCTCTTTGAATAGGAGCTGTGGGATCTTTTACATCCACCTGAGGGGGCAGACAGGGCAAAACCAGCACATGGATCAGAATCCCAATTTTCTTCTCCCTCGACGCAACATTGGCGCAAGGGAGTAAATTTCAGGCCCTAATACAATATACTGTTTAAGTGCATCTATAGCAGACTTTTACCTCCCGCAAGACATGCATTTTCCTACTAGAATACAAATCACAAAAAAGGCCTAAATTTCACAAGTACATTTTCAAATATGCTGACAATCTCGACACGCATATATCCTCATACATTCCTTTATGCATGAACACACATACACACAAAATCAATAGCTCAAAAGTGAAAGTATATATTTTCTGTGTTTCTGGAAAGAAAGGCTGCAGTGTACTTTACTAATGCCAGTGTTTGCTTTCAGCATTTCACGGACTCCAAGGTATGTGATGTACACACCCGTGGCAATTGTAAACAGTGGTTGTGATTTATTTACTGAGCATCGCTTTGCTGACTTGGCCTGAATTAGCACTTCAGCTCCCTTTTGGTGGTCTCTGATGTTAAGGCAATCAGAAAGAATACAAGGAGATATTTTAATGCTGTTTAGTTGGGCATTGCCTGCAGAGCATATCGTTTGGTCCATGTTTACTCTGAAATGCTTGGGCTAGTTGAGTTCCCCGAGTTGCCTCAATCGATGTAGTCAGGGCTGTTTCAGAAATTTGAACTTGAACGTCAGTAGACTACTCACTGCACTTTTTATTTCTGATGTCACATCCTCTATCTTACTTTATAAATTAATTTTTAATAAACTTATTAGTGTCATGTTGAAATGTCTATTTAAAAGGTAAAAAGTCAATTGCAAATTAAATATAAGCAGAAATAATGCCTTAATAATGGTGGTTTTGAAGAATATGTCAATAGCCTCTGAAAGCTGGCTCACTACCATTAGAACTTGACATATTAATACACCACTTTCATAATGCAATATCATTTGGTTACCTTAAAAAAAGACAAAACTTTAAGCATAGTGACATACTATCAATAGCCCTAACATCTCCCACCATAAATGATACTCGGATTTCAATAGTTATCTTGTTAATCTTTGCTGTTGTTGACTTTTGACTTGTCTGCTATATTTCCCTGCAGTTGTGACAATTCATTTTTTGGTACGTCTTTTACCCTATTCATAGAATATACAACACAGAAAAAGGCCATTTGGCCCAACCCAGTCCATGCTGGCATTTATGTTCCACTTGAGCCTACTTCATCTCACCCTATCAGCATATCCTTCTATTCCTTTCTCCCTCATGTACTTATCTAGCTTCCACAACAACAACTACTTGCATTTATATAGTGCCTTCAATGTAGTAAAACGTCCCAAGGTGCTTCACAGGAGCGATTGTCAAACAAAATTTGACACTGAGCCACAGGAGATATTGGGACAGGTGGTTGTTGGAGGGAATTTCGGTACTAAAGGTCAAAGAGGTCGGTTTTAAGGAGCATTTTAAAGGAGAAGCGAGAAGATAAGAACATAAGACCTGAATGGAATATATGCCAGACAGCAACAGCAAATTTACTTTGTAGATAGAATTGCCTGCTCCTGTGTAGAGGAGTTAGTAACTAAAATAAAAACAGAAAATGCTGGAAATACTCAGCAGGTCAGCCAGCATCTGTGGAGGGAGAAACAGAGTTAACGTTTCAGGTCGATGACTCTTCGTCAGAACTGGCTCCAAGGGTCATCGACTTGAAGCGTTAACTTTGTTTCTCTCTTCACAGATGCTGCCTGATCTGCTGAGTATTCCCAGCATTTTCTGTTTTTATTTCAGATTTCCAGCATCCGCAGTATTTTGCTTTTGAGTTAGTAACTAAAGCCTGGAGATTGCACTGTGCGACATTATGGTAAAAACAAATTCCTTTCTCTGCCATTTTAACCGAGCCATTAGCCCATTTAAAATATACAGGTTAATGCCACTGTTAAAATAGCAGACCAAGAAATTTGATGGGAATACATTAAAGTTTGTACAGTAACATTGCAAGGTGCAATTTCAATGTTTAAATCGGATAAGAAGGGGTTATCCAAAACTGGAATACCTTTTACTGTATGGCTAAGGTATTCAAACTGATCATAAGTTAATAAATGTATCATCCAATAAAAGGCTAGGACAAATTGCTCCCTATAATACGAGATGTCCCCCATTTTGACTTTTTTCTCTATTCAAGACTGTTATTTGAAATTGTCTTTGGTGTTTGCTCAAATTTATTTTATAGAGAAACAAGTACAACAGAAGCACAGAGCTCCCCAACTCTAATGTACACCCAGACCGAATTATTCAGTTATATTAGAAAAATGAACACAGGTAGGGACTAAATAAATAAGTTTACAAATAGCTAAACCAATTTCTTGAAGAGTCTGCTAGACATCCTTTTGTAAAAAGCTTGGCTATCGCATTTCCACGTTAAAAAATGTTTAACAATTTTCTTCAAAAACTGTTTAATCATGTCCTTACAAAACTCAGATCCATCCTGCATTGACATCCTGACACACTGAAAAAGAGAAGGAAACATATAGGAACGGAGTAATGGAAAAATAAAACACTCCTTGCTTAGTAAAATGCAATAACAATGAGGATCAGATAATTGAAACTTAGAGTGGTCATGTGCTTTTGTGACCAATTACCTAATACCTACCTCATGAAGCAATTACAAAAACCTATGAACACAAAAACATAAAAAGACACTCTGCATCATACATGCAGCTCTATCATTTAAGTCCTCTTTCAGAACCTGAACTGAGACCTTCATCATCTTATTGGAAAACTATATCCCGTTACTTCCTCTTGATGAATATATGTGAGGACATATCTGTTGCGTTATTCTAGATGCTTCAACAAAGTTGACATTCACTGTTCCAGCTGGCAGTCTTGCCCATAAATGGACCACTCCGGTGCTGAAAAAAGTGTTCTTTATGGAACTGTTGGCTCTTTTAAGCTTATAATTACATCCCCTCGTTCTATACCAAATGCCTTTTTATATCCACGCTATTGATCATGATTTTAAAAACTTGGACCTTGTCCACTCAATCTTGGTTTCCAATGAAAATGAGATTTAGCCTCCTAAGTCTCTCTTCATAGCTCAATGATCTGAAACCACAAACCCTCCTTACAGCCCATATTTGAATCCTTTCTACTCTATCTTTCATGGGTGTGGTGGCCACAGCCAAAATCAATATTGCATGTGGTCTTACCAAAGCGTTAAAGAGTGTTAATATTCATCCTCGAACTTGTATTGTATGGATTTACTTAGTCATCTCAACATCAATTTTCCCTCTAACTGCTGCCATACACTGAGATGGCACATACAATGCTCGAGCTACCATCAGACCCAAGTCTTTTCCCTGGACTGCAATAACTAGATCGATCAATCTTACATTTGATATCAATTACCTTACATTTACCACATAGTTACTGGGTTAAGTCAAGTCTCTGCAGATTGCTCGGAATCCTGATTTTTCAACCTGCATTAATAAAGTTGGAAGCTTTTGACACTGTACTTCCAATATGCTTTAAAACATCATTCACTAAAGTAAGAAACAGCAGGGGATTGATTCCTCATGTATTCCACTGATCACAGCTGCCAAATAATTAGAACAAGTGCAATTAGCCTTTACCTATAATAAAGAATAATGCCTATTAGGCCAAAGAAACCCCTCCCTTTTTCATAGCTTTCCACCACTCACCCACCTCATTCTCAATCTATTTTATCTCCGGAAATACATTTAATTATCTCTTGATGCCATTTACTGTCTGCTTCAATGAGTCTTCCTTGATCATTTATTCCAAAACTTTCTTACCACAGGAAACTTTGTGTTATCCGGCACCGACGGGACCGAGCTGTTGCTGTTCCCTCAAAACTGCTGGACAAACCAACGCTAATGTTGAAACATACGGAGATTTTGAGCTCCGTATCTGGCAACAAACCCTGTGCTTCTAAACAGTCGGCCGTACCTTGCAAGCGTTTCTGTAGCATCTCTGTAGCTTAGCAGCAGCTTCAGCGAGGCGTTGCAGAGCTTGACTGTTGAGAAAAAAGCAACGAAAAGAAAAAAAACCTAACGAAACGGCTCCTGATTTTTGCCGGTGACTCGAGCATTCCAGACAGTTAACCTCCGGATAAACCAAAGTTTCCTGCATTTGGGTTTGAGAGCAACATCTGCTTCACTTTTTCTAATTTTTAAACTTGTATCCTCTGGTATTTGAAACCTTTACCATTGATGCGCTATCAATTACTCATAAAAGACTGAGAGTTAAGAGAGTAACTAAAGGCTTTTATTAACAAAAGAATGAAGGTCTGCCTCGAGTGGTCGACTGGTCCAGAATACAAAGGGGCTGGGGAGCAGTCACCTTTATACTAGGACTTGTGGGAGGAGTCAGCCGAGGCATGTCCAGGCATGTACACAGTGGAATACAAACAGTGGTTTACTACATTCACCCCTTGTTTAAAATTGAGTCCGGCGGGGTGAAGTGTATTAAAAGTTAGTGTATTGGAGTCTCTCTGGAGGTCTTGTCTGCCGCTGTGATCGGCGTGGCGACGGCAGGGGTAGTGGAGCTTCCGGCGTCGAGTCCCGCGTAGGCTGTGGCACAGGCGTGTCGTCCTCGTAGGTGTCGAGCGGGTCGCTGGGCCCAGGCCTGCCGTCTGCTGGGGCTGGATATCGGATCGTGGGGGGGGGTGGTATTGAGTAGTGGGTTACTGCGGCCCCCGAGGGTGCAAGGTCTCTTATGGAGACTGTGTCCTCCCGCCCATCCGGGTATGCAATGTAAGCATACTGGGGGTTGGCGTGGAGGAGGTCGACCCTCTCGACCAGGGGGTCCATTTTATGGGTCCTCACATGCCTTCTCAGTAGGACCGGCCCTGGGGACGTCAGCCATGGCGGTAGCGATGTCCCCGATGTGGACTTCCTTGGGAAGACAAACATTTTCTCATGAGGGGTGGCGTTAGTGGCAGTGCAGAGCAGTGACCGAATAGAGTGGAGCGCATCGGGGAGCACATCCTGCCAGCGGGAGGTTGGAAGGCCCCTAGACTTTAAGGCTAGCAGGGCGGCCTTCCAAACTGTCGCATTTTCTCTTTCCACCTGTCCGTTCCCCCGGGGGTTGTAACTGGTGGTCCTGCTTGTGGCAATACCCCTAGTTAGCAGGTACTGACGGAGTTCGTCGCTCATAAACGATGAGCCCCGGTCGCTATGGATATAGCTGGGGAAACCGAACAGGGTGAAGAGGTCGTTCAGACATTTAATGACCGTGGCACTCGTCATGTCCGGGCAGGGGATGGCGAACGGGAAACGGGAGTACTCATCAATAATATTGAGGAAGTACACATTGCGGTCGGAGGAGGGGAGAGCCCTTTAAAATCAACGCTCAGGCGCTCGAAGGGGCGAGTGGCTTTTATCAGGTGGGCCCTGTCTGGTCTATAAAAGTGCGGTTTGCACTCAGCGCAGACTTGGCAGTTCCTGGTCATGGTCCTGACCTCCTCAATAGAGTAAGGCAGGTTGCGGGCCTTGATGAAGTGGAAGAACCTGGTGACCCCCGGGTGGCAGAGGTCATTGTGGAGGGCCCGCAGTCTATCGATCTGCGCGCTGGCGCAGGTGCCACGCGATAGCGCATCCGGGGGTTCATTGAGCTTCCCGGGCCGGTACAAGATCTCGTAATTGTAGGTGGAAAGTTCGATTCTCCACCTCAAGATCTTGTCATTTTTGATTTTGCCCCTCTGCTTGTTGTTAAACATGAAAGCAACTGAACGTTGGTCAGTGAGCAGGGTAAATCGTTTTCCGGCCAGGTAGTGCCTCTAATGACGCACAGCCTCCACAATCGCCTGGGCCTCCTTCTCAACAGCGGAGTGTCTGGTCTCCGGGCCTTGGAGGGTTCGTGAAAAGAAGGCCACGGGTCTCCCCGCCTGATTGAGGGTAGCGGCCAGGGCAAAGTCGGACGCGTCGCTTTCCACCTGGAAGGGGATGGATTCGTCCACTGCGTGCATGGTGGCTTTGGCAATGTCTTCCTTGATACGGTGGAAGGCTAAGCGGGCCTCTGCCGTCAAGGGAAAAGAGGTGGACTTGATCAGCGGATGGGCCTTGTCCGCATAGTAGGGGACCCACTGGGCATAATAGGAGAAAAACCCTAGGCACCTCTTCAGGGCCTTGAGGCAGTGGGGCAGTGGGAGTTCCATAAGGGGACGCATCCGGTCGGGGTTGGGGCCGATGACTCCGTGTTCCACAACACAGCCAAGGATGGCGAGGCGGTTTGTGCGGAATATGCACTTCTCCTTGTTATATGTCAGGTTCAGGAGTTGGGCGGTGCGGAGGAATTTTGAGAGGTTTGCGTCATGGTCCTGCAAGTCACGGCCGCAGATGGTCACATTGTCCAGATATGGGAAAGTGGCCTGCAACGCATTTTGATCTACCATCCGGTCCATCTCCCTTTGGAAGACGGAGACCCCATTGGTGACGCCAAAGGGAACCCTAAGGAAGTGATAGAGGCGGCCGTTTGCCTCAAAGGCAGTATACTGGCGGTCCTCAGGGCGGATAGGGAGCTGGTGGTACGCTGATTTCAGGTCAATGGTCGAGAAGACGCGGTACTGCGCGATCTGGTTGACCATATCAGCTATGCGGGGGAGTGGGTAGGCATCCAGCAGGGTGTAGCGATTTATTGTCTGGCTGTAGTCGATGACCAGGCGCTGCTTCTCGCCGGTCTTAACGACCACAACCTGGGCTCGCCAGGGGCTGGTGCTGCCCTCAATAATCCCTTCCTTCAGGAGCCGCTCCACTTCGGTTTTAATGAAAACCCTGTCCCCGGCACTGTATCACCTGCTCTTTGTGGCGATGGGCTTACAGTCGGGGGTGAGGTTAGCAAACAGTGGGGGGGGGGGGTGACTCTGAGTGTGGAGAGGTTGCACCTGGTGCGCGGCGGGCAATTTGGGAGCTGCTGGCTGCGGACTGTGAGTGGGGGTAGGGGTCCACCGTACGCCATCGTAACACTTTTAAGGTGGCACTGAAAATCTAACCCCAGCAGGATGGCAGCGCAGAGGTCGGGCAGGACCAGAAGTTTAAAATGATCGTACACGGTCCCGTCTACTACGAGTGTCACTACGCAGTAGCCGCCGATGTCCGCCGACTGGGACTCGGAGGCCATAGAAATCCGCTGGTGCGCAGGCAGGACTGGGGGAGAGCAACGCCGCACCGTGTCGGGGTGGATGAAGCTCTCCGTGCTCCCAGAGTCAAAAAGGCAGATTGTATCGTGGCCATTTACCTTAATGTCCATTGTGGAGCTGGCCAGCTGGTGCGGTCTCGCTTGGTCCAGTGTAACGGATGCCAGCGTAGGGGTCGGTGTGTCGCTGCGGGTATCAGATGAGGCGGTGTTGGGGGCCTGCTGCGTTCCGGCTGTCGTCCAAGATGGCGGCGTCCATGATTCCCATGTGGCTGGAGGCGTCCAAAATGGCTGCTGTACCGGTGGTTCGCACATGGCCGGGGAGGCCCAAGATGGCGGCCCGCATGGCCCACACGCGGCGCTGCTGGGGTTCGGGGTGGCTTTGGCCCTGCAGATTCTAGCGTAGTGTCCCTTCTTCCCGCAGCCCGAGCAGATCGCGTTTTTCGCCGGGCAGCGCGCTCTGGGGTGTTTTGCCTGGCCACAGAAGTAGCATTTCTGGCCTTGGGGCACTGCTGTCTGGCCTTGGGACACTGCTGCGGTAGTTGGGCCGTTGCTGGGGTGTGGCTGGGGTGGCACGGCGCTATGAGGCGGTCCTACCGTGTCCCAGGCTGTCATTCCCCACGGCGTCCACGGTGCAGAGGAGTAGGCATCCATGCCCCGGTAGGCTGCATCCAGTGATAGTGCGAGTTCAGAGGCCTTGTTGAGGTCGAGGTCACTCTGCTCCAACAGTCGCTGTCGGGTGTAATTGGATCTGTGGCCCGCTACAAAAGCGTCCCGGATAAGTTCCTCTGTGTACACGGCGGCCTTTACATCCTTACAACCACAGGCCCGGCCAAGCACAGACAGTGCCTGAAGGTATTCCACGGTCGATTCCCCAGGTTGTTGTTTACGACTCCCCAGAAGGTGCCTGGCATACACTTCGTTCACTGGGCGCGTGTATTGGTCCTTGAGGAGCTTGATAGCGTCCGCGTACGAGGTCGCGTCTTGGATGACCGAGTACACTCGGTGGTTCACTTTGGAGGTCAGGACGTCCAGTTTGTCCTCGTCCGATTTGATTGCTGCGGAGGCGGTCAGGAATTTTTCGAAACACTTAAGCCAGTGAGTAAACTTGGTGGATGAGTCCGCCTCCCGATGATCTAAGTCCAGGCACGCTGGTGTGAGGATCTTCTCCATTATAAAAATTTTGTTAATAAAATTGATGCGCTATCAATTACTCATAAAAGACTGAGAGTTAAGAGAGTAACTAAAGGCTTTTATTAACAAAAGAATGAAGGTCTGCCTCGAGTGGTCGACCGGTCCAGAATACAAAGGGGCTGGGGAGCAGTCACCTTTATACTAGGACTTGTGGGAGGAGTCAGCCGAGGCATGTCCAGGCATGTACACAGTGGAATACAAACAGTGGTTTACCACAACCATAGCAAACAATTTATATCTGCAGCCTATTGGCCTTGTTACCTGAAAGTTCTACAGTTGATGATCTAATTTACAATTGTGCCATTTGGAAGTAGACCTTTCACTTTAGCCACATGCCCAAAAGCCCAGGGTAAAGTAATATAGAAGATTTTGCATTGTTTCCAACATTGGATGTAACCCCAGTATCTTTAGTCGCCAGGATAGATGCAAGCCCTGTGCCTCTGTGATTAAGCTGGGGTTGCTTGGCCCCAGCAATGTTTCGCAACCCAATCAGCCAAATCAACACCAGGCACAAAACTCTATTTGAGGCTCCTGTAAAGTGTCTTGGGACGTTCTACTACATTAGAGGCGCTAGGTACATGCAAGTTGTTGTTGTTGTTGAACTAATTGCTCCCTTGGTTCAACTGTACCTGTCAAATTATGTTATATCATTTAAGAGCAAAGTAGAAAATATGACTACAATAAGGAATCAAAATCAGTAAGCATGTGTATTCCTATTCTCAATCAGGTCAAAGTTCAGGACCATGGTCATGAACACCACAGTAAATAAGAAGCTATTACCATATCTTGACTTGTTACTTGGGCATCAAATTGACTTGAACAAATTGGGTGACTTATGATGGCCTCAATCTTATAATCCGTTCAGTGCAAAATTAGAGCAGCTAAAACCTCTACATTTCTGATGTCTTTGACAGAAAACAGAATGACCAGTAAACATTCAAGAGTCTTATGTAACCATTACTCAGAAAAATGAATGAGGTGGATAACAAGCATCTTTACCACAAGATGAATCACAGCATTATCAATAGAGTGGAGGGGAGATCATTTCACACTAAATTCTCATTTTTGACTGAAACTGGGCTAGCCATGAAAGCTGCATTCAGAAAAGAGAAAAGTGATCTTTCTTGAAATGACGACAGAAGGGTAATATACCATAATGTATTAGGAAATCTACTGCAAATCTCTCAAAGGAAATTGAGGAACAAATGGGCAATTCTGATATTGCAACTTAATGGCACCTATAACAATATCAGATTTAAGTAAATATCTGATAGTCTCAGTTCTATTGCCATATCAAAAAATTTGTTCTCAGGATGTGGGCAATGCTGGCAGGACCACAATAGAGTGGGTACAGTGCAGATTTACTAGGATGCTACCTGGTATGAGAAAATAAAATACAAAAAAAACTTTTAAAAACAGTGGTATCCAAAATTATGAAGGAATGAGATAATAAAGATAGAAACAGATTGTTTCCCGTGATTGATGGATCTAGAATAAGGGGACATAAACACAAGATTAAATGTAAGAGAATTAGGACAGAGAGCAGGAGAAATCATGGGCCAGAAATTCGGGTCTCCACGGGTGAGTACGCACGGGGTACTCACCCGTAGGCCGAATGGAAGTGCCGGTTTTCTGCATGCACTGCGCATGTGCGGGAAACCAGCACTTCCGATCCTCTGAACGAAGGGGTTCAGAGGTCGAACGCACGCGCAGGAGAGGCTGCGCGTGCGCTTTGAACTTAGTTTTTTTTTTTACAGGTTTTCACGCGAGGTTAAGCCTGCAATATTTACACATTTAAAAAGCAGGCGTAAGGCCTGCTTTTTGCAAGGTAAGTGGTCAATTAATTAAAATTAAAACATTTTTTCCACAGGTTTATTATTTTTAAATACTTTAAAGCAAGGTAAGTTTATTTTTAGCCCCATTAGAAAATAAAATTATCTTTTTCAAAAATTTAAATTATTGTTTAAAATAGTTATTTAATGTAATTTATAGTTTATTTAAAAAGTGTGATTTAAAAAAAAAAGTATTTGAAGGTTTACTGCTATTTTGGGGCCCGTAGTATTTATAAGTTTTGACAGGTCTTCCTGTCAATCTTATGAATGGGCTTTTCCCTCCTCCGATTGGCTGCCCATGGCTCACGTGATCCCAGGGGACGCATCGCATTAACTACGCCCCTGGGACACGCAAGCACAGTGCGCCGGCAGCTGGGCCAGGCCCCGGAGCGGAATTCCACGGGGGCCTTACAGCTCAACTGCCGGCACGCAAGGTAAGTGCAGGTCGGGGGCTTGCACCCGTGGGAAGCCCCCGACCCGAATTTCTGGGCCCATATTACACAGAGTGGTGTGAGGCTGTGAAATGCACTACGTGTGTTGGTGATTGAAGCCAAGACCATATCAATATTTAAGAATAGGTTAGATTTGTGGTGGAAGGAAATGGGAATAAAAGGATATGGGATTAAGATGGAGGATAAGCAACATGGACTGATTGAGCCGAACAGCCTGTTTCAATGTTGTAATTTTTATGTAATTATTGTCCATCCCTAATTGCCATCAGAAGGTGATGGTGGGTCTTCTCCTTGAACTACTACAGTCCTTGTGGTGATGGTGCTCTCATAAAGGTGATGGGTCAATATCCTGGAATTCCTTACCAAACGATGAAGAAACAGCGATATATGTCCAACTCAGGGTGGTGTGTGACTTGGAGGGCAACTTGGAGGGGATAGTATTCCAACAATATTGCTGCTCTTGCCCTTTTTGGGGTAGAGGTCACATGGAGGGAGTTGCTATCAAAGTAACCTTGGTGAGTTGCTGCAGTGCATCCTATAGTTCGTACATATGGCAGCCACTTGCGCTGGTGATGGAGGGGGTGAATGTTCAGCCTAGCAACAGGGACTTCAATCAAGCCTGCTCTGTCCTGGATAGTGTTGAGCTCCTTGCGTATTGTTGCAGCTGCACTCTTCCAGGCGAGTGATGGGGGTTCCCTCACACTCCTAACTTGAGCATTGTAGATAGTGCATAGGCTTTGAGGAGTCAAGCCACTCATTAGAGAGAACCAATTCTCTGCCCTGTTCTTGTAGCTATAGTGTTGACATGACTCGTCCAGTTAACCTTCTGGTCAATGGTGACCCCCAAGATGTTAATACTGGAGCACTTGGGGATGGATTTAATATTGAAGATCAGGAGGGAGATGGCTAGGATTTTTCTTGAATGAGATGGTCAATATTTGGCACTTACATGGCACAGATGTTACCTAGCACTTGTCAGCCCAAGCTATCCAGGTCCTGCTGTAGGCTGGCATGGTCTTTTTTACTGTGAATGGAGCTTAACACTGTGGAACACAGTTGCATTCAAAAATTAGAACATAGTGTGAAATAAACCACCTCCGCTCTATTGATAACAGACCTTATGATGGAGGGACGGTCATTGCTGGAGCAGCTGAAGATGGTTGGGCTGAGGATGCTTCCCTGAGGAACTCCTACAATGATGACCTGGGGCAGGAATTACTGGTCTCCAACAGCCATATGATCTTCATTCGTGTGAGGTACGATTCCATCCACTGGAGGATTTTCCCGTTGAACTCCATTGACCTCATATTTTCTAGGACTCTTTGGTGCCATACTCCGTCAGATGCGATATTGATGTTGAAGGCAGCGACTCTCACCTCTCCCTTTGGTTTGTGAACTGTATGAGCTTCTACAAAGCTTGTGTTATGAAGCGGTTTCCTGAGGTTAGCCATCCTACAGGATCAAGACCATCAGAAAGGAGTTCTGTAATGTGTTCGAGAAAACTGTTGTCATGGAAGCACAGAACTTACCTTTTACTTTCAAAAGGTGGGTGGACATTTTTTAATGCAGGCACCAGTGCAGTTTTTTCAACAAATGATCTTCTTTCTATTTCCACATATCGGCCTAGAAATTCGGTGGCACCAGTCTTGCCTGGGCGCCAGAAGTACCGCCTCAGAAGGAGCCGCGAGCGCCAGCCGGAAATTCAGTTTCAGTGCCCCAAACGGAAGCGGGGCGCTGCTCGAGGCGCCCCGCATCCCTCTTGGGACGCTGCAACTGAAAATCGCAGCGCAACATGCCGCAGGCGCGCTGCGGTACTGCAGGCCTTCCTCCCCTTCTTAAAGGGGAGGGGCCTGCTGCTGCGCAATCGGAGATCGCGAGTGCTGGCAAAAGAGCCCAGCACCGAGGAGAAGTGCCGGGCTCTTGGGACACAGCCGGCACAACGCGGGGGGGGGGGGGCTCAGGAGGCCGGGGACGGCGGCGCGAAGAGGTGCTGGCAGGCTGCCAGCAAAAAAAATGGCCGCCCTGCACCTCCGCGCCTCTACTGCCGCAGGTAGGCCCCCCTGAACCGGTCGCAATTGGGGGGCACTACAAAATTTCGCGATCGGGGTGGTAGCGGGGCGCTGCACACACCGATGTCGTCATCGGTGGCGGTGCAGCGCTACAGGCTTACACCGCCATTAGCGCCCTGCTAAATTTCGCGGGGGGCGTGGCCAGTGGCGCTAAACCCACTAAGTGCCCTCTTTGGGCGCTAACTGGTGGCGCAGCCCACCGAATTTCTAGGCCATCCTGTTTTGTGCTAAGTGTTAATCTGCCACCTAACTTGCCTTACAGTTATTAGAATATTTGAGCATTTCCGAAAATAAACACCTCCGTAGGTTTCTTGAGGAAGTCGCAACTTTTTCTTTTCAAAGCTGATAGAAAAAAAAAGATCAAATTATGTACCATGAATAAAACCAGAATGCAGTTCAAATTCTGATTAGAACCCTGGCCTCTTTCCAAAAATCCCAATCATCCAAAGACAGACATTAAATTGCAATAAAATAGATCAGGCCAAATGAAGAGTAAGTGTTAAGTCTGTGTGTTATAATGAGAATTACTACACAGACCACAAGAGTAACTTTTAACAGGTCTTTACTAGTCGAAGGTCAGGGCGGAACTGCCCAATAAATCATTACACAGCACTTATATACCGGTGTGGTCACCACCGGTATTACAGTATACAGCAGCCAAGATAAAGTAGTGCAACTCTTAAAATAGTTCTCTTAAAGGTGGAACGGTTACATACACCACAATCCTCCCTTTTTAGCTTAACAGTATATATTCCCCATTAACATAACATAACATATATACACAACTTCATGTACAACAGTTCACAGATTCAGTCTCTCTGGAGGCTTCCTGACTCGGTCCGGATAACGCCTCAGTGGTGTAGTAGTTTTCGGTGGTGTAGTAGGTTCTTTTGGCAAGGTCGATTCGGCTTGAATGCCAGTGTCAGGTTCATCTGATTCCAGTATCACCGGATCGGAGGTAAATACTATGGGTATCTCTGCTTCATCATTAGGCGTATAGAGTTGTGGAGTAGGTTGTCCCTTTTCGGATGACTCTATGATCTGGTCAACATGGCGCCTTATTATGCTTTCACCAATGTCCACGGTATACATCAGCGGTCCTAGTCGTGTGCAAATAGTTCCAGGCTGCCATTTCTCGGTACGGTAGTCCCGGGCCAAAACTTGTTGACCTATCTGGAAGGTTCTAGTTGGCCTTTCATTCATGCCTTGAAATTGCCGGTTCTCTACGTCCCTTCTGATGTTTGGCTTAATGAAATCCAGCCGGCATCTTAGTCTTCTATTGAAAAACATCATGGCGGGAGTTTGGTTTGTGACCACATGTGTTGCATTCCTGTACGCCAACAAGAAGTTATCCACCTTATGTTGTAGATTTATGTCTTCATTACCCATGGCCTTTATGGCCTTCTTGAAGGTCTGGACAAACCTTTCAGCTAATCCATTGGTGGCGGGATGGTATGGGGCGGACGTGTAGTGCTTAACCCCATTGTTTTTTAAGAACTTCCTGAATTCTTCGGACACGAATTGCGGTCCATTATCAGAACAGATCTGTTCCGGCAGCCCATTCCTGGCAAATATGGTCCTTAATACTGTGATGGTTTTTTCCGTGGTGGTGGAGGACATCTTTATTACCTCCGGCCACTTGGAGTGTGCATCCACCGCGATTAAGAACATTGAGTCCATAAATGGACCAGCAAAGTCGATATGTACCCTTTGCCATGGAGATGAGGGCCACTCCCATGGATGTAGAGGGGCTTGTGGTGGAGCGTTTTGGACCTTCTGGCATCCTAGACAGCTCTTGGTCATTTCTTCGATGTCTCCATCGATACCTGGCCACCACACAAACGCTCTGGCTAGGTTCTTCATTTTCACTCCACCCAGATGCCCCTCGTGAAGCTCCTTTAGCAATTTACTCTGGAGTTTGGGTGGAATCACCACTCTGGATCCACACATCAAGGTTCCTCGGCACACTGACAGCTGTTCTCTTCTTTGCGAGAATGCTGGCAACAGTGGTTCACCATGTGCTGGCCATCCCTTCACCGTTAAATCGTAGACTCGTGAGAGAGTCGGGTCATTTCTCGTTTCTTTTTCAATGGTAGAATTTGTTACTGGTAGACATTCCACTATGGTTGAGTGGAACATCTCCACTGGGTCCACTGTAGGCGCCTCTTCTACCGTTGGCAACGGTAGGCGCGATAAACCGTCAGCATTCCCATGCTGTTTTGATCCTTTGTATTCTATGTCATATTGGTGTGCCCCTAGGAAAAGGGACCACCTCTGTAGCCTTTGCGCTGTCATAATGGAAACGCCCTTTTTAGGGTTGAATATGGATACCAACGGCTGGTGGTCTGTCAGCAGTGTAAACTTCTGGCCCTGCAGGTAATGATTAAACTTCTTTACTCCCCACACCAGGCTGAGAGCCTCCCTATCTATCTGAGCATAGTTGCGCTCAGCGGAGGTCAATGATCTGGATGCAAATGCGACTGGCCTTTCCGAGCCATTTGGCCACTTGTGTGAGAGTACTGCTCCAATACCATAAGGAGAAGCATCACAAGCTAAACGAATAGGTAGTGTTGGGTTGAAGTGAGCCAACACTTCCTCTGAGGTGATCAATGCCTTGCTTTTGCGAAAGGCCTTCTTACAGTCCTCGCTCCACTTCCACGGTACTTCTTTCTGCAAAAGAGCATTCAGCGGGTGCAGCACCGTGGATAGATTTGGCAGAAACTTATGGTAATAGTTAATCAACCCTAGGCACGACCTCAACTGGGATACATTTTCCGGAGCGGGAGCCTTCACAACAGCTTCGATCTTGTCAGGTGACTTGTGCAGCCCCTCCTGGTCAATGACATGACCACAGTACGAGATCCGTTTCTGAAAGAACTCACATTTCTGGCGATTAACTCGAAGGCCATATTCCTTCAACCTGGTGAGCACCAGTTTCAAATTTGCAAGGTGTTTCTCATCGTCATCTCCTGTAATCAGGATATCGTCCAAGTAACATTGAGTGCTTGGAATTCCCTGTAATACCTGCTCCATGGCCCTCTGCCAAATTGCTGGAGCCGAAGCCACTCCAAAAACCAGTCTATTATATCGATACAAGCCTCTGTGCGTGTTGATTGTGAGATACTGGCGCGACTCTTCCTCAACTTCCATCTGTAAGTACGCTTGCGCCAGGTCTATCTTGGTGAAGCGTTTCCCGCCAGACAATGAAGCAAAGATATCCTCAATCCGCGGAAGCGGATATTGCACCTTGTGAAGCACCGGATTAACTGTGATCTTGAAGTCTCCACAGATGCGGACCTTCCCCAGTTCCCCTGGCTTGTTACTCGATGAACGCTTCATGACAGGAACAATGGGCGTGGCCCACTCACTCCAGTCCACCTTAGACAGTACTCCTGAACGTTCTAGCCCTTCCAGCTCAGCTTCCACAGCAGGTCGTATCGCATAAGGTACCAGTCTGGCTTTGAAAAATTTTGGGTTTGCATGTTCTGCAATCTTGATTTTTGCCTTAATTCCTCTCAGTGTTCCCAGTCCCTGTTGGAACACCTCTTTAGCCTCATCCAATATTCTGGACAATCGTTCAGGTTTGACATCTTTTTTTCCGGAATCTACCGTTATTGCGTTTAGGGAGTGCCAGTCCATATTTATTTTCCTGATCCACTCCCGTCCCAGAAGTGGTGGACCTCCCTCAGGTAGTACATATAAGTCCATTCCTTGGTGTTCTTTGCCCTTGTGTACCACCTTGACTTTTATCTTTCCGATGGGGTATACTCTTTGCCCCGTGTATGTCTGCAATACTATCTTCGTATCCCGTAGGGGAATATGTTTGAATAACCTTTTGTAATCTTGCTTATTCATGACCGTCAACGCCGATCCGGTGTCCAATTCCATCTTCATTTGGACTCCTGCTATCTGCAGTGTGACCCAGATAGTTTGTCGGTCAGCTTCCTTACTCACATTGTGAATTCTCAGACTGCCCAGTTCCTTGCTGTTGGAGTCTGAATCCGAATTCTGTTCATCCGAACTCTTCTCAGCCACCTTATGTACCTTTCTGCACTTTTCCTGCGGTGACTTTTTGTTGCTGGTCTTCTTTCCTGACCGGCATACTTTAGCTATGTGACCAAGCTTGCCACATTTTCTACATTCCTGGTTTTTAAGCCAGCATTGGTTCTGATCGTGTGTTGTCTTCCCACAATGATAACATTTCGTTGTACCCGAAGCCATTTGATCTACGCTGAGTACCGCTGCCTTCAGCTGCATTTCCGCAGTGCCTCTCGCTGCGGTTTCGTGTGATGCTGCAATAGAGACAGCCTTATCAAGTGTAAGATCATTCTCTTCAAGCAGCCGCTTTTGTGTTCCTTCTTTCGACAATCCACACACGAATTTGTCTCTCAGTGCCTCTGTCAGGCTTTCCCCAAACTGGCAGTATTTCGCTAGCTTACGCAGTTCAATTAAATACTCCGCGTTGCTTTCCTCTTTCAGTTGCGTTCTCGCATAAAATTTAAATTGTTCCGCTAACATCAGCGGTGTGGGGTTCAAATGATTTTTCAGGACAGCAACAATTTTAGCGAAAGTCTGATCCGCCGGTTTAGCTGGTGATAGAAGATGCTTCAATAGCCCGTATGTCTTCGCACCCATTGAGTTTAGTAAGGTTAGTGCTTTATCTTCATCTGATATTTTATTTGCCTTACAATATATCTCTATGCGTTCTACATACGTGGCCCAATCTTCAACATCGGGATCGAAATCGTTGATGTTACCACGCTTAGGCATCTTCGCAACCTTCTTGAGAAACAAAAAGAAATTTTTTTCTTTTATTTTTTTTTTTTCAAAATGGCAGTTTCCCGCGCTTGTCTTCTTCCCCCGCCTATGAAAATGGCGGCTTCCCGCGTTTGCCTTTCTCCCCCCCGCTGGCTGTAATGGCGATTGCCGTATTGCTGCGTTCGCCCTCCCCAGCGGTTTTCAACTCGTGCCTCCCAGCCCCTCTTGCAGTCCGGTCCTTTCCTCCGGCTGCGGCTGAGTTCTCCGCGGTTTTTTAACATTTTCTCCCGCGCCTTACGCTGACCTGGTCGCTGCGCCTCACGGCCTCGGTAGCTGCCCGGCCTTTTTCCCCGGTCGCGGTCGAGCTCTCTCTCGACGCTGTTGCGTCTCCCAGCCCGCTTGCAGCCCGGTCTTTTACACCGGCTGCGTTTGCATTCACCACGGCTCCCATGCCTTACGCTGCCCCAGTCTCCGCACCTCTGGCCCCGACTTCTGTCCGGCTCTTTTCCCCGGCCGTGGTCGAGTTCTCCGCCCTTATATCCTCCGTTTTTCCCTCCCCTACTTCACAGCCAACGTGGCCGACTTGCTGCTCGTCACTGATCGGCTTACCCATCACCGTGATAGAAGGGATGGTCACTGCCTGTTGCTGCTGGAAGGCTTCGTGTCAGAATTCTTCCTTTGCTCTGCAGACCCGAGTCTTTTCTCAGCAGAATGATGAGGACGGATGCCTCCTCTCAACGCCCGTTAAACTGCCTTGGATGTATCTCTGCCGCAGGGTAAGATCGTACTCGTCGCCACTGTTAAGTCTGTGTGTTATAATGAGAATTACTACACAGACCACAAGAGTAACTTTTAACAGGTCTTTACTAGTCGAAGGTCAGGGCGGAACTGCCCAATAAATCATTACACAGCACTTATATACCGGTGTGGTCACCACCGGTATTACAGTATACAGCAGCCAAGATAAAGTAGTGCAACTCTTAAAATAGTTCTCTTAAAGGTGGAACGGTTACATACACCACAGTAAGTAGCTCATGAAAATCCATACATTCATTTAAAACAACAATAAATTCAATGCAATGATAATGTTACTTTATTTCAAGCATTTCTCATATAAAAAAGGTACAACATAAATGAAAGTACAAACAAATAAGGTACTGGACCATATGCTTGAGTGTAGCAATCTCCTTGATACTGCAACTAAAGTGGATTCTTAAGAGTCTTAAAACGTGCGTATTTAACAATACATCCATAGTATCCAGACGAGACTCTCTTCTGAAATACATCACTAAATGTCACAAATTAATTTGTCATGGATATTGGCTGAACAGAATCTCTGGTTACTGGCCAGCCAATAGGATGCATTATTTAACTACATCGCAAGTCTTTTAATGGTGTCTTTCAGACCTGGGATCAATGGAACTAAGGTATATAACTGAGAGAAGCAGGTCCGACAGAGAAAAAGCTGGGTGCCTCTTGAGCAGAGCCTGATGTTTCTGAAGAGCATGTTTACACAACAGAGTGACATATATTCCTTTCCCTTGCCTAAGTGTCTGAAAGAAGGCACCAAACATTTAACACAAATTTTAAACAAAAAGTCCTGGAAACAATGGTCAGGAAAGAAACCTCTCAAGGAATCATAAGCTTTTTTAAAGAAATCAGAAACATTCCATACTAGATATTTGGCAGATGAAGAAACTAATTTCCCCTTTCCCCCAAAGCTGGAGGCCAATCTCTCAGCCTCAGGACATCACGGCAGGAGTTCCTCAGGGCACCATCCGAGGCCTAACTATCATTAGGTGTTTCATCAGTGAACTTCCCTCCAACACAAGGTCAGAAGTGTAGCTGTTCGCTGATGATTGTACAGTGTTCAGCTCCTTTCACCATTCCTCAGATAATTTAACAGTCCACGCCTGTATGCCGCAAGACCTGGACAATGTCCAGGCTTCAGCTGATAAGTGGCAAGTGACTTTCATGCCACCCAAGTGCCAGGAAATGACCATCTCCAAAAAGAGAGAGCCTAACCACTTCCCCATGACATTCTAAGGCATTACATTGCCCGCACTAACAACATCCGGGGTGGCAGGGGGGCGGGGGGGTCACCATTGACCAGAAACTCAACTATAGCTGCAACATAAATGCCGTGGCTACTAGATCAGGTCAAAGACAGGGTATTCTGTGGTGAGTGGCTCACCTCCTGACTACCCAACGTCTCTCCGCCACCTACAAGGCACAAATCAGGAGCATGATGGAATACTCTCCATTTGCCTGGAAGGGTGTAGCTGTTACAACACTCAAGAAGCTCGACATCACCCAGGACAAAGCAATCTGCTTGATCAGCACCTCATCTACTAGCCTAAACTTCCACCCTCAGTGTACTGCTGCTGCAATGTCTACTATCTACAAGATGCACTGCAGCAATTCTCCAAGGCTCTTTTGGCAGCACCTCCCAAACCCGCAGCCTCCACCTAGAATGACAAGGGCAGCCAGTGCCTGGGAACACCAACACCTCCAAATCACACGCCATCCTGACTTGGACATATATCGCCATTCCTTCATTATCACTGGGTCAAAATCTTAACAGTATTATGAGAGAATCTTTACCACATGGATTATAGTGGTTTAAGAAGAAGGCTCACCACCACCTTCTCAAGGGCAACTAGGGGTGGGTAATAAACACTGGCCTTGCCAGTGATGCCCAGATCCCAAGAATTTAAAAAAAGAGAAATCAAGGCTAGTTTTACTCACATTAATGTAAAAATATATGAACAGAAAATGATTGAAATAAGAAAAGTCCATTCGGGCTATGGAGTTTGATCACTCACTTAAGTCCATATGATCATTTTCACCTTCATCTTATCTTAGTGCCAATTCCATATCTCTCTACTCCTTGTTGAATCAAAAAATCAACCACCTCTATTAGACCCTCAAAGAATTCTTAGAAATTTATTAGTACATAACTGTCTTTCATCAACCCATATAGACTGTATTGTTGCAAAGGTTCTTTTGAATTTTTTTTGATAATAGACTCCAGTATTTCTTCAAGTATGGCTGTCAACCTAACAGGCCTATGATTCCCAAGATCATACTTTTGACCTTTTTTAAAGATTGAAATCACAATAGCAAAGTTCGTCTTTTGTTACGACCCCTTTGTTTGAGAAGCACTGCAATATTTCCACCACTACAGCTCTCACTTCTATCATCATTTATTTGACTACTTCTAGATACATTCCATATGGACCTGCTGTTTTAGGACCTACAGTTTCTTTATGGCCATTTCATTGTTGATCACAATTTTCTTCATAAACTCATATGCAGTCCCCTACCACTTTATTTACCTGTTTGGAACCATTACTTGAACCTTTCAAATGAAAAATGTTGTGAAAAAGGAGTTTAAAAGCTCCATTGCAGAGGGGGCCTGAAGCTTCACCTTTAAAGATACCCAATTAATTTAACAGCTTACTTGCTGCAAACCTACCAAAGGAATTGCTTCTCAATTCTCTGATCTGCATTGGAATTTTCTATTTTCAATTTCAAATTATTCCTTTCCCCCCCATTTACCTCAATTATTGTAAAAGCTTTTGTTTGCTTTTCCTTTACATGTACTCGAGCCTTCTAATTTAACCAGTTAGCTTTAGGTTTTGATATTATTATCCTGGGGCACATAGCCTAGGAATTACTGTTTATAAAACCGGAGTATGGATGCCTAGTGTGTTCATACAACAATCCTTTGTTATTTTAATGGAGATGCCAACTCATTTAAAATAATTTTATTTTCAACTTTACTACAATCGGAAGTGCCCCAAACTGTTCAATGTGCCAAATATGACTCCAGTGCCAAAATGAAGAGCGGGCATTTGAACCATAAAGAGCTGAATTTATGAATCAAGTACACACTCACATGACTGAAACTTTAGCATCTGAGTTGCCTTAAAAATCACAATTACCTTCTCTTCCTTTAGGAAGCATTGTCATATTTGGTTCCTGGAACAGCTTGGTTCACTTCTTATCGTGAGGGAATGTATTTACCAGCTCAAATGGAGGATTGCGTGCGTCACGTACTGGTGTTGTTGTTTCCTGTTTATTATTGTAAGCAGCACAATGGGTGCAGAATCAACGTTTGCTATGACATAACGGAACAGCAGAATGTAAAGGGAGCGTTCCAGGGCACAGGAGGCTCAGCACTGTGCCCATCACCTACCCCCGGCCACGATGCTTCTGTGTGAGGCTTAGCTATCTGGACTTCGCTCAGAATCAGTGTCGGGTCTGCCTCGGGTCCAGTTATGCCACTCAGTACAGGAAGATCTGCAGCTGAGCCGCAACAGTCTCATTAGGATTCATGGACTGAAATATTTATCATCCTATGAATTTCTATGAAGTCATCCTGCATTCCAAAAGAGGCTTGTTGAACATATCAATAGTGTGGAGAAATCTCAACTCCATCCCTCAGATAACGAGAAGGGTGGACAGTTGTGTGGTACAGAGTCAGATATTGTTGAGGATTTAGTACCATTCATTATTCTAGGTACTAATGCAGCAGCCCCTGGGTAGAGTCCAAAGAAACTTGTGAAGTTTAATGTTTCTAAAGGAGGAAAGGAAAGGCCTTTACATTCCTTGCATTTCTATTACTGTTACAACACCTTTTCTTAGCAGTGATATCCTTCCCCCAATCTATTTTTTCCTTACTTCCTAAACATTATATCAAACTCACGTCCTCAAGTTTCAACCAAATCTGATTCAGTTGGTCCCCCTCCTCCCCCCATAACTATTGATCCAGTTCTTTGAAGTAGAGTTTTATAGGACCAAGGGAATGTTGATCTACCGTCTTCAGTATATAACCCTCAAACTCTTGTAAGTTGTTCCTGGGTTGTTGTAAAAATATTTAGGGGGAAAAATTGAGTCGCGCCCTCTTTGGGACACTAACTTCACTTTTAGCGCCCCGGAAAAATTAGCGCTCCTGCGGTCGAAATTGAGTGGTAGAGCCCCAAGAGGGAAGCGGGGTGCTACTGGAAGCGCCCCGCCTCCCTCTTGGGGCGGAGCGAGGGAATATCGCAGTGCTATGCACCGCGGTACTGCAGGCCTTCCTCCCCTTCTTAAAGGGGAGTGGCCTTGCACAGCACAATCTGGGGTCCAGCTGGACTACTGGGGATCGGAGTGCCGGCAAAAGAGCCCGGCACTCAAGAGAAGTGCCGGGCTCATGGAGCGCAGCTGGCACTCCACGGTGGGCGGGTCAGGAGGCCGGGGACGGGAGCGGAGGCAGGTGCTGGCAGGCAGCCAGCAACAAAAGTGGCTGCCCGGCACCTTGCCTTTAAATAGCGCCACCCCGGAGGCTGGTAGGCCCCCCCTGACCCTGTTGGATATAGCGTCCGGCAGTAAGTCAGGGGGCGCTCCCGAAGATCGCGGCTGGGGCGCTGTGCACGCCGATGACATCAGCCGGCGGCACAGCGCCGCGGGGCGCTAATGGTTACCGCTGCCACTAACCTCCCGCTGAATTTCATGGGAGACGTTGGCGGCGCCGTACCCGGCGCTGGTTGCTTTCCGCCCCATTAGTGCCCTCACAGGAGGCGCAAAGCAACCAAATCTTTCCCCCTTAAACTCATGATGCCTGTGGTTTCTACATTTTGGTTTATCAACAATTGCTTCCTTATTATTCTCTTCTTTCCATTTCTCCTACAACCATTAAATTCTGGTCCAACTTTCCAGCATCGTATCTGCTTTATCGAGTTAATTTCTTCCAACTGGTTTTTGTTACCCCCTCCCCCCGAGTTATCAGCACGATCATCTATATCATTTTGCAAATGAAATAACCATTGCGCCCTCGGCCAGGGGGAAAAAATACATAAATTCATAAAAAGGTCATAAACATTTTTTCCTGCTTAAAATAGTGTGACATACAAGCATGTTCACAGAGAAAACTACAATTTTCTGGATGAATGATCTGGCCAATCATTTTGAGACTTAGCCGAGTCACTTTGCTTAGAGTTGCTCTGTATGGTCTTTCCAATGCTTTAATAGGATTAGGTTTATACTGTCACACCAAAGCTGCAAAGCTGTTTCCACATCCCAGTGACAGGTCCCTCCTGACTCCAGTACTTGGGGGGCGGGGGGGGCAGGGGGTGCGGTGGAGGGGTTGGGGTAGGGCCTTGAACTTCTTGAGGACTTTTTAAACCTACCCAAAGCTTATTTAAATATATTGAGCACGTGTACACTCCCACACGTGTGTGTTAAGACATTTCTGGATGACGACTAAATGAACTCCGTCCAACAATTCAGAACAAGAGATCAGAAGGTAAACTAGTCAGCGGACATTCTGGAAATGCAATATTCTGAGTATATCTGAATTTGATCTTTTTATTCAGCGCCAGATATTCTGTGCTCGAGCAGCAAAATCGAATGGTGAGTATCATCTCTCCTGGAGTCTGAAATAAAACAAGGCACTGTAAAGACCCAACCCAAAGCATGGTTTGAAATCGAACAGTCACCAGGATGGATAGGATTTGGAGCTGCTTGAAGCTGAAGGAAAATCAGCAAAGGCTGTTAAAAAAAGTGAAGACTTTTTAAAAAGCTGCTTGGATGACCCTGCCCAAAAGATCTTATCTGATGCAATCTGTTAAATCTACCTTGCCTCGGAAGGATTACAGGAAATGGTCCAAGCTGCTAGATGAATGATCTGGGTAATCCGTTTGCGATTCAGGCGAGTCATTTTGCCTACAGTTGCTCAGCCTGAACAAAGCTTATTACTTCTGATATAGCATCTTAGAAAGCACAAGTGAAGGTAACACCTTGTCAGGTTCTCATTTCTGAAAAGTATCTGTGCAAAGGTGATACTTTTTCTAAATTGGTGATGCCTGGACATCTTAATCAGCCAATTTGTCCTTCATAGTTCCAGGTAATTATAATCCTGTGCCACTATTGCCATGGTGTGACTGCAAGATAACACCACTAATTGCAATTTCTTCTTCTTCTTAGGCAGTCCCTCGGAACCGAGGATGACTTGCTTCCACATTAAAAATGAGTTTGCAGGTGACAGATGAGCTCAATGCGGGACCCACGGTCTATGTCACAGGTAGGGCAGACGGTGGTTGAAGGGGCGGGTGTGTAAGAGCCATAAAAGCTTAAGAAAATACTTTAAAATAGTGGTTAAATGGCATAATAGTTAATTTACCTGACCGACTTATTGTATTAAGAAACCCCCTATTTTCTTGCTCCAGTAGTATAGTCCGAGACACCCCCTTCATTCTTGCCACAATGGAACAGTCCCTAAGCCACACATGGGTGCAGCCATTTTACAGTTTAAACTGCACGTGGTTGAAGGAGGCAGAAGTTGTGAGGTTTGGAGCAGTACCGTTTTTGACCGTGTTCGTTTATACGTGTTTGCTTTGTAATTCCGTTTGTTAAGTGTTATAGTAAACAGTTTAAAAGACAAAGCTACGTTTGGGAACGTTTTATTTCGACACGCGTCTACTCGTTGTTAAAAAACCCCACAGCTCAGTGGCTGCCTGTTTGGAAACTAAGAAGCGCCACTACATTAGTCAAAAACTAGCTCCCTAAGAAGGAAGGGACGGAATCGTCGGCGAACATATACCCGAATGGTCACGGAGCCAGACGACAATATAAGAAAGTGAAGGTACAGTGACTGCTACTTGCTTTGTTCATTCTATTGAGAAGCTAAATAAGAGCTGCGGGTAAAATGGCCGAGGCCTTACGGAGCCAGGAGCTTCCATCAGCCAGAAAGATTGCTGGCCAAAAGAGGGAAATAAAGCTCACCCCAAAGGCAATGGAAGAGAAGTTACATAGAAGCATAGGTGCAAGGAAGGCTAAATTAGCTCAGATAACTGGAAAAATGAAGATAATCGATCGTCTCATGGAAGATAATGCTAATATTAAGAAAGCTGAAGACATGATGTATTACGATTTCTCCAAGCTGCATGAAGAATTTAATGTACTCAATGAAGATGTATTAGCACTTTTGCCTGAAGAAGAGGGAAACGCTGATCAGCACAACTGGTTTGATCTTAAATCAACCAGCATTAAGGACTATATCAAGGCCACGGAACAGTGGACGTTAAAGATTCGTCAAGACGCTGATACAGCAGAGAAAGATAAAGTTGACGATGAAGTCGGACCAGACGATAGCATTTCAGAGACTTCTGCCAGACCGAGCAAAAATCGAAAAGGTAGCTCTGTTTCTGGACGCAGGTCAGTCGCTTCTACCACAAGCTCGTCGCGACGCATGAGAGCGGAGGCCGAACGGGCGGCGTTGATGGCGCGCGCAGCATCTTTAGCGGAGAAGCAAGCTCTTGAACGGGAAGAGGCCCAACTGCAGGTCCAAGAGGCCCAACTGCAGGCCCAACGGGCCCAGGTGCAGGCAAAGAAAGAACAGCTGGAGATAAAAACAGCTATCGAGGTCTCAGATGCCAGGTTGAGTGCGTACGAAGATTATGAAGGCTCACGGGACGGCGGGAGCCACTGCCAGTCAACGTCGTCACATAGAGTTGGATCCAGGGCACCTTCAAGAGTTACAACAGAGCCCGAAGGCAATCCCCTGGCATTACAGCGTGGAAGAGTGGCCTCTCCACTAACAGGAGCACGTGATGCTACCCCAGACGTCAGACGGTCTAGACTAGACCCTGCTGATGACCACCAGAGGCCTGAAGACACAGGGAGAAGCCTATACCGAGTGATGCAACGTCAGAACAAAATTACAGAGATGCTTGTAAAACAACAGAATCTGTTTCGACTCCCTCAAAGAGACATACCAGTGTTCCAAGGCGACCCACTCAAGTATAAGCCCTTCATCAGATCTTTTGAACAAGCCATTGACTCCAAAACAGAGAGCAGCAGTGATAAGTTGTACTACCTGGGACAGTACACCAGTGGTAAGCCACAAGACCTGGTCAGAAGCTGTGAACACATGAGATCGGACCGGGGATACATAGAAGCCAGGAAGTTGCTGCAGGAGCACTATAGTAACGAGCTGAAGATAGCCACTGCATATATCGAAAAGGCTACCAAGTGGCCACAGATCAGATCGGAGGACGGAGAGGCATTGAACGCATATGTTCTTTTCCTCATAGGATGTCGCAACACCATGGAGGATGTTGAATTCATGGAAGAGATGGACAATCCTACGACTATGAGAATCATCATCTCTAAGCTTCCTTACAGGATGAGAGAACAATGGAGAAGAACAGCCTTTGAGATAATGGAGAGACGGAAAGGTAGAGCCAGGTTTGCAGACTTAGTGAACTTCATAGACAAACAGGCTAAAATTGCTAGGGACCCATTGTTTGGAAACATCCAAGACGTCAGCCCGACCACCGATGGAAGAGTGAAAGCCAAGCCCGTTGAATCAAAGACTCTCAGGAAAGGTGGTTCCAGGGGAAGCAGCTTTGCAACTATCGTCACTCAGGCCGAGGAAGAAAGGCCCCAGAACTCATCTCCCAAAAAGAGCAGCACAGTGACGCCAGCTAATGCCTTTCAGAAGCCATGCTTATTCTGCCAGAAGAATCATACATTGGATTTCTGCAGCGACATCAAAGAACAGCCACATAAGGACAGAATCGAATTCCTGAAGTACAACGGCCTATGTTTTGGATGTCTCTCTCAGGGGCACCGGAGTAGAAACTGTAAGCAAAGAACAACATGCAGAGAGTGCACTCGGAAACATCCCAGTCTGCTGCATATCCATAAAGAAGAACAAGTCTCTAAGAAGAGTGAAGAAAACAATACCGACGAGAAGGTTGTCTCAAGTGCTCTGGTGTCGCTAGAACCAGAGACTCGTGGACTCACTGGGGCCGGTGACAGTGACTGTATTCTTGCCATCGTACCAGTAAAGATCAAGTCTAAGAGGAGCGAGAAGCTTGTGGAGACTTACGCCTTCAAGGATCCAGGTAGCTCAGCAACGTTCTGCACAGAATCACTCATGCGACAGCTGAACGTTAGAGGCAGAAGAACAGAAATCCTATTACGCACCATGGGTCATGAGAAGTCAATGCAAAGTTATATCCTGTCAGACCTAGAAGTGTGTGGACTTGAAGAGAAGGACTTCATAGACCTGCCTAATGTTTTCACACAGAGGGAGATTCCTGTTAGAATAGGGAACCTAGCCCTGCAGAAGGATGTGGATAGATGGCCTTACCTAGAAAAGGTGCGTCTCCCATACATTGAAGCAGAAATTGGCCTATTAATTGGAACCAATGCCTACAAAACTATGGAGCCATGGCAGGTGATAAACAGCAAGGATGACGGACCCTACGCCATCAGGACAGCCCTTGGATGGGTAGTCAATGGACCGGTAAGGAGAGATGATGGCCACAAGTCAAACAAGGAGGAACGACAAAACGTCACAGTTAATCGCATCTCTATCGCAAGCATTGAAGAGCTGTTGATACAGCAGTTCAACGCAGACTTCTCAGAACGCAGCTGTGAGGAAAAGACAGAGATGTCACAAGAAGACCATCAGTTCATGGGTTTGATGACAAGGTCTACACAGTTCATTGATGGCCACTATCACATTGGTTTGCCACTGAGAAGACAGACCGCGAAGATGCCGAACAATCGCTGCATAGCAGAGCAACGCGCCATCAGTCTAAAGAGAAAGCTGAACAAGAACCCCGACTTTCATGAAGACTACAAAGACTTCATGAGAAGCATCATAGCGAAAGGCTATGCTGTAAAGGTGCCCGAGGAACAGTTGAACAGAGACGATGGAAGGGTCTGGTACATTCCTCATCATGGGGTGTATCACCCAAAGAAGAAAAAGATCCGTGTAGTGTTTGACTGCGCCGCCTCATTCAGAGGAACTTCACTGAATGACCAGCTGCTTCAAGGTCCTGATCTTACTAATACCCTCATTGGCGTCTTGACTAGGTTTAGACAAGAGCTCGTTGCCATGATGGCAGACATAGAATCAATGTTCTACCAAGTTAGAATCCCTGATGAAGATGCTGATCTTCTGCGCTTCCTTTGGTGGCCAGATGGCGACGTTAGTCAAGCGATGGTGGAATGTAGAATGGCCGTACACTTGTTCGGAGCCACATCATCTCCCAGCTGTGCAAGCTACGCTCTCAGAAAAACTGCAGAAGATGGCAAAGGCAAAGCACCATCAGAGGCTGTGGAGACAATCTTCAGAAACTTTTATGTCGACGACTGTCTGAAGTCCGTGTCAACAGAAGACGATGCCATCGCACTGTCAAGAGACCTTAGAACTCTGTGTTCGAATGGAGGATTCCATCTGACTAAGTGGATAAGCAACAGCAGAGCAGTTCTAGCTTCTATCCCAGAAAAGGAAAGAGCCACTGAAGTCAAAGATCTGGACCTGAGCCACGATGTCCTTCCTATCGAGAGAGCTCTTGGTGTACAATGGTGCATCGAGTCAGACACGTTCAACTTCAGGATAATGGTGAACGAAAGACCATCCACAAGACGAGGGATTCTCTCCGTGGTCAGTTCCATCTACGACCCTCTTGGATTCCTGGCACCACTCATTCTGCCGGTGAAGCTGATGCTACGAGAGCTGTGTAGAGACAAGAGAGGATGGGATGAAGATATCCCAGAAGGTCAAGCTCAGAGATGGCACAGATGGTTGACAGATTTGCAACAACTTTCTAGCTTCAACGTCAGTAGATGCATCAAGCCCGCGAGTTTTGGAGTTACAAAGACGGCTCAACTACATCATTTCTCGGACGCCAGTGAGGACGGCTATGGCACGGCTACTTACCTCTTGCTGACAAATCAACAGGGCCAGAAACACTGTGCCTTCCTCATGGGGAAATCCAGGGTGGCTCCGCTGAAGCAGGTCACCATCCCGAGACTGGAATTGACGGCAGCGGTTGTTGCAGTTAAAGTTGACCAGGTGATGCGGAAAGAGTTACAGCTCCCATTAGAAGAATCTGTCTTCTGGACGGATAGCACGACGGTGCTGAAGTATATAGAGAATGAGAAGATACGCTTCAAGACCTTCGTAGCAAACAGAATCTCATCCATTAGAGAAGCTACACAACCATCTCAATGGAGGTACGTAAACACCTCATTAAACCCAGCAGATCAAGCCTCACGAGGACTGAAGGCTGAAAACTTCATGAGGAGTGAAACTTGGATACAAGGCCCAAGTTATCTGCTGGAAACAGAGAGATCATGGCCAGAAAGACCAGATATGCCAAGTCAGATTGCTGAAGACGACGTCGAAGTCAAGAGATCAGTCACAGTAAATCTCATAAATACGAAAGAGAACTTTGACACAGTGAACAAGCTTGTTAACCATTTCTCAGGATGGCACCAGTTGAGGAAAGCAGTTGCATGGTTTCTAAGGTTGAAAGAGTTGCTGCTACACCTGAGCGGTAAGAGAAAAGAGTACCGAGCCACTATCAGTCAGTCTGAAAGTAACCCTGATAAGCAGAGAATGCTTCTACAGCAGTATACGCATCATCACAAGACCACATTGGGCAAGAATTCATTGACCGTGGAGGATTTGGCCAAGGCTGAGAAGGAGATAGTTCGCTTCAGTCAAAGACAAAGATACCCAGAAGAAATCGAAGCTCTACAGCGAAATACTCCAATCAAGAAAGGTAGTCATATCTACAAGCTGGACCCTACACTGCAAGATGGAGTACTGAGGGTGGGAGGGAGACTAAACAAATCTGCTATGCCAGAGGAGGCCAAGCACCCTGCTATCCTTTCTAAGGACCTCCGGGTTGCTACCCTCATTCTTCAGCATATACACCAGAGTATTGGACACAGTGGGAGGAATCACGTGCTTGCGAAGCTAAGACAAAGATACTGGATTCCAGGAGCTAATTCCGTAATAAGAAAAATACTCTCTGAATGCATTGTTTGCAGACGGTTACACGCTAGAGCTGGGGAGCAGAAAATGGCAGACCTGCCTGAAGACCGTTTGTTACCAACGTAGGGGTGGACTATTTCGGGCCTTTCGAGGTAAAGCGAGGACGGAGCCTTGTCAAGAGATATGGTGTGCTTTTCACTTGTTTGACCATCAGAGCTGTTCATATTGAGGTGGCACACACGCTTGACACTGATTCCCGTATTAACGCCTTGCGGCGCTTTGTCTGTAGAAGAGGACAGGTGTCCATTATGCGTTCTGATAATGGCACTAATTTCGTCGGAGCGGAGAGAGAACTACGGGAAGCTATTGAAGGTTGGAATCAGCTTAAAATACAGGAAGCCATGATGCAAACAGGAATTAAGTGGATCTTCAATCCTCCGGCTGCATCCCACCACGGAGGTGTCTGGGAAAGACAGATACGCACCGTAAGAAAACTACTCAGTTCTGTACTGAAGCAGCAAGCGCTTGACGACGAGGGACTCCAAACCGTTCTGTGCGAGGTCGAAGCCATCATTAATGACCGACCGATAACTAAGACATCAGATGATCCCAATGACCTCGAAGCCCTGACTCCAAACCACCTGTTGTTGTTGAAAACACAGCCAGCCATGCCCCCGGGAGTCTTCAAAAAGGAAGATCTGTATGCCCGTCGGAAGTGGAGGCAAGTTCAGTATATGTCAGACCTTTTCTGGACCAGATGGACAAGAGAATACTTACCTCTGCTACAGGAGCGTCAAAAATGGTCCAAAATAAAGAGGAACTTCATTGTCGGAGACATTGTCTTAATTGTGGATGATTCAACCCCTAGAAATTCTTGGTTGATGGGAAAAATAATTAAGACCATGCCAGACTCCAGAGGCATCGTTCGTCGCGTTTGTTTGCAAACCAAGACCAGTACCCTGGAAAGACCGATCACAAAGCTCTGCCTGCTACAAGAAGCAGCGTGAAAGGTTCCCGAACGAAAAAAGTGGACACTTATATTGTAAATATGTTGAACTCATTAGTTTATGACTCTTAATGCTTGAGTAATTGATATGCTTCATGTGCCTAGTCAATTAGGGGCCGAAATGTAAGAGCCATAAAAGCTTAAGAAAATACTTTAAAATAGTGGTTAAATGGCATAATACAGTTAATTTACCTGACCGACTTATTGTATTAAGAAACCCCCTATTTTCTTGCTCCAGTAGTATAGTCCGAGACACCCCCTTCATTCTTGCCACAATGGAACAGTCCCTAAGCCACACATGGGTGCAGCCATTTTACAGTTTAAACTGCACGTGGTTGAAGGAGGCAGAAGTTGTGAGGTTTGGAGCAGTACCGTTTTTGACCGTGTTCGTTTATACGTGTTTGCTTTGTAATTCCGTTTGTTAAGTGTTATAGTAAACAGTTTAAAAGACAAAGCTACGTTTGGGAACGTTTTATTTCGACACGCGTCTACTCGTTGTTAAAAAACCCCACAGCTCAGTGGCTGCCTGTTTGGAAACTAAGAAGCGCCACTACAGGGTGGGTGGGGTGCTTGGGTTGACATGCGCTCCTTGCGCTGCCTGCGCTTGGCTTCCGCTTGCTCCCGGCGAAGCGACTCGGGGTGTTTGGCGCCTTCCCGGATGCTTCTCCTCCACTTTGTGCGGTCTTGGGCCAGGGATTCCCAGGTGTCGGTGGGGATGTTACACTTTTTCAAGGAGGTTTTGAGGGTGTCCTTGAAGCAATTCCTCTGCCCACCTGGGACTCTCTTGCTGTGCCGGAGCTCCGAGTAGAGCGCTCGTTTTGGGAGTCTCGTATCGGGCATGCGGACAATGTGACCCATCCATCGGAGCTGATTGAGCATGGTCAAAGCTTCGATGCTGGGGATGTTGGCCTGAGCAAGAACACTGACGTTGGTGCGTCTATCCTGCCAGTGCTTTGAGGTGCCTGCTGTACATGGTCCATGTCTCTGAGGCATACTGCAGGGCGGGTATCACTGCTGCTCTGTAGACCATGGGCTTAGTGCCGGGATTGAGGTCCTGGTCTTCAAACACTCTCTTCCTCAGGCGACCGAAGGCTGCACTGACACACTGAAGGCACTGTTGGACTTAGTCGTCGACGTCTGCCCTTGTTGACAGTAGACTCCCGAGGTATGGAAAGTGGTCCACGTTGTCCAAGGCCTTGTCGTGGATTTTGATAATCGGGGGGGCAGTATGTGTGGCGGGGGCAGGTTGGTATGTCTTAGTTGATCCTACAATTCTGACACCTTCTGGCAAATAAGTAGGACAGTGCTGTCAACCGCAACAAAGTGAAGTGTGAGAAATATTTGTTCCATGTTCCACTATCTTCTGGTCTACAGTAGCTCCCTCAAGGTGGCCCACCTAAAAGTTAGCAACAAGACAAAATGAAGATTGACGTTATTAAGTATTGATGACCCTGTAGGAATGGCTAGATTCCTAACTAAAGGACTGAGGTCGAGTCAGTCTATCAAACAAACGATATTTAATACTAATCAGCAGAGTTTAAAACGAAAACACAGGAGAACTACATTACAGGTCTGTACTCTTTGCTGGCTCCACGAGGACTGGCTAGGGTGGCTCCCCAGCCTGATGTCATGACATCATCACGTTTTCCCGCCGCTGGAGGATCACGTGATCAACGTGATGACGTCATCGCGTTTGGTCTCATCCTTAAAGGGACCGCGCTATGTACATGCAATGATATGAACAAAGATACAGATTCATTCTGTAGCTAATAATTTGTTAAAGATAATTATGTACATTAGATCAGAGTCCCCCTGGTGGCTCCGCCACAACCCCTGTATTCCAATGCCAGCTGAGACAATTGTGAGAACTTCCAATGTTTTCTGGGCTTTAATACCCTTTGATTCATGTACTGTTGTGGATAATCGATCCATGGTGATCTTTGTCCTGGTGAATGTTGATTCTGTGACTATTACTCCATGAAAGAAATAGTGAAGTAGAAGTTCTTCATGCTTCACCAGGAGAAATGATCGAGGGGATATGATAATTAACTGGGGAAACGTGAAGCTAATTTTAACTAAATAGTTACAATGGATTTCAAGGAGTCTAACTTATGAAGTAGACTACCATCAATCACGATGAATAAAGATTTGGTTTGACTCATTCTAAAAAGGATTCTTGATTCCACAGGGATACCAGCTTTGCTGTCTTGTTGCTAACTTTTAGGTGGGCCAACTTAAGGGAGCTACTGTCGATAAAATGGTCTGAAGTGGATCCTGAAAACCAAGCTAAGGGTATAGTTACACTGCCACATTTGCTGTAGTGCCAAGAAGTTTCGGCTGCACATTGGCTTGAAAGCAGCAGCGTAACTTAAGAGTTAGATTTGGATCTGGCACTGAATCTGTGCGAGACCATCTGTGGGAAGTCATCTCCGACTGCTTGACTTGACCCCGTGTCGTAGAACTTCAGTGCGGTGTGAAACTGGGTTAAAAAGTGCTCGACAGTATCCGTTTGACTTAATAACCTAACTGCACAGCCTCACCCGCACTCTCAAACACATTGAAGGTTTATCAGCGGGGGTGGGAAGCAGAGCCTTCGTATTCATGTAAACATGCATGAACAGAGCGCTTTCTTGGCAAGCAGCGTGTAATTTGCAGCCAGAGGTATAGCAGATATCCTGTCAAATGCAGTCCGAAGCTATCAGTCTGAAACTACTAGTGCAATATAACTGTGCAACCTAACTGGCAGAACAAGTTAGATGGATTTAACAGTATTTTTTTTTTTGGTTCTTATCTTATGTTCTGATGACTTTTAGGGATTTTCCTGCTGTGGCTTTGAAGTATAAATATGATGGGTTTCCTTTCCGATAGGGTTAGAAACAAGGGACCCAAAATTCATTGGGTCGCAATCTGGGGGGGGGGGGGGGGTTACATCTGGATCCTGCCAGATGATGCGCACTGCAGGGCCAGCTGGAAAGCATCTTATTTGTATGGGCCTTGTGTCACTTCAGGCACTTTATTCAGATCCCATGTGTCCATGACTGCAGGACACTCCAGTGCCTGCCTGCTTGTGCTGGTTGTGGGGGTTGTCCAGGCCTTCTTTTGCCTGGCATAGACCCCACCAGTGGAGACCACACTTGCCCTTCTGGGGGCCACTGTGCCTCCATTTACTGGATGTATTGGCTGTCACATATATGTTGGGTCGTGATTGAGCCTCGGGAGAAGGGATATCCTACAACTGGCTCCACTCCCTGTCAATCATTTGCCTTGTAAGGGGCAGAGAGAGCTTCAGTGAGGAAGCTCCTAGAAACAGCCGAGACCAGGCCCAACAAATGTCTCTACCACTTACCGGGGGTGGCGGGGGATTCTGCCATTCTCATGTCAGAGTTGCAGGGAGAGATCCCTCCAGTGCAGTGCTGAGGGAATGCTGCACTGTCGGAGGTGCCGTCTTTCGGATGAGACGTTAAACCGAGGCCTCTCAGGTGGACGTAAAAGATCTCATGGCACTATTTCGAACAAGAGCAGGGGGAGTTATCCCCGGTGTCCTGGGCAATATTTATCCCTCAATCGACGTAACAAAAACAGATTATCTGGTCATTATCACATTGCTGTTTGTGGGAGCTTGCTGTGCGCAAATTGGCTGCTGAGTTTCCCACATTACAACAGTGACTACACTTCAAAAGTACTTCATTGGCTGTAAAGCGCTTTGAGACGTCCGGTGGTCGTGAAAGGCGCTATATAAATCCAAGTCTTTCTTTCTTTAATTTCAATACCCAGATGTTCTTTTATCTCTCTCTCCCCCCCACCCCCCAAGTGAATAGTTAACCTGTGCAGCTTGTATTTGGGAGAGATAATTATGCAAGGTGATGTGATATCCCATCAATTCCCTTAGTAATCTAAACCAAATAGAAGGCCTAGAGATAAGAGGAGGGAAGGTTTTCCGCTTTTGTGCTTCGATGCTGAATAATCACGTGGACAGTGTGATTGGAGGAAAGTGGGGTGGGGAGGATTGCACACCTGGAATGCAGCCTACCCTCATTTTCCATCCAATTAAATGAATTTTAATTGTAACTTTTCTAGATGCCCTCTGCCCAGATGATTAATGAAACCCCAAGCACAATAGAGAAAACTCTGCACCCTGGCTTTTACAAGCTAGATTTCCTTTAAAGACAAAGTTGAAGCAGTTGGTGATATAGTGGCGCATGAATAATTAAAAAGAAGCATCCTAAGAGCCTTCTACAATGGCTCAGCTAGTAAATGCACTGTCCTTGATGGAATGCCAAATGAAGGTGGTGCTAGTCTTGATCCAAGGTCTGTTGATTTCAGCAAGAACAGCAATATGGTGCTTCCACAGTTAGAGAGGAGGGGAAAACAATGAAAATCAGCCAGGGTTCCTAATCCTCATCATCACCAGCCCGTGATCCCTGCTGGTAAGTGTGCAATGTGAAGATGTCAGGTGGGGACAGGATCTGGTCCTTGCAGTCAATAGCCCTGAATTTTCTTGGACTTTCTGTCACAGCTGCGCCGTAGCTCCGTCGGCAGCGCAGGTTCCGCCGCGCACCCACCTATGTTACGGCAGCGCGGCGGTAGAAAGTGCGAGGAAAGTCACGGCCACTGTCTCAACTCAGAGATGGAGAATGGTCATTTGGATGAGTTAATGGCGAGTGGCTGGCTGCTGTGGAACTGTACTCCAGCAGGACACCATCCTTTCCGGAGAGGTAGGGAGAGAAAATAGGCCACCCTCGTACTCACTGGGGGGCCAATGCCGGGTTTGTCCAGTCCTCCAAGGCCAACATGCTAACAGTGATGAAAGAAGCAAAGTGCTGAATTGCAACTCTGAACATTTTGATGTTGGTCTATTAGACATCTGTTCATCTGACGAGCTGTATGAAGACAGTTCTCCAAGGCACGTTCTTCCAACTGATTTTGAGTGGCAGCTAAGGCAGCAAATTCTGTCAAAGCCTCATTGTAATATGAACTGTGACAGCCTGTCTGATTCATTGGGGTTATTGGTTGGTCTAACAATATCCTCCACAACAAAAATTACTGCAGTGCAACAGGGAAGAGGTTTTCATGTTGAAACGCTAAATGTATGCAGGGTAGGATTGTACCAATAAGGTCAGAAAATCAGTACAACATGATCGCACAGAGCGTCATGACTTTGCTTACCTTCCAACAGTCATTAATAACACGCAGCACTCAGACATTTCAGTGTGCATCAACAATCTATTTCATTATGTGTAAAAGCCATGACATTACTCAAATCAGGACATTTCCCCCCCCCCCTATTTTCTTTGGTTCATTTTTGCACAGATTGTTCGATAAATGTGGTTCATAATCTTCAGAGAATTCACACATTTTTGTTTTGCAAAATGATGATTCTCTAAAGACGCCACAAGGGAAGATTTCCTCTGTGCACAGTGTGTAAGCCCATTATTAGTTTACGATTTCATTACACACAGTGCATGGAAGAAATCTAACTCAAAGGGAAATGAAAACTTCTACGTACACTGTCTCTGTTGACCTTAAACTTTATCCTACTAAACAGGACCTCCAAAAAGGTTAGCAGAATGCTACTAGCATGTTAAAGGGTTAAATAAAGCCAGTGACTGATGCAGAATACCTGTTATAAGAGGGTGTTGATGAAAGCAATGTTTTCTCAACCTACATACATCCACTACACTATGATAACTTATTTATGATGCACCACAGGGATCTTTTCAACAATTGCCTATAGTTTTCTCCCATGACAGCTCTGTGCTGACAGTACATCTTCAAAGAATAAGCATTTGGAGATGCACTAAGAAGGATATGCTACCCTGAGTGTCTATCCCTGACTCAACCTGGCTAAAGTCTATTTGTGCGAGTATTCACCGGTAAATTCCTCGGAGCTGCTCCTGCTCCACTGGCGTAAGTTCACTGGAAATATGGCGAAAGCCCCTTTATACACACGAACAGTTCTGCCGCACTTTCCGAGAAGTAACGGCGGCAGCAAGAACGACGTAAAATCGATGTAATACATACATGTAAGGATCAATGCCAACACATCCATTTGTTACTTGTTCAAATTAGGTACATGCGGTTAACTACCCAAATGTGTAAAAGCCATGGTGTTAGTCAGCAAGTCCTGTTTGTAAGTGCTGTTGATGCAAGATTGCTGGAAACAGCAAAATGAGTTTGAAATGGCGAATAATATATCTATCCCATGGCCATGATCGCTTGCTAGCAACGGTTGTCTAGTTGAATGCTATACTAAAACGTCTTTGCTGAAGGTTCACCTTTCACCTAGATACAGATGACCCCTGTTACATGGCAATGCAGTTTGGCTTGGGACCTTTGACCTGTGAAGAATGAAAACTCACATATAGCAAATTGTACCAGCAAGGGGGGGGCGGGGGTGCTTCACCATGGTTACCTGACAGATATAGTTATTATCTACTTGAGCACAGATGCACAGAGCACTAAAGTGTGCAAAAGCATGTAATTTTTACAACTGGCTGGTGATTTTAATTTCATAATATTTTAAAGCGTCAATGGAACAATAATCCATTAGCTGATGGAGCTGCAGCAACGTGGAACATTATGTTAAAATGGCAACAACCTACAGCGTGTATAGAGATAGGATTAGCCAGCGCCAACACGAACAAATGCTCTCATACTCCAGGCTCTCCTGGAGCGGTGAGGATTTCTGAAGAGTGGGAGGGGATGAACGTGGAGGTTAGCACATGAACAAATCGATGTTGCTAGGTCACGTTAGGAAAAAGAGAATAATATTTCCTGGAGTTGAGCTTAAACATAAATTAGATGCAATCTTTATTCAATAATTATATACTAAAGGCAAGCTTTTGTCTGAAAAATAATTGTGGTGTTAACTATTGGATTATTTATTATGTTTCAAGGTATATTGCCAAGACTGTATTTACTTTCAGTAAGAAAATGGCATTAAGGATATTTCAGATTAAAGTTCATGCATTTTGTCGGTGTAAGTTGGCATTTCTGAATGTTATGCACAGACTCATCCTTCTCTATATCATCAAGACTGCAACTTTGACATTTAATACTGTTGATTCATTATTCTTGCACTTAAGCCTGAAGCAAGATGACAGCACAATTGGAATACTTTAGCCTCAAGGTTCCTTGGCCTGGGTAGGGCAGAAAACCTAATTTGCACCAGGGAATGGCAGGAATTTGGGGGCGGGGGAAAACCCAGTTACACCGGGATTCCTCCCCATTTCCTGTGGCTCTTTAAATTCCAGTATTGGAGGCAAGAGCGGATTTTCAGCTCACATCAAGGGTGGGGGGGGGGGGGGGGGAGGGTGATGTTTCCGAGCTACCCTGGGGATTTTACCGAGAGCTGGCATGAGTCTGTTGAGACCTGTAAAACCTTTACTTGGAATAGGTAATAGACAGGGGGGTGGGGGGGATCAATTATCTTGCTAAAGATGCTCGCTTGCTCCATTGGGAGAAGAGGAGGCCGGGAATTTCTTCTTGGCCTCGTCAAGTCTCCTCTCTGCCATCAGAGTGGCACGAGTTCAGTGTGGCTGACACTGATGTATCCACCCCAGCCAGGCAAATAGTCTTGTCCCCAGGGTTTGGGACAGAGTCTCCAGCTAAGGCAGCCGAGGGCTGGGGTGGAGGTGGAGGGCTTCCACCGTGTGCTGCACTTTTTCCAGCAGATCCCCGGGAATTTCAGGGCTAGTGTGTCTAGTTCTGTAAGATTTATTTTGGAGAGGTGAGCAACGCTCCTCCTTGATAACTTCAGTAGGCTTTAATGTAGCAACGAGACGACACCACTCAAATCATACTAAAATACGATGGCTCTCATTTACTGCATCGAACCACATCAACATAATCTCATTGAGGTGTTTAAGATGATTGAAGGATTTGATAGGGTAGATGGAAACTATTTCCTCTACTGGTGTGGGGGTGGGGGGGGGGGGGTCCAAAACAAGGGGGCATAACCTTAAACTTACAGCTCGGCCATTCGGGGGTGATATCAGGAAGCACTTCTTCACACAAAGGGTTGTGGAAATGGAACTCTCCCAAAATATTGCTGAGGTGGAGGGTCAATTGAAAATTCCAAAACTGAGATTGATAGATTTTTTGTTAAGCACGGGTAGTAAGGATCATGGAACCAAGGCAGGTAAATGGAGTTAAGATACAGACCAGCCATGATCTAATTGAATGGTGAGTCGGGCTCGAGGGGCTGAATGGCCTCCCCTTGTTCCTCTGCTCCTAATGTAGATCTCCCCTGCACGAACTGTGACTGGATAGTGTGATCCATTTTGTGCAGGGGTTTAAAGCTAACCAAGGGCCAATGATAATAGGCTTGATGTTCCGGCTCCTACTATTCACTGAAAGATGCCTAAATATTAGAATAACATCGCAGTTTTAGTAAAAATTACTTTAATAAACTAGCAATGTTCTGTTGGTCTCTGGTTGTAGGTTATGGTCTTGGTCTAAACTGAGCAAGCAGCTCAAGCACAAAATTCCTCCTTTGTAACTCGAGTCTGAGCTTTCATTCTATTTAAGGAAATTACACAACTTTATCCTCATCTTATATCCTCCTACCCCACAAAATCTTGGTGACTGGAACCTTAAAATGTTTCTCGATTTCATGGGAGACTATTCTTTATATTAGGATGGAGATTTCCTCACACTATTTAGAGAAAACGAGTTTAGAAAGAACGGCCTAGAAATTCAGTATAGCCACTTTTGGGGCGGAAAAGTCGGGCGGCCGGTAAAGTTTGCGCCCGGCGCAAAGTCGAGGCCACTTCGCCGATATTCAGTAGCTTCGCACTAAGAGTTTGCTCGAGCGCTAAAACTGGTGTTACACAACTATCTTTAGGCGCAAAGCCGGCGGTGCTGAGCTAAACCGCCGAGGCCGGGCGCAGCGCAGGTGCGGTCATTTCTTGATTGACAGCAGACACCCCGGCGCCGGCCAGCTCTTAAAGGGGGAAGGGTCGAGTTCATCTGCTGCCACGCCCTGGACACTGCAGCCCTCCAGCTAGGCCTAAACACTGCTGCTGAACAGAAATAGCGCCGGGAAAGATGCAGAAGGCCCGTGAACGAGCGCAGCGCTTCACTGGCCATGATTTGAGGGTGCTGGTTAGGGCTTTGGAGAGGAGACGCAAACTCTTGTTCCCGGACAGTGGCAAGAAGCCTGCCACCAGCGTCTACAGGAAAGCCTGGAGGGAGGTCGCCCACAGGGTCACATCCAACAGCGAGGTCCCCAGGACTGGTGTCCAATGCCGGAAAAAATTCAATGACCTCACAAGGATTGTCAGGGTGAGTGCCCTTTCCAGTGTCCTCCTCATCCTTGCATGTGCACCTCACATTATGGGCAAAGGGACCTAAAAGCCCTAATGGCCAGCCCTCATCCAGCAGCTATGGGACTGGCATGAAGATCAATTGCACATTCTGCACTTTACACACTGGCCAAGCTATTCGACCATGGGAGGCAGTGCACACAAGATCAGGGCACCACACTGGCCAAGCTATTCGACCATGGGAGGCAGTGCACACAAGATCAGGGCACCACACTGGCCAAGCTATTCGACCATGGGAGGCAGTGCACACAAGATCAGGGCACCACACTGGCCAAGCTATTCGACCATGGGAGGCAGTGCACACAAGATCTGGGCACCACACTGTACTTAGAGGCCGTCCTTTCTCTTGCAGGCCAAGCTGGCACACAATCAGAAGAGCCGGACTGTGACCGGGGGAGGCGGTCCCCAGATCCAGCAGCTCAGTGACCTTGAAGAGCGCGTGGGTAGCCTCATGGGTGCCCGGGTGATTGGCCCCGTTGCATCTGGAGATGCCGACCCTGTTCTGGGCACCAATGGTAAGGACATCACCTTTTCGACCTCTCTCGTCCCACTTGCGCTTCAGATCTACATCCTTTGCCACTGTCCGACCAATGCGCTGAATGCCACCACTCATGCCTCCCTCGCTGACGCCCTCTCCTCACTCTAAAGCTACTCTTGTGCCTTCCTGCTTTCAGATGGTGAGGAGGAGGTCCCTGAAGCTGCCAGTGACAGCCCCTCGGAAGAGGAGGAGGAGGAGGAAGAGGAAGAGCAAGGCGGCCCATCAGGGGAACCCTCAGCTGCGCCAGGGGATGCCAATGGAGGGGACACGTCTTCCCTGGAGAACAGCCAGGGGGAAGTGTCGCACGGGAGTGTAGCTCCTGTGCCCAGTGGCGTGCAGCAACGCGGGAAGGGTCGGCCAGCTCGGCGGCCTTCTTCCCAGAGGGGAGGAAGGGTCGCAGGGGAGTGTAGCTGCTGGGCCCAGTGGCATCCAGCAACGCGGGAAGGGTCGACCAGCTCGGCGGCCTTCTCCCCAGAGGGAGAGTCCGGCCTCCAGTCCGGAGACGGTCCTCGCCAAGGAGGTGCGCCTCCTCGATCAAATGTCCGTGGACTCGGATTGCCGGCACACCGAGTTCATGGGGGTTGTGGCACGGTTGCCTGAGGCCATCGAGTCCCTGGCTCATAGTGTGGCCGATTTCGGCGCCTCACAGGCCAGGAGTTTCGAACAATTCGAAGCAGCACAGGCCGCGAGTCGGGCAGAATTCGGGGCAGAGCAGTCCGCGAGTCGGGCAGAATTCGGGGCAGAGCAGTCCGCGAGTCGGTCCAATTTCGGGGCAGAGCAGTCCGCGAGTCAGTCCGATTTCGGGGCAGAGCAGTCCGCGAGTCGCCAGGTGATCAGTGGTGCCGTGCAGTCACTGGCTGGTCTGATGCGGGCACAGACCAGGGCAGTACGGGCACTCACTGCTGCCACACTCGCTGTGTCAGCCAGGCATCGCCAGGGCACCCGCCGCGCTGCAGCAGCACAGCGGTCTGTCCTTCAGCAGATTGCTGCGCATGCTGCAGTGATGGCCCGGGCGAGTGCCAGTGTCTCAGGTGAGCAGCGAGCACCTGCCATCAGCCAGCTTGCCCCCATTCCTGCAGCCGCCACTGCCACTCCCCCAGTGGAGCTGCGACAAGCTGCTGGAGAGACTGCTGCTGCCCAGCCACAGCTGCAGCAGTCACCAGCCAGCCCCTCGAGGGCCAGAGCTCGTCTAGGCAGACCCCCAAGGGCATCTCCCGTCATGCCATGTGCCCCTCAGGAGCCTTCCCCCAGCCTTGCAGCAGCCACTGGGCACACTTTGAGGAGCAGCAGCAGGGCGGCCAGGGGCCGCAAAAGGCTGGTCAAGGAATCGCCCTCGCGGGCCACAAAGTAGAGGGTGTGGGCAAATGTGTTTTTATATGGGGATGGTTGTTTTGTTTATGGGGATGCTGGTTTTTGTAAGGCCGAGGATGAAGGCCATTTTTGTGGAAATGTTTTGTTCTTCCTCCCCAGGTTGTGGGAGTGAGTCATGTGTCTGACAGTTTTTTGGGTGTGTTGTCTGTTTTTGGGTTTCATGTGGGAAGGGCCCCGAGTTTGTTCAATAAAGCATTTTATTTATTCAGCTTGTCCATGTTTGATGTTTGAAGTGGTTGTTGCCTTAACCGGCTGAGGGCTTGCGGAGCGGCTGCATTCAGATCCCTTCATTGCCACAAGCCATTCCCTGACAGGGGGCCTAGAAGTGACGTTCAATAAGCCGCCGACGGGCGGCCCTTGGACCTTGTGCCTCCCTCCTGGGCTGGTACTCCTCCTCCTCCTCCTCCTCCTCCTCCTGCTCCTCCTCCCGAGGTGGTGCTCCAGCGTGAGGTGGCAGTGCCTGAGTCCTGCGGATAGCCAGGTTGTGCAGCATGCAGCAGACGACCACGACCTGGGAGACTCTCTCCGGCGAATACTGCAGAGATCCTCCGGAACGATCCAGGCAGTGGAACCGTTGCTTGAGGACACCAATTGTTTGTTCTATGATGTTCCTAGTGGCTTGATGGCTTTCGTTGTATGCCTCCTCAGCAGGGGTCCTGGCCGCGCGGAGCGGGGTCATGAGCCAGGTACACAAAGGATAGCCTTTGTCCCCGATAAGCCATCCTCTTGGGGGAGGCTGTGCCTGGAACATGTCAGCCACAGTAGTCTGTCGCAGGATAAATGCATCGTGGCTGCTGCCTGGAAAGCGGGCATTGACAGCTAGGATGCGCTGCCTGTGGTCACACACCAGCTGTACATTGAGGGAATGGTAGCCCTTCGGGTTGCAGTAATCCTCGGCATTGTGGATAGGTGCCCGCAAAGCCACATGCGTGCAGTCAATGGCGCCCTGCACCATGGGGAAGCCCGCTGTTCTCGCAAATCCCACTGCACGCTGCTGCTGCTTCTCCAGGGTCATGGGGAAGGAGATGAATTGGTGTCTCCTTCTGAAAAGGGCATTGGTCACCTGGCGGATGCAGCAATGCACGGCGAACTGGGATATGTTAGCAATGTCCCCAACAGCGGCTTGGAAGGAGCCGCTTGCATAGAAGTTCAGAGCCACCGTGACCTTCACTTCCACTGACAGAGACGTCCTGCACCTCAGCTGTGGACGCAGATCTCTGTGAAGCAGCTGGCAGATCTCTGCAACTACCTCCCTTCTGAAGCGCAGCCTCCTAACACACTGCGCGGCAGGCATGGTGAGATAGGACACCTGCTGTCGGTATTTCCTGAGTGGGTAAGGCCTAGGTTGCGGACGCCTGTTGCCCCCTCTGCGTCTAGCCAGGGCTGCCCCTCTCACACAGCGTCTGCGAGCCCTTCGCACATAATGCTGAAACTGAGGGTTGGCACCCCATGCAGCCCCCATAATATACTGGCAAACAATGACCTCACAATGAAGGCGAATTGCCAAGCTCTGGCCTGAAGCCAAAAATACCTCTCCTATGTTGGGCCAAAGCAGTAAGCTCTCTTCCTTGGTCTCTGTCCAGAAATCCGTTGCACAAGAGTGATTGCTGCAAAATGGCTGGCCTTTATAGTTCAGGGTAAGTGCCCTTTAATTAGCGCTCCCCGAGGCCCGCATGGCCTCTGCTGCGTTCCAGTTCACAGTTCTTAGGAGCGCCACGCCCACATTGGGCAGGCGCGACTGAAGTTCCGGATTGGGGCGCACAAAGGGCGTTGCACGAGGAAATGACGTCATAATCTGCGCACGCAGCTGAGTGCGCGCAAACACTTTGCGCCGGCGCTAAATGTCTACTGAAGTTGGGCGTAGGCGCAGATCGCCCTGCGCCCGGCCGCTAAGTGCCTAGCGCTCGAGATCTACTCCTCCTAAGGCGCTAACGGCTGGCGCACGCAATTGAATTTCTAGGCCAACGTATCTACAACTTCACTACCAATAGAGGAAATATTCTTTCAATGTACGTATAATCAAATCATTACACAGGACCACTATTTGCAGCTGTAACATTCTCTCCCTCCCACCCCCACACCGCCAACTCACACATAGGACTGGATTTTGCCAATGGGGAGCTTTTGGAGGCGGGACTCCCACTTGTCGGGTTTCAGTCCCGTCAACTTCTGGCCAACCCATGCTATTTTCCCTTGATTGACCTTGTGAAACCCGCCCAGTGGGTTTAGCAGGCCAATTAAGAGAAAGCCAGTTACAGAGAACGTCAACGTATGACAATTCATCTGTCAAAAATTTTTGACAGATGAATTGTCATCGTTTGTTTGACAGCTCTGTCAAGCTGTCAAACACTGACATTCTCTGTAGCTTGATGCGTTCTTGCATTCAAGACCTCATCAAACCTCTTTCTTTTGTAGAAATTAGATGGTTGTTGCATTGGAGAATGCAACGGCCATCTGTCATCTCTACCGCGGAAGTGCAAGACTCTCCGCACACCCACCGACTGAAGCCTGCAGGAAGAAACAAAGGTAAGTACACTTTTTCTAACACTTTGCACTTACCTCAGATACTCACCTCTCCACACTTGTACCCATCACTCACCTCCACAGCGCACTTTTGACCCCCGCAGACCCACTGCTCGCCTCGGTGACCCTGGCGGGTTTCGGAGCCTTCGGGAAGCCTGCACTTGTGTGGGCAAAATGGGGATAATCCTCTTATCTGCCGGTTAACTACCTGTTTACAGGCAGTTAAGTGGCTGTAATCCCTTCCCGCCTCCAAGGAGACGGGACCTGGCGCGGGATGGCTTCCCGCCTCCTGGCAAGATGGCACGGAGGCGGGTTGGGCACCCGTCCCCAAATTCTGCCATTTTCCCTGCAGTCCCGCCTCCAAACCCGCCTCCCCAGGGCTGGCAAGATCACGCCCATAGTATCAAGGTATTAATGCAAATAACAGGATCAAACAAAACCAATATGAATATTAATGTGTCAATTTATATTAACTACTTACTTTCCTTAGGTTCTCTCATGAAGACTTAACACTACTCCCTTCAATTGTAATTCTGGGAACATGTATTGCGATTCATAATGATCAAGATAGACTTCCAAAAGCACAGTGTGCAATCTGATAGGTATAGAGGAATACATGAAGAACACAACAGGCATTTCTGAAACTTGATTCTTTTAACTAAAGTAGTTCTGTACAACACTGAAACATTACAATTCCCCAGAATTCCACCCCCAACCCAATCCAACCCACACCCCTCCCCACCTCTAGAACAACAGGCACTTGTCATCCTCTGGTATCTCACCCAGGTGGATGGTCATTCTTCATTTGTGAGCCTATCCAATGAATGTCAGCAAGCTATTCACTCACAGGGTGCATCACAGTTGAGCCTGATCTTGTCCACACCCAAGGTTGATGCACACACACTTCCAGCGGGAATCAATGGGTAGTGATCAGGAGCAGAAACCCTGACTAATTTTTCCCTTCCTAACCCAGAATACAAGGGCAGCTAATTAATTCAGTTTGGGAATTGTACCTGGTACTTTCCTTGCCTTTCGAACTCAGCTATTCACTACCTGGTGAGAAAGAGTGGAACTCGCTACCACATGGAGTGGTTGAGGTGAATAGCATAGATGCATTTAAGGGGAATCTAGACAAGTATATAAAAGGAGGAAGGCATAGAAAGATCTGTTGACAGGGTGAGATGAATCAAGTAGAATGGGAGGAGGCTCGTGTGGAACATAAACACCGGCATAGGTCGTTTAGGCCGAAAGGCCTGTTTGTGATGTAAACTCTATGTAATACCTTAAGCAGCTGAGCCATTGGCCCTGCCCTCATTACTAAAGGATGGCTTTCTTTGGAGACCAGACAATGATCTCCTGAAATAAACAGATGATTAACCGCATGTACCATTTGATCTCCACAATCATACAAATCTACCACCTACTATCTCCAAGAGGAGTGGATTGTCCAAGGTAGTTATCCCTTGTAGTATGTGCAAGTTACTGAACATGTGCATTTTCTTATTTGTTTAAGAAATTAGACTGCATACAACATAACCATTTATATGAAATAATTAAAACTTGGTAGATTGCTTTAAATGATGTTGATATCAATCTCATCACTGATTAGCTCAAGCAGCATTGCTGGTACATTCACTTCAGCTGCATGACAACTGTTGTTCATCTTGGATGTCTTGCATTGGAGTGCGGCGGGGGTAGGTGAGCAGGGTCTCTTTGGGGTCAAAGTAGCTCAAAGAAGGCATGCCAGGGAATCAAAGTTTGGAACCAAGTCAGGCTTCTATGACTTAGCTCAATAATCCATTACCTGAGCCAGACAGGTCCACAGCACTTTAGGGCTCTGTTAATGACTGGCTGACTACCTGGAGGAGTACAACTACTGTTAGAGCTGGGATTTTTCCCCTGGACTCCAAATAACCCCCATAGCAATCTCTTAACATGCAGGGTGGGTGCAGAGCTGGACAAGCATTGGGATGGTTACTTCTCTGTGCTGGTAAGCTGTGCAGTGTTAGCTGGTTAAGTTCCAGCAGAACCAGTGTGCACACTTATAGGGGGTGATTTTCATTCAGAAGTCGGGAAGGAGGTGGGACTACAACTTTCGGGGTTGTAGTCCCGCCTCCATCGAGATGCGGCCAATCCACGCGATTTTAACTTGATTGACTTTGTTGAGCCCGCCCAGTGGACTCAGCAGGCCAATTAAGGGCCAACCCATCAACAGGAGACGTCACAGGCTGAAATTTCATCTGTCAAGATGTTTTGACAGATGAAATATCAGCGTTTCACAGCTGTTTGAAGCTGTCAAACACTGACAGTCTTACTTCTAACCTGAGTCCTTCTACACAGACTCAGTTAGAAATCTCACCGGCACAGAAAGCTTCAGGCTGTCACTTTTGACAGTTCACAGCCATTCTGCTTTCTGTGCCGGTTAGATGATGGACTCCCGAAACCTAGAGGAAGGAAGGCTGTTAAGGTAAGTACAGGTAATTTAAACTTCTTTACACACTTTAGACACACCAAACACACTTACCTTTGCACTCATGCACCCATCACTCACCTGAACACCGACATCTCGACCCCTCCAAGTCCTTCAACCCGACAGCCCGACTCCTCTAACTTGGCGTGGTTTGGAGCCGTCGGGAATCCCACACGTCAAGCTTTAAAATAGGGATTAGGCTAAAAACTGCCTGTTAACTACCTGTTAACAGGCAGTTAATTGGCACTAATCCCTTCCCGCCTCGGGTAGGCGGGTCCCAGTGCGGGGCGGGTACCCGCCTCCTTTGAAACTTACATGGAGGCGGGATGGTGTCGGGACCCCCGAATTCGGGAATTTAACCCCCCGCACGCCTCCAATCCTGACGCCACGGGTCAATGAAAATCAACCCCATAGAGTCCCGAAACCATAGCTCTTTCAATCTGTGCCTAAGCTGTTTGGGCTTAGTAAGTAAATGTGTCCTCATAGGGAGAGAGTTCCACATCAGACAAACAGAAACTCTACCTGTGTGGTTAGCTTAGTTTGGAAACTCTTAAATATGTTGATGGGTTTCTGTACAGGTTAGACATCCAGCTAACTGAAAAAGAACACCATTTTTTCCCTTGTTAATGTTCTAGGCCGAACTCAACCTGTCACAAACCTTAATAATCACTGCAATTTAAAACTCTGAGCTGACATTATTGTCACAGAGAATAGTTTCAGTAAATAGCCATTGAATTTAACAATGTAGTATCACTATTAAAGTACATGTACTTAAATAATGTCTGTAATGAAGTTGAAGGAGTATATCTCCGGGTTTTAACCGCACCATATGTTTTAGCATTTGTTTGTCTCTTCCCAACTCGATCAGTGCATTGCTAAAAGCCATAACATCAATATGCCCTCACATTCATCATTGCATAATGAGATGGTGGATAATGATAACGTAGTTTTAATTGGCTGACAGCACTTTACAGTTCTACATCCAGGCTGCTGTTTAGGCCAAAGAATCATGAAAAAAGGACAAACATAATTAAAATATCTAGAAGTATAATTGAATAGTAATAAACTCTGTTTATCTCGGGTTTAGCGTGCCAGGGGTTGTTCAAGTATACCAACTGTCTTGTGTCAAAACAATCACGGAACGGTACAGCACCAAAGGAGGCCATTCGGCCCATCGTGCCTGTGCCAGCTCTTTGAAAGAGCTCTCCAATTAGTCCCACTTCCCTGCTCTTTCCCAATAGCCATGCAAATTTTTCCTTTTCAGGTATATCTCCAATTCCCTTTTGAAAGTTACTACTGAATCTGCTACATCCTTTCAGGCAGTGCATTCCACATCATAATAACTTGCTGCGTAAAAAAACTCATCCCCCCATCCCCCCAGGTTCTTTTGCCAATCTGTGTCCTCTGCAAACAGTTTCTCCTTGAAACAATGTCTAGTATACACCTTTGCTTTCACTCCTACATTTTTAATCTCAATTCTATTCCATTTATAATGTGACCAAGTCAATCTTTCGAGCCTGGACTTTGTAATAGCTAAAAACTGACCCTAAAGGCATTAGTCAGCCAATGAAAATGCAGCTTTTAAAATTCAGCTCCACCTCCAAACAGCATGATGAGAGCCAGGAGAAAAAGAGGCGAGGAAAATCTTATAAACCTCGCTTTAAAAAAAAAAGACAAGACAGGCTAGAGGTAGAAAGAAAATAAAACTAAAGGGAAACAGGAATGGGAAAGGAAAGAAAATAGGAAAATATGGACAAAAGGACAATGCAAATACAAGGCCGAGATCTGTCATTGTAACAGTGACTACACTACAAAAATACTTCATTGGCTGTAAAGCGCTTTGGGACGTCCTGAAGTCGTGAAAGGTGCTATATAAATGCAACTGCTTTCTTTACTTTATTTCTGCCTTCACCAGCTTGCAATGTTCCTCCTCATTCACATTAATGGGTAGAAAACGATGGGCTGCTGAGAGCAGACATGGAAAACCCTGGCCAACATGTTTAAAATTTGTGATTGAAAAGTTCATTTCAGTTACATATGGTTAATATGACCACATTGGCCCTGATATTCACAGAATCACAGAAACCCCACAGTGCAGATAGAGGCCATTTCGGCCCATCGAGCCTGCACCGACACATATCCCACCCAATCCCCGTAACCCCTACACCAACACATATCCCACCCTATCTCCGTAACCCCACACACATTTTTTAATCCCCCTAACACTAAGGGTCAATTTATCATAGCCAATCAACCTAACCTGCACATCTTTGGACTGTGGGAGGAAACCGGAGCACCCGGAGGAAACCCACGCAAACACGGGGAGAATGTGCAAACTCCACACAGACAGTCACCCGAGGCCGGATTCGAACCCGGGTCCCTGGCGCTGTGAGGCAACAGTGCTAACCACTATGCCACCGTGCTGTATTGGAGTAACTTTATTGTAGGAACTTGATTTAGTGGTGAAAAACAAACAGAACCAGTCAGCCTGGGAAGACTGGAATTTCTCTGAACTTGTTGGCATTATAAGGATTAATAAATCTTTTAGCATAAAATCTCACTCACCATTTCCTTCTTCTGAATTGTAATCCTTCTGACGGTATTCTATAAGTATAAGATAAAGACATTGCTGCACTTGCCTCCCGCTCAATAAAAAATAAATACTTGGCTCGACTCAGAGTTTTCATTTCATCATTTGACAAATAGCAGAATTTACCCAAGCCCTAAATCTGACAGATTTCTATTTTGGCTCAGTTTTGTTGAACAATCCGTGTTTGGATAAAGTGGGATTTGGGCTGCTTATCTCTCGTCTTGGCTGTGGGTTAGGTGAACAATTTGAAATAATTGCTCACATTGGGCTCGGATTATGAACAAACTAAGAGAAAGTACAAAACATGTCGGACAACAATGGTCGTGCAATATAAATGAATTCCTAGGACAGTACAGACGCAGTTATCTACGTGCTTTTTGGAAACTGCAGCCAAATTCTAACTCTTTTGCTTTATTTTTGCCTTGTCTTGTGAATCAGAAAGTCAGCTTAGTGAGAATGTTTGTAATATCACCATTCTGTGGAGTTGGAATACGAATGGAGGGAATTTTAATTCCCCCGCCTGGTGGAAACCAGGCAGCACAGTTAAAATGGAGCGGGAAACGTACCTGCTAACCTTCCGCCGCAGTCCTGTCCACTGCAGTTTTAAATTGCAGGCGCCAAGGACACCCGTCCAAAGTCCTTGTTTAAACATGCAGATGCCATTGGGCCCCGACTGCAATCTCAACCCCAACCCTGCTAAGTTACATTTAATTTTTTTTGTCATTCTGTAGGAGTCTACGTACTCCTAGCAAAAAATACTGAACTCGGAGAGGTTCAACAGAAAAGGTTTAATTGTTGAGGCTGCATGCTGAACACAAAATGGAGTCAGAGACTACACAAAGTACAACTGCTTTTCATCAGTGCACAGCTTCGACTGCCCCTCCCCCGCTCTGGGCTTAACTATGTTGCAGATCGAGTTTCTTAAAGGTGTGATCCTTCTTAAAGGCATGACGCCTGATTTATAGTCTATGGACCGGAACGTGGATTGTGTCCTTTCTGTGATCGGTACGCCACACAGCTCCCCCCAGAATCCGCTAGTAGGGAGTGTATGAACCGGCATGGTGGCTTGATGGCACGGCCGGAACGGCTCTTGGCGGTTGGTGTCGGGAGCGGGGTGGTTGGACGCGTCGGGCTCTTATGCGGTCTGCCCCGCGGTGGGGGTTGGCCCACTTGAACGGGTTCGTCGGGCTCTAGGTGCGCCAGCTTGAGCCGGTCGACCGACACCTTGTCAGTTCTGCCACCCACTTCGAGGAGGAAGAACTTGTTCCCCGTCTGGAGTACCTTGTAGGGTCCGTCGTATGGGGGCCGTAGAGGTCCTCGGTGGGCGTCATGGCGCACGAAAACAAATTTGGCCATGTGCAGGCTAGGTGGTACGTGGGTTGCTGGTTCGCCGTGCCGGCCGGTGGGTACCGGAGCGAACTGTTGTGCTCGGTTGGCGAAAACGCGGCGTTGCTGGTCAGCCGACCAGGGAGTCGTGGCGGTGGGCAGGAACTCTCCGGGTACGCGCAGCGGCTGGCCCTACACGAGTTCCGCCGCCGAGGCTTGCAGGTCTTCCTTGACCGCGGAGCATAGGCTGAGTAGCACCCACGGGAGGCGGTCGATCCAAGCCTCGTCCTCGAGGCTGGCGCGGAGGGACGCCTTCATGGACCTGTGGAATCGCTCGCACAGTCCGTTGGCTTGGGGGTGGTAAGCCGTGGTGCAGTGAACGGCCACCCCAAGGTTTCAGGTGATGGCGGCCCACAGATCAGAGGTGAACTGCGGGTCTCTATTCGACGTCATGTCGGAGGGGACGCCGAACCGAGCGACCCAGGTACCGATGAACGCCCTCGCGATGTCGGCAGTGGTGGTGGGCGTCAGTGGAATGGCCTCAGGCCAGCGGGTGGTACGGTCCACGATTGTCAGCAGGTGCGTGTGACCTTGTGATGGCGGCAGGGGGCCGACGAGGTCGATGTGGACGTGGTCGAACCTTCTTTCTGGCACGGTGAACTCCTCGAGTGGCTAGCTGAGAAGTCTTGAATGTGCGGTATGGGGTACCGATCCGGCGTGGTGGCGTCGTTTAGGCGCCGGTAGTCCCCGCAGGGGCGCCATCCCCCGTCGGGTTTGGTGACGATGTGGAGTGGGGAGGCCCAGGGGCTGTTGGAGCGGCGGATGATGCCGAGCTGTTCCATTGTGGCGAACTCGGCCCGCGCGATCTCCAGCTTGGCCGGGTCCAGCCTGTGGGCGTGGGCATACACCGGTGGGCCTGTGGTGGGGATGAAGTGTTCTACCCCGTGCTTAGCAACCTTCGCGGAGAAGGTCGGGTTGGTGAGGGCTGGGAACTCAGCCAGGAGTGCTGAGTAGTCGTCCGTTGAGCGGGCGCGGCACTGCCACGCCATGTCGGCAGGTTGGGGGGGGGCCATGGCGCCCGGGATAGGTGACATGGTGTTCATGTCCACGAGGCGGCGCCGAGGCATGTCGACCAACAGGCCGTGGGCGCACAGGAAATCCACACCGAGGAGCGGGGAGAGCACCTTGGCGGTAATAAACTCCCAGTGGTAGCGGCGGCCTGCGAGGTCGATGGTGACGGTGCGGGTGCCGTACGTCCGGATGTCGGTGCCATTGGTGGCAGCCAGCGCAGGGCTGCGGCCACCTCGCTGGATCTCGAGGGCGGACGCGGGGATGATGCTGCGCTGCTCACCCGTGTCGCATAGGAAACGCGTCCGGAGGCGCTGTCCGTAACTTACAGCAGCGCGCCTGCTTGCCCCACGGCCATCGTGTAGGCCGGTGTGGGGGCGGTTGGAAACGTGCAGGGATGGCTGCAGCGGCGTGCCCGTGCGCCGAACCGGGTATGGAAGTAGCAGTAGCCCTGGGTCGGAGGGCTTGGGGGACGTGGGGGCCCGGGGGGCCTCGTGGCCGAGCTGTGTGGCTGCGCGATAGAGGGTGGAGCGCGCGCCGACGCTGCGGAGGCCAGGTCGGGGGTGACGGCATGGTTGGAGCTGGCGGACAGGAGCTTATCGGCTTCGCCGGCCAGGGCCTCGAGGTCCGTGAAGCTGGATGCCACGATCGCGGGGCGGATGCTGGGAGGTAGTTGGCGGATAAAGAGCGTGCGGAAGAGGGAGCCGGGCGGTTTCTCGTCGGTCAGAGCAAGCATGTGTGAGAGCAAGTCTGACGGCGTGGAGTCACCGAGGCCCGGGAGGTCGAGGAGGTGGCAGTTGCGCAAGAATTGGGAGGCTGTGAATTTTTTAATGAGCGCAGCCTTGAGATGTGCGTACTTGCCTTCCTCCAGAGGGTTTTGTAGTGTTGTCCAGACTTTCGTGATTGTGGAGCTGCCCAGGGAGGCGAGGAGGTAGTCGTACATCGTTGCATCGGCGGTGATACCGCGGAGTCGGAATTGCGATTCGGCTTGAAGGAACCAGGCGTTGGCCAGGTTCTCCCAGAACTCCGGCAGCTTCACAGAAACTGCGTTTGTGTCAGCCATGGTTATGCTTAGGAGTCGTCCTGAGCATCGGGGTCACCAATGTAGGAGTCTACATACTCCTAGCAAAAAATACTGAACTCGGAGAGGTTCAACAGAAAAGGTTTAATTGTTGAGGCTGCATGCTGAACACAAAATGGAGTCAGAGACTACACAAAGTACGACTGCTTTTCATCAGTGCACAGCTTCGACTGCCCCTCCCCCGCTCTGGGCTTAACTATGTTGCAGATCGAGTTTCTTAAAGGTGTGATCCTTCTTAAAGGCATGACGCCTGATTTATAGTCTACGGACCGGAAAGCGGATTGTGTCCTTTCTGTGATCGGTACGCCACAGTTCCTTCATGGGCCAGGAGGAGCAGCAGCGCTCCTCCAGGCCCCACAAGGAAACCTTGGGGCCTTCCCATGCCCTGGGCTGCTTCCTCCCCCTCCGCGCCAATCGTCTTTCTGATCTCTTACCTTAGTTCCTTCTGGTTTCTAAGGGCTGGGCAGACGGCTCCTGCTGACTTCCCGGCTGTTTTAGTTGGGAAATCAGCAGTGTGTTGGTGAGACATGGCCGTTAGAATCGCTGGGCCTCCCCGCTGTCCCCCTTGGATGAGCCGGACGCTCACTGGGTCACATTCCTTCTGAGAGTTAAAACAGCCTCCAATATTTTAGAAGTCACACAACACCAGGTTATAGTCCAACAGCTTTATTTGAAGTCACAAGCTTTCGGAGCGCTGCTCCTTCGTCACCTGACGAAGGAGCAGCGCTCCGAAAGCTTGTGACTTCAAATAAAGCTGTTGGACTATAACCTGGTGTTGTGTGACTTCTTACATTTGTCCACCCCAGTCCAACTCCGGCATCTCCACACCATGTCCAATATTTTAGTCAACAGTACATATTGTTCCTGCATATCAGAAGTATTATCTCATCTAATGGCCTCATGTTACACTCAAAGATGTCCCAAGATTAATTTCGCCAATTCAGTGATAGAACTAGTTCAGTCTTTAATGTTTTGAGCTTTTACTGGCTAAAGGGAACAAACTTAGAAGCCACTTTTTGTCGAGTCCCAGGCCAGCAGTGGGCAATGTGGAAAACCACCTACAGAATAGACAATGGGACCCTTGATCCTCAGGAAATAAGGCAAGTTTAATCTTCAAAACAAAAATGGTACGTGAAAACTAAAACAGATTATATTATTTAGAAAGAAATAAAAGTAATGGTAATATTGTAAAACTAAAAGAGAGCGAATAAGGGAAAATGGAGAGTGGAAGTAAACTTTATTTTTATTCAAAATTGAGGTGTTTATTTCGGTATTATAAGGCTAATATTACAGAAATAATGCTGCACTTAGCAATGGAAACTTTTTATTACTGTAACACTGGGGTTTGTTCCAAGGTCACAGGGTGAGCTGAAATTGCAAAGCCTTGCTAACCCTGGGACAATGGAATTCTCTGCCGCTGCTGATGGTCTTAGGACTAAAGTAGCCAATTCATTGTAAAGAAATACTAAGAGCATTGGTCCTTGTACAAGTCATTATGTCCAACTTTTCAAGAGTATTATTTAATAATGCCTTTACTGCATTTATTACTAAAAACATATTTGTTTGTTCTATTAGCGCCCAAGAAAAGCTGAACTCGTTCTCTCGAGAAGGATCAAGATCTGTTCTTATCCAGCTGTGTGTAGTGCCAACAATAAGGATTTTTCAACTTATTTGGTGAAGTTTCTACTTCAAAAGGCTCTTTCATTTTACTTGGTACCAGGTATAAGGAAACACAAATTGGCACTTAGAGAGGTTTCTTCTCGCTGCTGAAGGGGTCTTACATTGAACACAACTTCCTCCGCAGCTGTCATTGACTGGCTCAACAATTTACTCTCAGATTCTAGCCCCTCACAAGATTCCGTTTTTCTTCTCCTTTTCACTGAGATTTGTTTTACTTCCACCTCAGATTCTCCGTCACTTAAGCTGGATTTATCTGGACAGTAAAGCATACTTAGACCAGGAGCAATGTATCTGCATTAATATCAGACAGAGCTGAAAATCTTTGGCTTCGATTTAGCTTTGTTTTGAACAGCTGCTGTTCCTCTTCTTCATGGAATAGTGAAGAGAATCAGTTCAGGTTTTACTGCTATATCAAAAAGGTTATACGTTGAGATCTATAATGAATTTCGCAAATGAAATGCTTGCATAAAACGTTTGAGCGATAATAGTGAGTGAATCATTTCAGATCCCCAATTCAATGTGATCCAGACCAGTGAAGCTGCATTAAATCCAGAAACGGTCTAAGTATGGTACAACAGGACCCCTGTCTGACCTTGCCCCAAACCCAGAAACCCCATCCCAAATCGTGAGGACGGGGTCATTTGCATACCTGGGGTGGAGACGACGCGCCTGCAAGGGCACCGCAGTGGCACCACCCTGACTGCCAGCGGGAATGTTGGAGCAGTGCCATTGGCTCCGGATGGTGGAGCGGAGACTTGGTGAGGGCCTCAACAGAATCATCTACTGCTCTCAACGGAGCAAAGAGGCCTGTTGGGGAAGACAATCTATCCCCTTCGAGATCAATTACCTTTCCATAGTAAAGGTGCGGGGCCTTTTAAGACCTTACTGTACAATTTGCAATGATGAAGTACATGAACCATTAATAACTTTACTGTTACTAAACTTACATTAATTAAGGGAAATGCTGGAACTAGTCGTGCATCCTGTCAAGCATCATTTTTCAGTCACTGCTGCCAAGACTGAATTTCTCCTGGACTCATGCCAGTTCTCAGGTGAGGTCTACCGAGGGTGTAAAGGATGGAAATCTAGGATAGTTTAGGAAATAAAGAAAGAAAGACATGCATTTATATAGCACCTTTCACGACCACCGGACGCCTCAAAGCGCTTTACAGCCAATGAAGTACTTCTGAAGTGGAGTCACTGTTGTAATGTAGGAAACACGGCCAATTTGCACACAGCAAGCTCCCACAAACAGCAATGTGAAAATTACCAGATAATCTGTTTTTGTTATGTTGGTTAAGGGAGACATATTGGCCAGGACACCGGGGATAACTCACCTGCTCTTCTTTGAAATAGTGCCACGGGATCTTTTACGTCCACCTGAGAGAGCAGACAGGGCCTTGGTTTACCGTCTCACCTGGAAGACGACACCTCCGACAGTGCAGCACTCCCTCAGTACTGCAATGGAGTGTTGAAATAAAGAATAGATTTGCCTTTCTAATCTAGGCTTTATTAACTTAAAAATCCGGTAGCACATCTTCAACACCCAGTCCCAACTAAATGCTGGAAAGAATTGAATTTAAGATGGCCACCACAAATCACATGACATCAACTACCAATGAGATTACAGCATATATCCCAAGGCAGGAAACAAACAACCAATCACAATACTTCTTACTAAACATAAAGAATAATCACCACATTCACCCCTCCTTTTAAAATATACTCCAACCTAAATAACCTTTACAATTTATAATTAATTATTTACAACTAAAACTATGCACAGACAATATAAAACTATTCAACCTGACAATACTAAATGAGCAACAACAAATAGTAACATTGCACATAAGTATTAAGTATCTCTCAACTAAAACAATATAATATAATATTTCAACAATTTTAAAACATTACTATCAATTTAAAAGTCCATTTTCAATCGGTCGACCGGATAGCTTGTTCGTGTCGACCTTCTTAACCTTGGTGAAATTCCTTGCCCTCCCACACCAGGAGACACAGAAGTATCTTCTGCAGGAAGGCTATCCATATCCCGATTTTCAACGGTTTCCGGATTAGAAATCCCATCAGGAGGTAAACTGGGACAGTCATGAACATCCATCGAGGGCTGACTAATAGAAGTATAATTATCTGCAGTCGGATTGGAAATATTCGTAGTATCTGTAACAGCATCCACATTATCTGAATCATGACTATTGTTAATATCCTCAGAAGAGGGCTGGCCACCACAAGGAGCCAAGTCTTTAATTGAAACGGTACTTTCTTTCCCATCTTGGAATCGAATATGAGCATATTGGGAATTTGCCTCCAACAGCTCCACCTCCTCCACTAAAGGATCATATTTTGACAATCTAACATGGCGTCGAAGCAGCACAGGTCCCTGCACAGTAAGCCATGAAGGTACCGAATATCCTGTAGTAGATCTCCGCGGATAGTTAAAGAGCCTTTCATGGGGGGTCACATTAGTAGCCGTTGAAAGCAATGATCTAATGGAATGCAGGGCATCAGGCAGTACCATTTCCCACTGTGTATTCTTAAGGTTCCGGGATGTCAAAGCCAACATAACTGCCTTCCAGATCACCCCATTGTATCGTTCGCACTGTCCATTACCCTGGGGATTATACGGGGTAGTTCTGCTAGTAGAAATTCCCCAACTCTGAAGGTATTCCTTCAACTGGGAAGACATAAAAGAACTTCCCTGATCTGAATGGATATACGCAGGCATCCCAAAGATGACAAAAAGTTGAGTCAGACATTTGATAACTGTAGCAGCTGATACATCTGCACAAGGAAAAGCAAAAGGGAACCTTGAAAACTCATCCACAACAGTAAATATATATCGGTTTTGAGTAGTTGAAGGAAGAGGCCCCTTGAAATCGACGCTCAAACGTTCAAAAGGAGAAGTAGCCTTTATAAGATGAGCTCGTTGAGGCTTAAAGAAATTCGGTTTACACCGAGCACAGATAGAACATGATGAAGTCATCCGCTTGATGTCTTCAACTGAAAAGGGCAAATTCTTACTGCGTACGAAGTGTATCATCCTCGTAACCCCAGGATGGCATAAGGCATTGTGAAGATTAATAAGCGTATCTCCATGAATCACAGAACAATAAGCCCTCGACAGCGCATCAGCAGCAACATTATCCTTCCCCGGACGATAAACTATATCAAAATGGTAACATGCCAACTCAATCCTCCACCTCATTATTTTATCATTCTTAATCTTTCCAAAATGTTTGACATCAAACATAAAGGACACAGACTTTTGATCAGTTACCAACGTAAAATGTCGCCCCGATAAATAATGTCTCCATTTACGCAGTGCTTCTACTATTGCATACGCCTCTTTCTCTATTGAAGAATGCCTTTTTTCACTATTGTTCAAGGTACGTGAGAAAAGGCCACAGGTCTTCCATTTTGGTTCAGAGTAGCCCCAATTGCAAAATCAGAAGCGTCCGTCTCAATCACAAAAGGAACCTGCTCATCAATAGAATGCACAACTGCTCCAAGGATATCCTTTTTAAAATTATCAAAACACGTCCTGGCCTCCCATGATAGAGGATATGTCGTAACCCGAATAAGAGGCCGGATCTTCTGTGAAAAATTTGCAATCCAATTAGAATAGTAAGAAAACAGTCCAACAACTCGTTGCAAAGCCTTAGAATTAGTAGGACAAGGTAAATCAATCAATGGTCGCAGACGTTCTGGGTCTGGTTTAATCTTGTTTCCAGAGATAATGTACCCCAGTAGATTTACCTCAGTGGTCGAAAAGGTACACTTCTCTTTATTAAAAGTTAAACCAACTTTTTCCGCAGCTTGAAGGAATCTTTCTAAATTAGAATCATGCTCCACCCTTGATTTGCCACACACCGTGATGTCATCTAAATATGAAAAGGTGTCAGAGAGAGAGTTATCACTTATAAAAGCATCCATTGCCCGTTGAAAACAAGCAACACCATTAGTAACACCAAATGGTATTCGGCAAAACTGATACAGCTTTCCACCAGCCTCAAAGGCCGTATATGGTTGATCCTTCTTAACAATAGGAATCTGATGATAAGCACTCTTTAGGTCAATAGTGCTAAAAATCTTATACTGAGATACTTTATTGATAAGCTCATCAACCTTAGGCAAAGGGTACGCATCTAATTGAGTATACCTATTAATAGTTTGGGAATAGTCTATCACCATTCGTTTCTTATGTCTCTCGTTAGTCGTGACAACTACCTGTGCCCGCCAAGGCGAACAACTAGGTTCAATGATTCCTTCCAATAAGAGACGTTGAACTTCAGAATTAATAAATTCTCTATCCTGACTGCTATACCTTCTTGACTTGGTAGCAATTGGCTTACAATCCGGCATCAAATTGGAAAAAAGTGATAATGGAGAAATGGATAAAGAGGTTAATCCACAAATAGATAAAGGTGGCTTAGTCCCTCCAAATGAAAGACTGAGACTCTCGTGTAACTGAAGCACATCATGACCAATCAAAATATCCGCACAGAGATTAGGCAAAACAGATAGGCGTATATCAGTATACGTATTACCTAGAAGAATCAATTTCACAAGGCAACAACCAGCTACTTGTGAAGTGAGAGTCGTCTGAGCCATACACACCTGATAGGAAACAGGCGAAATTTTCAAATGCTTCTCCTTTGCAAACTGAAGACTTATAAAACTCTCGGTACTGCCCGTATCTATAAGGGCCTTCACTTCCAACCCATTAACTTGGGCCGTAACTATAGCTTTGTTTAGGCCATGAGCAAATGCAGCAGAAATTGATGCAATAAACGCCCTATCTAAAGGCTGAATAGTCACAGAGGAGGTAATTGAACCTGATGATTTACGCACACATGCGTAATGACCTCTCTTGCCGCATTTACTACACACAGCCTCCCGAGCAGGACACTTCAGACGAGGGTGCCGGACGTTCCCACAAAAATAACACTTCTGAATCCTAGAGGCAACAGCCGCTGAAGTAGAAACTGTTTCAGAATCTAGTAAACCACCCCTATTAAGTCCACATAATTCCTTTTCATCCGGAACTGCTGAAACCACAGTCACAGGCTGATTAAAAAGAGCATAAGAATCCGAACTTCTCTGAGCCATATCCAATGTAGAAGCTTGCTCAAAAGCACTCTTAAGATCCAAAGTCTTATTTTCTAACAACCGCTGACGAATTGATCTAGACAGTAATCCATTAATAAAAGCATCCCGTACCGATTCTTCCTTATATTCTTCAGCCGTCACGGCCTTATAATTACAGTTAACACTAAGGCACCGAAGTGCTTGTAAATAAGTATCCAAAGATTCTCCCACCTGCTGCCTACGGGCAGATAGAAGGTGACGTGCAAATACCTCATTCTTTGGTTTAACAAAAATCTTTTCCAATGTAGAAATAGCCACTTCGTAAGTTTTACAGTCCAAAATATACTTATACACATCCGGAGTCAGCATTGAATCGTTCTGGTTGAAGATATCGCTCCATTCTGACATAAAGTTAATAAATTGAAATAAAGAATAGATTTGCCTTTCTAATCTAGGCTTTATTAACTTAAAAATCCGGTAGCACATCTTCAACACCAAGTCCCAACTGAAGGCTGGAAAGAACTGAATTTAAGATGGCCACCACAAATCACATGACATCAACTACCAATGAGATTACAGCATATATCCCAAGGCAGGAAACAAACAACCAATCACAATACTTCTTACTAAACATAAAGAATAATCACCACAAGTGTCAGCCTAGATTTAAGTGCGCAAGTCCCTGGAGTGGGACTTGAACCCGCAACCATTCTGACTCTGAGGCGCGTGCGCTACCCACTGAGCCACAGCTGACACTTGGACTTGGAGATCCCCCAACCATGCTCGCATGACATGGGGAGGGTTGGGCAGAAGATCTAACCCCCATCCCCCCCCACTCCACTGGAACTTAAAGGACCAGTGTAAAGGGAGCAGAATCCCCGTGTAATCAGGTTCGGCCACAAATTCCTGGCCCCTGGGAGGACATCAGGCTTTCCACCCTCTTCAGCCACAGGAATTTCAGGGCCACTATGTTTAAAATCAAATCAAAACAGCTTGAAGACTAACATGGTGTTTTAAAGTTAGAATCCAACTAGTCTATCTTCTTTAGTTACTGTGTGACATCCAGGAAATACCAGTCAGTATTCACTCCGTAAAAAGGGAAAGTCGTGCAGCGAGTACTTTAAACAAAAGTACTCCTCCCAGGCTCTCCCCGCTTTAAGTAGGCAAGCAACATGCAAGTCTGCAGTAGAACGCAAACTTGTCCGAGTAGATTTTGATTTTCAGATTTGAGCATCAAAGGGCGGGACCCATTTCTCGATTGTAATTAAAATCACGAATACAAACAAATTCAATCAAAACGGTGTGAACTAAAAAAAAAAGGCAGTCAACAACAAACAGTGCAGAAGCAAGATTAGTGTATGTGGAGTAAGAGGAGTGATGTCAAGGTCAGTGGGGAGTGCACTGGGCAGCAGCTGAGCAGGAACAGCATAAAAGCATTGACAAGCACACGACTGGAAACTGGGAGAAACCTTCATTCAGATTAAGGCAGAGGTGGGGAGCTGGAATGCTTCACTCACTGAATGGGTAGTAAACTAACATCTCGCGCTAGACTTTTTAAGCTCAAGACTAAAAAAAAAGAATTACGACCTTAATGCCTAAATTTTGCCAAGGGACGGATGAATCTGTGGGGAAAATGCAGCTTTAAAAAGAGTCTTGTATTCCAATTTTTTCTGTGGCAACAATAGCAACCAAGCAATTAATGGCCTGAAATTAGGATCGGTAGCTTGCCGCGTGTGCAAGCCCCCGGTGTGCACTCACCCTGCGCGCCGACATCTGAAGCCCGGGCCTGCTTGCATTTCCTGTCACTGGCCCGGTTCAGATGTCGGCGCGATGTGCTTACCTGATCCAGCGGCGTAGTTAGTGCGATGTGCCGGCTGGGATCAGGTGAGCACTGTGCAGCCAATCAGGGGAGGGGAAACTCATTCATGAGTTTGAGAATAAGAACTGTCAAACTCATGAAAAGTATGGGCTGCCAAAACACTACTTAAACTTTAAATAAAATTTTAAAAAACATCCCACTGATTATATATTAACTATAAATAAGTTAAAAAAAATGTTTTAAACAATTAATCAATTTTTTGAAAAAAATAAATTTTTAAAAAAGTGTCTAAAACTAAACTTACCTTACTGTAAATTCTTTAGAAATAATAAACCTGTGGAAAAAAAAATTCTAAATTGTACTAAAAGCCCACTTACCTGTAAAACTAAGTACTTACGTCTGGTTTTTCCATGCGTAAAAACCGGAGGCCTTTACACTCAGGCAACTCTGGAAAAAAAAAAGGAATTTCACTGCGCACACGCTGCCTGTGCAGTCGCACGCGTTCTGCCTCTTAACCCCTTGGGTCAGAGGACAGGAAATGCCGGTTTTCAGCGCATGCGCTGTGCATGCTGAAAACCGGCAATTCCTCCGGTGACACGCATGAGTACCCCATCCGTACTCACGCGTTGTGACAGGAATTACTGGGCCAATATTTTGTATAACATTCCTCTGTCCAGTATTTCAGTAGCAGCTTTAACATATTTTAAATAAAGGGAAATGTTATACACATACTTGTAGTCCACCATTATTTGTAATTACTAGCCTGTTATTTTTTGACCTGGAGAGGTGTGTTTTAAATGTTGCAAGAGGAAGATATCTTGGCGTATGGTATGTATACTGCTTTAAGTGGTGGACTGATGAAGGTTAGCAAGGGGACATTGTCCTTTATGTGCCATGAAGTAGTAAGCTCTTGGGGATGTGCGAGAGGTCACGGTTGATTATAAATTAGATTTTCTGTTGCAATAGCAAAAAAGAAATCCAGGTTGAGATTTTATCTCGTGAGCATGGAATACATTTTGAATTAAAAATGATTCTACAGGTTTGCTAGGCACACTCGCTATGTACTGTTATTGTAATCATCTTGACTTGTACACATGAAAGTGTCTATTTGAAATATAAAGCACTTAACCCGGTATGAAAATACCTCAATGACTAAAATGATTAAATGATGTATTTAGCAGCAGTGCCTCCCAATAGTTAATTGTGTCTGTAACCATGGTGGAGCTGATTTTCTTCTGTTAGCTAATGACAATGTAAAGGCATAGAAAATGATGTTGTGTCAGTAGGAAGTGTCAGACTATTCATGGACATTTAGTGCTGATCTGAGGATTCTTGCCCCTCCAAAAAAAGATAAATGAGCTTCAGTCAAAAGATTTTCTTTTTGTTTACCACTGCCTTGTGATTAATGAACATGTGCTGCATCCTGTAGCTGCACAATCGAATCAAAACCGTGAGCATTTTACTCCAGGTCAGACCTGGAGTGGGAACCCTTTAAAACCCCCCCAGGTATAGCTGTGATATCTTGGGACACAGCATATATACACACACACACAACAGCACAACATGGTTTCTGGTAAGAACTGTACTGTATATGGCTTTATTATTATATACATCAGTAGTCCACCAGGTGGCTCTATTACAATAGCGTACTGATGTTTTCTACCTAAGAGTATTAGTGTAGCTGCCACTGGCAGGTATATCATAGAACAGGAGGAGAAGAGAGTGGTGTGGGAGTACAGAGGGACAGTTCATCACCTGCAATGCAGCACTAGGAATGCCACTACCCTCAGTGTTTATGCCACACGAACATTTCAGGAGTCAACCATTTCGCATTTTAGATAACTGACAATTCTTTTTCTGCAGAATGACAGAATGCAAGATATAATGTTCATTTGCAGTGCAGGTGGTGTATATGTTTAATCTGCTTGGCTCCCCCATTCATCCCTCATGTACTGCAAGTTTTTCTGTGTTGGTTGTCTATCTGTCCTATTAGAACTCTCCTAGTTTCAGAAGGAGCAATGGTAGGAGTCTGCATGGCTAACTAGTGAGCTGCAGGGAATATAGAACGTGTGCTACCTGTATCTACAACAAACGTTAATGGCACTGCATCAGTGCCAGAGTCTCCTTCACAGGAGTCACTGTGGGATCATTGTCTTCAGAGGCAGAGCTACAATGATGATAGACAACCATGCTGACACGAGTGAAAACTAGCTGCTTCTGTGATGCTTCAAACATGCTATTGCTGGAGGGCACCTCCTCATGTCATGCAGTGGGCCGCTATGGGATCTTGGCATCTCTCCCTTATTTTGTTTCAGGGTTGAATTGTCACTCTTATTGCCTCCTTAGTCTTTCCTCACCAAAAATCTGATTGTGACGCTCTATTGCAGAAGCTATCAATATAAATAGGGCCTGGTTATTAAGCCGAGCTTTTCTCAATCGTCCTTAAGCTAGGACCACAAATTCACCATCCACAGCTGGTTTTCAGTATCTATACTCATGAAATTTCTTGTTAGCGGTGTTCGAAGCACTGAAGAACCATTATGATGTGTGTGTTGTGATTGGCTGCTAATTTGTTTTGCTACCACCAATTAAATCACTCTCAGGTAGCGCATGGTTCAATACTGTGCGTTTCAGCAATTTTGTTCCAAGGTATAAATTAGTGAAAAAAAGGCATCTCAATCATTTCTTTTTAAAAACGAGAAACATACTGGATTTTGGCACATCAATTTTAGCTACTTTTATTGTGTTTGTAAATATTGCGACCACATTATTATAGATAATTCCAGTCCTTACACAAATATCTCAATAATTAATTATTTTAAAAAAAAAGAGTTTGACAAAACACTATTTTAATTGTAATACTACTTTCACTGATTTAGCAATTGATCACATCAAACCATGGCAAGGCATTTTACACAATGACCATGGCTGCGATTTTGCCGGCACTCAGAGGGCGGGTTCAGAGGTGGGTCCGCTGTCAAAATCAAAATGATTGACAGCAAGTTGGGAACCGGCTGTGAACCCGCCTCCATGCAAGTTTCCAAAGTGTCGGGTCTGCGATTTCAGAACAGACACGACACCAAGTGGCGGGGGAGGCATTTAAGGTACTTAACTGCTTGTTAAGTGCTTGTTTACTATTATTTTGTCAGCCTTTTTCTATCTTACCACATTTTTAATGGGGTTCATGTCATTCGGAGATCACGTCAAGTAAGTAAGTCGGGTTCTCGATGTCTCCCCATTGCTGTGAATAGGTGACAGCTGCAAAAGTGGTATGAACACTACCATTTCACAGCTGGTCATTTTCCAATGTCAGAAGCTTGAGCCATCAGAAGTTGAAAGACACCTTTGAGCTTTATGCAGTTTGGAAGTGTTTGGAGTAAACTCTCTATCCACTGTCACCTCCTTGGAGCAAGCTCTCTCACCATTGACAGATCGCTTGTCATCTCAACTTCAGCTGCCATCTATTCCAGCAACATCGGTACCCTTGAAAAAATCTCACCTTGGTCCTCTGACTCCCTCCACAATCAGCTCCAACACCAACATCACCAGGCACACCAACATCATAAAACAACAATACCAACCTTCTCCGCAATCACCTGATGCTGCACCGGACACAGGGCATCAGCACCCGACAGCATTGCTGCCCGGGAGGCCAGCGAAGGCATCACCATGGCCAGATTTACTTCACGTTACGATGTACACCCTGGCTGCCACATGATACGCCAGGTTAACACCACCCCACAACACCACCCCACACCAGCACCATAAAGCATTCCTACAATGACCAAGCCATTCCTTTCACACTCATAACCATTGCAGGGGATACAGTTATGTCTCACCATTCACTGCAACTCACTAAGCCACTTCCAAAGGTGGGTACAGATCTGTACAATAAGGCAAAGTGTTGAAAATAAAGATTTCAATGTTTGACACCACATTAACAGAAAATTTACATGAACATTGCATAAAACACCCAAGTGACTACCCTTGTGTGTTGTTAGTTGGTATGATTGCACTAGGGTGAGGGGTGGCTAGTGAGATGGGGAAGTGATAATGTAGATAGAGAGGGATGGGTGGAGGTGTAAGGTAAGTTGTTGTGAGTGAGGATGTGCAGGAGTAGGGTAGGGAAGGCAGTGATGGGGATGTGATGAGTGGCAAAGTAGGATGAGATTGAGTGTGGCTTTGCAGTAACGTTTCGTGATCTACTGAGATCATTGAAAGGTTTCCACCACTGCAGCCAGGTACTCCTGATGACATCCCTGCTTGTGCCCTCCTGTGCAATGTGCAACCAGGCTGCGTTGATCTCCTGGGGAGGTCTCTTCTGCCCTTGGAAGGGAAGACAATCTCCCTGCATGCTGTGACTCCTTCCATAAGCATATGGATGGAGTCATGGGAGAGCCTGGGTGCAGCCGTCCACCTCTGTGCAGTGATTGGCAGTGTTTGCAGCACCTCAATGCTGTTGAACACTGACAGCACAACTGTCAAAATGAATGCGGGCATGGTCCCTTTAAGGAAACCGGCTGATGACGCGCCATCAGATGAAGTCATCAGACCCGCTTCCTTTTAATTGGCCGGGAACCTCGCAGGGCAGGCTTAACAAGCTCCATCAACAAAAAATATTTTTTAACAGAGCGGCTGGAGCCGGGAGTGGGACCGGAACCCGCCAACTCCCTCTTCCGTTGCGAACCTGCCTCCGCTGGCAAAATCCAGCGCTTAGTTCTTAAGTGCAGTGACTGTTGTCATGTAAGGGAACTGGCATTTCACAATCTAAACTGGGTTCTCTTTCAATCAGATCAAACAGAATATTGTAACTTTCAGAAGGAATTCAAAAAAACCTAACCTGTTGTTAAAACTCTCATGTAAAGTTTCATTTTGCAGGTTGTGAATAGATTGAAATATCAAGCACATTAGATTTTGGGGGAAATCTGATTGACCAGCACAAAGAACAGCCAAGAATTGTTACCATCAATCCCGGGAGCCACTGGTTTGTATTTTTCACAGAAAAACAGACAGAACTGCAGAATGAGATTCCCGAAACACTGCTAAAGATCCTGTAACCAAATGGTTTGGGTTGTGAACTTGCCAACCTTCAGTTTAAAAAAATCAAATCTCAATCAAGCCACTAGATGGAACACCTTTCAGGAGTTCAATTGGCCAAACAGTGGCGGGGTCCAAGGCAAAACCAGAGTCAGTGTTGACCTGACCTGCCCAGCCCTCCTGACAAAAGGAAGGTCCCTGCAGGTTAGCAACCACATGGGAAACAAATATTCCAGGGAAACAATTAGTTAATTAAAAAAAATCAAAACAGGATAGTTTTCCACTTTGTGCTGTACATATATAATCCTTAGATAAACTGAGAAGATGTAATGCAGTACACAATTTTAGCACTTCAGAATGTTTGAAATTTGGCCAAAATTACATGATTCAGGATAAGCTCAATAGGGAACCTACTAATTTTGACAAATAAACTGGAAAAACAGCAATGCAATTGGCCTCCTCTTATTTTTAAGACAGGTTTTCCATTTGTAGAATGGAAGGACCATATACATCTCAGAATTACTATTCTCAAAAACTCATTGCTGTAAGTCAGTCATATAGGAGGGAAATGGAAATCAGAAGAGATTTAACCTGGAGCATCCTTCACCAAGAGAGACCGCTCTGAATAACATCCTTTGATATAGCATCAGTCATGGCTCAGAACAAAAAGGCCCTCTTTTTGCCACTCTCTCCCCATTAGCCTAAAATCGCTCCTTCACAGCCTTTAATTACATTTGTCCGTATTACTATGGTCACTGCTCTTCTGAACTTTTCTCTCTTGTTCATCCCAAGCTCCAAAATGCTAATAAAAACCTTTTTGTTTATGATGGACTGGTTAGTGCAGTCTGTTAAAACACAGTCCTTTCATCTCTGGGATGTGTGCTCAAACCTCGCCTATAGTGATGAGATGAAAGTCTCCCCTCTGTCAGCTGTAAGGGTCCTAAGTGAAGTGAGGTTCCAGTGCATACAAGACTATGACACAAAACTGCCGTGAATCTGCCACTAATTAAGATTAAATTGACAGTCTCAGTCAGATAGTCGACAAAGACAACCGATGCAGGAAGTGGTAATGGAAGCAAAGGGACTTACAGCGCCCAGGAGAGCTGGGTATAGTCTCTAGACTCAACAGCTTCTTCACACAGCCTGTTTGCACTGGATACTTCTGTCAGTGCGCACACACCAAGTGACTGCGCAGGCAGGCCCAACTAATTAAACCTAAATACATTGCTTCTCATTGGCTGGTCAATTAATATAACTCAACTGCATAGCCCAATCATTAAAAGGGAGCTAATTTTCTGAAGTTGAAGTTAATAAATGTTGTTATGGAAGAGTAAAGACTTATGTTCCAACATCGCCCGTGCTCTACCTGGTCTGGGCCTGGCCTGGGCCTGGGCAATTATGAAACTGGTTGCAAAACTGACATCAGTGACTTAGTTGAGGATAAAATTTATCCAAAAGATTTTTTTAAATGAATGGCTTAATTGTCACTCAAATACAAAAATGTATTTTTAGCACAACCAACAAATGCTTTTTAGTCCCAAATCTAATATATGTGAATTAAACGGAATCACTTAATGTTTTTCCCCAGGAAGAAAACGTCAAAGCGAGCCATTTCTGCTAGGCATCTCTTCTTGGGCTATAAAGCTTTGGTTGATTCTGCGTTATCAGCTTGAATTATCCCAGTAGCAGACTGCTATTGAAATGAGCAGGCAGTTTGACAGACAACCACACAAGCCCTGTCAGCTCCCTGTGGGCACATACAGTATTACTACCTGATAATAAACAGGCATCTATGATAATTTTTCCATGTTAGAGGTGGGGGGTGAGATGTTAAAGCTGTCGTTTATTTTGACAGAAAGGGCATAATTAAAATAAGTGTCATGCGATTAAAAACCGTTAGAGGAGTTAATCTACTGTGAAACAACAACTGCATAAATGAGAGCATATGTTCCAAAATTAATTTCATATAACAAGCAGATGATGCGATCAATTAGAGCCAATTATACATACCATGCTACATGAGGAATGGTGCATTCAAAAGCCCTTGCATACAATACGGTAATCTTATTACAGAGCAGTGGGCAGTACTCCCACATTCATTCTGCTTCTGTTGCAGCTTCTAAAGCACCACATTTTACAGGCTTTTGCAAATAAGGCTGACAGCTGTTCCTTGGGTCATCTCCGTGTCAATTAAATACAGTGGCAAAAACTGAATAAGTTAAGCGCCGGTAATTGGTTCTTTATGAACGCCAATTCAGAAATCTACTTTTGACAATATCGTAATCGTAGATGACAGGCTTAAAAATTTCAAGGATATCTGTGAAATGATCCATCAGAGAGGAACACATGAAAGCGTTTCAGATTACAGTTTTTTTTTAAAGTGACTAGAGCCATCATGATTTTGAGATTTGGCTTTGATTTTTCCAAACTAACATGACAAAAAAAAAACCTAGACCAGCTGTAGCATAAGGGCAACCTGTCAGCGGCTGTGGTATAACAAAAGAATAGCCTTAACAAAGTAGCACAATGCCTTTTCCCTTAAGATTAGAAACAACTCTTCAGATCAAAAGATCAAGATTTCTTGATGTTTCTGCAGTCAGAAGAGTCAAGGATTAACATTACCTCCTGGAGGCTCTCGTTGTATAAACTACATCCTACATTCCACACTTGTATTCTGAGTCAATACATCATTGAGCCAAGCTCATTGATCAGCCAAGTGCAGCAGTGAAATGGCTCCCAGTCTGACTAAGTGGTTTGTGTTGCATGGCTTGGTTTGGTCTGGCTTGGGTTGGCTGGGCTGGGCCGGGCTGGGCTGGGCTCCTTTGGAGCAATGATTGGGTTAGCTAGGGTTGTGTGGTCAAACAATGCCTCAGCTAATTAAAATCTTGCCCAGCAGCCTAGCTTTGTAATGAGGGGTTGGTGGGAGCAATGCTCCTTGTCTGACCTCTTTTTGCCAGCTGGTTTATCACACTTTAATGGAGAAAGATAATAGGTGTGTGGATGAGTCGAAGCAAAGGCCGAGGCCTCAGCTGGGCCGGCACGGGCCAGTCATGAATAACCGAAATAATCCTCCGCAGAGACAATGGATTCATCTTCGAGAAGGATCTCTTTGTTCTCATCCTTTCTTAACCTGATGGAAAACACCATGAAGTTTGACTTCCTTGTCAGTCCATACCGTTCTGCAGATGGTTCGCTCTACAAGCTGCAGGGAAAGAGGTCAATATATCAGCTTGATAGCTGCTCCCCTTAGAAAAGTGTTGCATGTAAAGCAGCATGAAAACTTCTGTTCTAGATTACACAACCTACCGAAAACAATATAGTTTTGTTTGCTTAATGTTTTAAGTGATTTAAAATATTGGAATTGTAAAAAAGGGACTGTTTGACCATGCTACTTTTTAATGCCACTTTACTGAGGTATAAAATATTACTTGAAAATGTGGAATATGAAAGAAAATACAACTGTTTACAGTATGCATGCACCTATAATTAAAAATCTTGCATCTGGCTTGTGTCAGTCATATCAAACCCTTCACATGTATTACATATCTGTCGGGTAAAGCGAATCACGATCGGTTCAAATAACCACTGCCTGCTAAGTTAATCTTGCTGATTGGCATAAATACCCTATCAACTAAATGCAGGCCCATATAAAAGCCATTCACTAGATATGTAGGTAAAGCTGTCAATCAAGAACTAGCAAGCCCCACAAAATTGACCAGTCCAATTACCCAGTTTTCTTTCTCAAAGGCACCATTCACAAGCCAGCAAGTATCCCAAAAATCAAATCACTCAAAATATTCTCCTCCGACCGCTTTACGCAGCCACGTTTCTTTTTCCGGTAATAACTGTCTACGCCTAAAAATTAAGTTTATAATAAACATATAAAAAATAATTCTCAAATAAATCTCTAAACTTAGGACTGGAACTCCACTTCGACCAGATTCTCCTTCAATGCTGATATTTCACCTGCATATTGAGCCTGTGACATTTAGGAGGCTGCCATTTTTATGCCTGGCAAGATCTTACACTTGACAAAAATCACACCCTCCGCTGCTGCAATAAATTAATAAAATTGGGTGTTTGTGCAGCTTGTGTTATTTACTGATGGAATCACCATGGTTGGAGATTGATTGATTGATTAATTGATTGATTGATTTCTTTCTTTACTTTAGCAGTAATCCTGCTGGCTTCTGGTGTTAGTGTCAGCTGTGGCTCAGTTGGTACCACACTTGCCTGTTAAGTCAGAAGGTTGTGGGTTCACAGTCCCACTCCAGAGACTTGAGCACAAAAATCTCGGCTGACACTCCAGTGCAGTACTGAGGGAGTGCTGCACAGTTTCTGGAGGTGCTGTTGTTTGGATGAGACATTAACCTGCTCCCTCAGGTAGAAGTAGAAGTAAAAAATCCCATGACACTATTTCAAAGAAGGGGGCAGCACGGTGGCATAGTGGTTAGCACTGTTGCCTCACAGCGCCAGGGACCCGGGTTCAAATCCGGCCTCGGGTGACTGTCTGTGTGGAGTTTGCTCATTCTCCCCGTGTTTGCGTGGGTTTCCTCCGGGTGCTCCGGTTTCCTCCCACAGTCCAAAGATGTGCGGGTTAGGTTGATTGGCCATGATAAAAAAATTGGCCCTTAGTGTTAGGGGGAGATTAAATACGTGGGGTTACGGGGTTACGGGGATAGGGCTTGGGTGGGATGGCTGTCGGTGTAGGGACCGGGTGCTAGGGTTTGGATGATCAGCCATGATCTCGTTGAATGGCGGAGCAGGCTCGAAGGGCCGAATGGTCTACTCCTGCTCCTAGTTTCTATGTTTCTATGTTAAGAGCAGAGGAGTTATCCCTGGTATCCTAACCAATATTTATTAATCAATCAACATCACTAAAAAAAAAAATTATCTGGCCATTATCACATTGCTGTTTGTGGGAACTTGCTGTGCACAAATTGGCTGCCATGTTTCCTACATTACAACAGTGACTACACCTCAAAAAGTACCTCATTGGCTGTAAAGCGCTTTGGGATGTCCTAAGGTCGTGAAAGGCACTATATAAATACAAGTCTTTCTTTCTTTCAGATCTCACTGTCTCCTGGCCACTGATTGGTCTCTTCACCTCTTGACTTCTAGACCAATACTTATCCAGGTTTCCAAAACCTTGAACCTACACAGACCCGCCCAAGATCCTGGCATTTGCCCCTCCTGCACGGCAACAACAATAATAATTCAAGCAATCATGCCAAAATCCACTGTAAATCTGTATCCAACCAAACATCTAGATAATATATTAAAAAGGTTATGTCTGCATGAATTTCCTATTTACATACCTTCCTTTCTGTTGTCATGTTTTTCAGTTACTGTGAGTGGCCCCCACAAGGCATAAATAATCCTCCTGTTATAAAAGAACACATCGTCTACTCACCATGAGGGGATCTGCTAGTATTATATTTTTATAATTAGATAACAGAAAGAGCACAGCAACAATATCTAATGAGTACAATCAAAACGTCAACTGATAATTAGTAAACAAACATGACAAGGCAACATGATTATTAATTATTAATAATCATAGCTACATCCCCAGAACCTGGACCTCATTCCTTCCTTGTCAAAGCTCCAGGCTCAAGCCTTCTGCTCCCTCCCAACCCTAGGCCCTATCCCCCAGGTTCTTTCTGTCAAAATGATACATACTGCAGACATATTTGCTGAGAGAAATGAGGCTTGTTCGCAGCTATCAAATGTATGGAGTCCTGTTTCCAGGACTCTGTGGCAGGTGAGAAGAACAGGACAAAGTATGAAGCATTCGCTTGGCTTGTGGTGGGGGGTGGGGTGGGGGGAAACAAAACAATAAAAGAGACAGTCGTACGTAGAGAAAGGGAAAGGAAATGGGAGTAGCATACAGAGTACCAGATATACAGGGAAAGACATACTGGGATAGATTTTCACTTTCACTGCCTGGGTGATGATCTGCTGGAGTGGAGCGTCTGCACTTTATGCAACTCACCCGATTATCAATGGAGTGAAAATCGGACAGGTTCTATAGAGGGTTTAAATCTGCTCCGCCATATTCCCACCCAGTTGGTGAAGACGGAAATCTATCCCACATAAAGACAGAAACTGTGTGAGAAGCATAGTAGATAGAGCAAAAACACAGAAGAGAGTCGAAGAGAGCATACAAACAATGAGCAATTCAAAATCAAATGGTGTCTGTCTCTGCATAACCTAAGTACAACTTGCATATACTACATGTACAAATGTTACCGTTTACACTGTTCATACTAAAGTTCTGTTATTTTCTCCCCTTTTTTGCCTGGGTTTCCTGTGCCACCTGTGTCTGAAAGGATGGATGAGCTGTCAGTTCCCAGGCTTCTGTCAGTGCCGCTGCTGCCATGGAAGCTCAAATGGCTGCCAGCTTTGCCTTGGGGACCAGTGTTGAGAGGGGCTGCCAGAGCGTCACATGACTCCTGCACTCTGTTCTAGCGCATAGCCAGAGGAGCGCTCGGACCCAGTCCCAGGAGAGCGACCATGGCTCCATGGCAGACACGACTGCTGCCCCCACGCAGTGCAATCTGCTCCGGCCCACACCAAGGTGCCGCAGTCTGCAGCCGGGTCCTCAAGGCCCGCAGCGGCTCAAGGTCACCCACCACAGCCATCTGAAGTGTCCTCAATAGAAGCTCAGCAGCTTTTCACCTCCCACGCTGTAGCCATTGGGGAAACACTTTATAGAAGCACTGGGATACGTAACTAGCGCAGAAGAGAGACACTAAGGGCTTACACAAGGGTGATTCTTAATTATTTCTGTTAACTAGTAGATACAGATGGAAATAAGTTGTTTGATAAATTTGTTTTTTGTTTTGGATTTGGTGTTGATGTTTATATTTGTAGTGAAGCGAGGGCAAAACCCATAAGGCTGGGCTGAAAGAAGGCAATCGGATGGTGGTAATAAGGATTGCAGGACTTTTGGTGTACTGGGGATGAGAGGGGTGGCTCAGATGAAATGCTCTCTCTGAGAGCTTTGGCAGCTAGGGGCACTGGTGGTCGATCCTGCTCCTGCTCGTCCTCCTCTTCTGCCCCAAGAAGTGTTGGCAAAGTTCTGGAGTGCTCAGCAGACGACCACAAATTTGGATACTGGGCTGTTCCGCAAAGCTTCTCCCGAACGATCTAGGCAGCGGACGTGTTGCTTGAGTGACATGAATCTTGTCATTCATGTGGAAATGACTTATCAAATGATACTGGGCGGCCTGCTGGCGGTGCTGTCCAGGGAGAGTATAAATACTCGGGCATGGGCCCAGCTTGCTCAGGACATTCTTTAACAGGAACTAGTGAAGGACACAACTAGATCTCCATGTTGAAAAACAGTTGATTAAAGCTTTGTTTAATACTTAGACCAAGTGCCTAGTAGTTTTCTTATGTCATTGAGTATGCCAACTGTCTGCTCAATGACGTTTCTGATGGCAGCATTACTCTGGTTGTAGGCCAGCTCTGCAGCTGTGCTCGGGTTCAGGACAGGAGTCATGAGCTAAATCTGTAGGGGCTATCCCTTGTTGCCCATTAGCCAGCCTGTAACCCGACGGTCTGGTTGGAACAAAGGTGGCACAGAGGACTGACGCAGGATAAATTAATCATGACTACTGCTAGGAAACCTGGCACAGGCCTGCATGATGCACTGCCTGTGTTCGCAAGCAAGCTAGATATTGAGGGAGTGGAATCCATTTCTATTCAGAAAGCTGTCAGGCTGGTGATGGGGAGCACGCAAGGCAATGTGGGTGCATTCTATAGCAGCTTGTACCCTGGGGCAGCCTGCGATGCGGGTGAAACCTTGTGTTTGCTCATCCTGCTTCACTCTGTCTATGCAGCTGTTCCTATTGGCATAGTGAGCCTTGGTGACCTCCCTGATACAGTGATGGACTGCAAACTGTGAGAGGTCACCTGTGGCAGACTGGAAGGAGACTTGCATAAAAGCTGAGGGCCAAGGTGACCTTGACAGCTACAGGCAGCACCTCCCAAACCCGCGGCCTCTACCACCTAGAAGGACAAGGGCAGCAGGCGCATGGGAACACCATCACCTCCAAGTTCCCCTCTAGGTCATACACCATCCTGACTTGGAAATATACCGCCGATCCTTCATCGTTGCTGGATCAAAATCCTGGAACTCCCTTCCTAACAATGCGATGGGCGTACCTTCACCACATGGACTGCAGCGGTTCAAGAAGGTGGCTCACCACCACCTTCTCAAGAGAAATTAGGGATGGACAATAAATGCTAGCCTTGCCAGTGACGCCCACAACGAATTAAAAAAAAGGCAGTGCTGTCTATGCCCTGGTACGAGGCTCGAGCTGTGGCAGTCGCAGGTGATATAGTTCAGTGACAGGCTCTTTAAGAAGCAAAGGCACCTGAGATATTGCTCCTCAATGAAGCTTGGGTAGGAGACGTGCTTCCTGAGGACCTGTCGTGGGTATGGCCTCCCGTGCAGTGCATTCCTCCTCCCTCTTCTGCGAGCTCCTACCTTCCTTGCTGCTCCCCCTCAATCTCCAGCCCCAAAGACAGCCCCACCAGACCACCCATGACGGCAGTGAAACTGTTTTGAAGGCAGCCAAAAGCAGTGCAGTGCCGGAAAAGATTCTTGTCAGAAATCAGAATTAAGTTTCCACAGGCAGAAAACAAGCCCCAAACTACCCAGAAGTTAACCAGCAGCCTCAAATCACAAACCAACAACTAGTCTGTATGTAGTGGATGAGCCCTTTAAATAGCGCTGCTGAAGGGTCCTTCCTGCCTGTTAGCGCCATAAGTTGCTGGGCGAGTTTAATACGCGGCGAGTCAGGCGCTGTGGCAGCCCAATATCGCAAGAGGGTCCTACAACAAGTGTAGGACTATTATGTAAATATTTAATTCAGCGATTTAATTGTTTGGCGTGTGCCCTGGATGCCTAGGGAGCAGTCCAATCCAATATGGCGGGCGTCGCACTTCTGGCATTTAATGAACGCGTGCCCTCTCGCCATATTGGATGCTTAGGTGCCCGTTTTGCGCCTGAAAAACGGGCGCGACACCATCGAATTCCTAGGCTCAAGTTTTGAATAATACAAAGTAGATTTCTACATAATATTTTTTTGAAACAACAGGAAAAAAAGGTTAAAAAATGTTTTTGCCTTTAGCTGTACAATCCCTAAAACAGCCACCAAAGGGTTACTGTTGACAAATTCTGCCAGTCTAATCCCTGGCTGTGTCATGATTGCACAGAATTACCATCAACCTCCCACCCCCCTTTGCTTTGCTGCTCTTGTTACTACATGCCAGACTTTACAGTCCACGCCATGTGATCAGTGCAAATTTGTAACGCAAACAGAAAATATTTGTAAAAAACACAAGTAACAGGTCGAAAACCGACAGGATATTATTTTGAGAATACTCAGAAAAACCAACATGACTGTTTCTGGGGTGGGTAAAATGAGACAATATTTCTTTCATGGGCCTGCACCTAAAGCTATAAAAAATGGTTAACTATGCCATTTCCTTTACTTAGCCTTGTCATGCTTCACAGTAAATACTGTACTAAATAAATTAAAGGAAAATGACAATCATTTTAGCAACATAATCATCCATCTTTATTAAATAATTTGCAAAATCACATTGCAACATTTAAACTGATTTTGTTGAAACTCCAGAATGCTTTGAAAAGGCTGGACCTATTTTCTGAAAGCGTACGGAATAAATATGATTTAAAAGAACATAGTTTCAAACTTGTTTCTTTCACCCGTGAAAAGAGACAATCTCTATCAGCATCGGAATATTCCTTCGTGAGCACTATGCTGCGTGTTTTTGTAAGCCTGATTTATGCTGACCAGTAGAATGAAATTTATTGGCTCAACAATGCGGACAACACAACCTCCACATATGGTCCCTCGACCATGGGATTCAGCATAGCTGAACGAGAATGTGCATATGTGCCTTGCTGTGTTTATCGGCAGATTATGAGGAAGCAGCTTCAAGTCAATAGCATAATAAATCTGAATCTAAAAAACTTACAAGTGAATACTCTGCCAACAGCTATTCGAGATTGGACCATTCCCTCCCCTTGACAGTAATTTTTTTCAAGATGCCATTTATCACCATTATAGGACAATACAAGCAGCTGTTTCCCGGCCATTATCAAAATTACTACAGATGACTTCTAGTGTTCTCTTCACACTTTCACAAGTAATTTTCCTTCTAAAGGTTTTTGCCCTCTATCGCTGAACGCTCATAAGGAGCTAAATAGGAAGCAGTTTAAATAAGGCCCATTAACAAGTGACCAGTAGTTTATGTGTGTTCCAAGCATAAAGTATACTAAAGGGTGGTTTCTATTTTGAAATACAGCTCTCAAGAAGATAAATACTTCTTTTCTGAAGTTAAACCTATCTGACCTTGGCTAGAAATTTTGTCACTTGTCCAGATCCTAACTGCCCAGGACCTGATAAATGAGTCAGTGGAGATCCATCCATTTTCTGTTCCTGAGTCTATTGGTTGAAGATTCTTGGTCATCCCACCTGCCTGACACCTTGGATCATGATGAATTGTCTCAAACTCCAGCCCCAGATTGTTTTTTAACATTTAATTTAGTTTCTTCCTGTGCTTGGTTGAACATGGCCCTGTTATGGATTTCTACTCTAATGTACTCCAGCAGGTTCGGAGAGCAGGCCTTAGCGAGATGTGGAAGTTATAGAGGCCAGATCAATAGTCAAGGTCCTGACCCCTGCCTCTGATTTTGTACTTTGCCCTGAGGGTTTCTCCCCTTGAAAGTCCTGGACTGCTTTTAATGTGACGACAAGTACATTTTGACAACTTAGGCTGCTGTGGTGCATAACAGAGAGGTGTATCCATATCCACATTCCTTCTAGTTCAGTAGCTTTAATCCAGCTAGCATAATAGAAATGACCCTTCATGCATTTGATTAGCTGTAATGTGTCTCATGCTTCTAGACCTGATTGACCTTTTGAAACAGAGTGATAAGACAGACAAGACAGGAAGAGACACTAATAGAGACCTTTAGCTCTCTGCTTTAGCAGCAATAGAGAAAAAGTAAGACTGTACAAGTTAGGGAATTAAATCAAAAGCCTAAAAGGAATTTTAAGAGCCATTTCACAGAGCACCAAAACAGAACAGCCATACATCCTATTTTACAAGGACTATCACTGGTAATGTATCCACTCCATCAGAGCAGGTGGGAACGCATCACTCTCTGCTGGATCGAGAGAGTTAGGAAGAATACAGTCCACCAGTGATCCATACAGTCAGGAGAGACGTATGCACAATCTAGCAAATGTAGCTTTGCAGTGAACAGAGAGTGTATTCGTCCGTTAAAGGTTACAAACATTGTATGCCAAATTACTGTTTGATTTCCTCTGTACTAACTGAGCTAGTCCCAGTAATCCAAGATGAAAAAATATATATAAATTGATCTAAAATAACAATATGCAATCATTGGCTGCAGATAAAAGAGAGGGAGTGATATTTCACACCTTTTCAACATTTATATTATTTTGCAGTAGTTCATGGATAATTAATTTATTTTTGCCCCCTTATTAATTATTGTAAGCTATTTTCTAAGGGTGCGTTCACATTACAATTGCAGCATCGGTGCAAAGCAATTTCGCTTTGCACAACACTGCAGTTACACTACAAACGCAGTCTGACTCCGGAGTCAGGACTCGACCTGACCCCAGAGCAAAGGGGAGTGAGACAGCCTGAAAGAGGAAGCCTCACTGATTCCCTTCACAGTCACTTTGGGCCTGAGCACATGATTTAAACAACGCAAGTTTAGATTTGGCGTGAAGCCTAAACCACTTTGCACTAATCAGTGGCAACATTAGGAACATGCAACCCGTGCAATTGCAGGGGCCCCGAGCAGAACCAGCGGAATGACATCTACACGGTGCTGATTTCTGACCACTTTGTCAACTGTTTTTATATTACCTATTGCAAACATGCCTTTTGATGATCGTACATGTGAGGGTTTGACACCAGATTAAGTAGATGGTATTTAGTATCATTGTCTATTAAATATAGGGGCCCCAATTGCCCCAAACCAAATCTTTGCAAGGCAAATACTAAACTTATAGGGGTCGATTTTCCTGGAGCCATCAGGCAGGGTTTCAGGCGTGTCTGGGGGGAAAATCCCGAATTCATCCCGCCCAAAACCCCATTCCACGCAAGTTTCAGAGGCAGCGGGTACCCGCCCTGCACTGGGACCCGCCAACCCCAGACAGGAAGGGATTAGTACCAATTAACTGCCTGTTAACAGGTAGTTAACAGGCAGTTTTTAGCCTAATCCCTATTTTGAGGGGTGTCGTGTGGGATTCCCGATGGCTCCAAACCACTCCAGGTTAGAGCAGGCGGGCTGTCGGGTTGAAGGAGTTGGAGGGGTCGCGATGTCAGTGTTCAGGTGAGTGATGGGTGCATAAGTGCAAAGATAAGTGTGTTTGGTGTGTCTAAAGTGTGTAAAGAACTTTTACTTACCTGTACTTACCTTAACAGCCTTTCTTCCTGTAGGCGTCGGGAGCGCATCACTCAGCCGGCACTGAAAGCTGAATGGCTGCGATCTGTGAAAAGTGACAGCCTTCAGCTTTAAGTGCTGCTGAGAGTTCTAACTGAGTCTGTGTAGAAGGACTTATGTTAGAACTCAGACTGTCAGTGTTTGGCAGCTTCAAACAGCTGTGAAACACTGATATTTCATCTGTCAAGAACTCTTGACAGATGAAATTGCAGTCTGTGACGTCACCTGTTGCCAGGTGGCCCTTAATTGGCCTGCTGAGCCCGCTCGGCGGACTCAACAAGGTCAATCAAGGGAAAATCGCGCGGATTGGCCAGACATCGATGTAGGCGGGACAAAAACCCGAAAGTTGTAGCCCCGCCTCCTTCTCGACAGCTTCGGGAAAATCGACCCCATAGTATAAATGCAGCCTAGTCAGGTTCCCAATTCCTGTAACAGACACAGTTACACCCAGATAAAACAAGAGAGACCTACCAAAACAGGTGATTTTAATAGGAGGAAGAGATGTGTATTTTACAATATTTGAAATTTAAGCAAGAACATACAAACATACAAATTAGGAGCAGGAGTCGGCCACTCGGCCCTTCGAGCCTGCTCCGCCATTCAATAAGATCATGGCTGATCTGATTACTCCGCATTCCCGCCTACCCCCGATAACTTTTCACCCTCTTGCTCATCAAGAATCTATCTACCTCTGCCTTCAAAGACTCTGCTTCCACCGCCCTCTGAGGAAGAGAGTTCCAAAGACTCACGACCCTCTGAGAAAAAATTTCTCCTCATCTCTGTCTTAAATGTGGGCGTCCCCTTATTTTTAAACAGTGACCCCTAGTTCTAGATTCTCCCACAAGAGAAAACATCCTCTCCACATCCACCCTGTGCAAACCCCTCAGGATCTTATATGTTTCAATCAAGTCACCTGGTATTCTTCTAAACTAAGAATTAAATATGAAAACAATAAAAGGCTATTCCCAGCTGATGTGGACAAGAGGGATGGGTTGTTAGAATTTATTTATTCCAAATAGGCGGGAGGAACTGTTCCTGAATACATAACATATATTTAAAAGGACAAGCGTCATTAATACTTGCTTTATCTGACTAAGCCTCCTTACTACAATTTTAGGAAGAACACCTATTACTACAGTGTAATTCCTTATGACCCTCAAGAAAAGGATAGTTGTCTTTATATCAAATATTTAAAGCAGTCTGTTACCTTTAGGGTTAAATTTTACATCTATCACCAATGCGAGGAAGTTAAGTGTAATCAGCAGGAAATATAGTTTTAATTTGGATGATTTTGAAATTGGTTTAAAAAAGGGATAGCATATCTTTAAAGTGTACTGTCTCCAATTTACAGTCTAACCTTCTCTGCCAATGCACTAATGCATACTTTTTATTCTGTCAAAGTGAACCTTTTTTCCCCACTGGTCAATATATCACAAGCTGTTCTTTTCTTAACAATCCAGACGGTCCAGACATTTGTGAAAACTGCCGTCACTACAATCAAAAATGCTACATTTACCGAGTTTTTATCAAAGATTTCAATCCCCCTCATCCTTTGGAAAATGACCCTTTTATTTTGTTGTGGACATAAAATTATGGCCCTTGGAAAATTGGATGCGTTTCTGTTGAGGGAAATCAATTTTCTCACTGCCATATATGATCAACATGTCACAGCTATCAAAGAGATAATAATAGTAAAGCACAAGTAAAATGGCTGGTAATATCAGCTCCTGAAAAGGGAGCAAGATAACCCCCTTCTTTTGAAACATGTTTGCAATAATAATTTTTTTTAAAAGCTATGCAAAAGGCTTTTTGACCTGTCTTCAGGAGAAAATCCTTTTAAGCTTGTCCACTGACAGACTAAAGTGTGGATGAAACTGGGGCAGAAATTGGGGCTTCCTGGAAAATACTTCAGCATTTTTAAAACGGCTAAAACTCCTTTCTCATCAACTTGTTAATGGGAAGCTAATAGCACACAAAATGTGACCAGTGTGTGATAGCTCAGGAGGCTGCTTAGGGAGAGGTAATAGGGAGAGCACAGTGGCTGCGTCTTAATTTAGTCTTGCAAACAAAAGGAAGCATCAAATCTGACCTCACTGCCAGAGTGTTAATGGTTATCTGCCCATCATTGCATGCCACTTAGCACTGTTTATGCCCCACCTTTGGATCTTTTCAGCATGAGTATGCATTAGTAAGACACTAGCAACCAAAACATTAAAGCAAATTTGGACAAAAACAGTCTTCCAGGCCTGTCTTGTAATAGTTCTCTATAGTTTGTTGAATCAGATGAAAATGTCACCTTGTAACAAAGGTAATGCATGCTTTGTCACTCTAAGTAACCTGCACATTTATGTGAATTCTTGTAATGCAACTGGTTTAAAATAATAAAGCCTTCCATTCAATATTACAGGAATAAATCTCTGGCAGGATTTTGCTTTCTGAATAGTGATTAAATATTTCAAATGATTTAAACTCTACACTGTTTAATAAAGAAATTATTAGCACATTCAAGAATAAACTACCATTCAATCCAATCATCAGAGGTGTTTAATAATATGCGATGAATAATTAATTATGATTCAAATCAACTGGAATTCTTCATGAAATGTACTTGATCGTAACAAAATCAACCATTTACATTTCTGTTTATGTGTCACCAAACACAAACCCAGCAATTTTATGATATTTTATCAGCGCAACAGGCGTTTAGAGCATTAGTATTACAGACAAAAGAAAACCTGGCCTGACTACAATAACGTGTTGATGTGTTCTCCTGAATGAAGTAAGAAATATTTCCTATAAGTTTCAGAATGGTATGACCTACATTTTGGTCAGCTATAAGCATTTAATTTGTAATTATTCTAAACTATACTTTGTAAATGAAATCTAATTCGCATATTTTAAGTGCTGTGCTTCCAACAGTATTTTGTGGTGGGAGGGCCCTTGGAGATAGAACTGGTTTGTAAGAGCTAGAAATTATTGATGGGAATATTAGAAGACAAATGCATCAACACGTTATTGTAGTCAGACCAGGTTTTCTTTTGTCTGTAATACTAATGCTCTAAACGCCTGCTGCACCAATAAAATATCATAAAATTGCTGGGTTTGTGTTTGGTGACACATAAACAGAAGTGTAAATGGTTGATTTTGTTACGATCAAGTACGTTTCATGAAGAATTCCAGTTGATTTGAATCATTAATAATATGTGATGAATTAACGCCTCTGATAATTGGCTTGTATGACAAAATGGGTTATCACCTCCATTCAAATAATACGCAGATGAATGTCGTATCAGATGGCTGTGTGTCTCAGTCACTGTTAAACAATGATTTGTAGCCTAAAATATTATAAAAGCATTATTGCTATTAGCATAAGGAGTATGCCCCCTGTGCTTTGCAAAGCTTTATATTGTGTTTGAGTTATTGGAGTAAGCCTATTTTCTCATGAACTAACTGTACGCATGTAAGTTAGGTATAGTTAGCATACTTAATAATATATAATAGTGCATGCATCAATATGATTAATAAATATGTAGTTCATAGTTTTTTTTTTAGTTGTAAGAGAAATTGTATTGGTTTGATTATCACAACTGATATTAAGATGCTTTCCGGGGGAAGGGTAATACTTTCAGTATAAAGACCCGCCCCCCCCCCACCGCAGCACCTACACACTAACAAAAAATATTGTGTGAGAGATGCATTGAGTCTGAGCATTCATTTTCAGCACCATGGAGATCTCCCATTTGGATCTCACCTCCCACCAATGAGAATCCACGATAAGAGCGTCAGGGAATCGCTTTATACAGAATCTTGTGTATCAGCATTCAGGATCAGAAGGAGCAAAATTAAACAGAGTTCCAGTTTTGGTCCAGAAATGAGAAAACGCATTGACACCAAACATGGGCGGCCATCAAATGTTAAACCGCGGCCCTGTCTTCGGGGGATGTAAAAGATCCCATGACACTATTCAAAGAGCAGGAGAGTCATCCCGGTGTCCTGACCAACATTTATCCTTCAACCAACACAACTGAAAAGTGATTAACTGGTCACCTTGCTGTGCACAAATTGGCTGTGGTGTTTGCCTGCAAAACAACAGTGAACGGACATAGGAACAGGACTAAGCCATTCAGCCCCTCTAGCCTGTTCTACCTTTCGATTACATAATGACTGATCTGTACCTCAAATCCATTTACCCTCCCTTGATCTATATCTCTTGATACCCTTACCTAATAAAAATCTGTCAACCTCAGTCTTGAAAATGTCAATTGACCCAGCATCTTGGGGGGAGAATTCAGATTTCCACTACCCTTTGTATGAAAAAGTGCCTCCAATCAGAGTACATTTGCATTATCCCTACTCCGTCTCCTACCTCCCAAATGCCTTCTGGGATTCTATACGGATAACATCCATAGACACTACCCTGTGCACCATGTTAGTGACCTCATCAAAAAATTCAACTAGGTTAGTTAGACCTTCACCCTTTACAAACCCGTGCCATTCTCTGTGATTAGCCCATACTTGGTCAAGTGCTCAGTCACTCTGCCCCGATGATAAAATTCCAGTAACTTCCCTACAACTGACGTTAAACTGACAGGTCTGTTCTTTCTCCTTTCTTGTGTGTCAGCTGTGGCTCAGTGGGTAGCACTCTCACCTCTGAGTCAGAAGGTTGTGGGTTCAAGTCCCACTCCAGGGACTTGAGCACATAAAGCTAGGCTGACACTCCAGTGGAGTGCTGCACTGTCGGAGGTGCCGTGCTCTCGCCCAAGCTGAATTTTCTACCTCACAAAGTGCAATTATTTCCTGATAATGGTATAACTTAAGGGGGGAGAAATTGGGTGGAGCCACAAACGGGGCGCCAAGCTCGCCTGGGCGACAGATTTTGTGCTGCGATCGGAGCAGCAGCGATCGCCGGAAATTCAGCTTGAGCGCCCCAAGAGGAACACAGGGCGAGGCTTGAGGCGCTCCGCGTCCCTCTTAGGGTGCTGAAACTGAATATTGCAGCGCAACGTGCCGCTGCGGCACGGCGCGCTGCGGTGCTGCAGGCCTTCCTCCCATTCTTAAGGGGGAGGGGCCTTCACCAGCGCGATGAGCGATCGCGAGTGCCGGCAAAAGAGCCCGGCACCGAGCAGAAGTGCCGGGCTCTCGGAAAACAGCCAGCAATGCCGCAGGGGGAGAACAGGAGGCCGGGGATGGAGGTGCTGGCAGGCGGCCGCCGGAAAAAACGGCCGCCCCGCACCTCCACCTTAATTTGCGCCACTGCCGCCACAGGTAGGCCCCGTGAACCGGGTGCGATTAGCGAGCGGCGCTACAGAGGCAGTCGCTGCCAAATATCGCGATTGGGGCAGTAGCGGGGTGCTGCGCACACCGATGACGTCATCGGTGGCGGTGCAGCGCAACAGGCTAACGTCGCCATTAGCGCCCCAGCTAAATATCGCGGGAGGCGTGGCCAGTGGCGCTAAAGCCACTGAGTGCCCTCTTTAGGCGCTAACTGGTGGCGCAGCCCACCGAATTTCTCCCCCAAGATGCTTTCGTGCAAGAGGTGAAAATCAATGATAAATGAGCGGATGTGAAGTGATGCAAGAAACCAAGAAAATTAGAGTAATAGGACATCCTGGGCTGAATCTTACCTCCTGTAATGGGTTGGGGTCGTGCCAGAGGTTAAAATGCAAAAAATCCGGGACAAGGGGCGGGCGACCAATCCGCTCACGGAAAGTGGGTTGGTCATTTATAAATATTATAAAGCAGCTGCCTGCCTTCATTTTAACAGTCATTCTATTTTTAACCACAGGTGGCTGGGTTTCCCTGTACTCAGGAAACCCGGCAGCTGAAAGGAGATGAGAAGGTCTGAATCCATGAGGTGAGTGCCTTTACAGAACTGCTTGTGGACCAGGAGGAGCAGGAGTATTTCCTCCAGGCCCAACATGCTACCCAGTAAACCCTCTGTCTGCTCCCCCCCCCCCGCCCACAATCAAGACACCCCCACCCCCGATCACCATCAAAACCCCGCTGCAATTGGGACCCCCACCCCACGCCACGATTCGGACAACCCCACCCCCCCGCCATCCCGATCTCTCTCACTCCCCCAATATACTTACCTGCTCTCGTAGGCTTCGGCCTTCTGAAGCAGGCTTCCCGTCTGCAAGGCCTCCAGCCTGACAATCAGGCTGCCTCTGGGCGGGAGCCCCACAGAAAAAAAAATGAAAGGAGCCCTGCAGTTAAAAACTGCAGGACATTCGGGAAAACCAGAAGAATGGGTTTCCTGCTCTCACAACAGCCCCCTGCACGGAACTCGCCTCCAGACTAAAATCCAGCCCTATGTTACAGAGTACACCCACTAAATTCATAAATAGACTTTAACAGGTGGGCTATTGAAATAGTACCATGTTTTAAATTGAGAAATCACGGTGAAAGTCCATGGCAGGACAGGGTAAAGAGCAAGAGAAAAAGCAAGGTAAATTACAAAGTAGTGATTAGGCTGGGTTTTAAAAGCCTATATATTACAGGAGAAAAGAAGGATTTATAAGCTTTATGACTGGTAATAGTTTTAATTTCTTTATGTGGCTATTGAGCAACTATTGAAAGAAAGAACTACAGTGGTTTATCATATCTCATAACTGTTCCAAAGTCCTTCACATATAATTAATTGCTTTGCAGTGCAATCACGGTTGATAAGTAGGTGAATACAATAGCCATTGTACACACAGCAAGGTCCCATAAAGAGCAGTGAGATGAACGACCAGTTGACCTATTTTTAGAATGGGCTGATTGGTGAAAGAATGTTGGCCAGAAGATTGGGAGAACTCTCTGCTCGTCTTTGAATCACACCACGGGATTTTTAACCTCCACCAAGAACAGGTGGATGGGCTTTATTGAAGGTGAAGGCAAAGTGCAAGGATGAATCTTCAGAGATCAAGGGCTATTTTCTTTGGTGCTGGGTAATGACATTCTTGTGCCAAAAGCAGAGTGTAGGTACAGCAAAGCCCTTTGGAGTGTAGCTGTGCATATCCAACAACAACAACAATTTGTATTTATATAGCGCCTTTAACGTAATAAAACGATAATCTGTTTTGGTTATGTTGGTTGAGGGATAAGTATTGGCCAGGACACCGGGGATAACTCCCCTGCTCTTCTTCGAAATAGTGCCATGGGATCTTTCACGTCCACCTGAGGGAGCAGACAGGGCCTCGGTTTAATGTCTCATCTGAAAGACGGCACCTCCGACAGTGCAGCGCTCCCTCAGCACTGCACTGGAGTGTCAGCCTAGATTTTTGTGCTCAAGTCTCTGGAGTGGGACTTGAACCCACAACCTTTTGACTCAGAGGTGAGCGTGCTACCCACTGGGCAACTGAAGGCACGGCCACAAATGGTTCAGCGATTATAATCAGGGAGGGCAGAATTAGAGGAACACAGCTATCTCGGGGGTGGGGGGTTGTGGGGCTGAAGGAGATTACAGAGGGGCGAGGCCATGGAGGGATTTGAAAACAAGGATGAGAATTTTGAAATCGAGGCGTTGCTTAATGTACGCCAGTGAGCACATTGAGGTGCTTTTAACTGGAAGCAGTCCCTGCATTTTCTATTTACTACCAGAATGCTCCATATTGAATACAGTAATGAAAAGGTGGTTTGGCATAAATTGAACTTAGCCAGAGGTAGGCTTGCTTCGAGCAAGTTCCGAAGGTAATCAGAATGAAGTGAAATATTACAAGTCAAGCTCCATTTGACAAACTTAACAAGAGAACACAGTGAACTACCACTTACTGAGATAGAAGAAAAATGAGTAGACTTCCTGAAGGCAATATGAATATCAATCACCTTGTTCCCAATCCCTTGTTTCTGTTGGTATTCTGAACAGTGTGACCATCAATACGGAGCTGTTGGGACCTGGATGACAGGCTTCCACCTTTCATTTCGACACAAAGTTCCTTTTCCTAAGAAGAAAACTTAATCTTTTTCCATCAATGTCAACAGTTCAGAGAACCAAAGTTGGCCATGCTTCTAACCCACAGGCTTTCTATCAAAGAGAGCTTCGGGCCATATTTTTATTCTATGAGTGAAAGAAGTATTTTATAGAAATGACCTAATCCAAATCAAAAGGGTGAGGTGTGCTTTTATTTTCAAAAACCCCTATACTTACAGTGAGGCGGGAAAGGATATGGGGGAGGCTGAAAGCGGCCAAAGATCCTGGCAAGGCCAGGGACACGGAGGTCCTGCTGATCTTAATGGCAGGACCGCGTTAACATCTTGGGGTCGATTTTCATTGACCCATGGAGTCGGGATTGGAGGCGTGCGGGAGGTTAAAGCCCCGAATTCGGGGGTCCTGACACCATCCCGCCCCCAACCCGCCTCCATGTAAGTTTCAAAGGAGGCGGGCACCCGCACCGCACTGGGACCCGCCGACCCGAGGCGGGAAGGGATTAGTGCCAATTAACTGCTTGTTAACAGGTAGTTAACAGGCAGGTTTTAGCCTAATCCCTATTTTAAAGCTTGAAGTATGGGATTCCCGACGGCTCCAAACCACGCCAGGTTAGAGCAGGCGGGCCGTCGGGTTGAAGGACTTGGAGGGGTCGCGATGTTGGTGTTCAGGTGAGTGATGGGTGCATGAGTGCAAAGGTAAGTGTGTTTGGTGTGTCTAAAGTGCGTAAAGAAGTTTAAATTACCTGTACTTACCTTTACAGCCTTCCTTCCTTTAGGTTTCGGGAGTCCATCATCTCACCGGCACAGAAAGCAGAATGGCTGCGATCTGTCAAAAGTGACAGCCTTCAGCTTACTGTGCCGGTGAGATTTCTAACTGAGTCTGTGGGGAAGGACTCAGGTTAGAAATAAGATTGTCAGTGTTTGACAGCTTCAAACAGCTGTCAAATGCTGATATTTCATCTGTCAAAACGTCTTGACAGATGAAATTTCAATCTGTGATGTCACCTATTGTCGGGTGGCCCTTAATTGGCCTGCTGAGCCCGCTGGGCGGGCTCAACAAGGTCAATCAAGTTAAAATCGCGAGGATTGGCCGCATCTCGATGGAGGCGGGACTACAACCCCGAAAGTTGTAGTCCAGCCTCCTTCCCGACTTCTGAATGAAAATCACCCCCCTTGTATCTCCGTCTCCCGCCCAACAAAACAACCAAATAGACAGCCACGCCAGCGAGCAGGAGGGAACGCCAGCGGCAAGCTGGTCCCTGGCAAGCTGGAGGGGGGAGGTTGGCAATTGGGATTGGTGGGGTGGGGTGGGGGTGGAAAGTCAGCAATTGAGGTGATGGGGGAGGCTGAAGGCTTCTGTGATGGGCCTGGGGGGAGGGGGAGCAGTCTTGATCCCCTTGACCCACAAGGAGTGCTGACATTGGGGAGCCTGCAGTTCCCGCCTCCCTTTTGCTGCCGAGTTTCCTGACCCCAGGGAGACCAGTGCGGCAGCAGTAAGTTTCAAATCGGGCTCCCAATTGCACAGTGAGATCCCAATTTAAATATGCTAATTAAGTGCCGGGATACTTGGATGCCCCGATATCTGGCGCGTGAATGGCAGGTCGGGGTCACACTCCACACATTTTACTTCTTCAACATCCGCCCCCCGCCGAATCTCTCCCGCCTATCATGCGAGGGTTAATATCGAACTTTCTGTGAAATCTGAATTTGATAGCAATAATTAAAAAAGTGGCCAATGGCAACACATCTGAAATGATGCTACTTTCACACTTTTTAAGAAGTTAACTCATCTAGATCACAAACATTTTTTTTCATCCAACTGTAGACTGCATAGATCTTAAGGCTAAAGGGATCAAGGGGTATGGGGAGAAGGCAGGGACAGGGTACTGAATTTGGATGATCAGCCATGATCTCATTGAATGGCGGAGCAGGCTCGAGGGGCCGAATGGCCTACTCCTGCTCCTATCTTCTATGTTTCTATGAACAGAATGGCACAACAAAGATAGAGGAAATCTCATTTCGCTAACTGGGATGCAAGGATCATTATAAATAGCATATAGAAACAGAAAATGCTGGGAATACTCAACAGGTCAGACAGCATCTGTGGAGAGAGAAACAGAGTCGACGTTTCAGGTCAATGACCTTTAAATAGCATGCTTGAAATGTGTGCTGAATTTTTGGGGCACGGGACAATTCACAGATGTAAAAAGCAATAGACTAAAGACAGGGCTAATGCAGGGTCCACCTCAGTACGAGATCCTGGGATGAAATCTGTAAGAAGTTTCAGGCTTGGAAAAGAACACCAAACTAAGGCTAGTGTACGGATCTCACTAAACATTCTTATACTGAGGGTCAATCTGAGAATCTCAGCAATTTAAAGATTGATAATAGAATGACGAGATAATGGGAACCATTTACACTAGAATTTTGCTGTGCAGCACATCGCTGAGATCAGTCTTGCAGTATAGAAAAGGAAGCTTGTACAACTTTCTTGAACTTGCCTTCATTGTTGAGGATGTCGTAGTCAATTCTCCTCTTCAATGAATACTGCAGTAAGAACCTACAACCGCCTATTGTAACATTTGACCTTGAGAGTTAGTGAATTAAACAGCATGAAGTAGTTCAAGTCTGCACAGGAGCAAAGGCTTTAGCTGTTTTCAGAAAAGCTGTACAACTGGGCAACTGTAGATCTCGACAACTGAGTGAATACCCCATTGTGCCTATAATCTTGAATCCACAGTCCAGTCGATAATTTAAAGCCACAATTACAGATTTGCCTTCTTCATATTTTCTTCAGTCTAAGCAAATGCTTGCTTTCAGATATTAAACAATATTGTCACAAAATCTTATCAGAATCAGATGTTTGACATTGTGTGTCAAATATTGTGACGTCAATAAATATTTGCTGTTGGTTTTGGTTTGCTTTATGCCCACAATGTATCCAAACTGAAGAGAATGTGTTCTTATCACTGGCCTTGAATTAAGTAAACTTAAGGGAAAGTTTGGGCCCATTTTGGGAACAAGTCAAACCCCAGCTGAATTGAACCTGTTTCTTTTGGTTAATCAGTAACTGCTTACACTGTGTAAGTGTTTACACTGATTAGAGATTATTACGGGTAGCATTTCTTGACACAGGCGTTATGCTGTCAGATCAGGAAGGTAACAATTTCCCGGATTTTGTGGTGGTGATGATGGTGAGTGGTCAGCGTTCGACGTCATTACCCCTCTGAAACTGACCGTAACTTCAGTTAATCCCGGGGACGAGGGGATGGACATATGAGGAGAGGTTGAGTAGATTGGGACTCTACTCATTGGAGTTCAGAAGAATGAGAGGCGATCTTATTGAAACATATAAGATTGTGAAGGGGTTGGATCGGGTGGATGCAGGGAAGATGTTCCCGATGATGGGTGAAACTAGAACTAGGGGGCATAGTCTTAGAATAAGGGGCTGCTCTTTCAAAACTGAGATGAGGAGGAACTACTTCACTCAGAGGGTGGTAGGTCCATGAATTATGCTGCCCCAAAAAACTGTAGAAGCTACATCATTACATAAATTTAAAACAGAAATAGACAGTTTCCTAGAAGTAAAGGGAATTAAGGGTTACGGGGAGCGGGCAGGAATTTGGACATGAGTCTAGGTTCGGATCGGTCATGGCCCTGTGGGTAGCGGAGCGAGCCCAGGGGCCGTGTAGCCTGATCCTGCTCCTATTTCGTGTGTCTAATTCTGTTAGATGCAGGAGATGGTTCTGTGATAGTGGATTGGCGGTTAGGATCAGATCAGCCATGATCTTATTGAATGGCGGAGCAGGCTCGAGGGGCCGATTGGCCTACTCCTGCTCCTATTTCTTATGTTCTTATGTTCAGGATTTAGTGCAGGCGCATCTAAACACGGAATTCCTGAAGTTGCGGTCAGTCATTCACTGCTCTGTACACAGGCTGCACTGTGGAACTCCCCATAGCCGGCAATCAGTGAAATCAGTTGAACCGATGAAAACTTAAGCTTTTCCGATCTAATTGCACTGTTAACCACCCCATTTCACCTCGTTAGAATAGGTGTAACTGGGGTCTTAACGCCATATTGACTGCTGAACAACTATTCTGGCCCTGAAAAATGAAATTTATATTTGTATTCGCTCAGCCTTTGGCGGCCGTGCCTTCTGATGCCTAGGCCCTAAGCTCTGGAATTCCCTGCCTAAACCTCTCCGCCTCGCTACCTCTCTCTCCTCCTTTAAGACACTCCTTAAAACCTACCTCTGACCAAGCTTTTGGTCACCTGCCCTAATTTATCCTTATGTGGCTCGGTGTCAAATTGTTTGTCTTAAAATACTCCTGTGCAGCGCCTTGGGACGTTTTACTCTGTTAAAGGCGCTATATAAATACAAGTTGTTGTTGTTGTTGAATGTCAAATTTCTCCATTATAATAGCAAATTACTAGATTTTTAAAATAATAAAAACAAATTATTTTTTAAAGGTTTGTTTATGATATTTCAGCTTTTACCTTAACCCCATGTGTATGTGCCAATCTTTATTTTGCTTTCTGTAAAATTTTTAAAACGGGAATTGAATCAGTGCTTTTTATTACAAAAGCAAAATACTGCGGATGCTGGAATTCTGAAATAAAAACAGAAAATGCTGGAAATACTCAACTCTGTTTCTCTCTCCACAGATGCTAACGTTTCAGGTCGATGACCTTTCACACACACACACACAGAAACCCCACAGTGCAGATAGAGGCCATTTCGGCCCATCGAGCCTGCACCAACACATATCCCACCCGATCCCTGTAACCCCTACACCAACACATATCCCACCCTATCCCCGTAACCCCACGTATTTAATCCCCCTAACACTAAGGGTCAATTTTTTTTTATCATAGCCAATCAGCCTAACCCGTACATCTTTGGACTGTGGGAGGAAACCGGAGCACCCGGAGAAAACCCACGCAAACACGGGGAGAATGTGCAAACTCCACACAGACAGTCACCCGAGGCCAGATTCGAACCCGGGTCCCTGGCGCTGTGAGGCAACAGTGCTAACCACTATGCCACCGTTCATCAGAACTGGAAAAAACTGGAGATGGAACAGATTTTAAGCAAGTGCAGGGGCAGGGAAAGGGGGAGGAAAGAACAAAAGGGAAGGTTTGTGATAGGTTGGAAGGCAGGAGTGATTAAATGACAAAAGGTATGATTGTACAAAGCAAAAGGAGATGGTAATCTCCTTTGATTTTAATCTCCTTGATGTCATCAAGCTGTCTAAGCAGTGCTTTTTATTTCCTGGTTTGCTGTCTGTGAGAATTCTTCAATGTGATTGGCTGCTTAGATAGCTTGATGACATCACTGCTGCTCTGCGCTGGGGATACACTATTGACAGCGCTACAATCAATTTAACATCGAGAAACTTAAAGTTTTCGCCACAGAGATCGCGAGATCTTTGTGGGCAGCTTTCTTCGAGGTCAGCGTCGAGCGCCGTCGCTTCACCGCTGACCGCAAATTCTGGGTCATAGTTTCCAGTGTTTTAATTTTAAAAAGTCTTCGCTGATTTATATTTAAGCCATCCCATGGATGCTAGCTGCAACAAAAATTAAATTTAAGACTGCATCTGGGGGCGTCGGTGTCAACGCAGAGCTGACAGTACAACTAGGGTCTGTCAGCATTGCACCTCTCGAACAATGTCTCAAACCATAATTGTTTTTAAATTAAAAGTAAAAACACAAACTGCTGGAAACACACAAGTGGACAGTCAGCATCTGTAAAGGGAAAAGACGGTTTGTGACATTCAGGACAGATTTCCAGTACTTGCAGTTTTTTCCCCTTTATTTGACTTGTTTTATAATGGTGGCACATGAGTCTTTTAATTGTAACGGCAATCCAGATTTGGGAATGTGAATTTCACTTTGGATGTTCAAGGTGACTCTTAAAACAATGGTGCATCACTTCTCCCATACTTTGCATGGGTGTATTCAGTTATTAATACGTTTCAACATTTCCAAAAAGTTCCACTTGACAGCCTTCCATACACTTCCAGTCAGACACACAAAACTTTCTTGCCTTTGCCCTTCAATGCACTGTCCATTTCCCAATCTAATGTAATAGATGGCAATTTCAGTCACCAACAATCATTGTTATTATCTTAGACATACACCAGTCCCACAGGAACTACACTGTGGATCAAAATAACTTCTAAACCTTTTGGTAGCTGACTTATACTCACTGTGCAATGAAAAAGTGGCGCACTTTTGTACTTAGTGTAATAAAGAAGCTCAATATTGTGTGCAGGAATATTATAGCAGCCCTCCAGAGAGGCTTTATCACCACAGTATTTATCTGCAGATATTCTTTTCAGCCAAACAAGTTCCAGTGTTGGTAAAATCATATTTGCTTTTGGTTTCAAGATACAATTACAGGAAGATACAGCGGTCATGTGATCCAGGACACAGGTTCTCTTTGACTGAATTGACGTAGGCAATCAAGTCATTGTGTCAGAGAACTTCCCAGAACAGAGCAGATCTCTCACTTGCCATTGCAGGAATGAAAATAACGGAGAAGTATCCCTAATGCAGCATCAAGTTTGATGACATATTTACCTCTTGTCCAGAGAAACTGATGCCAAGTTTTGCTACCACACAATCCTCTATCGTACACTGTAGCGATGATCTACTGTTCCAATTTCTACAGTTGAAGGTTCTATTGCTGTATCAGTTACAGGTCTCGAATTAAACAGCTTTGGCGTTTTTGAGATCTTACAGCAGGAAACGTGCCAAGTGATTATATCACTGAAAACAGTTTGACTTTCAACCTGGCATCTGTGCCCAATAGATGGATTTTTATTTTCCCCAGACAATGCAAGGGCTAAACAGCCTCTTAATCTATTAAATCTTTTTAGCAGCTGTTTAAATTATAAACGGCAGTCAATTGCTTATTTCAAATGCTTTCTATGGCAAGAATAATGGGTTTAATTGTATTTGAAAGCCACCAAATATCAATGAAGATCAATGCAGGTGGATTGATCTGTTTATGCAGTTAAACATCCAGAATATCAGATTCAGGCTGTAACATATTTAAATACTCTAATATTGATCAACTTTACCGTGATACAGCTCAGATGACATTCCAGATGATTGCAGGAAACGGTTTGCTTCAGTTTATCCAACCAATACCTTTTGTCTTTAAACTGTCTAACAATTCATGGCAAAGCTGATACACAGGCAGTACCAGTGGGGCCGTACCAGCCAGCATAACCACAAGTTGTGGCTGCACGTACCTTATCTAACACATTCACTCTGATATAGTTGAGTGTCACAGCAGTTTAGCCATTATTCTAAGTAGTATATGGGCAACTTTGCAAAGTATTAGCTCATGTCAATCCTAATTCCATCAGATGCTTTAGGTGTTGCATTTAATAGACAGCTCGAGCCACAATAATCCTTTACTGGGTCTATTTTGACTGTTCCGTTACTTTTTGTTCTGTAATCTGCAAACAAAGGTAGTCTTTATGTTTGTTCATTGACAGACAGTGGTGATCAGTTTGAAATCTGTTATTCAAATTGTCATCTTAAAAATTTGAAACTTATTAAAAACAGATATAAATTCTGTTTCATATATTCAGCCCCATCACAAGTTCTCCCTATGATATGGCATTATGGCATCTTGAGTTGATGCGTAAGATTATGGAAATACAAATTGCCACTACTTCTACTGATCCACTGTATTGTAGCCAAACTAAGGCACGCTATCTGAGCTCATTGACAGCCTTGACCCTGTGTAATACCTCCTCGCTAGCGGAGATGGCCAGTCACACTCACACTGCTCTGTTCCATGGCCTGACCAAACCCAGGCCTAACTTAAGTAACTGATGTAGATGCACAGAAGACACAACCACACCACTCACCAGCCTGGTCCTGGTCTGGACCCTTGACCCACAATCACCTGTTTTGAGCGCTCCCTTGCCCACTCTGCTCTGAATGCTCCCAGAGATCTTCTTTGATCCAAGTACTTCCACATACACTCTACACTAAGTTATCCAAGGGCTATTCCAAGGCTCCACTGGCCTACTTCAAGTGCAGCTAGCCCTAGTCCAAGTCATCACACTCTGTCTTCTAACAACCCATTCCTAGTTTGTCCATACCTGCTCTGCCTGTTCGAAGACTTGGTCCAATCAGCCTATTAACTCTTACCTTCAAAGGTATAAAACACGGTTTGATTGCACTGAAAAATTTACATTTGTTAGAGCCAAATATTGAGTCTTTGCTAATTTCCAGCAGTCCATTTATAGATCGGAACATTTCTCATAGCAGCAATACAAAAGGATGAATAATCCATGACTGCTTTCCACCAGGATTACGTCATTCTTAATTCAATTCTACCTTTTGTTGCTGAAATATAGAGAAAAATATCGTCCATGATTAGAATACTCGGAATGTTTTTGTATGCAGCACTTTGGATAATTACAATTCAGTATCCTTTCTACTGTTGTGTACATTTTCATCATTCTATAACAAGACATGGAGTAGCACTTTTACTCACAAAAAGAAAAAACAATACTTGAGCACCATTTTTTACAGAATATGCATTGCATTCGACTGTCCTGTGCTCCTTAATGCAGAAAATATATCCCTTCATATCATGGTAATCAAATACAAGTGGGACTCAACACACAGCTAGTGAACTAGATCTAGATCTAGTGATCGAGAGGCTCATCATTGCACAGAGAATATTTGAATGAGCCGCTTAAGAGTTATGCATCAACTTAGCCTCCCTCCGACAAGCCATTCTGAATATACACATACTCTGGCATATAGGTTTACTAAAACAAAAACCCACAGAGCCTTGCGGATGGATTATCTATTGCTTCAACATTTCTGGAAGGATTCGAGTGACCCTGTGACGTAAGAAAACTACTAGGCACTTGGTCTAAGCGTTAAACAAAGCTTTAATCAACTGTTTTACAACATGGAGGTCTAGTTGTGTCCTTCACTAGTTCCTGTTAAGAATGTCCTGCGCAAGCTGGGCCCGTGCCCGAGTATTTATGCTCTCACTGGACAGCGCCACCCGCAGGCTGCTCAGTATTATTTCATAAGTCTTTCTTTAATGAATGACTGATTCATGTCACCCTGTATACTATTTCTTAAGAGGAAAATACATTTCAGCCACACATTGCACATTGGTCTCCTTACCTAAGGAAGGATATACTTGCCTTAGAGGGAGTGCAACAAAGGTTCACCAGACTGATTCCTGGGATGAGGGGATTGTCCCATGAGGAGAGATTGAGTAGACAAGGCCTATATTCCCTAGAGTTTAGAAGAATGAGAGGTGATCTCATTGAAATGTATAAAATTCATAAAGGGCTTGACAGGGTAGATGCTGGGAGGATGTTTCCCATGGCTGGGGAGTCCAGAACTAGGTGTCGCAGTCTCAGAATAAAGGGTCGACCAATTAGGACTGAGATGAGGAGAAATTTTATCACTCAGAGGGGTGTCAATTTTTGGAATTTTCTACTCCAGAGGGCTGCGGACGCTCAATCATTGAATATATTCAAGACAGAGATCGATAGATTTTTGGATACTAAGGGAACCAAGGGATATGGGGATCATGCAGCAAAGTAGAGTTAAGGTAGAAGATCATCCATGATCTTATTGAACGGCAGAACAGGCTCAAAGGGCCAACTGGCCTACTCCTGCTCCTATTTCTTATGTTCTTATGACCTACACTCTACCAGACAAGGCTCTTCAAAAATGATTCAAGGGCAGCCATGCTGATGGCTCAGAGGTAACGTCTCTACACAAGAATGTCCTAGGTTTGATTCCCCAATCTGTGCTGAGTTAGCAGATCACAGCCTGGGCAGAGGCATGGATGCTACAGTTGGCCACAACACTTCTAAGTTAGGGAGAGGAAAGTCATCCAGGGTTGCTTTCCTGTAAATCTTCCTGGAGTTGCATGTGTGGATATCAGCTGAGGGCTCAGCTGTCATCCTCCACAGTTGAATAGCCTGCCAACACTCACTGTCAAGGCTCACACATGAATAATGGCCACATGTGGAAGGCACCAAAGGGCAACTCTCACCATGGAACTGTAAACTTGAGAGTACAAAAATCCAGGCTGACACTCCAGTGCAGTACTGAGGGAGTGCTGCACTGTCAGAGATGCCGTCTTTCAGATGAGACATTAAACCAAGATCCCATCTGCTCTCTTAGGTGGGCGTAAAAGATCCCATGGTACTATTTTGAAGAAGAGCAGGGGAGTTATCCTCAGTGCCCTGGCCAATATTTATCCCTCAATCAAAATAACAAAAACAGATTATCTGGTCATTATCATATTGCTGTTTGTGGGAATTTGCTCTGCATATTTGGCTGCTGCGTTTCCTACATTACAGCAGTGACTACACTTCAAAAAGTACTTCATTGGCTGTAAAGCGCTTTGGGACGTCACGAGGTTATGAAAGGCGCTATATAAATGAAAGTCTTTCTTTCTTGTCAACAGTTCAGGAAGGCAGGGGGAAAGTTACAAAAAAAGTAATGTAGGCCAATGTAGGTTAGTGAGGACAGGTGTAATGGGTAAACAGGATAGAATATGGGCAGTAGAGTTTTGGATGAGCTGAAGTTTACGAAGAGTGGAGAATGGGAGGCCAGCCAGGCGAACATTGGAATAGTCAAGTTTGGAAGTGACAAAGGCATGGCTGAGAGTTTCAATGGCAGATAGGCTGAAGCAGTACATGTTACAGAGGTGGAAATAGGCTGGCTTTGTGATGACGAGGGTTTGGGATTGGAAGCTCAGCTCGAGGTCAAGTAGGATGCCAAATAGTCTGGGTCACCCTGGGTCGGTCACTGTTGAGGGGTTGAAGTTTGTGGCAAAGGTTTGTGGTCGGGGCTGAAGATGATGGCTTTGGCCTGTTTAGCTGCAGGAAATTGCAGCTCATCTAAGACTGAATTTCAGACAAGCAGTCTGACAGCACAGAGGTAATGGAAGGGTTGAGAGAGATCGTGGAGAGGTCAAAATAGATGCCATCAATGTACATGTAGAAGCTGACCCCGTGTTGGTGGATGATGTCGCTAGATGAGGAAGAAGAGGGGGACAAAGAAGGATCTTGGGGACTCTCGACATGATGCTGCAGGAGTGGGAAGAGAAGCCACTGCTAGAGATGCTCAAGTTATAATCAGAGTAGCACCAAGCAAAGGTAGGCCAACCAAGCTGGACAACAGAGGCGAGGCATAGGAGCAGCATAGTGCAGCTGACTATCAAAGGCTGCAGAGAGGTTGAGGAGGACAAGGAGGGATAATTCACCACAGTCAAATTCATAGAGAGTGCCATTTGTTAGTTTGGTTCTTTTGGTGCTCTGGAACAGGCAGAAAGCTGATTGAAGGGGAATTTAACAGGGAGTTGTGGGCAAGATGGGCAAGGATCGCATCGGACGGAGTGGGTAAAGGTTACTTGTTCAAGGACCTTGGAGAGGAAAGGGAGATTGGAGATGGGGTGGTAGTTTGCAAGAAAAGAGGAGTTGAGGGTGGGATTCACAAGGAGGAGGGGTGATGATGGTGGTTACAAGAAGGAGCAGGAGGAGGAGAGTGCCTGAGGAGAGGAAAGTGTTTACATCCTCAGCTAGCATGGGGGCCAGGAAGGGAAGTTGAGTCATCAGCAGTTTGGTGGGAATGGAGGTGAGCAAGAGCAGGAGGTGGGTCTTATGGACAGGATGAGCTCAGAAAGGGCATGGGGTAAGGTGGAGAGAAATGAGAGAGAGAAAGCGAGACAGAGGTTCAAAGCTAGGGTGGGTGGGGGCTCGCTCTCACAATGTCTTTCACTTGTCTCGCTCTTGAGGCCCTCACATACTTCACACTCTCTACTCTCCATTTTGTAATCTGTGTTGCATCTCTGACTTTATTCTGCCTTCTCTCACATTCGCTGCAGTTTTGTTTACTTTTTCTCCCCCTCTTTTTCTCTGCATTACCCCAGTGTTCTCGGCTGAGATCTACAAGACCCTTTTTAATTACGTCTCATGTACTTAATCTTAATCGCTCACAGCAAAGATGGACACTGCAGGGCTGATTCACACTACATCTGGCCATTGTTTATATTACAGGGGCAAGGTTGCATTACAATATAACTTGGCTATGTATTAAAGAGCATGGTAAAGTTATAGGAACAAGCAAACAATTGAAAAAAATAAATAACCATATCAGAAATACCAGAGAAATATTTAACATTTCCTGCAGATCTAAAATATCCAGAATAAAAGTGTACATTTATATCGTGTTCGTAGGCTAAGATACATCCAAGGTCTTTTCGATTATCGCAAAATAGTAGGAGCGCATTTATTTCTGTTTGCAAATCCCCAGATGGCCACGCTTCTGGTCTTAGCCAGGCTATTAGGAGTCTAGGTGCCTTCCCACAGGGCAGGTGAGAAAAATCAAAAAGGATGAGTCAATTCAGGCTGCAGGTCTTAATGGTCAGTTACAGTGGCAGCCGTAGAGGCTTCAGATAGATGGCCTGCTTACCTTGTCTGTTGAGGGGGAAACATGTATGCCATGGGAAGACTTGAAGAGGTAAAGAAATATAATTTTTGGGAAAAAAAAATTCATTTCAACAATACATTCCCATGACGCATAGTCATATTTGTCAAGGGCAACAAACTTCTGAAAAATGACACTGGCAGAATGTGAAGTGTTGCCCCAAACAGCGCTCTTTAGTTGTATTGTTTTCATTCTGAAAAATGCCCACTCCAGAATATTGAAAACACAACTGGGAAAACGTCTCGGCTTGCTGCTTGTCTGCCAGCTCCTGATTCCACGGGCTGATGAGTCTGTGTTACCAAAATGTCCCAGTTTTTTTTCACAAAACTATAGCTGAAATAAATCGCTAACATCAGCAAGTTCAAAATATCACTCTGGGGTTAGGCTATGTGGTAATGAAAATATAAACCTGAAAATATGTTATTTTGTAAGATGCTGTGAGTGAAGGGAGCTCAGCAATCGCGCCTAACAGTCAGTGCCTCCAGATGTAATGTGTACGGCTTGATCAGTGAGTGACTGGAGAAATGCTCTGTCTCAAATTTGCTACCGAATGTAACATGTTCCCATATCAATGAGAGACTGAATGCAAAAACATGACAGTTATAACCCATTATTGCTACTTTGTGAAATGTGTGCCTTGTCAATAGGTGAGAGATGAAATGCAGGTCGACATCAGAGGGTGATTAATTGAGGTTTGTTCACAGAATGAAATGACATTTCCACAGTTTCGCCAAGTTGCAATATATACATAAATCCACAATCAAATCTCATACGGCAACTCGAGCTACCTTCCAATCTCACCATTTTTTTTTTTGCGTATTATCTTCAGCTTTAACTTCAGTCTTCACTTAGATACTCCTTTTTGTTGCAAGTTCAACTACTGCTCCTGTAATTATAGCAATACAGAGTCCAAAAACTCCACCCATCTTGTTCCAGCTTAGAGAAAAAAACATTTTTATGTTCCCTTGCCTTTCTGCACTGTCATTTCCAATTCTTAGACCTTCTGCAGTGACTTACACTAATGAATCTCCATTATTGCTGATCCACACTAGTCCACAGACCCTCTGTAGTTAACACATTAAATTGTATTGACACTTCTTGCTTCTTCTTTCCATTTATCTTGGCACAAAATTTAGACTTTGAAATCACACAGATATTAATGAATAAGCACTGGGCCTTCTATTTTAAGGGAGGCATTATCCCATTTGTTTTACTATCTCTATTAAAATAGAGGGCAAAAAAATTTCATGTCAGCACGTTTAGCACAGTGTAATTTCAAGGTCTCAAACTCAAGTTCCTCCCTAGGTCATTAGGGCAAGAGGACAGGACTGGAAATAATTATTAACATAGTAACTGGAGCAAACATATGATTCATTCCGCAAACCTAATGCAGAACCTTTATTGTCACAGTAATTGCAATTAAACTTTCTTGAAAGACATTGAACTAGGCAATTTCTTAAGAGAATGAATCACTTCTTACTTAGAAATGTGAAGCAGTGAAATAAGTTGTGAAAGGAAATAACAGAGTTGCATGAATTCTACCAAAATTGGTTAATTTACAACAATGGGTGAAAACTGCGCTGTTTTCTATTTGTAGTCAAATCATAATTCTGAGTATAAAGAATACATTTACAATTTCACTATTAATAGTTAACAGACATTTGTTTTAAATGCAGAAACTACATCATACTATGGGGTAAATTCACCAATCCCGCACTCCCAGTGGGGTGATGTACTCGAAGGGTCAGAGTATCAGTGCTACAGATTTGTAGTCCTATCGCCAACCTGTGCCCCTTCTATCGCAGCTTCCCACTGGGAGCTTGGGATCAGTGAATTCACTCCTATACATTGTAAGAGCTCAATAACAGGAACACTAAACTAATAGGAAGCCCAAGTAATTTGCACTGAGTATCAAAAGTTAGAAGAATTGAACTTTTACAGCAATGTAATTATTGCTAAATCATCTCCTAATAAAACCGTGAGTCGGTTACCCTATGATCCCTTGCCTGGATGCCCTCATTTGCTTCTGACAAAACAAATATAAATACAAAAATCAGCAAAATAAGAGCTTTTCACTCGGGATTTCAATATTCCATTTTATCTTCATTTATAAAAATATTAATTGTTTAAGTGTAGTCCTACCACAGCCGACTATTGTGCATGGCTTTCTAGCTGCTGAATAACTTGACTGTCATTTGTACACAAAAGGTGTAAGAATAAAAATATATGTTTTCTATGTGTGATGGACTCGAGACTATTAATGTAAGGTGTATGTAATAAAGATGAATTTGATGTGTATGGATCTCCCTGGGAGTGGAGCTCAAGGCAACGGCACGAAACTTAACAAAGGAAACCTGCATAACAGGATAACCCCCACAGAGACAGCATCGAAAACCCATCGAAACTCACCATCGGAACTCAAGAGCCATTAAAAGGTGTTAACAAACAATTAACTTAATCAAGAAATGGCAGCAGCCACTGCAGACAGACACATGTTCAAAGGAAAGCCAATCAAGAACTGCCATGAAACTAAGACCCAATCCTGGGGTCTTAGCAATTTAGACTAGAGACAATGGACTTAAAAAGATATAAAATAAGGAACCCAAAGGCTTTTGCTCTCTCTGGATGACCACACGGAAAAGCAGGAAGCCCTCCCTCTACAGACCAGACCAAGAAGCAAGGAAAAAGGCCGCATGCATTGCTTGACTCAGGGAAGTACACGTCTGTTTAAATCTAACCCATTACCTTACCTGTTGTAATCGAGTAGAGTCCATAGGATACCAGTAGGCTATTGTTTTGATGTGCATAAGTGTGTGTGTGTGTGTTTAATAAACTTTTTCCAAATTATTTCAAAAGAATTGGTCTTGCTGTCAATTTAATGCCAGTCGAAATAAAAAGCTTACAAAGGTTATATCCAGGACATTTTATCAACTTAGCGCCGCCACCTTGTTCATTTTACTGATTTACCTCCGTTCACCTTTACATCTCCGGCTCAAAATATACTTTGCCTAATTTTAATTCCACTTTTTTTTTTAAATCGCTTTTCTGACTTCAGCCAGATAGGGCCCTGACGGTTCACGTCGACTGTTTAGCATTTTAATCTTGTCTGTTTTCCATGTAACTCTGGGCTAGCTATTATTTCATGAACATAATGTGCTTTCCTATTCCAGAGCCGTAACAAAACCACTGGAAAACAAAGGAAGTCATGGTGTCCTGGTTATGCTACACAATGATGAAATCAGCATGGAATGCTCCACTTCTCCTTCACTCACTCCATCTTTCTCATTGCAGCTTTCACTAGACAGAAACAAAACTCAGAGCAGCACAGGATTCAGGAAGAACAAAAATGAAAGTGAAAACATATTTGCTCTGTTCACAGTGAAAACAGAAATCTGCTCTTTATAAATGCTTTCATGATATTGTTACACCTACCACACAAAGGAAATTTTTACCTGATGCAAGCAGATCTCCATCGCTTAGTTGGTAAGGTGTAAGAAGTCACACAACACCAGGTTATAGTCCAACAGCTTTATTTGAAATCACAAGCTTTCGGAGCATGAACTCTTGGTATCTGCAATCTCCTGGTAAAAATGTAAAACTATGTCTAACAGACAAATGATTGACTCTTCTTTGGGGGCAGAATGGTAAGCAGGGTCTCTTTGGAGTCAATTTGGATCCAAGACCTGGTGATGGGAGATTGGAATGAGTCGATCCTCTGTTAGGCTCAATAACTTGATATCTGAGTTGGGCAGGTCCACAGTATTACGGGAAGCTGTTGATTGGCCATCTATTCTGGCTCATTGATGGCACCTGGAGTTGTCAGCAAGGTTGCAATTGTTCTTACTTGGCTCCAGGTAATCCTGCAAACCAGTGCATTAATGGTTAGGGTGGTCCTAACTGGACAAACAGCAGGGAGCTTACCAGTGCTCTGTCCTAACAGCAACAGTACTTTATTCTGAGGTGGTTCTATGACAATGGGAAATCTTCTGGAGAACAGGAGTGGAATTCAGGCAGGGAATCTTTAAAAAAAAATTCATTTATGGGATGTGGGTGTCACTGGCAAGGCCAGCATTTATTGCCCATCCCTAATTGCCCTTGAGAAGTTGGTGGTGAGCCACCTTCTTGAACCGCTGCAGTCCGTGTGGTGAAGGTACTCCGACATGCTGTTAGGGAGGGAGTTCCAAGATTTTGAAGGATCGGCCGATATACTTCTAAGTCAGGATGGTGTGTGACTTGGAGAGGAACTTGGAGGTGGTAGTGTTCCCATGCACCTGCTGCCCTTGTCCTTCTAGGTGGAAGAGGTCGTGGGTTTCAGAGGTGCTGTCAAAGAAGACTCCAGGATGGTGTATTGCCTCCCTGGTGCAAGGGTCAAGGATGTCTGAGTGGCTGCAGAACATCTTGGAAGGAGAGGGTGAACAGCCAGTTGTTGTGGTACATATAGGCACCAACGATATAGGTAAAAAGCGGGATGAGGTCCTAAAAGCAGAATATAGGGAGTTAGGAGGTAAATTTAAAAAAATAAGACCTCAAAGGTAGTAATCTCAAGATTGCTACCAGTGCCACGTGCTAGTCAGAGTAGAAACAGAAGGATATTTCAGATGAATATGTGGCTAGAGGAATGGTGCAAGGGGGAGGGATTCAAGTTCCTGGGACATTTGAACCGGTTCTGGGGGAGGTGGGACCAGTTCAAACCGGACGGTTTGTACCTGGGCAGGGCTAGAACTGATGTCCTAGGGGGAGTGTTTGCTAGTGCTCTGGGGGAGGGTTTAAACTAAAATGGCAGGGGGTTGGGAACCTGAGCAGGGAGACAGAGGAAAGGGAAACAAGGATAAAAGCAAAAGATAGGAAGGAGAAAAACAAAAGTGGCAGTCGGAGAAATCAACAGTTTAAATCAAACGTGGCCACAGTAAATAATAATTCTAATAGGTCTAAGAGCGTTAAAAAAACAAGCCTGAAGGCTTTGTGTCTTAATGCGAGGAGCATTCGTAATAAGGTGGATGAATTAGCTGCGCAAATAGAGGTAAACGAATATGATTTGGTTGGGATTACGGAAACGTGGCTCAAGGATGGCCAAGGCTGGGAACTCAACATCCAGAGGTATTCGATATTCAGGAAAGATAGGCAAAAAGGAAAGGGAGGTGGGGTAGCATTACTGGTTAAAGAAGGGATTAACACAATTGTAAGGAAGGATATTAGCTCTGATGATGTGGAATCTGTATGGGTAGAATTGAGAAATACTAAGGGGCAGAAAATGTTAGTGGGAGTGGTGTATAGACCTCCAAACAGTAAGGCGGAGGTTGTGGATGGCATTAAAAGGGAAATTGAAGAAGCGTGCAATAAAGGCACAGCAGTCATCATGGGTGACTTTAATCTACATATAGATTGGGCTAACCAAATTAGTAACAATACTGTGGAGGAGGAATTCCTGGAGTGTTTACGGGATGGTTTCCTGGACCAATATGTCGAAGAACCAAACAGAGATCAGGCCATCTTAGACTGGGTATTATGTAACGAGAAAGGATTAATTAGCAATCTTGTTGTATGAGGCCCCTTGAGTCGGAGCGATCATAATATGATCGAATCCTTCATTTAAGATGGAGAATGAAGTAGTTGACTCAGAGACTAGGGTCCTAAATTTAAATAAAGGAAACTACGATGGTCTGAGGAGCGAGTTGGGTAGGATTGATTGGGGAATGTCACTCAAAGGGTTGACGGTGGATAGGCAATGGCAAACATTCAAAGACCGAATGGATGAACTACAGAATTTGTTCATCCCAGTTTGGCATAAAAATAAAACAAAAAAGATGACTCAACCGTGGCTAACAAGGGAAATTAGGGATAGCATAAGATCCAAGGAGAGGACATATAAATTGGCCAGAAAAAGCAATAATCCTGAGGATTGGGAGCAGTTTAGGATTCAACAAAGGAGGACAAAGGGATTAATTAAGAAGGGGAAAATAGAATATGAGAGTAAGCTTGCAGTGAACATAAAAACTGACTGTAAAAGCTTTTATAGATATGTGAAGAGAAAAAGATTGGTGAAGTCAAGCATAGGTCCCTTGCAGTCAGAATCAGGGGAATTTATAATGGGGAACAAAGAAATGGCAGACCAATTAAATACATATTTTGGTTCTGTCTTCACAAAGGAGGACACAAATAACCTCCCAGAGATGCCGGGGAACATAGGGTCTGATGAAAGGGTGGAACTGAAAGAAATCAGTATTTGTAGGGAAATGGTGTTAGGAAAATTGATGGGACTGAATGCCGATAAATCCCCAGGGCCTGATAATCTACATCCTAGGGTACTTAAGGAAGTGGCCCTAGAAATAGTAGATGCATTGCTGGTCATCTTCCAGAACTCGATAGACTCTGGAATAGTACCCATGCATTGGAGGGTGGCTAATGTTACCCCACTATTCAAAAAAGGTGGTAGAGAAAAAGTGGGGAATTTTATAGACCGGTAAGCCTGACATCAGTAATGGGGAAAATGCTAGAGTCTATTACAAAAGATGTAATAGCAGAGCACTTGCAAAGCAGCGACAGGATCGGACAAAGTCAACATGGATTTACAAAAGGTAAATCGTACTTGACTAATCTACTGGAATTTTTTGAGGATGTAACTGGTAAAATAGATAAGGGAGAACCAGTGGATGTGGTGTATTTGGACTTTCAGAAGGCTTTCGATAAGGTCCCGCATAAGAGATTAGCGTGCAAAATTAAGGCACATGGGATTGGGGGCAAGGTATTGACTTGGATAGAGAACTGGTTGGCGGATAGAAAGCAGAGCTGGAATAAACGGGTCATTTTCCGAGTGGCAGGCAGTGACTAGTGGGGTACCGCAAGGATTGGTCCTAGGACCCCAGCTGTTCACAATACACATTGGGGCAGAAATTCCTTCCCAAACGCGTGAGTACGGAAGGGGTACTCACGCGTCTGGCCGGAGGAAATGCCGGTTTTCAGCATGCACAGCGCATGCGCTGAAAACCGGCATTTCCTCTCCTCTAACCCAAGAGGTGAAGAGGCTAGCGCGTGCGCTGTAGGGGGCAGCGCGTGCGTCTTGCATTTCCTCTGTTTTGGGGGATTTGCGCATGTGTAAAGGCCTCCGGTCTTTACGCTTGTAAAAAGCACACATGTATTTATTTTTACAGGTAAGTGGTGTTTTAGTGCAATTTATATTTAAAAAAAAAAAAAATTTCCACAGGTTTATTATTTTAAAGAATCTACAATAAGGTAAGTTTAGTTTTAGACCCTTTTTATTAAAAATTTATTTTTTTCAAAAAAAAAATTATTGTTTAAATTATTTTTTTAAACTTATTTATACTTAATTTAATGATTGGGATGTTTTTTAAAATTTTATTTAAAGTTTAAGTAGTGTTTTGGGGTGCAGTACTTCTCATGAGTTTGACAGTTCTTACACTCAAACTTATGAATGAAGTTTCCCCTCCCCTGATTGGCTGAACAGTGCTCACCTGATCCCAGCCGGCACATCGCACTAACTACGCCACTGGGTCAGGTTAGCACAGCGCGCCGACATCAGAACCTGGCCACTAAAAGGAAATCCACTGCGGGCTAGGTTTCAGATGTCGGCGCGCAGGGTGAGCGTACATCGGGGGCTTGCACGCGCGGCAAGCCCCCGACACCAAGTTCTGGGCCATTAATGATCTAGACGAGGGAATTGGATGTAATATCTCCAAATTTGCAGATGACACAAAGCTGGGTGGGAGTGTATGCTGTGAGGAGGATGTTGTGAAACTCCAGTACGATTTGGACAGGTTGGGTGATTGGGCAGAAACATGGCAAATGCACTATAATGTGGATAAATGTGAGGTTATCCACTTTGGTGGCAAAAACAGGAAGGCAGATTATTATTTGAATGGCAATAGATTGGGAGAAGGGGAAGTGCAAAGAGACCTGGGTGTTCTTGTGCACCAGTCGCTGAAGGTAAGCATGCAGGTGCAGCAGGCGGTTAAGAAGGCAAATGGTATGTTGGCCTTCGTAGCAAGAGGGTTCGAGTACAGGAACAAGGATGTCGTGCTGCAGTTGTACAGGGCCTTGGTGAGACCGCACCTTGAGTATTGTGTGCAGTTTTGGTCACCTTATCTGAGGAAGGACGTTCTTGCCATGGAAGGAGTGCAGCGAAGATTCACCAGGCTGATACCTGGGATGGCAGGAATGACGTATGAGGAGAGATTGTGTCGATTGGGCTTATACTCACTGGGGTTTAGAAGATTGAGAGGGGATCTCATCGAAACCTATAAAATTCTGTCAGGCCTGGACAGACTAGATGCTGGAAGGATGTTTCTGATGGCCGGGGAGTCCAGAGCCAGAGGTCATAGTCTAAGGATAAGGGGTAAGCCATTTAGGACTGAAATGAGGAAGAATTTCTTCACCCAGAGAGTGGTAAACCTGTGGAATTCTCTGCCACAGAGGGCGGTGGAGGCCAGTTCATTAAATATATTCAAGAAGGAGTTGGATATATTTCTTAAGGTTAAAGGGATCAAGGGATATGGGGAGAAGGCAGGGACAGGGTACTGAATTTGGATGATCAGCCATGATCTCATTGAATGGTGGAGCAGGCTCGAGGGGCCGAATGGCCTACTCCTGCTCCTATCTTCTTTGTTTCTAAGCCTTGGCGAGTTGCTGCAGTGCATCTTGTAGATGGTACACACTGCAGCCATGGTGCGCCGGTGGTGGAGGGAGCGAATGTTTAAGGTGGTGGATAGGATGCCAATCAAGCGGGCTGCTTTGTCCTGGATGGTGTCGAGCTTCTTGAGTATTGTTGGAGCTGCACTTATCCAGGCAAGTGGAGAGTATTCCATCACACTCCTTACTTGTGCCTTGCAGATGGTGGAAAGGCTTTGGGGAGTCAGGAGGTGAGACACTCGCCGCAGAATTCTTAGCCCCTGACCTGCTCTTGTTGCCACAGTATTTGTGGCTGGTTCAGTTAAGTTTCTCATCAATGGTGACCCCCAGGATGTTGATGGTAGGGGATTCGGCGGTGGTAATGCCGTTGAATGTCAAGGGGCGGTGGTTAGGCTCTCTTGTTGAAGATAATCATTGCCTGGCACTTGTGTGGCGCGAATGTTACCTGCCACTTATCAGCCCAAGCTTGAACGTCGTCCAGGTCTTGTTGCATGTGGGCATGGACTACTTCATTATCTGAGGAGTTGTGAATGGCACTGAACACTGGGCAGTCATCAGCGAACATTCCCATTTCTGACCTTATGTTGGAAGGAAGGCCATTGATGAAGCAGCTGAAGATGATTGGGCCTAGGACACTGCCCTGAGGAACTCCTGCAGCGATGTCCTGGGTCTGTGATGATTGACCTTCAACCACCACAACCATTTTCCTTTTGTGCTAGATATGACTCCAGCCAGTGAAGTGTTTTTCCCCTGATTCCCATTGACTTCAGTTTTACTAGGGCTCCTTGATGCCACACTCGGTCAAATGCTGCTTTGATGTCACGGGCAGTCACTCTCACCTCACTTCTGGAATTCAGCTCCTTTGTCCATGTTTGGACCAAGGCTGTAATGAGGTCAAGAGCAGAGTGGTCTTGACAGAACCCAAACTGGGCATTAGTGAGCGGGTTATTGATGAGTAAGTGCCGCTTGATAGCACTGTCAACGACATCTTCCATCACTTTGCTGATGATTGAGAGTAGACTGATGGGGCGGTAATTAGCCAGATTGGATTTGTCCTGCTTTTTGTGGACAGGACATACCTGGGCAGTTTTCCAGTCGGATAGGCGCCAGTGTTGTAACTGTACTGGAACAGCTTGGCTAGAGGCGCGGCTAGTTCTGGAGCACAAGTCTTCAGCACGATATTGTCGGGGCCCATAGCCTTTGCTGTATCCAGTGCGCTCAGCCATTTCTTGATATCACGTGGAGTGAATCAAATTGGCTGAAGACTGGCTTCTGTGATGGTGGGGACCTCAGGAGAAGGCCGATATGGATCATTCACTCGGCACTTCTGGCTGAAGATGGTTGCAAACATTTCAGCCTTGTCTTTTGCACTCATGTGCTGGGCTCCACCATCATTCAGGTTGGGGATATTCATGAAGCCTCCTCCTCCCATTAGTTGTTCAATGGTCCACCACCATTCACAACAATGTGGCAGGACTGCAGAGCTTTGATCTGATCCGTTGATTGTGGGATCACTTAGCCCTGTCTACAGCATGCTGCTTCCACTTTTTAGCATGCATGTAGTCCTGTACTGCAGCTTCCCCAGGTTGGCACCTCATTTTTAGGTATGCCTGGTGCTGCTCCTGTCACTCCTTATTGAACTAGGGTTGGTCTCCAGGCTTGATGGTAATGGTAGAGTGAGGTATATGCCAGGCCATGAGGTTACAGATTGTGGTGGAATATAATTCTGCTGCTGATGGCCCACAGCATCTCATGGATGTCCAGTTTTGAGCTGCTCGATCTGTTCTGAATCTATCCCATTTAGCACGGTGGTAGTGCCACACAACATGATGGAGGGTGTCCTCGGTGTGAAGACGGGACTTCGTCTCTGCAAGGACTGTGTGGTGGTCACTGCTACCAATACTGTCATGGACAGATGCATCTGTGACAGGTAGATTGGTGAGGACGAGATCAAGTAGGTTTTTCCCTCGTGTTGGTTCTCTCTCCACCTGTCGCAGGCCCAGACTGGCAGCTATATCCTTCAGGACTCGGCCAGTAGTGGTGCTACTGAGCCACTCTTGGTGATGGTGATGGACATTGAAGTCCCCCTTGCTACTCTCAGTGCTTCTCAACATGGAGGACTGATTCATCAGCTGAGGGCGGGCGGTAGGTGGTAATCAGCAGGAAGTTTCCTTGCCCATGCTTGACCTGAAGCCATGAGACTTCATGGGGTCCCAAGTCAATGTTGAGGACTCCTAGGGCCACTCCTTCCCACATGTATAGCCAGCCCTCGTGGGTCTGTCTTACCGGTGGGACAGGACATACCCAAGGATGGTGATGGAGGACATTGGCTGTAAGGTATGATTCTGTGAGTATGACTGTCAGGCTGTTGCTTGACTAGTCAGTGGGACAGCTCTCCCAATTTTGGCACAAGTCCCCAGATGTTGGTGAGGAGGACTTGGCAGTGTCGACTGGGCTGGGTGTGCTGTTATTTATAGCGGTTTGGTACAACTGAGTTGCTTGCTAGGCCATTTCAGAGGACAGTTAAGAGTCTCCATTGCTGTGGGTCTGGAGTCACAAAGGCCAGACCAGACCAGGTAAGGACGGCAGATTTCCTTCCCTGAAGGACATTAGTGAACCAGATGGATTTTTACGACGATCTGATAGTTTCATGGTCACCATTACTGCTACTGGTAATTATTCCAGATTTATTTCATTAACTGAATTTAAATTCCCCGGCTGCCATGGTGGGATTTGAACTCTCTATAGATCAGGCCTCTGGATTATTAACCTGGTGACATTACCACTATGTTACCACGCTCTATCAATTTAAACACATGCAGACATGGTATAGTGTGATTCTGGTATTTTTGGATGGGATTGCACTATGTTCTGATCCCCTATCTGGAGTAGCTGTAAAGGTAAGCTTCATGTGTGAAGGGGCTTTGTGTATAATTTTTTAGTTTCATGGTGTCTTTTTACTGATGTTTGTTTGGGTGGGGAGGGGAGGTTGGGTCTACTGATCGCTTTTTTAAATGTTTGGTATCAGAACAAAGGTATTCAGATGAAAACAATATGAGCTGAAACTTATCTGAAAAATCATCAGAGTGCTCATTCTAACTGGAGCACTTAAGACTTCAGTAGAACAGGAAGAGCTTAAAAAAGGACATGTAAAGGGGTTCTTACATTACAAACTTACACTAGAGCTCAAAGTATTTACATGCAAGCTATTATGGTAGTTGTCAAGTCCATTTAAAATTAATGTTCAAGGTTTGTTTTAAAGCACCCCAATTTCATGGCAAGGGTAGTGCAAGATAAAAGACACACAAGGGAGATCAGGGAACACCAAAGCTGGGCTGTTTGCAATTGCCATTATGAGACAAACCATATCTGAGTGGCCATGACTGAGGAACTTCCTCCATAATCTCTGGGTCAGCATTGAGCCAGTTGAAAGTCGTGCCACCGGCTGCAAGATCACCTGCAGCCAAGTTGCATCCTTAGGACGCATCCTTAGGACGCAACTGCCGAGATCGTGACCACTCAACTTTTCTGCCTCTGTCTCCTTCCAGGCTAGCAGCAGGATCAGCCAATGCGTTGTCAACTCCATATTCACTGAACTGCAGCAGGAGCATGACACGGTGGCCTGATGTAACCGCACTACTCAATTTCTCAAAATACAAGGGATCTTTGATGATGGCCATGTGGCCAACCAGGAATCGGGCTCCTGCTCCTCCTCCTCTGCCCTCGCCATTTGCTCCTCCTCACTTGTGACTCAGTGGGTGCTACCTCAAGCTCACGAACTGCATCCTCCAGGATGTGTGCAGAGAGGTGCAGGGTGCTGTCTTGTTCTGGACCACTGGGAATGCTGGAAGGCTTCTCTTCTCGGCCTACAATGACAGAAAAGGAACAAATGTTAGAATGTTGACTGCAAGTGACACATTTAAACAGAGCTTGCAGTGCAAGATAATTTATGTGGTGTTTGTAAGCCTGTGCGGAAGTGAGTGAGAAGTAGGAAAAGGCCTAAGACCAGGATGGTGCCAGCTTGGAGCTTGAACAAATATGAAATTGCATTCTGATGGAAACTCACAATCATAAAACTGGTACAATGTGTTGCTGGGGAAAGGGGAGCAGAAAATGTTGGATATGTGTTACTCTGAATGCCTTACATTTACATCAGGATACATTTCTTGATGATCATCATTTTAATGAAGGGCAAAGAGAAAGTTGTATTCTCCAATAATAATTGGTTACATATTGTGTGCTTATGCTATCCATTGTATTTGTTTGAAAATAAACACTTAAAACCGCCTTCATGTCCATTAGGATATACAGGAGAAGGAAAATAAAACAGCAATTCTTTTCTTGCAACCACAATATAATGTCACAATATACTCTAATAGAATGCAATGGAATAAATCATTATAGCGTCAATCTGGATGAGTGCAGCTCTACCAACACTCAAGAAACTCCACACCATCCAGGACAAAGCAGCCCGCTTGATTGGCACCCCATCTGTTGTGTATGTACCTTTAAGGGAATAACTGTCTTAGACTGCAGTACCGGCAGTCACCACCCCTGTATAAAAGGCCCTAGCAGGCTTCTGTAGTTTCAGTTTCAAGCTGCCTCTTGTTCAGTAAAGTACCTGTTAAACTGTTCTCCCGAAGTCCGTGTATTATTGAGGCGCGGACTTTACAGTGGCGACGAGTAAGTTCGAACTCACCTGCAGTGTGGCATCATCTCACGGGGATCTCGCCTGAAAGGAAGGTCCTGGAAGGTCGTAGTCTGAGCAACGGGCGTCGACCGAGGGCAACCGCCCAAAGAATCCATCAGTGTTTGGAGAATTGCGGGAGAGACTGTGGTTCCAGCGAATCGTGCTGGTAGCAGGTAGCGCGCTGACCCTTCCGGACTGCGGCGGGCTCACGCTCGATTGAGTGGCTCTACAAATCGGGCCGCGCAGCGTCGCCAGGAAAAGAAAACAAGAGAGGGTGGAGCGCACAGGGCGCGGTCAGTGCTCGAGAACAGGACAGTGGAGAGAAACTAAACGAGGGGGGGGGAAGGAAAGCGAGGCGCGCCGAAGCTGCGGGTCACCGCCATTACCCCGTAGAACGCTAGGAGCAGTGTGGCAGTAAGGGGAAGAAGCAAAAGCGCGGGAGGTGCCATTTTATTCCATTGGGGAAGAAGCAAAAGCGCGGGAGGCGCCATTTTAAATCACCCAAGATGCCGAAAAGTAGCAGTATCACTGCTTTCGACAACAAGGTAGAAGACTGGACCACGTATGTAGAAAGAATTGAAGTGTACTGCAAGGCAAATGAGGTGGCCGATGGAACGAGGGCGTCGGTATTATTAAATCTGATGGGTGCAAATACGTACGGCCTATTGCGGAATTTAATTACCCCAGCTAAACCAATGGAGAAAAGCTTTGAGGAGATTGTTCATATCTTACAGGAACACCTAAGCCCTACACCACTGCTGATAGCAGAAAGATTCAAGTTCCATAAAAGAAACCAGCACAAAGATGAGAGCAATGCTGACTATCTTACGGAACTACGCAAGTTATCGAAGCACTGCCAGTTCGGAGCAGGACTGGCAGACACCTTACGGGATAAGTTTGTCTGTGGGCTCCAGAGTGAAGGAACCCAGAAATGACTACTTTCAAAAAAGGACCTGACGCTGGAACGGGCTTTCAGCATGGCAGTATCCTGCGAGGCAGCAGCACGGGGAGCTGCGGAAATGCAACAGAAACCACAAGAATACAGCGCTAACGAAATGGCGTATGGAGCCGAAAAGTGCTATCGCTGCGGCAGAACAACCCATGGGCAGAAGGACTGCTGGTTTGGAGACAAAATATGCAGGCAATGCGGGAAGATGGGACATATAGCAAGAGTCTGCAGGTCAGGAAAGAAGACCAACACGACAAGAACTACTAAGGAACAGTACAGGAAAGTAAAGAAACTGACAGATAGTAGATCAGGAGAGTGATAAGGACTCCGGGAGCAGGCGACTAAGTTGTTTAAAGCTACACAACGTGATCGCAAAAGAAGATCACCGAACCATTTGGGTCACCCTCATGATAGCAGGGTCCCCAGTGAAAATGGAATTGGACACAGGATCAGCCCTAACTGTCATGAATTGACGAGACTATGAGCGGCTATTCTCACACATACCCTTAAAGGACACGTCCATTGTATTGAAGACATACACGGGGCAAAAGGTCTACCCCAGAGGAAAAATAAGGGTGCCAGTTGAGTATAACGGCAAGGAAACACAGAAACTATACATGTATATACTACGAGATGGAGGACCACCATTATTGGGACGTGAATGGATCCGAAGACTACAATTGGATTGGCATTCCATTCTGGCACTAACTGTGACTGACAAAAAAGATGATGACGTCGCACCTGGACGTCTGTCACAAATTCTATCTGACGCAGAAGAGATGTTCCAACAAGGACTTGGGACTCTAAAAGGAGTAAAGGCAACCATAAAGATTGAGGATAACGCAACCCCAAAATTTTTCAAGGCCAGACCGGTGCCATACGCGATACGCCCAGCTGTGGAAGCTGAACTGGAGAGTCTGGAGCGTTCGGGGGTGCTGTCTAAGGTGGACTGGAGCGAGTGGGCCACACCCATCGTTCCTGTAATGAAGAAAGCATTGAGCAGCACGCCTGGGGAGCCAAGGAAGGTTTGCATCTGTGGGGACTTCAAGGTGACTGTGAACCCAATCCTGCACACAGTACAGTATCCGCTTCCGTGGATAGAAGATATTTTCGCCTCACTAGCTGGAGGGAAACGTTTTACAAAGATTGACCTGGCTCAAGCGTGTCTACAAATGGAGGTGGAAGAAGCATCTAGGAAATACCTCATGATAAACACTCACAAAGGCCTTTACCAGTACAATCGACTGGTATTTGGGGTAGCATCGGCCCCGGCTATGTGGCAGAGGGCAATGGAACAAGTCCTGCAAGGGATCCCGGGGACCCAGTGTTATTTGGACGACATCCTGGTTACGGGCGAAAATGACAATGAGCACCTTGCCAACCTGGAACAGGTGCTCACGAGATTGCAGGAATATGGGCTACGAGCCAACCGTCCCAAATGCGGGTTCTTCAGGAGACAAATCTCGTATTGTGGCCACATGATTGATGAGGAAGGGTTGCATAATTCGCCGGACTAGATTGAGGCTGTCGTCAAGGCTCCAGCACCAGAAAATGTGTCGCAACTGAGGTCGTTCCTCGGGTTGGTGAACTACTACCATAAGTTCTTGTCGAATTTATCTACAATTCTGCACCCACTGAATGCCCTCCTTCGAGCTGGTGTAACATGGAAATGGAGTGATGAGTGTAAGCGTGCCTTTCAGGAATGTAAATGCCAAATCCCTTCAAAAGAAGTATTGGCCCACTACAACCCAACACTACCGATTCGGTTGGCATGTGATGCGTCACCTTACGGCATTGAAGCGGTGCTGTCACACAAATTCCGTGACGGTTCAGAGAGGCCAATAGCCTTTGCATCGCGCTCGCTAACCTCAGCCGAGCGTAACTACGCCCAGATTGACAGGGAGGCCCTCAGCCTGGTGTGGGGGGTGAAGAAGTTCAATCACTATCTGCACGGGCAGAAATTCACCCTACTGACTGATCATCAGCCCCTGGTCTCAATTTTTAACCCAAAGAAGGGCGTTCCGGTGATGACGGCGCAACGGCTGCAAAGATGGTCACTTTTTCTAGGGGCACATCAGTATGACATAGAGTACAAAGGTACGAACCAACAACATGGAAACGCTGATGGGCTGTCGCGCCTACCGTTTCCTACGGCGGAAGAAGCACCTGCAGTGGACCCTGTGGACATATTCCATGCGACCATAGTCGAATGTTTGCCTGTTACAAACGCAAGTATTGAGAAGGAAACCCGAAATGACCCGATACTCTCTCGGGTCTATGATTTGATGGTGAAGGGATGGCCAGCATATGGCGACTCACTGTTGCCAGCATTCTCGCCAAGGAGGGAACAGCTGTCAGTGGGCCGGGGAACCTTGATGTGTGGATCCCGAGTGGTAATTCCACCCAAGTTGAGAGATAGAGTACTCAATGAGCTTCACGAGGGTCATCTGGGAGGGGCAAAAATGAAGAGCCTAGCCAGGGCGTTTGTGTGGTGGCCGGGAATCGATAAAGAAATCGAGGATATGACCAAGAGATGCACAGGATGCCAGAAGGTCCAAAACGCTCCACCACAGGCCCCGCTACATCCATGGGAGTGGCCCTCATCTCCATGGCAACGGGTGCACATTGATTTCGCTGGTCCATTTATGGACTCAATGTTTCTAATCGCTGTGGACGCCCATTCGAAATGGCCAGAGGTCATTAAAATGTCCTTCACCACCACGGAGAAAACTATTGCAGTCCTAAGGACCATCTTCGCCAGGAATGGGTTGCCAGAACAGATCTGTTCCGACAATGGCCCACAGTTTGTGTCTGAGGATTTCCGGAGGTTCCTGAAGAATAATGAGGTGAAACATTACACATCTGCCCCATATCATCCAGCCACAAATGGATTGGCTGAGAGGTTTGTTCAGACCTTTAAAAAGGCCATAAAGGCAATGTATAATGGCGACATACCACTGCAACACAAGGTGGATAACTTTCTGTTTGCTTACCGGAATGCGACACATGCAGTAACCAACCAAACTCCAGCCGTACTGTTTTTCAACTGGAGACTAAGATGTTGCTTGGATTTGCTCAAACCAAACATAAGACGAGATGTTGAGGATAAGCAGTTCCAGCACATAAATGAGAAGCCAACCAGGAGCTTCAAGATAGGGCAACCAATCTTGGCCCGCGAATACCGAACAGAAAAATGGCAGCCAGGCACGATATGCACACAGCAGGGGCCACTAATGTACACAGTGGACGTTGGAGAGAGCATCATGAGATGCTATGCTGACCAGATTCTAGAGTCACAGGAACAAGCCAACCCTGTACCACAAACATGTGCACCTGGTAATGAGCCCGAAGTACAGATTGCGTCTACCTCAGAAGCAGGGGTATTGGAAGCTGCCGAACCAACCAATGACAATGAGCCAGAATTGACTCCACCGCCAGGACAGGATACTCGAGAAAGGCGCTATTCAGTCCGGATCAGGAAGCCTCCTCAAAGACTGAACTTATAAATGACTATTTCAGTTGATGTATATATTACTGAGGAAATTGTAATTGTAATTAGTTTTTATTTAGTTGTTAAATGAATGTTATGTACTGTTTATCTAAAAGGGGAGGAATTGTTGTGTATGCACCTTTAAGGGAATAACTGTCTTAGACTGCAGTACCGGCAGTCACCACCCCTGTATAAAAGGCCCTAGCAGGCTTCTGTAGTTTCAGTTTCAAGCTGCCTCTTGTTCAGTAAAGTACCTGTTAAACTGTTCTCCCGAAGTCCGTGTATTATTGAGGCGCGGACTTTACGCCATCCTTCACCGCCGTACCGTGGCTGCAGTGTGTACCATCTACAAGATGCACTGCAGCAACTCGCCAAGGTTTCTTCGGCAGCACCTCCCAAACCCGTGACCTCTTCCACCTAGAAGGACAAGGACAGCAGGCGCATGGGAACACCACCACCTCCAAGTTCCCCTCCAAGTCACACACCATCCTGATTTGGAAGTATATCGCCGATCCTTCATCGTCGCTGGGTCAAAATCCTGGAACTCCCTCCCTAACAGCACTGTGGGAGTACCTTCACCACACAGACTGCAGCGGTTCAAGAAGGCGGCTCACCACCACCTTCTCAAGGGGAACTAGGGATGGGCAATAAATGCTGACCTTGCCAGCGACACCTACATCCTAGGAACAAATTAAATAAATATGCTTTGAATGCAATGAACAGGTATTTTATTTTTTGTGCATTACATACTATCTAAAACCTACATCCCAGCTCTAAATTTAGTCGAAATTTGAGCTTCTGCTATACCAGTACACTAAAGATTAGATTATAGTAAATACATTTTTACTATTCCTGCAGTCCTATACTGATAAGAAATTTCTAGATATCCAGAGCTGACCTCCGACACAGCACATAGCACCTTATCTACACATCGAAGACACAATTCTAACTCTGCAATGCTTTATAAATCCTTTGAATTCACCATGTGCTACCCACATTTTAGAGTCAAAAGTAATTACCTGCAAGTCAACAACTCCATAAGATCGAGGTAGTTCTTATCTTTGCCAACTACAATAGATATTTTGGACAACTTGAGGCTTCACCGCACCACTGCTGAATAATCAGCAGGGGTATTTGGCTGGTGGGCTATGATATGACTTTCACTGCATGTACTTAGGCTAATATAGAACAGACCATTCAGGTTGTTGCTAACTGTGGTTTCCCACATGGCCATAAAGCAAAAATCTTTTCCAAAGGTAGCAGAGGGTGATCAAAACAGAAAAGCTTCAGAAAACCAAAATATTAAAATTGGGCAATATGTAGAAGTACAACTGGATACGACAACAACTTGTATTTATAGAGCGCCTTTAACATAGTAAAACGTCCCGAGGCGCTGCACAGGAGTATTATAAGACAAAAAATTTGACACCGAGCCACATAAAAAGAAATTAGGGCAGGTGACCAAAAGCTTGGTCAAAGAGGTAGGTTTTAAGGAGCATCTTAAAGGAGGAAAGAGAGGTAGCGAGGCGGAGAGGTTTAGGCAGGGGATTCCAGCGCTTAGGGCCCAGGCAACAGAAGGCACGGCCACCTATGGTTGAGCGATTATAATCAGGGATGCTCAAGAGGGCAGAATTAGAGGAGCGCAGATAGCTCGGGGGGTGGGGGGTTGTGGGGCAGAAGGAGATTACAGAGATAGGGAGGGGCGAGGCCCTGGAGGGATTTGAAAACAAGGATGAGAATTTTGAAATCGAGGCGCTGCTTAACCGGGAGCCAATGTAGGTCAGCGAGCACAAGGATTTAGGTGATATTTTTCACAATGATTGTCTTTCATCTGATGTCCAGGCAATTGATTAATCTGCTGAAATATGCCATTTACTGAATATGTACATGCTAGTGTTAAAAACCATGATTAAACTAACATATTGCACATTTTACTTCCCCGTACAGAAAATGATTACAAGAAGATTCCATCATTGGAAGCCAAGTCTGTAGTTTGTGAAGGTTGTAAGAGTATCTGACACTGTGAAGAGAATAAGAGAGGCGACCCTATATTTCTTGTACTGAAAAGGATGCCTGGATGGACTCAGGAATTGAGGTTTTATGGACTGCTGGAAAATAAAGAGGGTCACCGTAGGTGTCACGACAGAATGCCTTTTCAACACAGGCTCGGAGGTGACCAGTGCCAATGACAAATTCTTCAAGAAACATTTCAAGACAGATGGAGGTAAATTGCTGACTGACAGGGTCTTACATCTTTCATGGTTCAGAAATCCCCATATTGGGATTGCCTTTCAAGATCCTGAAAGGGAGGTTAGAGGGTCATTTGTGTCACCCACAGGAGCATCAGAGACTGATTGTAAATAATCTTAAGGAGCGTGCCTTATCTTGAGAGAACTCAGAAGATTGAAGGTCAGCCAGCATTGGAAGAAGGCTGACAGAAAAGGTGGTCCTCTGGAGTCATTCAAGATTCGTTTAGATGCTGAAATATGGGACAATAAGCTTCTACAGTAGGATAAGGTAGATGTGCTGAATGGCCTCCTTAACTGTACTTACTTTTCTTATCTCTGTTCCACAGGACTCAATGGCTCCTCTGTATCTCACCCAACTGACCATTCTTCACGTGAGCAAATTAATTAAGTTATTCATAGCATTTGTGTTACGGATGAGACGATAAACCCAGGCCTCGTCTGCTCTCTCAGGTGGACGTAAAAGATCCCACGGCACTATTTCGAAGAAGAGCAGGGGAGTTCTCCCCGGTGTCCTGGCCAATATTTATCCCTCAATCAACATCACTAAAACAGATTATCAAGGCATTATCACATTGCTGTTTGTGGGAGCTTGCTGTGCGCAAATTGGCGGCCGTGTTTCCTACATTACAACAGTGACGACACTTCAAAAGTCCTTCATTGGCTGTAAAGCGCTTTGGGACATCCTGAGGTTGTGGAAGGCGCTATATAAATACCAGGTTTCTTTTTACAACATTGATCACTTTGTGGTAATCCTATTCACCCTTTCAGTAGAGCAGAATACAGGAGGGATTCAGGCAGAAGAATATATGATGGCTATTTGAAGATGCCAATAGTAAGGTTCAGGGGTCAAAATCCACTTGAAATGAAAAGGCAGCACTGGACTTAGCAAAAAGTGCTTGCAACCCCAAAGAATGTTTAGCAGTTCCTGTAGATTCAGAATGATCTGCTACTGCTGGCCTGGCCAGGTCTTTAGCCTCATAGGCCACAATTCTGTCTCAATGGAGTTCTATTTAACCGATGATTATAGATGTTTTTGAAGAGGCCATGTAAAATCATCTGAATGTGGGGAGTTTGGAGATGGATAAATCCTTTAAAGGGTTGATCTGGAATGCACTGCCTGAAAGGGTGGTGGAGGCAGATTCAATCGTGGCTTTCAAAAGGGAGTTGGATAAGTACCTGAAGGAAAAACATTTGCAGGGCTACGGGGAAAGGACAGGGGAGTGAGTGGGAGTAGCTGAGGTGGTCTTGCAGAGAGCCGGTATGGGCTCACCGGGCCGAATGGCTTTATTCCATGCTGTAACCATTCTACGATTCTATTCTAAGGAGTAAATGCTGAAAGACCAAATCTGCGGAAAGAGTGGCAGCAGTTAGTGAGAGTGCTGGAGCTAGGTTAAAGCAGAAGGGAAGGAACTGCTCGAGACAAAGGAGCAAAGTGAAGGGGCAGAGAGAGGAGTTGCTGCAGAAATCTCTGGAGACTGAAATTGTTTTCAAGGTTCACATGAAAACTTATTGCAAAATAGTCACCTAACTTCAAACAACATAATTTAGTGGTTCGGGCATCACACTGCTATCACGTCGAAAATTATTCATACACAATTTTTTAAAATTTGGATTGTGTGACTCTTTAGGATGCATTTTACTAATATAAGAGCAGGCTTTGATCCTTTATCTCACTGCACTTATACTGTATGGATTTACAATGGCACTTGCAATATTTGGTCAATTAGGACATTCATATTTCCTCCATACTGGAAATTATTTTATGTATATCCACCATGGTGTAATCAGATTCACTGTTTGAGTATAACTTGCACCCATCACATTTCTCTGGGGTAACGCAAATAAATCACTTTCCAATATATCCTTCACCTTTTGTAATGTCCCAATCTCACTGTACAATCTGTAAATGTAGATGATCTACAAAATATTCATTATTGGTGATGTTTCCTTTATCTTCATTGCTAATGAGTTTTCCTACATCTTGATCAAGATACAGTATCTGAATTGAGCGGTGCGTACGTGTTTAGAAATAAAAACTCTGTATAATACATTTTTTTTTTATTAGAGATGCTTTTGGGTCAAACTTCTGAATGGGGAGGACTGTATTCCTCAGAGAAAAGAAATAAAATATCGTGTTTTTAAAAATAGGCATGTATATATCATTTATTATAATGTGACAGGAAAAGACCAGCATTAACTTAGACTAAAATATTCCAACATTTCAGAGTCCAACATATTTTGAGGTACAAATACATTTTCAGCAGAAACAAAAGCAGAAAATACACGGAGTGTCTTTGATTTTAACAGACAAGCTGGACCGCTTGTTACCAGGAGCTATTAATAGTGCAATATAATGTAACAGAGAAGTTTAAACATTCTAGTAAAATGAAAGCAATGACACAATTTGAAAAATAGTGATGCCATTAAATAGTTTTATTTTACATATCAAAGGTTAACACAAATTAGCTCAGGCAAAATCATTTGTTTACAGAACTTCCTCTAAAGATCTAAACTCTCAATCAGCTAATAATACACAGCAATGTACAATAGGCTACTTAACCTATAGACCCTTCTTCAATTGTGCCTCTGTTAACATCAGCCTGTCTGCTGCTGTGTATTCACTTTATATTAAATGAAAGATCTCAGGCCAATATTCTTTGTTTATTGCACTAACATGGGAGCGACTATACAATTGTTATGCCATAATTACCTGACACCACAATACGGGTAACAGCAACTCACTTGATAAATTTCAACTTATTATTCAACTGCATAATTAGTAGTGTATTGCATTTAACAAAGCAGGAATGTTTAGCAGAAGAGACCACCGCAATCCAACTCACCAGCCACAAAGCTGAAAAAAAATGACTCCACCTTCTAGACCTCAACTGCTTTCTATGCTAAACACTTAGCTCGGTTTCCTCTTGAATTTGCCAACACTACCCACCTCCATTGCCTCCCCGTGCTATCTGTTCTAATGTATAGTAACCAGGTGGTGCTGTAGCCAGTGCTGCCACTAGTTAAGGTCAGGGGGTTGCTTCCTGTCAAGGTCAGCAAAGGTGGAATGCCAGGATGCAGGCCTGCTTTGTTTGCTACACAGTTGTTAATAAAGTACTCGTGCTAATTCTAAGATATCGCCTCTTCGAGTTCTTGTTCCACTACATGGATTTATCACATAAAGTAGTTAAACCTGAAGTGCTGATTCACTTTCCTTCTTCGGAACTTGAGTCACTTTCCTCTATGTCAAATATATATTTGAGGGTTCAAATTATCTATACCTTTGACAGATTTAAAAAAAAATTTCATAAAATATAAGATTGTGAACAAATCAAAAGAATTTTGAATGAGACTGATTGGGATTCATAGGCCCATAGCAGTATAACTTTTACTATCAATAAATATCATATCATATTAATTGCATACTATAAGCACGACCACAGAACATAATCTGTGCCACAAATCCAAGAATTGCCCTGAAAATCCTTTCAATTCTTTATACACCATGGTCGTGCCACTGTTGGGTATAATTATTTCTTTTTCATCTTAAAATCCTTCACCTTTACTAAACCACGTCATGAATCTTGCCGGTGATTAACAACCCAAACTGCTGGAGAGCTTCTTCAATCTGATCTTTGATAATGTCCAATTATATGAAGAACAAGTCACCAGATGTGGATTAGAGTAGAATTCGCTTGGTTAATTCAGCAGACTTTGCAAAAACAGATCCTGGACATAGGCCACTCTCTCAGACTGTCTGCATAAAGCATAAAATAATGATTAAATTCTACATCCATATTGATATGTCCACCAATGTAAAATCAGTTTAATATTCTCCAGGATATAGTTTATCATGTCAGAACATACAAATATTAGCTAAAGAAATTATAATCAAGGATCCCCAACCTCAATTTCCCAAATTGGTTACCAGTTGAAAAGGTACATTTGAAAAAAAAATTATTTGTACGTTTCATTTATACAAATTTTTGAGAGATGTTGATGATGGAGGTAATGGAACATATTTCCACTTTGCCCACCTAGTGTCTGCATCAGGCAGTTCCAGGTCAGTCGCAGCACAGTTCAATGTAGAGTAAATCTCTATCTACTCTGACCAACAAAATGCCTTAATCGCAATATGAACTTTCTATTCTTCACACCATCCTTTCAGAGTGGGACTCCCAATTAGCGGCAAATTATGAACAGTTTTCTGTATGGACTCACTCCACACACAAATTAATTGGTTCTAACCCACTGCACCACCCAATCCACCATTCGTGTCTTTATATTTAAACTAGAAAGACCTGGGCTCTCTCTGTAATCTCCTCCAGCCCTACAACCCGCCGAGATATCTGCGCTCCTCCAATTCTGGCCTCTTGAGCATCCCTGATTATAATTGTGCAACCACTGGTGGCTGTGCCTTTGTTGCCTAGGCCCTAAGCTCTGGAATTCCCTGCCTAAATCTTTCTGCTTTTCTACCTCTCTTTCCTCCTTTAAGACACTCCTTAAAACCTACCTCTTTGACCAAGCTTTTGGTCACCTGCCCTAATATCTCCTTATGTGACTCAGCATCAAATGTTGTTTGATAATCAATCGCTCCTGTGAAGCGCCTTGGAACGTTTTACTACGTTAAAGGTGCTATAGAAATACAAGTTGTTGTTGTTGAGCATGTTTTACACTGAGCAGAAAAGCTCTATCAATGGAATCTTTAGCATTTACAGGAAACTTTTTTTTATCCGGCACGAACGGGACTGACGTGGTGCCGGTTCATCAAAAATTCCGGATAACCGAAAGCTATAGTAAAAGATACGGAGCAACAAACCCTGTTGCTTAGCAACAGGTTCAGAACAATGGCCACAAGTTGCAAGCGTCTCTGTAGCTTAGCAACAGCTGCAGCCACACCCTTGCACAGCAACAGATCGAGGAAGGCAAGTAATAAAAGTTACCTGAACCTACTCCTGAATTTTGCCGGTTAACCGAGATTTCCGGTTATTTAGGTGCCGGTAAATCGAAAGTTTCCTGTACTAAGAACTTGGCTAAAATGATGCCAAGTAAAAATGTAAAGCCTTTAATGTCTCGTTCCTGTGTATTAAAAATCCATTAATAAGCTAATAAACCCATTAGGTGTCACTTTGTGAAAGCAGTTAGCATATCTGTCCTCTTCACCGTCACCTATTCTCTTTATTTTGGTTGCTCCCATAGTGTATCTCTCTTCCTGACCACAACAGGTCCGACAAAGTATTCCACCCAAACCTTCAAACTGCTTTCCTCTCTAAGGTGCCAACTAACCCGCTATGTTTTAAAAAAAAAAATACAATAGCAAAATGCTGCGGATGCTGGAAATCTGAAATAAAAACAGAAAATACTGGTCAGGCAGCATTTGTGGAGAGAGAAACAGAGTTAGCGTTTCAGGTTCTGATGAAAGGTCATCAACCTGAAACATTGGACCTGAAATTACGGTCGGAGGCTTCCCGCGGGCCAATGCCTCCGATCCGCAAGAAAAGTACACGCCTACCTGGTGCCTCCGTATCTTCAGACTCTTGCAGTCCCGGGCCTGCGGGCGTACGCCCTGCGTAAAGGCCCACATATCCCAGGGGTGCATGCGGTTCGCCAACGTCCCTGGGATCACGTGGGCCGGCCCAACCAATCAAAAAGTGGGATCCCTATTATGCTTCTGCGGATTCCATTTACGTACGGAATCCCCATGAGCATGAATAGGAATCACCTAAAAAACACACGTTCACACAACCTAAATAAATTACGTGTTTAAAATTAAAACATTTAAAACCAAAATTTAATTTTTTGAAAAATAAATGTAAACATTTTTTTTTAAAAGGGCCAAAAATAACCTAAACTAATTTTAAAGATTTTTGAATGTTTAAACGATTTAAAAAATGTTATTTTAATATTTATTTAAACCCTTACGCTGGTAAAAGGCGGCCCTGCGCCTGCTTTTACCAGGCGTAAGGGTTTTGTGGGTGTTCGCTGTGCAAATAGCCCAACTCTCCGCCAGCGAACATCCATTTCCTGCGCATGCGGATGATCGGGCAAGCTGAAACTGGACAGGTTGCAAGTTCCGGGTTTTCGCGCATGCGCAGCGCACACGGAAGCCCAGAACCTGCGGGGCAATTACGAGCACATACACTGCAGTCATGGGTCCCGTAAAATCCGGGCCATTAACTTGGTTTTTCTCTGCACAGGTGCTGCCTGACCTGCTGAGTATTTCCAGCATTGTATATATTTTTTTAAGTTTTGTTTTCACTTTCAATAAAGTATAACTAGTGTGAATGAAAACACATGGGAAGCAAATGTAGCGTTACCTTCAATCATAAACAGACAGCAACTTTCAGAGTACGCAACTGATTTTAACAGAGATGTGTTCCTTTTGGAACAACAACAGAAAATGCTGGAAACACTCAGCAGGCCAGGCTGCTTCCATCTCGATATTAATAATTAGCCACATAAGTTGCTCTGCAGGGTTCATTCAATTGCTCTGGATTTTAATTCATTCAGTGTCTTCTGATTTTAAAAATTCACATAAAATCTAGAAGGCTTGTGTTTTCCTTCGTTTTAGTGAAAAAGTAGAAATGAGTGTAAAGTGGGGGAACATTGCTTTAGGAAAATATACCCCCAAAAATCACCAAATTCAATCATTTGGTGTGCCTGGGTTACGTAATTTATCAAAACAAAACTGCTCCACTCCCAGATTATTTGTAAAAAAAACAATCTTACTCGTCAGCTGTAATTTAATATTTAGGATGTAAACACTGAGTGATGTGACATGGTTTTCATTGTTGGAGGGTTTCTCCAGTGATCCCAGTGGAAGCCTTGCTCGGTGGGAGTGCGGGTCAGAGAAGCAGTGCTGTAATGTTGTAGCTCTGTCCCCAGACCATGCTCCAGTTGAGTGAGACCATCCGCAGGGAATGCAGAATTGCTAAATTCACCCTTTGGTGAATTGAAAGGCTGTTAATGCGAAACCACCACCACCCCCCCCACCCCCGCACATTTTAGTATACCATGTTTAATTAAACCTTAACTTCTCGATATCTTCCTTATGACTGCTAGTTTACTATTTCCACAATCAGGACAAGATAAAGGAGATAATTTACGATTCTGTGCTCCCAGCTGAGAAGATGGTCAGAAAATCGCAAACAACGCACGTGTGACTTTACAATTGTAAAGTTACTCCCAGAGGCAGACAAAGCCCATAAGAGTAACACCATGACAACAGAAGTATCTATCACCAGCAGTCATAACTGTACTGGGATTTCATCTGCCATTGGTATTCTGGTCCTGATGAACATTAATTCTAGATGTTGCTGAATGACAGATTCCGGTGATGACCACGCAACAATCATTTTGGTGCTTAAAAATCATCACAGCCTTTTCTGACGAAAGCATTTTGTTGGAAGCAATTGAGCACGTAAGGGTTTTCGAAACAGAAAATTACAGGGTGGAAAATTGTCTGGGGGGCCCGTTTTCGGGCAGTGTGCGCCTTAACCAAAAGGCCGCCCCGAAACTTTGGCCTCGGGCCTCATGAACATTTTATACCCGAGCTACAGCCATGGGCAGCTTGCGCAGTTGAGGCGCATGAGCTTCAGGCCGCTTACCTCGCGGGCAGTGACTCGAAGATAAGTCCCGGGAGGAGGGGGGGATTGGTGCAGGCAACGGGGAGGGGCGATTATGATGACTGTGGAGTCCGGGGGTGGGAGAACTCCTGCTCCTCCTGGTTCCACACAAAGGTTTCTCAAAACCTTACTGTTAGTTTGTGAAGGCTGCTTAGACCAGAGTGGCTGCTTAAGAATCCCGGCCGAGGTATACCTGACGCCTGTCCCGCTTTCCGCAATTGAATTAAAACAGGTTTTAGGTCTCTCATTTACATATTTAAGGGAGCTAGGTGGTCAACTTTGGGTCGGGCAGTTTGCAGGTGTCCTTGGGGTGCAAAGTTGGTGCCCAAACATTGGGCCTCATTGTGCCCTTTTTATGCCCGTAAAACCACGGCAACCAGGTCCAATTTCTACCTCTGCATATTAAATAACTGTCCTTTAGAAGGTGCTACATAAACGGCAAGAAAAGTCACAGTAAAAAAATAACACATAATGAAAAGGATTGTCCCATGGAATGTATTACTTCAGCTGTCTGGATCTCTCCAGCTGGATGTTCCTAATGTAAGAATACATGGTTTGAGAAAATGCCACTTATCCCATCAAGTCCACCCCTACCACAGTCCAGTTACAAATTGTGATCCTGGAGGCCAAATGGCTTTTTCCGGTCCCTGACTTTTTAAATACCCCATCATGGACTCTACCCGCCCATTGGATCTACTGTGGGAAAGTTCTGCAAGAAAACTTCCTGATCCCCAAAGGTATCCTTACATCTGTACAATCCAAAGTAGCCCTACTGTCCTTTCTCCTAACAGTACAACAACCATGGTGCCCCTGGAGTGCTTGATCATTTTCTCCTATGCTGCCTTCTCTTGCCAAGATCAGAAACTCACTGATTTTTTTAAATACTTGTGTACTAATTGCAATCAGCATCTATTACATGTTATGAATTGGTTATAGTTCTGCATGCGGAGCTTTTCTGAAATATTCACATTCACAGGATGTGGGAGTCGCTGGCAAGACCGGCATTTATTGCCCATCCCTAATTGCCCTCGAGAATTGTGGTGAGGAGCCGCCTTCTTGAACTACTGCAGTCCATGTGCTGAAGGTACTCCCACAGTGACTTTGTTTTAGCGGTTTGGTACAACTGAGTGGCTTGCTGGGCCATTTCAGAGGGCAGTTAAGAGTCAACCACATTGCTGTGGGTCTAGAGTTACATATAGGCCAGACCGAGTAAGGGCGGTAGATTTCCTTTCCTAAAGGACATTAGTGAACTAGATGGGTTTTTATGACAGTAGTTTTCATGGTCACCATTACCGACGCTAGCTTTCATATTCCAGATTTATTTAGTTAACAGAATTTAAATTCCTCAGCTGCCAGTAGAGGCCAATTCATTAAATATATTCAAGAAGGAGTTGGATATACAGGAAACTTTGGTTTATCTGGAGGTTAACTGTCCGGAATGCTCGATCCACCGGCAAAATTCAGGAGTCGGTTCAGTAAGTTTTTTTTCTTTTCGTTGCTTTTTTTTCACCAGTCAGGCTCTGCAAGGTCTAGCTAAAGCTGTTGCTTAGCTACAGAGACGCTTGCAAGCTACGGCTGACTGTTTAGAAGCTGTTGAAGCAACAGGGTTTGTTGCTAGATACGGAGCTCAAAAGCTCCGTATGTTTTAACATTAGCGCTGGTTTGTCCGGCAGTTTTGATGGGACAGCAACAGCTCGGTCCCGTCGGTGCCGGATATCACAAAGTTTCCTGTATTTCTTAAGGCTAAAGGGATCAAGGGATATGGGGAGAAGGCAGGAACAGGGTACTGAATTTGGATGATCAGCCATGATCTCACTGAATGGCGGAGCAGGCTCGAGGGGTCGAATGGCCTACTCCTATCTTCTATGTTTCTATGCCATGGTGGGATTTGAACTTATTTGTCTCAGATTATTAGTCCAGGCCTCTGGATTACTTGTCCAGTAACATAACCACTATGCTAACGTTCCATTAATGGTTTAACTTTTTAAGCACGTTAATTCTTTATAGTAATATCTTTATTTTAATATGAATATTAACACGTCAGTGTGCAGACACTGTCATTGAACAGTATAATTTGTAGCTGAAGGGAAAAATGATTTGAAGTTAGTTTTTCTGTCATTTTTTGCACCTTGGGCCCTTTCTAAAGTTACAAACTGTTACAAATGATCGTTACAAAATCTAGTGCAAGCAGACTTTTATTCAGGGTGTGGATTATTATCATAATGCTCAACAGGTAGCTAGACAGAAAATTCATAGGCTTTAAGATAATGTGTGTGTGTGTGGGGGGGGGAATAATTAAACATGACAGTTTGATTTTGCACCAAAATCTGCAGAAAATTACAATTTTGGTAATGTTCAAAAAGGATAAGGATGTACATGGGCTTCTCTTCTGTTTCCGGAAAGCCTAAGGAATTCACTTCCCCCTGTGCAGAGGGTGGTATCTCAGAGCATTATTGATGGTGGAGTGGAATGCCATTGACTTCTATTTTATTTCATTTATCTGCATTATTTCTGGTTCGATACTGTCACAATACATCATTTCTGCCGCTGTGCAAGATTTTGGGGGCGCAAAAAAAAAATTGTACCTGGCTCAGACTGCACCAACTACAGGATTTTAGTATAATTTATATCGCACCTCTGATCGATCTGCTGCAACAGCGCGAGAGTTTAGAAACGTCTGCAAATTCTTTGAAAGCCACGATTTTGCAGAATTCCACAGGGCTTCCGCGGGTTGTGCAAAAATTGCAAGAGAAAGGTGAACGTGTCGAGACCGGGGCCCAGCATGTCACAGCTGAAAATAGATTTTTTTGTTGGGTGAAAAGAAAATCCAATCATCTAAAGCAATGCAATGCACTAAGTGGAGATTTGAAGAATCGTGCTCTTTTTCTCAGCTACATTTTTAAAAAAGCAAACCGCAATCACTTTTTGCTTCAATTGGCGTTTTCTGCCCAAGTTATCTTAATTTTCTTCGAACAGAATTGCAAGCCGAGGCGCGGCGATAAATAATTCATGCACAGGGGGGTTCTTTGTTGCACATGCCCCGATATTGCAAGCTGGAATGCTGACAGCTGTGTCAGGCCAAACGCTTGCACATCTGACATGACAAGCGACTAACAAGTTTCTTTTAGTTTTGTCGTGGAAAAAAACACAATTGCAGCGAGCACAAAAAAAAACCCCAAAAATGGTCCCTTTCTTTTTGCGCAAGTGTTTTGCCATTAGCTAATATCCGACCAGTAACCTCTGGTCATTTACGATCCTGCCCCACCCCCTTCATGCTTCACACATGCCTGGTCCTTCACGCCTGTCGACGGATCAATACCAGCAATTCTTGGAGAAATACGATGTATCCATGGCAACAAAGCCACATACTCTCTGTGGAAGCCAATGAGACCAGTAGTGAAATCTCAAGAGAATTTCAGCCTTACAAGGCAAGACATTTTTAGGTATAGGAAAGGCCACTCACAAAAAAAAGCATTAATTTTTTTTTGTTCGTTTCATATCAGTTCAGAACCTGATGGCTCCAAGTACACGACATTAAACAGACCTTTTATTTTGTTCCCTTGAAATCACTGTGCTGTTACACCGGTAGCACATAAAATGAAAGATTATGTTTTTTTAAAAAAAAGGAATACACACATTTTCCCCTCACTGCATCCTTCATTCAAAAATCACACTGCCGTTTACAGCTAGAGAAAAAGGAATGGAGAAATGTGCTGAAAGCCAGCAGCCACGCAGCCGTCAAACTCCCAAGGAATCTAGGTTGAGTGGAGTGCGCTGAAAGATAATCCTGCTGCCATGGGTCCAATCTGGGCTTGGAGATGACCTCGGGGACCTGACATGGATTTCAAACTGCACCCTTTCACTGAAAATTAAATCTCAGCAGCTCTCCTATGGGATGGATCGGGGGACTGTTTGCAGCTGCCCCCTGTCAGAGCTGGCTGCAAGATTTGGAAATCTCTTAGTTAGGTTGACAGGCCTCAGAGAGGATGAATCAAAAAAAATATGATGCATGAATCGGCACAGAGTACCCAGAAACTTGAGAACGCAAGCAAGGAAATGATCACACCGAAACCCAAACTGAATGCAGAATAGAGACTCAAAGGGGGAGTAGAATGGAGAATTGCAACAAAAAAGTTAAGAGATCTGAGTTTTCCTTTGAAAGACCAGAAGAATTATACATATATACATTCTAAATATGAAGCGACTGCTGTAGATTACTGCAGTCACAGGGACATGAAGATGTCAAGGTGCTCTCTGCTTCTGCAGCCATACAGCCTCATGTCATATTTGTCACTCGACATTTCACATCTATCTTTGAATGGCTTTCACCTGGACTGTCAGACTCCTCAAAGGCACATCCGTCAGGTACATCCTCAGGTTCTTGGTGCTTTGCCAGGTCTGAGCTGCTGTCACGCATGGCCACATTGACTGAAGCTGAAGAGAAAGATAAAACACTGAAACCACACCAATAAAAAATATTCAACATCTTTGCCAGTGGCGAATCTTAACTCTGAGGAATGTGGAGTGAAATAGGGATTGGTGTGTTACGCTCTGAGGAAACTTTTAAAATCAGAATCACAGCAAATATTGATAGACAATTAAAATATTCTAGCTATGGCTTTTCCACAGAGGAAAAGCAACAGACCAGGATTTGGAAATCTGTGTACATATAGACGCTACCATAACCATCAGTTTCTTTCATAGAAGAACAGTTGTATGATATCTAGGTAGGTTACATAAAATGTTAAATAACAGAAAACGCTGGAAAAACTCAGCAGGCCAGGCAGCATCTGTGGAGAGAGAAACAGAGTTAACGTTTCAGGTCGAAGACCTTTCGTCAGAACTGGAAAAAAAGCAGAAAATGGAACAGATTTTAGAGCATAAAATGTGGTCATTTTTGCTGTATTTTGCTCATCTTTGGCTTAGTCTTGCAATGTGCCAGAATGTGGCTGTGCCTCGGTTTGTATTTGTAACAGACACTCATAATGAGCACATTACATCACATACACGGCTGAAATTTGATGAAGTGTTAGACCTGCTCAATTCCAACTTTGGGATATTAAAAATTCAACTGATATTCAAAATTCTATTCTGACTATGAACTGATGTGATCAAGAGCAGTGATAAGCAATGTTCCCTCTAATTTGCGGTCTAAGTGGGCGGTCCCTTTAAATTGGCTGCGCGGCCACACGTGCTCGTTATTTTTACCAGCGGCAACAGCTGGTGAGCGGCCTGCGCGGGACCTCCCGATCAGTGCGCGGCTGCGCACCTTAGGGGGAACATCAGTAATAAGAGGCAGAAGCAAAGCCTTGGGCACATCATTATCTTAAAGGGGAATGGCATATTTTCGTACACAATCATAAAACACTGGAACCTTTTTACAGCTCATGTGGAAAATAGGTGTAAATATTTCGCCACATACGACAGGGGGAAGGAATTGCTCTGATCACTTTGTGTAGTGATGTGATAAACACATTCCTTTTGAATGTGATTGTGATGTTGCTACGCACAGTAACCAGAACAATTCTTCCCTACAGTTCTCTTTTCTAAGCATTCTAAATGGAATGAAGAATTAAATTGTGAGCAGTCATGTGTCGTGAGGTGCGTGTCACTATCAGCACTAAGATGAACCATTCATGTTTCATGGGCATTTCAGTACTGGGCTTTACCAATTAATATTATTTGAGAAAAAAGAAGTCCTACAGTCTGGAAAATCAGGCGCTGCCGCGTTTAACTCCTATCCGAATGACCAAATATGGTCTCAACTGACAACTGCTCACCACCTCTGAGCTAAAATGCTATGTGAAGCACTTTGCAGTGGCACAGTACAATGCTCCACGTCATGGGAATGAAAAAGCTAAGATGATTGGTTCTACACCATAGAAGTGAGTCGGGGAGCATTACTCTGCATCTAGTTCTGCTGTATGTGATACGAGAGTGATTGATGCCAGCACTGGGTGCTCAAAATGGAAGTGTTCCATTCCCCAGAACCGACAACCTTTAGCATAACAAATCACTAAGAAGAATATGCTTTTAAGAAGGCAGATGGAAAAAATATAGTAGCAGGACGTTATAATCATTTCGATTAAAGGAGCAAAGAGCCAAGAAAATTCAACATTTTTATTAACAGAAGCACAGGATTAATAAATTCTTAAGACTGTATGAGAATGTTAATACAGTATATATATTATATATATATAAAACCATAACCAATACAATGAAGGCCAGCGGCTACATGCGTCCTATCATCACAGGGACTCCAGTTAACAAGAGGACATCTACTACAGATTTAATGTGCAGCTGAGAAAAGTGTTTGGGAAGTAAGGCGAGTGTGACATGCAGCCATCGGGTGGGCTCTGCAAGGCACAGCATTAATAATGGATGGCTCTTAAAGTTTACAGTGGGTAGTGTGCAATAATGCCTGCCACCGTCAAACTTGGCCTGGCATACCCAGATGTACCCTAAAGCTTGCTGTTATGGTCAGTCATTAACAGCACAGAAGGAAGCCATTCGGCCCATCGAGTCCGTGCCGGTTCTCTGTAGAGCAATCCAGTCAGTCCCATTCCCCCGCTCTATCCCCGGAGCCCTGCAAGTTTATTTCCCTCAAGTGCCTATCCAGTCTCCCCTTGAAAACATTGAGGCCTAGAAATTCAGTGGGCCTTGCGCCCACTTAGCGCCTAAAGAGGTCTTTTGCGCCGGCGGGGTGGTAGCGCTGAAATTGAGTGCAGCGGTATTGGCGGCGGTAGCCGTTAGCGCTGCGCCGGGACCGATGACGTCATCGGTGTGCGCGGTGGCCCATAACGCCCCGAAATCGTGCCGATCCCCATATTTATTTGCGCCTGCCTCCTCCGAAGCGGGCGCAAACAGCGAACAGAAAACGGGGCCGTCCTGCTGCCATAGTGGGGCGCTTTAAAGCTGAAGGTGCAGCCGGCCGCTTTTTCGGCGGCCGCCTGCCCGCACCTCCTTCCCCGGCCTCCTCCACCCCCCCCGCGGCATTGCCGGCTGGTTTCCGTGGAGCCCGGCACTTCTCCGTTGTGCCGGGCTCTTTTGCCGGCACTCGCGATCGGGGCTCCGGCCGTTGCAGGCACCTCCCCCTTAAGAGAAGGGGGAGGCCTGCAGTACCGCAGCCTGCCTGCCGCATCGGGTGGCGCTGCGGCAACTAGCGCGCCGATATTCAGTTGCAGCGCCCCAAACGGAGGCGGGCACACCCTGGTATAGCGCCCGCTTCCGAATTGGGGCGCAGAAGACGAATATACGGCGTGCGCTAATGCCTCCCTGCCCAGCGCTAACTTTTGGGCGCGAGCGAGCTGCCCGCGCCCAAGTGAATTTCTAGGCCTGAGTGTCTCCGCTTCCACCACTTCCGTCGGCAGCAAGTTCCAGGTCCTCACCACTCGCTGCGTAAAAAAGTTTCCCCTCACATCTCCCCCGTATCTCTGGACCAAAATCTTAAATCTGTGTCTCCTAGTCCTTGTACCATCTAGTGGGAACAGCCTTTCCCCGTCTAGCCTATCCAAACCCGTCATAATCTTGTACACCTCTATCAAATCACCCTTCAACCTCCTTTGCTCTAATGAAAACAAATCCAGCTTCTCCAACCTGTCCTTGTAGCTAAGATCCCCCATCCCCAGAACCATTCTGTTAAATCTCCTCTGCACCCTCTCAAGGGCCTTCACATCCTTCCTAAAGTGTGGTGACCAGAATGGACGCAATACTCCAGTTGTGGCCTAATCAGCGCTTTATAAAGGTTCAGCAAAACTTCTCTACTTTTGTACTCCATACCTCTATTTATGAAACCCTAGAATATTTTGGTACACACACTACGTGGATGCAATGCAGCAACACACAGAGTAAGAAAGGATTTAAAACCTTTTGTTGTCACCTTCCAGTAGCGATCAACTGGATTAAATTACAATTCATTTAGTAGCGTTGATTAATAAGTCAGTGCGGAAGATTTCTTGTTTGCAGTTTGTAGTGAAATTGTTAGCATGTTCATTACACATTTAAAACTCTGTTACAAATACAGAACGGAAAAAACCCTCCCAGTATTATGGATGCTAACTATACCAGTTCTCTATACCATAAGCAAGACCACAGCAATATAGCCATTGTGTTAATATTGTACTTGCCAGTGTGTGGCAAACTCGTGAACTTTATTCATTTTAGACTATATACTATTGGTAAAAATACTTCTTCCATGACTACAGAGTATGCCTTGAATCACCAAAATAGCCTGCTACCAGCAGTTCACGTTATCCTAAATTTTTAAGTCTTGTGGCCAACGTTCCCCTAATTTTTTTTGGATGCGCTGCCCCTTTAAGGGGCTGCCGACCCATTCACAGTTTTGCGCATGCGGGAAATTTAACATTGGAAAAGCCGGTCCCGGCTGCGCAGCTTAGAGGGAACGTTGCTTGCGGCCTGTGATTTTTTTTGAGTACGCCCTGCAGTGCAAAACCTTGCTCGTCGGCAATGGATATTGGAAAATCTCTGACACACTGTTGCCGAACAAGGCTCCCTGCTGCCAACATGCACTCAGAACATTGACTCCCTTCAAGTAAACTCTGAAAACAGATTTCAATCCCAGGGCTTCACACCCATTAATAAATGTACACAACATACAGTAGCAAACTACAATATAAACATGATTATTGAACATTTAGGAAATAATCTAGTTAGGAAGGAGCTATCTCCGTTTATGGCAAAAATGAGCAAAACAAAATGCCACGGACTAATAATCGCTTTATTAGGAACATAACTAAAGACAATTATTTAATAAAGGTGACCAAGGTGTAAACTCTGCCGAACAGAATCTGATTTTGGATTCAACATAACAAAAAAGTACAGACAATATGGTGTAGTAATGCTATATTTATGTAATGACATATTCAGAGACTGAGGTAATACATTTTATAAAAGGCCTCCCTTGACTATAGCTCTTCCAACCGGTTCCTGCAGTCTCTCTCAATCCGATCGTATGTACAGGCATAGATTTGCAACTGAAAGCTTAAAACCTCACTTTTAAATGATCAGTTACCATTACACTGACATGGAAACAGAATTTGTTTCACAGAGTTGACATTAATGGTGACAAATTACACTACAGTGAATTAAAATGAATCTGCAGAAGGAAAACAATGTATTTGATCTCTTCAGAGTCGATTTTAAATGGGATCTACTATACTGGAGTGCATTAAAATGCAGAGAAGCAACTAAACAAATCCCTTCAGCTATTTAAAGAAGTAATTTCAAAATAAAGTGACAGTACAAACATAGTATAAAGATCTCCTAATTGGCGCAAGGTATTCTTAATGATTGATTTTCAACCTGTGGAGACCGACCACATCAGGTTTCCCCTTGCACCAGGAGCTGCTCTGTTGGTGTCAGGATTGGGGGTTTTCCCTAGAGAGATTTCTACAGGGTGGCCTGGAGGCTGGCTAGAGGCCGTCAAGCTGAGAAGCCTTGGTTGGGCACACAGCAGTATTCCCAATACAGATTTCACGAAGTAGGTCACTACCGATTGATAATCAGGCGAGTCTATGATCCCAATGCGCTGGATTTCCAAAAAGCCAATCCCTACTGAAACGGAAGACCTGAAACAGCAATTCTTCATGGGCTGGCGCATCTGTACTGAAATTCAAGATATGTCTACCAGGAAGATTTTACACTGTTAGAGATGTAATTTACACTGAAAGCATTCCCCTGTACTGTCCTTCTTTAAAGGATTCGAGACGGCGTGAGGTAAAACAGAAGTAAACTTGATAACAAACTTGCACCATCATCCCTTTTGTCTCTTAATCTCTCCTGCCTTCCATCCTATCACAGGCCTTCCCTTTTATTCTTTCCTGCCCTCCCCCCTTTTCCTGCCCCTACACTTGCTTAAAAACCTTTGGGGGGAATTTTGCCAGCCCAGGGGAGGCGGGACTGCCAAGAAAATGGCAGAAACTGGGAGCGAGTACCGAACCCGCTCCCAACTCGCCTCTGTGCCATCTTCCCGGGAGGCGGGTCCCCGAGTCGCGCAGGGACCCGTCTCCTCGAGGCAGGAAGGGGATTACAGCCATTTAACTGCCTGTTAACAGGCAGTTAAGAAGCTTATTCCCATTTTACCCCTGCAAGTGCAGGCTTCCTGACAGCTGTGATCCTTGCCAGGGTCAGCGAGGCGAGCAGTGGGTCTGCGGGGGTGAGAGGGATCAAAAAGTTCGCTGTGGAGGTGAGTGATGGGTGCAAGTGTGGAGAGGTAAGTATGAGAGGCGAGTGTAAAGTGTTAGAAAAAGTTTACTTACCTTTGTTTCTTCCTGCAGGCTTCAACCCTTGGGGATCTGGAGGTGCCTCATCTCAACGGCAGAGCTGACAGAATGGCTGCTGCATTCTCAGATGCAGCAGCCATCTGCTTTCTGCTGAGGAAAGAGATTTGGTGAGCCTTCAATACAAGGGCTCACCTTAGAACAGAGATTGTCAGTGTTTGACAGCTGCTGAAAGCTGTCAAACGCTGACAATTCATCTGTCAAAAATTTTTGACAGATGAAACGTCATACGCTGATGTCCTCCGTCACCGGCTTTCCCTCAATTGGCCTGCTAAGCCTGCAGGGCGGGCTTAACAAGGTCAATCAAGGGAAAATAGCATGGGTTGGCCGGACGTCGTTGGGGGGCAGGTCTAAAACCCGAAAACCAGCAGTCCCGCCCCAAACACGCCCCCATTGACAAAATCCAGCCTGTTAACTCTGTTTCTCTCTCCACAGATGCTGCCCGACCTGCTGAGTATTTACAGCATTTTCTATTTTTAGAACAAATAATACAAGAGTTTCGCAATTTGATTAGAGCTGAATAAGGAAAGAATTTCTTCAAAGGTTAACTTTTTCCAACAAGTGAGTTAAAATGCAACCAATCTGCATCTGTGCTGCAATGTATGCAAGACGCTTTTAGTTATCACAAATTACAGAAGGGTCATTCTATCAATCCTATCTTCGACCAATATGGGATCTAAACTGACAAGATGATATATTGCCATGGATCAAAATTTCCCCATGATTGGTGTTCTCAGTTCAGAAATAAAACCACTCAAAAGACTTGCGCCAATTTCCGACACCTCCTTCCTTCTTTGTACGTCAAATAAGCAGTGATACAGGTGCAGCACTGTGATTTAGATCGTGAATAACCATTACAGTGTTTTGTCAAGACTTCAGTAAAATTGTTCGTTTCAGTCACTGCAGTTACTCCAAACAATGAATGTAACAAAGTTAAATCGGAATCAAAATTCATATCTGCTAAAAACCAGCCATGATAAATTCCTTACTATAGCCTAAAGCTGGCCCGATGTGATATGCAGTCAGGCCTGTAAATGGACAAGCAGCCTGAATGCCTGAAACAGATGTAAGGCTGCTTAAATGTGCAAATCGGAGGCTGTAGGGCTCTGATGGCAAAAGTCAAAAAGGAAGGAGCTTACACTGTGCAAGCTCTGCCCAGCTGTACCAGGCCTTGTACAGCTTACTCACCAGTCCTTAAAGGGACCATTGGAGGCCGCTCAAAAAATAAAAGGCCAAAGAAATTGAAAGTTTTTATGAAGAGTGCTCCTTCTGGGCCCACAACAAAACATCAGCTCGCTACTTCTTGCACATCATTTTGTGAGGCCAGTTCATTATCATAACTATGCAGAGCATCAGATGCAGATTTGAATATGTGCAAGGAGCACACTAGTGGTAGAAGTAGCAAAGTGCATGTAAGTTATGCTAAAGGAAGTTATGCTAAACATTTATAAAACACTGGTTAGGCCTCAGCTGGAGTATTGGCCACGATTTTGCCAGCCCTCAGAGGGCGGGGGTTTGGAGGCGGGTCAGAGGTTAAATTCGTTTTGAGTGACGGCAGGTTCCAATCCCACCGTCAACCCGCCTCCAAACAGCTTTCCCAAGTGTTGGGCCCCCGAAGGATCCCGACACCTAGTGGGAGGAAGCGGATTAAAGGCAATTACCTGCTTATTAACAGGTACTTGCCAGTAATTTTCAGCCTGTTTTTGGATTTTCCCGCTCTGGGTTGGGTTTCCCGACGTCCAGACACCATGCCAGGTAAGTGTGGCGTGCTGTGAGTCTGCTGTAATGTTTGTGGAATGATGCAGAAGTGGTGTGAAGGATCCAATGTTGCACATGGTGAGTTTGTTGGGTACTGTATTTTTAAAACATTGACAGATTTCTTTATCTTACAAGTTTTTAAATCCAACTATATGTCCAGTGCCACCTCATTGAGAGAACCTCTCTCACCAGTGACAGATCACTTCTGTCACCTCACCTGCAGCTGCCATCTATTCCAGCCTATGGAGGGAGTCATTGGAGAGTCTGGGTGCAAGAGGTCACCTTTGTGCAGTGATTGCCAGTGTTTTCAGCACCTCAATGTCAAACACTTGAGAAATCAACTGTCAAAATAAAATTGTGCGCAGTCCCTTTAAGGAAACCAGCAGATGACGCGTCATCAAATGAAGTCATCAGACCCGCTTCCTGTTAATTGGCCGGCAAGCCCGTAGGGCAGATCTAACAAGGTCAATCAAGGTAAAACCACGTCTGTGGAGCGGGTGCAGCTGGGGGCGGGACTGGAAGCCAGAAACCAGCTGTCCCGCACCCAACCCAACACCGATGACAAAATCGTGGCCATTGTGTTCAATTTTGGGCACCACACTTTAGGAAGGATGCCAGAGCCTTGGAGAGGGTGCAGAAGAGATTTACTACAACTTTACCAGGGATGAGGGACTTCTGTTATGTGGAGAGACTAGAGAAGCTGGGATTGTTTTCCCAGCAGAGAAGGTTATGGGGAGATTTATAGAGGTGATCAACATTATGAAGGGTTTTGACAGAGTAAATAAGGAGAAACTGTTTCCAGTGGCAGGAGGTGTGGTGAGCAGAGGACACAGATTTAAGAGAATTGGCAAAAGAACCAGAGAGGAGATGAGGAGAACTTCTTTTTACGTAGCGAGTTATGATCTGGGATTCAATAGTAACTTTCTAAAGGGAATTGGATACATTCTTGAAAAGGAAAAATTTGCAGGGCTATGGGTGATGTGCCTCAATAATTCCGAGACTTGATGTTAGCGAAACAAAACAAGGCTTTTATTAACTTAGAAAGTAACACGTAAGAGAGAGAGGTATCTTCCTTCTGGAGACTGAGCCCAGACTGAGCTAGCTTACAAAAGGGGCCAGGTATGGGCAGAGCCCTACACACACAGCACATTCCAATAAACAATACAATGAGGACTGGGGGAAGGGAAATGACACTGAAACCGACCACAGTCACAGGCAGTGAAGAATGGAATATTTCATCACATTCACCCCTTCTATAGATTTAGTCTGTTCGGGGGTTTAATAGTCCTCTGCGACCGACGTGGCTGTTGTGGTGCCGCGGGTGTCGGCTGGGTGTCCCCGGTAGTCTCCTGGGTCTCTGCCGGGGGTGCCGCCAGGGTTGTTGAAGGGGTAGTTGGTGGGGGTGCCGTTGGTCGATGTTCTTCCGGGGGTGATGAAAGAGTAGTGGGTGGGTAAGAGTTGCTGTGATCGTTGTTGCTGCTATTGCCGTGGTTGTTGTCGATGCCGGCTGGGGCGACGTCTTTTATGGACACGGTGTCCTCCCTTCCGTCGGCGTGCCGGACATATGCGTATTGGGGGTTGGCGTGGAGTAGGTGTACTGGCTCCACGAGAGGGTCCGTCTTGTGGCCCCTCACATGCCTTCGCACGAGTACCGGACCTGGGGTGGAGAGCCATGACGGCATGGATACGCCCGAGGTGGATTTCCGGGGAAAGACAAACATTCGTTCATGAGGCGTGGCATTAGTGGCCGTACACAATAGCGACCGTATCGAATGGAGCACATCCGAGAGGACTTCCTGCCAGCGGGAGATAGGGAGGCCCTTGGTCCTTAGAGCTAGAGTGACTGCTTTCCATACTGTCCCGTTCTCTCGCTCCACTTGGCCGTTACCCCGGGGGTTGTAGCTGGTGGTACGGCTCGTGGCGATCCCCTTGGACAGCATGTACTGGCGTAGCTCTTCACTCATGAAGGATGCCCCCCTATCCGTATGGATGTAGCTCGGCATACTGAACAGGCAGAACAGGCTGTTGAGGCATTTAATGACCGTGGCGCTGGTCATGTCTGGGCAGGGTAAGGCGAATGGGAACCGGGAGTATTCGTCCACAATGTTCAGGAAGTAAACATTGCGGTCGACGGACGGGAGGGGGCCCTTGAAATCTAAGCTGAGCCGCTCAAAGGGCCGTGTAGCTTTGATTAAGTGGGCTCTATCTGGGCGGTAGAACCGAGGCTTGCACTCAGCGCAAGTGCGGCAGTTCCTGGTCAGGGACCGAACTTCCTCAATCGAGTAGGGTAAGTTACGGGACTTTATGAAGTGGAACAGCCGCGTGACCCCTGGGTGGCAGAGGTCGTTGTGGAGGGTCTGTAGCCGATCCCCGGTGGCGCTGGCACACATCCCTCGTGAGAGGGCGTCAGGGGATTCGTTAAGGGCCCCTGGCCGGTAAATGATGTCGTACTCGAAGGTGGAGAGCTCGATCCGCCACCTAAGAATCTTATCATTTTTAATCTTCCCCCTCTGTTTATTATTGAACATAAACGCTACCGACCGCTGGTCGGTAAGTAGGGTGAAGCGTTTGCCGGCTAGGTAGTGGCGCCAGTGGCGCACTGCCTCCACGATGGCTTGGGCCTCCTTTTCCACGGAGGAGTGTCTGATCTCGGGCCCTTGGAGGGTCCTCGAGAAGAAAGCTACGGGCCGCCCCGCCTGGTTGAGGGTGGCCGCCAAGGCGAAGTCAGACGCATCACTTTCCACTTGAAATGGAGTGTTCTCGTCCACTGCCTGTAGCGTGGCCCGCTCAATATCCTGCTTAATGCTTTTGAAGGCGGCGTGGGCCTCAGCAGAGAGCGGAAAAGAGGATGCTTTCAAGAGGGGGCGGGCTTTGTCGGAGTAGTTGGGGACCCATTGGGAATAATAAGAAAATAACCCCAGGCACCTTTTCAGGGCTTTGGGAGTGTTGGGCAGGGGCAGCTCCCGTAGGGGGCGCAATCGGTCGGGGTCTGGTCCGATTTCCCCATTCTCCACCACGCTGCCTAGTATGCAGAGGCGCGTGGTGTTGAAAATGCACTTGTCCTCGTTGTAGGTGAGGTTGAGTTTTTGTGCGGTTTCCAGGAACCTCTCGAGGTTCGAGTCGTGATCCTGCTGATTGTGGCCGCAGATGGTGACATTGTCGAGGTAGGGGAAGGTTGCCTGCAAGTGGTGGTCATTGACCATGCGGTCCATCTCCCTCTGAAAAACCGAGACCCCGTTCGTCACCCCAAAGGGGACTCTGAGGAATTGGTAGAGGCGTCCGTTCGCCTCGAAGGCGGTGTACGGGCGGTCCTCTGGTCTGATAGGGAGCTGGTGGTACGCTGACTTGAGGTCGATGGTGGAGAACACCCGGTATTGGGCGATTTGGTTCACCATTTCTGATATGCGGGGTAGCGGGTAGGCGTCTAGTTGGGTGTACCTGTTGATCGTTTGACTATAGTCGATCACCATCCGTTTCTTCTCGCTACCCCTTACCACTACCACTTGGGCGCGCCACGGGCTGTTGCTGCGTTCAATAATGCGCTCTTTCAGGAGCCTGTCTACCTCGGTCGCGATAAACCGCCTGTCCTCCCAGCTGTACCTCCTGCTTTTGGTCGCTATTGGCCGGCAGTTAGGGGTAAGGTTCGCGAATAGCGAAGGCGGCTTTACCTTCAGGTTAGCCAGACCGCACACTGTGAGGGGCGGCTGGGACCCACCGTACTTGAGCGTGATGCTTTGGTGGTTGCACTGGAAATCCAGGCCCAAGATCACGCTCGCACATAGGTTCTTCATGATTAATACTTTAAAATTATCGTATACAGTTCCGTTAACGCCCAATTGTACCGTGCAGTAACCCAGAATGGTCGATGTCTGGGTTTTATCAGCCAGAGATGGTACCCTGAGCAGGGACCACCTTTAGGGAGAGTTGCTGTGCCAGTTCAGGGTGGATAAAACTCTCCGTGCTTCCACTGTCAATTAAACATTTAACCCGGCACCCGTTTACCTCGATGTCCACCATTGATTTGGATAGCGGGTGCGGCCTGGTCTGGTCCACTGTGACCGATGCCACTGTAGGGCCCTGATCGATACAAGATGGCGTCCACGCTGTCTGCTCATAAGATGGCGGACCCCACGAGGTCGGGCAAGATGGCGTCCAAGATGGCCGCTCCCACGGCGCACATGCGGCGGTGGCGGGTTTTCCGGCGGTTGGTTTTCCGGCGGGGTTCCCTCTGCACACCTTCCCGAAGTGCCCCTTCTTACCGCGCTTAAAGCAGGTGGTGCCTTTCGCCGGGCACAGGTTTCTGGTGTGTTTTGGCTGCCCGCAGAAGTAGCAGTTGGGTCCCTGACGCGTCGCGGCTGTCGTAGGGCTTCTGGGGGGAGAGCGGGGCCCCGCCGGTGTCGGGCGGGGAAGATGCCTTCCAAGATGGCGGCGCCCTCGGTGCACACGTGGCGGCGTGGACGGCGCGGGCTGAAGAGTAGGCGTCCGAGTTTCTCTGGGCCACATCCAGGGATCGCGCGGTGTCCGCAGCCTGTTTCAGGTCCAACCCCGTTTTTTCCAGCAGTCTTTGCCGGATGTAAGTGGAGCTGAGGCCTGTGATAAAGGCATCGCGAACAAGCTCGTCAGTGTACACTGCGGCTTTTACACCTCGACACTTGCAGTCTTTGCCAAGCATTTTCAGGGTGCTTAGGAACTCCTCCACCGATTCCCCAGGTCGCTGTGCGCGAGTAGCGAGCAGATGCCTAGCATACGCCTCATTCGTAGTCTGCTGGTAATGCGCCTTTAAGATGTCGCAGGCGGCCAGGTACGTATCGGCGTCTTGGATGAGGGGGTAAACCCGGTGGCTTACCCAATTCCGCAGAATTCCGAGTCTCATCCTCGCAGCGTCCGTAGCGTCTTTGACGGCTGCGGAATTGTCCAGGAAGAATTCCATACACTCAAACCAGTGTCCGAAGCGTGCTGATGCGTCCGGAGCATGTTGATCCAAATCCAAACGTTCGGGTTTCAGGAGTTGATCCATAGTGTTGAAAAATAAGTTAATAAAATTGATGTGCCTCAATAATTCCGAGACTCGATGTTAGCGAAACAAAACAAGGCTTTTATTAACTTAGAAAGTAACACGTAAGAGAGAGAGGTATCTTCCTTCTGGAGACTGAGGCCAGACTGAGCTAGCTTACAAAAGGGGCCAGGTATGGGCGGAGCCCTACACACACAGCACATTCCAATAAACAATACAATGAGGACTGGGGGAAGGGAAATGACACTGAAACCGACCACAGTCACAGGCAGTGATGAATGGAATATTTCATCACAATGGGGAAAGAGCAGGGGAGTGGGACTAATTGGAGAGCTCTTTCAGAGAGCCAACACAGGCCCAGTGGGCCGAATGTCCTCCTTCTATGAAGCATGATTCTAAGTGAAACTTAAAGGGATGGAGACAAGAGGAGGACACTAGGGAGACAAACATTCTGGGGAAAAAAACTTCGGAAAGGCTCAAAAACCTGTCAGCAGAATTTGTCAAGGATGAAAGGGGAGGGGACTAAGAAGTGGAAAGCAAAAGTGAGGGGAAAGGAAACCTAGGGTGCACAGGAGTCTGCACGCCAGTGATAGAGTAGCCCACCATCCAACCACCTGCTTGATGGTTGCTGAAGTGGTGCTGCATGAGATTGTTTCCCTTTATGCCACTCCAAGGCACAATCCCCATAGGTCAGCGATGGGGTGTGATTATGAATGGATGTCCTCCTATGCTAGGAAATGACAGGCAGGATTGTCTACAGCCCATCTGAACTAGGCAGGTGCATCTTAGGCCAGCATACCCCATCAGAGGGAATTGTGCATCCAGTAATTGGAAAAATACCCTTCATCAAGTCTGCTATTGAGTAGTTGCTCAGTTCAGACCTCACTGTATTCAAAGAACTGAGCAGTTGAGAGGATGGATGTATTAGAATCCTGTGTGCCTGGGTCAGTGTTCTGACTCAGATGCATGCTCCCAAAACTGTCAATCCCAAGGACCTCTCCTCCTAAAACCTCAGAGAACAGTGGGAGGATTTTACTCGAAGGAGTGCTTCCCATCAGCATGGGTGGAAGCATCGGCTGTCGACATCGTCTCCGTCTGGCATTTGCTGCAAATCACAGTCCCATGATGCAAATGAACAGTATTTGATTTATTTTAATAAAATACATTTCCATTAATCTGTCCTAAAATCTACTTAATCACGTTTTAGATAGGAGTTCCATTCCATAAATTCAGGATTAAAAGGAAACCAGAGGAAAAGGCCATCCATAAAAGGAAGTTCATAATAATGAATTATTGAAAGCTGAAAATGGAAAGCGGGGAGAAATATTGTTCAATAAGCTCCACCCTCCTTTATGTGGCACTCCGGGGGGGGGGGATTTTTGGGGGGGTCACCGGGCACATTCGGTGGCGGGTCACTGCAACTCACTAAGACACTTCCAAAAGTGCACACAGATCTGTCCAAGAATACAAAGTGTTGAAAATAAAGGTTTCAATGTTTGACACCACATTAACAGAAACTTTACATGAACATTGCATAAAACACCCAAGTGTCTACCCTTGTGTGTTGTTAGTTGGTATGATTGGACTAGGATGAGGGCAAGTGTGAGGGGTGGCTAGTGAGATGGGGAAGTGTTAATGTAGATATTGGGGGATGGGGGGAGGTGCAAGGTAAGTTGGTGTAAGGATCTGCAGGAGCAGGGTAGGGAAGGCAGAGTGATGGAGATGCGATGAGTGGCACAGCAGGATAGGTTGAGTGTGGCTTTGCAGTAACGTTTCGTGATTTACTGAGATCATTGAATGGTTTGCGCCACTGCAGCCTGGTCCTCCTGATGACATCCCTGCTTGTGTCCTCCTGTGCAATGTGCAACCAGACTGCGTTGATCTCCTGGGGAGATCTCTTCCACCCATGGGAAGGGAAGAGGACCTCCCTGCGTGCTGTGACTCCCTCCATAAGCATATGGAGGGAGTCATGGGAGAGCCTGGGTGCAGCTGTGCACCTCTGTGCAGTGCTTGTCAGTGTTTGCAGCACCTCAATGCTGTAGAACACTGACAGCACAACTGTCAAAATCAATTTGGACATGGCCCCTTGAAGGAAACCGGCTGATGACGCATCATCAAATGATGTCATCAGACCTGCTTCCTTCAATTGGCCGGCAAACACGCTGGGCGGGCTTAACAAGCCCAATCAACGTAAAATCATTTTACACAGCGGGCTGGAGCCAGCAGCGGGGTCCGGACCCACCACCGACGTTGCCCACCCCGGACCCGCCGAGGTTGGGGAAATCGCGGCCTCAGTCCTTCGGATGAGACGTTAAACCGAGGCCCCATTTTCCCCCTCAGGTGGACGTAAAAGTTTCCATGGCACTATTTCGAAGAAGAGCAGGGGAATTCTCCCCGGTGTCCTGGCCAATATCCATCCCTTAACCAACACCATTAAAACAGAGGGATGGAGCGGAGGAAGGGGTTGGGAGGAAGAGGGGAGTACTTTGCCCTGGGTGCGAACTTGGAACGACTACCCTTAACTGTCCATTTCAATGGCTTCCTGTTAATTTATTTCACAAGTTTATTGCTGTTTGGGTGAAAAGGTTGTGCCTGACTTTCCTTCTTACTTCCAAGCCTTTCTTTTTTTAATTTATGCCCCCTGATGTGTAAGCCTATTGTCACAGGGAACAATTTGCCTGGATCAACTTTGTCAATTCTCTTAATAATCTTGAAAACTTAACTTGCGTCATTTCAAAATCTCCTTTTTTTCCAAAGAATACAGGCCCAAGTCCTTTAACCTTTCATCATAAATTCCAAATACACAGAATCATTTGGGCTGGTCTCAAATCTCACTGGGAGTTACGCCAAAACACATGAGTCATGATGGGATCCTGACGAATCAGTCAATGTCTTGGTAATAAATGTAGCACCGAACTACCTACTTGTTCACAAATTGACCCTTCCTACTGCAGAAAGCAATTTAATATCGGAAGGGATATATATGTCGTCACAAATGTGTGCATTCAGCGTGGCAGAAGCCAGCAATGAAATACAAGTCTCAAGTTCTGATGAAGGGGGGGTTGCACCTGAATTTTTTAAATCTCTTTCGACATGTTGTGGATTTCCAGCACTTGTTTTAATTTTGGATTTCCTGCATTTGTGGTTTTTCCTTTCCGGAGGTGGCAATGAAATTCTTGTTGGGATGCTCCTGCTGTCAGTCTCCCGGAAATGTAATACAGCAACCCGCTCACTTCCCTGGGGCATCAGTAACTTAATTATCAAGCCTACACTTCATAGATTAGCTAATGTGAAAGAAATCACCAGTTGAAGATCAGCAAACTTTACTGCTACAAACAAGACTACAGTCCTGAAATGATCAGTAATGTTAATGTAGGAATGTTTAATGTGCTCAACAACAACAACAACTTGTATTTATGTCGTATCAAATTCCTCTCTCCACTATTTTAACAGACGCATTAACCCTTTTGGTTTAAAATTTGTTAATGCCACTGTGGGAATAACAATTATGAATTAGATCAGAGTGTGTTAAGGGTTCATATGATAAAATCACTGGTCGTATATCAACTGTTTGCTGTCATTCTAAAACTTCCTCCAAATAATTACTTGGATTAACCAAATGTTCTCTCTTAGTCTAAATGCACACCTCACTACTGTTTCGCTAAGAAACAGAAAAGTGCAAAAGGGCTGATAAACCGCAGGATAGGATATGATTATCGTTGCAGGATTCCTACACTGGCAACAGCTGCCATATTCGTCATGAACCATTAGTTAGGATGTGTCTGTTGAGGGCTATTGCATTCTCTGCTACACTTCCAGTACTATGACAACCAGCTGAAAGGTATGGTTCAAGGCATAATAGCCTCACAACATCATTATGGCAAAGCTATCTTCACATAAAAAAGGGAGATTGGACATCTTAGCTATAATAGTTATAAGAATATTAGTGAGATGTAACAATTCAGCCAATCACATAGTTTTCTTTTGAATGGACGCATATGCCATAAGTAATGCACTGAACATCCTTTTAGCAGACTTTTTCAGGCAGAAATGAATGACTTTACTGCACCTCCCTGGCATCTTCAGTTCCTTCATTAAAAGGAAGCAGTGATGATATTGTAATCATCCATTTCCCTTATGTCAGAATGGGAGAAAATCTTATAGTTTAAATGTGTTTAATAAACTACACTTTTAAATAATAAGTTTACTATTAAAAATGTTAAAGAATAGTAAAAGAAAACAAAAGCTCTGGGAACAATTAATATAAAACTAAAGGCGAAACAATTTCTGTAAACAACGTGAAAATACTAAAAATTCTAAGCATTTGACAAGTATTCTCTATAACCTGCTATGAGCTAAATGAAAAATGAAACACCTGAGCAGATGCGTCAGCCTAGTTTAAGAGCATTGGAAGAGTCCGTTGAACCTGCTGGGCCATTTTGTTAGTCTTGGCAGCTCCATTTTTTAAATCCCAATTCCCTGCCTTTTCTCCAAAGTTCTTAATGCCCATAGTTTCTAAGTAAGTATCTATCTCACTTTGAAACACCTCTATTGATTTTGTATCTCTGGCCCTCTGGAACAGTGCATTAGACATTCTCACAGCCCTTTCTGTGAAGAGGCTTTTCTTCTGGCTTCACTTTTAACTGGTTTAGCTCGAATTCTGAGATTATATCCTCTTGTTGTGGATTCTTCTACTGGAGCGAAGCCATTTCTATTTACCCTCTCAGTTCCTTTCTTATTTTAAACACTTTGATGAGGTTACCCCTTAAGCTCCTCATCTACAGGGAGTATAACCCAAACTTACCCAGTCTCTCACCATAACCCAGTCTCTTCAGCCCAGTGAATCATTGCTGGACTTTCTCCAAGGACCTTATACGCTTCCTAAGGCAGCACACTACTTGTCACTCCGTACCTATCCTACAATTTCCTTTTTAACCTCTGCCTCCCATGTCCCAAACAGTTTCCAATCCATGCCTCAAAACCATCTCCAATTCCAACTGCAATTAGTTTACGGGAGCAGAGATCAGGAATGACGGGATAAAGAGAATATCTCCAGTGAGGGAACATTGACTGTTAAACCAAAAAGTGAGTAAATCACCTCATACTAAATCTGTTATACGCTGATACACTTTTGGTAAATTGCCACTTAGAATTCCACAAGAAGACAGAGAATAAAAAAGAACCTATCTGCCTGAGATCCAAAGCTGAGCATATGGAACACGAGTAGGCCATTCAGCCCCTCAAGCCTGTTCCGGCATTCAATTAGATCATCATTCTGCAAACTTGTGTATTTGCTCTTAGAAGTTCAGTGTAAACAGTAGTTATTTGATGAAAGTATGCAGATCTCAGCAAGTGGAGTGCATCTTGCTTGGAACAATTTGAGGTAACAACTAGTGCTGCTTAATGCCATCCTTGGGCTCACAACTTAGACGTTATCGGGAAAATAGGATGCAGTCAACCAGTGAAACTCATTATTTGACTATTGGAATATCAACAGAACAAGTGAAGACATTTTCTGAATAGTAAAATATCAGCACAATAATGAGGAATATTCTGGACATCCATGTTGGAATCTGTTCTTAATCCGACCTAAGGATTTAGGTACATGTGTGGTACTGTAATCACCGCAGCCACCTTGGATAGGATCGGTCTCCAAGGTGTAAAGAGCAGCACGATCCTCAAGATAACAATTGGAAGGTTAAAGCAGTCCTATGCTCAGTGGAATGGACATGGCTTTGTGTGGCACCAAACTCAGATCACATACTATACTGGTCAATGTAATACCAATTATCACTGTGTGTGTGTGCATGGGAGAGAGAGAGAGAGAGAGTGCTCGATATCGCAGACTCAGTAAGCCACAAAAGCAGCGGATTGAGCTGCAAAGACATCAAGAAATTTTCTTCCAGAACTGTACAGACAATGGACTATGTATAATGGCTGCCATCAGTTCTGGAGGTTATAGAAAGGGTTTGCTGTGACCTCAATGCATTGCCTGAACAGCAATGTTCCCTTTGGAGACCTAGAGATCATTCCACTGGAAGTCTGATTTTACACAACTTACTATTAACAACGTGGCTCTTTGAAAATCATGTCCTACTGACTAAACCTATGGTCATTAATAGACTTGACAAAGCGTATCGTGAGGTCGAAACATATGTGCAACACTCTGAAGCATGGAAGTGTAGCAATTGTGTAGGAACACTTGTGAAAACCCCAGTATGGTTACTCTGATGGCTATGGGACTTGTGTATACCAGAGATCTTTTTCATGGCCTACTGATTCTTTAGGAAATGGGAAAGTGTTTCTCTACATTTTTCTACACAGCTTCATTTATCAAAAGGTAAATCTCCTTTGTATCCAAAGGAAAGGGGCAGAGCAACATAACAGATTGTCTATGAGATAACCATGTGCCCAGATCATATGCATCGCAGCAAGCTGGCAGCAATAGCTGGGCCACATGGAGCACATTATTTGGGCAGTCAAAATCCAGTTTCAAGTGGGCATGGGACACAGCACTAAAATCCCCTAATTTGGCATTAATTGGCGGTCTTGTTTAAAAATGTCTGGTGTGTGAACTCGAAAAATGTCACCCAGGTTCAGTAGATAATACTCTTTTGAGTTTAGAGCTGAGACACAATGCTGGGGCAAATTAAATGGAGCCTCACTCTGCATCTGGGCATGATGTCCCCGACCTGGAGTGCCGAGCATAGAAACATAGAAGATAGGAGCAGGAGTAGGCCATTCGGCCCTTCGAGCCTGCTCCGCCATTCAACGAGGTCATGGCTGATCATCCAAACCCTAGCACCCGGTCCCTACACCGACAGCCATCCCACCCAAGCCCTATCCCCGTAACCCCGCATATTTAATCCCCCCTAACACTAAGGGCCAATTTTTTTTATCATGGCCAATCAACCTAACCCGCACATCTTTGGACTGTGGGAGGAAACCGGAGCACCCGGAGGAAATGGAACATAGGAACATATGGAACATAGGAATAGAAGTAGGTCATTCAGTCCCTCGAATGACACAGAATGCTTAAAATGGAGAACGCTCCATTCCCCTGCAGTAACATCCTTCATCTTGAGTAGCACAAAATGTCAAAAAAATAAAAAGACACTTTATTATCATAGAACGTACAGCACAAAACAGGCCATTCGACCCAAATGGTTCATGCTCCACATGAGCCTCCCCCCACCCTACATCGTCTAACCCTATCAGCATGCCCTTCTATTCCTTTCTCCTTCATGTGTTTATCTAGCTTCCCCTTAAATGCATCTACATTATTCAGCTCAACTACTCCTTGTGGTAGCGAGTTCCACATTCTAACCATTCTCTGGGTAAAGAAGTTTCTCCTGAATTCCCTATTGGATTTATTAGTGACTATCTTATATTTATGGTTAGTGGGATATATGGAGGCATCCTGATAGCTGGCTGAAGGAACATGATGGCCTATCTACTGGAAGACGAAGCTCACATGGTACAGCAGACAGATGCTTATAGTGACCCTGAAGTGCCCTTGTTTCTTTCACTCTTGCAAGCATACCGACAGAATTTCCATGCCATGTAATTTTCTAGTAAGAAATACATCGGTAGCAGGGACATATTTTGGCAACTGATGCACGTTTTGAAACACGCTTCCATAATTGTGATTTAAAAAATATAAGTCTCCAAAAATGTAAAAGACTGGGTGTTAATACAGCACCTACAAGAATATTTTTGCATAGCTCCCTGTCATGCAATGCAACTGGTGCTGATGGCAGAACAAAAACTGTGACAACCAGACTAGAGCAGCGTTCTTTTAGGATACAATATGAGAACAAGTCTGACCAGAAAAGCTTCTGGGGTTTTCCAAATTTTTGCCCGTGGTATATGGAATATAATAAATAAAGAACTGAGGACGCCTGTTGACCAGATTTAAGTATTTAATTGGGTGCAACTGAATTTTGAATAGATAAATATTAGTAGGTCCCGCACAAATTTTGCTTCACTGTGATTTGCCATCATTATTGAAATGAGAATCGTGGCATGGATGGGTTTTGTACAAAAACGGCCACCTCTCGGTGACATCATTTACCCACAATTCTTTGCAGTACAAACAATGTGATGACAAAACCAGAACGATCAATCATATGAAAAAGAGTGCTTTGAAGCAGCAGCATGAGAGTTGGGAAACAATTAAATGAAGAGAATGTGAACATTGTAATGAAAGATTATTTTAAAATAACAACTGGTTTAAGATGTCAGTTAACTTTAAGTTTAAAAAAAATGCTCTGTGCTATTGTAATGTTGCAAATTACTAGTAAACAATACTAATATTTATAGGTATACTTAGCTTCTAGGCACCACATATTGGCCCAGTAATTCCGGGCACAACGCGTGAGTACGGACGGGGTACTCACGCGTGTGCCCGGAGGAATTGCTGGTTTTCAGCATGCACAGCGCATGCGCTGAAAACTGACATTTCCTGTCCTCTGACCCAAGGGGTTAAGAGGCAGTACGTGCGCGACTGCACAGGCAGCGCTGTGCGCAGTGAAATTCCTTTTTTTTCCCCCCCAGAGTTGCCCGAGTGTAAAGGCCTCCGGTCTTTACGCGTGGAAAAACCAGACGTAAGTACTTAGTTTTACAGGTAAGTGGGCTTTTAGTACAATGTAGAAATTTTTCTTCCACAGGTTTGTTATTTTTAAAGAATTTACAGTAAGGTAAGTTTAGTTTTAGACCCTATTTTTAAAAATTTTATTTTTTACAAAAATTGATTAATTGTTTAAAACATTTTTAAAAACTTATTTATAGTTAATATAATCAGTGGGATGTTTTTTAAAATTTTATTTAAAGTTAAAGTAGTGTTTTGGCAGCCCATACTTTTCATGAGTTTGACAGCTCTTACTGTCAAACTCATGAATGAGTTTCCCCTCCTCTGATTGGCTGCACAGTGCTCACCTGATCCCAGCCGGCACATCGTACTAACTACGCCGCTGGATCAGGTTAGCACATCGCGCCGACATCTGAACTGGGCCAGTGACAGGAAATGCAAGCAGGCCCGGGCTTCAGATGTCGGCGTGCAGGGTGAGTGCAGATCGGGGGCTTGCACGCGCGGCAAGCTCCCGATCCTAATTTCAGGGCCATTTTCTTCTGTTAAACTGGCTGGTTGGTAGAATAGGTTGGTATTCTAAGGGTGCATTTACACCACATGGTTAGCATTGGTATAAATGCAAAATCAGGCCCAACCTAACCCCTGGAGGTGGGAATCTCATCCCACTTTGGTTTGACAAGGCATGGAGTGTAAATTGAGTGTGGTGTAAAATCTGGTTTGTGGACACCGTATAAACGTAGCTGCCCTTTAAATGTTTAGGGAACAGAGAATCCCTCTTCCCCCACGCACGAGGCGCTTATTCATTTTCTAACTTTTGGGATATAGCTCTGCGCACCAGCTCTCTCCTAAACAGGACATTTGAAGTTTGAGCCGGGTGGGAGCCTAGCAATGTGCACAGGGCTCTGCTTGACTGCTCCCTGAACTGCAGCTCCAGTTCTCAGGCCAGCAGCGGCAGTGTAAATGTACCCGAAAACTCCGAAGGCAAAGAAGTAAAAGCTTGGTAGTTAGTTGATCAAAAAGTCACGGTTGTTGGTTAATCCTGCACTGCTCCAAGAAGCTAACACAGGCCAGATCGGCTTCCAGGTGGTCGACTGTCAGGAGTCAGTGGACTTATCAGCCAGGAAACTAGTTACGCAAAGATATGGCTCAACCCTGACATACAGACTGACTGGTTCACACTAATTTACTTCACACAGATTCCATTTATCTCCTGGAAGGTCCCCTGGCAGTAGCTTATAATGGTGTCTCCTAGGTTGCCTGCCTGCATGAGGTTTTTTTTTTAAAGTGGCGGGGCTTGATGAATCCAAGTCTAGAAAACAGTTCATAGATTGAAGACTGGTGCAATCAGAAAACATCAGGCAGCACAGCTGGGACTTGCTTGACTGGCTCAACCAGCTGAGCATTAACTATGCTGGCTGTCCTCCTGGCAGCTCCGTGTCACTGGGATAAACAGAGGCCCCCGCACAGAAGGGGGGGGGAAATAAATACACCAAAACCTGCAGAATTTGCTGAACCTTGGATCTAAACAACAGCAATACTATTAATAAAAAGGACTGACAGTTAATTTCAAGACATGCTCCGCTCCACTGAAGTTTGTTAAGCATTACCATGAATAATTAGATACACTATCAAAAAGAAATCTGAAACCATCCTTATAGGAAATATTTTTGACTAAATGTAATACTGGAGTGAAGGACCGCTATTGGTTCTCTATATTGCATTGCTCACAGATAATTCTATCAGAAACTAACCAACATTATACCTTAAATGCAACTCCTACAAAAAAATACTTGTATAAACATTGAAATATATGGTAAAATACATAATTCCACGTTAAAACTTCTGTCATCTTGTAATTTTCCCTATAGTCGGATGGCTATATTAACTGATATATACATCAGTGTAACAGCTAAGGTGTTCAAACAATTGCCTTAAAGATAATGTCTGTAGGATATTCTAACTTTTAAAAAAAATATCAGCATCTTTTAGTATCCATTGCTGAGCTTAATTGTTTTTTTAAGACTTGAACCTGCTATCATATCGCATTTAAATGACGGATGCAGTACATTATGATTTTAGTAAATATAAATGTGCCATTCTAATTGATGTATTATAATATAAATATGGCCAATAATTCATTATTTACATGTGCAACCCTGCATCTAATTAAAATCTATTGTAATATTTTCACCATATAAAAAAAAATCATTTATCTCCAATAAAATCGCAGGAATATTCTGTGTTCTCTGTACATTAGTTAAATTCCGTTAAGAAAACAAATGTGCTTATTAGATGCACAAAACAGCATACCGTCCTTAAAAATTTAAAGCCTGCTTCTGCTTGATTAAAAGCGGGATTAAACTCAACATGATCATTTTGTCTGTCTGCCGTTTTAAGCTTTGAAACAGCAGAGAATCATCTTCTTACAAGCTCTAACCAAAAGATGTTTAAGCAGTTCCCAATCCAATTGAACAGAGGCAAATTGCTAGCAATGGCTGTGTTGATCCTCATCAAGTCATCTTTAATGAACAAAAAAATCTGTGTAACTGCAGGTTGCACAACTTCTTAATCCTACATTTTTAAATTGAACAAACTGTTGCCCTTCAATTGTGCTGGGCTGGACCAGGGATTGTGCTTACATACATAAGAAGTAGGAGCAGGAGTAGGCCATACGGCCCCTCGGGCCTGCTCCGCCATTCAATAGGATCATGGCTGATCCGAACTTAGACTCACGTCCACTTCCCTGCCCTCTCCCCGTAGCCCCTAATTCCCTTATCAGCTAGGAAACTGTCTATCTCCGTTTTGAATTTATTTAATGTCGCAGCTTCCACAGCTCTCTGAGGTAGTAAATTCCATAGATTTACTACCCTCTGAGTGAAGAAGTTTCTCCTCATCTCAGTTTTGAAAGGGCAGCCCCTTATTCTAAGATTATGCCCCCTAGTTCTAGTCTCACCCATCAGTGGAAACATCCTCATCGCATCCACCCGATCAAGCCCCCTCACAATCTTATATGTTTCGATAAGATCGCCTCTCATTCTTCTGAATTCCAATGAGTAGAGGCCCAACCTACTCAACCTTTCCTCATAAGTCAACCCCCTCATCTCCGGAATCAACCGAGTGAACCTTCTTTGAACTGCCTCGAGAGCAAGTGTATCTTTTCTTAAATATGGAAACCAAAACTGTACGCAGTATTCCAGGTGTGGCCTCACCAGTACCCTGTATAACTGAAGCAAGACTTCCCTGTTTTTATACTCCATCCCCCTTGCAATAAAAGCCAAGATTCCATTGGCCTTCCTGATTACCTGCTGTACCTGCATACTAACCTTCTGTGTTTCATGCACCAGAACCCCCAGATCCATTTGTACTGTAGCACTTTGCAGTTTCTCTCCATTTAGATAATAACTTGCTCTTTGATTTTTTCTGCCAAAGTGCATAACCTCACACTTTCCAACATTATATTCCATCTGCCAAATTTCTGCCCACTCACTTGGCCTGTCTATGTCCTTTTGCAGGTTTTTTATGTCCTCCTCACTCACTGCTTTCCCTCCCATCTTTGTATCGTCGGCAAACTTGGATATGTTGCACTCGGTCCCTTCCTCCAAATCGTTAATATAGATTGTAAAGAGTTGGGGTCCCAGCACTGACCCCTGCGGAACACCACTAGTTACTGATTGCCAACCCGAGAATGAACCATTTATCCCAACTCTTTGTTTTCTGTTAGATAGCCAATCTTCCACCCATGCCAGTATATTACCCCCAATCCCGTGATTTTTTATCTTGTGCAATAATCTTTTGTGTGGCACCTTGTCAAATGCCTTTTGGAAGTCCAAATACACCACATCCACTGGTTCCCCTTTATCCACCCTGTTTGTTACGTCCTCAAAGAATTCGAGCAAATTTGTCAAACATGACTTCCCCTTCATAAAACCATGCTGACTCTGTCCGATTAAATTATGCTTATCCAAATGTCTGTTACTGCTTCCTTAATAATGGACTCCAACATTTTACCAACCACAGATGTTAGGCTATAGTTTCTGGAACTTAATAAAGAGGCAAAAATAAGCTTCTTAAATGTAGGCCCATTTTGATACTTTCCTAGATTACATAACCTTACTTTCCTAGATTATGTAATCTTGAATCCTGCAATCCTGTGATTGTATCTAAACATTTGGCACAGACTATGTCTAGACATTTAAGAATTCAGGTTTAATACTGTAAGACAAGGAACTGTTTAATCTGTATACTTGGTTTTCTTATCTAGTTTCTGGAACTTAATAAAGAGGCAAAAATAAGACAGATGGTCAAATTCTTTCACTTTGTTTAGCGGTCATCATTAATAAGTCAGTTTCACCTTTGTAGCAAGAAATTAAATTAAATGTGTCCCAAATGGAAAAAAGACAGTGAATGAATATTGTAGGTGCAATACATCTTAGAACGTATCTGTTAAATGTACCTTGGTGGGCAGAATCGACACAGATTAGTTGCTACATGTAATTTTAGTACTGAGGGATTACTTAGTAATTGTTTACTGCATAAAGATATGAGGCTTTTTAAAAAAAATCTTATTTTTGGAATTTGGAGTTAAATAGCAAAAGCAACAAAACGCGAGGGGAAAAAAAAGCAGAAATGTTAATTAAGAAAGGGGAACAAAAGAGGTCAACGTCACACTATATAGAGCAGAGCATCTACACTGAAACAAGATCAAACTTAAGAACAAGTTCATAACAGTTTGAGGGACCAGTCAATCAACAGCAATGCCAGAAAATTGTATAAACCAAGATTTAAAAAGGGATGAAAGACTTACATTTACGCAGTGCCTCATCACGTCTCTTCAAAATGTTTCTCAGGAACATCTTATAATGCTTCACATACAATCAATTACTTTGAAGTAGAGTAACTCTTGTTACCTAGAAAAAACACTTCACCCATTTTGTGCACACCAAGATCTCAAACAGTAGCAGGTGTTGTGTTGGTAATTGTCACAACAAGGACTGAAACAAGGACAAACTTAAAAAGACAATTTGGGCAGGATTTTCATTGGGCTGTGGAGGCGGGATTGGAGGCGTGTGGGGGTTAAAATCTTGAAATCGGGGGGGGGGGGCACAAACCCATCCCGCCCCCAACCCACCTCCATACCAGTTTCAAAGGAGGCGGATACCCGACCTGTGCTGGGAGCCGCCCCCCCAGGGCGGGAAGGGGATTACTGCCAATTAACTGCCTGTTAACAGGTAGTTAACAGGCAGTTTTTAGCCTAATCCCTATTTTTATTCCTGAAGTGTGGGATTCCTGATGGCTCCAAGCCATGCCAAGTTAGCGAGGCGGACCGTCGGGCTGAAGGGCTTGGAGTGTTCGAGATTTCCGGTGTTCAGGTGAGTGATGGGTGCATGAGTGCAGAGGTAAGTGTGTTTGGTGTGTGTAAAGTGTTCAAAGAAGTTTTACTTACCTTTACAGCCTTCCTTCCTTCAGGTCTCGGGAGTCCCTCATCTCACTGGCACAGAAAGCAGAATGGCCTCGAGCTGTCAAAAGTTGCAGCATTCAGCTTTCTGTTCTGGAGAGATCTCTAAATCAGCCTGAGAGGAAGGAATTAACTTAGTGTACAGATTGTCAGTGTTTGACAGCTTCAAACAGCTGTCAAACGTGGATATTTCATCTGTCAAAAGCTCTTGACAGATGAAATGTCAATCTGTGATGTCACCTGTTGCCGGGTGGCCCTTAATTGGCCTGCTGAGCGGGCTCAACAAGGTCAATCAAGTGAAAATCGCATGGGTTGGCCACAACTCGATGAAGGCGGGACTACAACCCCAAAAGTTGTAGTCCCACCTCCCACACGCCTCCAGTATCAAAATCCAGCCCTTTAAGTCCAATATTGACTGGGTGGTTGGGACCAAGAGACCAACACCGGGAATTTCCTCAGGGGGTCTCCACTGATCTTCAGCCAATCAGGAGAACATGGAATTTACACCAGGAATGGTTCTAGTCATGCTTTTAAGGGCATTGACGGTTCAGTCAACAAAAGGGAATACAAGTGGACATCGTGTTTGTGAGAGGATATAAACCAAATGAAAACAATCTGAGGAGGGGAAGGCATATTGCACATGAAGCACTTTGAGGCGAAACATCCTGCCTGCTGTACAATGAGACATAAGGAGCACAGGACACCCTGGAACCCTCAGCACCATCAAATGGTACAAAGTGTTGCAAATTTATCACCCTGTTTTCTGTCTCCCCTGATCCTACGTATATGCTGTCCTTTGAAATCAGGATACTCCAGACTCCATGTCACTGACATATCCATGGATTCTGTCAGCATCTCTAGCTGAAGAGTAAACAATTGCCCTGACTCATAGGGGGAGATTTTGCCAGCCCTGGGGAGGCGGGACTGCCGGGAAAATGGCAGAATTTGGGGGCGGGTGCCCAACCCGCCTCCGTGCCATCTTGCCAGGAGGCGGGTTGCTGTCCCACGCCGGGTCCCATCTCCTTGGAGGCGGGAAGGGATTAAAGCCTATTAACTGCCTGTTAGCAGGTAGTTAACAGGCAGAAAATAGGATTATCCCCTTCTTGTCCTCACAAGTGCAGGCTTCCCGAAGGCTCCGAAACCCGCCAGGTCAGCGAGGCGAGTACTGGGTCTGCGGGGGTCGGGGGGTGCAAAAGTACGCTGTGAAGGTAAGTGATGGGTGCAAGAGTGGAGAGGTGAGTCGGAGGTAAGTGCAAAGTGTTAGAAAAAGTGTACTTACCTTTGTTTCTTCCTGCAGGCGTCAGTCGGTGTATACGGAGTGTCTCGGACCTCTGTGTTGCAGATGAGAGATGGACGTTGCATTCTCAGATGCAACAACCATCTCATTTCTGTAAAAGAAAGAAGTTTGATGAGGTCTTGAATTCAAAGCCTCATCAAACTACAGAGAATGTCACTGTTTGACAGCTTCACAGAGCTGTCAAACGATGACAATTCATGTCAAAAATTTTTGACAGATGAAACGTCATATGTTGACGTTCTCTGCAACCAGCTTTCCCTTAATTGGCCTGCTAAGCAGGCTTAACAAGGTCAATCAAGGGAAAATAGCATGGGTTGGCCAGAAGTTGATGGAGGCGGGACTGAAACCCGACAAGTGGGAGTCCCGCCTCCAAAAGCTCCCTGTTGAGAAAATCACCCCCATAGTTTTTCCTCCCTCTCCTAGATATCCCAACTGAGCCGAGCAAACTCACACCTTGGGAAGAGACTAGCAGCGATGACTAGGATTCAAGCACAGATCTCCCAAGGGAGAGTAACAAGACAGATCCAGCTGAGGTAGATATTTTGGCTCATCTTTCCATAAGGAACCTACAGTCCCCCCTCCCCTCCATAATCAGAGCAACTAACTATTTCTTAAACGATTCTAGGGATTTTACCTCCAATACCATATCAGGAAATCTATTCCACATGCTAATTACTCTTTGTGTGAAGAAGAACTTTCTGAAGAAGAGTTCAACATTTTGGCTGTGTAGCTATCATATGTCTCACCCATCGATTGCTGTGTAAAATATAAAGCTAGAGCTAGCATTTTTTTCAATCTAGTCTCTGTTATCCTTTTCCTGTGGTAAGTTAAAAAAAGTAAACTATATCTGTGCTAACTTTTCTTCATTAATAGTTATATTGTTACATTTATCATTAATAAATTCATCATAATTAATATAGAATTGGGAAAAATCTAAAAGTAATTATTCCTCAAAAATGCCAGTAAAATGTCTAAAACATGTTCCTTTACGTGGTTTCCATCACTATACTATCCAAAGCATTATTAAAGGACCTTTATTAAATTATAATGCCTTGGCTATACATCATCTGGAGTGTCATGAAACACATGGTCACATCTCTTACAGATTGCTTGAAGGTTGAGACCTAAACCGACCTTTGGCCTTTTGTTTCTTCTCCAAGCTTGACTCACAGTGCATCAATACTAACCAACTGTGAAGATAATCAAAGCCATTCGGAATCTTTTGATAATTATCTACGACACTCTGTATTCCCCTTCAAATTCTATTTGCAGGTTATTCAAAAGCGCCACTATTTAAAATCTAGCTCAGTCGGGTTATCTGTTATAATGGCCATAATTGAAAGCGTCACATTTAAGGATGATTTGTGCTCCATTTTGTCTGTGCTAGTTTAATCACATTTATGTTACCAAAGAAAACAGATAAAAATATATTTAACTTGCCGTATAGATTATTTGTGAAGTGCCTTGATAATAAAATAATTAATTATAATTGAACCTGGAGTAATGTTAATATAATTTAAGTTTGTCCAGTAAAATGAAGTTCCAAATTAAATTAATTGGTTGTTATTCATTGATAATTAACTTTCTAACATATTCATAACAAAATGAAGGCACTCAAGGGGCAAAAAAAGCTAAAACTTCACCTAATTATAAGAACTAAACATGTTCATATTAAATCACCCTGCAACTCTGCAAATCATAACTGTAATAGCAACTCTTTTTTATCATGTTACAGAAAAAAGAATGTACCTTTGGCAATTATGAATCTACGGCCAAATATTGCCTTCAACTTTAAATCAAGCTCTCTGTCCCCAACTGATAAGTAATCTGTATTGGACAGCTCTCCATCATGTTCGGAGAAAAATGGACTAGCTATGTCCATCTTTTCCCATTTGCTCCATTAATCCGGTCTATAGGGAATACTATTGAGCTAGCCATTGCTGGAAAAATGATGCAACGCACAGATAAGATTTTTTTTTTTAATGTTACTTTTAGTCAAAGTCTGCTACTTCTCACTATAATCACAAAAAAAAACAGTTTTATATTCTATTAATGGCAAGTTTCCATAAGCCCAACATTAAAGTGAAACACATCCGAGCTATGGAAAGGTGTAAATGTTGTCGAAGAGCCTCGTTTGCCACTGCTCCTTCAAAGAGTGCATGTCAAAATAGATGGACCAAGCTCTCATAAACATTGTCAGTGAAGGGCAATAAGAGACAAAGGCGATTGGATTCAGTTCAAAAATTCAACCAACAAGAATGCTGAATCTTCTGACCCAGCTGGAGAAAGGTCAGAGAGCAATTTTGAATAATAAATGAGGACTCCTGACCTTGCAACCTAAATCTGGCAGGGTCAGCAGTTGTCCTTTCACCAGATGCTGAAGGCAGATACTGAAGCACTAACATGCAAGCTAATAAGCGTCCCAATAAGTTACAGTTAGTGATATTTTTTGTGCTGTTTCATGCAATGCATTACATGTAGAACAAAAACATTACCTCTTCCAGGACTTGCTGTACCATGGGCAGTTAAAGCGAGGCTAAATATTTACTACACCATTTAATAAATTCAGAGTTGTGGATATACTATTATATTATTAATTGTGTAAGTGCAAGGCCACCATTCAATATTATGGATTTATCTTAAAAAATCAAAAGCTTCTTTCTTGCTTTATTTGTCAGAATTTCTTGGCATCAAGGTGCGAGATGTCAGTGCTAAGGAACAGAACACTTCCATTTTTTGATGCCCATCATGCACTCCCATGTCAATTAAAACTCTGATTAATGTCGGGTTAAGCCTCTTGTACCCCAATCTGGGGGAGGATTTCCTCTGTGCACTGGGTGTAACAAAGTGTAATGCCACAGAAGATATTAAAACTCACTGTAATGGTGACAAACCCAACAGAACAATAGCAGAACCATGACAGAAGTAAAAGGAGCAAAAGCAAGAATTAAATTTGACAATGAAATACTTGCATCTTTAAACTCGTTGCAAAAAAAATATATAATCATCATTAAAACAAAAAATAGACTTCGTTGGCAAGTGAAATCATAGAAATGTCCCGGAGCTCTGAATAGAGCGCTCTACTCGGAGCTCCGGCATGGCAAGAGAGCCCCAGGTGGGCAGAGGAAACGCTTCAAGGACACCCTCAAAGCCTCCTTGAAAAAGTGTAACATCCCCACCGACACCTGGGAATCCCTGGCCCAAGACCGCACAAAGTGGAGGAGAAGCATCCGGGAAGGTGCCGAACACCTCGAGTCTCTTCGCCGGGAGCAAGCGGAAGCCAAGCGCAGACAGCGCAAGGAGCGCACGTCAACCCACCCCACCCACCCGCCCCTTCAACCACCGTCTGCCCCACCTGTGACAGAGACTGTAGGTCCCGCATTGGACTCATCAGTCACCTGAGAACTCATTTTTAATGTGGAAGCAAGTCATCCTCAGTTCCGAGGGACTGCCTAAGAAGAGAAATGTCAACATAGAAGACTATTTGTGCCTGTGTTAGTTTGATGTTGAAGCTTTCTAATTCTGTTTCCATGCTTTCTCCCTGTATCCTTTAATACTTCCTTCATGTTTATCTGTTCCCTCCTAAAAATTGTTGGGCCATAGTTTGCTGTGGCAGGGCATCTAACAGCAGCTTCCGTTAGTTAGACTCGCTCTTGCATGTTTAGGTTTTAACAGTTTTCGGCATGGCAAGTTGCTGATAGTGGCACAGCGAGGAAAACTGGGAATCTGGGGCCTGAGTGAACAGGGCAAGCAAGTGTGTTATCTCCATAACCAATCAGATTGAAGGACTGTGAAATTAACAGCGCAAGGACGGAGAAGGAAGTGTATTTTAGAATGGGTCAATTCAATGTGAAATCAGGTACAGAAAGAGAAATAAAGAGAGAGAAAGAAAGGCTGGATTAAGAGAGAGGGGAAAAAGACAGAAAGGAAAAGAAATTAAAAGAAAAAATTACATTTTTGAAATCTCCAACAACAATTAAAACCCAAAGGAATGAGACGCCACACTTGTAATAGTTAATTTTCAGTGCCAGAGAGGTTGACTGGCAGTCATTAACACTTATCGCGTCATTAAAAGGGTACTTAGACTGAAATGGACAAGACTTAACTTTGTGGTGAATTTAGTTTGTATCTACTGCGCAAATACAGCGACTCCACGCCATTCAATGCCTTGCAATGGTAAGCCAGATAGCGAGTTGCCGGTTTCCTATTTTTGATTTTTTGAGTTTAACCGCGTATCTGCTGTACCATTTGCGTATAAATAACGGCGAGCGCAATTAGTTATTCGCCATTAGTAAATTATGGCCCATTATTGATTGGGGTTCAAAAATTACATATGGTAAAAATTCTATACTTTAACCATGTGTGTGAAAAATGTTTTCTAGCACTAATCCAAAATAATGTCCATTTGTTACTGATTCATTGACCAATGTGTAAATAATCTTTCACTATTTACCCTCCCAAAGTCTTTTAAAACTTTGACCAGTTCTAATAGATCTCCCCTTAACCTACTTTGCTCTAGTGAATACAGCCTGAGTTTTTCCAAGCCTCTCATTATCATATCGTGTCAACATAACGAATCTACTTTACACTTTTTCCATAGCTCCAATGCCCTTTTTATAATTTTCCAGTCAGAGAAAAGTCCATTGAGTAGGGATACACGGATCATTTTCCGGTTGGCAGGCTGTAACAAGTGGAATGCCGCAAGGATCAGTATTGGGGCCTTAGCTATCTACAATCGATATTAATGACTTAGATGAAGGGGCTGAGTGCAATGTGTCCAAGTGTGCTGATGATACAAAGTTAGGTGGGAAAGTAAGCTGTGAGGAGGACACAAAGGAATAGGAATATAGACAGGTTAAGTGAGTGGGCAATAAGGTGGCAGATGGAGTATAATGTAGGGAAATGTGAGGTTATTCACATTGGTAGGAAGAATAGAAAAACAGAATTTTTTTAAATAATGAGGAACTATTAAATGTTGGTGTTCAGAGAGATTTAGGTGTCCTCGTACAGGAAACATAGAAATTTAGCATGCAGGTACAGCAAGCAATTAGGAAGGCAAATGGCATGTTGGCCTTTATTGCAAGGGGTTGGAGTATAAGAGTAAGGAAGTTTTACTACAAATGTAGAGGGCTTTGGCGAGACCACACCTGGAGTACCGTGCACAGTTTTGGTCTCCTTATCCGAGAAAGGACATACATGCCTTAGAGGTGATGCAAGAATGTTCACTAGATTGATCTAGGATGAGAGGGCTGTCCTATGAGGCGAGATTGAGTAGGTTGGGCCGATACTCTCTGGAGTTTAGAAAAATTAGAGGTGATCTCACTGAAACATACAAGATTCTGAGGGGGATTAACTGGGTAGATGCGGAGAGGTTGTTTCCCACCTGGCTGGAGTGTCTAGAACTAGGAGGCATAGTCTCAGGATAAGGGGTTGGCCATTTAAGACTGAGATGAGGAGGAATTTCTTCACTCAGAGGGTTGTGAATCTTTGGAATTCTCTGCCTCAAAGGGCTGTGGATGCTCAGTCGTCGGGTATATTTAAGGCTGGAAAGTAGGGTTGAGGTTGAAGATCAGCCATGGTCTTACTGAATGGTGGTGCAGGTTCGAAGGGCTGTATGGCCTACTCCTGCTCCTAATTCTTATGCTCTTATTTACTTCTATTATCTGCTTTCTAACATTCCTTCATTCCTCTGTCCAGGCTAGGCTAGGCTAGTTTTTTTTTAATGTGGAACTTCATTAAATGCTTTCTCAAAATCCAAAGATATTGTATCCGCTGCATTCCCATCACTGTACATTCAGTAGGTTCCCCAAATAATTGTATTAAATTCGTCAGGTACGACCGGCCCTTTACAAATCAGTGTTGATTGCCCTGAATTAGCATACACTTTTCCAAGTGATAATTAGTGTTATCCCTTATTATGGTCTCTAGCAATTTTCCTACATCTAATGCAAGGCTAACTAAACTATAATTAACTTCCTTATCTCTTTCTTTTTTACACAGGGAGGTGACATTCACCATCCTCCATTCTGTTGGCAGAATGTGCCTTGTTTGGATATCAGCCATACAGATGGGTAAGTTCTAGGCTCAAGGTCCCTGGTCTCCAATGAGTTAGTTGATCAAAGCCAGAGTTGTGGTATCACTCTTATTCTGGAGAAAGGGGATAGGTGGCCAGAGTTTCCTGCTCTTGATAGCTATCTAGTGACTCCTGCTGGAATGTATATATTAGGAGAGGACAGGAACAGGCTTGATTTCATTCCCCCCGACTGCTCAATAGCCTCAAGGCACTAACATATGAAGACTGGCCACTTGTTTAAGGGACTGCAAGGTGGCTGGCACCTGTGGCACTATCCATCAATGGTAGTTAGTGTTGTGTATGTACCTTTAAGAGAAGAACTGATTTTATACTGCAGTACCGGCAGTGACCACACCTGTATAAAAAGCCCTAGCAGGCTTCTGTACTTCAGTCTGATGTTTACGCTCTGTTCAGTAAATACCTGTTTTATTGTTCTCCCGCAGTCCGTGTATTATTAAGGCGCGGACCCTACAGTTAGTGTCTTCAGCAGGGAAGAAAATTGGAAGAGAAAGAGAAACAAAATTGGTTCCCATGATAGCTCAGCTGGTTAACATAGCAAGTAGCTGAGCCATACAGACTAGGAATCTCAGCAAGGGAGGATGGTAGGAACACTACAAATGGCTTCAGCCCCCTGGGCTAGTTAGCGATTTATTTTTAAATTTTAACAAAACAGCCCACTCCTAATCTCTATCCAACGAACTCTACTGGAAGTCCCAATGAGTCGACATCAGTTCAGGACAAGGCTGGCCTCCCATGATGGAACAGCCTGCCAATATTCAGAAGCCAACATTGTGGCCTGAATGCCATGCCACAAGTGCCGCACATGCACTATAGGCACCAATACAGAAATGAACTCGCCTCGCCACTGAAGAACGCTCGGGCAAGTGATAGGGGGCCATCCGGCAGGGGGGCGCTGAGTGTCAGAGGCAAAGGGCAGGGGTGCCAGATCTTTTATTTTTTTTAGTCAGAATGGAAGCCTCCTCTTCAGTGTCTGTGGGTGCTGTGCAGATGGAATGCTGCCCAGGTGTTCCAGTCACATTATGTGATGGCTGCCTCTTTTACATTGAAGTTGGGGGCCTGATGAATTATTGCACAGTTTGTGCACAGTCTCCCCAACACCCAATCGTGCTCACTGTCTGCACGGAGACCTGATGAGCACACTTTGGGTGGGTTGAAGACCTCAGGCCTACTTTACTGGGGAGGGCCGGCCATCATATTATCTGCCTCTCACTGTCCAGACTTACAGATGAAGAAATACCAGTAGGGGAGGTATCGGGGTTAATGGAAGGAAAATCAGGCGGAGTATATAACGGGCAGCTGATCCGATACCGCCAGTTTTACACCCTCGTTGAAGCTGAAAGTTCCACCCAATGACTTGAGAAGGAGGGGAGGAGAGGAGGGCAGGAAATTGGAGGAGAAAAGAAGAAAATAAAAACAAAATGGAAGAAGAAAGGAATTGCAGAAGAAATTAAATTGAATAGCACCTTTCGAATTGGAACATTAAGAAAATAAATCAAATTTGTTTAGAATTGAAGTGCTTGGAAAATTCTGTCATTATTGCTGTAGATTCACTGACTTCAACAGGCTACATCTCCAATTCTCAAAATTCTTATACATTATGCATAATTGCATCTGATCAAATGCATCTCCTGTTGTCAGAAACAGGTTTTAATGAATACTTTCCTCGTGCCTGCATACCACAGATTTGCAAAGTACCAGCAAAGGTTCAGTGGAACTGGCCCTCTGTGGTCTTTGCCATTAGGTGTGTCCGTATCCTGCCATTTCACAATCATTCAACATGGGCTCAACAGTAATAGGCCCTACATTAGTGCTCAAGACTTTAAAAAAAAAATCAGAGGCAACATACACTCTGAACACTTATCAACTTTGATGAGATCAAATTTTTCTCAATGTCAACTTTGCCAGATGCTCAATTGTTGCTTTCAATACAGCGTTAGTACAAAATATACAAAAAAAGGTATAACTATATGAAAATTCACCGATAGACTAATATGGCAACATATTAAAGTCTAAGCAATGTGCTTACAACAACTTGTATTTATATGCCGCCTTTAACGTAGTAAAATGTCCCAAGGCGCTTCAAAGGAGTATTATAAGACAAAAAATGACACCAAGCCACATAAGGAGAAATTAGGGCAGGTGACCAAAAGCTTGGTCAGAGGGGTAGGTTTTAAGGAGCGTCTTAAAGGAGGAAAGAGAGGTAGAGAGGCGGAGAGGTTTAGGGAGGGAATTCCAGAGCTTAGGGCCTAGGCAACAGAGGTACAGTCACCAATGGCTGAGCGATTATAATCAGGGATGCTCAAGAGGGCAGAATTGGAAGAGCGCAGATGTCTCAGGAGGTTGTGGGGCTGAAGGAGATTACAGAGATAGGGAGAAGCGAGGCCCTGGAGGGATTTGAAAACAAGGACGAGAATTTTGAAATCGAGGCGTTGCTTAACCGGGAGCCAATGTAGGTCAGCGAGCACAGGGGTGATGGGTGAACGGGACTTGGTGCGAGTTAGGACACGGGCAGCCAAGTTTTGGATGACCTCAAGTTTACATAGGGTAGAATGTGGGAGGCCAGCCAGGAGTGCGTTGGAATAGTCAAGTCTAGAGTTTCAGAGTTCAGCTGGCAGCTAGCTGGAAAAGCACAAAACTAAAGGCTTGTTTTTCTATTAAGTACTGTTAAAAAAAAACATCAACGTACAGAATGGATTTAGAAACTTCTGCCATTCATGATGATACCATAAAGGTAGGGCTTCTTAGAAATGAATCTACAGGAAAATATATAAAGCGGTTTCCAGTTTCTTGTTCATTTGCAAATAAAGCAGCGGCACAATGTCTGTAGATATTAAAGCGGGCGAGTTTATGAATAATTGATAATAATAGAACGAACAAAGAAATGGAATCACTGAAGTTTCCTCTCTGGATCCCTGTGCTGGTCACTGTTTGTGAAGTTTATTGAATGGTATGGAACCAATCACAACTGACTAGTGATTATTAGACTTAAAACATAGGATTAAAGCCTAATATTATAATGAACAAACTCTTCATCAAAACAGGTATGCTGAGAAACTTCAAATCCATAGAAACATAGAAAAATAGGAACAGGAGTAGGCCATTCGGCCCTTCGAGCCTACTCGTGGCTGATCCTCTATCTCAATACCATATTCCCGCTCTCTCCCCATACCCCTTGATGCCTTTGGCATCTAGAAATCTATCTATCTCCTTCTTAAATATATTCAGTGACTTGGCCTCCACAGCCTTCTGTGGTAGAGAATTCCACAGGTTCACCACCCTCTGAGTGAGGGAAATTTCTCCTCATCTCAGTCCTAAATGTCCTACCCCGTATCCTGAGACTGTGACCCCTCGTTCTAGACCTCCCAGCCAGGGGAAACATCCTCCCTGCATTCAGTCTGTCTAGCCCTGTCAGAATTTTATACGTTTCAATGAGATCCCTTCTCATTTTTCTAAACTCCAGTGATTACAGTCCTAGTCGACCCAATCTCTCCTCATACTAAACCGAGGCCCAATAATCAGGACGCCTCAGGCCTATCCATTCAGGTACAGGGATTGTTCTTAGTACCCATCGTGCTCCCAAAAATGGGTGCATTCAAATTTCTGAGCCAATGAGTTTAATTATCATTTTGGAACAATTTAGCCAAACTTGTTCTAACATTGGAAAGCTACACAGATAGACATGGAAAACCACATAGCTATCTACTGTCCATATATATTCTAACACTCGGCCCACAGAGTTTTATCAATGTATCATTAAAATCCATATACATTGAAAGCTGTTGTGCAAAGATGGTCAGAAAGTGGTTCAATGTAGCACTTGAAGGCACTAAGTAACAATGATCAAACCTTTTACTTTTATTAGCTCATTTGTTCACAGTCTGCTGTTGTGGAACAAGCGTGTCGTACAGCAATTTTCAGAATCATAGAATGATACAACACAGAAGGATGCCATTTGGCCCATCGTGCCTGTGCCGGCTCTTTGAAAGAGCTCTCCAATTAGTCCCACTCCTCTGCCCTTTCCCCATAGCCCTGCAAATTTTCCCCCTTGTAGTGTTTATCCAATTCCCTTTTGAAAGTTATCACTGAATCTGCTTCCACCGCCCTTTCAGGCACTGCATTCCAAAAATGCTTCAGTTTATCTTTGCGAATATGAAATAGCAGCAAAACTTTTCCAGAATTAGCTGAAAGGAAGTTCATAACCAGTATTACATAAGTTTTAAGAATTTATGAACACATCACTAATGTTGTTGAAGGCTAATAGCATACATTAGTAAACCTATTACTGACAATTTGGAGATAAACATTATGGCATTATGACAGCGAGCATTATTAACAGCAGGTAGCCTTACAAATCCCAATTCAAGAATGTATTCCATACCACTGAAACCATTCAGACTTCTACATTATGCTGCTTTTTGATGATCAAAATATTATATTAAATCAAACACCATCACAAACAAAAGAAAGCATCTCCTTCTATTCCTTTCTCCCTCATGTGCTTAACTAGCTTCCCCTTAAATGCATCTATGCTATTTGCCTCAACTACTCCATGTGGTCGCGCGTTCCACATTCTAACCATTCTTTGGGTAAATTCCCTATTAGATTTATTCGTGACCATGTTATATTTATGGTCTCCAGTTTTGGTCTCCTCCACAAGTGGAAACATTTTCTCCACATCTACCCTATCAAGCCCTTAATGTAGAGCTTCATTTATTTAACTATGGCATTTATTTATTTTCTAACAGTGGGTAAAGAAATCAAAAAACATTTCAGCAAACCTCTTTCCAAATGCAGACTGATTCATCACCTTCCTCTTGCAAAAAAAAATTGCCGCAAATTTCAGCTTCGGTGGGGATGCATCAGATCGGCCGCCCATATTACACCCGGCCCAATTTTCCTTCTTACTGACTTCATTGACTTGCAGTTTGTAAGACCCCAAATTTTCCTCCGCTGCTCTCAACATAGAGAAGTTATGACAATTAAATCTCCCAAAGAAGCGGTTATTGGGAGCCGTTAATGTAATTTATTTTGTACATTATTCTCTAAACAATATAACACATGATCTTCGCAAGTTTATCCGAGGTCATTTTCATAGGAACTCAATCCGAGTTATTGGCCCGGATTTTACAGGGCCTAAGACGGTGTCGGCACAATGTACATGGTCGTAAGAGCCCCGCAGGTTCCGGGTTACCGCGTGCAATGCGTGTGCGCAAAAGCCTGGAACTTGCGATCCATCAAGTTTCTCCGCGACAGATCATATCCATCCGCTGGAAATTCACTTTCGTTGGCGCAGGTTCAGCTACTGCCCAGCGAATACCCACCAAACCCTTACGTAAGCAGGCGCAAGGCCTTCTTTTACCAGTGTAAGTGTTGAAATAAATGTTAAAATACATTTTTAAAAACAATTTAAACATCCACTTACATTTAAAATTAGTTTAGGTCAATTTTGTCCCGGTTAAAAATGTTTAAATTTATTTTTCAAAAAATGTAATTTTTATTTGAAATGGCATTTTAATTAATTTTGAACCAGTGATCATTTATTTTTATGCCAGTGTTGTGAAGTTGTATTTTTTTAGGGGATTCCTATGATGCTTATGGGGATTCCGTACGTAAATGGAATCCCTATAAGCATCATAGCAATCTCCTTTTTGTCATTTGTTGGCCTGGCCCACGTGATCCCAGGGATGCTTGCGAACCGTGTGCGCTCCTGGGATGCGCAGGCCTTTACGCAGGCGTACACCTCCAGGCCCAGGACCGCGAGAGTCTGAAGCTCTGGAGGCAGCGGGTAAGGGTGGAGTTTTCTTGCGGTTCGGTGGCGTACGCTGGTGGCCAGCCTCCGATCGCAATTTCCAGGCCAATACATTCAAGTGCTTATTGAATTCAAGATGCCAAAACCTCAAGTTACGAGTGTGACAAATGAAACTTTCCGCTTGGAAATGTTGATATTGTTTGACTTTAAAATATTTCATAATTTATTCTAAATAAGTAGAACAGCTCCATTCATTTATTTTGTTGTTTTGGAGAGAATGGAAGACTAACAGCAACAGACTAAAAACCTCTGGAAGGATTGCATCAAGTATTCAAATTTTTAGGCAGGTTCCAAATAGAAGTGCTTATTTAAAAAAAATGTTTCTTTCAAGTAGGACTTTTAGCAACACATAGTGCTATGCCACATATATTTTCTTAAACAGGGAAGATGCAACATAGTTTTATCTTTTCAGCAGTTTTACATACCCTGGTCTTTGCTTTCTACACTCACATTCTGAACACATAGGACACTCTGCCTATTTATTATTGCACGTAAGGACCATTTCTGTTTTGAAAGGAATTATAATTTGTATTATTTTTACTCAAAACATTGTATTTTTACCTCTAGCCATGATTGAAATATAAAATTAACTAAGGCAAAATATTAATACCTAAAGCTATGTTTGGAAAAGTTGTTGGTTAAAATGGAGTTGTAATGGGCCTGAATTTGCAGTCGGATGCCTCCGACTGGCAAAAAAATCTGCGGACCTACCTGATGATCCTGGATGCACGGAGGCTCGCGCTCCTGGGCCTCTACGTGTAGACCCCACGTATCCCAGGGGGCGCAGGAGGTTCACAAATGCCCCTGGGATCACGTGGGCCGTCCCAACCAATGAAAGAAGGGGGATCACCATTCATGGTTATGGGGATTCCGAACGTATGGAATCCCCCATAAGCATGAATGGGGATATCCCCAAAAATACATCTACACATCAAATAAATGGGAAAAAAATACATATTTAAAATGAATTAAAATGCCATTTAATTAAATATTTAAAACAAAAGTTAAATTTTTTGAAAAATAAATTTAAATGCTTGAAAGGGGCCAAAAACAGTCGTACCTTAGTGTACAGGTTTTTTAATGTTTAAATGATTGAAAAAAATTATTTTTATGTTCGTTTAAACTCTTACACTGGTAAAAGCAGGCCTTCCGCTTGCTTTTACCAGGCGTAAGAATTTCACGGGCATTTGCTGGACAGTCAACTCCCTGCCCGCGGATGCCCTTTTCCCGGGGATGCGTTGGACCGGTCAAGATTCTTGACAGATCGCAAGTTCCGGGTTTTTGCGCATGCGCAACGCACGAATACCCGGAACTTGCACGGCCCCTACGGGCGCGTATGCACCTTGTACGCACCCGTAGGGGCCGCAAAATATGGGCCAATCTGTTTGATGAGCTTTCTTTTATGTAACACAATTCAGATAAATATATATTTTTTATACCATATCTGTAACTTTTTGCCAATTTGATATTATAGCTGGCAGGTGTGGGCTCTCCTTGATGAAACCACCTTTGTGACATGAATAAAAGTAGTTGTTTTAGTCACATCTGGCTGACTGCTGTAGTTCTTGTAAAATAGTGATGGAGAAATGTGCCTGCAACAGTATGACCTCTGAGGCTGTAATCTCTTTCTCTCCACCTGTCTACCTGTGTGAAAGTGTCTTGGGTCAAGTGCACAACTGCCACACTCCAGATGTGCTTTGTTACAGATGTGTCAGCTGTGGCTCAGTGGGTAGCACACACTCGCCTCTGAGTCAGAAGATTGTGGGTTCAAGTCCCACTCCAGGGACTTGAAAACATAAGACTAGGCTGACACTCCAGTGCAGTGCTGAGGGAGTGCTGCACTGTCAGAGGTGCTGTCTTTCGGATGAGACATTAAACCGAGGCCCCATCTGCTCTCTCAGGTGGATGTAAAAGATCCCATGGCACTATTTCGAAGAAGAGTAGGAGAGTCATCCCTGGTGTCCTGGCCAATATTTATCCCTCAACCAACATAACAAAAACAGATTATCTGGTCATCATCACATTGCTATTTGTGGGTCCTTGCTGTGCGCAAATTGGCTGCCACATTACAAGAGTGACTCCACTTCAAAAGTACTTCATTGGCTGTAAAGCGCTGAGATGTCCGGTGGTCGTGAAAGGCGCTATATAAATGCAAGTCTTTCTTTCTTCTTTAGATGCAACAACTTGTATTTATATAGCGCCTTTAACATAGTAAAACATCCTAAGGCGCTTCACAAGAATGTTATAAGACAAAAAATTTGACACTGAGCCACATAATGAGAAATTAGGGCAGGTGACCAAAAGTTTGGTCAAAGAGGTAGGTTTTAAGGAGCATCTTAAAGGAGGAAAGAGAGGTAGAGAGGCGGAGAGGTTCAGGCAGGGAATTCTAGAGCTTAGTGCCTAGGCAATAGAAGGCACGGCCACCAATGGTGGGGTGATTATAATCAGGGATCCTCAAGAGGGCAGAATTAGAGGAGCGCAGATATCTCGGGGGTTACAGAGATAGGGAGGGGCGAAGCCATGGAGGGATTTGAAAACAAGGATGAGAATTTTGAAATCAAGGCATTGCTTAAGCAATCAAAACAAAAAAAAAGACAGTGGTCGACCTACAGCCTGAAATTCAAAAACGTGTTTCAATTTGCAATCAAACTTTGATTGACCTTACCCTGCATTAGTTAACAGCAGTTAGATTTTGTGAACTTACCAAAACAGGGTCTGTGGAAAATAGCAGACTTGTTAATCCTAAGTCATGTTTTCTTATTTGTGTTTAACTCATCATTATACAATTTGCTATTTGATCCGATTATAATGAAGCAAATTCTATTGACTTAAATGACATGTATTTTTTAAATATTTGTTCCTGGGATGTGGGCGTCGCTGGCAAGGCCAGCATTTATTGCCCATCCCTAATTGCCCTCAAGAAGGTGATGGTGAGCTGCCTTCTTGAACTTCTGCAGTCCACGTGTTGAAGGTACATTTTTCTTTTAGAACATATTTTTGTGTGTTATAAAAGGAAAATTGCACCTGTGCAATAAGTCAATGTTTGGACTCTGGTTTAATGCAAACACCGGGGTAATGTGTGCCTTGGACTAGGGTAAAATTAGATGACAGCGTTGTTTTGCAATAGGATATGGTCGTGGAGGAGGAGAGGATGAAGTGCCAACAGAGGAGGAGATTGATGGCTCCCTGTCTTGGTCTTTGATAACATACCCAAACAAATGAGCTGGATGTGTCAGAGCAGTGACTCAGGAGACCCGGGCTCTGTCGGGACCATGACAGAGCTGTGTAGGCCTATAGCACATGATTTGGAGGGGTGTTCAGCTACTCCAACTGCTCAGCCTGTGGCCTTTCAATTGACAACAGCCATAAATTTTGGAGCACTGGGGTCATTCCAGCCACCAAAGTGTGATTTTGCTGGCATTAATCAGATCATCACAGCCACCTGCATTCAAAAAGTAACTGATCAGTCTGTTTTCCAGAAGATTGGGAAGTTAACGCATTCTTCCAGGAATCCTAAAAAGGTACCTGGTCAGATAACAATAGTTTTATCCAGTGCTGGCTTTCCCAGAAATTTTAATGTGGTAAACCATACCCACATGAAGATACAAACACCATTACTCCAATGACATATATTAGGGGATAAGGGGTGCTATTCCCTCCATATTCAGATGGTTTACAATGCTGAGCAAATCATCCTCAAGGTGAGTTGCAAATTCCTGAGATCAACGCAAGACGCTGTTCGTTCTACATAGAAACATAGAAGATAGGAGGAGTAGGCCATTCGGCCCCTCGAGCCTGCTCCGCCATTCAATGCGATCATGGCTGATCATCCAAATTCAGTACCCTGTCCCTGCCTTCTCCCCATATCCCTTGATCCCTTTAGCCTTAAGAAATATATCCAACTCCTTCTTGAATATATTTAATGCATTGGCCTCTACTGCCTTCTGTGGTAGAGAATTCCACAGGTTCACCACTCTCTGGGTGAAGAAATTCCTCCTCATCTCTGTCCTAAATGGCTTACCCCTTATCCTTAGACTGTGACCCCTGGTTCTGGACTCCCCGACCATCGGGAACATCCATCTAGTCTGTCTAGTCCTGTTAGAATTTTATAACTTTCAATGAGATCCCCTCTCATTCTTCTAAACTCCAGCGAGTACAAGCCCAATCGACCCAATCTCTCCTCATATGTCATTCTTGCCATCCCAGGCATCAGTCTGGTGAATCTTCGCTGCACTCCTTCCATGGCAAGAACATCCTTCCTCAGATAAGGCGACCAAAACTGCACACAATACTCAAGATGTGGTCTCACCAAGGCCCTGTACAACTGCAGCAAGACATCCTTGTTCCTGTACTCAAACCAACTGTAGCACAATGATCAACTGCAAGGCCGAGTTTATCAAGGACAAGAATATCCCCATAAACTTTGGCTGATAACACAATTATCCAATCCCCAATTTCAGCCAAGCATCCATATAACATATAACAATGCATACATCTATCACAACAGCACTGGAAAACAAACTATTGCTTCACCAAAACAAAGGGCACACATTTATTGTGGTGTGCTGCATGCTGCACAATATAGCCAACACAGGACGATAGGAACAGGAGGAGGTCATTCAACCCCTTGAGCCTCTTCCACCATTCAATTAGATCTTGGCTCATCTGTACCTCAACTCCATTTACCCGTAGGAACATAGGAAAACTGTCCTTCTGGATATCATGAAAGAACACACATCATGGTAGAACACATCTGTGTCCTGACAAGGGATGACAAGGAATTCGAAGAGTCTGCTTTAGGGCAACCTCACTGAGTAGCACTTTAGTTGACAGGCTCTCTCTAGTCCGTGTAACATCCATTTCCTACAGTGTCTATTCACTGTGCTTTGGTGCATTAAGTATCTCAACCAAAACAATGCAGATGAGTTTATAATAAGATAGTTGGATGTTATTTTAATTTCTTGTCAGAAGGTTGATAGATAATTTAAAGCTAACGTAATGTGCTACAGGATGTTGTTTAACTTGTACTACCTACCTTGGTATATCATTCTTATCCTGTCTCTGCGAGTGCAGTATTCCTTGCATATATATTTGTATACCACATCGCCCACTTTTAACTCAATCGCCCATATATATTCTTCATCTCCATATTATTACTAGCTGATTTGGTACCCTGGAAGCTGATTCTTTCTCTGTGTGACTTCTGCATTTTTCCTTTAATACTTTAATACTTTAAACAAGAAATCACAGAATCACAGAAATCCCACAGTGCAGATAGAGGCCATTTCGGCCCATCGAGCCTGCACCGACACATATCCCACCTGATCCCCGTAACCCCTACACCAACACCAACACATATCCCACCCTATCTCCGTAACCCCACATATTTTAATCCCCTAACACTAAGGGTCAATTTATCATAGCCAATCAACCTAACCCGCACATCTTTGGACTGTGGGAGGAAACCGGAGCACCCGGAGGAAACCCACGCAGACACAGGGAGAATGTGCAAACTCCACACAGACAGTCGCCCGAGGCCGGATTCGAACCTGGGGCACTGGCGCTGTGAGGCAACAGTGCTAACTGAGACGTAAATGCATCACTCAGATATCATTCATTCAGACAGGATGATATCCTTTCCTTATTATGGTGTGCTTTTTTTAAATTGTAAATCTTTTACCAGACCTCCTCCAAGGTACAGGGAACTCTTTATTATCCGGCACCAACAGGACCGGCGTGGTGCCGGTTTATCAAAAAGTCCGGATTACAGAGAGTTATAGTTAAAAGGTACGAGAGCTCCGTACACAGCAACAAATCCAGGCTTCCCTGTTGCTTAGCAACATGTGCAGGAACTCCGGCCACAGACCAAGTGTCCCTGTTGCTTAGCAACAAGTGCACGAACCCCAGTTACACAGCCACAGATCCAGGAACTGCCACTAATATGAAGTAAAACTTACCTAAACCTACTCCTGCATTTTGCTGGTTAACAGATTTTTCCGGTTATTTAGGTGCCGGTAAATCGAGAGTTTCCTGTACTCTTTGTGGTATGGCCCAAAGTGTCCTGGTGTGTAACGTATAGCACGTTCTTTGTCTCCATGGCAGGTATGTGTACTCTCTCTTCCCTGTGCTCCCCAAAGGTTTATCAGGTATTTTGTACAATGCTGCCTAACTGGAGTGCCATGTCTCCGTCAATGAGCCAGGCTTTGATTATATTCTTTTGACTATTTCTCTATGGCTTGATGCACTTCATCGCAGGATGAATGAAATATTAAATATTTATACCAGTTAAGAGGCTTGTTGGAGGTCATTAAGATCAATGACAAAAATGCCGTGCAACCCTTTCTATAAGGGTGAAAGAGGGAAATATGGCCCTAATGTCTGTTGTGATCACTGGCATTATTTTCACAGCGTTTCCAGGACTGGGGAGGCTGGTAACTAATGACTAATATCTCAGCATCTACACTAATACACTTAGCACCCCTTCTCCTGCTACCTCTTAGTCACTCAGATCTCATCCCCTAATGGCTTTTCAAAGCTGGTTAGATACACTTAAAAATCCATTAGAAGCATATTTTCTAAAGAATACCAAAGATTGGTATTCCCTCTATAACAATTCATATTTTAGAAAGTTGTTGTCCACATTCCAGCTATTTAAGATAATACTGGAGCAGAAAGTGTCTGACTGGATCAGAATGCACTCCATTAGTTTATAAAGTTCAAAAAGGACGTAAAAGACTTGCATTTCTATAGCACCTTTCATGACCACCAGACGTCCCAAAGCGTTTTACAGCCAATTAAGTACTTTTGAAGTGTAGTCACTGTTGTAATGTAGAAAACGCAGCAGCCAATTTGCACACAGCAAGCTCCCACAAACAGCAATGTGATCATGACCAGATCATTTGTTTTAGTGACGTTGAATGAGGGATAAATATCAGCCATGACACCGGCGATAACTCCCCTGCTCTTTTTCAAAATAGTGCCATGGGATCTTTTACGTCCATCTGATAGCGCAGCGGGGCCTCAGTTTAACGTCTCATCCGAAAGATGGCACCTCTGACCGTGCAGCACTCCCTCTGTCAACAAGGACACACATCAATGGCGAAGTCCAACATCGCCTTCAGTGTGCCAGTGCAGCCTTCGGTCACCTGAGGGAGAGTGTTTGAAGACCAGGACCTCAAACCCAGCACCAAGCTCATGGTCTACAGGGCAGTAGTGATACCCGCCCTCCTGTATGCTTCAGAGACATGGACCATGTACAGCAGGCATCTCAAAGCACTGGAGAGGTACCACCAATGCTGCCTCCGCAAGATCCTGCAAATCCATTGGCTGGATAGGCGCACCAACGTCAGTGTTCTCGCTCAGGCCAACATCCCCAGCATCGAAGCTTTGACCACGCTCGATCAGCTCCGATGGACGGGGTGTGATGAAATATTCCATTCATCACTGCCTGTGACTGTGGTTGGTTTCAGGTTTCAGTTCCCTTACCTCAGTTCCGCCTCATATCCAGTACTGCAGACCTCCAGATGGAAGATACCTCTCTCCACTGCGTGTTACCTTCTAAGTTAATAAAAGCCTTGTTTTGTTTCGCTAACATCGAGTCTCGGAATTATTGAGGCACATCACGGGGCACATCGTCCGCATGCTCGATACGAGACTCCCAAAACAAGCGCTCTACTCGGAGCTCCGACGCAGCAAGAGAGCCCCAGGTGGGCAGAGGAAATGCTTCAAGGACACCCTCAAAGCCTCCTTGAAAAAGTTCAACATTCTCACCAACACCTGGGAATCCCTGGCCCAAGACCTCACAAAGTGGAGGAGAAGCATCCGGGAAGGCGCCGAACACCATGAGTCTCTTCGCCGGGAGCAAGCGGAAGCCAAGCGCAGGCAGCGCAAGGAGCGCACGTCAACCCAAGCACCCCACCCACCCGCCCCTTCAACCACCGTCTGCCCCACCTGTGACAGAGACTGTAGGTCCTACATTGGACTCATCAGTCACCTGAGAACTCATTTTTAGTGTGGAAGCAAGTCATCCTCAATTCCGAGGGACTGCCTAAGAAGACGACGACTCCCTCAGCACTGCACTGAGCGTCAGCCTAGATTTTTGTGCTCAAGTCTCTGGAGTAGGACTATGAACCCATAAAGCTTGACTCAGAGGCAAGAGTGCTACCACACTGAGCCACTGGCTGACTAGAAACTGAAATATTTTAAAATACCGATAGTTATAGAAAGTATTCCTGTTGTAAAAGCATGCTGTGAATGGATTCTGTTAAAGGAGTATAAAATAGGTTTTTCAAAGAGCCAGCCCAGGCATGAGCTGAATTGCCTCCTTCTGTGCTGTAAGATTCTATGATTCTATCAATGTTATTTTTTTTTTATTCGTTCCTGGGATGTGGGCGTTGCTGGCAAGGCCAGCATTTATTGCCCATCCTTAGTTGCCCTTGAGAAGGTGGTGGTGAGCCGCCTTCTTGAACCGCTGCAGTCCGTGTGGTGAAGGTACTCCCACAGTGCTGTTAGGTAGAGAGTTCCAGGATTTTGACCCAGCGACAATGAAGGAACGGCGATATACTTCCAAGTCAGGATGGTGTGTGACTTGGATGTGACTTGGAGGTGGTGGTGTTCCCATGCACCTGCTGCCCTTGTCCTTCTAAGTGGAAGAGGTCGCGGGTTTGGGAGATACTGACGAAGATGCCTTGGCAAGTTGCTGCAGTGCACCTTGTAAATGGTACACACTGCAGCCACGGTGCGCTGGAGGTGGAGGGAGTTAATGTTTAGGGTGCTGGATGGGGTGCCAATCAAGCGGGCTGCTTTGTCTTGGATGGTGTCAAGCTTCTTGAGTATTATTGGAGCTGTACTCATCCAGGCAAGTGGCGAGTATTCCAGCACACTCCTGACTCGTGCCTTGGGAAGTCAGGAGGTGAGACACTGACCTGCTCTTGTTGCCACAGTATTTATGTGGCTGGTCCAATGAAGTTTCTGGTCAATGGTGACCCCCAGGATATTGATGGTGGGGGATTTGGCGATGGTATTGATAATGAAGTTCTTCTCTCCATTGTTTTATTTTAAGCTGGTTGCCTCCACTAAAATTGTGGAGATATGAATTTCAAACACATTGGTACTCGTCTGCAAGTATCTCACCTGGTAATTTCAAGGTGCTTGTATTTTTAAAATAGTGCTTTCTTAATCATAGGAACAGGAGTAGGCCATTCAGCCCCTCGAGCCTTCAGCATTCAATTAGATCATGGCTGATCTGTACCTCAACCCATTTACCCACCTTTGCTCCATATCCCTTGACATCCTTCCCTAACAAAAATCTATCGATCGTAGTCTTGAAAGCTTCAATTGACCCAGAATCAACAGACTTTTGAGGGAGGGTTTCCTAATTTCTACCCAGTGTGTGAAATTACTACCTGATTTCACTACTGAATGATTTAGCTCTAACTTTATGCCCCCTTGTTTTGGAGTCCCCCAGCAGAGGAAATAGTTTTTCTTCATCTACTTTATCGACTCCTTTTTTTCATTTTAAACACTTTGATTAGATCATATTCAGACAACCTTCCCTTTATAAGACAAATGGCCAAAGATCCTCTTTATAAAATTATCCGTCCACTGGGTGTGACCACTTGAAACGTGAGACTAGAGATTGCTGTTTGCACTATTCATATACGGACAATTGATGTACTTCTATGACATTCTTCTGTCTACTATTTCATTGGTGGTGTAAACCAATTAACAGAGGAATGTCATAAGCATTCATACACTATCGTGAACAGTCATTTCTGCACGATAGTCCATCTGAGCTCTGCTCAATGTTAAAATGGCAGTTCAGTCATGTGGCTGCATCACAGTTCCACGGACAAGTTATTGAGCTTCCAAAAGGGGGGTGAAAAAACAACCAAACATAGGTTTCAGCAATAGAACGGTGGATGAAGGCTTTGATTGATGGGATTAGATGATGCAAAACTGTCTGATAGCCTTCTACAGAATATAGTGAAGGAACTCAAGGTCTTGCATGATGATCTCTGATGACAGATGAACAGCTACTTTATTATAGCATAAATGGAGGTTGCACCAAGTCTATATCCTGTTTTTTTAGATGCAGCCTACCAGTATTTTCAAGCTAGACAACATGTATGACCTTGTGCCATCTTTACCATCTCAAGGTTATTTTACTAACATCTAAAATATAGCAACTCAACAGAATGTCACCAGACAAAATGTTTTTCAAGAACAAGCAAAAAAAAAAGTAAATATTATTCTCTTCATAAGGATAGATTTACACCATCAACAAGAACTTGCATTTACATACCGCCTTTAATATAGTAAAACGTCCCAAGGTGCTTCACAGGAGCGTTATCTAACAAAAGTTAGGACAGATGAAACAAAAGTTTGGTCAAAGTGGTAGATTTTAAGGAGCGTCTTAAAAGGGGAGAGGTTTAGGGAGGGAATTCCAGAGCTTCGGGCCTCTGCAGCTGAAGGCATGACTGCCAATGGTGTAGCAATTAAAATCGGGGATATGCAAGAGGCCAGAATTGGAGGAGCACAGAGGTCTCAAAGGCTTGTAGGGCTGGAGAAGTTTACAGAGATAGGGAGGGGCGAGGCCATGGAGGGTGACGTAAGAAAACTACTAGGCACTTGGTCAGAGTATTAAACAAGGCTTTAATCAACTGGTTTTCAACATGGAGATCTAGTTGTCCTTCACTAGTTCCTGTTTACAAAATGTCCTGAGCAAGCTGGGCCCATGCCCGAGTATTTATACTCTCCCTGGACAGCGCCACCAGCAGGCCGTCCAGTATTATTCCATAAGTCATTTCTACATGAATGGCAAGATTCATGTCAGAGGGATTTGAAAACAAGAATGAGAATTTTAAAATTGCCGGAACGGGAGCCAATGCAGGTCAGCGAGCACATAAGAACATAAGAAATAGGAGCAGGAGTCGGCCATTTGGCCCTTCGAGCCTGCTCTGCCATTCAATAATATCATGGCTGATCTTCTACCTCATCTCCACTTTCCTGCACTATCTCCATATCCCTTGATTTCCTTAATATCCAAAAATCTATCGATCTCTGTCTTGAATATACTCAACGACTGAGCCTCCACAGCCCTCTGAGGTAGAGAATTCCAAAGATTCACCACCCTCTGAGTGAAGAAATTTCTCCTCATCTCAGTCCTAAATGGCCGATCCCTTATTCTGAGACTGTGACCTCTGGTTCTAGACTCCTCAGTCAGGGGAAACATCCTCACACATCACAGAGGTGATGTGTGAGCGGGACTTAGTGCGAGTTAGGATAAGGGTAGCAGAGCTTTGGATGCACTCAAGTTTATGTAGGGTGGAAGATGGGAGGCCAGCCAGGAGTGCAATGGAATAGTCAAGTCTAGAGGAAACAAAGGCATGTGACATGAATCATCTGAGCAGCCTGCGGGTGGCGCTGTCCAGGGAGAGTATAAATACTCGGGCACAGGCCCAGCTTGCGCAGGACATTCTTAACAGGAACTAGTGAAGGACATAACTAGACCTCCATGTTGTAAAACAGTTGATTAAAATGTTGTTTAACACTTAGACCAAGTGCCTAGTAGTTTTCTTACATCAGCATGGATGAGGGTTTCAGCAGCAGATGAGCTGAGGCGGGGTGGAGTCAGGCGATGTAACAGAGGTGGAAGCAGGCGGTCTTGGTGATGGAGCGGATATGTGGTCGGAAGCTCATTTCGGGGTCAAATATAAAACCAAGGTGGTGAACAGTCTGGTTCAGCCTCAGACAGTTGCCAGGGAGAGGGATGGAGTTGGTGGCTAGGGAACGGAGTTTGCAGCAGGGACCGAAGACAATAGCTTTGGTCTTCCCAATATTTAGTTGGAGGAAATTTCTGCTCATCCAGTACTGGATGCCGGACAAGCAGTGTGACAAATTAGAGTCGGTGGAAAGGTCGAGGGAGGAGGTGGTGAGTTAGAACTGGGTGTCGTCATGTGGAACCTGATGTTTTCAGATAATGTCACTGAGGTGCAGCATATAGATGACAAGTAGGAGGGGGTCAAGGATAGATCCTTGGTGGAGTCCAGAGGTAACGGTGCGGGAGTGGGAAAAGAAGTCATTGCAGTTGATTCTCTGGCTATGACTGGATACAAAAGAATGGAACCAGGTGAGGTCAGTCCCACCCAGCTGGACAACGGAGGAGAGGTGCTGGAGGAGGATGGTGTGGTCAACCATGTCAAAGGCTGCAGACAGGTTGAGAAGAACGAGGAGGGATAGTTTATCACAGTCACAGTCATATAGGATGTCATTTGTGACATTGATAAGGCTGTTTCGGTACTGTGGCGGGGCAGAAACCTGATTGGAGGGTTTCAAACATGGAGTTCTGGGAAAGATGGGCACTGATTTGGGAGGTGACAACACGTTCAAGGACTTTGGAGAGGAAAGGAAGGTTGGAGATGGGGCGGTAGTTTGCAAGGACAGAGGGGTCAAGACTGCTTTTTTTGAGGAGAGGGCTGATGACAGCAGATTTGAAGAGAAGGGAGACAGTACCTGAGGAGAGGGAACCATTAACAATATCAACTAACATGGGGGCCAAGAAGGGAAGTTGGGTGGTCAGCAGTTTGGTGGGAATAGGGTTGAGGGAGCAGGAGGTGGGTTTCATAGGCAAAATGAGCTCGGAGAGGGGTTGAGGGGAGACAGGAGAGAAAAGAGAGAAAGATGCGAGTTCAGGGCTAGGGTCAGGGAGAACCTTAGGGGAAGTTTGGCCCAGTGGGCTAGGGGAATGGAGGGAAGCGGCAGAGGCAGCTGAATGGTCTCAATCAGCCCAGTGATATATGACTATAAAGCAATAGAGAGAGCTTACGTGTTAACATCTACTGTGAATTAGTGGTAGCCTCCAGTATCATCCTTTCCTTGAAAACAATGTATATATCCAAGTAAAACTTTGTATAGATACAAATTAACTTATTAATTTTTGGGTAAGAATAAAGAAGGATTTTGTCTGACCAAGCATGTAACTGTCCCCTTGACCCCTTCCTGTGAAATCTACAGATTCAAAGACATTCAGTTGCAGATAAATTCAAAAATTGAGCTAAAAACAAACTAAACTACATCTATGCATATTGAATTGGCAAGAACAAACTCAAAGTACTAATATGTCCAGGTTTTATCACACTAAAGGGTGGGGAGCCATTCTCAAAGAATGCACATATCAGAGACTGGGCTACAACTGTGAAACATCCCGCCCCCCCAACCCCGCCCCCACCCCACCCACCCACCCACCCACCGCCGCCTGCTGGGAACGTGGCCTCCGTGAATTTACCTTTCGGTTCTCTGGAGCATTTTAGCCTATGCTATGTAAACACACCTTACCTTCACATTTGTTATGGCCCAAGTTCATCAACATTAAAGTAATCTTTACACTTTAACTACCCTGAAGCAGTTGGACCCACTTCATAAAAGAGCACCTTATTTATTTTGCACCACATCATGCCTCTCAGAAGTCGTAGGCCTGGAAATTTGCGGTCAGTGGCGAAGCAAAGACGTTCGCTGTTGTGTATGTACCTTTAAGAGAATAACTGGTCTCAGACTGCAGTACCGGCAGTGACCACCCCTGTATAAAAGGCGCTAGAGAGCCTCTGTTGTTTAGTTTCGTTATTGACTTCCACCAGTAAAGATCTGTTTGTTTTCACTCCTGCTGGTCCGTGTCTCAATCATTCACGGACTTAACACTGGCGACAAGTAAGAAACGTACTTACCTGCAACTCGGCAGCAGCTCCGACGACGTTGTTGAAGGTCGGAGCCAGAAGAAAGAAAAAAAAGAGTCCATTGAAACTCGAGAAACGGGCGTCGACCGTCAATCATCGGGTTAAAAACTTGCAGGAGCGACTTTCCAGAGCCAGGCTGGGTTCCTCGGTCCGTGGTTTCCCAGCTAATCGGGCTGGTGGCAGGTAGTGCTCTGATCCTTCCTGGGCTGCGGCGGGCTGAAGCTCGATCGGGTGGCTTTTCAACGGGGCCGGGCAGCGAGTCGGGAAGCAAAGAGAGAGAGAGAGGGTGGAGCACACAGGGCGCGGCCAGTGCTTTGAAGCCGGGCAGCGTTCGGACCTAAGAGGGAGGGAAGTGTCCCAGAGGGTCCGCTCCATGACGGGAAAATAATAAAAGAAAAAGAATCAATATTTAACGCGCAGGAAACCGTGGAAAGCAGCGCTGACAACAGCGGGGAAGAAGCGGGAGGTGCCATTTTGTTAAATCGGGGAAGAAGGCAAAGCGTGGGAGGCGCCATTTTAGATTTGCAAGATGCCGAAGACTGGCTGTATCACTGCTTTTGATAATACAATAGAGGACTGGACCACGTATGTGGAAAGAGTCGAGGTATATTTCGAGGCAAACGAAATAGCGGAGGGGAAAAAGGCATCGATATTGCTAAACTTAATGGGCACTAGAATGTACGGCCTATTGCAGGATCTGATTACTCCAGCCAAACCGAAGGCGAAGAGTTTTAACGAAATTGTTGCTGTTCTACAGGAGCACTTAAACCCTGCACCGCTGTTGATAGCAGAAAGATTTAAATTCCACAGGAGAACTCAGCGCAATGCTGAGTATCTTACGGAACTACGCAAGCTATCAAAGCACTGCCAGTTCGGAGCAGGACTGGCAGATACCCTACGGGACAAATTTGTCTGTGGACTCCTGAGTGAGGGAACACAGAAGAAGTTACTCTCAGAAAAAGAGCTGACGCTAGATAAGGCTTTCAGCGTGGCAGTATCGTATGAAGCAGCAGCCAGGGGAGCTGCAGAAATTCAACAAAAACCACAGGAATACGGCACCCACGAAATGACACGAGGATTTGCAAAATGTTATCGCTGCGGCAGAATTAACCATGACCAGAAGGACTGCTGGTCCAAAGACAAAATTTGCAGACAATGCGAGAAGATTGGACACATTGCACAAGTTTGCAGGTCTGGGAAGAAGACCAGCGACAACAAAAAGGCTACTAAGGAACCGTACAAGAAAGTACAAAAGATGACGGACAGTAGTTCCGAAGACCAGATGAGCGATAGTGAATCCGGAAACAGGAGACTAAGCTGTCTCAAACTTCACAATGTAATCGCAAAAGAGGATCACCGAACCATTTGGGTCACCCTCACGATAGCAGGGTCCCAAGTTAAAATGGAATTGGATACAGGATCAGCGCTAACCATCATGAATCGACGAGACTACGAGCGGCTATTTTCACACATACCCTTGAGAGAGACATCCATTGTCTTGACGACGTATACGGGGCAAAAAGTATACCCCAGAGGAAAAATAAGGGTGCCTGTCGAATACAATGGCAAGAAAATATGGAAATTGTATCTCTACATACTGCCAAATGGTGGACCACTGTTATTGGGACGGGAATGGATCAGGAAGATAAACTTAGATTGGCATTCCATTCATGCAATGACGGTGGACGGTAAAAAAGATGAAGACGTCACTCCTGGACGATTGTCAACAATCTTAGCTAACGCCAAAGAGGTATTTCAACAAGAACTGGGCACGCTTAAAGGCGTAACCGCCTCGATAAAAATAGAAGAGAATGCAGTTCCCAAGTTTTTCAAAGCGAGACCGGTACCATATGCAATTCGCCCAGCCGTCGAGGCAGAGCTGGAGAATCTGGAGAAGGCGGGCGTGTTGTCTAAGGTCGACTAGAGCGAGTGGGCGACACCCATCGTTCCGGTCATGAAGAAAACGTTAACCAATAAGTCCGGAGAGCCAAGGAAGATTCGCATCTGTGGGGATTTCAAGGTGACGGTGAACCCTGTCCTTCGCACAGTACAGTATCCTCTTCCAAGGATAGAAGACATCTTCGCCTCGCTGTCTGGAGGGAAGCGTTTTACAAAAATTGACCTAGCACAAGCATATTTGCAGATGGAGGTTGAAGAGTCCTCTAGGAAGTATCTCACGATAAACACTCACAAAGGTCTTTACCAGTATCCTCGATTGGTATTCGGAGTAGCATCGGCTCCGGCGATATGGCAAAGAGCAATGGAACAAGTCCTGCAAGGGATTCCGGGGACTCAGTGTTACTTGGACGACATCCTTGTAACAGGTGAAGATGACAGTGAACACCTTAACAACCTAGAACAGGTGCTCACTAGACTACGGGAACATGGGCTGCGAGCCAACCGCCCCAAGTGTGAATTTTTAAAGAAACAGATATCGTATTGTGGCCACGTGATTGATGAAGAGGGGTTACATAAGTCCCCTGACAAAATTGAAGCGGTTGTTAAGGCCCCAGCGCCTGAAAATGTGTCGCAACTGAGGTCATTCCTCGGATTGGTGAATTACTATCATAAGTTTTTGCCGAATTTGTCGACAATTCTGCACCCACTGAACGCCCTGCTACGAACGGGGGTAGCATGGAAATGGAGCGATGATTGTAAGCGTGCTTTTCAGAAGAGTAAGGACTTAATCACTTCAAGGGAAGTATTAGCTCACTACAACCCAGCACTGACGATCAGGCTGGCGTGTGATGCATCTCCCTACGGCATTGGGGCGGTACTGTCACATAAATTCCTTGATGGTTTGGAGAGGCCGATAGCTTTTGCGTCACGCTCGTTAACTTCTGCCGAGCGTAACTACACCCAGATTGACAGAGAGGCCCTCAGCCTAGTGTGGGGGGTGAAGAAGTTCAATCACTATCTGCACGGTCAAAAATTTACTCCACTAACCGATCATCAACCTCTTGTCTCCATTTTCAACCCTCAGAAGGGCGTACCGATAATGACAGCACAACGGCTGCAGAGATGGTCCCTTTTCCTAGGGGCACACCAATATGACATCGAGTACAAAGGAACTAAACAGCATGGAAATGCTGATGGATTGTCACGTCTACCGTTGCCGACGGTGGGAGAAGACGACCTTGCAGTGGATCCAATGGAGTTATTCCACTCGACCATAGTTGAATGTCTCCCTGTGACGAATGCAAACATAGAAAAGGAAACACGGAATGACCCGACACTATCACGGGTCTATGATTTAACGGTGAAGGGATGGCCAGCACATGGCGAACCACTGCTGCCAGCATTCTCGCCGAGAAGAGAACAGCTGTCAGTGTGCAGAGGAACCTTGATGTGTGGATCCAGAGTAGTAATTCCACCTAAGTTGACGGATAGAGTGCTCAATGAGCTTCATGAGGGTCATCTGGGTGGGGTAAAAATGAAGAGCTTAGCCAGAGCATTTGTGTGGTGGCCGGGAATCAATAGAGAAATCGAAGAGATGACCAAGAGCTGTGCAGGGTGCCAGAAGGTCCAAAACGCCCCACCACAAGCTCCTCTGCATCCATGGGAGTGGCCCTCATCTCCATGGCAAAGGGTGCACATTGATTTTGCTGGTCCCTTCATGGACTCGATGTTTTTAATTGCGGTGGATGCACATTCAAAGTGGCCAGAGGTAATAAAAATGTCCTCAACCACCACGGAAAAAACTATCACAGTTTTACGAACCATATTCGCCAGGAATGGGCTGCCTGAACAGATTTGCTCTGACAATGTGTCTGAAGAGTTCCGGAGGTTCTTAAAGAACAATGGTGTTAAGCATTACACATCTGCCCCATATCATCCAGCCACTAATGGATTGGCCGAGAGGTTTGTCCAAACATTCAAGAAGGCTATCAAGGCAATGTGTAATGAAGATATACCCCTACAACACAAGGTGGACAACTTCTTGTTTGCCTACCGGAATGCAACACATGCGGTTACCAACCAAACTCCAGCCATGATGTTCTTCAATCGAAGACTACGATGCCGCTTGGATTTGGTTAAGCCAAATGTCCGAAGAGATGTGGAGAACAGGCAGTTTCAGAATATGAATGAAAGGCCGACCAGGAGTTTTAAGATAGGTCAACCAGTTTTGGCCCGGGACTACCGCACTGAGAAATGGCAGCCAGGAACGATTTGTACACGACAAGGACCTCTCATGTATACCGTGGACGTTGGGGAGAGCATTGTAAGACGCCATGCTGACCAGATTCTAGAGTCACTAGAAAACGTCAACTCCACACCACAATCTGATACACCTGGTAATGAAATCGACGTTCCAATTGCAGCTACCGCAGAACCGGTAATATTGGAAGCAGATGAACCAAACAACGACATTGATTCCGACTCAACATTGCCAGAAGAGCCTGATACCCCAAAGAGGCGTTATCCAGACAGAATCAGGAAGCCTCCTCAAAGACTGAACTTATGATTGCTTAAACTTAACCAATGTATCTAGCAACAGTAATTGTGATTGTAATTCGCTATCATTTAGTTGTTAAATGAATGTTATGTACTGTTTATCTAAAAGGGGAGGAATTGTTGTGTATGTACCTTTAAGAGAATAACTGGTCTCAGACTGCAGTACAGGCAGTGACCACCCCTGTATAAAAGGCGCTAGAGAGCCTCTGTTGTTTAGTTTCGTTATTGACTTCCACCAGTAAAGATCTGTTTGTTTTCACTCCTGCTGGTCCGTGTCTCAATCATTCACGGACTTAACATTCGCCTCTGGCCCCGAAGTAAAAAAGAAAAGACTTGCATTTCTATAGTGCCTTTCACGACCACCGGACGTCCCAAAGCGCTTTACAGCCATTGAAGTACTTTCGAAATGTAGGAAACGCGGCAGCCAATTTGCACACAGTAAGCTCCCACAAACAGCAATGTGAAAATGCCCAGATAATCTGTTTTTGTTATGTTGGTTGAGGGATAAATATTGGTCCCAGGACACTGGGGATAACTTCCCCTACTCTTCTTTGAAATAGTGCCATGGGATCTTTTACATCCACCTGAGAGAGCAGACAGGGCCTCGGTTTAACGTCTCATCCGAAAGACGGCACCTCCGACAGTGCAGCACTCCCTCTGCACTGCACTGGAGTGTCAGCCTAGCTTTATGTGCTCAAGTCCCTGGAGTGGGACTTGAACCCACAACCTTCTGACTCAGAGGCGAGGGTGCTACCCACTGAGCCACAGCTGACACTTAAGCTTTCGATCTCGCGATCTCTCTGGTGAGACGTTCGGCTTTTCCGATGTTCAGTTGAGATCCGTGTAGTACAGTGGGGATTCCCTCGTGCGATGCTGCTGTGACGTCAACAAGCGGTGTAAGCAGCCAATCACAATGCAGGATTCTCACAGACTGGGAACCAGGAAGTGAATAAGCTCATTTTATTCTAACTTTTAAAAAATGTTATAGAGAGCAAAACAAAGATTGGGGCTTTCACATGGGGAAAGGACAAATCTGAAATAATGATGAACAAACTTTTTAAAAATTCAATTTTCTCAAAAATTGTAATTTTTATGAAAATGGAGAAATTTGACATTCCACAAAATTAAAATTAGTTTTTCAGGGCCATAACGTTTGTTTAGCTATCAACACGCTGTTAAAACCCCAGTTACACCTAATCCAACAAGGTCTAACATTTAATGGGATATTTAACGACGATATTATCACGGAAAAGCCCAAGATTTTGTCTGTTTCACTGATTTCCCTGAAAACAACTTGTATTTATATAGTGCCTTTAATGTAATAAAATGTCCCAAAGCGCTTCACAGGAGTATTATAAGACAAAAAAATTTAACACCGAGTCACATAAGGAGAAATTAGGGCAGATGACCAAATCTTAGTCAAAGAGATAGGTTTAAGGAGCGCCTTAAAGCAGGAAAGAGAGGTGGAGAGGTTTAGGCAGGGAATTCCAGATTAGGGCCTTGGCAACAAAAGGCACAGCCGCCAATGATTGAACGATTATAATCAGGGATGCTCAAGAGGGCAGAATTAGAGGAGCGCAGATATCTCGGGGGGTTGTGGGGCTGAAGGAGATTACAGAGATAGGAAGGGGCGAGGCCATGGAGGGATTTGAAAACAAGGATGAGAATTTTGAAATCGAGGCATTGCTTAACCGGGAGCCAATGTAGGTCAGCGAGCACAGGGGTGATGGGCGAACGGGACTTGGTGTGAGTTAGGACACGGGAACCAGCTATGGGGGGGGGGGGGGGGGGGGCGGGGGGGTGGGGGGAGCCACAGTGCTGCCAGTGTCAGAGCAGTGAATAGCTGACTGTAACTTCAGGATTTCCGCATTAGGATGCGCATGCACTAAATCCTGAAGTCGCAGTCAATTTCAAAGGGGTAATAACAGTGAACAGCAACTTCAGCGCACCTGGGCTAGAAAGAGAGGGAATCAGTACAAGTTGCACTTCCTGCCTATCCATGACTCCTGTTGGAAAGTACGGGCACTCGGTGAGGACAGGACTGAGCTCAGCCCAGCAGTCAAATGATCATCCAAAGTCATTGCCCCGACTCACACGGAAACAATGGCCACATGGATTGAGATATCAGAGGACGGCCAGTACCTGTGGAACCATACTCGAGCATGGCAGCTCCCGGAGCGGAGAAAATCAGAGGGAAAAAATAGTAGCATAGTGGTTATATTACTGGACCAGTAAACCAGAGGCCTGAACTAATGATCTGGGTGAAACATGAGTTCAAATCCCACCACGGCAGCTGGGGAATTTAAATTCAGTTAATTCAATTTTTTTTAAAATCTGGAATAGAAAGAATTATCAGTAATGGTGACCATGAAACTACTGGATTGTTGTAAAAACCCATCTCGTTCATTAATGTCCTTTAGGGAAGGAAATCTGCCGCCCTTACCCAGTCTGGCCTATATATGACTCCAGACCCACAACAATGTGGTTAACTCTGAACTGCCCTCTGAAATGGCCTAGCAAGTCACTCAGTTGTATAAAGCGGCTCACCACCACCTTCTCAAGGGCAATTAGAGATGAGCAATAAATGCCGGCCTTGCCAGTGACGCCCACATCCCGTGAACAAATAATAAAAAAAAATTCTTATAATTAAGACTTTAAGTGACATCGTTGTTTTTATTTACCACATAAGAGGAAATATATATTTGCTAGAAAAAGGCCAAAAGGAGATAAAAAAGACTGAAAAGAATTGTTGCATTTGCACAGTATGACCCCCGTCACCAGACGACACGGAACTGCTGCATAACTACTTGTCTTACTTTATGCCCAACATCAGGTGGTGTGACAGCAAGCATATGGGTTGGCCATCGCACTGATTGCTTGATGAAATAGTAAGCTACCTTAAGTGAATTGCGTTCTTTCCATTTTTCCAATCACTTAGGGCTAGGTATCACTGGATATCATCAATCATCCCACGTGCCTCAAACTAATGATGCATCAGCAGTCTTCGGCTTGGACTAAATGGTACTAAAAGCTGCTGTGTCGTGTGCTGCAAGAAATACTTTTGTTGAAATACAGATTTATTGTTGGGCAGTGAGCGTGGTGAATTAAAACATAGATGGGGTTAGATATGATGCACCAAGGCATCCTTTAAAGGACTCCAAAATGCATTATCCATCAGACAGACCAGCAAAAAGGATCAATTTGATTGGCTAGCTGAGCCTATTAAAATTCTGGAATTTTAGACCTAACATGTACGATGAGGAAGAACTTCTTCTCTCAGAGGGTCGTAAACCTGTGGAATTCTTTGCCCCAGGGAGCCGTGGAGGCTGGGTCATTAAATACATTTAAGGTGGAGATGGACACATTTTTGCAAGATAAGGGAGTGAAGGGTTATGGGGGAGCGGGCAGGGAAGTGGCTTTGTGCCCAAGATCAGCCATGATCTTATTGAATGGCGGAGCAGGCTCGAGGGGCCAAGTGGCCTATTCCTGCTCCTATTTCTTTATGTTCTGTTCTTCAATGACTGGCACGTCACTGTATTTAAAATTCACCTATAATCTATCATTGAATGCTTTGGCCTTTTTTTCCCTAAAAGCTGGAACGGAGATACCTAGCAATTGCAGTACTGAACGTGTCGGTGTGCTTTAATATGCTCTCTGTCCCCGAGTGCAGCTTAACATGCATTGAAACATTCATTAAAACTCAGCTAAAGAATTAGCAGCTCAACTCTGCATTTTTCAGAGCCCGTCACCAAAAAACACAGCTGGCCATGATGTATCAATGCAGCCGATAAGCAAAAAATGAAGGTCAGTTCCGTGCACTGTCACAAGGTGCTGCGCATTTTCTTTTAGTTCTAAGACCCTTACTCAAAAGCTAAGCAACATTTACATTCTACTTCTTGGTGATTTATTGTGACCTCTTAGGTTTAAGGTACGTGACATCTTAGTGCAACAGCTCCTGCAAGATCCTCCTGACATTATCAATAGAAGTCTGTGAGATGCAGCTAAGTGGAAGCTCTACCATCAGGAAACTGTATTCACCCATCAGGAATGTATATCAGGACAGAATTCATAGTGAGACCTTTGATATATATCATACAGAAGAAACCAAGGGGGAAAAATTCAGTATCGCCTCGTTTGGGGGCGCCATTATCGGCCGTGCGCAAAGTTTAGCGCCTGGTGCTAATTATCGCCTCTGACAGCAAACTTGGCTTTTATCGCCCCTGGAGGTGATTGGAGCGCTAAATCAAGCACTTCACACATGTCTTAAGGCGCAAAGGCCGAGGAGCAAGGAGCTACCTCAGAGCGCTGGTGAAGCAAGGAAGGGCAAATCAAAATAAACCTGCAAAGTGCAGCTCAGTACCCAAAACTCCTTCACACAGCGTTGAATCTCTCCAGAAGTCTCTCTCTCTTTCTCTCTCAGAATGCGTGGTGCAAAAATGTCACAGACAAAAAAAGGCAGGAAGCGGTCGCCTTTACATAGCGCTCCCCCAGTCCCTTTCTGACAGCATAACGCTCCCCTCAACCTGTCGTTGCTAGCGGCAGGCGGTAAGGCAGGGGGCGCCACTCAATATCCGGTCCGGGGCGCTAACGGGGCGTTGCGCACTTGACTGACATCACAATCTGCCAGCACAGGGGATCGTGGCGGTAGTGTTTAGCACCGCCGCAAAATGTCTCATTAATTTCGCGAGCGGTGCAAACATCGCCGCGCCCGGGCGCTAGTTGCTTTGTGCCCCATTAGCGCCCTCTTAAGGCGCTAACGGGAGGCGCAAACCAACTGAAATTTCCCCCCCAATAGTTTTGTTATGGACATGATAAAATATAGTAAGTTTTTGAATACAGCAGTTCATGCATTGCTACTTTTAATGTACTTTGGGGCTGTTTTTGTTCGAGCACAAAAGATTATGAGGTGATTTGATAAAGTGTTTAAAATTATAAAGGGATGGAACAGAGTAGATAGAAACAGACTGTTTCCAGTGGTTGAGGGGTCGAGAATGAGGGGCCGTAAAATTAAGATTAAATGTAAGAGATTTAGGGCAGAGAGCAGGAGAATTTTTTGTTTTTTTTACACAGAGAGTTGCGAGGCTCTCCGAGGTGGAATGCACTACTGGACTTGTGATTGAAGCAGAGATCATGTCAACGTTTAAGAATAGGTTAGATAGGTGGTTGAAAGAGGGATAGAGATATGGGAACAGGGCGGATACATGGGATTAGGACTACTGCTGTGTGGAGGATAAACACCAACATAGACTGATTGGGCCAAATGGCCCGTTTCCACATTGTATTTTCCGTGTAATTCTATGCAGCAACAAACAGAAAAATCCTGAACAAGTGCAGATTGCAAATAGCTTCAAGACAGCTTTGGTATGTCCAAAAACTGAGCAGCAGCTACCAATGTCCCTGTTAAACTGCATGGCCATGCAACTGTCTGGAGGTCCCATGTAGACTGTTCACCGGCTTCTCAATGGGAGATTTCACACATGCGTGAAATTTTGAATGGGCCGCGCAGCCCGTTAAAGGGACCGCGCACCCAAAAAAAAAAAATTAGGGGCAACACTGGTCAGGATTACTGGCATTTTTGCAGTAAGATAGAAGTCTAAAACATTTACTGGAATGCTCAAGCATTGTTGGCGTAACAATGCAAAGTTGTGTGTCTCTCACTTACAATGGAACCGCGAGTATCTGGCATAATAAAGAGGACTTCTCCCAGTGAATCATAGAAATTGTCAGATAATGAAGCATCTGCTCCATCCAGAGTCCATGCGTGGTTACTCAATCAGGCACTTCCTACCACCTATTTAGATCCTCTTATTTAAGGAACACGACGTTCCTTCCACTACCTTCCCTGGAAAAGGTGTTGGTAGTATATCTCTATAATCCCTCAATCACCCTTCTCAGAAGATGTCGATCCAGCTCCCTTTAAATGTATCAATTTATCTGGAATCAGCTCCCTTCTCTAGGAGTCTTTTGCAGCAATCCTTTAGCAGAAAGCAACGTTTCTTCTATTCTCCAACCATTCATGAGGCTTGTGTATTCTGTACTTGTGTTCTCTAGTCCTATGCTCACTGTCCAAGTTTAATATTTCCCTCATCTACACCTTTCATTATTTTAAAGATGTGTATATTGTCTCCTTTTGATCTTTTCTCCTTCAAAAATAGTTTAGACTTGTTTCATAAACTTGGTCCCCTAAGCCTTGTAATCAGCCTGGTCACTTTTTTCTAATGTCTCAGAGAGAGAGACAGAGACAGAGGGAGAGAGAGACAGAGAAAGGGACAGAGAGACAGAGAGAGACAGACAAAGACACAGAGAGAGACACACACAGAGAGACAGAGACACAGAGAGAGAACAGGAGAGAGAGAGAGAGAACAGGAGACAGAGAAAGAGGGAGAGAGGGAGACACAGGGGGAGAGAGACAGAGAGAGAGAGAGAGAGAACAGGAGAGAGACAGAGAGAGAAGAGAGAGAGGGGCAAAGGACAATATAAAACATGGAAGAGAAGTGCATGGAGGTTGATTTTCATGTTGCTCTCTCAAGACCCGGATTAAAGATAAAAGCATCTATAAAGAGGTAACAGCGAGGGAGCTACCAGCCAGCACCATCTCTGGATGACTCCTTCAGATCAGGGGTACAGGTATATCCCAGTAGCATCTGGTTGCCTGAGTGCCTGGAGCAAATGATTAGGCAGAGTAAGCCCCCAGGCTGCTGAATCCTGAATACTTTGTTGTTTTTGCATTTGCTGAAGCAGGGATTTTCAAGTAATCTTGTGACCATGTTGTGTAAAGTCGTGATACTGAAATTAGAAAATAATTCCTGGAAATCCAGCCTACATGGAGATTTAATTTCTTCTGTGAGGAATTTATCTAATCAACCCGTGGCATTGGTAAGTATGAGGAATTGATGCAGAAAGCAGCCTTAACTAGGTCGGCAGAAGCTAAGCATTATGCGGAGAGCAGTGTTTCATGGTTGGAACCCCACTTGCTAAGCACTGTTATTTATTTAGCTCACCATTATGAACCGAAAATCTGTGCTGCAATTCACGGCCACTGTATTTTATTCATTTCAGTTCCATGGACAAAGGCTTTTCCAAAGGCAGGCATTGCATTCAAACGTCCAATGTGCACAAATTCTCAAGCGGCAAATAATGACAAACTGCTCGGCTTTTCAAAGCTGCAGGCATGGCCAAAATACTTTACACAACTGAACAAGTTGTCAGATTCAACAACTTCAATACGCTCAAGTCCAGTTTCTTTACCCCCTGTCAAACTGTTAACCATGCAGAGATAAAGTGAAATTCACCACCAAAGACCTTCAGCAGATTTTACGCTCCATTACATGAGATCCAGAGCCCCAACAAACTGTAAACACCTTTTTCGTACCTAAGGGATATCACCTATTTCTTTAGCAATTACATTGAATTTAAAATCTTATCCCAGCATCGAATCTATACGAGTAATGGTCGACTCCACTTACACTTGGGTTGCAAATTTAAATCACAATCACAGCAGCTGATTAAAGTCTAAACACTTGAAAGTTGTAGCCCTGATGAATTCTTCCTTTCCGATGTCAAGGATCGCAAGCTTCATCAACTCTTGGACACCAACGCCCCTCCGGAACCTTCTTCCCCTTCACTTTCCTCTGACCCCCCTTCTCCCAATCTCACCCCCTGCTGCGTTTTCACTATCCCCTCTGACCTTCCACTCTCTGACCCCGAACGATCAGTCCTCAGCAAACGCCCGAGCTTCATCCCCTTACGCCCCCACCTCAATGAATTTCGAGCTCGGCACGATGCTGAGCTCTTTTTCCGCCGCCTTTGTCTCCGTGCCCACTTCTTTGGCCAGGAGTCTTCCCTCCACACGACTGACCCTTTCTCCCGCTTGCAGAATTCCCGTTCTACCTGGACCCCTCCCCCTGGCTTCTTACCCTCTCTAGATCTTTTCATCGCTAGCTGCCGCCGTGACATCGGCTGTCTCCATTTCTCTGCTCCCCTCACTCACTCCAATCTACCTCCCTCTGAACTTGCAGCACTCCATTCTCTTAGATCCAACCCTGACATTGTCATTAAACCCACTGACAAGGGTGGTGCTGTTGTTGTTTGGCGAACTGACCTCTACCTAACGGAAGCTGAACGCCAACTCTCCGACACCTCCTCCTACCTCCACCTGGACCATGACCCCACTACCGAACATCAAACCACCGTTTCCAAGACTGTCACGGACCTCATCTCCTCTGGAGATCTTCCCCCCGCGGCCACCAACCACATAGTTCCCCAACCCCGCACAGCCCGCTTCTACCTCCTTCCCAAGATCCACAAACAGGACTGCCCTGGTAGACCCATCGTTTCAGCTTGTTCTTGCCCCACGAAACTTATCTCTTCCTATCTCAACTCTATCTTTTCTCCCCTTGTCCAGTCTCTTCCCACCTACATCCACAACTCTTCGGACGCCCTCCGCCACTTTAACAGTTTCCAGTTTCCTGGCCCCAACCGCTTCCTTTTCACCATGGACGTACAATCCCTCTACACCTCCATCCCCCACCAGGATGGCCTGAGGGCACTCCGCTTCTTCCTTGAACAGAGGCCCGACCAGTCCCCATCCACCACCATCCTCCTCCGCCTGGCTGAACTTGTTCTCACATTGAACAACTTCTCCTTTAACGCCACTCATTTCCTCCAAATCAAAGGTGTTGCTATGGGTACCCGCATGGGATTTTCGTGGGATATGTGGAACACTCTTTGTTCCAGTCCTACTCAGGTCCCCTCCCTCACCTCTTTTTCTGATACATTGATGACTGTATCGGTGCCGTTTCCTGCTCTCGCCCTGAACTAGACAATTTCATTCACTTTGCCTCCAATTTCCACCCTTCCCTCACCTTCACATGGTCCATCTCTGACTCTTCCCTTCCCTTCCCCGACTTTTCCGTCTCCATCTCTGGGGATAGGTTAGCGACCAATATTCACTGCAAGCCCACTGACTCCCACAGCTACCTGGACTACACTTCCTCCCACCCTGCCTCCTGTAAGGACTCTATTCCATTCTCCCAGTTTCTCCGTCTCCGCCGTATCTGCTCCGACGATGCCACCTTCCACACCAGTGCTTCCGACATGTCTTCCTTTTTCCACAACCGAGGATTCCCCTCTACCGTGGTTGACACGGCCCTCGACCGTGTCCGTTCTAACTCCCGCACGTCTGCCCTCACCCCTGCCCCTCCCTCCCGGAACCACGATAGGGTTCCCCTTGTCCTCACCTTTCACCCCACCAGCCTCCACATTCAACGGATCATCCTCCGCCATTTCCGCTACCTCCAAAGTGATCCCACCACCAAATGCATCTTCCCCTCCCCTCCCCTTTCAGCATTCCGTAGGGACCGCTCCCTCCGCGACACCCTAGTCCACTCCTCTATCACCCCCAACAGCCCTTCCCCTTCGCCTGGCACCTTCCTGTGCAAGCGCAGGAGATGTAACACCTGCCCCTATACCTCCCCCCTTCCCACTGTCCAGGGCCCCAAACACCCCTTCCAGGTGAAACAGCGATTTACTTGTACTTCTTGCAATCTAGTATACTGTATTCGCTGCTCACAATGCGGTCTCCTCTACATTGGGGAGACCAAACGCAGATTGGGTGACCGCTTTGCGGAACACCTCCATTCAGTCCGTAAGGGTGACCCCGAGCTTCCGGTCGCCTGTCATTTTAATTCGCCGCTCCATTCCCACTCGGACCGCACTGTCCTTGGCCTCTTGCGTTGTTCCACGGAAGCTCAACGTAAACTCGAGGAACAGCACCTCATCTTCCGATTAGGCACTTTGCAGCCTTCCGGGCTCAATATCAAGTTCAACAATTTCAGATCATAACCTCGGCCCTTATTACATTTTTACTTATATTTTTTTTCCACCCCTTTGTTTTGGGTCTTCCCTTCCCCCCCACTTTCTTTTTTTTTCTCTCTCCCACATGGCAGCTGTCTCTCATCCTGCCAGTACACTTCACACCTAATCTGAGCCGTCTTTTGTCTCCACTGTCCTATTACCATCTCGTCTGGTTTTGAATACCTCTTTACTTCTTTTGTTCTATCGCAGCCCTGCCTTCGATCTATTTTATTTCCTTTCCAGTTCTGAAAAAGGGTTAGACCCGAAACGTCAACTCTAATTTCTCTCCACGGATGCTGCCTGGCCTGCTGAGTTTTTCCAGCATTTTCTGTTGTTATTTTGAATTTTCTGTAACAGAAGTGGATAGGTTCCTGCAGATTGACAGAACGGAGATGCACGAAACATTGAAAATTCAGTGAGGGATTCCTCTGATAATGCAGCCTAACAGTCCCATATGCAGTCTAATTCATTTGACCAGTTCTAATGGGCTGGGCCAGTTATTCCTTCTTTCATTAATATTGAAGAGTTGGTGATTTTCTAATTGAAACCTACTCAAATTATGCTGAACAGTCCGAAGCCAACTCAATCACTGGCAGTGCACGTTTCCCACATCCAAATGCAGAAGAACACCATCAACTCTCCAACATCAAGTAAGAAACAAATAAGTGGCCACAACCCATCGCTTTAAAAAACCAAAAGATCCAATACCATTTGAAAGAGAAGTGCCGAACTTAAAACAAACATAGCAACCATACAAGCAAGGAATTTCTGCAGATAATATTAGCAGATGAACACTTAGATGTTTGACATTCCTCTGTTATACTTAATCTATCTGAAATAAACAGGTTAATGTCTCCATTAAAGTGCCAGAGGAACATCATATGAATATCTTAAGTCTTTATCGAGTCATTTCTGGCCGCACATTTTTATAAATACATACTATGCGTGAGAGAAGGGGCAAATATATTGCATGCGCGTTTCCAACATGAAGCATAGTACCAGAATCATTACATAGCTGACTGTTGGATGAAATCAAATAGCTGCCAGTTGCGTTATTAAAAGAAAGGGAAAAAATAATGAGTCACAGCCATACTCCTGCCTTGGTGGCATTGAGAGTTATGTCAAAAAATATTTTCATACCCATTTTGTGCGTGCTATGTATTGCACCAATTGTTTTCTTTTATTTAAGTTTTGAGAGGAATAAAATAGGATTAAGACATTTCTTTACAACTGTACATTATGTTTCATGATGTCAAACCTATCTAAGGAATGCTTTCAAATGAGTCCAATTAACAAGTGAATTCTAGATTATTGGATTCTGAAGGACTTTTTTTGCAGCCACATGATTAACTTTCTACATGTAATTATCTTATATATTTCAATATTACATACAAAGCACTGTGTCCCAATAAAATTGGAAAGTAAACACAACATATTTCTGTGACAATCATAACATTTTACCAAAATATACAAGAAAGGGACGTGTGATGGGAAAGATAAGTATGCTTGTTTAAGAAGCTCAACTGAATTCGGTAAATGATATGTAATACAGTACGTGCTTCCAATTGCTACTTAATCTGAGTCTCAGATCTTTTCAATATCAGATATCACCTATCCATTTAACTATATGATCTATTAACTGATTAAAATTCTTACATTTGCACACACTTCCAGTCAACTTTTTCCACTACAAATTTTATATCCACATTTCTAATAGAGAATACCCATGACAACACTTGTCATCCTGTAATTACACCCTCCTCTCCAGTGGGGGCATTGCAGCAGCACCATCGGTGGGGAATGTAATTACTGTACAGCATGACAAGTTTACATCGGCAGTTACCATTATAAATATGGCCATAGGAATTTATAATGGCAATATAAAGATAAGAACAGAACATATGACTTTACGATGGGGACTGAGTTATGTCTGCATGCCACGGTTCAATTTCCATCAGCCTCCATTTCTGCTTCACCTGAAAACTGCACTTGTTCTCGACTCCCCATGTGCAACATCACAGGACATCAACTACTGTATATTACAAAACTGTAAGTGCACATTTCCTGTCCATTACGTTGCTTAATGCAAATCTCTTATCATGCTTGAAAAAAGTATAAAGACACACTTTAGCAGCAGCCTAATGGCTGTTTTCTCATGGTATATGTTCTTATGCATGTTCTTTTACTGCTCCATCCTTATAAACAGCACATGCTCTGACTTACCATCAGGAGTGTCATGGGAGATTCGCTATTGTAATAAAAATGATGCACCAACTGCCCATTCATTTCCTGTCCACCGCACTTCAAATGCCACACTCAAAATTCTGTGACACACTTCTAGGAAAAGTCTAACCAAAGAAACTCTTCAGGACCACAAACTAATGGAGACAAAGGGGGCGATTTTGCCAATGGGGGCGCGTTGAAGGCGGGACTGCTGCTTGTCGGGTTTTAGTCCCGCCTCCATCAACTTCTGGCCAACCCACGCTATTTTTCCTTGATTGACCAGCGGGCTTAGCAGGACAATTAAGGGAAAGCTGGTTACAGAGAGCATCAGCGTATGACGTTTCATCCAGGTGAATTGTCATCGTTTGACAGCTCTGTGAAGCTGTCAAACACTGACATTCTCTGTTGTTTGATGAGTCCTTGTATTCAAGACCTCATCAAACCTCTTTCTTTAGCAGAAATTAGGTGGTTGTTGCATCGGAGAATGCAGCAGCCATCTGCCATCTCTGCCGTTGAGATGCAAGACTCTCCACATCCTCAACTGTTGAAGCCTGCAGGAAGAAACAAAGCTAAGTAAACATTTTCTATCACTTTCCACTCACCTCATACACTTACCTATCCACACTTGCACCCATCACTCACCTCCACAGCGCACTTTTGCACCCCTCCGACCCCCGTAGACCCACTGCTCGCCTCGGTGACCCTGGCGGGGTTTCCCGACGTCGGGAAGCCCGCGCCACTCCTGGAAAAATGGGGATAATCCTCTTAACTGCCTGGTAACTACCTGTTAACAGGCAGTTAAGTGGCTGTAATCCCCTTCCCGCCTCCAGGAGATGGGACCCGGTGCGGGTCGGCTACCCGCCTCCTGGAAAGATGACACGGAGGCGGGTTGGGGGCGGGATGGGCACCAGGATCCAGGTTCTGCCATTTTCCCGGCAGTCCTGCCTCCATACCCGCCTCCCCAGGGCTGGCAAGGTCGCGCCCAAAATGTCTGCAGCATCTGAATTGGCCTCTGTATGAACTCATCCAATATTTGCGGAGCAGCATTTATGTTTTGTGTCCTTAACTGGACACAGATTCACCTCATAAGCAGAATAATACATTTTACATTACATGGTATAACACCTCTTCCCTATGAAACAGCGTGTCTTCCGATTTACTGGAAGTAATGCCATGGGAGATCTGCTGGCAATATAATAAAAGTTGTATTTTTAATATATTCAAAATGCATGTTGCATTCTAGATATAACTCTTTGTTAGAACATGGCAACTAGGGATGGGCAACAAATGCCGGCCTCGCCAGCGATGCCCACGACAAATTTCTAAAAAGAATCTTAAAATAATGGGGGCTTCTCAGCTGTAATCTGAACATATTCCCACCTACACAATTTCTTGGCCAAATAATTCTGATCCAAGTGACCTTTACAGTTTGTGTTTATTTAGTAACAGTCAAGACTTTATTGAACATATAAAAAGCAGCCAGTTTGACCTGCAATCAACGCAAACGTTTGTTTTAGAAAAAAAAAACTTGCATTTCTATAGCGCCTATCACGGCCACCAGACATCCCAAAGCGCTTTACAGCCAAAGAAGTACTTTTTGAAGTGCGGTCACTGTTGTAATGTAGAAATACAGAGCAATTACACCTTGTAAACTTAAAGGGACAGACACCTTTAGCAGCAGATTAACACATTTCAGATTACACTGTATAATCGTCCTGTCTTTATAAAACAGTACACCCTCTTACTTAATATGGGCAGTGCCACGTGAGATCTGAAAAGCCCATTTTTAAGCACTTTCATTACTACGTCACCGTTTGGACATTAGTCTTTGAAAAGCTGATGATCAAAGAGACTTGCTCATTTCACCACATTCTGACTGACATCTATAATTAATTACGGTAGATCCTTCAATATGCAAACAGCCGCTTGTCAAGGTGAACAGGCTTCAGCTGGACCTGCCCACTGGGGCAAGCAAAATCGAAGCAACAAATATGTCAGATCTCAATGAGCACGGTTAAAAAGGATTCGCTTAAAACATCTATACATTTGTCTGCTGCCACTCCAATCTAATGGGTGCTAAAAACTAAATGCTTTTTAATCAAATAGTTAATAAGCATGAGGTTTGAAATCAATTGAAAGCAACTTAATAATACAACTGGAATGTTGCCATGCCTATCATGAATACAACAAGCCACTTCCAACAACATTTGTACAAAATCCTATTCTAGTCATCAATTCGATGAATTCAGAAATTGCAAACAATTATAAATTCTGATGCAAATTTTTACAGAAAATGCTGTTTTGTGTAAAGCAAAATTAAAGTGCCAAAGGTAGCCTGGAGGATAGATTCCCAGAAACAGTGTATGCCAAAAAATACATCGCAGAGCAGCCCATAGCTTACAAGTACCATAACTGTATTTTAATAATGCTGACTGGGACCTCGCCAGTTTGCTTTTCATAACCCCCTACCACACGCTAGGAACGTAAGGAACAGGAGTAGACCAGTCAGCCCCTCAGGGCTGCTCCTCCATTCAATTAGATCATGGCTGATCTGCATCTCAACACCATTTTCCCACCTTTGCTCTATATCCCTTGATACCCTTATCTAACAAAAATCTATCTACCTCAGTCTTGAAAGCTCCAATTGTCCAAGCATTCACAGCCTTTTGGGGGAGAGATCCAAATTTCTACGACCCTCTGGCCGCGACTTTGCTGACCTCGGCGGGTCTGTGGCAGGACCCGACCCCGCTGCTGGATCCATCCCACCGTCTGAAATGAATTTACCTTAGTAGGGTTGGTTAAGCCCGCCCAGCGCGTTTCCCGGCCAATTAGAGGAAGCGGGTCTGGTGACGTCATTTGATGACGCATCATCAGCCGGTTTCCTTAAAGGGACCATGGCCAATTTGATTTTGACAGTTGTTCTGTCAGTGTTCTGCAGCATTGAGGTGCTGCAAACACTGACAATGACTGCACAGAGGTGCACAGCTTCACCTAGGCTCTCCCATGACTCCCTCCATATGCTTATGGAGGGAGTCACAGCATGCAGGGAGGTCCTCTTGTCTTCCCATGGGCAGAAGAGACCTCCCCAGGAGATCAAAACAGCCTGGGTGCAGATTGCACTGGAGGGCACAAGCAGGGATGTTGTCAGGAGAACCTGGGTGCAGTGCCGCAAACATTTCAATGATCTCAGAAGACCACGAAATGTTAGTACAAAGCCACATTCCAACCTCATCCTGCTGTGCCTCTCATTACATCCCCATCACTCTGCCTTCCCTACCCTACTCCTCCACATCCTTACTCACACCAACTTACCTTGCACCTCCACCCATCCCACTCTATCTACATTATCACTTCCCCATCTCACTAGCCACCCCTCACACTCACCCTCATCCTAGTGCAATCATACCAACAAACAACACACAAGGGAACTTGGGTGTTTTAAACAATGTTCATGTAAAGTTTCTGTTGATGTGGTGTCAAATATTGAAACCTTTATTTTGAACACTTTGCATTCTTGGGCAGATTTGTGTGCACCTTTATAAGAGTCTTAGTGAGTTGCAGTGAATGGTGAGACATAACAGTACCCCGACAATTGTGATGAGTGTGAAAGGAATGGCTTGGGCATTGTAGGGATGCTTTATGGTGTTGGTGTGGGGTGGTGCCAACCTGGCGCATCATATGCCAGCCAGGGTGTACAGCATCAAGTGAAGTAAATCTGGCCATGGTGAGGCCATCCCTGGCCTCCTGGGCAACAATGTGGTCGGGTGCTGATGCCCTGTTTCCTGTGCAGCATCAGTTGGTTGCAGAGAAGGTTGATGTTGTTGTTGGTGCTGCTGGTGTGCCTGGTGCTGATCATGGTGGGATTCTGAGGAACAAGGTGAGAGAGTATAAAGGGCACCCATGCTGATGGAATAGATGGCAGGTGAAGTAGAGATGACAGAAGCGATCTGTCAATGGTGAGAGAGGTAATGAGGTCAGACTGGGTGGATGGATAATTTGTGTAAAGGGTTGCAGCATGGTGAATCTGTTGTGGAAATGCAGTGAGGAAGAGCTTGTGGCTGAGGGAAGATATCTCTGTAAAGTGGAAGCTTTTACTGCACATCTGAAGCTGTCAACTCAACAGCTGATTCAATGGCCACTGAACTCCCGCCTCAGCTTAACAGACGTGATCCCCAAACAGCGAGGACCCTGTGGGCAAGCACGTAAAATCACAAGGTGAGGTCAAATGTATTCTTAATGATCTCTAAACAAGGTCATAATTAGCTGAATTGGGTCCCCCGCCATTGCGTGTCGGGTCTGCTCAACGCTGACAGACCCGACATCGGGGAAAGGCGCGTGGTGGTGGGTTCACAGCGGGGTCCCAACCCGCTGAGGAAAAAAAACTTTCCCACCCGACCCACCACTGATTGTGTGGAAAAAGTGCTTCCCAATGTTGTTCCTGAATGGCCAAGCTCTAATTTTAAGATCATGTCCCTTGTTTTTATTCCCCCACTGGAGGAAATAGTTTTCTGTAACTACCCTATCGAATTCTTTTAACATTTGAAACAACTCAATTAGATCAGCCCTCAGCCTTCTAGACTCAAGGGAATACAAGCCACGTTTATGCAACGTAATTTTAGCCTCTAAGCCCCGGGTACAGATATGTTCGCCTTGGGGGAGAGGGGGTACCACTGAAAATCACCAGAATGAAACCAGAGTTTAAAGTGTTAAATTATGAGAACAGGTTGCATAAATGTGGCTTGTATTCTCTTGAGTTTAGATAAGAACATGGGAAGTTAAGAAATAAGAGCAGGAGTCGGCCATACGGCCCCTCGAGCCTGCTCCGCCATTCAATAAGATCATGGCTGATCATCGGCCTCAACTCCACTTTCCCGCCCGATCTCCATATCCCTTAATTCCCCTAGAGTCCAATGGCTATGGGATGATCTAATTAAATTGTTTAAGACATTGTGGCTTAAGAATCATAATATCAAATAAAAGTAAAAATTTACACTTATATAAAACAAAGCATTCCTATGCTGAATTGGCAGATTTCCTCATAAATCAAGCCAGCTACAGGATTAATGCTGCTGTCCTGATTAACCCTTGCCACACTGGTCTATCACATATCTAGCCATCGCTCCCAACATTAAAAAGTAACTTCCTGGGGCACAAGACTCTGTGGATGCCTACAAGCACACATACACAGAGTTTCTTTGTCACTACGTTCAGTGCAAGATGCAGTCAGCAGTATAACTCAGGTCTGCCAGTAGCTGCAGAGTACTTGCAGCCTGAACCTACCCCATTCTGGTTTTAGACATGTCCCAGACACCTTAAGGATTGGCGCAAGAACAATATATTATGTTTGGCTAGAATATTCTAGTCAAAAAGCAATTATCAGAACGGTCAGTCCAAATATGATCTAAATTTCTCGAAGAAATATAACTGAATTCACAGGCTGCCTGAACTTAATACTCAAGAGCCTTCCTGCACTCTGATGGTTTCTTGGGTGCAGCCTGTTGGAACTTTATCCTTTGCAAAGCTATGAAGAAGGCTGAAGTGGCGCCTGCAAAATTTGATTTTCTTTTAAGAATACAGACAAAATCTGATTGCTGTTGCATTAGGGTTTTCCTACTAAACATGTAGACCAAAGATTTGAAATAACTAAGACACTTGAAAAGTCTATTAGAAATGCTCTTCCTTTGCTTCAGAATAGTTGGCATTACTGTAAAGAACATCTTTAATTGAAATATTAAATCTAAAGGCTGCACGCATCACCACACCATTTCGGAATAGGCCTTCTCCATGTCGATCGCGTCAGTACAACTCCTGCTTGTCGCAATATAACCTTTTTTGAGTAAATGGTAAATAAAAGCACAGGTATGTATAGTATTGAAGCAACAGATAGCACTGCACAATCTTAAAGAAAGCTTTACTTCACAACTTCCGGAACACTTTTATATATATCCTGGACCCCTTGGGGGCTAGAAATTCGTCTCGGACAGTGGCGCAAAACGGGCAGTATCAGACACCTTCTTAACAACCGAGTGGCTCGCTCGGCCATTTCAGAGGGCAGGTAAGAGTCAACCACATTGCTGTGGGTCTGGAGTCACATATAGGCCAGACCGGGTAAGGACAGCAGATTTCCTTCCCTAAAGGATGGGTTTTTATGACAATCTGGTAGTTTCATGATCACCATTACTAATACTAGCTTTTTATTCCAGATTTATTTCATTAACTGAGTTTAAATTCCCCAGCTGCCGTGGTGGGGTTTGAACTCGTGTCTCCGGATCATTAGTCCAGGCTTCTGGATTACTAGTCCTGTAACATTACCGTTCCTCCTAACCCGCGAATGTCACTCGTTAGGAGCAGCAATCATTTGCTTTAATTAAAAAAGTGCAAATCCAACCCAATCGCCTCCCTAGCCAAGTTAGAACAGATCCTTGGTACCAGCTGCCTCCCCACCACGGTGACCACTAACAAAACACTCTGATGTTAAATTAAGTGGCACTACGCTGTCAGTGTGTACACCTACTCCAACAGAATCACTGAAACAAAGCCTGTTCTTGCCAATTCCATGCTAGCAAAATTGACAGCTGCAATACAATTAAACCATGGAACATTTTTTTAAAAATAACGAACCTACTTTGATGTATCACTCCTAAAAATAACTAAAGCTCCATGTGTATAAATGGATTTGGGATTTGAACCACTCTTACTGATTATAAAAAAAAACACTCCCTCACATTTCCTGATGTTAACGGCACAATTCAGGAAGCATTTGCGATTTGGGCATCAAACACTTATTTCATTAACTGCACAGTTATCCACACCATGTTTCAGCAGCAAGTAGATTGATTTTTAAACTTTTATTTACCTGGTCGTGAGAAAATATTATGATCTGAAATGAATCAAAAATCCTGAGAGATTTGGGAAAAAAAAAATTTCTTAATAAACAATTACCTTGGGAAAAGACCCACTGTGACCAAAATATACAATAATGCTTAATTCAACAACGCAACTGGGGAGAAACCAGAGTGAAACAATTCAGTGCAATAAAACATTAAGCCTGCCCGCAAAATAAAATAATATGTTAGACTGGCTCAGTTGGCAGGACTCTCGCCTCTGGGCCAGGAGATTGTGAGTTTGAGCTCATAATCTCGTCTGACATTGCAGTGCAGTACTGAGGGAGTATTGCATTGTTGGAGGTGGTGTAGTTTGTTTGAGACATGAAAGCCAAATCTTGTTTCAGTGGTTCTGAAGGATGTTAAAGAACTCATGGCTCTATTTGTAGGGCAGTAGAGAGCCCAGTGTTCGAGCCACCTCTCCTCCCTCGACCAATACCACACAAAAAACAAGAAACTGACTGGTCGTACACTATTTATTTAGTTCTTATGGGTCCCCATTAGGCTGCACGGTACACGTCTCAGCAAAACCTTCTTCAGTAGGAACCCGAAAGGTAGAACCCCCTACCAACTCCTTTATTGTAGATCACTTGGGATGCTTCTGTCTTTCTAATACCAATGGACAGAATCCCGATACCTGGGTTTCAGTGCATGGGATGCCACCAATCCAACTACTCAATGTATGCCTCTGCTCTTGTAGGGGAAGGGAGCACATAACAAGAGGGAGAGGTCGGGATGGGAGGAGGACCAGCCAAGGTGCTCCCTGTCTCTACGTTTCAAGAGCAGGCGCTCCAAATAAAAGGGAAAGGTGGGGGGGGGGAAAATAGGAGGCTCGGGGTTAGTTTCCTATAGTCTTCTTTCTATTCAGTCACACACTCACTGACATGCAGCATGTATTTAACAGCAGACCCATGCAATTTAGTGGCTTGTTGGTGCAAACAACAACAACAACTTGTATTTATATAGCGCCTTTAACATAGTAAAACGTCCCAAGGCGCTTCACAGGAGTATTAAAAGAAAAAAATAAATTTGACATCAAGCCACATAAGGAGAAATTAGGGCAGGTGACCAAAAGCTTGGTCAAAGAGGTAGGTTTTAAGGAGCATCTTAAAGGAGGAGAGAGAGGTAGAGAGGTAGAGAGGCAGAGAGGTGGAGATGTTTAGGCAGGGAATTCCAGAGCTTAGGGCCTAGGCATCAGAAGGCACGGCCACCAAAGGTTGAGCAATTATAATCAGGGATGCTCAAGAGAGCAGAATTAGAGGAGCGCAGATATCTCGGGGAGTTGTGGAGCTGAAGGAGATTACTAAGATAGGGAGGGGCGAGGCCATGGAGGGATTTGAAAACAAGGATGAGAATTTTGAAATCGAGGCGCTGCTTAATCGGGAGCCAATGTAGGTCAGCGAGCACAGGGGCGATGGGTGAATGGGTCTTGGTGCAAGTTAGGACACGAGCAGCCGAGTTTTGGATGACCTCAAGTTTACGTAGGGTGGAATGTGGGAGGCCAGCCAGGAGCGCGTTGGAATATTCAAGGCTAGAGGTAACAAAGGCATGGATGAGGGTTTCAGCAGCGGATGAGCTGAGGCAAGGGCAGAGAGGGGCAAATCAATAGTTAGCTGAAGACTAGCTGATGATGTTGATGTCATTGCCCGCCGCCCCCCGCCCCCGCCCTCCACCACCACGATACAAAGAGCTAGGTGTGAATAAGCTGCAGTGACCTTCACAACCACTGGCAATGTCATGCTTGCCCTGGACTGAGGCTGGAAATCAGCCTGAAGCACATGGAGCAACTCCATCACCATGAGCCTCAGCTTTCAGGAGCATTGCACCTTGGTCAAGACCTGATAATAACGCTGCATCTGATAGATACAAAGAGAGTAAAAGAGCCATCCTTGGCAATGTAGCCCTGCATCTCTGGCATTATTGCATTTCTTCTCATCCTCTTCTTCCAAGTAACACATAAACAGAGAGATTATCAGAGTGACCCCATTCTGTGAAGGTGTAGGATCAAAGCAAAGTGTAACCACAAAGTGGCCCTGTGAGGCTGCTTCACCTATAAGGTTCAGCAGAACTTGAAGAAATGCAGACAATCACTTATCGACACTTGCTGAAACATGATATAATTATCACCTGCAGCTTGCTAGCTGCCCGTTGAACCAACTGTTTAGGTAAAGGTGCAACTACAAATGCTGAACAGCCAATTTATATGCGTCAGTAAGAACCAACATGGATCCAACGTTATGGCTGGAAAATGATGTGGAAGGCATAATTATGCCACCTCCATATCAATCAATATATTATAATGCAGCTCCCATCTGTGTCTATTCTCTGGCCCACTGGGACATCAGGTGCAAAGGAAGAGGGGACAACTCGGCATTATGGATCTCTGTCCCTTTTCTGGTCTGTTACACCCTACAAACTGGCGCACACAGGGTGTAATGGGCTCGAAAAGTGGCCCCTCTGATTCTTGCTGAAGTATGTTTCCACGGGCTCTTGAACTGCAGATCAGGTGTGCGCTTAAACAAGAACTGTTGACTGGCTGTTCAAACTTGTGGAGCCTATCAGCTGAGTCAGATACTGTCCTCACCTGATGGCCACAAGCGTAGGCTTTCCAGGAGAAGTCCTCAGTGTATTGCTTGAGCCCTAGAAATCATTTTAAATTTAGTTTTGCCTCTTCATTTTGAATTTTAGTCACATTTCTTCTTACGACAGTAAGTCCTAATATTAATTCTTTGTTGAAAAATACAGCAATTTTGTTAATGATTATTTTTGTCCTCATTTTCACCAGTAAAAGCAACGCTGCCAGGTAGTGATCAATAGTGGGAAGGCTACTATTGTTTTTACTCCCATTACGAGCCCAGAGGTACTGGGAATAAGCTTTACCTTCACTGCTTGAGTGGTAAACTGGCAGAATGGATCACCCGCTCATTATAGAACCTACCCAATTTTCATTTCCAAATAGCTCAAATGCCACCCTGGATGAGCAGAGACTGGAAGCAAACCTTTCTGGTCTGTATGGCTTAGTTCCAAACAGGGAAGTGCATTTATGAGCTGAGCAAATGGAACAGTTTAACAAGTAATTTTTCCTCAAATATATTTAACTTGGTCTCGTAATGACATTTGCTTCAATCTTTGAACAGAGAGTTTAATAAAACTGAATTTTATTTTCTCTAGAAATTTTGACCTGACAACTGTCATAGCCAGAACAATGGTTACTAGGGACCAGTGAACCTGCTCAATTAGGGATTGCCATTTGGTCTACTCACGAAACCCCACAATGCTCAATTCAAAGCCAGGCCTGAATTTATTGTGCTGGTTAATAGAACAGAATGAGGGATTAGATGGCACAGTGGTTTAGCACACTGTCCCTTCACCTCTGCGACTTGGGCTCAAGTCCAACCCAGACTAATGGGATGAAAGTCTTGTTTCTTTACTGCATGTAAGGGTCTCCAGCGAAGGGAGTTTGGGCAGTTTCAGCCCAGTTGCTCGTGGATGTAAGCCCACAGCACAAAACTGCCCATAATCCATCTCTAATTGGCAATCTCACTCAGGAAGGTCGTAAGGATGGCTGGTGTCTGAAGTGAAAATGACACAAGTAATGCAGTAGGGGGTGTTTTAATGAGGTTGAGGTTAAGGTACATTGTTGGGGCAGAGCATAGGGAGCTGTACTCTACAGCTGGTTGTGCTGTACCTGATCTGTGACTGCTGAATACTGACATTGGATGCCAAAAGAGAAGTATTCCATTCCCCAACACTGACACTCTTCACTTTGATGAGCAAAGAAATCACCAAAAATCTAAATTAAAAAAAAATGAAAACATGCTTGGTTTCATTATTTCTCCCACTTCGGGTCTAGGATTGCTCAAGAATAGATTTATTTGTCATTTTACAAGAAATCAGAACTATGGTTAAAGCATGCCGACAGCCCAGTCCAATCTAACTAGCCAAATTCTTTTGGAGGTTGGTGCTGTACTGAAGCTAACTGCTTCTGATAAAAGTTTCAGTTGCTATTAGGTTTTGATCATTTTTATATATGCACACACACACACATAAAAATATATCTATATCTATATATGGTTATATTGATAGGAGACAGTGTGTAGACATCCTTTGGTTGTATATTTCGCTAATTTGGGAAGCGGAAACTTGCTTCACGTCGCAGCAAATTAATTTGAACTCCAGATATGAATGCTGCACCATCCCGTCCGAAACTGTCACTCTCGTCGGTTTCACACATTCAAACTCAGCCGACCAGAGAGCTCTGTTCTTAGACTGATCTTTTTAACAGGTCCATCAGAAAATACCTTGCTTGGTTGATTTTAAATGTTGTGGATTTGATGAGCAGGTCTGTTTGGAAAGGGATACAGCAGCATTAACACAATCCCCAAACACCCAAGCCCTGCTGAAGTGTTATGAACCTGAAATAGAAGCCTCAATATTTTACTTCTTTTAGTAGGATTAATCTCTAGATTCTCAGACACCCAAAGGATTATGAACAAAGAGTTTAAATTACTCCCATTGCTATTCTTTTGATATAGACTCTATTGATTCACATATAACACCATGTAATTACAGTTTCTTTTTACATGCACACTGTTAACCCAATTACTACATTTATTAGCTACAACAATGGCTTCTCTTGTAAACTTCACAATATAAATTCTCTCACTCTGGAGTGTAAAACTTTTATGTTCATTGTCAACGTAACTTGTCCCAGCTGTTTATCCAACTGAGTTTCTTAATATCCTAATAAAAGCTTAATCGAACCCAGAAAACCAATCCACACAAGCCATAAATCATTGCCTTCATTTTAAGATGACATCTTTATGGTGCAGAACTCTGATTGCAGTCAGCTGGATAACACTCATCAGTTTTTTTCGTCCTACAGCCAGCGAGCAACTGAACTGCTCAGTGAACAGACACCTTCCATCTCCACCTATGGAAGGTGCAGATCAACAGACCACCATCAGCATCTCCGTTAGTAGCTACTCTAAACTATGAACAAACTATCTGTGTGTTGCTTAATTTTAGCTTTTAAACCCGCTAGCACTTCATTGTAATTTTATGGGGACCAAATTCTGAAGCACGTGACATGACTGCAGTTTATCCTCAGAGTACTTAAGAACAGATCCTTCACCAAATAGGGGATAATCACAAGGATAGTCTTCCTTTAAGAACTTTCGCTTACAGAAGCCTCCAAAGTACTGAATGATCCTCCCCTGGACCCACCCTGCACACATGAACCAATCACAGACCAGTCTCAATTCTTTTTGCTGGAGACTGTCCACAGACTGAACGATGTTTCCATATTAAGGAATTATTTGCTGTTGGCTGGGCATGGGCTACTCCATGCTCAGAGGCGTTATGAATTGAGCTGTACACTGTGGAATCGTCAAACAGCCCAACTCCTGCCATTATGACAGTAGGAAAGTCATTGATTAAGCAGCTGAAGATAGTTGGACTGAGGACACTGCCCTTAGGAACTCTGCCAGGGATATCCTGGGACTGCGATAATAGTCCTCTGATGAGAACATAAGAACATAAAAAAATAGGAGCAGGAGCAGGCCATTCGGCCCCTCGAGCCTGCTCCGACATTTAATGAGATCATGGCTGATCCGATTTTGGCCTCAACTCCACTTTCCTGCCTATTCCCCATAACCCTCGACTCACCTATTGCTCACAAATCTATCTCAGCCTTGAATATATTCAATGACTCAGCTTCCACAGCTCTCTGGGGTAAAGAATTCCAAAGATTCACGACCCTCAGAGAAGAAATTCCTCCTCATCTCCGTCTTAAAATGGGCGACCCCTTATTCTGAGACTATGCCCCCTTGTTCTAGATTCCCCCACAAGGGGAAACTTTCTCTCAGCATCTACCCTGTCCAGCCCCCTCAGAATCTTATATGTTTCAATAAGATCACCTCTGATTCTTCTAAACTCCAATGAGTATAGGCCCAACCTGCTCAACCTTTCCTCATGAGACAACCCTTCCATCTCAGGAATCAACCTAGTGAACCTTCTCTGAACTGTCTCCAATGCAAGTATATCCCTCCTTAAATAAGGTGACCAAAACTGTATGCAGTACTCTAGGTGTGGTCTCACCAGCACCCAGTACAGTTGTAGCAAGACTTCCCTACTTTTATACTCTATCCCCCTTGAAATAAAGGCCAACATTCCATTTGTCTTCCTAATTACTTGCTGCACCTGCATGTTAACTTTTTGTGTTTCATGTACGAGGACACCCAAATCCCTCTGTACCGCCCTCACCCCATCCTCCACCTTAAACATTCACTCCCTCCACCACCGGCGCACCGTGGCTGCAGTGTGTACCATCTACAAGATGCACTGCAGCAACTCGCCAAGGCTTCTTCGGCAGCACCTCTCAAACCCGCGACCTCTTCCACCTAGAAGGACAAGGGCAGCAGGCGCATGGGAACACCACCACCTCCAAGTTCCCCTCCAAGTCACACACCATCCTGACTTGGAAGTGTATCGCCAATCCTTCATCGTCGCTGGGTCAAAATCCTGGAACTCCCTACCTAACAGCACTGTGGGAGTACCTTCACCACACGGACTGCAGTGGTTAAAGGCAGCGGCCTACCACCACCTTCTCAAGAGCAATTAGGGATGGGCAATAAATGCTGGCCTTGCCAGCGATGCCCACATCCCATAAACGAAATTCTTCCTACCAAAGTGGATAACTTCACATTTTCCCACATTAGGCTCCACCTGCCAAATTACTGCCCACTCACTTACCCTATCTATTTCCCTTTGCAGACTCTTTGGCCGGAATTTTGCCGGCGCTCAGGGGGTGGGTTTGGAGGCGGTACATCCGGCAAAATCACAAAGATTGACAGCGGTCAAGGTAAGTGTGGCGTGTTGTGAGTCTGTTGTAATGTTTATGCATTGATGACAGCTGCAGAAGTGGTGTGAAGGATCCAATGGTGCACTGGTGAGTTTTAGAGGTAAGAAAATGTTGGGAAATTCATTTTTAATGCATCTAGACTTTTCTGTAGATAACAAGTTTTGAATTGTATGTGTAGTTCCACCTCATTAGGAGAACCTCTCTCACCATTGACAGATTGCTTCTGTAACCTCACCTGAAGCTGCCATCTGTTCTAGCCTAAGGAAGGAGTCACTGGAGAGCCTGGGTGCAAGAGCTCACCTGTGAACAGTGATCGCCAGTGTTTGCAGCACCTCAATGCTGTCAAACACTGAAAAATCAACTATCAAAAAAAATTGTGCATGGTCCCTTTAAGAAAACCGGCAGATGACGCATCAGCAAATGACGTTCTCTGACACCGGAGTTAGATATATTTCTTACGGCTAAAGGGATCAAGGGATATGGGAAGAAAACAGGGACCGGGTACTGAATTTGGATGATCAGCCATGATTGCATTGAATGGCGGAGCAGGCTCGAGGGGCCGAATGGCCTACTCCTGCTCCTATCTTCTATGTTTCTATGTAGTTGGGGGCGGGACTGGAACCAGGAAGGCAGCTAGCCCGCTCCCAAGCCACCTCTGAGCATAAAATCGCGGCCTTTATGTCCTCTTCACAACTTGCTTTCCCACCTACCTTTGTATCATCAGCAAATTTGGCAACAGTACACTCGGTCCCTTCATCCTAGTCATTAATATAGATTGAAAATAGTTGAGGCCCCAGTACTGATCCCTGTGGCACCCCACTAGTTACAGATTGCCATCCTGAAAATATTTCATTTATCCCCACTCTGTTTTCTGTTCATTAGCCAATCCTCTATCCATGCTAATATATTATCCCCAACACCATGAGCTCTTATCTTATGCAGTAACCTTTTATGTGGCATCTTGTCAAATGCCTTTTGGAAATCCAAGTACACTACATCAACTGGTTCCCCTTTATCCACCCTGCTCGTCACCTCCTCAAAGAACTCTAATAAATTTGTCAAAAACGATTTCCCTTTCATAAAACCATGCTGACTCTGTTTGATTGCATTTTGATTTTCTAAATGCCCTGCAACTACTTCCTTAATAATGGATTCAAGCATTTTGCCAATGGCAGATGTTAGGCTAACTGACCTATAGTTCCCTACTTTCTGTACCCCTCCTTTCTTGAATAAGGGCGTTACATTTGCGGTTTTCCAATCCGTTGGGACTTTTCCAGAGTCAAGGAAATTTTGAAGATTACAATCAATGCATCCACTATCTCTGTAGCCAGTTCTTTTAAGACCCTAGGATACAGGCCATCAGGTCCAGGGGACTTGTCAGCCTTTAGGCCCATAAGTTTGCCTCATACTTTTTCTCTAGTAATAGTGATTGTTTTAAGTTCGTCCCTCCCTTTTGCCCTTGATTTTCTACTATTACTGGGATGTTTTTAGTGTCCTCTACTGTGAAGACAGATACAAAATATTTGTTCAATGCCTCTGCCATTTCCTTGTTTCCCATTATTATTTCCCCAGTCTCGTCCTCTAAGGGACCAACATTTACTTTAGCTACTCTCTTACTTTTTACATACTTGTAGACGCTCTTACTGTCTGTTTTTATATTTCTTGCTAGTTTACTCTCATAAGCTATTTTCTCCCTCTTTATTGTTGTTTTAGTCATCCTTTGCTGGTTTCTAAAATTTTCCCAATCTTCTGGCCTACCACTAATCTTTGCAACATTGTATACCTTTTCTTTCAATTTGATACAATCTTTAACTTCCTTGGTTAGCCATGTTTGCTTCATCCTTCTCTTCAAGTCAATCTTTCTCTCTGAAATATATCTTTGCTGAGAGTCATGAAATATCTCTTTAAATGTTTGCCACTGCTTTTCTACCATCTTAACTTCTAATCTATTTTCCCAGTCCATTTTAGCCAACTCTCTCCTCATACGTTTGAAATTGCCTTTATTTAAGTTTAATACTCTAGTTTCAGACCCTCGTTTCTCACCTTCAAACTGAATGTGGAATCCTATCATGTAATGGCCCAAACTCCTGCCATTATGACAGTGGGAAAGTCATTGATCAAGCAGCTGAAGATGGTTGGACCGAGGGCACTGCCCTTAGGAACTCTGCCAGGGATGTCCTGGGACTGCGATAATAATCCTCTGATGAGCATGACCCTGATGCCAGGATTAACTCAAGCCACCACATTTTCTCAGATTCCTTCGTGCCATACTTGGTTAAATGCCGTCAGCTTTTCTGTCCATATCTGGATCAAGACTGTGATAGGGTTAGGATCCAAATGGCTCTGACAGGACCTGAACTGAGCATTAGTGAGCTTAATGGTGAGCAGGAGTCACTTAATGGCACTATTGATTACTTCTTCCATATGTCAAGAGTCAGGTTCACCTGGATTATGACATATGGATCTAAGGCCTGGATTTTCATTGAGGAGGCGTGTAAGAGGCGGGACTATAACTTTTGGGGTTGTACTCCCGCCTCCATCGAGTTGTGGCCAACCCACGCGATTTTCACTTGATTGACCTTGTTGACCCCGCCCAGCGGGCTCAGCAGGCCAATTAAGGGCCACCCGGCAACAGATGACATCACAGATTGACATTTCAACTGTCAAAAGCTTTTGACAGATGAAATATCAGCGTTTCACAGCTCTTTGAAGCTGTCAATCACTGACAATCTGTACTCTAAGTTAATTCCTTCCTCGCAGGCTGATTTAGAGATCTCTCCAGAACAGAAAGCTGAATGCTGCAACTTTTGACAGCTCGCGGCCATTCTGCTTTCTGTGCCAGTGAGATGAGGGACTCCCAAGACCTGAAGGAAGGAAAGCTGTTAAGGTAAGTAAATGTAAGTAAAACTTCTTTAAACACTTTACACACACCAAACACACTTACGTCTGAACTCATGCACCCATCACTCACCTGAACACCGGACATCTCAAACCCTCCAAGCCCTTCCGCCCGACAGCCCACCTTGCTAACTTGACGTGGTTTGCAGCCATCGGGAACCCCACACTTCAGCAATAAAAATAGGGATTAGGCTAAAAACTGCCCGTTAACTATCTGTTAACAGGCAGTTAATTGGCACTAATCACCTTCCCGCCTCGGGGAGGCGGGTCCCAGCACAGGTTGGGTAATCGCCTCCTTTGAAACTGGCATGGAGGCGGGTTGGGGGCGGGATGGGTTTGTGCCCCCTGATTTTGAGATTTTAACCCCCCACACGCCTCCAATCCCGCCTCCACGGCCCAACGAAAATCCTGCCCAAGGTCTCTTTCCTGCATGCCTGAGATTGGTGCAGGAGAGATGAAGATGCAGGACCTATGCACTCTGGCTGATATGTCCCTGTAGCCTTCAACAAGAGATGGCCTCTCAATATTTCTTCAGGTTGGTTCTATCCAGAGTCTTAATGTTGATTAAAAATAATATCGCTCATGTCAGCTTGTTCAGGTTGGTAGCAGTCTTGCTTCTGGGTCAGAGGTTGTGGAATTCAGCCTAAGATCAAGACTTGAGTTGCAGGCTGCCATTCCAGTGCAGTACTAAGAAAGTGCTGCATTATTGGAGGTGCTGTCTTTTGGTTGAGGTTTTAAACTGAGGTCCTACCTCCCTGTTCATGCACTATTCAAAGAAGAGCAAGGATTCTCCTGCTGCCCTTGGCCAACATTCCTCCCTCAACCAATACCACCAACAGATAAGTAGCAATTCATCTCATTGCTGCTTGTGGGATTTAGGTCGTGTAAATAGCTGCCAAGTTTACCTTTGAAACACGTCATTGAATACCAAAAGAGGAATTCATTGTGTGAAACACTAGGATATATTTTGAGGGTGTGATCAGGTGCTAACTTTTTAGTTTTAGCACTTCAGGTGATGTTCTGTGTTGTGTTGAAACTAGAACAAAAGATTATTGAAAAGGACCACAAGAACTCAGCCTTGGTCTGCTACATGCAAATTAGATTTCTGTCATTCCAACCTCTTCCCCTTCATGAACCATAGTAATCGTAGTGAGACATATTTAAAATAGATGACCCACACAGTCACACACTCCAACCTCCTTTCATACAATGCCACCCAAGCACCACAAGTTGGCCAAAGAATGAACTGTGCGAACACCATGAGAAGCTGAGTGAATTGAATATCAAAAGGTGAAATAAAAGTTATCTAGAAATGTTATCTAAAAATTAAAATGGGAAAAAATTAGATTTACAATACAGAATTACAAATATTACCAAAAAAATCAAACCTTGTATGTTTCCACTTACTAGGCATGACTGTGCTTGTATTTTGCTGTGTCTCTTGTAACTCTATGTGTTCAATCCGTGGAACTGTCTGTGGCTCGCTGTTTCCATTCTGTGCTCTAATCACTGGTTGACTGCTGATCGTTTTCTTTCTCAAAGTTCTCAAAACCCTCTGAACTTCTGCTAGTAACATGGCTTGTATTGCTTCTAACAGCTGTCAAAAAAGTTTGACCAGAAATGTGCATTAATACATACCTAAAAATAATCAGCAAATTTGCATGCACTGTAGATTACAATAGCTTACCTCCACTGATTGGACTTGCCAACTAGCGATCAAGTTTGTAAGGGTATCAAAGCTCTTCTCTTTGCTTAAGCCCCAGGATAGAGAAAAGGTTCGGTCTATGGGAGGGGAAAATGAAGTTTCAATATTTAGAAATCATTTGAATTATTATACAACAATAATCTGTGGTACATATATATTAGTCGCTGTTGTATTACAAATAGCAGCACTTTCAATTATTTTGTATGGAACCTTTTTGCTAATGTTCCTTTAAAAATACAGAAAATAGCTCCCCAATGGCTCAGTTGGTATAAGAGCACATAACTGAGTAAGACAGACCAGAAGGTCCAAGGTTCAATGACCTGGGTGTCACTGTGCACCAGTCACTGAAGGTAAGCATGCAGGTGCAGCAGGCGGTTATGAAGGCAAATGGTATGTTGGCCTTCACAGTGAGATGATTCGAGTACAGGAGCAAGGATGTCTTGCTGCAGTTGTATAGGGCCTTGGTAAGACCACACCTTGAGTATTGTGTGCAGTTTTGGTCGCCTTATCTGAGGAAGGATGTTCTTGCCATGGAGGGAGCGCAGCAAAGATTCACCAGACTGATACCTGGGATGGCAGGAATGACATATGGAGAGAGACTGGGCTTATATTCGCTAGAGTTTAGAAGAATGAGGACTTATAAAATTCTAACAGGACTAGACAGACTAGATGCAGGAAGGATGTTCCCGATGGCGGGGAGTCCAGAACCAGGGGTCACAGTCTAAGGATAAGGGGTAAGCCATTTAGGACAGAGATGAAGAGGAATTTCTTCGCCCAGAGAGTGGTGAACCTGTGGAATTCTCTACCACAGAAGGCAGTTGAGACCAACTTATTAAATATATTCAAGAAGGAGTTGGATATATTTCTTAAGGCTAAAGGGATCAAGGGGTATGGGGAGAAGGCAGGGACAGGGTACTGAATTTGGACGATCAACCATGATCATGTCGCGGTTCGTGTAGATCGCCACTAAATAAGAGAGTTTGACTTCGACGAACTATAAATAAGTTGTTTATTTACAGGAACAGGCTAATTACATCAGGTAAGATAGCAGGTAAGATGGCTGACTGTAGGAGCACCGTGGTGTAGGTCTTGTCCCAGCGGGGGCTCCATGAGGACTGAGTTTGCAGTCCTGTGGGGAGCGTGATGACGTCATCGCGTTTGTGTTGTGACGTCATCACGTTGTTCGCGTTTCCCGCGTCACGTGATGCGCGTCGTTGCGTCGCTGGCCATTGAGGCCGAAGTCGGAAGGCCGGGCTGTGCCGGTGCTTGCCGCGGGAGCGGAAGATTGCGTCGCTCCTGTCGGCTGGCCGTTGAGGCCGAAGACGCTAGGCCGGGCTGTGCCGGCGCACGCACATCACGTCGTACGTGACGTGACGTCAGCGTGCTAGGGCGCACTTTAAAGGGGCAATGGCCCCAACAGGTAAGTTAAAAGGGCAACGGCCCCAAAAGGTAAGTTAAAGGGAATTATGTGTCTCAATATAAGGGACAACCAGTGGTACCGCCACAATCTCATTAAATGGCGGAACAGGCTCGAGGGGCCGAATGGCCTACTCCTGCTCCTATCTTCTATGTCTCTATGTAATTCCTCATCTGTGCCGAATTAGCCGCTCTCAGCCGTGGCGGCAGTACTTGTGCAACAACTGGCCTCCATGGCCCTGGATTACAGAGGTAAAATAAGCCACGGTTCCCACTTCTGATCATTATCCAGACACATCCAATGTCTCTCTCTCTCTCTGGGTATCAGGTGCGCAAAGGATCAAGTTCAGCTCAGTGAAATACTTTACCAATACTCACCATCTAGGTTTACACATAAAGAATGACCATTTGGCTAAGGTACCAGAGATTGTCCATTGCCTGTGGAGCCTTCCCCCGACAAGGGAAGAACACCTTCAGGAGAGGAGGAATAAGATAAGGAGAGAAAATTCATCAACAGAAAGTAACCAGCAGCAGCCCAGTACCTCACCCAAGTGGCTGTTCTTCATGCGTGAGCTTGAGCAGTGAGCATCAGAGCGAGACAGTGTCCTCACCAGACATCTACACTTTGCAGCAGGGTCACTGGGTAGTGATCATGGCTAAACACGTTAATGCCTTAGTTAGAATAGAGAGAGGAACTTCATACAAACTCTCTGGCCCGAATTTTGCCGTCAGTGGCGATGCTCACCACTGACCTCGAAGAAAGCTACCCACAAAGATCTAGCAGTCTCTGTGGTGTCGATTTCACCTTTCCCGACATTAGTTTGTTTCTCGCGCCAACTCTAGGGGATCTCCAGCATCCAGCAACAGTGATGTCATCGAGCAGACTAAGCAGCCAATCACATTAAAGAATTCTCTCAGACAGCAACCAGAAAGTAAAATGCACTGATTATCCTGCACTTTTTATACATTTCACAGAGAGTGAAATAAAGATTGGGACATACACATGGGATTAAGGTAAAAGCTGAAATATCATAAACAAACATTAAAAACGTTTTATTATATTAAAAACCGAGATTTTTTATCATAATGGAAAAATATGACATTCCACAAATATAAAATTAGTTTTTCAGGGCCAGAGAGGTTGTTCAGCAGTAATTATGACTTAGCACGCCATTGAAAACCCAATTGAAGCTCATTCAAAAGGCTTAACTTTTTCGGGGGTTTTAACAGTGATATAACTGCATAAAAGGGGAAGCTCCCGTCAATTCAGTGATTTCTAAAGATTGCTGTCTGCGGGAACTTCAACAGAGTGCCCTGTGGAGCAGCAGGGAATCACTGACAGCAACTTTTGGATTTTCTCATTTAATTGCGCATGTGCGGACGCCAGAAGTTGCTGTCAGATTCACAGAGTAATGTCAGCGAACGCCATTACTACAACCGCAAAATCCGGGTCAATATGCATTCATTATTAATGTACAATTTTAACTTTTTAAAGATGAATGTTATTAAACAGAAAGAAACATCATAGTTAAAAGGTAGCTTCTTTCATTGTTTGACTTCAATAAGCAAATAAGAGATGAACATATTTGGAAAGGTTCAAAGATCTTATTCCAACAAACTTAACATTTTACTCTAAAGTGTAATGAAGTTTCAGGATCTTTCTCCTGGAAAGTTGGTTCCGATTGCTATTTCCTTTCTGTGGATCAGCACTTACTTTGCAACACTTCTCCAGAAAATGCGGGGATTGATGGCTGGGATGCATCCCCTCCTTTACCTCGCAGACAGTCTGCTTTCTGCGGTCTGTAGAATAGTAACACATTGCCAGTTACCAAAAGAGGGGCGAGAGCTACTTAAACCATTTCACATTTTGAGAACTAATAACATCATGAAGACAGTTTCTTATTATATCTATCTATATACACATATAGTGGTGTCTGTCCGTCTGTATGTCTGTCTGTCCGCTATACACTCAAAAGTTATAGAGCGTACCTACACATGTTATATCAAAAGAAAGCTGATGATCAGGGGAGTGTCATAGGCGTATTTACTTTTTGGTCAGACAAAAATTGTTCGGACAGTATACAAAAAACGTTCAAAAATCTGCTCATTAGCGGTTCACCAATCCTACCGCTCATTAGCGTTGAGTGACGTGATGGTTGACCAATCCTACAGTTCAGTGACCTGATGGTTGACCAATCGGTGCGTCACGGGGGGCGTTTCATTCCGTGTGTGGGCGGACCTAATCCTGCAGCCTCCCGAAACGCCGCCATTTTTTAAAATACCAACAGCGACAGCACCAGCACAACAAACCCCCACATTGCGGCTCCAGCACAGTATCCCGCTCCCGGCCCGCCGGAGCGGGAGGTGAGTTGGGCTCACTCGGGCCGGGCCGGGCCTGACAACCGCTCGGTCCGAGACACAGAGCGGGGGAGCGGCAGCGGCCGGCTGTCAACCGCGCGGCCCTGAAAACTGCCATTCTACAAAAAAGCCTAGGCAACACCGGGCCCCCCCAGCTAGTTTTAAATAAATCGTTCACTTGGCAAACATTTTATCGGTCAACACAAAGGCAAAGGAAACTCAGCACTCAAATGCTGCAATCTGTGCAAGACAATGAACTTTTTTTTATACAGGGCTGAAAACGGTAGAGCTCATGTCATAATAAAGTAACCAACTTCACAGTACTCAGTTCACTCAAACAGAAATTCTACAATTGCACTGTCTGAATAGAATATTTTCAATTTTTCTCAAGTGCTTTTTATTCCAAGGTCTCCCCAGTCACTAAATAAAAATGATAAGTATTCCACGTTTCAGCATGAAATTGAACAAATAGCTTTTTCTTTGAAGCAAGTGTCAGGATCTGACCTGTGGGAGAGCAGTTTATTTTGCTACTTTTATTCACAGGCCCACCACACTGGAAGTGGGCGGGGGAATGTAGCCGTGGAAATGTATTGGTTTTAGGAGTCAGCACAGTCTATTTTCTGAATATGTCAGGTTAGAATTGAAACCCTTGCCCTTAAAATAGAACCTCCCTCCCCTTGACACATACAATGCTATTGACAGGCGGTATGCAGGGCCAGCCCTAACTTCAACATCTCTGCACAATCATTCTGAATGGCTGCGCACACGCTCAACTGTTTGCCAACAGCAGATGCAAATACCACAAAGCAAAACATTACAAGGAGATACTTTACTTGTTTTTCATGTAGGTTAGTTTGCATTGGCACAGATTCTGGAAACAGTTTTTAAAGCACCTGCTCATAATAGATCAGCTTGAGTATGAGAATATCTTAACACTAATAAGGGCTGAAGCAGTGTTGCAACTGGACAATCAGTTAGATCCAGACTGGACATGTTAAGTAGGCAACAAAATGGAGTTTTTGTAAGCCATCTCGGAGCTTCTGAATGTGAAGCGGTTTCCAAATATAGAGGGTGAATCTCCTCTGTGCACTAGGTGTATTGAAACAGTAAATTAATTATAAACGAGTTTATGATTTCGCTACAGCTAGTGTATTAAAAGATCATTTCCCATAGTTGACATTCTTTCATCATTTGATGCTGGATCATTAGTCAACCTCAAATCAATGAAATATCGGAAAAACATTTTTGTTTTTATTCGTTACTGGGATGTGGGCGTCGCTGGCAAGGCCAGCATTTATTGCCCATCCCTAATTGCCCTCGAGAAGATGGTGATGAGCTGCCTTCTTGAACCGCTGCAGTCCGTGTGGTGAAGGTACTCCCACAGTGCTGTTAGGGAGGGAGTTCCAGGATTTTGACCCAGCGACGATGAAGGAACGGCGATATACTTCCAAGTCAGGATGGTGTGTGATTTGGAGGGGAACTTGGAGGTGGTGGTGTTCCCATGTGCCTGCTGCCCTTCTAGGTGGAAGAGGTCGCGGGTTTGGGAGGTGCTGCCGAAGAAGCCTTGGTGAGTTGCTGCAGTGCATCTTGTAGATTGTGGTGGTGGTGAGAGTGAATGTTTAAGGTGGTGGATGGGGTGCCAATCAAGCAGGCTGCTTTGTCCTGGATGGTGTCGAGCTTCTTGAGTGTTGTTGGAGCTGCACTCATCCAGGCAAGTGGAGAGTATTCCAGCACACTCCTGACTTGTGCCTTGCAGATGGTGGAAAGGCTTTGGGAAATCAGCAGGTGAGACACTTGTCGCAGAATACCTCTGACATGCTCTTGTTGCCACAGTATTTATGTGGCTGGTCCAGTTAAGTTTCTGGTCAATGGTGAGCCCCCGGGATAGTAATGGTGGAGGATTCGGCGATGGTAATGCCGTTGAATGTCAAGGGGCGGTGATTAGACTCTCACTTGTTGGAGATGGTCATTGCCTGGCACTTGTGTGGCGCGAATGTTACCTGCCACTTATCAGCCCAAGGCTGAATGTCATCCAGGTCTTGCTGCATTCGGGCATGGACTGCTTCATTATCTGAGGAGTTGCGAATGGAATTGAACACTGTGCAATCATCAGCGAACATCCCCATTTCTGACCTTATGATGGAGGGAAGGTCATACAGCTTAGGCGTATGATACGTCTGAACAGCTATGTTAGAACATACGATGTTCATCATCAACTCAATTCGTGCACTGGGGTGTTTTGAAACTCGATAACATTTTATGCAGGCAAGTGATCGGAGAGCGACAAATAAATGAGATTTGGTTAAGGGCCACACCCATAAAGTTAACCTGAGTGTCCTGCTGTACATTTCCAGAATTTTGTGTTTTTATTACAAATATTAAATACTTGTGAAACAGCTGATTGTATTGGTTTGCAATTGAGCAAATTGGCAGCACAGTTGTTGAAATGTACAGGTTCGTCAACATCTGGATGTACTGCACAACTGCATACCATGTACAGGATTTATTCTCTATGAAGTCTAAGCTATCTCCGCGCCCCACCCCCCCCCCCCCCCCACCACCCCCTGCCACCCCACAAAGAATGTTAATTTTTGGGGTGCATGAATGATAGTTAGATGGCTTGAAACTTTAACTTTTATACTTTTTCTTTCTTTAATAAGGAATATTTGGTGTGAGCGGGAATTAATTAAAAAAAACACTTAGCCAGTACAGAAAGTAAATGGATCATTTCCTATAATCACGCAAAATCTTTACTATGGTGAATTGTACAAGTCTTAAGCTATATACACTTTAAATTGGAATACTTAAGATGCCAAATCCAAAAATGGTAAGCAAAGCAGCAAAAAACATAGTCGCAGGAACTAATGTTGTTGTTTAATGGAATATTAGCCGACAAGAATCACTGAATTTTTCAAAGCCACTCAAAAATCGATTTGACCCACCAACAGCTTTACACATTGCTATCAAATACAGAGGCACTGTTTATTTTCAGATTAGCCTACGCAGCCTTAGAGCTTGGAATCTATCAGATAGTAAACACTGCAGAATCCTTAAGGTGGCCTTTGATAAGACGGCAGCCTGGTTTGTTAATTTAGGCTCAGTCCTCTAAAAGCAACACTCCACTAAATATTAAATTCCTCTCTAATTTTATGATTTAATGTAATTTTGTTGGAAAGAAACCATTTATCTAAAAGTTAGAAATGTTTATTAAATTATCAGTAATTCTTAAAAGCTTCTGGCCTGCAGTTACACATATGGATTTACTGTCATGGTTTGGATAAAGGTGATTATTTACTGTCCTGGGATCTGCTTTTATGCAGAAGTTGCTGTTTTTGTCTAATTTGAGTGTAACACCTATCTGTAGCATGCACCAATTTATTGAGCGTTTTAAATAATTAGCCTTGAAATCACACTTTTGTTTTCAATTAACTAATTCTATTGTGAAATACATGAACACGTTGAGTTGGCTGTTCCCAACAGGGGCCTGCAGTAGGAAAACTACAATTACCCTCAGCAGCCCAGGTTAGGGAGTTGAAAAGCAGCCAAGGTTCTCACTCCTGATCACTGCCCACTGACCCTGGTTGAAATGCACACATGTGGACATCAAATAAGGGCAAGATTGTCACCAGCTGTGATTCCCCCCCCCAATGATCTGATCACCAATGTTCCCTCTAAGCTGCGTGCGTGCGTGATCTGCAAGGTCCTGCCTAGGCCACTCAAGCTTTTCCGCAGAAATTTAAAGGGACCGCGCATCGAAATAAACAGGCCGCGCACAGCAAAGACAATTTAGAGGGACCGTTGCTGATCACCTGCTGACAGTCACCATCCAGGATCACCCCAACAGTTCTGCATCTGCATCAGAAATAGCCTGTCGTATTGCATCTGTGGGGATCTCCTTGCGTTTGTCAGCTCCTACTGTTACTATGCTAGAGCCTGCTGCGGGCAAGGGACGACCAGCAAGTTGAGAGCCATCCGCCTATTCCTGTGCCTCGGCCCACATGCTGCTGCTGGAGGTCAAAGCCTTATGTCACCCACTGATCTGCTCGATCATGGACTGATGCACTGCCATGAGGTCTTTGAATCGCTCACCCATGGTTCTCTGAGCTCAAGCACGCTGAATCCAGCCATTATCACATTATGGAGTGTGGACCATAATTCCTCAATGACATCAGTTGGATGCTTGGACTGTGCACCCAAGGTTTCCCCTGAAGATGCCAGTGATGCGGTTCAATGGTAGTCTGCAGTCAGAAAACCCTTGCTGCAAGACATCGCCCAATTGTGTACCAAGTGTTTGCATCAATGCTCTACAAGGAGGTAAGTTACTAGTTTGTGGTTCTGAACTTGCCTCCATTACCTAGATAGCCCTGGGAAATCTGATGATAAATTCCTCCATCAGGGACCACAGTGATCCTGAACTTCCAATGGGAAGCAGCCGACTTCACCTTCACCTCCACCTTCACAGTGACTCATCCTGTGATTCTTCCTCTAAATAGGTGATGTCTTCTGAAAGGAGTTTCTGGGCTGGTGCCTGTTTAAATGGGTGCACTACAATGCAGGTCCTTTTTAAAAAAAAATTTCACGGGATGTGGGCGTCGTTGGCATTTATTGCCCATCCCTAATTGCCCTCAAGAAGGTGGTGGTGAGCCGCCTTCTTGAACCTCTGCAGTCCGTGTGGTGAAGGTGCTCCCACAGTGCTGTTAGGGAGGGAGTTCTTAGTATACTTCTTTGTCGCAGTTTGGTACAACTGAGCGGCTTGCTAAGCATTTCAGAGTCAACCACATTGCTGTGGGTCTGAAGTCGCATGTCGGCCAGACCAGGTAAGGACGGCAGATTTCCTTCCCTAAAGGACATTAGTGGACTAGATGGGCTTTTACAGCGATCTGGTAGCTTTTTATTCCAGATTTATTTAGATTTAATTTAAATTCCCTCATGTCACCTGATTATTAGTCCAGGCCTCTGGATTACTAGCCCAGTAACACAACCACTATGCTACTGTTCCTGAGTGGTTTCTCCTATAGTTCTGGTACTTCTGTACCAAGAAAAGGGCAAGTGATAAGTACAGGCAATTACTTTACCGTGTTGTGGTTGCACAGAAAAATGGAAGTTTAGGATCACTGTAGTCCCTGATAAATTCCTCCATCATCAGATTTCTCAGGGCTATCTAGGTAATGGAGGCTAGTTCAGGACCACAAACTAGTAACTTACCTCCTTGTAGAGCATTGATGCAAACACTTGGTACACAATTGCTTCACACAAGCTGGGAAACAATCGATTGCACAGATAAGGCACGTGATTTTTGATTGCATAAACCAAGGAATATTCTTCTCATTCAGCTTGTGCCTCTCCTCCAGCTGCATGTCACCCATGCATATACTGCCTGTCATTGTATCATTTTAAAGAGGTATGGAGTTTGGTCTGTCAAAACTTTCTGCACAGCTGCACTCTGCTCACTACACATAGAAGGTAAATGGGATACAGGGGAAGTGTCTCCCACTCACTGCCGTCTCCAGAAACTTGTTTGTTTGCTTTCGGTGGTTGGAAAGGAATTTCCCAATTTTTCCACTCTCCACCCGCCCCTAAACTGAGCCTGGGATTTTCCTCTGTTCTTCTGCCTTTCCCAGAAGATTGCATGGCTGGCTGATGGGAGGGGGTTGGGGGCGCAGAATAGGATCATGCCGTGCATGACTTGCACCATGACAGTACGACACAGGCTTGATTAACCACAGGCCTTTTCCTGACTGTTATTTTTGTATGTTCATGTGTTTTCTATATTAGAACAAAAAGTGATATTTTGCGCTGTTTATTTTAGGATGCAGCACAGTTTCATGGCCTTATCTGCATAATATCTAAACATACCAGTGCGTGACCATGGGGTTGTAACAATGAAAACCCCTTGTCATGTGAACTTGATACTGTAATCTTATAAATTACTGGACTAGTAATCCAGAGGCCTGGATTAATGATCCGGAGACGCGAGTTCAAACCCCACCACAGGCAGCTGGGGAATTTAAATTCAGTTAATTAAATAAATCTAGAATTAAAAGTTAATATTAGTAATGGTGACCATGAAACTACTGAATTTTCATAAAAATCCATCTGGTTCACTCATGTCCTTCAGGGAAGGAAATCTACCGTCCTTACTCGGTCTGGCCTATATGTAACTCCAGACCCACAGCAATGTGGTTGACTCGTAACTGCCCTCTGCGGTTCAAGGCGGAGGCTCACCACCAACTTCAAGGGCAATTAGGGATGGGCAATAAATGCCAGCCTTGCCAGCAATGCCCACATCCCATAAACAAATGTTTTTAAATATGCTCCCACATGCACTTCTTCTGTCTTCCAGAAAGTGGACTTTTAAACATTTCATTGAGATGAAGGCAATTATAAACCAACAGGCTGATTTATTTTACATATACAACATGAATGAAAAGAGTAACATTTACAGTGAATTTGAACCTATTTTGTAACACAGAAAATAACAGAGCACGCAACACTATCCCTGTTAGCGTGTGAAATACACTTTTCTGACCAGTAATTTCTCTGAAACTGGTGGGCACCAAGCTTAAGTAGGAAGCTCTTGCTGCCCTGCGTCTGAATCACTCACCAGATGTCCCCAGACTCTCTGTGTCCTTTCTTAGCTAGATAGAAAACCAAAGGCTTGACCTCCGACCCGCCTCCAGTTGTGTGCGTCCGGGGATTGACCAGCTGAGCTGGCTATCAAACCAGTCACCCATGGATCAGAAACATCTACATGGCCTGTTCACTCAAGCCCCTGCTAAGTGCTCCGTCCTTCATTGCCTCAACTGATATCGATGACATTTTTTGATGGTTAATCCACCTCCTTTTGGGACAGCTAATCAAAGCCTAGTCACCCTCTGTCCCAGCGGCGCCTGCATTTATCTTTGTCAAATTAAAAAAAGGATGTTGGGCCTTTGGAAATGGATCCTTAGAATTTAGAATCTGACTTGATATCAAAAAGAAATTATAACTTAAACCAAAAATCACTACTGGCCAAAGATCCTGAAATATGACAGGATCTTGCCCACAGAAAGTTTGTGAGGTGACAGCGCATTTTTATCATTTTAAAACAGGCGCAGCACAATCCCCATCCATCGTCCGCTTGATGGCACTCCAGTTAAAAATCACCCCCGTTGCCTCCTAATGTGCGGTAAATGCTTGGATCCCCACACTACTTCCTTCCCCCATTATCTTGCCAAATGCCTGTCTGTATGAAGTCTAGGGCTACCATGACATATGTCAGTATCTGTCAAAACAGAAGGCAAATTTCATAACTCATAAACAAGATTATTATTTACTGTCACATAGCGAACTTATTATCTTGGTGATATTTTAAGATTATAAATACTTTGCAAGATTTTGTCCTTTTACACCAAATATGAATAAAATACAAATAGGCGGGGTGTCATTGGACACCAAGCTCTTTTCAAATGTTGCAGCCTGCTCACTACAACAGCTTTTGCATGATTTGGGGAGAAAGCTCATCGGTAGATTGCCAACCAGACAGAATGTGTCCTCAGGTGTTACTAATGCTTTTATTAATTCAGTATAACCTGAATAACCAACTCACTATTAAAACTATAGATAAGATACTTGGAGGGGGGGGGGGGGGGGTGGGGAGAAATTCGGTGGCAACCCCTTTGGGATGCTAACTTTGACTTTTAGCGCCCCTGCGCCCCAAGCAGGAGGCTACTGGAAGTGCTCCCCTTCCTTCTTGCAGCACTACCAGTGAATTTTGCGGCGCTACGTGCAACAGCGCCAAGCACATCGGCACTTGACACCGCGTAATTGCAGGCCTCCCTCCCCTGATTACAGGGGAGGGGCCTAACGCTGCGCGCACCTGGACCAGCGGGGTGCCGGGAAAACAGCCCGGCACTCAAGAGGAGTGCCGGGCTGAGCGATCGCGGCCGGCAGCCAGAAGAAAAAAGGGGAAGGGGGCAGGTGCTGGCAGTCGGCCAAAAAAAATGGCCACCCGACACCTGCCCTTTAGCTTACGCAGCCGCGGCTGCAAAAATGCCTCCCTGACCCTGTCGGACCTATCGCCCAGCGATAGGTCAGGGGGACCAACTGAAGTTTGCGGCCGGGGCGCTGTGCACGGCGATGATGTCATAGTTGGTGGCGCAGTGCCACAAGGCGCTACCGGCTACCGCTAACCTCCCGCTGAATTTTGCGAGAGGCGTTGGCGGAGCTGCGCCCGGGCGCTAGGGGCTTTGCGCCCCGTTAGTGTCCCCCGGGGGCGCTAATGGGTGGCGCAAAGCAACCCAATTTCTCCCCCTTGTATTTGTTGAAACAATGTAGTGTATACAGACTGAATATCATGGTAATCAACTGTAGGTCACGCTCCTTAAAGTTGCAGAAATTAAGTAGTTGTCATTAATTCTTCAGTGCAAATGTTATTCACACCAACTATGTGGAGTATCCTATAGTGTCGACCGTGACACTTACCACAGAAAACATTGTAACAGCAAATGTCTGACTGATGAAAGATGGTCAGAGTGGTCAACTAGATCTTGTGACTGACTTGATATCCAAATAGAATATTAAAAATAACTTACATCTGCATGCAATTTTCAATCATAAATTCCTATCCCCACATTTATAACAGAAGCTGCCTAAATAAACTTGAAAAAACCTGTTACACCTCCAACTTTTTCCAGTTCTGACGAAGGGTAATCGACCTGTAACGTTAACTCGGTTTCTCTCTCCACAGATGCTGCCTGACCTGCTGAGTATTTCCAGCATTTTCTGCTTTTATTTCAGATTTCCAGCATCCGCAGTATTTTGCTTTTTTAAATAAACTTGGACGTATTTTAATAAACTTACCATGCTGTAATGACAGCCTCTCACAAATAGTAGTGCTGCATTATAACAGGACAACTTTACGTGGGCCATTTTCATTATAGGCATGGTCAAAGGAATTTATAATGGAAATATAAACATTCTACATCTGCATGCTCAGGTTATGCCCGGCCCGTCACCTGAAGATTACATTTGTTCTTGACTCACCATATGCAACACCATGGGGGACTGAGTAAATAAGAACATAAGAAATAGGAGCAGGAGTAGGCCATTCGGCCCCTCGAGCTTGCACCACCATTCAATAAGATCACGACTGATCCTTGACCTCAACTCCACCTTCCTGCACTAGCCCCATATCCCTTGGTTCCCCGAGTATCCAAAAATCTAGAAAAGTGGTACTAGAAAAATATTATATACATGCAAGAGTGATTTCCAGCCATCATCATCTCAAGGTTTAGATGATGTCCTCTGAACCCTACAAAGACCCATAATCATACCCAAGCTATAAGGTTGGTTCCACGATCCCATGCCCCCCCGGTGGGGACATACTCTTGAAGGGAGTGTAGGATGGAGTTAGGGCTACAACACTGTAATGCACCTTCCCCGATCTGAGCTCTTATCGAGTGTGGTGACCCTGCTGGAAATACGGGACAAGGGAATCACCCAGTATATTTTATGGCTGCAGATGTATTTCATTTTTTAATTATAAAGTAATTGTACAATTATGTTTTAGGGAGGCCAATGAGTTTTCAACATAGTTAAAATTTTAGTGAGGCCGTAAACAGAACATTACAATTTTATTTATGCTGCTATTGAATAGTTATTACTTTTAATAAGAGCAGATTTCATGCATCAAGCCATGCAGTCTTTTTTCAGAAAGGTTATTTATATCTTACTAACATTTGAAAGAAATATGAATATTTAAGAGGCTGTATAATGGTCCTATGATCTTTTGTGTCTTTTGATCAAAAGAACCAAGGAATGTTTGGAAGATTTATCCATTGCAGTAATTTTACTGATGGACAACTACAGATTAATCACTAAAGACATGAGAATTAAATAGAAAGCTATATTTACTGATACTGTTAAGCAATTTTTTTGATTTAAAAATGCACTAAAAAAAACATATTAACACACACTGCATTCTTTTCACTGGGGCAGATACCGATCAGGGGGATATCTCCCTGCACCAATAATTACAGCAGTATCATTATTTATAACAATAATGATCAAATAACAAAATGAATTCACAAGGGCTAATTCAAGGCATTTTCTAATAGAGTTCTCATCTATTAGCAGGACGACACTTGTAAACATTTGACATCAAAAATGCTTTACTATATAGACAAGTGCTAAGATTTAATCACATTGTTGGATTATTAAACTCCACTGTTCTTACCTCGCTGTATTATGCGTTTCATTCCCCTTGGACAAAAAAGGCATTCTCATCTGTATGTTGACTAACAAGATGACAGATAGCAAATAGGATGTCATTTCTGACTGAAAGTTTCCGTCTGCTTCATCATTCAGGGTCTCCGCCGCAGAGACAGCGCAAGCTTGGGTAATATTTGAGACTTGTTTCGCAAGTTCCACAACTTTATTTGATATCTTGCTGCAGAACACATAATCCTTTGTCACCTCTCGATTGACTTGATACCATCCCGGTAAAAGGAGAGATAAGTAATCATCCTTTGACAAAAGACCAAAGGATACTGGACAGCGAGGCTCAAACATGCCCAGATGCTTAATGCAGAGTTCATCTAGATCTCTATCCACACCCCAGGGAAAGAGACAGGAAATTAGTAACTTAGCTGCGTCTGTGGCCATATTAACATCCATTTTTTTCACTGCTGATGTTGTAACCTTTTTAGTGCCCTTAGGTTTGGTCTTATGTTTGCTAATTCCAGCACCTTCCCTTGCAAGCCCACTTGCATTATTCTCACTGTAGAATAAGTGTTCACGGACTAAATCTTTTACTGAACCATTTGCCTGACACGGTGGTGTTGTCTTGTTTCTTTTTAAGGACATTGGCGGTTTTTTGCCATCAATATTAGTTAGTCTCTTTAACGTCTCATAGCTTTGGACAGCATTTTGTAATTTGGGGTCTTTTTCTTGATATGAGAGCAGCTGTTCACAAATAGTGCCGACGTCAAACAGTAATACATGGATGGCGCTATCGCTCCATTTTGTCTTCACAGGTAGGACGGTGAATGGTTGCGGAATATGTTCTGGAAATGCAAACTGCAATTTAAAAAGAAAAAGTAACGGTTATCGGGATGAATTACAAGTAAACATAAAGGCGCAAACAGAGAAAAATTAAGGAAAAATAACGGCACAATACATAGTCACTAAGCACGCAGTGTCACTGTAGGTTTGTGAAAGAAGCTAAAAGCAAATGAAGAGGATTCCCCTGATGACCAGAAGTGTCCTCTGATCTGTGTGAATTAGCTGATTTCAGCCAGAGGCCTTACAACTGGCTGCAATGCCTCTGGATTAGCGGGGGTTAAACTAAAATTAACTCCGGCTCCCAATCGCTACCCAGCAACCTCTGCTGGAACTGAGAGTCAGTGCATGTGGTGTGAGGAAAGGATCGGGTTCAGCTCTGATGCTCCTTGCAGCAGAGTGACGTGCAAACACTGAATGTCAAGGGTTAACAATAGCCACTTGGGTGAGATACCCCATAGAATTGTACGCTGGCAAGGAATCGGGGCCTTCAGGGGGGTGTTAGAAAATTGGGAAGAAAAAAAAAAGCAAGTAAACAAAGAATGGTAGAAATAATTGAGAGTATAGCAAAGGAACACTTAGCAAATTCATCGGATATTATCTGTCCGCTATTTTAACTGAGGCATTAACTGGTTAAAATAATGGGTCGATGCCTGAGTTAATGCACCAGACACAGGAATGTCACACAAAAACACATTAAGCATTCATGGGCTTTTATTGCCCAAGTAATTTGCACCCTTTAGCATGTGTTTTCATTTTTTTAAATATAAATTGACTTGAACTTTTTAAGCCACGCTTATCCTCTTTGTGATCGTACACTGGGAGCTAACAATCGGCACAGATGCTGTTCTGCAGTAAGCTCTGCCGTCAGCTTTTCAGCATGTGTACGCACCTTCCCTCCAGCTATGCTGAAACAATGGCTAACAGCTTCCTCCGATACTGAGCTCATATGAGCCCTCGCTTGTAAACGCATTACCATTGTGCTCAGATCATAATTAACCGAAGCCCTTTTGACCAAAGAAGTCACTAATGAGCCTGAGCAGCGAACAACTCGCTGGAAAGCCCAAATCAACAGGGCATGCATAATAACTGCAGAAACGTTTACAGTTTAAAGCTTAATTCATGCAATGCTCTTCAGAAAGTGAAGTTTGCCGTCATTATGCAATTTGGCAGTTCATTATCACTGCTAAATATTGGTGCTCTGAGCGTGCCTGTGGCAAAACGCCAAATTCTTGAAGCTCATCAATGTAAGAAATTTAGATTAAACACCATTGTTCAAATATCTTATTGCTTAAATGGTCAAATTATTAGCTTAAAAATAACAACAGATTTTAAAGGTTTTTCTTCAAGGATCTAATATTTAAATAAATGTCATGTCACTCAGTGATGCAGTAGTCAAGTCCATTAAATACAGAACTATACTGTTTTTTCATTAAACAAAAAGAAGCAATTGCACACCCTTTTAAAATACAGTAACAGATGCTGTGCTATAGAATGCTGCAGTTATATGTTTGGTGTTTGAAATAACCAGAAGAATATTTGAGGAAATACGACTGTTGTAATACAAGCCAGGAAAAAATATATGTATCGACCTCTGATGGTTCATAAGCTTGAATTCCAATTTAAAGGTCACGAGGTCAAACCCCAGGGCTATTTGTCACTCAAAGTTGCTCACCTCATCTGGATGGGGTCTGTCAGATCACAGCCAGCCAGTGCTGGTACAGAAGTGCCCTACAGTAGCAAAGCATTCCATATGAGAGGGGAGGGGGAAGGGGAAAGGAATTGGTCGAACACCATTTGCACCATTAGATTCATGGTCCCTATCCACTAACACAGAGGGGATATTGGTAGTAACTATGGGGAAGCAGCCAGACTATTCACTTCCCTACCCCCTCTCCAATATTTCCAAACTCATTGAATGGCTGGATGAGCAAAATCAAAATGAAATGGGTAGGGAGAAATTGGATTTTCTTCCCCCCCCCCCCCAAGTAGAAAGGAATTTTGTGCAGTAAACGAGAAATTTTCTTGCTCAAATGATTCAAAAACACTTAACACAATTTGAGAAGAAAGTTTCCAAGCATCAATACCAATCATTCATTTTAATATCTTAGGAATACATACATAATCAACATTTCTTCCCTGTCCCAAAATGATTTTGATCACTTAGAGCTGCTTTTGGACAGAACAGGACAAAACCACACTTCTTCACCTGAACTACTCTGTATCCTGAAACTTAGGTGAAATGCATTTGATATGACAAACAGAAAAGGGTTAGATTACTAATGCATCATGAAACTCATTAGTTTAACTGTTTTCTACCTTCACGTCCACCTGATTGCTCTTTCAATCACTACAGGTACAATGGTGAGCAGTGTAAAAAACATTGGCCCCGCTGCCGCCCCGAGCGCCATATTAGGTCGCAGCCGCTTCTTCCGCGCCGGCCGCAAATAACGACCGGTACACAGGGGCCTACCTGTGGCGGTAGTGGGGCGAGTTAAGGTGGAGGTGCGGCCGGCCGGTTTTTCGGCGGCCGCCTGCCCGCACCTCCGTCCCCGGCCTCCTACAGCCCCCCCCGCGGCATTGCCGGCTGTTTCCCGAGAGCCCGGCACTTCTCCTTGGTGCCGGGCTCATTTGCCGGCACTCGCGAGCAGGGATCGCGCTGTTGCAGGCACCTCCCCCTTAACAGTGGGAGGAAGGCCTGCAGTACCGCAGCCTGCCGTGCCGCAGCGGGTGGCGCTGCGGCACTTTGCGTGCCGAAATTCAGTTTCAGCGCCCCAAGCGGGGCGCCTAAAGCCTTGTTTAGCGGCCGGCTTCCATTTGGGGCGCTGAAACTGAATATCCCGATGGCGCAAGTGGCTCCGTGCGCAGCGGTAATTCCGGCGCCCAGGCGAGCTTGGCGCCCCAAACTGAATTTTTAGCCCATTGACTCTCAGATTACTGAATTAAGCAGCTTTGAATTAAGAGCGGACTATAAGCCTACATGTTACAGTTTGTGTTCTGTTACACCTATAACAGCGATGTAAAGTTCTCTGGTGCTATGCGAGCAAGACAGCATTGAACAATGCCACCTCATTTGTCCATAACCTATGGATCTCAGTTTCCTGAATTTTGTGGAAAAAAACACTGGCGTGCCAGGTTGGGTGCCCTGCACTCAAATCACTGAGAAAGCACAAGCACCAGCCTTTCCCCTTCCCCCTCCCCTCTCATATGGCAAAAGACAGTAGCGTTATTCATATATAACTCAATTTATTCAGTAAACTGCGTACACTTGATTTGTACATTTTGCTAAGGAAAGATGTTCATTGATAGCGATGGAGAGGAGTGTTGCTGAAGGGTTTTAGGCTAATTTCTTTGGTGCATGTTGCCAACAGGATTTTCTAAAGGGGCAGTTCAGATGCTTAGCTAAATGTATCTTGCATGAGGGTCTGCTGCATCGGTCTTCCAGTCTGAACTAGTACTTTTGCTTTGTCAATTTCTGCATCCTACTCTGGCCTTGATACATAATTGTCTTTTTGTTCCTCCTAAGCAATGGTTAGGCCCCTTTGTATAGTAAAGTTGTGGAACATACAGCCCACAATAATGATCTTGGTGACCATGGGGCGTAGTGCAAGGTGCCTCTAATTTGTTCGAGCATCTGAAGTGCTGCTTCTAGATGTCAATAGTTTGCTCAATAATGATCCTGCTGGTTGCATGGGCCTTATTTTATCCATGCTCCACTTTGGTCTGTGGCTGTTGTATGGGTGCTATTAGCCAGAGCTAAAAATAGAACCCCTCTCTGTTCATGGAGGCCACGTCATTATGGATAGAAGTACGAATACCACATGGGATATAATCATCCATTGGACTTGTGGAAAGCCAGCAGTGGAACTGAATCGTAATGTTCACTCACACTGTTGCTTTGTTCAGTGACAAAAGTGATGGAATCATTAGCTTTCCTGAATTAAGCATCAGTCACCTCCTTAATGCATCTGCCGGCAGCGAAGTGAATAACACTGCAGACGTCTCCAGCTGTAGCCTGGAAGCTTCTACAGGTATATAAAAAGGAAGAGGGTAGCTAAAGTAAACATTGGTCCCTTAGAGGATGAGACTGGGGTATTAATAATGGGGAACGGTGAAATGGCAGAGACTCTGAACAAATATTTTGCATCTGTCTTCACTGTAGAAGACACTAACAACATCCCAATAATGGATAATCAAGGGGCCACAGGGAGTGGGGAACTGAAGACAATCACTAAGGAAATAGTACTTGGTAAAATAATGGGACTAAAAGACGACAAGTCCCCTGAACCAGATGGCCTGCATCCCAGGGTCTTAGAAGTGGTTGCAGAAATAGTGGATGCATTGGTTGCAATATACCAAAATTCCCTGGACTCTGGAAAGGTCCCAGCAGATTGGAAAACCGCTAATCTAACACCCCTATTTAAGAAAGGAGGGAGACAGAAAGCAGGAAACTATAGACCAGTTAGCCTAATATCTGTCATTGGGAAAATGCTGGAGTCCTTCATTAAGGAAGCAGTAGCAGGGCATTTAGAAAAACATACTGCAGTCAGGCAGAGTCAGCATGGTTTTATGAAAAGGAAATCATGTTTAACAAATTTGCTGGAGTTCTTTGAGGATGTAACAAGCAGGGTGGACAAGGGTGAACCAGTGGATGTGGTATATTTGGATTTCCAGAAGGCATTCGATAAGGTGCCACATAAAAAGTTATTGCATAAGATAAGAGCTCACGGAGTTGGGGGTAATATGGATGGATAGAGAATTGGCATGGATAGAGAATTGGCTAACTAACAGAAAGCAAAGAGTTGGGATAAATGGGTCATTTTCTGGTTGGCAAACGGTAACTAATGGGGTGCCACAAGGATCGGTGCTGGGGCCCCAACTATTTACAATCTACATTAATGACTTGGATGAAGGGATCGAGTGTAATGTAGCCAAGTTTGCAGATGATACAAAGATGGGTGGGAAAGCAAGTTGTGCAGAGGACTCAAAGAATCTGCAAAGGGATATAGACAGGCTAGGTGAGTGGGCAAACATTTGGCAGATGGAGTATAATGTGGGAAAGTGCGAGGTTATCCACATTGGCAGGAAAAATAAAAAAGCAAACTATTATTTAAATGGAGAGAGATTACAAAATGCTACAGTTTGGAGGGACCTGGGGGTCCTTGTGCATGAAACACAAAAAGTTAACATGCAGGTACAGCAAGTAATCAAAAAGGCAAATGGAATGTTGGCCTTTATTTCAAGGGGGTTGGAGTATAAAAGCAGGGAGGTCCTGCTACAACTGTACCGGGTATTGGTGAGGCCACACCTTGAGTACTACATACAGTTTTGGTCTCCTTATTTAAGGAAGGATATACTTGCATTGGAGGCAGTTCAGAGACGATTCACTAGGTTAATTCCAGAGATGAGGGGGTTGACTTATGAGGAAAGGTTGAGCAGGCTGGGCCTATACTCATTGGAATTTAGAAGAATGAGAGGTGATCTTATCGAAACATATAAGATACTGAGGGGGCACGACAGGGTAGATGCAGAGAGGATGTTTCCCCTCATGGGGAAATCTAGAACTTGGGGGCACAGTCTCAGAATAAAGGGTCGCCCTTTTAGAACTGAGATGAGGAGGAACAACTTCTCAGAGGGTCGTAAATTTGTGGAGATAGACAAATTTTTGCAAGATAAGGGAGTGAAGGGATATGGGGGGCGGGCGGGGAAGTGGCTTTGAGCCCTAGATCAGCCATGATCTTATTGAATGGCGGAGCAGGCTCGAGGGGCCAAGTGGCCTATTCCTGCTCCTATTTCTTATGTTCTTAAATAGGAAGTATGTGCTGTAGTGACCGTAACTGTAACTGAGTGTACCATCCAGATTGCAGGTGTCGGCCAGAAGTCCTCCTGTAGAAGATAGCACAGCCTGCTCTCTTCCTCCCTGCTCAATCAATCCCAGGTAGATGGGCACAATGCGTATCATTGTGGGAGATCAAGACAATATGTTGCTGATGCCATCAGACTTCTCTGCCAACACATCCCTGCTCTTAGTCCACGTTTCTCACCAAGTCAAGTGTTAGGGCCATTGAGTACAATGCCAACAGTCTACAATCTTCTGTCACCAAGAAAGGAGCGTGCATGTCTCCCAGTGATGTCAGTAACAGAAACTTCCAAGACTCCCGACTACTGTCAATGATTCTTCACCTTTCAAACCCATTTCATACGAGTGGAAAGAAAGCATCGTGTGTGCAATGCACAAAGCTGGGAATAGGGTTTGCTCTACCACTAACTGACAATGATGCAAGTATTAATTAGATTAGTTGCACTTAAGCGTGCATCATGCTTTCAGTGGACAGAATTGAGCTCCCGCTAATTCCGGTGTAATTGCTTCCCCAAATTGCCACTGGTGCAACCCTTTATGCTGACAGCAATTTCCAGGTTCTAGTATCATTGTCGGGCATGGAAATATACTGGAGTAACCCTAAATCAGTGAGCCTTATAGTTGGTAGAATAATTGCCAATAAGAATTGAAGGTGGTCACTGATGCAACTTTTTAAGCACCTATCTGTACCAAACCCAAAAGAAGTCTACCTAAAGATACTGGCCCTGACTGGTCCCACTTCATCAGTGCAACCAATGCAGGGTGCTTGGAACTTCAACCCACCCTCGAGTTACACCCTGGACCCCATCCCACTTCCCAGTATCAGGGACATTTTGGACATTTTCCCATTGCCATTTATTGCGTAACTGTGGAAAGCTCTACAATGTAGTATAAATTGACATCCAAAAAGCATTTGACAAAATTCTGCATGAACAGCTACAATTTAAGCTTAGTGATGAGGTTTCCATATAACATCTGTGGCTGGATCAGTAGGTCACTAAAGGGTAGGAAGCAGAAAGTAATTGTTAGAGTTATGTCGCTGTGGGGAAAGTGTTGAATGGGGTGTTACAGGGATCGCTGAGACTCCTAGTATCCAATTTACAAAACAACTTGAGTCAGTAGCTCCAAGCAAACTGGTCCATTGAGATACAAGGGAGACATTCAAGCTGGGAGTTGCTACAGGGAAGAGCTACAAGAATAATTTCTAGAGGACTTGAAGGAAACACTGGAGAAACTTCAGCCTTGAAAGGTGGTGGCTGGAAAGTGATATAAGGAAGTGAATCGTATAGAAAAGATAGCCCCAGAACATTATGAACCAAAACCATGATAGTCGGACAAGGACACAGTGTCAAACTAGTCAAAGGCAAATTTAGGACCAATATCAGGTTTATCACACAAACAGCGATCAGCATATGGAATAGACTTTTGCATTGATTAATTAAGTCAAAACCCTGATCACTGGATGCAATGATGGGGGAAACGGTAGGTACTTCCTGGATGGAAAGCCCAAGATGGGTTGAATGACCTTGCTCATCTGCACCTATTTTGTGATCAAATAAGGATAAGGTGAAGAAGTAAAAGCTTAAAATATTTTACACTAACTTATGAAGCATTAGGAATAACCTTTTAGAATTAGAGACATAAGCAGTTGAGCGATAACCTAGGCTTCGCAAAGAAATCAATGAGGAAATAGGAAAGGCCTTGGTTAATATTTCAGGAGCTCTGTAAATGCAGGGCTGTACCTGAGGTCTGGAGGATAATGAACGCTAACTCGATATTCAATAAGGAATGAGACACGAACCAAAAAAATAGGGACCAGTTATTCTAACATCAGCACCGTGCAGCAGCTCAAGAGCATCACGCAGGAAGTTATCAACATTTATTTGAAGCACTCAGCAGAAAAAAGTAATCTTTAATGAGATTTTTCAAGTAGTTATTTATCCCTCACAAATCGGGAGTTCTTTGAGGAGATAATTCAGTTAAAAGATTAGTGCAATTCAGCGGACATAATTCACTTAAATATTTAAGCGGCATTTAATAAAGTTTCACAAGTGAGGCTCATGGAATTTAATGGCAATTTAACTAGTTGGCTTGGCTTGGCAATAGAAAGCATTATTAGGTGACAATAAATGGACAAAGACCAGTTTGGGGGCCAGTGGCCAGCAGAGTTGTGGAAAGGTCTGATTATTATCATATTAGTTATGACCAATATGGGGGAAGAGCATTTTTGGTATAACATTTCTGATGACACACAGATGACTGGTGTTTGATAGGACCTGGACAATTTTAGTGAGTGGATTGACGATTTTAACGTGGGTAAAATAAAGTAATGCAAATTGGAATAGTGAACATAAGCATGAGTGTGTTTACTGACCATCCACTTGGGATACAGTCATGCAGACACTTTCAGATTGATGAGCAGCACACAGATATAAAATTGGCAGTACAATTCCAGACCTGGGCCCCAAAACAACTCCAGAGCCCAGAGATGCGACACATTATGGAATATAACTACAGTCTAGTTTTGAGCCAGATATAAAAACTGCTCAGGTGATTAGCGGGACATTCTGGGCACTTAATAAACTGGCTGCAAAGCCTTTTTTAATGATTTAAGATTATGGACATTCTTGAATGCACTCGCAGATTTATAATTTACTTGCCAGAAAGAGCTCGCTCCTCGTGAGCAGTGTGCATTTCCAAGCTAGGTAATGTAACAGGGCTCTTGTGAGAGATGCTTTGGATTCAACACCATCTCTTCTGGTAATACAGTATAGACATAACCTTAAAGAATCCAATGTGAAGCTATTGTCAACAAGGCCAATTATGTATTCCTATGCTTCTCAAGGGCATTTGATTAGGAGTCAAAACATGTTATTTTAACCCTAAATATGCAATTGGTAATTGGTATGAAATATAATGCGTGTTTTCGGCAAGTGTTGTATTGAACAGGATTCAAACCAAATTAACAAGGATAATTTTGGACTTGGGGTCCAGAGTTATTAACAGAAACTCTCAGAACAAAATTGTTTCCATTGCAGAAAAAAGATTCAGAGAGAATCTGATCCCAATATCTTCCCGATTCAGGCTGCAGCTATTTATCTTCTGCAAACTCAAAAAGCATCTGTAGAATTACTTTGCTGAATGTTATGTTTTTTTCATGAACAAAACATTACTGCAAACCTGTGTTGTAAATATACAGAATATCAACCACATATAGGGACCAGCGGGCTTTGCTGAGGACCAGTATGAATGGTTCAAATGGACATGCAAAGTGAATAAAGCATCGCATTTCTACATCCAAAAGGTAAGTACAGTGCCAAACGTTACCAACAATTGTAATAAACTTTTCAGATGTTGCAACAGGCACTTAGCAGAGGAAACGCTTACAGGAGCTTCTGCTGCTGGTTCGTGATCTACAAATACACACTGCAGATAAAACCAGGGAATTCACTCACAACTGGCCCTGTACAGGTCTGCTGTTTGTCTCAGTGACTGCACATTGTTAAGTGTGCAAGTTATAGATGTCCATCACAGAAAAGTAGCCAACATTTCATAACAGTCTAAGCTGTGATAGTGATGGAGTGTTTGTTTGTCTAGTATCATAGATAGATACAGCGGCGCGATGAACTGATTGCACCTTCTGGATAAATGATGCAAGTCTCTGGTACAAATGACATACTGCTCCTGTAAACAACAAGCTTCACAATTTACATTATACAGAACTGGCCTGTAATTAGCAAATTGGTCCAGCTTTTTATTAAAAACAGTATAAATCAGTAAGTGTTAAATTCACTAAGTTGTATTCAATAAGCACTTTGAATTGCATGCAAATTGTCTGTAGTTTGTGCAGCTTTATTTATTCAAGTTAACTTTTCCCCCACCAGAACATTATCCCACCCTCCTCCCCACCCACCTGCAGCTTCCTCCCCCGACAAAAGCTGACAATTATTCTCCTCCTGCTGGTAAATGCCGAGGTGGGGAAGGGGTTGATCTGTGAGTATTAACCCTCAGGTGGGTTATCAAACCTTGAGGTTTCAGAGGGTATGTTCTATGAGCACCACAATGTGTTGCTTTTGATGAGATTCCTTACAACCTGGCCTTTTTTTCCCCCCTTGATGTCCACAATGAGAATGAAGGCATTAAAAAGGTCATCCTCAATCTCAGGAAAGGGCAATCTTCCCTTGGGTGTTTTTCCCTAAGCCATATGGGCACCCAAGGTATTGGTTTAATCAATACAGAAGGATGGACCTCGATTGAGCTCAAGGGGGATCTGGAGTCCAGCACTGCCAGATGTCACACTTGGCCTCCCTTCCACTCCTTTCTTAGCAGATGGTTCTCTAGTGGCCTGTGCCTCAGGCTGCCAAGTATAAAGAAACTGAAATATAAATGCTGAAAAAAAACTCACCCACATTGTAAAGGTTGAGGGTTCTTTGCCAAACTCACTAAGAAACAATAAAACTAAAAAGTTCAGGAAAGCAAGTGCATTATGTAGAAATCCCAGCAGACCCACCATCTACATTATTGCACTCCCCATAATATCGTGTTTCAGCTGGCTTGTCAAGCTGCATATTTTCGGTTGCAAACTTTAATCAATTATAAGCTTTGTGGCATTTAGAAAAGTTCCCATTAAGCAATTTGCACTTGAGGACTTTGCAGCAAGCAGCTAAATAGGATCGACTAGCAACCCTGAAACTGATACATATCCAGAATATTTCAAGCATGTATTAATGTAGTTTGTTAAAGACTCGGGCAGAATTATGCTTGTGTTGTTCCCGCGAGTGATATTTGTAAGTCGGTTTCTATGGTGCTACTATTGGGGTTTTCCTAAATTGTTAAAACTAACCTTTCTTCCTTAAACACAAAAAGCAAAGTTTGTAACTCAGAGTTACAAATGAAATGAAGTAACCAAGTTGGTGTTGTGTCATTTATTACAGGTTATTGCACAGGCAGCTTTTAAGCCCTTTCACGTTGTTATATAACATTTATGCTTTTCAATCAAATTAACAAAACTGTTTGCTACAGTCTGTTTGACCCGGTTAGTGCTATCCTCTGACCCTGAACTGGTACACACTCTTGCTGGGATCAAGGTGAAACCAACTGTGACAATAAGGGAAATTGAAAAGCTCTTTCTGGTTTATGCCACGAACCGGACTCGCAAAAGGAGCCTCGAGACATTTTGTTGCCAACACCTCGAACTGATCCACTGCTCTACTGTAGCTCTTTTGTTAATTAGATGCAATATGGGTTACAAAAAGCTCTGTCCATACTTTGAGACAAAAATAACAAAACCTCCTCCTTAATGACAAGTGTGACACTAGGAATGAAAATACTGGTTGTCTCTTTTGTAAAAGTCTTTTCTTCCTAGGTGTGGGGCAGTGCTGAGAATTGTAAAGATTGAATCCACAAATGCACCCAATGGACAGCAGCCCCTGTGATTGGCAGCATAAATAGGAGACAAACGAGAAAGCCCTCAATTTGCAGCTGATGCAGAGGATGAACATGGGGAGTTCAGTTTACAATAGAGAAAACATTACCAAGCTAATGGCACAGGCAATCATCTGACCACCATGCATCTCGGAGAGCAGCAGGGCATCCATTTTCAGTTAAGTGTTTGAGTGCCTTTTTGCTTTCTTTGACCACGGTAGGGGTAAACAACCTATTGCGCAAAGCCCACTGACTGATAATAAATTATTATATTGGATACCTTTGTTGTCTCTCACCAATGATTTCACTTCGTATTCCGGCTATCGTTACTAATTAAAACAGTGACAGCTTTAGCAATTTTTATCCTGCTGTAGATCACGCCTTCGTGTTCCAACTGCTTCAGTAGGACCCAAAGGGTCAAGAGGCCCTTTTGACCTCTGTCAGTTAATATCCATTGACCACTTGCTATTTAGTGCAATCTCAAATGAACAGATGGACACCTTACTGCCAGCTACTATAAAGCCCAGAAAAATAAAGATAAATGATATTGGGCTTGGATTTGAAACTGGTTTATAAGGGTAAAATTGGGTGGGAGCTACTTAATAAAATCCCATTCCCTTCAAAATGTGTGATCAGTCAAACTTATATTAATATACTTAGTCAGGGGTCCGTCTTGAAGGATAAATTTATGTACATATGTGACTGCCCATTTTATATTTTCTTAATAGAACAAAAGAGAATATGCATTTTGGCTGAATTACTGTACAAATCTGAACGTTGTTAGCAGCATTGTTCCGATTTGATATTTGTTCCTGTACTGTGCAATCTTGATGGCCACTCGGCATCACTTTATATACTGACGAGCGCTGCAGGGGAGAGAGGCATAATTTGCATGGTTAAAGTTACATTTCAATTCAGCTTCTCGAGCACCAAAGCTGTTATTTTCCGTCGGGCTTCGGAAAGGAACAGCCTCTCAAGACATCACCTTTTTAATGCCTTCATTCTCATTTGCAGAAAATAAAAGTCGACTGATCTTCAAAAGGCCTTCGCAGAGCAAGACTTTGGGGGACAAAAGCCATTTCTGATTGTCCATTGACGGACTGAATGCAAAACAAATTGCCGCTGTAATACTGGGTTTACACAACAGAAATCAGGTCTGACGAAAGTTGGCACAAAAGCACCTAGCGCTGGCTTCATCATTTTAAATATTTTTTTAAAATATTTTACTCGCCAGAAGGCTGCAGCGGCTGAAACGTAGAGTGTAACAAAAAATGTTTTTTCAGTTGTTAAGTTGTAACACTCTCGTGACAAAAAGCATGAGTTTATCTTTTTTTTTTAAAACTGTGCGTGCATAACGGATGGTTGGCTGCATTTAGGAAGATGGTTCGATGTATTTCAGTTCTCAACTGGTTTGGGGCTACGGTTCGTCCAACGAGCGACCGCACAACACTCGCGCTCAGTCCGGAACTCCCGCTCCCGCCACTTGCCGGCTTGTGAATGGGAGATTTTCGCGCACGCGCAAAATTTCGAATGAGCCGCGCAGCCCATTAAAGGGACCGCGCACCCCCTTTCCCCCCCAAAAAAAAAAATTAAAGGGGACATTGGTGTAGACGTGTTATTTGCTACTCTTTGATAAATACATCCGAGGGAAAATGATTGAGGCACAAAAAAAAGACCGCAGCCCTGCTTTAAAGAAAGAAAAAGACTTGCATTCATATAGCGCCTTTCACAACCACCGGACGTCTCAAAGCGCTTTACAGCCAATGAAGTACTTTTTGAAGTGGAGTCACTGTTGTAATGTGGGAAACACGGCACCCAGCAAGCTCCCAGTAATAGCAGTGATAATGACCAGATAATCTGTTTTTTGTTATGTTGGTTGAGGGAGAAATATTGGCCAGCGATCGGGGAAAACTCCCCCTGCTCTTCTTCAAAATAGTGCCATGGGATTTTTTTTTACATCCACCTGAGAGGGCAGACGGGGCCTCGATTTAACGTCTCATCCGAAAGACAGCACCTCCGACAGTGCAGCACTCCCTCAGCTCAGCACTGCACTGGGAGTGTCAGCCTAGCTTTATGTGCTCAAGTCTCTGGAGTGGGACTTGAACCCACAACCTTCTGACTCAGAGGCAAGGGTGCTGCCCACTGAGCCACAGCTGACACTTTAAGCACAAAATATATTTTACCGCAGCTAGAAGCATTTTGGGGGAGAGAGGCTGCACACAAACCATTGACATGTTCTGAATAAAAAAACTGAGGTTTCTGTGCCAAGAGAGAAATAAAATGTACAAGGGCACTGAAATGATGGCAGGGGATGGTACAGCGTGAGTGCTTAACCCATTCCTCTCTCTCAGATGTTTTAGCAACAGCATTAACTCATTTTTAACTGCTCAGCTAAAATAGCAGAGAGAGAATTCTGAGGGAAAAAATCATTAGATTATCCCACATGGTAATTTCAGGGCCTAGGTGCACAACAATGACAACCCATAATTACACCGTGCCTTTAACAGAGTAATTGCCCAAAATATTTGAGAGTGCAGAAATATGCAGTGTCGGTTTTCAGCAGTTTTGCTTTGTCCTCTTTTTATTGAACCAAATTACCTGTAAATTAACTGTAAATGAACAGAACTTTAAATAAAACCTCAAGTGTGCCGGCGGACACAGCCTGCTCCATCTCCAGGGCCACCCGGGCGCGAATATAGCCGCGGAAGAGAGGCAGGCAGTCGGGCCAGACGACCCCCTCGACCGCTCGCTGCCTGGACCTATTAATGGCCACTTTGGCCAAGCCCAGGAGCAGTCCTACGAGGAGGTCCTCCGATCTGCCCGCTCCCCTCCGCACCGGGTGATCGAAGATCAGGAGCGTGGGAGCAGTTTTGCTTTGTGCAGTAATAAGGGTAAATTTTCCAAGACTCCACCCTGCCAATGGTGCTCTATACACAGTCAGCGAGTATTGGCAAATGGCGGGCAATGCCCCCAGTTTTTAGTCAATTGAATTCAATGGATTTGCTGCATGCAAGGCCTTGCCAGCAGCTCAGGGTGTTGGTAAATTTACCTTGTACTGTAAATACAGCTTGATTCCTGAGCAATGTGGAGTGTGACTCCCTGCAGGAATGCAAGAAGAAATTGTACTACTCCCATAGGTGGGTGGTGAGCAGCAACATGGAATTAGACATTAGCTTGGAGAGATCCCTGATTAATCAGCATTTAATAAGCTCTGTAAGCCCTCAAACTCAAAGCTTTCCCACAAATCAGCTAAGTTGACAGGGCTCGCTGTTGAAACTCTGGGCTAGATTTTCGGGGAGCCGTCAGGCGGGGTTTCAGGCGTTGGGGGGGGGGGGGGGGGCTGGTGGGAATCACGAATTTGGGGGTCCTGAAACCATCCCGCCCAAAACCCCGCCCCATGTAAGTTTCAGGGGCGGCGGGTACCCGCCCCGCACTGGGACCTGCCGAAACCAGGCAGGAAGGGATTAGTGCCAATTAACTGCCTGTTAACAGGTAGTTAACAGGCAGTTTTTAGCCTAATCCCTATTTTGAGGGGTTTCGTGTGGGTTTCCAGACGGCTCCAAACCATGCCAGGTAGTGCAGGCGGGCCGTCAGGTTGAAGGAGTTGGAGGGGTCACGATGTCGGCGCTCAGGTGAGTGATGGGTGCATGAGTGCAAAGGTAAGTGTGTTTGGTGTGTCTAAAGTGTGTAAAGAACGTTTACTTACCTGTACTTACCTTAGCAGCCTTTCTTCCTGTAGCCGTCAGGAGCGCATCACTCAGCTGGAACTGAAAGCTGAACGGCTGCTATCTGTCAAAAGTGACAGCCTTCAGCTTTGAGTGCCGGTGAGAGTTCTAACTGAGTCTGTGCAGAGTGACTCAGCTTAGAACTCAGAGTGTCAGCGTTTCACAGCTTCAAACAGCTGTGAGACACTGATATTTCATCTGTCAAGAACTCTTGACAGATGAAATTTCAGTCTGTGACGTCACCTGTTGCCGGGTGGCCCTTAATTGGCCTGATGAGCCCGCTGGGCGGGCTCAACAAGGTCAATCAAGGGAAAATCGCGCGGATTGGCCGGACGTCGAAGTAGGCGGGTCAAAAACCCGAAAGGGGAAGTCCCGCCTTCTTCCCAGCAGGTTCAGCAAAATCTACCCCTCTAGTTCTTCTGACAGCCTCTCAAGAGTCATTGGTTAGGTCTGGGAGAGCATTGTGTATGTTCTGACCATTCATCTGACGTAATTTTGGTCTCTTTACCCAAGGAAGGATATACTTGCCTTAGAGGGGGTGCAAAGAAGGTTTACTAGATTGATTCCTGGGATCAGAGGTCTGTCTTTTGAGGAGAGGTTGAGTAGAATGGGCCTATATTCTCTGGAGTTTAGAAGAATGAGAGGTGATCTCACTGAAACGTATAAAATTCTTAGAGGGGTTGACAGGGTAGATGCTGACGGGAGAGTCTGGAACTAGGGGCATGGTCTCAGGATAAGGGGTCGGCCATTTAGGACGGAGATGAGAAATGTTTTCACTCAGAGGGTTGTGAATCTTTGGAATTCTCAATCCCAGAGGGCTGTGGATGCTCAGTCGTTGAGTATATTCAAGACTGAAATCGATAGATTTTTGGACTCTAGGGGAATCGAGGGATATGGGGATAGGGCAGGAAAGTGGAGTGGGTGTAGAAGGTCAGCCATGATCTTAACGAATGGCGGAGCAAGCTCGAGGGGCTGAATGGCCTACTCCTGCTCCTATTTCTTATGTTCTTATGTAAAATAGCCCCTCTGTGCAGCATCCCAATAGGTTGGTAAATGGTAAGGGAGAGGAGACCCAAGAACGAGGTCCTCCTCAACCAACGAAGGTCACAAAAGTGCCCATAATGCTATACTGAAATGTTTGAAATGATCCATGCTTCAGAAAGATATTGGGAAAAGGGTACAGAAATATCCCCCATCAGGGGCCCAGCAGACCATCACAGGCCAGTGGATACAGCAGCACAAAAATGGCTGATGTCCTTCAGCCCAGGAGACCAAAACCAGGCTCCCAGTTGCACCGCGGGAGCCTAATTTAAATATGTTCATTGAAGTGACCCCCATCTCCATGGCGGGACACCCGGACGCCACGAAACCCACCACCCTAAAAATGGCAACAGGTGCATACGCGACAGGTTGGGGTCGCTTTCCCCGTATTTTCATTTTTAACTACTCCCCCATCCCTCGCCCACCCATCCCAGGGTTAATATCGAGGCCTCGGAGTCTGTCCTCAATGCATATGATGAAGTCGACAGTGATTTGCTCCAAAATAGACAATATGCTCCCCTCACTAAAGACCCCCACTGCAGGGGGGGGGGGGGGCGGAGGTTGGGGAAGGGGGCACAGTGGTCGGGAATTACCAAATAACAGAGAAGGCAGCACATGCAGTGGACAACTTCTTTCCCAGGTCCCGCTAACCACCCAAGCTGACACATGTAGCTCCAAGAGAAAGTCACTCCTTATCCAAAAGACAATTGTTTCTTGCTTCAAAAAGAACCAGGCTGTCACTGTACTTGCTTTGCTGGGCTCCGAGATAGCCCACAGGCTCTGCTGGTGAAGGTCATCCAGGGTTCCCACCTTTGATCATGAAGCAGTGACTCTTGCTTAAATATGTGCATGTCTCGGCATCAAGGTAAGTGTTGGATTGGGCATAGCTATGACACCCGCCTGCAGGAAATCACTGTCTAGGCTCACATGTGCAGAATGGCTACTTAGTTAAGGTACTGGAAGGCTGCTGGCACCTGTGGAACTGTACGAGTCAGTGGCATCTGAAAAATAACGGAGAAAATAAGGGCGGGCTGTTGTGAGCTGGCATGCACTGCCTGAAAGGGTGGTGGAAGCAAATGCAATAATAACTTGTATAACAGAGTTGGACATGTACTTGAAAAGGAAGAATTTGCAGGGCTATGGAGGAAGAACAGTGGAGTGGGACTAACTGGATAGCTCTTTCAAAGAGCTAGCCCAGGCACGATGGGCTGAATGGCCTCCTTCTTTGCTGTATCATTCTATAAAAAAGATAAAAATACACCAATAAATGACGATGGAACTTTCCTTGCTGCGGGGCCTTTTCATGATGAATGAACCTGATATATAGCAGAATGCAGGAAGATAATCGGAGCACTCAAGCTGCAATTTTCTTCGCAGGACACGTACTTGAAGTGGGATGACAGTAATTCTCAACTCAACTCCCCCCTGGTCCTCACTACAGCCTACCTGTGCAATCTTCTCCAGCCTTATATCCCAGCATGTAACCTCTGCTCTTCAGACCTGGTCTACCGTGTATCCCCTCTCTCCCTTGCTCCATTCCACTGTCAGTGGTTCTGCCTTCAACTACCACACTCCTGCACTCTGCAACTCCCTCTCTCTACTGCTCCACAATTTTAACTCCCAGCTTCACAAACCTCAAAAGCTACCTCTTCAACTGATCCCACAGTCACTTTGTGTAACTTCGCTCCCACTCCCTGCTCAGTCCAATCTCTTGTGAGGTGCTTTGATCAGTTTAGTACACAAAAAAGGTGCTTTATAAGTTTAGATTTGTCATTAGATAAAGGAATGAGCAAAAATGTATTTTTCTGTAAATACTCAATGCTACACAGAATTTTGAACAATTCCATCAAGTTTATGTTACAAGGATTACAGAAACACACCTGAACCAAACTGAACAATTATAAAACATAATGGCCCAGAATTTGCAGTGGGTAGTAACAGTGAACGAACATCGTTCTCCGTTATTACTCCTTTGAAACGGACCGCAACTTCAGGATGTAGCGCAGGCGAATCCTGAAGTTGCAGTCAGTCATTCACTGCTCCGACACTGGCTGCGCTGTGGCCGCCCCATAGCTGGCAATCAGTGTAATCAGGGAAATCAGTAAAAAAGATGAAAACTTGGACTTTTCTGCAGTAATATCGCTGTTAAATACCCCATTAAAGGTTAGACCTTGTTGGATTAGGTGCAACTAGCATTTTAACAGTGTATTGACTGCTAAACCAACATTATGGCCCTGAGAAACTGATTTTAATGCTATGGCGTGTCAAATTTCTCCATTATAATAAAAATTACAATTTGTAAGAAACTTTAAAAAAAAAATGTATTTTTTAAAAAGTTTGTTCATCTTTGTTTCAGGTTTACCTTTTCCCCATATGAGAGCCCCAATCTTTGTTTTGCTCTCTATAACATTTTTAAAAAGTCTGAATAAAAGCAGCTTCTTTACTTCCTGGTTCCTGGCCTGCAGGAATTCTGCGTTCTGATTGGCTGCTTAGGCAGCTTGTTGACGTCACAACAGCTCGCGCTATGGAATTCCCACTATACAACACTGATTCTCAATTGCACGTCAAAAAAGCCAAACTACTCGCCACAGAGATCGCTTTCTTCGGGGTCAGCGGCGAACGTCTTTGCTTCACCGCTGTCCGCAAATTACGGGCCAATGTATTATGTATTTTCCCATGTCATCACAAATAGAAACTTATATTATTCTCCCTTTCAGTCACATTGCCTGATAGGCCTCAAGTTTGTTATTATAAAATCGGCTGTGCTTTGCTTTCATCTGCCATCATTGTAATAATGAGTTTCAATGTTATAGGCAGAATTTGGATTCAGAGCATTGGGAGGCGATTTTACCAGCCCCGAGGAGGCGGGTTTGGAGGCGGGACAGTTAGCAAAATCTGAGTGCGGGTTCGGAACCCGCCTCCGCGCAATTTTGCCGGAGGCGGTTTTGATGGGTGCAATTTGGTCCCGCCTCCAGCAGTCCAGAGAGGTAGTTAAGACCCTTAAATAGTAGTTAAGGGCCTCTATAATCCTCGTTATACAGGCCCTCGTTATTTTTGCACATTTTCAGCGTGTTCCATGACCCTCCTAAACCACGCAAGCTAAACCTGGCGGGTTGACAAGTGGGTGGCCTCCTCAGAGCTGCAGCTCCACCATTAAAACAGAGCTTTCATCAGGGAGCAGTTGCAGGTGGCAGAACTTTTGTTCCAAAGGTCTTTCAGCACTTTTAGCAGGCCTGCCGAAGTTGGAGGTGCTGCAGCTTCCATCTCTCAACTGTGGGACCTCCTTGGAAGACCCTCTCCCCGCTTGGACTGAGCGCTGCCCCAACGAAGGTATCTGCCAGCAGCATGGGAACCATTTATTTCCTTTCACCACGGACCTCAGATTCGGATGAGGAGCAGCCATGGCAGCAGCAGAACCAGGCAGCTCAGCAGCAGTAGCCCCAACCTCCTGCTCACCCACCTGATGCTGCACAGGGCAGAAGGCACCAGTGCATGGAAGCACGTCGTGCAAGGAATGCACTCATCTTGACCAGATTTGCATAGGTTGCCCATTGTGGCACATGTGCTTGGCTCCTTCTTAACACGATAGACAATGGACATGACTCTCTGGCCTCCTTTCACTCTGACTACCAACCTGACCATGCAAGTGTCGCGGAGCCCGCAATGTGGAGTTGCCTAAGCCGAAATAACAGATGCCATCACCCCAACAGTTTGCCATCAACTAATTTTAATACATTCTCACAGGGATGGCATTTCATCAATAAACAGAAACACTCACCCAATCTGCACACAGATCTGGGGGTTATATCCCTTGCCAGCTGGACCCACACAGCCTTGGTTTCTTTGGAAGGCCTCTTACTCCCAGATGAGGGGAAGAGCACCTCCCTGCTAGCTCTCGCCCCCTCAACCAGCATACCCAGCGCCTCATCCGAGAACCTCGGGGAGGCCCTTGTCTTGCAGCTGGCCATTCTTCAAGGAGATAACAACTTGGAGGTGGTGCAGCATCGACCAAAAACCAGTGGAATGAGCCAAGGCAGCAAGCAGCCCTTAAATAAAGCTGGATAAGTGACGTCAGCAGAGGCGAGTTTCAGTCCCAAAAGACTAATTGGCCCAGGAGAATCCACATCTCTGAAATTTTTCCCACCTCTCAGTGGAGGCGGGTTTGGAACCCACCCAAACCGAAACCCGTCTCCAACTCGCCTCCATTGGGAAAATCGCCCCCTTGGTGTTCCAATGCATCCAAGTGTATTTGAGGAGTCCCACCCACAAGCCCCACCCGCCTCCCAGCGGTCAAGTCGAAGTGTGAGCCATTTTGGAAATCTCAAATACTCCCAGCGATCAGCTCAACAGCAGGGTACAGACCAGGAAACAGGACGTTTGTTCACCTTCTTGGCTGACTAAGGAATGAAGCAGACTCCGAGGAGATCTAAACTGAGGAATAGAGTGGATAAAAACAAATGCAATGGAGGTGAAAAATTTATGTGGAGGTTGAATAATAATAATCTGCCCCCTTTTAACGCTGTAAAATATTCTCTTTAACGGCCTCCCACTGTAGACAATGACTGACTCATCTCCATAAGTACTTCATCATACTCTCCAGTACAAAAATGATAGAGCTGATCTGTATTATATTAAATAACACATAAATGGCTGTGAGTCATGGACTGCAATATAAACTGAGGTTTCCGCAGACTACTAAAACTGCCCAGTCTTTATTCTCCTGGTTTATGGCATCAGTATAACCTCTCAGTTGTTCCAATCTTGCAATACATTCCAACCCAACTGTTCATCTGTGTGTGGTATGGTGCCCACAGGGAACGAACGTGCAACTTCAAGAACTTCTCAGACACATGAAAAACTGAACCAAATTGAGCCAACATAACACTGTGGGTAGAGGTGCCTGTAGGCAAAATGTATTTTTCCAGAGTCCAGCAGCTTTTCACGTTTTAGGTATGGTTTTATATTAGCCCAGTTTCGTTTTGAGAATGAAAAACAACAATTTGAACTAGCACTTTTGTTCCCAATTAGCACCAGTACCACATTTTTGAAAGAACAGTTTAGAAGCAGTTTGCTCAAGTGTGGCTATAAGCATTTTCTTCTGGCAGTATTCACTCATTAAATTGACAACTTACATTTATATAGCGCCTTTAACGTAATAAAACAAGATTAACCATCGCTCATTGAACAGCCAGTGCAGCTCAGCCTTAAAATTCACATTCTTATTTCAACTTCAGTTAAGTCCTGAAACTACTACTAATGATAATATTTATGTAGAGAGTTTGAGTAATTGTGATAAGAATAAGGGATTATTTTATTCAAACTTTTAGACTGTACAGTCTTAACTGCAGGGCCGGGTAGGAATTAAGGGGTGAAAATTCCATTGCTCCATTCCTTACAGGAGCACTTATCATAAAACTTCAATTTCTCACCCGTTCGAGATGGATGGATGGAAAATGACGGACTGCAAGTGTATAATTTTGCGATGTGTGCTCGGCACGCTCAGAGTGACTCAACAGAGTTTTGACCCTTTAAAAAAAAAGATTCTTAATGGTAAGAATTGACATCTATATATGTTCTAACAAATTATGGGCTATTAAAGAGTAATCCAGTTCACATCAGAGCCTAGGAATGACTGCGATATTAACATACAAAACACTTAACTTGTTCAAATGATTTTGCTGTGTAGTCGTAAACTTGAGGTCATCCAAAGTGCTGCTGCCCATGTCCTAACTCGCACCAAGTCCCGTTCACCCATCACTCCTGTGCTCGCTGACCTACATTGGCTCCTGGTTACACCACGCTTCAATTTTAAAACTCTCATCCTTATTTTCAAATCCCTCCATGGCCTCGCCCCTCCCTGTCTTGGACCTCCTCAAGCCCCACAATCCTCCGAGATATCTGCACTCCTCCAATTCTGGCCTCGAGCATCCCTGATTTTAATGGCTCCACCATTGGTGGCCGTGCCTTCTGCTGCCTTAGCCCTAAGCTCTGGAATTACCTCCCTGAACCTCTCTACCTCTCTTTCCTTCTTTAAGACACTCCCTAAAACCTAACTCTTTGACCAAATCTGCCCTAATATCTCCTTATGTGGCTCGGTGTCAAATTTTGTTTGATAACGCTCCTGTGAAGCACCTTGGGACATTTTACGACATTAAAGGTGCTATATAAATACAAGTTGTTGCAGTTTTAATGGAGGCATTAATCTCATTCATTCAGCATTCATATAGCATTGTTGCAAACAGTAAATGCTATACTAAGAGGGATATAGTGAGCCTAGCTGAAGAGTCCTGAATCCAAGTCAAGGCCTGAATTTACAAGCTGATCATTACAAGTCAGCTACCTTCACTGTGTGAGTTTTAATATTCGAAGCTAGGCCACTAGATAGAATGATGGAAGGTGGGGGAGGGGAGCAGGATAAATTGCACTGGGACCAGGAGCCTTGCATTCTACAAAGTGCACCTTCTATTGCCTAATTATGGAGCATCACCAGCTCAGGCCATCGTGACTGGAAAACGTGACATGATGGGAGCAGGAATGGGGACCATTATTAAAGAAAGAAAATTTAACACTGAACCCCTTTTGATAAATTTTGTGCGTCAACTGTTTTACTTGAAATGTTTTGTGGAAGAATAATTTGAAACCAGGCACTTTGGAGTTTCACCTTTCATTTCTGTCCTACATTTCTTTTTGCTCTCAGTGTCTCAGATAACCAGTTTCGTCATTCCCCTCGCAACCAATGACGCTAAGCAATTGTGACAACCGTTTACACTGTAAATTGAACAGAAGCCTGACTTAATACATGTCCAGTGCGAAAAAGTTTAGTGTTGCTAATCCAAATACTAACATTTCAACGGCACTTCCATCATGTCCACTACATTAAAGACTGTATCATTTGCTAGTGTACTAAAAGAAAAGCTGAAAAAGTGTCATATCTGGAAAATAATCAGTCATCCTTAAGCTTTAGTTCAGCTCTTTATTATGGATGAGGCCTACACCGTTTACTGGCCTTTATAATAATTTACAATAAAAATTGTAATATTGGAGAGATGACTAACTAACTGGAAATATTTCATGCATTTTGACTAAATTTGACTGAGCAATGTCCAAAATACAGATAGAATAAAACAGGATAAAAACAGGAGACAGAACTATAGCTTCTGTCTCACTGCTTGTAATTTTTAAAAATTCTACATGCTTGAATAAGTCAGATCTGATATATCATTGCCAGCTATACTGTATTAATAATGTTATTTTTTTAAAGCTTACTTGCAATGATCATCTATTTATCTGTTAAAAGTCTGCATCTGCACTTCTTCTTCTGTGTAACATTTAATTCCCGGGTCTTGTGGAGGGAGGGTCGGGAGGTGAATGGCCAAGTGGGAGAGGCGACAGGGAGGCAGGGGTAGGTAAAAGCAAAAAGGGAGTGAATACGGAGACGTGTGCAGAGGGGAAGTGGGAAAGGACAGGAGCAAAGGAGGTGGATTCAGGCAGGATTATGGCCCTCGTTGTCCTTCACCTCCTTCGCCAATGAATCACATTCACTTTTACCAGTCTCTTTCTCTTAATATATTGCTAAAAACTTTTAATGACTCAATACTCAGTGATGTAAGAAAACTCACTAAGCACTTGGTTGAGTATAGAACAAGGCTTTAATCAACTGTTTCACAACCATGAGATTCTAGTTACATCACTAGTTCCTGGTTACAAAAACATCCTGGGCAAGCTGGACCCACGCCCGAGTATTTATACTCCTTGGAAGGCGCCACCAGCTGGCCGCCCAGTGTTATTTCATGAGTCATTTCTTCATGAATGATAAGATTCATGACACTCAGTGCTTTACTCCTACAGCCCTTACTCTCAATCCTCGTTACTTCCATCCACCAGCTGCTTGCTACTCTTCCCAAACTATTAACTCGCCCCCAGTACACCTCACTTACCCAGTCGCCTAAACTACTCCCAAAACTAACCACTTCCCAAACGCTATATTCTATCACTTACCAACACCACAACATGTCTGCTTCTTTATAAAACACCATATCCTCTGACTCTGTCAATAATATATTCAACACAAACAGTTACGAATTATGAAAGGAAGACTTGGATTTATGTTGCAGTTTATCGTGTTTCAGACATGTCTCAAACCACTTCACATATAATTGATTAGTTTAACATCAATGACTGTTGTTGTGTAGACAAACATAGCTGCCATTTTGCACATAGCTGGATCACACACACTGCAAAGAGAATGACGGGGCTAATCTGTTTATAGTAGGGTTGATTGAAGGAGGAATATTGAGCAGGTTTCCTTCCTCTTATTCAAATAGTGACATGGGGTCTTCAACACTGAAATAGACAGGAAGGGCCTCAGTATGACATCTTACCTGAAAGACAACACCTTCGATAATACAACACTCCCTCAGTACAGGAAACTTTCGTTTAACCGGAGGTTAAATGTCCGGAAAGCTCTATCCACCGGCAAAATTCAGGAGTCGGTGCAGATAAGTTTTTTTTTACTTTTTGTCGCTTTTTTTCTCCAGTCAGGCTCTGCAAGCATCTAGCTGAAGCTGTTGCTTAGCTACAGAGACGCTTGCAAGCTGCGCCGACTGTTTTGAAGCCGTTGCTAAGCAACAGGGTTTGTTGCTTCAGACGGAGCTCAGAAGCTCCGTATGTTTTAACATTGGCGCTGGTTTCTACAGCAGTTTTGATGGGACGGCACCAGCTCGGTCCTGTCAGTGCCGGATACCAGAAAGTTTCCTGTACTAAACTGGAGTGTCAGCCTATATTACACACTCAAGTCAGGCAGTGGGCCTTACACACCTTCCTCACTAGTGAAATCTTCTTTTGCCCTATAAGCATTCTGATTGTACCACTTCATAATTACTCCTAACACAGATAAACAGTGGCTCACAACAGAGCTTTAAACCATCACGACGGAGGTCGTCACTCCATGATTCATAAACGACTTCTAAAATTTGGAATTCAGCTACTGTGCAGTTAGTGCTTTCTTTCCACCCACTAGTTAGACATCAAGTAATTTAAAAAAATGTTTTACACTTTTTCCTTCAGTCAAGTCACTGAGCTGCGAATGATAATTGCTACAGGATCTACTTTGGGCAGAGGCAGTCCTGCAAATTTAAATCTCTGCCTCACGAAGTGAGATTCTGAAGGCAGTGGTCAAGGCTGGAAGTAACCCCAAACGCCGGCCTAACATTTCGAAGGATCTGCCCCTGCGATTTTCTGATATGTGGTGGGCGAGTTTCCCCCCAAAAATTTAGGCCGTAAGGTCGTTTCAAAAATCATGAAATCAATTTTTTTTAAATCAATACAGTACATAAACAATACAATATAAAAGGCAGTGTGCCTACATTTCCTATACTTTTTAATTTATTAGTTGCTGCAAAAAAAATCTCGTGCCCTTGGTGCAAGAATAAAGCACCGAATCCCCAAAAGTCCAAACCTGTAATGAAAGTGTGCCCCTGTGCTGTTCGCATCTGCAGGAGCAACATTCCAAATCTCAGAGCATCATTGGTCAGAGCAGCCTCAGTTATATATATGATGAAGGAGCCGCCACCTGCCTTCCAGTTGCCTTTACAGCAGGTTTTATTTACAGTCCCATCTTTAATTTGTAGCTTCGACATGTTGTCAGGCGATGCCAACACGGCAGTTACTGCACACTGGAGATTTTCATGCAACAAATGAAGGTCTTTAGTGCGGGAAACTAAAATGTAATCCTCCATCTTCATTTACATTTGCATGACTGTCGTATAAGGGCTGTGGGCTATCTTCATGGGAAGATCAATACGAAAGAGCTGCACACAAAACCAGAATCTGGAATGTGAACATTTAACAGCGTTCACAGTGTCGATGCAGCTTCATTCAGCGCTTAATTGCACATTTGGGGAAATTAAAGCAGCTCCTTCAGTTTGTGCTGTGCAGCTTGTAAAGCTGTTTAACTGGTCTCGGTTTTAATTATGACACCACGTACCTGATCACAAGCAATACAGCAGGGTTCAGCACATGTTCGATAAAGGAGCATCAATCAGCTGTGGCAACACAGTGCCCTATACTGTACGGACCTTCAAACGCTTCTCATCAGTGAACAAGTAATTAGAACACAGCAATTAACCAATCAGATCACCGTTTCTGAGCAAGAATCACCCATTAACAGAGTAAGATTGTGAGGCACAGGTTACTGTAATGCAAAATGCCATCTGGTGGTAACACAAACACATAGCATCCACGAGTTCGACAAAATCGTGGCCTTATTAACACATGGGGGAGGGTAAAGTTCACAGCAGCAAAGTTTTGAATATTAGATCAATGCTGCATTTTGTTTCCTTTACCACCAGATACATCTATATCTCCGCACTAGCAAATCTGTGACACTGTTCATCGTAAGGCAAGTCATGTGAAGAGGGTTTTAACATGAATCGCACAATGTATTAACGTGCTGTTCAGTCGCAACTATGTTTAGCCTGACTTAACCCTTTAAGGCCAACAAGCCTAATTGCGGCAAATTGAAGGCCAATTAACTGGCGGCGAGGAAAGTTCGCAGATTGGCAAGGGCAGGTTAGCAGATACCATTGACCTGAAGCGTTAATCCATACCTTCCTCTCTCCACAGATGTGGCCGGACCTGCTGAGTGTTGCCTGCATTTTCTGTTTTTATTTCAGATTTCCAGCATCTGCAGTATTTCACTTTTTTAAAAAAAAAATGAAATAATTGTTTTTTTAAAATATTTTTGTCACATTGAAAAGTTGCACTTTGAACTGTGATGTATTTTTGCTAAGCAAGGCATTGGCCCGGAATCTCCGGTTGGTAATGACAGCGTTCGCCGTTATTACCCCTCTGAAACTGACCACAGGATGTACAGTACTAGCAAAATACTGCGGATGCTGGAAATCTGAAATAACAACAGAAAATGCTGGAAATACTCAGCAGGCCAGGCAGCATCCGTGGAGAGAGAAATAGATTCAACGTTTCGGGTCTGTGACCCTTCGTCAGAGCGCAGGCGCATCTAAACGCGGAAATCCTGAAGTTGCGGTCAGTCATTCACTGCTCCGACACTGTGCCCCCCCTCACCCCATAGCCGGCAATCAGTGTCAGCAGTGAAACGGATGAAAACTTGGGCTTTCCCGCGGTAGTATCACTGTTAAATACCCCATTAAATGTTGAGCCTTGTTGGATTAGGTGTAACTGGGGTTTTAACAGCATGTTGACTGCTGAACAAACGTTATGCCCCTGAAAAACTAATTTTTAATTTGTGGAGTGTCAAATTTCTCCATTATGATAAAAATTACAGTCTTTAAACAATTTGAAAAAAAAGTTTGTTCATGATATTTCTACCTTAGCCCCATGTGAGAGTCCCAATCTTTATTTCGCTCTTTCGGATGAGACGTTAAACCAAGGCCCCATCTGCCCTCTCAGGTGGACGTAAAAGATCCCATGGCACTATTTTGAAGAAGAGCAGGGGAGTTATCCCCGGTGTCCTGGGTCAATATTTCTCCCTCAACCAACATAACAAAAAACAGATTATCTGGTCATTATCACATTGCTGTTTGTGGGAGCTTGCTGTGCACAAACTGGCTGCCACATTTCCCACATTACAAGTGACTCCACTTCAAAAGTACTTCATTGGCTGTAAAGCGCTTTGAGACGTTCGGTGGTCGTGAAAGGCGCTATAGAAATGCAAGTCTTTCTTTCTCTGTAACAATTTTAAAATTGGGGATAAAAGCCGCTTCTAATTACCAGGTTTCCTGTCTGTGAGAATTCTGCATTGTGATTGGCTGCTTAGACAGCTTATTGACGTCACCGCAGCATCGCACTAGGGAATCCCCATTACAGAGCGCTGAAATCACTTGAACGTTGAAAACAGTAAACGTCGCGCCATGGAGATCGCGAGGTCTCTACGGGCAGCTCTCTTCTGGGTCAGTGGCGAGCACCTTTGCTTCGCCGCTGACCGCAAATTACGGGCCATCATTATACGTAGTTAATTTCAGTGAGTCCAAAAACTTACAGTAACTTGTTGGTGACGGGGACTCTGAAGAGGTTACATCTGGAGACAAGACGTAGGGGTTTAAATAAACCTCTGTGGATAAGGCAAGATGTGCAGCTCGTTGGCAATCCAATTTGTCACGCCACGGAATGTGGGACACCGTTTTGTACTCCCCCCACCCGCCCCCCCCCAAAAAAAAAGCAGCTCGCTCATCTCAGCCACACTGTCAAGAAACCGAGCGGTGCTTCCTCACAGGAGGGGAGACCAGGGGAAGGGAAGGGAAGGGAAGGGAAGATCAGCAGGGAGACTGTTCCCCAAGCTCTGCCCAGCGACAATATTGGCAATGTGCCTGCAGCAGGTAGCCTGTCTACATTCTAGGGGAATGATAAAGGGTCTGAGGAAAGGGGACAGGCATGGATCATGAGGGGTGGGGTAAAGAAATGGAGAACAATTACAAACAAACAAACAGAGTGTGGAAAAGTAAAGCTGACAACGTTTTACTGCTGTGTGCCGCTGCTAAATAAGGCCAGCGTAACAAGTGCAGCTCTGAAGCAATTAAGCAGCAAGCTGAAGAGTCAATGCCGTGAGCAATGACGTGGGACTTCCCTGCTGCATCACCATGGAACACAGGGAAATGAAAAGTTGCATTAACACATAGCCTGAAGTACTATTGACTAAATGTGCCAATGTTTTCAGGCAACACATAATCCTCTGACCCAAATCATCATAATTGCCTTCAGATGCACTATGCTGCCAATCTCATTAGCAGAATTTGTTTTCCCACTGTCCTGCTCTGAAGGGATGAATACCCCTTCAATTTTGCCAGAGTGAAAGGCCGTTTCCCTTCGAACCTCGGTTAGATTTCCAGAGTTGCCCTTAAAAGCACATCAGACTTGAGGCACGCAAGAAAAAAATGCGCATCTACTTTGTAACACTAACCTTTGAACTGGGGCAATTGCATTTCTTTTTAGCGCAATTTAATACAACCGTTTCAATGGCAGTAAGAAAGAGGGCACACATCTTTCCAATATGGGGGAAGATTTCCTTTATTTATGATTTCAGTACAAATAGCAAGCAGAGGAAATCTTCCCTTATAGTTCTCTCTAGATCTCCCAGCTGATTAGAGTATTGATATGAGTAGTTATGTTACATGAACAGAATGCATCTCCCCAAATCACCACTCTCATCAGCAGGGAGATTGATAAAGGGCATATGTAAAAATTGACTTAAGACACCAAATAGAATTTAGCTACTCCAGGTCCTGCTAAATAGCTCCCTGTGATGTACCTTTTCAGATGTCAAGATTAATTTCTTATATCATCATAAAGTATAACTGCCTTCTGTGATTCCACATAATTAAATATAGATTATGAATGAGAATAAAGCAGCCTTTAACATGCAAGAGAGTAGTCAATCTTGGTCTGCTTTCTTGCAGAATTCCAATTGCATGCTTTGAATACTGAAAGAGTAATTTAAATACACTGCCAATTTGCTCACTCCTCCTTTCCAGGTAATTATAGTAGCAATGCACAAGAGGTTCATTGCAGGAAAAGAACCGCTCAGCCCGAGGCCAAGTATCACTCTTGCTTCACCACGATAGTCACCTGGGAGAGGGAGGGAAGGATGGACCTCCAAATATACAACAGGTACCCGAGAGAGTGTTGGAGGGCTGTAAACTTTGTAAACCAGCAGAGATTCAGTTGGCATAATAAACCACAAAAGACCAATCCTGAACAATTGAGTATCTGAAACCAGGCTGATACCTGGGTTGGCAGGAATGACGTATGAGGAGAGATTGGGTCGATTGGGCTTGTACTCGCTGGAGTTTAGAAGAATGAGAGGGGATCTCATTGGAACTTATAAAATTCTGACAGGACTGGACAGACTAGATGCAGGAAGGATGTTCCCAATGGTCGGGGAGTCCAGAACCAGGGGTCACAGTCTAAAGATAAGGGGTAAGCCATTTAGGACTGAGATGAGGAGGAATTTCTTCACCCAGAGAGTGGTGAACCTGTGGAATTCTCTACCACAGAAGGCAGTAGAGGCCAATACATTAAATATGTTCAAGAAGGAGTTAGATATATTTCTTAAGGCTAAAGGGATCAAGGGGTATGGGGAGAAAGCAGGGACAGGGTACTGAGTTTGGATGATCAGCCATGATCGCATTGAATGGCGGAGCAGGCTCGAGGGGCCGAATGGCCTACTCCTGCTCCTATCTTCTATGTTTCTATGTTTCAATGGTATTTCTGTTTTTCAGCAATGTCTTGGTACAATACGAATAGAGTATTTTGGCAGGAATACTGCACTCCTTTTTGACATTAATACTACAGACTAAATAATAATTTTCAGACAGTAACAAAAAACCTGCCTAACATTTTTCATCAAACTCTATTAATGGACCTACATTATTATATGTGGTGTGCACTGAATATCATATGAAGCAAAATAAGAGACTGGATTTTTATAATGAGTTATGATGACTCTCATCCTACTCTTGACTACATTGCCTAGAGGTTAGGGGGGAAAAATTCAGTTGCTTTGTCCCTCCTGAGGGGGTGCTAAGGGGGTGCAAAGCCCCTAGCACCTGGGTGCGGCACTGTGACACCTCCCGCAGAATTCAGCAGGAGGTTAGCGGCAGCGGTAGCGCCCCGCCGATGGCAATGACATCATCGCTATGTGCAGCACCCCGGCCACAAACTTGGCTCACCCCCCCCGACCTACCGCCGGACGCTATGTCCAACAGGGTCAGGGGGGCGTTTTTGTGGCCAGGCAGCCATTTTTTGGGGGGCCGCCTGCCTGCAACTGCACCTGCCCCCTCTGGCCTCCTCCTGTGGGGTCGGTCAGCCTAGCACTCCTCTCGAGTGCTGGGCTCTTTTGCCGACACCCCGCTCCCCGGTAGTCCAGCAGGGTCCCGGTGCGCGCTGCGCTGGTCCCCTCCCCTTTAATCAGGGGAGGGAGGCCTGCAGTACCGCAATGCTACGTGCCGATGCGCATGGCGTTGCTGCATGTAGCGCCGCGATATTCAATGCGAGCGCCCCAAGAGGGAGGCGGGGTGCTTCCAGTAGCGCTCCGCTTCCTGCTTGGGGTGCTACCATTCAATTTCGGGCGCAGGGTTGCTAACTTTTTCAGGGCACTAAAAGTATCGCCCCGGCGAAGTTAGCACCCCAGAGGGGGAGCGACCCAAATTTTCCCCCTAGATCTTCCTTAGTTAAAACATCAATTACTGCACACAACACGGCTGCCAAGTGCATATCCTTTACAGCTACTGTGAAACCCATTCCTACCTTTCGACTCAAGTAACCTAATAAGGATCCGAGAGAAATCGAATTTCAGAACTGACATCCTTCCACTTCCGAATCTCCACAAACCATTGCATTTCATTGCCATTGAGGACTGTTCAAGGTTTCTGTTCCTATAAATCTCGGTGTTTTCATTTATTACATACAGCCCAGGACAAATGTGGTACAACGTGTTGCTGAAGAAGGTGGTGGTGTCCGGAGCTTAAAAGGGAAATTCTGTGTTATTGAACAAATTTTAAAAGAGATTGGGGGAGAAATTCGATTGCTTTCCGCCTCCTGTTAGTGCCCTAAGCGGCGCTACGTCGCCGGCGATTATGTCACTGCCGTGCGCAGCGCCCCGGCCGCGATCTTCGGAAGCGTCCCCTGACTTACCGCCGGATGCTATGTCCAACGGGGTCAGGGGGCCCTACCTGCGGCCGGGGCTTGCTATATAAAGGCGAGGTGCAGGGCGGCCATTTTTGTTGCTGGCCGCCTGCCAGCACCTGCCTCCACTCCCGTCCTCCTTACCCACCCCACCGCAGAGTACCGGGTGCGCTCCATGAGCCCGACACTTCTCGAGTGCCGGGCTCTTTTGCCGGCACTCCGGTCCCTGGTGGCCCAGCTGGGCCCCGGGTCGCATTGCGCAAGGCCCCTCCCCTTTAAGAAGGGGAGGAAGGCCTGCAATACCGCGGTGCAATGTGCCGCAGGGACACGTAGGGCCGTGATATTTCCTCGCAGCGCCCCAAGAGGCGGGGCGCTTCCAGTCGCGCCTCGCTTCCCTCTTGGGGTGCCACCACTCAATATCCGTTGCCGGGGCACTAATTTTTCCTGGGCGCTAAAAATAGCGCTGTGGTGAAGTTAGCCGCTACTCAATTTTTAGCCCATTGCATTTTGTAACTGAAGCAGGAATGAACTGCTTCGAGCGTTTCCTGTAAGTTTGACCAGGTGCTGTTCTGGAGATCCTGTGGGCTGTGTTTCACCTTAGCATAGAGGAGAACAGCCAGGATGACAAGTCCATTTGCTTGGTTTACAATGGTTCTTTTACATTCCTATAGAAAAAGATATTTGCCTGAATAACAGAAGTAATAAATTTTTGAAGCACTTTGAGAAATGATAAGGTGCTATATAAATGCAGTTCACTCTGTTTATTGTATTCGGCCCTGGGGCAAGTCCTAACTCAAGTCTCACACATAAGATTCTTGAGCCGTTTACTAGGGAAGAGTCACTGAGCTGGTTTTCCATTGCCTTCCTTCTGATTTTTCATCTTCGGAGTGCATTCTCCTAGGAGGGCTGCAACCGGGGCTAAAGAGCCCCACATACCTTTTTCCAATATTGGGGTGGTGGGCACCCGCACCCATCAGACACAAGTACCCTCGCTGGACATCGATCCAGTATTCAGAGCTGGCACTGTCCGGAGTGGGGGCCAAGCCTAGCCCTTCTGACTTGGAGGCAGGAATACTACCATTAAAGTAGTGGTCACTCGGTCCGGATGTGGGTATCCCACTGGACGTCCACACACCGGAGCTGTCTGAAGTGGGGCTTGAACCCTTCACCTCTGACTCAGAGGCAAGAACGCTGCCACTAAGTCAAAGGCTCACACCTTAAATGCAAGTATTAGTACCTAATTTCAAATGATACCGACTATCAAATAATGGGCCGTATATTCCAATCCCTACGGGTGTGTACGGGCTGTGTACACACCCGTAGGGACATCGGAAATGCCAGTTTCAGGCATGTGCTGAAAACCGGCATTTCCGATCCGTCAAGAATGTTCGACAGATCGGACGCCTGCCCTGGAGAAGGGCCTCTGCGGGCGGAGAGTTCCGCTTTCTGGAGAACCTCCGCCCGCAGAAAACCCTTAGAAATCTTACACCTGGTAAAAGCAGGCATAAGGCCTGCTATTACCAGTATAAGAGCTGAAAAAAGTTTTTTTTTAAATTCCCACTCATTTATCATTTAAAAATACTTAAATAAAAAAAAGTAAGTTTATTTTGAGCCCTGTAAAAACGTTTTATTTTTCTCAAAAAATTAAATTTTTGTTTAAAATATTAAATTTATTGTAATTTCAACTCATTTTAAAATGTGATTTTTAAAAAATTTATTTAAAGTTTTACTATGTTTTTCATTGATCTCCATCCAATTGGCTCCCCATGGCCCACGTGATCCCAGGGACGCTTGCGAACCGCCTACGCCTCTGGGATACGTGGGCCCTGCGCACTTGAGTTTGGAGAGGCCCGGGATCGGAAGTGTACGCACCTCGGGAGCCCTCAGGTAAGTCCGTAGATTTTTTCCAGATCGCAGGCCTCCGCACGCGGGAAGCCTCCGATCGGAAAATACGGGCCCAATGTATTTTTAATACATTAAAATGTAACCTTTCTCTTTTTGAGTACCATAAAGCAAAGAAAATTAAACACTTAGCAGATTCAATTTTAAAGTTTTGAAATCATCTCTTGCAGATTGGAAGTGAACTCTCACAATGTAAATTATATCATTTACTTCCTGCCATTAATATATCGGAAAAGGGTACAGGGGATAAAACCGTGACACAAAGGTTAACGTTTGATACAGAAATGTTAAAAATCCTATTTATGCGCAGATCTGCACAGAAATGACAATTTGCAGGATGTTCTTTGCCGAACACCTTCTCGAGGCAAGTAAAGCAAGTGCTTAGCTCCCCTGCTGAAACCAGCGCAGTATTACACAAAGTCCACTTTCTGTTCTTAAGTATATCGGCAGCTTTGGAGGATTAATGCTGCAGTTTAATCAGGAAACATCCCTTTAGCTTCGTCTCCAGAACGCACTGTAAACGTTAATCCCATACGTAGTTACAAGGCACTGGAGCATTCTCCGAGCTACAGGGAGAACGGCTGAGGCAGCAACCATATGTTCCACTGGTGCTCAGACTTGAAACATCTGTGAAAAGCAGAGAGCGGCAGCAAGGGCCCAGCAAGGGGTTTAATTCGATGATAAAATTAGAGCACGAACACAAAACCATGCAATTACAGCTCATTCCAACGGAAAACTGAAGATTTTCTTATATAAATCATCACAACAAAAAGCAGGTTGCCAAGTACAAGAACCAAATATTGATTTTTTTTTGTGTGTGTGGTGCAGTAAAGCATCTCCTCGCTATTTGGTTGCTGTCAAAGACACTGTTTAACAGCTGGAGTCAAATTGCACTATTTACAACAAGAGTTGCTGTCAAGTGGACCATAAGTATCCTCTCAACATGCTATTCAAATGGTGCTTCACCACAGAAATTGTCGACTTCTCCTAAATTGAAGCACAGTCTATGCAAGGCACTTTTCATAGCCCACCAAAGTACTAAACCAGCAGTATATTTCATGAATGAACTGGATAGCTGGCATTTTTTTTTTAATCTGGCAAAAAAATTCATTCGAGCCAAGTCACAAAAGCCCTACAAATGTACTGTGCCCCCTAATTCAACTGAATTTGTTACACTGCATAAAAAAAAGCCTCTCTCTGTCATTCAAGAGCTCCGCGACACGTGCGCTCACAAAGGCAGAGTTGAAAAAGTCAAAGCAGCGTGAAATCAAAGTTTTCTTCCATTGTACTTCTGGCCGATTGTCGGGGACACGGTTTCAGACAAAAGCGGAAACAAGCCGCCGAATAAGGATTTATAGTGCTGGCCGTGCAGCCTTTGTCGGCTGAAAGCGGCTCTGTGATATTCCATCACTATGGTGTGTATAAATAAATCAGACATTTTCCTGTCTTCGGCACCATTCTTGGTATTTTGAAGGATGTTCTTGCCATGGAGGGAGTGCAGCGAAGATTCACCAGACTGATACCTGGGATGGCAGGAATGACGTATGAGGAGAGATTGGGTCGATTGGGCTTGTACTCGCTGGAGTTTAGAAGAATGAGAGGGGATCTCATTGAAACTTATAAAATTCTAACAGGACTAGACAGACTAAATGCAGGAAGGATGTTCCCGATGGCGGGGGAGTCCAGAACCAGGGGTCACAGTCTAAGGAAAAGGGGTAAGCCATTTAGGGCAGAGATGAGGAGGAATTTCTTCACCCAGAGAGTGGTGAACCTGTGGAATTCTCTACCACAGAAGGCAGTTGAGGCCAATTCATTAAATATATTCAAGAAGGAGTTAGATATATTTCTTAAGGCTAAAGGGATATGGGGAGAAGGCAGGGACAGGGTACTGAATTTGGATGATCAGCCATGATCTCACTGAATGGCGGAGCAGGTTTGAGGGGCCGAATGGCCTACTCCTGCTTCCATCTTCTATGTTTCTATGTTACAGGGAATCTGGGGCCTGTGTGAACAGTGCATGCAATGGTGTGTCCCCGCAACCAGTCAGATTGAAGAATCCTTACTGAGGAACAGAATCTAAACCATAAAGTGTAAGTTATTTAATGCCAAATCATGTACAGAATGTGAAATAAAGAGAAGATGGGATTGAGAGAGAGAGAGAGAGAGAGAGAGAGAGAGGGAAAGACATGAAGAAAAAGTTTAAAAAGTTATTTTCTTTTTTAATTTTTAAAAATCTCCAATAATTAAAATCTGAAGGAATGAGACTCCACACTTGTAAAAATAAATTTTAGTGCCAGAGAGGTTGTTTGGCAGTAATTAAGACTTACCAATCCGTTAAAAAATTCACTTACACTTGAATGGACAAGCCTCAACTTTTTCTGGCGTGTTTAGTGGGTATCTGGTGGATAAGTACCACAATTTCACGCCCTCCATGTATTTGAACGCCAAGTCTCTCAATGAAATACTGTTATTGCAAAGGAGCAGGGTAACTCGGACAGCAACTTCCTGATTTCTGCATTGAATGGTGCGTGTGCGGACGCCGGAAGTTGCTGTCCGATTTACTCCATAACAATGGTGAGCGCTGATAGCCTCGCCGCTACTCTTAATGCAAAATCTGGGCCAATGAAACATTCCCAGCAACAGAATTCAGAATGTTTGCAGTCTTGAATTGAGCAGCGCAATCACCCTTTTTTTAAAAAGTACGACCTCTAATGGATCTGACCATCTACCATGTTCAATTAGAATCAACTGATTTTAACAACACAGCACCGTACAATTCTGCTTATAAAATAGTATATCCTCTAATTTACTGTGAGCAGTGCCTCGGGACATATAAACTAGATAGTGTTGCATCTCAGGCACGTCTGTCACACGCACAAAGGTGATGCACTTTATCTTTAATTCTTTTTGCATCTGTAACAAAGAAATCCAGTTGTTGTACGCAGCCTGAAATTTACAAGCAGTTACAACTGCCCTCTGATTAAGAGAGACTTGAAGAGACTTGCATTTCTATAGCGCCTTTCACGACCACCAGACATCTCAAAGTGCTTTACAGCCAATTAAGTAATTTTGGAGTGTAGTCACTGTTGTAATGTGGGAAACGTGGCAGCCAATTTGCGCACAGCAAGCTCCCACAAACAGCAATGCAATAATGACCAGATAATCTGTTTTTGTTATGTTGATTGAGGGGTAAATATTGGACAGGACGCCGGGGATAACTCCCCTGCTCTTCGATATAGTGCCATGGGATCTTATACATCCACCTGAGAGAGCAGACGGAGCCTTGGGTTAACGTCCCATCCGAAAGACAGTACCTCTGACAGTGCAGCACTCTCTCAGTACTGCACTGGAGTGTCAGCCTAACTTTATGCCCCTGGAGTGGGACTTGAACCCACAACTTTCTGACTCAGAGGCGAGGGTGCTACACACTGAGCCACAGCGGACACTCCGCACTTTATATGTAGCTACAGTTGCCAGCACTTGCCTACTGGAAGTAGTATCAAAAAGGAATATGCCAGGTTAGTGGGTCAGCATCAGAACCTAATCTACCTGTAGGAGCTGCACAACAGATCCACTAGTTATATTCAAATAACTAAGTCTTTGCCACTGTAAGAATTTTTTAAGGGAACTTCCTGTAAGCCAGTTAAATGAAGCACATATTATGGTGGGGTGGGGAGAGTAAAATATTAATATTTTGCTTTGATTGAAGTTAGTACTAGCATGACGTCAAGTCTTTACTAGCAAAGGTACATTTAACATCCTGGCATTAGCACTTACAAGTCATTAGTCTTCTGATGCAAATTCAATGAAAACCATTGACGTGAGAAAACTACTAGGCACTTGGTCTAAGCGTTAAACAAAGCTTTAATCAACTGTTTTACAACATGGAGATCTAGTTGTGTCCTTCACTAGTTCCTGTAAAAGAATGTTCTGAGCAAGCTGGGCTCATGCTCGAGTATTTATACTCTCCCTGGACAGCACCACCAGCAGGCCACCCAGTATTATTTCATAAGTCATTTCCACATGAATGACAAGATGCATGTCAACCTTCATTATGGAAACATAAGAAAATGAGGTACCTCTATTAAAATGACTTTAGTTACCTTCTCTGAAGACCTTGAGCTATCTGTAGTTTGGAAAGCAGGTGGAGATGTGCTGAATTTGAAAGAGCCAGATTGTTTGGAGCTAGCGTTCTTCTTCTTGATTGGATCAAGAGGTCTAGCTCCCGTGGATACAGAATCCATTGCATTCATGAATGTAGATGACGAGTCATCACATGAACCGATGATTGCCTTTGCAACATCACCAGTCTCATGTCGATCAAGGGCACCTAACAATAGAGTTAAGAACATTTCCATTGGTAATGTAGAAACAAGGCATTTTCACACCGACAGCTCCTGCTCGCTTTGATGTCAGAACATCTTTTGGACAAGCTGACAGACTAGCTCTATAAACTATGAACATGCAATAAATAAACAAAAATGCTGGCAGTATTGTTAAATAGTCACTCCTAAGCAAACAAGCCTCTTCTCATATTACAGCAGAAGGTGATATCATGGTGTACATTATAGGGGCAATTTTGTGAGGCTCTATTCCCTGTGCAGCCAGTACAGGTCTGAAGATAAGGGTTATACTGCTGCGGCCCTATCACTGCTGCGGTGTGCACTGCTTGCAAGGGTCTGCACTGGGAAATGTCCCCCAAATCCAAATCTGATTTAAAGTACAATGGAATAGCTGTTATGTTGCTGTCTAGCTAAATAAAATCCAAATTCCTTTTATAAGAACATAAGAAATAGGAGTAGGAATAGGCCACTTGGCCCCTCGAGCCTGCTCCGCCATTCAATAAGATCATGGCTGATCTTCGGCTCAAAGCCACTTCCCTGCCCACTCCCCATAACCCTTCACTCCCTTATCTTGTAAAAATCTGTCCATCTCCACCTTAAATGTATTTAATGACCCAGCCTCCACGGCTCTCTGGGGCAGAGAATTCCACAGATTTACGACCCTCTGAGAGAAGAAATTCCTCCTCATCTCAGTTCTAAAAGGGCGACCCTTCAGTCTGAAACTATGCCCCCGAGTTCTAGATTTCCCCATTTAAAAAAAAAAAAATTCTCCTCTATCCCCAGAATGTGCACCATGCCCCTTTACTGGCTAACAAAGTAGATCTGTAAGCTGGCTGTGTCTGTGGTAAAATGTTATTATCTTCTCCTTTGTCAAGCTCAGTAACCACTGCTTTGACCTGGAATAAAATATAGTCATTTATCAATTTGATTGGAATGGTGCATGATTTCCTCATTAAAGCCCTTAAACAAGGTCCTTGAAAACCTCCAAAATAGGACCACTACTTCTTTGCTAAAATTAACAATGGCCAAAATTTTGAGCCAATTGTTGGGGCAAAGTATGAGGAACCCTGCACGTTTCAATGTTGTATGTGACCCGGTAAAGTAGCTCCATTTCCCAGCATCAACATCCCTCACCTCGATGAGCACAAACATAAAAAGGGAATTATCAGCACACCAAATGGATGTTATCACAGACTTCTTAATGGCCAGCTTAAGAATGCTACGACTGGAGCCCTGGGAACAAGTCAGATGCATTAGACAATAATGTGCATCATTGCTGGATACAATGTGCATCATTGGTGGATTTAAGGAGATAACTTATACAAGAGGAAGAGTTAGAAAGAAAATGCTGGCAGTGTTATTGCTCAATAAACATCTTCCAAGACACACTCCTAAATCTAATAAAATTTTAATGCTCCAATTTATAGTGATGCTCCATTTCAGTTGCCATCCCACCAAAAAAAACTTTTGTTATTTGTAGCTCAGTAGACCCATAAATACTGCACTATCCAGACTCAAACAATTGTGTTGTAATGTTACAGCGCAGTCTCCGAACTCCAGGGAAAATTGTCAAGAGATAATATTTTAACATTATTGTTTAATAATTTAAGTCATTAATGCATTTAACAGCTACTCCCACTTTGCAATTTGCATATTTCTTCTATTGACCAATCTTACCTTTGCATTCCTTACAACTTGGGAATATGTATACAGATAATTTTACATTGACACCAGTCGGCAGTGTCAGAAAACAATCACCGCAGAATACCATAAGCAAGAAACAAGAGCCATTTTGCCCACTGGAGGAGTACAAATGTGGGTGGGATGTCATGCTAATACTGTACAGTACTCTGGTCAGACCACACCTCGAGCACGGCATCCAGTTTTGGTCGCTGAGCCACAAGGGAGACCATCAAGCCTTAAAAAGGCGCTGTGGAGAAGAAGCACAAGGCTAATCCCTAGATTAAGAGGACTGAGTTATGAGCAAATATTGCAGCCTTAACAGTCGCCAGCATGTTTATCATGGAGATAAAATAACACCAAGTCATGTCTGAAGCAGCAGGCACCAGGATAGAATTTACTGTACCAAACTGAAACCACCACCAATCAATGTCCAATCAAAACCCATTAACAAGCCCTTAGTTGTCATTAGCAGTCAGGGTTAAGGGAACGACAGAATGTTAGTGCCAATAAATATTTTTTTTCACAAGCTGGGAAACTCAAAATAGTATTAAAAGCACCCACTAAGACGGCTAGTTCCTTTTTCCAATACTTCTTTTAATTCCTACTTCCCAAGGCCCTAGCAGTGGAAATGTATTTCCTCATGATTTTCTTCTTATCACAACTTTCAAAACGATTTATTTAATGAAAATCCCAGTGTAATGTAGGAAACATAGAAACAACAAATTGTAACCACCCCAGCCACAGTCTGTTCGCCCTCCTGCCATCTGGGAGACGCTACAGATGCATTCGCACCCGTACGACCAGATTTAGGAACAGCTTCTTTCCCAGGGCTGTCATCCTACTGAACTCCACAAATAAACTCTAAAGCCTGCACATCTGCCAATGCACTTTATCATGGTTATGTTTATGTTAATGTATTACAAGCCAAATGAATGTTGAATGTTTAAATGTCTTAATCTAAATGTACACTCTCGGGAGCCGCAAGCCTACATTTCGTTGTACTGCACTTGTGCACTAACAATGACAATAAAGTTGATTATGATTATGATTTTTATCCCGTTCTGCCTTATTTACAGTCACTAGCACTCCGATTTTTTTTTACCAACACATTAAATCATGAAAAAAAATGAGGATAATCAAATTCTGCCAAAGATTCCTCATCATTAGCCTGTCCTTTTTTCGGATGCTGATGAACTTGCTCTATATCTCCAGCGGTTCCTTCTTCTATTTTGCATAACCAAGTATTTTTGACTGCCGACAAAATAAAAATGCCATGGATACATTGATGATAAAAGAACAGGTGAGAAAATCGACTAAGTCTTAGCAAGTGTCGACCATTGAAAGCTGCACATCTCACGTGATTCAATTGTGATGCCTTGTAAAATATGCATTCTTTCAAAAAAAAATTTAAGCTTATAGATATACATTTTAACCCTAGCAATGAAGACAAATGTACAAAACAATTGATCACAATCATACTGCAAAAGCACTGCCGTCCATAATGTTGTATTTATAATTTCCTTATCACGTTCATTTAACTTTGCCAACTTCTAAAAGTTCTACCAGCAGTTTTATTTAGGATGTCAATGCTCTTAAATAGAAGAGCTGAATAATGATTGAAATCAGTCGAGTGTGTTCAAGCCAACTTAAGGAAGGTCCATACCACAAAAGGTGAAACAGTGATTCAGTAACAAACTGTCTAAGATCAGTACTTGACAGACAATGGTCTCAATTTTACGGTCAGCGGTGAATGAACGGCGCTCGCCTTTCATTGCACTCACACTTGCCCACAGAATTTACACTGCGATTTGTATTTATCAGACAAAGCAGCATGGCGCCCTCTACAGGGGATCTGGCACCTGTGTGAACAGGACAAGCAATGGCGCGTCTCTTTAACCAATCAGATCGAAGAATCCTTACCGAGACACGCAGGCCCCGATCTTTACTGGGGCGGGATTTCCAAGCTGGAGGGAGAAGTTCTGGTCTGAGTTTTCCCTAATGATGTGAAGTTTTAACGCGTGGGGAGGGGGGGGTTGGTGATTACGAGGGGGGGGGTCGGTTATCGCGTGGGGTGGTGGGAGGATGGTACAAGCAGAGGGAGGGAAGCAGTTTAACAGGTTAGCTGGAGGGCCTGGGAGGAAGCATTCCCCCTGGCCCACAAGCAGAGCTGGAAACACACTTTCCTCTTCTATGCAGCAGTTCTCGTCTGCCTTTAGCTGCCGGGTTTCCCGAGGTCCGGAAAACCCGGCCGGCCAAGGTTAAACCTGGAAATGGGTGGGTTCGAGTTTGAGATTTTTAAAACTTTTAGATCCCACCCGACCCAAGCCTACCCGCTTTTGGGGGTTAAAATTCCCCCTGCAGAGTCAAAACCAGGAAGTGTAACAACAACAACTTATATTTATATGGCGCCTTTAACTTTAAGTTAGAATATCGATTTCCTGAGGTCCAGGAAACCCAGCCAGTCAGGGTTAAACCTGGAATCACGTACAGAAAGCAAAATAAAGAGAGGGAAAGAAAGATGGGATTAAGAGAGAGGGATAAAAGGGACAGAAAGAAGTAAAAAAATATATATATTTTTTAAAAATCTCCAACAATAATTAAAATCTGAAGGAATGAGACTCCACACTTGTAAAAGTAAATTTTCAGTGCCAGAGAGGTTGTTTGGCAGTAATTAAGACTTACAACGTCGGTAAAAATTCACTTACACAAGCCCTAACTTTTTCTGGCAAGTTTAGTGGGTAGGTACCACAATTTCACGCCCTTCCTGTATTTGAATGCTGAGTCTCTCAGCGAGGTACCGGTGTAGCAAAGCTTGTGGAGGAGCAGGGCAACTCGAACAGCAACGTCCTGATTACTGCATTGAACTGCGCGTGTGCAGACACCGGAAGTTGCTGTCCGATTTACTCCTTAATAACGGTGAGCGCCGACAGCTTCGCCGTTATTCTCAACGCTATAATCCGGGCCAATATCTTTCAATCATCTCTGTCAACAATGTATCATTTCGGGTATCAGTGTTGTAAAAACATCAAACCAATTGCATTAGCCTGGAAAGCTTTGAGCCTTTATTACACACTTGATAATGTGTGCGTGTGTGTGTGTGTGTGTGTGTGTGTGTGTGTGTGTGTGGTGTTGGTAGGCTTTCTGCGGGGGATAGTGCCTTCAACCTGGATGAAAGATGACACTGACTTTCGTTCCTTTGCCATTCAGAGATTTGCACAAACTCCGGTGCTGTTTACTACTCTACATTGCTAAGTAGTTATTGAACAATGTCACAATCAAATTTACACAGCCAGACAACTATCTAAATTATTCACTGCAAGCAAGGGACTGGGCCTAAGCTTTGCGTGTACAAAATACACCTTTGAAAGCCGTACAAATTGGCAAGCTTTGGCTGAAGTGGTGGAAGCCAGTTTTGACGCTTTCGATTCATATACAGCCTTAGGCACCAAATCAGTGAGCAGCTGTTGGACCCTTTTGAAGAATTTACTACTTACAAGTCACTGCTTGAAAGGACCCATTTGAAAAGGTATTCATTGCTGACATTTTCTATTTTAGCCCATCGAAGAAACAGGATGGTATCACGGTAACAGTTCAATGCAATCAGTTCTTATTTAACAGTGAGTCGCACTAGCTCATTCAGGGACTGTGGGTGAGACGTTAAACCGAGGCTCTGTCTGCCCTCTCAGGTGGACGTAAAAGATCCCGTGGTGCTATTCCGAAGAAGAGCAGGGGAGTTCTCCCCGGTGTCCTGGCTAGTATTTATCCCTCAACCAACATCACTAAAACAGATTATCTGATCATTATCTCATTGCTATTTGTGGGATTTTGCTGTGCGCAAACTGCGTTTCCTACATAAGAACAGTGGCTACACTTCAAAAGTACTTCATTGGCCCTAAAGCTCTCTGGGAAGTCCTGAGGTCGTGAAAGGCGCTCCATAAATCTAAGTCTTCAAGTCTTGTTTCTTTTTCTTTCCATCTTTCTCTCCTCCTTTCCTGCTTCCCTTTATTTCCTTCCTCTCCTTTCTTTCTTTAATCTGAAAGAAAGATCAGCTAATCTGAAACCACTACTCAGTAATACGGTGCAGTAGTTTGTTACGATCACAAATCCCCATTGTGCCACTATGTTTCATTCCCATATGCCTAATAGCTTTTCTCTGCTCAGTTTGAGGAATGACAATAAAATAATCTTGCCCATTTTTTTGGTGTAAAACAGTTTCTTTTTAAAAAGTACATATTTTCTAATTTTCCCCATTTTTCTTCTTTCTGCTCCAGGTGCGTTCAATATTTACAGCATTAATTCCCCGAGAGCCTCAACCCCACCCAACTCAACTCAACGGTAGAATCAAAGCGGCAACCCTTAAACAGAACTTGCAACAAAGCAGCTGCAATTGCAACTGCAATCAATCTTCATCTGTAACTAATGCTAATGTATTAATGTGCTGTGTCGGGGAGAGACGTGTCCATAACTCTCCAACAGTAAGGTCCACAATGTAGCCAAGCCATTGGGGAAGCATCGAGTGGAAGTAAGGCACCCCCTTTTTTACTCTGTTCTTCTGCGAAAGGCAACGGCTCGTGCGGTTTACAGGTAGTGAGCTTGGCTGTTACGCCCAACGTTAAATATCATAGCTGAGCCAATTCTGTCCTCGCGCACAAGATCAACTAATTTTCCCCTTCTCCAGCCCAGCAGCGCTGAAGACAATGCAGCGCCTTCACTAACACGCTATGGATTGAACCTGCGACTTTCCTGCTCTGTATGGCTCACTGTCACATTGGGAAGTTGCTTTACCCATTTTATTGTCGAGGGAGTTCAGTTGTAAATTTTTACAATTATATGTTGACACCTCCCTGATCTTTGGTTGCACCTTGGAGCTCAATTGCTGGAGAATAGCTCAAAGTACATTCAGTAATGGTAGAAGGTTAACACGGTTAGGCCCAATCTTCTACCCATAGTGCAAACCAAGTGCTATTGATACTGGTAAAATGGCATTTCAACTGCTGGAGAAGTGTGTGAAAAGACAAAGTGTGAAAGGACACGTGTGAAAGAAGCACATTTCTCTCTCCACAGATGCTGCCTGACCTGCTGAGTATTTCCAGCATTTTCTGTTTTTATTTCAGATTTCCAGCATCCGCAGTATTTTGCTTTTGAAGATCTGCTCTTCTTCGGACAGGATTTCCATTTGTCTCTTACCTTGTTATTGTCCCATTACCATCCCCATTTGCCTTGCAGCATCATCCCTTCTGTCATTTAATCTCTCCTGCCTTACACACTATCACAGACCTTCCATTTAGTTCTTTCCTCCCCCCTTTCCCTGCTCCTGCACTTGCTTAAAACCTCTTACATCTCTAACATTTTCCAGGACTGGTGAAAGGTCACCGACCTGAAACGTTAACTCTGTTTCTCTCTCCACAGATGCTGCCTGGCCTGCTGAGTGTCTCCAGCGTTTTCTGTTTTTATTACTGTTACATGCGCATCGCGTTTGGCCAGTTTTCTTTTGTTCTATTTAACAGATTCAAATTGCAAACTCATTGACAGCAAAAGTGTGCACGCCTCACAATCGGATTCGGGCTCATTAAAGTAATCCTTCACTGAACAATGGAAAAAAATCGAGCCCCGTTCTGTCTCCCTCCCCGTTATGTGCAAATTTAACAAAATAAATGAACACAATATCAATAACTTTAACCCTTTACGCTAAGCTTTGCAATACACACTGCCGTGCCCATTTGAAAAATGATTTTTAAAAATAAAAAAGCTGGAATGCTGCAAAGCAGATTGAGACATCTATACAACAACCACGGAATGCACATTTAACTTTTTTTTGCTGTATTGCAATATTGCTGTACTCCTGAACTGATTTAAGTCATTGTAATAATTTTGACAATTTCCCTCTCGCAATCACACAATATTAAGCGCCAATGAGCGTTTCATGTTTTATATGCCCATATAGCTTATGATCTTGCAGAGAACTCAGATTTGGGAGCAATAAGTGTTGGATGATGAGAAGAAACAAGAGATAATAATAAAGTTTATATAATAATATAGTAATAATACTTCCAGAGCCCAGTTCGACAAATCCATGTTTTTCTATTGCAATCAATAGTACCACACCCTCGTATCATAATCATCAAACCTTCTATTAGAAAATGTATGCTTCTAGAATTTTATTTAAAATGCTGTACACAATTTTTCCACACACGCAGCTTTCAACAAAGCCAACAAGATTCAAAATGATCCAAGGTCTCACAATCAATCCTATCGTCCAAGAATCTTCCAGAAAAATTAAAAGAACGCAAGAAAAAGAAGACAGTTTGCAATAGCCAGTAGTCAATCATGAGGCCTGGTCACTCAGTCCAATTGAACAGACATCATTTATCATCAGTTACAGATGAAGTTCATTGTCTGGGCAGCAAGAACGCAACACACAGCGACCTATTGTGCCCCCTCCTAACAAAACCATTTCACAGTTACTGCACCTTACTCCTGCAAATATATAAAAAGGCTGAAAATCTGACCAGGCCAACAGGCCCCTAAGGTAATAGAGTTAGTTAACTAGAAAATCTGAACACAAAACATGAAAACAAATCAAGCTCATAAAAACCAAAGGAACCATTACAAGTAAATTATTATTATTTTTTTACAATTATACCGTCTTTCACACACGGTCTCAAAATTTTGAGAAGACCCCTAGCATTTCAGCTTACAGGCTCTTGATACTGGATTAAACATAGTTTCAGGAGGCGGGTTATTAAATATGTACCCAATCTTTACATTCAGAAAACCCGAGGCTACAGAGAATGCATTTAGAGAGATCAGTGACCACTACGACCTTGACCTGAGCTACACCATAGCCTCCAGCACATGAAAGGCAACGGCAGGATTTATCAGCAAGGCCACATTTGCCCACTCAAATCTAATTCTGACCAATGACCTGGAGAAAAACAGAGGGAGAGACAATGATAGCAACTGTAAATCACTAATATTTGCAAGGACAAAAGGGTAAAAATGAAGGAATTATGATGGTGTATAACAAATAAGTCATAGACAACACCGGGTGAGTTTTTAAAAAAAATCTTTAAACCCTTAACATGTTTGATCTCTGAAACATTGGACATTTTAGCCACTTTCTAAGATAGCAAGCTTTTAGATTTTAACCTGCTTAATTTTCTGCTGCTTTCCACCATTCCCAACTCAAACTTAGGATACAGTTATATTGCCACTTGTTTGTTGATGAAAAATGGTTTCAGGTGCACACAGACTCAAAAGGGGCAGTATAACTGTGATCGGTCCCCTGATTACACTAAAACCAAGCAGTGCGAGACCCACCCTCTCCAGGGCACGGTTTTGAGCTGTGCCAGGTGCCTTATGACTCGAACCTGTTGCAAAGTCACATGTTAAGAGTAGCCAGGCAGCTCTTTCAGCCTTCTGGGAACTTTCTAAACTGACCTTGCCATGTTTTTAGTGTTAGTCGAAAGCAGACACTTTGGCATGCACACCCAGCCGGCAGGAATGTGGAGCTCTATGCCAGTACATATGCACAGTACTCACTGACTTCCATGCAACCTTCCATTGGCAGGTATAACTCCAATCTGTCGACTGCATGTCGCGCTCCACAGCTACCAGTTCTCATCTTGGAGCTGCAGTATAACTGCAGTCTTCGTTAATTCTATTTAGACATGTCTGAAGCATGGGCCATAAATATCACTGTAAACGTCTTCAGAATTTTTGGGGGGTCGGGGGTCAGGAATCATGCTCCCCACGAAATATGAAGAAGTCTGACGTGCATTCCCTTCATCTTCCACTTCTATGAAAATTTGTTTAAGTGGGTCCAAGAACTAAACTGGAGAATCTGATAAATGAAGTAACAAAGTTTTCACCTCATGTTAGCGCTGGGGAGTGGAAAAGTTGAGGCAGCCAGAGCCAGCATCGAGCACTCCCCCATTAGGTGGATGCAGATAAAGCTTCCTCTGCTCTGCCCCAACAAAGTACCTCAGAAAATCATCCCCGACTGCACGAGTGTGACATTTTTTTTCCATTTCCCCACATCAGCCATCATGTGTCCTCTCTGAAAGCTCTTGCATTAGATTGTTAACTCGTGCAAAATTAGGGACAGTTTTGTTGTGTAGGCCCATGCCCACTAGGAACTGCCCAAACTCACTTCAAGTGGAACTCTTATAACCAGCATCCATCACACCACCCAGTTCACTCCTAGCCTACACTTTTAAGCAATAAAAACAGAAAATACTGGAGCTACTCAGCAGGTCAGGCAGCATCTGTTTCAGGTCATCGACCTGAAATGTTAACTCTGTTTCTCTCTTCACAGATGCTGCCTGACCTGCTGAGTAGCTCCAGCATTTTCTGTTTTTATTTCAGATTTCCAGCATCTGCAGTATTTTCTTTTTACACTTTTAAGCAGTTGCTCTCCTCTTAGTAACAGAAAATTATCTATGCTAATAGAAGATGTAACACAAATTCTCTACCCTAGAGGGCTGTGGATGCTCAGTCGCTGAGTATATTCAAGACTGAGATCAATAGATTTTGGACACTAAGGCAATCAAGCGATCATGGGTATAGGGCGGGAAAGTGGAGTTGAGGTAGAATATTCTGGGGCAGGTAATGGACCGGCAGCATTTGGATGAGACCTGGTGGTTAAAATTGTCATGGCTTCCCGCTGCCTCTGGCGGGCAGGAAATCAACTTGCTGGAGTAGTTTTCTGCCAGAAACCCAGTCCGTGTTAAAATCCACCCCTCAATCAGCTTTGCGGGTCTTCTCAGCCTCTCTTCAAGACTAGAATGTCTCCTTTGTGTCTTAGCCCCCAAAATTGGACACAGTACTCGAGGTGCACTCTGACCAGAGCACTGTATGATTTTGAGGCACTTAGTAATGGTGGGGCACCCAAACACTGGCAGGGCAAGCGGGGGAGGGAGGAAATAAATGGACTTTTTACCATCTATAAGCACACCGCCTGTCATCTGACCTCAAACCAGCAAACCTGACAAGTGCCAAGCTGAAATCACATTTGGCTGGGAATTTAGTGGGTTCTATAGACCCACAGTTGCTTTGGCTTGTCACAAACCCTTAATATTTTCTATTTAATGGAAAACATACTGGTAAGCTAAGTAATAAGTTAAGAAATGTGTGTGAGTTGGAAGGTCTGGGAGCGAGAGTTATGACAATTATGCAAGAGACAACCATCCCCTCCCAGTTCAATGATCTGCTTAGCAATTAAAATAAAATAAAATGAATAAAATCTTTTAAAAGTTACTACACAATTAATTTTATTTACAAGGTGTCAGCCTTGGCTCAGCAGTAGCTCTCTCACCTGAGTCAGACGATTGTGGGTTCAAGTCCCACTCCTGAGACTTGAGCATATATTCTACGCCCAGTATATATTCCACTGGTAGAATAGATAAGGGAGAACCAGTGGATGTGGTGTATTTGGACTTTCAGAAGGCTTTTGATAAGGTCCCGCATAAGAGATTAACGTGTAAAGTTAAAGCACATGGGATTGGGGGTAAGGTACTGACTTGGATAGAGGACTGGTTGGCAGACAGGAAGCAAAGAGTTGGAATAAACGGGTCTTTTTCCGAGTGGCAGGCAGTGACTAGTGGGGTACCGCAGGGATCGGTGCTCGGACCCCAGCTATTCACAATATATATTAATGTAGACGAGGGAACTAGATGTAATATCTCCAAGTTTGCAGACGACACAAAGCTGGGTGGGCGTGTGTACTGTGAGGAAGATGCCGAGAAACTCCAGTACGATTTGGACAGGTTGGGTGATTGGGCAGATTCATGGCAGATGCAGTATAATGTGGATAAATGCGAGGTTATCCACTTTGGTGGCAAAAACAGGAAGGCAGATTATTATCTGAACGGCAATAGATTGGGAGAAGGGGAAGTGCAACAAGGCCTGGGTGTCTTTGTGCACCAGTCGCTGAAGGTAAGCATGCAGGTGCAGCAGGCGGTTAAGAAGGCAAATGGTATGTTGGCCTTCATAGCGAGAGTATTCGAGTACAGGAGCAAGGATGTCTTGCTGCAGTTGTACAGGGCCTTGGTGAGACCACATCTTGAGTATTGTGTGCAGTTTTGGTCGCCTTATCTGAGGAAGGATGTTCTTGCCATGGAGGGAGTGCAGTGAAGATTCACCAGACTGATACCTGGGATGGCAGGAATGACGTATGAGGAGAGATTGGGTATATTGGGCTTATATTCGCTGGCGTTTAGAAGAATGAGAGGGGATCTCATTGAAACTTATAAAATTCTAACAGGGCTAGACAGACTAGATGTAGAAAGGATGTTCCCGATGGCAGGGGAGTCCAGAACCAGGGGTCACAGTCTAAAGATAAGGGGTAAGCCATTTAGGACAGAGATGAGGAGGAATTTCTTCACCCAGAGAGTGGTGAACCTGTGGAATTCTCTACCACAAAAGGCAGTTGAGGCCAATTCATTAAATATATTCAAGAACAAGTTAGATATATTTCTTAAGGCTAAAGGGATATGGGGAGAAAGCAGGGACAGGGTACTGAATTTGGATGATCAGCCATGATCTCATTAAATGGCGGAGCAGGCTCGAGGGGCCGAATGGCCTACTCCTGCTCCTATCTTCTATGTTTCTTTGTTTCAATGCAGTACTGAGGGAATGCTGCACTGTCGGGGGTGCCGTTTTTGGATGAGTTATTAAACCGAGGCTCCGTCTGCCCTCTCAGGTGGACGTAAAGAATGCCATGGAACTATTCGAAGAGCAGAGGAGCTCTCCCTGGTGTCTTGGCCAATATTTATCCCTCAACCAACATCACTAAAAATAATTATCTGGTTGTGATCTCAATGTTGCTTGTGGGATCTTGCTGTGTGCAAGTCAAAAATTGGATTAAAAAAGGAACTCTATTTAATAAAGAACATTCTTATACATCATTATTCTTGTTCCGCAAGTATGGTATACAAGAAGCCGTGAAAAGTGTAAACCACTTATTTTGGAGCATCACAGGATTAGCTGATATATTTCTGGAGTGTTAATTATTGCCAGACATACCTCAGCCATTGTGTCATTCAACAGGAAGCTCTCAGCAGTTCCACCATTTAATTATGGCTTTTTAGCAGCAGCAAAATACTGCAAGCTGAATTTGCCGATATCAATCAAGTAGCTGAAAAGTAAATCATCCCTTAAATAAATGGTTCTCTCCATATTCCTGCTATTCAGTAGGTTAGAGTTAAACAAGCATTTGTAGGATGATATTTAAAGTAGTATAGAGGGTGACTTAAGTGTACATGGTAAAAGTGCCTCACAGCAACACAGCATCAGTAGTCAGCAAGTCAAGTCGGCAACCTGACTGGGGACCGCAATGAAAGGAAGAGGTGTAAAGCACTTCCGTGAGGTACTCCCACTCCACGGGAATTTATACCCCCTGCAGGTTCATTGAGGTATGGCACAAGGCCAAGTTTTAATTGTTTTAAATCACAATTTTAAATGTATTTAATATTAGCAGAGTCAACAGTTCCTTTGGCGCTCTCCTAAAATCAAAAATGTGACTGGCGTTCGGAAACACGTGTGGCAAGCACTGCGGGGGAGTGGGACTGACTGGATTGCTCTACAGAGAGCCGGCACAGACTCGATGGGCCGAATGGCCTCCTTCTGTGTCGTTATGACGCTATTGAGCAAGAGCAGTGCAGAGTTGGAAGTACAATTCAGGCCTCTTGGCCCCTGCCAAACTCTACAGGCACTACAGCCGTAATCCTGTATAATAGTCTATTGAAAATGAAATTCATCACACAACACAGAGGACAACAAGCTGTATATGCTCCTTAATTATATGGGAAAAATGCTATTTTAATACAATTTTACTTTTCATTATTGCAATATGTATTCCCCATGTTGTTTCTGAGCAATCAGAGAATTACTACTTAGTATGCTAAAATTGCACAGTGTTATTTCAAGGCTTTTTACTTTACGTTGGAGTGGGCCTTTGGCGTAGCGGTAGCATCCCCGCCGCTGGGCCAGAAGGCATAGGGTTTCGAACCCCGCTCCAGACAGTCCTGGCAAGTGGAGTCGGAGCTCCGGCTCTAAATTCTGGGTTGACATCCAGCGGGATACTTGCGTCCGTGGGTGTGGGTGGCCCCCCCCCCCCTCGTATGGGTTGTGGGAGCCTGTAAAACCCTCCCACCATAGGACTAACCACCCTAATGGCTGGTACGAAGAAGGTTACGATCACGGAAGGAGCGTTAATCGCGGCCAGAAATCCTTCCACCACTTCATACAGTTCCCCAAAGGGAACAGTGTGAAGACACGTACGACGACGACTTTACGTTAACTTTATACAGAGGAAAATATACTCCAGTTAAATTTATTTTTTAAATGGTTACATAGAATTTACAGCACAGAAACAGGCCATTTGGCCCAAGCAGTCGATGCCACTGTTTATGCACCACAAGAGCCTCCTCCCACTCCATTTACTTTATCCCACCCCCTTCCACTCCTTTCTGCCTCATGTACTTTTCTAGCTTCCCCTTAAAGGCATGGATGCTATTCCCCCTCAACCACTCCACGTGGCAGCAAGATCCACATTCTCACCAATGGTTGAAAGAAAAAAATTCCACGGGACCGACATCACAAAAGCAACTTCAACTAATTTTCTTGATCAGAAAAAATATATGAATTTCAACAATTTTCTTTTCACCTGAGTGTTGTAAACACAAGATGTCACAGTCGCTGTGACATCTGATAAATATCTCCACTCTTGAGGCGACCATTACTCACTTGTGACGTTGTCACTCATGAGTTATCTGGTTGGCATCGCTTGCGGAACATCTATCATTTGTATTATGACCTGCCCTGACATATCCTTAGGTTTTTAATTTAAAACAATTCTTGAAAGCCACATAAAGTACAATACTGCTATAAAAGTAATTAAATGTTAAACAACTAATATGACATGCACCAGTTTAGGAACATAAAGGCACAACAGATAACGTCCATGTTAAAATCACTGGAAGTAGTTTTCGCGGCTCATTGTGTATGGGAGTAGGCAATAAATCAAGCACTGGTATTGACTAATGTAACTGGTTACATTACAAGATGTCACACTTCTTAATTGGATGGGGATAGAAAATCATCAAGGAGAATTTGCACAAATGACTTTCTGTACTCAATCTTGATAAACACTTCAAGACGCTTTCAGGACAGAAACTGAATACACTACTTGGAAATGTAAATCTTTCTGTGCTAAGGACCCTGTGTTGAATCATCATCATCCATTTTGAGGATCTGCATGATGTCGGGAATAAGCCAGGCTGTTCCCTGCATTCAGGTGGCCTCACCTGCACAGCAAGCCTGTGCTTTATACAGAAACTGATGTGATTATATTGGTGCTCAAATTAACACCACCACATGTATGCTCACATTACTAGGGTCCTTAGATGTTCGAAGATATAGAAAGAATAACTTGCATTTATGTAGTATCTGATCACATCTCTCAGAAATGTCTCAAAGCGCTTCACATACAATGAATTACCTTGAAGTGCAATTATTGTTACATAGGCAAGCTCAGCACCATTTTTGCAGACAGCAAGATCCCACAAACAGCAGTGAGATGAACGACCAGTTCATCTGTTTTTGGTGGTGTTGAGAGGGGAAGAGGACACCCGACTCGTTCTGATCATCCACTGAACCAGGCCAAAAAAGGCCTCAGCTTAACATTTCATGGCGTCAGCCGTGGCTCAGTGGGCAGCGCTCTCGCCTCCGAGTCAGAAGGTTGTGGGGTCAAGTCCCACTCCAGAGACATGAGCGCAAAAAAATCTAGACTGACACTCCAGTGCAGCGCTGAGGGAGTGCTGCACTGTTGGAGGTGCTGTCTTTCAGAAGAGACGTTAAACCAAGGCCCCGTCTGCTCTCTCAGGTGGACGTAAAAGATCCCAAGGCACTATTTTGAAGTAAGAGCAGGGGAGTTATCCCCCGGTGTCCTGGCCAATATTTATCCCGCAATCAACAGCATTAAAACAGGTTATCTGGTGATTATCACATTGTTGTTTGTGGGAACTTGCTGAGCACAAATTGGCTGCCGCGTTTCCTACATTACAACAGTGAATACACTTCAAAAGTACTTCATTGGCTGTAAAGCGCTTTGGGACGTCCTGAGGTCGTGAAAGGTGCTATAGAAATGCAAGTCTTTCTTTCTTTCAACTGAGCCAAGCTGACATCTTATATAAGATGTATGAGCTTCAAGTTCCGAGTATTTTTCTAAAAATTGTCTTTAGTATACAACTGTTTGAAACTAATCCTTGTGGTTTTTTTCACACTATGGTATTGTGCTTCACTATACATTTCACTTTCAATCTAAACCGTCAATTATTCATGTTGTAATAGAGAGCCATGTCATTTGAAAACTTCAGTACTCCTAGTTAAAAAGGAGCAAATTCCCTAACTATCGATGTTAGTGTCAGGATAATAGCTATACCAACAATCTTCCAATTAATTAAACAAATCAATTGCACAGGAGCACTCCCACTTCTTTGCTGGGCCCACACTGTTGCAAGTGGATTGACTAAAAACGGCTTTTGCACAATTCCACCCACCAAACGTCACGCCTCATTTCCCACGCTGCTCATGTGACAGTGACAGATCTGACAGTCAGGCTATCATGTTTGTCACTTTAGTTTATTTGGAGGGAAATATGGTTGTTCTAGAGCAATGAAAACAAAAAGCTGATGTAAATAAAATAAATGGAAAGCGTGATTTTGTAATCCTATGCTCCCAGCATAGGGAGTGCGGGATTAGGGAATTACTCCTCAACAGCTTTCCCGATGGCTTGGTGGGGATAAAACATAGAAACATAGAAGATAGGAGCAGTAGGAGGCCATTTGGCCCCTCGAGCCTGTTCCGCCATTTAATGAGATCCTGGCTGATCATCCAAACTCAGTACCCTGTCCCTGCCTTCTCTCCATATCCCTTTAGCCTTAAGAAATATATCTAACTCCTTCTTGAATATATTTAATGAATTGGCCTCCACTGCCTTCTGTGGTAGAGAATTCCACAGGTTCACCACTCTCTGGGTGAAGAAATTCCTCCTCATCTCAGTCCTAAATGGCTTACCCCTTATCCTTAGACTGTGACCCCTGGTTCTGGACTCCCCTGCCATCAGGAACATCCTTCCTGCATCCAGTCTGGTCCTACAGACCAGGAAAGTCCACGGTTTGATCCCTGGTCTGTCGATCTTACTCAGGCTGACCTACATTGGCTCCCGGTTCAGCAACGCCTTGATTTTAAAATTCTGATCCTTGTTTTCAAATCTCTCCATGGCCTCGCCCCTCCCTATCTCTGTAATCTCCCCCCCCCCCCACCCCGCCATCACCACTGAGATATCTGCGCTCCTCTAATTCTGGCCTCTTGCACATTCCCAATTTTCATCGTTCCACCATTGGAGGCCGTGCCTTCAGCTACCTGGATCCTAAGCTCTGGAATTCCCTCCCTAAATCTCCCCGCCTCTCTACCTCTCTTTCCTTCTTTGAGATGCTCCTTAAAACCTACCTCTTTGACCAAGCTTTTGGCCATCTGCCCAAATATCTCCTTGTGTGGCTTGGTGTCAAATTTTGTTACATAGCGCTCTTGTGAAGCACCTTGGGATGTTTTACTACTTTAAAGGCGCTATATAAGTATAATTTGTTGTTATTGCAGGTGGTGGGAAAAAGCAAAACAGGATTTTCATTCTGGGTCACTATTTGCTGAGCCTAGTGTAAAGTGTGTGTGTGTCTGGATGTCAGGTGAGGCCGGGACTGGGCTCAGGTAGGACGTCTAGCACTGCTGAATAACCAAATGACTCCTTGTTAAGACATATAGATGGCTCGCTTAAAATTGTAGAATCATACATTACAGAAGGAGGCCATTCGGCCCATTGGGCCTGCGCCGGCTCTTTGAAAGAGCTATCCAATTAGTCCCACTCCCCCCTGCTCTTACCCCGTAGCCCTGCAAATGTTTCTAAAATATAGCGACTTCTGTTTGGAAAGTTAATATTGAATCCGCTTCCACCATCCTTTCAGGTAGTGCGTTCCAGAACCTAACAACTCGCTGCATTAGGAAAAGTTATCCTCACCGCCCCGCTGGCTTTTTTTGCACAGGTATTGGTGGACCCCCAGCACCTGGATAACCAGACAAAGCACGAAGCCATGAATTCAGCGGAGGAGGGAAGAAAAGTAGGAAAAAGAACGACACATTGGTTGATGGGTGTTTTTGTGACTGGAAGGCTGTTTCCAGTGGGGTTCTGCAGGGCTCAGTACTGGGTCCCTTGCTTTTTGTGGTAAATATCAATGATCTAGACTTGAATATAGGGGGTATGATTAAGAAGTTTGCAGATGATACTAAAATCGGCTGTGTGGTTGATACTGAAGAAGGAAGCTGTAGACTGCAGGAAGATATCAATAAATTGGTCAGTGGGCAGAACAGTGGCAAATGGAATTCAACCCGGAGAAGTGTGAGGTGATACGTTTGGGGAGGGCTAACAAGGAAAGGGAATACATATTAAGTGGTAGGACACTGAGTAGTGTAGAGGAACAAAGGGATCTTGGAGTGCATGTCCACAGATCCCTGAAGGTAGCAGGCCAGGTAGGTGAGGTGGTTAAGAAGGCATATGGAATGCTTGCCTTTATTAGCCGTGGCATAGAATACAAGAGCAGTGGGGGTTATGCTTCAACTGTATAAAACACTAGTTGGGCCTCAGCTAGAGTACAGTGTGCAGTTCTGGTCACCACATTACAGGAAAGATGCGATTGCACTAGAGAGGGTACAGAGGAGATTTACAAGGATGTTGCCAGGAGTAGAGAATCTTAGCTATGAAGAAAGACTGGATAGGCTGGGTTTGTTTTCCTTAGAACCGAGGAGGCTAAGGCGAGACCTTATTGAGGTGTATAAAATTATGAGGGGCCTAGATATGTGGATAGAAAGGACCTATTTCCCTTAGCAGAGGGGTCAAAAACCAGGGGGCACAGATTTAAAGTAATTGATGGAAGGTTTAGAGGGGATTTGAGGGGAAATTTCTTCACCCAGAGGGTTGTGGGGGTCTGGAACTCACTGCCTGAAAGGGTGGTAGAGGCAGAAACCCTAACCACATTTAAAAAGTACTTGGATGTGCACTTGGGATGCTGTAACCTGCAGGGCTACGGACCGAGAGCTGGGAAGTGGGATTCGGCTGGATAGCTCTTTGTTGGCCGGCGCAGACACGATGGGCCGAAATGGCCTCCTTCCGTGCTGTAACTTTCTATGATTCTATGATTGTGAGGATCGTTTGGGTTAGGTGGACACAATAAGTGCATGGAATACTGCAGGGAACCTCTCTATAGTTTCTTACCCTCTTAAAAACAAGGTACCTTGAAAGAGTAAAAAAAAGAGTAAACCCATCAACGAGATAAGTTAGAAATATCAGACAAGTCACTACCAGTCCACTGACATTTTTAGGTATCTGATTTTAACCGTGTGGTAAATTTGCAATCACACAGTATAGGCATAAAGGAAACAAAATGGAGTGTTCAGTAAAAAGGTCACGGGAAATCAATTAGTAGCTTTGCTTTTAGATTTTGATAAAAGTGTAATTGTTTGTCCTTTTTTCCCAGAAATAAAAATGTAGCCCCATTTCAGTTTTGGTTGTAGTTTCAGTAATCTGCCGGAGTGGATCATTCAACCGGTACTAATTGGATTGCTCTTCAAAGAGCCGGCACATGCACGATGGGCCGAATGGCCTCCTTCTGCGCTGTATGATTCTATGACACAGGGTAGCTGGTGTGGGAAGTACAAGGGTACGTTCCTGAGGTTGGGGCTGTGGGACAGAGTCGAAGGTATAACCTGCGTGTAACTGTGCTATACTTGACCTGGGAATGTTTAACGCTGACACGGCCTGCCTGAAATGGAAACCGTGCCATTCCTTAGCACCAATATCCCCCACTTTGGTGAGTGCAAAAAAAATCATGTGCACAAAAAGTAATAAAAGAGCCATTAACTTGAGGTAGAGGTGTGATATGGAATGCAAAGATATATATCATCTTTTATATATAAAACACTTTGTGCTGTACTGGCAGGTCATCTTTGTCCTAAAACAGCATTTTGTGATTGGAATGAGGTATTGGTATGAATGCCCAAACCCTGTTTCAAATCCCAAAGTAATGAAAGTTAGAGAAGTCCAAAATGCATTGACATATGCACTAAATTATAACAGAGTATTGCAGTGCACTGACCTCGAATGCTTGTCATATGGCTAAACTAATGATCAGAAGAGAGGACAAACTCATTCTTTCATAGGCCTCACTTAGGCTTAGTGTGACCTTGTGTAACATTTAGGCTTGACATTTTTATTGATTAGATCTAGCAACGAATGCACTGTGGCTGTACCAGGTCCCTTCCCAAGGCATTTTTCCTTCGACACCTTCATTTAAACTGCTCTTTCTGAACCAGCTAAGAACAAAGGAATTGGAGCTGTCCAATATAACAAAAAATATATGATCAGTCACTATGATAATTTCCACTCTCCTGATCCCTTTCATGGATCCTGAGGACTGCTAAACATGATCACCTTATACACGCACACTGCTTGCCCCCTTCACACCAATTCAGTATGGGCCTGACAGTATAAACAGGCATCAGATGGAAAGTACAAGAGCAGTGTCTGGCAAGGTGCTCATCTGAGATCAAGGATTGCGAGTGCAGAACCTTGCTTAGTACACAGAAAGATCCGCAGGTTTGTCACACAAGTTCTATTCTGTAAAGCAAAGAGGCCAACCTCCCAACATCCGATGAATCCCAATCACATCAGGTCTGGTGCAAAAACTAGTCCAGTTTACAGACCCGTGAAGTCGTCTCACTGTGGGCACCGATTCTTGAATTTTGATCTCCGCTTCATTTTTGTTCTATAAAGTGCAAGAACAGCAGTGGACAATATAAATGCTATAAGATCACTATGCCAGGGAAAAATTGATAATGGGGGGGGGGGGGGGGGGGGAGACTTGCATTTCTGTAGCATCTTTCACATCCTTAGGATGTCCCAAACATTTCACAGCCAATGAATTACTTTATTTTTTGAAGTACAGTCTCTATAGGCAGATAGTGAACAAATAATAATACAATCACCAACGGAGGGCATATCAAAAAAATAGTTGTACTTGCTCAATTGACTGGTGGGGTAGGGCTTACAGATCAGGAAGGGCCATCCCGATCTGGTGAAATGTTAAAATAGGTTTCAGTGCCCCTGGGCTAGGGAGAAAAGAAGAAGTTCCTCAGGATCCTTTCCTGATTACGATCCAGAGATTCCTACTGGACACTGTACAGATAACAGGGTTGGACTTAGGTACGACTCTCATTGCCACCCCACGAGCTAACTTGGCGTGGCCCAGGAATCAAATCTGAGAGCTACTCTATGGATCAGAGTCCCACCACACAGCACAGGTACGTGTTGAAACAATAGTGGTGCCAATTCCAGGGCTCTCTTTTAGAATATTAAGCTGATCTGAACAACTTTAGCAGCACATCCTTCACTTAGACTTGGAGAAGCAGCTGATGTTGCAGCAGTTCAGGTGTAATAATTACTGAAGCCAATCAAATGCACCACATAATGAACTTGTGTTTATGGATAGTAAACACACAACACAGCAACAAAATCACAATTATTTGGCACAATGGAGGGAGCCCTACAGGCAGAGAATGAAAGTCCCCACGAACTGGTAAATCACTGAAGCCATTTGAAAATGAGGGATTAAATAAATACTAAATTAGATTTTAATTATTAAAAGATTTGCCTGCATGTCTCAAATTTCAATTTACAGCCCAGTGATCAGTCAGTAAATAGTTCAATTCTATGAAAATTGTGTTTGAATTTTTAGCACCAACTTCAGTGTTCAGTTCCTTATCACGGAGACAGGGATCAAATCCCTTGTTTCCGTGATAGGTTATCACCATCACTAAATGTAGCTACAGGGCCACTCCTAGACTGCAGATCTGTCCGGGCATTCATTGCAAATAGTAAATTACAAAAAAATACTGGAGGGAGGAGGGTGAGAGGGAGGAAAGGGAGCGAAGGAGAGGGAGAGGAAGGGGAAGAGAGCAGATTGGGAAGGGGAGGGAGAAGGAGAGGGAGGGGAAGGGGAGGAAGAGAAAGGGGGAGGAAGAGAAAGGGGAAGGAGGGGGAAGGGGAAGGAGAGGAAGAGGAGGGAGGTGAAGAAGAGGATGGGGAAGAAGCGGAAGGGGAGGGGGAAGAAGAGTGAGGGGAAGGAGGGTAAAAACAGGGGGGACAGAAGGGGAGGAGGGAGAAGCAGAGATGCAAAATGGAGGGAGGGGGAAGAGGGACACAGGAAGGGGCAATGTAGTGGACTGCATCTCTGCCTGGGAAATCCTCAGTTGGAGGTGTGGGAAGAGGTGTCAGTAATGATAAAAGTTATTTAGCCAGCGTGTGGGATGGGGGATGTTGGAGTGGGTGCAGAGGGAGGGGAATTCAGACCAGGAGTAGGAAAATTGAAGCACGGGACATCAAGGCACCAGGGGAAGAGAATACTAGCTCGTGGGTGGGGAGTGCCGTGGAGTGCCATTGGCAGCCAATGGGTTGGTTTTGAATGGGAGATGCACCAGGGAGGAAGAGTGTGCGTTGTGGGGGCAGGGAGTGGGATGGTGATAGGGGAGATGCAGCCAGTCTTCAACGTATAGGAATTTGAGCTAGTGGGGTGCAATCCACAGCTTATTGCTCAGGGGAGGCATGATACCTGCTCAGCTGAGGGGTGTGGGTATCTTTACTGCTCATTCCAATCAAATGCTGACCAAGAACTTGTTCAACTTGAATGTGGGATGGGGAGAGGAGGGGCAAAAGTGGAGGCTAAGATCTTGGCCATTGGATACTTTCTTTTCCTATCTAAACAGTCTTAAAACATTTTCAGTGTTTGGGCTGTCAGCTAGGGTTAGGTGGCACCCTATTGTTTCCAATCTGTTAAGTAACTTTACGTTAACAGCGCCACCTACAGGTCCAGTCACTTTGGAATTCTGGAAACCTTCGCCATTTGTAACACAGTATAGATTTACGTTATCAATCATCCTAGTTTCAGCTTGCAAGATTCAAAAATGATCATTTTCGAAAATGCAGGATCAGCATTGCAGGAGGCAAGAAGGCTATTTGATTATGGGGGCATCACAGGTAAGCTAGATCCTGCTCTTATCTGACATCCCTGTTACATTTTTGGGCTTCACTCTGAATACTTTTCCTTGGATTCAGCATTTCAGAAGACTTCTGTAAACAAGCCCTCACTCCCTCTGAACTGGTACACACCTTTACTTCTGAAAGCAGTAAATTAAATCCCTTACTAGGCTGTGATTTAGGCTATAAACTGCCAAACAGATTCTCAGTAGTTACAGACTTAACTATTTCTCCTTGGAAAATAATGGCTAATAGTCAGCCAGCTGTAATAAAATGCACTGTAACCTGACTAGCACAGGGCCCCTATATATTAATGTTTTTATGTGGCGTATTGTTACAGAGGGTCCACGGAGAACCTTTAGCCTATCGATTGTGCTCTAATGGGTTCAAACGGACTATTCAATTGGAAGAAGACAGGCTGAGAAATATTTTTCAACATTTGACCAGGAGAAAGGAAATTTAAGTCAGCGTTTCAATCTCAAAAAGAGCTGCCAAACAAACAAAACCTACAAGATGATCGTATTTGAATTGAATAGGTTAGCCCCTCCCTGCGATACCCGACACAGTCAGAATATCTTCATTTTGGAGCTTTCGGCATTGACACAGTTTGGGGCATGTTCTGTGAGTGAACCTGGTATTTAACCCCATATGGACCGAGACAGAAAAAGGAAAAGTAATGCCACGATACATCAAACAAAAATGCTCCATTTTTGTCACATTCTGAAATACGTGCATTTGCGAATGATCACCAGTGGAAACCATGGCGACTATTTCTCATTCCCCGCCCCCAAAAAGACTGAAATCAATGGCAGTCTTCCACTTGGTGTCCCGCTATAATTATATAACACAGGTGCCCTTTCAAGAGAGCAGAAGTGCAATGGGACAGGAATTCTACCTGCCACTGACCCAGTTGGGACTTTCAGGGGGGACCCATGCCCACTGAGAGTTGGGCATATCAGGAGTGACCCTGGCAGGATTGCTGGGGTAAGCCGAATACGCTCTCAGACAAATCCCCAAAGCGGCTGAAGACGTGGCCACCCGTTTGAGATTGGAATTTGTGGATGTCTCGCGCACAAAGGTGGCAATATTACAGCTGAGCAGCTTGAAATCACTGAATGAGTCAGTTTCCTGATCGCAAAAACCACGGAGGATACCAGTATCACAGTTCTATATTAATTAACAAAAGATGCTAGCTCTATGAGAGAACTTTATTGATCGTCTTTCCATCGCAGAAGTCCACTTACCTCAGTCGCTCTAGTAAGACTAAAAGAAAGACTTACATTTAGATAGCACCGGGCGTCTCAAAGTGCTTTACAGCCAATGAAGTACTTTTTGAAGTGGAGTCACTGTTGTAATGTGGGAAACGTGGCAGCCAATTTGCACGCAGCAAGCTCCCACAAACAGCAATGTGATCGTGACCAGATAATCTGTTTTTGTTATGTTGGTTGAGGGATAAATATTGGCCAGGACACTGGGGAGAACTCCCCCTGCTCTTCTTCGAAATAGCGCCTTGGGATCTTTTACATCCACCTGAGAGAGCAGACGGGGTCTCGGTTCAACGTCTCATCTGAAAGACAGCACCTCTGACAGTGCAGTGCTCCCTCAGCGTTGCACTGTAGCGTCAGCCTAGATTTTTGTGCTCAAGTCTCTGGAGTGGGACTTAAACCCACAACCTTCTGACTCACAGGTGAGCGTGCTACCCACTGATAGAGAGAGAGAGACAGGAAACTTGGTATAAAGGAAAAGGACACACTGGATGTCCCCAAGGGTACACTGAGCTGGTGGTCCCCTCCAATAAATTACCAAGAGTAACCCAAGGCAGAGACTCCGGAGGCATACTGATCTGGTTTAAAACAGAACTTAAGAATTACATCAAATTTATAAAAAAGGGCGAAAACCACATATGGCTCAAAATTGAGAGGGAGATTATCTCTAACACCCAAGACGTTTACATTTGCGCACTTTATATCCCCCCAATGGAATCCCCGTACTTTAAAGAGGACACCTTCTCCAACATAGAGGGGGAAATTATCCAATACCAGGCCCAGGGGAACGTGTTGATCTGTGGGGACCTCAATTCAAGAACTGGCGAAGAACCAGACTTCACCAATAATCAGGGAAACAATTACGTATTCGGGAATAACCACTTCGATATCCCTTCCCTTCCATACAGGCATAACTGCGACAAGCAGACAAATACCAACGGAAAACAGCTCCTACAGCTCTGTCGAAGCCTACCATTGTCAATGATAGGTTCATAGGAGACCTCCTAGGAAGATCGACCTATTGCTCACCTCTTGGCTGCAGCACCGTAGACTATATGATTACAGATTTGGACCCATCCTCTTTCAGAGCATTCACAGTCAAACCACAAACAACACTGTCAGATCACAGTCAAATTACTATGTATCTTAAAAAGACAGAAACAAACAACATAGAAACACAACCCAGTAAACTGTAAAACACCAAAAAATCGTACAGATGGGCCAAAAACGACACGGAAAAATACCAGAAAGCAATTAGCAATGAATCAACTCAAGCTCTCTTGGACACCTTTCTGGATAACATATACACTCACAATAAAGAAGGCGTAAACCAGGCAGTGAATAACCTAAACAATATTTTTGATAATTTGGCAACAAGGTCAAACTTGAAAGCTCGCAAGGACAAACCCAAAACAAAAAACTATGAAAAATGGTTTGACCCAGATTGCCATAACATGAGGAAAAAACTTAGAAAAATATCAAACCAAAAACACAGACATCCAGAAAACGAGGAATTACGCCTTACTTATTGCCAGACACTAACACAATACAGAAACACACTCAGAACCAAAAAAGAGCAATATATTAAGAACACACTCAGCTCCATTGAGGAATCCATTGATTCCAATTGTTTCTGGGACAACTGGAATACACTACACAAAAAACAACACGACGAATTGGCCATTCAAAATGGGGACACATGGGAAAACCACTTTGAAAAATTATACCAGAAAAACACACTAAGACCAGAGCAACACCAAATATGCAAAAAACTGGAAAAGCTCAAAATGGCCATAAAAGATAACCAAAACCCACTAGACTCCATAATAACAGAAAAAGAACTTTTTGAAAAACTCAAGGACCTGCGACCAGGAAAAGCTTGCGAGACAGACGGCATACTAAACGAGATGATTAAACACACAGACGATAAAATGAAACTGGCTATCCTAAAACTCTTCAACTTGGTTCTGAGTGTCAGTTACTTCCCTGATATCTGGAACAAAGGACTCATAACGCCCATATACAAAAGTGGGGACAAAGTCGACCCAAATAACTATCGAGGCATCTGTGTAAACAGTAACCTGGGGAAGGTATTCTGTAGCATCATAAACAAAAGACTTATAAACTTCCTTGAGGAGCACAATGTCTTGAATAAAAGCCAAATTGGATTCCTGCCAAACTATAGAACATCAGATCATATCTTCACCCGACAGACCCTAATTGACAAACACGTTCACCATAACAAAAGCAAAATCTACGCATGCTTTATAGATTTCCAGAAGGCTTTTGACTCCATCTGGCATGACGGTTTATTCCTGAAACTTATCGAAAGCGGGGTAGGGGGAAAAACATATGATGTAATTAAATCAATGTATACAAACAACAAATGTGCAGTTAAAATTGGAGACAAACAAACAAAATACTTCCCACAGGGGCGGGGGGTGATGCAGGGCTCGCCAATCTCACCGACACTCTAATATTTACATAAATGAATTGGCAAAACTACTTGAACAATCTACAGCACCTGGCCTCACCCTATATGAATCCAAGGTTAAATTCCTCCTCTATGCAGACGACCTGGTTCTGCTGTCACCAACTAAGGAGGGTCTACAGCAGAACCTGGATCTGCTGGAATTGTACTGCCAGACTTGGGCCCTGACAATAAATCCCCAAAAAACCAAAGTCCTTGTGTTCCAGCAAAGATCCAGACATCAGGGACCCAAAATAAATTTCACAATAGGAACAACCAAAATTGAACAAACCACGAACTACACATACTTGGGCTTAAAAATCAGTTCTACGGGAAACTTCAAACTGGCTGTGAATGAACTGAAAGAGAAAGCAAGAAGGGCTTTCTATGCCATTAAAAAATCAATCCAAATAGAAATCCCAATTAGCATTTGGCTCAAAATTTTCAAATCAGTAATTGAGCCAATTGCACTCTATGGCAGTGAGGTGTGGGGGCCGCTAACACAACAAGAATTTGCTAAATGGGACAAACACCCAACTGAGATCCTACATGCAGAATTCTGTAAAAGTATCCTCCGGACTCAAAGGAAAACAGTAAACAATGCATGCAGGGCAGAACTAGGCCAATATCCATTAATAATCACTATCCAAAAAAGAGCCACCAAATTTTGGAAACACCTAGAAATGAGCAACCCCCAATGCTATCACTACGACGCCCTGAAATGCCAAGAGATGACCATAAAGAAGAATACCCTCAGTCAACTAGTCCTGGGACTCAGTGAAGTAACTACTAACACTACTAACAATAACCAGCCCCAGGACAGTGACAGCGTAACACAAAGAATTTGACCCAACACAATCGTCGCTAAGCAAAAGGGAAAATATCTGACATATTGGGCAGAAACAACAAAAACCCAAAGCAAACTCAATTGCTACTTGGCCCTAAACAGACAATACAACATAGCTGATTACCTGACCATGGTAAAGGACAGCAAACTGAGAAAAATCTTGACAATGTACAGACTTAGTGAACATAGCCTGGCGATCGAAAAAGGTAGACACAGGCAGACCCGGCTACCAAGAGAGGACAGGATATGCTCTCACTGCAGTCAGGGAATGGTGGAGACAGAGATGCACTTCCTCACAGCTTGTAGAAAATATCAGGGCATAAGGGAGAATTTCTACCCAAAATTTACAAAAATATGCCCAGAATTCAGAAATTTGAATGACGACCAAAAACTCCCATACCTACTAGGGGAAGAGAGAAATTGCGTAACACTAGCGGCACACTATGTTACAGCTTGCCATAAACAGAGGGACAACCACTAAAGATAAGAGTATATATAAATTATATGAAAGTATATTTATACACTCAGGGATAAATCTGTTTATACACTGTATGGATAGATCTGTATTTTTGTGAACAAACATGAATGTTTTCCGATGCTTTGGCAACATAAGATGTAACTTGTCATGCCAATAAAGCGATTTGAATTGAATTGAATTGAATTGAATTGAGAGAATGAATTTCTGCATTTGGTTGAGAAGGAAGAAACATTTAGCTCATAAGCAAAATGAGATCAAGATTTGATGTTACTCAGAGCTGGGTATGCTAAAAGGGTTATCATGGGAAATCTTAGAAAAAGAAAATGGTTCAAATATCCTAGAATCACCATATGTTTCGAATTAAGATTAGTACCAGTATTTCAGTCTGGTGAACAGCTCCCTTTGCTGGGCATATTGGAAGAGAAGAACAAGTAGAGAAAGACCGGAGAGGTCTGAAACTATAGGAGAACCACCACCATGATTCATTGCTACCAAAGGCAAGATGCTTATTATTGACAAGAGAGATCAATGAGGAGTAATGACTTATGTCATTTCCTGGAACAAGATCTGAAACAAAAGACCAGCTTCAACATCGTACTGCTGATATTGGTAAAGGTGACAACTGCATTCAATCTTTTTTTGCTACAGGCACCTTGCAGGAAACATCAGGAAACTTAACAAAAATCAAAAAAGTGCTCGACTTTTATAGCCCCTTATTATGTTGTAGGAACAGAGGTTCCTATCAAAAGACTGAGTTCGACTCAGATAATTAAATTAATGAACTTTAATGAAAACAAACGAGTTTAAACTGGAAACTGCTAGGACACATCAATAACAGGTCTATTCTCCTGGCGGGCTCCACGAGGACTGATCCCCTGATCAGGAGAGTGACGTCATGACGTTCTTCCCGCCGTTGGGGCATCACATGACTAATGGCATGACGTCATCACGTGCTGTAAAGGTAACTGGCACTGTACAGTCAAACAGTGTAATTAAAGGTACAGGCACAGACAGTAACTACATTGCTGTTAAAAGAATTATGTACAACCGCTCTGAGTCCTTTGGTGGCTCCGCCACATGCGCCCCCCCAGAATTGTCTTTAACAGAAAAGGTGAGGTGAGGAGGAGGCCTGATGAGCCTGTCCGATCGACTTCGATACCCTGGTAGAGGAAGTTGACGACTGGTGGCCGTGTTGGCAGACGGTGGCGGCTGAGCAGGCGTGGCGAGCGCAGACAGGTTGTCAGGCGGCTTTGGTTGATCAGGTGCGGCGGCCGCGGGCGGTCGGCCACGTTTGGGTGGTTGAGCGACTACGACAGGGTGATCCAGGTCCAGGTGAGCCGGCTTCAAGCGGTCCACTGAGATGTGATCCGGTTTCCCTCCGACGTCGACCAAAAAGGATTTGTCACCCGGTTCGATGACGCAGAAAGGACCAGTGTAAGGAGGTTTGAGCGGATCCCGGTGAGCGTCGTGTCGGATGAATACATACTCCGCAGTCTTCAGTCCCGGTGGCACGTAAGAGGTCTGCAAACCGTGATTGGACGTAGGGATCGGGGCAAAGCATCTGGCCGCTTCTTGGTGGCGAACGAGTTGCCGGGAGGCGGACCATGGCTCTGTGGGCGAAGGGAGGAAATCTCCTGATACCCGGAGTGGCCGGCCATAGACGAGTTCAGCTGAAGACGATTGTAGATCATCTTTGGGCGCCGTACGGAGACCTAACAGGACCCATGGGAGTCTGTCCACCCATCCTGCACCTTGAAGACTGGCCCGCAGAGAGGCTTTAAGCGACCTGTGGAATCGCTCACAAAGGCCGTTTGCCTGAGGATGATAGGCGGTGGTGCGATGAAGCTTGGTACCGAGCCCCTCAGCCACAGCATTCCAAAGATCCGAGGAAAACTGTGGCCCGCGGTCAGAGGAGATGTCCGCCGGTACTCCGAAACAGGCGACCCAACAGGAGATGAAAGCTCTAGCGACGTCTGCCGACGTGGTGGAAACCAAAGGAATTGCCTCTGGCCACCTAGTGGTGCAGTCCACTATGGTAAGGAGAGGAGTATAACCCCGAGAAGGCGGAAGCGGCCCCATGAGGTCCACATGCACGTGGTCGAAATGACACTCCGGAACAGTGAACGCAGCTACTGGAGCCTTGACATGACGCTGGACTTTGGCCTTCTGGCATACGACGCAGGTATTAGCCCAGTCACGGACATCAATGTGCATCCCCTTCCAGACGAACTTGGCTGACATAAGCCGTTACGAAGCCTTCATCCCAGGGTGCGACAACCCGTGTATGGCATCGAAAATCCTCCGGCGCCATGCGACTGGCACTATGGGACAAGGAACTCCCATGGAAACGTCGCAAAGAAGCGTGACACCTGTGTCCTGGAAGACGACGTCGGTCGCTTGGAAGCTGGAGGGAACGGTTCGATATGATTGGACCTCCAAATCCGAAACCTGATCTTTCGCCATGAGGGCGTAGTCGATCCCCAGGTGCACCGCGTGGACCGTCGCACGGGAGAGGCAATCTGCCACCAGGTTGTCCTTGCCAGACACATGTTGAATGTCCGTAGTAAATTCGGAAATGAACGTCAAGTGACGTTGTTGACGAGCGGACCACGGTTCGGTGGTCTTGGCCATGGCGAACGTAAGGGGTTTGTGGTCGACAAAAGCCGTGAAGGGGCGCCCCTCCAATAAAAATCGGAAATGGCGAATGGCGAGGAAAAGGGCCAGTAGTTCCCTATCAAAGGTGCTGTACTTTTTTTCATTTGTTCACAATTGACGGCTGAAAAACGCCAGCGGTTGCCACGTGCCATTGACCCATTGCTCTTGTACCGCACCGATGCCGTAGTCGGACGAGTCGGTGGTATGGGCGATAGTAGCACCTGGAAGTGGGTGTGCCAGAATGGTTGCATTGGCCAAAGCATTCTTGGGGTCACCGAATGCCTGGATCATTTCAGCTGTCCAGCTGATTGGGTCTTTACCAGACTTGCCCTTGAGGGCCCCGAACAAGGGTTGCATGAGTTGAGCCGCCTTGGGGGCGAAACGGTGGTAGAAGTTGACCATCCCCAGGAACTCCTGCAAGGCCTTAACTGTCGACAGCCGCGGGAAAGAAGTAACCACCTCAACCTTCGTTGCCAAAGGGACGGTGCCGTCCGATGTTATGCGGTGTCCCAGGAAGTCGATTTGTTGCAGGCCGAACTGGCACTTGGCCGGGTTGATGATTAACCCATGTTGGCTGAGGCGCGTAAAGAGGGAACGCAAATGGGAGATGTGCTCCTCCTTGCTGGCACTGGCGATGAGTCTGTCGTCCAGGTAGACGAAAAGGAAATGCAGGTTCCAAAGAACGGAGCCCATTAAACGCTGGAACACCTGTGCTGCGTTCTTTAAGCCAAACGGCATCCGCAGGAACTCAAAGAGGCCAAAAGGGGTGATGACCGCGGTTTTCGGGACGTCTTGTGGGTGCACTGGAACCTGGTGATATCCACGGACGAGATCAACTTTAGAGAAGATAGTATTTCCCGCCAAGTGGGCAGAGAAGCCCTGGATATGCGGGATCGGGTACCGATCCGGAGTGGTGGCGTCGTTGAGGCGTCGGTAGTCACCGCATGGCCGCCAGCCGCCACCTGGTTTCGGCACGGTGTGGAGAGGCGAAGACCAGGGACTGTTCGATCGCCTAATGATGCTGAGCTGCTCCATTGTGGTGAACTCCGCCTTCGCAGCTGCAAGCTTGCCGGGTTCGAGCCTTCTAGCCCACGCATAAACCAGGGAGCCAGTAGTGGTGATGTGATGTTCAACACCATGTTTCGTCGCTGAAGAGGCGAAGGTGGGCCTTGTCAGCTCCGGAAACTCCCCGAGGAGCCGCGTGAAATCATCTGGAGGAGGAAAAGCACAGGCAATGGAACGGGCCACGGAGATACCGTGGAAGCACGGGATCAAGTGGAAGGTGGCCACGTTGATCAGCCGGCGGTGTCGGACATCGACTAGCAGGCTGTTGGCACACAGAAAATCTGCCCCTAGGATAGGCTGTGAGACTGTAGCCATGACAAAATCCCAAAAGAAGCACTGACCGCCGAAACAGACTTCGACCCGCCACTTTCGGAACGTTCGAATAGCTGCACCATTAGCCGCTACGAGGGAAAAACCGAGGTTCCCAGTCTGCGTGTCGAGCTTCGATGCAGGTAGAATGCTACACTGCGCCCCGGTGTCACAAAGGAAATGGCGGCCCGAGAGGGAATCGGTGATATAGAGGAGTTTCCCCGTAGAACCGATGGCCATTGCCACCGTGGAACGCCCATTAGATTTGGTCATCCGTCGCCAGGGACGCCGCCTGCGCCTTCTTGTTTTTTTTTTTGGCCAAAAACTGCAGGGGGAACGGCAGCATCGTGCTTTCGTGCCAAAACGGGTGTGGTAGGAGCACCAGCCCGCTGTAAGAGAAACTGGGACCGCATCTGTGGGGGGTGGGCGCCTCGTGGCCGCACAACACTGCTGGGTAACCGTGAAAATCTTATCGGCTTCGGCCGCAAGCTTGGCGCAGTCGGAGCTGGCCAGGGCAGCCTGAACCTGTTCGGGCAGTTGGTAGAGGAAAAGCTCCCGGAAGATGAAACATTCCGGTTCAGCACCCAAGAGCGTGAGCATTTGGCTCATGAGCTCGGACGGTTTGGAATCCCCGAGGCCGGGCAGTGTGATGAGCCGGCGAGCATGCTCTGACTTTGATAGCCCGAAAACCTGAAGCAACCGCGCCTTAATTGCATCATACTTGCTGTCAGTAGGAGGACTACTGATGAGGCTGATGATCCGGGATGCAGTTGCGCTGTCGAGGGCGGAGACCACGTAATAATAACGGGTCTGATCCGCGTTGATGTTCCAAATGGCGAACTGGGCTTCAGCCTGGATGAACCAGGCGTCTGGTTGTTGCTCCCAGAACTGTGGCAGTTTCAGCGTGACGGCGTTCGTGTCCATGTTGAATCTTCCACGAAAATCGTTCGTAGAAGTCGGGGTCACCAATGTAGGAACGGAGGTTCCTATCAAAAGACTGAGTTCGACTCAGATAATTAAATTAATGAACTTTAATGAAAACAAACGAGTTTAAACTGGAAACTGCTAGGACACATCAATAACAGGTCTATTCTCCTTGCGGGCTCCACGAGGACTGATCCCCTGATCAGGAGAGTGACGTCATCACGTCCTTCCCACCATTGGGGCATCACGTGACTAATGGCATGACGTCATCACGTGCTGCAAAGGTAACTGGCATTGTACAGTCAAACAGTGTAATTAAAGGTACAGGCACAGACAGTAACTACATTGCTGTTAAAGGAATTATGTACAACCGCTCTGAGTCCTTTGGTGGCTCCGCCACAATGTCATCATAAGTTGAATCATCTTGGAGTGTAGTAACCGTTGTTATATAATTCTTCACCAGCAATGTCCCATGACCAGTTGATGTGTTTTCAGTCCTACTGATTGAGGGAGATGTTGGCCTGGATACTGGGAGAACCCCCTGGTCCTCTTCAAGCAGTACCATGTGATCTAGTACCCTGGAAAGTTTAAACATCAAAACAGACACACAATGGGCATAAGTAACACATTGGGAGTCAGAATGTGCAAGCTTAAGCATTTAGAGAGCAAAAAGGGAGATTGTGAAAAACCAGCCTCACCGATGTGGATTATTGTCGATGTTGTAGCGGAATTTTGCAATTTCCTCTTCAGGCAGAAGGGCAATTCAGAAACAAACAGCCGGATCAGTAATGATGGGAGACAACACATGGAGGGCGAGGGGGAATGTTTCCCCATCTGCTGCACAAGAAGTTTGACTTGAAATGTGCAAAGTTAGACAAGGAGGATGACTGTCGATTACCTCACACTGCACGAACAGGGAAACAGTTACAGGAGGCAGTCAAAAATCAGTCAACGACACGTTCACCTGAATAGTTTCACCTGCTAGGTGGAGCTGGAAAATTGCTTCACCATATCAAGCACATGAACAAGTGAAGCAGTCACCTCCCTCCTTCCAGGACACAATACAGGAAACTCTCTTTTAACCGGCAAAATTCAGGAGCAGGTTCAGGTAAGTTTTACTTCATATTAGTGGCAGTTCCTGGATCTGTGGCTGTGTAACTGGGGTTCGTGCACTTGTTGCTAAGCAACAGGGACGCTTGGTCTGTGGCCGGAGTTCCTGCACATGTTGCTAAGCAACAGGGAAGCCTGGATTTGTTGCTGTGTACGGAGCTCTCGTACCTTTGAAACTATACCTCTCTGTAATCCGGACTTTTTGATAAACCGGCACCGCGCCGGTCCCGTCGGTGCCGGATAATAAAGAGTTTCCTGTACAAGCAGATTTGGGTAGAGCTGCAAACTCGACCAACCAGGTCTGCATCATCATGGAGCAACAGTTTTCCGCAATTCGGGGAAGTTAACACCCTGTGAATGAAGTCAGTCCGAATCAAATGAGCACTATTTCCATTAAGTGCTCATTAACAGCCAAAACACCCTTAAAGCTGCCTGTGCATTACCAAGGGCAACTATTAACACAAGCAATGTCGGGAGAAGGGGCAAAAGTGAACAATAATTTTGAGAGATAAAAACAGAAAATGCTGGAAATACTCAGCAGGTCGGGCAGCATCTGTGGAGAGAGAAACAGAGTTAACGTTTCAGGTCGATGACGAGGGGTCATAGAGTTAACGTTTCAGGTCGATGACCTTTCGTCATCGACCTGAAACGTTAACTCTGTTTCTCTCTCCACAGATGCTGCCTGACCTGCTGAGTATTCCCAGCATTTTTCTATTTTTATTTCAGATTTCCAGCATCCGCAGTATTTTGCTTTTGTATTAGTAATTTTGTGAGTTTGTGCTACTGACTAATTCATGGTGTTCCTTTAGCACATGCCTCACTTCCAACACACAGAGAACTATACGGCCAGCATCTGTAACACTGTGATGGAGTTTTCTGCACCTTACGATCCGCGAGACAAAAAAATGATTGTGCAAGACAGAAATAGCTGTTAGCATCGATGAACCGGACTGAAAGATGGACTAACTACGTGTGATGGAGAAAAAGAGAGCTAGCATTTAAGCAAGTGGAGGGGGATAGAGAGAGAGAGACTGAAGAGAGATGTGGGGTAAGATACTTCAGGCCAGATAGATTAGGGTCTGCTGTTCTTTTCTAGATAAGCAGAATGGAAAGGCCAACAATGGCCCCGGTGAAATTGCAACAGTGACAAATACCTAGCAAGTAATCAACCCTCATTATAAAAAAAAGAGTAGAAATAGCTTTTCATTTTTAACCTGTACAAAAACTCGCTTTTGGAAGAGTAGACAAAAGCAAAGCACCAGGCGTGTCATATTCTGGACATGCGCCAGCACGAGAGAGATTGGCAGCTGCACAATTCCACTGACCTGCAGCCGGAGTCAGTTTCCATGACATTCTGTGTCACAGGAGCTGATGCAATTTTCTATCCCTGCATTTGAACCTGTCAGAGACCTGCAAGAACGGGCCAAATTCAGACTGCGGTAGTCTTTCAAAGTAAAATAAGATTGATTTTTGAAGAAAGAGAGAAATCCTCGGGAGGAATGAGAAAGAGAGCAATTCATATTAAAGGAAAAAGAAAAGGAAATTCATTCAGTTATCCCTGGCAACAAATTTTACCGACAGAAATTTGACTCATTAATTCCCTAACTGTTGAAATAGCTCCTCTGAAAAGAAAACCAATCTAATACAAATGTGGCTTATATTTTATTTAAGCCAGCAGAACTCTCACGGTGTTGCTTGAGGATATATACTGGCTTAGAAGGACAGCAGCATTTTGCATAGAATTACATAGAACACGAAAACAGGGCATTCGGTCCAAACAGTCTGTTGGAAAACAGAATTACATGGAAATGACAACATGGAAACAGGCTGATACGTCATCTTAGTTAAATGCTAATCAGTGGATTTTTTTTTAATTTTTATTTTTTTTAAAAGGAACAATAGTCTGCCTCTCTCACCTTAAAGTGAAGGAAATTTCCAGCTGGTTACTGTAATAGCCGTCATATTTTTGGTGCACGCTTCCCTTATTAACAAAACTACAGTGAGTTGAGTAGATGGTAACTCTATGGCCAGCTGTTATAGAAACCAGCCGGAAAGCTACTTCAATGTTAGTCGGGCTGAGGGAGATAGAACCTAGGAACTTAAAACACATACATTAAAATTGGGTTTTTCTCTGAATTGCTCTCTTTCTCTTATTTAACTCTCTCCCTGATTCTGTCCCCTCCTCCTTATGTTCATTAATAGGCATTCTTATTATGAACACAGCTAGCTTTTGCTAGACACTTTATTGAGCACATGTGGACTAGGTACAGTATCTGTAGAGGCATCCATCTTGACTGCTGCCTTGTGGGTAGCCTAGTGCCTCATGGGTAATGTAGTCTTAATATACATACAGCTGGGTAGTGTAGTCTTATATACAGCTCTACACAGCTCTACGGCTCCACCTAGTGTCCACTATAGAATGACATGTTATTGATCACTACATCCCCCTTTCTTTGAGGTTTAACAAAATCAATATCAATCAACTTTCAAGAAAACAATAAAGATAATATCAGTAACACTTTTGTTAGTGCTCTATAAACATAAACATTTTCAAAACAGTCAACACATTTTCAAAGCTTTACATTGTACTCAAAGATCAAGTCTATCAGGCTTTTTTACTTCACGCATGGATCTTCTCAACACGGGTAAGTCTGATGTGTCTTCATGAGATTGTTCTGGCAGTGAATGACAAGATGCAGTTGCGGCATTGTCATCAATCTGGTCTTGAATAGTCTCGTGTTTTTAGGAGGGAACGGCGGTTCCTCCTGAGAATCTGTCCTTCCTCAGTTCTAACAGTGTATGACCTTGGTCCTACTTCCTCAAGAACTATAGCTTTCCTGTTCCATGCATCTGGATCCTCAATCCTGACAACATCATCCCTTGTCAATGGTTTTAGAGTTTTGGATGACTTGTCATAGTATGATTTCTGTTTCAGCTTTAACAGTTGAAGTCTCTGTCTCAGTTCCTCACTTTGCTGTTCTTTTGCACAGCAGGGTAGCATGGTGCGCAACTTGCGACCCATTAGTAGTTCAGCAGGTGAAGAACCACAGTCTAAAGGTGAGGCTCGGTAGCTCAGCAGGGCGAGATAAGGATCAGACTTGCTTTCTGTCGCTTTCTTCAGTAGCTGCTTGAGAACTTGAACACCTTTCTCTGCCTTACCATTTGACTGAGCATGCAAAGGACTGGATGTGATGTGCTGAAAGTCATAATGTGCTGCAAACTGTTGCCACTCCTTACAGTTGAAGCACGGACCATTATCGCTAACGGCAATCCTGGGAATTCCATGTCTGGCGAAGATGGATTTCACATGCATTATGACACTGCTTGCTGTGGTGCTTGAGAGCAGCGCCATCTCAAGATAGTTAGAATAGTAGTCAATCACTATTAGATAGTCTTTACCATTTAAATGAAAAAGGTCCATACCAACCTTTTGCCATGGTGCTGTTGGTATGTCAGCTACTATCATTGGTTCCTTTGCTTGTTTGTTTTGGTGTTTCTGATATGTCTCACATTTGCCTATCATGTTCTCAATGTCCTTATTTATGCCAGGCCAATAAACAGTGTCTCTTGCTCTCCTTTTGCATTTTTCAATTCCGAGGTGTCCCTCATGAATCCTTTTGAGCATGTCTTGACGTAGAGCCTGTGGAATGACTATTCTGTTCTGTTTTAGTAATAGTCCACTTGCGACACTCAATTCTGACCTTATGTGAAAATATTTTGGACAGGAACCTTTTGGCCAACCATGATGAATGTTCTCTATTACTGTTTGTAATACTGTATCTTTTACTGTTTCTTCTGCTATTTGCTTTGATTTTGTGTCTGACACGGGCAGCGCAGCAGTGACCATACTCACATGAACATCCACGTCTTCTTCAGTAGAGCTCACATGACTCATTGTGGGTGCTCGGGATAGTGCATCTGCTAACACTATGTATTTGCCTGGTGTGTAGATCAGTTCAAAGTCATATCTTTGCAGCTTCATCATGAGTCGTTGAATCCTTGGAGACATCTTATTCAGGTTCTTTTTTATGATGGCAACCAGAGGGCTGTGGTCTGTCTCAACTGTGAAGGTGGGAAGTCCATATATGTAGCCATGAAACTTTTCTAGTCCAACTACCAAGCCTAGACATTCCTTTTCAATCTGGGCGTATCGACACTCAGTATCAGTCATAGACCTGGAGGCATAGGCAACAGGCTTCCAATCTTCACCCTCTGCTTATAGCAAGACCGCACCTAGGCCATCTTTTGATGCAACCGTTGACACTTTGATTCTTTTTGTTGGGTCAAAGAAGGTGAGTACAGGTGTGGTTGTCAGCACTGTTTTGAGGTTTATCCACTCTTTCTGTCCATGCGAACTCATTTGTTTTATGTAGCAGGTCTCGCAGACAGGTTGTCTTGGCTGACAAGTTAGGAATGAACTTTCCAATGAAGTTTATCATCCCCATGATGTGTAGCACTCCTTTTTTGTCAGTGGGTCGGGGCATTTTGAGTATGGCGTTTACTTTTCCCATATCTGGCTCTATTCCTTTACCAGATAGATTATCTCCTAGGAAAGTGACTTCCTGGACGCCAAACTGACACTTGGTTTTGCTGAGCTTCAGTCCATTCCGGCGTATGCTCTGTAGCACTTTAGTCAGTCTCTCATTGTGTTCTTTCAGTGTGGAGCCCCAGATGATGATGTCATCAACATAGACCTGAACTCCTTCCAGACCTTCAATGATGTGTTCCATCGCTCTATGAAAGATTTCAGATGCAGATATTATCCCGAAAGGCATTCTGAGGAAACAATACCTGCCAAATGGTGTGTTGAAGGTACAGTATTTGGTGCTCTCTTCATCCAGTTTTAGTTGCCAAAATCCTTGTGAGGCATCGAGCTTTGTAAAGTATCTGGCACCTGACATTTCACTGGTGATTTCTTCTCGCTTGGGAATCTGGTAGTGTTCACGTTTTATGTTTGCATTTAAGTCCTTTGGATCCATGCATATTCTTAGATCATTGTTCTTTTTCTTTACACATACCATGGAGTTAACCCAGTCTGTTGGCTCTTCGACTTTCCTGATGACTCCTAGTGTGGTCATTCTGTCCAGTTCATTCTTGAGCCGGTCACGCAGGGGTGCTGGAACTCTTCGTGGAGCATGTACCACTGGCTGAGCATCCTCCTTTCGCTGGATCTTGTAAGTGAATGGTAGAACTCCAAATCCTTTGAACACATCCTGGAAATTATTCACTACAGAATCCACCGAGTCATCTGGTCTGCTTATGGCACAGTTTATACGGTAGACTCTCTTGACCAGTTCTAAGTCCTCACAAGCTTTGTCACCCAGTAGTGAATCAAGTCTTTCAGCCACAACTGAAAACATGAGATGATGCACTTTGTCTTTGACTGTCACTTTAAGTCTGCATACACCTAAGCTATCTATTTTCTGTCCATTATAGTCCTTCAGTAGTACTGACTTTTTCTGTATTTTGGGCTTTTCTTTCATATTGTTAATGTCACTCATACTGATTAAGTTTGCTTTTGCCCCAGTGTCTAGTTTCAAGGTAACTAATGCTCCATTTACCTGCAGTGGGATCATCCATTTGTCCTCTTTTACTGCATTAACTTTATGTTCAGCATTGTCCATTTCTGAGGGCTGCACATTTTCTGTATCCTTTTCTATATTGTCACATGACACCATTCCTACAAAAAATGTCCTCAATTACATTAACTCGTTGCCCTTTCTTAATTTTTACTTTTGACAAGCATTGTTTGGCAAAGTGATTCTTTCCATTACACTTTGTGCACATTTTTCCAAACGCTGGGCATTGTCTTAACTGGTGTTTGTAACCACAGCGTTTACAATTAAAAATTTCATCCTCCGATTGCTTTTCATTTCTGTTCTGCCCATGTTTCTTCCCCTTGTAGGACACAGCACCAACAGCAACATTATCACTCATTACAATCGCATCATTATTGAGTTCACTGAAAGTCTTCGCGTGCTTTCGAGCTAGCTCGCTGGCTTGGCATATTTTCACAGCATTTTCCAAATTTAGTTCGGTTTCTCTCAACAGACGTTCCCTGACTTTTTTTTATCATGAATACCAAACACAATCTGGTCACGAATCATGGATGCTTTGAGCTCGAGAAATTACATGTCTGTGCTTTCAGTTTCAGATCAGTCACAAAGCTATCAAAAGTCTCATTTTGCTGCTGTGTCCGAGAACGGAAGATGTATCTTTCATAGGTCTCATTCTTTTTGGGAGAGCAATGTGCATCAAATTTTTTTAGCACATCTTCTAATTTTTCTCTGTTCTCCTCTGGATTAAATACAAATGTATTAAATACCTCTATCGCCTGTGGGCCTGCAACCGTAAGCAGCAATGCTATCTTCCTTGTGTCTGGCTTCGTACCGAATCCGATGGCTGCAATGTAGAGTTCGAATTGTTGTTTAAAAGTCTGCCAATTGTAGTCGATATTTCCTGTGAGTTTCAAACGCTCTGGTGGCTTCAAATTCTCCATGTCGCTTTTCACAATTTTCAGCAGATCTTAACCCTCCTGGTACCATCTTATGTTCATTAATAAATAGACATTCTTATTATGAACACAGCTAGCTTTTGCTAGACACTTTATTGAGCACATGTGGACTAGGTACAGTATCTGTAGAGGCATCCATCTTGACTGCTGCCTTGTGGGTAGCCTAGTGCCTCATGGGTAATGTAGTCTTAATATACATACAGCTGGGTAGTGTAGTCTTATATACATACAGCTATATACAGCTCTACACAGCTCTACGGCTCCACCTAGTGTCCACTATAGAATGACATGTTATTGATCATTACACTCCTCTCTCTGTTTCTATCTTTCTCTGTATGTCTTCATTTCTTTCCACCAGACTGATACCTGGGATGGCAGGAATGACGTATGAGGAGAGATTGGGTTGATTAGGCTTATACTCGCTGGAGTTTAGAAGAATGAGAGGGGATCTCATTGAAACTTATAAAATTCTAACAGGACTAGACAGACTAGATGCAGGAAGAATGTTCCCGATGGCGGGGGAGTCCAGAACCAGGGGTCACAGTCTAAAGATAAGGGGTAAGCCATTTAGGACAGAGATGAAGAGGAATTTCTTCACCCAGAGAGTGGTGAACCACAGAAAGCAGTTGAGGTCAACTTATTAAATATATTCAAGAAGGAGTCAGATATATTTCTTAAGGCTAAAGGGATCAAGGGACATGGAGAGAAAGCAGGGACAGGGTACTGAATTTGGATGATCAGCCATGATCTCATTAAATGGCAGAACAGGCTCGAGGGGCTGAATGGCCTACTCCTGCTCCTATCTTCTATGTTTCTATGTCTGGTGATTTGTATCCTTCTCATGCACTTTTTCTCCTTTTCTCTTTGTATGCCTGTCTTTCCCACACACCCACCCTCTCCCTCTCCCCCGTCTTTCGGATGAGACGTTAAACAGAGGCCCCCGTCTGCTCTCAGGTGGACGTAAAAGATAGCCAATATTTATCCCTCAATCAACATCACTAAAACAGATTATCTGCTCGTTATCACGTTGCTGTTTGTGGGAGCTTGCCACTGGACATCCTAAAGCGCTTTACAGCCAATGAAGTATTTTTGAAGTGTAGTCACTGTTATAATGTGGAAAACGTGGCAGCCAATTTGCACACAGCAAACTCCCACAAACAGCAATGTGAAAATGACCAGATAATCTGTTTTTGTTATGTTGGTTAAGGGAGAATTATTGACCCAGGACACCGGGGATAACTCCCCTGCTCTTCTTCAAAATAGTGCCATGGGATCTTTTACGTCCACCTGAGAGGGCAGAGAGCACTGGAGTGTCAACCTAACTTTCTGTGCGCAAGTCCCTGGAGTGGGACTTGAACCCACAACCTTCTGACTCAGAGGCGAGGGTGCTACCCACTGAGCCACAGCTGACACTGATGGACCTAATGGCCTCGTTTGGCCCTGTAAAATGTGTGTTCTGTACCTGTTCAATTCTGATTTGTTGTCGCTTTATGAATTTGGGTTGATCAGCTCCAAGAAATCTTCATGAGAAGCCGAGTTACCAAACGTGCGACACAGAAAGTGTAATGATCTGAGTTTTTAAATATATTAAAAGAACTTGCATTTATAAAGCACCCTTCAGATCTTCAGTACATCCAAAAGCACTTCAAAGCAAAATGAATGACTTCTGAAGTGTAATCGCTGTTGTTGTGAACAAACAGCGGCTGATTTGCACACGTCAATGGGGATTTGGGACCCAGACTTTAGCAGCACTAAGGAGTAACCAGGAAGTACCTGATAATTTTATGTGAAAATTTTTAGTTCAGAAGAGCTTCCTTTCTCTTACCTTCTGCAGCTGAGATTAATGAAAGCCAGCACAGTGGCAGAATCAAATGTTGCTGTAAACAGTAATTGTTTTGGAATATTAAATATAAATGGAAGAAAGCACAGATGGTCTAATCATATCCTGCTTATCTATTCATCTCTGTCTCTCTCTTGAAGTGCAGTCTCTGTCTGAAAACTTTTTTTTTTTTAATTCATTTTTTAGTTCATTTGGAAAAATAAAGAAACGGAGAATCTTATTGCGCCATGAGAATATAATTTTGCACAGAGAAAACCTAAATACATTTACTGTAAACAGTCATTTTAAGTACCTTTCAATAAATCATTTTGAATAGCAAGTCTAAACAAACAGTGGTAGACGTACAATCCCTCTACACCTCCATCCCCCACCAGGATGGCCTGAGGGCTGAACTTGTTCTCACATTGAACAACTTCTCCTTTGACTCCACTCATTTCCTCCAAATCAATGCCTGCCTCTTTGTTCCAGTCCTACTTGGGTCCCCTCCCTCACCTCTTTTTCCGATACATTGATGACTGTATCGGTGCCATTTCCTGCTCTCGCCCTGAACTAGACAATTTCATTCACTTTGCCTCCAATTTCCACCCTTCCCTCACCTTCACATGGTCCATCTCTGACACTTCCCTTCCCTTCCTCAACTTCTCTGTCTCCATCTCTGGGGATAGGTTATTGACAAACATTCACTACAAGCCCACTGACTCCCACAGCTACCTGGACTACACTTCCTCTCACCCCGCCTCCTGTAAGGACTCTATTCCATTCTCCCAGTTTCTCGGTCTCTGCCGCATCTGCTCTGACGATGCCACCTTCCATACCAGTGCTTCTGACATGTTTTCCTTCTTCCTCAACCGAGGATTCCCCTCTACTGTGGTTGACATGGCCCTTGACCGCGTCCGTTCTATCTCCCGCACTTCTGCCCTCACCCCTGCCCCTCCCTCCCGGAACCACAATAGCGTTCCCCTTGTCCTCACCTTTCACCCCACCAGCCTCCACATTCAACGGATCATCCTTCGCCATCTCCAGCGTGATCCCACCACCAAACGCATCTTCCCCTCACCTCCCCTTTCAGCTTTCCGTAGGGACCGCTCCCTCCGTGACACCCTAGTCCACTCCTCTATCACCCCCAGCAAGCGCAGGAGATGCAACATATGCCCTTTTACCACCCCCCTTCCTACTGTCCAGGGCCCCAACACCCCTTCCAGGTGAAACAGCGATTTACTTGTACTTCTTGCAATTTAGTATACTGTATTCGCTGCTCACAATGTGGTCTCCTCTCCATTGGGGAGACCAAACGCAGATTGGGTGACCGCTTTGCGGAACACCTCCGTTCAGTCTGTAAGGGGGACCCCGAGCTTCCGGTCGCCTGTCACTTTAATTCACCGCTCCATTCCCACTCAGACCTCACCGTCCTCGGCCTCTTGCATTGTTCCACGGAAGCTCAGCGGAAGCTCGAGGAACAGCACCTCATCTTTCGATTAGGCACTTTACAGCCCTCTGGACTCAACATAGAGTTCAACAATTTCAGATCATAACCTCAGCCCCTATCATATATATATTTTTTATCCACACTTTTTGTTTGTGCCTTTTGTTCTTCTCCCACATGGCAGCTGTCTTTCATTCTGCCAGCGCAATTCACACTTCATCTAGAGCCATCCTTTGTTTCTTAACCTGTCCCATTACCGTCTCCTTTTGCCTTGAATATCTCTTAATGTCTCTTAACCTCTCCCGCCTTCTATCCTATCACAGACCTTCCCTTTTGTTCTTTCATCCCCTTCCCCCATTTCCCAGCCCCTAAACTTGCTTTAAAATCTGTTCCATTTCCTGCTTTTTTTCCAGTTCTGACGAAAGGTCTTCGACCTGAAACATTAACTCTGTTTCTCTCTCCACGGATGCTGCCTGACCTGCTGAGTTTTTCCAGCGCTTTCTGTTGTTATTTCAGATTTCCAGCATCCGCAGTATTTTGCTATTGTATTGTAGTGGTGTTGATCACACTATTAGTTTGTCTCAGAGACTGTCCCTTTGTATATTGTGAAAAATAAATTGGTTTTTCTGTGAATTTATCGTGAAAAACTTTAGTGCAACTTCTTTTGAAATAATTTGGGTAAAACCAATGAATAAATATTGTTGCAGAATGGCTAAATGAATAAGTGCACTTGGACTGAAAGAATCACACCAATGTAGCTGGGGTATTGTCAATAATGCATATGCTCAGACAATGGCATTTTGGCACTTGCAGACTCAGGTTTAGCTGTTAACTCCCTTCAGCTGACAGGGCAATAGCTCTGGGAATAATATAAATTCCAAGCTCAAGCTTTTGAGAGAGGCTGTGGACTGAATAAAACATAAATGAAGGTGCTCAAAGACACAAAATACAATTTTATAGGTAGGTTTAGTCTTGGATGTTGATAAAAATGGCCCCACAAATTTAGCAGTGGGACCAACACCTGTGCGGATTGGGCCTGTTCTACGCTCATAAATTTTTTTGATAGACAAAAAATATACAGGACCTAGCTGCAGCTAAATAATTCAGATTCACAGAGGTTCCCCATCCGTCCCCTTTACACTTTGGAGCTCAGAGGTGATTGACTCCTTGTTGGCTCAGTAAGTGTCTGGTGTGGTACTGAACCGTATGGGCTGGAAGATCCAGCTTCGATCTCCAACATCTGCTGTGTGAGCTGTGCTGGTATCCCACAATTGGGCTAGTGCCCTTGCACTAGAAGAGAATAAGTCAGCCTGGCTGCTTCATTCTAATCAGGATCTATTAACCCACTGCTGGAAGATGTGCATCTGTAGACTTTGGGTGTAAAATAGGATCAGATTTAACTGGAGTGTCCCCACCTGCCAACACTCACTGTCTGGCCTCACTTGTGAAGAATAGTTACTCAAACAAGGTACCAAGGGCACCAAGGAACCATCGCCCAGCATCATTCTGCACCTTCATCCTACATTCCTATATTACAACAGTGACTCCACTTCAAAAATACTCCATTGGTTGTAAAGCGTTTTGAGACATCCGGTGGTCGTGAAAGGCGCTATATAAATGCAAGTCTTTCTTTTTCATCCGACCCATGAGTTAACCTAATCATAACCTGTGAATCCAGCCACTGGATTGGATCAAGAAACTAGATTCTAAAATCGAAGTAAATCCAAGCAAGTTTATACAACCTTGCCAAAGAGGACTTGCTGAACTTTAACTGCGAGAAAGTTCTACCCACATAAAGACTGCAGAGCTGCCCCGGCGAGTGCGGAGAGGTTTGTCGGGGTGCAGAGGCTACCATGTGGGCTAAGGAGCTCATCCCATTTGTGCAGCCAAGTGATGCTGTTGCCTCTTGATGGCATGAATGCTCTTTCCCTAGCTACTGGGGAAGCTATGGTGACCAACAGTCACAAACAACGTTCCCTGTAAGGTGCGCTTTGTTCCGCGCGGCCTGTTCCTTTTAATGCGTGGTCCTTTTAAATTTCTGCACATGTGTGGTATTTACAATGTAAAAGCCGGTGGGTGGCCTGCGCAGGAGTTTTTAAGATTACTGCGTGGCCGGACGCGCGCCAGCCTCCAACAGACCTACGGAAAGAACACTGGTGATCACGTCATAGATCGGAAACTGCAGTGAATTTAAAATAGCTCAAATTTAAAATTCTCATCTTTGTTTTGTCAAATCCGTCCATGGCCTCACCCCTCCCCATCTCTGTAACCTCCTGCAGCCTTACAACCCTCCGGGATCTCTGCGCTCTTCCAATTCTGGCCTCTTGCACCATCCCCGATTTTCATCGCTGCACCACTGGCGCTGCGGCTGTGCCTTCAGCTGCTTAGGCCCTAAGCTCTGGAATTCTCTCCCTAAACTTCTCCACCTCTCTTCCTTTACGACTCTCCTTAAAACCTACCTCTTTGACCAAGCTTTTGGTCACCTGTCCTGTCCTAATACGTCCTTATGTGGTTTGGTATCGAATTTTGGGAAGGAAGGAAGGAAGAAGGAAGGAAGGAAGGAAGGAAGGGAGGGAGGGAGGGAAGGAAGGAAGGAAGGAAGGAAGGAAGGAAGGAAGGAAGGGAGGGAAGGAGGGAGGGAAGGAGGGAGGGAAGGAGGGAGGGAAGGAGGGAGGGAGGGAGGGAAGGAGGGAGGGAAGGAAGGAAGGAAGGAAGGAAGGAAGGAAGGAAGGAAGGAAGGAAGGAAGGAAGAAGGGAGGGAGGGAAGGAGGGAGGGAAGGAGGGAGGGAAGGAGGGAGGGAAGGAGGGAGGGAAGGAGGGAGGGAAGGAAGGAAGGAAGGAAGGAGGGAGGGAGGGAAGGAAGGAGGGAGGGAAGGAAGGAGGGAGGGAAGGAAGGAGGGAGGGAAGGAAGAAGGGAGGGAAGGAAGAAGGGAGGGAAGGAAGAAGGGAGGGAAGGAAGAAGGGAGGGAAGGAAGAAGGGAGGGAAGGAAGAAGGGAGGGAAGGAAGAAGGGAGGGAAGGAAGAAGGGAGGGAAGGAAGGAAGAAGGGAGGGAAGGAAGGAAGGGAGGGAGGGAGGGAGGGAAGGAAGGAAGGAAGGAAGCGAAGGAAGGAAGAAGGGAGGGAAGGAAGAAGGGAGGGAAGGAAGAAGGGAGGGAAGGAAGAAGGGAGGGAAGAAGGGAGGGAAGGAAGGAAGGGAGGGAGGGAAGGAAGGAAGAAGGGAGGGAAGGAAGAAGGGAGGGAAGGAAGAAGGGAGGGAAGGAAGAAGGGAGGGAAGGAAGAAGGGAGGGAAGGAAGAAGGGAGGGAAGGAAGGAAGGAAGGAAGGGAGGGAGGGAAGGAAGGAAGAAGGGAGGGAAGGAAGGAAGAAGGGAGGGAAGGAAGAAGGGAGGGAAGGAAGAAGGGATGGAAGGAAGAAGGGATGGAAGGAAGAAGGGATGGAAGGAAGAAGGGATGGAAGGAAGAAGGGAGGGAAGAAGGGAGGGAAGGAAGGAAGGAAGGAAGGGAGGGAGGGAGGGAAGGAAGGAAGGAAGGAAGCGAAGGAAGGAAGAAGGGAGGGAAGGAAGGAAGAAGGGAGGGAAGGAAGGAGGGAGGGAAGGAGGGAGGGAAGAAGGGAGGGAAGAAGGGAGGGAAGAAGGGAGGGAAGAAGGGAGGGAAGAAGGGAGGGAAGAAGGGAGGGAAGAAGGGAGGAAGGAAGGAAGGAAGGAAGGGAGGGAGGGAGGGAAGGAAGGAAGGAAGGAAGCGAAGGAAGGAAGAAGGGAGGGAAGGAAGGAAGAAGGGAGGGAAGGAAGGAGGGAGGGAAGGAGGGAGGGAAGGAGGGAGGGAAGAAGGGAGGGAAGAAGGGAGGGAAGAAGGGAGGAAGGAAGGAAGGAAGGAAGGGAGGGAGGGAGGGAAGGAAGGAAGGAAGGAAGCGAAGGAAGGAAGAAGGGAGGGAAGGAAGGAAGAAGGGAGGGAGGGAAGGAGGGAGGGAAGAAGGGAGGGAAGAAGGGAGGGAAGAAGGGAGGGAAGAAGGGAGGGAAGAAGGGAGGGAAGAAGGGAGGGAAGGAGGGAGGGAAGGAGGGAGGGAAGGAGGGAGGGAAGGAGGGAGGGAAGGAGGGAGGGAAGGAGGGAAGGACGGAGGGAAGGAAAGGGAGAGAAGGAAGGAAAGAAAGGAGGGAAGAAAGGGAGGAGGGAAGAAAGGGAGGAGGGAAGAAAGGGAGGAGGGAAGAAAGGGAGGAGGGAAGAAAGGGAGGAGGGAAGGAAAGTCTTGCATTTATATAGCGCCTTTCGTGACCTCAGGACATCTAAGTGTTTTACAGCCAATGAAGTACTTTTGAAGTGTCGTCACTGTTGTAATGTAGGGAACGCGACAGCCAATTTGCGCACAGCAAGCTCCCACAAACAGCAATGTGATAATGACCAGATAATCTTTTTTTTTTTTTTTTTTTTAAAAAGAGATGTTGATTGGGGGATAAATGTTGGCCAGGATACTGGGGATAACTCCCCTACTCTTCATCAAGATAGTCCATGGGATCTTTTACGTCCACCTGAGAGAGCAGACAGGGCCTCGGTTTAACGTCTCATCCGAAAGACGGCACCTCAGACAGTGCAGCACTCCCTCAGTATTGCACTGCAGGATCAGCCAAGTCTCTGGAGCGAGACGTGAACCCACAACCAGACTCAGAGGCGAGAGTGCTACCCACTGAGCCACTGGCTGATTCTACGTTAAAGGTGCTATATAAATTCAAGTTGTTGATGTTGAATAAATGTCATGGGTCTCTGCCTCAGGATTGGGACACTAAAGCGCAAGTGCCTAAAGGTAGCCAGTATTGGTGTTCTAATTATTTCCTGCTGTAGAATCATCACCATTGCCAGCTCTATGAAGCAAATTTCAAATACCCCAATGCACGTTAGCCCTGCAGAATGCTGCAGAGGAAATTGATAACCTGTGCTAAATGACATTCAAGAAGAGGTTTTGCAAAATATCTCAATAGGATTTGGGAGCTATTTGCATACCGGTCTCAATGTCCCAGACGTAAACTGCTCCATCATCGCATCCTACCACAAGGAGGTCTTCTGCTGGGCGCCATTTTATTATCTTCACAGGGGAGAGATGTTTCCTTGCATGCATCAGGCATGTTCGACATTGAAGACTCAACAATGCTACAGAGTTATCATTTGCTAAACAGCAAATACTCTGGTGTGTCTCTGGCTAATGGAAGAAAATGAGTGACGTGTTTAGTTCTTCACTGAATGCATGTCAAAAAGAGTCAAACATTCCTATCTTACATCTGGGGGGTGTAAAGGAGCATTATATTGTACATTATTTGGGCCCAGAACATGAGAGTTGCCACCTTTTGACGGGTGCAAACCTGAACAAGCAGTCGCAGAGGTGAGGTCCTAGCTTCAGTTCACACGTTATCTCCATCAGCAATGAAAATCCACAGAAACCCTTAATAAACACCTCCTCCAGGGCCGACAACACACACGTTTTTGTAAAAAACCTCTGCGGTTTTCTCCCTCGCTCAAGATGTTGCCCCCTTGGTTAGGTGTGGTTCCAAGGACAGCAGTAATCCTCCAATACCTTGCGCCCAAGTGACCGAATCTTCATGCGAGTCCTGACAGTACATGCTGTAGGCTTCTCACCATCACAACGGAGTCCGATCCTGTCCAACGACACACACATCCAGCAAGGGCAGCTGGATAACAACTAGAAGCAGGGACCCTGCTGCTTTTCCTTTCCCCGCCCCAGATGTGGTGCTGCCAATTATAGCTCCCCTGTCATGCCGTGACTGAAATCATGTACAGAAAATGAAATAGCGGCTTCCTTATGTCATAATAAAAATGAATCTGTAATTGCCACAGCTTGCTAATGTAGAGAGGGGGAAGATAGGGAAATGATTATGGCTCTCGCAAACATGAAGGTGGGCCCTGTGCAGAATCCTGCTCTGGGACACAGAGCTTCAGCTATGTTAGGCACTGTGCCAGCAAATATGTTGATGTGCTTTTCAACGAGTATATCTAGCTAAGAAATGATTGTAAACACACCATTACTGCACACATTACGTCCATTTAGAACCTATTAAAATGTTAAATACAGTAATAAAAATGTTTAGTACATAACATTTTTATATCAACATCAATATCATGATTTTATCATCACTAAATCAATGGTTTATTATTGTCCCAATATGTCATAATGCAGGCAAGTCCTCAGTGCATGAACATTTATTTACTTTCGCTTCATCAGTACTTACACTGCAGTCTTCTGGGCATACTGACAGGTTCAGAACTGGGCCTGCATGCAGCACGAATTTGTGCAGAACCTCTCCTTTGAACATATTCCACCAGATCACACTTGAATCCTCGTCTCCGGAGACCAACCAGCTGGGGTCAAAGGTTGCAGATTTATTGCAGGGGTGGAGGAGACAGGTGACTCTACCACAGTGGCCCACCAGAATCCTGTGGGGTAACCAGGCTGAAAGAACAAATTTCTTTTAATCTTATAATTGGTTTTTCAACATTTGAAACAAAGCTCTTTCTGTACCATAGCAGACAGACACTACGCAGACATCTCACCTGAGCACTACAGGTCAAAATCTTAAAAATGAAGGGGAGGGAAAGATCACCTTGTTTTTTTTAACGAGGTGAAATCTAAGTGGCATTACTATATTCACAATTTCTGAGGGAATTTTTTCAGTAATGTTACTATAGGTTGCAAGCTACAAATAACATCCAAGTATCCACTTTATAGCTCCCTCCAGCAACAAACATGTGCAGGCTGCAAACATAAATCCCTTTGTTCTTGACAACAGGAAGAAAATTCATTTAACAGATCCCATGGCACACGCAAGGGTAAAAAAAAAATCACTGTTAGCATTGTTAAATTAGGTTAACACCTTGTGCCCCCCAATTGTGTTTTTTATTCATTCTTGGGATATAGGCATCGCTGGTAAGGCCAGCATTTTATGCCCATCTCTACTTGCCCTTGAGAAGGTGGTGATGGACCTTCTTGAACTGATACAGTCAATGTGGTGAAGGTACTCCCACAATGTCGTTAGGTAGGCAGTTTCAGAATTCTGACCCAGCGACAATGAAGGAATGGCTATGTATGTCCAAGACGGGATGGTCTGTGACTTGGAGGGAAACTTGGAGTGAGGGGGAGGTTCCTAGAGAGCAAATAATAAAAATGACAACAGAGAAGGTCATAGACTTAGGTAGCAGTGGGGAAATTAAAAACCAGAGTGCGTCAGGAAGGGGCAGAAGGTATGGAGTAAAAGGTAAAGTAATAAAAAGGGCAAAAGCAGGAACTAAGTGTCACAAAACATATTTGAAAGTTCTCTATCTGAATGCACGTAGCATTCGTAACAAAATAGACGAGTTAATGGCACAAATAACTACATATGGGTATGATCTTGTGGCCATTACAGAAACATGGCTGCAGGGTGACAATGCCTGGGAATTAAACATACCAGGTTATTTAACGATCAGGAAGGACAGACAGGAAGGAAGGGGAGGTGGGGTGGCTATGTTAATAAAGGAAGGAATCACTGTAATACAGAGAAATGATATTGGGTCAAAAGATCAGGATAATGAAACAGTTTGGGTGGAGGTAAGGAATAATAAGGGGAAAAAAACACTAGTGGGCGTAGTCTATAGGCCTCCGAACAGTTGCAACTCTGTTGGACGGAGTATCAATCAGGAAATAGTTGAGGCTTGTAATAAGGGAGCATCTATAATTTTGGGGGATTTTAACTATCATATTAATTGGACAAATCAAATTGGGCAGGGCTGTCTTGAGGATGAGTTCATTGAGTGTATTAGGGATGGGTTTCTTGAGCAGTATGTAACTGAACCGACCAGGGGGCAAGCAACCTTAGATCTGGTCCTGTGTAACGAGACAGGATTAATTAAAAATGTCCTAGTAAAGGATCCCCTTGGAATGAGTGACCATAACATGGTTGAATTCCATATTCAATTAGAGGGTGAGAAGGTTGGATCTCAAACAAGTGTGCTAAGCTTGAATAAAGGAGACTATGAAGGTATGAGAGCAGAATTGAGTAGAGTGGATTGGGAAAATAGATTAAAGGGTAAGACGATACATGATCAGTGGTGTACATTTAAGGAGTTATTTTACAACTTCCAAAAAAAGTATATTCCACTGAGAAGAAAAGGGTGTAAAAGAAAAGACAGCCATCCATGGCTAAGTAAAGAAATTAAGGATAGTATTCGACTAAAAACAAGGGCATATAAGGTAGCCAAATCTAGTGGGAGGATCGAGGATTGGGGAAACTTTAAAAGACAGCAAAAAATAACAAAAAGATTGATTAAGAAAGGGAAGATAGATTATGAAAGTAAATTAGCAAAAAATATAAAAACAGATAGTAAGAGTTTTTATAGTTATATAAAAAGAAAAAGGGTGGCTAAAGTAAATGTTGGTCCCTTAGAGGATGAGACCGGGAAATTAATGGTGGGAAATATGGAGATGGCAAAAACACTGAATGAATATTTTGTATCAGTCTTTACAGTAGAAGACACGAAAAATATCCCAACACTGGACAAACAGGGGGCTATAGGGGGGGGGGAGGAGCTAGACACGATCAAAATCACTAAGGAAGTGGTACTCGGTAAAATAATGGGACTCAAGGTGGATAAATCACCTGGACCTGATGGCTTACATCCTAGGGTCTTGAGGGAAGTGGCGGTAGGGATTGTGGATGCATTGGTAATAATTTTCCAAAACTCCCTGGACTCGGCAAAGGTCCCGGCAGACTGGAAAACTGCTAATGTAACGCCCTTATTTAAAAAGGGCAGTAGACAGAAGGCTGGAAACTATAGACCGGTTAGCCTAACATCTGTGGTAGGTAAAATATTGGAGTCCATTATTAAGTAGTCAGTAACAGGACATTTGGATAATCATAATTTAATAGGACAACGTCAGCATGGTTTTATGAAGGGGAAGTCATGTTTGACAAATTTGCTGGAGTTCTTTGAGGAAGTAACATATAGGGTGGATAAAGGGGAACCAGTGGCCGTAGTGTATTTAGACTTCCAAAAGGCATTTGACAAGGTGCCACACAAAAGATTGTTACTTAAGATAAAAAATCACGGGATTGGGGGTAATATTCTGGCATGGATAGAGGGTTGGCTATCTAACAGAAGGCAGAGAGTTGGGATAAATGGTTCATTCTCGGACTGGCAATCAGTAACTAGTGGTGTTCCACAGGGGTCAGTGCTGGGTCCCCAACTCTTTACAATCTATATTAACGATTTGGAGGAGGGGACCGAGTGTAACATATCAAAGTTTGCAGATGATACTAAGATGGGAGGGAAAGTAGTGAGTGAGGAGGAAATAAAAAACCTGCAAGGGGACATAGACAGGCTAAGTAAGTGGGCAGAGATTTGGCAGATGGAATACAATACTGGAAAGTGTGAGGTTATGCACTTTGGCAGGAAAAATCGTAGAGCAAGTTATTATCTTAATGGCAAGAAACTGGAAAGTACTGAAGTACAAAGGGATCTGGGGGTCCTGGTGCACGAAACTCAAAAGGTTAGTATGCAGGTGCAGCAAGTGATTAAGAAGGCCAATGGAATGTTGACTTTCATTGCTAGGGGGATAGAATATAAAAATAGGGAGGTATTGCTTCAGTTGTACAAGGTATTGGTGAGACCGCACCTGGAATACTGCATACAGTTTTGGTGTCCATACTTAAGAAAAGACATACTTGCTCTCGAGTCAGTACAAAGAAGGTTCACTCGGTTAATCCCGGGGATGAGGGGATGGACATATGAGGAGAGGTTGAGTAGATTGGGACTCTACTCATTGGAGTTCAGAAGAATGAAAGGCGATCTTATTGAAACATATAAGATTGTGAAGGGGTTGGATCGGGTGGATGCGGGGAGGATGTTCCCGATGATGGGTGAAATTAGAACTAGGGGGCATAGTCTTAGAATAAGGGGCTGCTCTTTCAAAACTGAGATGAGGAGGAACTACTTCACTCAGAGGGTGGTAGGTCCATGGAATATGCTGCCCCAAAAAGCTGTAGAAGCTACATCATTACATAAATTTAAAACAGAAATAGACAGTTTCCTAGAAGTGAAGGGAATTAAGGGTTACGGGGAGCGGGCAGGAATTTGGACATGAGTCTAGGTTCGGATCGGACATGGCCCTGTGGGTAGCGGAGCGGGCCCAGGGGCCGTGTAGCCTGATCCTGCTCCTATTTCGTGTGTCTAATTCTGTTAGATTCAGGAGATGGTTCTGTGATAGTAGATTGGCGGTTAGGATCAGATCAGCCATGATCTTATTGAATGGCGGAGCAGGCTCGAGGGGCCGATTGGCCTACTCCTGCTCCTATTTCTTATGTTCTTATGATGGTGTTCCTATATATCTGCTGCCTTTGTCCTTCTAGGAGGTGGAGCTGATTTGGGGATCCACTTACTGCAGAATATCAAGCCTCTGACCTGGTCTAGTAAACACGGCATTTATGTGGCTGGTCCAGTTGAGTTTCAAGTCAATAGTGACCCCCCAGGATATTGACGGTGGGGGACCCGGCAATGGGAATGCCATTGAATGTCAAGGGGTGGTGGTTAGGCTTGTTCTGGCCACTTATCAGCCCAAACCTGGATTTTGTTCATTCCGAATGGAGCTGAATACTGTGCAATCATCAGCGGACAACCCCACTTCTGACTTTATGATGGAGGGAAGGTCATTGATAAAGCAGCTGAAGATAGTTGCATCAAAGACACTGCCTTGAGAAACTCCTGCAGAGATGTCCTGAGGCTGAGGTGGCCTCTGATAACCACAACCATGACGATCTTCGTTTTTGCCAGTAATATAACTCCAGCCACTGGAGAATTTTCCCATTGATCCCCTTTTACTTCAGTTTTACGAGGGCTTCTTGGTCCCACACTCGGTCGAATGCTGCCTTGATGTCAAGGGCAGTCACTTTCACCTCACCTCTGGAATTCAGCTTGAATCCATGTTTGAACCACGGCTGAAATGAGTGATCCCTATGCCCGATGAAGCTACTGACATTCTGGCCCATCTAAAACCTAGCTCACAGACTGAAACCCTTTTCACACTATCCAAAACCACCCAGAGAGTTACATGTTTCAATGGTATCCCCCAGCCAAACTACTGCAGCAGCAATGTCGATGTCATCTCCAGTTTCCACATGGCCCTCCTCCATGTCTGACTCCCTTTTCTCCTCAGAGAAATTTGCAATTTTCCACCTCTCCTTTAAAGCCTTAGTCATCTACTAACCTTGTCAAGAAACTTGCATGAGTGAATCAGAAAGAATATATCTGCCCATCAGGCAATCATGTTGAAGACATTTAAACTAAGGTTTAAAATATGATTGAAACAAAAAAATACAGAAGTGACAAGGGAATGATTAAACATAAGTGATACAGCAATTTCAAATGCCGAAAATGCTATTGCATCACTGGCCCAGATTTTGCGGTCAATGGCGAAGGAGCAGCGCTCGCCATTCACCTCGGAAACAGCTGCCCAAAAAGTTTTTGCGGGCTTTAGAGTGCAGACCTCCTCTTTTCCAGCATCAGTTTGAATTTGGCGCCCTCTACAGGGGATCTGTGGCATCTGTGAGCAGGTTAAGCAGCAGGGAGGCTGCACAACCAATCAGATTGAAGAATCCTCACAGGCAGCAAAGCAGGAAGTAAAAAACAGGAAATATAAATTACATTTAAATCATTGTACAGACAGCAAGATAAAGATTGGAACATACACTGGGATTAAGGGAGAAATTAAATAGAAAAACATAAAAACTTAATATATATTTAAATTTCTTTAAAAAATCTGCAAGATTAATTTTCTTCTAAGGGAATGAGACACCACACTTGTAAAATTAATTTTTCAGGGCCAGAGAGGTTGTTCAGCAGTAATTATGACTTACAACACCATTAAAAACTCAGTTACTCCTGATTTCAGAACCGGAGTCATAAATTAAAATGTTTTATCAAAAGATCCTGCTTAAATACACTTAAGTATTGCTACATCAATGTTTCAGCAAGGAGGAAAGATGCAAATAAGAACAGAATAAACTGAAGTGCTATATAATTCTTTCACTATACAGATGAACTGTTAAGAGCAGCTCCCCATTTTAAATGAAAAGATTTAAGTGACGGCGTTCCCCTGCCTCACTCAGGTCGAGAAAGAGATATCACTATTTATTTATTTACAGTGAACTGATGAAAACATACATTATCTTTGAGGATATTTCTTAGACTTCATTCCAAATTCTTTCACTGGAGATGTACATCACCCCAGGGTTCCCAACCCTCCCGGGATGACTGAGAGTTTCCCAGAATCAGGGGTTCCTCCCCCACCGAGCACTGCCTCCAGTAGCCCGGGAACTCAATGTTTTAAGTTTCTTGCTCACCCATGCTCCCCACCCAATCCCTCCCCCACCCCCGACACTCTGTGACATCACCGGCTGGTGTTAGAGAAGCCTCCGGCTCGGAGTAATTGGTGAGGGGGCTGGGGAGTCAGGAATCGGGGTTGTCGGCATTTGGAGAGTCTCGGCAATCAAGGCGGGGGCTCTGAAATGGGAGCAATTCCTAAAATGGGAGGGTCTTTGAAATGGGGGGGGGGATTTCTCGGTTTCCTCGCTCCCCACCCTCGGTATCCCCTCTTTCCCGCTCATGGTGGCCTCTTGGTTCTTGGAACTTGTTGGACAACAGCTGCTGGCGCGAAACCACGAGCAAAAATACTCAACTCCAGGGAAGCCAACCTCTATACAGTAAATGCAGTAAGAGTCATGTGATCGGATGTCATGTGATCAGGTGTCATGTGGTCAGGTGCACGTGGTCAGAATATCACGTCGTCAAACCTCCAGGAATGCCTCCAACTCTACATTCCCCGCCACTCACATCAAAGTAACCTCTGACTCACGTTAATACAGGAGATCTGCTACATATATAACAATACAAAGGCATTGCATGGTATATTGCTCCTGAAGTTATAAAATTGTGTGTCCTCCAAGTCTTGTCTTGTCTTGTGCTTAGCACACACCATTATACTGCAGATGTCGCAATGTGTTACAGATGTAAAACAATCTTAAAAGGGAAAGAAAATCAGACACTTCATCCTGGAGCCTGGAATTTACAAGAAATTGACCTGAGGAGTTTCTAAATGACAGTATCCTGGATTCCTATGGGGAGCAATTAATCAGCAACCTTAAAGGGATAGGCCGGGTTAGCATTAAACATCATAACTGTGCTCCTGACCTCAGACTACCCATTAACAATGCCACAGGATATCTGTTAGTTATAGAAAATACATGAATTTACACCTGCATTAAATAGCACACACAGGAATTTGACACAAATGTGTTAACCAGCGTGCTAAAAATACCACACCTGAGAAATTTCAACCTGTAAGGGTTTTACTCCTGACTGGCAGTACAGATTGGCGATGAAGAGCCTATGATGCAGGTTTACAGGTTGTAAACTGTCCTAGGCCCAACCATCTTCAGCTGCTTCATCAATGACCTGCCCTCCATCATAAGGTCAGAAGTGGGGATATATGCTGATGGCTGCATAGTGTTCAGTGCCATTCGCAACTCCTCAGATAATGAAGCAGTCCATGCCCGCATGCAGCAATACCTGGACAACATTCAGGCTTGGGCTGGTAAGTGGCAGGTAACATTCATGCCATACAAGTGCCAGGCAATTACTATTTCCAACAAGCGAGCATCTAACCACTGCCCCTTGACATTCAACGGCATTACCATCGCCGAATCCCCCATCATCAACATCCTGGGGGTCACCTCCTGACTCCCAAAGCCTTTCCACCATCTACAAGGCACAAAACAGGAGTGTGATGGAATACTCTCCACTTGCCTAGATGAGTGCAGCTCCAACAACACTCAAGAGGCTCAACACCATCCAAGGCAAAGCAGCCCGCTTGATTGGCACCCCATCCAGCACCCTAAACATTCACTCCCTTCACCACCGGCGCACCGTGGCTGCAGTGTGTACCATCTACAAGATGCACTACAGCAACTTGCCAAGGCTTCTTCAGCAGCACCTCCCAAACCCACGACCTCTACCACCTAGAAGGACAAGGGCAGCAGGCGCATGGGAACACCACCACCTCCAAGTTCCCCTCCAAGTCAGATACCATCCTGAATTGGAATTATATCGTTGTTCCTTCATCGTCGCTGGGTCAAAATCCTGGCACTCCCTCCCGAACAGCACTGTGGGAGTACCTTCACCACACGGACTGCAGCGGTTCAAGGCGGCAGCTCACCACCACCTTCTCAAGGGCAACTAGGGATGGGCAATAAATGCTGGCCTTGCCAGAGACACCCACATCCCATGAACGAATAAAAAAAAAGTACAGTAGGATGAGCTGGTGGAGATCAATGGAGCTGATTAGTTAACTGAAAGATTTAAAGTAAACCATGCCATTACTTCCACGTCTGCACACAGAATAGTGTTCTTCAAATCATCGCTTATTAATATCAATTTTGTTATCAAGTGAAATGTGTCCTGCTACATAACTCAATATTAAGTAATCTACTTCAGAACAATTTACAGCAACAAAGTATATTTAGCTTTGGTGAGATCCAAGGTAATTGATGCCATTATCAATGTTCTGAAGTTAGAAATTGGTTATGCTCTCCCAGGAAGTCGATAGAAGCCTCTGTTTGATCTTTAAAACTTTTAGCTTATTAAAGTATGTGATAAATTTTGAGAGCGAGTTACAAATGAACACAGATCAAATTTAGAAAGTACATTTCAAAATTCTTCACTGTTCACCTCAGAATAAACAGCATGCTCTGAATCGCCAACTGCACGTCACGTTTTCCCTTCATTACTTATTAAAAACATAAATTATTTCCTCAGCAGAGTATATATCTAAAAGTAAATCAGGTCAGCTATCTTAACCGTAATAAAACTGACACAATTACATCCAAGCATCAATTATAATCTACATAGAGGGGTTGAAATTCCTCTCTTGGCTATATTTTAACAACTGATTAACGCATTCAGGTCGAATTCATGTTTGTGGGATTTAATCATCAAAACCCCTTAGCTAACAAAACGTTAACCAATAGACACAGGAAATTTGACCTGAATGCATTAACCGGCATAATAAAAATAGCACTCGGAGGAATTTCACCTGCTGAGTATACAAAAGATAGGTATGCGTTTTAAGATTTCCTTTCAATGTACAAATAATGATGATAATTTAAGTTTCAGTGTTTGCTACCTCTAATGGAAAATAAAACTGGAGCTAATCTGTTTATCTGAGAGTTAGTTCCCCCAACAGACAGAATGATAATTTTTGAGTAGTTCTGAGCAATAACTAATGACACTCCCTAGTGACGATTGCAAAACGAGGCTGACATTTTCTAATATTATTAGATCGGTCACGTTACACCTACTGCTGATTAAACTCTACTCTGTAAATCTCCATTGGATAGCCTCTATTTTCTTGCTTCAGTTATTGATCTTACTATTAATGTCTAGTTTGTATCGCTTTCCTAGCAAAACAAGCAATGTCACAGTTAACTATACAGAAGATGTTGGAGTCAAATATAGAGGGGAAGCCCCATTGCCTGCACTCCTATCACCTGCCTTTCTGAGTAACTGTCAGGGGTGTCACAGGACACAGCCTTGTGCGAGACAATGCCTCGTCAGACAAACCCTTTTGTTTTGTATTTCTATGTAAATAAAACTACATAAAGTTTATTTTGTTATTTATGTATATGCCGTTTTTACCCATGGCCAGGACATTGCTGCCCTATTGCAATTAAATGCCAATTTCCATTATCCACCAGAGATGGAGGGACGTGGGGCGAAGGGATGGGGGGTGAGGAGGGAGGTGCGGGGAAATAATCAAGGTTCCAGGTATTAAACTTGCAGCTACAAGGGTCTTAAAACCAAATGCAGTCGACTTTCAGCCAAAACAATAGGTAGGATAAATGGATACATTACCTGGGAAATTTGGATTTTTGGACAACCCAAAAATAGTTTAAAATCTGAAATATATGGAACAAAACAGGTACCTTTTAACAAAGAATGTTCCACCAGAAGTTGAGCTCGAGCAGCATGCAAACCGAGGGTAATTATAATCCGGCCGTTTTCACATCCACAAACCAGTTTATCGAGATTAGGAATATAGACACTGGCAGTGATCAAACCAGTCTGGATTCCATTGGGGAGTACACCAAGCTGGTCTGTTATTTCTTCCGTCATGGTCTTGTGCTGTTCAAATGCTCCTTGAAGACTCAACGTTGCAGCTATCTGAATCTCTGAAAGTAGTATACAAGATAGGTGCAGATAAAGGACCGTCAGTCCACCTGATCTCCAGAGTACCAACTCTTCCCAATATAGGTTTTAGCTGTTTCTTAAATAAATCCAACATATGCAAGTTGCAACCATAAATAACAACAACAACAACTTGTATTTAATGTAGTAAAACGTCCCAAGGTGCTGCACAGGAGTATTAAGATAAAAAATTTGACACCGAGCCACATAAGGATAAGTTAGGGCAGTTGACCAAAAGCTTGGTCAAAGAGGTAGGTTTTAAGGAGCATCTTAAAGGAGGAAAGAGAGGTAGCGAGGCGGAGAGGTTTAGGCAGGGAATTCCAGAGCTTAGGGCCTAGGCAACAGAAGGCACGGCCACCAAAGGTTGAGCGATTATAATCAGGGATCCTCAAGAGGGCAGAATTAGAGGAGCGCAGATATCTCGGGGGGTTGTGGGGCTGGAGGAGATTACAGAGATAGGGAGGGGCGAGGCCATGGAGGGATTTGAAAACAAGGATGAGAATTTTGAAATCGAGGCGCTGCTGTGCAGTTAGCTGCCTTCAGCCAAAACAAGTCTCAACATTATACAGAATCATCCATCAGCATGCATAACTACAGAGAAAGAGCACCTAATTACCAAAAAAGTGAATACACTTTTACAGTTCTTGTTCAGAGGGAGGTGTTACATTTATTAATGGATCTAACGTGTCTCTGGTTAGAATTTTTGTCGAAAAAAGGAAAAGACTTGCATTTATATAGCGCCTTTCATGACCACCGGACATCTCAAAGCACTTTACAGCCAATGAAGTACTTTTGAAGTGTAGTCACTGTTGTAATGTAGAAAACGCGGCAGCCAATTTGCGCACAGCAAGCTCCCACAAACAGCAACGTGATAATGACCAGATAATCTGTTTTTTAGTGATGCTGATTGAGGGATAAATATTGGCCAGGACACCAGGGATAACTCCCCTGCTCTTCTTCGAAATAGTGCCACGGGATCTTTATGTCCACCTGAGTGAGCAGACGGAGCCTCGGTTTGATGTTTCATCTGAAAGACGGCACCTCCAACAGTGCAGCACTCCCTCAGCACTGCACTGGAGTGTCAGCCTGGATTTTTCTGCTCAAGTCTCTGGAATGGGACTTGGACCCACGACCTTCTGACTCAGAGGCGAGAGTGCTAGCCACGGCTGACACTGTGGAAAAGTGAAATTAAAAATGGTAAAAGAAAATCAATTCGAGAATCAGGTTCTGGTAAAATTCTTTCTTACCTTGAGGGGAACCATCGCGCTTGGCCATCGGAACATCAGGAATGTGCCACATGGATATTTTTCCTGATGCTTCACCACAGAAGAGAATCTTATGAAAAGGCTCCTTTCGCTCATTGATGAAAACCAGAATTGCCTGAAGAAACTGAAGATAAATCATTGGAAAAAGTTCCTTTTTACTTCCATTACGCAACACTGAATTTACCCTCTTCAAATCTTAACATAAAAGCTGATCTTTTCTGTCTAATTTTGAAAGGCATCAACCGTTTCAACCTTGCCTGCAATTTCATATCGAGATGGAGTTTTGCAATAAACCTGAACCTATAAAATCTCATTGTTCTGCACCTCAGGTACTTACAGAATCAATACCTGGAGCAAGCATCACTTCACAGGTTTCAGAAATAAAACAAAGAACACAAATTACACTTGAATACATTTCAATTCACCCTGCTCCCTCTCCCTTGCCCATTTTTAATATTTTAAACTTCATTGCTTCTACCTCGTCTACTTATTTTAGATTTATTTTGTTCAAAGCAGCGTTTTAAACACTCGGCTTGACCTGCTTTGTCTTCACCTCCATCCATTTTGGAGTTGGAAGCCAAGCGCAAAAAAAAAACGCTGCTCGATTCACTGAAAACTAGCTCGATAAGGTTGTTTTGTCAGCCATTGCAGCCTAAAGATTGATCTTTGCCTTGATCATGCCCCGACTGCATAACGTGTCAGAAATGCAGCAAGAGGTTTTTTTTTTTTTAGTGTTCAAGTATTTTATTATGTTGTATCCGTGTGTTAATGGAGACACGGAATGCAGGAGTAGGTTTCACAGGTGTTTACTGAACAAAGTCTGGAGGTGAACTAACAAATACAAGACACTATACAGGCTTATATAGCCCGAGTGGCCATTACCGGCATTACAGTATACAGGGGCTCTTAAAGGCACATACACCACAATTCCTCCCCTTTTAGACAACCAGTACATAATATTTTAAGTAATCATTAATTAACATATTACAAGAACAATAATCTACACATTTGCTGCAGTTAATCAATTATAAGTCAGTCTCTCTGGAGGCTTCCTGACTCGGTCCGGATAACGCCTCGGTGGTGTAGTAGGTTTTGGTGGTGTAGTAGGTTCTTTTGGCTAGGTCGATTTGGCTTGAATGCCAGTGTCGGGTTCATCTGGTTCCAGTATCACCGGATCGGAGGTAGATACTATGGGTATCTCTGCTTCATCACTAGGCGTATAGAGTTGTGGTGTAGGTTATCCCTTTTCGGATGACTCTATGATCTGGTCAGCATGGCGCCTTATTATGTTTTCTCCAATGTCCACGGTATACATCAGCGGTCCTAGTCGTGTGCAAATAGTTCCAGGCTGCCATTTCTCGGTACGGTAGTCCCGGGCCAAAACTTGTTGACCTATCTGGAAGGTTCTAGTTGGCCTTTCATTCATGCCTTGAAATTGTCGGTTCTCTACGTCCCTTCTGATGTTTGGCTTGATCAAATCCAGCCGGCATCTTAGGCTTCTATTGAAGAACATCATGGCGGGAGTTTGGTTTGTAACCACGTGTTGCATTCCTGTATGCAAACAAGAAGTTATCGACCTTATGCTGAAGTTTTATGTCTTCATTACCCATGGCCTTTATGGCCTTCTTGAAGGTCTGGACAAACCTTTCAGCCAATCCATTGGTGGCGGGATGGTATGGGGCGGACGTGTAGTGCTCAACCCCATTGTTTTTTAAGAACTTCCTGAATTCTTCGGACACAAATTGCGGTCCATTATCAGAACAGATCTGTTCAGGCAGCCCATTCCTGACAAATATGGTCCTTAATACTGTGATGGTTTTTTCCGTGGTGGTGGAGGACATCTTTATTACCTCCGGCCACTTGGAGTGTGCATCAACCGCGATTAAGAACATTGAGTCCATAAATGGACCAGCAAAGTCGATGTGTACCCTTTGCCATGGAGATGAGGGCCACTCCCATGGATGTAGAGGGGCTTGTGGTGGGGCGTTTTGGACCTTCTGGCATCCTAGACAGCTCTTGGTCATTTCTTCGATGTCTCCATCGATACCTGGCCACCACACAAACGCTCTGGCTAGGTTCTTCATTTTCACTCCACCCAGATGCCCCTCGTGAAGCTCCTTTAGCACTTTATCCTGGAGTTTGGGTGGAATCACCACTCTGGATCCACACATCAAGGTTCCTCGGCACACTGACAGCTGTTCTCTTCTTTGCGAGAATGCTGGCAACAGTGGTTCGCCATGTGCTGGCCATCCCTTCACCGTTAAATCGTAGACTCGTGAGAGAGTCGGGTCATTCCTCGTTTCCTTTTCAATGGCAGAATTTGTTACTGGTAGACATTCCACTATGGTTGAGTGGAACATCTCCACTGGGTCCACTGTAGGTGCCTCTTCTACCGTTGGCAACGGTAGGCGCGATAAACCGTCAGCATTCCCATGCTGTTTTGATCCTTTGTATTCTATGTCATATTGGTGTGCCCCTAGGAAAAGGGACCACCTCTGTAGCCTTTGCGCTGTCATAAAGGGAACACCCTTTTTAGGGTTGAATATGGAGACGAGGGGTTGATGGTCAGTCAACAAGGTAAATTTTTGTCCGTGTAGGTAATGGTTGAATTTCTTCACTCCCCATACCAGGCTAAGTGCTTCCCTGTCGATATGGGCATAGTTACGCTCAGCTGAGTTCAATGAGCGTGATGCAAAAGCTATCGGCCGCTCCGAGCCATCAGGGAATCTATGCGACAATACCGCTCCTACGCCGTAAGGGGATGCATCGCACGCCAGTCTGATTGGCAGTGATGGGTTGTAATGAGCCAAAACTTCCTTGGACGTGATCAAGCCTTTGCATTTATGGAAGGCACGTTTACAGTCTTCGCTCCATTTCCAAATTACTCCCGTTTGTAGCAGTTCGTTAAGAGGGTGCAGAAGAGTTGACAAGTTCGGTAAAAATTTATGATAGTAATTTATCAATCCCAGGAACGACCTTAATTGTGAGACATTTTCAGGTGCTGGGGCTTTTATGACCGCTTCAATTTTTTCAGGTGACTTATGCAACCCTTCCTCGTTAATTATGTGGCCACAATATGATATTTGTTTCTGGAAAAATTCACACTTGGGGCGATTTGCTCGTAGGCCCCGTTCTCTCAACCTAGTGAGCACCTGCTCCAAATTGGCAAGGTGCTCGTTGTCGTTTTCTCCTGTTACAAGGATGTCGTCTAGGTAGCATTGAGTCCCCAGAATCCCTTGGAGGACTTGCTCCATAGCTCTTTGCCAGATAGCTGGAGCTGATGCTACTCCGAAAACCAGTCGATTGTACTGGTACAGGCCTTTGTGTGTATTTATCGTGAGATACTTTTTAGAGGCCTCCTCAACCTCCATCTGTAGATATGCCTGAGCCAAGTCAATTTTGGTGAAACGTTTTCCTCCGGATAGTGAGGCGAAAATATCTTCTATCCTCGGAAGAGGATACTGTACCGTGTGAAGGACTGGGTTTACAGTCACCTTGAAGTCCCCACAGATGCGAATTTTTCTCTGTTCTTCAGGTTTATCATTATTCAACGTTTTCTTCATGACCGGGACGATGGGTGTTGCCCACTCGCTCCAATCTATCTTGGATAATACGCCTGCCTTTTCCAAATTCTCCAGCTCTGCCTCGACTGCTGGACGAATTGCGTATGGCACCGGCCTTGCCTTAAAAAACTTGGGAATTGCCGCATCTTCCACTTTAATTGAGGCGGTGACGCCTTTCAAGGTTCCTAGTTCCTGTTGAAACACTTCCTTGGCGTTGGCCAAGATGTCTTTTAATCGTTCAGGTATGACGTCATCATCATTTTTTTTTCTTACTGGTCACCGTCAGTGCCTGAATGGAGTGCCAGTCTAAACGTATCTTCCTGATCCATTCACGTCCCAACAGCGGTGGACCACCATCTTGCAGAACGTATAAATACAACTTCTGTATTTCCTTGCCGTTGTATACAACAGGCACCTTTATTTTCCCTCTGGGGTATACTTTCTGCCCCGTATATGTTTTCAAGATAATGGATGTGTCTTTCAAAGGTATATGCGGAAATAGCCGCTCGTAATCCCGTCGACTTATGACAGTCAGAGCTGATCCTGTATCTAGCTCCATTTTAACTGGGGACCCCGCTATCGTGAGGGTAACCCAAATGGTCTGGTAATCTTCTTTGGCAATTACATTATGTAATTTGAGACAGCTTAGTCTCTTGTTTCCGGAGTCGCTATCGCTTTTCTGGTCTTCGGAGCCACTGTCCGTCATCATTTGTACCTTTCTGTACTTTTCCTTATTGATTTTTTTCCTGTCCGTGGATTTTTTGTGTCCAGATCGGCATACACGTGCAATGTGTCCAATCTTTCCGCATTGCCTGCATGCTTTGTCCTTGAACCAGCAGGCCCTCTGGTCATGGGTGGATCTGCTGCAGCGATAACATCTCTCGAAACCCTGTGTCATTTCATGGGTGCCGAAGTCCTGTGGCTTTTGCTGTATCTCTGCAGCTCCTCTTGCAGCTGCTTCGTATGATACAGCCATACTGAAAGCCTTGTCCAGTGTCAAATCTTTCTCAGAAAGTAGCCTTTTCTGTGTTCCTTCACTTAGGAGACCGCAGACGAATTTGTCTCGAAGAGAATCTGCCAGTCCTGCCCCGAATTGGCAGTGCTTTGACAGCTTCCTTAATTCGGTGAGGTAATCAGCGTTATTTTCATTCTTGTGCTGATTCCTCTTGAAGAATTTGAATCGTTCCGCTATCAGCAGCGGTGTTGGGTTTAAGTGCTCCTGTAGGGTATCAACAATCTCCTTAAAATTCTTGTCCTTTGGTTTGGCTGGAGTGATTAAGTTTCGTAACAGCCCGTATGTCCTTGCGCCCATTAGATTTAGAAGTACTGGTGCCTTTTTATTATCTTCTATTTCATTTGCTGTGCAATATACCTCCACTCTTTCCACATGTGGTCCAATCCTCTATATCGCTATCGAAAGCATTAATATTGCCAGCCTTAGGCATCCTGAAAAAAAAAAATGGCGCTTTCCTTTCTTCCCTGCAGAAAAAAAATGGCGCTTCCCGCGCTTTCCCGCCGCTGCTGCTGCTGACAACGCTGTTCTCCGCGGTTTTTATTTACATAGGTTTTTTTTTCCAATCGGTGGAGACTCGTTCCCGCCGGAGTCTCTGGGACTTTTCTCCCCCTCTGCTTGGTCTGAACGCCGACCTGCTTTGCAGCGCTGGCCGTCTCCCGAGTGCTCCACCCCTCTGTCTCTGTTTACCTCCACCGCTCAGCTCCGCTGCAGATCCAGCCGATGGAGCCCCAGCCCGCCGCCCAGGAAGGACCACTGCAGTACCTGCCACCAGCTCGGCCAGCCAGTGAAACCACAGCCTTTCCCTTTTCTCTTTTCTTTCTTGTTTTTCTTCGGCTTTCGTCTGAGGAATCGATCTCCTTGAGGTGCTGCCGAATTGCAGGGAAGTCCGTTTCCAATTCGTCGCCACTGTTGTATCCGTGTGTTAATGGAGACACGGAATGCAGGAGTAGGTTACACAGGTGTTTACTGAACAAAGTCTGGAGGTGAACTAACAGGTACAAGACACTATACAGGCTTATATAGCCCGAGTGGCCATTACCGGCATTACAGTATACAGGGGCTCTTAAAGGCACATACACCACATATTACATTTGTACAGATTGGTGTTACACTGCTGACATCAAAATGTGAGAAGTAAACCGTTACTGCTGCCTTAAAGCTTCTATTACTTAAATTTATAAGAGGTAGTTAAGACATTAATACTGAAGGTTGTAAGCTGATGAGCATCCACACCGTATTACAGCCCAGCATAGTCGTCACTAAAAGGTAGATAATACTCGAAGATTTACGGCTGGAAGGCAACCCAGTAATACAGGGTGTTAATGTAACATAAGGTGGTAAGGACTCAGCTTTTGTGTTTGAGATTCTCTCATATGGTGGGTTTTTAATCTTTGCCAGGTGCCTCAAGGCAACAGTGCCCAGAGGGAGGGAGGTAAAGTCACAAATGAAGTCCAGCCAAGCTACTCTCATGTACCTCCGAATGACTGGTTACAAAGCAACGTTCCCAGTGGCTTAAAAATCCAGGCCCAGCGGGTTCCAGCATTTTTAATTGCATCGGAGTGCCAAAATCAGTATTCTAGATGGGAAAGTTGCCAAACTCTACTCAATATAATGAAAAAGCAGGACAAAGATCTGTCACATATGTCGGCTGAGTGGGTCTTTTCTGGCCAGGAGGCCCGACCTCGTACATCTTCTTTTCTGAAAAGTTGGAATTGCGGCCTTTTCTTTTAAAAACATGGGGTGAAATCACGGTGTACAATACCATACGTGCATGGGAGCACTTCTGTGCAAAAAAATCCACTGGCTGCTATTTTAACAAAGGCATTAACGCAAAACGGAAGAAGAATTTGATGCAACTAAATTCTAATATTGCACAGCGCTTATACCCTGACAGCGTTCCCACGGATGAGGCACACAAAACTGAAAGCAAAATCTCCTGTTATTTTAGTTAAAAAGTCACAGCATTTGATGGTTATGATTAATGCCATATTGAACATGGAGCACGTGTGTAGAAATGCATTTAAATTGTTCTAATGTAACACGGGAAAGCTCTAATATCAATGTTCAGATGATGTTTTAATTGACTGAGCTGTGCTCTTAAGGTTTACGTCATCTGAACCCTCCAATTAGTCTGGTGCCTTTGTTATGTTTCCTCTCCATTACTGTACACATTACGATTGTGACTGCAGTTGGCTACAGTCCATTCTCATCATACCATAAAAATGTCTTTATAAAATACTTGCTCACCCAATTAAATCCATACAGAATTTGTAGAAAGACTTATATACAAAAAGAGTACATTTTCTGTCAGTAGTCGCGCATCGTCATTCAAAATGTTTCTGACTTTGACAGTCAGTATTCTACAGAAATATCCAATTCAGATATTCTTATTTCTAATCTGTAAAAAAATATATATAATGTAACCTGTTAACTCTTTAATGGGGCTGCTATACTACAGTTACTGGTTGGAAATCCATATCTGCTTACAGCGAGATGGAGCTGGCAGATCAGAGTTATACTGCTGGCTCTGCATCAGTCCAGCAACGTGGAGCTCCTCACTTGCCAACTTTCATAAATGGGCAGAGCACTACGTATGAATATGAAATGTTAACAAAGGAGCCGACAGAGCAGTTAACTCTGATCTAACATTAAGCAGTTTAAAAATTAATGGTTTGATGTTTCCACTTGTGGGGGAGTCTAAAACTAGGGGTCATAAATAGAAGATAGTCACTAATAAATCCATTAAGAAATTCGAGAGAAACTTCTTTACCCAGAGAGTGGTTAGAATGTGGAACTTGCTACCACAGGGAGTAGCTGAGGTGAATAGCACAGATGCATTTAAGGGATAGAAGGATATGCTGAAAGGGTGAGATGAAGTAGGGTGGGAGAAGGCTCGTGTGGAGAATAAACAGCGGCACAGGTCAGTTGGGCCGAATAACTGTTTCTGTGCTGTAAATACTATGTAATTCACGTAAATTGTGCTGTGCAATATTAGTAATTAATATGTTAACATTTATTTTAAACTGAGTTAACACCTTTGTTCAACTAGTACACAGAGGATTTTTGTACAAATACGTTAATGCATTTGTTACTAACACTGTACATAGCAATTTCAAGGCATAATTTAAAAATATATGAAATTCCACCCCATTGTTTTTAGCCAAAAGTAACTCGAGGAATTCTTACCCGAGGTAGCACAGGACTACAGAGCCATCTAACTATGTAGGCATAAAAGGAACTGTGTTACATGACATCGGTTTTAATTGGCTTCAATCTTCAAACTCTTTAGAATTCCAGTGCATTTAACATAAAATTTTATCTTCAGAAATGTGCTTTACCTTACTGTTAGCATCGTTCGATGTATAGCAAAGCAGACGAGGTGAAACAGTCTCACTTAATGAGTGTCCATGGGCGGTAAAAATGCCAGTTTTGAACAGACTGCTGTAAAGACATTGAAAAAATCTGCTGGTCAAGTACCGAGAACGGGATTTGCTGCTGAACATAAAAGTAAAGCCAAAAAAAATTGTAACTTTCATCTGGCAAAGGCAAACAAGTTGAAATCACGTGCAATATCGGTAATATTAATGCGCCGGTTTGAAATTCCTTTCTCCACTATTTTACAATGAACTGGATAGCACTGAAATAGCAAACAATAGAGTTTCAGGAAACCATCTCAACACATTTGTCAGCAACACGACACAGCACGATTCCAACCCCATATATCTACACCACAAAATTAATTTTCAGTGACTCAAAACGATCCATGTTTTAAATGATCCATTTTGCCCTCCTGAATGTTCTATTATTATTTTACATACAGCATCATAAGGATGCTTTGTCATGCTAATAAAATGAGCAGCCTTTACTGTTAATCGTCACAACTGCGCCAGGGAAGTTCTGCCCGATTACTCTTTTTCTTTAGACTCCCACTGTGTGGGACAAGGCCCACAGCTGCCAAGTTCCTGACCAATGTCCCACTCTGGAAAGACTTTGTTTGCACTGGTCTTTTTTTTTTATCATTTGTGACGTGCTCTGATTTTCTTTTGTGAAAGATGAATGAAACATACAACGGCCGTGCCCGTACCTGAACTTCTCACGTGGTTTTCCCATCTGAGCCCACCGGTCGGGCAGCTGGTAAATGTAGCTGTGCCCGCTCTCTGTCCAGATGATTATTTTGTTTGCAGCCAACACTTCCCCGCCAGCCCAGTGGTGACAGCCATTATCGCTGTTCACGAAGCACAGCAATGAAAAGTCACAATAATCAAATACCTACAGGAGAACAATGAGAAAATAAGACAGAGAAACAAAAGAAAAATCCAGCATCTGTAACAACTTGCATTTATATAGCACCTTTAATGTAGTAAAATGTCCCAGGGTGCGTCACACTAGCGTCAATCAGACAAACATTGACGCCAAGCCAAAGGAGCAGATATTTGGACATGTGACTAAAACCTAGGTCAAAGTGATAGGTTTTAAGGAGCATCTTAAAAGGAGGAGAGGTGGAGGGGCGGAGAGATTTAGTGAGGGAATTCCAGAGCTTCGGGCCTAGATGGCTGAAGGCATGGCTGCTGATGGCAGGGCGGAGGAAGTGGGGATGCACAAGAGGCCAGAGTTGTAGGAACGCAGAGTTCTCGGAGGGTTGCAGGGCTGGAGTAGGTTACAAAGATATGGAGAAGCGAGGTCATGGAGGGATTTGAACACAAGGATGAGAAATTTTAAAATTGAGGCAGCACGGTGGCATAGTGGTTAGCACTGTTGCCTCACAGCGCCAGGGACCCGGGTTCGAATCCGGCCTCGGGCGACTGTCTGTGTGGAGTTTGCACATTCTCCCCGTGTTTGCGTGGGTTTCCTCCAGGTGCTCCGGTTTCCTCCCACAGTCCAAAGATGTGCAGGTTAGGTTGATTGGCTATGATAAATTGACCCTTAGTGTTAGGGGGATTAAATACGTGGGGTTACGGGGATAGGGTGGGATATGTGTTGGTGTAGGGGTTACGGGGATCGGGTGGGATATGTGTCGGTGCAGGCTCGATGGGCCGAAATGGCCTCTATCTGCACTGTGGGGTTTCTGTGATTCTGTGATTCTGAGGTGTTAATATACTATAATTTAATTTGGATGGATATCTTCCATACCCACCAGATTTACCAATGTGTTTAATAGCAGATTAACAGATAAAGTACATAATCAGAGGAATAAACCTTATTTTAACTGACCAAATGAAGAAACTAATCAAATTGCCAGGCAGAATTGATTATTTATCCCAATATCAATTTTTCAGTAATGCTTTAGAATTGAAAAAGAACTTACACTTATATCATGCCTTATCACGTCTCAGAAACATCCCAAAGCACTTCCCGTACAGCAAGCTACTCTGAAGTACAATTACTTCTATAGGCATCAAGGGGTATGGGGAGAGAGCGGGAATATGATTTTGAGATTGAGGATCAGCCATGATCATACTGAATGGCGGAGCAGGCTCGAAGGGCCAAATGGCCTACTCCTGCTCCTATTTTTCTATGTTTTTTTCTATGTTTACTGTTGTTATGTAGGCAAAGGTATAGTGGTGTTCCCCAGGGCTCGGTACTAGGAACACTGCTTTTCTTGATATATATGAATGACTTGGACTTGGGTGTACAGGGCACAATTTCAACATTTGCAGATGACAAAATTTGGAAGTATAGTGAACAGTAAGGAGGATAGTGATAGACTTCAAGGGGACATAGACAGGCTGGTGGAATGAGCGAACACATGGCAGATGAAATTTAACACAGAAAAGTGCAAAGTGATACATTTTGGTAGGAAGAACGAGGAGAGGCAAGATAAACTAAAGGGTATAATTCTAAAGAGAGTGCTTAAACAGAGAGACCTGGGGGTAAATGTGCACAAATCGTTGAAGGTGGCAGGGCAGGTTGAGAAAGCGGTTAAAAAAGCATACGGGATCCTGGGCTTCATAAATAGAGGCATAGAGTAGAAAAGCAAGGAAGTTATGATGAACCTTTATAAAACACTGGTTCAGCCTCAACTGGTGTATTGTGTCCAATTCTGGGCACCGCACTTTAGGAAGGATGTGAAGGCCTGAGAGAGGGTGCGGAAAAGATTTACAAGAATGGTTCCAGGGATGAGGGACTTCAGTTACATGGATAGACTAGAGAAGCTGGGGTTGTTCTCTGCTCCAAGGAGAAGGTTGAGAGGAGATTTAATAGAGGTGTTCAAAATCATGATGAGTCTAGACAGAGTAGACAAAGAGAAACTGTTCACGTTGGCAGAAGGGTCAATAACCAGAGGACATAGATTTAAGGTGATTGGCAAAAGAACCAAAGGTGACATGAGGAAAAACTTTTTTACGCAGCGAGTGGTTAGGATCTGGAATGCACTGCCTGAAAGGATGGTGGAAGCAGACACAATCATGGCTTTCAAAAGGTAATTGGATAAGTACCTGAAGGAAAACATTTGCAGGGCTACGGGGAAAGGACGGGGGAGTGGGACAAGCTGAAGTGATCTTGGAGAGCTGGCATGGGCTCGACAGGCCGAATGGCCTCCTTCTGTGCTGTAACCATTCTATGATTCTATGAAATGTGGACAGCAAAGTACCACAAACAACAAGGTGATGAATGACCAGTTAATCTGATTTTGGTGGTGCTGATTGAGAAGGATGTTGGCCTGGATACCAGAATTCTCTGCTGTACCTTGCATAGAGCCATGAGATCTTACAAGATAGACAGGTTTAACATTTCATTCAAAGGACAGCTAATTTGATAATGCAGCCCTCTCTTAGTATTGCAGTGAAGTGTGAGCCTAGATAATGTGCTCAAATTCTGGAGTGGGGCTCGGGCCCACAACCTTCTGACTCATAGGCCAAAGTGCTACCAGCTAAGCCAAGCTAATAACATTGTTCATTACATTTTTTGGCACTTTTAGTTAGATGTCCACCAAATTATTTTAGCGTGCCGCAAAACATACCTTCCAGCAATCCGAGCAAACTACTAATAGTAAACGTTCAGTGTAAGTGCAAAAGCAGACTGCTTGACAATTAAAACACTGAAGTGACTTGGATTCTGCTTCAAAAACATCCTCTCTCGCCTGGAAAACACAAAAGAATTATTAGAACAAGCAATGAACTGTCTGTATGGCGATAGAAAGCTGAATTTCTACAGGTTTTGGGGGAGCATTTCTTGCAATAAGCTGACCTGTACACCATTAACTGATGAAGATAGATCCCACACCTTGAGGTCTCCTGTCACTGATATGCCCACCAGTGAATCCTCTGCAGAATAAATTCACAACAGAGAAATATTTTATGCATTATATGGACTATTAGCATTTAAAAAGGTGTAGGTCAAAAAGTAGTAGGCATTTGATATAGTATCATAAAAATTGTTTCAAGTCTTCAAATGAAAACATTGAACCAGGCCTACATTTAATCAATTTTTTTAAATGTATGCTCAAAAAAAATGCTTATAGTTAGAATAATTACTTTCTGTTCAAAGAATTACAGTTTCATTTTATTTTTGAATATGCAGTAGCCACTTTGCAAAATGAAATTAACATAAAGAATTAGATAGTTACAAACCACCGTTATTTCCATGCATCATCAGCCCACTGCACACATCCAGAATACGGTACTTAGAATCGTAGAATCATACAGCACAGGAGGAGGCCATTCAGCCCTTTGTGTCTGTGCCGGTTCTTTGAAAGAGCTCCCCAATTAGTTCCACTCCCCTGCTCTTTCCCCAGAGCCCTGCAAATCTTATCCTTTTCAAGTAGATCTCCAATTCCCTTTTGAAAGTAACTATTGAATCTGCTTCCACCACATAGAAACATAGAAGATAGGGGCAGGAGTAGGCCATTCGGCCCCTCGAGCCTGCTCCACCATTCAATGAGATCATGGCTGATCATCCAAATTCAGTACCCTGTCCCAGCTTTCTCCTCATATCCCTTGATCCCTTTAGCCTTAAGAAATATATCCAACTCCTTCTTGAATATATTTAATAAGTTGGCCTCAACTGCCTTCTGTGGCAGAGAATTCCACAGGTTCACCACTCTCTGGGTGAAGAAATTCCTCCTCATCTCAGTCCTAAATGGCTTACCCCTTATCCTTAGACTGTGACCCCTGGTTCTGGACTCCCCTGCCATCGGGAACATCCTTCCTGCATCTAGTCTGTCTAGTCCTGTTAGAATTTTATAAGTTTCAATGAAATCCCCTCTCATTCTTCTAAACTCTAAGCCCAATCGACCCAATCTCTCTTCATGCATCATTCCTGCCATCCCAGGTATCAGTTCGGTGAATCTTCGCCGCACTCCCTCCATGGCAAGAACATCCTTCCTCAGATAAGGCGACCAAAACTGCACACAATACTCAAGATGTAGTCTCACCAAGGCCCTGTACAACTGCAGCAAGACATCCTTGCTCCTTTACACAAATCCTCTCGCTATGAAGGCCAACATACCATTTGCCTTCTTAACCGCCTGCTGCACCTGCATGCTTACCTTCAGCGACTGGTGCACAAAGACACCCAGGCCTTGTTGCACTTCCCCTTCTCCCAATCTATTGCCGTTCAGATAATAATCTGCCTTCCTGTTTTTGCCACCAAAGTGGATAACCTCGCATTTATCCACATTATACTGCATCTGCCATGCATCTGCCCAATCACCCAACCTGTCCAAATCATACTGGAGTTTCTCTGCATCCTGCTCATAGCACACATGTCCACCCAGCTTTGTGTCGTCTGCAAACTTGGAGATATTACATCTAGTTCCCTCGTCTAGATCATTACTATATATTGCGAATAACTGGGGTCCTAGCACTGATCCCTGCGATACCCCACTAGTCACTGCCTGCCACTCAGAAAAAGACCCGTTTATTCCAACTCTTTGCTTCCTGCCAACCAGTTCTCTATCCAAGTCAGTACCTTACCCCCAATCCCATATGCTTTAACTTTACACACTAATCTCTTATGCGGGACCTTAGCGAAAGCCTTCTGAAAGTCCAAATACGCCACATCCACTGGTTCTCCCTTATCTATTCTACCAGTTACATCCTCAAAAAATTCCAGTAGATTAGTCAAGCACGATTTACCTTTTGTAAATCCATGTTGACTTTGTCCGATCCTGTCACTGTTTTCCAAGTGCTCTGCTATTACGTCTTTTATAATGGACTCTAGCATTTTCCCCACTACCGATGTCAGGCTTACCGGTCTATAATTCCCCGTTTTCTCTCTACCACCTTTTTTAAATAGTGGGGTTACATTAGCTACCCTCCAATCCATGGGAACTGTTCCAGAGTCTATAGAATTTTGGAAGACAACCAGCAATGCATCTACTATTTCTAGGGCCACTTCCTTAAGTACCCTAGGATGTAGATTATCAGGCCCTGGGAATTTATCAGCCTTCAATCCCGTCAATTTCCCTAACAGCATTTCCCTACACATACTGATTTCATTCAGTTCCTCCCTCTCATTAGACCCTATGTTCCCCGACATCTCTGGAAGGTTATTTGTGTCCTCCTTTGTGAAGACAGAACCAAAGTATGTATTTAATTGGTCTGCCATTTCTTTGTTCCCCATTATAAATTCCCCTGATTCTGACTGCAGGGGACCTACGCTTGACTTCACCAATCTTTTTCTCTTCACATATCTATAGTAGCTTTTACAGTTAGTTTTTATGTTCCCTACAAGCTTACTCTCATACTCTATTTCCCCCCTCTTAATTAATCCCTTTGTCCTCCTTTGCTGAATCCTAAACTGCTCCCAATCCTCAGGTTTGCTGCTTTTTCTGGCCAATTTATATGTCCTCTCCTTGGATCTTATGCTATCCCTAATTTCCCTTGTTAGCCACGGTTGAGTCACCTTTTTTGTTTTATTTTTATGCCAAACAGATGAACAAATTCTGTAGTTCATCTATGCGATCTTTAAATGTTTGCCATTGCCTATCCACCTTCAACTCTTTAAGTAACGTTACCCAATCCATCCTAGCCAACTCACGCCTCATACCATCATAGTTTCCTTTATTTAAATTCAGGACCCTAGTCTCTGAGTCAACTACTTCACTCTCCAGCTTATTGAAGAATTCTATCATATTATGATCGCTCCTCCCCAAGGGGCCTCGCACAACAAGATTGCTAATTAATCCCCTCATTGTAGAATACCCAGTATAAGATGGCCTGATCTCTAGTTGGTTCCTCGATATATTGGTCCAGGAAACCATCCCGTATACACTCTAGGAATTCCTCCTCCACAGTATTGTTACTAATTTGGTTCGCCCAATCTATATGTAGGTTAAAGTCACCCATGGTAACTGCTGTGCCCTTATTGCACGCGTCTCTAATTTCCCATTTAATCCCATCCCCAACCTCAGCATTACTGTTTGGGGGGTCTGTATACAACTCCCACTAACGTTTTCTGCCTCTTGGTATTTCTCAGCTCTACCCATACAGATTCCACATCTTCAGAGCTAATATCCTTCCTTACTATTGTGTTAATCTCCTCTTTAACCAGCAATGCTACCCCACCTCCTTTTCCTATTTGCCTGTCTTTCCTGAATATTGAATACCCCTGGATGTTGAATTCCCAGCCTTGGTCACCCTGGAGCCATGTCTCCGTAATCTCAATTATATCATATCTGTTTACATCTATTTGCGCAGCTAATTCATCCACCTTATTACGAATGCTCCTCGCATTAAGACACAAAGCCTTCAAGCTTGTTTTTTTTAAACACTCTTAGACCTTTTAGAATTATTATTTACTGTGGCCATGTTTGATTTACACCCTTGATTTCTCTGACTGCCACTTTTGCTTTTCTCCTTCCTGTCTTTTGCTTCTATCCTTGCTTCCCTTTCCTCTGTCTCCCTGCACAGGTTCCCAACCCCCTGCCATTTTAGTTTAAACCCTCCCCAACAGCACTAGCAAACACTCCATCCTTTCAGGCAGTGCATTCCATATCACAACAACTCACTATGTAAAAAATATTCTCATCTCCCCTGTGGTTCTTGCGCCAACTATTTTAAAGCGGTGTCCTCTGGTTACTGGCCTTCCTACAGCGCGTAGAACGCAGGGGATGCACAAGAGCCCAGAAGTTGCAGGAACGCAGAGTTCTCAGAGAGTTGTCGGGCTGGAGAAGATTAGAGATAGGAAGAAGCGAGGTCATGGAGGGGTCTCCTTATTTACTCTATCAAAACCCCTCCTAAATTTGAATTGCTTTTTACCTTGAATCCTTTGGGAGCGGACAATGCACATCGAGCTGATCCAGTCTGGTGTCACAGATGAAGCAAGAGCATGAAGAAGCTCCAGGCTACGTGCATCAATGACCAGGACGTCCTGATACTGTCCACAGCACAGCAACCAGCCATCACCTGACATCCGAAAGGAACGGTAATAGTACTGTATGAGGACAATATCAAAATGGTTTTATTAATAAACCATACCAAAGTCACAAATATTTACGTGCTATTTAGAATCATGAATTTTTATCATTTGCAGTGAACGATGTCAGTTTACTTAAGATTCTTTTCAAATCATATTTTACAATGGAGCACGTGGGCCTTCTTAAAATGCCCAAAAGAACTAAAACTGGGGAGAAGGCCTCCTGGCAGTAGTCTCACACTGCATGACATTACTCTGCTCAGGTGTCAGTTCAAAATTCAGTTAAAGAATCACAGAATCATAGAACCTGTCCTGCCACCTTCAAAGATTTGTGCACAAACACCCCCAGGTCTCTCTGTTCTTGCACCCCCCCTTTAAAATTGTACCATTTAGGTTGTATTGTCTCTGCTCATTCTTCCTACCAAAATGCAGCACCTCACACTTTTGTGTGTTGAATTTCATCTTCCATGTGTCCGCCCATTCCACTAGCCTGTACGTCCTACTGAAGTCTATTACTATCTTCCTCACGGTTTACTACACGTACAAGTTTCGTGTCATCTGCAAATTTCAAAATGCTGTCCTGCACCCCCAAGTCCAAGTCATTAATGTACATCAAAAACAGCAGTGGTCCCAGTCAATATTCCCTCTAATTTTCTTTTCCCGTTCATGGTCCCATTAAATTTGCAGCACGGCTGCGCATGCGTGGTATCTTTTCCAGCAGCAACAGCTGGTGAGCGGCCTGCGCGGGACCTCCTGATCGATGCGCGGCCGCGCACCTTAGGGGGAACGTTGGTCCTAGTATTGAATCCTGGGAGAACACCACTGTATACGTCCCTCCAGTCCAAGAAACAGCCATTTACCACAACTCTCTTTTTTATCCCTTTAGCCAATTTTGTATCCATACCACTCCTGCCCCTTTTATCCCATGGGCTTCAATTTTGCTAACAAGCCAATTATGCCGGTCACTTTTGCATTGTGGACGGATTTCTTCCCGCAGTTACTGTCGCAATGTAAGGTTGTTAGTCTTTCAACAATAACTTCCGTGTGATTCGGGCCCCGAGAGGTTTTAAACAACAAGCTTTAATATATAAAAACAACAGAAAATGTTGGAAAAACTCAGTAGGCCAGGCAACATCCGTGGAGAGAGAAATAGAGTCAACGTTTCGGGTCGAAACCCTTCATCAGGACTGAGGAAAAAAAGGCAGGAAATGAAACAAATTAAAAGGCCAGTTTGGGGGCTGGGAAATGGGAGAGGGGATGGAAGAACAAAAGGGAAGTGAAGAGACATTAAGAGATATTCAAGACAAGACGAGATGGTAATAGGACAAGATGGCTCGAGATGAAGTGTGAAATGCGCTGGCAGAATGAGAGACAGCTGCCATGTGGGAGAAAAAAAGGGGAAAGGCACAAACCAGAGGTGTGGATAAAAAATATATTAAAATGTAATTGGGGCCAAGGTTATGATCTGAAATTGTTGAACTCGATATGGAGTCCGGAAGGCTGTAAAGTGCCTAATCGGAAGATGAGGTGCTGTTCCTCGCGCTTACGCTGAGCTTCCGTGGAACAACGCAAGAGCCCGAGGACGGTGAGGTCTGAGTGGGAATGGGGCGGTGAATTAAAATGACAGGCGACCGGAAGCTCGGGGTCCCCCTTACGAACTGAACAGAGATGTTCCGCAAAGTGGTCACCCAATCTGCGTTTGGTCTCCCCAATGTAGAGGAGACCACATCGTGAGCAGCGAATACAGTATACTAAATTGCAAGAAGTACAAGTAAATCGCTGTTTCACCTGGAAGGGGTGTTTGGGGCCCTGAACAGTGGGAAGGGGGGGAGGTATAAGGGCAGGTGTTGCATCTCCTGCGCTTGCACGGGAAGGTGCCGGGCAAAGGGGAAGGGGTGCTGGGGGTGATAGAGGAGTGGACTGGGGTGTCTCGGAGGGAGCGGTCCCTACGGAATGCTGAAAGGGGAGGGGAAGATGCGTTTGGTGGTGGGAATGGCAGAGGATGATCCGTTGAATGTGGAGGCTTGGTGGGGTGAAAGGTGAGGACAAGGGGAACCCTATCGTGGTTCCGGGAGGGAGGGGCAGGGGTGAGGGCTTTAATATGTAGTGACTAATAAGAGTATTGTTCTTATACAACTGTTTTACATTAAATGACATGCAATTAATACAACCTGGTTTCCCTGTGGACTGAAGGTGATCAGGCTTGACCTTCGTTGGCTGCCTTCAAGGCAATGGACTTCCAACTGCCTCGAGAGCTCTAACTTTTGAAAGGAGGATGCTCTATCTTTACACTATTCAGCTGCCTTGGGCAGCACATACACATCTCTGTCCTTCTCTTCTAGTTATTAATTATTCTACCAAGCTGGCATACTACCAACCCAAGATGGGTTGTTTGTGCAGCACCCTAATCTCCGCGAGCTCCATCTCTGTCTTACAGACTTGTTATTGTCCTCTGGAATGTGGAGGCTCTCCTCTTATCTGTAAGTGTTTGGTTCTTGCAGCTTGTTCCCAAACAAAGCCTGCTATCTGGAAGCTCAGTTAGTACGTCACAAGGTCATTTTAACTTGCCGTACACAGGCAGGGTCAGATGGGAAAATGGTCAACTGGTAATGGTCAATATTCTAACATGCATCGACGTGCATCCCAAGTCATTTAGCACCAATGTGAAGGTGGCAGTATAACTGCAGCCAAAGACTTCACAGCCAATAGATTTCACAACAGATAATCTTTTTGCCCAATCTGCCACTCAATAGTACATTGTCCTAACCAAGGTTCTCCATATGGCAGTGACTCGTCCATTTTCAGGCATTAACAACAAGTATAGCCTTTGCAAAAGTGAAACATTTCAGTCCTCCAGTCCTAAATGTTCTACAGTGTGGTGCACCCCAGAGGCATTTCTTTACCAGTATGGTGCTGTACAATTGCACCAGTTACACATCCTCAGAAGCCAGTGACTTCTGTGTTCAACAATTACATTTTCAAAACATCCAACGCTGAAAATTGGCTGTGTGTAACATTATAAACTGATGACATCAGGAATCACTTCAAACCCTGATCTTCAGCCATATTTAGTAAATTAGCAGTATTTTTGTTTTTACATGTAAACACGTGTAGAGCTTGTGCACAAAAATTCTTGAACTAAACTGGGCATTAATGTCAATTTCAGACCTTTAAAAGTATATTAGTGCCCTTCGAGAGTTCCAAATCATTGTTTGCTTTCATAGACTGTTAAGGTAAATGCTCTTGAAATGAGTGCAATTATTTCAATCTTGAAAAAACTCTAAGATCACAGTCTTCAGTTCCATGCTTTCAAATTTCAATGCATGACAGCATACACAACCAAATGTAAAAGCATCGCATCAAAAGCCGGAGTACTTACGTAGATTGCCGTGTGAGTGAAGGGCAGTTTTGTGTGCTCTATGCACTGGCCACTAGTGACATTCCAAAGGCACATCTCCCTGCAAAGTGTATCTCAAATGTTATTCTTCAGCATTTTCAGTCGATTGACTGAAATAATTTAATAGCACCAAGATTTTCTTTAGTGCCACAGTTAAATATGGTCAAACCATTTTAAGTCATTTTTTTTTTTGTTATAGATTACTGAGCAAGACGCTGTTGTGCCCATTACTTAAAGGGATGACATATCTGTTCCTCTCTGTCAGAGTAATTACACCCCGCAGCTCAGCTTGAAGTCTCAGTTTGAAGCCTAGTTACTAACCTACATACAGCCTGCAACAAATTGCAGGTAAACTGACATTATGGCTTGTCAGTGTGTTAGATTGTCCATCATTTGTATGAGCCACATCCAATTAACAAATGGTGCCTTTCATCCAACTTAAACTTGGACTTCTTGAAAGCATCATGCATTCTACAGACTTTCACAGTTTAAAAAAAATCTTTTAATGGTCTGATTACCAGGCTTGTATTTCTCTTCACTTCTTTAAAAACCACAGTGCCACCCTCTGGTAATGTTTTGCGAAGCAGGTATTTCCGAGATTAAATAAAAGTTGCACTGTATTTTAAATACTGCAAAAGTAACACTATATAGTCTCGAAATGAGGTGCGATCTGCATTCTATAGTGTGCCACAATTCTTCAGTTTACCCCTGTATATGTAAATTAGATAGCGGAGGTGGTAATATTTGAGCAGGACAAGCTGTATTGATGATGTTTGAAGTCAACCTTCATTTGTCAATCAAGTGAAGTGCTATTGCAGAATTCAACATTAGCAATTATTTGCATGTCACGGGCAAATGGGCACTGTTGGTGGGCACCTGGGGTAGCACTTGCCCAAGAGGTAGACCGCTCCCTCATCCCTCCAGCTAATATATTCTTTCCTGCTGGTGAACCAACCTATTAACTATCACTGCCGTGAGGGAGTGTGTCGAAAGGATTGCTGGTGATAAACAGATTATTCCAGCCACACTCAAGCTCAGAGGCTGGGTATATTACATCTCGAGGTCCTTGAGGCCCATTACATGAGAGGGGCCATGACCACATTGAATGAAATGGGAAGAATATCAAATGCAGATGCCAAGGGGGTCACAACAGGGATAAAGCAGGTGGAAAGGGAAAACAGTAATAAGCTGATACTATTGCCTCTTCAATAAATTAACTCACAAGGTTCAAACATTTATTGTCCTACCATCTAGATGTCCATGGATTCCACCAGGAAGATGGAGCTGCAAGAGATTACATTTAAATTCTGGAATTCAAATAATTGAGGCCAATATTCAGCATGTATAAGGCAGGCAAATTAAAACTCTGTTGGCTGGCTCCTTCTTGTCATTTGTGCTCATGATTTTCACGGGGTCCAAACAGATGCTAGAAGCCAAGGGGCCAAAGCGTAAGAAAATGAACCATTTCAAACCCGATGTAGGTGCCCAAAGACATGCAATTATTCGCACACGTGCCATTTTAAAGAAAAAATATTGGGGGGAAAATTCGGTATCGCCCCGTTTGGGGCGCCATTATCGGCCGTGCGCAAAGTTTAGCGCCTGGCGCTAATTATCGCCTCCGACAGCAAACTTGGCTTTTATCGCCCCCTGGAGGTGATTGGAGCGCTAAATCAGGCGCTTCACACCTGTCTTAAGGCGCAAAGGCCGAGGAGCGAGGCGCTACCTCAGAGCGCTAGCAAAGCAAGGAAGGGCAAATCAAAATAAACCTGCAAAGTGCTGCTCAGTGCTCAAAACTCCTTCACACAGCGTTGAATCTCTCCAGAAGTGTCTCTCTCTCTCTCTGTCAGAATGCGTGGTGCAAAAATGTCACCGACAAAAAAAGGCAGGAAGCGGTCGCCTTTAAATAGCGCTCCCCTAGTCCCTTTCTGACAGCATAACGCTCCCCTCAACCTGTCGTTGCTAGCGGCAGGCGGTAAGGCAGGGGGCGCCGCTCAATATCCAGTCCGGGGCGCTACCAGGGCGTTGCGCACTCGACTGACGTCATAATCTGCCGACACAGGAGATCGCGGCGGTAGTGTTTAGCGCCGCCGCAAAATGTCTAGTTAATTTTGCGAGCAGCACAAACATCGCCGCGCCCGGCCTCTAGTTGCTTTGCGCCCCAATTGGCGCCCTCTTAAGGCGCTAACGGGAGGCGCAAACAACTGAATTTTTCCCCCATTATGTTGCATGCAGTGCCCACTGGTCATGAAAGCATCCAGCAAATCTTAGATATCGCATGTTTGCGCTCCAGGGCCACTTGGTGCAGACTATAGCTCGAAAGATGAGCAACCAGTCGGAACAATACAAAAAGGCCCTCTTTTGTTTCTACACTGGCGGAGGCTCAATTGGAAAAGGAGTTGGGACTGGTCATCGATCATACACTGAATGCTCACTCAGGGTGCAACAGTTATCAATAAGGCAAATTGGGTACTGGGTTATATCTGGAGCACACTAGATTACAAATAAGAGCAAGTTATGCTGATATTGTACAGGTCCATGGTGAGGCCAGTTCTGGGATATAGATTGCAATTTTGGTCATCCTACCTCAAAAGGATGATGTGGAGATGCCGGTGTTGGACTGGGGTGGACAAATGTAGGAAGTCACACAACACCAGGTTATCGTCCAACAGCTTTATTTGAAATCACTTTCAAATAAAGCTGTTGGACTATAACCTGGTGTTGTGTGACTTCCTACATTTATACCTCAAAAGGGATATAGACGCATAAGAAAGGGTTCAGACAATTCACCAGGATGATTGCCGGCCTTGGGAGATTAATGTATGAAGAACGTTTAAGTGACCACCAACTTTTGCTGGAGAAAAGACTGATGCGAGACATGATACAGGTCTTTAAAATGATGAACGGTTACTGTTAATGTTGAAATAAGCTATTTAAATTACACAGAAATAAAGGACACAAGCACAAAATTCACATCCTTGGGCAAGGTTACAGATTCGTAAAACAAATTCTGCTTCTCCACCCAATGGTAACTCCCAGAGTAGGTAGTTGACATAGTCTGCTGACACCTATAAGAGAGAGTTGGACCAATATCTATTAAGAAGGGAGCTTGGAAGATTAAATAAATATTAATAATGTCTCTTTATCTTAATAATAAAAAGTTCTGATCTTTAAAATACTGAAAAACATAGATAGTTTAGATATAAACATCAGTTTAACTTGCACAATACAAAAGCAAGACTAGAAATTAGAAGGAAACATCCACTCAACAGATCAGTAGATACTTAAAACAGACTCCCAACAAAAGCAAACAATATCACATTGATTAATTCCTTTAAAAATAAGAGAGCTAAACAAATAGCTGGCTAAGAAAGAGGTTAAACAGTTGAAATTATAGGCAGAGATGATCAAATATTCCACACAAAAGCAAAGTACTGCAGATGCTGTAAATCTGAAATAAAAACAGAAAATGCTGGAGATACTCAGCAGGTCAGGCAGCATCTGTGAAGAGAGAAACAGAGTTAACGGGCTGGATTTTGATTGAGGAGGCGTGTAAGAGACGGCACTACAACTTTCGGGGTTGTAGTCCTGCCTCCATCGAGTTGTGGCCAACCCACGCGATTTTGACTTGATTGACCTTGTTGAGCCCGCCCAGCGGGCTCCGCAGGCCAATTAAGGGCCACCCGGCAACAGGTGACATCACAGATTGATATTTCATCTGTCAAAAGCTTTTGACAGATGAAATATCAGCGTTTGACAGCTGTTTGAAGCTGTCAAACAGTGACAATCTGTACTCCAAGTTAATTCCTTCCTCTCAGGCTGATTTAGAGATCTCTCCAGAACAGAAAGCTGAATGCTGCAACTTTTGACAGCTCGCTGCCATTCTGCTTTCTGTGCCGGTGAGATGGGGGACTCGCGAGACCTGAAGGAAGGAAGGCTGTAAAGGTAAGTAAATGTAAGTAAAACTTCTTTAAGCGCTTTACACACACCAAACACACTTACCTCTGAACTCATGCACCCATCACTCACCTGAACACCGGACATCTCGAACCCTCCAAGCCCTTCAGCCCGCCTCGCTAACTTGGCGTGGTTTGGAGCCGTCAGGAATCCCACACTTCAGCAATAAAAATAGGGATCAAGCTAAAAACTGCCTGTTAACTGGCAGTTAATTGGCACTAATCCCCTTCCCGCCTCGGGAAGGCAGGTCCCAACACAGGTCGGGTATCCGCCTCCTTTGAAACTGGCATGGAGGCGGGTTGGGGGCGGGATGGATTCGTGCCCCCTGATTGAGATTTTAACCCCCCACACGCCTCCAATCCCGCCTCCACGGCCCAATGAAAATCCTGCCCAACGTTTCAGGTCAATGACCTTTCGTCAGAACTGGAAAACGTTAGCGATGTAACAGGTTTTAAGCAAGTACAGGAGGCAGGGAAAGGGGGGAGTGGAGGAAAGAACAAAAGGGAAGGTTTGTGATAGGGTGGAAGGCAGGAGTGATTAAATGACAAAAAGGGATGATGGGGCAAAGCAGAAGGGGATGGTAAGGGGACAAGAAACAAAAGATGGGTCTAGAGGAGATGTCAATGATAATAGCAGTATCATTAACAACAGCTGCTGTCTGAAAAACTAGGAGCGGTGGTCATGATCTGAAACTGTTGAACTCAATGTTGAGTCCAGAAGACTGTAAAGTTCCTAATCAAAAGATGAGGTGCTGTTCCTTGAGCTTCATTAGAACAGTGTAGAAGACCAAGGACAGAGAGGTCAGAGTGGGAGTGGGGCGGAGCATTAAAATGACAGGCGACCAGAAGCTCCATGGAACACAATGGTTTCCATCCTGCTGTGATAATCTGTGGAAAGTATCAAGCTAGGCTTGAATAATGGAGGTGCAGGTACAGATAGATTTGTGGAGCTTTGCTTGACTATCTTGAAAGTCAGGAAAATGTATTGGAAAACTTTCACCCAGGTCAAAGTGGAAGTGGCGGTAGGGATTGTGGATGCATTGGTAATAATTTTCCAAAACTCCCTGGACTCAGCAAAGGTCCCGGCAGATTGGAAAACTGCTAATGTAACACCCTTATTTAAAAAGGGTAGTAGGCAGAAGGCTGGAAACTATAGACCAGTTAGCCTAACATCTGTGGTTGGTAAAAGGTTAGAGTCCATTATTAAGGAGACAGTAACAGGACATTTGGATAAACATAATTTAATAGGACAAACTCAGCATGGTTTCATGAAGAGGAAGTCATGTTTGACAAATTTGCTTGGAGTTCTTTGAGGAAGTAACATACAGGGTGGATAAAGGGGAACCAGTGGATGTAGTGTATTTAGACTTCCAAAAGGCATTTGACAAGGTGCCACACAAAAGATTATTGCTCAAGATAAAAAATCACGGGATTGGGGGTAATATTCTGGCATGGGTGGAGGATTGGCTCTCTAACAGACAGCAGAGAGTTGGGATAAATGGTTCATTCTCAGACTGGCAATCAGTAACTAGCGGTGTTCCACAGGGGTCAGTGCTGGGTCCCCAACTCTTTACAATCTATATTAACGATTTGGAGGAGGGGACCGAGTGTAACATATCAAAGTTTGCAGATGATACAAAGATGGGAGGGAAAGTAGTGAGTGAGGAGGACATAAAAAACCTGCAAGGGGACATAGACAGGCTAAGTAAGTGGGCAGAGATTTGGCAGATGGAATACAATACTGGAAAGTGTGAGGTTATGCACTTTGGCAAGAAAAATCATAGAGCATGTTATTATCTTAATGGCAAGAAACTGGAAAGTACTGTAGTACAAAGGGATCTGGGGGTCCTGGTGCACGAAACTCAAAAAGTTAGTATGCAGGTGCAGCAAGTGATCAAGAAGGCCAATGGAATGTTGGCTTTTATTGCTAGGGGGATAGAATATAAAAACAGGGATTGCTGCAGTTGTACAAGGTATGGGTGAGACCGCACCTGGAATACTGCATACAGTTTTGGTGTCCATACTTAAGAAAAGACATACTTGCTCTCGAGTCAGTACAAAGAAGGTTCACTCGGTTAATCCCGGGGATGAGGGGGTGGTCATATGAGGAGAGGTTGAGTAGATTGGGACTCTACTCACTGGAGATCAGAAGAATGAGAGGCGATCTTATTGAAACATATAAGATTGTGAAGGGGCTTGATCGGGTGGATGCGGTGAGGGTGTTCCCAATGATGGGTGAAACTAGAACTAGGGGGCATAATCTTAGAATAAAGTGGCTGCTCTTTCAAAACTGAGATGAGGAGAAACTTCTTCACTCAGAGGGTGGTAGGTTTGTGGAATTTGCTGCCCCAGAAAGCTGTGGAAGCTACATCATTAAATAAATTTAAAACAGAAATAGATAGTTTCCTAGAAGTAAAGGGAATTAAGGGTTACAGGGAGCGGGCAGGAAATTGGACATAAGTCTAGGTTCGGAATGGTCATGGCCCTGTGGGTAGTGGAGCGGGCCCAGGGGCCATGTAGCCTGGTTCTGCTCCTACTTCTTGTGTTCTAATTCTGTTAGATTTCAGGAGATGGTTTTATTCCTGTTCCTGGCTGGGGTGGAGATTGTCTTTACAGAAGGTAAGTACTGTAGAAAATATAGGGACAGAGTGATCTCCTGAACGAGTTTCGATCGCCTAGATGTGTCGGAGAGGAATTTCCCAGATTTTTTCTCCCAAATTGGCCATTGGGTTTTTTATCTGGTTTTTCGCCTCTCCCGGGAGATCACATGGGTTCGGGTGGGATGGAGAGTGATAGAAGATTTGAAGTTAGGATCAGATCAGCCATGATCTTATTGAATGGTGGAGCAGGCTCGAGGGGCCGATTGGCCTACTCCTGCTCCTATTTCTTATGTTCTTACGTTCATAGCAGGGCAGACATTATGACCTGTGGAAGGTTTATTGATGGTTCAAACTACACAGAAGAAAGAATGCTCCTTTCTAGTTTTTCTCGGAGCATGGACATATCACCAGCAAAAATCAACTGGTCTGGGTTTAAAACTGTAGGTTTTACTCAATTATATTTAGGGATCAGGGAGTCAGGAAAAAATCATGTGGAACTGTCCCTCGGGTCAAAGTGGGATTGAAGTCATAAAAATGCAAACTGTATATGGCCTGTAGAAGAAGCCAGCTTGATATACTTTTCTTATTCCATGTTTTGCCTTGTGGGATTATAAAAGTTGGGCAATGGTCCTGTTTAGGCCATTGAAGGAATGTGGTCCATTGAAGCAATGAACTTGACAGAAATCTGCCAATGACACCAAATTCAGGGGTATGGAAAATTGTGAAAAAGCTGTGAATGACTGCAAGAGGACATAGATAAGCCGGCAGGTTGAGCAGATAGGTGCCAGATGTAAAGAAACATGAGGTAATACATTTTGGAATTATAAATAAATAGGGAGAAGACATGCACCTCAAAAGACAAGGCCCAGGAATTTGCTGCAATGGTGATTTTGGTGACCAGCGCCATAAGTTAGAGCATCGTGCTCCCCGATCCTTCAGTGGCAAACTGACACCACAATTTGCCAGAGAACTGAATAGAATACACCACAGCGAGCATCGGCGCCAGTCACAAGCAGCCAATGTCCAATACAGATCCAAGGTGCCGAGGATTGTGTCTGCTTTTGTAAAGAGTCATTTATGGAAACTGGCATTTAGCAATACCCAAGATGTTTTTCCCCTCGACACACACCCCAAATCTAAAAGGAAATAGCAGTTTCAACGCAGGAATTGCTGTCATTCTCACCTGTAAATGTTTTACGTGGCACCCAGAGGTATTTCACATTCTAAATTATTTTAATTGTTAAGACTATATCCATTGGGCACCCTTTTGCTGATGCGACGTGACATTCTGATGCCATAAAATCCACTTGCTTAATGAGGCTTAAACTTTAACTAGAAAATGTTCGACTGATTGCTGGCGAGAGCAGTCTCTGTGAAACGTGGCCAGCTGCTTGTGGTTGTTGACATTTCTACTAGTGATCAAGGATCATTTTCAATTCTCCATATATTGCCGACATTTAATCGTAATTGAGAAAGCGCCAAAAACGTTCCAAACTGGACAAACTCAAAAAGTGAATGCAGCGAACTTCAGTTTCTAATTGGACCTGATGTATTATTTTACTGAGGGCCAGTTTTCTTCATGTGCTCCTGATGTGTAATTTAACTCTTGCCTACATTATTACTTACTGATTTAATACACATGCGGGTTGTCGATTATAAAATTTATAAATACTAACAAAGACTTGCATTTAGTTAGTGTCTTACGGAGTCTCTCAGAAATGTCTCAAAGCACTTTGATTGTGATTCATGAGAAACGTTCGGCGGGATCTCGTCAAATTGATCAGAGAGTGGAGAATATGGTATCGGAAGCAACCATCTTGAATAAACACATAAATCAGGCCGCTGCCAGTTCTCCAGCGCCATTATTTTTCAGTCTAAGCGGCAGTGGGGTGAACGCTGGCTTAAATGCAGCAAATTCGCAATTGCGTTGATTTTAATGGGGATGGGGTCAGAGTTATGATAATTCGCTATTCAGCTTTCTCAGCGAGGGTCTCTGTGGGGCAGCGCAAAAGTCGCAGGAAATTATGGCGTGGGGTACGTAATGGCGTAAGTCACGCATTTCATAATTTCCTGGAATTTAATCATGGCCTGTGCCACTGATGCGCCGTTATTCAGCAAATTCATTTTCATATGTTCTGCTCCCAGAAGAACTGATATCACAACAGTACCCAGTCACATGATCTACACCTTCAGGTTCATCAATCTTATTATTATCCTTCACCTCTATGCAGAAGCTCAACACCAGTAAGTAGCAGAGACCCAAACCACCACTAAGAAGCTATCAATACAGAATTGTACATAATTTATATAAAAATAAAGCCTACAAATGCCCTGTTCCTGGGACTAGGGACAGGGTCACTGGCAAGGCTTGGAAGCTAAGCAGAGCCAGGCCTGGTTAGTACCTGGAGGGGTGACCATCAGGGAAGACCAGGTGCAGAAGGTCACGGAAGGAGCCCCGAGGAGGGGCGGTTGGTGAGAAGGTCACGGAAGGAGGAGCGGCTGGTGAGCAGGCCCGGGCGTTGGGCTGAAGATTGTCGGACAGGAGGAATGGTGGAAATGGAATGGCGGCGCGCACCGACGCAGCGGCTTTGCTTCTCCCAGTCATGGGAGCTTGCAAGATCACATTTCGTTGTTCATGTACTTGTGCAATGACAATAAAGTTGAATTATTATTATTATTATCTTGGAGTCCAACATCATAAAAACTCCCAACTGAATCGCTGCCCTTTCCCCCTGCGAGGTATTTACAATCCTACACGCAACTGGCTTTTGTAACGAGAGTTGGTGACCAGAGTTACGAGATTTGGAGCACAATCTGTGGCAGCTTGGAGTGATGAGATATGGGTTCATGCTGCCAGTACCCAATTCTGTTGAGTTCTCAATCTCAGCAATGTGGGAGCATGGCAAGCATAGGCCAGATGCTTACTCACAGGAAGGGGAGTAGAGTCAGAGAGAGGGAAAGCCATATCTGTGCCAGTTGGGAGCAGTTTTGGGAAAAACTCACCGATTCTCTTGGTCACATTTGGTGCAAGGTGCAAGAATACTAGAGATAGAAACAAAATGAATGCATTTTGCTTGGCAATAATTCTCCTCCCTGCATTGCAATCACCTAAGTGATATTAATCCTGTAACTCAGAAGCTGATCACATCATGGAGTCATTGATCAGGATATGCTAATATTGTTGATTAGTTGGGACAATGGGGAAGCAGAAACAAGCAGATGAGCCGGCAACATCCCATGTGAGGTGTTAATATCAGATTGGCCAGAACAATGGAGACACCAAAGGAATAGCTGTAAAATCACATTAACCGTCTGAGATAGTTTCAATGCGATCTCATGATCCTTTGAAGTGCCAGGCATGAAATTACAGTTTAAGTTGAGCAATAGGCAAACAAACAGGGTGGCCACTATCAGTTGGACAGAGGTGCTAACTACAGTTATGATGGTTCAGGAAATGGGATAGAGGTATTGATAGATGTAATTGGCTCTCTAGGGGCTAAGAATGCAGTCTGCAATTTTCTTGCTTCTGCTTTTAAAACCCAAGGAACAAGTCTGCAGTTTAAGTTGTAGGGTCAAAATTCGGAGTCATGCCAAAGGAGTGTGGAGCCAAGGCAACGGAGGAAGGCGCAGCTTGTGACAGGTGACTGGCGAACGGGACATGCGGCCTTACCCAGAATAGGAGTTGATAATGTCAATTCTTGCCCTATTCTGTTAACTACCGCTTAAGTACTTACATATATTGATCATTTACTTGTTAAGAATATAATAGCCACTATAAACCGTATTGGTGTCGGTCTTGAACCATTTGACCTTTCCTCTGCAAATTAAGAAACCACAGACTCAGGATGCCACACACACGGGTCGATGAATCCCTTTAGTCAGGAAGACTCACCCATTCTCAGCCGCGCTGACGACATATGGCTGTTTCTCACTTGCTTTGCCAAGGGAAGTAATGGAAGAAGTGTGGCCGAACAGGAAGATCTTTGGTAGAGTCTAGGGAAATACAAAACTCATACAGATGTATGAAACCAACCTAAAAAACATGGTTTCTCCAACTAAACTTTTTAACTCATCAAGTTTGGAAACAAAGATTTAGATTTCGAAGCAAAAATTATATTGGGTGAGATTTTTTAAAGGAGTAACAGTCGCCAGCAAAGCTTTATTAACATTTTCAACCTGGTGAAAATGTCTCCCTTTCATTAGCACCAGTTGCAGGGCCCAGGGTTAGAGAAAGGCCACTCGGAAAAGGGACGGGAGTTAGCTAGAGAATGAATAGTGTAACTTTTGAGGCACCTTTCTTGAACACAGAGACCTTATGATATTCTAAGACTGCCTTGCCTAGAGGTGGATGATTACATTAAAATGGATGGCGCATAATCGCAATGTGATTTAGGTGGCCAATCCTGATCAAGCAGAAGCTGCAACAGCAGGATGGCTGTACTGTCACACCCAGTATTATAGGTGTAGTGTGACTATTAATGGCATTTACTTAACATATTCATCACAGTAAAATTGCTGTCGCCTACCATTTCTTTCATCAAAAAAAAACTGTGCCAAATTGTTTTAAACAAAAAAAAAAATCACATAATGACCCAAGGGTATTCCAATGCAAACTCTTAAAGAGCCAGGCACATGGCATCTCTCATTTGAAGTGAAGATCCAGGAGATGATATTGCTTTGAGCGATCTTTGTAATGAAGGTCAAAAGCAAAATATTTCAGATTTCAAGCATCCGCAGTAAAAACCAAAAATGCTGGAAATACTCAGTAGGCCAGGCAGCATCTGTGGAGAGTGAAACAGTTCTGATGAAAGGTCATCGACCTGAAACGTTAACTCTGTTTCTCTCTCCACAGATGCTGCCTGACCTGCTGAGTGTTTCCAGCATTTTCGGTTTTTATTTGTAACAAAGGTGTTGACATAAATTCCTCTATTTTAACACATTTATTAAACCATTTACTTAACATATTCATTATAAATATCACAGTGCAATTTTACCCTCTTTATGATTAAGTCCGATGGTAAATAAAAAATGAGGAGCATGTTACCACATTGCCTGTGTCAATGACTTATATGGATTCCTGGCCAGCCACAACATTTGAATGACAAATCCACCAGGCCAAGATAATGTGCCTTCAGGTCATTTAAAATTATTCCAGAGTGTAATGTATGTACAGAGAACGATATATAGCTTTATAAAACACTTCAGTATAAAGGTAGCCTTCTGCTGCCATAAACACTTAAGGTTGAACAAAAATCTTTATATGCTGAACAGATTAAATTTTATTTAAATTAAAACTATAAAACACAAAGCCATACATTTCCCTCTCTCACACTCATTTACATTGGACCACTGTACAAAATCAAGACTTTTTCAAGACGCTTGCACTTTAGCGAGAAGAAATGAGCAAACATTTTTTTGTGCAACTTATTACGCAAAATACTAACCTTGAAATCAGGCGACAAATTCCAGAGGCAAATCTGTCCCTCCCGACTTCCTGTCACGATAGTTCGCTGGTCATCAGTTAACATTAGAGCGCAGATTGAATGAGATGGTGCTTTCCTTCCCCACACTGCTATTGGCTGGATAATGCTCTTCATGACGATCAAAACCCCTGAAAATGATAATAATGTGTCAACATGTATCCAGGATTTCAAAATTCTGTCGATGAAACTTCACATCGGACATATGCCTTCATTAATTACTGTAACAGGCATCTACATTTCCTGTCTATGGCTTATACTTTCCTTATGTGACAACCTAGGAGAATGTCACAGCGGACAAACTGATAAGGACATCTTAGTTTTTATGAATTCACTTAAAATTGCATTATCAAAATGTGATTTCATCCCTTTGTGAAGTGCTGATCTGTAAGCAGGGAGATGAAAAAATCCCGTTAACCTCATGAATACCAGAAATGTGCTTGTGGAACCTTTTTACCGCTGTTGCTTTCCATTCTCGTCTGACAGCTTTCAAACAGAGATGTAGCTGTCCAGCTTGTAAACTTACAAGATATTTTCCTTACTATTTAAACCGTCATTATAAACCAGCAAGATTAATTCAACATTTTCTCTTAAACTGTACGCACTCACGAAAACATATCTCCCAAACTGTCTGGCTGCTGTTGTAATGGTACAACACGCTTCCACACAAGCCCCACCTGACTCTAGGGAGTTGCAGCTTTATATGAAATATTGGTGTATTTTATTGCAGGACAAACCTACATTCACAGCATTAAAAGCATCTCGGTGACAAACTACACTGGGGAGAACACACACACTGTAAATCACTCTCTTGCTCACGTAAATAGTCATTGCCTTCTACAATATATCGTACAAAAGCACTGACTCGCACAGTTGTACACTGTAACAAGTAATGTCATGCAACGTAATCGCTTATCGTGAATCAACTGTGTGCTCAGCATTAACTTGGTTGCAACCAGACATGCACCAAGCTGTTCAAATCTGACAAATACGACTTGGCTGAGCAAATGAAAAGAGGGGCATCTGAACTAAGAAGGGGCAAACTTGTGAACCAGGCACCCACTCACTCAAATGAATTCAGCTTGAGTGGGTGAATATTTATTTCACTTTAGAAATCACAATCAGTCTCTTTCAGCAGCATAGCTATATTGGGCTATTCAGGAAAATACAACATCCTATGAAAGAATTTTGACTTTATTAAAACATGACAAACTGGGCTTGGAAATCTAAAAGCCTCAACAATGGAAAAGCTGTAAACAGCACACAGGATATTGAGATAAGATAAGTTGTTGACACTGAATCAATAGCCTTATTGAAGCAGGAGGTTGGAGGTTCCTGAAAGTCTGAAGCCTTGGAAAGAACACAATGGTATACCCTGTTAAAGTGTCTTAAACCAACACTTCGGAAAAAATCACATAAATTAAAGAAACATATGCCTTCGTAAAAATGACATCAAATGAAACACAGGTGACACGAGTCAGTGTTACAACCAGCTGAGGTAACAAAGAAGACAATGGTTCACCCACTGAGGTGTTCTAAATGCAAAAGATACAAACAGAAGGCCTTGGTAAGAATGACATCAAATAGATGCACCAGCCATCACATTGTTTTTGTGTTAAGCTTGAGACACCTACACAGGAGACATAATTCTTAATGATACCAGCGGAACTGACTAAGAATAGCAGAAGTCAACAGAAAAATGACTAGAGATAATTAGCTTACATCAGCAGAAAACTTCAAAGGAAATACCACTGAGAAAGGGTATAAAAATTGAACTTTCAAATGGGAAGACAGATTTGTTTGAAGGGGCAAAGCGATTCTTGGCTTCAGAGGCAAGCTCTGTAAGTCTTCAACTCTTTGTATCTTGGGGATCATGGTACTTGTAGTTGATTTTGGTGGATATCCTGGAATAGAAACATAGAAGATAGGAGCAGGAGTAGGCCATTCGGCCCCTCGAGCCTGCTCCGCCATTCAATGCGATCATGGCTGATCATCCAAATTCAGTACCCGGTCCCTGCTTTCTCCCCATACCCCTTGATCCCTTTAGCCTTAAGAAATATATCCAACTCCTGCTTGAATATATTTAATGAATTGGCCTCTACTGCCTTCTGTGGTAGAGAATTCCACAGGTTCACCACTCTCTGGGTGAAGAAATTCCTCCTCATTTCTGTTCTAAATGGCTTACCCCTTATCCTTAGACTGTGACCCCTGGTTCTGGACTCCCCGACCATCGGGAACATCCTTCCTGCATCTAGTCTGTCCAGTCCTGTCAGAATTTTATGAGTTTCAATGAGATCCCCTCTCATTCTTCTAAACTCCAGTGAGTATAAGCCCAATCGACCCAATCTCTCCTCATACGTCATTCCTGCCATCCCAGGTATCAGCCTGGTGAATCTTTGCTGAACTCTTTCCATGGCAAGAACATCCTTCCTCAGATAAGGCGACCAAAACTGCACACAATACTCAAGGTGCGGTCTCATGAAGGCTCTGTACAACTGCAGCAAGACATCCTTGTTCCTGTACTCAAACCCTCTCGCTACAAAGGCCAACATACCATTTGCCTTCTTAACCGCCTGCTGCACCTGCATGCTTACCTTCAGCGACTGGTGCACAAGGACACCCAGGTCTCGTTGCACTTCCCCTTCTCCCAATCTATTGCCATTCAGATAATAATCTGCCTTCCTGTTTCTGCCACCAAAGTGGATAACCTCACATTTATCCATGTTATATTGCATCTGCCATGCTTCTGCCCAATCACCCAACCTGTCCAAATCATCCTGGAGTTTCTCAGCATCCTCCTCACAGCACACACGCCCACCCAGCTTTGTGTCATCTGCAAATTTGGAGATATTACATCTAGTTCCCTTGTCTAGATCATTAATATATATTGTGAATAGCTGGGGTCCAAGGACCGATCCCTGCGGTACCCCACTAGTCACTGCCTGCCACTCGGAAAAAGACCCGTTTATTCCAACTCTTTGTTTTCTGTCTGCCAACCAGTTCTCTATCCAAGTCAATACCTTGCCCCCAATCACAAGTGTCTTAACTTTACACGCTAATCTCTTATGCGGGACCTTATTGAAAGCCTTCTGAAAGTCCAAATACACCACATCCACTGGTTCTCCCTGATCTATTTTACCAGTTACATCCTCAAAAAATTCCAGTAGATTAGTCAAGCACGATTTACCTTTTGTAAATCCATGTTGACTTTGTCCGATCCTGTCACTGTTTTCCAAGTGCTCTGCTATTACATCTTTTATAATGGACTCTAGTATTTTCCCCACGACAGATGTCAGGCTTACTGGTCTGTAATTCCCCATTTTCTGTCTACCACCTTTTTTGAATAGTGGGGTAACATTAGCTACCCTCCAATCCATGGGTACTGTTCCAGATTCCATCGAATGTTGGAAGATGATCAGCAATGCATCTACTATTTCTAGGGCCACTTCCTTAAGTACCCTAGGATGTAGATTATCAGGCCCTGGGGATTTATCAGCCTTCAATCCCATCAATTTCCCTACAAATACTGATTTCTTTCAGTTCCTCCCTTTCATCAGACCCTATGTTCCCCGACATCTCTGGGAGGTTATTTGTGTCCTCTTTTGTGACGACAGAACCAAAATATGTATTTAATTGGTCTGCCATTTCTTTGTTCCCCATTATAAATTCCCCTGATTCTGACTGCAAGGGACCTGCGCTTGACTTCACCAATCTTTTTCTCTTCACATATCTATAAAAGCATTTACAGTCAGTTTTTATGTTCCCTGAAAGCTTACTCTCAGATTTTATTTTCCCCTTCTTAATTAATCCCTTTGTCCTCCTTTGTTGAATCCTAAACTGCTCCCAATTCTCAGGTTTACTGCTTTTTCTGGCCAATTTATATGTCCTCTCCTTGGATCTTATGCTATCCCTAATTTCCCTTGTTAGCCACGGTTGAGTCACCTTTTTTGTTTTATTTTTATGCCAAACTGGGATGAACAAATTCTGTAGTTCATCCATGTGGTTTTTGAATGTTTGCCATTGCCTATCCACCATCAACCCTTTGAGTGACATTCCCCAATCAATCCTACCCAACTCGCGCCTCAGACCATCGTAGTTTCCTTTATTTAAATTCAGGACCCTAGCCTCTGAGTCAACTACTTCATTCTCCATCTTAATGAAGAATTCTATCATACTGTATTATGTTCGCTCCGACCCAAGGGGCCTCGTACAACAAGATTGCTAATTAATCCTTTCTCGTTACATAATACCCAGTCTAAGATGGCCTGATCTCTGGTTGGTTCCCCGACATATCGGTCCAGGAAACCATCCCGTAGACACTCCAGGAATTCCTCCTCCACAGTATTGTTACTAATTTCGTTAGCCCAATCTATATGTAGATTAAAGTCACCCATGATGACTGCTGTGCCCTTATTGCACGCTTCTTTAATTTCCCTTTTAATGCCATCCCCAATCTCCGCCTTACTGTTTGGAGGTCTATATACCACTCCCACTAACGTTTTCTGCCCCTTAGTATTTCTCAGTTCTACCCATACAGATTCCACATCATCAGAGCTAATATCCTTCCTTACAATTGTGTTAATCCCTTCTTTAACCAGCAATGCTACCCCACCTCCCTTTCCTTTTTGCTTATCTTTCCTGAATATTGAATACCCCTGGATGTTGAGATCCCAGCCTTGGCCACCCTGGAGCCATTTTTCCGTAATCTCAATCAAATCATATTCGTTTACCTCTATTTGCATAGCTAATTGATCCACCTTATTACGAATGCTCCTCGCATTAAGACACAAAGGCTTCAGGCTTGTTTTTTTAAAGCTCTTAGACCTATTAGAATGATTATTTACTGTGGCCATGTTTGATTTAAACCGTTGATTTCTCTGACTGCCACTTTTGTTTTTCTCCTTCCTATCTTTTGCTTTTATACTTGTTTCTCTTTCCTCTGTCTCCCTGCTCAGGTTCCCAACCCCCTGCCATTTTAGTTTAAAGCCTCCCCCAGAGCACTAGCAAACACTCCCCCTAGGACATCGGTCCCGGCCCTGCCCAGGTGCAAACCGTCTGGTTTGAACTGGTCCCACCTCCCCCAGAACCGGTTCCAATGTCCCAGGAATTTGAATCCCTCCCCCTTGCACCATTCCTCTAGCCACGTATTCATCTGAAATATCCTTCTATTTCTACTCTGACTAGCACGTGGCACTGGTAGCAATCCTGAGATTACTACCTTTGAGGTCCTATTTTTTAATTTACCTCCTAACTCCCTATATTCAGCTTTTAGGACCTCATCCCATTTTTTAACCTGTATCGTTGGTACCTATATGCACCACGACAACTGGCTGTTCACCCTCCCCTTCCAAAATGTTCTGCACCAGGGAGGCAACACACCATCCTGGAGTCTCGTTTGCGGCCGCAGAAACGCCTATCTATTCCCCTTACAATAGAATCCCCTATTACTATAGCTCTACCCCTCTTTTTCCTCCCGTCCTGTGCAGCAGAGCCACCCTGGTGCCAGGAAATTGACTGCTGCTGCCTTCCTCTGATAAGCCATCCCCCCCAACAGTATTCAAAGTGGTATATCTGTTTGAGAGGGGGATGTCCACAGGGGACCCCTGCACTACCTGCCTGCGCCTACTACTCTGTCTGTTGGTCACCCCTTCCCTTTCTGCCTGTCCAACCTTTGCCTGCGGTGTGACCAACTGCTTAAACATGATATCCACGACATCCTCAGCATCACGAATGGTCCAGTATGTATCCAATCGCAGCTCCAGCGCCAGAATGCGGTCTGCCAGAATAAGACTAAGAAATGTAAAAATGTAATGAAGTTAAGATTTGAGAATAAGGATCTCTGATAATAGATTGTAAAAGCTTTTTGTATTTGGAACTGTTAATGTTGCGATTGAATCACCAATTGTAAATTACATGTCGGTTCTTTAATAAATCTATATATTTTTAGAATTGTCTCACATAGTACTTCTGTATCAAACTCACGAACTCAATCTCTGTACACTCTGGTGAGGAGTTGCAGAATTCTGGGGGAGTTTTCCAGACCCTCATAATATCCAGAAGGTTATAGTCTAGCTAAAAACTTATTAAAAGTGCTATCTGGAGGACGGTAACATCTTCAGGTTGTTCCTTTCCTTTAGGGAGAGATAGTCTGGACCTTTAGACCCAATTAAGCGTCTTTAGGATTCGACTACCTCAAACTTTAGTTGAAGGTGAACGTCTGGGGAATACGCTTGATCTGGGGTAGCCCTAAAGGGGCTAGGACTAGTAATAATCCTTTCAATTGAGCAACCTGGTACACCTTTTCTGAGTCTGAGGAATAGTTGTTAACCAGGTGATGCGAAACATTTTCTGAATCACCGACTGCCACTGTTCATATGCCACAAGCAGCAGAATGGGAGCAGGATCAAGTGAGGATATTATGACATTGTGGAAGAGCAACTGGCGCAGGCTGCAGAAAGGGAGCGTAGAGAAGATAGTAGTAGCCTTAAGGTAGTGTCGACTACCTTTCCAGCTGAGTAGACTCTGCTCAAGGCAAAGATACACGGAGCTCCCGGAGAAGTATGATCTGATGAGACTTGGGCTGAGTGAAGAAGGTACTGAGTTGTTCGCTCGGTATGGGAAGAATTGCAGCACAATATTACATTATTTTTTAAAGATTTATAACTCTTTAGTCTCCTCAGACTCAGTGTTAAATAACATTCATGCAAGCTGCACATGCCCAATATCAAGTCAAATACTCATCAGTGGTTTCAGCTTCAGGATATATTAAATGGTCCCAAGTGATCTCCTTGACTGAAATGGTAGAATAAACACTACAAGGCCATGGTTTAGGCTATAAGCAACAGGATGGATTTATTAACAGTATATAGGTAAGTAAACGCCCGGAAAGCCAATCAGCAGATTACAGTAATATACAGGGCCCGACTATTTATCAGAATGTATATCAAATGTACAGCACAGAAACCGGCCATTTGACTCAACAGGTCTATCCCGGTGTTTATGCTCCACACAAGCCTCCCCCAATCCATCTTCATCTAACTCTATCAGCATAACCTTCTATTCCATTCTACCTCGTGTTTATCTACCTTCCCCTTAAATATAGAAAATGACAAATAATCGCATCGTCTGCACTAAAGCTCACAGTAAAATTGGACCTGAAACAAAGTTCACTGACCATAGCTTTAGATGGGTGGGGCTGGGAGAGGGGTCAAGGTTGACCTTCTTCAGAGCCCCCTGTTACTCCTCCGCGTTCGTTAATGGCTTCAGAAAGATTGCGGAGTTTGGGGCAAGTTCATCTGATAAAAGCCCCTTTAAAATTCAACCAAGAACAAAGGAAATCAAATGCGGACTTCTCATGATTATATCAGACTGATAACCATCCGCAGGGCATCAAAGCAAAATAGCGCGGAGTTGCCCAGAAATTGTCTCCGGGGTACCACCTCAGGAAGTTGCCCAGTTTTAATAGTCTGCATGTGAACAGCTAACGGGAAATGCATGCAGACGCACCTGATCAAAAAGCCAAGATGGGGCGCCACCTACATAATGGCTGCTGGTAAAATTCATTTGTCACACAATTGTGAACGCTCTCTGAAATCAATGAACAAAACAAACAGGTAAACAAGGATGCAAAGAAATCAATGGCTTTGTTGTGGCGACACGCCACCACTGGACATAATCCGCTCACGGCGGCACAGACAGTCTAAGCAGAAGCTCCCAGCCAGGGGCCCTTTCCTCCAGCAACTTGTTTCCCGCAGGGACAGGCTGCCGGGAGCACTTCCTGTCTGGGAAGTATTTAAGTGGATGCGCGGGCTTTTCTAGTTCCTGTTTTTCATGTGGTTGGAATAAAGCAGTTGTGTGTTCAATAGCTCTGGTCTCGGCTCCCACGTTTGCCGCGGTATCTCAACATTGTTACAAATAAGATGGAAGTCTTAGACAGGCTAATCGGGCTCAAAATAAATAAATCCCCAGGGATAGATGGTATCTATCCCAGAGTGCTGAAAGAAACTAAGGAAGAAACTCGAGAAGTACTGACAATCATTAAGAGGGAGTCTTTGGACACTACGGGGAGAGGGCACCAGAAGACTGCAAACGATTAATATGGTGCCTGTATTCAAAAAAGGTGACAAAACAGACAATGGCAACTACAGACCCATTAGTCATACTTCCATTCTACGGAAAATAATGAAATTGAATATCAGGGGTAAACGCGTGGATCAACAATAACCGAGTTCACAGGAGTCAGCAAGGATTCAGAAGGGGAAGATCCAGTCAGACCAACTCTTTGGAGGATGCCACAATACAAGTGGACTATGGCGAGACCAATGACGTGATGTATTGTGACTTCCAAAAGTTCCACAGGAAAGACTGTTAATTAAGTTCAAACCTAGATTCAGGGTAAATACTGGGAATGGATAAGAAACTGGTTGAAGGGAATGAATCAGCGAGTACTTGTTAGCGGAATTATGGGGGGAGGGGAGTACTGAGTAGAGTGCCTCAGACCTCACTGCTGGGACCACGATGATTTCTAATTTACATAAATGATCTGGATTCAGAAACTCAAATGCAAAGTGGTCAAATTTGCAGATGATGCCAAACGAGTAGAATCAGAAGAGGCAGTTCAGAAACGACAGAATGAGCTGGACAAAATATGTAAATGGACAAACAAATGGCAGATGGAAATTTAATGCAGACAAATGTAAATTCCTACACGTAGGAAGAAAAAAAACTGGTACGCCTACTTTTTAAATGGTATTGAAATAGCGAAAGGTAAAGCTGACAGACCTGCGAGTCTTAGTAAACTCGATTTTAAACATGTCCAATCAATGCACAGCAACAATCAATAAAGCCAATAGAATGTTGAACTACATCACCAAACAGTTGAATATAAGTCAAGAGGAGATAATGAACAAACTTTATCAGACCACACCTTGAATACTGCATCCAGCATTGGTTGCTAAGAAACAAGGCAGACAAACTTTCTGGCATTGGAGGCAACGTAAAGGATGATCCCCAGTGTTGGGTTTCTGAGCTATGAGGAAAGACTGGAGAAACTTGGGCTTTTCAGTCTGGGAAGAAGGTAACCGAGAGTTGATCTCATAAAGAAGTATATAAGATTGTTAGAAAAAGTTAACCCAGAGTATTACTTGGCATGAAACTGAGAGAGTAGGAGAAGGAGATACAGGATAAAACTAAAGAAGGGTACTTTTAGGCTAGCTATCAGGAAATTCTTCTTCACATACAGAGTAATCAACATGGATTAAACTTCCAGATAGAGCACTGAAGGCAAAAGCCGTGGAATGATTCAAGAAATAATTTGATCATAAAATGGGGATGAGGCTCTGCTTGTCTATTGACACCACAGTGTCAGCCAATGAGTTGGAGGAGGGACAGGACTTACAGCAAACAAAGCTAAACAGCAAAGCAAACAAAGTTTATTTACTCAGCAAACAAAGTCTATTTACAGTGTCTATTTAAAACGAGTCTCTACAAAACTGCAGCAGACATAACTCAGGCAGGATCGAAACTGCAGCAACTTCTCCCAATAAAAACACTGCGATGTCTCCAGCAAAATGCAGTGAGTGGAGGATAGTTACATACAAATGATGGGTGTAAAATCAATCCCAGTCCCTTACAGCACTGCGGTCTCCAGGCATGATTGACGGGGTAATTGCCCAATCATCTCCATTCTGGCTGGGAATAGTGGTGTCACTATATGCAGCCGATGAGGTTAGGATCTCTCTGAAAGGGTGAATCAAGGTGGGCCAAGTGGCCGCCTTCATCCACAAATATCTTGTACCCTTATGAGTTTAAGTTATTTGCATGCAATTGTCTCCCTGATACGTACAAGAGTCTTCTCATCCGTTTCCTGGGCTGCTGTGTTTTAAGATCTGAAACAAATCTGCTCATTGACTGGTGGAATGAAGCAGGTTCTTTTGCTGTTAACCCTTATCCCTGAATCAAAATGAAAAACTGGACCTTAATCGGTTTTAAATATTATCCAATAGAATCGTGTTTGTACCCTGCAAAGGTTCAACATTTTGTTCCTTCGTACAAGAGCTAAATAAGATTCACTGGAATTGGCACTGGTTTACTTCATAGATTTTATTCTAGGTGGGGCAATACCATACATTGCTGGAAAGGTTATTTCCTGTGATAATATTAGGGTACAATGTCATACGTTGCTCGAGGCACAGTTTATTGTGAACACAGTTAAGTAGCAGAGGGAAGTCTGAACCAGCTTGATCTTTGTTAGCAAACCAGTGATTGTCCACACTCCCCAACAAAAAAAAAGGACTAAAATAGCATCAAGCCAGAGTGTACCACGAGAAACAAGATATACAGGATCACATTTTGAGAGTCAGCTGGTTGGTATTATTACCGTGCATGTTGGTGAAACACAAATTTCGTATAAAATATGCCCGTTGATTTTTGCATTCATTTTGACAGAGAATCCACCTACAATTAATGCTGATCAAGGAAATATTCACAAATGTGATCAGTTTGTATCCAGAATAACAACTTTCTAAGCAAATGAGTCAGCAGAAACATTACACATAATTAAGGACACCAGACATCGTGCTTCCCTTTCATGCATCCCTTTGGAAACGATAGCATTTATATAGAGCCTTTAAATGTAGAAAATTTCCCAAGACGCTTTACAGAGGAGAGATGTAAAACATTCAGCTAAAAGAAGGGATGCTGAGCCAGGGAAGGACAATTAGGATAGGTTACCAAGAGCTTCACTGGAAAGGTGGGGTTTGAGAAGATCCCAAAAAGGTAGAGGCAGTAGCGGAAAGGAGAAGTTTACATAGGGATTTTCGTAGGAACCCTTACAGCCAGCAGAGGAGACTTTCATTCCATCAATTTGGGAAGATTTGAACCCAATCCCAGAGATGAAAGGCCACTCTCGAATCCACTGCACTACCTTCAAGTTTTTAATCTACTGTAATTCCCTCTTGTATATGATGATTCAACTTCATTTGCAATATATTCTAATAACCTTTCCCATGGGGGAAAAAAATCTAACCTCCCCATTTAAACTTCTAGCTCTAATCCTGAATGTATGTCCCCATGTTACTGATTCATCAGCCAGTGAAAATAAACTTTCACTCTTTACTCCCTCAAGCCCTTTCATAATTTGGAACATTTATCACATCTTCCTCGAATCATCTCTGCTACAGCCCTAGTTTTCAAGTCTCCCAGCTTAACCACATTCTCTCAACTCTGGTCTCATCCTTGAAAATCTATGTCCCAGCTATAGCTCCAATATCCTTTCCATACTAGACCAAAATTCAACCTCAGACACTAGGATTTGGGTTGCACCTCATCACGTATTCAGAATGCCCTGAAGTGTCTCAAATCCAGTGAATTACTTTTGAAACAAAGTATGGGCAAATGCAGCAGCCAATTTGCACACAGCAAGATCCCACAAACAGCAAAGGAGATTCATGACCAAGCGATGAGCTGGGGCTGGGAGCAATACGTGTTCAGGTGGGAAAGGGCTTGTGATGGCGACAAGGAATTGGAGGATAGCAAAATACTGCGGATGCTGGAAATCCGAAACAACAGAAAATGCTGGAAAAACTCAGCAGGCCAGGCAACATCCGTGGAGAGAGAAATAGAGTCAACGTTTCGGGTCGAAACCCTTCGTCAGGACTGAAAAAACACAGGAAATGAAACAGATTAAAAGGCCAGTTTGGGGGCTGGGAAATGGGGATGAAAGAACAAAAGAGAAGTGAAGAGACATTAAGAGGTATTCAAAACGAGGCGAATTGGCGGTGCTGGAGAAGCATTGGAAACAGGAATAAAATAATCCTGGAGCTCCCAAACCACAGACTGGCCTCACAGAGAAAACATATTCCAGAAATTCAGAACACTGTGAAGGTAAGTGTATAAGTAAGAATAACATTTATATTTAAAAAGTAGTTTTTGTGGGTTTATGTTGTTATAAATCTTCATTTTGAAATTTGGGTTTTGATTTGAGCTTACTGCTGTTCAGTTCTGGTGCATTCTTTTATGAAGAAAAAATAAATTTGTAGGAATCAAGCAACTGCGAGTGAGACAGAAAATTTGCCTAGCATTTTGCTTATGATTAATTGTAACATTGGAAGTGTGACATGATGGACAGGAAAAGCACAGCAAAACGCAGTTTTTTATTATCAGTGGATCTCCTGTAGTGTTGCCCATGGTAGTCAGAAGATGTGCTTCCTAGGTGGCACTGGAGAACACTGTACTCCGTCTCTGGGAGGCATCGCTAGATGGCAGACTCTGCTGCGTGAGGGGACGGCAGGTGGCATTGTAGGTGGAGTTGATCAGGCTGTGCCCACAGGGCGCAGGGGATCACCGATACCAGTGACTTTGGCAGGGACTAGTAGGGAGGTATAGAGCGAGTCTGGGGAAGGAAGCCTTTGAGTCTGTTTTAGGTGGAGCTGGGGAGTGCTGTTGCTGGAGTCTGAGCAGGTGGTAAAGGTTGCCACAAGCAGCGACAGGGGTTGTTGGCAGCACCAGGAGCTGTTGCTGCCACCAGCTGCTGATCGCTGAGCTCAGTTTGTTCTCGTTGACAGAACAGATCAGTAATTAGTTTCTGGGGTTTGGTTACAGATCAGGTAGAGCGCCTTCTTTCCCTGCAGGTGTGGGGTCAACCTCGTCGCCTGGTACAGAAGATCAATATCCATAGAATGGACTGTGAAGCTGCCCCATTGTGGAACCGTCCTCATCCAGGGCCTGCTCTATCTGCACCGACCTCCAGCACCCCTCCCACACAAGGAACCTCTCACTGCTCTCGCAGACCGTCTTACTGTGGTTATGCTCCCGCAACCCAATAGTTGGCGTAACTCATGTCTGAGGGTTGAGCACGGAGCACACTTCCGTCTCGCCCCCACAACCTCCAGCGGAGAATTTTGCAGTTGCTTCTGAGACCCGAGTGCTGGTGCGGCCATGAGTCAGACTCGCATGTATAGTGGTGGTGAACAGCATGAAACGTCGTGAGTACTGACATTATGAATCAAATGTTCTGATGGGAATTTAAAAAAAAATTAAAAATAGCATTATAAAGTTTATTATATAAAAGTCATTCTACAATATGCACCAATCGAAATATACACACTATCCCAACATACTTATGATTATTCTTTGCTGTTCAGTTCTTAAGTATTTGAAGATTTGTTATGAGCCAATTAGCTGCAAGAAATGTACTTAAAAGAAATAAATTGCCTATTATTGAAAGCGTGATAGATTATTCTAACAGATTTGATAGGTCGAGCAGACCTTTTCTCATTCCATGTTTTTCGTGTTCTTACATAAAAAGGCACAACCTGGCAGCTGCTAAAACACATCAGAGCTGACTTTATAAATCATTTGAGCTTTTATGTCCTCTGAGCCCTTGTCTCGGTAAAGCTTGGTATCCAACTCCAAACCAGCTATTATTGTCTTTGTAACTCCTTCCCACATACTTGCTGTTTTATTTAGTACTTAATATATCTTTAATAAGGGTTCTTTCAAAGAATGAAAGCTCTTTTCTGTAGGCTTGTGATGGATAGGCTATGTGCTGTCCCCATGTTAATACAGTCTACTCCTGCTAATTCAAAGTTGCTTTAGGCTCAGAACAATTCAATTTGTCAAGTAATTCCAATTGAGCAATTTAAGTAAAACACCAATTAACATGAAGGGTGGATTGTACTATGACAGGAGGCTGCAAAGGCCTCCAAACAGGAAGGTTAAGGACATTAGAACCAAGGATACCCAGAATCAGATGACTGCTGAAAGTTGTTTTCAGCTTTCAAAGAATGCTATGGTTTCTGTAACCATACACGCCAACCATCATGTTTGATGCAAACAGTCAGGGTTGGGCGCCCTGGTCTGCACCGGTACAGACCAAGTCCTTCCTCCCTCAACACTAATCATATCACAGTCCTGCTGCTACTGGACGTGATTTCAGCCACTGTGTATTATGGCTGGGAATAATAAGAACAGAAATTCCCACGCGCAGTGTGCAGCAGCCGAAATGGCTGCAAGTAGCAACAGTTCAGAGTGGCGATAGGTGGGGGGAGATGACAGACCGGGGCTCGAGGGTTGGGGTAAAGGACAGAGGAAAGGGAAGGAGGGAAGAGAGTTGGCATGCATGAGAATAACCAGTAATGCAATGTACCCAAATAGAATAAAGTCTGTTTAATTAGTACGATAGCAAAATACTGCAGATGTTGGAAATCCGAAATAACAACAGAAAATGCTGGAAAAACTCAGCAGGTCAGGCAACATCCGTGGAGAGAAACTATCAACGTAAACTCGAGGAACAGCACCTCATCTTCCGATTAGGCACTCTGCAGCCTTCCGGACTCAATATCGAGTTCAACAATTTCAGATCATAAGCTCGGCCCCCATTTCATTTTTTCTTGTAATTTTTCCACTCCTTTTCCCCCCCCTTTCCTTTTGTTTCTCTCTCACACCTGGCAGCTATCTTTTGCCCTGCCAGTACACTTTACACCTAATCTCAGCCTATTACCATCTCGTCTAGCTTCTAATCTCTTTTACTTCTTTTGTTTCTTTTATTCTTTTGTCCGATCCAGTTTCTTTTCGTTCCAGTTTTGAAGAAGGGTTCGACCCGAAACGTCAACTCAAATTTCTCTCCACGGATGTTGCCTGACCTGCTGAGTTTTTCCAGCATTTTCTGTTGTTATTTCTGTTTAATTAGTACTTGTACAGTACATTTACAGATTAAAAAGGGACTGCTGAAAGTACTCAAGTTAAGAAAATCATCCACGGTGGGTTAGAATACAGATTACCCCCTGGGGCCTGAATGCTAATGCAGCCTGGACCGAGCTAAAAGGTCACCTCCCCATCAGGTATAACGTATTTTTTTTATCCTGAGTTTCACTTGAAGGATGAGGATACTCACTTAAAACTCAATAATAATTATGTTCTTTTACAAAAACACATCTCTGCAGAATTTAATTATCTCCTTGAGTAAAACAAATGTTACTGTAAAATGTTTTAACCAGACTCCACGCTGTACTTGACAAAAGCTTGTTCAACAGCAGCAGGAAATAAGTTAATTCCGGCAGAAAGGTGAAGTTTGAGTGCCAAGTCAGTCGGAAAGGTACAAGGTATAGTCAGCGACAGCAAGTGGAAAACACGTTCCACAAAAGGCCTGTGGGCTGATTCTCAGATAAAGCAGTTCAGCAGAACTGTGCACCATGGGTCGGCCTCCTACCATAAGGAAGTTGGCCCTAAATAACCTCACGATGGCAGAGGCACTCATCAGTGAGGGAGGGGGAAAATCATCAGGCAAAGCAGACAGAAAAAGGCAATGCAAGTGAGAGAGAGAAAGATACAGGCCGACAGGGGAACGCGAGGGAGAGACATAGAACAACAAAAAGAAGCACATTTGAAAAACAAAGCTGAAAGAGCAGGCCTCTTACGGTTGCTATGCAAACAATGTAGTGCACCACTTCCATTCATCTTTCTGTGAATTTAATATCATAGTGAGTCCCCATTCCGCTGTTCCCGTTTGTGATTCCTGTCAGAACCTCAAAAACCCCGCATTGTGCTGGCTCCAGTATAACAATTCCACACATGAACCATCTCCGCTAGCCTAGTTACCAGCACAAGTCTGACCCCGCCACCCTCAACACTGGGCGGCTGAAGGATAGATGCGCTTAGGTGAAGTGATTTGAACTGATTGAGCAGACACACAGGCTCAGAGCGTGCAGGGCAGCTCCACCTGAGGCAGGATTGCTTATTGCCACCTCATTCCCGTGATACCAGCGCTGCTGTAGTGTGTTAGTGCAACAACTGGCTGTATTGCAGAGCAGTTTAAAAAAAGACTTACATTTCTATAGCGCCTTTCACGACCACCGGACATCCCAAAGCGCTTTACAGCCAATGAAGTACTTTTTGAAGTGGAGTCACTGTGGTAATGTAGGAAACACGGCAGCCAATTTGCAGACAGCAAACTCCCACAAACAGCAATGTGATAATCACCAGATAATGTTTTAGTGATGTTGATTAAGGGATAAATATTGGCCAGGACACCGGGGACAACTCCCCTGCTCTCCTTCGAAATAGTGCCATGGGATCTTTTACGTGCACCTGAGAGAGCAGACAAGGCCTCGGTTTAATGTTTCATCCGAAAAACGGCACCTCCAACAGTGCAGCACTCCCTCAGCAATGCACTGGGAATGTCAGCCTAGATTTTTGTGCTTACATCTCTGGAGTGGGACTTGAACCCACAACCTTCTGACTCAGAGGCGAGAGTGCTACCCACTTGACACATAATCCGTTCAAATCACTTCACACCTCAGATTCCTCCCAAAGCACGGGTGTCCAGCTTTGGTTGTGCAATTAATGGAACAAAATAGACCAGCACGCAAGTCAACGCAAGCTGCTGCAATAGTGTGCACTGTTACCTAACCTTAAAAATATCAGGTAGGAGGTACCACTGGGGGCATCAGATACCAAATTTCTCTATTGCAGTAATAGGCTAGAAATCACCATTAGCAATACTATCATATGAATATTTAACATCATCATATTAGACAGGTTAATGCCACCATTAAAGGGCACAGAGAGGGACTTGATTGAGCAGAATAAGCATTCCTGTGATAACATTTGCCACAATCATTTCTGACTTGATATTAATGTTAGATACCCTTTGGTCAAAATACAAAACTGGCAGTGGCAGACAACAACAACAACTTGTATTTACATAGCGCCTTTAAAACGTCCCAAGGCACTTCACAGGAGTGTTAGAAGACAAAAAAATTTAACACCGAGCCACATACGGAGAAATTAGGGCAGGTGACCAAAAGTTTGGTCAAAGACAACCAGGAAAGACTGAGCTCATAATATGTGCGTGTATTCAGTATCTCACAAGGAGACACTCCAAACATTATGCGCCACTGAGAGAGGGAGGAATCCTCACTCGGACAATCATCAATGCTGCTCTAGGCCCCAGTGGCAGGAAGTGGATTTTTTTTTGCGCATTGCGTATCAAATATTATCAGCTTTTCCTCGATCCTCATTTCTGCGACATCTTTGAAGTTATTTTTTCTCTTTTTTCCCTCCCAATTTTCTAGTCTCCAACTTCCCCGCCTGCAGGTGTTGCTGAGGTACAGTTCCACCAGTGCCAGTACCTCCTCCAAATAACCATTCTTCATGTCACACCCAAGACAATAACTGGCCGACGGATTATTCAACTACAGGAAACTTTCGATTAACCAGCACCTAAATAACCGGAAATGTCGGTTAACCGGCAAAATTCAGGAGTAGGTTCAGGTAACTTTTATTACTTGCCTTCCTCCATGTGTTGCTGTGCAAGGGTGTGGCTGTAGCTGTTGCTAAGCTACAGAGACACTTGCAACTTGTGGCCATTGTTTTGAAGCTGTTGCAATAGGGTTTGTTGCTTTACTTTTACTATAGCTTTCGGTTATCCGGAATTTTTGATAAACCGGCACCACGTCGGTCCTGTCCGTGCCGGATAAAAAAAAGTTTCCTGTAATGGGGTTGTCAGCTTCAAGTTCAGTTCTGTTCTCACTCAACCTCCACATGCACACTGCTAGCAGGACTTACTGGAGCATAATTAGGAATGGGAACTCTGGCTAATTTGCCCATGACTAACACAGGGGCATTGAGCCCCACTGTAGCCCCCGAGTACGGGCTCAGCTAAAAATCAACTAACAAAGCACAGACTGGGACCTTTGTGATGTGTATGGCTGAACTACTCTCTTAACTAGCTGCACCATCATGGACATTGGTTGCTTCCTATACTTCAAAAATACTTCATTGGCTGTAAAGCGCTTTGGGATGTCCTGAAAGACGCTATATAAATGCAAGTCTTTCTTTCTTTAATGGAAGTACAACTGCAAAGCTCATCCAGTGGCTAAGTGAAAGGTTTGTTTCCTGATCCGTTCTGAATTAGACGATCTCAGGCACACACTTTTTTCTGTCTTATAACACTCCTGTGAAGCGCCTTGGGATGTTTTACTACATTAAAGGCGCGATATAAATACAAATTGTGTTGCCCTCAGTGCCCTGGGCTAGAATATGGAAAAATATATAATCAGACTGGGCTCCACTCGCGAATGCTACCCAGTGGCACCTACAGTAAAGAGTGTGTATGAAAGGGGAGGGTTGGACCAGATCAGGGTTGGCTGTGATGCCCACGATCAAATCGTCTGCCACTATCTGGGCTCACACACTTGGACCAAGTATTGGAGGGCTGGTGGCACCAGTGGAACTTCACCTCATTCAAGAGTCACCTCTTGCAAGTGAGGAGGGAAGAACAGCGAGAAGGATAAAAGATTCAGGGATATATTTGCCTGCGTGCGCAAAATTACGGAAACATTAATTTAATAAGCTGCCCGTGGTTTTTGGCCGTTTAGTAAAACTAATTTTCCTTTGACATTACACAGGAAGATACAAGGGTGACATTTTTGGAGACTCTGCTCCCAACACACAATCTTGCTTCATGATAGTGTAGATCGGAGAATCGGCATGGTGGCCAACTTGGTCGATTAGCAACGTTTCCAATGTCTTGGTTGTTAATTTTAATGACCAGAAAATCAGGAATGCCACAAATTGGGTGCACCCAATTCTCCAAAGCCCCGTACCCATCCAATGAGTACCTCTAATAGCATCCACCTGGAAACAGATCTGCCCTCTCCGTCAAAGGTTGGCACCTGGCACAGAGTGTAGCTGAAGTGGCAAGTCTTTCAAGAATCGTTTTAGGGGAAATGGATTATTAAATAGGCAAGGGGGTAAGAACCCCCAGCTTGCAGGCCAAGCCCCAGCTACAGCTCCCCAGCACAACAGTCAGAATTGCAGCTTTAACGATAGTCAGTAGCTGAACTCACATGCACAAAATCAAAGTTATAAGCAAAAGCAAAGTCTCTGTAATTAGCAGCAAGATTTGTTTTTGGAGCTGCACAAAATGTAAAAGCTGCTGCAATTGTTCATTTACAATTGAGCACACCCAACAATCCATTTGAATGGCTTTACATCTGTCTACTTCATTATGAAATGCCTCATTCATCGCCTGCACTGAATATGGAACAATAACAGCACACCATTTCAAAAGTAACTTGAAATTGACTGAAAAAATACTGATGTACATGTTTATACTTTTGGTTGCACTGTTCTTTGTAAGGGTAACATTGCAAAAGGACCGCACATTTCAAATGCATAATCCAAGCAATAGTTCAGCCCTCAGTACTACATCACTGCAGAAGATCAAGAGCTTAGGAATTGACATTGAACTGTGCATTATTAGGAACAAACGCACGCCTCGCATTCTGTGAAATCACCCTGTACGCAACTTCAGTCAGGGTGTTAACCTGGGTTGATGTCTTTGTTAAAATAACGCACAAAGTAATTTCATCCTCATTACTAATATCTCACAAGAAGATTCATCAGTTTCATCTGAAAACTACAATGGACTAAGGAATTATATCGAATTACACAGAATATACAGCACACAAACAGGCCATTCGGCCCAACTAGTCTGCGCTGGCATTTATACTCCACACAATTACAAGTTATCAGCTCAACCCTAACTTCCCGTGTCCCATTCAAAATGCACTAAACAGCCACAATACCCTCTTCAGTATACAGTTTATAATCTCAGACATCAGGCGCATCATTTATGGCCTTCCCTAATTCAGAAACCATCATGAGAAGAACATGGCCATATCTCCGCCACTGCCCTTCCGAAACTAGCTGCAATGAAGTGTGCAGGAGCTGTCCGGAGTGGTTCACTTTCCAATTTCCCCATTCCTTCTCCCTCCCTGTGGGCAACCTTCCATTGATGCCCTAATGAATGGTGCTGCCAAGATCAAGCGTTCCTATGCTGGTATCATTGGTATAAATTCTCCATCATTCTATGTAGCATATTATGTGGCCTTCTTGAACCGCAGAGGGCAGTTAAGAGTCAAGCACATTGCTGTGGGTCTGGAGTCACATATAGGCCAGACCGGATAAGGACAGGATGTCCTTCCCTAAAGGGCATTAGTGAACCAGATGGATTTTTATGACAATTCTTGGTCACATTCCAGATTTATTTAATTAACTGAATTTAAATTCCCCAGCTGCTATAGTGGGATTTGAACTCATATCTCTGGATCACTAGCCCAGGGCCTCTGGATCACTAGCCCACGGCCTCTGGATTACTTATACAGAAACATAACCACTACTGTAACCCATAAATACCCCTTGATATGTAACACTACTGTACTGCAAAGAAAGGGTCTTCTTAAAAACAAGCGTCTCACTACAATATGCATTTTGTGTGGCTCATAAAGACAGACAGATAGGAGGGGTGTGGTGTATAGCATGAGATCACAACATTGAAGTCGCACAGCTCCTTCATGACACTATGTGAACTGAGCAGAAAAGCATCAGGGGTGAAAAATAGTGATTGTTTTTGTCTTATAATATTCCTGTGAAGCGCCTTGGGACGTTTTACTACTTTAAAGGCGCTACATAAATACAAGTTGTTGTTGTTGGTCAGGAGATTTGTTTTGCCCAAGAACATGGCTGCAGCAACCATTGCCGGGCATATTCCGGTCAAGCTGGAAAGGGCAGCCCCAAGCGTCCATATGGCTTGAGAGACGCCAAACGCACTCCAGGGCAGGGGGGCTACCACAGTCATTTATCTAGGCATGGAAGGAGAGCATGACTGGAAGAGTCACCGTTTCATTAAGGCTGCTGAGTCTGAGATGTGTTACCTGAGCTATTTGCACTACAGTTTTTTTTGAATATATCTTTTAACAACTACTCCTTCCCTTCATGTTCTTACATGCCCCGTGCAGCTATTTACAGTAATATTTATGACTTACGTTTGTGCTTTGAAGTCATGCAACATACTCTGGGCCTCTCTCTAAATCATTGACAACACATTGGCTCTTTCCATGACACGCTAAAATAGCAGAGAGATGAATTTCAGACACAAACAAGCACTGGGAGGCTGGTATCCCATGGCATCATTTCATAGCCATAGCAACCAGAAGAAATCTCACTCTTGCCTGCCCCTCCCCTCATTTCATGCTTTGCTAGGTTCTATTTAGTACTAGATGGATATGGAGGTAGCCTTGATAGAGGTACAAGGCTTTACCAAGTCTTCATGAAGTGATAATACTGACTGACCCTTGTGATCTATTGCGATTCAGATCCTGTATTTGTACATGCATTCCTTACATACTGCAATTTGTTTTGTAAGTAGCCAGGCATTGTGAACAAATCACACAGTATGTGTCAAAACTAGAAGTATCCAGCTGCTTCCAGTAAAGCGTTGGCCTTCAGTTTATCACTATTGACAGTTAAATGTCATTATGGTGGCCTGCTTATTGCAAACCTCTCGTCAGAACAAATATTTCTCCTCACTCTGGCAGGAGCGCTACAAAAGTTAGTAAACTTAATAAAGTACGTGCATTAGCAAAGGTCAAGAACGGAAGCAAATCTCAAGCACAATTCAAACAAATACCTTGCAATGATGGCTGCAGTTTTTTCTCCCTATAACTGTAGTTCCCAGCTGAAAATCAGCCAAACCAGGAACTGCGCTTGCCTGAAATTCACCCATGCAGGAGTCACTGGACAGAGATCACAAGCAAACAGTTTGCCCCTTCCTAGCCCAGAGGCACTAAAGCAAATGAAGCGCCCCTGCTGCAATCAACTACCTCAGCACAGATTAATGATCAAGAACCTGCGACCTTCCTAGCCTATATGGCTCAGTACCACACTAAATGCGGTGCTTTGCTCACTGAACCATTGGCAAGCCCCCAACTTAAGTCCCTTTTTTATTATGGAACAGTTTCCAATGGCGGTAATTCCACTGGTTACCTTTGCTCCCGAATAGCTCCACTTATCCAGCAGGAAAGATTCAGCAACTATAGTGCACATGCAGTTACCACAATGTCGAGTTTGACACTTTAGATTTCTGGCTGTGACTTTCTCTGATGTTGGGGGCAGGTCCGTACAGGACAATGACCACGAGGTCAGCCAGCCCACAGCCAGAGTTAAAGGTGGCACACCTGGCATAACAGTTGCAGGAAGCAGCCATTCCGCTTTACCGTCACGAACACTTTGCCAAGGGAGATGCACGACAAATCCCTACCCAAACGACACAACTGCTGCGAGGATTCAGATGGGGGGGGGGGGGGGGCAGCAAACCCTCTGTGCTGGCATTGCAAAATCAAACTGTTCACTCGGGACTTGGTAATCTGGGGCTGCCAGCTGACAGCCACCATGTGAAAGGGGCTGCCCCGTCAGGATAGAACTGACAACGGTAGAATTGTTAGAAGGAGAGGGTGAATAAACAAGCAAATAGGCCGTTTTGCGTAATTATCACAACTAATCATAACATTAAAAAAGCTTCACATTCTCAGCTGGCGCTGTAATCTCATTGGAAATTGCACACCAGGTGTAAATTGCACGACTGGCATTCATATTAGCCCTGAATGCGCTGGTCTCGTGGCTCATTAACCCAACAGCACTGCTCCAGGCAACCGGTCCAACTCTGGCAGCAGCACAGCTGCCTCCAGAGGTGCAAAGACAATCCAAATGGGTGGTTTGCACTAGCAGTCCAAAGGCAGAAGTGCCTCAGCTTGCCTCCGATGGCACCAGCTGCCATTTCTCTGCCCATGTTTTGTTATGTTGATTGAGGGATAAATATTGGCCAGGACACCGGGGATAACTCCCCTGCTCTTCTTCGAAATAGTGCCAAGCAATATCACTAAAAAACAGATTATCACATTGCTGTTTGTGGGACCTTGCTGTGCGCAAATTGGCTGCCGCGTTTCCCACATTACAACAGTGACTCCACTTCAAAAGCACGTCATTGGCTATAAAGCACTCTGGGCCATGCGGTGGTCATGAAAGGCGCTATATAAATGCAAGTCTTTTTTCTTTTTGCTTCTTTTCTACTATTGGGTTAGAATATAAAGTCACAAAGGAACTCAGGATAGCAAACCAGTAATGTCGCAGAAGGCTTCATAAAGAAACTTTTGACGGGTTTTTCACGTGTGCAGAACTTCACATCTATAAATAACAGGCACAGGACACTGAATCAATCGTGTCCAATTTTAAATCGTTAATTATTTCACTGCAGCTTTCAAGAACTGGTTCAAATAACTCACAAAAAGAACATTTTTCAGTAATCAGCTTCCAAATTGAAGAACGACTCTTCTCCTGAATGACTACTGCAAAAAGAATTAAACTCACAGGCCTAGAAATTCAGTTAAGGCCCGCCAGCAGGCTAACGCCCAAAAGTTAGCGCTGCGCGCGGAGCCAGGTGCGCCCGTCAGATATTCGGCTTTTGCGCCCCAAGTCGGAACCGGGCGCTATTCCAGGGTGTGCCCGCCCCCGCTTGGGGCGCTGAAACTGAATTTCTGCGCTGTAGGCCCCGCTGCGCCACCCGCTGCGGAGCGGCAGGCTGCGGTACTGCAGGCCTCCTCCTTCTCTTAAGAGGGAGGTGCCTGCAACAGCGAGATCGCCGCTGGATTGTGCCGGCAAATGAGACCGGCACCACGGAGAAGTGCCGGGCTCGCGGAAAGCAGCCGGCAATGCCACGGGGGGGGGTGGGGGGGGGGGGGGGTGGTGGAGGAGGCCGGGGAAGGAGGTGCGGGCAGGCAGCCACCGAAAAAGCGGCCGGCCGCACCTCCACCTTAAAGCGCCCCAGTAGCGCAGCAGTACGGCCCCGTTTTTCAATCGCTGTTTGCGGCCGCTACAGAAGAGGCGGCCGCAACTAAATAAGGGGTTTAGGCCGGAAGCGGGACGGAACCGGGGCACTGCGCACACCGATGACGTCATCGGTGTCGGCGCAGCGCTACCGACTACCGCCGCCATTACCGCAGCGCTGAATATCAGCGCACCCTCTTACACTGGCGCAGAAACCCTCTTTGGGCCTTAACTGGGCGCAAAGCCCACTGAATTTCTAGGCCACAGTTTGTTAGCCACTCGAGCCTGCTGCAAGCGACATGCCCCGCTGGAGCTGGCAGTGGGAATGCACAGTAAGGGCTGTTGGTCAGATCTAAAACTCCAAACAGTGAGCAGGAGCCGCCCCAGCCTGTTTGAACACTGCTGGGGGAACCCGCTGCCTGTTCTAGTGGAAGGTCGGTCTTGCACGGTTATCCCTGGGCTGTCTCTGAACCTCCAGCTCTCAGCACTGACTGACCCAGTACAGGAGGCTGTTTCCTCGTCAACTTTGCCACACCCCACAAACACTAGACTTGAGGGTACATACACTGATGACACTAGCTACAGTGCCCTGGAAACAACTCGACAGAAAGCCTCTGCCCACTTCACAGTTTCACATTGTGTTTCTTTTTCTGCCTCTTATATTCTCGATATATTGGGTGGCGTCATCATTGGAAAGTCAGGAAATTGACCATGGAGAGCTAAATCAAAGGGTCGTTCCCTTTATCCAAGCTGATCATTGCCTGAAAATAGATATTTTAGACAAATATTGACAGCAGTTGAGGGCTATAGTGGTAAACTATTGATACAAGAGCTTTACAAGTAGCCAAGAATGTGTCTGTATGTTTGAAGGCCATTATTACACACTTGACTTCACATCTGTAACACCAGCGGCAATGTTTCACTTTGCAGTCTCCTAACTTAACTTTCTGCAAACATTTGTATCATTGCATCTAACAACAGACTTCAAAAATACAAAGGACTATCAGAGATGTAAAATGGAAAGAATACACACTCTGCGGGTCCTGGGTTTGCACGGGTCATGACTGTTGTGGATGTACGGGAGACAAATTTTTCAATCTAACAATATAATTAATCAAATAATCATTGATTGAATATAAAGAAACAGTTGAAACCAGCTTTAATGCTAATATGTGATGTATTAGTGTCAGCTGTGGCTCAGTGGGCAGCACTCGCACCTCTGAGTCAGAAGGTTGTGGGTTCAAGTCCAACTCCAGAGACTTGAGCACAAAAATCTAGGCTGACACTCCAGTGCAGCGCTGCACTGTCGGAGGTGCCGTCTTTCGGATGAGATGTTAAACTGAGGTCCCGTCTGCTCTCTCAGCTGGACGTAAAAGATCCCATGGCACTAATTTGAAGAAGAGTTATCCCTGGTGTCCTGGCCAATATTTATCCCTCAACCAACAGAACAAAACAGCTTATCTGATGATTATCACATTGCTGTTTGTGGGAGCTTGCTGTGCGCAAATTGGCTGCCGCGTTTCCCACATTACAACAGTGACTCCACTTCAAAAATACTTCATTGGCTGTAAAGCGCTTTGAGACGTCCGGTGGTCGTGAAAGGCGCTTTATAAATGCAAGTCTTTCTTTTTGTTAGATGGTTGGGAATACTATACCCCGTTTTAATAAAAGATTTAAACAGAATAGGAATCCTGCAACGCATTCTCACACGTGGGCATTCCTGAAAATAAATAAGTTTGTGCTTACTCAAAATAATGTTTTGCTGTGTATATATGATATAGAAGCTGCTGCATTGGTTGTAGTGCGGGCTGCATAACTGGATCATGAGTATGAAAGGTTCAATATTTATCATACACCCAATCAGGGTAAAAAAAATACACTAGAACTTGTTTTCTCAAGTTTTTAAAATTAAACGTTTATCAAAACAATCCTGATGGTCAATGTATCACGTTGTTTGGCACTGAGTGACACAGAAGCTCTTGGGTTTAACCCTTGGTCTATACTGAGTGAACTAATCTCAGTGGAGGATCACAGTTGGCTTCAACATCTCTGGCCAAGGAGGGCAACAATGGTCCCGATTTTAACTCCAGATGGATTCCCCGCTCAGGCTCAGGTCTCGCGGGCCACAGAATGCATATGTAAAGAAGGATCCTGTTGACTCCGGGCGTGTGTCCTTGCTGGCTGTTCAGGAGAGCAGGTTAAAATTGCAAATTTCCGCGCATGCACGGTTTCTTCCATGTAAAAGCCGGTGAGTGGCCTGCGCGGGACCTTCAGATCACTGCGCGGCCACGCGGCCCCGCAGCTTAGCGGGAACATAGGTTGCGATCATGGTGGCTTTCAGACAGGTGAGAGCCAGGGCGATTTTAACTGCCCACCCACCAGGTTTCTATTGAGTGAGTAGGGTTAAAGTCAACCCCCAAATAATTCACCAAGGCAAGTAGGGAAATATAAAACGCGATAAGGTGGAAAATAGGGTGGGAAGCTGGTGTTGAGGTCAGTTCAAAAAAGGGACAGGCATTTTGGGCCAAATGGTCTTTACTTCCTAAGATTTTCTCTGATTCTTGCTGGGAGTGCACCATATGAATATTGAGAGCAAGGACAGGATCAGGCTCAGCTATAATGGGTCCCACAGTTGATTAGTCTGATACTCACCGACAGAGTTGAACAACCAGAACTTGCATTGATATAGCACTTCTAATGGAGCGAAACATCCCAAAACATCAACGTGGCCGTTTCAGCAAGTTACCTGATGGCTCATAACATCGAAGCAACTACCACCTTCAGGAAAGGAAAGGTAAAGTGGAGGAAACTGGAGAGGAAAAGATAGTTTAGACAATCAAACCTTTGCCAAGAAAACTTGACATTAGTTCAGTTAACATTGAAACCTTACAATGTGATCAGCTTAAGTTTCTGTTGCCAAGTTATCATATAAGATTGGCATCTCAATGCAACTCAGTTGGTAACACTCTCATCACTAGGCTGTGGATTCAAGGCCCGCACAAGTGTTTGAGATTGTCAATTTCAGCACTCCAGTGCATTATTCAGGGAGTGCTGCACTGTCATTAGGTCTGTTCTTCTGATGAGACCATACACTGAAGTCTCATCTTACTTTTCTGGAGGTTCAGGCCAAGGCTAAGGATCCCTTGACATTATTTGAAGAAAAACAGATTCATAGGTTATTCATCTCATTGTTGTTTATCAAATGTTGCTGGCATGGAATGGCTGTCACAATTGCCAGCACAACACTTAGTGCACTTCATAAGCAACTCACTGTGAATTGCTCGAGACATTTTCACGTTGTGACAGCTATGTAAATACTAGTATTTATTTTCTTCTGTTCTTTCAGTACACTTACTTATGTACCTTAAAGTTTGTAGAAGTATATTTCTGCTGCCAAGGGCAAAGAAACACGCTTACAACAAAAAGTCAAAAGACTCCAGAAATAATGATAGAAGGAAAATTAGGTCAAATAACTACACAAGAAACTGGTCTAATGGTGAACCTGTCCATGACCAGCAATAACAGGGCTCTGCATCTCCACTTCAGAGTATAACGAGAAGGGGTTAAAGCCAATGGACCAAGAAGGAAAGAGTATAATCGGATAAACCACACTCTAGGACCAGTTGTGTTTCTTTTTGATCAATATTGCAGTTTTTTTTTTTCCATTTGCAGACTTCCAACTATAGATTCACAATTTTCTTCTTCTGGTTCTCTGAGCAGCAGTATTTCTGATATTAATTCCGAATCAATAAAAGTACATGAACTAGAGGGAAGAAAAAAGAATGGAAACTACCAATAGAGGGAACATCAATTTTTACTGAGGCAGATTTCAGTCTCGTAGGTTTCCTGTTTGCCTCTGTCACTATTTTCAGGTTTTGAACTCGATATTCTCTCAGGTTTAGTGTTGCCAGTCTCTCCCACAAGTGGACCTCACATCCCCTCTGATCTTGAAGACACTTTTTATTGCCCAATATCTAGATTAACAGTATTGTGGCCCAGGGATCATAGCACAGAATCTTTGTTCCATATACCAGCTATTGGAATATTGCATGTGCTACTACAGTACATGCATTCTCCTCTCTTTGCAAAAAAGCACTCTATCAGGATAAAGCATGACATCAAACTGGTTTATTTACTTAAAATACATGAATAAACAGAACACAGTTTTTACAGTGAGGAGAATTTCCTACATTCCTTGTTTTATGAAAATAACAACAAAGATACATTCTTATGCCTTAGGTGAAGGTGTTCTTTCAAGCTTGCTTTTTCAAAGGTAACTGGCACTCAATTCTGTTACAGGCTGTTCAGATTTACTCACCCACCCTAACTCCCCGAGAGGGAAAGAGCGCAAGCTCTCTGTCCCTTAAATCTGTAATGAGGGGAGGTGTTTGGCCAACTGAGCGATCAGTCACCGAGGGCGCCACCCTTAAAACTGGGGAAAACAATGAATATTGTTTAACTAAGCCAGAACACCCGCCCGTCAACATTGAAATGGAAACAATATGTCGATGCTTGTCAAAGACTGGACATTTCACAAGACTGAGCTCCTGGGGTTTTCCATTGTTACAAATCTACAAAAACCTGTACAAATAAGCAGTTTTGATGCTGATCTATCTCTTTGGCTAGCTAATTAACACTTCAATTAACCATGGCAACCTACATCGTTTCATATCTGCAGCCAACTGTTAAGACCCTCAGCTGAATTTAACATTACAGAAATATTGAAAGTTAAAAAATTCAGTTCAGTCAATACAGGTTAACATCAAAATGTTATAACTCACATGATGTTCTGATTGGATCTCTAAGAAAGCTGCAAAAATAACAGGCAATTGTACTTCTTGGCTCTTGAAATAAAGGTTTAAAATCTTTATTAAAATGGCTTGATTGATGGCTTTTTATGGGTGTGAAACTTAGACTTTGCACGCAGCCCATTGTAGAAAACTGGAAACATTTGAAATGTGGATATATCGCAGAATCTTCTGCGTAAACTGGGTACAGTTCATGACAAATAGCCAGTGCTTAACTTGGCAGGATGAAAAGGAAACCTGCTGAAATCAGTAGCCCAAAGACGAATGGATACTATGGACATATCATTCGAGAATCACAGGGACAGATAACGTGTGAAAAATGGAAGGGAATGGAGCAAGGGGAAGTTGAATATAGGCCCGACAACAGCAAGCAATGGTTCAAAGTCAAAATGGTCACCCAGATACTCGTCATTAAGGCCACTAACTTCCAGATAAGAGATGGTACCGAGAGAAGTTTAAAATATGTGTGTGAAAGCTACTAATGGCCATCCTCTTGATTCAAGCCATAAGCAGCCAGCGAACAAAATGATTGCAGCAGAGACTGGAGGTTAAGTGCTACTTCAAATGGCTTCACAAGTAATATTGAAGTGCCACCTCTGGACATTAATATTTATTTAAATAACATTTTTATTTAAAAAATGGAAAACATTTTTAAATAATTCTTAAATATTTGATTTATGCTGTGTGAACCAAATGAATAGTTACATAGGTAGTGGTGCATTATCCTTACTTGGATTTGGACTGTACATCTATGTGACATGCCCCAGACTTGTAATATTCAGGATCCACCCCTACCTAACTTACGTGCAATATAATCTTCAAGTACAGTATGAAGACATGCCTTCCCTATCATAATCACCCAACCCCAGCTGTGAAAGTACACATTTAAACTACACTTTTCCACATTCATTTGAGAGCTGAAATTATACTTTGTGACATCAAACAAGTTCTGCACCTGGAATTTCTGCAGGGTTTCTCCCCATCCCTCACTGCAACTTTGGCAGAAACAGGACAAAGGGCGCATCATTTATGGGGTTTCTGACAATCTTCTGCCGAAATTACAACGGAGAAACCCCCTGGAAATACTACACCCTAGTTTTTAAGCCATAAAACTAGGCAATGTTCAGCACCGACGTACAAAATTAAAATGAAGTTTCAAGCCCTGTGTTTGATTTAGTGGCCAATTGGCTGTGTGCTTGCAGGTAGGGTCTGTAATAGAAGAGTTGATTCAGAAGACAATAAAGCGGCTGCTGCTTTGCCTGTTTCAAACTGTGCCTTTTTCCTCATCTATCAACAATCTGAGCATTTCAACTCTATCATAGCACCGGCTCTCCACTGCCAGACAAGCTAATTCCACCTCTCAATCCCCTGCCTTTCTGGGACCTTGTAGTCATTTTTACTGCCGTTTGCGTCTGGTAATTGACTTTTATTTGGAACAACCCGTATTTGGTCTGTAGGTGACATTTATCTCACTTTAGCAGCTACCAGTTGTTACAGTTCGAGCTTGTTCCCAACACTCTTAACCAATGCTCACCAGCATTCATGAGCAAGCCCACATCTGTCATAGACTGAAGCTTAGCTTTATGCATGTAGTGAATGAGATGTAATGTGCCTTAGGTGAACAATCTATGCTTTTACTGCTGGGTCATACCAGATACAGTGGGGATTGCCCACTGTACGTTTCTGATCTCTCCAATAGGCAGAAAAATACCACGCTGACAACCGATATATTTCAGGCTGCACCATGAATTGTTTATTACAAGAAAGAAATACAAGGGCTGATTCCCCAGTCGGGTGCTTCAAGTGAGGAGCAATGTTTATCTGGAGCACTGGTCGTGAAATCACAGGCCCAAAGAAATAAATCTGGAATAAAGTGCTGGCATCTGTAAAAGTGGCCTTGAAGCAGTCAGGCTGTTGTAAAAACCCAACTGGTTCACTAATGTCCTTTAGGGAAAGGAAACCTGCCGTCCTCATCCGGTCTGGCCCATATGTGACTCCAGTCCCACACCAATGTGGTTGACTCTTAACTGCCCTCCGAAGTGGCCTAGCAAGTCACTCAATTGTACCAAACCGTTAGCTTAAATGGATAGAACACAAAGGCCTGTCGGCCCTCAATTTCCCAGCCAGCGCTCCCTGTAAGTGCCCAGTCAAGGCATCAGTCTAATACACAGAAGCACCTTAAAACAGCAGAGAAAAATATCAACACGGTATTTAACTTTCCTGGTACATTCAACTGTTTTCTGAGTCCCACAGAACAAATGCCTCCAAATACTAAGAGTGCTTTTTTCCCCCCAAAGAGCTTCAGATGAAGCAAAACATGGGCCCTAGACACCAGAGTCCTTCTCGCCACAGTGACTTGGATATACGGGTTTCAAGTGAACTAAGGATGAGCAGCAAACTCGAGGTTTTTATGCGAATTTCGGTACAATTCTGGTTTCCCCGTCAGGATACCGTCCAATAGGAGGTCTATTACAGACAATGGATGAGTCTGTTTCTCGCAGTGGCAAATGTGCAGGCGTTGTCTTAGAATTAATGAAGCCAATTTTGTTCTGTTAAGCATCTGTCTTCAAATACTTAATATAAACAGAGGCTGGCTTTTGAAGATAGCACTTGTACTGCAGACAAGGTCTATATATTTGCCTCTCTGAAGTCGCACACTTCCTGCCAGAAAGCAGCGGACAGAGGCCAGTTTAAATTTGTCATGAATACAATACGCTTTCAGGCAGGATTGTGTGGATTTGTTCAAAACACATACACAGCCACACAAAGGTAAAATAAGCTAGACAACAATTCACTGGTTTAAATTTGTTAACATTGACAAATTTGAAATGAAAAGATATAATGTGGAAATTTTATAATTTGCAACAAATCACACGGCAGTCCCATCACATCTTGCATACAAACATGACAGACACTAGCAACCAAACCAGCCTCTTAACAAAATGTTGTTAACTTGTCTCAAATATTGCCTTCTAGACGACGAGGAGGGAAGTTCCCCACCATTTTCAGTGTATTTCTGGTGCATAAACAGGCAAGTAAATTTTTCTGGCAGGAAAAATCAGGCAGAAGCTATTTTTACCCGTTTCCAAACGTAACATTGCTTCCTCCGGGTACTGTCGTGCATTTTGTCCCTTCCCATGATCCGCCTGCCGAGTGAATCATAGAATCATACAGCACAGAAGGGGGCCATTCGGCCCATCGTGCCTGTGCCGGCTCTTTGAAAGAGCTCTCCAATTAGTCCCACTCCCCGGCACTTTCCCCCAATCGCCCTGCAAAATTTCCCTTTTCAAATACATACCCAATTCCTTATTGAAAGCTGCTACTGAATCTGCTTCCACCGTCGTTTCAGGCAGTGCATCCAGATCACAAGAACTCGCTACGTTAAAAAAAAAATTCTCCTCGTCTCCCCTCTTTTTTGCCAAATTATCTTAAATCTGTGTCCTTTGGTTACCGACCCTCACGCCAGTGGAAACAGTTTCTCCTTATTTACTCTAGCAAAACCCTTCATGATTTTGAACACCTCTATCAAATCTCCCCTTAACCGTCTCTGCTCGAAGGAGAACAACCCCAGCGTCTCCAGGCTCTCCACATTATTGATGTCCCTCATCCCCTGGTACCATTCTGGTAAATCTCCTCTGTACCCTCTCTAAGGTTTATATATATTATATATATATATATATATATATATATAAAATATATATTATATATTTAATGAGGGCCACTGGCACTGCAGCACTGAGCTTCAGCCGTTACACTTGTAATGCAATCAGGGTACTTTAGGCTGAGGATTACAAGGCACCAGCTGTTTCCAGGAACAACCGAGACAGGCGGAAGGAAGTGAAGAGTTTGTGAGCCTGAAAATTCTGGGGAGATCCATTCGCGATTCCTGCAGCAGGGAGACATTTTTTTGCTGCCATTGCTTTTTTGCCATTCTCCGACCAGATGCAGACACAATCCGATCACCGGCAGATTTTCACCCCCACTCCGACCCCGACCCCCAGTCCTTCTCATCAGCAGCGGTGGCATTCCCCATGGAGAATATACCATTGTCCGTCATTATCATGGAGGAGGAGCAGCGCAGGATGAATCTAAGGAGAGTCGGGCAGGATTTAAGGAGGATGCAGCCCAGCAGATATTCCCTCCCCCACCGAGGCAGCACAGGTCATATGAAGCCCTTACTGAGGAGGTGTGTATAAGGACTGTACACTTCACCAAAGAGGCAATGGGGCAGATCAGTCGCCTATGGTATGACGACCTGCAGCCATGCTCATCTCCCCATACTGCTCTCTCTGTGGCTCTGAAGGTGACCTCTGTACTCAACTTTTGTGGAACAAGATCATTTAAGGCAGGCACAAGCTATTACTATGAGCATGCGATCATCAGGTGACTGTCACATTTTACAGGAGAGCTGGGGAATTCATTATCTTTGACACAACAGCAAGGCAGCAACGAGATAGGGCCATCCAGTTGTACTGAGTTGCTGACTTTCCCCAAGGTTCAAGGTGCAATCATTAACACTCACCTTGCTTTAAGAGTCCCCCCCACACACCCATAACCACCTCAACAGCAAGGGCTCCCACTCCCTCAAAGTACAGATTATGTGTGACAACATATGGAGGATCCCACATACCGCCACCAGAGATGCTGGAAGTTGTCACAGCGCATTGAACCTTTGGCCCTCCCTGACCTTTTCAGCGAAGAAATTCATGTCAACAGATAGCTTCCAGGTGACAGAGCCTACTCCCGGCTCCCATGGATAACGACTCCAATAAGATTGGCCCAAACAGCAGCAGGTCGAATCATAGAATGGTTACAGCACAGAAGGCGGCCATTTGGCCCGTCAAGCTCATGCCAGCTCGCTGCAAGAGCACCTCAGCTAGTCCCACTCCCCTGCCCTTTCCCCGTAGCCCTGCAAATTTTATTCCTTCAGGTACTTATCCAATTCCCTTTTGAGAGCCATGATTGAGTCTGCCTCCACCACCCTTTCAGGCTGTTCATTCCAGAAATTAACCACTCGCTGAGTAAAAAAGTTTTTTCTTATGTCACCTTTAGTTCTTCTGCCAATCACCTTAAATCTGTGTCCTCTGGTTCTCGACCCTTCCGCCAATGGGAACAGTTTCTCTCTAGCTACTCTGTCTAGACCCATCATGATTTTGAACGCCTCTAACAAATCTCCTCTTAATCTTCCCTGCTCTAAGGAGAACAATCCCAGCTTCTCCAGTCTATCCACGTAACTGAAGTCCCTCATCCCTTGAACCATTCTCGTAAATCTTTTCTGCACCCTCTCTAAGGTCTTCACATCCTTCCTAAAGTGCGGTGCCCAGAATTGGACATAATACTCCAGTTGAGGCTAACCAGTATTTTATAAAGGTTCATCATAACTTCCTTGCTTTTGTACTCTATGCCTCTATTTATGAAGCCCAGGATCCCGTATGCTTTTTTAACCGCTTTCTGAACCTGCCCTGCCACCTGATTTGTGCACATATACCCCCAGGTCTCTCTGTTCATGCACCCCCTTTAGGATTGTACCCTTTAGTTTATATTGCCTCTCCTCGTTCTTCCTACCAAAATGTATCACTTCGCACTTTTTTGCTTTAATTTTCATCTGCCACGTCTGCCCATTCCACCAGCCTGTCCATGTCCTCTTGAAGTTTATCACTATCCTCCTCACTGTTCACTATACTTCCAAGTTTTGTGTTGTAATGAAATCTGTTTGTCTTGATCCTGTATTCGTTTTGCACTCATATATATTACCCTCCCCCACTGTGTATAGTTTCACTTCCTCTTTCCCGACTAACCTGGGAGGTTCCAGGTCTTGGCTCTTGGCTCCGCCCCTGACTTCTCTTACATAAAGATCCCAGGATCTGTATGACTCATTCCTGTGAACCAGTCGGCATGTTGAGATGTTAGCTCTGATCTTAGTGATTAAAAGCCAACTTGTTTAAGTCTATAACTTCTAGTTTTGAGGTTATTGAAAGCCCATCATGTGTCATCTGCAAATTTTGAAATTGTGCCCTGTACACCCAAGTCCAAGTCATTAATATATATCAAGAAAAGCAGTAGTCCTACAACCAACCCCTGGGGTACACCACTGTATACCTTCCTCCAGTCCAAAAAACAACCGTTCACCACTACTCTCTGATTCCTGTCACTTAGCCAATTTCGTATCCATGCTGCCACTGTCCCTTTGATTCCATGGGCTTCAACTTTGCTGGCAAGCCTATTATGTGGCACTTTATCAAACATCTTTTGGAAGTCCATGTACACCACATCAACCGCATTGCCCTCATCAACCCTCTCTGTTGCCTCATCAAAAAACTCAATCAAGTTAGTTAAACACAATTTGCCTTTAACAACTCCATGCTGGTTTTCCTTAATTAATCCACACTTGTCCAAGTGACTGTTAATTTTGTCCCGGATTATCGTTTCTAAAAGCTTCCCCACTACCCAGGTTAAACTGACTGGTTTGTAGTTGGTGTTTATCCTTACACCCTTTTTTGAACAAGGGCGTAACATTTGCAATTCTCCAGTCCTCTGGCACCACCCCCATATCGAAGGAGCATTGGAAGATTATGGCGAGTACCTCCGCAATTTCCACCTTAACTTCCCTCAGCATCCTAGGATGCATCCCATCCGGTCCTAGTGACTTATCTACTTTAAGTACAGCCAGTCTTTCTAGTACCACCTCCTTATCAATTTTTATCCCATCCAGTATCTCCACTACTTCCTCTTTCACTATGACTTTGGCAGCATCTTCTTCCTTGGTAAAGACACATGCAAAGTACTCATTTAGTACCTCAGCTATGCCCTCTGCTTCCATGGGTCGGTCTCCTTTTTGGTTCCTGATCGGCCCCAACCCTCCTCTTAGTACCCATTTACAATTTATATGCCGTTAGAAGACTTTTGAATTCCCTTTTATGTTAGCTGCCAGTCTATTCTCATACTCTCTCTTTGCCCCTCTTATTTCCTTTTTCACTTCCCCTCTGAACTTTCTATATTCAGCCTGGTTCTCACTTATATTCTCAACCTTTCATCTGTCATACGCGCCCTTTTTCTGCTTCATCTTACTCTCTATCTCTTTCGGCATCCAGGGAACGCTGACTTTGGCTGGCCGACCTTTCCCCACCTCGTGGGAATGCACCTCGACTGCACCCGAACCATCTCCTCTTTAAAGGCCGCCCGTTGTTCGATTACAGTTTTGCCTGCCAATCTTTGATTCCAATTTACCCGGGCCAGATCCGTTCTCAACCCACTGAAATTGGCTTTCCTCCAATGAAGTATTTTTACTCTAGATTGCTCCCTGTCCTTTTCTGCAGGTGGGCACTTTAATTAGCTGCATAGCTGTACAAGAATGATCATCCAGAGGATCATCGGGGTTATAAAGCCCGCTCTTGCTGCCTCGACAGGTCAGGAGTGGGGGCTGCCCTATTCGCCAGATTGTGTGTCACAAATGTCCAGGCTGGAATTCTCTGCCCCAGAGGGCTGTGGATGCTGAGTCTTTGAGTTTATTCAAGGCTGAGATCGATAGATTTTTGGACTCTAGGCGACTCAAGGGATATGGAGATTGGGCGGGAAGTGGAGTTGAGGTCGAAGATCAGCCATGATCTTATTGAATGGTGGAGCATCGATACATAGAAGATAGGAGCAGGAGTAGGCCATTTGGCCCCTCGAGCCTGCTCCGCCATTCAACGAGATCATGGCTGATCATCCAAATTCAGTACCCTGTCCCTGCTTTCTCCCCATATCCCTTGATCCCTTTAGCCTTATGAAATATATCCAACTCCTTCTTGAATATATTTAATGAATTGGCCTCCACTGCCTTCTGTGGCAGAGAATTCCACAGGTTCACCGCTCTCTGGGTGAAGAAATTCCTCCTCATCTCAGTCCTAAATGGCTTACCCCTTATCCTTAGACTGTGACCCCTGGTTCTGGACTCCCCGACCATCGGGAACATCCTTCCTGCATCTAGTCTGTCTAGTCCTGTTAGAATTTTATAAGTTTCAATGAGATCCCTCTCATTCTTCTAAACTCCAGCGAGTATAAGCCCAATCGACCCAATCTTTCCTCATACGTCATTCCTGCCATCCCAGGTATCAGCCTGGTGAATCTTCGCTGCACTCCCTCCATGGCAAGAACATCCTTCCTCAGATAAGGTGACCAAAACTGCACACAATACTCAAGGTGTGGTCTCACCAAGGCCCTGTACAGCTGCAGCAAGACATCCTTGTTCCTGTACTTGAACCCTCTTGCTATGAAGGCCAACATACCATTTGCCTTCTTAACCGCCTGCTGCACCTGCATGCTTACCTTCAGCGACTGGTGCACAAGGACACCCAGGTCACGTTGCACTTCCCCTTCTCCCAATCTATTGCCATTCAGATAATAATCTGCCTTCCTGTTTTTGACACCAAAATGGATAACCTCGCATTTATCCACATTATGTTGTATTTGCCATGCTTCTGCCCAATCACCCAACCTGTCCAAATCATACTGGAGTTTCTCGGCATCTTCCTCACAGCACACACGCCCACCCAGCTTTGAGTCGTCTGCAGACTTGGAGATATTACATCTAGTTCCCTCGTCTAGATCATTAATATATATTGTGAATAGCTGCGGTCCTAGGACCAATCCCTGCGGTACCCCACTAGTCACTGCCTGCCACTCGGAAAAAGACCCGTTTATTCCAACTCTTTTGCTTTCTGTCTGCCAACCAGTTCTCTATCCAAGTCAATACCTTGCCCCCAATCCCACGTGCCTTAACTTTATACTCTAATCTCTTATGCGGGACCTTATCGAAAGCCTTCTGAAAGTCCAAATACACCACATCCACTGGTTCTCCCTTATCTATTTTACATCCTCAAAAAAGGCTCGAGGGGCCGTATGGCCGACTCCTGCTACTATTTCTTATGTTCTTATAATAACAGAAAATGCTGGAAAAACTCAGCAGGTCAGGCAACATCCGTGGAGAGAAATTTGAGTTGACGTTTCCGGTCGAACCCTTCTTCAGGATGTTGCCTGACCTGCTGAGTTTTTCCAGCATTTTCTGTTGTTATTTCGGATTTCAAACATCTGCAGTATTTTGCTATCGTCTTATGTTCTTAAATAGTTATAGCCTGCGGTGCCCTTCACAACTTCACCATTCATGAAGGGCTGGAGTTTGCTATTGCTGGCGAGGAGGTTTCAGATCCCTACGACACTGAGACCACTTTTGGGGCCGGACTATGCAGAAGGGATGGCCTTCACCTAAACCGGAAAAGTGCCCATGCAACAATTGGGAAGATGTTTTACCTGAAAAAGGGTGGGGAAATTGGAAGGCGAGTCCGAGGTGTGGTGGAACACCGAACTCACGGGTACTCACCTGAACAGAAAGGATGTTGGAGGAGCTGTCTCAAGCGGTGGACGAAGGTCTGAAACGTTGCACAATGAGTCGGGTGAGCAGACGCACAACCGGTTCCCCGCCTCACGATTGCTCCGGCTCCCACTCGCACTGGACCTGTTGGTGAAAGCACCTCCACTGCCAGCAATCTCCAGACTCCGAGTTCAGTTCTGCGGCTTTTCCCAACAGCTCGAGTCTCGTGTAATCATCTACCATCTGCTCAATGATTTGAATTTGCGCAAGGCTGTTGGAAAACGCCACAGCATTGCTGGCGTCCCCTTCGCAGAAGTATGGACATTTCTGTAAAATATTTGTTGCAACCAAAACACTGTCAGGCAGTGCTATGAAAACAGTGGGTAAGTTTTAACTAGATTAACAGCAGCATATTATGTATTGTAAATATTGGATCTGCGAGGAGATTCTGGCCTTCAGCGAGGGGTGAAACTAGTGATCACGTGTGTCCCAGTGATGAGCAAGGTGAAGCATGCATGTCAACATTTTACTTTCATCATTAAAAATGCAATCCCACCAAGAGTCATTTTCACATCTAAAGATATTTTTTTACGCAGCCAGTGGTGAGGACCCGGAACTCGCTGCCGACGGAAGTGGTGGAAGCGGAGACGCTCAGTGTTTTCAAGGAGAGGCTGGATAGGCACTTGAGGGAAATAAACTTGCAGGGTTACGGGGATAGAGCGGGGGAATGGGACTGACTGGATTGTTCTACAGAGAGCCGGCACGGACTCGATGGGCCGAATGGCCTCCTTCTGTGCCGTTATGACTCTGACAGGTGCACCTTTTAAATGAATCTAATTGTAGAGGGCAGCAGTTTGGAATTAAACATTCTTTATTGTGGAGAGTGAGGTAAGAAAACTACTGGGCACTTGGTCTAAGCACTAAACAAAGCTTTGATCAACTGTTTTACAACATGGAGGTCCAGTTGTGTCCTTCACTAGTTCCTGTTAAGAATGTCCTGAGCAAGCTGGGCCCGTGCTCGAGTATTTATACTCTCCCTGGACAGCGCCACCCGCAGGCCGCTCAGTATTATTTCATAAGTCTTTCTTTCATGAATGACTGATTCATGTCAGAGAGATTACTCCTCCCCGATAGAGACCTGCGATTTCTGGTATTCACACTCAGCAGGGAAGCTTTACTGGGAGTCGGTGGATCGACACCCTTTTCCAGCCCTGGATGATTGCTGTGTTGTCGGCACGAACGTTCAGGCCCTGCTGAAGAGTATGGAAACCTCTCAGCACAGGCACTTCCAGTATTCAGGACCAGAAAAGATGATCCAGTTAGCGCCCCCCGGGGGCGGTCAAAAACACCGACAGCCGCAGGAGGCGTGCATTGGGCGGGCGACCGCTTCGGGGGGGGCGATGATTAAAGGTGAGGTGACCGAGGTAAGTGGAAAAAAAAACGTACCTTTCCTGTTGTATTTTTTTTCCGCGGGTTCCTGCCTGCGATCAATCAGCCCGGCATGCTGCTTGAGTGCCGGGCTGGTCGCGTGGGATCGCGGCTGCCTCGGTGGTCCAGGTAGGAGACTTCGCTTTAAGGGAGGAAAGGAGCCTTTGAACGCGGCAGCGCTGCATGGCCCAGTGTGCAACGCTGCTGAAGTCTCTGCCCCGCTCTCTGACGTCGGCACCCTAAGAAGGAAGTGGAGCGCTTGATTTAGCGCACCACCTCCTTCTTGGGGCGCTAAAACTCAATTTTGCGGTCGCCGGTGCTAATTACCGCCGCATACTAAAGTTAGTGCCCCAAAATGGTCGATACTGAATTTTCCCCCCATTAATCCTTCGGTGTCTGCTCATTGTTGCTGACTGTGGGGCTAGAGCTGGAAGATCTCCATGGTGGAGAGAAATATATAAAGGATTACATACAGGGGGAGAGACAAGATACCGTTCGCATCACAAAACTGACCGCACCATAGTGGGGAAAATCGCCTCTGTATTATACAACAGCTTGCATTTAAATAGCGCCTTTAACTTAGTAAAACATCTCAAGGCACTTCACAGGATCGTACGCAACCACATAAAGAGATATTAGGACAGGCGAGGTAGGTTTTAAGCAGCTTCTTAAAGGAGGAGAGAGAGTGGTAGAGAGGCGGAGAGGTTTGGGGAGGAAATTCCAGAACTTAGGACCGAGGCAGCTGAAAGCATAGCCACCAACATGCAATAACATTTTAAATCCATCCCTATGGTATAGGTATAGGTATAGGTATATGGTATAGGTATAGGTATATGGTAGCCTCATAGTTAGTTATTGACCTGGACTGGCCAAACCAGAGGTTGTGAGTTCAAATTCTACCACAGCAAGAAATGGAATTCAATAAATCTGATCATTTGTGGGGTTTCAAAAAAGAAAGAAGGGTAGATCCAACCAGGTCAATTACCAACTATCAGCCTCCTACCTGGTCTGGCAAGACTTAGGCTGACCCTGTATCGTCCTCACTGATATCGAGCACTGGTGTCCAGGCTAGCAGCTCCATCTAACAGACAAGTCAAGCAACAGCCTGACATTTTTGTACTCGGTGTCCTATCTTTCAGCCTTCCTCCATAACCTGCCCCGAGTAGGCCCTGTCCCACTGGCAGGTTAGACCCAGCAGAGGAGGCGATAAAGTGGTATACAGTTGGATGGCCGTGCCTTGGTCGTCCTCAACATTGACTCCGGTCAAAAAAGGCTAAGGATCTTCCTGCTGATTACCACACACTGCTGCCTTCTCTCCCCTCAACAGATATTCAACTCCACCCGAGGGAAGCAAGGAAACTCTGGGTTTGGGGATCACCAAAAGCAAGACAAATCTAAACCAGCCGATTGCTGCCTCATCAGTCTCCTCCTGATCATCAGCAATGTGATGCAGGAAGTAATTAATAAACATTCACTCCCTCCACCACCAGTGTACCGTGGCTGCAGTGTGTACCCTCTACAAGATGCACTGCAGCAACTCGCCAAGGCTTCTACAGCAGCACCTCCCAAACCCGCGACTTCTTCCACCTAGAAGTACAAGGGCAGCAGGCGCTTGGGAACACCACCACCTCCAAGTTCCCCTCCACGTCACATACAACAACAACAACTTGTACTTATATAGCGCCTTTAAAGTAGTAACATGTCCCAGGGTGCTTCACAGGAGCATTATAAAATAAAATTTGACACCGAGCCACATAAAGAGATATTAGGGCAGATGACCAAAAACTTGGTCAAAGAGGTAGGTTTTAAGGAGCATCTTAAACCATCCTGATTTGGAAATATATCACCGTTTGTTCATCGTCGCCGGGTCAAAATCCTGGAACTCCCTCCCTAACAGCACTGTGCGAGTACCTTCACCCCATGGACTGCAGCGGTTCAAGAAGGCGGCTCACCACCACCTTCTCAAGGGCAATTAGGGAATTAGGGATGGACAATAAAAGCTGGCCTTGCCAGCGACGTCCACATCCCGTGAATGAATAAATTAAAAAGTGCAATCAAGTGACCTGCTCACCAATTAGCTTCTCACTGACACTCAGTTTGGGCTCCACCAGAACCACTCCGTTCCTGACCAATACAGTGCAAGAGCTGAATGCCAAAGGAGAGGCGAGAGTAACTGCCCTCGACATCAAGGCAGTATTCAATCAGGTATGGCACCAAGGAGCCCTCACAAAATTGACAACAATGGGAGTCAAAGGGAACACCCTCCAGTGGCCGGAGTCGTACCTGACATACAGGAAGATGGCCGTGGTTGTTGGAAGTCAAACATCACAGCCCTTGGTATCGCTGCTTTGCCGAACCATCTTCAGTTGCTTCATCAGTGGCCTTTTTATCATAAGGTCACAATTGGGGCTGTTTGCTGATAACTCTAGTGTTCAGCTCCATTCACTATTTCTTTGATAATGCAGCAACCCATGCCAGCCCATGCAGAACCTGGACAACATCCAAGTTTCGGCTGACATTGGCCATTATCAGTCGTACCACATAGGTACCAGGCAATGAAAATCCCCAACGAGAAAAGGCCAAACCACCTCCCTGTGGCACCACCAGAGCCAAATCCCATACAATCAACATCCCGGAGATCACCACTGACCAGAAGCTCAACTAACCAGCCATACCAACACAGTGGCCACAAGAGCAGAGCAGTGCCTTGGTACTGCAATGAGTAGCTCACCTGACCCCTCAATGCCTCTCCACCATCTACCATGCTCAGATCAGGACTGTGATAAAATACTCGTCAATCACCTAGGTTGGTGCGGCTGTAAGAACACTCAAGAAGTTTGACAGCATCCAGGAAAATGTTCATCTCCACAGCGGTCTCTGAATTCAGTATCCACCCTCCGCACTGTAGCTGCGGTACATATTCTCTATCTACAGGATGTGCTGCAGTAACTTGCCACGCTTACTTCAACACTGTCTCACGACCTCTACCACTGAGGACAAGAGCAGCAAGTTGCCCTCCAACTCACATATATTGCCACCATTCCTTCATCATCACTGGGTCAAAATCCTGGAATTCCCTACCTAATGCCACCATGGGAAGACCATTACATAGGATATACGGCATAGAAACAGGCCATTCAGCCCAACCAGTCCATGCCGGCGTTTATGCTCCACCCGAGCCTACTCCCGTTTTTCCTCATCTAAATCTATCAGCGTAACCCTCTATTCCCTTCTCCCTCATCTGCTTATCCAGCCTCCCCTTAAATGCATCTATACTATTCGCTTCAACCACTCCCTGTGGTAGCGAGTTCCACATTCTCACCACTCTTTGGGTAAAGAAGTTTCTTCTGAATTCCCTATTGGATTTCTTGGTGACTATCTTATATTGATGGCCTCTAGTTTTGCTCTTCCCCACAAGTAGAAACATTCTCTCTGTATCCACTCTATCAAAACCTTTCGTAATTTTAAAGACCTCTATTAGGTCACCCCTCAGCCTTTTTTCAAGAGAAAAGAGACCCAGCCTGTTCATCCTTTCCTGATATGTATACCCTCGCATTTCTGCTATCATCCTTGTAAATCTTTTCTGCACCCTCTCCAGTGCCTCTATATCGTTTTTATAATATGGCGACCAGAACTGTACACAGTACTACAAGTGTGGTCTAACCAAGGTTCGATACAGGTTTAGCATAACTTCCCTACTTTTCAATTCTATACCTCTCGAAATAAACCCTCGTGCTTGGTTTGCTTTTTTTATGGCCTTGCTAACCTGTGTCGCAACTTTTAGTGATTTGTGTATTTGTACTCCGAGATCCCTTTGTTCCTTTACCCCACCTAGACTCCCACCCTCCAAGTGATGTGACCTCCCAATTCTTCCTACCAAAATAATACCTCACATTTATCTGTTGAACTTCATTTGCCAATTATATGCCCATTCTGCAAGTCCTCCTGTAATGTGTTGCAGTCCTCCTCAGTATTGACTATACCCTCCCAATTTGGTGTCATCCACCAATTTAGAAATTGTGTTTTTGATTCCAAAGTCTAAATCGTTAATGTAAATTGTGAACAACAGTGGTCCCAGCACTGATCCTTGTGGAACACCACTGCCCACCTTCTGCACTGTGACTAGCTACCTTTTACCCCTACTCTCTGCTTTCTATCTTATAGCCAGCTCGCTACCCAAGGACTATAGCAACTCAAGGAGAAGGCCCACCATCATCTTCTCAGGGCAACTAGGGACAGGCAATAAATGTGGCCTTGCCAGCGTTGTCCACATAATTTTTTAAAAAATACTGTATGCTACTTTCTTGCTCTGCTGCCTTGCCCAAAATCCCTGGTTAAAGTTTGGGCCTTTTTCTCAACACCTCTCCCATGTTTGACAAAAGTTTCTGTAAACGGATGAAGGCTCTTATAAACCTGTCTCTTTATTTTCTGCCATGTATGTGCTGGCAAAGCCCAGGTCAGACAACTAGCTCGAAACACATAAGGGATGGATAGTTAGCAAAGGAACTCATCAAAGCTGCTGGGCTTATTTGTAATACAAATTCTTATTAGTTTTTAGAAAATCACATACAACTAATTAATTAAAACCCAGCTTTCATATTACTTAAAAAAAACTAGAAAAAGGCAGGACCTAAAAAATACTGTCGCACACCTTTCCATTTTTATAGTTTTTAATAAAGGTCTATAACTAGGCAAAGAGAGGATCACTGGAACTAACCTTTCACTGTTCAAAGTCACACATCTGTAATCTGAGCATGGTCACCTTGATAATGACAGAAGTTGTCAAATAAATGTGGAAAAATGTTGTTGTTAAGTTCAGTAAGTCAATGATCTATTAATGCAAGTCTTGTTAATGTGGCAATCCCTGATAAATGGTTTGGTGTACTACTGACGTATGGCAGTATCTCTTTCGCAACACCTTTAATCACCAGTCCTTTCTGAATCATTACTCAAAGTGTTATTTTTCTTATCCTTTCACAATGCTAATTTTTCTCGAGTCGAGCCTACAAAAATATAATCATTAACTTTCTCTGCTGCAACTGCATTCGCACTGTGCTAAAATCAGGGCTCATCACACAGTCTCCGAGTCTCATTCATTCTTTCCTCGGACCTCAGAAGGGTGAAACAACTTTGTTCCTTCAGCCATTCCTTGTCCAATGGTCAGCAGACGTTTAGGACCCAAACGTTATGTCAAGTAACCACCACTCGATGCTTGATTTTCTCTCTTACTCTTTTCAAAGTTGGTGGTGTCCTAGGTTTTCTCAATCTGACAAAAACTCCCAAATTTGAGGATGACACATGTAGGACAGTCCCATTCTAATCTCGAATACAACAGCAAAATACTGCGGATGCTGGAAATCTGAAATAACAACAGAAAATGCTGGAAGCACGCAGCAGGCCAGGCTGCATCCATGGAGAGAGAAACAGAGTTAACGTTTCAGGTCTGTGACCCTTCATCAGACCTGAAACGTTGGGCTGGATTTTCATTGAGGAGGCGGGTAGGAGGCGGGACTACAACTTTCGGGGTTGTAGTCCCGCCTCCATCAAGTTCCAGCCAATCCACGTGATTTTGACTTGATTGACCTTGTTGAGCCCGTCCAGCGGGCTCAGCAGGCCAATTAAGGGCCACCCGACAACAGGTGACATCACAGATTGACATTTCATCTGTCAAGACCTTTTGACAGATGAAATATCAGCGTTTCACAGCTCTTTGAAGCTGTCAAACACTGACAATCTGTACTCTAAGTTAATTCCTTCCTCTCAGGATGGTTTAGAGATCTCCCCGGAACAGAAAGCTGAATGCTGCAATTTTTGACAGATCGCGGCCATTCTGCTTTCTGTGCCAGTGAGATGAGGGACTCCCAAGACCTGAAGGAAGGAAGGCTGTAAAGGTAAGTAAAACTTCTTTAAACACTTTACACACACCAAACACACTTACCTCTGCACTCATGCACACATCACTCACCTGAACACTCCAAGCCCTTCAGCCCGACGGCCCGCCTTGCTAACTTGGCGTGGTTTGGAGCCGTCGGGAATCCCACACTTCAAGAATGAAAATAGGGATTAGGCTAAAAACTGCCTGTTAACTACCTGTTAACAGGCAGTTAATTGGCACTAATCCCCTTCCTGCCTCGAGGAGGCGGGTCCCAGCACTGGTCGGGTACCCGCCTCCTTTTGAAACTGGCATGGAGGCGGGTTGGGTGCAGGATGGGTTCGTGCCCCCCCGATTTCAGGATTTTAACCCCCCCCCACTTGCCTCCAATCCCGCCTCCACGGCCCAATGAAAATCCTGCCCCATGACTCTGGGGGGTCAATTTTCAGGGTGCCGTGCGGGGGGCTAAAATCCCGAATTTGGGGGTCTCGACACCATCCCGCCCAAAACCTGCCTCCGTGTAAGTTTCAAAGGAGGCGGGTACCCGCCCACACTGGGACCCACCGACCCGAGGCGGGAAGGGATTAGTGCTAATTAACTGCCTGTTAACAGGCAGTTTTTAGCCTAATCCCTATTTTGAAGTTTGTCGTGTGGGATTCCCGACGGCTCCAAACCACGCCAGGTTAGAGGAGTCGGGCCGTCAGGTTGAAGGACTTGGAGGGGTCGAGATGTCGGTGTTCAGGTGAGTGCTGGATGCATGAGTGCAAAGGTAAGTGTGTTTGGTGTGTCTAAAGTGTGTAAAGAAGTTTAAATTACCTGTACTTACCTTTACAGCCTTACTTCCTCTAGGCTTCGGGAGTCCATCATTCAGCCGGCACAGAAAGCAGAATGGCTGCGATCTGTCAAAAGTGACAGCCTGCAGCTTTCAGTGCCGGCGAGATTTCTAACTGAGTCTGCATAGAAGGACTCAGGTTAGAAGTAAGACTGTCAGTGTTTGACAGCTTCAAACAGCTGTGAAACACTGATATTTCATCTGTCAACACGTCTTGACAGATGAAATTTCAGTCTGTGATGTCACCTGTTGCCGGGTGGCCCTTAATTGGCCTGCTGAGCCCGCTGGGTGGGCTCAACAAGGTCAATCAAGTAAAAATCGCGTGGATTGGCCGCATCTCAATGGAGGCGGGACTAAAACCCGAAAGTTGTAGTCCTGCCTCCTTCCCGACCTCTGAATGAAAATCCAGCCCTTTTCTCTCTCCACGGATGCTGCCTGGCCTGCTGAGTAGTTCCAGTACTTTCTGTTGTTATTTCCCAGTCCTCTCTCACCACCCCTCCCTCACCCAGCCCAACGACACATTAGCCAAAGGTCATCTTAACTATGAATAATTCAACTTTATTAAGAGGAGATATTAATTGTAATTTTATTAACACTTATACAACAGACATTTAATCTGGCGCTCCTCAAAAATATCCTTAAAAATCTCACCTCCAGTATAAACACATTTCTTCCTGCTCTCCCCTCTATCCTCAGTTTATTCACCCCACCACTGATCTTCGACAGTCGGATGTAAGAGATTCTTTTTCTCTCACTGTTTCTCTTTATTTCTGTCACTTCTCTCTCTCACCATCTTTCTCATCCTATCACCTGACCGTATGCTCCTCTCTTTCTAGCATTCTGTCTTGCCAACTTGGCAGCTTTAGCTGACTCTCACTTTCCCCACCATCTATTTCCCAGTTCTATCTCCTCACCCAAGGTTAGGCCTGTCCCACGTACGTTTTCATGAGTCAATCCCCAAGATACCGTGACGTAAGAAAACTACTAGGCACTTGGTCAGAGTATTAAACAAGGCTTTAATCGACTGTTTCACAACATGGAAGCCTAGTTATCCTTCACTAGTTCCTGTTTACAATGTCCCTGAGCAAGCTGGGCCCATGCCCGAGTATTTATACTCTCCCTGGACAGTGCCACCAGCAAGGCCGCCCAGTATATTTCATAAGTCCTTTCTACATAAATGGCACGATTTATGTCACCCTGCAGGGCTTTCAGCAGCTTTAGTCTGACATTAGAGACATATCTACACCGTGGGGTATGTTTGTTTCCATTTGCCATCAGTGAAGCCATCAGCGTGAGTACAATGCCCATTTTTTTCCACTTACCTTTGGACACGGAGGAGCAGATGCCTCGTGTGTTATTTTACTTTTCACCGTCTTCACGAAAAAGTGCTTGCACGCCTTCTTTTTGCCTTTGTTTTCAGCGCAATGATGTCACGTGCAAATGAGGCAATCGTGACCAGATTCACTTTATTTCACCGCGTTTGTCAACAGAAAAGGGAAGATGGTGGAGGTCATTCTCAAGTTCACCAGCTGAATGGTGATCTGGCGGAACAGATCACCGCTTGTTGTAGACCCCGGCCAAATTTCATTGCCATTGGTTCAGGTTAAAATCACACCCAGTGCCCCTTTAAGAAGATGCACCAGAACAGGTGCAGAACTGATATTTTCTGCTCCTCCTGGAGTTTAATTGCCTTGGGATACGACAGTCTCAGCTCCATTCATATCTCGTGCACCTGCTGATATCTTTTATGGTCAGGTTGAATCTAGAAGTCAAAACAGAGAAAGTATTCCAATCTCTTCACATGTAGCAGGTCTTTTGTCAGCTAACTTTGATCAAATCTCAAAATAATTTGTTGTGTAACTTCTTTAACATCTAGGGTAAGGTTTCTTTGCTTTGTAGCAAACTCCTAAACATGTATAAAGAATTTATGATTTCATGACCAGTAAAAAAAATAGCTGAAATCTCCCACTCCCGCACAGTGCACACAAAGCTTGATAACTAAAATTTGCCACAAATAAAATCTGATACAGTAATAAGTTTAACGACAAGTTTCCATGCAATACAAAAAACAAGTTTTCTTTACCTTTCCTGAATTTGTCAGCATATTCCCTGAGTTAAGTGGTTTAATTTCCTCTAAGCTCGTTATTTTAGAGGAAAACTAACCAGTTTGTTGGCTCACTGCAACGACTCAAGTTGTGTCAGTTGGCTGCAGTCAGTGGACTCTCATTTTCTGCAAATACTGCAATATTTCAACTGCCCAGCAGAGAGCACTATAACACTACATTTTGATTGAAAAAAGACAATGTATAATTTTGCTTCTCTTCCCCTTCCCGTTTATTTTTTTTACCTTCTTTGCAATGAAACATTTTCCTTACATAATAGTCACTATTCCTTTTCTGGAGAAAACAAACTAACAATAAACACAAGCCGCACGCTGTGTTACAATGCAATAGCTTGAATCAAATTTCCCAGTTAAATAAATTGTATGTAACGTTTCCCCAACGACACCAGGATCAAGGCTTTATTTGTGCTGTTTGCATTAGTATAACTACAATCCAAAGTGGCGTGATGCCAAAATTGTATTTTGTAAATTTTCCAATGATTTAAAGAACATTCAGTATCACGAAGCTTAGGTTAAAAACGACCAAATAAATAATTAAGATACATTTTTAGCTACATTACAACAATAAAATGCTTTTCCATTTATATTTTTCCCCAAATTATTTTAAGGCATTTCTGAGAAAGAACAATTCTTCATTTGAAAAGCAATTGGTTTACACACCAGCAATATGGGGCGGGCTGAATTCTACTTTTAATAAAAATGAGAAAACACTGGTTTTTCTCTGTAATTAATCACCCCCTAATGAAATCGTGGGAATGTACAGAATTCAAGCATTCGATTTCTGACCATGGGTTTTGATTCACTGGTTGTTATTTAGCAGAGAAAGAGACACTTTCCCATTCTTTTGGTTTGAAAAGGAATTCCACCCTCCTCCCAATGGGCGATTCCTTATCATAAGAATGCCCCAATTCCCACACACCTCGGGAGCGACGAGTAATACGGTATAAAAATTGGCCGTGTGGTGGATAATGAAGAAGAAAGCTGCAGACTGCAGGAAAAGATCAATGGACTGGGCAGAACAGTGGCAAAGGGAATTCAATCTGGAGAAGTGCGAGGGCTAACAAGGCAAGGGAATACACTATAAATGGTCGGACACTGATGAAGCACAGAGGGACCTTGGAGTGCATGTCCACAGATCCCTGAAGGTAGCAGGACAGGTAGATAAGGTGGTTAAGAAGGCATGCAGGATACTTTCCTTTCTTAGCCAAGGCATAGAATTTAAGAGCAGGGAGGTTATACTTGAACTGTATAAAACGCTAGTTAGGCCTCAGCTAGAATGCTGCGTGCAGTTCTGGTCACCACATTACAGGAAAGATGTGATTGCACTAGAGGGGGTACAGAGGAGATTTGCGAGGATGTTGCCTGGGCTGGGGAATTTTAGCTATGAGGAAAGATTGGATCGGCTTTATTTGGAACAGAGGAGGCTGAGGGGAGACTTGATTGAGGTGTGTAAAATTATGAGGGGCCTAGATAGAGTGGATAGGAAGGAACCGTTTCCCTTAGCAGAGGGGTCAAGAACCAGGGGGCACAGATTTAAAGTAATTGGTCGGAGGTTTAGAGGGGAGTTGAGGAGAACTGTTTTCACCCAGAGGGTGGTGGGGGTCTAGAACTCACTGCCTGAAAGGGTGGTAGAGGCAGAAACCCACATCACATTTAAAAAGTACTTGGATATACACTTCAAGTGCCGTAACCTACAGGGCTACGGACCAAGTTCTGGAAAGTGGGATTAGACTGGATAGCTCTTTGTCGGCCAGCACGGACAAGATGGGCCGAATGGCCTCCTTCTGTGCTGTAAATTTCTATGGTTCTATGATAACCTCCAGCTGCTGCATCTGAGGGGATTGAGCCCTGCTCCAAGAAAGGGCCAGTTCTGATCCGTGGCTCTGAGCGTCAGCACTGGGTCTGAGGATAGAGTAAGGATGAGAACGAGATGAGATTTTTCACCATTGCCACTTTGTGACATGAAATTCTGCTGGAATTCAGCCCCAAATTGTGACTTTCTAATAAAAGCCTCCCAGAACTATTGGGAAAAGACTGGTTTAGTTTGGTGAAGGGGCCAGTCTCATTGTAAGGGCAATGTGTGGGTATCACTCAGTTTCCTCATTTAGCAGATAGTTTGCATCTCATAATTTAAAAAAAAACCTCAGTAAGTTAAAATTCATCAGGGTAAGTTTAGTCTGGATGTTACAAATTCACAGATTCAGTAAAGTAAAAGTGAGAAGGGTGTTTAATAAAAACAAATTTAAATCATAAACCCGCTATCTAGAACTCGCTGCATTTTATTTAATGTCAATATTATGCACATGTTCAAGGGTTTTCCTATACAGTTACATTTTAATAACTAGCTAAGCAAAAATATTTTATGATTAGATTTCAATTTCTGCAAATAGGAAATAAAAGTAGCCCCCTTGAAAATCCCCATTTAATTAGACTTCCAAAGTGTGCCAATGCGTCTAGATTAAATCTGACAGTGAATTGATGATATTTGATACGTTAAGCGTACAAAACCAAATAACTGGACTTCCTCGATGAGTCAGCCATCACAGGAGTCAGCCTGTGGGAGCTCTCTCGCCTCAGAGTCGGAAGGTAGTGGGTTCTAGACCCACTCTAGAGACTTGAGCACATAATTTAGGCTGCAGTCGGAGGTGTCGTCTTTTGGATTTAGACGTTAAACCGAGGCCCCGTCTGCCCTCGCAGGTAAAAGACCCCATGACACTATTTCGAAGAAGAACAGGGGCGTTCTCCCCGGTGTCCTGGCCAATATTTATCCCTCAACCAACAACATTAAAACAGATTATCTGGTCATTACCACACCGCTGTTTGTGGCACCTTGCTGTGCGCAAATTGGCTGCTACATTTCCTACATTACAGCAGTGACAACACTTAACGTACTTAATTGGCTGTAAAGCATCCTGAAGTCGCGAAAGGCGCTTCATAAACACAAGTCTTTCTTTTTTGCTTGCATATGCAAAGGTCCTGACGCCTGTTCCAGGTGTGGGTACTGCGAGACAATTTTATAAACTTTATCAATATGGCAGGCAGCGGAGTTCCGGCTTGTAATGAGTGTGCGCCACGAGCCCGCCATATTGGAGGCTTACCAAGCTGTTTAGCGCTCGACAAATGGACGCTATCTGGCCGAATTTTTAGACCGCTGGGTAAAGGGATGATTGTGCTCAGGTGTGAGGTTTCCAACAGTAGATTAGCCTGCTGACCAATGTTCCCGCTAAGATGCGTGCAGCCGCGCAGTAATCTGAAAGGTCCCGCGCAGGCCGCTCACCGGCTTTTACACAGTAAATACGGCGCATGCGCTGAAATTTAAAGGGGCCGCGCATTAAAAGAAACAGGCCGGGCGGAACAAAGCGCAGCTCACGGAGCATTGCTGCTGACACTAACTCGGACATTAATGGTGGCCACTTGAATGAGGTACAAGCCCATTGAAAGGGGGGTGGGAGAAAATGGAAAGGAAAACGAATATTTTATAGTGGTAGCAGACGATGGTGACTAGTGGTGTACCAGCACTGCCCTTGTCTAATTGTCCTGTGCTTGGTGTAACACATCACCATGCTCTATGCCGGTCCTAGCAGACACCGTTCCGTTGCTCCAAATCCCAAATCTGGTGCTTCAAGGGCAAATCATCCAACACATCGCTGGCTTTGTCCCATTAGCATTTTTACTATACCACATGCAAACCTATACGGCTGAGAATTCAGTAGCCTTAGCGCCTCATTTGAGGCGCTAGAGGGCCTTGCGCCGGAGTTATGGCCAGTAGTGAAATTCCCTGGGGCCCTAAATCGGCGTTGCTCCGGTAGCGCTGCGCCGGCACCGATGACGTCATCGGTGTGCGCAGCGTCCCGGTTGCCGTGGTAACCCACCCGAACTCCGAAGTTGAGTTGCGGCCGCCTCGCCCGTGGCAGCCGCAACCAGCGTTTTGTCAGAGGTGCCTTACTGCAGTTAGCGCCGGCACATTAAAGGCCCCGCGGCGGCCGGCCGCTTTCCCGCCGGCCGCCTGCCCGCAGCTCCCTCCCCGGACTTCTCTCCCCCCCCCCCCCCCCCCGGAACAGATGCAAGCCCGGCACTTGTCCGAGGTGCCGGGCTCATTTTTAAGCAGATTTGCGCGGGCCGCAGCCGGGTGCAGGCAGCTCCTCCTTAACGGAAGGAGGAGGCCTGCACTTCCCCAGCCTGCCGCACCGCATCGGGTGCCGCAGCGCCGGAATTGCGGCGCGAAACGGCAGTTAGCGCCCTTTTCCAGGCGCTAAGACCCTTCAGTAGCGCCGGCAGCCGTTTGGGCGCGGCGCCACTGAATTTTTGGCGCGCGCAGGGGACTTAGCGCCGGCACTAATTTCCGGCGCTAAAGCCCTGGCTAAGCCAAAACCCAATTTCTAGGCCATTGTGATTACCCACAAGAGGCCACTCTGATCTTTGTAGGACATGGTTTAGAGAGACAGAGAAATTAGCTTTCAGTTCCAAAAGCCAGAGTCAAAAAAGTCAATCCAATTAGGCTTCGTGCGAGTACAAGATCATATTTTTCTGATCTAACGACAGATTTAATGAATTTATTGAGGATTAAATGACACGGCTGTTGGTTGCACAGGGCAGTGAATGTAATTAAAATGATTCCATAAATATTGACTCCATAAAGCAAAGTTAGGAAAATTGTAGAATGACTACAGGAGATTTAGGAGCATGTTCATTGATATTCAGTGGTTTGAAAACATTTTTCCACGTTATTTGTGTTGCAGAAGGTTTGCAGAGTGTAACTATAATGTTATAACAACAGAAAACGCTGGAAAAATTCAGCAGGCCAGGCAGCATCCGCGGAGAGAGAAACTATAATGTTACTCTGAAGACTTTGTCAAACATTTTGTTGGTTCACCGTCGAGCAAATTTAGATCTTTAGATAGAGAAATGTACAGAAATGGTGTTTCTGCAGGTGTTTGAAGTCATCATTAAAAATGTACATCATTTAAAATAGCTAATAATGGCTTCTGTTGTCAAGTTGCAAAGGAAAAGTTGCCAAAAGTGCCTGTATGGCTAAAGAGGAAAAGCAACACGTGCCTATCTTTGTGAATGAACTGCTGTATTTCAGATAAGACATTAAACCAAAACCCCGTCTGCCCTCTCAGGTAGGCATAAAAGATCTCATGGCACTGTTCAAGGAAGAGCAGGGGAGTGCTCTGCAATCTTCTGGACAATATTTATTCCTCAACCAACACTCACTGAAAAAAAAAGTATCTGGTCATTATCTCATTGCTGTTTGTAGGGCCTTGCTTTGCGCAAATTGGCTGCCGCGTTTCCTACATTACAACAGTGACTACACTTCTAAAGTACTTCAATGGCTGTAAAGCACTTTGGGGCGTCCCAAGGTTGTGAATGGTGCTATATAAATGCACGTTTCTTTGTATCCTTATAAAGAAGGTTATTAAACATGGAACCATTCTTCTGCAGTGGCTGGTTATGGTTCTCTTTCAAGGATCACAGGATTTAGCAGGACAGTTAAGGGCAAATGGATGCAGGATTCCATGCCAGAAGTGCCGTGGAGACTCGGCCCTCCCAAAGGATACCGTCTATATGTTGGGAAAGGGGAGAAACAGCTGCCCGAATCTGACTGGTTTAAAGCCACCAGTCTTCTCTCTGGAGAGAGATGTGTGAGGACGTGCAGCTGCTAATGAAGCCACTGACTCCGCTCACCCATGAGGAAGCTCAGGTGCTTTGAGAGCTCCTTGTCAATTACCCGCAAGACATTTGGAAAGTCTTTAGTTGCCGCAGGCAACCCATGTGAGGTTGACACTTGACTGACTTATACCAGCTGTGTACTCTGTTGATGAAGAGCTTTCTGCTGGAGTCGTGTCTACAATGAACTGGCTGCACGCGAGATTTCACCATCATAGACAACTCGAGCTCTAAAAGGTTAGTCTGTTGACGTAAGAAAACTACTAGGCACTTGGTCTGAGTATTAAACAAAGCTTTAATCAATCAGGTTTTACAACATGGAGGTCTAGTTCCTGTTAAGAATGTCCTGCGCAAGCTGGGCCCGTGCCCGAGTATTTATACTCTCCCCGGACAGCGCCACCCGCAGGCCACTCAGTATTATTTCATAAGTCTTTCTTTCATGAACGACTGATTCATGTCACCTGTTCATTAAGTTTAGTACCTCAATTGTCTTTTATATCAACAACTCACATTCATATAGAGACTTCTTCACAGAGCAGTAATGGACAGCGAGCAGTAATACCAGAGAATGATATGCTGTGGAACGGAGCAAGAGAGAGTGGGGCAACTTTTGGCGTCGATGTAAATGGGACAATATCGGATCGGCCTCCCGTCATACACTTCTCCTGAGTTTCATTTCCGTTGAACTCAGGAGCAAAGTATAACGATGGCCAATCCCGTTTACACTGTCGTGAAGAGTTAAAATTACAATGTGGTTATCTGCACATTTTTGTGTCCTTCTGTGCGTGCGCACGGTCAGCCCCGTCCCTTCTGCGCATGAGCACCCTGTCTGTTCCAAGTGAGCTCCGTTCTGTCTGGAGTAGGCGGTCAGAATGGCTCGAATTACACTTTGCAATGTAACTGATTATGTAGGCAGGGAGAATCTAATTATACATTCCAGAGAAACTGCTGGGTGTCTCTTGTCCTCCAAGGGGACCAATCAGCAATCAGGACTTGTCATCCAAGGGGGCCAATCAGAGCTTTTGGTGTTGCGAATAAACACGCCCTTAAAATGACCTCCAGTGAGTAAGAGAGTAAATGGGATGTACAGAGGGGCCTCAGTGGTACTAGTGGTGCTTGGCTATGTGAAATACACTTGTTTGAACAATCACATACTCAGTGTTACAGTAAGCTGATGATCCTCCTGGTTTGGAACAGGTTTTATCAAAACCTTGAACTTCACACAAAAAGTACATGGAATTGAGTAAAAATATATTTTATTTAAAACATAATTGTTGTCATTTGAATGGCAGTTGCCCGATGTTCAGAAAATATAGCACGAAATCCAATCTTCACGCAAGAGAATGTAAGTGTCTAGCCAGGTGGCGAAGTAACTTACTTGCAAGTTAATAACTTTTCATTGCCACAACCACTAATTATTCTGGTGAGGGGTCCAATTAGACCATCCCCTCCCTGGCTCCTTCCATTCAATTACAAGCAGCAGCTCGCTAGGAAAAGTTCCTAAAGCTTTCAGAAGAACTGCCTGTTGATTACACGCAGCCAACGCTATCTAATGTGGTCTTTGTGGTGATGGTACCAGTGCACGGCTCATACCATATGGGCAGAGACAACGTTGCTGCTTGTGCAATGTGGATTTGGGAGCACAGCAGAACCCTACACATCAAATACATGTCTCAAGCATTGATGGAATACTCTCCACTTGCCTGGATGAGTGCAGCTCCAACAACACTCAAGAAGCTCGACACTATCCAAGACAAAGCAGCCCGCTTGATTGGCACCCCGTCCACCACCTTAAACATTCACTCCCTCCACCACCGGTGTACCGTGGCTGCAGTGTGTACCATCTACAAGATGCACTGCAGCAACTCGCCAAGGCTTCTTCGGCAGCACCTCCCAAACCCACGACCTCTTCCACCTGGAAGGACAAGGACAGCAGGCGCATGGGAACACCACCACCTTCAAGTTCCCCTCCAAGTCACACACCATCCTGACTTAGAGGTATATCGCCGATCCTTCATTGTCGCTGGGTCAAAATCCTGGAACTCCCTCCCTAACAGCACTGTGGGAGTACCTTCACCACACGGACTGCAGCGGTTCAAGAAGGTGGCTCACCACCACCTTCTCAAGGGCAATTGGGGATGGGCAATAAATGCTGGCCTTGCCAGCGACGCCCACATCCCATAAAACGAATATATAAAAAAAATGTTTTTAAAAATTATTTATGAGCCACACGTTTTATGGTGAATCTACTACTGACTAAGAAGCTGGCCAACTATTATTAATCAATAGAAGATAGTAAAGTGGCCCCCCATGCCAAAAGCTTCTTTTTAGAAGTAGATGATTTAGACTTCAATGTAGGGGGCACGATTAAGAAGTTTGCAGATGATACAAAAATTGGCCGTGTGGTTGCTGGTGAGGAAGAAAGCTGCAGACTGCAGGAAGATATCAATGGACTGGTCGGGTGGGCAGAAAAGTGGCAAATGGAATTCAATCCAGAGAAGTGTGAGGGTAATGCATTTGGGGAGGGCGAACAAGGTAAGGGAGTACACAATAAATGGTAGGTTACTGAGAAGTGTAGAGGAACAGAGGGACCTTGGAGTGCATGTCCACAGATCCCTGAAAGTAGCAGGACAGGAAGATAAGGTGGTTAAGAAGGCATACAGGATACTTTCCTTCATTAGCCGAGGCATAGAATATAAGAGCAGGGAGGTTATGCTTGAACTGTATAAAACACTAGTTAGGCCTCAGCTAGAATACTGCGTGCAGTTCTGGTCACCACATTACAGGAAAGATGTGATTACCCTAGAGAGGGTACAGAGAAGATTTACGAGGATGTTGCCAGGACTGGAGAATTTTAGCTATGAGGAAAGATTGAATAGGCTGGGATAACAACAGAAAATGCTGGAAAAACTCAGCAGGCCAGGCAACATCCGTGGAGAGAAATTAGAGTCGACGTTTCGGGTGAACCCTTTATCAAGACTAAAGAGGCTTGTTGTTTTCTTTGGAACAGAGGAGGCTGAGGGGTGACTTGATTGAGGTGTATAAAATTATGAGGGGCCTAGATAGAATGGGTAGGAAGGACCTATTTTCCCTTAGCAGAGAGGTCAGTAATCAGAGGGCATAGATTTAAAGTAGCTGGTAGAAGGATTAGAGGGGAGGTATGGAGGACTTTTTCATCCAGAGGGTAGTCAGGATCTGGAACTCACTGCCCGAAAGGGTGGTAGAGGCAGAAACCCTCATCACATTTAAAAAGTACTTGGATATGCACTTGGGAGTGCCATAACCTACAGGGCTACGGACCAAGAGCTGGAAAGTGGGATTAGGCTGGATAGCTCTTTTTCGGCCGGGTCGAATGGCCTCCTTCTGTGCCGTAATTTTCTATGATTCTACAGTTAAAAGGCAGCTTTGCACGGACTGCATTTATACTGTGGCTGCTGTGATGTTGTTTTCATTTACAGCAGTGTGATAAATCCATGTAGTGAGACAAGGAACTCGAAGAGGCGAGGTATTAGGATTAATACGAGTACTTTATTAAACGACTGCGAAACAACCAGGCCGGCCTGCATCCAGGCATTGCACCTTTGCTGACCTTAACAGGAAGCAACCCCTGACCTTAACAGGAAGCAAACCCCTGACCTTAACAGCAGCATTGGCTACAGCACCACCTGGTGGATAACAATCATAACATCCCAGATTACTATATCCCTCCCCGCTTAAGATTTCAGTATGAATTTCTTAACAAACAACCATTCCTGAGGGTCACATAAGAAGTCTCGATTCACCATGTTCCATACTTGACGAATCTAACAGGTCAGTATCAATCTCTCTGGTGGCTTGCGAGGCCTTTGTGAACGTCTGACAGTAAAGTCCCTGCTTGTTTGTGGTGAAGCCACCAGCTGCTCCTGAGCAGTGCTCGGAATATCTGACTCTGCAACGATGGTTTCCCCTTGACGAATGGGTTCCTGTAGAATTGTCTCTGTCCCTGGTGGTGGCACCACAGATGCACTTGGATAACTGGGGGCAAACTTGTCCTCAGCCATTGCATCTGGAACCTTCATTTCAATTTCCCCTTGTCTGGTAAGTATCTGATCGACATGTCTGCGTGCTACCCTACCATCACCCAACATGACCTTGTATGATACGGGACGGTCATTGAGTCTATGAAGCCAGGAATCCACTTGGGTCCATAACTGAAATTCCTGGTAAGGACCGCATCTCCTTCTCCAAAACTTCGGCTCTTTGTTCTTTTGTCATGGTTCTCTTTTTGTTTGTTTTGTCTGTTTTCCATTTTCCTTTTTAGGTCTGGGTGGACAAGGTCAAGAGTGGAGCGTAGTCTGTGACCTAATAACATCTCAGCAGGAGAAAGTCTTGTGGTGGATTGAAGTGTTATTCTGTAGCTGAACAGAACCCGTGACACTTTGGCTGCTAAACTCCCTTCTGCACTTTTTTTCATCATCTCTTTAAATGTTTGTACGGCTCTCTCCGCAAGTCCATTTGAGGATGGATGATATGGAGCCGAGGTCACCTGCACTATGCCATTTTTTCTCAAGAACTCTTTTGTCTCTGTATTCACAAAACAAGTGGCATTGTCACTTACCACGATCTCTGATAGCCCTTGATTACTGAAGCTCCGAAGCAGGCAGTCTATAGTAGTAGTGGCGGAAGCAAAATTTATAGGATAAACATCCATCCATTTGGAATGTGCATCAATGATTATGAGGAACATCTTCCCCATGAATGGACCCGCATAATCTAAGTGCAAACTTCTCCATGGTTTATCCGGCCACTCCCAGGGGTGGAGAGGAGCCGCTGCTGGTGCCTTCCAGTGTTCCTGACAAGTGCTGCATGTCTTGACTAGATTTTCTATCTCCTCATCTAGCTTTGTCCACCACAAGTAACTCCTAGCCAAGGCTTTCATACGCGAGACCCCAGGATGACACTGATGTAGTTGCTCTAGGATAGACTGTCGTGCTGGCTGTGGAATAATCACTCGTGCTCCCCACAACACGCAACCATCCTGCACACTCAGCTCTGTTTTCCTGACACTGTAGGGTGTGAAGTCAGCCCCTTCCGGATGCTGTGGCCATCCCCTCACCACATATTCTCGAACTCTAGACAGTACTGGATCTTTACCTGTCCATGTTCTTACTAGCTCTGCAGTCACAAGTGCTGTGTCAGTGTCCTCCAACATCAACACTCTGTCCTCTGGAGCTGCACGGATAGGTGTGCCTGGCAGTGGAAGACGGCTCAAGGCATCTGCGTTCCCATGGTACTTGCCCGCCTTGTAGACGATGACATACTCATATGCCCTCAACGTCACGGCCCATCTCTGGATCTGGGGTGAAACCATCTGTGGAACTGCTTTCATTTCATTGAAAAAGAGAGAGGTTTATGATCGGTGCATATGGTGAACTTCCTGCCATATATGTACTTGTGGAACCTCTGTAACCCAAACATTACTGCTAACCCCTCTTTGTCTAACTGGGAATAGTTTTTTTCCGCTGTTGTTAGAGTTCGGGACATAAACCCTATTGGTCTTTCAGTTCCATCTTCCATGCAGTGTGAAAGAACTGCCCCCACCCCGTAAAGTGAAGCGTCACAAGAGAGAATGATGTCTTTCTCTGCATTGTAGTGAACCAGCACATCCGACGACAGCATCAGTTTCTTGCACTGTTCAAATGAAACCCCCTGCTCCTCTCCCCACTGCCACTGTGTCTCCTTGCGCAGTAGTTTGTGAAGAGGTGCTAACACAGTTAACAAGTTTGGTAAAAACCTGTTCTAATAGTTCAGCAGTCCCAGGTAAGCTTTTAACTCAGCTACATTTGTAGGAGCAGGGGCATCCTGCAGTGCTTGTACCTTCTCCTTGAGTGGATGGAGCCCGGTGTCGTCCACTCTGTGTCCCAGGAACACTGCCTCATTCCCCAGGAAAGTGCACTTACTCCTCTTGAGCCGGAACCCTGCCCTCTCCAATCTCTGTAGTACCTCTCTCAGAGTGCTCAGATGCTCCTGGTCGGTTCTTCCCATCACCAGAATGTCATCCAGATAGATGGAAACATGTGGAATCCCTTGCAGTACACCTTCGATTGTCCTCTGGAAGATAGCTGGACTAGATGAGACACCAAACGGTAAGCGGTTATATGTAAACCAGCCCTTGTGTGTATTTATGGTGACATACTTCTTTGATTCATCATCCAGTGTAATCTGCAAGTAGGCATGACTCATATCCAACTTTGTGAATTTCTTTCCTCCAGCCAGGTTTGCAAAGAGATCCTCTGTTTTGGGAATAGGATACTGCTCTAGTTTGGACACCCGATTGACTGTCAATTTATAGTCTCCACAGAGTCTTATCGAATTGTCCGGTTTTAAAACAGGTACTATGGGAGCTGCCCATTCCGAACATTTCACTGGCTCCAGTATGTTCTCTCTCAATAGACGGTCAAGCTCAGCCTCTACCTTTGGCTTCATGGCATTGTTGTTTAAAAAACCTTGGCGGTGCCTCCTTGTCTACATAAATCTTAGCTGGGGGGCCATTAAATGTGCCAAGTTCCTCCTTGAACACATTCGCATGTTCACTCAACACTTCTTGCAAAGTCAACTGTTTGCCCGCATCTATTTGATTTACTGCTCCCCAGTCTAATTAAGTTCTTTTATCCAGCCCCGACCTAACAGGTTTGGTCCGGTACCCGATACTATAACTACAGGTAGCTGTTCCACTGTGTCCCTGTGTTGCACAGTTACCTTAGCTGTACCTAATGTCACTACTCGTTCACCTGTATATGTTTTAAGATGCAGGGAGCAAGGCTTTAACTCTGGAACTTTTGCACGGTTCCACAATTTTGAGTACTCTGCCTTGTTCATTATGGTCACACCGCACTCTGTATCCACTTCAAAGTTCACCTTAGAGTCCTTTACTGTCAGTTGCAATGTGATAGGAGCCACTTTTGGAATGTTCTCTAACATGCTATACATTATGAACATGTCCTCTTCTTCCTCAGCTTCCCCGCTGATGTGGTGTGCTCCATGTTTTTTCACTTCTCTCCCTTGGTTTTGCTGTCCTCCCCCTTTTGGTTTGGATTCCTCCACAGGTGATTTCACCCTGCAAGCTCGTTTTATGTGTCCTTGTTTCCCACACTTGTAGCACTTTTCCTCCAGAAACCGGCATTCACTCGCCAGGTGATCGCCCTTGCATCTATAACATGCCTTCACATGCTCATGTTGTGGTTTCTGACACATGTTTAACTTGTGCACAACAACCTGACCTGCAACTTGCGTAGCATTAGCCCTGTCTGAACCCTGTATTTCTTTTACATCTCAGTTCGCTGTCTCTATGGCTTGAGCAAGTTCCAATGCTCTTTTATAAGTAAGCCCAGTCTCGGATAATAATCTACGCTGCATTCGGTCGTCCATAATTCCACAAACTAGCCTATCTCGCAGCATTTCCTTCAGGTTGTTCCCATAATTGCAATCTTGTGCTAATTTACGCAACACCGCTACATAGTCCATTACACTCTCTTCCTCTTTTCTGTTCCTTGAATTAAACTTGAACTGCTGTACAACCTCACTAGGCTTAGGGTTGAAATGTTCCTTTAGCAAGGCCACTAATTCAACAAATGATCTGTCTCCAGGCTTTTCAGGACTGAGCAGATTCTTTATCAAACTGTAGGTTTTGCTTCCCACTGAACTAAGCAGAATGGCTTTCCTTTTTCCGGCATCATTTATTTCATTTGCTTCAAAAAAATAACCCAACACTTCACAGTATTCCTCCCAGGTTTGTGCTTGAATATCAAAAGCGGAGACCGTTCCTACCATGGCAGCCATGCTCTCTTCCAACTGGTAGCTAACTTTAGCTTGTGATTTTGTTGTTTAAACGTCCTGGCAGACTTCTCTTCTTTATTCAGGGTCCTGTTTTACCTCGTCGCCAAATGTGATAAATCCATGTAGTGAGACAAGGAACTCGAAGAGGCGAGGTATTAGGATTAATACGAGTACTTTATTAAACGACTGCGAAACAACCAGGCTGGCCTGCATCCGGGCATTGCACCTTTGCTGACCTTAACAGGAAGCAACCCCTGACCTTAACAGGAAGCAAACCCCTGACCTTAACAGCAGCATTGGCTACAGCACCACCTGGCGGATAACCTTAATCATAACATCCCAGATTACTATAGCAGTAATGCTCAGGTCAGACCAGCATCACTGCACTGCACAATTGGCACCAATACAATGAAAATCACAGCGTAGAACCAGCATCATAATGAAGTATAGCTTCAACCAACAGATCTCTTGCATGGCTGTCTATCAGTTACAAGTAGTGTTGGCTAATTAACATCTGATTTCAACTAAAAGAAGCACGCACTAACTGAGGGTTGCATTTTCTACCAACACTAAACTATAAGCAGCAAAAGATTGAGACCTGAATTTATGTAACACCTCTTTGAAATGCAGTCAATGTTGCAGCAGCCATTTTGCACAGTGAGGGAATGAAAGACTGAGGAAGGAGGATAAGCAGAAGACGATGGAGGGTCACCAACACCCCATCATCACCCTTACCCCAAATGCCTCTCGTGATTCAACCACAGAGAATATAACATTGTCTTGGACCAAACTACTTTCCAGAGCTTCCTACAAGTAAGAGATAGAACTCAGCGATCATTTGATGAGAGTGAAAATAACATGTGAATGTCTATTTTTGGTGGCTAGGGATTTAGGTACATCATATAGGAAGGAACAACGAGCAGATATATGAGGGAGGTAGTTCACCTTACAGAGCACACCACCTCCGCACCCTTGGTTTACCAGGTGAGTTTCACAAGATCAAATGTGCTCTCAATCATGACCCATAAATTTGCATATGCCCGGTCAGATCAATGCTCACCTGGTACTGGACAGTTGGCCAATCGTGTTATTGGCTATAGTTTCAATGTATAGTGTCTCTCAAAAAAAGGCCAATCATCTTATTCAAATAACCAGGGAGCTCCTCACCAGTTTAGGATGTACAGGTTGTATAGTGAGTGAGCTCAAGAACTTGCCATTCATTGGGAGAAACCTTTGTTCATCATCGAAGAACGAAAGCCCGTGCAGTTGTTACGAGTCATCAGATTATAACTATGCCTCAGGAACAGTTTATCACATGCAGGAAACCTGGGAAATACCTTCTGCTGTCTGGCTAGCTGTCTCTCTGGAATCCTGACAAAATGGATGAACCTGCCAGCCTTTTGGAATAGTGCATCAATCACCTGCTGAATGTAAGTGAGCTTGGAAGTCTCTGATCGATGGCAGCGAAATCAAACAGGAAACTGATTGCTGCAATCAATGTCACAGTCACAGAGAGCAGCAGGAGTCACGAAGGACTCATGAGGTGAATTACCTCCCTCAGATGTCTACTCATTGTCCCTGGCTATATTTTTCAAGTATTTTCCCTTGGAAACTAAGGGAATCAAGGGATATGGGGATAGGGCGGGAAAGTGGAGTTGAGATAGATGATCAGCCATGATCTTATTGAATGGCTCGAGGGGCCGTATGGCCTACTCCGGCTCTTATGTTCTTCGGACCAAATCAGGTGAAGTCAGTTGATGTAATTCTCTCTGGTGAGACTAAAGTATCTGACGCACTGCTGCTCCAGCACTGGCAAGCAATTGAGAGGGACTTGTAGGTACTTTCCCCAGAATACACCTGGATCTGCTCCTCTGTTGATCAATTGTCCTTTTTTCCCCACACCTCCTGAGACATGTTCATTCATACATCCATTTGCTTACTTCCCTCCCACATTAACCCCTGGTCAGAATATGGCTTATTGCACTCAAGGCATGAGCCTTTTATAACAGACTTAAATGATGTGTTACTTAAGTTGTTTGGACCTATCCCCTAACAATTGACTCAGTTGCTGCTTTTAGTCTAACAGTTATCTAATGGTGGATCAAACCCATCTCAGAAAACAGGCATTAACAGCACTTTTATACCAAGGTAGTTTTCAAACGGTGCTAAATTGCTGGAAAATTTACCGACACTCAGCAACTAACCCTAATAATTGCTGAATGCAGGCTGTTACGGTAATAAGTGATTTCTATAATTCTTTGTTGCTTTTTCCATATAACACATGAACGATTTAGATGTGCAAGAGTAGCTCTTATCTATTAATTTACTTACCTCCTCAAAGCATTCCAGTAGATACATGAGGCATGGCTGATTGCTTCTAAAACCACACTGGTTACCTTTGCTGCTTAGTCCAACATTGACAGCACACTGTAAAATGCTCTGGTCCATTTTGCCCCACTACCATTGGACCAGGCAGTCTTGAATTCATTGATTAGCGTCTCACTCCTATTTTGAGCTACGTGAGCCAGTTCCAGAGTCGACAAACTTGCGATTTACTCATGAGTTCCACAATTTGTGGAAATCTTAGTATGGTAGCGTAGTGGTTATGTTACTGGACTAGTAATCCAGAGGCCTGGAGTAATAATCTGGAGACGCGAGTTCAAATCCCACCACGGCAACTCGCGAATTTAAATTCAGTTAATTAAATAAAAAATCTGGAATTAAAAAGCTAGTATCAGTAATGTTGTCCATGAAACTACCGGATTGTCGTAAAAACCTGTCTGGTTCACTAATGTCCTTCAGCGAAGGAAATCTGCCGTCCTTACCCGGTCTGGCCTATATGTGACTCCAGACCCACAGCAACGTGGTTGACTCTGAACTGCCCTCTGAAATGACCTCGCAAGCCACTCAATTGTACCAAACTGCTGCGACAAAGTCAGCGCTGTGGGAGACTGCAGCGGTTCAAGAAGGCGACTCACCACCACCTTCTCAAGGGCAATTAGGGATGGGCACTAACTGCTGGCCTTGCCAGTGATACCCACATCCCAGGAATGAATAAAAAAAAACTTATTCTTCACATGGGAAATTCAGACAGAGTTTTCGATGGGTCTTAATTTGTTGTGAGGTGTAAGCATTCAAGAAACGCCCACAAATCACAGGACTCCGAAATGTTGGCAACCCAGCAATTCTCTATAATAAGCCATGTCATTGTGGAGTTCCTAAATTGAGCAAAGCCTCTCCTAGTTCCTCACCTAGAGAGTTGGGGCATGTGCTAAATGACCCAGGTTTACAGCACAGGCCTTTGATCCCAAGCTTTCTGATAGTGAATTAAAGCTGATGAAATCTGGTAATCACCCCGTGAAAAACAAGTGACAAAATTAGGGTTAAACCCGAAAAAATTCCTGAAGTATCAGCTTGGGCATATTGCGGTTGTGTAGTGATGGATGCAGCTGCTGTCCATTCGATACCTGGAGCATTTCATCTTCTCTCCATGAAGGGTCGCACTGACAGCTGACTCGTGTTACCTACAGACAAATGAGCGAAGATTCATGGGGGGGGGGGGCGTGGAAGAGGTACCGAACATGCAACTAATGATACAATCAACTACCTTTATTCACACACTTTGTTAAGACAGCTAGTGATATTTACTACTTACCGAAAAATATTTTGCTCAGAGCTGACTTCACCTGATTGTTTGACACAAATTGAGAAGGAAAAAAATAAATAAAAATCAGAATCGCAATACTTATTATTTATGTGTATTGATTAGTCTGACACCCATAATTTTAGGCTTACAGCCTAGGCAGGAGATTTCTGGAAAGCAGATTAGCTGGTGTATGCCTGCTGGGAAACACTGTTCTCTTGATAGCCACAAACTCCTCATATGATAGAGGTTTAAAGCGATAGTTTGCGACTTCAGAGAATGGCTCCATATAAAATGAACATTGTGAATCACAAAACATTTGCTGTCACTGAAGTTTTACTGTTGCAAATTTAAATTTACGGCGAATATCCATCAGTAAAATTCATATCGCTCAAAAGCGCTGGCAGCACAGACTGCCTGCAATATTCTTTGCTTTAATAATTCCCATTTTACGGGGACTCACACAATAGCAAAATACTGCGGATGCTGGAAATCTGAAATAACAACAGAAAAACGCTGGAAAAACTCAGCAGGCCAGGCAGCATCCGTGGAGAGAGAAACAGAGTTAACGTTTCAGATCGAAGACCTTTCGTCTGACGAAGGGTCTTCGACCTGAAACATTAACTCTGTTTCTCTCTCCACGGATGCTGCCTGGCCTGCTGAGTTTTTCCAGCGTTTTCTGTTGTTATTACGGGGACTCACGTTGCACGAGGACAGTAATAGACTGCACCCTCGGGATTTAAAGAATGAGATTCTAATATTTTGACTTCACAAGGGGACAATAAGGCCTTGTCTGCAGATCTTTTATTGGATGCTGCATTCTGCACAGCATGCCAACAGTTTACAATACTGTGGTCTCAGCTCGATGACAGAGGCACTGTGCAGGAACAAGATCATTTGATCGCCAAGCGTCTCTCTCATTCCTGAACTACTTTTTTTGTATAGATAAAAGTGTGTCGTTGTTTTGCAGCTTTTGAGAGTGAACAAGTGCACACATATTGCCAGGAGCAATTGAGATATGCCTCTAAATGGAGTGGTGTAAGGGAGCTCTGTCTGAAGTCCCAATGGCCCAGAAATTCCGTTCGCAGCCCTCCCGCGGGCGGAGGGCCGAGTTTAGCTGGTGAGTAGCTGAGCCACGCGGACGAGGAGGGTCCCGGGCTTGATCCCCGCTCCATTATCGGATTTCAGACACCTCATGGTTGGGACACAACGACTAGCTTCTGTGGCCCCGAGTTGGTGAGGGTAAAACTGACTGAGGTTCCTGCTCGAGCTGGAACTCTGCACGTGGGGATGCTTCCTGGAGTTGGATAGCCTGTCAAGGCTCACACATGAACAACCACCATTTAGGTGAGGTACTGGAGGGGAAGTGGCATGTGTGGAACCATAGTCCCAGCAGGAAGTCACGAATGGTGGCATAGAGGAATTAAATTTAAATATCAAGAAAACCATTGTAAAAATAAATACAGGAACCAGCGGGTAAACAGAACAAACCAACCCATATAGAATGTGGTACTGAAAATGTTAAATGAACACAAAAAGATTTTTAATGTGTTTTCACTTTGTTTTATTGAAACAAAGGATTATATTAAATGTTACATTCATACATTCCACATAAAGAAAATGTATATTTTTTAAAATAATAAACAATTTTTTTAATTTTAAGTTTGCTCAAACAATACTGCACAATTTTATTTGTGGTTACTTCTGAACACAAACAATGATCAAACATCTGATACAAAATCGAGTAAAGGGAGCTGGACCATGCTTGCACCCCGCCCCCATCCCAAGTTAAGCAAACCCCTCAGTCAATCAAAATGTGGCCAGCCAAGTTTTAATGTTACACCTAAAGTCAATAAGTGAATAAAAGAAAGACTTGCATTTATATAGCGCCTTTCACAACATCCCAAAGCGCTTTACAGTCAACTGAAGTGCAGTCACTGTTGTAATGTAGGAAACGCGGCAGCCAACTTGTGCACAGCAAGCTCCCACAAACAGCAATGTGATAATGACCGGATAATCTGTTTTTTGTGATGTTGATTGAGAGATAATATTGGCCAGGACACCGAGGAAAACTTACTTGTTCTTCTTCGAAAAAGTGCCACCTGAGAGAGCAGACGGGTCCTTGTTTTAACGTCTCATCTGAAAGACAGCACCTCCAACAGCGCAGCACTCCCTCGATACCGCACTGGAGCATCATCCTAGATTTCAGTGCTCAAGTCCCTGGAGTGGGACTTGAACCCACAACCTTCTGACTCAGAGGCGAGGGTGCTACCAACTGAGCCACAGCTGACACTGTTGAATGGGGGAGTGGGGGGTTTGGAACCTGCCATTCAGTCCTGTGCATTATTAGGATGATCCTATACTTTGCATCCTGTGATGGATAGTATCTGGATGTAGGTATTATTGTGTGCCGGGATGATGGTTAAGAATGAATAACTTCTAATAATGTCCGACAACTATCTACTACAATTAGCATCCACACAGGATCACAGAATCACAGAAACCCCACAGTGCAGATAGAGGCCATTTCGGCCCATCGAGCCTGCACCGACACATATCCCACCCGATCCCTGTAACCCCTACACCAACACATATCCCACCCTATCCCCGTAACCCCACGTATTTAATCCCCCTAACACTAAGGGTCAATTTATCATAGCCAATCAACCTAACCTGCACATCTTTGGACTGTGGGAGGAAACCGGAGCACCCGGAGAAAACCCACGCAAACACGGGGAGAATGTGCAAACTCCACACAGACAGTCACCCGAGGCCGGATTCGAACCCGGGTCCCTGAGCGCTGTGAGGCAACAGTGCTAACCACTATGCCACCGTGCTGCCCCCTTATGTCAACCGACGCCACTGCAACATTTTGACTGGCCTAACCATTAAGCTTTCCCCATATCTTCCAAGTGTGCATTTAATTCACATACAAGGGCCTGGATTTTCCTCCATCCCATCCCAAATCAGGCAGGATAGAAGCAGAAAAGATGGGAAAATTGGACAGCGAGGCCTACTACGGCATCCCTGCCCTGACCTTCGATTGCCTCTCCACTGCCCTAACTTGGAAAGCTGCTGGCTGTCCCTTCACCACTGACTGCATGTGAATAGTGGAGGGGGAGCAGGGTATCGCCTCGCCACTCCATTTCCTTTCTTGCTGTTGCTGATACTGCCAATCTCAGGGACTGCCGCAAGAGGGGTGGCAGTAGTCCCTGGAGTAGTGGTGGGGTCGCCAACTCTGGTTGGATATATTCCTGGAGGTGTCATCACATGACTTCCCAATGCCCCGCCCCCCACACTCCCGTCATTGGTCACCCTACACGTCCATCCTCGCAAAGACCTGCCTTCCCACACCGATTGGATAGTAAACAGAATCTTCGTTAACCCATTGGATGATTCTTGACCGTCAGTCAAACAGCCCTTTCCACTCCCCCCGCCATGTCCAATATTTTTACAATGAAGAGGACAAAAATGTTTAAAAACCTGGAGACTCCAGGGCAATCCTGGAGGGTTGACCACACTAAGTAGTGGTGGTAAGCCCCCCATTTTGTTGGTTGGAGGAAAGTGCTTAATAGGGGCTTCCACTCCTTCCATAATGGCCCCTAACACTAACCTGATGAAGACCCCTTCAATCATGGCTCCCACCCCTTCTGGATATCCCGCTGCAGCAATGCCACATTTTCCTCCTTGGCAGTGGAGGGCTCCCTCTTGGTGGCGCAAATCCCCCCAGAAGCCCACCCCGCATATTTAATAATCAGTAAGGTGGAAGTTGGGCTGGGGTGACTGTGAGGTCGGAACAAGGGGTAGAAGTCCCACCTCAACTTTCTTCTGGTGGGAGAAGGAAAATCCAGGTTATTTATTTATTTATTTTTTTAAGGCCAAGATCCTCCCTCTCAAATTCATCCAGACAACCAGCTTTTGTACAGATCTTAACTTTGTAGTTTACAGACGTATAGTTAAACTGTTGAGTGACTTATACTGAGTACATGGGCCTCAAGGCATATTATTCTCTTCCCCACAATTGAACCCTTCGTGCTCTACTGCATGACTGAAGTAACAGCTACCCTCTTCCCATCATGCATCAAGGTACATGATCACCAGTGACATGCAACACGAGCTGGAGAGGCAGGCCCAAATCCACCACCGGCATTCTCACATGCACAGCATCTTTAATTGCAGTCATGTCACTATTCACCCACCTTCAGACAGGAAAGGATTACTGTTCCCCCCCCCCATTCAACTGACATGCAACCACCAGCAAAAAATGGTGCATGTTTGTGCTTGTTTTCTGGGGAATGCTCATGATGCAGACGTAAAATCATCAAACGCTCCAGGACAGAAACAAGCTATTCAGCGAATCACGTGTAGGTCGGTGTTTTTTCTCCACATGAACCACCCCCAGTCTAATGCCACTCTCCTGCTCGTTCCCCATATCCTTTAATATTCCTCTTTGTCAAGCAGTTTTTTAAAAAAATGATGGACATTACTCCAATAACAAAGAGAAAACCCAGCGGATTTCTTCCCCCCTCCCTCCCAGTATCCAGCCCAATCATTGCAACCCAATTACCGTCACACATCAGATAAGCGAATTTGGTGCAGAAATCAAACCTGTGGGGCTCAAGAGCATTTTACCCACTAGGGCAGCAGGAGCGCGCAGAAAGAACACGAATACAAAAGCAAGATACTGCGGATGCTGGAAACTTGAAATAAAAACAGAAAATGCTGGAAATACTCAGCAGGTCAGGCAGCATCTGTGGAGAGAGAAACAGAGTTAACGTTTCAGGTTGATGACCCTTCATAAGAAAAAAGAGAGTATGTTGGAAATACATAGCAGGCCCATCAGTTATCAGGTCATCGACCCGAAACGTTAACTCTGTTTCTTGCTCCACAGATGCTGCCTGACGTGCTGAGTATTTCCATCATTTTCTGTTTTGAGTTCAGGAAGAAGTTTTCTTCAGGGAAGAAGTTCTCTTGAGGGGATCGAGGGCTCTCAAGCTGTCCAAGGAAAAAAAAGCAAAAGGCAAATTTGGCTCTTAGGAGACATGGGTTATCCATCTCAAATATTAGTACTGCTATGGAATCCCCAGACCACATTCGAAAGGGCCTATAATGTCATGCATTTGTCAGGCAGAAATATAATGGACATGTGGACTCATAAAATGTTTCCAACATTCAGTGGTACCTCAGTGTGACCCAGTAAGTTGGCAGAATAATTGTAGTGTATCGAATGCTGCACATTACAGGAAACTTTTTTTTATCCGGCACCGACGGGACCGACGTGGTGCCGGTTCATCAAAAATTCCGGATAACCGAAAGCTACAGTAAAAGATACGGAGCCGAGAGCTCTGTATAAAGCAACAAACCCTGTTGCTTAGCAACAGCTTCAGAACAATGGCCACAAGTTCCAAGCGTCTCTGCAGCTTAGCAACAGCTGCAGCCACACCCTTGCACAGCAACAGATCGAGGAAGGCAAGTAATAAAACTTACCTGAACCTACTCCTGAATTTTGCTGGTTAACCGAGATTTCCGGTTATTTAGGTGCCGGTAAATCGAAAGTTTCCTGTACAATATTGCTATTGAAAGATTCATACACTGTAGCAAGGCTGGCCCCAAGGAGAGAATGACAGAGAACATGGGTCTCCTACAGTCCGCTACTCAATGGCACAAATGCAATGGTCACTTTTTTTTCCCCTGAGGCCTGCACCTGGAAACAGAAAGTCAAAGCGCCAAACCTTTTGAATACATTTGAATTCAAATTGCTTGTAGGCTTATTTTTGGGCACAAGACCAAGTGCTACTTTGTTTCCCATTGTTACGTGCAAGATAAATTTGTTTTGCAACGAAAGAAAATATTGACTGCATCCTTTATAATTTACTTTTTATTAACGCAAGACTGCCTATCTCCACAGCTCTTTACTCTGACGCCACCCACAGTAATCTGAAGACCATTATCAGTGAAGCAGATAATTGCTTCCTCCCTCCATCAACACGCCATGTCTGCATTGCACAGCTAGATTGACACACTGGCTGGGGTATTCCACCGCCGCACTCAGCAGCCCGCGATTTTCCTGCCCTTTTAAGTTCATGAGCGAAAAAAATCGCAAGCTGGCTAACCGACCTCTCGGCGTTATTTAAAGCACTCATGTGCCTGTTAAGAAAGTCGACAGGTAATTTGGCACTGTTCTCAGCTATGCACAAGTAACATCTTATACAAAAGCAAAATACTGCAGATGCTGGAAATCTGAAATAAAAATGGAAAATGCTGGAACTACTCAGCGGGTCAGGCAGCATCCGTGGAGAGAAAAACATTCAGGTCAATAACCTTTCGTCATTAGTAACATCTCCTAGTTCTACGAATGAGCTCTGAGCAAACCTGTGAATTTCTGCAAGTGTGCTAAAAGGGAAGAGAAAAAAGCCTTATTTATTGCTAAGAGCAAATCAAATCCCTTAAAGTGAGGTTTTCCCTGTTTGTACACTGCTTAAAATCAGATGGCAGCTTACAATTCATATTAAACCCATTTGCTTATTGTTCTGTTTAAATGTTTTTTCAACAGTGATTGCTCTTAACATGTTGAGGCATAATGGTCTGGAAGTAGCGGAGGCCGATAATGTGAAGCAGCCAAATTAACACCACAACTCAAATTACACAATTGCTGAAATACCCAGGGTTAATAACTGTGTCTGACTAATGTTAATTCAGCTTTTTTTCACACTGTCAGACTCATGAACCACTCCCTAGCCAGTTCCCTAATTATGTCTTACTCATTCACTATTAAAACAAATTTAAAAATCCAAAACGAGAACAAGCTTCAAGGATGTTGACTTTAACAGTAATTCTTTCCAACTGATGCTGATAAAACGTTGTCCCCAGCCCAAGCTTCAGGAGTTCCCTTTGTACACAATTCCAAATGAACATTTGAATCATGGAACTATCAAGAAAATGTTTGTTACCGAGTCTTCAGGCAGAACGAACAGTAAAGCTGGCTCTTCGGGGACAGTGTATGTCAAATCCTGCAAGGACCAAGCAGAGCATATGTTCCCCTCCTACTCTCCAATGACATACTGATGGCAGGCAGCGAGCAAACAAACCCGGTAGTTCATGCAGTGCAGCTTTGCTTTAAAATAAATCAGTTTCTTTTTTTCAAACGCAGCAAGCCATAGCTTGCCTGGTGTAAAGCAAAGGCCGAATGAAATAGATGAATGGGTTATTTATATTTGTAGAACTGCTAGATGATCTCTAACGTTGTCCCGGGCTCCCGATGCAATGCAAGCGCCCTGTTTGTTTTGCGGAGAGCGTTCCGCAGCTGTGAACCCATTGATCAACAACTGGACTTGTTATGCCTGTTTCAACGCGTGTGGCTGTTTTAAAGTCAATGGGCTAGATTTTCGGGGAGCCGTCAGGCGGGGTTTCAGGCGTGTGGGGGGGAAATCCTGAATTTGGGGGTGCCGACACCATCCCGCCCAAAACTCCGCCCCACGTAAGTTTCAGGGGCGGTGGGTACCCGCCCCGCACTGGGACCCTCCGAAACCAGGCAGGAAGGGATTAGCCTAATCCCTATTTTGAGGGGTGTTGTGTGGGATTCCCGACGGCTCCAAACCACACCACGTTAGAGCAGGTAGGCTGTCAGGTTGAAGGAGTTGGAAGGGTCGCGATGTCGGTGCTCAGGTGAGTGATGGGTGCATGAGTGTAAAGGTAAGTGTGTTTTGTGATGAAATATTCCATTCATCACTGCCTGTGACTGTGGTCGGTTTCAGTGTCATTTCCCTTCCCCCAGTCCTCATTGTATTGTTTATTGGAATGTGCTGTGTGTAGGGCTCCGCCCATACCTGGCCCCTTTTGTAAGCTAGCTCAGTCTGGCCTCAGTCTCCAGAAGGAAGATACCTCTCTCTCTTACGTGTTACTTTCTAAGTTAATAAAAGCCTTGTTTTGTTTCGCTAACATCGAGTCTCGGAATTATTGAGGCACATCAATTTTATTAACTTATTTTTCAACACTATGGATCAACTCCTGAAACCCGAACGTTTGGATTTGGATCAACATGCTCCGGACGCATCAGCACGCTTCGGACACTGGTTTGAGTGTATGGAATTCTTCCTGGACAATTCCGCAGCCGTCAAAGACGCTACGGACGCTGCGAGGATGAGACTCGGAATTCTGCGGAATTGGGTAAGCCACCGGGTTTACCCCCTCATCCAAGACGCCGATACGTACCTGGCCGCCTGCGACATCTTAAAGGCGCATTACCAGCAGCCTACGAATGAGGTGCATGCTAGGCATCTGCTCGCTACTCGCGCACAGCGACCTGGGGAATCGGTGGAGGAGTTCCTAAGCACCCTGAAAATGCTTGGCAAAGACTGCAAGTGCCGAGATGTAAAAGCCGCAGTGTACACTGACGAGCTTGTTCGCGATGCCTTTATCACAGGCCTCAGCTCCACTTACATCCGGCAAAGACTGCTGGAAAAAACGGGGTTGGACCTGAAACAGGCTGCGGACTCCGCGCGATCCCTGGATGTGGCCCAGAGAAACTCGGACGCCTACTCTTCAGCCCACGCCGTCCACGCCGCCACGTGTGCACCGCCATCTTGGAAGGCATCTTCCCCGCCCGGCAGCCCGACACCGGCGGGGCCCCGCTCTCCCCCCAGAAGCCCTACGACAGCCGCGACGCGTCAGGGACCCAACTGCTACTTCTGCGGGCAGCCAAAACACACCAGAAACCTGTGCCCGGCGAAAGGCACCACCTGCTTTAAGTGCGGTAAGAAGGGGCACTTCGGGAAGGTGTGCAGAGGGAACCCCGCCGGAAAACCAACCGCCGGAAAACCCGCCACCGCCGCGTGTGCGCCGTGGGAGCGGCCATCTTGGACGCCATCTTGCCCGACCTCGTGGGGTCCGCCATCTTATGAGCAGACAGCGTGGACGCCATCTTGTATCGATCAGGGCCCTACAGTGGCATCGGTCACAGTGGACCAGACCAGGCCGCACCCGCTATCCAAATCAATGGTGGACATCGAGGTAAACGGGTGCCGGGTTAAATGTTTAATTGACAGTGGAAGCACGGAGAGTTTTATCCACCCTGAACTGGCACAGCAACTCTCCCTAAAGGTGGTCCCTGCTCAGGGTACCATCTCTATGGCTGATAAAACCCAGACATCGACCATTCTGGGTTACTGCACGGTACAATTGGGCGTTAACGGAACTGTATATGATAATTTTAAAGTATTAATCATGAAGAACCTATGTGCGAGCGTGATCTTGGGCCTGGATTTCCAGTGCAACCACCAAAGCATCACGCTCAAGTACGGTGGGTCCCAGCCGCCCCTCACAGTGTGCGGTCTGGCTACCCTGAAGGTAAAGCCGCCTTCGCTATTCGCGAACCTTACCCCTAACTGCCGGCCAATAGCGACCAAAAGCAGGAGGTACAGCTGGGAGGACAGGCGGTTTATCGCGACCGAGGTAGACAGGCTCCTGAAAGAGCGCATTATTGAACGCAGCAACAGCCCGTGGCGCGCCCAAGTGGTAGTGGTAAGGGGTAGCGAGAAGAAACGGATGGTGATCGACTATAGTCAAACGATCAACAGGTACACCCTACTAGACGCCTACCCGCTACCCCGCATATCAGAAATGGTGAACCAAATCGCCCAATACCGGGTGTTCTCCACCATCGACCTCAAGTCAGCGTACCACCAGCTCCCTATCAGACCAGAGGACCGCCCGTACACCGCCTTCGAGGCGAACGGACGCCTCTACCAATTCCTCAGAGTCCCCTTTGGGGTGACAAATAGGGTCTCGGTTTTTCAGAGGGAGATGGACCGCATGGTCGATGACCACCACTTGCAGGCAACCTTCCCCTACCTCGACAACGTCACCATCTGCGGCCACAATCAGCAGGATCACGACTCAAACCTCGAGAGGTTCCTGGAAACCGCACAAAAACTCAACCTCACCTACAACGAGGACAAGTGCGTTTTCAACACCACGCGCCTCTGCATACTAGGCAGCGTGGTGGAGAATGGGGAAATCGGACCAGACCCCGACCGATTGCGCCCCCTACGGGAGCTGCCCCTGCCCAACACTCCCAAAGCCCTGAAAAGGTGCCTGGGGTTATTTTCTTATTATTCCCAATGGGTCCCCAACTACTCCGACAAAGCCCGCCCCCTCTTGAAAGCATCCTCTTTTCCGCTCTCTGCTGAGGCCCACGCCGCCTTCAAAAGCATTAAGCAGGATATTGAGCGGGCCACGCTACAGGCAGTGGACGAGAACACTCCATTTCAAGTGGAAAGTGATGCGTCTGACTTCGCCTTGGCGGCCACCCTCAACCAGGCGGGGCGGCCCGTAGCTTTCTTCTCGAGGACCCTCCAAGGGCCCGAGATCAGACACTCCTCCGTGGAAAAGGAGGCCCAAGCCATCGTGGAGGCAGTGCGCCACTGGCGCCACTACCTAGCCGGCAAACGCTTCACCCTACTTACCGACCAGCGGTCGGTAGCGTTTATGTTCAATAATAAACAGAGGGGGAAGATTAAAAATGATAAGATTCTTAGGTGGCGGATCGAGCTCTCCACCTTCGAGTATGACATCATTTACCGGCCAGGGGCCCTTAACGAATCCCCTGATGCCCTCTCACGAGGGATGTGTGCCAGCGCCACCGGGGATCGGCTACAGACCCTCCACAACGAACCTCTGCCACCCAGGGGTCACGCGGCTGTTCCACTTCATAAAGTCCCGTAACTTACCCTACTCGATTGAGGAAGTTCGGTCTCTGACCAGGAACTGCCGCACTTGCGCTGAGTGCAAGCCTCGGTTCTACCGCCCAGATAGAGCCCACTTAATCAAAGCTACACGGCCCTTTGAGCGGCTCAGCTTAGATTTCAAGGGCCCCCTCCCGTCCGTCGACCGCAATGTTTACTTCCTGAACATTGTGGACGAATACTCCCGGTTCCCATTCGCCTTCCCCTGCCCAGACATGACCAGCGCCACGGTCATTAAATGCCTCAACAGCCTGTTCTGCCTGTTCGGTATGCCGAGCTACATCCATACGGATAGGGGGGCGTCCTTCATGAGTGAAGAGCTACGCCAGTACATGCTGTCCAAGGGGATCGCCACGAGCCGTACCACCAGCTACAACCCCCGGGGTAACGGCCAAGTGGAGCGAGAGAACGGGACAGTATGGAAAGCAGTCACTCTAGCTCTAAGGACCAAGGGCCTCCCTATCTCCCGCTGGCAGGAAGTCCTCTCGGATGTGCTCCATTCGATACGGTCGCTATTGTGTACGGCCACTAATGCCACGCCTCATGAACGAATGTTTGTCTTTCCCCGGAAATCCACCTCGGGCGTATCCATGCCGTCATGGCTCTCCACCCCAGGTCCGGTACTCGTGCGAAGGCATGTGAGGGGCCACAAGACGGACCCTCTCATGGAGCCAGTACACCTACTCCACGCCAACCCCCAATACGCATATGTCCGGCACGCCGACGGAAGGGAGGACACCGTGTCCATAAAAGACGTCGCCCCAGCCGGCATCGACAACAACCATGGCAATAGCAGCAACAACGATCACAGCAACTCTTACCCACCCACTACTCTTTCATCACCCCCGGAAGAACATCGACCAACGGCATCCCCACCAACTACCCCTTCAACAACCCTGGCGGCACCCCCGGCAGAGACCCAGGAGACTACCGGGGACACCCAGCCGACACCCGCGGCACCACAACAGCCACGTCGGTCGCAAAGGACTATCAAACCCCCGAACAGACTAAATCTATAGAAGGGGTGAATGTGATGAAATATTCCATTCATCACTGCCTGTGACTGTGGTCGGTTTCAGTGTCATTTCCCTTCCCCCAGTCCTCATTGTATTGTTTATTGGAATGTGCTGTGTGTGTCGGGCTCCGCCCATACCTGGCCCCTTTTGTAAGCTAGCTCAGTCTGGCCTCAGTCTCCAGAAGGAAGATACCTCTCTCTCTTACGTGTTACTTTCTAAGTTAATAAAAGCCTTGTTTTGTTTCGCTAACATCGAGTCTCGGAATTATTGAGGCACATCATGTTTGGTGTGTCTAAAGTGTGTAAAGAACTTTTACTTACCTGTACTTACCTTCACAGCCTTTCTTCCTGTAGCCATCCGGAGCCCATCACTCACCGGGAACTTAAAGCTGAACGGTTGCGATCAGTGAAAAGTAACAGCCTTCAGCTTTCAGTGCCGGTGAGAGTTCTAACTGAGTCTGTGCAGAATGACTCATGTTAAAACTCAGACTGTCCCTCTTTTTGGTTGGACCAAAAAATAAACAAATAAACTTTAACTAATAAAACTTTACATAAACGTTAATAAATCAAATTAGAATTTGGTTATCCAAATTAATTATGCACTCCAGTCCCCGCGGCGCCCACCGGTCACGGAAGTCCTCGAGCGTGCCGGCGGACACCGCGTGCTCCATCTCCAGGGCCACCCGGGAAACTCAGACTGTCAGTGTTTGACAGCTTCAAACAGCTGTGAAACGCTGATATTTCATCTGTCAAGAGCTCTTGACAGATGAAATTGCAGTCTGTGACGTCACCTGTTGCCGGGTGGCCCTTAATTGGCCTGCTGAGCCCGCCGGGCGGACTCAACAAGGTCAATCAAGGGAAAATCGCGCGGATTGGCCGGACGTCGAAGTAGGCAGGTCAAAAATCCGAAAGGGGAAGTCCCGCCTTCTTCCTGACAGGTTCGGGAAAATCTACCCCATTGATTCAGCCCCTAGCAGAAGTGGTGGTGGTCGGGACATTTCAGTAGACATCCCTCGGCAAGGGAGGAAGAAGTCATCCACGATTCGTCCACTTGATCGCTACGCCGTGACCCTTTTTGGAAAGCGTGACCACCAGGTGAGGACTGGGTTGGGCTCAGCTATGATTCCCCTCCCAGTCAAGTAACCTGCAACTCTGAGTGCCTGGGTTCACACATGAAATATGGTCACGTCGTCAAGAGGCTAAAGGCATCTCTCACAGAACTGCATGCCACCATAAGACAGCACCTTCAAGAGCAGGGCAGAAATTTAGGATGGCAGAAAAGCAGTTTTAATTTCTGCTGGAGACTGTATAAGAAGCATTGCCACCATCCACTCTGCTCTCACTTGTTAAAACACATGCAAGGGTCCAGATATGTGCAGACAACAGGGAATTGGTCTATGATATATGTATTGCCTCTTCCTTTTTGCCTGATTCGAGATTGAGTCCAAATTATGTATAATTATTATGCATAAGTAGTTTTAAAGTTTACTCCATTCTGCATGGGTGTCGGGGTCAAATAATGCTCTAAAATGGCTGCAGAGTTTTTAACTCCCAGAATGCACGCCTGCTATTGGTGAAATGTGTATGTGCGGAATCAGAAAATACATCTGCTCATTACATATGTAATTCTGGTAACTCAGGAAAATCCTGTGGCGCACTAACTTGTTTCGTTGTGAGGAAAAAAACAAGCAGCTGTGATCCAAAGAGAAAGTATTTGCTATTGCTGATTTCCTCAATGCCTTGGGTTTCATGAATTGCAACTGCATACCCATCCATACACTTGCAGATACAATCAACACTTAACATTGATAGGATCGAGTGTCATGCCACGTGATGTTAAGATGATCATCACAGATGTATGTGCCAGTACTCACAACTCATTCATCCTGGCTAAATCTGGACAAGGCAGGAAACATGGGCAGTGATACAGGAAACTTTCTGGTATCCGGCACGGACGGGACCGACGTGTTGCCGGTTCATCAACAATTCCGGATAACCGAACGCTATAGTTAAAACATACGGAGCTTCTGAGCTCTATATCTAGCAACAAACCCTGTTGCTTAGCAACAGATTCAAAACAATCAGCACAGCTTGCAAGCATCTCTGTAGCTTAGCAACAGCTTCTGTTAGCTTGCACAGCCAGAAATGAGTAAAAAAAAGTAACTAAAAGTAAAAAAAGTTACCTGAACCGACTCCTGAATTTTGCCGGTTAACCGACATTTCCGGTTATTTAGTGGCCGGTTAATCGAAAGTTTCCTGTACTTGACTGGTGAATGAGAGAGTGTTAACCCGTAGCCAATTCATGTTTGTGTCTTATTTAATATTAAATATTTTATCATGAACACCAGATGAACTGGCTAAATAAAGTTACTGAGCTTAATGTTAAGTGGGCACAGAATTAATACAAATAGCTAAGCAGAAATGTCCGGGGCTAATCATAGCTGGCCAGATTGTGCATTTGAATACGGTGGTTTGACTGTAAATCAGTATAATTACACTGGCCTTATTGCCAATATGGTATTTCAATATAGCAGTGGTACCATTGACAATACATTAGCAACTTAATCAAACTGAAATTGCAACAAAACCAATCTATGCATTTACTGGAGCTGAGCCACTTCGCCTTCATAAGTGTGTCAAGTGGTATTAACACTGGCAACATTTGCAAATTTGAAGGCTCCACAAAGTCTACTAAACAGTGCTTCAGGGAAAGTGAAGTGGAGATAATTGTTGATGAAGTGAAACTGTATTACATTTGGGAAGAAGGCCAATCCACCAAATCTGCAATCCATTTGGGAACAAGTTGAAAATTTGGTATATGCAGGCTCCCCCGTTTAAAGAAGCTGCAATAACCAGGGGATGTTTCAACAACATTAGAAGAAAAAGACTAGGCACAATTCCCAAGCCTGATGGGTCTTAACCCTTGCTGAGGAAAGGCTGATACAACTGTTCATCACAGATAGCACTGAGAGGGTTGGAGAAGTGTAATTAGAGTGACACCTCCGATTCTGATATGTCTTATTAGTTGGACATGCGCATTGCATATTAAACCCCTGTTTATACCTTGCAACCTTTGTAGAGCACCCCGTTACATAATGCACAATCCTGTAATACTTTCAGTTTGAGGTTCAGTGCAGCTTTTTTTTTGTCCACAGGATTTTCATCCCAAATCCTGCTAAAAATCTGTGCAGGAGCACTATGATCAGTGAGGCTCTCCGAACCCTCACAGACTCTTCAATCACACACAACGCCACTTCAAAGGGCATTGGTGAGCACCAGCCACAGAATGCACCAGCATACTTGAACATTCCCAGGAAACATGCAAACACTGCAGCTTCTTGATCTGGGATACATGTTAGAAATCTTAAATCTAGAATAAGTAGTGATCATGGAGGTTTTAGACTATTCAGTTTGTTACAGTTTGTAAGAACTCTGGGCTCAGTATTAAATATGTCAAGGAACCAAATTTGCACCTCTAACTGCCTTCACCTTAACTCCTCAATATCGAACTGTCTAGAGTTTTCTATGCAGGTTATGTCCAGGAGCGAACGATGCCTAAATTTGGGCTGCTGAACTGTCTCTCATCACCCAGTTCGAAATTAACTTGAGTTCCCTCACCATCCTTCAAACAGGATACCCAAAAGCTACTGAGTGAATGAATTAACCCTTTCTTGCCAAATCATCAAAGAAGATGGCAGGCAACAAGTCATCCACTAACAACTATTCATTAACTTCGAAATCATGATTATCGCGACAGGAACTTAAACATTGTGGGGTGGAGTTACAACTTTGGGTGCAATCGGCAATCTGGGCGCAAATTGCGCTCATTTTCAGAAGTGAAGTTATGGTTCAAGTTTCCCCCAAACTAATTTGCTGATTATAAGAACAACAGATCAGAAGAAATAAGAGCAGGAGTCAGCCATTCGGCCCTTCAAGCCTGCTCTGCCATTCAATAAGATCATGGCTGATCTTTTACCTAATCTCCACCTTCCCGCACTATCCCCATATCCTTTGATTCCCTTAGTATCCAAAAATCTATTGATCTCTGTCTTGAATATACTCAACGACTGAGCCTCCACAGCCCTCTGGGGTAGAGAATTCCAAAGATTCACCACCCTCTGAGCGAAGAAATTTCTCCTCATCTCAATCCTAAATGGCCAACCCCTTGTTCTGAGACTGTGACCCCTGGTTCTAGACTCCCCAGCCAGGGGAAACATCCTCCCTGCATCTACCCTGTCAAGCCCTTTAAGAATTTTATATGTTTCAATGAGATCACCTCTCATTCTTCTAAACTCTACGGAATATAGGCCTAGTCTACTCAATCAGTCCTCGTAGGACAATCCTCTCATCACAGGAATCTGTCTAGTGAATCTTTGTTGCACTCCCTCTATGGTAAGTATATCCTTCCTTCGGTAAGGAGACCAAAACTGTACACAATACTCCAGGTGTGGTCTCACCAAGGCCCTATATAATTGCAGTAAATCGTCTTTACTCCAATCCCTTTGTAATAATTGATACCTTCTCTGAGATGAAAGTTGGCTAAACTGCAGAAAATATCAAGTATACCTCTAATCTTGTTGTAGCAGTAAATCTGCAAGACACACAGGCAATCTAGTGAGTCGGTTTCTTGCTCTAATCCCTACCCATAATCTAACATTACAGAGCAATGATTTTTATTTTGGCAACAGATGCAAAGCCACTTAATTCAAATTATCTGATAATTCAATTGTTAGTGCCAAATTCCTATCCTCCTATCTTATTTACATTAATCAATTCAAATTATTGTATAGTTCAAAATTTGAAGAAATTTGGGATATTTTTCTGCATTAAATTTATTATTTATTTGCAAGTTGTTGTTGTTCCTGTTAGCAGGCTAAATAAAACTTTTCTGACCAGTGATTCCTCTGAACTTGGCTGAAGTTACTTTAAGGAGAATACACTCTCACCCTATGTATGTCTCCCTGTGAAGGAATAAGCCATATTCAGAAAAATACACCATTCTATGAAAGAATTCTAGACTTATTAAAACATGACAAACTGGGTTTGGAAATCTGGCAGCCTCAACAATCTAAAGCTGTAAACAGCATACAGGCTATTGAGATAAGATAAGTTGTTGACACTGAATCAATAACTTTATTGAAACAGGAGGTTGGAGGCTCCTGAAGTCTGAAGCTTTGGAAAGAACACAATGGTACACCCTGTTAAGGTGTTCTAAATTACACTTTGGAAAGAAACACATAAAATTAACATATGCCTTCGTAAAAATGACATCAAATGAAACACAGGAAACACGACTCTGTGTTGCAACCAGCTGAGGTAACTAAGAATTGCATAGATCACCCTGGTTGAGGTGTTTTAATTTACACGTCGTAAAAAGACACAAACAGAAGACCTTGGTAAGAATGACATCAAATAGATGCACCTGCTGTTACACTGTTTTTTATGATAAGCTTCGAACACCTAAAGCAGAGACATGATTCTTAATGCTTCCAGCTGAGGTGACTGTAAGAATAGCAGGGGTCAGCAGAAAAATTACTAGAGATAATTAGCTTACATCAGCAGAAAACTTCAAAGGAAATACCACTGAGAAAGGATATAAATATTGAACTTTCAAATGGGATGATAGATTTGCTGTAAAGGGGCAAAGCAATTCTCAGGCTTCAGAGGCAGGCTCTGTACGTCTACAACTCTTTGTGTCTTGGGGATCAACGGTACTGTATTTGATTTTGGTGGATATTCTGAATAAGACTAAGAACTGTAAAAAAAATGTAGCGAAGTTAAGATCAGATAATAAGAATTGTAAGCTTTCTCTTTTTGGAACTGTTAATGTTGCAATTGAAACACCTATAATTACATGTCAGTTCTTTAATAAATCTATATATTTTTAGAATTGTCTCACATAATACTTCTGTATCAAACTCGCAAACTCAATCTCTGTACACTCTGGTGAGGAGTTGCAGAATTCTGAGGGAGTTATCCGGACCCTCATAATATCCGGAATGTTACAGTCTAGCTAAACTTATTAAAAGTGCTATCTGGAGGACGGTAACATCTTCAGGTTGTTCCTTTCCTTTAGGGAGCGATAGTCTGGATCTTTAGACCCAATTAAGCGTCTTTAGGATTTGGCTACCTCAAACTTTAGTTGAAAGTAAACGTCTGGAGAATACGCCTGATCCTGGGTAGCCCCAAAGGGGCTAGGACTAGTAATAATCCTTTCATCCCATACCAGCTCTTCCAAACTGACTCTAAACCATGTGTTCCCATGTTCTTCGAGCCCTAGCTGGGCAGAAAACCAAGGTCTTGACCTCTGATCTTCTCCCAGCTCTCCGTGTCCAGGGATTGGTCAATAGGGTTACCGTCACTTGGGTGAGGTTTCCTAGAAACTACCTCCTGTTGTACGCAAATTAATAAATCATTCTAACATGAGTTTGGCTGATCCACAATAAAGTTTAGATGACTGCCATTATCTCAAGTTGAAGTGGTACACCAGAGGAACCATTTCACAAACTGTTTTACCTTGTTCTAATACATTCCTCTCAACACATGGCTGCTTTGTAAATCTCACCCCATGCGAGCTACGTTTAACATAATAGTAACATTTTAATACAAATTATACCAAGATCATTCAACAGTAAAATAGTCAGCAATCCTGAATTGCGACATGGAACGAGTTTATTTTTTAGAAGTTTAGAGAGCAGAATGGTTCTGGTTCAGTGCGGCGATTGCTTGAGGTCACAGAAATGAGTATGACAGATATCATTAAACTGAAATGTGGGGTAAAGGGGCAGAAAAGCACAAGACTACAGTAAGGGTGAAGGAAGCTTACAAGTGAGATTTATTACCAGCAAAAGTGACGCAGTTTGTAAACCCATTTAAGCTGCGTTTTAAAGTAACATACACCAGAATGGTTAAGTGAGTGACACTTGGACCAGTCTGCCAGTAGAACACAATGAAGGCATAAACCCAGAGTGTGCAAAGAGGAAATGCAAGAAGAACGAATCACTGAGAAGGAATTAGATAACAGCATCATTAGACATTATAGGCAGAAAGGGTACACAGCCATATATAGGCACACAGCACCTTGCAAAAAAATAAAAGATTAAAATCCCAGATCCAGAAGAAAATGACAAATGAACCACCTGTCGAATGAAGCTGACAAATTCAACACATTGAGGAGGTTTGCGCTTTTTTGAGATTTAAATCTAATCACTAATCTCACCGATAATTAAGAAGGGCCCTGGACTATTTCAAATACTGAAAGTGAGCAAAATGAACATTTACGTACAATGAATTATAATTGAACGTCCTGTCTAGTTATAATAACAAATAAGCATATACGATAAAAGGTAGGCATAATTGTTCAACAGTGCAGTCATCTGTCTTTGATCCAAGTTAAATTTCTGATCTAAGTCTTTCTGCTAAAGGGAGATACTGAGTTCACACACAGGGATGGGAAATAAATAAATGAATGGATGGTGATAGACGCGTATTTTGTACCTCAAGAAGCCAGATATAGAGTGACAAAGATAGTGCTTTGGGGACTGGTGTGCCTATCTGATATCCCAGTCATGAATGGTGCACAATAAATTAGCAGGAGGAATCTAAAAGGCTATTGCAATATGTTAAAGGAAAACTGCTGTCTGTAACCCCAAACAGCATACATACTTTCATACCAAAATAGGAACTTTAAATACTTAAAGTAATTAATATTAGTAAAGAAAAAATACTGGAGAAATGAATGGGATAAAAAGCCAACAAATCCCCTGGACCTGATGCCCTAAATCCTAGGGTTCTAAAAAAGGTGGCTGCAGAGATAATGGATGCAATGATTCAGATTCAGATTCAGATTCGATTTATTTGCCATATGTAACAAGTACAATGGAATGCTTGTTCCCCGTAGGGACGCGTCAGCTATACATACAGCGCCGCGTTCAGAGTCTTCCAAAATTCCCTAGATTCTGGAATTGTCCCAGTGGATTGGAAGGTAACAAATGTAACACTGCTATTCAAGAAAGAAAGGAGAGAGCAAACAGGGAACTATAGGCCAGTTAGCCTTACATCTGTCGTCGGGGAAAATGCTGGAATCTATTATTAAGGAAGTGGTATCAGGGCACTTAGAAAATCATAATATGATTAGGCAGAGTCAACATGGTTTTATGAAAGGGAAATCATGTTTGACAAATCTGTTAGAGTTTTTTGAGGATGTTGCTACCAGGGTAGATAAAGGAGAACCAGTGGACGTAGTAGATTTGGATTTTCAAAAGGCATTCCATAGGGTGCTACATGAAAGGTTGTTGCACAAGATAAGACACATGGGGTTGGGGGCAATATATTAGCATGGATAGAGGATTGGTTAAAGGACAGAAAACAGAGAGTAGGAATAAACGGGTCATTTTCAGGTTGGCAGACTGTTACTAGTGGGGTGCCACAAGACACAATGGGACAACTAAAGAAACAACCTTCCGGACTCAACATTGAGTTCAACAATTTCAGATCATAACCATTTTTTCAGAGAGCAGGTGCTGGTAATGGTTCTGCTGTGGCCATTTACAGCTCCTCTAGACCCATCTATTGTTTCTTTACTTGTCCCATTACCACCCCCTTTTGCCTTGCACTATCATCCCTTTTGTCATTTAATCTCTCCTACCTTCCATCCTATTACAGACATTCCCTTTTGCTCTTTCCCTGCCACTGTACTTGCTTAAAAACTATTTTCAGTTCTAACAAAAGGTCATCAACCTGAAATGTTAACTCTGTTTCTCTCTCCACAGATGCTGCCTGAGCTGCCGAGTATTTCCAACATTTTCTCTTTTTAGTCTACATTCCTGTATTGACCTTTTCACGCATCCTTGCTCTTCTAGTAGATTTTAGATATTCTAAAATGCTGAATCAGCTGGTCTTTAGGATTTTTATATGATCGTGGGATGCCTCTAAGTATAATTCCCCTCCCCATGTTTACATTTTTAAAATTTGAGGTGAAGTTTGTGGTCCTTTTCCGGCTCTTTTTCCGAGTGGCAGGCAGTGACTAGTGGGGTACCGCAGGGATCGGTCCTTGGACCCCAGCTATTCACAATATATATTAATGATCTGGACGAGGGAACTAGATGTAATATCTCCAAGTTTGCAGACGACACAAAGCTGGGTGGCCGTGTGTGCTGTGAGGAGGATGCCGAGAAACTCCAGTATGATTTGGACAGGTTGGGTGATTGGGCAGAAGCATGGCAGATGCAATATAACGTGGATAAATGCGAGGTTATCCACTTTGGTGTCAAAAACAGGAAGGCAGATTATTATCTGAACAGCAATAGATTGGGAGAAGGGGAAGTGCAACGAGACCTGGGCGTCCTTGTGCACCAGTCGCTGAAAGTAAGCATGCAGGTGCAGCAGGCGGTTAAGAAGGCAAATGGTATGTTGGCCTTCGTAGCAAGAGGGTTTGAGTACAGGAACAAGGATGTCTTGCTGCAGTTGTACAGGGCCTTGGTGAGACCACATATTGAGTATTGTGTGCAGTTTTGGTCGCCTTATCTGAGGAAGGATGTTCTTGCCATGGAAGGAGTGCAGCAAAGATTCACCAGGCTGATACCTGGGATGGTAGGAATGACGTATGAGGAGAGATTGGGTTGATTGGGCTTGTACTCGCTGGAGTTTCGAAGAATGAGAGGGGATCTCATCAAAACTTATAAAATTCTAACAGGACTAGACAGACTAGATGCTGGAAGGATGTTCCCGATGGTCGGGGAGTCCAGAACCAGGGGTCACAGTCTAAGGATAAGGGGTAAGCCATTTAGGACAGAGATGAGGAGGAATTTCTTCACCCAGAGTGTGGTGAACCTGTGGAATTCTCTGCCAAAGAAGGCAGTAGAGGCCAATTAATTAAATATATTCAAGAAGGAGTTGGATATATTTCTTAAGGCTAAAGGGATCAAGGGAGTTGGGGAGAAAGCAGGGACAGGGTACTAAGTTTGGATGATCAGCCATGATCTCATTGAATGGCAGAGCAGGCTCGAGGGGCCGAATGGCCTACTCCTGCTCCTATCTTCTATGTTTCTATGTCCTCAAGGTGAAGGATGTTAATATTGGGTAGTGGATACTTTTTCCCACTTTTGTCACCCAGATATAGCACAGTCATCTATAGAATAATAGAAACATAGAAACATAGAAGCAGAAGTAGGCCATTCGGCCCTTCGAGCCTGCTCCGCCATTCCATATGATCATGGCTGATCCTCTATCTTTAACTCTCTTTAACCTATCCCAACAATGTACCTTAATCCCAACATCCGAAAAGCTTCCTCTACTGCACCAGTGTAAATTTTTCCACAATCCACACCAGCCATCCTTATCGTCTCTGACTGAGATTGCCAAATTTGTACCAACTAGAAATAGTTTTATGCTATGCTCTTCTGCACATAACGAGTTGATTAATTTCAAGCTAATGGTAATGTTATGGTTCTGCAGTGGTCATGTGTTCATGTCCCACAATGACAAATTGTGAAACTGAATTCATTAAACCTGGTCATTTGTGGGTTGGTACCAGGACAGAAAAATGATCAACAACAACAACTTGTATTTATATAGCACCTTTAACATAGCAAAACGTCCCAAGGCGCTGCACAGGAGTATTTTAAGACAACAAATTTGACACTGAGCCACATAAGGCTAAATTAGGGCAGATGACCAAAAGCTTGGTCAAAGAGGTAGGTTTTAAGGAGCGTCTTAAAGGAGGAAAGAGAGGTAGCGAGGCGGACAGGTTTAGGCAGGGAATTCCAGAGCTTAGGGTCTACGTAACAGAAGGCACAGCCACCAAAGGTTGAGTGATTATAATCAGGGATGCTCAAGAGGGCAGATATCTCGGGGGGGTTGTGGGGCTGAAGAAGATTACAGAGATAGGAAGGGGCGAGACCATGGAGGGATTTGCAAACAAGAATGAGAATTTTGAAATCGAGGCGCTGCTTAACCGGGAGCCAATGTAGGTCAGCTGCTGGATTGCCATAAAAACCCAACTGGTTTACTAATGTCCTTCAGAGAATGCAACTTCCCACCCCTATCTCGTCTGGCCAACAAGTGACTCAAGTCCCACACAGTTGACTCTTAATGCCCACTGAAATGGCCAGCAAACAACTCAGTTATAAAACAATTGCTGCAACTATGGATGAACAATAAGCACAGCTTTGCCAAAGAGCAAATAAAAAAGACCTTACAGCTCAGAGAGAGAGGAGGCTTTCATCTAATCAGTTCAGACTCACTGCCAACAGTGAAAGAGCAACAAGCTAGCCCACAGCAACAGAGAAATAATAAAAAAAGGACTTGCATTTATATTGCACCTTTAACCACCTCACGATGTCCCAAAAGTGCTTCACAGCCAATGAAGTATTGTTGAAGTGTAGTCACTTCTGGTTATGTAGGCATATGCAGCATTTGGTTTGCACAAAGCAAGGTCCCACAAACAGCAGTGAGATAAATGACCAGGTAATCTGTTTTAGTGGTACTGATTGAGAGATAATTTTAGCCAGGACACCAGGAAAATTCTCTTGCCCTTCTTTCAATAGCGCCATGGGATCTTTTACATCCGGCTGAGCGACAGATGGGGCTGTGACTTAATTTCTCATTCAAAAGACGGCACCTCTGACATTACGGCACTCCCTCAGTGCTGCACTGAAGTGCCAGTCTACATTATGTGCTTAAGTCTCTGGGGTGGGGCTTAGAGCCAACAACCTTCTAACTCAGAAGTGAGAGTGTTACCACAGAGACAAGGCGGCTACTCAAAGTTGATCATCCAGTTACTCCCTATAAAAAAAATTTTAAACGGAATTTTTTTGGGTAAAAGCTACAACTTAGCTCCAATTTTTTTTTTAAGCGTAATTTCACTACACCTACAAACCCATTTTTTCCGGTGTTGTTTTCAAGATCACAAAGTACCAATGAGGAAAACCATTAAGCCCATAGAATCATAGAAATTTACGGCACAGAAGGAGGCCATTTGGCCCATCGTGTCCGTGCCGGCTGTAAAGGAGCGATCCAGCCTAATCCCACTTTCCAGCTCTTGGTCCGTAGCCCTGTAGGTTACGGCACTCCCAAGTGCATATCCAAGTACTTTTTAAACGTGATGAGGGTTTCTGCCTCTACCACCCTTTCAGGCAGCGAGTTCCAGACCCCCACCACCCTCTGGGTGAAAAAAGTTCTCCTCAACTCCCCCCAAGGCGGCCATCAACAGGTCCAGGTTAGACGTGGCCCGTGGGGATGGTCGCTCTAGCTGCCTGCCTCTCTTCCATGGCCTTGGCCGTGCCCAGGTGGCTCTGGAGAAGGAACGTGCGGTGTACGCTTGAGGCCTTCCGCGACCAGTGGGACTGGAGGGTCGATAGTGGAAATTAATATTACTTAATTTATGAGTTTCCTTTTTCTTCTTGTATCATTTGGGTGGTGTGCCTCTCTAAAAAGGGTGCACTTTTGTTAGATTTCTTTTATTGGGGTTGATGACACTGGGGCAACCCATCTCCTTATTGGTGTAATTAAAAGAGTAGAAAGGAGAATGATTTTTGAAAAAGAAATTGGGCGAGGGGGAGAAACAGGAGTATAAAATGTCAAACTTGGAGGGGTGGGAGTGAGACTGAAAGCCTAAATTTGAGCACAGCATCTATTCTTAGTCACAATATAAACTGCACTCACATTAAATGTGGAGAGCGAATCTCAACAGTAGCAATCATTTCGAAAGTCAGGAATAAACAGAACTGTACAATGGGGCTGTGGCGTGAACCCATGTCCTGCTGCATTGTTTTCTAATGCTTGGAGATCAAACCCCACTTCCTATGCGTGAACACGTCAGTGCTCTCCTCGGCAGTGCAGCAGACCGGGTGGAAATGCTTTTTCCAAGTGTATACTTAAAGATACGAACGGTTCAAGCGCTGGAGTGCAACTTGTGGCAATGGTCGGTGTGCGCTGGGAACTACAGGCAGCCTTTCTTCAGCCCTTCAGCAGCTAACGTGAGTCTCTGTTTCCTCTCCGTCGGTGTCTGTCTCCCTGTGTCTCTATCTATCTCTCAGCTAGCCTGTGCCTCCCAAACAATCTCTCTACCTCCAGTGCTCGCCCTCCACCAGCCTGAGTTCCTCTCTCTCTCTGCGGTGATTAACACTCAGGCTGAGCCCAGCCCACAGTCAGTCCTCCGGTAGATTCCGGCTTCGTTTCTGCACCGTGCTGGTCAGGGAGACACGGAACCCCCCCGGTGAGTAGTGAACCGAGGTGATGTGAGAGGAAGGCGTGGATCTCCCCCCTCCCCTCCTGCTCTACATTCCCTTCCTGAGGCTTCAGGGCGGGGGAGGCAGGAAATCCGTTGAACCCAAGTGCAATTGGAAACCCAGCCTTTAACTTCTCCTATTCGAGCGGTGTTGTGTCTCTCGAAGTATTTTCTGCAATAAGTCTGGTTGGGGCTTCTTTTTTTTGCCCCCCCACTGAGATATTTAACTCGCAGGCAGCACTTAATCGCTGTGCACATCGCTGTAAAGAGGCTGGAGTCGGACATGGGAACATTTAATGGTTTAAATGGCTGATTATTTAAGGGTGGAAGACTTTGAAGTTCAAATAGGAACGCATACGAAAAGGCTTCAGTTTATGATCGGCAGCTTGCTGGTAAATATGTAAACAATTATCAGGACCTGCTCATCGCTATTTATCTGTATCCACTTATTGTTGTGGGGTATGTTAGTGTTACCTGTCGGCTATAATCGGCCAGTAAAATAACTCTTCCGATCACTTGGAGTAACATAAACAAGTTATTTTTTTGGAACTTCAACACATTGCCACTTTTTCAAATTCCAGTGTGCATGTGACAGCATCCTTAAGGAAAGGTAAGACATCCTGAGGATGGGGTAGTAGTGTGCAGTGATGGGCACCTCCTTTTATAGTAGAAAAGCTGCAAAAAAAATACTTGCATTTATATAGCGCCTTTCATGACCACCGGACGTCTCAAGTGGTTTACAGCCAATGAAATACTTTTGAAGTCACTGTTATAATGTGAGTAACGTGGCAGCCAATTTGCACACAGCAAGCTCCCACAAACAGCAATGTGATAATGACCAGCTAATCTGTTTTTGTTACATTGGTTGAGGGATAAATATTGGCGAGGACACTGGGGATAACTCCCCTGCTCTTCTTTGAAATAGTGCCATGGGATCTTTTACGTCCACCTGAGAGAGCAGACAGGGCCTCGGTTTAACATCTCACCTGAAAGACAGCACCTCCAACAGTGCAGCACTCCCTCAGCACTGCACTGGAGTGTTAGCCTAGCTTTTTGTGCCCAAGTCTCTGGAGTGGGACTTGAACCCACAACCTTCTGACTCAGAGGCGAGGGTGCTGCCCACTGAGCCACAGCTGACAGTCCAAGGTAGATTCACCAGTGTAATACCAGGGGCGATACAGTTTTGAGACTTGGAAAAGCTAGGGCTATATTCATTGGAGGAGTGAGGCTAAGGAGGAGATCAAATTGCCTATATTGTCAAAAGATACTGGCTTGTTACATAGTAAGAAAGGGGCATACATTTAGGATCAGCGTAAAGGAGACTATTAGAAGAATTTTCTACACTGAGTTATTAGAATACAAAGTGCATTACCTGAAGTGTCGATTGAAGTCGAGTCAATCGTGGCATTTAAAAGGGAGCTAAATACATATTTGATGAGGAAATATATAAAGGTTAAGCAGAAAGAACAGATAAATGGAATTAGAATAGCTAACACTGATTGTGTTTTAGCATGAACACAGTGGACTAATTGATGTCTTTCTGTGCTGACATTTCTGTGTGCTGAAATGTTTATGAACACAATCTGCAATGTGTTACAAGATAGAATTTATAGAGCGGATCAGACGGCAATATAAACAGCACAAGTAGAACATGAATGCTTTGTCAAAGTGATTTCAACTCCCAGATGGCTTGCAATACCCTCCAGAGTAAGCTGTTCCGTGTAACATACAAATCTTTGTTTCTCACTTTTTCCATGTGTTTAGGCAGACAGGGATATGGTAGACATTGAGCTCCATCATCAAATTGTGCAGCTTGTACAAAAGTGATACTATTGAGAATTATTTTTACTGCTTGTTGTAGGGAATGTTTTAGCTTATAGATGGTAAATATATACATAAATAGTGATACAAATATATATGGAAAGACTAATAGTATTCCAAGGCAGCACTGGATCTCAGGGTTGAGATGACTTGAATAAACTGCTCTTACTTCGTTCTGCTTATAGAATCATAGAATGATACAACACAGAAGGAGGCCATTCGGCCCATTGTGCTTGTGCCAGCTCTTTGAAAGAGCTCTCCAATTAGTCCCACTCCCCAGCTCTGTCCCCATTGCCCTGTAAATGTTTTCCCTTCAAGTATTTATTCAATTCCCTTCTGAAAGATACTATGTGGTTTTATCTCAAATCTTCATTGTGGTAACACATCTCAAACTGTGTGTTACCCCACAATCATCATACATTTAGACATTGCTTGCCCAGACTCCCAGATGCTTATAGGAGTCTGTGGTTATGAGTAATATGGGTGGGAATTCTCACACATGCTTCATGTCGTGGGCTGTTACTGCTTTGTTTTGCTGGTTGTTCACTGGCGGCTCTGCTCTTTGGCTGTGAGACGTGCATCGTCTTCAAGAATTCAGGAACAAACTAAAGAAAAATTCCAACTATTAATGTTTTAAACATGCTACTATCTGAATTCTTTTACTGACGGAGATTCAGCCTTGGATCAAGGTAACTGCCTATTATAGCAGACTTCAGAACAAAGTATTGTAAAGAGGTTGAGCTGCAGATTACTATACAATGGATTGCACAATTTCTTGTATTATGTCCAATGTTTAGTTTATGAAACCAATACTTTGTCACATTCCCACTTACTGTTGTCTCACAGTGAAACAAAACTACCAATTTTTCTTGGGTAGTGTGTTTTGAGTGGATTGTGAAAATTAAATTGAAAGCTGTGTGTAATTTATTTAGATTAATAAACACTCGCTGATTTTCTTCAGTATTATTGTGATCTGCAGATGACAGAAAATCATGTTAACTTTGGTGTAATAGACACAGTTAATATTTCATTACTTATAAGTTTGCCTTATTTTATCTGTCGGACATTCATTTTATCTAATTTGACATTTGCAATAGAAATTGACAAATATTTGAAGGTTGCGGCTCATGTTACCTGTACTAACTTTTATTTGTATTGCACAATAACCGATGAAAGCAATCTTTCACTATACATTTTTGTAAATGTAATGCGTGGATGTAGCGTATATTAGCACAGAATTGCAAGTTGTCTATAAATACAAAATCCAGATGGTGTAAGAAGGCTTCACGGACATTGCAGGGTCAAGATGATGCCATAAATTGCAGGACTGCAGTTTAGTTGCTTTAACATATAGTCCGAGATCATTCTCTGGAGTGTGTGGTTAAATATACAGCAATTTCTTACTGTCTTTCCAGGGGCAATTCATTGTCTTTTTGCTGGAGGGATATTGTGGCAGGTTGTGCAGATGGTCGGCCTTTAGACCTTGTGCTTGAGGCGATATTGGACTTTATTTGGCTGGGTGAAGTAAAATATGATGTAATCTTGTGTACCAGTTTGGAGAGTGAAATATTTTTCTACTCTGGCACTGACTGCCAGCATTACGTATTCCTGGTTCAAGTATAGCTCTGTCACTTGCAAAGTAAAGTTCCTGGAGTCTGAACCAACAATGGGGAAACTTTCCTCTGTTCCTTGTGTCACAAAATTGTAAATCTGCTTCAATAGAAAAAGGTTAGATAGGAAACCGCCTTCCTCAGTGGCTAAATGTGCAGCCTCACAAGAGCACTTTAATTTCTCACTTCAGCTCCTTTTAGTTCCAGAGTGGTATTGCTCAATTGTGGTTCGCTTTGTCTGTTAACTTGTGCCCATTAGTACTGAAATAAAATCTCAACTGTTTTTTCTTTTCCCTGACTTTAATTCATAGAAACTGAACTCCAGATGGGGTCTAACCAGGGCTCTGTACAACTAAAGCATCACTTCCTCACTTTTGAATTCCTCTTTGTTTTACAGTGCTTTACAATGTAAACCTTGATCTTTCACCCACGTTCCTTCATGAAGTAGAACCCTGAGAACCAACCTAGATCTCATTCCATTAGGCTTGGGTGAACCCTTACCCAGATCCTAGAGGTGAAAGTACATACGAACATATGAATTAGGAGCAGGAGTTGGCCACTCGGCCCCTCGAGCCTGCTCCGCCATTCAATAAGATCATGGCTGATCTGATTACTCCACATTCCCGCCTACCCCGATAACCTTTCACCCCCTTGCTTATCAAGAATCTATCTACCTCTGCCTTAAAAATATTCAAAGATTCTGCTTCCACCGCCCTCTGAGGAAGAGAGTTCCAAAGACTCACGACCCTCTGCGAGATAAAAATTCTTCTAATCTCTGTCTTAAATGGGTGACCCCTTATTTTTAAACAGTGACCCCTAGTTCTAGATTCTCCCACAAGAGGAAACATCCTCTCCACATCCACCCTGTCAAGATCCCTCAGGATCTTATATGTTTCAATCAAGTCACCTCTTAATCTTCTAAACTCCAGCGGATACAAGCCTAGCCTGTCCAACCTTTCCTCATAAGACAACCCGCCCATTCCAGGCACAGGAAACTCGTTTATGTAGTGTATGTACTTTGCAGAAGGAACTATATTCTGCAGCCCCTGTATACTGCAGTACCAGTAGCGACCACCCCTGTATATAAGCCTGTGTAGTAACTTTTGCATAGTAGTTCCAGTTTGTCTCCACTCAGTAAAGACCTGTTATAACCAACTCCTGCAGTCCGTGTCTCAATTACACACGGACATAATACTGGCGACGAGGATGGGATAACAATAAGTCTGAGGAGCCAAGGAAGGTTCGCATCTGTGGGGACTTCAAGGTGACGGTGAACCCAGTCCTTCACACAATACAATATCCTCTCCCGAGGATAGAAGATATTTTCGCCTCACTATCTGGAGGGAAGCGTTTTACAAAAATTGACCTAGCACAAGCATATTTGCAGATGGAGGTTGAAGAAGCCTCTAGGAAGTATCTCGCGATAAACACTCACAAAGGTCTTTACCAGTATAATCGACTGGTATTCGGAGTAGCATCAGCTCCGGCGATATGGCAAAGAGCGATGGAACAAGTCCTGCAAGGGATTCCGGGGACTCAGTGTTGCTTGGACGACATCCTAGTGACAGGTGAAGATGACAGTGAACACCTTGCCAACCTAGAGCAGGTGCTCACTAGACTAAGAGAACATGGGCTACGAGCCAATCGCCCCAAGTGCGAGTTTTTTAAGAAACAGATATCGTATTGTGGCCACGTGATTGATGAAGAGGGGTTACATAAGTCCCCTGACAAAATTGAAGCGGTAGTTAAGGCTCCAGCGCCTGAAAATGTGTCGCAACTGAGGTCATTCCTCGGATTGGTGAATTACTACCATAAATTTTTGCTGAATTTGTCCACAATTCTGCACCCACTGAACGCCCTGCTACAAACTGGAGTAGCATGGAAATGGAGCGATGAATGTAAGCGGGCCTTTCAGAAGTGTAAAGGCCTGATCACTTCAAGAGAAGTATTGGCTCACTACAACCCATCACTACCGATAAGACTGGCGTGTGATGCGTCTCCCTACGGCATTGGAGCGGTACTGTAACATAAATTCCTTGATGGTTCAGAGAGGCCGATAGCTTTTGCGTCACGCTCGTTAACTTCAGCCGAGCGTAACTACGCCCAGATTGACAGAGAGGCCCTCAGCCTGGTTTGGGGGGGGGGGGGCGGGAAGAAGGTCAATCACTACCTGCACGGTCAGAAATTTACTCTACTAACTGATCATCAACCTCTTGTCTCCATTTTTAACCCTCAGAAGGGCGTCCCGATAATGACGGCACAACGGCTACAGAGGTGGTCCCTTTTCCTAGGAGCACACCAATATGACATCGAGTACAAAGGAACTAAACAGCATGGGAGTGCTGATGGATTGTCGCGCCTACCGTTGCCGACGGTGGAAGAAGCACCTGCAGTGGATCCTGTGGAGATAATCCACTCGACCATAGTCGAATGTCTCCCTGTGACGAATGCAAACATAGAAAAGGAAACACGAAATGACCCGACACTCTCCTGGGTCTATGATTTAACGGTGAAGGGATGGCCAGCACATGACGAACCACTGTTGCCAGCATTCTCGCCGAGAAGAGAACAGCTGTCAGTGTGCAGAGGAACCTTGATGTGTGGATCCAGAGTAGTAATTCCACCCAACTTGAAGGATAGAGTGCTCAATGAGCTTCATGAGGGTCATCTGGGAGGGGTAAAAATGAAGAACTTAGCCAGAGCGTTTGTGTGGTGGCCGGGAATCGATAGAGAAATCGAAGAGATGACCAAGAGCTGTACAGGATGCCAGAAGGTCCAAAATGCCCCACCACAAGCCCCTCTACATCCATGGGAGTGGCCCTCATCTCCATGGCAAAGGGTACACATTGATTTTGCTGGTCCATTTATGGACTCGATGTTTTTAATTGCGGTGGATGCACATTCAAAGTGGCCAGAGGTAATAAAAATGTCCTCAACTACCACAGGAAAAAACTATCACAGTCTTACAAACGATATTCGCCAGAAATGGGCTGCCTGAACAGATTTGCTCCGACAATGGACCACAGTTTGTGTCTGAAGAGTTCCGGAGGTTCTTAAAGAACAATGGTGTTAAGCATTACACATCCGCCCCATATCATCCAGCCACCAGTGGATTGGCTGAGAGGTTCGTTCAAACATTCAAGAAGGCTATCAAGGCAATGTGTAATGAAGACATACCCCTACAACACAAGGTGGATAACTTCTTGTTTGCCTACCGGAATGCGACACATGCGGTTACCAACCAAACTCCAGCCATGATGTTCTTCAATCGAAGACTAAGATGCCGCTTGGATTTGGTTAAGCCAAACATCAGAAGAGATGTGGAGAACAGGCAGTTTCAGAATATGAATGAAAGGCCGACCAGGAGTTTCAAGATAGGTCAACCAGTTTTGGCCCGGGACTACCGCACAGAGAAATGGCAGCCAGGAACGATCTGCACACAGCAAGGACCTCTAATGTATACCATGGATGTTGGAGAGAGCACTGTAAGGCGCCATGCTGACCAGATTCTAGAGTCACTGGAAAATGACAAATCTACACCACGATCCTATACACCTGGTGATGAAACCGAAGTACCAATTGCATCTACCTCAGAATCGGTGATATTGGAAGCAGACGAACCAAACAACGACGTTGATCCCGAACCAACTTTGCCAGAAGAACCTGATACCCCAACGTTATCCAGACAGAATCAGAAAGCCTCCTCAAAGACTGAACTTATTGCTTAACTTCAGCTAATGTATCTAGCAACTGCAATTGTAAATATGTTATTTAATTATTAATCGAATGTTATGTACTGTTTAGCTAAAAGGGGAGGAATTGTAGTGTATGTACTTTGCAGAAGGAACTATATTCTGCAGCCCCTGTATACTGCAGTACCAGTAGTGACCACCCCTGTATATAAGCCTGTGTAGTAACTTTTGCATAGTAGTTCCAGTTTGTCTCCACTCAGTAAAGACCTGTTATAACCAACTCCTGCAGTCCGTGTCTCAATTACACACGGATATAATAGTTTAAACGGCACCTAAATATCCAGAATTCTCTATTAACTGGCAAAATTCATACTCCGAAAACAGCACCTCAATAACCGGAAATGTTGCCGAGTCCGAGTCTCCCGCGGTGGCCGAGTTAGTCAGTGGGGGTAGTTCTCCAAACTGCCACTACTCGGCTTCTTGGCGCTGTCGGAAGTCCGAACACCTCAATAACAGGAGTCTGACTCTCCCGTGCTGCCGGTAGTCTCTTCCGATCCGCCATTTTTCTGTGTGTCTCTCCATCTTTATCGTGAATTATATCTCCCCTCTTTCATTATGGAATTATGTTTGTTAAAAATTGCCTCGGTAGATAACCCTCTCCGTCATCCGGAATTTTTAATCAACTGGCACCATCCCGGTCCCGTCAGTGCCGGATACCAAAGAGTTGCCTGTAATAGTCTTGTAAAACTTCTCTGAACTGCTTGTTAATGTGTTGTGTTTAAAGTACAATGTGTTACCTCGCTGTACCACCTCGTCCCTTAGATGAAGGTTTCTAATTGCTAGTTGTACAAGTTACTTGAGTACGAGCACTAAGTGGGATGAATCATTTACAACCTCTGCTGATTCCAGCATAAACATACTTGGGTTGATTCAGCGTCAGTCAGCTCCTTAATGCTGCTCTGAAAGAGCAGTGTCAGGTTTATAAGACTGACTGACTTATTCTCTTATACTAAATGTAATGGGCCAGGGATGAACTCGCGGGTTGTTTGTAGCTCTTTTAACTCCTTGCCGACCTTTCTTTTTGTTCCTTTTTTCTTTAATAACGTTGAGCAAAACAAAGGGAAACTTTATAAAATTAAATGACAATATTATTCCCGGTGTTCACAAAACACTCTGGTCCCTGTGGTGCCCATCCACCAGTTGCAGAAGCCCTCAAGGGTACCGACGGACACTGCGTGCTCCCTCTCCAGGGCCACCCAGGCGCGGACAAGACTGTGGAGGAGATACCATTTAAATCCAAACAGTGTAGGCATATGATTTCCAAAATATGAATTTAAAGTTTAAGAAAAAAAGACACTGATTTCTTCTGTTTCACAGATTTGCTGTTTCTTCCCAATGCAGCGACGAAGCTAGGATCCACCCCTGTCCATGGACTGACCCAGTGCCTTTCTGTGACTATTGGCATGTCATCATTGGAAAATTATATCATCTATTCAGGTAAGTTCCAGAGCTTGGCATGTTTTCAACCCATTTTGCGAAATGATGGAATTCCCCAACATTTAAATACAATGATTCAAGCATGAAGGACACACCCTAGGGATTGAGTTGTGCTGCATAAATTTGCTGAATGTGGTTTTCACAAGTTGTTGAACATGTCTCTAAATTCAGATGATGGCTCTCATTAGTTGGACCACTTTATATGGTTAAGATTATATACTGGTGTTCAGTGATGAAGGCTGGGCAATTGTCATAATCGGATGCTTTCATGCAATTATGGACACTAAAACTGTGGTCAGCCCACACCTTTAAGTATTAATTTTTGGTCAGCAAGTGTGATTTTTCCAGTTAGTTCAGTTGGTTAAAACATGGTGCTAATAACACCAAGGTTGCGAGTTCAATCTCCATTTGGGCTCCACACGCTTCTTAATTTTATGCTGATAGGACTAGAAGAAGAGGGGTGGGTGGAGGCTCATGTGGAGCATAAACGCCAGCCTAGACCAGTTGGGCCTAATGGCATGTTTCTGTGGTGTATGTGCCTTTAAGAGCCCAAGGTGTGCGTAATGCCGGTAATTGCCACTTGGGCTATATAAGCCTGTGTATTGTGTATATCCTTTAGAAACCCCCCCCAGACTTGCTTAGTAAATACCTGTGAACCAACTCCTGTCTTCAGTGTCTTTATCTACACACGGACACTACAGTTTCTGTGTAGTTGACTCTACATATTTAAACAAAAAAGGCACGAGGGAAACATTCATGCCCTAGAGGTTAGTGCAGGGAAGAGTCCAAGGCTGGTCCTTGGTATCATGAGGATTGGGTCATGAGTAAAGACTGGAGAAACTGGGACTCTTGAAAGGATGTAACTGAGGAGGGAATTTATAGAAGTATACAAGAGTATAGATGGATAAATCTAGGTCACGACTACAAGGTAGGCCAAGGCTGAGGGGGAAGACTAAAACGGGTAAAGAAAGTAATTTAGGACAAATGTTAGGAAGAATTTCTTTGTGCAAAACCAGTTGGAATTGTTTCCCAGTTATGGTAATAGAGTGAAAACATTAGATTAATTCAAGATATAGTTAGATGACACAATGGCCTTTGTTAATGGATGCTAAGATGGGTCAAATGGGTCTCTCTTTGTCTACTAGCCTGCAACCAGTAGCTGAAAAGTGCAGTTGGCAAAACCACAGTTATACTGTGGGGGCTGCAATTTGCATCCCTGCATATTCGATTCCGTGAAACTAGTGTGAGACAGCCTCCCAGAAGGAGTCTTGTACCATTTGGCTTTAGTGTGCCCGGGAGTCAGATTGTGACCTGACCCCTGAGCTATGCTGTCACATTTATGTTGATATGAAAACTCCAATGGGGAAGTGACAGTATAACTGCAGTCTAATTGACAATTCTGCTCAAGCCATAGTTTTGCAGTACTATACATTTAAAGATTAAGCATTGATTGGAATTTCATGCTTGTGAGACATCCAACTTTTGTCATTTGGCAATGAAAATATGAGTTTATAATTATCCTTATGTTAAAGGTACCTATTACTTACATATTACATAGTATTATAGTACATAGTCCTGTTCGCCCATCACCCCTGTGCTCGCTCACCTACATTGGCTTCAGGTTAAGCAGCACCTCGATTTCAAAATTCTCATCCTTGTTTTCAAATCCCTTCCTATCTCTGTAATCTCCTCCAGCCCCACAACCACCCCCGCCCCCCCACCCGAGATATCTACGCTCCTCTAATTCTGCCCTCTTGAGCATCCCTGCTTGTAATCGCTCAACCATTGGTGGCCGTACCTTCTGTTGCCGAGGCCCTAAGCTCTGGAAATCCCTGCCTAAACCTCTCTGCCTCGCTACCTCTCTTTCCTCCTTTAAGACGCTCCTTAAAACCTACCTCTTTGACCAAGCTTTTGGTCACCTGCCCTAATTTCTCCTTATGTGGCTCGGTGTCAAATTTTTTGTCTTATAATACTCCTGTGCAGCGCCTTGAGATGTTTTACTATGTTAAAGGCACTATATAAATACAAGTTGTTGTTGTTGTTGTTGATTACATAGGATATACGGCACAGAAACAGGCCATTCGGCCCAACCAGTCCATGCCGGCGTTTATGTTCCACTCGAGCCTCTTCCCGTCTTTCCTCATCTAAATCTATCAGCATAACCCTCTATTCCCTTCTCCCTCATATGCTTGTCCAGCCTCCCCTTAAATGCATCGATACTATTCACTTCAACCGCTCCCTGTGGTAGCGAGTTCCACATTCTCACCACTCTTTGGGTGAAGAAGTTTCTTCTGAATTCCCTATTGGATTTCTTGGTGACTATCTTATATTGATGACCTCTAGTTATGCTCTTCCCCACAAGTGGAAACATTCTCTCTGTATCCATTCTATCAAAACCTTTCATAATTTTAAAGACCTCTATTAGGTCACCCCTCAGCCTTCATTTTTTCAAGAGAAAAGAGTTCCAGCCTGTTCATCCTTTCCTGATATGTATACCCTCGTATTTCTTGTATCATCCTTGTAAATCTTCTCTGCACCCTCTCCAGTGCCTCTATATCCTTTTTATAATATGGCGACCAGAACTGTACGCAGTACTACAAGTGTGGCCTAACCAAGGTTCAATACAGGTTCAGAATAACTTCCCTACTTTTCAATTCTATCCCTCTAGAAATAAATGCTAGTGCTTGGTTTGCTTTTTTACGGCCTTGCTAACCTGTGTTTTCATGGAATCATAGAATAGTACAGCACAGAAGGAGTCTTCACCGGCTCTTTCGAAGAGCAGTCCAGTTAATCCCACTCCCCCGCTCTTCACCCATATCCCTGCAGCTTTTTTCTCCTTGTATTTATCCAATTCCCTTTTGAAGGCTACTATTGAACCTGTATCCACCGCCCTATCAGGCAGTGCATTCCAAATCCTAACCACTTACCTTCTGTGACCTTTTCTTACCACATTAACATAAAAGTCTTTACATTTCTTGTTTAAATAGTCAATATCTGGGAGTCCTAGAAGACTGTAAAACAAGTTTTTTTTTGGTCTTTAGAATAAGTCATTGATTCGGACTTCTTTGAGCATTTTTAACTTTACTCAGCAAACATCATCACTGACAATGCATTGTAGATTTGGAGCTGTTTCTGTACTTACATTAAGGCTCTGCCATCACAATTGATTAATCAGTTGGAAATGTTATAGTAAATAAAAGGAATATAAAGGAGCTGCATGTCTGACTGGAAGAACTAACGCAATCTTTTAGTTTACTGGATATCATGAACTGAGAGACCGGTAAATGCCAGCTGCAAACCAACTTGTTTTATACTCTTCTGGTAGGACTCCCAGATATCTGTTGTTTAAACCAAAAAAAGCCAAGACTTTTATGCTATTGAGGTAAACCATCACAGAAGGTAACAAAACTCATTAGAAACTCATTGTTGATGTGGAAATTAAAATTTTGACTTTATTACATAGGTTAATGACTGAACTGCCATTGAATTACATTGTATTACGAATGCTTATCATTTGCTGTTGTATTATGGGATGGAGGCCAACCATTCAACGCATAGCATGGAAATGTACATATTTTATCAATAGTACAAAATTGTAAAGAGCAAATTTAAAACCTGTCATATCTAACACTTCACAGCATTACATGAGTTCAGTTCTTTTCCTTCGAACACGTACTGATTTAGACAACTGAACCGGCTTGTGTTACCGGGAAACCTCAGCCTCTGCTTACAGCACCCGCGAGCAGGGGGATCCAAATTGCGGCCCCAAGCTTTGGCAGTTCAGCCTTCTGCGCCCCGATAACGCTGTCCCATTTGTGCTCCTGTTTCTAAGCTGGCTTGCTCAGTGTGAATTTTGTGGAGCTTTGGAATAGGTTGGTTTTAGGATTCTTGCCTCAATGGTGGATAAATCAAAACACTAAGATTTGCTAATATCAGCAACTTGAGATATATGAAAATTAATGGGAACATTAATTTAAACTTTATATGTGCTCCCAAGCCTCCATGGTATATACTATGTTCCCCACAAGGACAATAAGCTTAGATGCCGCTACCATCAAGTGTAGCTTTTTAAAAATGTTTCTCGTGATTTCTCTTTTCACTTGGATACCTTAACCACTAATTTACAAAGAAATTGCAGATGCCCAACCACTCCACCTTTACATTTTGTCAAGCAACTGAAAGAAGCTTTGTGTAAATCTTTCTTTGCTTTTTCTGCTGTTCAGTCCTGGAACACCTCTGAACAGATAATAAGTGATTGATGTGTTTAGGAAGCTACTTAAATCTGTTTTTTTCAGTTTCCAAAAACTAATCCTGGGAGAAATGGCTTTATGATCTGTAACAATTTTCCTTTATTGAGTTTGTAAAATTGTCATACATCTTAGTGCTTAATTTGTCCTTCAGGATTATTTTATTACTTTGCTGACAAAGCTGCATTATAAATTCTTTCGAACCTGTTCAAGTTAAGTGTATGTAATATGAGATGCTGTGCGCCGAAAGATGCGAAGGACATTCAGTGTCCTACAGTTTTTAATGTACAGCTTGCGTATAATAGCTGTCTGACTTCGATTTGGGTTTTCACGTAGTCTTTTGAAGAGGCCATTAAATTGAGGCATTCAGCTTTTTTTGGGTTGTTTTGTGGTATTAAAATTATTCATAAGTACGTGCCTTTTCCCCAACTGTCCATATATTTGCTGTTCTGTCTACTGAAAATTGTCCAATTAGATGTTTCTTTACTGAAGTAGAAAATTAAACAAACAATAAAGCTGTTAAAATAAACTGGGAAATTCATGAGAATACTTCCAGTAGAAAATCATTCTAACCACATGAGACAATGCAATAATGCAGTATGGGTTTCCTTTTAATTGGGCCGAGTATAATTGTGGTTTTCACAGTCCATCTATTTAACCTCATTCTATTGAGACCTTTGGTTTTAAATCTAATATTGAAAATAACCTCCACTCACTGAAGTCTTTGGATTCCGCGTGCAAGGTTGGTGGCAGCTTTGAAATATTTGGCAATTATCCTTTTATGGAGCAGACTTAGGACGTGGGGACCTGTAAAGAAAAAATGGTCCAGATTTTCCTGGGGACTTGTGTCATTGGAATGGTGCCTCTCCATCATAGGGACCCTTGAGCAGCACAAAAGAAAGAGGAAATTATGGAGTAAGTGACTCAAGCCATGAATTATTCAACTTCATATTTTCCTGGGACTTTTGTGCAGCTCTGCCGTTAGATGGTCGTCGAAAACAGTTCGGTGGTTACCATAGCTCCGCTCCACTTCTGGGATGAGATCGGCACGCTAGACGGTGAGATTTACGCTGCAGCTCACCAGTCTCGCTGTTGTGGGAAAATCTGGGCCAATGTTGTTATAAGGTCATAAGGGCCATTTTCACCTCATTTGGTGAGTTTTCGGGGAGACTTCTCTGTCGTTGAAAGGCCGGTAGTTTTGGAGACTGGGGAAAGTGCACGCTACTCGATATGTTTTTCTTTAGATCATGTAGAAGTTAAAACATTCATCAAATATCGTGTGTTGTCTTGCTCATTTCTAGTTCAAAAAACTTGCTGCTATTGTAAGAATCTTCCCAAAAGCCAATCTCCTTTTAAAAGCATTGTTATGATGTGAATTTTGAAAATTACTGTCTTATCCCAAAGTAATCCTAGTATTTTGCCTGTAGCTGGAGATCCTTATGAGGATATAGTCCTTGCCGAGCCCCAGGGGAACTTTACATGTGATTGTCTGACAGAAATAAATACCCCAGTCTTGGCGCTACTTACAAACTACTTTTGCAGTATCTTCTTTATATAGCAAAAATCATCCTTCTTAGATTCCACCCCTTGTATACAAAAGGTAGCACAGAACCTCATCATTACAAATGTCTCTAATGTGTTCCATGGTTACAGTGGAAACTCCATTGCATTCAGTAAAGGAACTATGTTTTTGAAGAAATAAACCACAGATTATAAGGATTAATTCGGTTGGATTCTGTAAGTCTAGCATTGAGTCTCGGCAGTCTTTAGCACTTTGGGATGATATTCAAAGTTGGACATTATGTAACACTGAATCACAGTACCAATACATCATGGTTTCCACTACACAGCAAAATCTGAAGCAATGAAAACGTTCATTGCGTATCGGTATTGGTAAATGACAAAATCTAATTTTTACTGCAATAAAATGTTTTACCCAACTGCCCTTCGACAGAGAGCGCTCGGGTTATTTTACTGTGGCCACACTGAATTGAAAGTGCTGTATTGTTTTTCAAGTGTACATTAGACTGCCAAGGGAGGTAGTGGAGGCTTATCTTATCAGCAAATTCCAGTGAGTTGGATAAGTACCTGTCAAAAATTTTGACGAGGGCCAAGCCCGGTATTGTATTTTCCAGACATTGCGACTAGCCAGATGGCAATGTTCTTTTCCAGTCCTATATGCAGATACAGTACAAAAAAAAAAATTAGGAAGGCAATTGGTATTAACATTATTGCGAGGGGCTTGGAATATAAGAGAGTAAGGAAATCTTGCTGCAGTTATATAGGGATTTGGTGAGACCACACCTGGAGTACTGTGTACAGCTTTGGTCTCCTTACCTAAGGAAGGATATACTTGCCTTAAAGATGGTGCAACAAAGGTTCACTAGATTGATTCCTGGGATGAGAGGGTTGTCCTCTGAGGAGAGATTGAGTAGAATGAGAGGTGATCTCATTGCAACGTCTAAAATTCTTAGAGGGCTTGACAGGGTAGATGCTGAGAGGATGTTTCCCCTGGCTGGAGAGTGTAGAACTAGGGGTCATCACCTCAGGATGAGGGGTTGGCCATTTAGGACTGAGATGAGAAATTTCTTCACTCAGAGGGTTGTGACTCTTTGGAATTCTGTACCCCATAGGGCTGTGGATGCTCAGTTATTGAGCATACTCGAGGCAGAAATCGATAGATTTCTGGATATTAAGGGAATCATGGGATATGGGGATAGGGCAGGAGAATGGAGTTGAAGTAGAAGATCAGCCATGATCTTATTAAATGGCAGAGCAGGCTCAAGGGGCTGTATGGCCGACTCCTGCTCCTATTTCTTGTATGTTCCTAATGTGTCTTTGATATTTACTAAATATTAACCTTGTTGATCTGACTCTTGACTTGGAGGCTTTGAATTATTATAATTAAAATGTACTGCCTATTGACCTAAGTGAATGAACTGCAGCCTTGGCATCCTTTGGCTCACCAGGAGCTAATATAACATTTCACAAACAATCGAGACTCCAATAACTGACCCCTGACACTACAAAGTTGCACATACAGGGGATGTTATATAGTCAAAGCAAAATCCTTTATTCCCACATCTAGAAGTCAAAGATATTCCAGTCCCAATTACAGTTCTGTCACCCCCTCTCTCCTAAGGTATCTCTGTACCATCACCACTAGATGTACCACCATCTCACTGTTTCAGAACCAGACAAAAGCAAACTATGCCACCTCAGAATTAATTTGCTCTGCTTTATTACAGCTAGTATATTGTTATTAAATAAATCCTGTTGCTCCTGTGACTGATCTTGCCGCATCCCCTTCTCTACCCATGTGACTTGGATCAAAGAAACTGTGGGATTCTACCAGAACCATTTCAATTCCACTGCTATCTGCACCACTGTTGCTATGATTAGCACTGTCCTTAGACCCCAACCAGTGCCTCAAAAGCCATTGCTGCTGCAATGCAATTAAAACAATGCCGAATGAAAGGAAAAATAATCACAACTGTAATGTTACCATAGATGAAAAAGCGCAATGTTCCCATCGTGAAAGTAGTATTGATAGAGGCTTTCGAAAGAAAAAACCTGCATATTATTGCAGCACCTATAGATATTTCTGCAGCATTGTGATGCCGCACTGGTGAAAATCAATACAAAATGGTATAAAAAAGAGAGTGCTGCTCATATTGGCAGAAACACCCAGAGGTTGGGCGTGGGTGGAAATTTTAATGCTAACGCAGGGAGTACAGGAAACTTTGTGATATCCGGCACCGACGGGACCGAGCTGTTGCCGTCCCATCAACTGCCGGACAAACCAGCGCTAATGTTAAAACATACGGAAGCTTTTGAGCTCTGTATCTAGCAACAAACCCTGTTGCAGCTTCTAAACAGTCGGCCGTAGCTTGCAAGCATCTCTGTAGCTAAGCAACAGCTTTAGCTAGACCTTGCAGAGCCTGACTAGTGGGGAAAAAAAAGCAACGAAAAGAAAAAAAAACTTACTGAACCGACTCCTGAATTTTGCCGGTGGATCAAACCAAAGTTTCCTGTAATAGGTGTGGGTGGGGCGGGGGGAATAGATAAAGGGTTCCAGAGATTGATTACTTGTTTAGAACTTTAGAATTTCACTCCCAAGGTAGCAGAGATGGTTTCATTCACTTCCCCGCTGAACTGGCCTTGGACCTAATGCACTAAAACAAAAGCCGAATACTGCGGATGCTGGAAATCTGAAATAAAAAAAGAAAATGCTGGAAATGCTTAACAGTTCAGGCCGCATCTATCGAGTGAGAAACATAGTTAACGTTTCAGATCGATTACTTTTTCCTCAACTCTACACTATGCAGTATACTCCGGGCAATACTGCTCGACAGAAGCTGCGAAGAACAGCATGGGATCATTTTCCCTAACTCCTAATGGGGAAGTGTCTACCCTTCCTACCAGAGCAGAAAAGGCTTTGTAAATGCACTAAATTCAGTTCAACATAAAATTTGCACTGAGCATATGACCATCAAAAACCGGCAATTAATGCCACTGGTATTTATAAATCTGCTTTTATTTTCATTGTTCTGTAACAAATCATGAGAAAGACCCACTCTACAAAGCACACCACACCAAGAGGATGATAAGAAACTGAAGATTATTGTAGATAGAAATTCAAATCACAATCGTGCTCGGAGACGTATCATCCCTTGATAGCATGTGGCACGGCTTTCTTTGAAGAAGCGGAGTGTATGTTGATTAGAGTTCATATCTCTGGAGGATTGTACTGATGAACCCAAGGTTGTTGACCTGGGATGTTTCCAGTAAAGAGCTCATTTAATTCCATTGCTGGTAAGCGTGCAAGTGGATTCACTTTATGTAAGCATACGTATAATCTAGAAAAACTGCAAATCATTTTGTTACATCTAAAGTTAGAGGCACTTGACAATTACAGTAACATTAATTTTGCTATTGCCTTACATGGCCCATTCCACTTGACATGTTGAAGGAACTTGGATAGTTTTCTTGTGGTTTGATGGGATTTTCCTTGCCCTCTCAGTTGCCGTCTCCCCATCTGTCTAATAACTGGCAGTGTTGTTCTCTGCTGAGTTGACTCTGCCCTCCCCACCCTGATGCTTTTCAAGTGGCAAAGCAGCGACTGCACCTAGAGCCACTAATTAGTGAAACCATTTGAGAGTTCCAGTCCTGTGGCATTGTATTGTTTTTATATTCCAAAGAGATCAACATTTGAAAGTGGAACGATAAGGGGAAAGGTTGCTGCTATACCACATATATCTGAGAACAGTTCTTTTAAGTTCTGTGTAGCAACTGAGCTGAGTTCTGCTACCAGTTGTATGTCAGAGGAGCCCTGTGCATTTGTATTTTTGTAGACATTTGCAGAGCTCTGCTTAAAGGGTGATTTTCAGAAAATACTTACAACACTAAAGGTGGGATCACTTACATTTGCCTAACATTATAAACACCAATTTTAAAATTCCCAGCCTGAACAGGGGCCCACTTGTACACTTTTAAAACCTGGCTTTGCACCAGGCTGGGGTTCTACAACCTGTGCAAACTCCAGGAGACTGTTTCATATCTCTTGCGGGTAATGTATTTGAGAGTCAGACTGCTAACCTTGACTCCTGAGCCATACTGAAATAAACACATACAATGCTGGAAATGTCGACATCTGCAAGAGAAAAGGCAAGTTATCAGCCATAAGAATTCCCAAGTTATACTGTTGCTTTTGTATCAGAAACTGCCTTCCATCAATGCAGTAGCAGAAATAACAGCAAATTATAAAACACATTTGATATAAGGAGCTGTTTCAATTTCTCTTCTTGTGAACTTTCATGCATGTTCAGCCATGCACTCTCGCCTCTGAGTCAGAAGGTTGTTGGTTGACTTGAGCACTAAAATCTCGGCTGACATTCCAGTGCAGTGCTGAGGGAGTGCTGCACTGTCAGAGGTGCCGTCTTTCGGGTGAAACGTTAAACTGCGTCTGCGCTCTCAGGTGGACGTAAAAGATCCCATGGTATTTTTCGAAGAAGAGCAGGGGAGTTATCCAATATTTATCCTTCAGTCAACATCACTAAAACTGTAATTATCTGGTCATTATCACATTGCTGTTTGTGGGAGCTTGCTGTGCGCAAATTGGCTGCCGCGTTTCCTACACTACAACAGTGACTACACTTCAAAAAGTACTTCATTGGATGTAAAGCGCTTTGGGATGTCCGGTGGTCATGAATGGCGCCATATAAATGCAAGTCATACCGTCGTAGGGGTTGATTTTCTCAATGGGAAGCTTTTGGAGGCAGGACTCCCACTTGTCGGGTTTCAGTCCCGCCTCCATCAACTTCTGGCCAACCAGCGGGATTTTTCCCTGATTGGACCTTGTTAAGCCCGCCCGGCGGGCTCAGCAGGCCAATTAGGGTGAAGCTGGTTGCAGAGCACGTCAACGTATGACGATTCATCGCTCAAGAATTTTTGAAAGAAGAAATGTCATCGTTTGACAGCTCTGTGAAGCTGTCAAACACTGACATTCTGTGTAGTTTGATGAGGTCTTTCATACAAGACTTCATCAACCTTCTTTCTTTTACAAAAATTAGATGTTTGTTGCATCTGAGAATGCAACGGCCATCTCTCATCTGCAATACGGAGGTGCGAGACTCTCCGTATAGAAACCGACTGAAGCCTGCAGGAAGAAACCAAGGTAAGTACACTTTTAAAAACACTTAGGACGTACCTCAGATACTCACCTCTACACTCTTACACCCATCACTTACCTTCACACCACACTTTTGTACTCCGCAGAACCACTACTCGCCTTGGTGACCCTGGTGGGTTTTGGAGCCTTCGGGAAGTCCGCACTTGTGAGGGCAAAAACGGGATAATCCTATTTTCTGCCTGTTAACAGGCAGTTAATAGGCTTTAATCCCTTCCCGCCTCCAAGGAGATAGGACATGGCGCGGGATGGCAACCCGCCTCCTGGGAAGATAGCATGGAGGCGGGTTGCCACCCGCCCCAAATTCTGCCATTTTCCCGGCAGTCCCGCCTCCTTGTGGCTGAGAAAATCGTCCCCATAGTCATAACAGCACAGAAGGAGACCATTCAGTCCATCGAGTCCATGCCGGCTCTCTGCAGAGCAATCCAGTCAGTCCCATTCCTCCGCTCTATCCCCGTAGCCCTGCAAGTTTATTTCCCTCAAGTGCCTATCCAGTCTCCCCTTGAAAACATTGAGTGTCTCCACTTCCGTCGGCAGCGAGTTCCAGGTCCTCACCACTCGCTGCGTAAAAAACGTTTTTCCTCACGTTCCCCCCTGTATCTCTTGCCCAAAACCTTAAATCTGTGTCCCCTAGTCCTTGTACCATCAACTAGTGGGAACAGCCTTTCTCCATCTAGCCTATCCAAACCTGTCATAATCTTGTACACCTCTATCAAATCACCCCTCAACCTCCTTTGCTCTAATGAAAACAAATCCAGCTTCTCCAACCTGTCCTTTGTAGCTAAGATCCCCCATCCCCGGAACCATTTTGGTAAATCTCCTCTGCACCCTCTCAAGGGCCTTCACATCCTTCTTAAAGTGTGGTGATCAGAACTAGACGCAATACTCCAGTTGTGGCCTAACCAGCGCTTTATAAAGATTCAGCATAACTTCTCTAATTTTGTACTCAGTACCTCTGTTTATGAAACCTAATATCCCATATGCCTTGCTAACAACTCTCTCAGTATATCCTGCCACCTTCAGGGACCTTTGAACATTAACTCCCAGGTCCCTCTGTTCCCGCACACTCTTTAAAACTGTGCCATTAAATATACATTGCCTCTCCCTGTTCCTTCTGCCAAAATGCATCACCTCACACTTCTCTGTACTAAATTCCATCTGCCACTTGTCTGCCCATTCTGCTAGCTTTTCTATGTCCTGTTGCAGTCGATTGGTATCATCCTCGCTCTTTGCCACACCCCAAGTTTGGTGTCATTGGCAAATTTAGAAATTCTATTCCTGTATCTCACTATCCAGGTCATTTCTTTTTTTCTTGTTCAAATAATACAAAATGGGCTTACGTAACTAGAATGGTCAAAATATGTTGGATAGTAATTTGAAATATTTGCTGATATAAAGCTGAAAAGGATTACAGTTCTTTCACGTGCATTCCTTAGACTGACAAGAAAACAAAAGCAGTCTGACCGTTGTAGTAAACCTGTTGTGCTTCAAGCAGAATATGTTTTTAATGCTGATCTAGAGCTGGAGAATTGGCCATTACATTTCCATATCTGGGAACCTAAACAATAGTCCTTTTCTCAATGCAACCTTTTCTTGCCTGTATTTCTGTGATTACACTAATTAATTTTTGCCTGCAATGGAAATCACAAATTACCAGTTCTATGTTTGTCTTGGAAGTATAACCGAACAATTTAATAGTTAGTTCAATGGATACACATTGTATTTAATGATGGATGTCATTTCAGTTTCAAATTAACCAGTTCAGGTAACTTACAAATCCTCGCTCCATTTTGCATGGCCATTAGCTGGGGTGGCAATCCACATCACCAGACCCCTGCTTATTTTGCACAACCCTTTAGGCCAGCCTAAAGTGCACTCCTACAAAACGTGCGACAGCTTACTCTTTATATTCTAATGCACAATTCCCCAATCTCCATGTAGTGCACTAAGTTCGCCCATATGAAATGGGTGAACTTGGTTCGAGGTAGATGGGAAGTAACGGCTCAAAGGAGGACCAGCTGTATTTATACCATGATCACTCGCAAAGTAGGCTTCTGAGAGCTGTGGGTGTTACTTTTGGACAATTTATGTTTTGCATGTTTTTGGTTGGATTTTTGGTGGCAGCATTTTTCAATTCAGCACTTCAAAAATGGAATATGGGATTTTGTTTTGGGATTCATTTTTTTTTGGAAAAGGAAGAAAGGGATGAAGAATGTCATCAATCTGTGCTCTTGCAGCTGTGGAGGGCGAGCTTGGCAGAGAGCGTTGTGAAATATTGGGCTAGTAGCCATCTGAGACAGGTTGTGCTGGTTCTTGGTGGGGGGAGGGTTACTTATCAATACAGAAGTGGTCCCACTTATGTCCAAACTGCGAGACCAAGTAAAACGCCCCAAGGTGCTTCACAGAAGAGTAATCAGACAAAAATTGACACCGAACCAAAGAAGGAGACATTAGGCTAGGTGATCTAAACCTTGGTCAAAGAGGTAGTTTTTAAGGAGCATCTTAAAGGAGGAGAGAGAAGTGGGGATGTTTAGGGAGGGAATTCCAGAGCCTTGGGCCAAGATAGCCGAAGGCAGGGCTGCCAATGGTGGGGAGAAGGAAGTGAGGGATGCACAAGAGGCCAGAGTTGGAGGAACGCAGAGTTCTCAGAAACTTCCAGAAGGCGTTCGATAAAGTGCCACATAATAGGCTTGCCAGCAAAGTTGAAGTCCATAGAATAAAAGGGACAGTGGCAGCATGGATACGAAATTGGCTAAGTGACAGGGAACAGAGCAGTGGTGAACGGTTGTTTTTGAGACTGGAGGAAGGTATACAGTTGTGTTCCCCAGGGGTTGGTTATGGGACCACTGCTTTTCTTGATATATTTTATTGACTTGGACTTGGGTGTACAGGGCACAATTTCAAAATTTGCAGATGACACAAAACTTTGAAGTAGAGTGAACAGTGAGGAGGATAGTGATAGACTTCAAGAGGACATAGACAGGCTGGTGGAATGGGCAGACACGTGGCAGATGAAATTTAACGCAGAGAAGTGCGAAGTGATTCATTTTGGTAGGAAGAACGAGGAGAGACAATATAAACTAAAGGGTACAATCCTGAAGTGGGTGCATGAACAGAGAGACCTGGGGGTATATGTGGACAAATCGTTGAAGGTGGCAGGACAGGCTGAGAAAGTGGTTAAAAAAGCATACGAGATCCTGGGCTTTATAAATAGAGGTATAGAGTCCAAAAGCAAGGAAGTATGATGAACCTGTATAAAACACTGGTTCGGCCTCAACTGGAGTATTGTGTCCAATTCTGGGCACCGCACGTTAGGAAGGATGTGAAGGCCTTAGGGAGGGTGCAGAAAAGATTTACGAGAATGGTTCCAGGAATGAGGGACTTCAGTTACGTGGATAGACTGGAGAAGCAGGGGTTGTTCTCCTTAGAGCAGAGAAGATTGAGAGGAGATTTGATGGAGGTGTTCAAAATCATGAGGGGTCTAGACAGAGTAGAGAGAGAGAAACTGTTCCCATTGGCAGAAGGGCCGAGAACCAGAGCACACAGATTTAAGGTGATTGGCAGAAGAACCAAAGGCAACATGAGGAAAAACATTTTTACGCAGCGAGTAGTTTGAATCTGGAATGCGCTGCCTGAAAGGGTGGTGGAGGCAGACTCAATCACGGCTTTCAAAAGGGAATTGGATAAGTAGCTGAAATAAAAAGATTTGCAAGATTATGTTGAAAAGGCAGGTGAGTGGGACTAACTGAAGTGCTCTTGCAGAGAGCCAGCACGGGCTCAACGGGCCAAATGGCCGCCTTTTGTGCTGTAACCATTCTATGATTCTGAGTTGTAGGGCTAGAGGAGGTTACAGAGATAGGGTGGGGCAAGGCCGTGGAGGGATTTGAACAGAATGAAAATTTTAAAATTGAGGTGTTGGTGGACAGTGAGCACAGGGATGATGGGCAAACAGGACTTGGTGTGAGGTAGGATACAGGCAGCCAAACTAAGTAAGTTTATAAAGGATGAATGATAGAAGGCCAGCTGTGAGAGCATTCGAATAATCGAGTTTGGAGGTAACAAAAGCATGGATGAAGGATTCGGCAGCCGATGGGCGATATTACGGATATAGAAGTAGGCGGTCTTGGTGATGGAGAGGATGTGGGTCGGATGCTCAGCTGAGGGTGAACTAGGATGCCAAGGCTGCAAACGGTCTGGTTAAGCCTGAGACAGTGGCCGGGGAGGAGGATGGGATCAGTGGCTTTGGAACAAGGTTTGCAGTGTGGGGCCAAAGACAATGGCTTTGGTCTTCCCAATGTTTAATTGGAGGAAATTTCTTCTCATCCAGAAATGGATGTCAGACAAGCAATCTGGCAAGGCTGAGGCAGTGGAGAGGTTGACAGGTGGTGGTGGTGAGGTAGAGTTGGGTGATGTCAGCGTACACGTGGAACTTAACGTTGGATTCTCGGATGATGTCGCTGAGGGGCAGCAGGTAAATGAGAAATAGTCCAAAGATAAAGCCAGCGGTCCCGTGGCTGGATGAAGTTGGCTTGTAGGTAGGGTGCAGTCAGCTTGGAGCACCGACGAACTGATGTCCAGTTTGGAGGCCGGTGTCCAGGGCGCATGAGTCCTAGAGCTGTCTGATGGGCAGAGTATCAGAGGACGCGCTGCTAGAGGTATTTCTGTAGGGAATGCAGAGCAAAGGAGGTGTGGAGAATCGACCATTGATCCAGGGGTCCAGCAGAAGTGCGTTGTGACCTTGGTGATGATTAGTGTACACCAACACAGGAACATAATAATAGGAGCAGGAGTCGGCCCCTCGAGCCTGCGCCGCCATTCAATAAGATCATGGCTGATCTTCGACCTCAACTCCACTTTCCTGCCCTATTCCTCTGCATACCAATACTTACTAGTCTCTCACCTTTATTTAAAAAAAATAAAAATATATTCTGGATATTTTACTAGCAGAGGGATGAATGGAGCCAGCGACAAGGGGAAGCAGTTGCAAAGCAAATAATAAACAACTGAGGTAGGAGTTTGTACCTGTGGGGTATTTTGCAAATGCATCACTCTACATAGAATCATAGAAGATAGGAGCAGGAGTAGGCCATTCGGCCCCTCGAGTCTGCTCCGCCATTCAATGCGATCATGGCTGATCATCCAAACTTAGTACCCTGTCCCTGCTTTCTCCCCATATCCCTTGATCCCCTTAGCCTTAAGAAATATATCTAACTCCTTCTTGAATATATTTAATGAATTGGCCTCAACTGTCTTCTGTGGTAGAGAATTCCACAGGTTCACCACTCTCTGGGCGAAGAAATTCCTCCTCTCTGTCCTAAATGGCTTACCCCTTATCCTTAGACTGTGACCCCTGGTTCTGGACTCCCCCGCCATCGGGAACAGCCTGTCTCGTCCTGTTAGAATTTTATAAGTTTCAATGAGATCCCCTCTCATTCTTCTAAACTCTAGCGAATATAAGCCTAATCGACCCAATCTCTCTTCATATGTCATTCCTGCCATCCCAGGTATCAGTCTGGTGAATCTTCGCTGCACTCCCTCCATGGCAAGAACATCCTTCCTCAGATAATTCCTCAACCATGATTGCTGCCTTAAAGCCTGCACCACTCATAACTCTGTCTCTGACTTTATTGAATTCTGAATGAATAAGTAGTGTTGCTTGTAGCTGGTGTATTGCGTCTTGCTGCTGCTTCCCCAGGGCCTGTGATTTATTATAGTATGGATAAATTGAACATTCTACAGATTTCTTCTTCTTTCCTCTCCAGTAATTTTGCTGTATTAAATTGGTTTAAACTCCCCATACCCTTTGTTCTTTTATAGCAACGTTTCACTTCCGCAGAAATCCTTCCTTCAAATGTAAAGGTAGTGTAATCGAATAGCCAGCAGTAAGGTTTAGCACAGGACCAATCTGTTTCGCTCCTAAGCTGGGATGTCCCACCTAAAAAGCCTGACAAGGAGGAGATCCAGTTTCGGAACAGCGCACTGCACAAAGCTGCCACTCACCATCCTGGAGAACGGTTTGAGCTTTGCTGCCCGGTAAGTTACTGTTTAAATCAAATGGAATATGTGCAGTCAGTAATATATTGAGACCCCCAGTGATCTCGTCCCATAAACCTTCTTTGTAAACGGTAAATTGTTCTGCAAGACTTGTGCAAACAAGGCAATTTAGATTTAGCCCGAGTTACCAACTTCATCAAATCTAAGATGGTGCAGGCAGGCAGGTATTTACTAATTACGGTTATAAACTACTACCTATGTGTTTAAAGAGCATGATTGATTTTCCAACTGTTGTATAATTTTTGTCGCATTTTTTCATTTTCAGATTTCTTGTATTTTTTTTTAACGCTCCAGAATCTGAGGAAAGATTCAAATCTTAATCGCCAACAGCTGAGATTAGTACAAAGTATCAAACATGCCAGGTTCAGCTCTATTGCATTCAGTGTTATTTTTCTTGATGTATTTAGAGAGTCAGTGATCAGGCGCAGGTCAATTCAAATACTGAGGTGTTGAAGTGCAGCTTTCCCAGAAATAGGAAGGAATTGGCTCCACCAATTGTAACCTGAGCTATCTGAGTTTAACCATGGATGGATTTTAAATTCGCCCATTTGCTGTTTCACCTTTGTTATTTTAATGCACTTGTGCTGCATTTCTGGATAATGCGGATTATTCCAGCATTAAAAATAATGACCTTCCCTCCTCCTCCTTTTCCCGTAATATGCTGGAACATTTTAGAAATTGCTTCAAGGAAATACTTATTGTCTGCATTTTAAACACGCACTAGAATTTCACCAATATTATACAAAAATAAAATTCCCTGAGTGGTTAGCATTTACATAGCGTTACATTGGATCCAGAAACAGGCCATTCGGCCCAACCAGTCCATGCCGGTGTTTATGCTCCACTCGAGCCTCCTCCTGTCTTTTCTCATCTAACTCTATCAGCGTAACCCTATGTTCCCTTCTCCTTCATATGCTTGTCTAGCCTCCCCTTAAATGTATCTATACTTTTCGCTTCAACCACTCCCTGTGGTGACGAGTTCCACATTCTCACCACTCGGTAAAGAAGTTTCTTCTGAATTCCCTATTGGATTTCTTGGTGACTATCTTATATTGATGGCCTCTAGTTATGCTCTTCCCCACAAGTGGAAACATTCTCTCTGTATCCACTCTATCGAAACCTTTCATAATTTTAAAGACCTCTATTAGGTCACCCCTCAGCCTTTTTTCAAGAGAAAAGAGACCCAGCCTGTTCATCCTTTCCTGATATGTATACCCTTGCATTTTTTGTATCATCCTTGTAAATCTTCTCTGCACCCTCTCCAGTGCCTCTATATCCTTTTTATAATATGGCGACCAGAACTGTACGCAGTACTCCGAGTGTGGTCTAACCAAGGTTCGATACAGGTTTAGCGTAACTTCCCTACTTTTCAATTCTATCCCTCTAGAAATAAATCCTAGTGCTTGGTTTGCTTTTTTTATGGCCTTGCTAACCTGTGTCACAACTTTTAGTGATTTGTGTATTTGTACTCCAAGAACCTTTTGTTCCTCTACCCCACCTAGACTCACACCCTCCAAGTGATAAGTGACCTCCCTATTCTTCCTACCAAAATAATACCTCACATTTATCTGTGTTGAACTTCATTTGCCATTATATGCCCATTCTGCAAGCTTATGAATGTCCTCCTGTAATTTGTTGCAGTCCTCCTCAGTATTGACTATCTCCCCCCACCCCGCCCCCCCAAATTTGGTGTCATCCGCAAATTTAGAAATTGTGTTTTTGATTCCAAAGTCTAAATCGTTAAATATTTCGAAGTTGGAAAAAAAATCTGTTGACCTTCACAATACAATAATTGCATGGCAAATCCAATATCCATCCGACACTGGTTCTCTGCTAATAATGAAGTGTATTGATGCACCCTTTTTAAGACTAAAATAAAAAATGTGTTTGCATTGGTGCATTTTATATTTACTAACTGAGCTTTCTATTACTGCTTCACAAATGAAGAGGTATGTTCTTCCAGTTGTCATAAAGAAGTCATGATCTGCTTCATTGGAGGGACGCCATGCAGAATAAACATTCGTTTCCTGAATCAAATGGATTTTTTTTTGTAGTGCAATTTTTGTTTAATGTTGCACAGTTTTGTTTGTGGTTAATTCTGAACATAAAAATGTACTATGAGCAAACATCTGTTACAAAAACGAGTAAAGGGGGCTGGACGCTGCTGCACCCAGCCTCTCTTCCCCCCCCCCCCCCCCCCCCCCCCAACCAAAGTTAAGCAAAATCCTTCATCAATCAAAATGAGGGCAATCAAGTTTTATTGGTGCACCTAAAATCAATAAGGCAATAAAATAAAGAAGTTGGATTTCTATAGCACCTATTTCGAATTCAGGACGTCCCAAAGTGCTTTACAGCCAATGAGGGTACCTTTGATGTGTAGTCACTGTTCTGACGTAGGAAGCAAATCAGCAGTGTGATAATGACCAGATAATCTGTTTCAGTGATGTTGGTTCAGGGATAAATATTGACCAGGGCACGGGTGAACTCCCCTGTTCTTCTTCAAATAATGCCATGGGATCTTTTACCTCCACCTGAGAGATGACAAGTCCTCGGTTTAACATCTCATCTGAAAGGTGGCACCTCTGACAGTGCCAGCCTAGATTTTGTGCTCAAGTATCTGGAGTGGGACTTGAACCCACAACCTTCTGACTAGGAGACGAGGGTGCTACCAACTGATACTTATGACTCCTGGCGAGTCTCTTGGCTCCCATTTCTGTTATCAGATGTCATAACAAATAATAAAAGAATCTTGTGATTTTTCAGAAGAAATCAGCTAATTTAATGTTGGGTGACTACTGCTCGGAATTAAAAATGATCATAATTCAGTCATGTGGCATTACAGTATTGAGAATAACTGAAGCAAGCAGGATGTGAGTCAATTTCCAGAAACTTTGCATTATGTTGAATCACAAGGCAAGAGGAAGTACGTATGTTGAAGCATTATTTTCATGTTTGTAACTGTCCTGGGCTATTAAAGAATTAAAAGGATTTCAATGATTTTGCTTATTAACAAACAAGTAATTGTTGGAGTATTTTCCACAGAAACTGTTTCCAGTCCACCATCACCCAAAAGTATCTTTTACATGGTCGGTGGTATTGGTCTATTCATTTTGTATATTTCACCATTTTGCTTCCCCACTCTGCTGACCTACCGTATGAGGTCTTCACATACAGTGGGGATTTGGGCTGCTGACTGCAATATAACCCATCGGTTCTGCGCTCTTTTGGAATTCTTGCAGATTGGCACTCGGTGGTTATTGGTTTGGATGTTCTGCCACTGGTAACTCCTAATGCCATCAGTGTGCACTCTGGACAGCAACAGAGGGTAATTGGAGGGATTAATTGTGGAAAATCCAATGGAGATCTATATTTATTTTCTGTCGTTTTTTTAAATTCTCTCTTTTTAGTAATTTGGATGGAAGTTAAACAAAGTGCATTTGCTTTTCATATTTGGCAATATCCTGCATTGTTGAAGTATAATGCAATTTCCTGCCACTGGCCCAGAAACAACTGCTTAAGCAACCAGCAGAGCCTTTTCAGGATATGAAACTGGGATATGTGGATCATTGTCTGCTGATGTCCACTTGTGATTATGACTTCTTTAGCTTTTTTTTGTTACTGGACAAGGTGGTGTGTATCCAGCTTGTTAAGATTTGGGCTTCACTTAAGTTTCATACTGCAGCCTCTTCCATATTCTCTCTACAATTTTTATTAGCTAAAAACAACAGTTTTGGAAAGTTACATGTTTGTTGTTTTCTTATTGCAGGAAACTTTCGATTTACCGGCACCTAAATAACCGGAAATCTCGGTTAACCGGCAAAATTCAGGAGTAGGTTTTACTTCATATTTATTTGCCGCCTTCCATCTGTGCTGTGCAAGGGTGTGGCTGCAGCTGTTGCTAAGCTACAGAGACGCTTGAAACTTGAGGCCATTGTTCTACAGTTGTTGCTAAGCAACAGGGTTTGTTGCTTTATACGGAGCTGTCAGCTCTCCCTATCTTTTACTATAGCGTTCGGTTATCCGGAATTTTTGATGAACCGGCACCACGTTGGTCCCGTTCGTGCCGGATAAAAGAAAGTTTCCTGTGCATTGAGTTTGCAGCACAGAAACAGGCCATTCGGCCCAACTGGTCTATGCCAGTGTTTAGGCTTCACATAAGCCTCCTCCCACCCTACTTCATCTAACCCTATTTGCATATCTTTTCCCCCTCATGTACTTATCTAGCTTCCCCTTATCTACTTGGTTTTACAGCTGCGATAAAACTATATAACCTATAACGGTGTCGTTGTATTTGAAAGGTTGGCCACTCTTCTGTATTGTTCCTCACAAGGTCTGGAGCTTGTTGGTGATGTTCAGCTTTGAAGATGAAGCTGTCCCTTTAAGACTCCTTCAAGATTTAGATCATTTCGCCACAAGGGTTCAAGAACTTGTGGCGAAATTATCTAAAATAGTTACAACTGAAGTCGACCAGAGGCTAATTGCTGTGGGACGTTTCTGTAGATTGGAAGCTAATTGTAAATCCCTGCTACGGCCCTTGTGGGAGGGAGGGAGGGAAAGGCCAGGTTGTCAATATCAGTAAAACCAGCAGAATATGACTGACTTTCTCATTATATCTGAGGAAAGTCATCGCAAGAATCCTCCTCAGTCGCCTTCTCCCAGTGGCCGATGAGCTCCTCCTAGAGTCGCAATGCGGATTCCGCCCACTAAGGGGCACAATGGACATGATCTTCACCGCACATCAATTACAAGAGAAATGCAGGGAACAGCACCAACCGCTGTACATGGCCTTCATTGATCTCACAAAGGCCTTCGACACTGTCAACCGTGAGGGATTATGGAGTGTCCTCCTCAAATTCGGCTGCCCTCAAAAGTTTGTCACCATCCTCCGCCTGCTTCACAACGACATGCAAGCCGTGATCCTGACCAACGGTTCCACCACAGACCAAATTCATGTACGAACCAGGTCAAGCAAGGCTGTGTCATCGCACCAACACTCTTATCGATCTTCCTTGCTGCAATGCTCCATCTCACCCTCAGTAAGCTCCCCACTGGAGTGGAGCTAATTTACAGAACAAACGGGAAACTGTTCAACCTCCGTCACCTCTAGTCCAGATCCAAGGTCATCCCATCCTCTGTCGTCGAATTCAGTATGCAGACGACGCCTGCATCTGCGCTCACTTGGAGGTCGAACTCCAAACCATCGTCAACACCTTCACCGAAGTGTACTGGAGCATAGGCCTTACACTAAACACCCGTAATTGAAGGTCCTCTACCAACCTGCCCCCACCACACAGTACTGCCCCCCGATTATCAAAATCCATGACAAGGCCTTGGACAGCGTGGACCACTTTCCATACCTTGGGAGCCTACTGTCAACAAGGGCAGACGTCGACGACAAAGTCCAACACCGCCTTCAGTGTGCCAGTGCAGCCTTCGGTCGCCTGAGGAAGAGAGTGAAGATCAGGACCTCAAACCTGGCACTAAGCTCATGGTCTATAGAGCAGCAGTGATACCCACCCTGCTGTATGTCTCAGAGTCATGGATCATGTACAGCAGGCACCTCAAAGCACTGGAGGGGTACCCTGCCTCTGCAAGATCCTGCAAATCCATTGGCAGGATAGGCGCACCAACATCTGTGTTCTTACTCAGGCCAGCATCGAAGCTTTGACCACGCTCGATCTGCTCCGATGGACAGGTCACATCGTCCGCATGCCTGATACGAGACTCCCAAAACAAGCGCTCTACTCGGAGCTCCGGCACGGCAAGAGAGCCCCAGGTGGGCAGAGGAAACACTTCAAGGACACCCTCAAAGCCTCCTTGGAAAAAATGCAACATCCCCACCGACACCTGGGAATCCCTGACCCAAGACTGCACAAAGTGGAGGAGAAGCATCCGGGAAGGCGCCGAACACCTCGAGTCTCTTCGCTGGAAGCAGCGCAAGGAGCGCATCCCCACCCACCCGCCCCTTCAACCACCGTCTGCCCCACCTGTGACAGAGACTGTAGGTCCCGCATTGGACTCATCAGTCACCTGCGAACTCATTTTTAATGTGGAAGCAAGTCATCCTCGGTTGCAAGGGACTGCCGAAGAAGAAGATATTTTTGAGGGTTTGAAGCAGGATACCTGTGTGCCAGACGGGTGGAATATATTAGTTAATTTGTCTGTGTTTATCTGGCCTGCTCCTTTAAGACCACAGAATCTAATTGCAAAATGTCAATGCAGCCTGGAGGCAATTGGAGTTTAATTGCCTTACGAGCGATGTTTGTAAATCAGAAGGTATTTGTATATTTCTGGCTTCAGGTCAAAAAAAGCAGAATCAAATGACTGCCTCTTTCTTTGGTGAAGTGTGACTTCTTGAATAGAGTGGCCACTTTCAAATAGTTCTTAGATAGGCTGCTGGTGTTGAGTTTCACTTTACTCGGTAGTGTCGGTTTGTAACTCTACCGTGAACTTTATAAACAATACCTGTAGAGGAAGTGACCTAGACATTTCTGGTTCTGTTGCTATTTAAACAGTTTGTACACCACTGTTGGGAGAATCCAGCTGTACAGAAGCAATTTTGAACCAAACCAGGAAAATTTTAGCCTGGGGCCACCGAATTGTGGCATAATCTCTGCGGGGCACTGGGCCTGTTCCTGCACGTGAAAACATTTCCCCCCTCAGGATCCTGAGTAAGATGCTTATCTAACCAAGCCCAGTTGCCAAACTTTGTGATCCTTCAGCATTTTACAAACTGCTGCGAAGCGCCATATTTACTCTCCTACAAGTCGCAATTTTTAAAAAGAAAAATGACTAAGTTGAGCGTGCTGCATACGAGTCCCTCCCCATTTGGGATGTGCATTATACGCAAGGGCGGACGCTATGTGCATTAACACAGTCGTGAACCTGCACAAGGCGACTAAGCTAGTACTGCCACTACAACTGTCTTGTAGATATGGCAAACTGAAATACTGTAACAGTCTTGTGGTTTACTAATGTCCCTAATTTAGTAAAATAAATGTGATTACAACTTTTAAAAAAGATTTGATGAATTATCAGCCCCAATAACCTGCATTTTAAAAAATTCATTCATGGGATGTGGGCGTTGCTGGTAAGGCCAGCATTTATTGCCCATTCCTAGTTGCCCTTGAGAAGGTGGTGGTGAGTTGCCTCCTTGAACCGCTGCAGTCCGTGCGGTGAAGGTACTCCCACAGTGCTGTTAGGTAGAGAGTTCCAGGATTTTGACCCAGTGATGATGAAGGATCGGCGATATACTTCTAAGTCAGGATGGTGTGTGACTTGGAGGGGAACTTGGAGGTGGTAGTGTTCCCATGCGCCTGCTGCCCTTGTCCTTCTAGTTGGAAGAGTTTGTGGGTTTGGAAGGTGCTGCCGAAGAAGCCTTGGCAAGTTGCTGCAGGGCATCTTGTAGATGCTACACACTGCAGCCACGGTACGCCGGTGGTGGAGGGAGTGAATGTTTAAGGTGGTGGATGGGGTGCCACTTAAGCGTGCTGCTTTGTCCTGGATGGTGTCGAGCTTCTTGAGTGTTGTTGGAGCTGCACTCATCCAGGCAAGTGGAGAGTATTCCATTACACTCCTGACTTGTGCCTTGTAGATGGTTGAAAGGCTTTGGGGAGTCAGGAGGTGAGACACTCGCCACAGAATACCCAGCCTCTAACCTGCTCTTGTAGCCATAGTATTTATGTGGCTGGTCCAGTTAATTTCCGGTCAGCGGTGAACCCCAGGATATTGATGGTGGGGGATTCGACGATGGTAATGCCGTTGAATGTCGAGGGGAAGTGGTTAGGCTTTCACTTGTTGGAGATAGTCATTGCCTGCCAATTGTGTGGCGCGAATGTTACTTGCCACTTAACAGCCCAAGCCTGAGTGTTGTCCCGATCTTGCTGCATGCGGGCACGGACTGCTTCATTATCTGAAGAGTTGCAAATGGAACTGAACACTGTGCAGTCATCAGCGAACATCCCCACTTCCGACTTTATGATAGAGGGAAGGTCATTGATGAAGCAGCTGAAGATGGTTGGGCCTAGGATACTGCCCTGAGAAACTCCTGCAGCGATGTCCTGGGGCTGTGATGATTGACCTCCAACCACCACAACCATCCTCCTTTGTGCTAGGTATGACTCCTGACAGTGGAGAGTTTTTTCCCCTTTTTCCCATTGACTTTAATTTTACTAGGGCTCCTTGATGCCACACTCAAGGGCAGTTACTCTCAACTCACCTCTGGAATTCAGCTCTTTTGTCCATGTTTGGACCAAGGCTGTAATGAGGTCTGGAACTGAGTGGTCCTGGCGGAACCTAAACTGGGCATCAGTGAGCAGGTTATAGAGTAAGCGCTGCTTGGTAGCACTGTCGACGACACCTTCCATCACTTTGCTGACGATTGATTGAGAGTGGACTGATGGGGCGGTAATTGGCTGGATTGGATTTGTCCTGCTTTTTGTGGACAGGACGTACCTGGGCAATTTTCCACTTTTTCAGGTCGATGCCAGTGTTGTAGCTGTACTGGAACAGCTTGGCTAGAGGCACAGCTAGTTCTGGAGCACAAGTCTTAAAAACTACAGCCAGGATGTTGTCTGGGCCCATAGCCTTTGCTGTAACTAATACATTCAGCCGTTTCTTGATATCACGTGGTGTGAATCGAATTGGCTGAAGACTGGCCTCTGTGATGGTGGGGAGGAAGCCGAGATGGTTGCAAACACTTCAGCCTTGTCTTTTGTGCTCCTGTCCTGGGCTCCACCATCATTAAGGATGGGGATGCTCAGGGAGCCTCCTCCTCCTGTTAGTTGTTTAATTGTTCACCACGCGATGTGGCAGGACTGCAGAGCTTTGACATGATCTGTTGGTTGTGGGATCGCTTAACTCTGTCTATAGCATGCTGCTTCTGCCATTTAGCATGCATGTAGTCCTGTGTTGTAGCTTCACCAGGTTGGCCTTGGTGCTGCTCCTGGCATTCTCTTCTGCACTCCTCACTGAACCAGGGTTGGTCCCCTGGCCTGATGGTAATGGTAGAGTGTGGAATATGCTGGGCCATGAGCTTACAGATTGTGGAATACAGTTCTGCTGCTGATGGCCCACAGCGCCTCATGGATGCCCAGTTATTGAGCTGCTAGATCTGTTCTGAATTGATCCCATTTAACACAGTGGTAGTGCCACACAGCACGATGGAGGGTGTCCTCCGTGTGAAGACAGGGCTTGGTCGCCACAAGGACTGTGTGGTGGTTACACCTACCAATACTGTCATGGAAAGATGTATCTGTTACAGGTAGATTGGTGAGGACGAGGACAAGTAGGCTTTTCCCTCGTGTTGGTTCTCTTGCCTGCCGCAGGCCCAGTCTGGCAACTGTCCCTCAGGACTCGGTCAGTATTGGTGCTACTGAGGCACTCTTTGTGATGAAGATTGAAGTACATTCTGTGCCCTTGCTACTCTCAGTGCTTCTTCCAAGTGGTGTTCAACATAGAGGAGTACTGATTTATCAGCTGAGAGAGAGCGGTAGGTGGCAATTTGCAGGAGGTTTCCTTGTCCATGTTTGACCTGGTGTCATGAGACTTCATGGGATCCAGAGTCAATGGTGAGGACTCCCAGGGCCACTCCTTCCCGACTGTCTGCCACTGTGCCTCCACCTCTGATGGGTCTGTCCTGCTGGTAGGTGATGGAGGAGTCTGCGATGTTGGCTGAAAGGTATGATTCTGTGAGTATGACAATGTCAGGCTTGACTAGTCTGTGGGCCAGCTCTCCCAATTTTGGCACAAGTCCCCAGATGTTAGTGAGGGGGACTGGGCTGGGTGTGTCTTTGTTGTGTCCGAATCAAGTGCCTAGATTGGTGCCGAGTAGTCTGGTTTTATTATTGTTTGATCCAACTGAATGGCTTGCTAGGCCAGTTAAGAGTCAACCATATAGGTCTGGATTCACATATAGGTCAGTCGGCAGATTTCTTCCCTAAAGGGCATAGTGAATCAGATGGGCTTTTACGATATCTGGTTCACTATGCCCTTCAGATTTATTTAATTGACTGAATTTAATGTGGTGGGATTTGAACTCATGTCTCCGGATCATTAGTCCCGACCTCTGGATTGCTAGTCCAGTCACATAACCGCTTCGCTGCCGTACTTGGACATACAGTTTAATGTAACTTCTGTCCCAAGGCACTTCACAGGCATCAGCGATTAAGGGGGAAATTGGTCAGAGAGATGGAGATCTTTATACAGGAGAAAATGTGCAGAGGGAAAGGGCTTAGGCAGGGGATTCCAGAGAATGAAGATTCATGAACGATTGAACTGCTGCCCATCCCCAGTAAATAAGTGACCCAGTCCAGTATAATTTGCACATATGACAGATATTTCTGTTCAAGCGGAGGGCTGCTGGTTGTGTGCCAAAATGTTCCGCCTTTTCTGTCCGTTACTGGAAATTACTGACAATAGGAAATCATATCGCCCGAGTGAAGAATGAAGAACTTGAAACAACCATGGGAACTAATTAATAGACACTTCACATATTCCCTCTTTAAAGCTATTTCTATGTTTAGAAAAAATGCATAGAATATCTCTGCAACTTGATGTCAAAATCAATGTTTCATTAAATATACTTGTTAATTATTATGTGTCCACAGAATATTCACATTCTTTGTTCCAGTCCTACTCTGGTCCCCTCCCTCGCCTCTGTTTCCGGTACGTTGATGACTGTATTGGTTCCTCCCACCCTGCTTCCTGGAAAGACTCCATTCCATTCTCCCAGTTTCTCCATCGCATCTGTTCTGACCATTGCCACCTTTCACGCCAGTGCTTCTGATACGTCTTCCTTTGGCCTTAACCGAGGATTTCCCTCCACCGTGGTTGACGGCCGTCAACTGTGTCCGTCCCATTTCCCGCACTTCTGCCTTTGCACCTTATTCTCCCTCCCAGAACCACGATAGGGTTCCCCTTGTGCTCGTCTTCCACCCTGCAAGCATCCACATCTAGAGTGATGTCACCACCAAACACATCTTCTCCTCCCCTCCCCTTTCAGCATTCCAAAGGGACCGTTCCCTTTGCGACACCCTGGTCCGCTCTTCCATCACCCCCAACACTCACTCCCCTTCCCACGGCACCTTTCCATGCAAGCGCAGGAGATGCAACACCTGCCTTTTCACCTCTTCCTTTCCCACCGTCCAGAGCCCCAAACACTTCTGTCCTCGGCGTCCTCTGCTGTTCCAATGAAACTCAACAGAAGCTTGAGGAACAGCACCTCATCTTTCGATTAGGCACTTTACAACCTTCCGAACTCAAGTTTGATTTCAATAACCAGATCATAACTTTTTTTGGACAACAGGTGATGGTTCTGCAGTTGCCATTTTACAGCTCCCATCTTTTGTTTCTTTACTTGTCCCATTACCACTCCTTTTTCCCCTTGCACCATGATCCCTTTTGTCATTTAATCGCTGCTGCTTTCCACCCTATCCCAGACCTTCCCTTTTGTTCTTTCCTCTCCTCCTGCTTTCCCGCCTTTCTCTGCCTCTGTACTTGCTTAAAAACTGTTGCATCTCTAACTTCTTCCAGCTCTGGTGACCTGAAACGTTAACTGATTATTTCTCCACAGATGCTGCCTTACCTGCTGAGTATCCCCAGCATTCCTGTTTTTTATTTCACATTTCCAAAATCGGCAATATTTTGCTTTCGTATGCATATGTCTGTGCTGGTTGAAGAATCAATTATTTGATGCACAGGTAGAATATTTGTGTACATTGAATGGTTCAAAGTTTGATAAATCTAGAAAACAATGTACCTCGTTGTAGGCTCAAATAGGTGATTAAATTGTTCAAAATAAAAGAGAATTGCGGACTATAAATGAAAGATTAATCTTAAACTGCAGTTATGTTGGTTTGTCTTTTCATTTTTATGTCACTGTGACATAGTTCCACTTTTTCAGTGATTCAAAACTGGCAGTATAACTTTGAATTAGGTCAGTAATCTGATTTTATGCATAAAGGGGAATGGCCCTAGGAGCTGGGTGCTTTATTTCCCCCTCAATTTGTAAGCAACCGTACAACACTGATCTGCCAGCATTTGAATGTACAACTGGGTGTGAAATGAATACGCTGCATCAATATGTGATTGCATTGGGACTGCAGGAAGCGGCCCCATACAAAATGCTGTTGTTTGAACCAATAGCCCTATATGTTCAGCAAAAGATTGTTCCTTTAGTTTTCAGTGCTTGCTTTTAATGTGTGTGTGCATACATCATGCTAAAAGCATGTAGGTATGTTATGTTGATGCTCGTGGCATGTGCAGGCACCAGGGCCTGGAATTGGCTTTGGAATCACTTAAAACTTCCCGACATCAGAGAGGCAACTGAACTTGATTCTGTGCAAGCCCTGCACACTTGACGCGATGGTTTGTAACCATGTTGTCTCCGTTTATGTCGTAGAATCCTAGATACTTTCAGCAGAGAAGGAGGCCAATCGGTCCGTCGTGCCTGTGCTGGCTCTTTGAAAGAGCAGTCGTATTTAGTCCCTCATCCCAGCTTTTTGTCCACAATCCTGTAAGTTCCTCATCCTTCAGTACCCGTCCGACTCCCTTTTAAATTATGCTTCCAGCAGCTTATCAGGTAGAGCGTTCTAGATCCCAACAACTCTGAGTGAAATACTTTCTCCTCCTCTCCCCTCTAGATCTTTTTCCAGTTATTTCGAAAATGTTGTTTGTAGTGTAAAAATTAATTAGCAGGGTTTCGGGAACACTTCATCATTTGAACTTCTGCATATAATTGTAGTGTATGTACCTTTAAGGGGAGAACTACTTTATACAGCTCCTGTATACTGTAGTACTGGCAGTGACCACACCTGTATATAAACCCTGAGTAGGGATCTGTACTATTAGTTTTTGAGTGACCCTCATCCAGTAAACACCTGTTGACTGTTCCTCTGCAGTCTCTGTCTATTTGTTGAAGGACACCATACATCAAGATTCACGGATTTAACATTGGCGACGAGTCGATTCGAACCTACCTGCAACTCTGCAGAAGAAGGCCGATTCCAGGGGCACGGGCGTCGACCATCCGGCGGAGACTCCAGCGAGACGGGCTGGCAGTAGGTACGGCGCAGACCCTTCCCGGACGGCGGCGGCTGGAGCCGACCGACGGCACAGGGGAAGGCCGAGCAGCGTCGACGGGGTAAGAGAGAGGGTAAAAGCGCACAGGGCGCAGCCGGGGTTGAAGACCGAGCGGCGTCAACAAGAGAGGCACGCAGGAAAACGCGCAGAGCGCGGCCGGTGTTCAAGGGCTGAGCAGCGTCCGCGGGGGAAGAAAGGAAAGCGCGGGAGACGCCATTTGAGCCGCAGCGGAGAAGAAGGGAGAGCACTGGAGACGCCATTTTTGAGCCGCAGCGGAGAAGAAGGGAGAGCGCGGGAGATGCCATTTTTGAGCTGCAGCGGAGAAGAAGGGAGAGCACGGGAGACGCCATTTTAGACAGTCTAACCACACCCAAGGATGCCGAAGAGTGGCAGTGTCACAGCGTTCAACAATGAAGTCGAAGATTGGGCGACATATGTAGAACGCATAGAAGTGTACTGCAAGGCAAATGAAGTGCCAGATGCCAGGAAACCACTGGTATTGTTGAATTCCATGGGTGCAAAAACGTATGGCTTACTGCGAAACCTAGTAACCCCAGAGAAGCCAGTGGAAAAGGATTTTGAAAGCATAGTGGCAATCCTACAGGACCACTTAAACCCCACACCGCTGCTGATAGCAGAAAGATTTAAGTTTCACAAAAGGAACCAGCATAAAGATGAAAGTAATGCTGAGTATTTAACAGAACTGCGCAAGCTATCGAAACACTGCCAGTTTGGAACGGGACTAGCAGATACTTTAAGGGACAAGTTTGTGTGTGGGCTTCAAAGTGAAGGAACCCAGAAACGGCTTCTATCAGAAAAGGATCTTACGCTGGACAAGGCTTTCAGCATGGCAGTATCACACGAAGCAGCCGCACGGGGCGCTGCAGAGATACAACGGAGACCGCAAGAATATGGCACAAATGAAATGTCATATGGATCAGTGAAATGTTATTGCTGCGGCAGAACAACACACGACCATAAGGATTGTTGGTTCAAGGACCAAGTGTGCAGACAGTGTGGAAAAGTAGGACACATAGCAAGAGTCTGCAGGTCGGGAAAGAAAACCAGCAGCAAGAAATCTCCACAGGAGAAGTACAAAAAGGTACATAAGGTGACGGAGAGTAGTTCAGATGAACAGAAAAGTGATACAGACTCCGGAAGCAAGGAGCTGGGTTGTCTGAAACTACATAATGTAATCAAAATGGAGGATCACCAAACTATCTGGGTCACGCCCAAGATAGACGGAGTCCAAGTGAAAATGGACTTGGACACAGGATCAGCCCTAACAGTCATAAACCGAAGGGACTACAAGCGGCTATTCTCACATATACCCTTGAGAGATACAGAGATTGTCTTGAAGACGTACACCGGGCAAAAAAGTCTACCCCAAAGGAAAAATAAGGGTGAACGTTATATATAACAGCAAGGAAACACCAAAAATGGACCTATATGTATTGCCAGATGGAGGACCACCACTACTAGGACGTGAATGGATCCGGAAGATCCAGCTAGATTGGCATTCCATACAAGCACTGACTGTAGATGCCAAAAAGGATGACGACGTCACACCTGGACGACTGTCAAAAATGCTAACAAGAAGTGTTCCAGCAGGGACTCGGAACACTAAAAGGCATAACAGCGACGATCAAAATAGAGGAAAATGCAAGCCCAAAGTTTTTTTAAGGCCAGACCGGTGCCTTAGGCGATCCGCCCAGCCATCGAAGCAGAGCTGGAAGGTTTGGAACGTTCTGGAGTACTGTCCAAAGTGGACTGGAGCGAGTGGGCTACACCCATCGTTCCTGTAATGAAGAGGTCGTTGAGTAATACGCCTGGGGAACCAAAGAAGTTTCGCATCTGTGGGGACTTTAAGGTGACGGTGAACCCAGTCCTTCACACGGTACAATATCCGCTTCCGCAGATTGAAGATGTTTTCGCCTCGCTATCTGGAGGAAAACGCTTCACTAAGATTGCTCTGGCCCAGGCGTACCTGCAAATGGAGGTAGAAGAAGCCTCGAAACAGTACCTCACGATCAACACTCATAAAGGTCTCTACCAATACAACCGGCTGGTGTTCGGGGTAGCATCAGCTCCGGCTATTTGGCAAAGGGCAATGGATCAAGTCCTGCAAGGGATTCCAGGGGCCCAGTGTTATTTGGACGACATCCTGGTCACGGGCGAAAATGACAGTGATCACCTCGCCAACCTGGAGCAGGTGCTCACTAGATTGAAGGAATATGGGCTCTGAGCTAATCGCCACAAATGCGAGTTTTTCCAGAAGCAGATCTCGTATTGTGGCCACGTTATTGATGAAGAGGGGTTACATAAGTCCCCTGAAAAGATTAAGGCAGTAGTCAAGGCTCCAGCACCGGAAAATGTGCCACAACTGAGGTCGTTCCTCGGGCTGGTGAACTACTACCATAAGTTCTTGCCGAATTTGTCTACAGCACTACACCCACTGAACACCCTACTGCAAACGGGGGTACCATGGAAGTGGAATGACGAATGTAAATGAGCTTTCCGGAAGTGCAAAGAATTGATCACATCAAAAGAGGTGTTGGCTCATTTCAACCCAGCACTCCCAATTCGGTTGGCGTGTGATGCATCACCCTATGGTATTGGAGCGGTGCTGTCGCACAAATTCCCGGACGGCTCGGAGAGGCCAGTAGCCTTTGCGTCTCGGTCACTAACCTCAGCCGAGCGTAACTACGCCCAGATTGACAGGGAGGCCCTCAGCCGAGTGTGGGGAGTGAAAAAGTTCAACCACTATCTGCACGGGCAGAAGTTCACCTTGCTGACTGACCACCAACCACTTGTCTCCATCTTTAATCCAAAGAAGGGCGTTCTGGTGATGACTGCGCAACGGCTACAAAGATGGTCCCTTTTTCTCGGGGCGAACCAATATGAAATAGAGTGTAAGGGCACGAAACAGCATGGAAACGCTGATGGGCTATCACGCCTGCCACTGCCTACTGCGGAGGAAGCACCAGCAGTGGACCCTGTCGAAATATTTTATTCGACTGTAATTGAACGCTTGCCAGTAACTAACGCGGATATAGAGAAGGAGACCCGAAATGACCCGACACTGTCTCGGGTATATGACTTGACGGTGAAGGGATGGCCAACACATGGCGACTCACTGTTGCCAGCATTCTCATCCAGAAGAGAGCAGCTGTCAGTATGCCAGGGGACCTTGATGTGTGGATCCCGAGTGGTAATTCCACCCAAGTTAAGGAAGAGAGTGCTCAATGAGCTTCACGAAGGCCATCTGGGAGGGGTGAAAATGAAAAGCCTTGCTAGGGCTTATGTGTGGTGGCCGGGGATCAATCAGCAAATTGAGGACCTGACAAAGGGCTGCTCAGGATGCCAGAAGGTCCAAAATGCACCACCACATGCCCCTCTACACCCATGGGAGTGGCCCTTCTCTCCATGGCAACGGGTGCATATTGATTTTGCTGGTCCATTCATGGTCTCAATGTTTTTAATAGCCGTGGATGCGCACTCGAAATGGCCTGAGGTGATCAAAATGTCCTCCACCACCACGGAGAAAACGATTGCAGTCCTATGGACCATATTTGCCAGGAACGGCTTGCCAGAGCAGATTTGCTCTGATAACAGACCACAGTTTGTGTCCGAAGAATTTCGGAAATTTATGAAAAGGAATGTGGTAAGGCATTACACATCTGCCCCGTATCATCCAGCCACAAATGGATTGGCTGAGAGGTTCGTACAAACCTTTAAAAAGGCAGTAAGGGCCATGTGCGATGACGACATTCCACTGCAGCATAAGGTGGACAATTTCCTGTTAGCCTACAGAAATGCGACACATGCAGTCACCAACCAGACCCCGGCCATGATGTTCTTTAACCGAAGGTTGAGATCTCGTCTGGATTTGCTCAGAGCAAATGTACGAAGAGATGTTGAGAATAAGCAATTCCAGCACCTCAATGAGAAGCCGACAAGGAGCTTCAATGTAGGGCAACCAGTCTTGGCCCGCGACTACCGAACAGAGAAATGGCAACCAGGAACGATATGCACACGGCAGGGGCCACTAATGTACACAGTGGATGTTGGGGAGAACATTGTGAGACGCCATGTCGACCTGATCCTAGCGTCACAGGAACGAGTCAACCCCATGTCTCGCGTACCTGGTGATGAACCCGACATACAGGTAGCATCTACCCCAGAAACAGTAGCATCGGAAGCTGATGAACCAACTGACGACAGGGGGCCAGAATCGCCTCCGCACCAAGAGCAAGACACTCAGGAAAGGCGCTATCCAGAAAGGATCAGGAAGCCACTCCAAAGACTGAATTTATAAATAGACTATTTTCAGTTAATGTTGCATGTTAAAAGTGTTAATTGTTAAATGAATGTTATGGTACTGTTAATTTAAAAGGGGAGGAATTGTAGTGTATGTACCTTTTTAAGGGGAGAACTATATGCAGCTCCTGTATACTGTAGTACCGGCAGTGACCACACCTGTATATAAACCCTGAGTAGGGATATGTACTGTTAGTTTTTGAGTGACCCTCATCCAGTAAACACCTGTTGATTGTTCCTCTGCAGTCTCTGTCTATTTGTTGAAGGACACCATACATCAAGATTCACGGATTTAACAATAATGTGCAGGAGTTTGGCTTGGGAGTGTTGGCTGTAAATTAGTTCTTGGCTAGCACCCATCATGGTAACACTTTTGCTGCTTGGCATAGGCTGTTTCATTTATTTCAAAACTGTCAGTTGGACAGTCTTGCACAGTCCTACCCAAAGTTTAGCGTTCAAGTGAACTCCATGGAGGTGCTCCAAAATCTCCCATTTTATTTTTAAGTGCCTGATAGAATTTTGCTATGGAGACATGCTTCAGAACATTAAGCACAGCTAATTTTCCAATGTTTCATTGATTTACGCAAGGCTGTATCTTTACTACTCATTTCATATTCAGGCTACATGTGGAAGTCATAGAGTCATAACAGCACAGAAGGAGGCCATTCGGCCCATCGAGTCCGTGCCGGCTCTCTGTAGAGCAATCAGAAGTGAGCCAGTTTGAAGTAGATATTCTGTATCCAGCTCAGAATGGTGATGATTATTAGATACCCAGAAAGAACAGGGTAAATCCTTTGTTGTTTTACATTTATAGAGCTCCTTTATAAATTTGGCAAAACACTTCATAAATCGTAAGTTACTCTGAAGTGCAGTGACTGTTGTTGTGCTGTTTTTCCAGACAAAGCAGAAATGCCAGGCAATGTGTACATGTGTAACAGCTGGAAACAATTTTACAACTGTAATGCTCCACAATTTAATTAGTTTTAAAAGTCCTTCTCAAAATAACCCTAACCTGGAAATGATTAGTGTCCCGCTTTTGTACTGCCCTAATAATGATGCAGTTCTTAAGATGGCGGCATCATCATCCTACTCGCTCACTGTACAGACCTTACTATACACTAAACTTGTACTCTCGCTCACATGTTCACCTCATTATATTCAGGACTATTACTCTCAGAGCCACAAATGACGATTCATGAACAAATGAGAGATACGAACAAATTCAGAATTACAGGAAACTTTGTGATATCCAGCACCGATGGGACCGGCGTGTTGCCGATCTATCAAAACTGCCGGACATACAAAGTTAATGTTGAAGCATACGGAGGTTTTCATTTCCATACCTGACAACAAACACTGTTGCTTAGCAACAGCTTCTAAAGAGTCGGCTGCAGCTGCAAGTATCTCTAGCTGAAGCTGTAGCTATAGCTACAGACCTTGCCGTGCCTGACTGGGGGGAAAAAAAGAACGAGATCTAAAAAGACTTACAGAAAACGGCTCCTGATTTTTGCCGTTAGATCGAGTATTCCGGACATACAACCTCCGGATAAACCAAAGTTTCCTGTACCTGACCGTAAGCCACTTTAGGTTGGTTAATCTAGTAAGTTGGGCCAATTTTGATGGTTAACTCTTGATTTGGCTTGTCCTTTATAAAACACAGCTGAAGCTGTGTACGAGGATCAAAATGGTGCTCCATGTATATGTTTCATTATTTATGTATAGCGTCATATATTTTCACAGTGACAAAACTATGATTTTGTTTCACTTCCAGTCATCATAAAAAAACACTTATTCTGCAGATGGCTCTGTAACTTGGGTGGCCGATATGGACACAGTCTCTGGTAATTTTTAATGAAGATTCATTGTTTGAACCCCCGGTGGTATGTAACCATGTGGTCGTGATGGATCCCCCCATGCCTGTATGAAACTACTTTATATAGTTTTCACTTATGATAAGCTACATGAACGTGGTGAAAGCTGCCCATCATTGATCGAAACAAACAGCATGAAAACACTACATCTAAAATTCTGTTGAAGATGCAACAGTGATATGACAATTGTGCCAATTTGCTACATACAATTATGAAAGCCATTCTAGCAATGGGCCAGTTCTGAGGAGTTTTTTTGAAATTCAGGGCTTTGGTGTCAATAAACATTTGAATATTGGTATTGGAGCCAGCTTGTGCTGTAAAGTACTACATGATTTAGTGGACCAGATACCATTGTAAGTCTGGAACAGATGTGTTCAATACCTGGTTTTGCACATTGAGTGGTATAATGGGTGCAGGATGAGGTTATCATCATGAGGGTAGCAGTTGAATCTCCAAGTTGATGTCGATCCCTGCTGAGACCGCAGAAGGACCTGGTGAATTTGTGTTGGTGTCATTATTTTTTATTCTTTCATGGGACTGGCAAGCCCATCCCTAATTGCCCTTGAGAAGGTGGTGGTGAGCTGCCTTTCTGAACCACTGCAGTCCATGTGGTGAAGGCTTTTCCTAGTGGTTTGATACAACTGAGTGTCTCGCTAGGCCATTTCAGACGGGCAGTTAAGAGTCAACCACATTGCTGTGGGTCTGGAGTCACATATAGGCTGGACCAGGTAAGGACGGCAGATTTCCTTCCCTAAAGGACATTAGTGAACCAGACAGGTTTTTACGACAATCCGATAGTTTCATGGTCACCATTACTGATACTAGCTTTTTATTCCAGATATTATTTAATTAACTGAATTTAAATTGTGGAAGTCCAGAGCTCCTCTGTGGCTGATTAATGATCACCTTGGTCTACGATTGTTTAATTTTGCTCTTGAATGTCTCCATATATGGGACTGAGTTCCAGGGACCAGTATTGTCTGAGATAAGGTTAATGAAGGAGAGACAATTTGCCACTGATATTTGAGATGTTTTGGAGACAAATATCGAGATGCAGCTGCAACAGCGATGTGTTCCTGGTCTAGATAGAGCCCAGACCTCCATAGCATCCTGCACATCGTTGTCTTACTGGTGTAGTAGCCTGGCTGTATGTGTTTAATGTTGCAGAGGTTGGTTTTTGGCACACAGTTGACAATTAGTTCAATGGTTTAAATGGATTTGGGCAATATGCAGTCCAGGAGCAAGAGCTGGTCTTTCTGTACAGGCTGCCAACGTTTCATTGCTGGGCGCTCACGGGATTTGATGACTTTGCTAGTAGGGATCAGCTTTCTTGAGAGTTGATGCTCCTCCAGCAGCTTGTTGAACAATTGTCACCATCTGTTTGCTCCACCATAGTTTAGATGTGAATGTTGAGACAAACAGCTGGAACTTTTAAAGCTGGGATTCTGATACCTCACGGGCAACATCAATATTCTCAACAGTTGTTAACTTGGTTATTTTAGTGCTGAAGATAACAAGTTGCTTGTCAATCCCCCGTTTCATTTCAGACTGCATCTGCCTGACAGTAATTCAATCATGGCTGTTATTTTAGATGGTGAATTAACCAATCTGAAGAGAATGATTGTGTCAGCAAAATAATGATGGCCCACAAGTCCTTGATGAAAATGAGAAAGAGATTGGGGTCAATGGCACTTCTTTGCTGCATAGATGATGTAGTTGATCACTACCCAGTGTTTTGTCCTCTGTCGAAGTCGAATCTGAAATTTAATAGTTGCTTCGATACACAACTGGAGTTTAGTTTTACAGTTAAGAATGGGATACCCCATGCTTTTTTTTTTGGAAGGCTGCCACTTCAATTTAATACTGAGCAGCCCAAAAATTGCTGCCTTCCTACATCATGACATTGAAATTATTGACTATTGCTAGTTAACTAGTTTTTTTTTAAAGCCAAGTTGCTGACTGGCTGGCAATTGAGATGGTTGCAATAGCTTCTCGATCTTTCACTCTGTATGCGTTCCATAACCTTTGATGCATTCAGCAATGGGGACACTGGCCTAAAAGTGTTGGTCAGGCTTTGATTCCTTTTGGCGGACAAGTATGTTGTTTTCTTCCCTCTTAAATGGGAGGGTAAAACAGCAAAGCAAGGGGAGCAATTAGTTATTCCATATTGGCTTTGAGAAACCAAGTTTTTTATCTCTGCTTGGACAGTAACTTTTCCAAGAAACAAGCTTTTGATTAAGATCGTTCAGCTTTTGTCTGAATGATCTTGATTTGGCTGATTGGCTTGCCTCAGGATGGAATGTTTGTGCTGGCCTAGGATTTTAACTGATGCTTCATCCAATATGGTGTTCAGTGTCTCTAATAATCAAATCTGGGAATAATCCACAGAGCTATGGTGCATTACTCTGTCCTCCTCGAGGATGGATAGTGGAGTTGGGGCCAATGTCAAGAACAGATTTGACCAACTTCCACCAATCCTTGAATAGAAACATAGAAGATAGGAGCAGGAGTAGGCCATTCGGCCCCTCGAGCCTGTTCCACCATTTAATGAGATCATGGCTGATCATCCAAATTCAGTACCCTGTCCCTGCTTTCTCCCCATATCCCTTGATCCCTTTAGCCTTAAGAAATATATCTAACTCCTTCTTGAATATATTTAATGAATTGGCCTCAACTGCCTTTTGTGGTAGAGAATTCCACAGGTTCACCACTCTCTGGGTGAAGAAATTCCTCCTCATCTCTGTCCTAAATGGCTTACCCCTTTTCTTTAGACTGTGACCCCTGGTTCTGGACTCCCCCGCCATCGGGAACATCCTTCCTGCATCTAGTCTGTCTAATCCTGTTAGAATTTTATAAGTTTCAATGAGATCCCCTCTCATTCTTCTAAACTCTAGCGAATATAAGCCTAATCGACCCAATCTCTCTTCATATGTCATTCCTGCCATCCCAGGTATCAGTCTGGTGAATCTTCGCTGCACTCCCTCCATGGCAAGAACATCCTTCCTCAGATAAGGTGACCAAAACTGCACACAATACTCAAGGTGCGGTCTCACCAAGGCCTTGTACAACTGCAGCAAGACATCCTTGCTCCTGTACTTGAATCCTCTCGCTATGAAGGCCAGGATACCATTTGCCGCCTTAACCGCCTGCTGCACCTGCATGCTTACCTTCAGCGACTGGTGCACAAGGATACCCAGGTCTCATTGCACTTTCCCTTCTCCCAATCTATTGCCGTCTCACAATTGTGCAGTTGAAAGATACTGGATTTATACCGCTGACCATCAGGTCTTGGCACAGAGATTGTCTTGCCTTTCCTTGTCTGACCTTCAATTCCCAAAATATTTCTGTTTGTAAGTTGTTAAATCCTGTTCTGGAAGTCCTGCTGTACTCTGCGTTGGTTTTAAATGATGATCCAATCCAGTTCTTAAAAAGCTTGCATAGGATGTGCATTTTTACTCACTCTCTCTCTCTCAACCTTATTTCCTGTTGACACAAAGCTGTGACCAAAACTTATGACAACATTGACCATTGTAAATGGAGTGGAAAATGTTGATACAGCAATTTTGTAATGTCAAACGTCACACTGTACTTACAGGCTCTGGCCACTTGGTGGCTCTGTGGAATGGGTTTCGAAAGTCTTTCTCCCAACTAGGTTGCCATCTTGTGTGTGTGTGTGAGAGAGACAGCCAACAAGCCCGTGAGGAAAGAATGAAAACATTTTCATTTTAAATTGAAGAAGCAAATTGCTCGTGGCTTTGCCCACGGTCAGTTCATGAATACAAAATATATATACTTTTTAAAAGAATAAGACCACACAACTTGGTTTTCTGTGGGAACTATGAATTTTGCACTAATCAACTGTCTGTGGGCAAAGCCAAAAGCCATTTACTAGTATAATTTAAAATTAAAATGTTTCAACAATGTGTGTATCTGAGATTGACAAAAGGGCCGGTGATCAGTGTAATCTACAAAAAAATACTCTATGCCGTTAGTGTTGTGACCACGTATATACACTTCCTGGATGGAGAAAGAGGGAATTCTGTCAACTATGATCTGACATACTTAACTCTTTCTATCAAATTCTTTCAAAATTATAGTTTGATGGTAAAGATGGTTCCTTAGTTTATAAAAGACTTGGAGCTTGTTTTTGTTTGCTAAAAGTAGAATTACCATTTAATAGGTACAACAGGAAACCATTTTGACAGTTTTTAAGAACTTTATAGGGTATACCTTATTAACCGCATAGGTTGATTTTCACTCTGATATTAATGCATGTGGGCTAAAAATTACAGCACTAATGTGAAGGCAGTCAAGCCATCGGAGTGATTTGAAACCCAACACTGCGAAATAAAAGCAAAATACTGCGGATGCTGGAAATCTGAAATAAAAACACAAAATGCTGGAAATACTCAGCAGGTCAGGCAGCATCTGTGGAGAGAGAAACAGAGTTAATGTTTCAGGTCAATGACCCTTGGAGCCCGTTCTGACGAAAGGTCATCGACCTGAAACGCTAACTCTGTTTCTCTCTCCACAGATGCTGCCTGACCTGCTGAGTATTTCCAGCATTTTCTGTTTTTATTACTGTGAAATAAAATCTGCTTGTGTGAGAAATTTTCCCAGGCTTTTTTATACAGTGAGAGGGAAAGAGCTGCACGTCACTTTTTGTTGTGCACGAAAAATGCAGATGTTTTTGTAGTGACATGGAAGTTTACCAAACACTTCTGATAAGGTCCTGCCTCTTTAGATATTGTTATACAAGTGTCAGCTTTTACTCAGTGGTGGGACTCTCACCTGTGGAGTTGGGCTTGAGCCCACAACCTTCTAACTCAGAGATTTGAGCATATAATCCAGGCGTACACGTCAGTGCAGTTCTGAGGTAGTCTTACACTGTAGGAGGTGCCATTTTTCGGATGAGATGTTGAACCGAGGTGCCATATTCCCTCTAGGCTGAATGTAAAAAATCCCATGGATTTTCAAGGAAAAGCAGGGGAGTCGACCTGGCCTCCTGCCCAGTATTTATTCCTTAAACAACACCACAAAAAAAACAGATTATCTGCTCATTTATCTTATTGCTCTTTGTGGGACCTTGCTATCCGCAAATTGGCTGTCGTGTTTCCTGACATTACAACAGTGACCACGCTTCAAAAGTATTTCATCGGCTATGAAGTGCTTTGGAATGTGTTGAGGCTCTGAAAGGTGCTATATAAATGCAAATTATTTCTTTAAGCCTACAAGGCATCTTCTATGTTGACGAGACAACAATATCTACCTCAAAATGAGTTAATGTTTCCAGTACTTGAGACACAGCTGTCTGACTATTGACGTTCCCACACAAAGTTTGCAGGAATAGTTGGGTGGAACTATGATGACTTATTGGAAGTTGTGGCTGCAAGTGAAACTTTGAAATTCCTTTCCCAAACAAAACAATTTAACTTCTCCGTTTGAGGCATTGAATAGACTGCATTTGAACAATGCAACCTTCTGATTCAGACATCTAATTCCAGATCTTAAAGCAGCATTGTGAAAGCGGCAACAAGCACTTGTTTTTTTTTCTATATGGAAAACAGCAACAACAACAACAACCACTTGCATTTATGTAGCGCCTTTAGCGTAGTAAAATGTCCCAAGGCGCTTCACGGGAGTGTTAGCAGACAAAATTTGACACCGAGCCATTAGGATAGGTGGCTAAAAGCTTGGTCAAAAAGGTAGTTTTTCAGGAGCCTCTTAAAGGAATGGAGAGAGGTTGAGACGTTTAGTGAGGGAATTTTAGAGCTTATGGCCCAGGCAGCTGAAGGCTGAACTTGTCCCCTAGAAAAGATTGATTTCCAAGAAGAAAATGTGTTTTCTTTTTCCCTGTTTTCCTATTGAAATCAGTGAGAAACTACATCTAATTTGCAATTCTATAATGGAATCTGAAAACAGCTAAAGCTTTCAAAGACCACTGTCTAAGCTGGTCTATGCATTGATGTTTATAAATTAATGGACTGGCAACTGCTCCCTTCCTACAAGCATTATTTCCCCTTCAAAACTTCCTTCAGGATGCTCTTCTTTAAAAGGTCCATCCATAGCCCTTCCTTTTGGCCTTTGTACATCTCTAACCTCTTCTTCCTTGCTGAGGTCCTCGAACATGTCATCACTGAACTCCATGCTCATTCTGAACTCTGTTGAAATCCCTTCAGTCTGGCTTTTGCCATGGCCACAACACTGAGCTGCTCTGGTTAAAGGCACTAACAACATTCTGTGTGACTGCAACCATGCCATGATCTCCCTTCTTGTCGTCCTCGTCTTCGACTGTTCGATGGGCTTGGATATGGTTCACCATTTAACCCCCTCCACCACTGCTTCTCTATGGTCCACTTTCATTGTTATACTCCATGATGGTTTCTACTCCTACCCATCCCAAGTTAACCACATTCTCCTCTTGTGCCCCATCAGTCACCTCTGGCTTGCTGACCCCTTCCTACTCTTCAACTACATGTTTCCTCTCAACAACATTATCCATGAACAGAGAGTCAGCTTCTATATGTATGCTAATGATACCCAACTTTGCCTATCTGTTGCCACGCGCAGCTCCATGAATATTGCTGTTTGACTCTTTGACATAAGTCATGGAAAATCTAGAACTTTTTCCACCTCAACATTGACCAGACTAAAGCCATTCTCTTTAACTCCTGTCAGAGACTTTGTAGCACAGCCTCCGATTCCACCTTCCTTCTCGGTTGCTAGTTCAAGGTAAACCCAACGGTGCACAACCTTGGGGTCCTGTTTAACCCTGAGCTGAGTTTCAAACGCCACATCCAATCCATCGCCAAAATGATCTACTTCCACCTCTGCAATATTAACCATCTCCATTCTAATCTCTCCTCCACTGGAATGATCATCAGTGCTTTCATCATTCCATTGCGCAACTGTCCGTGCTGGTCTTCTGAGCTTCAAACTCCACGCGTTCAAAAGTGTGTCACCTGCATCCTATCCCATACCAAGTTCTGCTTGCCATTCACACCTGTCCTTCCAGACTTCCACTAGTTCCCTGTATCCCACGACATTGGTTTCAAACTCTGTGTCCTTGTTTATCAATCCCTCGCCTGTCTGTGTTCTGCCCTACCTCTGCAACTTGACCCAGCCCTCTACCCTAGGTTACACCCCTGTCTTCTGTCCGCTCCACTCTACTTTCAGCCCTCATGCCTTTACAGTACAATTCTTTCCCAAACCCTCATCATCATTTCGTATCTTCTCACTGTTCTCTCCAGGGGAAGAGCGAGAAGTAGTGGAAGGATTCGCAGGTTGACTAACAGTCTGACAGGCCGCAACGGGAACGCTCCTTCCATGGCTGTCCCAAGCCCTGCTACACCTCTACTCCTCTTCAAAATCACCCCTTCAGAAATTCCTTTGGTCACCCCTCCTGCATCCTGCTCAGTGTTTATTCCTTCTGTTTCTTCCCCATCCTGTCGAAGCGTGAAGCACCTTGGCATGTTTCTCCACATTAAAGGCACTATGCGAGTTGCAGTTGTTGCGGCTGTACTACCGAGGGCTGTTGATTCAGTCGGGCCAATTTTTGATTAAACATAAAACTCCACATGTTTAACCATTGGTTATATTACCAGTAAATCTGTTCACTTGTTGGCAGAAATTCTAAAAATATTTAAATGTCTGAGGAGACACTTGTATAGTGCAGCAGTCATTTTCTTAGATCTAGGTTGGAGACGAACTGGTGCGAATGCAATTCTGGGCTTTAGGTTTGTTATTTTTTAATATTCTGGTTCAGTCTTGGTGCTGTGCTCATCCAAAACACTCTGAGGTGGGTGGAGGAGAAAGGAGACTGTTGCCCATCCCTCTCTTCCCTTCCTTTAAATAAAAGAACTGGGAGCCTCCAAAATGTTTGCTGCACAGTGTTATGTGATGATTTTTATGCTGGGCCTCAATTCGCAAGGGGGAAGGGGGGCCATTTGGTGGCACAGGTGCCTTCATGTACTGTCAGCAGTAAAAGGTAGTAATAATAGTTTAGTTGCAATAAATTATTGACTTGCTCACTCCTTGCTTATAGTGAAGAATTTCCATTACCGAAAAAACCCATTAGTCAGGTTAATCATCAATGACATCAGTTGTACATTCAGTTCTCTATCGGAAGAGACTATGTTTAAAGCAGTTTCTCCAAAAAGCCACATTCTATGAATGTTAAATATTTCCTTGAGAATTATTTGAAAACATGAATTTGAATTAAGTGCTGATTTCCTCAGTTACAGTGAAATGACTAACCTAGTGATCTGTTGTGCCATTTCCGTACATGTGCTATAAATAGGAATTTGCCACATGTGGGATGAAATTTAATTTGGAATTAGAAAGTAAGCATGAGAAGTCTAAGATGACTTTCACAGTGCTGGAGGCATCCTTGCTCTCGGAACTAAGCTGCTTCTAAACCGAGAAGTTTTTTTATCAACTATTTGTAAGGAAGGATTTTGAGTTTGAAATTTCTTCCATTACAGATGGCACTGCAATCTACTTGATTTAATGAAAGCGTTTCCAAAACTCACATGGGTGACCTCAGTACTGCGCCATAACAGTAGCTATAACACCATATTACTGGACTGTGTGGGATACTCATCCGAGACCCCTGTGACAGTATCTGACATGAATCAGTCATTCATGAAAGAAAGACTTATGAAATAATACTGAGCGGCCTGCAGGTGGCGCTGTCCAGGGAGAGTATAAATACTCCGGCACGGGCCCAGCTTGCGCAGGACATTCTTAACCGGAACTAGTGAAGGACACAACTAGACCTCCATGTTGTAAAACAGTTGATTAAAGCTTTGTTTAACGCTTAGACCAAGTGCCTAGTAGTTTTCTTACATCAGTATCTATATTAATGGATTTATTGATTAAAATAGTTAGCTGAAGAACGTCTTCTACATGAGCGCTGTGTGCTGATCAGATTCAGATGAGAAATGCAATTCAGCCAATCCTCGTCATCAATCCAAAAAGCTGTTTTAATCTTTCTCCTTCCCCTGTCCTGTCACTCTGCCCTGTCTCTTGAATTACATCAGAGGTTTTTGCCTGCATTGCATGAAGAAGAACTTCCTGACCTTGATCCTAAATTTTCCTTTCTCCAGTTTGAACCATTGCCTCCTTGCCTGTGTTTCAAAGATTGTGATCACATGTGATTTTATTTCCTCCTCTTCTACAGGCGTTGATGAATGAGGTGTGGTTGCATTGGCACAAAACAGTCTTCCAGTACCTTGCTCGTGTGTCTATTCTTCATGGATGAGCCCAGACGCTGGCCCTGAATTTGCGGTCGGAGGTTTCCCGCGGGGAAATGCCTCCGATTCGCAAATAAAATGCCCATGTACCTGGTGATCCACAGTTAGAGGCCCATGTATCCTAGAGGCGCACACGGTTTGCAAGCACCCATGGGATCACGTGGGCCAGCCCAACGAATGAAAGAAGGGAATCCCCATTCATGTTTATATACAGAAACCCCATAAGCATGAATGGGAATACCCCCAAAAATACATGTACACATCAAATCAATTAAAAAAAATACCCATTACATATTTAAAATGAATGAAAATGCCATTTAATTAAATATTTAAAACAAAAATTTATTTTTTGAAAAATAAATTTAAATGTTTTAAAGGGACTAAAATCAACCTTACCTTATTGTACCGGTTTTTTAATGTTTAAATGGTTGAAATTAAAAAAAAAAAATTTTTAAACTCTTATGCTGGTTAAAAAAAACAGGCCTCACAAGTTGCTGGTTTTCGCACATGTGCTTCGCACGCGAAAACCCGGAACTTGCGTGGCCCTTACGGGCGCGTACGCATAGGGGCCGCAAATTACGGGCCATTGTGTTGGGAGACTAGTTGGTTTTTGGGGGAGGGGCTAACTGAATTTTGCATCATTCAGTGTCAAAATAAATAGATTTGAGCAGGAGGAATGGAGAGGGGTGGCGTTTGAATCATTAGATAATGATCAAGAATAGGAAGCCTGGCTGTAACTTTTTTTTTACCCTTCTTCTTCGCCTGATATTTTTCTTCAGCAGCATTTCCCAAACCCGCAAACACTGCTACCTATAAGGACAAGAGCAGCAGATGCCTGGGAACACCATCACCTCCAAGATCCCCTCCAAGGCACACACCATCCTGACAGACATATATCATTGCTGGGTCAAAATCATGGAATTCCCTACTTCGCAGCATTGTAGGAGTACTTTCTCCACAAAGGCTACAGCGGTTCAGGAAGAAGGCCCACCATCACCTTCTCAAGGGCAAGTGGGAATGGGCAATAAATAGCAGCTTCACCAGCGATGCCCATATCCTGAGAATAAATAAATATTTTTTAATTGAGGCCAATTGTAACATCCTTACTGCTGATCTGGCTGAAATTGGCCAACATAATAATGATCAAAAAAATGAAGGATTAATGGCAGGAGTCTGATGTATAGGTCAGTGGTTTTTTTCTCATGAAACCTTTTTTTTATTTTAAAAAGGAGAGGAATGTAATGTTTCAAAACTGTGTAGTCCTCTACAGATGGAAAACTGTTACACTTGGCACAAAATAATTCCTATACCCTTTTGGATCCAAGAATGACTGAAATATTTAGTGTGACGTGCATCGTGTTTTTGTCATGCTGACTTTTTGAAGTTGTTGGCATTGATTGTCTGTCTAAGGCCTTATAAAAAAAATTATGAGGTGGGGGGAGGGGGGGAATCAACAGCTCTGCAGCAACTTCTGGTGTCGGCTGGGTATTGTTGCTAAATATCATCAGAGTCAAGCTGCCAACCATTGATCCTCACACCCTGGTGCATGAATTCATACTTTTAGAAAAGATTAAATATACTTCCCATTGGGACTCATCAGGACCCAAACAATACTCTACAAATAGCCTACTGCAAAGATCATGAGGAACTCCTACGCTGCCAACATCTTGTACACTGGTGAGTGTGTTGATGCCATTGTGTTGCCAATAGCAACAACCTGGGCTGCTGCAGATTACCACGATCCTGTAACCTCCTTAATTCCCCAGATTGACAACACAGACTCTTTGTTTTGATGTAGGGCTTCTGCTTGTAGACCTTTAACAGATACTTGCTTTGAATTTGAAACTGTTGTAAGACGTTGCCAGATTTATTGTGTGTTAATATACAAGAGCTCAATACGTGATCCCCGTACAGTAAGGAAGTCGTAAAAGGCCGAGAGTGGGTTGGCAGTTGACGTATTCTGTTCAGGCTGCTGACGTATTGTGCAGTCAGTTCCTGTCTTAAGATCAGATTCTCTGCCACTATGTTTTCACTTCATGTGCTTAAGGTGTATTATGAAGGCAGGAGTAGATGCTGGAGCATGACTTCAAAGCAATAGCATAATTGAGGGGCTGAGATGATAAGAAACATGATGAACAAAGCTTGATTAAAATTAATGAATTTGAACCCCAAGATTTTTAAATTGCTTCCCACTGGATTATACATTAATTATTGCATGGGTGTCTGTGTGCGAGAGTGTGAGTGGGAAAGAGAACGTTTTGAGTCAGTCATTGCAGATACTGATTGTCAGTGCACTCCATGTTTGTGAGGTAATGTGCTCGTTGGACGATTAGTGATACTTTACTACTGCAAGTCTATTAAGGTGCCATTTGCAGATGATTCTTGAGAAATGTTATGACCGGTATAAATATATAAGAATCTGTGAGTGTAGTACAATCAGATGCCAGTTGGGAGCTGCTTGAGCTTTTATTTTGGTTTATCTAGAATTATTTGAGCTGTAATCCAGTAGCGCATTCATAAGTATTTACTGTTGCAAACGTGTCAGTCATAGCCTCTGCTTCCTTGAAGTAAATTACTGGAAAACACATCATTGATCTGGAGTAGGTAGAGCCCTCTGCCCAATGGTGACTTCATGGTTTAAAATATATTTGACGTTTCCGCTCTAATAAAATGTTTAAAACATCCTTATTTAAATGCTCAACTGACTTGTCGATTTTTAAAACTCTGATTAAACCCCATTAATTGTAATGTATGTACCTTTAAAGGGGAGAACTACTTTTTACAGCTCCTGTATCCTGTAGTACCGGCAGTGACCACACCTGTATATAAACCCTGAGTAGTGATCTGTACAGTCAGTTGCAGTTTGAACCACGTTGAGTAAACACCTGTTGTACCGTTCTCTGCAGTCCTTTTCTGATTATTACACAGACGTTGTTGAGATACCGCGGCAAACGTGGGAGTCGAGACAGAGCTATTGAAAACACAGCTTCTTTATTCTGACCACATGGCAAACAGGAACTAGAAAAGCCCGCGCATCCACTTAAATACTTCCCAGACAGGAAGTGCTCCCGGCAGCCTGTCCCTGCGGGAAACAAGTTGCTGGAGGAAAGGGCCCCCGGCTGGGGGCTTCTGCTTAGACTGTCTGTGCCGCCGTGAGCGGATTATGTCCAGTGGTGGCGTGTCGCCACAGAGCTCCCCCCAGAATCCGCTTAGGAGGAGTGGACGAGTCGTGACGGTGGTCTAATGGTTCTGCCGCAGCGGCTCTGAGTGGTCGCCGGTCTGGTTGGTTGGGTCGGGCGGTGCTCTGCTGGCTTGCCGGGGGGACGGCCTCTGGCTGGAGGCTGGGCCACGGGGACCTGTTCCCCTGGTTCTGTGTGTGCTGGTTTGAGCCGGTCGATGGAGACTGTCTCGACCCTGTCGCCGAGTCGCAGCTTGAATACCTTGTCCCCGGTTTGTAGTACCTCGTACGGACCGTCGTACGGGGGTCGCAGGGGCCCGCGGTGCGTGTCGTGTCGCACGAAGACGAAGCGCGCCTGCTGTAAATTTGGCGGGACGTGAGGTGCGAGTTCGCCGTGTCGGTTGACCGGAAGTGGGGCGAACTGCTGAGCGGAAGAGAAAGCGTCGAGCCGCTGCTGTTCGGCCGACCAAGGCTTGGTAGGCTCCGGAAGGAATTCGCCTGGGACGCGCAGCGGTTGTCCGTAGACTAACTCCGCTGCCGAGGACTGGAGGTCCTCCTTGACCGCGGTGCGTCGGCCGAGTAGCACCCACGGTAGGCGGTCCGTCCAGGTACTGTCCTGCAGGCCGGCGCGGAGTGAGGCCTTGAGTGACCTGTGGAAGCGTTCACAAAGTCCGTTGGCCTGCAGGTGGTACGCCGTGGTGCGGTGGAGCGTCACCCCGAGGTTGCGTGCTGTGGCCGTCCAGAGTTCGGAGGTGAACTGGGCGCCTCTGTCGGAGGTTATGTCGGCCGGTACGCCGAACCTCGCAACCCAGGTGTTAACGAACGCCCTGGCGATGTCGGCTGTGGTGGTGGAGGTCAGCGGCACTGCCTCAGGCCAGCGTGTGTAGCGGTCGACCATCGTGAGGAGATAAGTTTGGCCTTGCGATGGCGGCAGGGGACCGACGATGTCGACGTGTACGTGGTCGAAGCGGCGGCTGGGTACCTCGAAGTCTCCCAGGGGTGCTTTGGTGTGCAGCTGTACCTTAGCCCGTTGGCAGGCGAGGCAGGAGGTGGCCCAAGTCCGAACATCTCTGCTGAGGCCGCGCCAGACGAAGCGCTTGGAGAGGAGTTTGACGGATGCGCGGGAACCCGGGTGAGAGAGCCCGTGGAGCGCGTCGAAGACGCGGCGGCGCCAGGTCTCAGGGACGACCGGCCTGGGTTGGCCGAGTGAGACGTCGCACGTGACTGCCGTGGCTTCGGGCCCGTGCGCGACCTTGGCTAGGCGTAGCCCTGGCAGGCTGGTAGCCGCCGAGAGGAGGTCTGGGTCCGTGAGCTGGGCCGCTGCTAGTTGTGCGTAGTCGACCGCGAGGTGATTCGCACAGACGGCGGGACGGGAAAGGCAGTCGGCGACCACGTTGTCTCTACCGGAGACGTGCTGAATGTCCGTAGTAAACTCGGAGACGGCCGCGAGCTGGCGTTGCTGCCTAGCGGACCAGGGTTCGGTGTGCTTGGCCATCGCGTATGTGAGTGGCTTGTGGTCCACATACGCGGTGAAGGGGCGGCCTTCCAGGAGGAACCTGAAATGGCGGACCGACAGGTGGAGTGCGAGAAGCTCGCGGTCGAAAGTGGAGTATTTGACCTCCGGGGGGCGCAGTTGGCGGCTGTAGAAGGCAAGTGGCTGCCACGCGCCATTGACCCACTGCTCGAACACGGCCCCGACCGCGTGGTCGGAGGCGTCGGTGGTGAGCGCGACCCGGGCATCGGCCCTCGGGTGCGCGAGCAGAGTGGCGTCGGCGAGCGCGTTTTTGGTGGCGTCGAAGGCGGCTGCCGTGTCAGTGGTCCAGGCTACGTCCATCTTGCCGGATTTCCCTCGGAGGGAGTCGTATAGGGGCTTCATAAGGGCTGCGGCTCTGAGGATGAACCTGTTGTAGAAGTTCACCATCCCGAGGAAGTCCTGGAGGCCCTTGATGGTTGTGGGGCGGGGGAATTGCTGGACGGCCTGCACCTTGTTGGGCAGGGGGACGGCCCCGGCAGGGGTGATGTGGTGACCGAGAAAATCGATCTCGGTTAGGCCGAATTGGCACTTCGCCGGGCTGAGGATGAGCCCGTGTTGGGCTAGGCGCCCGAACAGGATGCGAAGGTGTTCGAGGTGTTCCTGTTTGGAGGAGCTGGCCACGAGAATGTCGTCTAGATAGACGAATAGGAAGTTCAGGTCCCGGAGGACTGAGTCCATAAGGCGCTGGAAAGCCTGTGCTGCATTCTTGAGGCCGAAGGGCATCCTCAGGAACTCGAACAGGCCGAATGGGGTGATGACGGCCGTTTTGGGGTTGTCCACGGGGTGTACGGGGACTTGGTGGTAACCGCGCACCAGGTCGACTTTGGAAAAGACGGTTCGTCCGGCCAGTTGGGCCGAGAAGTCCTGGATGTGTGGCACCGGGTACCGATCGGGGGTGGTGGCGTCGTTGAGGCGGCGGTAGTCCCCGCAAGGGCGCCAGCCTCCGCCGGGCTTGGGGGCGATGTGGAGGGGCGAGGCCCAAGGGCTGCTGGAGCGGCGGATGATGCCGAGTTGTTCCATGTTGGTAAACTCGGCCCGCGCGATTTCCAGCTTGGCCGGGTTGAGTCTGCGGGCGTGGGCAGAAACTGGGGGGCCGGTGGTGGGGATATAGTGTTCCACACCGTGCTTGGCGGCTTTGGCCGAAAAGGTCGGGTTAGTGAGGGCGGGAAACTCAGCTAGGAGTGCCGAGTAGTCGTCCGTGGCTCTGGCGAGGCAGTAGGTCGTCGGGCCGGCCGAACGGGCCGGGGTAAAGGCGCCGGGGATGGGGGCCATAGTGTTGATGTCGACGAGGCGGTGCCTCGGAATGTCGACAAGGAGGCCGTGGGCGCGTAGGAAGTCGGCGCCGATGAGTGGGCAGAGGACCTTGGCTGTCAGGAACTCCCAGCGTTAGCGGCGGCCCGCGAGGTCGAGCGTGACCATGCGGGTGCCATATGTGCGGATTTCAGAGCCGTTGGCTGCAGCCAGTGTGATACCCCGTGTGCCGCGTTGGATCTCTAGGGCGGAGGCGGGGGTGATGCTGTGCTGGGCCCCTGTGTCGCACAGAAATCGGCGGTTGGTTCTGGCGTCAGTGACGTACAGTAGGGGCTCCTTCTGCCCCGCGGCCATCGCGGGGGCCGGTGCGGGGGGGGGTTTGAAGGAACACGGTGGCGTGCAGCGTTGAGCCCTAGCGCCAAAACGGGTGTGGTAGTAGCAGTGACCCGGAGTGGTAGGGCGGTCGGGCCTAGCGGCCCGGGAAGACCGCGTGGTCGTTGCCGTGAGGTCGGGCGCGACGTCGCGAGCGGCCTGTGCAGAGAGTAGCCGGTCGGCCTTTTCGACTATTTCATTCAGGTCCGTGGAATCAGACTCCACAAGGAGTGGGCGGATGCTGGCGGGGAGCTGCCGAATGAAAAGCGTGCGAAAAAGGGCGCCGGGATTTTTGTCGTCCGAGAGGGACAGCATGTGGGAAAGCAGGTCTGATGGTGAAGCGTCACCAAGGCCGGGGAGGTCCAGGAGTTGGCAGTGGCGCTGGTAAGAGGACGTTTGAAATTTTTTAAGTAGCGCAGCCTTCAGATGTTCGTACTTGCCCTCTGTTGGTGGATCCTGCAGCGCTGCCCAAACCTTGGGGACTGTAGCGTAGGTGAGCGAGGCGACGAGGTAGTCGTACTTCGTGGCGTCGACTGTAATGCCTTTCAGCCGGAATCTGGACTCAGCTTGAACGAACCAGGCTTCGGCGAGGTTCTCCCAAAAGTCAGGTAATTTAACCGTGACTACGTTTGTATCCGCCATGCTAGCTTCGGATTTGTCCTGAGCGTCGGGGTCACCAGTGTTGAGATACCGCGGCAAACGTGGGAGTCGAGACAGAGCTATTGAAAACACAGCTTCTTTATTCTGACCACATGGCAAACAGGAACTAGAAAAGCCCGCGCATCCACTTAAATACTTCCCAGACAGGAAGTGCTCCCGGCAGCCTGTCCCTGCGGGAAACAAGTTGCTGGAGGAAAGGGCCCCCGGCTGGGGGCTTCTGCTTAGACTGTCTGTGCCGCCATGAGCGGATTATGTCCAGTGGTGGCGTGTCGCCACAACGTAACATTAATGTGCGCCAGAACCTCCTCGCTATTTGTGTTTTTTCTTCACTTCAATTTTTTTTTGCCTCTTCTGCCCCCCCTCGTGGATTATTTGCATATCACCATGCACAGCTCTTGAGGTGGAGCAGACAGTCCATGTGGCGGCCTTTTCCATGTTGTTTTGTAATACAGGAAACTTTTTTATCCGGCACCGACGGGACCAGCGTGGTGCCGGTTGGTCAAAAAGTCCGGATTACAGAGAGGTATACTTACCAAAGTACGAGAGCCCTGTACATGGCCACAGATGCAGGAACCCCGGTTACACGGCACTTGTGCAGGAACCCCGGTTACACGGCCACTAATATAAAGTAAAACTTACCTGAACCTACTCCTGAATTTTGCCGGTTAAGAGAGATTTCTGGTTATTTAGGTGCCAGTTAAAAGAGAATTTCCTGTACTCCATAATTGGGTAATAGGCTGCAAACATTTAGGGGGCTAAATTTGGTTGATTTACACCTCCCGTTAGTGCCCTAAGAGGGCGCAAAATGGGGCACAATTCAACTAGCGCCTGGGCGCGGCGCCACTAACGCCTCCTACGAAATTCAGCGGGAGGCTAGCGGTGGCGCTAACGGTTAGCGCCGCCCATGCGCAGCACCTCACTCGCGCCCCGGCTGTAATATTGGGTGGCGCCCCCAAGCTTACCACCGGATGCCATGTCTGCCAGGGTCAGGGGGACCTACCTGCTGCCGGGGCGGCGCTAGTTAAAGGGGAGATGGCGGGCGGTCATTTCTGTTGCTGGCCGCCTGCCAGCACCTGCCCCCCATTGCTGTTCCCGGCCCCCGTGAAGCCCCCCCGCGGGGTGCCAGCTGCTCTCCGTGAGCCCAGCACTCCTCTTGAGTGCCGGGCTTGTTTGCTGGCACTCCTGATCCCTGGTGGCCCAGCTGGGCGCCGGGACGTGCTGCGCTAGGCCCCTCCCCTTTAATAAGGGGAGGAAGGCCGCAGTACCGCGGCGCAACGTGGCACGATATTGGCTCGCAGCGCCCCAAGTTGGACACGGGCGCTTCCAGTAGCGCCCCCTCCTCCCTCTCTGGGTACTACCTGGGAAAATCGGCTGCGGGGGCACTAACTTTTTCGGGGCGCTGAAATTATTTCTGGTGAGTAAAATTTGTGCGAGGGCAACTAACTTACAGTCAGAGAAAGTCATTTGTAAAGAGTTACTGTGGTTCATATAGTTTAGGTGGTGTTGAGATAGTCATAATGTTTTTTTTAATGTAATCATTTTCTGTGTGAATTAACAATTGGATGCAATTATTTATCATTTCAAAAGCTGATTTTTTTTTTTCACACTTTGCAAATAGATTTCATTAGAATCCGAGGTTAACTAAATTTGCCCCATCTTTCCATCTGTGCTTTGAGCCTTAAGCCATAACCTTAACTCACTGCCTGTGGGTTACCACAAGATATAAAGTATGTGACGTTACTGTGTCTCTACTGTTGAAATTGGAGGGAGATATCAGTACAGAAGGGACCAAAAAACCTCCATAATTCACCACCACTACTCCGTGTGGCTGATGTAGATGTAGAGCGACAATTGCAATTTTACATTTAGGTGGTTAAGCCATATAATTGCATCAGGAGTAGTGGAGTGTATCGCTGTGATAAGAACATAAGCAATAGGAGCAGAGGCAGGCCATACGGCCCTTCGAACCTGCTCCGCCATTCAATAAGATCATGGCTGCTCTTCGACCTTAACTTCACTTTCCCGCCCGATCCCCATATCCCTCGATTCCCCTAGAGTCCAAGTGATGCCTCCTCCGTATTTGTGAATGGGGCATTGAGTCGTTGTATGTTCCATGGTCTGTTCTGGGTGGCCACAGTCGCACACTGGAGAGTTTTTAATTCTCCGTTTGTGCATCAAGTATCCGCATCTGCCGAGGTTTGCGCGGATGCGGTTTAGGGTTGCCCATAGGCTTCGTGGAGGATTGAAGCCAGGGATCTGCCGCGTCGGGTCTTTCACGAGGTGTTTGTTTGTGGCTTCTTGTGAACTCCATTTGGCTTTCCAAGCATCGTCCGGGTTGAATATCACCACTATTGCAAACGGTAGAAGTAACAACAACTACTGCGGTGAACGGCTAAATAACAACATAAAGCCGGGCTGCCGACTTAGCAACCGGCGGAATAGATTGCAAATTAAACCATTGCCTCGGGAATCTAGTTACCAGTCCGCACCAAGAATTAACTCAATAGCCAAATACTGCGGATGCTGGAAATCTGAAATATCAACAGAAAACGCTGGAAAAACTCAGCAGGCCAGGCAGCATCTGTGGAGAGAGAAACAGAGTTAACGTCCCAGACCTGAAACGTTAACTCTGTTTCTCTCTCCACGGATGCTGCCTGGCCTGCTGAGTGCTTCCAGCATTTTATGTTGTTATACCAAGAATTAACTGTTGTGCATGTTTTTTCAGAGACAGACATGATATACATGTTGGTTTTGGTTTAAGGCTGAAAGTAACACAAGCTAAGGGCTAAAACATAGCAAATGGAATTAGCACGGTCATTTCTAATGTGTAGTTGCGAGGTACAGTTTTATTGTACTGGCTATGACGTTCTGTGCGCTAGCAGTATTTCAGTTACTTCAATCTCATTCTGTGCCTTGATACTATGAGCCCTGACTTAAATAAGGGTGGAATTCTGTTGAAGAGGCATCTGTCAACATGGATGTTAGTGCAGTATGTTTTACAATGAAGTGAGGTACATTTAACTGCTCTATTTGTTGTGTAAAGCCCTGTTTTGTACCACTACGCAAGTCTAAATAGCCCTTGAGGTACATTTCCAGTCTGTTTCTACATGGGTATGCCAGAGGTCCGCCGATCCTGCAAGAAGAAATCTCCTTGAATGGCAGAGCACAGATACTGAGAGTATCTCCTCCGATGGATCGGAAATAGAGTTGAATCACTGATGAAGCCATGTACAGGAAACTTTTTTTTATCCGGGACCGACGTGGTGCCGGTTCATCAAAAATTCCGGATAACCAAAAGCTATAGTAAAAGATACGGAGCGGAGAGCTCCGTATAAAGCAACAAACCCTGTTGCTTTGCAACAAGTTCAGAACAATGGCCACAAGTTCCAAGCGTCTCTGTAGCTTAGCAACAGCTGCAGCCACACCCTTGCACAGCAACAGATCGAGGAAGGCAAGTAATAAAACTTACCTGAACCTACTCCTGAATTTTGCCGGTTAACCAAGATTTCTGGTTATTTAGGTGCCGGTAAATCGAAAATTTCATGTACATTATAATGTTGCTGGAGGAGGCCTGGGGGCCTCAGCAGCTGGGTTCCTGTGCCTTCTCCAGAGGCAGTGGTGCTGACATTCTTAACCATCCGCTGCACACTGCCGTTTTGTTTTTTTAGGCTGCCACTTGTCAACCTTACCTACATGTGCCAACAATGAGGCTTTTATATTGCTGGCCTGTATGGAACTTCCCTGACACATCTGCAGTGGTGCATCCATATAGTTGTTTCTCCATTACTGACTATGCGTTGAATTCTGGCCTATCGTGTAAATGGTGCGAATTCCGAGCTCGGTGCCAACAGCTTATCGCAGAGTCGTCGTGCAATATAAATGGGGGAGATAAAGTCAGATTTTGTGTGCGTTGTGTGGAATGAAATTGTAAACCTGTTATATAGAACGGATTTATAATTTTGTTACCAATCTTCTTAGGCAGTCCCTCGGAATCGAGGATGACTTGCTTCCACATTAAAAATGAGTTCTCAGGTGACTGATGAGTCCAATGCGGGACCTACAGTCTCTGTCACAGGTGGGGCAGACGGTGGTTGAAGGGGTCGGGTGGGTGTGGTGCTTTGTGTAATGATCAATAACATGTCATTCTATAATGGACACTAGGTGGCGCTGTAGAGCTGGATATAGCTGTATGTACAAGACTACACTACCCAGCTGTATATATATCAAGACTACATTACCCATGAGGCACTAGGCTACCCACAAGGCAACAGTCAAGATGGCAGCCTGCACACAGGAGCACACATGCAGCATCTCTACAGATACTGTACCTAGAGAACGTGTACTGAATAAATGACTAGCTAGAAGCTAGCTGTGTTCATAATAAGAATGTCTAGTTATTAATGAACATAACACTTTGGTTGACGTGTGCTCCTTGCGCTGCCTGCGCTTGGCTTCCGCGTGCTCCCGGCGAAGAGACTCGAGGTGTTCGGCGCCTTCCCGGATGCTTCTCCTCCACTTTGTGCGGTCTTGGGCCAGGGATTTCCAGGTGTCGGTGGGGATGTTACACTTTTTCAAGGAGGCTTTGAGGGTGTCCTTGAAGCGTTTCCTCTGCCCACCTGGGGCTCTCTTGCCATGCCGGAGCTCCGAGTAGAGCGCTTGTTTTGGGAGTCTCATATCGGGCATGCGGACAATGTGACCCGTCCATCGGAGCTGATTGAGCGTGGTCAAAGCTTCGATGCTGGGGATGTTGGCCTGAGCAAGAACACTGACGTTGGTGCACCTATCCTGCCAATGGATTTGCAGGATCTTGCGGAGGCAGCGTTGGTGGTACCTCTCTTGTGCTTTGAGGTGCCTGCTGTACATGGTCCATGTCTCTGAGGCATACGGCAGGGCGGGTATCACTACTGCTCTGTAGACCATGAGCTAAGTGCCGTGTTTGAGGTCCTGGTCTTCAAACACTCTCTCTTCCTCAGGCGACCGAAGGCTGCACTGGCACACTGAAGGCGGTGTTGGACTTCGTTGTCGACGTCTGCCCTTGTTGACAGTAGGCTCCCGAGGTATGGAAAGTGGTCCACGTTGTCCAAGGCCTTGTCGTGGATTTTGATAATCGGGGGCAGTACTGTGTAGCGGGGGCAGGTTGGTAGAGGACCTTTGTCTTACGGATGTTTAGTGTAAGGCCCATGCTCTCGTACGCTTCGGTGAAGGTGTTGACGATGGTTTGGAGTTCGATCTCCGAGTGAGCGCAGATGCAAGCGTCGTCTGCATACTGTAATTCGATGACAGAGGATGGGACGACCTTGGATCTGGACTGGAGGCGACGGCGGTTGAACAGTTTCCCGTTTGTTCTGTAAGTTAGCTCCACTCCAGTGGGGAACTTACAATGCAGCACAGAGGAAACTCAATTCTGACGACTGTGGATTTTGCAGTGTCTTGACAGATTTTGTACTCACTCCTGCAGTTCAATGGGAATTTCTTCTTGAACTAATGCCTCCATTGTAGTAATGCCTGCACTAAAAAACTCATTAGTTCACCTTTATCCAGAGGAATCAAAAGCATGGTTGGAATGCTCAAGATGTACAGTGTAAAAACAAAAATGATTAGGAGGGTTCCATCAGATCTCCTGGTGGTTTGCCATGGAGCAGTATTGATGACGGCTGAGGGACAAGCCTTCAGCCAAATCAACCTTGGCGAAGGTGTTTAATAAGTACTTAGACCTTTTTTTTAAAAAAGAAGTTGAATGTAGGATTGTGGCATTACCCAAGGAGGACGTGGAATAGCCACGATAAGTTGCTGCACAAGGGACTTGCTAAGAAAGAAAAACTTACATTTCTATAGCGCCTTTCATGACCACCTGACGTCTCAAAGCGCTTTACAGCCAATGAAGTACTTTTGGAGTGTAGTCACTGCTGTAATGTGGGAAACACGGCAGACAATTTGTGCACAGCAAGCTCCCACAAACAGCAATGTGATAATGACCAGCTAATCTGTTTTTGTTATGTTGATTGAGGAATAGATATTGGCCAGGGGTGATGAATATCCAAAAGAAAACTATATTAAATGAATTAATGGGCATAAAAGTAGAAAAAGCACTAGGCCCAGATGGTTTGCATCCCAGAATACTGAAGGTGGTTGGAAAGTACATAGAGGGGTCACTAACCATAATTCTCCAAAAGTCTTTTGAAACTGGAATTGTGGCCAATGACTGTTGGGTTGCAAACGTTACGCCCCTGTTAAAGAATCGGGAAATAATAGACTTACCTCAGTTGTAGGTAAAGCTTTATAACCTGAGAAGACATTGGCAAAGACTTGGAAAAGCACAGGCTAATCATCAATAGTCAGCGTGGATTTATAAAGGGTAGGTCACAATTGACTAATCAAAGTACATTTTTTTGAGGAACTCAAGAGTTTGCAAATCGAGAATATGGTGGATGTTACATGTATGGATTTTCAGAAGGAGTTTGATGAGGTGCACTTTTTAATGACTTCCGGTACAGTAGTATAGTGGTTAAGTTACTGGGCTAGTAATCCGGAGATGTGAGATCAAATCCCAACATGGCAGTTTGTGAATTTGAATTCAGCTCATTAAATAAATGTGGAATTAAAAGCTAGTAATGGCGGCCATGAAGCTAGCGGATTATCGTAAGCACCCATATGGTTCACTAATGTTCTTTAGGGAAGGAAACCTGCCATCCTTGACTGGTCTGGCTTGTATGTGACTCCAGACCCACAGCAGTTGACTCTTAACTGCCCTCTGAAATGGCCGAGCGAGACACTCAACAGCTACAATAAACAGTCACCACACGGACTGCAGCGGATCAAGAAGGCGGCTCGCCACCACCTCGTCGAGGGCAATTAGAGATGGGCAATAAATGCGGGCCTTGCCAGCGACGCCCACATCCTGCGAATGAATAGATTTTTAAAAAACTTAGGAAAATTAAGGCAAGTGATATGAAAAGAATGTTGCCACACGGATATGGATGTGTTTCTGATTGGCAGGACGTGAACAGTGGTATTCCCCGGGGATCTGTGCTTGGGCCTCTTATTTTACATTTAATCGTTTGGGCATAGGCAAGAGCTCCAATTAAGTTTCCTGGTAGCCATTTAAGGGAGCATGACAAACTGAGAACGAATGCAAGAGGCCACAGCTAGGTTAGCGTGGGGAGAGAAGTGCATTTCAATGTTGAGAAATATAAATGTTTTGGAATAAATAAAAGCGCAAGGAATTTTTACTGTAAATGGAGAAAGGGCAGGGGAATAGGATTACAGTAGAACCTGAAGCTGAAGAGCTAGTATCGATACTGGCAGGATGAGTTGAATTGAAACTTTTTCTGCTTCAATTTCTATCACTTTGAAGCATTAGTGGAAGAGAGTTCATTGTGGTTTCAACTTTGTGGTAAGCAGAAATGTAGGTTAGTGGATTGGCAGTACTGCATACGAAAACTGCCAGTGTGTGGGTGTCAATTTGTGGATACTTGGTCTGCACCAAATGTTGCAGAAAATTCCAAATATTTTAAGAACTGCCCATAGGGCATGAGGCGACAATGTGTGTCGCAGAGTCACTCTCATTTCTTCCAGGAAGTGGTTACGGGCAATCTGCATGAGGGGAAGGAGGAATCTAATTTAGATCTACCCAGGTAAAATAACTTTTAAGTTGCATGAAATTTTAGTTAATGTCATTTTAAAGTTTTTTGAGAAATATCTATTGCTTTCTTTGCCTTAAGTGAAATAGTCATTTTAATTTTGTTCTCTGGATACAACAACATTTATCGCCTCTCCCTCGTTGACTTGAGAAGGTGGTGAGTCTACGTCCTTGAACCACTGCAGCCTTCATTGTCATTTGCTACTCCCACAATTAGTTGTTCTTTGTATAACTGGCTTGCTAGGCCACTTGGAGGACATTAAGAACCAACCACATGGTATGGACGGAAGTTGTTGTAGGGCAGAATGGGTAGGGGTGGCAGTTTCCCTTTCCTGAAGGACGTGTGAACCAGTTGAGTTTTGACAACAAGCTGGCAGCTTTAATGGTCACTTTCCCCCTGGTACTAGTCCACAAATGACCAGATTTATTGAGTTCACAACATGCCATTGTGGAATTTGAACTCTCAACCTGTGGGTTGCCAGTGCAGTATTATAACCATTGCATTACCGACAGTGCCTCTGACCAGCGGAAGTGGACATCACTCCAGTAATAACATTGTCTAGCCTTCAGACGACCTGATAATGCTCTGTGTTGCTACGTCCAGGAGCTTTAATGAAGAGGCTTGCTGTGATTTTGTCCGGTATTGAGATATTATGTAGAAATTCATCCTGCCCAGCAAACTGGTATTATCTGATGCAATATTGTCATGTCGTCTGGTTTCACCCAGATACACAACAAAGCTTAGAAGATATTTAAACCCCCTGAAGGACTTGCTCAATATTTCTTTTCACATACTGTGGACATATGAGGAGGAGTGATAAAGGGTCAGCACTCGTCTACAGTAGCTGTTGCATTGCTATTTCTTTCATCAGCAATGTCGGCTTGTGTGGCACAATTCATAGGCACAACTTTGTCGGATCTTTCTAAAGGTGTGAGTGGTACTACTGGTTGATAACACAACCTCCATAGTGACTCATGGGTCCACGTGATGCATTCTCTCTTACCAGCTGCACCATCGATGTGGTGGTCACCGTACGTATGTACGGAAACCCCAGAAGTATGAATGGGGACCACTTAAAAAATACACACACACAAAATATATATATTTTTAAATTAAATACTTAAAATTAATTTAAATGCCATTTAATTAAATATTTTAACAATTAAATTTTTTGAAAAAAATATTATACGGGGCTAAAAATAAACTTACCTTATTGGACAGGGCTTTTAATGTATAAATGAGTGATAACATTTTATTTTTCTATTTTTTAAAAACTTACGCCTGCTTTAACCAGACGTAAGAATTTCACAGGCATTCAGCGGGCGGAAGTTGGACAAATCGCCCAACTCTCCACCCGCGGGATCTGTCAAGCAGATTCGCAAGTGCTGGGTTTTAGCACACGCTCTTCGCATGCCTGAACCCGGAACTTGCGCGGCCCCTACAGGTGCGTACACACCTCGTATGCACCCTTAGGGGTTGCAAAATACGGCACATTGGCCTAGAAATTCGGTGGGGTTAGCGCCCAATTAGAAGCGTTAGAGGGCCTTGCGCCGGAATTATAGCCGCGATCGAAATTGCGTTGGGCCCTACCATCGGCGTTAGCCGGTAGCGCTGCGCCGGCACCAATGACGTCATCGGTGTGCGCAGCGTCCCGGTTGCCGTGGTAACGCGGCCGGACGCCCAAATTCAGTTGCGGCCGCCTCGCCTGTGGCAGCCGCAACCAACGATTGTTCAACGGGATGTTGCAGCACGTAGCGCCGGCACATTAAGGTGGCGCGGCGGCCGGCCGCTTTCCCGGCGGCCGCCTGCCCGCACCTCCCTCCCCGGACTCCTCCACCACCCCCCCGTGGCACTGATGTGTGTGGCCCGCGAGCCCGGCACTTCTCCGAGGTGTCGGGCTCATTTGTCGGGCGAATCGACCGGTCAGCGGTCGGCTGCAGGCAGCTCCTCCTTAACAGAAGGAGGAGGCCTGCAGTACCCCAGCCTGCCGCACCGCATCGGGTGCCGCAGCGGGGGATTAGCGCCGCAAACCTGCATTCAGCGCCCATAGCGAGGCGCTGAAACCCTCCATTAGCGCCCGCAGCCGTCTGGGCGTGGGGCAGCTGAATTTTTGGCGGGCGCAGCGGCAATTATCGCGGGCGCAAAATTTCGGGCGCAAAAGCCCTGGCGGAGGCAAACCTAATTTCTAGGCCATTGTGTTTTAACCCAATCTCGGCATATTGTCATGCACCGATGTGACATTTCCAGTCTCTTCTGGCCCCATTGTGCAAAAAAACGGGCTCCTTTAGCTTGTTTGTGGTAAGTCGGGCATGGTCTTGTGCAACAGGCCTGCACTCAATAGGAACTGGATTAGGTCCGCCCAAATTCACCTCACATGGGGTGAGCCCGAAAGAGAGATCCTGATCCCAACCGCAATCCCAGGAAACCCAGGCCACAATGTGCTAGTCTAATGCGTGAGTCACCCACCCTTCAGGAGCAACTTCCAGTAACAAAAGACGACCATCGCTCTTGGTGACAAGTTAAACTGGCTGAGCTGCAAGTACGTGTGAGAGGGGCAGGCAGGCACTTGCCCTGTTGCGATCAGATGGTCGCAAGGGGACAATCTTTCTTTTTACTGCCAGCAGTGTACAAGTACCGTGCACACTCCCTGCAGCCTCCTACTCTTCTTTTCTAACCGCTCCCCGCCCCCAACCCCATAGCCAAAGATTCCAGGACCGCCAGCCCCAGTCCACTGATTATAATTACACATTATAAATATACTGAAAAATATTAACTAGTGCCTTAATGGGGTTTTATGTCCCGAACCAGAATGTTGTGTTTACCGTGGCAGGAAAACCAACTTCATACTTTTTTTGGGTGATATGTCATTGCCTTTATTGCTTTTTTTTTTTAATTAGCAGTGGGTGCATTCATACATGCAACATGTTTTTGGTCATTTTATATGCTTCCTGCAGTGCTCTGCATTCTAAACAAGCTTGGTTGATTTTATGGGCAATAACAGTTCTGACCTTTTGGCAAGCCTCTATTACGAGCATTTTTGATCTTCATCCAGCAAATAAGTGTTTTTGCTTAAAGGTGGTTTTCATCTGTGTCAGCCATGGCTCAGTGGGCAGCACCCTCGTCTCTGAGTCAGAAGGTTGTGGGTTCAAGTCCCACTCCAGAGACTTGAGCACAAAAATCTGGGCTGACACTCCCAGCGCAGTGCTGAGGGAGTGCTGCACTGTCGAAGATGCCATCTTTCGGATGAGACGTTAAACCGAGAGTCTGCTCTCTCAGGTGGACGTAAAAGATCCCATGGCACTATTTCGAAGAGGAGCAGGGGAGTTATCCCCGGTATCCTCGCCAAAATTTATCCCTCAATCAACATCACAAAAACAGATTATCTGGTGTTTGTGGGAGCTTGCTGTGCGGAAATTGGTTGCTGTGTTTCCTACATTACAACAGTGACTACACTTCAAAAAGTCCTTTGTCCCAGTAAAGCGCTTTGGGACGTTTGGTGGTCATGAAAGGCGCTATATAAATGCAAGTCTTTTCTTTATATCAAAAAAAAATTTGGCTGACCTTTTTCATTCACAAACAAATGCAACACTCAATGATTTAAATTGGGTCACAATATTCTTTGCGTTGCTTGCGCGTAACATCTTGTGGAAGAAAGTGGGACATCGTCTCGAACAGCTTCAGTCGAAGAAGGGTGTTCCTTTAACATATTCTTTCACTAGATTTCAGATTCATTGGTCTGACTGGAGTCCTTGTGACCATTTTGTATTTACCATCAGAGTGAGATAAACAGATTTTCAGCATTTTCAGTTGTGAAATTGAATGATTTCAACTAACTGGTCATGGTGTGGTTCAATCTCAGGTCAGCAATAAATTGAGATACAGTGCATTGGAAATTTGCCTCTTTTTTAATCTCCTTTTGATCATTGCCACCCAATGCTTCTTAAAGGTGGTCAGTCTGCAAATTGTGCCCAGTATCTTAAAAATGCACAAAAAGTAAGTAACAATGTACAAATACTGGTCCAAATTTCTGTTAACATTTTGTGTTTTGCCAGTGTTGTGTTGAAGACTATTTTTGTGGGGCATTTAGGAATCTGGTTTCATGGAGTGAAGTGCTTTTGCAAGACCATTTCCACCTAGTTAAAATTGCTATGTGACTTTTTTGAGTTACTTTTAGACTGCCATGATATGCAGTACTGAAGTGTTTTATCAGGGAAGGGAATGATGTGATAAACCCTGATATTTCATTCCAATTTATTATTCAACAATAACAATCCGGCATGGACTGGTTGGGCCCAGAATGGACTGGTTGGACCGAATGGCCTGTTTCTGTGCCGTATATCCTGTGCATATTCTATGTAATGCATTTATAGTGCCTCTTAACATAGCAAAACGTCCCAACGCGCTTCATAGGAGCGTTATCAGACAAAAATTTGACACCGAGCCACATAAGGAGATGTTAAGACAGCATCTTAAAGGAGGAAAGAGAGGCGGAGAGGTTTAGGGAGGGCATTCCAGAGCTTAGGGCCTTGGCAACAGAAGGCACGGCCGCCAGTGCTGGAGCGATTAAACTCGGGGATGCTCAAGAGACCAGAATTGGAGGAGCGCAGTGATCTCTTCGGCTTGTCGGGCTGAAGAAGGCTCCAGTGATGGGGAGGGATTTGAAAACAAGGATGAGAATTGTAAAATTGAGGCGTTGCCGGACCGGGAGCCAGTGTAGGCCAGCGAGCACAGGAGTGATGGGTGAACGGGACTTGGTGCGAGTTAGGACACGGGCAGCAGAGTTTTGGATAAGCTTAAGTTTATGTAGGCTGGAAGATGGGAGGCCGGCCAGGAGGCCATTGGAACAGTAAATTCTAGAGGTAACAAAGGCAAGTGTTTCACGTGTTCTTGCTGAGAAATCACTGACTTGTTGAGGAGCTTCTGCTCCTGGAGCTTTGTAGGTTTTCTCAAAACACTTTGACAGATAATAAAAACTGGTAGCTTTTTTCTGATATGGGTGATGGCTTAGTTGGTGGTTCTGCTCACATTCTTTTTCCCTTCCCGCTGTGGCCTGTTGTGAAAATAGCTAGCAACTGAACTCTGGTACGAAGAGAAGAAAAAGTACATTTGTGGGAAGTTTGAAAATACGCAGCTGGTCTGTCAGCATCTAGAGAGAGATGGTAATCTTTTCCCTTTTCAATGCTAATGGTCCAGCTGTGCATTTACAGCATTTTCTGCATGAATCCTGATGAGACACTTCCCCTCTAATAATTGTTACCATCTGTTCTATTGTAAAGTCAGTTTCTGTGACCAACGCAGACAATTGCAACATTGCACTAACACTGCAAGAAACGGGGCTTTCTGTTCAGTCGCGTGCATGGAGAGTTATGAACTCACTGCAACAGTGACCTGTTACGATAGCCCTTTTCTAACAGGAAAGGATAGCTTGTGATGAATTATGGCAGTTAGTGTCCAAGTGTAAAAGACTTGTAACTCTCAAGTGCTGCAGGCATGACTGAGTTATGATGACCTTTCACGCGTGTTAAAGAATGGCAGCAACTTGCAGTCATTGCTGAGGACAGTCGATGAATGTACGAGTCTTAGAGCAAACAGAAGCATGTCGTCAATTCTGGAAGTCCATATAATGCTGAATAGCCAGTGAATGACATTGCTTGTGTATGAATTATGGCTTTCGATTTTGACTAAGCAATTGATCTTTGTGAGGAGTGAAATTATCTACATCAGATTTACTATATGGTAATCTACCTCACCAATGTATGTGGACTGCGCGTATTTGTATAAATATGTCTCTCTCTTAGGCAGTCCCTCGGAACCGAGGATGATTTGCTTCCACACTAGAAATGAGTTCTCGGGTGACTAATGAATCCAATGCGGGACCTACAGTTTCTGTCACAGGTGGGGCAGACGGTGGTTGAAGGGGCGGGCGGGTGGATGGGGTGCTTGGGTTGACGTGCGCTCCTTCCACTGTTTGCGCTTGGCTTCCGCTTGCTCCCGGCGAAGAGACTCGGTGTTCGGCGCCTTCCTGGATGCTTCTCCTCCACTTTGTGTGGTCTTGGGCCAGGGATTCCCAAGTGTCGGAGGGGATGTTGCACTTTTTCAAAGAGGCTTTGAGGGTGTCCTTGAAGCGTTTCCTCTGCCCACCTGGGGCTCTCTTGCCGTGTCGGAGCTCCGAGTAGAGCGCTTGTTTTGGGAGTCTCGTATCAGGCATGCGGATGATGTGGCCCGTCCATCGGAGCTGATCAAATGTGGTCAAAGCTTCGATGTTGGCCTGAGCGAGAACACTGACGTTGGTGCGCCTATCCTGCCAATGGATTGTGATCGCTCAAAAGTTTGTCACCATCCTCTGCCTGCTTCACGACAACATGCAAGCCGTGATCCTGACCAACGGATCCACCACAGACCCAATTCACATATGGACCGGGGTCAAGCAAGGCTGTGTCATCGCACCAACGCTCTTCTCGATCTTCCTGGCTGCAATGCTCCATCTCGCCCTCAGTAAGCTCCCCGCTGGAGTGGAGCTAATTTAGAGAACAAACGGGAAACTGTTCAGCCTCCGTCGCCTCCAGTCCAGATCCAAGGTCGTCCCATCCTCTGTCATCGAATTACAGTATGCAGACGACGCTTGCATCTGCGCTTACTCAGAGGGGTATAAATATGTATTAAATGTGGTTTCAGTGTTGTTTTCTGTATTCGATATAACTCAGCTGACCAGAAAAACATAACGGTAAAAGTTCCCGCTTTGGGCGCAATCGCCGATCTGGGCGCACGTTGCGCTAGTTTTCAGAAGTTGTTTATTTGCTCAAGTTTCCGCTCATACTCATTTGCATATCGTCGGACACAAAATGTTCCGTGAACCAGCGCAATGGGGCAGCGTTTTAGAACATCATTATTTTAAAATTTGCTTTAAAAACCATTGCTTGGTATATTTAAGAGTGGTAACCTGGTGCTGTTCTATTAAAACGGCTGAAAACGTGTTTGTCGCAAAAAAATAAACAGTTTTAATCAGAGTGTCTGGTCCACCACCTGTGAGTAACCTGATTTTAAATAACTGAAAATGATTTTTTTTAAACTCTACAGAACCATTAACTAGTTTCATTGGTGTACACTAGTCAGTTTCTTAATAAATTAGAAGATATATAATTAAAAGCTTTTAAAACGTGTCTTTTAGTGTCCTTGCGCCTGGAAAAAAAACTAGCTTAAGTTTTAGAGCCTCCTTGAAGGCCCACAAATGAGTGCAATTAACGGAAATTGGCAATGGTGATTCATTCGATCTAGGGACGTGGCCAGTTTTATGGGCAGAGCCAGCTTCTGGCGCGATGTTTTTTTAAAAACTAGCACAGACAATCACAGGAACTCTTTGTGCTGGGCGTAATTTGCGCTTGAAATTCCTCGCTCTTTTGCGCTGGTTTGGCCGATTTCGAGCGAATTGCGCTGTCTTGGAAACTCCTGCCCAATGTACTTGGAGCAGGCAGTAATTGATGCTTTAATTTGGGACTGCAAGAGCAGGATCTGATTTGGAGCTCATTAACTCGATTCCCTTTAGAACTGATGGAAAAACAAGGTGGGGAAAACAAGTGGTTGGGATCATTTTCACTTATGTCTACTGGCTGTTACAGGAAGGTAGGACTCGGAACATGTGTCACTTGTTTTATTCTTGATATCTTTGTATAATGAGATGAGCTTTCCCCCCCCCGAATTTGGAACAAACGACATAGGTAGGAATAGGGAGGAGGTCCTGTTGAAAGAGTATCAGGAGCTTGGCTCTAAATTAAAAAGCAGGACCTCGAGGATAATAATCTCTGGATTATTGCCTGAGCCACATGCAAATTAGCATAGAAGCAGATAGATCAGGAGAATTAACACGTGGCTAAAGGGCTGGTGTGGGAAAGAGGGGGTTCCTTTTCATGGGACACTGGCACCAGTTCTGGGACAGGAAGGAGCTGTACCGATGGGACGGGCTCCCCCTGAACCAGGATGGGACCCGTGTCCTACCTTCTGAACACGGCGCTGTAAAAAGAGCTGATGTGTCTCTGTGAGCTCCCACAGCTTTATTGTGGGAGTGATTGGGGAGTAAGCATTCCATTGTACTAGTTACATATGGCAAATAAAGAATCTTGAATCTTGAATCTTCTTGAAATAGGGAGTTGGCAAAGGCTTTAAACTAGTAAGATTGGGCGGGGGGGAGGGAGGGAGGGATCTACAAGAAACGTAACCAGCCTAAATATAAACAAAACAGGAAAAGAGAGCACAGGAAAAAATAAGGTAAGGGAGGACATTGATGGCAAGGGAATAAATAGAGTTATGGGGTGGAAAATTGGCTCGCAGCAGGAGGCGAGGGGGGCAGGTGCTGGCAGGCGACCTAAAAAAAAATGGCCGCCTGGCACCTGCCCTTCAATTATCGCCGCCCCGGCCGCAAAAACGCCACCCTGACCCTGTTGGACATATCATCCGGTGATCGGTCAGGGGACTCGAGCCAAGTTTGCAGCCGGGGCACGAGCGGGGCGGTGTGCATGGTGATGGCTTCACCGTCGTAGGTGCATCGCCACGGTGCGCTACCGCCGCCTCTAACCTCCCACTGAATTTTGCGGGAGGCATCAGCGGCGCCGTGCCCGGGCGCTAGTTGTTTTGCGCCCCGTTAGTGCCCCCTCGGGGTGGTAACAGGAGGCACAAAGCAACCGAATTTTTCCCATAGAGTCTAAAAAGATGGCTAAACATAAAGTGAGAGGAAATCCTTTTAAAATTGAGTTACACTGTCTGTACAGCAATTCACAGTGTCAGTAATAAAAAAGGGGAGCTGGAGGCAATCATTCATTGTGAGGAACCAGACATAGTAGGGATGACTGAGACATGGCTACAGAAAAATCAGGACTGGGAATTAAACATTGCAGAATATAACATATTTAGAAAAGATAGAGAGGGAAAATGGGGAGGTGGAATAGCTGTACTTATTAGGGATAACATAATGGCAGTAGAAAAAAGTGACGCAGCTAGCAGCAAGACAAAAATAGAATCCATGTGAATAGAGATAAAAGATAATAAAGGATCAATCACACTAATAGGTGTAGTCTACAGACCACCTAATAGTGGAAGGGAGGTGGAGGAAGAAATATGCAGACAAATTAGGGAAATGAGTAAAAAAACATAGAATAATAATCATGGGGGATTTTAACTAACCCGATATTAATTGGACAGAAAGGGTAGGTAAAGGGGATAAGGGAATGGAGTTCCTACAATGTGTACAGGACTCCTTTCTAACCCAATAAGTAAAAAGCCCAACAAGGGAGGATTCGCTATTGGATCTAGTAATGGGGAATGAACCAGAGCAGAGAAGTAATATAATATGCTTTAAGATGATCATTAAGAGGACATAAGTATGATGAAAACCAGGGTAATAGATTGGAGAAAAGCTGATATTGAGGGGCTGATAATAGAACTTGGGGAAAATAAAATGGGCAACAATATTGTAGCAACTATGTAGAACAGCAATGGGAAACATTTAAAACGGTGTTCAACAGAGCGCAGGAACAATATATTCCGCTAAAAGGAAAGAACAAACTAAACACTAATGAGACTCCATGGATGAATAAAGCCATAAGGGAACAATTGAGGGTAAGGAAAGAGGCACACATTAAGTACATAGACAGCAGGGGAGTGCATGATAGGGGAGAATATGAAGCGATTAGGAGAGAAGTCAAAAAAATAATTAGGAAAGCAAAGAGGAACTATGAAATTAAATTATCAAGGAACATAAAACAAAATAGTAAAATATTTTACAGACACATCAATAAAAAAAGGAAGGTTGGGATGGGAATAGGACCATTAAGGGATAGACAGGATAATACCACAGGTAACGATAGAGAGATGGCAGAAATATTAAATAATTATTTTGCTTCAGTATTTACCAGGGAGATAGAACAGGTGGACATGACATTGGATGATGAGATTAATCATGAGATAAGTGCATTTAAAATAAAAAGAGGAGATATATTAAATAAACTAATCAAACTCAAAGAGGATAAAACTCCTGGTCCGGAAGGATTGCATCCTGGCATTTTAAAAGAATTTAGGGAAGAGATAGCAGAGGCATTACTGAACATATTTAATAATTCGTTTAAAAAAAGGTGTAGTGCCAGAAGACAGGCGGATAGCTAACACAATGCCTGTATTCAAGAAGGGGGATAGAACATGTTCAGGGAATTATAGACCAGTCAGCTTAACATCGGTGGTGGGAAAAATAATGGAATCCCTACTAAAGGAGAAAATAGAAGAACATCTAGAAACCAAAAATATAATAAGAAATAGTCAGCATGGATTTCAAAAGGGAAAGTCTTGCTTAATCAACCTCATTGAATTTTTTGAAAAGGTAACAGACCATAGACAATGGTAATGCAGTCGATGTAATTTATCTAGATTTTCAAAAGGCCTTCGATAAGGTACCCCATAATAGACTGATGAACAAGGTCAGAGAATGCGGAGTCAGGGGACAAGTAGCAGAATGGATTGCTACCTGGCTTCAAGACTGAAAGCAGAGAGTAGTGGTAAAGTGTAGCTATTCACAGTGGCAGAAGGTGGGTAGTGGTGTTCCACAAGGATCAGTGCTGGGACCACTGTTGTTCACAATTTACATTAACGATTTAGACTTTGGAATCAAAAACACAATTTCTAAATTTGCGGATAACACCAAATTGGGGGGGATAGTCAATACTGAGGAGGACTGCAACAAATTACAGGAAGACATTAATAAACCTGCAAAATGGGCAAATAATTGGCAAATGAAGTTCAACACTGATAAATGTGAGGTATTACATTTTGGTAGGAAGAATAGGGAGGTCACTTATTACCTGGAGGGTGCGAGTCTCGGTGGGGTAGAGGAACAAAGGGATCTCGGAGTACAAATACACACATCACGAAAAGTTGCGACACAGGTTAGCAAGGCCATAAAAAAAGCAAACCAAGCACTAGGGTTTATTTCTCGAGGGATAGGAATTGAAAAGTAGGGAAGTTATGCTAAACCTGTATCGAACCTTGGTTAGACCACATTTAGAGTACTGCATACAGTTCTGGTCACCATATTATAAAAAGGATATAGAGGCACTGGAGAGGGTGCAGAGAAGATTTACAAGGTTGATACCAGAAATGTAAGGGTATACATATCAGGAAAGGATGAACAGGCTGGGCCTCTTTTCTCTTGAAAAAAGAAGGCTGTGGGGTAACCTAATCTCGAATCATGAAAGGTTTTGATGGAGTGGATACAGAGAGAATGTTTCCACTTGTGGGGAAGAGCAGAACTAGAGGCCATCAATATAAGATAGTCACCAAGAAATCCAATAGGGAATTCAGAGGAAACTTCTTTACCCAAAGAGTGGTGAGAATGTGGATCTCGTTACCACAGGGAGTAGTTGAAGCGCAAAGTATCGATGCATTTAATGGGAGGCTGGACAAACATTTGAGGGAGAAGAGAATCGAGGGTTATGCTGATAGATTTAGATGAGGAAAAACAGGAGGAGGCTCGAGTGGAGCATGAACACCGGCATGGACTGGTTGGGCCAAATGGCTTGTTTCTGTGCCGTATATCCTATATAATTTTCCTTAGGTTACATACTGGTGTCTATGATTTGCTTGCCTGTCTTTAGACTTGCGCATGCTCACTCTCTCTATCGCTCTCAATATCGTGCTCTGGAGCCTACACAATGAGCAGGCTGCTTGTGTGGGAACATCATAACCAAACGTAATCTAATCTGGTTTTTGTCCAGCGCCCCCACATACACATTTTCCTGACTTTCTTCCAGCTCGGCACTCCCACCATCGATATTAACAAACTTGGTACTGACCAGTGGTTGAACTTGGAGCCTTCCCAGTCTTCGCACTTGTGCACAGAAACATTATTGACTTTGCTACAGTCATTGTTATAAACGAAAGCTTTCCTCCCTACTCGTGAGAACCAGATAAGGAAGTTGAGATCACAGATGTGAATTGGACTCTCAATTGCAGAACTTTGTGGGCATTGTGTGTGAATGTTCTGTGAGGATGTATTAAATTCATTGTCATTTAATGAGCATCCACATACTAATAGGTAGGTCATTCAGCTGGGGTGGGAACCACTGGATGATAAGTATAGGATACTGCAGTGTTAGTATGCTGTATAGTTTAATTCATGAGGGAAAAATCCACAATTAACTGATGGTTGCACAGAAAGAAGATAACTGAGATTTTATTTGATAAACACTGGACAGTATTTTTGGTTTGTCAGGCCATTGCTACCAAGACTTGTTTTTGCATATACTTGAGGTGATATTTCTATTACTTCCTGTATCCTGTTGATGATTGCTTGGAAGCTGAGAGTTCACTTTTTTTGTATTGGGTTATCCAAATGGCTCCAAATGAATGAAAAGCCAATATTAAGATGAGAGCTGGTTTCAGTGCAACACCGATGTTGTATAGTTTACTTGTTTTGCTTCCTGACTAAAGGAGTGTTTCACGTGGTGTGCCTATCTTTTGCTGTGTGTCCAGCATCCAACATTGACAGTTGGAGATGAGCAAAACCTCCTGCCCGAGTATAATTTGAAAATGACAGATAGTGATTTCCCTGATGGAGGGAGGGTCTAGGACTAGAGGGCATTGTCTCAAAATTAGAGCCAGGCCTTTCAGGAGTGAAATTAGGAAACACTTCTACACACAAAGGGTGGTAGACGTTTGGAACTGTCTTCCGCAAACGGCAATTGATGCTAGATCAATTGTTGATTTTAAATCTGAGATTAATAGATTTCTGTTAACCATAGGGATATGGGCTAAAGGATGGTATATGGAGTGAGATCGCAGATCAGCCATGATCTCATTGAATGGCAGAACAGGCTCGAGGGGCTAAATGGCCTCCTCCTGTTCCTGGGTTCATATGTTCCTATGACGGTTCATTTGGCAAATATACTGGTCAGGGTGGAACTGAACCACAGAGGGCAGGAAGGTCACAGTTCATCATTTGATCTATGCTGAGTTAACAGCTCTTGGCTGAGGTGGTAACCGGGGCAATGATTAGTCTCCGTATCGCTAGTCAAGGCAATGGGACAACCAATCGCCATTCCTGCTCAGGAAAATTATCAAGTGACTCCTGCTGGCAAGTGTCTGTGTGTGGATATTGGGTGAGGATAGGATTGGGATGTCTGCAATACCCTTCACAATCTAATGTCACACGAGCATCTGCTGCCTTGGCATTGTTCTAGAGCAAGCCCTTGGAACGGTACCCCAAGTACTACTTTTCGTGCACTTGTTAATACTTTTCTATCTAATTCCTGTGTGCACTATTTTAATAAAGTTGTTAATCTATCTGAAATAAATGGGTTAACAGTTTTGTTAAATTAGCATCCAAAGAAATGAACCCAAACACATTACACTATATTGTTACATGTTCTGGTTAAAGAGGAGTTTCAGCCCCCAAGAATCAGTGTCTTCAGGAGGAAGCGGGGAAAACGTGGCAGCCAGCCCTTTGCACTGGAGGAGGAAATAGGTTTGGTAGCCCAGCACAAATGCCGTGGAGAGTTGCATTGCATCTTACTGAATCTGTTACTAATGTAATAGCAAAATACTGCGGATGCTGGAAATCCGAAATAACAACTGAAAACGCTGGAAAAACTCAGCAGGCCAGGCAACATCCGTGGAGAGAGAAACAGAGTTAACGTTTCAGGTCGAAACCCTTCTTCAGAACTGAGAAAAAAGCAGGAAATGAAACAGATTAAAAAACAAGTTTGGGGGCTGGGAAATGGGGGATGAAAGAACAAAAGGGAAGCGAAGAGACATTAAGAGATATTCAAGGCGAGACGGGATGGTAATAGGACAGGTAAAGAGACAAAAGATGGCTCGAGATGAAGTGTGAAATGCGCTGGCAGAGTGAGAGACAGCTGCCATGTGGGAGAGAGAAAAAGGAAAAGGCACAAACCAAAGGTGTGGATAAAAAATATATAAAAATATAATAGGGGCCGAGATTATGATCTGAAATTGTTGAACTCGATATTGAGTCCGGAAGGCTGTAAAGTGCCTAATCGGAAGATGAGGTGCTGTTCCTTGAGCTTACGCTGTTACTAATGTACCTGGAGTGGAAAATGCCGGCAAACATACAAGATTGGATTGTGTCAGCAGGACACACAACTGACGGATCCACTGTTCCTGCTACAGCTGTAAAAGAAGCTGGATATTCTGGTTCGGTTTGGCGCAGCAGCACCGACTGCAGTCTTGACCATCTTAATGGTTTACTCCACACCTGTCGTAAAATTTGAAAAGTCTGTATTGATTACCAGCAGCAAGTGGCACTTCCAAACTCCCAAATACTTCTACCGATGCAGCTGTGTCCACTCTGTGGGGGGGGTTCTGTCGGTGTCGATAGGGGGCGACTGGTTCCTGGTAGCTTTTAGGGTGGAGGTTGAGGACTCTGTCAGCACTGGGAAGGTGGTGCTTGTGTTTGGCATTGAGTGGGGGGGGGGGGGGAGACAAATATAGAATCCACTCTCTGTGATTCGCAGCTTTGCTGAGCAAGAGCTGTGGGAACATGCGTAGGCAGATGGGAAATCTCTGACTCGCTTGTTGACTGCCCTACACAACTAGTGTCAAATTTGTCTTTGTTAACTGGATGTGGCCGCAATCTATTATTAAAAAAAATAAATAAACACTTGTAAAAATAGCTGGAATGATTTAACAGATGTGTAGTGTACCCCGGTGTCCTGGCCAATATTTATCCCTCAATCAACATAACAAAAACAGATTATCTGGTCATTATCACATTGATGTTTGTGGGACCTTGCTGTGCGCAAATTGGCTGCCATGTTTCCCACATTACAACAGTGACTGCACTCCAAAAGTACTTCATTGGCTGTAAAGCGCTTTGAGATGTCTGGTGGTCGTGAAAGGCGCTATATAAATGTAAATCTTTCTTTCTTTAACTGCTTCAGTTCATGTAATTGATTAATAATTCCTAGTTAATGCTTGAGAAATGCATATTTGTACTCTATATTCATTTCAACACAATCCTCCTTCTTCTCCTTCTTAGGCAGTCCCTCGGAACCGAGGATGACTTGCTTCCACATTAAAAATGAGTTCTCAGGTGACTGATGAGTCCAATGCGGGACCTGCAGTCTCTGTCACAGGTGGGGCAGACAGTGGTTGAAGGGGCGGGTGGGTGGGGTGCTTGGGTTGGCGTGTGCTCCTTGCGCTTGGTTTCCGCTTGCTCCCGGCGAAGAGACTCGAGGTGTTCAGCGCCTTCCCGGATACTTCTCCTCCACTTTGTGCGGTCTTGGGCCAGGGATTCCCAGGTGTCAGTGGGGATGTTGCACTTTTTCAAGAAGGCTTTGAGGGTGTTCTTGAAGCATTTTCTCTGCCCACCTGGGGCTCTCTTGCGTGCCAGAGCTCCGAGTAGAGCGCTTGTTTTGGGAGTCTCGTATCGGGCATGCGGACAATGTGGCCCGTCCATCAGAGCTGACCAATTCAACACACGATGTACCTCACAAAAACTATATATGCAGTAATGCCTATAAGGGCTGGGATCAAAATCTATGGCAGCAGAGAGGGAGTGATGTTGGAGCTTTGCTCTACTGAAGTGGGAGGCTTCGGAGCAGAATTACTTGAGTAGTGGGGTGGGGAATTCTGGGGTCTGAGTATTGAGGAGGTGAATCACAGGGTCTGTCAGGACTAATAGGTGGGGTGTGTGAAAGCTGAGGGTGAAGCTAGGATTGCGCAGTCTGCAAGAAATGGGGAGGGTTCTGTCAGTGTAGATAGGGGGCGACTGGTTTCTGGTAGCTTATAGGATGGGGGTTGAGGACTCTGTCAGCACTGGGAAGGTAGTGCTGGTGTTTGGCATGGAGCGGGGTGGGGGTGGCGGGGGGGGGGGAGACGAATATGGGCAGCAGGACTCTGTTTTCCCCCTGCCCCCCTGACTTATGTGCACCATCAGTGTTCCCTCACAATCCAGTGCTTTCGGATCCCAGATTTTGCCCCTCCTTGTGATGTCCGCACCTACTCTGTCCAATCCCCCACTTCTGCCATTATTGTGTGCTGCTCACTGCTGCTGCTGCACAGCAGGCTGGGGGGCATTGGGGTTGGCGGGAGCAAGGTGTCTGATGGGAAATGTGAGCAGGTGGCACATGAGACCAGGTTTACTGGCAGTGGTGGTTGTAATGTAAAATGGCATTGATTATTACCCAGTTGATGACTTTGTAGGAAATCATTCTGTATCTGAAGCAAATGTCTGAATAGTGCTTAAATAGCACTGAGACATTAGAGCTTGACTGGTAAATCATCGTCCAGGGTCAGTCAGTGACATTCTACCTCTGAATGCGTTCTGATGAGATGTAGATCCCTAGTTGGGCTGAATGGCCTGTTTCTGTGCTGTACATTCTATGTAATGCTACTTCTGCGCAAACGGAACCTCTTGTGCAGACTATTTGAAAAGTGACTTCTCTCACTGTCCTTTTTGATTTTCCCCGATCAGTAAATGTTTGTCCCAAAAATGGGAACTAGTGTACGTGTCCAAGCACCTGTCTGAATCTCAGAATAAAGTACTTCCCTATTACGGCTGGATCTGTGAAACCACTTCAGTAATAGTGACTTGAGTAAAACACATCCCTTTGCTCCATACTGATAATAGATTAGCCGCGCACTGTGAAGGCTTTTGGCCTACTTAATTCCTTGGGGTTTGAAACCAAGATGTGGAAAGCTCGCTCCAGCATCAGATTTTCTTGTAATCTATATTTAGGAGTTTCTAAAGCAGTTCACTCCCCTCCAGTGGGTGAAAATTTCCAACAGTTTTAATTTTCCGTTCTTTTGCAATATGGTAGTGAGGAGAGCCACTAAAAGTTGCCTTTTAGGCAGCATAACATTTTTTAAATAAGAAAGGCCCCATCTTCTGTGTGAGTTGGCTGGCGCCGTGTCTTCAAAGGGCGTATTTCAGTGGCTGAGGAGGTTTATGCCTGTGTGTTAATGGTCTATGAATCCAGCCCGCTCATAACTGCTTGATAGTAGTTTGTGCCCACGTGTTCCCAGCATTTAAAGTATTCCTTGATGAGTTGTATTATTCTGCTTAGCACCAACAATAGAAAAATGGGTGTCGCACCACAAACCTATATCTACAGTCATTGCTGAAACCTCTGTCGGTGGAAAATCTAGTTGTGGTGTCATGAACCCAGCTCACTCTTGATTAATTATCATGACCGTGGCACTGAGAGAGTTAAAAACAATCCACGTTCAGTGTTGGAAGAGAAGGAACGGCCCGGGAGTATCTCCTGTACAATGTATTCCCCCACCATATCTCATTCTTTTTTTAATAAAGAGACACCACTATCTACTCACTCATCAGGAGATGTTCCTGTTCCAATAGCATGTTATTGGCCTGCATCATGGTGGATTTTCTGGGGTACGTCTGGATCAGCCTCCAGACTGTCTTCCCAGGGCAGACAGTTACTAAAATCAGTGAAGCGTCCTGGGGACATCCATGAACTGGCGTTTGCATGAGCCTGAGTATGTTTAATTAAGATGTAGCTATCTTCTAATGGAAGGTATCATGGTGATTTTTTAATTCGGTTTTATTTTGGCCATTCCTGAAATCTGAATGGACCAGAACGTTCGTCTCCGTGGCCCTTTCATGCCTCACACACAATGTAAAGAATAGGCAAGGCTCCATTGTTAAGAATGAGACTGGACCCAATAAACACTCTTCCCTTTTAATAAGGGGGAGAAAACCTGATTCTTTTTTATTTTCCGTTTTGCTCAAAGTTCAAATTAGTAGCACAATGCTGTGTTAATCCCACAGTTGCAGCAACATGTGATGGTAGGCAGGTTTACCCTGCAGTTTCCAATGCTCCTGCAGACTTGAGTGAAAAGACCTGCCACAGAATTTGCATATTTTTGTTGTATTCCGACGATGAGTGTAGCTGGAACTGGAACTGGGTCAGGTAAAACCACCTTCAGTCACCACATGAATCGTGATATTAAGAGAAAAGTATATTTAGACTCGCCCTGAGGAAATTTATCTCAATCAATCAGCAGTCAAAGTGGAACGTTGTTCAGCTTGAAGTGGGCTGAAAGGTAATCAACTGCAAATTGCACTAAATTTTAATTTGGATTGATTTCTAGAATGATTCTAACATTTCTTTTTGCAGTTCGCCGCAGTGTTTTATTGGGGGGAAAAGAACACTTGTGTCTTTGTCAAGATATCTGTTGTGGTAATTACACCTGGAGTAACCTGCATTATGGTCCATGTTAACAGCTGGAAGAGGTGAACCATTCCGTACCCCAGAAATTCACTTGCTCCATTTCATATCTGTGTAATTGGCACACTGCAGTATTGTCTGCAGATGAATTATGCTGCAACATATTGCCTTTTGTTTGTGCTTTGAGAAATATAATTTGAGAAACCAAAATAATTAATTTTATACAGGGTTGCTGTATATTACAGGCTACAATAATCAAACCAATTATCATTCTGAAATCAAAATTCTCTGTTTCCAATGTATCCTATAAAATGGTTATGCAGACAAGAGAACGGCAATGCGAGAGGCATGGAGTTGATGTATGTGGTGTAATAATGCACAGTACAGTATGTGACCAAAATAGGATTTACCAGCTTTGAGTTTGTTTCATTTAAGATGGAGGTTGCTCCTTTGCTAAATTTCAAAATACAGGAAACTCTCTTAACCGGCACCTAAATATCCAGAAATCTCTCTTAACCAGCAAAATTCAGGAGTAGGTTCAGGTAAGTTTTACTATAATATTAGTGGCCGTGTAACCGGGGTTCCGACACCTGTGGCCGTGCAACGGGGACTCCTGGATCTGTGGCCGTGTAACCGGGGCTCCTGCACAAGTGGCCGTGTACGGGGCTCTCGTACCTTGGTAAGTATACCTCTCTGTAATCCGGACTTTTTGATCAACCGGCACCACGCCGGTCCCGTCGGTGCCGGATAAAAAAGAGTTTCCTGTAGGCGGGAGGCACTCTGTGTAAATTGAGCAGGGATCTAGTTAAGACAAAAGTGCTTTGATCGCGGCGTTAATTGAAATATATACTCGGCTTCTTGGAATCCAGACAATGGGGGTGAAATTTGTCTGTGCAAGCGGCGCAAAACGAGTTCCTAGCAAATCAGCAGCCCATTTTACACTGGGCCTGGTTTTCATTTTCATTGTACAGTAGTCAGTCAGGCACGGTGTAAAACGGGCTGGCAATTCACTATGAGCCTGTTTCGTGCTAAAGGTAAGACCAGTTTCACCCTCGATGTGTGTTTTCCTTTTTTTGACTAATCCACAGTGATTGACAGTACTATTTGCAAAAGAATTAAATGGTATAAGATGGGAAATTTGGTCTTCTGTTCTGGTGGATCACTGTCTGTGACTCCGTATTCTACGTGTAACATCACATCTCCAAATACTATGGACATTATAAGAAGAAAACAGAATGCGCTATTTCATGTCAAAGGAATTGTAGAGGTCGCTTTCTGAAAGAGCTCTCTTGTGTTCTAATTCCACTTCAAAGTATTGGGCTGTTTAGTAGCTTGCCTTTTATTTTGCTTTGATATCTTTTACCTGGTTGCCTCAAATTGTTAAAATTCTCATGCTTGTATTTAAATCCCTTCCTGGCCTCATCCCTCTCTGTCTCTGTAACCTCCTCCAGCCCTGCGAAGCCCCTCTCCCCGAACTCTCCATTCCTTTGAATGACCTCTTGTGCAGCCCCCTCCCTTTGCCCCACAATTGGCAACCTTGACTTCAGCCACTTCCTGGCATTCCCTCCCTAAACCCCAACGCCTCTCCACCTCCCGCTTCTCCTTTCAGATCCCGCTTAAAACCCACCTCTTAGTTCAAGCTTTTGGTTGCCCCTGCTAATTGGCTCAATGTCCAATTTTTTTGATTACGCCTTTGTGAATTGCCGTAGGATGTTTTTTCTACACTAAAGACACTATATAACTGCAAGTAGTTGATGACAGTGTTGGTGATGATGATGGAACAGTAGTTTAGTCGCATGGTAGGCCACTTTATGTGACTAAACTACTGTTTCAAATAGCATTTTGTGATACATGTCATGTCTCAAATTGCTCATATACTGTAAGTATAGCGTGCTTATGAAGAACAGGTGACTTTGGTTCTATGGTTCCCAATGCTCTCCACCACTGGGGTTTTCCTCATGTCATATTTGGATCTGTTGTAGACTAATTGATAGAGATTGATTGCTATGAATAGTCAAAGAATCCATTATCATTTTATCATGCGATTACCATGATGCTAGAAGGCGAACTAGATGAACCTTGGTCTTTCTTCATTTAGCAATTCCTCTGTTCCTATGGTACTTCAACACCTGAGGTGATTGAAGGCATGGAGAGCATCCTTAAGTAGTTCATTGTAATTTAGCATAAGCCTGCTAATTATTTTTGCTAGGCTATACTAACCCAAACAAGGTTTCAGTTAATCGGAGACATGGTCTGGTTATAAAAACTGATGTCTAGCCATTTACATCAGCAAAATGTGTTTTTGGGGTGGCAATGTCTTCAAGCGCTGTGCTTAAAAAAAATTAAGAGTAGGTTATAGAGGGAGTTTCTGATAAGGTTTCTCTTGGTAAGAAAACCATAAGGAACATTTTTCAGTCAAGTATACTCTTGTGGCATAATTACCACTAAAATAAGTGGTCACTCTCCCCTGTCAATGCTCTGAGAATAATGAATATTTTTGCCTTGCATGTAATTCCAGCAGCATTATAACCAGCCTTTAGGTGCTTCAGACATTCTATGCATCGGCAGTGTGTGACTAGTGCACCTAACAAGTAACAATCTTCATGTGTTTGCATGTTGTGCATTAACTTGTTGTGGATTCTTGTCTTGCAGTGTACAGGAGAGTAGGTTTTGCAGTTCCCTGCCCCGAGACCTTTTGTCAGTTTGAAGTTTAAATCTGTCTCGCCTTTCTTTATTGAACTTTTCAAGTTAGCTGAAAAAGAAAATGGCTTCGCTCCTTTAGCTTGGCTCATTGAGAGTTATTTTTCTGCTCCCCAGTGCTAATCCCATTACTAAATGGGCAGGTGGAGATTGCGAGATTGGCACAGATTTCAAATAATAGCCCTCGGGGTATTTCCTGAAAGCCTTCTCTTGCCTTGACCTGCATTGATGTGAAGTACTTTCTCCATCTCGCCAGTGCAAGTAAAGCAGTTTTGCCAAATGTTGCCCAAGTCGCATAGATTGGATGTCTCTCTTCTGGGAGACCAGTTGGGGAGGTGGTGTCTTTCACTGGCCGCGGCCTGACTGTAACTGGCGCCCAACCGGATTTTGAAACTCTTCAATCGCTCTTCTGACTGTCCTTCAAATTTCTTTCTTATGGGCTAGATTTTCTGCCTCTTCACAGTCAATAGGCAGAAAAAGTTTATTAAGAAGGGTTCGCGGTAAAAGTTTCAGCAATAGTTGGAGGTTGGTGGGCTATTGCGCTTACAGATGTAAGTACATTGCACAGAGTGATACATGTAGGCTGTGTAATGCCACACTGTCTGCTCACATTGCTGTATGAATGGTACAATGCAGCATAACTGTGCTATCGCTGCCGAGAAGTATGGGATCATTGGCCAATGGAAGTTTGAATGAAATAAAACACTCAGCCTGCAACTTCCAAAAAGTAAGCCTTTTGTTGTTGGAATTTCAAAATGCCATTTAAAATGGTTGTCTATATCAGCATAGAGGGGGCTACTGGGTTTAAAAAAAATATATACCTTGTAAATGTCGAACGACAGATTCATATCTAAAAGCTGATAGAAAGCCAAGGAACTCGAATACAGTCGTCTTGCACTCCGATTATCAAACCGGTATCAGATTAAGTAATTTGACCGTTTTTATTTTCCTATGAGGTACTCTTAAATGTTTCTTCTGGAAAGTTGAAATGAAGCTGCTGATGATACAATTGGTTATAATTAGACTCCACTTATGAGCTGTATATTATCGAAGTTATTGTGTTACGTATTGTGACTTGCTGACACTATCCATTTTGCTGTTTTTTCTCCCTAGGCCATCATTTGGGCCCAAATCAAAGGTAACCTGATGCTATGAAGCTCTGTGGGGATAAATTAATAGGTGAGTAAATCTCCTCCTATTGAAATAGAAATAACTGCACTGGTCATAATAATCTGTTTCTGTCAATTGTTGTGATAAGCATTTGTCTCCAGTAAATATCATTGTATGAACAAGAGCACTGTGCGAGTGATAGAAGCTGTAACAACTCACCAAGGCTTTTATCTCTCTGGCACCAAGCACAGTGTGACTGAGGATCCATTATGGAGTAGACAGGCTGCTTTTAACTACACAACTTGCTGGCGGGGAGAGATAAAGTGGATTGTGCGTTTTGCTGTAAAGATTATTGTTCTGTGGAGTAATTGGAGATGTGTGCAACTCTTTCCAGCTCATCACCAGGTCCCCATACTTTACGTAGCCCTGGCTACCTTAACGTTTCACTTCAGTGAACCGTCGAGTGACCTAAGAGAACAGTTTCCTTGAGGTTTCATAGCAACCTTTTCATTTGTTGTTTGTAGTTGTAGAATTCTTCAGTAGAGACGCTTGCTTTTGAAAATACTGTGCTTTTCTTGTTTTACCCATGTGCGTCCTGAGGGTTCGAGTGAAGCCTGCAGGTTAGAGTGCTTTTCCATTCAGATACGCTGCCTATTGCTACTTGGTAGCAGTATTAATTTGCATGCTTGGTGGATTGTAGAATTGTGCTTGTTTAAGGCTTATAACGTTGCTTGATTGATGTTTTATACCTGACGTAAAAGATGAAAACTTGTACAGAGCTGGCGATCTTATTGTGCTGTCGAGCAGTCAGTTCTATGCTTGTGCCTATAATCTTTTGGTGCTCAAATAATAAATAATAAATAATTGGCGTGCTGTGAATTGCACATTTTCGGTGTCCCTCTGCCTCAATAGTTTTAACAATTAAAACCGGATCCTTTCTTTTAATTGCTGCTTTTATGTAACATTTGTTAATGATCACTTTTGAATATTGAAGCCAGTTTAAAAAAATCAGTTTCGAAGAAAGCCACCTCTGTTAGGTCCCCAGCTGCAACTATCTACTCTAATCCCATTGCTCGATGTAATAAGGAAAGGTATTAAAATTGTTCGAGACATTAGCAGTCTCGGCCATTAATAGTGTCGGCTGTGGCTCAGTTGGTAGCGCACTCGCCTCTGAGTCAGAAGGTTGTGGGTTCGAGCCCCACTCCCGGGACGTGAGCACAAAAATCTAGACTGATGCTCCAGTGCAGTGCTGAGGGAGTGCTGCACTGTCGGAGGTGCCGTCTTTCAGATGAGATGTTAAACCGAGGCCCCGTCTGCTCTCTCGGGTGGATGTAAAAGACCCCATGGCACTATTTTGAAGAAGAGCGGTGGAGTTATCCCCGGCGTCCTGGCCAATATGTATCCATCAACCAACATAACAAAAACAGATTATCCGGTCAATATCACATTGCTGTGTGTGGGAGCTTGCTGTGCGCAAATTGGCTGCCGCATTTCCCACATTACAACAGTGACTGCACTTCAAAAGTAGGTCATTGGCTGTAAAGCACTTTGAGACATCTGGTGGTCGTGAAAGGCGCCATATAAATGCAAATCTTTCTTTCTTTCTCTAAAATAATTAGAGTAGTGCAGTCTCCAAGGCCAATTGTTGTCCAACAATGATATTTATGACATATAAACAGAAAATGCTGGAAATACTTCTGGTCAGGCAGCATCTGTGGAGAGAGAAACGGAATAAAGGTTTCAGGTCGATGACCCTTTGTCAGAACTGCCTGACCCGCTGAGTATTTCCAGCATTTTCTGTTTATATTTCAGATTTCCAGCAGCCGCAGTATTTTGCCTTTGTTGCATTAATGATATTTATGAAATGGGGACGTTGAGCTTGATCTGTCCTGGCTGCCAGGTGGAATATTTTTTCTTGACCTCTGCCACATTATAGCTCCCCAGTAAGTGTGGGGACTCGTCTGGTCAGCAAGGAGAGGTACCAACATCAAAAAAGGGAGGAGTTGGCAATCCAAATTGTAATTTGAATAAACTCCAACCCTCTGCTCAAAAGCAAGCTTCATAAGCCTTCTTTATGTGCTACTTCCTATCCTTTGTATCAGCATAAAAAATACATGCCAGCAATCAACTGAGGCCCCAGATGCCCTTGGCTGGTTTTTCCCCACCACTGCTAACACGACCGTAAATTAACATTTTATCCCATTGCATATATATTGTATGCCTTGTTATACCCAATCTGAAAAACAGTAATTTCCCGTGTATTAGCATGCTGCCTCACGAGCTCAGAAATTAAATTGTACGGGAGGGAAAAAAAATTCAGAATGTGAGAGGGTTAAATCTTATGTGGGTTGTGACATCAAGGGTATAAGGGACTTTGCATTCAATTACTTTTTACTGTTGAATACTAAATGTTGTAGTTCAATAAAGAAATACTCCAGGATGAAGTGTTATGCCAATGTATTCATCCATAAAAAAGAATGCATTCTCCCCATAGGGTGGTTTCCCTGCCGATTGTGCCCCTTCATCAACTTCATGGTTTTTTCGGAGACTCACCACAAACTGTGGTTATAGATAGAAGTCTCTCTTTTATTTGCTTATTAACTGCATACACTTGTCTTAGTTGTTTTAGATCACTTGGAACAATGGACATGTGAGCTTAGTCAGTGCTGTCTCAGCCAAAATAGGTGTCAGTTCAGTTAACCAGTTCCATTTGGACTTTTCATCATGGGGTAGACTCCCTAGGGTATGAATTCTGATTGGTCACTTAGAAACCTTAATGCACTTGTTCTACATTTGTGCATTTTTTACACCACTGAATGGGTTAACTGCGAGTATAAATAGTGCATGCAGGAATGTAGTAGGAGTCATTAAGTATTCGAATGTTGCTGAACGGAATTTCTTCGCTAGGTTTGCTGAACCGCAAATCAGCGGCACTGGAGCGGGAGGACAGGTGACCTGCTTCTCGGTCACCATCGATACCAGCCTTTAGGTGGGAATGTCTGGCTTGCACCTTGTGCCTCTCCACAGCAAGGCAGCTGAGACTTGGAACTCGGCAGATTAAAGCCGCGTACATTGATTCATTGCTAATGATCGTCAAGGACATTGATAACCCGATACATCCGAGTCATACAGTCTGAAATACTTTACCATTTTCTGTCCCAGTTCTTTGAGCGAGTTGCCTATTTAATGTACAACATGCACTTCTTTAGAGGTCTATGGGTGTTGCCCATTATGCAGTCTTGCTGACCGACCACTGTGGCCAGTAACAGCAGTGTCAGAGAATCTTGCGCAGTGATGATTAGAACTGTTTAGCATTTTTTTTTATTACTGATAATTACTTCAGTGGCTCTTTTTAATGAGGTGTCACCATTTCAAAACACATTCTGAAAATTCATATGTGCTGTTAAATGATTTAAAACCATATTCAAATAATATTCATTTTACACGTTGCAAATTTGCCCTTGATTATAAGTGCTGCTTTCAATACGTGTCGCTAAATTGATTTCCTTGTTTTTAGGCTAAAGATTGTTGGATGCTTAATGCATTTGTGAAATTCCTTTGTCCAGTATTTTAAGAGGCCTTAACCCATTTAAAATATTCAGGAGTGGTGTTTGTTTGAAAAATTAACTTTGATTCAAGTTACTTTTGTTTCTGAGCTCTAGTTGCTAATACAAGTGGGCTACTGAAGTCCAAGCGATAACATTCTGAAAATGAAACACTGCTTGAGAATATTTTTTCACTGGTGGATCTTTCCAATTACAATGACCCTCGTGACATTGTTCTATTTGTCTGCTCTTAGAATGATTTCTGTATTTATTTTTAGTCGGGGATTGTGTATTTTTTTCTTCTTTGCCCATTATTTTTTTAACACAGTTTCTCTCTTTCTCTTCCCTCTACTGCCTGTACTGATACTTGCTGAGGTACAGCTCTATGGGCACTCTCCGGTATCCTGCCAAAGTCCCAGACACACACCTCACTGGATTTTATGAATAGTCTGAATCCAGGCTGAATTTTCATCTCCCTGTACCGGAGCACTGATTGTGTCTCGGCGGAGATCAGTTAAGGCAGCACAGACTTGGAATCAAACTTTCTGCTCTGTATGCCTCAGTACGACACTAGCTAGTGCCCTAATCCATGGGGGGATCTTTCTCACCCAGCTTTACTCTTCTGTAGAAAATATGGTGGGTTGGGGTTGGGAGGGAGGTTAAAGTGTTTAAAAACTGAATCCCAACCCGAACCCGCCTCCAACCCGCCCACTTCCGGTTTTGACGGGGGCGGGCAGCCAATTTGCTCCCAGGAGGCGGATCGGCCATTTAAATATTATAATAATGGGGCTGGCGTGCCTCAGATTTAACAAGCATTTCAAATTTAACTGTGGCTGGTGGGGTTTCGCAGGCCCCTAGGAACCTGCCAGCTAAAGCAAGTTGAGGACTGCTGGATCCAGGAGGTAGTCTCACCCACCCCCTGCGATCGGAGAGTCCCCGCCCCCAACGAGGCCTCCGATCGCCTTCCCGCACTCCCCTTCCCCCCTCCCTGATACTCCAGCCCTAATCTTCGCCCCGATGCTCTGGCCCTGATCCCCTCTACAATCCCCCCGCCACCAAACTCCACCGGCCACCCTCCGGCCCCCACCCGATCCCTCCCTCCCTCCTCTTTGCGGCCTGGTGCCGCAGGCGTTTCCATCTGGCTGGCTGCGGGTGGGAAACAGAGCTTTGAAATGCAAATCAGGCCCTGCCATTAAATTCGGCAGGGTCTGCGGGTAACTCGTTCTCCCGGGTTTCCCGACTGCTTCCTTGCACCCCGCCGCGCTGCCAACCCGCCTACCGATTAAAAGTCCAGCCTTATGTTTCTGCTGTAAAAGGTTTAAATTGTTCAATAGCTGGATGCAGCTCAATATAAAGACCTTTTAAAGTATAGACACTTGAAATGGCGTGGAAAAATGTGTGCCCAACAGCAAAAGTGAAAACAGATTTATGTACAAGACTCTGGATCGGATTCAACATAAGCAACATATAAAAGCAGAACAAAGAAGTATTCAGCGCCTCGGTCGATTGGCAGGAGCGACAGGTGAGCTGCTCAGTAGAAACTCCCTGTTTAATTTTCCACCCCCACCCCATTCATTCAGCAGCTTTCTCCGCAAAGCTGTGATCAGAAACTCGATGGGGCGGGGGATGCAGCCTACAAAACGTCAGCGTGTGCCACCACTGTGCTGCTTATGGGAGCACGTTTTAATTTATTGGTGATATTTTTTACTGGAGAAAAAGGAATACAAGATACTTATCATGGATATTGCAATTGAATAATAGAATTTCCATAATTTTTCTATCAACGTTCAGACCCAGATATCCAGAGGTCATTAATGTCACGACTGGTAGCATTTACTCTCTGATTAAAATTCGATTGGTTGATAGCTCTTGTAGTGAATTTTGACCCATTCATTTTTTAAAAGGTGTTTTGCAGTAATCTCTTTATGGTTTTCAAGTTGATGCAGATCAAAATTAAATGTGCTGTAAATTCAAGTTGATTGTGATAAAAAGGGACTGCAGTTTTTAAATTTTAAGCACTCACTTCCCAATACCAAAACCTCCTTCCCTTGAGTTGATCTGTAATAACAATTCCTTCCTGGGGATTTTAATACATTTGTGATAATGATTAATCCTATACCAAGAAGCTGTGCACATAATGAAATAAGTTAGCTTGGAAAAAAGTTCTCCCAACTGGTTTGATGAATGAAGGAGCTATTTAATTAGAAGTGGATTTTGAAGAGTATTGACACGTATTATGACAAAGTATACTGTTGAGGCAGGCATACTGCATTCAGATTAGCAAAAAAAAATCTGTAGCACTGATGTATCCAAGGACATTTTTGGCATTTCTGGTTCATCAGCCTTATGGTTCAGTTCTCGTATTAAAGATTGCCCGTCACTTTGTGCTGAACATGTAGTTCTGTTTCTGGCCAATAATCAGTTGGAAAGAAAGTCAGACTTTGATAGAAGTGCCCTAGAGAGAGAGAGAGCACTATTTGAACTTGCTATGAGATCAGTATATTTGAAAACACATATTATGCAGGATTCTGTTGGGCCAGTCATTTCTAAAGGTGCTAAATGTAGAAGGACAAGGTAAAATGACAAGAAAAATACATTTTTTTTCCTCCACTAATTTCTCTTTTGCAAACGTTGGTTGCTCTCCGATATCTCGCCCATTCTGAATGCTGGAGCGTGGACACTAACTATAACAGGTTACTCAATGTTGGAGGGCAGTACGGTACAGTCAAGCCCGATCCTGTCTACACAGACCTACAACATCCAATGAGATGAGTCCGAGCCTTGGCCAGTTGCTTTTTCTCCCCTCCCTTTCCTTATCGCAGTGGGCTGATGGCAATTGCATTGTTCTACCCAAGTTAGCATAGTATTGACATTGAGGCCTTCCCACGCGCAAATTGGCATAGGGACAAACAGATTAGAGGTTTAAATGCGTGGCTCAAAGAGTGGTGCGGGAGGAAGGGGTTTCAGTTCATGGGGCACTGGCACCAGTACTGGGGAAAGAGGGAGCTGTTCTGTTGGGGCGGGCTCCACTTAAACCAGTGTCCTGGTGAACCAAATAACTAGGGCACTAGACAGTGCTTTAAACTAATGATGGGGGGGAGGTGGGAGGATTCAGGAAAGAATAAATTTAAAAGCAGTGAGAGAAATGTCAAGGCTCTAGAGCAGTGTAGAGTTTTAGATAAAAATAAGCAGAGTGGGTCAGGAAGGGACAGAGAGAATAACAAAGGTAATAAGGCATCAGTGACTAAGGTGACATCAGGGAAAAATAGAAATAAATCAAAGCTAAAGGCATATATCTGAGTGCGCGAAGCATTCGCAACAAAATAGATGAATCAGTAGCGCAGATAGAAATGAATAGGTTTGATCTAATAGCCATAACGGAGACGTGGTTGCAAAGTGGCCAAGGATGGGAACTAAATATTCCAGGATACAGGAAACTTTGTGTTATCCGGAGGCTAAATGTCCGGCAAGTTCGAGCCACCGGCAAAAATCAGGAGCTGTTTTGTTCGTTTTTTTTTCCAACAGTCAGGCTCTGCAAAGTCTCTCTGAAGCTGTTGCTAAGCGACAGAGACGCTGCCAAGGTACGGCCGACTGCTTAGAAGCTGTTGCTAAGCAACAGTGTTTGTTGCCAGATACGGAGCTGAAAATCTCCGTATGCTTCAACATTAACGCTGGTGTGTCCGGCAGTTTTGAGGGAACGGCAACAGCTCGGTCCCGTCGGTGCCGGATAGCACAAAGTTTCCTGTACTTAACTTTTAGAAAAGATAGACAAAATGGAAAAGGAGGTGGGGTAGCCCTGATAATAAAGGATAGGATAAAGACAGTAGAGAGAAAGGATCTTAGCTCTGAAAATCAAGAAGTAGAATCAGTTTGGGTGGAGCTGAGAAACAGCAAGGGGCAGAAAACATTGCTGGGAGTTGTTTATACGCCCCCAAACAATAGTTGTAATGTAAGGCAGAGTATAAATCAGGAAATTAGAGGCATGTAACAAGGGTAATATAGTAATCATGGAGGACTTTAATCTACATTCAGACTGGGCAAACCAAATTTGCAGTAATAGTGTGGAGGACGAATTCATGGAATGTATGCAAAATAGTTTTCTAGATCAGTATGTTGAGGAACCAACTAGGGAATAGGCTATTTTAGATCTAGTATTGTGCAATGAGGGTTAATTAATAACCTTGTAGTAAAGGGGCCTTTAGGGAAGAGTGACCATAATATGATAGAGTTTGAAAGTGATTTCGTTAAATCCAAAACTAGGGTCTTCAATCTAAACAAAGCAAATTTTGTAGGTATGAGGGGCGAGTTGGCTGAGGAAGATTGGGAAACTACATTAAAAGGTATAACGGTAGAAACATAGAAACATAGAAAAATAGGAGCAGGAGTAGGCCATTCAGCCCTTCGAGCCTGCTCCACCATTCAATGTGATCATGGCTGATCCTCTATCTCAATACCATATTCCCGCTCTCTCCCCATACCTTTTGCGTCTAGAAATCTATCTATCTCCTTCTTAAATATATTCAGTGACTTGGCCTCCACAGCCTTCTGTGGTAGAGAATTCCATAGGTTCACCACCCTCTGAGTGAAGAAGTGTCTCCTCATCTCAGTCCTAAATATCCTACCCCGTATCCTGAGACTGTGACCCCTGGTTCTAGACCCCCCAGCCAGGGGAAACATCCTCCCTGCATCCAGTCTGTCTAGCCCTGTCAGAATTCTATATGTTTCAATGAGACCCCCTCTCATTCTTCTAAACTCTAGTGAATACAGGCCTAGTCGACCCAATCTCTCCTCATATGACAGTCCTGCCATCCCAGGAATCAGTCTGGTGAACTTTTGCTGCACTCCCTCTATGGCAAGTATATTCTTTCTTGGGTAAGGAGACCAAAACTGCACACAGTACTCCAGGTGTGGTCTCACCAAGGCCCTGTATAACTGTAGTAAGACATCCTTGCTCCTGTACTCAAATCCTCTTGCAATGAAGGCCAACATACCATTTGCCTTCCTAACTGCTTGCTGCAGCTACATGTTTGCTTTCAGTGACTGATGTACAAGGACTCCCAAGCCCCTTTGTACATCAACTTTTCCCAATCTATCACCATATAAATAATACTCTGCCTTTCTGTTTTTCCTACCGAAGTGAATAACTTCACATTTATCCACGTTATACTGCATCTGCCATGTATTTGCCCACTCACTCAACTTGTCTAAATCGCCTTGAAGCCTCTTTGCATCCTCCTCGCAACTCACAATCCCATCTAGTTTTGTGTCGTCAGCAAACTTGGAAATATTACATTTGGTTCCCTCATCCAAATCATTGATATATATTGTGAATAGCTGGGGCCCAAGCACTGATCCCTGCGGTACCCCACTAGTCACCGCCTGCCACCCCAAAAAAGACCCATTTATTCCTACTCTTTGTTTCCTGTCTGTTAACCAATTTTCAATCCATGCCTGTATATTACCCCCAATCCCATGTGCTTTAATTTTGCACACTAACCTCTTATGTGGGACTTTATCAAAGGCCTTCTGAAAATCCAAATACATTACATCCACTGGTTCTCCCTTATCTATTCTTCCAGTTACATCCTCAAAAAATCCCAGTAGATTTGTCAAACACGATTTCCCTTTCATAAATCCATGTTGACTTTGTCCAATCCTGTTGATATTTTCTAATTATCCTGTTATCACATCCTTTATAATAGACTCTAGCATTTTCCCTACTAATGTTCGGCTAACCGGTCTGTAGTTCCCCATTTTCTCTCTCCCTCCTTTTTTAAATAGCCGGTGGTTACATTTGCCACCCTCCAATCTGCAGGAACTGTTCCATAATCTATAGAATTTTGGAAGATGACAACCAATGCATCCACTATTTCCATGGATGCTACTTTTAGTACTCTGGGATGCAGATTATCAGGCCCTGGGGATTTATCAGCTTTCAGTCCCATTAATTTCTCCAGCACTCTTTTTTTACTAATACTAATTTCCTTTAATTCCTCCTTCTCAGTAGACCTTTGGTTCCTTAGCATTTCTGGGAAGTTATTTGTGTCCTCTACCGTGAAGACAGAACCAAAGTATTTGTTTAATTGCATGCCATTTCCTTGTTCCCCATTATAAATTCTCCCGTTTCTGACTGTAATGGACCTACATTTGTCTTCACTAATCTTTTTCTTTTTACATACTTGTTGAAGCTTTTACAGTCTGCTTTTATGTTCCTTGCAAGTTTACTCTCATACTCATTTTTCTCCTCTTAATCAATCTCTTGGTCCTTTTTTGCTGAATTCTAAACCGCTCCCAATCCTCGGCTTGCTACTTTTTCTGGCAACTTTATATGACTCCTCTTTGGATCTAATACTATCCTTAATTTCTTTTGTTAGCCATGGTTGGGCTGCTTTTCCTTTTGTGTTTTTGCACCAGAAAGGAATGTATAACTGTTGCAATTCATGCATTCATTCCTTAAATGTTAGCCATTGCCTATCCACCATCATGCCTTGTAATGAAGCTCCCCAATCTATCATAGTCAACTCCCTCCTCATACCTTCGTAGTTTCCTTTGTTTAGATTTAGGACCCTAGTTTCAGATTAGATGACTTCACTTTCCATCTTAATGAAGAATTCTATCATGTTATGGTCACTCTTCCCTAAAGGACCTCGCACAACAAGATTATTAATTAACCCCTTCTCATTGCACAATACCCAATCTAGGATAGCCTGTTCCCTTCTTGGCTCCTCCATGTGCTGGTCTAAAAAACCATCTCGCACACACTCCAGAACCAGATTAGACCAGTTAATTAACTAACTAGCACCACCCACGCTCCAGTACAGAGCTTGCTTAGTCCTGCCCAAGCCTGGAAGAAACTTAAAACTAAAACCAGTAAATTTAAGTTAATGCTAATTGCAAGCACACAAGACTCAATTTTATCAAGCAGAGATTAACCCTTAAGATTCACTCCCACACTTGCCAAACTCCCAATTTGTTCACTCTGAGCCAAGCTGCACTCTGTGACAAGCAATGGCTAGCATTAAAAAAATTAATACATAATTTACAACAAATATACATTCCTTTAAGGCACAAAAACCCCACAGGAAAAGTGGTCCAGCCATGGCTAACAAGAGAAGCTAAAAATAGTATTGGATCAAAGGAAGAGGCTTATAATGTTGCCAAAAAGAGTAGTAAGCCTGAGGATTGGGAGGATTTTAGAATTCAGCAAAGGAGGACCAAGAAATTGATAAAGAAATGGAAAATAGAATACGAGAGTAAACTAGTGAGAGACATAAAAACAGACTGTAAAAGCTTCTATAGGTATATAAAAAGGAAAAGATTAGCGAAAGTAAATGTGGGTCCCTTTATAGGCTGAGACAGGAGAAATTATAATGGGGAATAAGGAAATGGCGGAGAAATTAAACAAATACTTTGGCCGCGATTTTCTGGTTCAAGGCGGCTTGGGACAGGTCAGGTGGCTTCCGCGTTCCAGTCCCGCCTCCCACAGACATGAATTTGTGTCAATTGGCCTTGTTAAGCCCACCCTGCAGGCTTGCCGGCCAATTAGGAGGAAGCCGGTGCCCGATGATGTCATTTGATGACGCATCATCTGCCGGTTTTCTTAAAGGGGCCATGCACATTTTTTTTTTTTTGACAGCTGATTTCTCAGTGTTTGACAGCATTGAGGTGCTGCAAACACTGACGATCACTGTACAAAGGTGAGTTCTTGCACCCAGGCTCTCCAGTGACTCCCTCCTTAGGCTAGAACAGATGGCAACTGCAGGTGAGGTTACAGAAGCGATCTGTCACTGGTGAGAGAGGTTCTCCCAATGAGGTGGGACTACACATACAAATCAATACTTGTTACCTACAGAAAAGTCTAAATACATTAAAACTTAATTTCCCAACATTTTCTTACCTCTGAAACTCACCAGTGCACCATTGGATCCTTCACACCACTTCTGCAGCTGTCATCAATGCATAAACATTACAGCAGACTCACAACACACCACACTTACCTGGTGTAGTGTCCGGACATCGGTAAGTCCGCAGTAGAAGTGTCAAAATTGGAAAAAGCCTGTTAACAACCTGTTAACAAGCACTTAAGTGGCTATAATCCTCTTCCCGCTGCTAGGTGTCGGGTCTAGGGTTGCAAAGGGGTGGAAAGTTTCTGGTAAATTTCCAGAAATTTTCCACGGGAAGTTTAGCTTGGGAATTTTGGGAATTTTGCCCAAAAAAGCACATGCTAGCATAATATTGTTTTTTTTGTATTTCTTTCTTTTTTTTCCACAGGTCCCCTCTTAAAATTACTAACAGAGATGGAATCTTAATTATTAAGGAATTTCTTAATCAATATATGTTTATCTTCTTACTTGGCTTGTTTTAATAATTACAAGTTTTGTGTGTGACTGAACAAATGTGTCCTGATTGGGTGGATGAGCGATTAGCTCCCTCTATTTGTAATATTTGCATATCGAATTGTGATTGTCCTGCAGGCATCTGTAAGACTGCTATAGGTTTTTTTAAGATCCAGGTTAGGGGTCCTGAGGGAAGTCATTTTGTTTTCTGCTGATGTTGTGATGATGCAGTAAGTAAATCAGACTTTATACCAAATAAACCAGTTACTTGTTGAACTCTGTTGTCCTTCAATTTAAAATATACAAAATAATACACTATTGGTGATGTAGCGCCGTGTGTGTACAGGTCATGCTTCCATCACATGGAGCATCAGCAAAAATGTACTCACCCTGTTGCAATCGTGCTGATCGACCGCAGTTCGACACAGAGATGAATGCCCTTTATTTCTCTGCATAGAACAATGCCACGTTTACCGTCTGATGTGTGGAAGGATTTTACCCCAGGCATTAAAGATGGAAAGACTGTGTACATGTGCAAACACTGTAGAAAGCCATATGTAAAGAATGCCACAAAGATGCAGCAGCATTTATCCAAATGCAACAACTTCACTCAAAGCTCACAGCAGTCAGCCCAGAGTTCCTCCGCTTCCATTCAAGAAGATGATGGTTCTCATTCAGCATCAGGCTCCTTATCAGCAACTCCTGGCCCACTTGGAAGGTTCTTTGATACAATGGATAACCATAGCCAGAAGAATGCAGATGAGTGCCTTGCTCGAGCTGTATATGCAACAGGCTCACCCCTCATGCTCACAGCCAATGTGTACTGGAAGAGATTTTTCAATGTTATTCGCCCTGCATACTGTCCTCCCACCAGACATGCTTTGTCTACTTATTTGCTGGAGGCTGAGTATAACAGAGTCCAAGGAAAGCTCAAAGAAACGATAGCGATGGCAGACTGTGTTGCAGCTATCTCAGACGGGTGGTCAAATATACGAGGGGAGGGCATCATAAACTACATCATCTCCACTCCTCTCCCAGTGTTCTTCAAGAGCACAGACACGAAGGACAACAGACACACAGGCACATACATTGCTGATGAGCTGAAAGCGGTCATCAACGATCTTGGATCACAAAAGGTCTTTGCAGTAGTTACTGACAATGCTGCGAATATGAAGGCTGCTTGGGCTCAAGTGGAGGAGGCCTACCCTCATATTACGTCTATTGGGTGCGCAGCTCATGGGCTTAACCTGCTCCTCAAGGACATCATGGGTTTGAGAACCATGGAAGCACTGTACAAGAGAGCCAAGCAAGTTGTTAAGTATGTCAGGGGAAAACAGGTAGTTGCAGCAACCTACAACTCCAAGCAAATGACAAAGAACAAGAACACCACACTGAAGCTGCCCAACAACACTAGATGGGGTGGTGTTGTCATAATGTACAACAGCCTTCTGGAGGGTAAGGAGTCGCTGCAAGAAATGGCAATATCCCAGTCTGGGGATATGGAAACCACCATCAAGAAAATACTGCTGGATGATGTGTTTTGGGTGAGAGTGGTTAGCAGCCTTAAACTACTCTCACCAGTAGCATCTGCAATTGCTCAGATTGAAGGAGATGACGCTGTCTTGTCAGATGTTCTCAGGCTTTTTACTGATTTAAAAGAACAAATCAGCATTGCCCTACCCACATCCCTGCTGCTCAAAGCAGAGGAGAAGGCAATTGTTCAATTCATACAGACGCGTCAAGAATTTTGTGTCAAGCCGATTCATGCTGCAGCATACATGCTGGACCCAAAGCATGTTGGGAGACCAATACTTTCTGGAGAACCGATCAACAGCGCTTACAGTGTGATTTCTACCCTCTCACACCATCTCAATCTGGATGTGGGCAAAGTTCTGGGAAGTCTGGCAAAGTTCTCTACCAAGCAAGGTCTTTGGAATGGGGATGGGATATGGGAATCATGCAAGCATATCGGTGCACATACCTGGTGGAAGGGACTTTGTGCATCTGAGGCCCTGTCACCTATTGCATCGGTGATACTCCAAATCCCACCTTCATCAGCGGCCTCTGAACGAAACTGGTCACTTTTTGGGAATACGCATACAAAGGTGCGCAACAGGCTGACTAACGAGAGTGGAGAAACTGGTGGCTATCCGGGTGAACCTACAACTTATTGAGCCAGATACAGAAGTGTCCACCACACAGCTAGACACTGACACAGAGGAGGAAATGGACACGCCAGAGTCAGAGAATCAGGAGGAGCAATGAGGAGTAGAAGACTCAGAAGACTCATGAGTAGAAGACTCAAAGGGACAAAATAAGGACTAATTACAGGCTAAATAAGCTGACGCTCTTTTTATTTTATTTTAGATGTGTCTTTTTTGTGGGGGTTCAATAAAGTTCAAAATTATAACCTAAATAAAGTTTTGAAAGCCTGTTTTTATTTGTATGGAACAGTATGTCTATTTTGACGACAAAGATAATATAAGGGTCAGAGACAAAAACCATCAGTGTGCAAAAAAACTCTAAATTCCTGAAAATTCCCATGGAAAGTTTCCTCTTTTAAAAATTCCCAGAATTTTGCAACCGTAGTCGGGTCCATGCGCAAATCGGGGACCCGACACTTGGGAAGATTGATTGGAGGCGGGTTTCCAATCTGCTGTCAATCTTTGCGATTTTGCCAGATGTCCCGCCTCCAAACCCGCCCCCTGAGCGCTGGCAAAATTCCAGCCAAAGTGTCTGTCTTCACAGAAGAAGACACAAAAAACTTCCTGGTAATAATGGAGAACCAAGGCTTTAGCAAGAATGAGGAACTGAAAGAAATTGGTATTAGTTAAAAAATAGTACTGGAGAAATTAATGGGACTGAAAGCTGAGAAATCTCCTGGACCTGATGGCCTAAATCCTAGGGTTTTGAAAGAGGTGGCTGTAGAGATAGTGGACGCATTGGTTGTCATTTTCCAAAATTCCATAGATTCTAGAATGGTTCCCGCAGATTGGAAGGTGGCAAATATAACCCCACTATTTAAGAAAGGAGGGAGAGAGAAAACGGGGAACTACAGACCAGTTAGCCTGACATCAGTAGTAGAGAAAATGTTAGAATCTATTATTAAGGACGTGGTAACAGGGCACTTAGAAAATAATAATAGGATTGGGCAGAGTCAACACGGATTTATGAAAGGGAAATAGTGTTTGACAAATCGGTTAAGAGTTATTTGAGGTTGTAACTAGCAGAATAGATAAGGGGGAACCAGTGGATGTGGTGTATTTGGATTTTCAGAAGGCATTCGATAAGGTGCCACACAAAAGGCTATTAAACAAAATTAGGGCTCATGGGATTTGGGGGTAATATTCTAGCATGGATTGAGGATTGGTTAACTGACAGAAAACAGAGAGTAAGAATAAACAGGTCATTTTTGGGTTGGTAGGCTGTAACTAGTGGGGTACCGCAAGGATCAGTGCTTGGGCCCCAGCTATTAACAATCTGCATCAATTATTTGGATGAGCGGACCAAATGTAATATAACGAAATTTGCTGATGATAAAAGCTGGGTGGGAATGTAAGTTGTGAGGAGGATGCAAGGAGGCTTTAAGAGGATATAGACAGGCTAAGTGAATGGGCAAAAGCATAGCAAATGGAATATAATGTGGAGAAATGTGAAGTTATCCACTTTGGTAGGAAAAATAGAAAAGCATTTTTTAAATGGTGACAGATTGGGAAATGTTGGTGTTCAGAGGGACCTGGGTGTCCTAGTGCAAGAATCACTGAAAGTTAACATGCAGGTAGAACAAGCAATTAGGAAAGCAAATGGTACGTTGGCCTTTATTACAAGAGTAAAGATGTCTTACTGCAATTATATAGGGCCCTGGTGAGACCACACCTGGAGTATTGTGTACAGCTTTGGTCTCCTTACCGAAGGAAGGATATACTTGCCATAGAGGGAGTGCAACGAAGGTTCACCAGACTGGTTCCTGGGATAGGGGGATTGTCCTATGAGGAGAGATTGAGTAGACTAAGCCTATATTCTCTGGAGTTTAGAAGAATGAGAGGTGATCTCATTGAAACATACAAATTCTTACAGGACTTGGCAAGGTAGATGCAGGGAGGATGTTTCCCCTGACTGGGGAGTCTCGAACCAGGGGTCACAGTCTCAGAATAAGGGGCTGGCCATTTAGGACTGAGATGAGGAGAAATTTCTTCACTCACAGGGTGGTGAATCTTTGGAATTCTCTACCCCAAAGGGCTGTGGAGGCTCAGTTGTTGAGTATATTCAAGACAGAGATCGATAGATTTTTGAATATTAAGGGAATCGAGGGATATGGGGATGCTGCAGGAAAGTGGAGATGAGGTAGAAAATCAGCCATGATCTTATTGAATGGCGGAGCAGGCTCGAAGGGCCAAATGACCTACTCCTGCTCCTATATCTTATGTTCCCCACCTCTTGTAATGACAACTCAACAATCCATTTAACCTCTATGTATGTATCGCATCACATTAATGTATGGGTCCCTTCCAATTATTACAGGTTAACTTGTAGTTAGTCAGGAATCTGGTAGCTAAATGAATCCAGAAGTTGAAATTGAATGGCCTCCTCGTGTGCTGTATGAACCTGGTGGATCTATAGTTAATTGTCCACACAACAATTAAGTTGTCTTATATACTTCCTCTTACTGCTGTAGTGGTACTGTGTTGGCTTCAAAATCTCTGGTCCCAGGTGTGCAATGGAATGAGATCACAATAATTGCCGTCTTTGATCATTGCCCACGCTAGCTTCAATGGGACTGAACTCTGATGTTAATAAGTCACCTGGGACATGGCTGAATGAGCTGTTCCTCCATAATCCTCAATTTGTGGTGGTAAGCTCAGCAAGGTTTGAAGACTATTTACAGGTCACTGATGAGCCTTAAAACCCGCAGCACACCTCTAGGAAGCAGGTAAAGCTTTTTTAAGATACAGAAATGCTTCGCTTACTTCCCATCAGAAGAAAGGCAATCTAAAGTAAATTGTGCAGCAGAACGGATAAGCAAATGTGTAGAAAGAGTAGTTGTGTTAGTCTGATCTAATATATTAACCTATTTATAGAAGCAGTGTTCAAATGTCTCTCATCTTTTTAACGTTTCTTAATTTTAGCTACTCTAGCTTTTCCTTCTTTAATGGTACCCAGGTGCTGCATGTGGTGAACCTCTACATTTATGGTTAAAGCTGTCTGCAGATGAGATGGGTGAAGTGATTCGGTCTCTACGCCTCAAATCTCCCACACTCAAGCTAACAGCTGAAGTTTCGATATCTACAAATGATGAATGCACTGTAACTACCATCACTGCCGCACCTAATGTTCTGTTTTGAGTCCTTTTCAGCTTCATTTTCATTGTGCTATTACAGATGAAAATGACAAAACTCCGATCCCCAGTGAAAAGCAGTGGAAATTCCAGTTCTAGCAAGTTATGACTCTACTGTGGGCATTGTGTTTTTGGTTGTGTACTGATGCCTAACATTCCTGTAAAGTTTTGCAGCTGGCTAGCTTATGTACAATCCACATCAATGATTTGGATGAGGGGACCAAATGTAATATATCCAAGTTTGCTGATGATACAAAGCTGGGTGGGAATGTAAGCTGTGAGGAGGATGCAAGGAGGCTTCAAGGGGATATAGACAGGCTAAGTGAGTGGGCAAGAACATGGCAAATGGGATATAATGTGGAGAAATGTGAAGTTATCCACTTTGGGAGGAAAAATAGAAAAGCAGAGTATTTTTTAAATGGTGAGAGATTGGGAAATGTTGGTGTTCAGAGGGACCTGGGTGTCCTTGTACACGAATCTCTGAAAGTTAACATGCAGGTACAGCAAGCAATTAGGAAAGCAAATTGTACAGGAAACTTTTTTTTATCCGGGACCGGCGTGGTGCCGGTTGATCAAAAAGTCCGGATTACAGAGAGGTATACTTACTAAGGTACGAGAGCCCCATACACGGCCACAGATCCAGGCGTCTCTGTTGCATGGCACCAAGTGCAGGAACCCCGGTTACACGGCCACTAATATGAAGTAAAACTTACCTGAACCTATTCCTGAATTTTGCTGGTTAAGATAGATTTCCGGTCATTTAGGTGCCGGTGAAAAGAGTTTCCTGTATGTTGGCCTTTATTACAAGAGGATTTGAGTATGAGAGTAAAGAAGTCTTACTGCAATTATATAGGGCCCTGGTGAGACCACACCTGGAATATTGTGTACAGTTTTGGTCTCCTTACCTAAGGAAGGATATACTTGCCATAGAGGGAGTGCAACGAAGGTTCACTAGATTGGTTCCTGGGATGGGGGGATTGTCCTATGAGGAGAGATTGAGTAGACTAGACCCTATATTCTCTAGAGTTTAGAAGAAACATACAAAATTCTTACAGGGCTTGACAGGGTAGGTGCAGGGAGGATGTTTCCCCTTCTGGGGAATCTAGAACTAGGGGTCACAGTCTCAGAATAAGGGATCGGCTATTTAGGACTGAGATGAGGAGAAAATTCTGGTGAATCTTTGGAATTCTCTACCCCAGAGGGCTGTGGAGGCTCAGTCATTGAGTATATTCAAGACAGAGATTGATAGAGTTTTGAATATTAAGGGAATCAAGGGATATGAGGATAGTGCAGGAAAGTGGAGATGAGTTAGAAGATCAGCCATGATCTTATTGAATGGCGCTGCAGGCTCGAAGGGCCGAATGGCCTTCATATGCTCCTATTTCTTATGTAAGGATATCCACTGTCTTCTACATTAGGTAGGACAGCAAACTATTTGAATCTCTGGAACAATCATATATACATGAACGCTCAACTACAGACATCGGGTCCTTGTAACGCAAAGCACTTTACTTCTCAATGGATTCTCTATTCCACTCGAGCTTTTTGCAGTTAAAACTGCCTTTGAAAACATAAGTTTGTCACAGAATGTATTTTTGACTGTAAATTGTAAACTTTTCCTGCCTGCTGTTGAACTGGTGAAACACATCAGTCGATATCTGTAGTACAGATGAAAAGCTGCATTGTTGAGGTGAAATGTGCAGTACTTTGGAAGAAATTAGCACTCTTGAGAATATTCTTCTTATATGCAAGGGATGTTGTGAGTTGCTAACACTTGTGCAAGTTTTTAGCTATTCAGGAAGGAATATTTGGATTGTTTGTACACGCGCCAATAGGTAGGTGGCTGCTGGGAACTGTAGTTCTTGGCACACCGAGCGGCACAACAGATAAAAAAAATAACCTTCTCCATTGTTTCTTTCACGGCTGTATTAACTCCAGTTTGACTGTGTGACAGCTTCTCGACTGATCTTACTTCCAGCTGAGCATAATTCGATTCTCGAGTTTTAGTCTCCCAACATGACTTTGGTTGTACCTGCTTGTGTAGTTTTCCTATCTTTCTAACTCCTTTCTCAGAACTTCAGTTAATTTTGTTCTTGGTCTCATCCCTCCGCTTCATCTACGTAGCTTTCTTTTGTGAGTATACTAATCTAATCGTTACATTTTAGTTTATTTTCTTGTTGATCTTTTGGGTGGTCTTTGAAGCCTGTCTCCTTGTTAAACTTTATACTTGTAGCAGAGGAGGTAGCAGGAAATCTGTGCCTGTCCCGGAATAGTTTACCTTTTCTGGCCAGCCAGATGGGTAGTTATGTGAAATGTACTTACAGTAATAGCTTAGATATCCATTTAAAATGGATGAATTATTCCAGGCAACATCAGGGTTATGTAACTTGTAGAAAATTCGTCCCCTATATTTTTGCAAAAGTCCTAATTACAGACAACACAAGTTGTACTCTCTACATTCATTTAAATGGCATGTCAGAGGTGCCGTCTTTCGGATGAGACGTTAAAGTCGAGGCCCCATCTGCTCTCTCAGGTAGATGTAAAAGACGCAATGGCAATATTTCGAAGAAGAGCAGGGGAGTTATCCCCGGTATCCAATATTTATCCCTCGATCAACATAACAAAAACAGATTATTTGGTCATTGTTGCATTGCTGTTTGTGGGAGCTTGCTGTGCGCAAATTGGCTGCTGCATTTCCTACATTACAACAGTGACTACACTTCAAAAAGTACTTCATTGGCTGTAAAGTGCTTTGGGACGTCTGGTGGTCGTGAAAGGTGCTATATAAATGCCAGTCTTTATATAGGTATTCAGTTTTTTGTCTCCACTAAACTCAGAATTACTAAATTGTTTACAACAGTTCTAAGGAACTGTCGGTAGCTGCACATGAAGTTTACTAATGGGACATGTTCTTGGAAGAGCTCAACTTGAACATGTTGCATAGAATAATGCCGGTTTGAGTGTGTTTGAAGGACTTGACGTATCTTGGGATGAGATAAAGTTGATAAACTGCTCAAACTTTGATTCAGTGTCATTCCATCCCTTTGTGGCGCTGGCTTGTAATAAATTCCAGGCTATATGCTACCTTTTATTTCTCTGGGGAATTGACAGTTCATTAAACAAATCTAGTGGTTATACATCAGCTATAAAGGTATGGAATTGAAAGCATGCTGTTGATCTGCTACTAATACCCCTGTAGGCTCTCACAAATAGAACGTTAATCCAAGTAATTTATGTGCAGTGACCTTGTGTATTGTCTTGCTATTAATCAGTTTCTAGCAGAAGCTATAGGTTCTAATATATTTGTGCTTAAAATCAATTGAATTATTTACCTATTGCAGTAATGGTCATTTATGTCATTCGTGAAGCACCAGAATCTCTCCTCTTCACATTGTTAGTGTAACTGCATTCGTGTGAGTCAGGACACCACACTGTAGGAAGCAGCAAGAGAAAGGAGATGAACGTTTTAGGGGAAAAGGAGGAACTTCATGTATTTTAGCTTTCCGCCCTTAATGTTTCTTTCAAATTTTTTTATGGAATTATTCTTCAGCCAACAGAAGAGTTGAAGTGAGTGTAAGGACCATGTGTCAAGGGATTGGAGGGCACTGGGGCAGAAGACACTGATCGAGAAGCAGAGGAGCTTCTTGTATACCATTCTCCTTAAAGTGTATTTTACTTCAAATATACTTCAAAAATAACTCTGCAAACAATTTGAAAAGCAATAGAATGCAAGGATAGCCATATGTAAGAGGCCTTTGCAATCCCTTGACCAGCTAATTAGTGCACTTCTCATTGCCATGTAACCTTAATTATCCACTGTAGTGTATGTGCTTTTAAGTCGGAACTACTTTTACAGCTCCTGTATACTGTAGTACCGGCAGTGACCACACCGGTATATAAGCTTTGCGCATGCCTCTGTACCCCCAGTCTTGAGACTACCCTCCTCCAGTAAAGACCTGTTTATTGTTAATGTACAGCATCCGTGTGATTATTTAATAACAGCATATCCTCTGAATCACGGATCCAACAGTGGCGACGAGTGTCGATTCGAATCTACCGGCAACATAAAAAAAAATAAAAAAAATAGTCGAGCCCAGGAACACGGGCGTTGACCACGAGCAACCGCCCAGCCGTCAGGCAGAGATTGAACTTCGCAGGGGAGGCTGTGGAGAGCCGGGCTTGGTTCCCCAGCCACGATGAGCAGCAAGAGACCGACGACAGGTCCAGCGCAGACCCTTCCCGAGCAGCGGCGGCTGGAGCCGACCGGCGGAGAGAAAGCCGAGCAGCGTCGACGGGGTAAGACAGAGGGTGAAGAGCGCAGGGCGCAGCCGGGGGTTGAAAACCGAGCGGCGTCGAGAAAAAGAAAACAAACCGGAGAGAGAAGAGGGTAAAGAAACAGCCGGGTTCTAGACTGAGCGGCATCGAAAAATATAAAAAGAAGAACGCGCAGAGCACAGCCAGGGCTCACGGGCTGAACAGGGTCTGCGGGGCGAAGAAAGGGGAGCGCGGGAGACGCCATTGAGCCGCGGAGAAGAAGGAAAGCGCGGGAGACGCCATTTTTAGAAGCCGCAGCGGAGAAGAAGGGCGAGCACGGGAAGGAAGGAAAGCGTGTGAGACGCCATTTTGTGCCAGTGGAGAAGAAGGGGAAGCGCGGGAGGTGCGATTTTGTGCCAGCGGAGAAGAAGGGGAAGCGCGGGAGGCGCCATTTTTGACAGTTAACTCACACCCAAGGATGCCGAAGAGTGGCAGCATCTCTACGTTCGACAATGAAGTCGAAGATTGGGCGACATATGTGGAACGTATTGAGGTGTACTGCAGGGCGAATGAAGTGCCAGATGCTAATAAAGCACTAGTTCTGTTAAATTCCATGGGTGCAAAAACTTATGGGTTACTGCGAAATCTAATAACCCCAGAGAAGCCGGTAAACAAGAATTTTGAAAGCATAGTAGAAATCCTACAGGACCACTTAAACCCCACACCGCTGTTGATAGCAGAACGATTTAAGTTCCATAAAAGGAACCAACACAAAGACGAAAGCAATGCTGAGTACCTAACGGAACTGCGCAAGCTATCGAAACACTACCAGTTTGGAGCGGGACTAGCAGATACGTTAAGGGACAAGTTTGTGTGTGGGCTACAGAGTGAAGGAACCCAGAAACGGCTTCTGTCGGAAAAGGATCTTACGCTGGACAAAGCTTTCAGTATGGCAGTATCACACGAAGCAGCCGCAAGGGGCGCTGCAGAGATACAATGGAGACCGCAAGAATATGGCACCAATGAAATGTCCTATGGAACAGGGAAGTGCTATCGCTGCGGCAGAACAACACATGACCAGAAAGATTGTTGGTTCAAGGACCAAGTGTGCAGACAGTGTGGGAAAGCAGGACACATAGCAAGAGTCTGCAGGTCTGGGAAGAAAACCAACAGTAAGAAATCTCCACAGGAGAAGTACAAAAAGGTACACCAGGTGATGGACAGTGGTTCAGACGACCAGAAAAGTGACACAGACTCCGGAAGCAAGGAGCTGGGTTGTCTGAAACTACATAAGGTAGCCGAAATGGAGGATCACCAGACTATCTGGGTTACACTCAAGATAGACGGAGTCGAAGTAAAAATGGAATTGGACACAGGGTCAGCTCTAACAGTCATAAATCAAAGAGACCACAAGCGGCTATTTTCACACATACCCTTGAAAGCTACAGAGATTGTCTTGAAGATGTATACGGGGCAAAAAGTCTACCCCAAAGGAAAAATAAGGGTGAAAGTGACATATAAAGGCCAGGAAATACCTAAAATGGATATATATGTATTGCCAGATGGAGGACCACCACTGCTAGGACGCGAATGGATCCGGAAGATACAATTAGATTGGCATTCCATACAGGCACTGAAGGTTGAGGCCAAAAAGGATGACGACGTCACACCTGGACGACTCTCAAAAATGCTAACTGACGCAAAAGAAGTGTTCCAGGAGGGACTAGGAACACTAAAAGGAATAACAGCAATGATTAAAATAGAGGAAAATGCAAGCCCAAAGTTTCTGAAGGCCAGACCAGTGCCTTATGCGATCAGACCAGCTGTTGAAGCAGAGCTGGAAGGGTTGGAACGTTCAGGAGTACTGTCCAAAGTGGACTGGAGCGAGTGGGCTACACCCATCATTCCTGTAATGAAGAGGTCGTTGAGTAATACGCCTGGGGAACCAAAGAAGGTCTGCATCTGCGGGGATTTTAAGGTGACCGTGAACCCAGTCCTTCACACGGTACAATATCCGCTTCCACGAATTGAGGATATTTTCGCCTCGCTATCTGGAGGTAAACGCTTCACCAAAATTGATCTAGCCCAGGCGTACTTGCAAATGGAGGTAGAAGAAGCTTCGAAACAATACCTTATGATCAACACCCATAAAGATCTCTATCAATACAACCGGCTGGTGTTTGGAGTAGCATCGGCTCCGGCTATTTGGCAAAGGGCAATGGATCAAGTCCTGCAAGGGATTCCAGGAACCCAGTGTTATTTGGACGACATCTTGGTCACGGGCGAAAATGACGGTGATCACCTCGCCAACTTGGAGAAGGTGCTCACCAGATTAAAGTAGTATGGGCTACGAGCTAATCGCCACAAGTGCGAGTTTTTCCAGAAACAGATCTCGTATTGTGGCCACGTCATCGATGAAGAGGGGTTACATAAGTCCCCTGACAAGATTGAGGCAGTAGTCAAGCTCCAGCACCAGAAAATGTGTCACAACTGAGGTCGTTCCTCGGGCTGGTAAATTACTACCACAAGTTCTTACCAAATTTGTCTACGGTATCACACCCACTGAACACCCTACTGCAAACAGGGGTACCATGGAAGTGGGATGACGAACGTAGACGAGCTTTCCAGAAGTGTAAAGAATTGATCACATCAAAAGAGGTGTTGGCCTATTTCAACCCAGCACTACCAATTCGTTTGGCATGTGATGCATCACCCTATGGTATTGGAGCGGTGCTGTCGCACAAATTCCCAGACGGGTTGGAGAGGCCAGTCGCCTTTGCATCTCGGTCACTAACCTCAGCCGAGCGCAACTACGCCCAGATTGACAGGGAGGCCCTCAGCCTAGTATGGGGAGTAAAAAAATTCAACCACTATCTGCATGGGCAGAAGTTCACCTTGCTGGCTGACCACCAACCACTTGTCTCCATCTTTAATCCTAAGAAGGGCGTTCCAGTGATGACTGCACAGCGGTTACAAAGATGGTCCCTGTTTCTAGGGGCGACTCAATATGAAATAGAATATAAAGGCACGAAACAGCATGGGAACGCTGATGGGCTATCGCGCCTGCCACTGCCTACTGTTGAGGAAGCACCAGCAGTGGACCCTATCGAGATATTTTATTCGTCAATAATTGAATGATTGCCAGTAACAAACGCGGATATAGAGAAGGAGACCCGCAATGATCCGACGCTGTCGCGGGTATATGAATTGACGGTGAGGGGATGGCCAACACATGGCGACTCACTGTTGCCAGCGTTCTCATCCAGAAGAGAACAGCTGTCAGTATGCCAGGGGACAGTGATGTGTGGATCCAGAGTGGTGATTCCACCCAAGTTAAGGGAGAGAGTGCTAAATGAGCTACATGAAGGTCATCTGGGGGGAGTGAAAATGAAAAGCCTTGCTAGGGCTTATGTGTGGTGGTCAGGAATCGATCAACAAATCGAAGACCTAACCAAGAGCTGCCTAGGATGCCAGAAGGTCCAAAATGCACCACCACACGCCCCTCTACACCCATGGGAGTGGCCCTCCTCTCCATGGCAACGGGTGCATATTGATTTCGCTGGGCCATTCATGGACTCAATGTTCTTAATAGCAGTGGATGCTCATTCAAAGTGGCCTAAGGTGATAAAAATGTCTTCAACCACTACAGAGAAAACGATTGCAGTCCTACGGACCATATTTGCCAGAAACGGGTTGCCAGAGCAGATTTGCTCTGATAATGGACCACAGTTTGTGTCCGACGAGTTCCAAAAATTTATGAGAAGGAATGGGGTAAGGCATTACACATCCGCCCCGTATCATCCAGCCACAAATGGATTGGCTGAGAGGTTCGTACAAACCTATAAGAAGGCAATAAAGGCCATGTGCGACGATGAAATTCCACTACAGCATAAGATGGACAATTTCTTATTAGCCTACTGAAACGCGACACATGCAGTTACCAACCAGACCCCAGCCATGATGTTCTTTAACCGAAGGTTGAGATCTCGTCTGGACTTGCTCAGACCAAATGTGCGAAGAAATGTTGAGGATAAACAATTCCAGCACATCAATGAAAAGCCGACAAGGAGCTACAATGTAGGGCAACCAGTCTTGGCTCGTGACTATCGAACAGAGAAATGGCAACCCGGATATGTACAAGGCAGGGGCCATTAATGTACACAGTGGATGACGGGGAGAACATTGTGAGACGCCACGTCGATCAGATCTTAGCGTCGCAGGAATGCGTCAACCCCATGTCTCGAGTACCTGGGGATGAACCCGACATACCGGTAGCATCTACTTCAGACCCAGTAGCAGTGGAACCCGATGAACTACCCGATGAAAAGGGGTCAGAATCGCCTCTGCACCAAGAACAAGAACCTCCGGAAAGGCGCTATCCCGAAAGGGTCAGGAAGCCGCCCCAAAGACTGAATCTATAAATGGACTTTTGTTGTTTAATGTACATGTTGCAATGTTAATTGTTATTTGAATATTAGGGGTACTACTAATCTAAAAGGGGAGGAATTGTATTGTATGTGCCTTTAAGTCAGAGCTACTTTTACAGCTCCTGTATACTGTAGTACCGGCAGTGACCGCACCGGTATATAAGCTTTGCGCATGCCTCTGTACCCCCAGTCTTGAGACTACCCTCCTCCAGTAAAGACCTGTTCATTGTTAATGTACAGCATCCGTGTGATTATTTAATAACAGCATATCCTCTGAATCACGGATCCAACATCCACTGCGAGGGGATATATCCCCTGTCTGACAGGAAACAATTAAGGTTCCATCAGAACTGATGACACAGTGGGGGGAAAAATTTGGTTGCGTTGCGCCTCCCGTTAGCGCCGTGAGAGGGCGCTAATGGGGTGCAAAGCAACTAACGCCCGGGCGAGGCGATGTTTGCGCTGCTCGCGAAATTGACCAGTCATTTTGCGGTGACGCTAAACACTACTGCCACAATCTCCTGCGCCCGCAGATCGTAACATCAGTCGAGCGTACAACGCCCCGGTAGCGCCCCGGACTGGATATTGAGTGGCGCCCCCTGCCTTACCACCTGCCGCTAGCAACGACTGGTTGAGAGGAGCATTTTGCAGTTAGGAAGGGACTGGGGGAGCACTGTTTAAAGGCGACCGCTTTCCTGCCTTTTTTTGTCAGCGACATTTTTGCACCACGTAATCTTAGAGAGAAAGAGAGAGACATCTGGAGAGAATCAACGCTGTGAGAAGGAGTTTTGGGTACTGAGTAGCACGTTGCAGGTTCATTTTGATCTGACCTTCCTTGCATCAGTTTAGAAGAGACTGTGGGGGCTGCACTCTGAGCTCTTTCCCTGGGCCTCTCCATTGTTCTTTCCAGCAGATTTGATGTGCAGGTCTCTCCAGGCCGAGATTCAAGGCTGCAATGAGCAGGGTGTGGATGGAGAGCAAAATCGACCCTCCCCTTTAAGAACTGGCCGGCGCCATTGTGTCTGTGTTCCATTGCTGACTGACATCACATGAGCTTCGCCAGCGCTCTGATGTAGACCCTCGCTCCTTGGTGTTTGCGCCTTAAGACAGAGGTGTGTAGCACCTGATTTAGCACTCCAATCACCTCCAGTGGCGATAAAAGCCAAGTTTACAGTCGGAGGCGATAATTAGCACCAGGCGCTAAGCGCCAAACTTTGCGCCCGGCTGATAATTGCGCCCCAGATGAGGCGATACCAAATTTCTCCCCCTATATTTTACTCTCTCTCATGTTCTCTCTTTTTATGTATCCTACATGTAGTCAGCAAGACGGAAGAGCTTATGAATTTAACACAAGAACAGAAGTATGAAAGGGGAAAACACCAGTCAGCCTGTGAAGCCTGCTATTTCCACAAACCATGTGCAGTTGGCTTTAACAAAGTAACTCGTAAACAGGAAAGGGGATCAGTTGATAAAGACAGATTCTTTGGGTACGATTTGGGAAACTGGGCATCAGCATCTGAAATAAGACTTCTGATACTTTGGGAGACTCGAACTCTTCCCAACAAGATCACCGTTTGATTTAAAACAGATTTAAATATTTCAGAAATTAAATCTCAATTTAACGAAGCTCATTTGAGGGGTAGTAAGACTGTGAGCTATTCTACCGCGTATTGCACTACACTGCTGAGCTCAACTATAACACGTATGGAGAACACCACAGCAGAAAAATGTGCAGGCCTAAAATCTTTTTTCTAACTACATTTTCAAGACACATTTTGTGAAACCATTTTGCATTTTTATAGCACAGCATGTGTGGGAAGATATATTGCTGCATTGCGTTTATTGGCATGGCTGTTCAAACACTGGGAGCAATGAATGTTTAACAGATGAGTCAGTCATTTGATTCTGGCTCCTGTGCTTTGTTGAGGCTGATGGAATGGTCGGGCTGGGAACAATTAGGGGTCCTTAAAGGTGGAAAATTTCAGCAACATTCTAGCATTTGCAGGATATTTGGTTCCCAAACTGAATAGAGCCACGAACTAAATTCAAATTGGGTTTCCAAATGATATGGCATATTCCAAGTTGAAATATTTCCGTGTTGAACCCTGATAGGACATATGCAAATTACTTTTGGGACTATTTTTCCAGCCAATTCCCTTAGTTGAAAATGGGCTTTTCAGTAGAAATGTGGGTTGTGGGAACTTTTTGACTGTCTCACACATGGTGAAGGATATCAAAGCTCTGGAGAGAGTGCAGCAGAAGGCTACCAGATCGGCAACTAGCCTTTGGGCTCTTAATTACCAGGATGGACCATTGAAGAAATGCAGGCTTAGGGGAGGACATGATTGAGGATTTAAAATCATGATGGGATTTGATTCCCTCTGGTTGGATGGGTTATTTGAGATGGATAGGGCTGGTAGGACTAGCGGCCGTGAATATAAAATCTTTGGGTAAAGAGCTAGGTTAGATGGCTGGAACTATTTCTTTTTGCAGAGAATCATCACGCTGTGAAACAAATTACCAAAACATACAGTAGATAAGAATTCACCGCGGTCCATTGAAAAGGAACTTGACAAGTTCCTGAATGAAGGGAACACTTCCAGTTATTCAAGGTAAGTGGTTAGCTTTCTGGGATATTGGAGTAACGAGTTATTGTTGTCCCCTGGAGGCTTGTTTGATTGCTTCAGAGGATTGGAGAGGAATTGGAGTAATTTCTAAATTGACCATGGAATCCTCCTTTTTTTTCCTCTCCAAGACGATTATATCGTAAAGTGGGTAGGAAATTGATGTATGTGGTTGCACCAGATCTGCATGGGATGGGACTTGATGGGTATTGATAAGTCTTTTCACCTTTTTGTATGTTCATGTCATTTTTAAAGCAAAAAGGCACTAGGCAAAGCTAGACCTTTGTATTGCAAAATGATTTTTTTTTAAACTTGTAAGTTTAATTATTTTTAATCCTTTATTCTAAACTGATATAAAATAAGCCCTCTAAAGACTGCCAGCAATCTTGCTTGTCCAAAGCAATTCTTCCAGGTTGGATAGGTTTTATGCATCTGATCTCTGCAACCATCTCAATCCCAAGATACTGGCGTTGCTTGGCTGAGAAAATGGCGCTTTGGAGCCATTGTAGTCTATCTGCATGGAGTTTTGTAAAAGTTGCTCACGATCGGCAGTGAGAGCAGGGAGGAAACATAGAAGCATAGAAGATAGGAGCAGGAGTAGGCCATTCAGCCCCTCGAGCCTGCTCCGCCATTCAATGCGATCATGGCTGATCATCCAAACTCAGTACCCTGTCACTGCCTTCTCCTCCATATCCCTTTAGCCTTAAGAAATATATCTAACTCCTTCTTGAAGGAGGAAGAAAAATAAATGAAATTAATGCAAATGGGGGAGTGGGTGGGAAATTAGCTGAACAAAAATGAAATGTTAAATAATATCAATTGTGTTTACTGTCTCCAACCCTAAGGTACAAAATCTGCCAGCATTTCGATCATTCTGTGCTACCAGACTTGTTTGTGCTGCAGTGCGACAGCTAAACTTTTAATATTTTTAAAAAAATCAATCAACACAGGGAGACTGATTTTCCTGGATGACCGCAGTACTGTGGCTTAAATGAAGTTACATTGATTACATGACTTTCACCTTAAAACAAACCTGTGAAGATCTGTAAATTCTTTCGTCAACTTTCAAAAGTACTGGTACATAAATCAGTCCATCAATTTGTAAATAAAGTTTGAAAAAAGTATGGCTTTTTTAGGTAGATTTTTTTTTTAAATTGGAAAGCTATTGTAATTTAATTGCGGTAATATGCCATCCACTGCGTGTACAAAGTCAATGATTAGATAATTAGTCGTGTGCAAGTCATAGGGGAAGGGATGCAACACCTTTGTGTTTTCACAGTAACCTTCAGAGCTCGGTAATGCCCGTTGACAACATATTTTAAATATAATTGGAACATTGGAAAATAGCAACTGTTTTAATATTAGTGAACCTTTTTTTGAATTCAACAAATCAGACGAGTTGTACTGAGATCTCTGCAAGGTCACAGGAGGGTCTTTTGTATTGCAAAGAAATCGTTGCGGCTGAATAATGTCACATGGTTCTGCTTGTTTAGTAAGCCCATAAAACCCTATAAATGTTTATATTTACATTCTGGCGGAGAATTTCCATGTCCCGGGCCAGAAGTTTTTCTCAAATTGTTCACATGGAAATTTAAAGTGGCTGTGTCCTACAATTAAGATACACGTAGCTTAAGAATAGTGCATGTACCTTTTAATTTTCTGTTCTGGTGGGCGAATTCTGTGCTCTAAAACTGGGGGATCTTAATGCTGGGGAATGGAAAATTATCTAATTTTGGACAGCCAAGTGCCAGCATTAGGAATTTCCAGATCAAGTGGAAGTTCTAAGCAGAGTAAAGCTCCCTCGACTCTGCCTTAACCACGACCTCAGAAGAGCATCTTCCACAGCACGGATGACATTTCTTATTTCTCACACTGTCTTCCTTGTAACCTTTCAAACTGCTCACTCAGTTTAGTGACACTTTTGTGTTATGCCCAGTAGAAAGTGGCTTGAGAAGATTCAAATCAAAACTGCTTTTAAAAAGAAATTCAAATAGTAAAATGCCATTACACTCTCATTCTCTTCAATTGTCAGTTTTATGGATTGGGGAAAAAAAATGAATCCGCTCCTACCTCTCTTTCGGTCTGTTCACCTGATGGGAAATAAAGCAGCTTAACGATTCATTTTCAATCTTGTCTTACCAAGTGATTGCTTGGTCCAACTCTAGAGACTGAGGAAGATCATGTGCGAAAGATGAGGGTACGCAGTCCAGATCACAAGTAGATGTTAATGCTTCACAAGTAGATGTTTACGTTCCTGGGTTATTCTATCATACAAATAGGTACAGGGCAATGTGAGTCAAATCCCGTAAAAGTAAGATACTTAGACCGCTTCTGGGAATGACTGGTGACACTGAAGCCGAGGAGGTATCTATGGCAGACCTGACCTATAACCCAAGCTAAGCAATATAAGGGGACTTTTGTTGGTCAGAGAAAATAATGTTTGGTATTACGCTAAAATTGACGGGCTGATTTTTTTAAATGGAGGAAAAAAGTCATGGCCAAGAAGAAGGCTGATTTTCCCACTATTGTAGGAATTGACGAATTCCTAACTAATAACTGAGGTCGACTCAGGAGATCAATCAAACAGGTCTTTAATGTAAAACTAAACAAGTTCAAACAGTTTGATGAGATCGATACAGGAGAACCACGAAAATAGGTCTTAACAAGATGGAGATTCCACGAGGACTGCCTGGGCAGTCACGTGGTTTGCGACATGACGTCATCGCGTTTGCCCGTGTTTTCCCGTGCTCTTAAAGGGGCCACGCCCCGTGCATACAAACACGATATACAAAACAAAGTAATGTCTAACACAATGGTACCGGCTCAGGCTGGTGTTAGAACATCGTTAAAGGGAATTATATACAGTTGCCCAGAGTCATTCAGTGGCTCCGCCACACTATGACATTTCAAATGAGCTTATATCAGACATTGGATCATCATTTAACTTCAACAACAACAACAATTTGTATTTATATAGCGCCTTTAACGTAGTAAAACATCTCAAAGTGCTTCACAGGAGTATTATAAGACAACAAATTTGACACCGAGCCACATAAGGAGAAATTAGGGAAAATGACCAAAAGCTTGGTCAAAGAGTCTCGCACCTCCGCATTGGGAATGACAGGTGCCCGTTACATTCTCGGATGCAACAACCATCTCATTTCTGTAAAAGAAAGAAGTTTGATGAGATCTCGTATTCAAGACCTCATCAAACTGCAGAGAATGTCAGTGTTTGACAGCTTTACAGAGCTGTCAAACGATGACAATTCATCTGTCAAAAATGTTTGACAGATGAAACGTCATAGGTTGATGTTCTCCCTGTGTTTGCGTGGGTTTTCTCCGGGTGCTCCGGTTTCCTCCCACAGTCCAAAGATGTGCGGGGTTAGGTTGATTGGCCATGATAAAAATTGACCCTTAGTGTTAGGGGGATTAAATACACGGGGATAGGGTGGGATATGTGTTGGTGTAGGGGTTACGGGGATCGGGTGGGATATGTGTCGGTGCAGGCTCGATGGGCCGAAATGGCCTCTATCTGTACTGTGAGATTTCTGTGATTTCTGTGAACTGGCTTTCCTTTAATTGGCCTGCTAAGCCCGCTTGGCGGGCTTAACTAGGTCAATCAAGGGAAAATAGCGTGGGTTGGCCACAAATCGATGGAAGCGAGACATCAACCTGACAAGCAGCAGCCCCACCTCCAACGCGCCCCCAGTCACAAAATCGCCCCCATGATGTCGTAAAATGTTTGATTTGGATTTAATTGGTGCAATTTGCCATTGTGCTGATGTGCTTTACTTATCGTGTTTAATGGCTTCCGATAGTGAACTTGTTAAAATGTTTGTATTAAGTTCCCTTGCTGGCAATTCTAACACTGTTTAAAATAGTGCACAAAGGAATCTAACGTGAACACATGAACCAGTGTGCTACCAGGGGAAATTAAGTCCCCTAATTGTTGTGTTCCTGTAACAGCCGATTGCTGCCGCTCCATTTGGATCTTCAAAGCTGCCATCCTTCTCCTTCCCTTCCATTATCTGTAGCACTGATGATTACCTGGGGAATTATCTCAAATCTATATCGTCATTGCTTTGAATTTGTTGTATGCCGCCCCTGCTCCCAATGATGCAATTGCATTTTCTAAATTGCATGCTTTTCCCTCCCTTCCATCAGGATTGTGTGTATACTTGAGGACTTCGACAAAAACTTGCCTTTCCCCAAGATTTCTTCCCTTGACTCGCTCCGTTAGTGACCCTTATTTGCTCAATTAACTTGCATTTGCATGTCATCCAATTTATACTATGGATGCACATATTAAATTGCAGTGAAGGAAAGCGTGCATTTTTTTTTTTAGAATTAACTTTTTTTTAATGATCACATTTTATATGTTTTGGAAAGAGGAGGGAGAACATGTGACCCAGCAACTAAATAAAGGCCAGATTGGAAATGACTATTTACCCCCCCCCGCTCTATTATTAACTATGGTGTTGAGATACCGCGGCAAACGTGGGAGTCGAGACAGAGCTATTGAAAACACAACTGCTTTATTCCAACCACATGACAAACAGGAACTAGAAAAGCCCGCGCATCCACTTAAATACTTCCCAACAGGAAGTGCTCCCGGCAGCCTGTCCCTGCGGGAAACAAGTTGCTGGAGGAAAGGGCCCCCGGCTGGGGGCTTCTGCTTAGACTGTCTGTGCCGCCGTGAGCGGATTATGTCCAGTGGTGGCGTGTCACCACAGAGCTCCCCCCAGAATCCGCTTAGGAGGAGTGGACGAGTCGTGACGGTGGTCGAATGGTTCTGCCGCAGCAGCTCTGAGTGGTCGCCGGTCTGGTTGGTTGGGTCGGGCGGTTCGCCGCCGGCTGTGCTGGCTTGCCGGGGGGACGGCCTCTAGTTGGAGGCTGGACCACGGGGACCTGTTCCCCTGGTTCTGTGTGTGCTGGTTTGAGCCGGTCGATGGAGACTGTCTCGACCCTGTCGCCGAGTCGCAGCTTGAAGACCTTGTCCTCGGTTTGTAGTACCTCGTACGGACCGTCGTACGGGGGTCGCAGGGGCCCGCGGTGCGCGTCGTGTCGCACGAAGACGAAGCGCGCCTGCTGTAAATTTGGCGGGACGTGAGGTGCGAGTTCGCCGTGTCGGTTGACTGGAAGTGGGGCGAACTGCTGAGCGGAAGAGAAAGAGTCGAGCCGCTGCTGTTCGGCCGACCAAGGCCTGGTAGGCTCCGGAAGGAATTCGCCTGGGACGCGCAGCGGTTGTCCGTAGACTAACTCCGCTGCCGAGGACTGGAGGTCTTCCTTGACCGCGGTGCGTAGGCCGAGTAGCACCCACGGTAGGCGGTCAGTCCAGGTACTGTCCTGCAGGCCGGCGCGGAGTGAAGCCTTGAGTGACCTGTGGAAGCGTTCACAAAGTCCGTTGGCCTGCGGGTGGTACGCCGTGGTGCGGTGGAGCGTCACCCCGAGGTTGCGTGCTGTGGCCGTCCAGAGTTCGGAGGTGAACTGGGCGCCTCTGTCGGAGGTTATGTCGGCCGGTACGCTGAACCTCGCAACCCAGGTGTTAACGAACGCCCTGGCGATGTCGGCTGTGGTGGTGGAGGTCAGTGGCACTGCCTCAGGCCAGCGTGTGTAGCGGTCGACCATCGTGAAGAGATAAGTTTGGCCTTGCGATGGCGGCAGGGGACCGACGATGTCGACGTGTACGTGGTCGAAGCGGCGGCTGGGTACCTCGAAGTCTCCCAGGGGTGCTTTGGTGTGCAGCTGTACCTTAGCCCGTTGGCAGGCGAGGCAGGAGGTGGCCCAAGTCCGAACATCTCTGCTGAGGCCACGCCAGACGAAGCGCTTGGAGAGGAGTTTGACGGATGCGCGGGAACCCGGGTGAGAGAGCCCGTGGAGCGCGTCGAAGACACGGCGGCGCCAGGTCTCGGGGACGACCGGCCTGGGTTGGCCGAGTGAGACGTCGCACGTGACTGCTGTGGCTTCGGGCCCGTGCGCGACCTTGGCTAGGCGTAGCCCTGGCAGGCTGGTAGCCGCCGAGAGGAGGTCTGGGTCCATGAGCTGGGCCGCTGCTAGTTGTGCGTAGTCGACCGCGAGGTGATTCGCACAGACGGCGGGACGGGAAAGGCAGTCGGCGACCACGTTGTCTCTACCGGAGACGTGCTGAATGTCCGTAGTAAACTCGGAGACGGCCGCGAGCTGACGTTGCTGCCTAGCGGACCAGGGTTCGGTGTGCTTGGCCATCGCGTATGTGAGTGGCTTGTGGTCCACATACGCGGTGAAGGGGCGGCCTTCCAGGAGGAACCTGAAATGGTGGACCGACAGGTGGAGTGCGAGAAGCTCGCGGTCGAAAGTGGAGTATTTGACCTCCGGGGGGCGCAGTTGGCGGCTGTAGAAGGCAAGTGGCTGCCACGCGCCATTGACCCACTGCTCGAACACGGCCCCGACCGCGTGGTCGGAGGCGTCGGTGGTGAGCGCGACCCGGGCATCGGCCCTCGGGTGCGCGAGCAGAGTGGCGTCGGCGAGCGCGTTTTTGGTGGCGTCGAAGGCGGCTGCCGTGTCGGTGGTCCAGGCTACGTCCATCTTGCCGGATTTTCCTCGGAGGGAGTCGTATAGGGGCTTCATAAGGGCTGCGGCTCTGGGGATGAACCTGTTGTAGAAGTTCACCATCCCGAGGAACTCCTGGAGGCCCTTGATGGTTGTGGGGCGGGGGAATTGCTGGACAGCCTGCACCTTGTTGGGCAGGGGGATGGCCCCAGCAGGGGTGATGTGGTGACCGAGAAAATCGATCTCGGTTAGGCCGAATTGGCACTTCGCCGGGCTGAGGATGAGCCCGTGTTGGGCTAGGCGCCCGAACAGGATGCGAAGGTGTTCGAGGTGTTCCTGTTTGGAGGAGCTGGCCACGAGAATGTCGTCTAGATAGACGAATAGGAAGTTCAGGTCCCGGAGGACTGAGTCCATAAGGCGCTGGAAAGCCTGTGCTGCATTCTTGAGGCCGAAGGGCATCCTCAGGAACTCGAACAGGCCGAATGGGGTGATGACGGCCGTTTTGGGGATGTCCGCGGGGTGTACGGGGACTTGGTGGTAACCGCGCACCAGGTCGACTTTGGAAAAGACGGTTCGTCCGGCCAGTCGGGCCGAGAAGTCCTGGATGTGTGGCACCGGGTATCGATCGGGGGTGGTGGCGTCGTTGAGGCGGCGGTAGTCCCCGCAAGGGCGCCAGCCTCCGCCGGGCTTGGGGGCGATGTGGAGGGGCGAGGCCCAAGGGCTGCTGGAGCGGCGGATGATGCCGAGTTGTTCCATGTTGGTGAACTCGGCCCGCGCGATTTCCAGCTTGGCCGGGTTGAGTCTGCGGGCGTGGGCAGAAACTGGGGGGCCGGTGGTGGGGATATAGTGTTCCACACCGTGCTTGGCGGCTTTGGCCGAAAAGGTCGGGTTAGTGAGGGCGGGAAACTCAGCTAGGAGTGCCGAGTAGTCGTCCGTGGCTCTGGCGAGGCAGTAGGTCGTCAGGCCGGCCGAACGGGCCGGGGTAAAGGCGCCGGGGATGGGGGCCATAGTGTTGATGTCGACGAGGCGGTGCCTCGGAATGTCGACAAGGAGGCCGTGGGCGCGTAGGAAGTCGGCGCCGATGAGTGGGCAGAGGACCTTGGCTGTGAGGAACTCCCAGCGGTAGCGGCGGCCCGCGAGGTCGAGCGTGACCATGCGGGTGCCATATGTGCGGATTTCAGAGCCGTTGGCTGCAGCCAGTGTGATACCCCGTGTGCCGCGTTGGATCTCGAGGGCGGAGGCAGGGGTGATGCTGTGCTGGGCCCCTGTGTCGCACAGAAATCGGCGGTTGGTTCTGTCGTCAGTGACGTACAGTAGGGGCTCCTTCTGCCCCGTGGCCATCGCGGGGGCCGGTGCGGGGGGGGGGGTTTGAAGGAACACGGTGGCATGCAGCGTTGAGCCCTAGCGCCAAAACGGGTGTGGTAGTAGCAGTGACCCGGAGTGGTAGGGCGGTCGGGCCTAGCGGCCCGGGAAGACCGCGTGGTCATTGCCGTGAGGTCGGGCGCGACGTCGCGAGCGGCCTGTGCAGAGAGCAGCCGGTCGGCCTTTTCGGCTATATCATTCAGGTCCGTGGAGTCAGACTCCACAATGAGCGGGCGGATGCTGGCGGGGAGCTGCCGAATGAAAAGCGTGCAAAAAAGGGCGCCGGGATTTTTGTCGTCCGAGAGGGACAGCATGTGGGAAAGCAGGTCTGATGGTGAAGCATCACCAAGGCCGGGGAGGTCCAGGAGTTGGCAGTGGCGCTGGTAAGAGGACGTTTGAAATTTTTTAAGTAGCGCAGCCTTCAGATGTTTGTACTTGCCCTCCGTTGGTGGATTCTGCAGCGCTGCCCAAACCTTGGGGACTGTAGCGTAGGTGAGCGAGGCGACGAGGTAGTCATACTTCGTGGCGTCGACTGTAATGCCTTTCAGTCGGAATCTGGACTCCGCTTGAACGAACCAGGCTTCGGCGAGGTTCTCCCAAAAGTCTGGTAATTTAACCGTGACTGCGTTTGTATCCGCCATGCTAGCTTAGGATTCGTCCTGAGCGTCGGGGTCACCAGTGTTGAGATACCGCGGCAAACGTGGGAGTCGAGACCAGAGCTATTGAAAACACAACTGCTTTATTCCAACCACATGACAAACAGGAACTAGAAAAGCCCGCGCATCCACTTAAATACTTCCCAGACAGGAAGTGCTCCCGGCAGCCTGTCCCTGCGGGAAACAAGTTGCTGGAGGAAAGGGCCCCCGGCTGGGGGCTTCTGCTTAGACTGTCTGTGCCGCCGTGAGCGGATTATGTCCAGTGGTGGCGTGTCGCCACAATGGGACCAAATGTGGCTAAGCCCAATCTTGTACTCGTCCAATGGGTATAAATACGGGTCACTTTTATGCTGCTGCTGTTTTATAATTGGGATTCTGGCAAACTGACATTAGCGAGCTGGCTGCTGGCACTGAGACTTCGAACTCTGACTCCCTTATCGCAGCAGCAGACTCTCTGCTGCTGTGATAAGGGGACTGGATTTATCAGTGTAAACCCTAAGGAGATAACTCATGAATGTCAGTCTCCCAGAGTCCAAACTAAAATGGCAGCCGTATGAAAGTGGCCACATGCGCACCTGTGGTTGTGAGGTGTGTGTGTGTGCACGCAAGAACCCTCCGTCATCTAAGATGCTAACACAAATTGAAGCAATCCGCCTCCACCCTGATTTGAGATTAGCTAACTCAACACTGACGAGGTTGAACCTTCCTGATCCATGTGGCTGAACTATTCACTGCCTCCTTCAGCTACACAATTGGGCTAACCAAGTACGTTACCCCTGCTCATATTTATCAGAAATGTTATGTTGTAAAGAACTACAGTCATAGATAATTGATTCACTGAAATATTCTGACTCTAGAAATCAAAATCTGTCTCTAATTCCCTATAATCTTTAAAAAAAAATCAACTTTGCAACTTCTGCAGTGCTGGCTTTATGGTGGCGGTCTATCTTTTAACAACAGGGCACAATGCTGATGAAAGACAGGCATACAAACCAGGAAAGATATGAAGAAATGCAGGGGTCGGTCCAGCCACTGCAGCTCAAGAACTGGCAGTAATGGATGCCAATCAGACAGTGAGATATATAGAGAGAGATAGTGGTAGAAGGGAATCAAAAAAGAGATAAGAGGTGAAAAAATAGCAGCAGAGAATCATGCAGTGGTAGCTCCACATTTATCAAATGGAGTCAGACCGCGGTATTCAAATGGAGCAGCAGATAAATGCTGCTGACTTTTTATTTCGCTCCATATTTCACTGTCACAGCATCGCTAGTTAACTGTCAACGCAGACTTCAAGCTTTTTTTGATCGGAATAATAAGCTGCAGAGCTCGTGGCTGAAGAAACATATTGGCGACGAGTGCAGCTTAACCCTCCCCCAAATCATTGCTGATCGGTTTTAAAATTGCAAATTGATTCATGTTTCTGAGCTCCTGTGGGGTAGAGATTGGGACCCAAGGGGTACGGGAAAGGAGAGAGCAAGAGATGGGGAGATAAAGAAACGAAAGAGAACAAAAATTTGTGTTGGTGAGGAATGTTTCTGGACCAGTGTGAGGCGATGAATGATGATGTGTCCTTTGTAAGGAGGAAGCCTGGTGAATGGAGATATCCGAGACCAGCTGGACACTACAATAGCTTGCACTCAGAAAGCACTTCAAACATAGCAACGTAGCCAAGGTACATCACAAAGCAAGTGGAAGCTGCAGAAAGAAGTAAGGGAGGCGACTTCAGATGTGGTCAAAGAGCTAGGTTTTGAAGAGGGCTTTGAAGATGGACAGCAAGGTATTGAGATACAGGAAACTCTTTCTTTTATCCAGCACCGACGGGACCGGCATGGTGCCGGTTGATCAAAAAGTCCGGATTACAGAGAGGTATACTTACCAAGGTATGAGAGCCCCGTACACGGCCACAGGTGCAGGAGTCCCTGTTGCACGGCCACAGGTGCAGGAACCCCGGTTACACGGCCACAGATCCAGGAACCCCGGTTACACGGCCACTAATATATAGCAAAACTTACCTGAACCTACTCCTGAATTTTGCCGGTTGAGAGAGATTTCTGGATATTTAGGTGCCGGTTAAAAGAGTTTCCTGTATAATGGTTGCCCAAGGCAATGTCAGAGTGCAGGGGATTGAGGGTTGAAGGCTCTGCCACCTACGATGAAGATAAAGAAGGAGGAGGAAGGGAATGTGGGATGTATAGTAGGCCTGACGAGCAAGAGAGAGAGAGAGAGAGAGAGAGAGGGAGGGAGAAAGTATGAACTGTGGCATAGGGCTGGAGGAGGTGTGGAGATACGGTGGCGCAAGGCCTTGGGAGGATTTTGTAAATGAGGACCAGAATTTTGAAATCAATATGCTGGAGATGACGGGGAAATTGGTGAGGACAGGGACCATAGGTAAATGGGACAAAGTATGGGATAAGGTGCAAACAGAAGAGTGCTGGATGAGTTGGAGTTAGTACAGGGTGCAGCTGGGAGGTCGAGGGCGAAGGCATTGCAGGTGATGAGGCAACAGTGGGATAAGGTAGGGACTGAGGCCGTGCTGCATGAGGTATGGGGTTTAAACGTAGAAACATAGAAGATAGGAGCAGGAGTAGGCCATTCGGCCCCTCGAGCCTGTTCCGCCATGTAATGAGATCATGGCTGATCATCCAAATTCAGTACCCTGTCCCTGCTTTCTCCCCACATCCCTTGATCCCTTTAGCCTTAAGAAATATATCTAACTCCTTGTGGTATCTTCAGCTGGCCATAGATGGAGACAGACACAGGTTAACTTCATAACATGGTTTAATCAACACTTGCACATAAAAGCTTCTGCCATGAGGCAGCAAAAACAAAGAGTACAACCAGTACAGATCAGACTTAGCTCAGGAGAGCAATTGCCACAGCACCACCTGGTGGATCAGGTTACACATAACCTCCCAGGTTACTACACTCCTCCCCCCTTAAGATTGCCGTGTGCAATTCTTAAACAATAACCCTTACTAGGTACTACGTTTTAACTAACCAGTATGCTCTAACCATGGTTAACCCCCGACTAATTTAACAGGTTTGTATAAGTCTTTCTGGTTGCTTGCAAATCCTTTGTGAACGTCTTAATTCCACTTGTGGTGGATTCTCAGATTCATTCGCACTTGAGATTGGAGTAGTCTCTGATGTTGGTTTTACTCTGTCCCGCTGTGGCCTGGCAGTACCAGTGTCCACTGGCACCTTATAAGCCGTGCTGGGTCCTGAACAGCCTCCTCTACTGCCCTTTGTTCCATCTGAGGCAGTTCCCCCTGCTGCCGGCTGAAAAGCTGATCCACATGCTGACGAACCCCTCGACCATCTCCTAGTAACACGGGAGTATGACACAGGTCCTGTAATGTCCTGGATTAGTCCTGGTATCCATTTAGGTCCATAACCGAAGTTCCGGGTGTACACAGAGTCCCCTATGGCGAAATGGCGAGTTTTAGTATGTTTGTCATGGTACGCTTTTTGGTTTGTTTGTTTTGTCTCAACCTTGCTTTTGAGATCTGGGTGTATCAGGTCTAATGTGCACCGCAACTTTCTCCCCATCATCAACTCAGCCGGAGAAAGCCCCGTGGTAGCTTGGGGTGTTATACGATAACTAAACAAGGCTCTATTGAGCTTGGTCTCCAGGGTGTCACCTGAGCTCTTCCTCATGAGCTCCTTAAAAGTCTGCACGGCTCGCTCGGCTAACCCATTTGAGGCTGGGTGATATGGAGCCGAGGTGATATGTGTGATTCCATTCCTTACCATGAATTCTTTGCTCCCTTCACTAACAAAACACTGTGCATTGTCGGATACAATCATTTCTGGAATACCATGCGTGCTGAAGCTGTTCCTGAGACAATTCAGTGTGGCATCAGTCGTTGCAGAGCTCACTGGATAAGCGTCAATCCACTTTGAGTGAGCGTCTACCAGCACCAAAAACATTTTGCCCCTAAAAGGTCCCGCATAGTCTATGTGAATTCCCCTCCAGGGTTTGCTGGGCCACTCCCATGGATGGAGTGGTGCCCCGGCAGGTGCTTTCCTCTGTTCCTGACATATAGTGCATGACTTTACCTTTGACTCAATTTCAGCATCCAAGTTAGGCCACCACAGGTAGCTCCTAGCCAGTCCTTTCATTCTAGTCATTCCTGGGTGCGATTGATGCAACTGTTCCATCAAAGTAGAGCGTCCCCACTCTGGGACTATGATGCGTGCTCCCCATAGCACACATCCATCTTGGACACTGAGCTCGTGCTGCCTCTGTCTGTACGGCGTGAACTCCGGTCCCTCACGGTGATCTGGCCAGCCTTTCAACACATACTCATGGACCCTTGACAGAACGGGGTCCTTGGCTGTCCAGCCCTGGATTTGCGCTGAAGTCATCAGGGGACTGATCTCCTGATCCAGCATCAGGACGTGCTCCTCAGGGGAAGTACTGCGAGGAGCTTTTGAGAGGGGCAGGCGGCTGAGAGCATCCGCGTTCCCGTTTTCCTTGCCAGCTCTGTACATGATCACATATTCATAGGCTCTTAGTATTACTGCCCATCTCATTATTCTCTGTGATGCCATTTGAGGCACCGCTTTCATCTCATTCAGTAAGCTAATAAGAGGCTTGTGGTCAGTACTGATTACAAACTTCCTCCCATCTATGTACTTATGGAATTTCTTTACTCCAAATATAATGGCTAACCCCTCTTTATCAAGCTGTGAATAGTTATTTTCCGCAGCTGTGAGCGTGCGTGAAACAAACCCGATGGGCCTTTCCGCTCCATCTGGCATGCGGTGGGCCAACACTGCCCCCACTCCATAGGGTGATGCGTCGCAGGACATTATCAGCTCCTTCTTCTCGTCATAATGCACTAACACCCTGCTGGACTGAAGTAGCTCCTTTGACTGAAGCGCTTTCACTTGCTCTGGCCCCCAACGCCATGGCTCCTCCTTTCTCAGCAGTTTGTGCAGGGGTGCCAGCAGCATCGATAAGTTTGGAAGAAACCGGTTATAATAATTCAGGAGCCCTAGATAGGCTTTCAGTTCAGTCACTGAGGTGGGTGTAGGTGCATCCTGCACTGCCCGCACTTTCCCTGGTAATGGATGGAGGCCTGTGGCATCCACCCGATGTCCCAGGAATGTAACTTCCTTCTCCATGAAACTACACTTACTCCGTTTCAAGCACAGCCCCGCCTCTTCCAGCTGCTGTAGCACTTTGTCCAGTGTTTTTAAGTGATCCTGATCGTCACTTCCTGTTAGCAGAATATCATCTAAGTGCACGGCCACCTTTGGAATGCCCTGCAGAATGCCCTCCATAGTCCGTTGGAATATTGCTGGGCTAGAACTGACACCAAATGGTAACCTGGCATACGTGAACAGCCCCTTGTGCGTGTTCACCGTGACAAACTTTTTTGATTCTTCATCTAGCAATATCTGCTGATACGCATGACTCATGTCCAGTTTGCTGAATCTTTGTCCCCCAGCGAGCGATGTTAACATGTCCTCCATTCTCGGAATGGGGTACTGTTCCAGTGATGATACTCTGTTCACTGTTAACTTATAGTCACCACACACCCTTACGTTACCGTCGGGCTTCAATACCGGGACTATTGGTGCCGCCCAGTCTGAAAATTTCACTGGTTCTATTACTTTGTCCTTTAGCAGGCGATCTAGTTCTGCCTCCACCTTGGTTTTCATTGCAAAAGGTACCGACCTTGGTTTAAAGAAACGAGGCGTGGCATCACTGGCTACATGAATCTTGGCTGTGGCTCCCCTTAAGGTGCCCAGTTCGTCCTTGAACACTAACTCATGCTTCATCAGCACTTCTTGCAGTGCCTCTGTACTGTCCTCCATTTTATTCATTGCCTGCCAGTTCACACTCAACTCACTGATCCACCCTCGCCCTAACAGGTTTGGCCCTGACCCTGCTACCACTACCACCGTAAGCTCTTTGGTGACTCCTTTGTGTTCCACTTGTACTTCGGCCGCCCCCAAAATGTCCACCTTCTGTCCTGTGTAGGTTTTGAGACTAATGGGGCATGTACCTAGCTCTGGTACTTTTGCTTCCCCCCATAGCTTGGCGTACTCAGTCTGCGACATTATGGTTACACTACGTCCGGTGTCAATCTCAAACTTTACTTGACCTCCATTCACTATCAAATACTGAGTGAGAGGGGGTACGTTGGGCCTTGAAGTGTCGAAACTGTATATAGTGAAACCCTCCTCACTAGACTCTTCCTCTTGTATGTCATTTGCCCGCTTTGTGTACTACTCCCTCCCCCCTTTAGCATGCTTTGCCCCTTTAGCACTGCTTCTCTCACTCACTGCCCTTTTACAGACTTTCTTTAAGTGCCCTATTTTTCCACAATTGTGGCACTTTGCCTTTGCAAACCTGCAGTCCTTTGCATAATGGCTCGTCCCGCCACATCGGTAGCAATCCCCAACCCCGACTGGTGGACTTTTCGCGCCAGCTTCCATCTTGAAAACAGCTCCTCCCACTGGTTTACTCCATTTCTCCTTGCTCATACTGTTTAAGTCCTTAATGTCCTTGTTAGCCATCTCCATGGCTTGTGCTTTTTTAAGTGCCGCCTCAAACGTTAATCCTTCTTCTGACAGCAACCTTTGCTGTATACTGTCGTCGTTAACTCCGCATACTAGTCTGTCCCTTAACATGACTGTGAGCGTATTTCCAAAATTACAGTCCTGTGCGAGCTTCCGAAGCTCCTCCACATACTCAGTAACGCTTTCTTCCGGCCTCCTAATCCTCGAATTGAATTTCCATCTCTGTACTATTTCACTAGGTTTCGGATTGAAATGATTCTTTAGTAGACTCACCAACTCGTCAAAAGATTTTTCTCCTGGCCGCTCCGGGCTCAGCAGATTCCTCATCCGTGTATAGGTTTGCGCTCCCACACAACTCAGTAAAATGGCCCTTTTCTTTTCAGCACTGTCCACCTCGTTTGCCATAAAGAAATGGCTCAGTATTTCACAATACTCCTCCCAAGACTGCGACTTGCTGTCAAAAGGTGCCACGGAGCCTACCGTTCCTGCCATCCTTGGAGTCCGGTCACTTCAGCCAAAAAATCAAACTCCGTTTCGACTCCCGCGGCCTAGCCTCGTGCTTTTCCGACTAGTTTGCTAACCAACCCGAGCACCTCTTCCGAATACTCCAAAACTTTTCCGTCCTTTATTCTCATCGCCATATGTGGTATCTTGAGCTGGCCATAGATGGAGACAGACACAGGTTAACTTCATAACATGGTTTAATCAACACTTGCACATAAAAGCTTCTGCCATGAGGCAGCAAAAACAAAGAGTACAACCAGTACAGATCAGACTTAACTCAGGAGAGCAATTGCCACAGCACCACCTGGTGGATCAGGTTACACATAACCTCCCAGGTTACTACACTCCTCCTTGAATATATTTAATGAATTGGCCTCAACTGCCTTCTGTGGTAGAGAATTCCACAGGTTCACCACTCTCTGGGTGAAGAAGTTCCTCCTCATCTCTGTCCTAAATGGCTTACCCCTTATTCTTAGACTGTGACCTTTGGTTCTGGACTCCCCCGCCATTGGGAACATCCTTCCTGCATCTAGTCTGTCTAGTCCTGTTAGAATTTTATAAGTTTCAAACTCATTTTAGGCCTGATCTGGAACATCGAGGTTGTGTGTTGTCCTATTTAGCCTGAGCACAGCGCTGGGAAAGGGAATGTAATTAGAAGGAGGGAAGTAACGAGAAGTGAAGGAGAGAGCTATGTTGGATAGTTTCTGGCCAAACCTGAACAAGATGGTTTCAGTCTTGTCGGTGTTGAACTGGAGAAAGTTCTATTCCATCAAGATGTAATGTTGGACAATACTGCGAGGGTGGTGGCGGGGGACTGAAAATGGGTGTCATTAGTGTAGACAACAAAGCAAACCTGTGCTTGCAGATATTGCAGAAAGGCAGCATATCGACTGGGAAGATAAGGGGGCCATAGATAGAATCTTGGAGCACACTGGATTTGCCCTTTTGAGGATTGAACAACCCTCCATGGCCCCTCAGGAATGGAAAACAAAGTGCTCTTTTTTTCTCATGCGGATAAAGTTTTTTTTTTACCTCCATCCAGCTGCAAGTTGCAGAGTGAAATACCATGATTTACATGAGGAAGTAATTACATTTGTGGCCTTTCACTTTTCCTTGAGTGAGGTAACAGTCCTTTGCGATGAAACCTTATTTAAAAGAAAAAGTCCACCAGCCTCTTTAAATCTCTTGTGTAAAAAGTGCCTCGCCTTTTCTTGGGTGGTCACTGGCCTCTGGCCAAGCAGGACAGCGCTGGAATTTTCTGAAGCTCTTCCTGTTGCAGTTTGCTTGTACAACATTTAGATATTGGCTAAAGAACCAGAGGGGAGATGAGAAAAAAAAATTTACAGAGCGAGTTATGATCAGGCTGCCTGAAAGGGTGGTGGAATCGCAGATTCAACAGTAACCTTCAAAAGGGAATTGGATAAATACTTGAAGGGGAGAAAATTGCAGGGCTATGGGGGAAAGAGCAGAGGAGTGGGACTAATTGGATAGTTCCATCAAAGAGCCGGCACAGGCACGATGGGCCAAATGGCGGCCTCCTGTGCTGTATCATTCTATGATTCTCTTCTTCTTAGGCAGTCCCTCGGAACCGAGGATGACTTGCTTCCACATTAAAAATGAGTTCGCAGGTGACTGATTAGTCTAATGCGGGACCTACAGTCTCTGTCACAGGTGGGGCAGACGGTGGTTGAAGGGGCGGGTGGGTGGGGTGCTTGGGTTGACGTGCGCTTCTTCCGCTGTTTGCGCTTGGCTTCCGCTTTCTCCCGGCGAAGAGACTCGAGGTGTTCGGCGCCTTCCCGGATGCTTTTCCTCCACTTTGTGCGGTCTTGGGCCAGAGATTCCCAGGTGTCGGTGGGGATGTTACACTTTTTCAAGGAGGCTTTGAGGGTGTCCTTGAAGCATTTCCTCTGCCCACCTGGGGCTCTCTTGCCGCGCCGGAGCTCCGAGTAGTGCGTTTGTTTTTGGAGTCTCGTATCGGGCATGCGGACAATGTGACCCGTCCATCGGAGCTGATTGAGCGTGGTCAAAGCTTCGATGCTGGGGATGTTGGCCTGAGCAAGAACAATGACGTTGGTGCGTCTATCCTGCTAATGGATTTGCAGATTCTATTCTGCTGTTCGAACACGGCACTAAATTCAAATTAGGAATGATGGTTCATCATGATATTGGCTAATCAAGCATATTAAAACTAAATTATAACAATAGTGATGCTGATCAATTCCTTTAAGATTAAGAAATGCACCATTATCTTCGAGCTTGATTTATTTTAACTGATGGGAATTAAATGAACTAATGTGTGAAAGAGTTCTGAAACTATTCAGATGGGCCGTACTGTCGTTTTGGGTCATTTTCCTGGAAGGCCGAGTTCTTCTTCTAGCCAAGAACATTATGTACTGTAAAGTCAGAATAAATGCCTCTTGGGACACTGTGTACAGCAGCAAGCAGACTCTGCCATGGTTCTCTCTGCAGTTTTTGTAAAATTGACTTCATTCTGTTAAAATGTATCTGTGTGTTCTGTGTTAAGACTGCACCAATGATAAATGATGTGTGGCTACATCTGTTTGATCTTTACTTGTTAGACCTGTGTTTATGTATGGGCCTTGCCTTACAAGAAGTCACAGCTGCTGTATCTCAAACATGTTGACACGGCTTTAAAACATGCATTATCAAAAATATTTTAAGCTGCACAAATATAATTTCTGATGTTTAAAAATGTATTTGAGCTCCCTGGATGGTTTAGTGGATTCATGTACTGCGTGGGGCTGCACCAAACCAAATGGAGCAGGAAATTCCCCAGGCCGGATGATGGATGTGTCCTAGATTTACTGATCTCAGATGGGGGACCGATGGAGGCACTGCTATTGGCTTCAGTGTCTCGAGACTAGAGAGGGGAAAATCAACTGGGATTCCCGCTGCTGATTGATTGCTCAAAGGGGACAAGTGTAGATGCTGCTCGAGAACAGGACCAGGTTTGGATGTGATGGCCTAATGGCCAGATAATTTGCCGGTGCTCAATCTTCACTGTTAATGCATGAAGAATTATGACCTGAGGTAACCAGGGGCCATTGCCTGTGTAATCATACCTCTGGATAGGCTCCTCACGGCATGAGAGATGGGGAAAAGGAGAGAAAAATATAAATGATCTCTAAATCAGATCTGAACGGTGGCATCTGTGGTACTGCGAAATACTTGTCCACGGTTGAGGCCTAGTATCAGTGTTTTCATCATTGTGACCAAATCAAGTTCAAAGCATTACTAGAATTTAGTTGTTAACCAGATCAATCTGACTTATACTTGGACTCTAACTTGCATAGTCCAAAATATAGCTAACAGGAAAGATGCAGCTTTTTAGGGACAGATTTCATGTTTGTCGAAGTTTGGAGTGCTACAGTGGAATGCAAGCTGGTTTTGGGGTGATACAGCTGTAGACATGGGTGTATTTATGCTTCTTACAGACCTATAAAAGCATAAATTCAATATAATATGATTCTCCTTCCCTGATGCCAAGTCAACTGATCATTTAAACTGGAAATGATGAATTTGTGTATATATTTGCACCATTCTCACCCTCCCTACACTTGACTGACCTGGCCTGTGTTACGTAAAACTGATAGAGATCGGGCTATTCATTTTACTTGCAATTGTATTCATCCCCTCACCCAACTGTCCATAGCTACGCTATCAGGAGAGTGGGACAAGCTGAAGGGATAATTACTAGTCCTAGCCCTTTTTGGGCTACCCCAGATCAGGCGTATTCCCCAGACGTTCACCTTCAACTAAAGTTAGAGATAGCTGAATCCTATATTGGGTCTAAAGGTTCAGACTATCTCTCTCTAAAGGAAAGGAACGACATAAGGATGTTACCATCCTCCGGATAGCACTTTTAATAAGTTTAACTAGACTGTAACCTTCCGGATATTATAAGGGCCTGGAAAAACCCCCAGAATTCTGCAACTCCTTATAAAAGAGTGCACAGAAATTGAGTTCGCAAGTTTGATACAGAAATACTACTTGAGACAGTTCTAAAAATATATAAATTTATTAAAGAACCGACATTCAGTTAACAGCTTGTGAGTCAATCGCAAGTTTAACAGTTCAAAATACAAATAGCTTACATTTCTTATTCTCAGAGATCCTTAGTCTCAAATCTTAACTTTGTACATTTTTACATTTCTTATTATTTCTTAATCCAGAATATCCAGCAAAATCAAATAAGAGTACCTTTTGATCCCCGAGACTCAAAGAATTAAAAACTTAGACTGCCTCAGAAGTTGAGAAACGCTTGCCCTTTCCAGCGACTTCTGACTTTCTATCTAAAAAGCTCTATTTTTATACCTTTTTTTAGTGGTTTATTCTTTGAAGTTTTCTGCTAATGTAAGCTAATTATCTCTAGCCATTCTTTCTGTTGACTTCTTTTCTATTCTTACTGTCAATTTAGCTGTTAGCTTCCAAACTTCTGTCTGTTGTTTAGGTGTTTCAAAACTTATCATAAAATGGCTACAACAGATTTATCTCTTTGATGTCATTTTTATCGGAGGTCTTCCATTCAACTCTTAATATTGGCTTAACTGGTTATAATCAGACGTTGTGACTTCTATGGTTCCAAGTTCAACACAATGTAATTGCTTGGTGTATCTATTGATGTAACATTTTCAAAATGTTCTGTTTGTACCTTTTACAACATGTAAATCAAAAACACTTCAACTTGGGTGTTTGTTTTCCTAGCCATCTTAGTTGGTTATATTACTGACTTATGTTTCCTGTCTTTCATTTGATGTTACTTTTATCAAAGGCACATGGTTTTTTAATATTCTGTGTTTCTGTTCGAAGTGTCAGTTTTTAACACTTTACTTGGGCATTGCTGTTGTGTTGGTTCCAAACTGCAGACTTTTTTGGAAGCAAGCCTTTGCTTCTTCAATAGGGTCTTTGTCTCAGTATTAATAATCAATTCCCATTTCAAAAGCTTGTGTGGTGTTTACAGCTTGTGTTAACACTTCATTTTATCTCGGAAGCCTGTATTGACACAGCTTGTGTCGCCGAGGCTTTCCAGACTTTTAAACCCAGTATGTCATGTATTATCTGTTCATAGGAAGGTGTATTTCTTGGAATATGGCTTTTTCCTTTACAAAGCCAACCTGCGGATATCGCGATGAAGCTCCTTGATCAATCTCTTAGGATCCCAAGATAGGTAAGCTGCAGGGAAAGCCTTGATGTTTATTTCAGCCAAGGCTAACGTTTGTCTTTAAGGGAATCAAGGGATATTGGGATAGTTCAGGAAAGTGGACATGAGGTAGAAGATCAGCCATGATCTTATTGAATGGCAGAGTAGGCTCGAAGGGCCGAATGGCCTACTCCTGCTCTTATTTCTTATGTAGTACAGATAGAACCTCAGACATGCTGTTCTGTGTTCCTCAGTACCACACAGTGCACTTACCCTTTGAACCTTTTAAGTGAGCTGAATATTTGGGAATCCACTATTCTAGCATTATATTGAAATAACACACTCACTATCTTTTCAATGGTCCAGGCAGTGATTATTAAAAACATAAAAATACAAGGGTAAAATATTGGCTAATTGGTTGCAATTTATAATCTAGAAACTCTCTTTTTTCCCTTCAGTGATATATTTACAGCTCAATGTCTGGACTTACAGTAACTGTCGTACTGGGTTGTGCCAGTGGAATTACCAACCAGATAACTTTCAGTTTTCTTCATGGATGCGATCGTGTTCCTATCCATTGCCTCCAAGCTATTTCTGTGAATTTCCTTTTTCTTCTGACATGTATTTCTACCTGGGTGCAGACCTTCCTCAGTGAGCTGGGATTCCAGCTGTTTGTTTGAAATTGTTGTGGGGGTTGGAGGGATATGGTGAGTAGGAAACAGCAACAAAGGGAGCGTACCAGTTGGCCAACATTTTGAATTAAAATAAATTTATTTTTAATAAGCTGTGAGTTCCAGGATTGGGGAGGGGGTGAGTCTGAAGATTAGGAATAGATCTCTGGACCATTGTTGTTACTGTTTATTTTTTTTAAAAACACTTGCGTGCACCAGATATCTGGCTGATACTACATGAAATCTTGGGATTACCAGTAACTCATGGAGAGGGGTTCCAGGACCAATGGTGAGATTTCTCATGGTCACTTGGTTCCCACACACCAGTTGGCCCTTTACATAGTGTTATGCCTCCATCGACCAATCAGCTCACTAGAAAAGGACACGCAGTCATACGAACATACGGAATAGACAGGCAAGGAAAGACCAGCTGGTCCGCCAAGTCTGTCCCACACCTCATGATGGCTGGAGCATCATGACTAGACACATCTCACCCTTCCCCTCCCCCACCCCCCGCCAACCCCCCGCAGCCATGTAATATCCTGAGAGAGGCAACAATAAAAAAAGGATACAGGGAAAAATACTCTGGAGAATTTCTCTCTGACCCCCCTATTGCGATTGAAACCAGTCCAGGAGATCACATGGACCACGTATTATCTAGAAAGACATTTGCCTTTGGCCTCAGTCAAGAACTAGTCCAGCTTCCTCTTGAAGGCTTGGAGAGAATCAGCCCACACTGCACCAGCCGGCCATATATTTCAGAGGCTCGGTACTCTCTGGGGAAAGAAGAACCGCCGAACAATTCAATCTATTCCTACTCTTGCATAGTTTAAACTCATGTCCCCTGGTTCTCCCCAATCTGTTAGACTGGAATAATCTCTCAGTAGGCACGCCATCCTGCCCTTTAATTATTCTATAGACCTAAAGTATAAATATAAAGATTTAAAAAGAAAGAAAGACTTGCATTTATATAGTGTCTTTCACGTCCACCAGATGTCTCAAAGTGCTTTATAGCCAATGAAGTACTTTTGAAGTGTAGTCACTGTAATGTGGGAAACGCGGCAGCCAATTTGTGCACAGCAAGCTCCCACAAACAGCAATGTGATAATGACCAGAATAATCTGTTTTTGTTATGTTGGTTGAGGGATAAATATTGGCTAGGACACCGGGGATAACTCCCCTGCTCTTCTTCGAAAGATAGTGCCATGGGGTCTTTTACATCCACCTGAGAGAGTAGATGGAGCCTCGGTTTAACGTCTCATCTGAAAGACGGCACCTCTGACAGTGCAGCACTCCCTCAGTACTACACTGGAGTGTCAGCCTGTGCTGAAGTGGGACTTGAACCCACAACCTTCTGACTCAGAGGCAAGTGTGCTACCCACTGAGCCACAGCTGACACCTGGATTATTTGGAGTAACTTTAACACATTGCTTATTTCTCTAGTATTTTTGTTAAAACAGTTAGTGCTGTTTCTCTCATTAGGGTGCTTTGGGCAATATTCTTCCTTTAAGCAGCACTAATAAGAACAGATTAGTTGGCCCTTTATTTATGTCTGTGGGACCTTGCTAGGTGCAAATGGCTGTCATGTTTGTCTACATAAGTGCCTGCACTTCTAAAGAAATCCATTGACTGTTAAGTGCGTTGAGGCACATAAGGCACTACCTAAAGGCAATTTCCATTTATTTCTTTTGCGGTGAGGAATAATTGAAATTGACAGTGAGAGACAAGCAAATTAACGTCGGTGGAGATGTGTAATTAATCAGAGGTGCTTCAGTGACTGTTTGAATAGTGGCTGTAAATTTTGTTCCCAAATTATGTTATCAGCACTCCCACATCAACAAAAATATTTTCTCCCAAGTAATGTTGGAAGTCAATTATAATATTTCATTGATATAGCATCTTATCAAGAACTTGCATTTATTTGGGCTTTTAACATAGCAAAACCTCCCAAGGCGCTTCACAGGAGCGTTATCAAACAAAATTTGACACCGAGCCACAGAAAGAGATATTAGGACAGGTTTTAAGAGGCGTCTTTAAAGGAGGAGAGAGAGGTGGAGAGGTTTAGGGAGGGAATTCCAGAGCTGAAATCCTAGGCAGCTGAAGGCATGGCCAATGGTGGAGCGATTGAAAATTGGGGATGTGTAAGAGGCCAGAATTGGAGGAGTGCCGAGATCTCGGAGGGTTGTAGGGGCTGGAGGAGGTTACAGAGATAGGGAGAGGCAAGGCCATGGAGGGATTTGAAAACAAGGTTAAGAATTTTAAAATCAAGGCGTTGCTGCACGGGGAACTAATATAGGCCAGTGAGCACGGGTTGAAACATCTCCAACATAATTCACGATTTGAAGCACTTTAAAGTGTAGTGACTTTTGTCATGTAGGCAATCATAATTTTTTGTTGCAGTTTGATGTATTTTTTTAAAGGGAGAATAATGGCAAGACTTCAATGTTGAATTTTCACCATAAGTTATCATCTCTGTTCTATATGGAACTGTTTCAGTTACCCATGTTAACAGGCAATGTGATGAACGTGTAGAGCATGACAGATATTGTTGGGTGACAGCAAATCAGGAGCAACAAGAACATGCTCAACCAGATAATTACATTGAACCTCCCTTTATTTTGAAGAACGATCTTGCACTGTTGATGTAGTGTCAGTCAGCAGTGTAATGAATAAATGACTAGCTAGAAGCTAGCTGTGTTCATAATAAGAATGTCTATTTATTAATGAACATAACATGGTACCAGTGTGGTGAAGATCTGCTGAAAATTGTGAAAAGCGACATGGAGAATTTGAAGCCACCAGAGCGTTTGAATCTCGAGGGAAATGTCGACTACAATTGGCGGATTTTTAAACAACAATTCGAACTCTACATTGCAGCCATCGGATTCGGTACGAAGCCAGACGCAAGGAAGATAGCGTTGCTGCTTACGGTTGCAGGCCCACAGGCGATAGAGATATTTAATACATTTGTATTTAATCCAGAGGAGAACAGAGGAAAATTAGAAGATGTGCTAAAAAAATTTGATGCACATTGCTCTCCCAAAAAGAATGAGACGTATGAAAGATATATCTTCCGTTCTCGGACACAGCAACAAAATGAGACTTTTGATAGCTTTATAACTGATCTGAAACTGAAAGCACAGACATGTAATTTCTCTGAGCTCAAAGCATCCATGATTCGTGACCAGATTGTGTTTGGTATTCATGATAAAAAAGTCAGGGAACGTCTGTTGAGAGAAACCGAACTAAATTTGGAAAATACGGTGAAAATATGCCAAGCCAGCGAGCTAGCTCGAAAGCACGCGAAGACTTTCAGTGAAATCAATAATGATGCGATTGTAATGAGTGATAATGCTGCTGTCGGTGCTGTGTCCTACAAGGGGAAGAAACGTGGGCAGAACAGAAATGAAAAGCAATCGGAGGATGAAATTTTTAATTGTAAACGCTGTGGTTACAAACACCAGTTAAGACAATGCCCAGCGTTTGGAAAAATGTGCACAAAGTGTAATGGAAAGAATCACTTTGCCAAACAATGCTTTTCAAAAGTAAAAACAACGAAAGGGCAACAAGTTAATGTGATTGAGGACACTGATTTAAGTGAGACATTTTTTGTAGGAATGGTGTCATGTGACGATATCAAAAAAGATACAGAAAATGTGCAGCCCTCAGAAATGGACAATGCTGAACATAAAGTCAATGCAGTAAAAGTGGACAAATGGATGAGCCCACTGCAGATAAATGGAGCATTAGTTACATTGAAACTGGACACTGGGGCAAAAGCAAACTTAATCAGTATGAGTGACATTAACAATATGAAAGAAAAGCCCAAAATACAGAAGAAGTCAGTACTACTGAAGGACTATAATGGACAGAAAATAGATAGCTTAGGTGTATGCAGACTCAAAGTGACAGTCAAAGACAAAGTGCATCATCTCATGTTTTCTGTTGTGGCTGAAAGACTTGATTCGATACTAGGTGACAAAGCTTGTGAAGACTTAGAACTGGTCAAGAGAGTCTACCGTATAAACTGTGCCATAAGCAGACCAGATGACTCAGGTGATGAAGCAGAGAGCCCATCAAGGATGAAAAGGCCAAAGGGTATCCATGTCTTCAAAAAGCCTAGTTTCTTCAAGAAGAAAGAAAAAGACTTTAAGGTCAAAGAGAAGCCAAAGGAAGAAAAGCACAAAGAAGAAAAACACAAGGAGAAAAAGTCCAAAGATATAACCGCAGCAGATGTTGTTAAGCAGTGGAAAGAGAAAAAGAAGAAGCCTGCACCAGAGCAGGAAGCAGTTCCGGTGGATACTCCTTCTTCCCTCAGGCCAATCTTTGGTGTTCCATTAGCCGAGGCTGCTGAGAGGACTATGCTGTATGATGGGATCCAACTGCCAGCAGTTTTTCGAGAGTGCATTGACTACATTGAGAGTTATGGCATGAAGAGTGAAGGAAACACTGAAACCCTCTCCAAGCAAAGATCGCAAGGAGACCTCGATCTATACAAGAGCAGATTGATGACAATGCCGCAACTGCATCTTGTCATTTACCGCCAGAACAATCTCATGAAGACACATCAGACTTACCCGTGTTGAGAAGATCCACGCGTGAAGTAAAAAAGCCTGATAGACTTGATCTTTGAGTACAATGTAAAGCTTTGAAAATGTGTTGACTGTTTTGAAAATGTTTATGTTTATAGAACACTAACAAAAGTGTTACTGATATTATCTTTATTGTTTTCTTGAAAGTTGATTGATATTGATTTTGTTAAACCTCAAAGAAAGGGGGATGTAGTGATCAATAACATGTCATTCTATAGTGGACACTAGGTGGAGCCGTAGAGCTGTATATAGCTGTATGTATAAGACTACACTACCCAGCTGTATATATATTAAGACTACATTACCCATGAGGCACAAGGCTACAGTCAAGATGGCAGCCTGCACACAGGAGCACACATGCTGCATCTCTACAGATACTGTACCTAGAGAACGTGTAATGAATAAATGACTAGCTAGAAGCTAGCTGTGTTCATAATAAGAATGTCTATTTAAATGCTTCTCGACAATCCAACACTGATCATATCAGCCTCGTGGAAAATTTTACAAGAAAATCTTAAGATTCCATTTGTGATTGCACTTGCATATTATGGTTTTAATAAAGGTTCCATTAATTGTCATCACTCACCTTTTGCTTCTTAGCATGCTATTCATTGAAAGGTTATATTTGGGCCTTTCCATGAAGATATTGACCTGCCAAGCAAACACAAGAATAAACTTAATCCAGAGATATGCATAGAAATGTTATGAGCTGCTTTTCTTCTGACATATAAGAACATAAGAACATAAGAAATAGGAGCAGGAGTTGGCCATTTGGCACTTCGAGCCTGCTCCGCCATTCAGTAAGATCATGGCTGGTCTTTGACCTAATCTCCACTTTCCCACCCGATTCCCTATATCCCTTGATTCCCTTAACATCCAAAAATCTATTGATCTCTGTCTTGAATATACTCAACGACTGAGCCTCCACAGCCCTCTGGGGCAGAGAATTCCAAAGATTCACCACCCTCTGAGTGAAGAAATTTCTCCTCATCTCAGTCCTAAATGGCTGACCCCTTATCTTGAGACTGTGACCCCTAGTTCTAGACTCTCCAGCCAGGGGGGAACAGCCTCTCAGCAACTACCTTTCTTTGCCTAAGAGAAAAGAGACCCTGGCAAGCCCTCTAAGAATTTTATTCGTTTCAATGGGATCACCTCTCATTCTGCTGAACTCCAGTGAGTATAGGCCCATTCTACTCAATTTCACACAACCTGAACATATGCACTTCTACACCTCTTTATTGTATTTTTTTTTAAGTGCCCCATATCAGAACAATATTCTGTTGTCTGTAAATAAACAGATTCATCCAGTTTGCATGTTCTGTGCTCTTGAATGGAGTTTGTAGGCCTGAGCGTCTGCTGTCACTCTGAGCATCATTCTAAAATTCACCCTGTATGTTCAGTGACAACTGCTGAATAATCCCACGGCACTCAATGCACCTGAGACACTAGCAGAACACCTTTTTGATTTTCGAGGGTGTTGCCTTCAAGCCATAGCAGTTGTGTGTTTTTTCATGACTTTCTTGTGGATGCTGTAAGAAAAAAAAGAACTTGCACTTTTCATGACCTCATCGCATCCCAAAGTGCATCACAGCCAATGAAGTACTTTTGAAGTCTAGTTACTGTTATAATGTAGGGAAACGTGGCTGTCAATTTGCACACAGCAAGGTCCCACAAACAACAATGAGATAAATGACCAGATAATCTGTTGGTTGAGGGATTAATGTTGGCTGAGACTCTGCTTCTCTTTGAATAGTGCTGTGGGATCTAACCATCCTAAATTGTCCAATATTTTATGCATACCTTGTAGCATCTGATTATAAATGAGAAGAGTGAATCTCCCTCCTTTTCCAATAACATTTTGTATCTGCACTGATCTACATAAACCATGACTCAAACTGACACTGTACATGATTAACCATGGACTGTTGGATCTATCCCAAACCTTCCCATCTCATATTTCCCATTTGATCATCAGAGGTCATCATCCTTTCCACCTGATCTCTTGGAAATATTTTAAAATCCCTCATGTTGCCTTAAATTGCTCGTATGACACTGAAGCCTGTTAGGCCTGCTGATTCATGCAATCAAAAAGTGCTTTCTCCCACTTAAATCTTGGAAGTTTTCCAATTGTAAGGATAATATAATACAAGCATTAACTACCGGTCTGTGTAGGACGCCACTTTGCCTCATATTTAAAATCAGCTCTTGGATATGGACCAGTGTTAATCTCTGGAGGTTGTAGGAAGATGTGGGGGCCTCCTCCACCACATCTGATGGCATTGTTGTTGGCCAAGACCCTTTCAAAGCAAAATCAGCAAGTCATTTCTCAGAGAGGGGAGAGTAATCGCCCAGTATGCAGAGATGTATGTACAAGGTTGCAGCACAAATGCTGATTGAGTTCCATGATTTTGTCCAGATGTCGGTCCGGTGATAGGAAACTAGTGCGTGCACCAGTATGTTGAATTACATGATTGCTAAATTTATTCTCAGTGTGTCTCGAACACAAACACTTGGATTTTGTTATCATTCATGATTGGAAAACTTACATTATGTGAGCCTCTTCTGACGGTATTTCCAGATCTACTGTCTGTGTGTCTGTCCATTGTTTTTATCCCGATGAACGTACATGCCCTGGTCTACAATAACTAGAACTCTGGCAGAGAATTAGTGCTATGATTGCATTGAGGTAAAGTTCCCACACTACATAGCCTGCACAATAATCCTCTTCAGAGCCTCACCAAGAGTGATCTAGCATCCAAAAAAGGTTCATTTTTAATGAGGAGCCATCTGTTCTTTTCAAAGACGTGCATACTTCGAACTCTGCTCAAGACTACATGCATCTTAACATTTCTGCACTTGAGCCTAATAAGGAAATTTAAAGATGAGAAAAGGCCATTTGGCTCATCCCTCCAGTACCCTCACTCTCCCATTACAGAATCCAGCTGTATTCAGAACATCCTTGATGGTTTCTCCTACTGCTGATTATTCCAAGCATTTATCACAGTTTGAATAAATTAGGTTTTCTAAATATCCAAGTACTAACTCATCATCGAAATAACTTCAAAATAATATGTTAGATTTTCGCCAAACATTGCGACATACCACCCCCCCCCCCACCAACCAACTTACCAAGTCTGGTTCTGTCTCAGCCAGACAGAAACCGAATTGTGAGCAATTGTGGTAATTAATAAAAATCACCTCCCACCTAATACTGTAAATAGTTTTGTTCTTGCTGGCCAAACTGAAACTTTAATGTATTTACCAATAAGTGTCTACTGCCCTTGTCCTTCTAGGTGGCAGAGGTCACAGTTTTGGGAGGTGCTGCCAAAGAAACCTTGGCGAATTGCTGCAGTGCATCCTGCAGTACGCACGGCAGCCACGGTACACCAGCGGTGGAGTGGGTGGATGTTTAGGCTCGTGGATGAAGTGCTGATCGAGCGGATTGCTTTGTCCTGGATGGTGCTGAGTGTTGTTGCAGCAGCACCAATCCAGGGAAGTGGAGAGTCATGTCTGCATCATACTCCTGACTTGTGCCTTGTAGGTGTTGGGGTGTCAGGAGGTGAGCCACTTGCCACAGAATGGCCCTGTTGAGTTTCTGGTCAAAGGTGACCCCCAGGATATTGATGGTGGGGGATTTGGTGATAGTAATGTCATTGAAAGTCTAGAGGACCTGGCTCTCTCGTTGGAGATGGTCGATGCCTGGCATATGTTATTTGGACTTATCAGCCCAAGTCTGGATGTTGTCCAGAACTTGCTGCATACGGGCATGGAGTACTTTATTATCTGAGGAATTACGAATGGAGCCGAACACTGCAATCATCAGCGAACATCCCTACTTCTGATCTTATGATGGAGGGAAGGTAGTTGATGAAGCAGCTAAAGTTAGTTGGGCCTAGGACACCACCCTGAGACACTCCTGCAGCAATGTTCTGGGGCTGAAATGCTTGTTTCCAATGACCACAACCATCTTTCTTTGTGCCAGGTATGATTCCAGCCACTGGAGAGTTTTCCCCATTGACTTCCGGTTGACTAAGGCTCCTTGGTGCCACATTTGGTCGAATACTGCCTTGATGTCGCGCTCACCTCTTTTCTTCAATTCATCACGTCACTAAGGGTGTCCTTAGTGGGAAGATGGGCCTTGGGCTTGATAGAGTAATAGATGGCTTTTGGCAATATTGTGTGTCCTAAGGATGACATGATCCTTCAGAGTATCTCTACCCTGTGAAACTATTTCCTCTCCAGCATTCCAACATGAGTGTTTTTGAAATACGTTTGTATTGTCTAATGATGATTATTGACGGTTCAACCTGATCTTTGCTCCAGCACTATTATAATATGTTTCCCTTGGAACCTTGACACCAAGTTTCTGCATTAATGCTGGGTGCAAACAGTTCACATTTGATGCAGCACTCTGTCATGATTAAAAAATGTTTTCACACCCTTAACAAAATGAGGCTTTCTTTCTGAGCAGTGCTCATTCTGCCCAATTTTAAGCCAAAGCCATTATCATCCTACTGTATATAAACATCCAGTAATTGGCCTGAATTTTTTTCAAAAAACTTTAGAAAAGATGTCGATCCTACTGACCCCATAAACAGCACAGCCAGAGAGAAATGGCTTTATTATTAGTGCTATTCATTGTCTCCAGTGCCTTTTATACGGTGGAGGACTTGCAATGTATGCTGTTGTACATTTATTCACAGTCGAGGCTGCAGTGTTTGCTGAATTGGCCTCCCGTTATCACAGCAGCTGCAGCCATTATAATCCTAGTAATATTCCGGCATTGATTTTCATTATCCTTCTAAGTGATGACTGTGATATTACCTTGATGGAGAAATGCTGATTTAGATACTTAAGGAGGACTGTAACCTGGGCACTTTTCTGCTACAGAAAGCCTTTTAACAGTGTTAATTTGTGACTGAGTATCTTGTTGAACTAGATCTTTCCTATACACACACTAAAGGAAATGGCCCATAACTGTTTTCAGCTCTTATTGTCTTGGAACGGAAGTGTGACTCTTTCCAGTTTACAACTGGAAAGAGCTAAGAGATAACCAGTGAGGCAACAGGACCAAACAAGAGAAACATGTTTTTTGAAAGTACAGCTGTTTCAGTGCCAACAGGATGGCTTGCAGCTAAACATAGTTGTCACCATTTATTTGGAAATCTTTTTGTGGCTTGATTTCTACCTAGCCAATCCTTAAAAGGCAGTTGTTTTTCTCTTGTAAATCAGCCAAAATAGTTAATTTACATAGCTAAAATAGGCAAAACATGTCCGTTAACTATCTGAAGGCAGATTTTTTGAATGTGCCTAATTACCTGGGAATTCAAGTCCTTTTTGTGGTGCACTAGTTAACGTGTTCATGTAAAATTTCAGGGTATGCTGTCTTAAGAGAGATTAATGACTGTGTTATTTTAAATAGTTTAACAATTGCTAAATTGCATTAAAATGTACAAGGAAATCTGACCATTGCACTACTTGAGAGTGACTCCTAGGTCCCCTACTATTAATTCACATGTCAGCTTTACTTGACCATGTGTTTAATGCAACATTTTCTTTCTATGGTTTCTGCTTGTAAGAAGGTAAACTATCACCATTACAAGGCTACACCTAACTTTGAACAAAGTGCCTTCCTGCTGACACTTTATTCAGAGCTAAATTAGTAAAAATCCTTTTTCATTTGGCGACTTTCTCATCACTTCACTTTTTAAATTTTACATCGTTTCTATAAAGTCAGTACAGGTGAATATCTGGTTAATGTTGCGTGTTGGGATTAACACTGATACCTAGCACCTGTTAACTGAATGCAAGATGTGGCCTTGCATCCTGGACATCTGTCGATTGTGGTCATTGGGTGAAGCACTGTGTGAAAGTAAGAGGTTCTTTTTCTTGTGGTGGAAATATACTGACAATATCTGGCCCATTGCATTGGAATCCTGCCAGCTAATCAGACTGCCACAGATAAACGATATATGTCCATTGCCAAGTCTGCCAGCTGGGGCAGATGAACAATGCAAGACTATGGGTGAAAATGGGAGCACATTATTATATGAAAAAAATATACCCAAATACCTTTTTCTACTTTTGTAGAATGGTTTATGGAATGTGATTCTGTTCGAGAATTGAAAAATCCATGCCCTCTATCTGGGATGGCACAGTACTGCTCCTGACGGCAAATAGCAAGGTAAAACCTTGTAAGATTCCCATGGTGTGGATCTAACCACTAGCTTTGTACTACAGTACTACTAAATGGAAATGGTCTGTTCCTTGAGGTCAAATAGTATTTGTGCTGTGATCCCTATAAGGAAATTCATCTCCTGTTATAACGACAGACTAGAGGTGAGCCCCGAGCCTGAAATCCGCACAAAGTGATCTAAAATCAGCCTTGTCTCATTAATTAGGAAAATCACATTTAGAGGCGCAGTAAAGGTGGAGCAGAATGAATGAAGGCGAGGAATGTCCGCCTGTGACTGCTGCTCCTACTCTTGAGTTATGAAGGTATTTTTGCATCAGCGTGCACCCAAAGCAACTTTGTATCAATGCAAAACTGACACTGGAACTGCAAGTGCAGCCTTCGGTCGCCTGAGGAAGAGAGAGTGTTTGAAGACCAGGACCTCAAACACGGCACTAAGCTCATGATCTACAGAGCAGCAGTGATACCCGCCCTGCTGTATGTCTGAGACATGGAGCATGTACAGCAGGCACCTCAAAGCATTGGAGAGGTCCCACCAACGCTGCCTCCGCAAGATCCTGCAAATCCATTGGCACGATAGGCGCACCAACGTCAGTGTTCTTGCTCAGGCCAACATCCCCAGCATTGAAGCTTTGACCACGCTCGATCAGCTCCGATGGACGGGTCACATTGTCCGCATGCCCGATACGAGACTCCCAAAACAAGGGCTCTACTCAGAGCTCCAGCACGCAAGAGAGCCCCAGGTGGGCAGAAGAAACACTTCAAGGACACCCTCAAAGCCTCCTTGAAAAAGTGTAACATCCCCATCGACACCTGGGAATCCCTGGCCCAAGACCGCACAAAGTGGAGGAGAAGCATCCGGGAAGGCGCCGAACACCTCGAGTCTCTTTGCCGGGAGCAAATGGAAGCCAAGCACAGGCAGCGCAAGGAGTGCACGTCAACCCAAGCACCCCACCCACCCGCCCCTTCAACCACCGTCTGCCCCACCTGTGACAGAGACTGTAGGTCCCGCATTGGACTCATCAGTCACCTGCAAACTCATTTTTAATGTGGAAGCAAGTCATCCTCGGTTCCGAGGGGCTGCCTAAGAAGGAGGAGAAGATGATTAATATTTCTGTTTGGAATGAAGAAGCGGGTCCAATAGTAAAGCTGCCCTTCAGAACTCTTAAATTGACTTGCAGATACTGTTTGAAAACTGAGTACCAATCATGCTCTTTGCTTGAAGCTATCTTCGATATATGGCAGCCAAGAACATATCATTGTGCAGGCACTTTGTGATGAATATCCACGGCCGCAAATTAAAAAAACAATACCTTTTGCTAATATGTGGAGAATATACTTTTGGAAATAAATAACCTTATTGGAAGTGTTCCAAATTCTCTCTAACTGCATGATCTGCTCCACATTCTAACTACATGAGCGACTGTGATTTGTATATTTTTGAATTAACACTTTTTTCGTTATCTTTCAGAGGAGGAGCGGCGGGCGATAGCTAACAACCGTGAATACAACGGAAAGTTTCAGTATGCCGTAAGTGACGATTTATTCTTCGTAAATATTCCAGTCTGCATATAATCATTTAGTGACTGATACAGGTATTGTAGATCTCTGATGAACTACAAAAATACCTTCTTTTGTATTGTAACAATTTTTTGCTGAGTACTTTTGTTAGGGAGTGGATGTTCTTATTTCTAAGTTTATACGTTATTCCTCAAGATAATAGGGTTCAAAGGCATTTATGGGCTTTCATAGGAATTACGCATACAACGATAACTATTATTACCAATAACCACATGTATACAATGATAAATATCACTAACAATAATTACACACATACTTGAGACGCTTGTGGTAAAATGAATTGCCAGAGAATTCACCACGCCACAGGTTTTGAGCTCGAGAGGAATATCTGGCCAGGCCTTGTCGAATTCTGAAGTATCTATTCTAACACCCCTCTTTTTATACCTTGCATTCACCCTGACTGCACATGTTTCTACGTTCCCTCATCCCATTAGCTGCAATAACTTCAGTTTTAACAAGAATCACTCCCCAAGCCTTCACCTTGACTAAACTGTCAATCAAGTCATTCACCTGGAGGCTGCAAAGGGAACAAAGGCCCTTTACAGTGACATCACACAGCTGTCCTGGCGGGGTTCGGGGCTTTCGGGAAGCCCGCACTTGTGTGGGCAAAATGGGGATAATCCTCTTAACCGGCAATTAAGTGGCACTAATCCCCTTCCCGTCTCCAAGGAGACTGGACCCGGCGCGGGTCGGCTACCCGCCTCCTGGCAAGATGGCACGGAGGTGGGTTGGGGGCGGGTTGGGCACCTGCCCCAAAATTCTGCCATTTTCCCGGCAGTCCCACCTCCCCAGGGCTGGCAAGATCGCGCCCAAGGTGTTTATCTAGAAATTAGCGAGTTTCAGTTGGGTGTAAGGGGACCTAAACCAGATTAATGGATTTGGATATATGGCAAATTAAGCAGTAGTCAAATAGATTGGCATATGAAATGAATAAGCTGTAGGTTAAATACATTCTGACCAGGAGTAAAGGGGTTAATCACAATCGGGGTTTCCATTTGGTTGTGTCAAAGGCAGGGATTCCATGGATAATTGGAGAGATTGGAGCAGCAACGAGGTTTTTTTTTAAAATTTGGCATATAACAAACATGGGGGTAAATGCAGAAGAAAATTGAGGATGATAAAAAGTGTAGAAATAAACCAAAAAGGGAGACTAACTAAGTAAGTTAAAAGGGAGCATAAAAGACTAACGGCCTATACAAGTGGAAATAACCAGGGCTTTTATAGGCACATATAAGGGTAGTGAATGAAAGGATGGGAGCACCAAGAGACAGAGCCATGCTTTCATTTTAAATGAACCCAAGAGTGAGGAAATGGCAGAAATGCATTTAGAAAGGTGAAAGTTGGACGGTAGGAGTACCTGAAGAGGATGCAAAAGAGCCACACTGAGGATAAATATTCAAAAGGACATTGTATTAAAAAGTAAATAGAAGGAAAGACAGTAAGTCACCAAATCCTGATGACATGCATACAGAATACTGAAGGATCTTGGGGGCGAGATAGCTGAGGCACTAACCATAAGATTTTTCGAAATGAGAATTGTTCCCAAGGTCAGGTGGTGGGGTTCCAATTTGTCTTTCCCTCAGATGTGAGTAACCTTCCAGGCTCCATAATATGGGATGAAATTATTTAAACATTAGGAAGGCATGAGGGACAATTTGCATTGATTTGTAAAAGGTAGGTTATGGTTGACAAACTTAATATAATTTTTTGAGAAAATCATAGTGCATAGATAAAAGGAATGCAATATGTATACAGGAAACTTTTGATTTACCGGCACCTAAATAACCAGAAATCTTGGTTAACCGGCAAAATTCAGGAGTAGGTTCAGGTAAGTTTTACTTCATATTCTACTTGCCTTCCTCGATCTGTTGCTGTGCAAGGGTGTGGCTGCAGCTGTTGCTAAGCTACAGAGACGCTTGGAACTTGTGGCCATTGTTCTGAACCTTTTACTATAGCTTTCGGTTATCCGGAATTTTTGATGAGCCGGCACCACGTCGGTCCCGTCGGTGCCGGATAAAAAAAAGTTTCCTGTATATGAATTTTCAGAAGGTGATAGTGTTATATAGAATACTGTGAAGACTAACTAGAGGCATCAATATACGATAGTCACCAAGAAATCCATAGGGAATTCAGAAGAAACTTCTTTATCCAAAGAGTGGTGAGAACGTGGAACTCGCTACCACAGGGAGTGGTTGAAGCAAATAGTATAGATGCATTTAAGGGGAGGCTGGACAAGCATATGAGGGAGAAGGGAATAGAGGGTTATGCTGATAGATTTAGATGAGGAAAGATGGGAGGAGGCTCGTGTGGAGCATAAACGCCGGCATAGACTGGTTGGGCCAAATGGCCTGTTTATGTGCCATATATCCTATGTAATTAATGCACATAGCATTAAAGGTAATGTGGCTATAGACAGAAAACCAAGAGTAGGGGTAAATGGGTTTTTATGGGATTTGGTGGGATGCGACTAGTGTTCCTCAGGGGTTTGTGTTGGGACCTACCTTGTTTTCCATTTATATAAATGATTTGGACATGGGCTCAAGATAAATATTAATTTGTTTGATACCAAATTAGAAGGTATGGCTAACTGTAAGGAAGAATGCAGGAACACAAATAGAGTGGTCAAATATGTGGCAAAAGCAGTTTAATGTAGAAACGTTTGGGTAAAAGGAAGTGTGGTAAGATTCATAAGCAAGTGATGGAGCAGAGAGATATGTGGATGCAGATATATAGATTTGTAAATGTGGCAGTGCAGATCGAAGAGATGATAAAGAGGCAAATTGTGATTTTTGGTTTTATACACAGTGGCTTTGACTATAAGACTAAGGAAGTGATGTTGGCATTGGTTAGGCCACAACTGGATGGTTTTGTACCCAATTTAGAAAGGTTATTGGAGATGTGGGAAGGTGAGAGTGAAGAGTCATTTGAACATTACGAGAGCTTGTAGTAGTGAAGCAAGATTTGAAAAGGTTGGGCTTTTTCCACTGGAACAGAAAACAGTAGGGGGGCTCAAATAGAGGTTTTCAATATTATGTAAGGTTTTGAGAGGGTGAACAGTGAAAGATGGTTTGCACCAGTTTGCGAATTGGTAGCAAAGGGGTCGTAGATTTAGGATTATCATTGTTAGAGTTAGCAGACATGATCTCGTGCTGTTAATCCTATGATTCTAGTGTCGCTATCTCAGTCACACAAAAACCCCTTAAAGAGACAGAGGCTTAGAGTTTCTGTTTCTGTGTCTTTGTTACCTCTAGACTTGACTATTCCAACGCACTCCTGGCTGGCCTCCCACATTCCACCCCACGTAAACTTGAGGTCATCCAAAACTCGGCTGCCCGTGTCCTAACTCGCACCGAGTCCCGTTCACACATCACCCCCGTGCTCGCTGACCTACATTGGCTCCCGGATAAGCAGCGCCTTGATTTCAACATTCTCATCCTTGTTTTCAAATCCCTCCATGGCCTCGCCCCTCCCTATCTCTGTAATCTCCTCCAGCCCCACAAACCCCCGAGATATCTGCACTCCTCTAATTCTGCCCGCTTGAGCATCCCTCATTATAATCACTCAACCTTTGGTGGCTGTGCCTTCTGTTGCCTGGGCCCTAAGCTCTGGAATTCCCTGCCCAAACCTCTCCGCCTCGCTACCTCTCTCTCCTCCTTTAAGACGCTCCTTAAAACCTACCTCTTTGACCAAGCTTTTGGTCACCTGCCCTAATTTATCCTTATGTGGCTCGGTGTCAAATTTTTTGTCTTAAAATACTCCTGTGCAGCACCTCGGGATGTTGTACTACGTTAATGGCGCTATATAAATACAAGTCGTTGTTGTTGTTGTTAGATAAGCGCAATTTGCCTGTATTCGGCCAAACCAGCACAAAAGATCGATGAATTTCAAGCGCAAATTGAGTTTCCGTGATGGTTTAAAAAAGATCGCGCTGGAAGCCGCGCCACCCCCCCCGCCCCCACCCCCCGACAAAACTGGCCACACCCCTGGATCGAATTGATCACCCTGTCGCATTTCCACCGGTTGTGCCTGTTTGCGAGCCTTCGAGGAGGCTTGGAAAATTAAGCTTTTTTTAGACACAAGGACACTAATTGGCACTTTAAAAAAAAATAAATTAAATATTAAACAATATTTACTGTACTAAGAAACTGACCAATGAAACTATTAAACATTTTGTGTACTTAATAAAAAAAAAAAAAAATCATTCTCAGATATTTAAAATCAGGTTACTCTCGGGTAAAATGCTTATTTTTTGTGATCATAGAAACATAGAAAACATAGAAAAATAGGAGCAGGAGTCGGCCATTTGGCCCTTCGAGCCTGCTCCGCCATTCAATATGATCACGGCTGATCCTCTATCTCAATACCATATTCCCGCTCTCTCCCCATACCCCTTGATGCCTTTTGTGTCTAGAAATCTATCTATCTTCTTCTTAAATATATTCACTGACTTGGCCTCCACAGCCTTCTGTGGTAGAGAATTCCACAGGTTCACCACCCTCTGAGTGAAGAAATTTCTCATCTCAGTCCTAAATGTCCTACCCCATATCCTGAGACTGTGACCCCTCGTTCTAGACCCCCCAGCCAGGGGAAACATCATCCCTGCATCCAGTCTGTCTAGCCCTGTCAGAATTTTATACGTTTCAATGAGATCCCCTCTCATTCTTCTAAACTCTAGTGAATACAGGCCTAGTCGACCCAATCTCTCCTCATACGATCAACCCATTTTCAGCTATATTAATAAAGTTGCTGCAGGTTACCACTCTTAAATATACTGAGGAATATTTTTTAATGCAAGGGAAAGAAAATAAACAATTACACTCTAAAATGCTGGCCCATTTCACTGGCTCATGAAACGTTTCCCATTTGTGATTATGCAAATGCGTGTGAGCGGAAATTTGAACCAGAACTTCGCTTTGGAAAACGAGCAGAATTTGCAACGCAATTTGCACCCGGATTGCTGCCTGCATCCAAAGCGGAGGCTCTACCCCAGGTTGTTTAGTTATAATTTATAAATCTATTACCAAAATACTGTGGATGCTGGAAATTTGAAATGCAACCAGAAAATGCTGGAAATACTCAGCAGGTCAAGCAGCATCTGTGGAGAGAGAAACAGAGTTAATGTTTCAGGTCGATGACCCTTTGTCCTAACTGGAAAAAGCTGGAGATGTAACAGGTTTTTAAGCAAGTGTAGGGGCGGGGAAGGGGAGGAAAGAACAAAAGGGAAGGTCTGTGATAGGATGGAAGGCAGGAGAGATTAAGAGACAAAAGGAATGATGGTGCAAGGCCATTTTGGGGCTGTGATTTACCAGTTTGCTCTCCTGGTCGGTGAGGATCCCAGCACAAGTAACATCAGCCCTTACAATAGCAAAATTCTGCGGATGCTGAAAATCTGAAATAACAACGACGTTTCATGTCGATGACCCTTCGTCAGCATCGACCTGAAACGTTGACTCTGTTTCTCTCTCCACAGATGTTGCTTGACCTGCTGAGTATTTCCAGCATTTTCTGTTTTTATTTTAACTAAAAGAGATATTCAAAATCGAAGCCCCGGAAATTCAAATTGATCATGTTTTCGTATTTTCATATTCCAATGCGTGTCACGCTCTGTTTAAGAAGCCAATAATAAGGAAGTGGTGTGCCTTTCTTCATAATTGGAACCAGTGTTTTTTGTCTGAAATTATGAATTGTGCAAAATTGTTACATAAGAACATAAGAAGCAGGAGTAGGCCATACGGCCACTCGGGCCTGCTCCGCCATTCAATAGGATCATGGCTGATCCGAATCTAGACTCACGTCCACTTCCCTGCCCTCTCCCCGTAACCCCTAATTCCCTTATCTGCTAGGAAACTGTCTATCTCCATTTTAAATTTATTTAATGTTGCAGCTTCTGCAGCTCTCTGGGGTAGCAAATTCCATAGATTTACTACCCTCTGAGTGAAGAAGTTTCTCCTCATCTCGGTTTTGAAAGGGCAGCCCCTTATTCTTAGATTATGCCCCCTAGTTCTAGTCTCACCCATCAGTGGAAACATCCTCCCCGCATCCACCCGATCAAGCCCCCTCACAATCTTATATGTTTCGATAAAATCGCCTCTCATTCTTCTGAACTCCAATGAGTAGAGCCCCAACCTACTCAACCTTTCCTCATACGTCAACCCCCTCATCTCCGGAATCAACCGAGTGAACCTTACATGCCTGCCTACTTACCAGGGATAATAGTGGATAGAGCTGAAACTTGAACATGTAATGGTTCTAAATGAAAGTAAAAGACAGTGGTTATCACTGCAATCATTAAATTAAATATTTGAAAGCCTGACTTTTCAGAAAATTCAGCTCTAGTTTTCAGTCAGATTATGAATGTTTAATTGAAGGATTATAACATCTCTTAGCTCTGAAAAATTACATTGAGCCCTGTGACATGATTGCCAAAGGGTGGCATTGCGCCATTGATCATGTCTGCTGCTACTAATTTTTTCATTTTGACTTTTTAATTAAATTAAAGTTCAGAGAAATGTTTCTTCCCACTCTGCTTATCTGAAGGCTACTTGCTGGGGTCCAGTTCGACAGCAGCCAGTCACCTTCCCCGTTCTCTCTCAGAATTCTGTCTGAAGTGAAAGTTAAGTCATAATTTAAACGTGAAACTGTATGTCCAGCTCATTTTCAAATCCTACAATTTTACAGCAGCGAGGAGACAATTTGGCCAATCGGTTCTGCGGCAGCTTGTTGAAAGAGCTATCCATTTGTTCCCATTCCCCTGACCTTTTTCCATTCCCCTGACTTGAAATATTTAGAGAGGGTGCAGAAGAGATTTACTAGAATGGTACCAGGGATGAGGGACTTCAGTGATGTGGAGAGACTGCAGAAGCTGGAGTTGTTCTCCTTAGAGTAGAGATGGTTGAGGGGAGATTTGATAGAGGTGTTCAAAATCATGAACGATTCTGATAGAGTAAATAAGGAGAAACTGTTTCCAGTGGCAGGAAGGGTCAGTAACCAGGTGATTGGCAAAAGAACCGAAGGTGACATGAGGAAACCTTTTTTTACACAGCGAGTTGTTGTGATCTGGAATGCTTGACCTGAAAGGCTAGTGGAAGCAGATTCAATAATGGCCCAGAAATTCGGGTAGGGGGCTTCCCGCGGGTGCAAGTCCCCGACCTGCACTTGCCTTGCGCGACGGCAGTTGAGCTGTAGGGCCCCGTGGAATTCCGCTCCGGGGCCTGGCCCAGCTGCCGGCGCACTGTGCTTGCGTGTCCCAGGGGCGTAGTTAGTGCGATGCGTCTCCTGGGATCACGTGAGCCATGGGCAGCCAATTGGAGGAGGGAAAAGCCCATTCATAAGATTGACAGGAAGACCTGTCTAAACTTATGAATACTACGGCCCCAAAATAGCAGTAAACCTTCAAATAATTTTTTTTTTTAATCACACTTTTTCAATAAACTACAAATTACATTAAATAACTATTTTAAACAATAATTTAAATTTTTGAAGAAAATAATTTTATAAAAAAACAGGGCTAAAAATAAACTTACCTTGCTTTAAAGTATTTAAAAATAATAAACCTGTGGAAAAAATGTTTTAATTTTAATTAATTGACCACTTACCTTGTAAAAAGCAGGCCTTACGCCTGCTTTTTAAATGTGTAAATCCTACAGGCTTAACCTCGCGTGAAAACCTGCAACAAAAAAAACTAAGTTCAAAGCGCACGCGCAGCCTCCCCTGCGCGCGTGTTCAACCTCTGAACCCCTTCGTTCAGAGGATCGGAAGTGCCAGTTTCCCGCGCATGCACATTGCATGCAGGAAACCCGCACTTCCATTCGGCCTACGGGTGAGTACCCCGTGCGTACTCACCCGTGGAGAGCCGAATTTCTGGGCCAATAACTTTCAAAAGGGAGCTGGATATATACTTGAGGGGTTTTGCAAGGCTATGGAGAAAGAGCAGAGGAGTGGGACGAGTTGGATAGCTCTACCAAAGAGCCGGCACAGGCTCGATAAGCCGAATTACATCCTTTTATGCTGTGATTCTATGATTTATCCATTTCCCTTTTAAAAGTTATTCTGCATTCAGTCAACAACACTGTTTCTGGTAAGTCATACCATTTCCTAATGACATTTTGTGTAAAAACTTTACTCCTAACCTCTCCCTTGGTGATGACTGTAAATGTATGCTCTGAGATTAGTGGAAATGATTTTTCTCTGAAACGAAAATAGAAAATGTTGGCAATGCAGACGAGGATCTGTGGAGACAACAGACGGGTCACTGTTTTGGGCTTGGCCCTTCTTAGGAAAAAGAATCAAGCCAATCGTGTTTGGAAAAATGTTTTCAGGAATAATTTAATCAATTAAAATATGTGGCCATAAAATGGGCCTATCTCCCAATTCGGTAGTACCTGCATCAGAGGACTGCAGGATCAGTGTGAGTGCATGTGCAATAGTGCAAGGTCAGTGTGAGTGCATGTGCAATAGTGCAAGATCAGTGTGAGGGCATGTGCAATAGTGCAGGATCAGTGTGAGTGCATGTGCAATAGTGCAGGATCAGTGGGAGTGCACGTGCAATAGTGCAGGATCAGTGTGCATGCATGTGCAAGAGTTCAGGATCAGTGTGAGTGCATGTGCAATAGTGCAGGATCAGTGTGAGGGCATGTGCAATAGTGCAGGATCAGTGTGCGTGCAGGATCAGTGTATGTGCAATAGTGCAGGATCAGTGTGAGTGCATGTGCAACAGTGCAGGATCAGTGTGAGGGCATGTGCAATAGTGCAGGATCAGTGGGGAGTGCACGTGCAATAGTGCAGGATCAGTGGGGAGTGCACGTGCAATAGTGCAGGATCAGTGTGAGTGCATGTGCAATAGTGCAGGATCAGTGTGAGTGCATGTGCAACAGTGCAGGATCAGTGTGAGGGCATGTGCAATAGTGCAGGATCAGTGGGGAGTGCACGTGCAATAGTGCAGGATCAGTGGGGAGTGCACGTGCAATAGTGCAGGATCAGTGTGAGTGCATGTGTAACAGTGCAGGATCAGTGTGAGGGCATGTGCAATAGTGCAGGATCAGTGTGAGGGCATGTGCAATAGTGCAGGATCAGTGTGAGTGCATGTGCAACAGTGCAGGATCAGTGGGAGGGCATGTGCAATAGTGCAGGATCAGTGTGAGGGCATGTGCAACAGTGCAGGATCAGTGGGAGTGCATGTGCAACAGTGCAGGATCAGTGGGAGGGCATGTGCAATAGTGCAGGATCAGTGTGAGGGCATGTGCATTAGTGCAGGATCAGTGGGAGGGCATGTGAAATAGTGCAGGACCAGTGTATGTGCAATAGTGCAGGATCAGTGTGAGGGCATGTGCAATAGTGCAGGATCAGTGTGAGGGCATGTGCAACAGTGCAGGATCAGTGTGCGTGCATGTGCAATAGTGCAGGATCAGTGGCCGTGCATGTGCAATAGTGCAGGATCAGTATGAGTGCATGTGCAATAGTGCAGGATCAGTGTGAGGGCATGTGCAGTAGTGCAGGATCAGTGTGAGGGCATGTGCAATAGTGCAGCATCAGTGTGAGGGCATGTGCAATAGTGCAGGATCAGTGTGAGGGCATGTGCAGTAGTGCAGGATCAGTGTGAGGGCATGTGCAATAGTGCAGGATCAGCGTGCGTGCATGTGCAATAGTGCAGGATCAGTGTGAGGGCATGTGCAATCGTGCAGGATCAGTGTGAGGGCATGTGCAATAGTGCAGGATCAGTGTGAGGGCATGTGCAATAGTGCAGGATCAGTGGGGAGTGCATGTGCAATAGTGCAGGATCAGTGGGGAGTGCATGTGCAGGATCGGTGTGAGAGCATGTGCAGTAGTACAGGATCAGTGGGGAGTGCATGTGCAATAGTGCAGGATCGGTGTGAGGGCATGTGCAGTAGTGCAGGATCAGTGTGAGGGCATGTGCAATAGTGCAGGATCAGTGGGGAGTGCATGTGCAGTAGTGCAGGATCAGTGGGGAGTGCATGTGCAGTAGTGCAGGATCAGTGGGGAGTGCATGTGCAGTAGTGCAGGATCAGTGGGGAGTGCATGTGCAATAGTGCAGGATCAGTGTGAGGGCATGTGCAATAGTGCAGGATCGGTGTGAGAGCATGTGCAGTAGTACAGGATCAGTGGGGAGTGCATGTGCAATAGTGCAGGATCAGTGGGGAGTGCATGTGCAATAGTGCAGGATCGGTGTGAGAGCATGTGCAGTAGTACAGGATCAGTGGGGAGTGCATGTGCAGGAGTGCAGGATCAGTGGGGAGTGCATGTGCAGTAGTGCAGGATCAGTGGGGAGTGCATGTGCAGTAGTACAGGATCAGTGGGGAGTGCATGTGCAGTAGTGCAGGATCAATATGAGTGCATGTGCAATAGTGCAGGATCAGTGGGGAGTGCATGTGCAGTAGTGCAGGATCAGTGTGAGGGCATGTGCAATAGTGCAGGATCAGTGGGGAGTGCATGTGCAGTAGTGCAGGATCAGTGGGGAGTGCGTGTGCAGTAGTGCAGGATCAATATGAGTGCATGTGCAATAGTGCAGGATCAGTGGGGAGTGCATGTGCAGTAGTGCAGGATCAGTGTGAGGGCATGTGCAATAGTGCATGATCAGTGGGGAGTGCATGTGCAGTAGTGCAGGATCAGTGGGGTGTGCATGTGCAGTAGTGCAGGATCAGTGTGAGGGCATGTGCAATAGTGCAGGATCAGTGTGAGGGCATGTGCAATAGTGCAGGATCAGTGGGGAGTGCACGTGCAATAGTGCAGGATCAGTGGGGAGTGCACGTGCAATAGTGCAGGATCAGTGTGAGTGCATGTGTAACAGTGCAGGATCAGTGTGAGGGCATGTGCAATAGTGCAGGATCAGTGTGAGGGCATGTGCAATAGTGCAGGATCAGTGTGAGTGCATGTGCAACAGTGCAGGATCAGTGTGAGGGCATGTGCAATAGTGCAGGATCAGTGGGGAGTGCATGTGCAATAGTGCAGGATCAGTGTGAGGGCATGTGCAATAGTGCAGGATCGGTGTGAGAGCATGTGCAGTAGTACAGGATCAGTGGGGAGTGCATGTGCAATAGTGCAGGATCAGTGGGGAGTGCATGTGCAGGATCGGTGTGAGAGCATGTGCAGTAGTACAGGATCAGTGGGGAGTGCATGTGCAATAGTGCAGGATCGGTGTGAGGGCATGTGCAGTAGTGCAGGATCAGTGTGAGGGCATGTGCAATAGTGCAGGATCAGTGGGGAGTGCAAGTGCAGTAGTGCAGGATCAGTGGGGAGTGCATGTGCAGTAGTGCAGGATCAGTGGGGAGTGCATGTGCAGTAGTGCAGGATCAGTGGGGAGTGCATGTGCAATAGTGCAGGATCAGTGTGAGGGCATGTGCAATAGTGCAGGATCGGTGTGAGAGCATGTGCAGTAGTACAGGATCAGTGGGGAGTGCATGTGCAATAGTGCAGGATCAGTGGGGAGTGCATGTGTAATAGTGCAGGATCGGTGTGAGAGCATGTGCAGTAGTACAGGATCAGTGGGGAGTGCATGTGCAGGAGTGCAGGATCAGTGGGGAGTGCATGTGCAGTAGTGCAGGATCAGTGGGGAGTGCATGTGCAGTAGTACAGGATCAGTGGGGAGTGCATGTGCAGTAGTGCAGGATCAATATGAGTGCATGTGCAATAGTGCAGGATCAGTGGGGAGTGCATGTGCAGTAGTGCAGGATCAGTGTGAGGGCATGTGCAATAGTGCAGGATCAGTGGGGAGTGCATGTGCAGTAGTGCAGGATCAGTGGGGAGTGCATGTGCAGTAGTGCAGGATCAGTGGGGAGTGCATGTGCAGTAGTGCAGGATCAGTGGGGAGTGCATGTGCAGTAGTACAGGATCAGTGGGGAGTGCGTGTGCAGTAGTGCAGGATCAATATGAGTGCATGTGCAATAGTGCAGGATCAGTGGGGAGTGCATGTGCAGTAGTGCAGGATCAGTGTGAGGGCATGTGCAATAGTGCAGGATCAGTGGGGAGTGCATGTGCAGTAGTGCAGGATCAGTGGGGTGTGCATGTGCAGTAGTGCAGGATCAGTGTGAGGGCATGTGCAATAGTGCAGGATCAGTGTGAGGGCATGTGCAATAGTGCAGGATCAGTGGGGAGTGCACGTGCAATAGTGCAGGATCAGTGGGGAGTGCACGTGCAATAGTGCAGGATCAGTGTGAGTGCATGTGTAACAGTGCAGGATCAGTGTGAGGGCATGTGCAATAGTGCAGGATCAGTGTGAGGGCATGTGCAACAGTGCAGGATCAGTGTGAGTGCATGTGCAACAGTGCAGGATCAGTGTGAGGGCATGTGCAATAGTGCAGGATCAGTGTGAGGGCATGTGCAATAGTGCAGGATCGGTGTGAGAGCACGTGCAATAGTGCAGGATCAGTGGGGAGTGCATGTGCAGTAGTACAGGCAGAAACGGAAAGAAAACAGGCTACATATCCCCAAATAAAGCAGCTGGAGTGCGTCCCGGAAGCTAAACTACAGCCAGGTTTCTCGGCGCCAAAAAATTTAATGTTATTTTGAAGTATGCTTTTTTTTTAAATTGATTTGTTTAAAAAACATTGACCCCGATTTTGATCTGAATGGCGCTCGCCGTTCACCTCACTGACAGATACCCAGAAAGTTTTAGAGCGCAGAGTTACTCTAATCCGGGCATCTGATCCAGCACAGCACCCTCTTCAGGGGAGCTGTGGCGTATGTCACAAGACATGAAACATCGAGGCTCTTCAACCAATCAGATTGAAGAATTCACACTGAGACACGCAGAGTCCAAACCGAGAAGTATAAAGCAGGAAATAGAAATTAGATTTAAATCGTGTACAGAAAGCATAATAAAGATTGGGACAGATAGATGGAATTAAGATAAAGGTTTGGCAGAACTGAGGGGTGGAATATGGGGTTTGACTTACTGGGGAATCCTAAGATCTGGCAGCACTGGCTGGGGTTAGAGACAGTGAGGGGTTCCAGGATCAGTCAGTACTGTGAGGAGAACAAAAAGGTTAAATAACTCTGTCTCTGGAACAGTAATTAAACACATGACTAATTTAGTGAATCAATTTTTAAAATTCCTAATGGTTTCCAGAGTTCGAAAGTTCATGCTTTACGATGTTTTCATGTTTTGATACAAAAAGGTTTACTTTTAAGCCTGAAAAATGCTTTGCACTCTGTGATTTTTGTGTCACTTGGCAAGTGAGTGGGGTGGGACTTACAAAAAGCATGTCCTCTGTGAATGAGCAGTCTTGTCGTTCATGAACAAAAAATCTAAAATTTACCTCAGAAAAGAGTACTTGCATGTTTTGATAAAAGGCCTGAAATTTATGATTTTGTTTTTTTTAAGTTAATTTTTTTTTAATGTATTGATTATCTCAGACACTTCCATGCTTCCTCAGTTGACTGCAGTGGGAAGAACTCATCAACAGCAAGTCCTCTGGTGGCCAGTTACATAGAAACATAGGAGCAGGAGTCGGCCATTCGGCCCCTCGAGCCTGCTCCGCCATTCAATGAGACCATGGCTGATCATCCAAACTCATTACCCTGTCCCTGCCTTCTCCCCATATCCCTTGATCCCTTTAGCCTTAAGAAATATATCTAACTCCTTCTTGAATATATTTAATGAATTGAGTTCAGCTGTTAGTCATAAATTCTAGTATTTACTTCAAGAAAGATAATTTATGTCAGACAAAAGCATATTGAGAATATACCATCTCGTGACATAAGGGCCAGAACTACTGACTTGACTTTTATAGGCTGCATCAGCTGGTCTCCGACCATGGGTGATGTAATTCATACGTATTGGCTACTTCCCACTTTGTGTCCTTTTATACCTATCATGGCACAAGTCTATTTTTTAAGTCATAATTTCAAAATGTGTTTTTAAAAATGCGCTGACTCCATCTGGTGGGCATTTGTGCATTAGTGGTTGCATTTACCGGCATCGTGTTTGACCTCCTTGAAACATTCTTTTCACATTGTAACCCATGTATGTAGGGGAAAGGGCGGTGGGAGTGGGACCAGCTGAAGTGCTCTTGCAGAGAGCTGGCATGGGCTCGACAGGCCGAATGGCCGTCTTCCGTGCTGTAACCAGTCTATGTGCATTTCTTTTAATAAGCGCACACAGTGCCGTGTTATCAGTCATCCATCTGTTGGGTAAAAGTTTTTCCCTATTCAAGTATGTAGGATTCTGCTTCGACGTTTTAATATTTTTCTTAATCTTTTAGTTGGTTAAGAATTAAATCATATTGTTGGGGTGATTCTTGTGACTAAAAATGTTTGACTTTGGCATTGTTCTGAATAACCGACAACAAATATCTGGGAAAGAGGAGAGGGAAGAGACAGTTCAGTACATTATCCTTATATTCTGTTGTCCATTGCAGTAAATTTAACTCCTTTAGTACACCTCTTTTCCTCCTCTTTGGTATGATCTGCACCCAGTAACATTTATTTGCTGTTGCATTAATTTAATATGCAATAATTAGATTTGTTTTTACTGTTCTGACTTCATTTCACAGCACTTTTCTGATGCATCCTAAAAAGAAAATGGTCAAATTCTGTTTTCAGTTTGGGTGAAATCAAAATTGGTCCCATTTTCCAAAGCAAGCAACATATTCTTCTTGGGTTCAATGACTTAGCCCCCTCTCTATGGCCAAGTGTGACTTACTTTTCCAATTTGCAGCATGACCAGGGATTGAACAGAAAACCCTTGTTACTGTATTTTGGTTTACTTGTTATAATATGATCCTAATTTTGGAAGGCACTTGATCATGGCTTAGACAGATTTATTAATAGTAAATGGAGAACGGGAACGACAGCATAGTGGTTATGTTACTGGACCAATAATCCAGAGGCCTGGACTAATGATCCGGAGACGTGAGTTCAAATCCCGCCATGGCAGCTGGGGAATTTAAATTCAGCTCATTAAATAAATCTGGAATGGCATCAGTAATGGTGACCATGAAACTACCGGATTGTCGTAAAAACCCATCTGGTTCACTAATGTCCTTTAGGGAAGGAAATCTGCCATCCTTAGCCGGTTTGGCCGATTTCTGACTCCAGACCCACAGCAATGTGGTTGACTCTTAGTCTTAACTGCCCCTCTGAAATGGCCTAGTAAACCACTCAGTTGTCAAGAAGATGGCTCACCACCAGCTTCTCGAGGGCAATTAGGGATGGGCAATAAATGCTGGCTTTTCCAGCGATGCCCACATCCTGTGAATGGATAATAAAAAAAAGTGAACAGTAGCAATGACACACTGTGGATTATATAAAACAAAATACTAGGGCGTACATGACACAAACAGCCAAACTACTGCTTTCCGCACTGCGCAGTTCACCAGGCGTTAGCGGGCAGCATTGGCGGTTCATCCTATAGTGTGACCACTCAACTGGGAGGGGCGAGGGCACCGGGAACAGCTCGTTGGAGTGTCACCTACCAGACCCTGCAAGTTGAGTCTTCTTCTGAACCCTTTCTTGCGTGGTTGTTAGTAATTCACCTTGCATTCCTCCTTGCTGCATTCTGTCCTCTCCCACCTTTATACTACCAGGGAGTCCATTAGAGTCGAGTTTAATCCCAGGCTCAGCTAAAATTTAAAACTAGTCAAGCATTTGTGATGCAATCTGCACAATGTAATTAGATTCATTCCAGGAGCGTATTCCCTGTAGGAAAGTTCTAATTTGAACTTGTTTACATGAAGCAAAATGGAATAACTATTAGTTGAAAAACAATTGTATACAACAGCTCCGTCTCTGCTGTCAGAATTCCACCTTCACTCTTCTGGTTTGGCAACCTGTCTCGAACTGTCTTGCCTAATTCATACTATGTTGAATGTCTCTGGCTGTGAACTACTGACATTTACTGAAATAAAGTGAAATGCTCATCATAACTCATTACAGTGGTGATGCAATGAATGCACAGCACAGTTGAAGTTTGACGTTTGCAATGTTCAGCTTTGCTAAGAGTTGGACCCTAGTGGCTAAAAGTTGCCAAGATATTTAAGGGTATAAAATTAGCTACATCTTCAAAACAGATTCCAACTGTTGTAGACCTAATCTGAGTGGGTAATGTTTCTTTTCGAAATAGGATAAATAGGAAGTTTGAAGGTTCATTACCTATTTCCATTCCCTCACCCTCCTTTGTTGCTTGGGGTGTGTTCCATGCTCCTCCGAATCCTATTGCCAGAGCAGTTTAAAAAAAATATCTTGGTTCAGCTCAAAGCAGCAGATGCACAAGATGATGGGAGTTTGCATTGATTTGAAAGTATATAAAACAGTAACAGTTATCAGCACTAGCTGTCAGTAAAATAAAGTGTATATGACCATAGAAGTTACAGGAATGTGAGCTATAACTGCCATTTGTAGGCTTTCTAGTTAACCTGTTACTAAGTATTTGCACTCTGCTTATGTTACAGTGGTTATTCTTTGCATGTCATCAAATAGTTGCTATCGACATTCTGTGAATGGAATATGTTGCTTGTTCGATTTATGCGGGGTTAAATTGGACCTCATTGTGCCCATTTTCCGGGTTGAAAACTGGTGCACTAAGGTCCAATTTAGGGGGCCAACCTCCTGCGACTGAACAGCGTTGGAAACACATCTCACACCTTATTGGTTCAGGCACTGTAGAGGCAACCCTGGCGGTGTTAGGCCCCTTGAATATGCTAACAAGGGGCCTAAAGCCTCTATGAGAAGTCAAACCAGAAATTGGTTTTCCCTGAACGCAGCAGCCTGACACATTCTCAGAATAAGGGGTCGGCCATTTAGGACTGAGATGAAGAGAAATTTCTTCACTCAGAGGGTGGTGAATCTTTGGAATTCTCTACCCCAGAGGGCTGTGGAGGCTCAGTCGTTGAGCATATTCAAGACCGAGATCGATAGATTTTTGAATATTAAGGGAATCGAGGGATATGGGGATAGTGCAGGAAAGTGGTATGAGGTAGAAGATCAGCCATGATCTTATTGATCGAAGGGCCAAATGGCCTACTTCTGCTCCTATTTCTTATGTTTTATTCTGGGTTACCTGTTCTATATGCCTTTTTGGTGGCAGCCTGCACGGTAGCAAGATGTTTAAAAAAAAATCTTGCCTTAATGTGGAACCAGGAGGAGCAGGAGTTCACCTCCTGGCTCCACTTTTAAACTGAGGGTCACTGCCATCCACCACTTAATGCCCCCGCACTCCACCATGACCTGTACTATACTAATGAAGCCAGCTGTGATGCGCTTAATAAAACCGACGGCAGGACCGCGGTTTGTCAGTGTACATGTGGAAGCTGACATCATGGGCTGGATTTTCTCAATGGGGAGCTTTTGGAGGCGGGACTCCCACTTGTCGGGTTTTAGTCCCATCTCCATCGACTTGTGGCCAACCCACGCTATTTTCCCTTGATTGACCTTGTTAAGCCCGCCCAGCAGGCTTAGCAGGCCAATTAAGGAAAAACCGGTTACAGGTGACGTCAGCGAGTGATAGGGAATAAGCAAGCTGTAAAGCCATAAAAGGAGTTCCGCCCTTCGTCCAATCAGGACGCAACAGCGAGTAACTCGCTGTCACAGCATGACAACTCAGTGCTGCACCGGGAGGCCAATAACTCAATGCAAGGCCAATCACAGCATGACAGCTCAAGGCCAATCACAGCATGACAACTCAATGCAAGGCCAATCACAGCATGACACCTCAATGCAAGGCCAATCACAGCATGACAACTCAAATAGCTGATGCCAAAGGCCAATTACAATGTAAGAACTGGGTGTGCTCAAATAAATCAAACTGTTTCAAAACTGTAAGTGTAATTGTTGTAATGGAGATCTGAAGATGTAAAGAATACGTACTGCAATAAAGATCACCTGAATCTACCACCAGACTTCGAATCTCAATTAAAAACTAAGCGATCTATCGGTGAGTGACATTTCATCTGTCAAGAGCTTTTGACAGATGAAATGTCAGCGTTTGAGAGCTCTGTGAAGCTGTCAAACACTGACAATCTGTCCTCTAAGTTCAGTCCTGTCACTCAGGCTCAGTTAGAGAACTCTCCTGAGCAGAAAGCAGAAGGCTGCAGCTTTTGACAGTTCAGCGGCCATTCTGCTTTCTGAGCCGGTGAGATGAGTGACTCCCGAGACCTGAAGGGAGGAAGCCTGCAGGAAGAAGTAAAGGTAAGTAAAACTTATTAAAACACTTTAGACTCACCTGACACACTTACCTATCCACACTTGCACCCATCACTCACCTGCACACCCGACATCTCAGCCCCTCCGACCCCTGCAGACCGACGGCTCGCCTCGCTGACCCAGGCATTTAAATGGCACTAATCCCCTTCCCGCCTCGGGGAGGCGGCTCCCAGCGCGGGTCGGTACCCGCCTCCTTGGAAGATGGCATGGAGGCAAGATGGGTACCTGCCCCCAGATTCTGCCATTTTCCCAGCAGTCCCGTCTCCCCAGGACTGGCAAAATCGCCCCTATGTCTTGGGATGATGTCACCAAGCAGCAGCAGTAGATAAGGAATAGGATCGGCCAAGGAATGGTCCTTCGGGACTTGAGTGATAAATGGTGCTATGATGGGTGGAAAAGCCGCTCCCTTCAGTATTGCAGTTGATCTTTGTAATATTAAGATATCCCCAGAGACATTGAAAGCTGTCGATGCAACAAAGTCTGAAGCAAGATGGATATTAGAAGCATCATGAGAAGAGTTATTAAACTTGGCATTAAGAGCTGAACCAGTGCATGCCAACCATTTACATGTTTAATATTGTTGTAGATGGCCTGTGGTCGAACAGTGTGTGAATAAAACATGCTCATCAGCATTAACTTGCTATTCGTTTGCAATTTAATATTAATCAGAAAATTCAGTAGGAGTAGTTAATTATGTTTGAATATTGTGGAATAATTGCACTTTTATGTTCTTTCAGAGTAACCGCATCAAAACCTCCAAATACAATGTTATCACATTTCTGCCTATTAACTTGTTTGAGCAGTTCCAACGGGTTGCCAACGCATACTTTTTGTTCCTGTTGCTCTTGCAGGTATGTGTTTTAAAATAAAGTACAAACAAACAGGAGTGGAACACATTTGTGATTGGCATCACGACTGTAGTTTCATACAACCTGGAGCTTACCTGACATTACTTTGACAGAGGGATGGGGGTGAAATATTCAATAAGACTTTTATTAAATATCAGAAGTAAAATGATTTCATTTAATGGAACAAGTTCTAGCATGTGATTCCTACAGTTTATAGTGTGTTAAATTGAACTTGACAAATAATTATGTTTTACTTTTTGGGATTAGAAAATTAGCAAGCCCCCCCCCCCCGCCCCTTGTGAAATGAGTGGCTCAGCATTTGAGGTGATTAATTATCATCGAACCAGACCTTTGTCTCTTTATATGTGCTCAGCCTTCAGTGGGCAGTTGACATGTGAGCAGTTCTCTCTCCACTGCTGGTCAGTTTGCACTGAAGTTTAGTAATGTTTCCCCTCATGGGGGAACCTAGAACGAGGGGGCATAGTTTCAGAATAAGGGGTCATCCATTTAAGACGGAGATGAGGAGGAATTTCTTCTCTGAGGGTCGTGAATCTTTGGAATTCTCTACCCCAGAGAACTGTGGAGTCTGAGTCATTGAATATATTCAAGGCGGAGATAGACAGGGCTGTCGAGGGCTATGGGGAACGGGCAGGAGAGTGGAGTTGAGGCCAAGATCAGATCAGCCATGATCTTATTGAATGGCGGAGCAGGCTCGAGGGGCCAAATGGCCTACTCCTGCTCCTATTTCTTATGTTTTTATGTTCTGTAAAGTATATGGGAATGTAAATTATCAAAACAAAAAGTAATTAAACTGGATTTTAAAAAAAAAAACAGGGAATGCACCATCTTCAGTCCCTACATTACCAATTTTCCCCAGTTTTTTTCCAGCTGTCCCTGTTTCACCAACAAAGGGAGTTGGGGTGCAGAAACCAGGCAAGGTTGGGGGGTTCTAACGACAATTTTAGGTGGCTGATTTTCAGGAGTGAAGCCTCCACGCACACTCAGAATTGGTTTGAGTAGGCCTTGCTCTATTCAATGTTTAAGATGTAAATTTGGTATTTTTTCCCAAGATTAAACATGGCATCAATTTTAAAGCAATGTTGAAGACAAAATAGGAATATATATACAGTGTATATATATATATATATATATATATACAGTAAGTCAAAAGAACAAAAGTGGATACATTTTTGCAACTTTCGATTCACAATTGAAAAGTGAAAGGTTTGGACATAAATATCATTTCTATTCGTTCATAGAGTTTAAAAGTTTACAAGCTGTAATTTTTTTCTAAGTTCAGTTTTTATTTCAAGTTCAAGTTTCCCTTCTGTTATTTGATTGTGGTCACTTTTTGTGCACTAAAATTACAGCCTAATCCTGTTGGTTTGAAACCACTTCAAATGATTTAACGATTTGATTTATTTGAGCACAAAAAGCTTTGAATTATCTGAAGTCTGTATTTCCAGAGAATGTGCAGCACAGAAACAGACCATTCAGCTCAACTGGTCTATGCCGGTGTTTATGCTCCACACCAGCCTATTTAGCATCAGCTACTTGATTAGCATTTTATTTTCAGGATAATGATGAACTTGCGGGCCAATGTTCACTAGTAGTGAAAATGTACTGCTCATCAAGATATGTATTGTAAAAATATGTACACTCTACTCCTGTTAATTCAGTCACTTAGTTCAGATTACTGGATAATTCAATGCTTTTTAATACTTAAAAAATCGGAACTGTTATTTACGTTGTTTAATTCAAATCACTGGATCATTTATTTTTTATGGAAGAAATGACTAAATCATCAGGAGTAAATTGAGCTAAATTTCTTAAGTGTTCACTTGTGAATTATTTAACAAAATTCTCATTGAGTAAATCTTGAAATTATTTTTTCCAGCTTATCCCTCATATCTCCTCCCTGTCCTGGTTTACCACGATAGTGCCTTTAGTGTTGGTGTTAACTATCACTGCGGTTAAAGATGCTACAGATGACTTTGTAAGTACTAAATGAATTTTGGGTTGTGTGAGGTACCGTTACACTAGTTTATATTTGCTGCTAGAGACCGCCGGAGTTTGGAGGTGCCCCAGAAACCCCCTCCGAGGTGAGCTTTTCGCCGTTGACACTAGCACCAGTTTGTTTACTTCACTTCTGCTCTGAGTTAATCAGTGGGTATAAGGTGGTTTGTTGATGCAAGCTATAGTACACTCTTCAGTTTTTGGTGCTCCTTTCGTTCGTGTTACTCAGTCAAGACAGCGGGATCACTTCATTCCTCAAGTAAGATGTTAAATTAAGTGCTCCATCATCTTATAACTTTACAATAAATGCTACGCTTCAGTTGATCTTGATATACAAATGGAGATGGCCTTGTAGCCTTGCCCAATGTATATGAGGAAGAACCAATTAATATATATAATACACAAACACATGCTGTATAGTGTTTTTGGCAAGGTTAAGGCATGTTACAGTTTTCCATTCCATTGATGTGCAGTTCTTCGAGCAATATGGATGATATGAAACGGAGGTGGCCGTCTTTCAGAGCTCAAGAGCCAGGAAATGTTTTTCATAGGCCAAAGAGCCCATGTGTTTGGGCCCATTTGTGTTCCAGCCTGGGTTCTGGGAGAGCCAACAGTGGGGTCGATTGCCAAGAGGCTGCTGTGATTTTGAGGCCCCAGCCTCATTGGCCGATGAGCTACGGGCCCCAAACAGGCATTCCAATGCAGCTCTCCAGATTGTGACTGAAACACAAACCTTTGGTGGCCTCCTCAGTTCCATTGCCCACGCAGGCTCCGACCAGTCCTATTTACGCCATAGGAGCCTGAGTTCCATATTAAATGGGCCGATTGCTTGAAACAGGCGGGCACTTTAGACCACCGGTGGTAGGCCGCTTTGAAATTGGAGCTGGCCACATCACCGGTGTTGTCGGGACAGTAAGGCTACTGACCCCATGTTGAGGTCGCTACTGCCCAATTAACCCCAGACAAAGGCTGTGAAAATTGACCCCAGTGAGTCTCCACTGCCACTGGCTGTACAGACAGTACAGTACAGTATTGGACTAGCAACCGAGAGGTTGAGAGTTCAAATCTCTCTCTCTCTCTCTCTCTCTCTCGAGCAAGTTGTGGAATGGAATTCAATAAATCTGTGGGCTAATGAGTTGACTGCACTCACCTGCAGAAAGTGAGGCGATTGGACTGCTGCAAGAAGATAACTGGCCTCAATTAATTCAACAAAGGTCTTGTATTAAAAATTAAATAATGGGACATTTTTGAAAAATGAAATCCCTGTTCTTATCAAACAAAAAACTTTGTCGCATAAAAGCTGTCAGTGGACAGATACAATTCTTCTTCTTTACTTTTTAGTTTCGCTATAAGAGTGATAATCAGGTCAACAACCGACAGTCTCAGGTGCTCATTGATGGCAAGTAAGTACAATGTAAATCTTCAACCTGCAAAGGTGACTATTGACTTAATGGCCTCCTCCTGTACTGCAGTTTCTATGATAGGTTGCTATTTTGAGCTTTCCAAAGCAGGTATTATATACACATTTTTTTTAAATGGGAATGTAAAATTAACTTGCTTGCTTAAGATTTAGTCTTTCCATTTGGCTATTGTGACATTTAATAATTTTGTTTGAAGAATGTGAATGCAACAATAAGAAACCTTATGCAAGCTGGAAGATGCTGTTCCTTCCCATCAAACAATAGTAAGCGCCACACTGATTAACCTTTGAATGGCCTTATGGTTAAGAACATAATTACATGTTATAAGGATATATTTGATAAAGCTGTATATGATCAAATGCTCTCTCCTATCCTGTCATTTAAAGGACGTAAAAGACAATGTTGGCATATCGTGACCCATAAGTACATTTATTGCAGAGAACTGGCACCCGATGCCAAGTGATTAGACACTCTACCTGCTATGTATATCACATTAGCCAGCGGCTTGTGCAGTTTTCCAGTATTGGCTTATTTTGGGTCATGTCCCAAGCTGTGCCCAAGTTCCAGCCCCTTTTGAATTGAATGGAGCTTGTCCCTGATGTGCATGATGCTTCTCTATAACTAACATTAATGGAGCGAGTCGAGTGGGAATGAGCCTGGAAATGGCAGTTCTCCATTGAGAAGAAAACTGGACAGTATATAACCAGCAGATACGTCACCATATTGTTTCCACATAGACATTGGGAAAGTACTGCCCTTTCATTTACAAGCAAAAGAAAATGTAATCTAATTCACTCACTGACCAAGTAATGTCACTGATGGGTCCCTTCCTCTTGCATTCCTCCATCTTTGGCCTCTTAATGCACTTTTTTCCACCAAAGTGCAGTTTTTAGATAATTATTTACAAGGCTCCTCAGTGGAGCCCAAGAAACCATCCATATCTGGCAGAAGCTATGAACAAGTCATACAAGGGTGACGCAATAAAGGACAGCCCGTGTTTGACAGCTGCTCCACACGAGTGGAATTTGTTTAATGGTCATGTAGACACACTTCCGGGCCAAGTTTTGTTTGTTTCTCAAGTGTCTGTTGTATTAGATAAACATGTACCAAGTTACTTCCCTTTTACACTCTCGCTGCGCTGGCGACTGTTTACTTTCTGTTTTCTATTTATGTCTCATTGCAGTTTCATTCTTTTTTCCCCCAAGTAATTTTAACATAAGTATTCTTGGTTTATGATTAAAGGAGGCAAGGTAATTGTTGGGGAAAATACTCCAATCATGGAATCATAGAATTTACAGCCCAGAAGGTGGCTGTTCAGCCCATCGTGCTTGTCATAGAAACATAGAAGATAGGAGCAGGAGTAGGCCATTCGGCCCCTCGAGCCTGCTCCGCCATTCCATGAGATCATGGCTGATCATCCAAATTCAGTACCCTGTTGAAGAAGGGTTCGACCCAAAACGTCAATTCAAAATTCTCTCCACGGATGTTGCCTGACCTGCTGAGTTTTTCCAGCATTTTCTGTTGTTATTTCAGTATCCTGTCCCTGCCTTCTCCCCATAGCCCTTGATCCCTTTAGCCTTAAGAAATATACCTAACTCCTTCTTGAATATATTTAATGAATTGGCCTCCACTGCCTTCTGTGGTAGAGAATTCCACAGGTTCACCACTCTCTGGGTGAAGAAATTCCTCCTCATCTCTGTCCTAAATGGCTTACCCCTTATCTTTAGACTGTGACCCCTGGTTCTGGACTCCCCAGCCATCGGGAACATCCTTCCTGCATCTAATCTGTCTAGTCCTGTTAGAATTTTATAATTTTCAATGAGATCACCTCTCATTCTTCTAAACTCCAGCGAGTATAAGCCCAATCGACCCAATCTCTCCTCATACGTCATTCCTGCCATCCCAGGTATCAGTCTGGTGAATCTTCGCTGCACTCCCTCCATGGCAAGAACATCCTGCCTCAGATAAGGTGACCAAAACTGCACACAATACTCAAGGTGTGGTCTCACCAAGGTCCTGTACAACTGCAGCAAGACATCCTTGTTCCTGTACTCTAACCCTCTCGCTACGAAGGCCAACATACCGTTTGCCTTCTTAACCGCCTGCTGCACCTGCATGCTTACCTTCAGCGACTGGTGCACAAGGACACCCAGGTCTCGTTGCACTTCCCCTTCTCCCAATCTATTGCCGTTCAGATAATAATCTGCCTTCCTGTTTTTGCCACCAAAGTGGATAACCTTGCATTTATCCACATTATACTGCATCTGCCATGCTTCTGCCTAATCACCCAACCTGTTCAAATCATACTGGAGTTTCTTGGCATCCTCCTCACAGCACACATGCCCACCCAGCTTTGTGTCGTCTGCAAACTTGGAGATATTACATCTAGTTCCCTCGTCTAGATCATTGATATATATTGTGAATAGCTGCACTTTTTATCAAGTCCCTGAAGTTCTATAAAGTCAGGGGCACCATATCTATTTAGATTGATTGACTGTACAACACGGAGTCACCCCTCACTTGATGGATTTTCAGGGATTCAGTGGGGGAACATGTAGCCTGTGGAAAAAGGTTAAGAGCCTAAGTTGTAATCCAAGCTTGAGTATTTCTAGCTGTTACATAGAATGCACAGCAGAGAAAAAGGCCATTCGGCCCAACTGGTCCATGCCAGTGTTTATGGTCCACACGAGCCTCCTCCCACCCCTCTTCATCCAACTCCATCAGCATAACCTTCTATTCCTTTCTCCCTCATGTACTTTTCTAGATTCCCCTTAAATGCATCAAATTTAATATTCAATGGGTCTACAAGGATCTCCATTATTTCTGGAAAGGAGTTCAGAATGTTGAGGAATGATCTAATCGAGGTCTTTAATATGATAAAGGATTCAACAGGGGAGATACAGAGCAATAATTTCTTCTGGTGGGCAAATCCAGGACAACGGGGTCCAATCTTAAAATTAGGGGTCAGGAGGGAAATCGGGACCTTTTCACACAAAGGGTAGTGGAAATCTGGAATGCTCTGTCCCAAAAGATTGTGGATGCTGGGAGTCAATTGAAATGATCAAGTGTGCAAGTATACAGGTGAGGGGAAAGTAATCTTTTGTGAAGCAGAAAGTCGAAACCTAACGTCATAGAGGGCATCCGCTGGGATGATATCCTGACTGAGGCCATCTGCAATTGGTCCACATCAGTTAGGAGCGCTGGTTCATATTTCAGACCTGTAGCGTCCAGGTTTTGCTGTGTTCTGAAAGAGCAAAACTGGGAAAGATATTCTGGAGAATATGGCCAGACCGCTCGGCCAGGTAAAGGACTTGTTGCATGCATTCTTTCGATCTGGTTTAACGAGCCAGCTCACTTGTTTGGTGCTCTTTGTTTTGTAATGATAAGGGGCGAAACTGTAATGAGAGCTGATGGCAAGCTTTCCATTTTTCATTAGCTCCTGGGATGGGTCCTACACACAAGAGTATTTCTCGTTTTCTATTGCGTTTCAATAACTAAATACTGTTTCAAACCAGTCTCTGTAAATCTAATTTTCTAAAAATAAAAATTCTCTGAGTTAAAATCGAATTATTTTGCACTGACTGACCAGTCACATTCCATTTGGACATCACGGCCATTTTCTGGCCAGAACGGCCAAATGTCTGCTTGTCACGTGTGGAGTGAATTATTTATTGATGGGCGATTCCTGTAGCTGCCGCTTAATTTGTTCGGAAAATGTTCGAAATACACGACCCCTCAGTCAGTATCTCGGAGAAAGTCGGGTTAACATTTTGGTAAAATCCCTCATCGGTGAGTTCTGATGAAGGATCCCACCTGAATTATTTGCCTGTCTTCTTTCAGACGCTGACTGACCTGGTGTATTTCCTACTTCGAGTGTCATGCAGCACTGCCCTGAACCATCCTGCCAGCAGTAGGTTTACAGATTAGCTACGTTAGAAAACCATTGGAATCTAAAATGCAAATTTTGCCGCATTTTGGTTGTGGCGGGGCAAATACCCAGTCACCACACGAACCAATTCAGCAAATTCAACAAATTGATAACTGCCAAAAAAATGATGGAAGGAGATTGGAATCAAGACTAAAAATAGATATATTTGTCACAAATGTGAGTAGCTGCCATGAGGGTAGGACAAACTTTGGCCCCGATTTTGATAGGGGTGGGTTTGGTAGGCGGTGAGGTGGGGGCAGGGTGGCGGAGGGTGGAGTTTCGGTCGGTTCCTCGCATGCATGCGACTTCTTTCAGGAACCCCGCCTGGAAGTCAGCCTGATTGATGGGCTTGGCTCCCAGTCGGGCGCGGAGCAGGCCGCAGTCGCAGGTAAGGAGCCTGAAGCTGCTAGTTGGAGCGTGGCGGGGAGGGTGGGTCGATTCCCAATCACTGATCCTGGGTGGGGGGGTGGGGGGGGGGCGATGTCTGACCCCGGGGAAGAAGGTACGTTTGGGGGGGGCCGGGGTTGAAGCACTCCTGCTCCTCCTGGCCCACAAGCAGTGCTGTGAAGGCACTTACCTTTTCCCTGAAGCTGTCCTCGCCTCCCTTCAGCTGCTGGGTTTCCCGAGGCCTGGGAAACCCGGCCAGCCAGGGTTAAACCTGTAAAGCAGGTTCAATGTGAGGCTCCCAGCCTCATTCTAATATTTCAGTGGCCAACCCGTCTCCTGGGAGCGGGTTGGCTGCCCGCTGCCTGTCCTGCCTCCACTAAACCCGGAAGTGGGTGGGTTGGGGTCGGGTTTGAGATTTAAACATTTTAACATCTCAATCGACCCCAAACCCACCCGATTTTGGGGGTTACAATTACCCCCTTAGTCTCTAATTGACCAAGCTATCTCCACGCAGAAAGAAACTTTCTTTTTGGAGACTTAATATGGCACTAATGAATTCAGGTGCCTTTGTGCACTATTTTTAGCACACATTCCAGCTGGCGTTATTTTAACACAGCCAATCCATTTATTCCAAACCAGTTTAAACAGCACTGTGAACAAGTGCACTAAAAATATTGTACTGAGGGAATTAAACCTCTAAGTGTTGCAAATGGGAACAGGTCATATCTTGAGTACTTGTTTAGTTGTAGATAATGTGGCTTTGTGATCCACATATGGGGAAGTGCAGTGCCACTGGGAGGAATGAGAGAGAGGGACATATACCGAACAACAACATTTTTTGACCTGGATTATGTCCCTCTCTACTAAACCTAGATTTACCTCAGACCCTGACACCTGACACCCACCTCCCGACTCTATATACGCGGTTGAGCCAGAGGCTGTCATTGAGACCCCACTGCATTAAACTGTTTTTCAGAAATAATCCCCAGCCGATAAAAACTTGTTTATGAATCTGTTAATTAGGATGCCAATATTTGATTCCACAACAGATTTCAAACTATTTGCTTTTGTCATCATCTCTTCATTGGTGGAACGTTTGAAAATGTTTTTCTGCCAGATGGTTGCATCTAATTTGCAGCGTGTTAATTGACTGTTGGGGATAACAAAAATGCAAATGTGCTTGTGTGCATGTGCAGTGATTTTTAAACAGCAAGTCTGGTGCCCCAGCTCAGTTTCATGAGATGAAGCTGTCTCTCTTTGCATAGAGAGTCTCCGTGACCTCCCTTATGCAGCAGTGCACTGCACACTGCGAGATGTTGCTATTGGGCCGGATATTCCGATCCCTACGGGTGTGTACGAGCTGTGTACACACCCGTAGGGACATCGGAAATGCCGGTTTCAGTCATGCACAGCGCATGCGCTGAAAACCGGCATTTCCAATCTGTCAAGAAGGGCCTCCACGGGCAGAGAGTTCCGCTTTCTGGAGACCCTCCGCCCGCAGAGAACCTTTAGAATTCTTACGTAAGGCTCGCTTTTACCAGCATAAGATTTGAAAAAAGTTTTTAAAAAAAAATTCACTCATTTATCATTTAAAAATACTTTTAAAAAGTTAAGTTTATTTTTAGCCCTGTAAAAAACTAATTTTTTTTCAAAAAATTAAATTTTTGTTTAAAATATTTAATTTATTGTAATTTCAATTAATTTTTAAAATGTGATTTTAAAAAAAAAATGTATTTAATGTTTTTAAGTGTTTTTGGGGCGATCTCCATTCATATATTTGACAGGTCTATCTGTCAAGTGTATGAAGGGCGATTCCCTTCTTTGATTGGCTCCCCATGGCCCACGTGATCCCAGGGATGCTTGCGAACCGCCTGCACCTCTGGGATACGTGGGCCCTGCGCACTTGGAGTTGGAGAGGCCCAGCATCGGGACTATACGCACCTCGGGAGCCCTCAGGTAAGTGCGTAGATTTTTTCACGCGGGAAGCCACCGATCGGAAAATACGGCTCAATATCTCCAGCAGTAGCCTGGAAGGAGGTAGGCGCATAAAAGTTAATCGCCACAGTTACCTTCACAGCCACTGGTAATGTGGTTCTTGCCCTGCTCTGAGGTTGGAGTTGTGGCTGCAACAGTTGGCAGATTTCAGTGGCGACCTCCTTACTGAACCACAGACATCTCAAACGTTGGTCGTCGCTGAAGTTCAGGTAGGAGAATTGCTCCCTGAACACCCTGGGCGGATATGGCCTTCTGCTGAGAGCCCTTCTCCGACCTCCTCCTCCCTCATCTAGCAGATTGTCCTGCTCTGCGTGGCCTCTTTTTATTCTCCCAGTCATGCGCAATGCCAAGAGGAAGGCTTACTAATCCATCCATGTCTGGGAGCAACTGGTCTCATAGAATCGTAGAAAGTTACAGCATGGAAGGAGACCATTTTGGCCCATTGTGTCTGCGCCGGCCAACAAAGAGCTATCCAGCCTAATCCCGCTTCCCAGCTCTAGGTCCATAGCCCTGCAGGTTACAGCATCCCAAGTGCACATCAAAGTACTTTTTAAATGTGGTTAGGGTTTCTGCCTCTACCACCCTTTCAGACAGTGAGTTCCAGACCCCCACAACCCTCTGGGTGAAGAAATTTCCCCTCAAATCCTGGCTTGTGTAGGAAGTCCAGATTAAGGGGATTGGGTGGCACGGTGGTTAGAGCACCAGCCTTTCATCTCTGGAATCTACGTTCAAATCCAGCCCACGTTGTTGGGATGAAGTATCTTGTCTGTCTGCTGATTGTAAGGAAATGTGAAATATGTTTGGACATCTCAATCCATTTCCTACTGGACACGGTTGCACTAATGTGGCAATCCCACTCAGAGTGGATATAGGATAGATTGTGTTGGAAATAGAACAAATATCCCTTTTTTCGGGGGGGGGGCGATGTTGGGGCCTGGGGTGTGTGACAGGAGTTTTACCCGGCCTGGCTTGATGCTGACATTGGGGGGGCAATTTTGCCAGCCCTGGGGAGGCAGGACTGCCGGGAAAATGGCAGAAACTGGGAGCAGGTACCGAACCCGCCCCCAACCCACCGTGCCATCTTCCCAGGAGGCGGGTCCCCGACTCGCGCTGGGATCTGTCTCCTCGAGGCGGGAAGGGGATTACAGCCACTTCACTGCCTGTTGTTGAGAGGATTATCCCCATTTTTCCAACACAAGTGTGGGCTTCCCGACGTCGGGAAACCCTGCCAAGGTCAGCGAGGCGAGCAGTGGGTCTGTGGGAGTCAGAGGGTTTGAAAAGTGCGCTGTGGAGGTTGAGTGATGGGTGCAAGTGTGGAGAGGTAAGTATGTGAGGTGTGAAAAGTCTTAGAAAAAGTTTCCTTACCTTTGTTTCTAGCTGCAGGCTTCAATCGTTGGGGATCCGGAGGCTCCGGCATCTCCACAGCAGAGATGACAGAATGGCTTCTGCATTCTCCGATGCAACAGCCATCTGCTTTCTGCTCAGGACTCACCAAAGATCAGAGATTGTCAGTGTTTGACAGCTTCTCAAAGCTGTCAAATGATGACAATTCGTCTGTCAAAAATGTTTGACAGATGAAACGTCGTATGCTGACGTTCTCTGTGACCAACTTTCCCTTAATTGGCCTGCTAAGCCCGCTGGGTGGGCTTAACAAGGTCAATCAAGGGAAAATAGCCTGGGTTGGCCGGACGTCGTTGGAGGCGGGACGGAAACCTGACGAGCAGCAGTCCCGCCTCCAACACGGCCCCATTGCCAAAATCACCCCCTGGGTGTCTGAAGTGGCAAGTATTTCATTTCCCAGCACTAAAGCGCACCTCGATATTTACACAAAAAAACATTTTAAAATGTGACTAGTACAGTAAGTGGTTTTCTTCAGAAAGTAAGGCAGTATAGGAGGATATACACATGGGCTTGTTGCCAGCACCCAACTTTCTCACTTTAATGACCAGAAAATCAGGAGAATACATTTTATGCATAGGTGTGTGGAGTGTGTGCAGGACACAGTTGTATACTGCCAAGCAATGTTCCCTCTAATTTTTTTTTGGTGCGCGGTCCCTTTAACTGGATGCGCGGCCTATTCAAATTTTCATGCATGCGTGGTTATATCCATTGAAAAGCCGGTGAGCGGCCTGTGCGGGTCCTCCAGACCGCCGCACGGCCGCGCAGCTTAGCAGGAACGTTGATGCCAAGTGCAGTGAATACTTCCATGATTACAGAACAGCAGACAGGGTTATTTTGCTCCCGCCCCTGTTCTTTGCTGAGTTTTAACTTGACAGCAGGCTCCATGCAAATGCCACAAGCTGCGATCATAAACTGGCCTTGCTAACATCCTTGCCTGTGTTAATTCTAATGATGGGCAATGCAGCAGGCTCCCCTTTATAACAGTCCTTTCAAATCAAGCAAGAAATGTGGTGTAAAGGGGCCGCAAAGAGCTGCAAATGCTCGAAATCTGAAATAGAACCAGAAAAGGCTGGCAATGCACCGCCCGCTCACCGGCCTCTGAAGAGTAGGGTCAACAGCTGGTGGAGCTGCTGTGTATCTTCAGCGCTGTCTGATTTGGCTTGAAGAGAATAATTTAGAAAGCTCTCTGTTCAAAGCGAGTTAGTGTTTTAGCAGAGGCCAAGGTATGTAAGAGCTTATCGTGTGTGGGTTTACAAAGTGGCTTCATGGACCCTGTGTGGTTGCAGAGGTGATGCCAGGGAGTCTCCGGGGTTATCAGGTTTCTGCCCTTCTGAACCTGGCCATACCCAGAGTGCGGGCCCTCGAATTCTGTGCACTGCATTTTATGACTTGTTAGCGTGGTATTTCTGTGGCTCCATACAAATAAAAAGTATTTTCTGTAATATTATTTTCCTTTGGGTAACTGACGCTGTGTTTTGGACGTTTGGACAGGAGATCCCAGCAATGTGTTAATATTTGCAGTCACTCCTGCAAACAGGTTCAAAATCACTGCTGTAGAGGGATTACACAGTACCTCTGTCATTTGTTCATCAATCATCCTTAAACAATACAACTTCATAATTTACTCCAATTATCTGAAATGTTGCTACCAACTACAGCCATTAGAAAATGGTTGTTCCCTTCTCTTTGCACTCTGGTTATTCTCTACCCTATTAAACTATAGCATGATGACTACTTTGAAATCCAATAGGAAAGGAAAGTAATTAAAGGAGTCTTAACTTTTTTGCAGTGGTTTTTGCTTTTCAGATACATTCTTGTTGTGCCTGCTTGGTCCTTGAGTCAGTATTGCATGCCGCTGCAATGGAAAGTAGATGGCAAATATTTATCCACGTGACTGAATTGTTTGCATCTTAAATGGTCCAGTTTGTTTTTCTTTTATAAGAACTGCATCATCTGCATTAGGATTGAAAGCAAGAAAGGCCACCTAATAATCACGGTTTCTCTAAAGAGTGTGTATTCTATAGAAGCAAGGCGATGAGTGAGGGGGGAGAAAAAACAAAAACATTTTATGCTTATTTTTGCCCAAGGCTACAGAATGAGAAATGGATGAATGTTCGAGTCGGAGACGTAATCAAATTGGAAAACAATCAGTTTGTGGCCGTAAGTACTTGTCGAGAACCTAATTATTTTAAATTTGTTCTCTGGATGTGGGCGATGCTGGCAAGGCCGCATTTATTGCCCGTCCCTACTTACACTGAGAAGGTGGCAGTGTGCCTTCTCCTTGAACAGCTAATTGTATTGAAACGATAGCAAAATACTGTGGATGCTGGAAATCCAAAATAACAACAAAAAATGCTGGAAAAACTCAACAGGCCAGGCAACATCCGTGGAGAGAGAAATAGTCAATGTTTCAGGTCAAAACCCTTCATCAGGACTGAAAAAGCACAGGAAATTAAACTGATTAAAAGGCCAGTTTGGGGGGGAGCCCCCAAACTGGCCTTTTAATCTGTTTCATTTCCTGTGTTTTTTCAGTCCTGACGAAGGGTTTCGACCTGAAACGTTGACTCTATTTCTCTCCACGGATGTTGCCTGGTCTGCTGAGTTTTTCCAGCATTTTCTGTAATTGTATTGAAAGTTGTGCTCCTGATTATAATTTTTTTAAAATATATATATTAGCCCTTCGTTCTTCCAGTCTGCAAAATTCCCTGACCTTACAGGAATTAAACTGTGATTCAGCTCTGCCTTGTGTTTATTTCAAAAAGAGCTGGTGATTTTAAAGAGTGTTTAATTAAATTCAGTCTAAAGCTAACCCAATTATTTCAGCTGAATTAATCCTTGTAGCCTTAAAGCAACATGCACCTACACTTAATTGGTGGAATTAAACGTTCTATTCTGTATGGTATAATGACCCTCCCCTTATAAAGGCGATGTGCTAATAGTATATTAAAAATGGTATATTCATGCATGCAGATGCCATGCTTTGTCACTGATGAAAACAGTCTTTAAAATGCAAGGCGTTTCTCAGCTGTTACCTGGAACTGATGAGCGCATTCTAACTTTCCAAGTTCCTGATCAAGCAACTACTGAACTCTTGAATGGCCCATTCAGCAATTAGGCTTTCTGGCCTTAAAGGGACAGGCCACTTTAAACAGAGCTCCACTTTAGTAGAAGAGTAGAGTGATACATTAGAAAATGTTCCTGTCATTATAAAACAGTGGATCATCAAATTCACCATAACACAACAGGACATTCGCATGCAACTTCTAAATATATCACTTGCTTTCTCTCACACTTATCTATGACGTATACAGTTTCTATTTTTAGCTGTATTTCTTCTACATACCTCTGGCTTATCGATCCCATGTGACTTGATCCCATGGTAGTCCATCTAACTCCATAACCTAGCACTGTACTACACTGACATTCTGCCAGTGCCATTTACACTTCATCTAGAGTCATCTTTTGTTTCTTAACTTGTCCCATTACCATCTCCTTTCACCTTGCACCATCATCCCTTTCGTCTCTTAATCTCTCCTGCCTTCCATCCTATCACAGACCTTCCCCTTTGTTCTTTCCTCCCCTCCCCCCTTTCCCGGACCCTACACTTGCTTAAAACCTGTTCCATCTCCAACTTTTTCCAGTTCTGACGAAGGGTCATCGACGTGAAACTTTAACTCTGTTTCTCTCTCCACAGATGCTGCCTGACCTGCTGAGTATTTCCAGCATTTTCTGTTTTTATTTTATACTATACTACACCAGTCTAGCAAAGTAAAATAAATTTTAAAAAGTACTTATTTTAGTATTGCGTCCTGCTCAGCCTCTTCCAGCTCATATTTCTGGCTTCTGATGGTGTTTCTTGCCTTCAGCCTTTTTTGTCGGTCTCCTGACTTTATGACCTTCACCTCCATTCTCTTAAGCCTCAAGACCAACCCACTGTAATCCAGAACTCCATACCCTCCACTCCGAACATCTCCTCACTACATTCCCACCAAACCCAGTCATCCCAAACATCTCAATCTCCCCATGCTACTCTGTTACAATAAAAGAACAGTACTGCTAATTAAATCAAGAAAGGAGAAACATTTGGATAAAAAACACACTTAGATCTTTAAGTAAATGGAATAACCAGCTTAAAGATTGCTATACTTTATCAACAGCAAATCGAATAGGAAAAAGACACTTTCTTCCAATTACCTTTTTGCATTTTTCTATTTCAACGTTCTCACTCATTCTTGGTTTAAAACATTGTTTCGCCTTTGCCTCTAGTTCACACTCACTGGATCACTCTATTCAGGCCCTGCCTCCACCCCAGCCTCTATGGGTATAGATGTCAGTTTGAGTTCAAGCTTTGAAATCCTTCCATGTTTTAAAACTGCTCAGCTTGTGCCTCACGTTTCATAAGAGCATAAGAATTAGGAGCAGGCGTAGGCTGTATGGCCCCTTGAGCCTGCTCCACCATTCAATAAGATCATGGCTGATCATCGACCTCAACTCCACTTTCCTGCCCTATCCCCATATCCCTTGATTCCCCTAGAGTCCAAATATCTATCAATCTCAGCCTTGAATGTACTCAACGACTGAGCATCCACAGCCCTTTGGGGCAAAGAATTCCAAAGATTCACAACCCTCTGAGTGAAGAAATTCCTCCTCATCTCAGTCTTAAATGGCCGACCCCTTATCCTGAGACTATGCCCCCTGGTTCTCGACTCTCCAGCCAGGGGAAACAATCTCTCAGCATCTACCCAGTTAATCCCCCTCAGAATCTTGTATGTTTCAATGAGATCACCTCTCATTCTTCTAAACTCGAGAGTATCGGCCCAATCTACACAATCTCTCCTCATAGGACAACCCTCTCATCCTAGGGATCAATCAAGGCAACACGAGGGAGTCTTAAGATTATACTTTCAAATGGCAGGGATCTCCTCCAGCAAATGTTACAACTTTATATTCATTTTTGCCACTCAGTCCCAGGAATCCATTCTTCATTTTTATAGATGAATCATATTTGTAGGAGAGCGGTGTTGCCGTTTCAGAATGCTAATCGACTGTGTTTTTATTAAATTTGATTTCATTTGCTTTTATCTTTTACCTTGACTTGTCACATTTGCTTTCAGGCTGATCTGTTGTTGCTGTCAAGCAGCGAACCTCATGGACTTGGTTATGTCGAGACAGCTGAGCTTGATGGGTAAGCGTCTAGGGTGCTCTGTGCAATCCTACACAATCAGGTTAACTTGCTAATAAATGGGGCGCTGAACCTTTTTAAGTGGAGATGGCAAGTAACTTAATGGCTCGTGGAATCAATAAAATATTATCCAGTCTTGTACCAGGTAGATATTCCAGAGCTTGTGGTGGTACATTAAAAAAAAAAATCATTCTTTAAAATCATTCTTTAACAAACAAAATGGTCGAGTTACAGGGATGGGTGGTGCGGTGGGGGGAGTTAATTCTCTCCCTACCCATCAATCTTTATCACTTGTCATAGAGGTGAGAGATTTCCCTCAATGCAGCAGCTTCCGTTGACCCCTTTTTAAAGAAAGCATTTACAATTCTGCTACACCTACTGCACAGAGTAAATTCTGCCCAACACCCCCACCCCCCCCTCACTATGTTCTCCTCCAGCTGGGAGGTTTGGTGTGGTCTAGGCCACAGACTTGTTTATGGTCAGCAACGAGTCATGATTGGCCATCAAGAGATGTATTCCCGAGATATCTAGTCTGACCGTTTTTGTTCTGGTTTCTTTCACCAATAGCTTGCTCTAGCTGGCATTCCATTTCATGGCCCAACTGCCAGCTGACAAAACCTACCCAATGCAGGCAAGTGAGCAGGAATGACGGGCAGTCCTGTGCTTCAAATTTGGGATTCCCGTGATTTGAACGCAAATGTTCCTCGTGCCCTCGTTACCAAGTCCCAAATCCCTTCTATTTAGGAGTTTCCTCACTCTATATTTCTTTCTCCTCAACAGTCGCGTCTTCCACCTGCCGCAGCACCACCCTCCCCTACCCCCCCACCCCACCCCACCCCACCCTGTGTGCACACACACACACACACACTCTCTCTCACACACACACACACACACACACACACACACACATACTTTCTGGAATATCGTCTTGTTACAGGACTGGATAAAATGTTATTGATTCCACTAGCCATTCAATGATTTACCTGCACCACTTAACAGGTTCACTTCAATTCAGGTGTCAGCGGTGGTTCACTGGGCAGCACTCTCACCTCCGAGTCAGAAGGTTGTGGGTTCAAGTCCCACTCCAGAGGCTTGAGCACAAAAATCTAAGCTGACACTGGAGTGCTGCACAGTCGGAGGTGCTGTCTTTCAGGTGAGATGTTAAACCGAGGCCCCGTTAGCCCTCTCCGGTGGACGCACGAGATTCCATGGCACTAAGAGCAGAGTAGAGGAGTTCTTCCCCATGTCCTGGCCAATTTTTATCCCTCAACTAACATCCCTAAAACAGATTACAGGAAACTTTGGTTTATCCGGAGGTTAACTGTCCGGAATGCTCGAGCCACCGGCAAAAATCAGGAGCCGTTTCGTTAGGTTTTTTTTCTTTTTGTTGCTTTTTTTTCACCAGTCAGGCTCTGCAAGGTCTCGCTGAAGCTGTTGCTAAGCTACAGAGACGCTTGCAAGGTACGGCCGACTGTTTAGAAGCTGTACAGGGTTTGTTGCCAGATACGGAGCTCAAAATCTCCGTATGTTTCAACATTAGCGCTGGTTTGTCCAGCAGTTTTGATGGGACGGCAACAGCTCAGTCCCATCGGTGCCGGATAGCACAAAGTTTCCTGTATCTGGTTATTATCACATCACTGTTTGTGGAACCTTGCTGTGCTCAAATTGGCTACCGCATTTCCTACATTACAACAGTGACAACTCTTCAAAAGTATTTAATTGGCTGCAAAGTGCTTTAAGACATCCTGAGGTCGTGGAAGGTGCAAGTCTTTTCTTTCATACTTCACTGAGGAATTGGGAAAATTCTCACGGAAGACTATAATCTAATTGGAAAGTTGACACATACCATATTAGCTACAGAGTGTACAATGAGAAGTAAGCCCTGTTTAAATGTTGCCTTTATGAATGATAATATTGAGTTATAATTAGGAGTTGATGAGCATGACAAAATATGTAACTGGGACAGGAACTATTAATTTTGCAAAATCAATTGTATAAAATGAGGATGGAGAGACATTTCCATATTTCATTTCTGTTCTCAATTAAAATGCATAGACTGAAGAGGGGAAAACAGCACCAAGGAACTTGTTGAATACATGGAAATATCCTACTCTACGGGGTTTATAGCAAAAGTTTATTTCTTAACCTTTCATTGATGCAATCTTTATACTGCATTTATGTCGACTGAAATGCAGCTTTTTTTTCCTCCTCAAAATGATGTAGTGGTTGCTCCTGCTGACTAGAATAGTCATCCCATATGTTGCAGGATAAATTAGGGCAGGTGACCAAAAGCTTGGTCAAAGAGGTAGGTTTTAAGGAACGTCTTAAAGGAGGATAGAGAGGTAGCAAGGTGGAGAGGTTTAGGCAGGGAATTCCAGAGCTTAGGGCCTCGGCAACAGAAGGCACAGCCACCAATGGTTGAGCGATTATAAATCAGGGATGCTCAAGAGGGCAGAATTAGTGAACCAGCTGTTAGTCACCAGGCGGAAATTTCCTTTACTGTTGACTGAGAGTCAGATCACTAACATACTTCTAAACAAGCTGCAGATTAAAGCACTGATGGGGAAAGAATGAAAGAACTTGCATTTATATAGCATCTGTCACGTCTTTGCGATGTCCCAAAGTGCTTTACAGCCAATGAAATACTTGTGAAGTGTAGTCACTATTGTAATGTAGGAAACGCGGCAGCCAGTTTGCGCACAGCAAGGTGCCACACACCGCAATGAGATAATGACCAGATAATTTTCCTTAGTGATGTTGGTTGAGGGATAAAATATTGGTTAGGACACTAGGAAGAATTCCCCTGCTCTTCTTCGAAATAGTGTCACGGGGCCTCAGTTTAATGTCTCATCTGAAAGTCGGCACCTCCGAGAGTGCAGCACTATATTGTACATAAGTTTCTGGAGTAAGACTTGAATCTTCTGACTCAGCAGTGAGAGTGCTGTCAACTGCACCACAGCTAACACCGGAGTCAATTAGACACCTAATTGATCTCTCCAAAGCTTTAAGCTAAATGGAACTGATCCATTTTGAACTATACTCTTTACTGTGTTAAACATTGATTTAGGAAGTGGGATTATAGAGGAGCTTTCTGTAGAATTGTGTAGTCTGGAGTTTTCTGTCAGTAATTTTAATCTTTCGAGGACAATGGTATTCTGGTACTAAAATAAAAAATCACTAGCAGCTGGTTTAGGAGTCTCTTCAGTGAACATGCCACATGAGGTATAGTACAGTTCTTTATCTGTGTATTAAAACTTTTTACGGATATTAAAAATCGCTTAATTTGAAAGCAACAAAATTGATTCAATGCTTGGAAGAATTTAATATAGGAAGATAGAACTTATCTCTATATAATGCCTTTCACATCCTCAGGATATCCCAAATCCTGTAATTCTGAATAAATAGGTAACTTTTTTTTTTAGAAGTATGAATTCTTTGCAACATTTTTACCTGATTTATTCAAACATTGAAATCCATACAAGTGTTCCTGCTTCTGTTTTGTGCAAGATAAAAACGCTACTTTTCTCTGACTTGCTCTAACAGAGAAACCAACTTAAAAGTTCGACAAGCGCTGACAGTAACTTCAGAACTTGGTGCAGATATGTGTAGATTGGCTGAATTTGATGGTGAGTCTAACTTATTCTGTTGAATTGACTATATAAGGGGTAAGCTCAGCTGGGAACTGTGCTCGAAGCGGATTGGGTTCCAACACTGGGAGCACAGAATTCACCCTATGAAGCAAGTCCGAAGAATAATGGTGGATCGGGACCAGAAATTGCATTAAGTCAAGTTCAATCAATTACATTGCACGAAGAATGAACAACATTTTCTAGGCTCTGTTTCAGCACATCAAGTTAACATCACAGTTTTCTCCATGTTTACACTTGCCACTTTGCACAGCTATGCACTTAAGTCATTAAATCATCATCGGCATCATTATGCTCCCACACAAAATCTGCCAAATGTGGACGTGTAGGCTTTGAAGTAATGTGAGGCGCCATGCAGTGAAATTGTGCTGTAAATGAACAGGGGAAGGTCATGTAAAAGATAGAGTCTTGTTAATCTCCTTCATTGCAAGGCCTTATTTATACTTAAAACTTACAATACAGAGCACAATGTAATGGATTGCAAAATTCAAGGATATTTAGGTATGCACATGCAAAACAATGCACTTGCTGATTTACACTGAGACTAGGGCCCGAAATGAAATGGGTTTCGTAGTCTCGTCCGATTCAAGGTGGGTTTTAGTCATTGGCCGAAAGCTACCTATTATTTAGCATAAATTGCTGTTCTACTGTTCAAGGATGGCTGGTCTGGGAAATTGATACAGTCACAATGGTGTTCTAGGGGTGGTATCCTGAGATTAGGATTGAGACATTGGCCTGGAATTTGCGGTGGGTAGTAACAGCGAACAAACAGTGTTCACCATTATTACCCCTCTGAAATTGACTGCAACTTCAGGATGTAGCGCAGGCGCATCTAAACGCGGAAATCCTGAAGTTGCGGTCAGCCATTCACTTCTCCGACACTGGCTGCACTGTGGACCCCCCACTCCTGCCTCCACCACAGCCGACAATCAGTGTAATCGGGGAAATCAGTGAAAGTGACGAAATCTTGGGTTTCCCGCAGTAATATCGCTGTTAAATAACCCATTAAATGTTAAGCCTTGTTGGAATAGGTGTAATTGGGGTTTTAACAATGTATTGACTACTAAACAAACACTATGGCCCTGAAAAACTAATTGTTATATTTATGAAGTATCAAATTTCTCCATTATGAAAAAAATTACAATTTTGAAAACCCCAACCTTTGTTTCACTTTCTCTAACATTTTTTTAAAAAGTCTGGATAAAAGCAGCTTCTCATTTCCTGGCTCCCTGTCTCTGAGAATTCTGCAATGTGATTGGCTGCTTAGACAGCTTGTTGACGTCACAGCAGCATCGCACTAGGAATCCCCATTACAGAGCACTGAAATCACTTGAATGTCGATGAAGGCAAACTTCCCGCCACAGAGTTCGCGAGATCTCTATGGGCAGCTTTCTTCGGGGCCAGCGGCAAACGTCTGTGCTGGGACAGCGGCAAACGTCTGTGCGTGGCCGCTGATCACAGATTCTGGGCCATTGTGTTGCTTTACTCTGAATTTATCTATGCTGTACTTAGCAAGGTTCTCCATACCTTAACAGTGAAATCAGTCACTTTGAGCACAGAAATTCAGCAAGAACACTTAGAAGTACCCTAGTTAATATGGATTTACAGGAAACTTTCGTTTAACCGGAGGTTAAATGTCCGGAAAGCTCTATCTACCGGCAAAATTCAGGAGCCGTTTCCTATAAGTTTTTTTACTTCTCGTTGCTTTTTTTTTTCCAGTCAGGCTCTGCAAGGTCTAGCTGAAGCTGTTGCTTAGCTACAGAGACGCTTTTAAGCTGCGCCCGACTGTTTTGAAGCTGTTGCTAAGCAACAGGGTTTGTTGATTCACACGGAGCTCAAAAGCTCCGTATGTTTTAACATTAGCGCTGGTTTCTATGGCAGTTTTGATGGTACGGCACCAGCTCGGTCCCGTCAGTGCCGGATACCAGAAAGTTTCCTGTAGATACAATATTGTTCAGAATTTGCAAATCGGTATTGCTTTTTATATTGAGCAAAGAAGATCGATAAGGCACTGCTTTACTCAAAGGAAAATGATGAATTGCTATTAAGCAGGTAAAACCAGGGCTTTCTCCCACAGATATATGGAAAAGGTCTTAGTTAACAGACAACAAATCTGGAACTTTAAACACTGCATAAAAGGTTCTACCCACTAAAGTAAATCCTCTGTCTACCACATCTACAAATTCACATCAGGTGCCTGTTTGCAAAGGATCCTCTTTTAATTTCTTTGGCACAAGCACAGGGCTTAAAGCAAATCTATAGTTAACATGAGGCACCAATTCCCTTTGCTGCATCAATGGTATTGTCAGTTTAATTTAATGGTTTTCAAACCTTTCTGTGACGGGGGTCCCTTGCAAATATTGACTCCCAATGACTCCTTGTCCTAACTGCCAGAAGACCACGTGAGCCACCTAACGGAAACTGTCGACACTGCAGAAAATATTTTAGTGTACAGTAAAAGAAATAACTTGCGAGTAAGTCAGCAAATGCAGAGAAGTGTAGGAACTAGATTGAATACCGTATTCTAAAGACGCTGTGCTCACAGCATGCAATTGGATTAAATCTGATGGTCTCGTGGACCTCCTGGGAATTCTCTCGTGGACTCCCTGTGATCCCAGTTTTTGAAAAATGATGGCTTCATTCAGTCTCTAGCTATATAAGCTTCAAAAACCCGCCTAAATTCAAATGGAAAATCTGCACACTATAGAGACTACCCCATCACATTAGCATGTGGTATAATAATGGTGTGAATATTTCTAGTTCAGTAATGCAGAGATAGTGGTTGAATATAACCAAGCTAATAGCAGTCCAGTTATTGTGTATCATCTTGCCAGACTTGCATTGGCAACATAGCCACAAGTGGAGCTCCAGTAACCGATCACTGTGGTTTTGACCCAAGATGTATAGTTTCCCACAGTATTGTTAACTATTACAATCACTTCTCATGGTTCTGGTACTGTATTGACAAGTTTCAGTACTGGATTATTCTTTATAACCTAACTCTGAAATTTATGCCAGTGTAATAATTTCTGTGCTTCAGATTTGTAAAAGTGCAAGTCAGCATGCGGCAGGCTAGACTGTCTCCAATCAGAAACAAGCATCTTGAGCCAATGCGCATTTAATTTTACAGCATTCTTATTTCTGTCACGATTTGGTTTGGGTTAACTTGAAAACCCAGTAAAATGTCATTGTGGAAGTATGGAATTCAAAGTGACTTCGCCACTTTGCAAATTAGTCCCTTAAATCAAGAAGAAACCACCACCATGAAGTGCGGAAACTGGGTGGGACAGACTCTCGCGTTCCCTCTTAACACCAGGACACAGAAACAATAGCACTAGCTGGAAAGTCTAACTATTTCAGGCAAATGGAACAGTTCTGAATCCAATAGGGAGAAGTTGATTGTGAATTGACATTAATGGTACATTTATATTCCAAGTTTAGTGCCTGTCCAAAATACAGATTCTGCCCTCCTTGGGCACTGAAAAATTTAAAATTTCTGATTTTTGGGAGACAACTCTGTGCACATGTTTATCCAGGCATGTGCGGAGCTCTCGCCTATGACCTCCTCCTGCTCCTAATTCTTATGTTCTTATGCAAGACAGTTAAAGTTTCAGTCAGACGGGAGCCAGGCCAGGTTCTGCCTGACTGGAATATGAACTGCAGCTGTTGGCTGGTAGCTGCAGTGTGAATGTACCCCAACACAACCAGCACCAGAACCCCAGCATTATATTAGCACTTGAAATCACTCCCAGGTATCTATTGTAACGTTTTATTTTGGTTTGGACATGACCGGTTTAATTGAATTTTCCGTTTGTTTTTCGATGAGGAGCATTTGTCATGGTGTAAGTGTTGTCCATGTTCTTGATGAATCATGATGGTCCCACAATTCTATTGATGATTTGTAACACCACTATCTCGATGGGTTTAGGTTGCGTGAGTAAAATTTAACTTGTGTAATGCTTCTTTACAACAATGTACTTTGGATCTCACTTTTCCTTTTGCTCAGCCCTGCGTCCCCTCCCCCCATCCGAAGGCTGAAGATAAGAACATAAGAAATAGGAGCAGGAGTCGGCCATACGGCCCTTCAAGCCTGCTCCGCCATTCAATAAGATCATGGCTGATCTTTGACCTTGACTCCACTTTTCCGCATTATCCCTATAGAATGCGATTTAACCGCAAGTAGTGCTGTAACTGAGGATTAGGCGATCAATATAGTACCTCAATGGCTCTGTGAAACAGACTACAGGTAGACTATCCTTTATCCGAAAACCTCGGGACCAGCCGAGTTTCGGATAAAGGAGAATTTCGGATTTCGGAAGGTGGGTCGGCGGGGGTCCGCGGGGGGGGTCGGCGGGGGGTCGTGCGCACGACTTACGCTGACGCTCAGCGTAAGTCAGTCGGGGTCGGCGGGGGTCGGGGCCGGCAGGGTACGCGGGGGGGGGTCGGCGGTTGTCGGGGCTGGCGGGGTCCGCGGGGGGGTCGGCGGTTGTTGGGGCTGGCGGGGTCGGCGGTTGTCGGGGCTGGCGGGGTCCGCGGGGGGGTCGGCGGTTGTCGGGGCTGGCAGGGCCGGCGGGGTCCGCGGGGGGGTCGGCGGTTGTCGGGGCTGGCGGGGTCGGCGGTTGTCGGGGCTGGCGGGGTCGGCGGTTGTCTGGGTCGGCGGGGGGTCGTGTGCACGACTTACCCTTTATCCGAACTTCCGCAACCGGAACCCTCTAAAAACCTTCGGTTTTTAGAGGGTTTCGGTTTTCGGAAGTCCGGATAAAGGGTAGTCTACCTGTATTTGTCATTTTGATCAAGGCTGAGGGAATCGATGTATTGTACCTTGTATTTTGTTCTCTGAACAAAAAGGAGGCGTAAGGCCTGCTTTTAACAAGGTAAGAGGTGAATTAAATAAAATTTTAACATTTTTTCCACAGGTTTATCATTTTTAAATACTTTAAAGAAAGGTAAGTTTATTTTTAGACCTGTTAAAAACTTTAATTAATTTTTTCAAAAATTTAAATTTTTGTTTAAAATAGTTAATTTATGTAATTTATAGTTATTTTTAAAATGTGATTTAAAAAAAAAAAAATATTTGAAGTTTTATTTGAGTTTTGGGGCCGATCTCTATTCATAGATTTGACAGGTCTTCCTGTCAAATCCATGAATGGAGATTCCCTGCTCCGATTGGCTCCCCATGGCCCACGTGTTCCATGGGGACACTTCGAACTAACTGCGCTGCTGGGATACGTGAGCACTGCATGCCGGCAGCCCAGAATCGGAATCACACGCGGGCCCACAGCACAACGGCAGGCGCGCTATGTAAGTGCAGGTCGGGGGTTTGCGCCTGCGGGAAGCCTCCGACCTGAATTTCTGGCCCGTTATATCTCTGTATCTCCAGACCCCCCTCGTTACCTCCCTGCAGTTCACCTCTGCCAGACCATTTATTAACAGTGGAGTTGTTGGATACTGAAATTGAACTTTTGGAAGCCAGGACTAATATGACTGTGCGAAGGATGGTATTAAGCAGCTCTGTATTAGAACAGATTCTGCCATCTGTAAACGTGATGGTGGAAGTATTGCTAATCTAGTTGAAAACCGTGAAGTTGTTGGCATTTTTAAAAACATGTCAAATAATAAGCTTTAAAGGATGATGTGCCGTCACAGAGCTTATCGCTCTGCTTAGCCTGGCAGCAAGTAGACCAAAACTGTGGGTTGCCATTGGATCATTACTGAGCCAATTTTAAAGGCTGCTGATCTTTTGTTTCTCACGAATGAAGCATTTTACCCACAAAATAAACGATGAACAATTGGGTTGCAATAGTCTATTCCCTGCAGTATTGTTTTTCATGTAAAACGTCACTTCTGTATGCCACTTTTAAAGTCGCTTAATGGGTGGAAATAAAATTTGTAAATTATTGAGGTTTTGCTGCGGGGATATCACCTGGGGAGATGGCTGCCTGTCATAATTTTACACATCAGTTCATACTGTCTGTCTGTGATATCTATAAAAGCAATCCCATTGGAGTCGTTGAATACAATAGGTTTTGTAGCCATGAGAAAGGAAAGAGCTCGTCTAAAATGCCCATTCACTTATGTTGGGTCTTATTATCCCATAACAGCTGGCTTAAACATATTCTTGAACTTAAAGGCTCATTTCCCAGAATATTGAGCTATAAATTCAGCTGGACAGAATCCAAGGCGCTGCCTCTCGCCAGATGCTGCACTGGGGACCCACTGATATCGTTCACATTGTTTGCGACCCACCCCGGATAAAATAATGTTCAATTGCCATTGTTCCAGTTGTTAACACAATATCTTGTGGTGGTGAAGATGAATATAATTCTCAAGTGTGAATTCTAGAGTCAGCATGATCTTCTTTGCCCTGCCATGATGCAATTTAAAATATTAACGGTTGATTTTACTTGAAAATAGTCAAATGCCTAGAGTTGGAGTATAAGCCTCAGCAAGAGAGGGATGTAGGAAAACTGTAATTTACTTTGAGCAGGGTGGAAAATCATTTACAAACAGAGTAATATAAACTGTCAAAATGCTGGTGTATTTGGTTCAGTCTCAATCCAGTCTTGTCCGAGAGATGAAACCTCTGGAGGAGTCTATCACCATTCCATAAACTCTTCAACACACTGGGTCAGCAAGTGATGGATTTACCAGCAGTGATGTTCTGATTTGATTCTTCTTTTTACCTTTGTAACTTATTACGTGCTCAGTGTTCAAATTCACTTGACACAGAGCTGATCAATGAGAAACTTCAATCCCCGTGCTTACAGAATGGTTAGCAAAAATGAATAGCTCCTCATCACGTTCTCCGTACATCGGAAACACTTTGCAACTAATGGATTATTTTAGAAGAGCAGTCACTGTTACAGTGCAGGAAGATATGCACAGAATGGTCCCACAGACAACAAGTGAATGAATGCAGATGGTCCCGAGCTGAAGCAGAGGTAGCACTTGGGCCTGCTTGACCCAGGCAAATGAGGTGCCCTCTCATTGACCCCAGATAATCTGGACGGCGCAATCCTGGCAATACCCACCAGGATCATAGCCCGAGCAATGTCAAGGCCTCTGTTCTTAAGTGTGAAATGCAAACAAATGATTTCGACCAATTTAAAGATGGTGGCTCGTATTTTGCGACCCCTACGAGGTGTATACACGCCCATAGGGGCCGCGCAAGTTCCGGGTTTAGGATTGCGAAGCGCGTGCACTAAAACCCGGAACTTGCGATCTGTCAAGAATCCTCTCGACAGATCCTCCGCATCCCCGGGAGAAGGGTCTCCGCAGGTGGAGAGTTGCGCTATTTGCCCAACTTCCACCCGCTGAATGCCTGTGAAATTCTTAACGCCTGGTAAAAGCAGGCGTAAGGCTTGCTTTTACCAGCATAACAGTTTAAAAAAAAAAATTAAAAAAAATGTTATCACTCATTTAACATTAAAAACCCTGTCCAATAAGGTAAGTTTATTTTTAGCCCCGTTAAAACATACATTTTCCCCCAAAAAAATTAATTTTTCGTTTAAATGGCATTTTAATTATGTAATTTTATAATTTATTTCATGTGTTTGTGTATTTTTTAAGTGATCCCATTCATACTTACGGGGTTTCCGTACGTACGCAACTCCCATAAGTATGAATGGGGCTATCACTTCTTTTATTGGTTGGGCCGGCCCACGTGATCCGTGGGCTTCTGCCCGCGCGGACCCAGAGAGGCCCAGGAGTGTAAGTTTCCGTACATCCCGGGCCACCAGGTAAATTCGTAGATTTTTTACAGGTCGGAGGCATCCGCTCGTGGGAAGCCTCCGGTCGCAAGTTTTGGGCTGTTATATTCGGGGTCATTAAAATGCACAATTTTTCAGTTCATTTGTGATTTGCCTTTCTTTTAATATTTGTAAAACTTTAGGATTGTTTGCTGCTTTGCACAGTTTTTATCCTAGTCGATGGTCTGCCAATTATATTTTTTAATCTGCAAAAATACAGGCAGACTGAGTGCAGATTGCCACAAATGAACGTGATGGTCCGCAGGGTATGAAATATTTTTAGTTCTTCTCTTGACTATTGACCCTAAACCTGGTTACCATTGCAATTACCTGGGTCACTGGCTTTGGATGGCTCAGATTTGTATTGGAACTGATCCCAACAAAATAATTAGGATTTGACAAACTAGTTCAGCAAGTAAAAATTGCTTTGTTGCTACAGCCCTTTAACTTGCTTCAGCAGCACATTCAAATTCTGTCTCAGCACTTGTGAGCTCGCACTGGGTGACCAGGATATTGTCTTGCATATTTAATTAACCCCGAACCGCGGCCTCCGGGTGCGATAAATTATGTAGGGGTCGTACTGCCCACCATTCCTGTTGAAGATGTGCCCATGTCAGAATTTTTATCCTTTCGAGTGAAGAGATGGTTTGTAAAATGACTCCCAGTGTTAAAATTTCAATATAGTCAGACTGGATAGAATTAACAAGAAGAACAGATAACAGGCAGGCATATTTAGCCCCCATCTCTATAACAGGAGGATAAGTTGTAATTGTGAAGTATTATTTGATTTGACAGTAATTCCTGCACAATGGTAGTTTAATTCAACACGTCAGCATTGTTGGTAGCAAAAAACATCTTATTTTGATTTGTACATTAATAGAAGACATTTAAAGTCCTTTCAGGAGAAGCTCACACTGTGCAATTTAAAAGCAGAAATCAAGTGAATTTACCTTTCATGGATATTGAAAATAATTTTAAAGATGACTGAGAATGTTGCTGAATGAGTAACGCATTGATTTTTAGCAAGTTTCATTTTAACTTGAAAATCCAAAAAGCTAGGAAGCAAAATTTCCTATCTAATGGAAGATGGAAGATTGCCCATTTTTCACCATAATTAATGATCCGTTAACAAAATTGCAGGAACGTGGAGCTTTGAAAAGTTCACTGTCTGAGAAGGAGATTTTGTTAGCAGGCCGTTCAATATGGCTAACACCTACGTTTTATTAAGAGGAATTTCACCCCATATATTCTTTAAGGTTAAATCTAATACCTATTTTCTGATCTTTTTCTAAATTATTTATAGGTTGGCTTGTATGGATACTTAGCTGCAATAAATCAAAGTTGGGATTTTTTGTTTCTGTTACTGACTAAGTTAATGTTCTTTTAAATAGTTTCTATGTATGGTCATTTGCACATCTAAGTGCACATATCAGACTTTTGTTTATTAGACTTTATAAACAGAAAGCGAATTCATTTTTATTTTACATCACTTTTAACTTTCGTTTTCAAGGGAGGCCCAGATCAGCTAATCCCCATTTTAAATACTCCAGTATCTCGTTTGCAAAACATTTGGGTTGCAATTTGGCCCTAACAAAGGGCCAAATATCGTTCTGAATTAAGCTGCTGAAGAGGGAAAAGTAAATGTCCTAATTCAGTTGTTGGTTTTTTTCTGGTTGTACTCGGAAGAAGCTTGGCTTGGAATGATTTTTCTCTTCCATAATGGTAGTGCAAGTGTTGCCAAAAAGGTTACCACAAAGGTGTGAAGTTGGATTTGCCCCTCCGGTTTGCCTCTTCTGCCAGCTAGGACTTGTATTGGTTACCGTAACAATAGCCCTGCCCAACTGTAATGAGGTTTGGCTCATTAATCTCATGGGTTTGACTTGAATTAGGAGTATAGATAGACTGAGAGAAACGATATTGGGAAATATCGGGCAAGTCCCAAATTTCCCATAGTTTAATCCTTTTTTTAATTAACCTGGAAGTTATGGTTAACTGTGCATTTTCATTTTTATCCATAGGGAACACAGTTCTCACCTAGTACATTATTTTGTTCAGAATTCCACAGGCAGGAGAGGAAAGGGTAAACATTGCATGCTTGGAACATTTTCTGGGGTGTGGGCTGGTTAGGTATGACTTTTGTTTATGATGTTTGGTTGCCTTATGGACTCCTGGAGGAATTATCCATAGTCTTTCCTGAAATCAGCTACAGAGTTCTCCCTCTTTTTTGCTTCCCCAAGGGTTGGGGGAGGAGGGAGGCTAGTGCACAAGATTGCATCTTCTAGATGACAGAGAAAGCGTTGATGTGACTGACTGCCTCTTCTTGCTCTTCTGTTTGTATACGTGAAGTTTTTTTAGCTGGCATTTTACAGGACTGATGCAGGACGTTGAAGTGTAGCTGTAACATCCACCACCTTAAACATTCACTCCCTCCACCTCCGGCGTACCGTGGCTGCAGTGTGTACCATCTACCAGATGCACTGCAGCAACTCGCCAAGGCTTCTTCAGCAGCACCTCCCAAACCCGCGACCTCTTCCACCTAGAAGGACAAGGGCAGCAGGAGCATGGGAACACCACCACCTCCAAGTTCCCCTCCAAGTCATACACCATCCTGACTTAGAAGTATATCGCCGTTCCTTCATTGTCGCTGGGTCAAAATCCTGGAACTCCCTACCCAACAGCACTGTGGGAGTACCTTCACCATATGGACTGCAGCAGTTCAAGAAGGCGGCTCATCACCACCTTCTCAAGGGCAACTAGGGATGGGTAATAAATGCTGGCCTTGCCAGCGACGCCCACATCCCATAAACTAATTTTTTTTTAAACAGTCTTCTGTTCCTAGCATAAACATGGGCAGAATTACGTAGAGGCCTGGCAACAGAGTACATCTCTGATCTCGACACTGCCATCGACCAGGTCTTCCTCATCCAGCAACTAGCCTGTGCTACTTTGGACTGTGAGGAGTCCAGAGGCAAAAGATGGGTTTTAACTGTAGTGTGTTAAAATGGGCTGCAATAGGCTATCACTGGGTGAACATAAACTTGGTAGAACACAGACAGTGATGAGCAAGACTCAGTTTCTCTCAAAATTCTTGCATGAAGATTGAGGACTTTCAGTGAAACTCTCAACACATGTAAGCAACTTTCAGAAAGGTCAAGTGAATGAGATGTACATGATGTACTGACCTAATTGTAATGGCCCTGTGCAATACAATGTTGGGAACAGAAGCAGGTGGCAGGCAGTATAAATGGGGTTCTCCACTTGCTGGTGGAACAGTACACTCACAATGAGAAAGAGCCCTTGAAGACTGTCAAATTCAGAAAAGGGCGAAGGAAAGAGCTGGAAATACATTGTCTGATTACTGAAATCTCTCCAGTCCAAAGGCTTTTGAAAATCGGAATATAGGAATTACAGCCCATGAAGCCCATCCTAAAATCTGAAAAGTATCAAAAGCCACTCTGTCTCTCATAACATAAGAAATAAGAGCAGGAGTAGGCCATACGGCCCCTCAAGCCTGCTCCGCCATTCAATAAGATCATGGCTGATCAGCGACAACTCCACTTTCCCGCCCGATCTCCATATCCCTTGATTCCCCTAGAGTACAAAAATCTATCTATCTCAGCCTTGAATATGCTCAAAGACTCAGCATTCACTGCCCTCTGGGGCAGAGAATTCCAAATATTCACAACCCTCTGAGTGAAGAAATTCCTCCTCATCTCAGTCTTAAATGGCCGGCCCCTTATCCTGAGACTATGCCCCCGAGTTCTAGACACTCCAGCCAGGGGAAACAACCTCTCAGCATCTACCCTGTCAATCCCCTTCAGAATCTTGTATGTTTCAATGAGGTCACCTCTCATTCTTCTAAACTCCAGAGAGTATAGGCCCATTCTACACAAACTCTCATATCCATCAATAAAATATTTTCATGTTTGCAGACAGACCAGAACGTGAACATGTAAAATTGACTCATCTATGTAAGACGAGAACAATCTATTTGCCACAAGAGGGTGTGGACAGAGTTGAATTGGAATTGTGGGCCCTAGTTTTAAATGCACTTAACCACTTACTCATTGGTGTCTCGAAAGTCCGTGTTTGGAATGTCTTTGTTTGGGCACAGTCCTATCGTGGTGAAGATGGATGATCTTGTTCCCACCCAGTTTGTGGACGTCCCAAACAAAGGATATAGTCAGATAGCAAAATATAGGATATAGTCAGTTGCGTCTGATATAGGAGAGCAACAAGCAGCCATCCAATGTGGAAAAGCACCTCATCTTCCGATTAGGCACTCTGCAGCCTTCTGGACTCAATATCGAGTTCAGCAATTTCAGATCATAAGCTCGGCCCCCATTTCATTTTTTCTTGTAATTGTTCCACTCCTTCCCCCCCCCCCCCCCCCCCACCCCTTCCTTTTGTTTCTCTCTCACACCTGGCAGCTATCTTTTGCCCTGCCAGTACACTTTACACCTAATCTCAGCCTATTACCATCTCGTCTAGCTTCTAATCTCTCTTACTTCTTTTGTTTCTTTTATTCTTTTGTCCGATCGCAGCCCTGCCTTCGATCTAGTTTCTTTTCTTTCCAGTTTTGAAGAAGGGTTCGACCCGAAACGTCAACTCAAATTTCTCTCCACGGATGTTGCCTGACCTGCTGAGTTTTTCCAGCATTTTCTGTTGTTATTTTGGAAAAGTCTCTCGTGTCTCTCCGAAATTGACTTGATCCTCAGCACTCCATCTAGACTGGACATAAGCAAAAGTTCCACCAGTTTATACTAACAGAATTGAGCAAGGATACAGTTTGAAATAAGAACAGAAAATGCTGGAAACTCTCAGCAAGTCGGGCAGCATCTGTGGAGAGAGAAACAGTGTTTCAGGTCAGATGACCTTTCATCAGAATTGGAAAAAGTTAGGGATGAACAGTTTTTAAGCAAGTGCAGAGGGAGGGGGAGGGGAGAAAGAACCAAAGGCAAGGTCTGTGATAGGGTGGAAGGCAAGAGAGATTAAATGACAAAAGGGATGATGGTGCAAGGCAAAAGGGGGTGATAATGGGACAAGTAAAGAAACAAAAGATGGGTCTAAAGGAGGTGTAAATGGCAACAGCAGAACCATTGTCAACACCTGCAGTCTGGAAAAAATAGGAGCAGTGGTTAGGATCTGAAACTGTTGAACTTAGTGAGTCTGGAAGGTTAAAGAAAAGCACCCAATCTTACAGAAAGGATGTGGGTGCACTGGAGAGGGTGCAAAGGAAATTTTACGAGAATGTTGCCAAGACTGGAAAACTTTAGCTATGAGGAAAGATTTGATAGGCTGGGGTTGTTTTCCTTGGAACAGAGGAGGCTGAGGGGAGATTTAATTGAGATGTATATAATTATGAAGGGCTTAGATAGAGTGGAGAGGAAGGACCTATTTCCTTTAGCAGAGGGGTCACGTACCAGGGGGCATAGATTTAAAGTGATTGGCAGAAGAATTAGAGGGGAGATGAAGCAAAAAATTTCTTCACCCAGAGGGTGGTGGGGGTCTGGGATGCTCTGCCCGAAAGGGTGGTAGAGGCAGAAACCCTCATCACATTTTAAAAGTACTTGGAAATGCACTTGAAGAGCCGTAACCTGCAAGGCTACGGACCGAGTGCTGGAAGGTGGGATATGGCCGGTTGCTCTTTTCCAACCGGCACGGACACGATGGCCTCCTTCTGTGTCGTAATTTTTCTGTGAGTCTATGATTCATTAAAATTTGATCACGTATATAGTTTGATTGAGTCAGCACATTTTTTATTTTTCACTTATTTGCTAATTCACCATCTGGCATCAGGAAGCTTGCCAAACCTTGATGGAAGAAATTAATGTATCTTGGGAAATTATAGAGCAAGGGAATAAATTTGCTCGTGGTCTCCAAAAAGATGAAAAACAGTCGGTCTGATCAATTGGAAAAAATGAAGTCCCAATACATTGCGCTGATTTTACTTGTCAAAATTCTACGCTTCACTCCCAAACTGTCTCCTTGTACATTTGTTTCAACGAGTAAAATATTACAACAGTCTTTTCAAATGGCAAATAAAATCCAGTAATTTGTATTTGAATTAACATTCTGGGCCTGTTAAATCAGAGGTACCTGATTATCATAGAATCATCCAGCATAGAAAGAGGCCATTCGGCCCATCATGTCTATGCTGGCTCTTTGAAAGAGCTAACTAATAAGTCCCGCTCCCCTGATCCTTCCCCCATAGCCGTGCAATTTTTTTTTCCTTTTCAAGTATTTATCCAATTCCATTTTGAAAGTTACTATTCAACATCCTTCCAGGCAGTGCATTCCAGATCATTTTAACTTGCTGCGTAAAAAATATTCTCCTAATCGCCCCCCCGGTTCTTTTGCCAATTATCTTAAATTTCTGTCCTCTGGTTACCGACCCTCCTGCCAGTGGAAAGTTTCTCCTTATTCTATCAACACCCCATGTAATTTGGAACACCTCTATTAAATCTGAATCTATTTTCCGAAGGGATAATAATCTATAAAATCTGTATGTTCAGACGGTGGGAATTGTTGTTTTCATCAAGTCTCCTATTAAATTACAAACACAAACTCTGCTTAGCTAGGACTTTTCTAGATTTAAATTTCTGTCAGTCTAAACTCATGATAATCTGCACTGCCTCTCGAAGAAGAAAATAGCATTGGGATCAATTTTCAGATTAACAATTTTCAGGTATCCAATGTGCATCTTTGGACCAGGATGTGAATCATTAATACACGGTTTAAGCACAATTTTTAACAAAGAAAAACACAGCTCCCTCTACAGCTGGTGTGGACTCTCGGAACTAAAACTGCCTGAAACTGTTGGGCATCTCCAAGTGAAATCAGCCATTTAAAAATCCACAAAGATGGCTCGTACAGGTAGTGAAAAAAATCTATTGGTGCAGTAAGGGCCATTCTTCTGACGTTAAGGCGCATTACTTGGGCAGAGTAAGGGGAGCTTTACTCTGTAGCTGGCTGCATTATATCGGGCTTGTGAAAAGTGCAAGAGTGTTTCATTTCACACTCATGCTATTGATCTTTATTATAAAATTCATCAAAAAATCTATGTTGTTGAGTTGCTTAGCGTATTCTATTCAGAAAACCTCTTGTGAAAATGTTATGCTTAAACTAGAAAATAAAGATCGTGTTGCAAAGAGAATAGTTATGTTAATCACAGTTGGCGTGCAATTTATTTTGAAAAATTTTGATCGAGTGGATACAGAGAGAATGTTTCCGCTTGTGGAGAAGAGCATAATTAGAGACCATCAATAAAAGATCATCACCAAGAAATCCAATCGGGAATTCAGAAGAAACTTCTTTACCCAAGAATGGTGAGAATGTGGAACTCGCTACCACAAGGAGTGGTTGAAGCGAAAAGTATAGATGCAGTTAAGGGGAGGCTAGACAAACATATGAGGGAAAAGGCAATAGAGGGTTACGCTGATAGATTTAGATGAGGAAAGACGGGAGGAGGCTCGAGTGGAGCATAAACGCTGGCATGGACTGGTTGGGCCGAATGGCCTGTTTCAGTGCCGTATATCCAATGTAATGCTATGCATTTAATGTGTAAACACTGAATTGGGTTTGTGCTGATGAAAGGGTTGCACGTATTGCTGAATTGTTCTTGAACTAGAAAAGTATCAGTGAAATGAATGAAGCAAATCACATTCCCAGGACTATGTATGGATTGTTAGAGTTTTTACTGACGCTGTGTTGAGTGAACCTCCTAAATTGTATTGATGCATTTACCTTCTTTTGCTATGGCAGGGGAAATCATCTGTGAGCCTCCAAATAATAAATTGGACAAATTCACAGGGACCCTGTTTTGGAAGGATAAGAAATATTCACTGGATAATGAAAAGATGCTGCTTCGAGGCTGTGTGTTGCGGAACACAGAGTGGTGCTTTGGCATGGTGGTCTTTGCAGGTACGTCGCAGATCAGCACAGACTAAATCATTAAAAGGAATAATTCTGATAGCCTGATAAAAAGAAAGACTTGCATTTCTATAGCGCCTTTCACGACCTCAGAACGTCCCAAAAGTGCTTTACAGCCAATGAAGTACTTTTGGAGTGTAGTGACTGTTGTAATATGGGAAACGCGGCAGCCAATTTGTGCACAGCAAGGTCCCACAAACAGCAATGTGATAATGATCAGATAATCTGTTCTAGTGATGTTGGCTGAGGGATAGATATTGGCCAGGACACTGGGGATAACTCCCCTGCTTTTCTTTGAATAGAACCATGGGAATCTTTTATGTCCTCCTGAGAGGGCAGACGGGACCTTGGTTTAAAATCGCATCCAAAGGACGGCACCTCTGACAGTGCAGCACTCCCTCAGTACTGCACTGGAGTGACGGTCTGGATTTAATGCTCAATTTTATTTAGTAATATAGACAGCACATCCTTGTCTTTGTATTCTAGGGCCTGATACCAAGCTAATGCAGAACAGTGGCCGCACCAAATTCAAACGAACGAGTATAGACCGACTGATGAATACTTTGGTGCTGTGGGTAAGTCAATAAAACTTTTAGAAGGTGTTTACCTGGTCACCTAGGGCTACGAAGTGCCTTTTCTGTTACACACTAGAAATCTGATGTATGGATCACTCAGATAGTATTGTAGGGTGTCTATAATATCTATTACTGAGATTGGATTACTATTGCAGTGATACTTCCTTACTTTACAGAAACTACAATTGCCTTCCAAATCTGTCAGTCCAAGTCATTACTAGAGATGATGAGAAGCTCTATCTATCGTCACTGTGAAATATAATCGAAATTGAGTCCTGAAACATTTACAATATCCTGTAAATATTCAAGTAGCTGAGGCAAAAAGCAAAGATGCATTTAAGGGAAGGCTAGATAAGCGCATGAGGGAGAAAACAATAGAAGGTTATGCTAATAGCGTGAGATGAATCTCATTGAATGGCGGAGCAGGCTCGAAGGGCCGAATGGCCTACTCCTGCTCCTATTTTTCTATGTTTCTATGAAGTAGGGTGGGAGGAGGCTCATGTGGAGCATGAACCAGTTGGGCCAAATAGCCTGTTTCTGTGCTGTAATGCGCTGTAAATCAGTCTTCATAATGGTTAATAAAACATTAGCTTTATTATTAAATATAAAATAACCGCTCCAAAACATTTGATATATTTTGCTTTTTTTTTTTTTTACTTCACCCAGTCCCTTCTGTTGTCTTCTTGGCCAGAGGGAATGGGGCAGTCTTGGATGTAGACTTGTGCACAGCCCTGCCAATGATGCTTGACTAAACGGTAGATAGGATGTAGTCTTCTCTGGAGTAGGACCGATGTTGCCAAATTCAAAGTCCAGAGCTCCGCTGCAAAAACATGCTGGGCCACGCACACACTGTGGTACTTAAAAAAAAAAAAAAAAAAAAAAAAAAAAAAAAAAAAAAAAAAAAAAAAATGGAATCTTCTCTTCTGTGATGACAATGATTCTCTCTTCAGATCTTCGGCTTTCTTGTGTGTATGGGAACCATTTTAGGAATTGGAAATTCCATTTGGGAAAATGAGGTCGGAATTCATTTCAACATTTACCTGCCCTGGGACCAGTGGATGAAAAGTGCCATTTTTTCAGGATTTCTAAGTTTCTGGTCATACATAATTATCCTGAACACTGTTGTGCCGATCTCGCTGTATGTCAGGTGAGCCACTGTTATCAGAGAATTTTCAATAGGGAAGATTTACTGAGGTTTTCTCTTGTGCCGTTGCTTTTCATATTCCAGTTTGTCGTTTGACGTTGACTCCGGAGAACATTCATGCATAATTTGATTATACTAGCGGACCCACAGTAGCATTGGATAAACACAGAGGGATTCTGGGGCCTAGCTGGGGTTGTGTGGAATGGATTGGTCCTTTTGCAGCTCCACGGTCTAATAGCTGTGTGATGTCGGTTAGAAGATATTTTGTGTGTGTTGTTGTGAAAAGTTTCTCTGCGGTTTGGTAAATCAGCAGGGCACAAGAAACCAGCAGCGAATGATGGGGTTTCTATTTTGTTTTTTTAGGTGTGGTGGAAGTTTACATCTGTAACTAAGTTTGAGGGATGCACCCCAAAACCTTTGAAGATTGACACATATGCAAATTTCCTCCAACAATTGGCTATAATTAAATATGAGAAGTGTGACACTGAGTGTGATGTGATGGACAAGAAATGCCTGTGCATAATAATTATATGGCGATATATAAATAGACATATCGAGATGCATAGATAAGCGCATTTATTTAATTTGGTTACATCTTTGTTACTTCCTTGAGGTAAACCGAGATGGACATATCCGTCACTTCCAGCTTCTCAATTTGCTGGCAAACAGCACCTTATATTTTTTTCTGCTACTTTTGATGTATTTTAAAATAGTTGACTTTGATTTTTTTTCACTGCTGTTTTTATGGTGATAATTTCAATTCCAAAATATTCTTCCAGACTTTTTGCAATTTCCTGTTTTGATGTTCTGGTTTGGTTTTCAATTGTTGCTTGTTGCAGTATTTTATTACTTTCTCTTTCGTGATCTCAGTTTCTCTTTGACTTTGTGATCATTTAAGTGTTGAAGTCATTCGACTCGGGCATAGCTACTTCATAAACTGGGACCGGAAGATGTTTTATGCCACGAAAAACACATCTGCTGAGGCACGAACCACAACACTCAATGAAGAGCTGGGGCAAATAGAATATATATTTTCTGACAAAACAGGAACACTTACACAGAACATAATGATTTTCAACAAGTGCTCAATTAATGGAAAAATCTACGGTAAGCTTCTATAGAGTTCTTAAATAGTTTGTACTTTATCCTTACGGTTGCGTTTAAAGGGGACAGCAAGTCCAAGGGGAGTCCTCCTTGTTCAGAGATTCTACCTTCCCTCCCTTCCAACCCAGCCATAATATTTTCACAAGGATTAGCCTTGAGTCATAAGAAACAGGAGCAGGAGTAGGCCATTCGGCCCTTTGAGCCTGCTCCGCCATTTAATAAGATCAAGTTGTGCCATGTTCTCTGCTGGATCTTTCCAGTGATATCACTGATGTGATTCACAGAAAAAGCTCCACAAAGTGGCTGCATAGGACAACAAGTGGGACCATGAGTTTGGTCTGGCCTTCAAACTAATCCAGTGGCACGTCACTCCAGCAAATGATGTTTTAGGCAGTGCAGGGCATGACGAGACTCAACCTATTGAAACGATGACACAAAAAAGTGTTCTCTTTACTCCCCTTAGAGATTTACATCCATCTTTAATGATAAATGATTATCAAGCAGTGTCATTTGCTTTGTTATTTTTATGATTTTTCTATGTTTACACTGCACACAGATACCAAGTAAGCATACATAATCTGTTTTATTATACAATATAAGCTTATGAGGAGCATTGCTTATCTAACTCTTTTTCGATCTTCACTTTTTCGTTGTCCAACGGTGGAGGGTGTAGCCCCGCAAAGCCAGATCCTGCCCTGACCCAGCATTTACATAGGGACACTCCCAGTTAGGGGTCACTGTACAGCAGCCCAGAGCAGGAATCCTGGCTGAAGATTGCTGCTGCCAATTCAGATCGGCTAACCCGGCACAGACTGGGGATTGAACCTTGGGGCTAGATTTTCGGGGAGCCGTCAGGCAGGGTTTCAGGCGTGTGGGGGGCGGGGGGGGGGGGAAATCCTGAATTTGGGGGTCCCGACACCATCCCGCCCAAAACCCTGCCCCACGTAAGTTTCAGGGGCGGCGAGTACCCACCCAACACTGGGACCCGCCGAAACCAGGCGGGAAGAGATTAGTGCCAATTAACTGGTAGTTAACGGGCAGTTTTTAGCCTAATCCCTATTTTGAGGGGTTTCGTGTGGGTTTCCCGACGGCTCCAAACCACGCCAGGTTGAGCAGGCGGGCCATCGGGTTGAAGGAGTTGGAGGGGTCGCGATGTCGGTGCTCAGGTGAGTGATAGGTGCATGAGTGTAAAGGTAAGTGTGTTTGGTGTGTCTAAAGTGTGTAAAGGACTTTTATTTACCTGTACTTACCTTAACAGCCTTTCTTCCTGTAGCCGTCGGGAGCGTATCACTCAGCCGGAACTGAAAGCTGAATGGCTGCGATCTGTCAAAAGTGACAGTCTTCAGCTTTGAGTGCCGGTGTGAGTTCTAACTGAGTCTGTGCTGAATGACTCGTTAGAATTCAGACTGTCAGTGTTTCACAGCTTCAAACAGCTGTGAGACACTGATATTTCTTGACAGATGAAATTTCAGTCTGTGACATCACCTGTTGCCGGGTAGCCCTTAACTGGCCTGCTGGGCGGGCTCAACAAGGTCAATCAAGGGAAAATTGCGCGGATTGGCCAGACGTCGAAGTAGGCGGGACTAAAACCCGAAGGGGGAAGTCCCGCCTTCTTCCCGACAGGTTCGGCAAAATCTACCCCTTGGTCCTTCACCTGTATGGTTCAGAGGCAGATACTTTACCTCTATACCTTCTGGGGAGCCATGTTAATTATGATTCCTGACTAAATATGTACCAGATATATGATGGAAAAGTTTCAAATAACTGTTTCTGTACTTCGCTGGCGAGGATTATCATGCAATATGAATAGGCAAGGTTACAGGTAGATTGCTCAGTTAATTTGTGGGGATTTTCACCTTTATCCAGTGCTTGGTAATGTACCTGTGACGCCAGAAGTAGTCAGCTGTGGAAACAAAGACTAATTTCTTGGCTGTCAGTCAGTCAGGCCTCACAACTAAATTTTTCCCCCTACAGGATAGTAGCTGCAATAAATAGAACAGCCTTAATCCCAAATATAACTTGATTAAGCATAAGCCATAGAGTTAGCATGAATCTTTAGCTAATGTCTCTAAATCTGACTGAAATATTAAAATGCCCTCCAAACTCTCAATAGTTTTTATTAAGAATCAAATAAAATTCAATGTAGAATTATTTTTTTTAAAGTTAAATAAAATAATCGACTGGGACGCACTCTGAATAATGAATAGATTGACCATTTTTTCTTCTTGTGGATTGTAATTTGCTTATGAAACTATCTTATCACATAGTATTTACTTTGCTCTGCACATTACTGCAGAAAATATTCCCACCTGGCATAAATCCTGACCATTCCCCTCATCACCACAGCCAGATATACCTACAGGATGCTGCTTGCCACAGTTCATATTTCTCAGACTCCAAACGGCAACTAAAACATCACTGAAGTTTTACGTTATTCAATATCTGTTTCCTTCTTGAATAAAACTTAATTTTACATCAAGCATAAATGTTATTCAGCTGATGTTATGACCGAGCACTCCAGGCGGGGAGCCTCCCCCAGCAGGAGTTTGTATTGGAAAATTGTAGGTGTGCTTCCCACGATTTTTTTGTCCATTTTGGGGCTGTGATTTGCCAGTTTGCTCTCCTGGTCGGTGAGGATCCCAGCACAAGTAACATCAGCCCTTACAATAGCAAAATACTGCGGATGCTGGAAATCTGAAATAACAACAGAAAATGCTGGAAACGCTCAGCAGGCCAGACAGCATCTGTGGAGAGAGAAACAGAGTTAACATTTCAGGTCTGTGACCCTCAAAGGGGAAGGATGTCTTGCTGCAGTTGTACAGGGCCTTGGTGTGACCGCACCTTGAGTATTGTGTGCAGTTTTGATCGCCTTATCTGAGGAAGGATGTTCTTGCCGTGGAGGGAGTGCAGCGAAGATTCACCAGGCTGATACCTGGGATGGCAGGAATGACGTATGAGGAGAGATTGGGTCGATTGGGCTTATATTCGCTGGAGTTTAGAAGAATGAGAGGGGATCTCATTGAAACTTATAAAATTCTAACAGGACTAGACAGACTAGATGCAGGAAGGATGTTCCCGATGGCGGGGGAGTCCAGAACCAGGGGTCACAGTCTAAAGATAAGGATAAGCCATTTAGGACTGAGATGAGGAGGAATTTCTTCACCCAGAGAGTGGTGAACCTGTGGAATTCTCTACCACAGAAGGCAGTGGAGGCCAATTCATTAAATGTATTCAAGAAGGAGTTGGATATATTTCTTCAGGCTAAAGGGATCAAGGGATATGGGGAGAAAGCAGGGACAGGGTACTGAATTTGGATGATCAGCCATGATCTCATTAAATGGCGGAGCAGGCTCGAGGGGCCGAATGGCCTACTCCTGCTCCTATCTTCTATGTTTCTCTCTCCACAGATGCTGCCTGGCCTGCTGAGTGTTTCCAGCATTTTCTGTTGTTAACATCAGCCCTTGTATGTTTCAACTTCCAGATCCACATGTGTGTTCTAAATAGAGTGCTGCATGAAATTTGGTAGCAAAATATTTTCTGCTAACCGTAAGGATTTGGCTAGCTTGGTTATGCTGCCTGTGGTGCTCTGTAATTATGTGGTATCCTTCATTCTCACTAAAAAAAATCTTTTAAAAATCTGTTGGTCACCTACACACAGTATAGTTTTGTCTATGAACTTTTTATCAGTGAACATCATGGGAAAATGTGTGCGTACAAGCATATTTGTAAAGATGTTATCAAAGTAAGGGCTAACTTTCTGTGTCTGCTCCCCTGCAGAATTTTAACCTTCCTATCCAATTAACCCCCTTGTTTTGCATATTAATCATCTGAAGAAACACAGGTTTTTCCCCCTAACAGTGAGCAGAAATTTTAATTTTTTTTTTTTTAAATCCTTATCTAGGAGACGCTTATGATGAGCTGGGACATAAAACCGAAATATCTGAGGTAGGAGTACTGGAAAGAAAACATTTGAACTTAAGTTGAGTCATTTGGCTACAACGATGAATAGAATTTTGCCGATGTTTGTAAACTGCCTAGCTTCCGCCTAACTGTGATCTGACCTGGAACCTCCTCCCTGGCCTCCGCCTAACTGTGATCTGACCTGGAACCTCCTCCCCTAGCCTCCGCCTAACTGTGATCTGACCTGGAACCTCCTCCCTAGTCTCCGCCTAACTGTGATCTGACCTGGAACCTCCTCCCCTGGCCTCCGCCTAACTGTGATCTGACCTGGAACCTCCTCCCCTAGCCTCCGCCTAACTGTGATCTGACCTGGAACCTCCTCCCTAGTCTCCGCCTAACTGTGATCTGACCTGGAACCTCCTCCCCTGGCCTCCGCCTAACTGTGATCTGACCTGGAACCTCCTCCCCTAGCCTCCGCCTAACTGTGATCTGACCTGGAACCTCCTCCCCTAGCCTCCGCCTAACTGTGACCTGACCTGGAACCTCCTCCCTAGTCTCCGCCTAACTGTGATCTGACCTGGAACCTCCTCCCCTGGCCTCCGCCTAACTGTGATCTGACCTGGAACCTCCTCCCCTAGCCTCCGCCTAACACTGATCTGACCTGGAACCTCCTCCCTAGTCTCCGCCTAACTGTGATCTGACCTGGAACCTCCTCCCCTGGCCTCCGCCTAACTGTGATCTGACCTGGAACCTCCTCCCCTAGCCTCCACCTAACTGTGATCTGACCTGGAACCTCCTCCCTGGCCTCCGCCTAACTGTGATCTGACCTGGAACCTCCTCCCCAGCCTCCGCCTAACTGTGATCTGACCTGGAACCTCCTCCCTAGTCTCCGCCTAACTGTGATCTGACCTGGAACCTCCTCCCTGGCCTCCGCCTAACTGTGATCTGACCTGGAACCTCCTCCCTGGCCTCCGCCTAACTGTGATCTGACCTGGAACCTCCTCCCCTGGCCTCCGCCTAACTGTGATCTGACCTGGAACCTCCTCCCCTGGCCTCCGCCTAACTGTGATCTGACCTGGAACCTCCTCCCTGTTGCCCTGTCATACTCTGACTTTCATACTCACATCCATTCACATCAGACCGCAAACTAAAACTCTGCTTGGGCCTCGATGTCGGCCTTCACCTTTACCCCAAAATGCCATTCCTGCGTCAAGCCGAGGAGATCTAAGTTTACAGTTTATCTAGTTACAATAGTACAATATTTATATTAGTGTAGGTTTATATTCCCTATATCTATAATTATACGGACACTGGTTAGTGGATGCTTCAGGCTGATTCCACCCTGTCCACATGCCAATTTGATCCCACCACAGCACCTCAGACTTCAACTTTGGACACTTTGTATTGCCTCATTCCTGACCCTGTTTACGACCAGGATGTGCCTATATAACCTCTGTATTCATTCGCATTGTGGCTGCCACTTCAGAACCAACCCCATTACTTCTATCTCCCTTTTTTTTCTCGCAGGCCTTCCTGTCTGCCTGTCCTGTCTCCTCCCCTTCCTATCACCCAATTGTACCACCTTTTCTTTCTCCCCTCTTGGGTACTTTGCCTGCTTCACCCCTAGCCAATTCATCACTACCTTCCTACTCGCCTGCTTCCAACATAGGCTTGAAACCCCCTTGAATTAACTTTTACAAATGTGGAGTCTCATTCCTTCAGATTTCAATTATTGTTGGAGATTTAAAAAAATGTATTTTTTGAAAAACTTTTTCTTTGTCTCTTTTCTCTCTCTTTTAATCTCATCTTTCTTTCCCTCTCTTTGTTTTACTTTCTCTACATGATTTGGCATTGAATTAAATATTCTAAATTACACTTCCTGGTACAGACTCTGCGCTGCTCAGTAAGACTTCTTCAATCTGATTGGTTCAGGAGATGCACAGTTGCTTGCCCTGTTCACACGGGTCCCAGATCCCCTGTAGATGGCGCTGTACTGAAACGGCTCTCCAATCACAGCAAGTTCCAGTTCAAAAGCCCATCGAAAGTATGTGGGCAGGTGTAAGTGTAACGAATGGCTGCCACCGACCACAAAACCCAGGCCAATATGGCTTGGTCGGTATATCATTTAATTGATGTGCTTTTAGATCAAAAGTTACTCAGTGTCAGCATTGCCAGTGGTCACGTTTTGCTCCGATGATATGTGGAAGTTCTGTTAACAGTCATAACTTGTGCAGGAAACACTGCTTCCTCCATACTTAAATTTCCCATGTGAAGCACTAGACAACTTCTACTAATTGCAGAGCTTGTGAGTGAAGTCCAAGTGTTGGCAACCCTGCTTAATACAAGCACAACAATTTAGAGACACTAGGAGAAATCAAGTAGGTTCCAAGTTCAATCTTTGGTCTGTGATGATCTCATAAAAGGTGGCTTATTTGGAGAGCATCAGCATAGACTTGATGGGCAAAATGGTATTTTTTGTGCTGTAACATGTAAAGCACACACTCTTAACATAGTCAATGTAAAGTTACCAACACTGCGTTAAATGCCTCTTCACTCTGCTGTCTTTATTGTTGTTGGTCACATTCTATCATTTAAGATTAATGTTGTAGATAACAATTTCTGGAGCAAGCACTTTAGGTTTGAGATTTGCTAAACCCCAAACAAATTGAGAAACTCCATGTTCAGCTTTGGATATAAAGAAGAAGGTCTAAGACCACAGACAAACGTAAATATGCACCCTTGACCAACACATCGCAGCAAAAAGTAGGATTTTAGGGATCTGCTATCATTGAGAAAGGTAAAGCAGGTGTTAATCTTACTCTTAGTATCAGCTGTGGCTCATGTTGATAGTACACTCGCCTGTGAGTCAGAAGGTTGTGGGTTCTGTAACATGTAAAGCACACACTCTTGACTATGTTATGGATGTGTGCTTTACATGTTACACCCATAACTATGTTAAGAGTGTGTGCTTTACGTGTTACAGCGCAAAAAAAAAAGACCATTTTGCCCATCAAGTCTACGCTGATGTTCTCCAAATAAGCCACCTATTATGAGATCTGAATGAGATCATCACAGGGACTTGAGCACATAAAGCTAGGCTGACACTCCAGTGCAGTGCTGAGGGAGTGCTGCACTGTCGGAGGTGCCGTCTTTCGGATGAGACGTTAAACCGAGGCCCTGTCTGCTGTCTCAGGTGGACGTAAAAGATCCCACGGCACTATTTCGAAGAAGAGCAGGGGGGAGTTATCCCCGGTGTCCTGGCCAATATTTATCCCTCAACCAACATAACAAAAACAGATAATCTGGTCAAATCACATTGCTGTTTGTGGGAGCTTACTGTGCGCAAATTGGCTGCCGTGTTTCCTACATTACAACAGTGACTCCACTTCAAAAGTACTTCATTGGCTGTAAAGCCCTTTGAGACGTCCGGTGGTCGTGAAATGTGCTATATAAACACACGTCTTTCTTTCAATGTTATTGTTTTTCTCTTCAATTTATAGAAAACGCTCCCTGTGGATTTTTCATTCAACGCTTTAGCAGATAAGAAGTTCAAGTTTTATGATACCAGTCTGGTGGAAGCGACGAAACTGGACGATCCATCAGTGCACGAGTTTTTCAGGTTGCTGTCTCTCTGCCACACAGTCATGCCCGAGGAAAAGAACGAAGGTAACATTAAAAAAAGTGCGAGCTGGATAACCAAAGCCAGCTTTCCTTAGAGGGTGCAACATCTGCAGAGATAGCTCTTGCTTAATGGCCATGCAGCACCACCATAGCTTGTGCAGTTTGGAGAGAAAAAACTGACATCTAATCTCGAGGCATTTTGAGGTTCAGGCCCGCGGTTAACTGGGTTGAAAGTTGACAACATCCATTCTACTGATAAAATGGAGCAATCTATTTAAATGTGCGTACGCAAAATATCTGCCCTGTTTTTTCCACCGGATGAAAAACTGAGTTGTGAGGTGACCTTTCATTTTGAGTATCTGCTGCTGCTCTGCCAGAAATTAATGAATGTATATCTGACACAAGTCTGCAGTCATGATTTTCATTAGCTGGCACTGTATGAGATTTAAGCTCAGGGGCTCAGATTTAATGAGAACAGAGCTGTGTTGCGTTACTGCAACTGATTTCTGTTTTAATGGTTTATGCCAATTTAAGACAGCTGAGCACTGATTAGAATCCAGCCCCAGTGAGCTGTGCTGCCGAGCTATTAGCATGCTGGCTTTTGGGAAATGTTTTAACTCCATGGTGACCTGGTGGCGTAAGGACATGCATCTCCTGACTGATGATCAAAGTCTCGAGACCCCGGCCTGCTTCTCCCTCAGGAATGCTTAACTGGGTTGATTCAGCCAAGCCACCAGATGGAGAGCTGGTCTCGTTCTGTTCACGCAACTTGCTGTGCTGCCCGCTTACATTGGGGAGCCTGGGTGCAAGGGCTCACCTTTGTACAGTGATTGTCAGTGTTTGCAGCACCTCAATGCTGTCAAACACTGAAAAATCAGCTGTCAAAAATTGTGCGTGGCCCCTTTAAGAAAACCAGCAGATGACGCGTCCTCAACGGACGTCATCTGACACCGGCTTCCTCTTAATTGGCCGGCAAGCTTGCATTTTCCAATCAGAGGCTTCCTGCGTGCGGAGGCCTCCGTTCTGGAAAAAATCTACGCCCTTACCTGAGGGCTCCGGAGGTCCGGACATTTCCGCTCCTGGGCCTCTGCACTATGAAATGCGCAGGGCCCAGGTATTCCAGGGACCCACGCGGTTCGCAAGTGTCCCTGGGATCACGTGGGCCATGGGGAACCAATGGGAGAAGGGAATCTCCCTTCACACTTTTGACAGGTTTCTTAGCTTAGACCGGTCAAAAGTATGAATGGGGATCACTCAGAAAACATTAAATAACTTTTTTTTAAATCACGTTTTAAAAATTAGTTAATATTACAATAAATTAAAAATTTTAAACAAATTAAATTTTTTGAAAAAAAAATTAAATTTTTTTACGGGGCTAAAAATAAACTTACCTTTTTAAAAAGTATTTTGAGCGGGAGAAAAAAAATATTTTTTTACTTTTTGAAACTCTTATGCTGGTAAAAGCAGGCCTTACGCTTTTACCAGGCATAAGATTTCTAAGGGTTTTCAGCGGGCAGAGGTTGTGCAGAAAGCGGAACTCTCCACCCGCAGAGGCCCTTCTCCCAGGCAGGCAGAGGATCTGTCAAGGGGATTCTTGACGGATCGGAAGTGCTGGTTTCAGCGCATGCACTTCGCATACCTGAAACCGGCACTCTCAAGGTCCCTACGGGTGTGAACACAGCTCAGAATCACACAGAATCACAGAATCTACAGTGCAGATAGAGGCCATTTCGGCCCATCGAGCCTGCACCGACACATATCCCACCCTATCCCTGTAACCACATGTATTTAATCCCCTAACACTAAGGGTCAATTTATCATAGCCAAATCAACCTAACCTGCACATCTTTGGACTGTGGGAGGAAACCGGAGCACCCGGAGGAAACCCACGCAGACACAGGGAGAATGTGCAAACTCCACACAGACAGTCGCCCGAGGCCAGATTTGAACCCGGGCCCCTGGCGCTGTGAGGCAACAGTGCTAACCACTATGCCATCGTACATGTTGGATCCGTGATTCTTAAAGTATGATGTTTTCCAATAACTGCACTGAGGCTGTAACTTAACAATCAACAGGTGTTTACTGGAGTAGGGTAGTCTCAAGGCTGGGGGTACAGAGGCATGCTCAAGGCTTATATACAGGTGTGGTCACTGCCGGTACTACAGTATACAGGAGCTGTAAAAGTAGTTCTCTCTTAAAGGTACATACACTACAATTCCTCCCCTTTTAGATTAGCAGTACCCATAATATTCAAATAACAATTAACACTTTAGCATGCACATTAAACAGAAATAGTCCATTTATAGATTCAGTCTTTGGGGCGGCTTCCTGATCCTTTCTGGATAGCGCCTTTCCTGAGGTTCTTGTTCTTGGTGCAGAGGCGATTCTGGCCCCCTTTCGGCGGTTAGTTCATCAGTTTCCACTGCTACTGTTTCTGAGGTAGATGCTACCGGTATGTCGGGTTCATCCCCAGGTACGCGAGACATGGGGATGACACGTTCCTGTGACGCTAAGATCTGGTCGACGTGGCGTCTCACAATGTTCTCACCGACATCCACTGTGTACATTAATGGCCCCTGCCGTGTGCATATCGTTCCGGGTTGCCATTTCTCTGTTCGGTAGTCACGGGCCAAGACTGGTTCTCCTACATTGAAGCTCCTTGTCGGCTTCTCGTTGATGTGCTGGAATTGTTTATCCTCAACATTTCTTCGCACATTTGGTCTGAGCAAATCCAGATGAGATCGCAACCTTCGGTTAAAGAACATCATGGCCGGGGTCTGGTTGGTAACTGCATGTGTCGCATTTCTGTAGGCTAACAGGAAATTGTCCACCTTATGCTGTAGTGGAATTTCATCATTGCACATGGCCTTTATCGCCTTTTTAAAGGTTTGTACGAACCTCTCAGCCAATCCATTTGTGGCTGGATGATACGGGGTGGATGTGTAATGCCTTATCCCATTCCTTCTCATAAATTTCCAAAACTCTTCGGACACAAACTGTGGTCCATTTAAAGAGCAAATCTGCTCTGGCAAGCCGTTCCTGGCAAATATGGTCCGTAGGACTGCAATCGTTTTCTCTGTAGTGATTGAGGACATTTTTATCACCTCAGGCCATTTCGAGTGCGCATCCACTGCTATTAAGAACATTGAGTCCATGAATGGACCAGCAAAATCAATATGCACCCGTTGCCATGGAGAGGAGGGCCACTCCCATGGGTGTAGAGGGGCCTGTGGTGGTGCATTTTGGACCTTCTGGCATCCTGAGCAGCTCTTGGTTAGGTCCTCGATTTGTTGATCAATCCCCGGCCACCACACATAAGCCCTAGCAAGGCTTTTCATTTTCACCCCTCCCAAATGACCTTCGTGAAGCTCATTTAGCACTCTCTCCCTTAACTTGGGTGGAATTACCACTCTGGATCCACACATCACTGTCCCCTGGCATACTGACAGCTGTTCTCTTCTGGATGAGAATGCTGGCAACAGTGAGTCGCCATGTGTTGGCCATCCCCTCACCATCAAATCATATACCCGAGACAGTGTCGGATCATTGCAGGTCACCTTCTCTATATCCGCGTTAGTTACTGGCAATCGTTCAATTATTGACGAATAAAATATCTTGATAGGGTCCACTGCTGGTGCTTCCTCCACAGTAGGCAGTGGCAAGCGTGATAGCCCATCAGCGTTTCCATGCTGTTTCGTGCCTTTATATTCTATTTCATATTGGCTCGCCCTTAGAAAAAGGGACCATCTTTGTAACCGTTGTGCAGTCATCACTGGAACGCCCTTCTTTGGATTAAAGATGGAGACAAGTGGTTGGTGGTCAGTCAGCAAGGTGAACTTCTGCCCATGCAGATAGTGGTTGAATTTTTTTACTCCCCATACTAGGCTGAGGGCCTCCCTGTCGATCTGGGCGTAGTTGCGCTCGGCTGAGGTTAGTGACCGAGACGCAAAGGCTACTGGCCTCTCCAACCCGTCTGGGAATTTGTGCGACAGCACCGCTCCAATTCCATAGGGTGTTGCATCACATGCCAACCGAATTGGTAGTGCTGGGTTGAAATGGGCCAACACCTCTTTTGATGTGATCAATTCTTTGCACTTCTGGAAAGCTCGTTTACATTTGTCATTCCACTTCCATGGTACCCCCGTTTGCAGTAGGGTGTTCAGTGGGTGTAATAATGTAGACAAATTTGTTAAGAACTTATGGTAGTAGTTCACCAGCCCGAGGAACGACCTCAGTTGTGACACATTTTCTGGTGCTGGAGCCTTGACTACTGCCTCAATCTTTTCAGGGGACTTATGTAACCCCTCTTCATCAATAACGTGGCCACAATATGAGATCTGCTTCTGGAAAAACTCACACTTGTGGCGATTAGCTCGTAGCCCATATTCCTTTAATCTAGTGAGCACCTTCTCCAGGTTGGCGAGGCGATCACTGTCATTTTCGCCCGTGACCAGGATGTCGTCCAAATAACACTGGGTCCCTGGAATCCCTTGCAGGACTTGATCCATTGCCCTTTGCCAAATAGCCGGAGCCAATGCTACCCCGAACACCAGCCGGTTGTATTGGTAGAGACCTTTATGAGTGTTGATCGTGAGGTATTGTTTCGAGGCTTCTTCTACCTCCATTTGCAAGTACGCCTGGGCAGGATCAATTTTGGTGAAGCGTTTACCTCCAGATAGCGAGGCGAAAATATCCTCAATCCGTGGAAGCGGATATTGTACCGTGTGAAGGACTGGGTTCACTGTCACCTTAAAATCCCCACAGATGTGGACCTTCTTTGGTTCCCCAGGCGTATTACTCAACGACCTCTTCATTACAGGAACGATGGGTGTAGCCCACTCGCTCCAGTCTACGTTGGACAGTACTCCTGAACGTTCCAACCCTTCCAGCTCTGCTTCGACGGCTGGTCGGATCGCATAAGGCACCGGTCTGGCCTTAAAAAACTTTGGGCTTGCATTTTCCTCTATTTTAATCATTGCTGTTATGCCTTTTAGTGTTCCGAGTCCCTCCTGGAACACTTCTTGTGCATCAGTTAGCATTTTTGACAGTCGTCCAGGTGTGACGTCATCATCCTTTTTGGCCTCAACCTTCAGTGCCTGTATGGAATGCCAATCTAATTGTATCTTCTGGATCCATTCATGTCCTAGTAGTGGTGGTCCTCCATCTGGCAATACATATAGGTCCATTTTAGGTATTTCCTGGCCTTTGTATATCACTTTCACCCTTATTTTTCCTTTAGGGTAGACTTTTTGCCCCGTGTACGTCTTCAAGACAATCTCTGTAGCTTTCAAGGGCATATGTGAAAATAGCCGCTTTTTGTCCCTTTGGTTTATGACTATTAGGGCTGATCCAGTGTCCAATTCCATTTTCACTTGGACTCCGTCTATCTTGAGTGTGACCCAGATAGTCTGGTGATCCTCCATTTTGGTTACCTTATGTAGTTTCAGACAACCCAGCTCCTTGCTTCCGGAGTCTGTATCACTTTTCTGTTTGTCTGAACTACTGTCCATCACCTTATGTACCTTTTTGTACTTCTCCTGTGGAGATTTCTTGTTGTTGGTTTTCTTCCCTGACCTGCAGACTCTTGCTATGTGTCCTGCTTTTCCACACTGTCTGCACACTTGGTCCTTGAACCAACAATCCTTCTGGTCGTGTGTTGTTCTGCCGCAGCGATAACACTTCCCTGCTCCATATGACATTTCATTGGTGCCATATTCTTGCGGTCTCCGTTGTATCTCTGCAGCGCCCCGTGCGGCTGCTTCGTGTGATACTGCCATGCTGAAAGCCTTGTCCAGCGTAAGATCCTTTTCTGATAGAAGCCGTTTCTGGGTTCCTTCACTTTGAAGCCCACACACAAACTTGTCCCTTAACGTATCTGCTAGTCCCACTCCAAACTGGCAGTGTTTCGATAGCTTGCGCAGTTCCGTTAAGTACTCAGCATTACTTTCGTCTTTATGCTGGTTCCTTTTGCGGAACTTAAATCTTTCTGCTATCAGCAGTGGTGTGGGGTTTAAGTGGTCCTGTAGGATTTCTACTATGCTTTCGAAATTCTTATCCACGGGCTTCTCTGGGGTTATTAGGTTTCGCAGTAAGCCATAAGTTTTTGCACCCATGGAATTTAACAAAACCAGTGCTTTCCTAGCATCTGGCACTTCATTTGCCCTGCAGTACACCTCAATGCGTTCCACATATGTTGCCTAATCTTCGACTTCACAGAATCACAGAATCCCCACAGTGCAGATAGAGGCCATTTCGGCCCATTGAGCCTGCACCGACGCATATCCCACCCTATCCCCGTAACCCCACGTATTTAATCCCCTAACACTAGGGGTCAATTTATCATAGCCAAATCAACCTAACCCGCACATCTTTGGACTGTGGGAGGAAACCGGAGCACCTGGAGGAAACCCACGCAGACACAGGGAGAATGTGCAAACTCCACACAGACAGTCGCCCGAGGCCGGATTTGAACCCGGGTCCCTGGCGCTGTGAGGCAACAGTGCTAACCACTATGCCACCGTGCCCCCCTTCATTGGGGAGACTTCATTGTCGAACACAGTGATACTGCCACTCTTCGACATCCCTGGGTGTGATTTAACTGTCTAAAATGGCATCTCCCGCGCTCTCCCTTCTTCTCCGCTGGCACAAAATGGCGTCTCCCGCGCTTTCCTTTCTTCCCGCGCTCGCCCTTCTTCTCCGCTGCGGCTTCTAAAAATGGCGTCTCCCGCGCTCTCCCTTCTCCGCGGCTCAATGGCGTCTCCCGCGCTCTCCTTTCTTCGCCCCGCGGACGCGGTTCAGCCCTTGAGCCCTGGCTGTGCTCTGCGCATTCTCCTGTGCACCTTTCCCGTTGCCGTCGCTCGGTCCTGAACCCGGCTGCTGCTTTACCCTCTCTCTCTCTCTCTCTCTGTTTGTTTTTTACTCGACGCCGCTCGGTTTTCAACCCCCGGCCGCGCCCTGTGCGCTTCACCCTCTCTCTTACCCCGGCGATGCTGCTCGGCTTTTTCTATGCCGTCCGTCGGCTCCAGCCGCCGCTGTCCGGGAAGGGTCTGCGCTGTACCTGTTGCCAGTCTGTTGCTGGATCGTCGTGGCTGGGGAACCAAGCCCGGCTCTCAACAGCCTCCCCTGCGATGTTCACTCTCTCCCGGATGACTGGGCGGTTGCTCGTGGTCGACGCCCGTGCTTCTGGCCTCGACTTTCTTCCACCGTCCTCCCGGAGCGAATCCTTGAAGGGAAATGCAGAGTTGCAGGCAGATTCGAATCGACCTCGTCGCCACTGTTGGATCCGTGATTCTTAAAGTATGATGTTTTCCAATAACTACACGGAGGCTGTAACTTAACAATCAACAGGTGTTTACTGGAGTAGGGTAGTCTCAAGACTGACAGTACAGAGGCATGCTCAAGGCTTAGATACAGGTGTGGTCACTGCCGGTACTACAGTATACAGGAGTTGTAAAAGTAGTTCTCTCTTAAAGTTACATACACTACAGTACACACCCATAGGGATTGGAAAATACAGCCCATGGTATATTACAAATGGCCACAGAGAGGGGCTCAGTCAGGACAGTCCTCCTTTTATTCGGTATGTAGTGAAACTAGTCCTGCAAGGTGGGGGGAATGAAAATAAAATAAAGTATTTGCTCCATTTAGTTTGCACTTGGTTTAACTTTGAGCCACTTCATTATCACCAATATGATTACAGTTTACAATATTAGACTAAAACTTGAGGGTAATTGCTTACTCTGCTATAATAATCATATTACTCTCCTTTACATAAACCTCATATGTATTCATAAGGCATTTGTCTGTCTGCTGTTTTAATGCAGAATTTAACCCCTTCATTTTAAATGGGTTAATGCCGTTGCTAAAATGAGAGACAAAGAATTGTCATCCAAATGTGTAAAGCATTCATCCGATAATATTACCACCTAGAATTTTGTAGGAATTAGACTATAAAAGGTGATGTAAAGATGAGCGGTATAATGAGTGTAGGAGTAGGACTATAAACAATTATCCACAATCTTTAGACCTCAACTATCTATTCATTCTACAACATCCAATCTACTCTTCTTGCTTCAAAGTTGCCAACTGATGATGCAATATTTTTAGCACTAAATTCTCATTTTGTATTATTTACTTGCTTAATTCAAGTGATTGGATAATTCACATTTTTAATGTTAACAATGACTTCAAATTATCAGTAGACTGTCTAAATAAACCATTGTGTTTTTTAAAACGACAGTCCAATGTGAAGCATTAATAACCAGCTCTTGGATTTTGTTTGCAGGCGAACTCCTGTACCAAGCCCAGTCACCTGACGAAGGAGCGTTGGTCACAGCTGCACGGAACTTTGGTTTTGTTTTTCGCTCCCGTACCCCAGAGACCATCACCGTGAATGAGATGGGTAAACCCGTCGTGTACCAACTGCTGGCCATTTTGGATTTTAACAATATACGAAAGAGGATGTCCGTAATAGGTGTGTTGCGTACACAGACAAATTATAATCTCTTGTACATTCATGTTTTTTCGCAAATGATTATTGTTCCTTTTCGCTTTTATCTTTTAGAACAGCAGAAGTGATCTGAGTGAAATTTAAGTTTGCCTGTGATTATTTTTTTTTAGCATTGATATCTTTACCGGTGACTTTAAGTTGTCTTGTGTTTTAGTTAGAAATCCTGAAGGACAAATAAGACTTTACTCCAAGGGAGCTGATACCATCTTGTTTGAAAGACTTCATCCATCTAATGAAGAATTGATGTTTGTGACCTCAGACCATCTCAGTGTAAGTGCCTCTTCTGTTCTTTATATGTCTTTATTAGCTATTGTTAATGACCATGACCTGATCAGACATTGTCGCAATAAAGCTAATGTAATATTAAAGCTCTTGCATTCCGCATTCATTTACATCCTACTCTTTTAAACTAATAATTCCAAGTAGAAATTCCTGTGTGATGCACGGGATTTAGGAACGGGAGGGCCTAAATTTGTTTGCACCCCAAATCGAACGCGATTCTGGCAGCGACAGCGCACCAGAATGGAGAGGCCCAGAGACCAAGCTAAATTCGCCCTCGGGCCTCGTCATCATCATTTATGCGAGCTGCGGGCATCAATCAGACGCCCCGACACAGCTCGCCTGTTGGGGCCTTACAAATTTTGGATGGTGCCGAGGTCCACAGGTTAAGTCTGGCAGGGCAAGTGTGTGGGGTTATGACGAGTCGGCAGTGATCCGCAGTTGTTTTGTGGAGCTCGGAGGATGACTGCTGCTCCTTTTTGATTCCACACGACACAGATACTTTGTAGCCTTTTCGTCGGGGGCTTCCAGCGGTCCCTTTTTAAGGGTCGCTGGTTAGGCAGCTCAAGATCGGGAAATACGAGCCGGAGCTTGCGCATCACAAACTCTGACTTGTCTAAACAAATTTGGGAGTCAGGGTCCAAAATGGGCGCAGGAGCCTCACTTCAAGATTAAAATCGGGCCTGCACTCCGTTCAGGCGGCTGCCAGGACCACCACTTTTTTTTTTAAAAAGGCCCTGACCAATTTAGCAGTGGCTGAGCACCCGTGCAGATTTGGCACAGGCCGCTGCCCTGCTAAATTGGTTATCTTTGCTCCCCGTTTATGCCTGTAAAATGGGTACAACTGTGTTGAATTTCGGCCCCTACCTGTTTAAGAAATACATGTTCACAGGATGTAAATATATTGTCACGGTAGCTTAGCAGCTGGTTTGGGTGAGTGTTTGACTTTGTGGACCATCTTTACTTTGGTTGAGTCGCAGCTGTTCTGAATTGCAGGACCTTATGGCAACAAAGGAGTAAATGTTACTGTTGAGTGGAACCAGGGCAAATAGGCCTCAGAGCAATGACAAATTACGTCAACTAGCATTCTTAGTGTTGTTCCTTAGAATTGTTTTACTTATCACAATGCAGCACAGGTGTCCCAAGGCTTTATTGCTGTTTCTTTCGTCAGTTATAACTTTTATTACTGCTGTGAGTTTGGAGGAAATGACCCTTATTAAAACTTTATAGGGCTAGAAATTCATTATAGCCCAGGAATGGGTGGTATTTTCAGAAAAGTTTGAGAATTAGCACCAGGCACTAATGCTTTAGACTGCACGCAAAATTCATTCTCGCTGCTCAAAGAAATGATTAGAGCACTAAATCAAGTCTTAAAGGCCTAGCTCAGTGGCGCTACACTCAAAGGGTGGACCAATATCGGGTGCAGTTTAATCGCGACTCATCATTGCCACAGGCTTTTCCTAGTATTTCAAGGGGAGGTTCATTGATGCTGCAGCACCTCAATCTCAGCATTGCTGGCTGTGCAGCTGCCTCAAGGCGAAGGAGCCAGAGGACTGAAGCAGGTGTGCTCGTGGCAGATCCACCTCAGTCGGGTGGTCCTGGTAATTGAATGCTTCAACAAATGCTACATACCATCTGTACCACAAGCTTCACACACTGCCCAAAGCACCACACCCCAGCACTCGCCCACCAACAATCTCTACCTACCAACACTCACACCCACATCTCACGCTTTGCACACAATCACAGATATTCAACTATGGCAGGCACAAGGGTCATTAGTTATTGGAATGAATGTGATATGTTTATGCATAAATTTAATAATGGAGTTTGCAATATTTTGTGGTCTCTCATTTCACCTTTGCTCCCAGGAGGATGCTATGATATGGCATGACACAAGGAGGGTATGATGGGCATGTGGTGAGCAAAAGGGATCTGGGGTTTAAGTCATCCTGCTGTGGAGGAGGTGGCAGAGTTCTCTGACCACCACCTTGGTGATGCGGAGCCGTCTAATACACTGCTCCTCGCTTAATTGAAGGTAGGAGAAGTGCTGTCGGAATACCCTCGGAGGGTAAGGCCTCCTGGTGAGAGCCCTGATGTCCTTCCTCATCCCTCTGCACACATGTTCCCGTATTTCTCGCTGCCTATGCTCTCTCCACCGTAGATCCTGGAGGGCGAGGTAACATGCCAGTACAGCCCCCATTAATGTTGCCAAGTGTAGCAGTTTGAATCTTTGAGCAATAAATGTAGCCATTTTGAACTTGCCAGAAAACTGCTAATAAAAAAAGAAGCTTGAAATTACTCATACAAACTGTTCCACTGGGTGAAACTGACAAGAAACCATTGAAACTAACCTGCCCCGACAGCTGCGAGTGATTAATGCTGATGCCTTTAAATAACGTCGCTGGAGCCGGCTTCCTGCAGCTGTGCGCCTGCTCTCCCTGTCACTGTCTGGTCGATGCGCAAAGCTAAGTGGCGACAGTGAATTTTCCAGATCGGGTGCCCAGTGACTGCTCACTGACATCGCAATCTGCCTGGCATTGAAGTCAAGTGCGGTACCTCGTACCGGCGGCGCAACAGAGGGGGGGGGCGGTGGCCGGATTTGCCGTGCAGCGCTGGATTCGTCTCGCCCCAGCACTGCGCCCCATTATCGCCCTCTGCAGGTGCTAACATACCGAATTTTTCCCCCTATGTTTCTTAGAGCCTGGTTTTCATTCTCACGCTCTATCCTAGAGATGAGCTTTAAAATAGCAGTACTAATCTTCATGCCATCGCTGAAATAAAATATTTTGCGCTAAGAATTACATAGAAACATAGAAGATAGGAGCAGGAGTAAGCCATTTTGGCCCCTCGAGCCTGCTCTGCCATTTAATGAGATCATGGCTGATCATCCAAATTCAGTACCCTGTCCCTGCTTTCTCCCCATATCCCTTGATCCCTTTAGCCTTAATAAATATATCTAACTCCTTGAATATATTGCGCTAAGAATTACATAGAAACATAGAAGATAGGAGCAGGAGCATTGGGCATCAACCAGTGGAAATAATCCAAATAATGTTTTGTGGGTGGAGTGGTGGGAATTGATGTTTTGATCATCCTGCTCTTCCTAGGCATTCATGAAGCAACTTTGTTTTTAATCTGAACAGTTTTAGTGACTGTTAAGTACATATTCTAGACTGTCTGGCAGAGTTCCTGATAAGTAACCTGGAAGAGGAGAACTCCATTCTTTTTTTTTTATATTCACATCATTTGGTGTGTGAGGAGAGGAAGGCTGTGTTATGAGGCCTGTTTGCACATCATTTAATGATAAATAAGGTTTTACGTTAATTGTTTTATCAGGGTGGCTACCTTAGCAACATTAGCCAAGGCCCAGGAACAAGCCAGTCTTCACACACTGCAAGAGGGATCAAAGTCAGTTAATACAAACCAGTATCTCTACCTCCAATCATATCCGAGGTCATGGAAACCACAGTGAATGAGAAGCTGTTAAAACATGCTATTTGGCTTTAAAGCAACTTGATCAGCCTTTGTCACTTACAGTCTTATAATCTGGAACAAAGTGATCTTCGCAAGGCCCAACGTGAAATCAGAGCAGTTGCCTTCGATATTTCTGAAACCTCTGATCAGGCATTGTCTTGGGTTATTAGGTTGGCTGCAGCAGCATATTTGGTGAGCGATGTAACTGGGCATATGACATACTCATAGGTTGCCATCATTCAGCCATCTTAAGTGGATGTTTGTTATCTTATTGGAACACCTACAAGGGTCATTAAGAAAATGTGTCTGACCAAAAACCCTACTTTTCTGCATCATTTCTGATGACAGGCACCAGGTTGTTAATGCCTTTGTTGATCACATTGCTGTCTACAATTGGCAGGAAGTGAATCAATGTCGGCAGATATAGACAGGCGGTAGGTATATCAATGGTATGTTTGCTTCAGTGCAGAAAAGACAAGTCAATAACTGTTGGGAAAGATTGACTGTGATGTTACCAACCCACCTCTACTCTACAAGCTAAATAGGTGCTCTTCAGTTACAAAATATTTTCTTGGTAATTGCATGTTAACAATACTCGAGTGGGGAAATGGAGAGGACTACTAGAAAAACTGGTAGCTAAGTGAGAATTGCTGACAAAGTTTTCCACTTTTTGTCATCATTGGTAACACTCAAGAAGCTCGACACCATCCAGGACAAAGCAGTCCGTTTGATTGGCACCCCATCCACCACCTTAAACATTCACTCCCTCCACCACTGGCGTACCCCATGGCTGCAGTGTGTACCATCTACAAGATGCACTGCAGCAACATGCAAAGGCTTCTTCGGCAGCACCTCCCAAACCTGCGACCTCTACCACCTAGAAGGACAAGGGCAGCAGGCGCATGGGAACACCATCATTTCCAAGTTCCCCTCTAAGTCACACACCATCCTGACTTGGAAATATATCACCATTCCTTCATCGTCACTGGGTCAAAATCCTGGAACTCCATCCCTAACAGCACTGTGGGACTACCTTCTCCACACGGACTGCAGCGGTTCAAGAAGGTGACTCACCACCACCTTCTCGAGGGCAATTAGGGATGGGCAATAAATGCTGGCCTTGCCAGCGACACCCACATCCCAAGAAGGAATTTTTTAAAACTTTGAGTCAGAAGGCTGTGGGTTCAAGTCCCGCTCCAGGGATTTGAGCACAAAAAGCTAGGCTGACACTCCTAGTGCAGTGCTGAGAGAATGCTGCACTGTCGGAGGTGCCGTTATTTGGATGAGACGTTAAACTGATGCCCCGTCTGCTCTCTCAGGTGGACATAAAAGATCCTATGGCACTATTTCAAAGAAGAGCAGGGGAGTTAGCCCCGGTGTCTTGGCCAATATTTATCCCTCAACCACGACAACATAAACAGATTATCTGGTCATTATCACATTGCTGTTTGTGGGAGCTTGCTGTGCCAAATTGGCTGCCGCGTTTCCCACATTACAACAGTGGCTACACTTCAAAAGTACTTCATTGGCTGTAAAGTGCATTAAGACGTCCGGTGGTCGTGAATGGCGCTATATAAATGCAAGTCTTTCTTAAGTTTTATGTGTGTGTGTAGACCCTCCCATTAAAATAGTAAGTTGGTAGCAGACTTGATTTGCTACCATGTGTTTAATATTAACACACATGTGTTGTGCTCTCTTTGAAATTACTGTTCGCTCTAAGCAACCTAACTGCTTTAAGACAATGGCCTGTATTTTCCGATCGCAGGCCTGCGATCTGGAAAAATCTACGCCCTTACCTGAGGGTTCCCGGAACGCACACGCTTCCGCTCCTGGGCCTCTCCAAACTCCAAGTGCGCAGGGTCCACGTATCCCGGGGGCGCAGGTAGTTCGCAGCGTCCCTGGGAGCTCGTGGGCCATGGGGAGCCAATCAAAGAAGGGAATCTCCCTTCATACACTTGACAGGAAGACCTGTCAAATATATGAATGGAGATCACCCCAAAAACATAGCAAAACTTTAAATAAATTTTTTTTTAAAAATTACTTGAAATTATAATAAATTAAGTATTTTAAACAGTTTAATTTTTAGAAAATAAATTAAAGTTTTTTACAGGGCTAAAAATAAACTTTTTTAAAAAGTATTTTTATTTTTTATTTTTTTTAAACTTTTTTGAACTCTTATTCTGGTGAAAGCAGGCCTTATGCCTGCTTTTACCAGATGTAAGAATTGTAAGGGTTTTCTGCGAGCAGATGGTCTCCAAAAAACAAAACTATCCGCCCGCAGAGGCCCTTCTCCAGGGCAGCCGGAGGATCAGTCAAGAGGATTCTTGACAGATTGCCTGAAACCGGCATTTCCGATGTCCCTACGGGTGGGGTACACAGCCCATACACACCCGTAGGGATCGGCATATCTGGGCCAATATGGTAATGTGGCGTTGCTGAGCAATAACTTGACATGCAATGGTTAATAACGGCTTTCACTTTTCATTAATAATTTTGATTACAATATGTTCTAGCAGCTTGATAAAATATGATTTGTGTATTAGACACCAAATAATCTTTTCTTTCCTGCATTATTAGAGCAGATGTATTTATCGATAGAGTAAAAGTATTCCAAAGATGATTCACATGAACTGGCATAAAACTGCCCAAACACAATTAGCTTAAAATTCTCTTTACATTGATTGAATTCAGATTACCTGGTGAATGTAATGTCATTTCCATTATATTCTGAAGATAATTTGCGCTCTCTAAAATAATTGGAATCCAATACAACAGTAAATTTTACAAACTAATTAAAGGAAGCTTGAATTGCCTTGTAATGCTTAAATGTTACAAAGCCCAATTGCTGTGTGATTACTGGTGTCTCTAAGTCACTCCTTACGACCAAGGTTTATGCTAGATGCAATGATAGTCGCTGCACTTCAAAGTACAGGTAGAGTATCCTTTATCCAAACTTCCGAAAACCGAAAGTTTTTTTGTTCAGCGTAAGTCGTGCGCATGACATGACCAGAGTGGCGCACGACTTACGGCTGTGCAGGGCAGAGGGTCACAGAGTTCCCTCCTGGGTAGGAGATTGCAGGCCGAGCCGGGCAGTGTGAAGGAGGTACCGGGAGAGTGAACCCAACAATACAGCGGCCCGTCTGATAGCTGCAGCGGCCCGTCCGATATTCTTTTCTCCCCTGAACCGAACCGCGGCCCGTCCGATATTCTTTTCTTCCCCCCCCCCTCCCCCCGGACACCCCCCGACCCCGAGCCCACCCCCCGGACCCAAACCGCAGCCCGTCCGATATTCTTTTCTCCCCCCCCCCCCCCCCGACCTGAACCGCAGCCCGTCCGATATTCTTTTCTCCGACCCCCGACCTGATTTGCGGGCCAGCTTAGTAGGAGTCAGCCGATATCCGGCTTTCCAGAGAAGCAGGAAGGGGAATGAGACACGGAACAGTCGCAAGAGGTAGCCTGAACTTTTAAAATTTATATTAAATACAAATTTCCCAGTCTTATAATAATACCTTCTGAAATCCGAAAAATTCCGAAAACCGAAACTCAGCTGGTCCCAAGGCTTTCGGATAAGGGATAGTGTACCTGTAATTAATTCTGTGAAACACTTGAAAACTTTCCTGAAAAATTCAAAAGAGCACAATATGAATGCTTCCCTCTCCTCTCTCCACCCGTCCCTCTCCCCCTCTTTACCCACCCCACTGATTCTCAGCCCATTGCCCTTCCCTTCTCTCCCCTCCCTGGAATTCACAGTTGATTTGCCACTTGAAAATGCAGCAGTCTAAAAGGCTGCCCCATAAAAGATTAAAATGCATCATCATTTTCTGGAATTCATTCTGCTCTTAAGACGAATTAATTCTTAATGTGATTTTTTGCGCAGGAGTTTGCCGGGGAAGGGCTGCGAACATTAGTGCTGGCCTACAAAGATCTGGACGAAGCTTACTTTAATAAGTGGCAAAAGATGCATCATCATGCCAGCACGGCTCTTGATAATCGAGATGAAAAACTTTCTGCAGTGTATGAAGAAATTGAACAGGACATGATGGTATGACCATGCAGAAGGTTAACTTGTCACATTCCAGCGAATCACCATACCTGATTTATGCATGATGATTGTCGGAAATTTAAGCTAGACATTTTGTATAAGTGACCAGTCTCATATCACAATACAGTGGTTACGTCACGATACAATAGTCGTCACATTGTTTTGACACTGACCAGATTGTTTTCCACAATTACTCTGTTCAGTACAGTTTAAGGGAGACTTTGGGTACATTTTAAGAACACCTGAGGGGGAAAAATTCAGTTGATTTGCGATTCCCATTAGTGCCCTAAGAGGGCGCTAACGGGGCGCAAAGCAACCAGCACCCGGGCGCGGTGCTGCTAATGCCTCCCGTGAAATTCAGCGGGAGGTTAGTGGTGGCAGTAAGAGTTAGCGCCCCGCGATGCTGCGCCTCCGGCGATGACGTAATCGGCGTGCGCAGCGCCCCGCTCACGATCTTCGGTAGTGCCCCCTGACTTACCGCCGGACGCTGTGTCCGACAGGGTCAAGGGGGCCTACCTACGGCTGGGGCGGCGCAAATTAAAGGGGAGGTGCCGGGCGGCCATTTTTGTTGCTGGCCGCCTGCCAGCACCTGCCCCCTTTGCTGTCCCCGCCCTCCTGTGCAGCCCCCCCGCCCCCCCTGACGGAGTGCCGACTGCGCTCCGTGAGCCCGGCACTTCTCTTGCGTGCTGACTCATTTTGGCGAAGTTAGCACCCCACAGGGGGCACGACTCAATTTTGCCCCTCTGACCTTCAATTGTATGGTATATTTCTTAAGAAAGCAATACAGCATTTTACAATGCGGATAGTTTGAAGCTACTTTATAATTAATTACTAAGTGTGAACCACTCTATTAATTGATTTTGGAAAATAACATATAGGAAAACTTTGAAACTGCAGAATATCTAATCATGAAGTCTGTAAAATATTTATCAGTATTCTATCTGCAAAAGTTTAATACAAAAACAATATTCATGTGTAACTTTTCATTAATTGCGTGCGTAACTCTGTTTAGTTACTAGGTGCCACTGCAGTGGAAGATAAATTACAAGAAGGGGTTTCTGACACAATTGCCAACCTAACCCTGGCCAATATTAAGATTTGGGTACTTACCGGAGATAAGGAAGGTATCGTATATGGTGACCTCGTCATTTTACAAAAGATTATTTTAATTTCTGCTTTCTGTACAACTAAGTCTATTGCGGTGATATTGAAAACTACTGCCCTGATTGAAAGAATTGGTAAAATGTGAGAAAAATCAGATGCTTCCTTCGCACAATAGCCCCGATAAATCAGTGTTTGGCTGGGAAGTATACAATTCACCTAAATGGATTGCAATGTATTTTGTATTTCACCAATATTGAGCTATTTTGCTCTTCTAACATCTCTATTGTAACAAACTGATTTTTGTCACAGTTTATGCTTTCTATTAAAACTCAGTTGGCAGCTCAGTGGGCAGCACACTCGCCTCTGAGTCAGAAGGTTGTGGGTTCAAGTCCCACTCCAGGGACTTGAGCACATAAAGCTAGGCTGACACTCCCAGTGCAGTGCTGTGGGAGTGCCGCATTGTCGGAGGTGCCGCCTTTCGGATGAGACGTTAAACCGAGGCCCCGTCTGCTTTCTCAAGTGGACGTAAAAGATCCCGTGGCACTATTTCGAAGAAGAGTAGGGGAGTTATCCCCGGTGTCCTGGCCAATATTTCTCCCTCAATCAACGTAATAAAAACAGATTATCTGGTCATTATCACATTGCTGTTTGTGGGAGCTTGCTGTGCGCAATTGGCTGCCGCATTTCCTACATTATGACAGTGACTCCACTTCGTGAAAGGCGCTATATAAATGCAAGTCTTTCTTTTGTTTCTCATTTTTCAATGGTCATTGTTTATCTTTATGCTTCATCTTGATTTATGGACATATCTTGCACTCTTGTTTGCTCTCTTCAACTCCAGTGGTGTCCTGCACCATAGGCCTCAGACCAAGATCTTGGCTTATCAAAAAAAGATTTCCTCAAAGAATTTGGAGTACTAGGGTTTTTGTGCCACTGCGATCATGAGTGAGGTGTGAAAATCCCAGAGTCAAGTGAGCAATTCCATACTGCTCCCAACTTGGTTGTTTCCACCGAGACTGCAGCGGGTGGCCTGGAGCTGGAGCCATAGTTTAGCTGGCCCCATTGTAACACACTACTCCGTAATGCACTGTGCCTTATGACCTAGTTACTCACATTGATGCTGCAGTTTGCCCACACCAGAATGAGCCGGACTCTGGTTGAGGAATGATGCCGTGGTAAATCAGTCTAACGTTTTCTGATCTGCTTATACTGCCAGTGCACGCTGGCATCTTGGGAATGCCCAGTTGCACAAGCCTCACATCATTGTCTGTGTGCCTGTCCTTGGGAATATTGGAGAAAACTCACTATGTGTGAGGCTTGGCCACTACAATTGAGTTACATTGAGTAATGTCACCCTGAGGACTCTAAGCTTGAAGCTTTAATGGGGCCATGAACTTGATGTAATCTTCCAATATGAACAATTGTTGAAGCACAAATGTAATCTCGTAGTGAGCGTGTAAAACAGCATTACCTTATGTAGATGGTTTATGTGTGAAATAAATTGGATTTATGATCATGGTACCGCATATTGAAGTGTGACAGCTTTCTTAATATGTGTTAACCAAACTGGGAGATTGGATTTTCACTGTATGCACTTTTCAGGGTAGTACATGGCTTTTGTGACCTAGAGGCTCGACACATTAGATTTATCACATGTTACATACAGAAGCAATACCTTTCCCCTGACAATTGATGTATTGATTGTCCCTCAGGAAAATGACACTATTGCTGATTACCTAATTCTAGAAAAAGCTAAGTACAGTTAGATTCAGAATAAAACCTTGAAACATTATAAAATAAATTTACCCTTTCCATGACCTCTCAGAAACTGATCTAACCAAACAAATATTTTCTTTAAGCTTTCTTTGCCCTTATGCCATACTGCTTTTCAAGGAACTGGTTGTGTCTCCCTTTTTCCAGCGAAGAGACATCCAACAATGTAATATTAATTTAATAATGCCGCTCTTGCGCTGCTTTTTATGGAGTTTGCTGATCAGTGAGAAAGGGAAAAAAATCATTGATAAAATGAGATTATTGAGACAGGAACTCCAGTGTTTGTGGATTGACTGACGTTTAAACTCGCTCACCTTCACTGGGAAGTTTCAGTTAGCTTTTAGTGAGGCCTATTCGATCAAACACTGCGTGAAAACAGAGTGCTGAGTGGGAAAATAAAACTAACAAGACCACTCTCCCCAAAGTCAAGACAAAGACGTGTTCTTGGAAGCAGTTAAGGTGATTTGAATGTAAAAACATAAAAGCAAGTAAAACACGAGCTCTTCAACTTTTTCTGAGGTAGCTTTGAAAGGAAATGGTGTTTACTATATACAGGAAACTTTCGATTTACCGGCACCTAAATAACCGGAAATCTCGGTTAGCTGGCAAAATTCAGGAGTAGGTTTTACTTCATATTGTATTTGCCTTCTTCCATCTGTGCTGTGCAAGGGTGTGGCTGCAGCTGTTGCTAAGCTACAGAGATGCTTGAAACTTGAGGCCATTGTTCTACAGTTGTTGCTAAGCAACAGGGTTTGTTGCTTTATACGGAGCTGTCAGCTCTCCCTATCTTTTACTATACCGTTCGGTTATCCGGAATTTTTGATGAACCGGCACCACGTCAGTTCCGTCCGTGCCGGATAAAAAAAAGTTTCCTGTACTAGCTGGCCTGCAAATATAGTCGGTATGTACAGTAAGAGCTAAACACAGGTACACCTGAGAAACCCAGCAAGTCAGGAAGGAACCGGTCTTGATATTTCGTAATACATTAATATATTCTAAATAGTTACAGCAGCTGCTTTGCACTGATTTGTTTGTACTCCCGAACTATCATTGTTCCTGCACACAGTAGAAAGTTCTAAAAGGGCTGTACTGTTCCTTTTGGAGGTAGCTTTTAAACGAACGTCCTATTTAAGCAACCACATTTAAGTGCAACATTTTGGGACCACTGAATTTGCTGCATGAATATTTGGTTAAAAAGAAAAGATGCAAATTAATTTAATCTTAATATATATATTTCTGGAAGTTCTTCATAAGAACGCACACCCTTAATAGGTGAAAAGGTAAATAGCTGCTACCCGCAAGTTCGATGCCGAGGTAGAGTGTTTGTTGAACTGAACTGGGTAAGGAAAACATTCTTTATTTTCCAGGAGCTGATTCAAAAAAGTGCAACACCAACTCTGAGGAGATCTCTTAGAAATGTATTTTTCCCTGAGTTTTTTTCCCAGTTGAGATGTAATCTCCTCCCGCCATTACATTGCAACCTCTGACTCATCATGAGCAATGCCACCGGGAGGTCTGCTAGTGCGAGCGTGTGTGGCCGAAAATCTGCAGGTCACCGTTGCGGTTGATACGCCAGGATCATGCCTGCCGGGTCAGCAGGAGGGTCAGTTGAGAGCAACTGCCTCTTGCAGGCCATCCCCAACACCCACGTGCCAGTGGCAGCTGGAAATTCTGGCATCTGCCCGCCCCTGCGAGGGAGTGGCGGTGGGATGGTTGTCTAGGTCCCCCCCCTGCCCCCACCTCTACCCGATCATATCCTCCTTGATCCTCTGTGTTACGGAACGTATTGTCTTTTTCTGCTAATAAGAAAAATAAAGTTGGGGGCTTTCTCTCGGGGTTCAGGCCGATGCCATTGCGACAACATTGTAGCCTCACCCACTTTGCTCAAATAAGCAGAAAATTAGCACCAGGTTTTTGTCTCCCATCATTGTAATTTTGACGGTTTTGTGCCCAAAATAATGAGCAATTTGATCCGCTGCGCATTCAAGTGTTACCGACCATGCCACCAGCAGGCAGGTTTCTGGGACTGGTTGGGAGCAGCACCAGTATGTGGGACTCAAGAATGGGCAAGAGTGGGGCAATGCTAAAGAGCACACATGCAATACTGGGGGAAGCTCCGATTGCGCACTTAAACTTTTAATCAAGTATTGGGGGGGAAAAAAACAAAAGGTCACATTGGCAAGACTCCTAACTACAACAGCAACCGAGTCAGGTAAAATCCTTTGAGAGTTGGAACGCCAGACTAGTGCATTGAAGCCCACTTTAACCACTGAATAAGCTGCACCACCCAACACCCTCTCCTGTTGTTTTCCTTGTGATTTTACTCATTCTAGACAGACTGACAAATGACCTTTCTAGCCATATATCCAGCTCCCCTGTAACTCTCTACTATTTACTTGCCTGTGTTCTGCAAGTTGCATGTGCATTGGTGAGAAAATATGCTGGTCAGGTGCAAAGTTATTTGTATACACTTCCAAACACAACTGGGTAGTAAGTTTTTTTTTAAAGAAACTTCATGTTCAGATTCAATTTTAGAGGTGTGTTCTTAATAAATATCTCATACTATAAAAATGGCCTTTCCATTCTGGTGTATGTTCTGCCGTCACTTGTCGGGAACAGTAAAATAGTGGTAATGTTACTGGACTAGTAATCCAGAGACATGAGTTCAAATCCCACCACGGCAGCTGGGGAATTTAAATTCAATTAATTAAATAAATCTGGAATTTAAAACATCTAGGCCTAGAAATTCAGTATCACCACGTTTGGGGCGCTACAGTCGAGCGTGCACTAAATTTAGCACCACGTTCAGCGAAATTGAGTTGCTTCGCCCCAAGAGGTTCTTGCTGCGCTAAAGCAGGCACTGCACGACTATCCTAAGGCGCTAAGCCGGAGAGGCGAGGCGCTACTACCGAGGGCGGGCGCAGCGCAGGTGCGGCCAGTTAGCGATTGCAGGCAGACACGCTGGCGCCGGTCACCTCTTAAAGGGGGAGGGTCGATTTGGCTTGCAGCCACGCCCTGCACATTGGAGCCCTGATTATCAGCCTGGACAGACCTGCTGCGACATCATTATGCCTACGACCATGGAGAGGGCCAGGGAGCGAGCGCAGCGCTTCAGTGAGGGGGCCCTGAAGGTTTTGGTTGGCGCAGTGGAGCGCAGGTGACCTATCCTCTTTCCGGACAGTGGCAGGAGGCCGCTGCCCAACGAATATCGAAAAGCTTGGAGGGAGGTGGCACACAGCGTGACCTCCAGCAGCATGGTACCTAGGACCCCAACGCAATGCAGGAAGAAGTTCAGCGACCTCACTCGGGTTGTCAGGGTGCGTACCCTTTCCAGTATCCTCTTCATTCCTGCATGTGCACCTCACTTTATGGCCAAAGGGTCCTGAAAGCCCCAATGCCCAGCCCTCATCCAACACCTATGGGCCTCTCGTGAAAATCACATGCCTATTCACCACTTTACACACTGTAAGGGCTATTCGACCATGGGAGGCAGTGCAGCCAAGATCAGGGCTTGACACTAAGGGCTATTCGACCATGGGAGGCAGTGCAGCCAAGATCAGGGATTCACACTGTACTCAGAGCCCGTCCTTTCTCTTGCAGGGCAAGCTGGCCCACAACAAAGATGTGCGGGTTAGGTTGATTGGCTATGATAAATTGACCCTTAGTGTTAGGGGGATTAAATACGTGGGGTTACAGGGATAGGGTGGGATATGTGTTGGTGTAGGGGTTAAGGGGATCGGGTGGGATATGTGTCGGTGCAGGCTCGATGGGCCGAAATGGCCTCTATCTGCACTGTGGGGTTTCTGTGTGAATAGGAGGCAGCAGCAACGGACCGGGGAGGCCGTCCTGAACTTAAAGACCTCAGCGATCTGGAGCAGCGAGTGGAACAGATTATGGCAGGCCGGCTGATTGGCCCCGTCGCCACTGGAGCTGCCGACCCCGTTCTGGACAGCAATGGTAAGGTCATCACCTTTTTGACCTCTCTCTTTCCACTTGTGCCTCACACCAGCATCCTTTGCCACTATCGAACCAATGCAGTGCATTGCAGCACTCATGCCTCCCTCGCTGCTGCCCTGTCCTCACGCTAAAGCAACTCTTGTACCTCCTTGCTTTCAGATGCTGATTCGCGAGGTGAGGAGGCGGGCCCTCAAGCTGCCACTGTGAGTGAATCGGAAGGCGAGGAGGAGGAAGAGGAAGCCGGAACATCAGTGCCACCCTCAGCCGAGGCAGCCCATGGCCACAATGGGGACACGTCTTCCCTGGAGGGGAGCAGGGGGGAAGGGTCCGAGGAGGGTGAAGCTCCGGGGCCCAGCGGGCTGCAGCAACGCGGGGAGGGTAGGGAAGCTCGGCGGCCTTCTCCCCGGAGGGAGAGTGTGGCCTCCAGTCCTGCTACAGTGAGCGCAGAGGAGGTGCGGCTCCTTGCTAAAATGGGCGCCCAGGCGGAGCGCAGGCACACTGAGCTCATGACTGCAGTGGCAAGGATGCCTGACTCCATAGAGCCACTGGCAAGGAGTGTACAGGAATCTGGGGCAGCACAGGCAAGGAGTCTGCAGGATTTTGGTGCAGCACAGGCGGCTTCCAGCCAAGTGCTTAGTTGTGCCATGCAGCCACTGGCTGGTCTGATGCAGACACAGATCAGGGCCATACAAGCACTAACTGCTGCCACCCTCGCTGGATCTGCCGGGGCCCTCGCCGTGCCGCAGCAGGCCAGCAGTCTGTGCTTCAGCAGATTGCTGCGCATGGTTCAGTGCTGCCCCGTGTGAGTGCCAGTGTCTCGTTCGACCAGAGAGTGCCTGTGCTCTGTCAGGTTGGCAGCATCCTGCTGCCAACACTGTCACTCCTCCACTGCAGCTGCCACCACCCGTAGGACAGACTGCTGCCGCCCAAGCAGAGTTGGAACAGTCAGCAGCCGGGGCCTCCAGGCCCAGAGCTGGTCCAGGCCATCCCACAAGGGCATCTGCCAACTCACTATCTGACCCTCAGCAGCCTTCCCCCAGCCTTGCTGCAGCCACTGGGGTCCCATTGCGGAGGAGCTGCAGGGTGGGAAGGGGCCAATCTCGCAAGCGAGGCAGATCACCCTCGCAGGCCAAAAAGTAGGAGGTGTGGCAAAATGCTGTGTTTTTTTTTGTGAAGGCCGAGGATCATGGTCATTTTTGTTTAACTCTTTTGTTCATTGTCTCCAGGTTGTGAGAGCCAGTTATGTGTCTGACTGTTTTTTGGGGGGTTTCCCTGTATTTGTTTGTCATGCGGGAAGGGCACAGAGTTTGTTAAATAAATAATTGTCTTTATTCAGATTGTGCATGTTTGCACTTTGAATTATTTGTTGCCTTGACCGGCTCAGGGTTTGCGGAGTGGGTCCATTCATGTTCTTTCAATGGCACAAGCCATTCCCTGAGAGGGGGCCTAGAACAGACTTGCAATAAGCTGCTGACGAACGGCCCTTGCACTTTGTACCTCCCTCCTGTCTTGGTGCTCCTCCTCCTCCTCCTCCTCTGGTGGTCCTCCAATGTCTGCTGGCAGTGGCTGAGTCCTGAGGATAGCCAGGTTGTGCAGCATGCAGCACACTACAACGAAATGGGAGACTCGCTCAGGCGAGTACTGAAGGGCTCCCCCGGAATGGTCCAGACAACGGAACCGTTGCTTTAGCACACCGATTGTGTGCTCAGTGATGTTCCTGGTCGCTTGATGGCTGTCATTGTATCGCTCTTCAGCAGGGGTGCTGGGCGCACGGAGCGGGGTCATCAGCCAGGTGCACAAAGGATAGCCCTTGTCCCCGAGAAGCCAGCCTCCTGGGTGAGCCGGGGCTTCGAAAAGGTCTGCCACAGAAGTCTGGCGCAGGATGAAGGCGTCGTGGCTGCTGCCTGGAAAGCGGGCATTGACAGCTAGTATCAGCTGCCTGTGGTCACACACCAACTGCACGTTCAACGAATGGAACCCCTTCCGGTTGCGGTAATCCTCTGCATTCTCTAGAGGCGCCCGCAAAGCCACATGCGTGCAGTCAATGGCGCCCTGGACCATGGGGAAGCCCGCTATTCTTGCCAATCCCATTGCGTGCTCCTGCTGCTTGTCCAGGGTCATGGGGTAGGAAATGTACTGACGTCTTCTTTTGAAGAGGGCATTCGTGACTTGGCGGATGCAGCAATGCACCACGAACTGGGAGACATTGGCAATGTCCCCAGTAGTGGATTGGAAGGAGCCGGTGGCATAGAAGTTGAGAGCCACTGTCACCTTCACTGCCACCGACAGAGACGTCCTGCTCCTCAGCTGAGGCTGCAGATCTCTCTGAAGCAGCTGGCAGATCTCAGTGACCACCTCCCTTCTTAATCGAAGCCTCCAAATGCACTGCTCCTCAGACATGTTGAGGTAGGAGAACTGCAGGCGGTATACCCTGGGAGGGTAAGGCCTCCTGTGCTGACGCCTGTTGGCCCTCCTCCGTCTGGCCATGATTAGCGCACTCTCTTGGCGTCTCTGAGCCCTCTCAATGCAATGGAGAAACCCAACGTTTCCACCCATTGCAGCCCCCATTATATGTGGCCACTCAAGGCTATGGCACTGAGAAATCAATCCAACTGCAAAGCTCTGGGCTGAAGCCGGAAGTACCTGTGCGAGCGCTGAGTCAAAGCAGAAAGCTCTCACCCTTTGTCTCTCTGCAAATCTCTCTCTCTCACACAGAAGGAGTGGTCCAAAATGGCTACCACTAAGAAGGCAGGAAGAGCCCCCTTTAAATAGCGCCCCCCAGCCCCACAGCGACTGGGAACCGTTCCACTCAACCAGTCGCTGGGAGCGCCAGGCGGAAAGAAGGGGGGCGCCACTGAAGTTCCGGTTCGGGGCGCACCAAGGGAGTTGCAGCATGAAATGACGTCAGGATCTGCGCGTGCAGCTGAGCGGGTGTTGCGGTTTTGCGCCGCCGCTAAATGTCCACTCAAGTTCGTGAGAGGCGCAGATCGCGCTAGCCGCTTTGCGCCCCACTTTTCGCCCTCTTAAGGCGCTAGCGGCTGGCGCTACCAACTGAATTTCTAGGCCCTAGTGTCATGGAACTTTTGGATTGTCGTAAAAACCCATCTGGTTCATTAATGTCCTTCAGGGAAGGAAATCTGCCGTCATTACCCGGTCTGGCCTATATGTGACTCCGGACCCACAGCAATGTGGTTGACTCTTAACTGCCCTCTGAATGTCCTAGCAAGCCACTCAATGGCAATTAGGGATGGGCAATAGATGCCCACATCCCGTGAATGAATTAAAAAAAAAAAAAGGCTTCAACACAGGTTTCCTATTTCCTCTATGGGAGAGTAGGGTGTTGTACAGGTACAGTGTTGTTTGTGGAAAATGTACGGATGAAGAAGCTCTAATGGTTTAAGTCCAAGCCAGATAACGCAGCTCAATGGATAATTGATTTGCTTTGGATACTATTCAATGGTTATTGTAGATTGGCTTATCATTTATTAATTAACTGGCCATTCATCAATTATTCTGACAGATTAAGTGGTCACCTGTCTTGCTGCTGTTTGTGGGATGTTGCGGGGTGCAAATTGACTGCTGTGTTTGCCCAGATAAAAATGACTGCACTTGAAAAGTAACCTGTGTGAAGTGCTTTGAGACATTTTGCAGACATGATGAGGTGCAACATAAATGCAAGTCTTTTTGCTGGAAGTATATTTAATTTGGATTCCTGCAGTTTTGGGCTCCACATTAGCGGAAAGATGTTGAGGCAATAGAAGGGGTGTTGTGCAGATTCACTGGGATGTTGCCTGGTATGAGAAAATACAAAGAACAGGAGAAACTTTTTTATATACACGGAGGGTTGAGAGGCTGTGGAATGCACTACGAAAGTTTGGGATTGACGTGAACATCATGTCAATATGGGTTGGATAGAAGGCTGATGGAGCAGGAGATAAAGGGATACGGAAGGAGGACAGGCATAAAATTAGGACTGAAAACAGAAAATGCTGGAAATACTCAGGTCAGGCAGCATCTGTGGAGAGAGAAACAGAGTTAGCGTTTCAGGTCGATGACCCTTCGTCAGAACGGCCGAAGGGTCATCGACCTGAAACGTTAACTCTGTTTCTCTCTCCACGGATGCTGCCTGACCTGCTGAGTGTTTCCAGCAGTTTCTGTTTTTATTTCCGATTTCCAGCATCCGCAGTATTTTGCTTTTGTGATAAAATTAGGACTGCTGTTCGTGTGGAGGATAAACACCAACACAGAGAGGTTGGGTCGAATGGCCTGTTTCCATGTTGTATTTTCTATGTGATTCTACACCCCAAATACACTGTCCTGCACGCTCTCCTTTGCCCGACATCCTTACTGTGTTAAAATCAAGAATCGTGGCCTAGTCTGCTCTAATTAATTCCTTCTCTGGACTCCCAAAATTTGGAACAACTTGCCTCCTTCATTCTTTCCTCCCTCTAACCCCAGTTTTCTACTCCCCAATTTACCTTCTTATTTTTACCCTTTAAAAAAAAAAAAAAAAAAATTCTTGGGCTGTGAGTGTCGCTCGCAAGGCCACCGTTTATTGCCCATCCCTGGTCTTTTCGACCTTGGTGGTGTCTTGGGCTATGGTACTTGTATTTTCAATGGCAAACCATAAAAGACTTGTAGATTGTTGAAAATAAGGCGGCAGCATTGATCTCGGACCGTCTGATTCTTCACATTTCACGTTCCTGTTTCCTCTCAGAGACGGCAGTGAATATTGGTTACTCGTGCAACATGCTAACGGATGACATGAATGAGATTTTCGTAGTGTCTGGCCGCACGGTTCTCGAAGTGCGTGAACAAATCCGGTAAACAACCCATGAATGTTTTTGCATGTCGGAAATCATTCACATTTATTTTTGTAGCCAATTTTTAAAAAATTATTTAAAGGTATATTTGAACAGTTGTCGGGTTTCAGGATTTCTTTTTCCCATTTTTCCACAAAAAGGGTTACTTTTAATGTTTCTTCTAAGTAAAATGTATTCTCTCAAGTTTGAAACAAAAGGCATCTAGACAAAAGATGGTTCATATGCTAAATGGAAATTGTTTCCCACAGAACCTGAACAGGCGCTTCCTTAGCTTGTCTGAGTAATCTCACACACCTCATACCCATTGTGTTGGGAAACACTTTGATCTCCAAGGCAGTGTGAATCAACTGCCATAAAAAGTAAAATTAAAACAGAAAATGCTGGAAATACTCAGCAGGTCAGGCAGCATCTGTGGAAAAAGAAACAGAGTTAACGTTTCAGGTCGATGACCCTTCGTCAGAACTGGAAAACATGAGAGATGTAACAGATTTTTAAGCAAGGCAGGGAAAGGGAAGAGGGGAGGAGAGAACAAACAGAAAGGTCTGTGATAGGATGGAAGGCAGGAGAGATTAAAAGACAAAAGGGGTGATGGTGCAAGGCAAAAGGAGATGGTAATGGGAAACGTTAAGAAACAAAAGATGACTCGAGATGAGGTGTAAATGGCAATGGCAGAATCGTGAACAGCTGCCAGGTGAGAGAAAAAAAGAAAAAAAATGGCTCAGACCACTTATGGGAGCGACTGATGCCACTGAATTCGAGATGGTGTCTGCAGCAGAATTTGTAACAAATTAATTATGTACGGAAGTAGCTTTCCACCCTAAACAGATACAAATGAGGTAAAGGGGTTTGCACTTGCAGACATACCAACTGCCTCTGATCCTGATGATGGATACTTCTTTTGTTGGCTGACCCTAGACGGCAGGAGGGTGGACAATAGTAGTTTACCACACAGAAGGAGGCCATGTGGCCTATCGTGTTTGTGTCGGCTTTTTGCTAAAGCAAACAAAACTAATCCCATTGCCCCACTCTCTCGTAGCTCTGTAACTTCCTCCGATTCAACTCTGTCTACTTTTCCCTTAAAACATGCAATGGTCCCGGCCTCAACCACTTCCCCTGTGGTGAAGCATTCCATGGCCTAACAACACTGCATGAAGAACATTTTCTTAATCTCTCTTCCCACTCACTCAATTACAACTTTAAATTGACCCAACAACACTGATTCCCACTGAAAAAGTCATCTTCCCTATTCACCCGATTAAAAATCCTATACATAATTTTTCCACTAGCTCGCCTCCCTCTCTCCTCTTCTCCCTCCCTCTCTCCTCTTCTCCCTCCCTCTCTCCTCTTCCCCATCCCTCCCATTCCCCGTCCCTCCCATTCCCCGTCCCTCCCATTCCCCGTCCCTCCCCTTCCCCGTCCCCCCTCTTTCCCCCGTCCCCCCTCTTTCCCCCGTCCCCCCTCTTTCCCCCCTCCCCCCTCTTTCCCCCGTCCCCCCTCTTTCCCCGTCCCCCCTCTTTCCCCGTCCCCCCTCTTTCCCCCGTCCCCCCTCTTTCCCCCGTCCCCCCTCTTTCCCCCGTCCCCCCTCTTTCCCCCGTCCCCCCTCTTTCCCCCGTCCCCCCTCTTTCCCCCGTCCCCCCCTCTTTCCCCCGTCCCCCCCTCTTTCCCCCGTCCCCCCTCTTTCCCCCGTCCCCCCCTCTTTCCCCCGTCCCCCCCCTCTTTCCCCCGTCCCCCCTCTTTCCCCCGTCCCCCCCTCTTTCCCCCGTCCCCCCTCTTTCCCCCGTCCCCCCTCTTTCCCCGTCCCCCCTCTTTCCCCCGTCCCCCCTCTTTCCCCGTCCCCCCTCTTTCCCCGTCCCCCCTCTTTCCCCGTTCCCCCTCTTTCCCCGTCCCCCCTCTTTCCCCGTCCCCCCTCTTTCCCCGTCCCCCCTCTTTCCCCGTCCCCCCTCTTTCCCCGTCCCCCTCTTCACCCCCGCCCCTCCTCTTCACCCCCGCCCCTCCTCTTCACCCCCGCCCCTCCTCTTCACCCCCGCCCCTCCTCTTCACCCCCGCCCCGCCCCTTCACCCCCGCCTCACCCCCGCCCCTCCCCTTCCCCCCCGCCCCTCCCCTTCCCCCCCCGCCCCTCCCCTTCACCCCCCGCCCCTCCTCTTCCCCCCCCTATCCCTACCCCCCCCCCCCCCGCCAACCCACCATGAAGTAAATATATGGCACTCAACACAGTCTGGCCTGTGTGTAATTTACATATGCCTTCACCTGAAATGTACCTGATGGTCTAGAAATGACGGCCCACTTTTGCCTCCAAGTAATTTCCATTGGGTAGAAGGGAAAAAAATGGTACTTGCCAGTAAAACACAAAGCGGTGTAATTTTCTCTGAAGAGCATTTTGCTGTTTTAGGCAGAAATAAATTCCTATAGTGCTCAGTTATCCTGATGGGAATAGTTCTGTGTTACAGAATCAAAATATTTTCAAACATTTAAAAAAAAAAATGAATAGACACTCACAGTATGTTATAAGGCAATGGCACTGCACAAACTGGAGCTAACATCACAGCCCCTGAACCAACACGGAGGTTACTGGATGGGTCACATTCTTTAAACATGCTTAGAAGAAATATATGGGTTTGAGGACAAAACAACTAAATGTGGAGGTGGTAACAGTTGATTGACCTGGAAAGAGGACATGAATATGATAATCAGTTCTCATTGAAGTTATGCAAAGTTTTTATTTTACAGTTTGTGAAGTTAGAAAAATGGCAAACCCTTTTTCTTGAGGGAAAGAATCGTCTCCTAAGAGGGTTCCTGCCTTGTTTTAAAAGTACTGGAGTTTAGAATTTCCAATTGACATTACTTTCATAACATTGATCACAATATCTAGACCAGTTTTAGAGTTTTATGTAAAATTGCAAAGTTCTTAAAAAATATATATATATGTTTTGCATTCTAGGAAAGCAACAGAGCGAATGATGGGGACACCTGTTTGCAATGGACATGTTTTCTCTGAAAAGAAAGCGACTTCGAAGTTAGAATCAGTGATTGAAGAGACTGTTATGGGAGACTATGCACTGATTATTAATGGACACAGTTTAGTAAGTGTGAATACTAAACATGGTCATGAGGGTTTTTGAGCGAGTCCCTTTACAGCTCAGCAAGTTATCCAGTGAATCACTGAGCCACGGAGACCAGGAAGGTGCCAGTCATTCCCCAATCACATTGAGCTCATCTCGGCTGGGATAACAGCAAGGATGTGATAGTTGGCCTCAGCCTTGGAATTAAGGAGGACAAAATTGTCAGGTTTCCCAGTCCTGGTTGCTGTCCAATGATCCCTGCTACGAGTGCTTGTGTGTGGATTTGAGTAACATAAGAATTAGGAGCAGGAGTAGGCCATACGGCCTCTCGAGCCTGCTCCGCCATTCAATAGGATCATGGCTGATCTTTGACCTCAACTCCACTCTCCCGCCTGATCTCCATATAAGAGTAAGACCATGCTAGCAGTAATTAACCGCTTCCTTTCCCTGTAGTTTAATAGCATGTTGATGCTCGCTGGTAAATTGGGTATTTGGGCATCCTACACCTGAGGAACCTGTACCCCTGTAAGATATTGACATCTTCAGGAGAGGAGGAAGGGAGGCATTTGGTGATTGAAAAAAAACTAGTGTACACAAACAAAAAAGTGCATTCAAAATACATTTTGGTCCACAATGTTGTCAATACACATGAAGACAAATCTGTTTTAATTTGAATTATACTATAAACCAAATTAGCTATGAGTTTAATTTAAAAGACTTATCTGAGCAATTGTGTAAAACTATATTGTATTTGCTTTCTAGGAAAGTAAAAGTGGTGGCTAATTTCTTATCTAAGGTAAATTGATCATTGAAAGGATATCGAAATTATGAATAGATATGGTAAATGGGAATGGCACACAATTTAATAACATTTATTGAAAGTTTTTTCCAAAAAGAGGGCTGAATATGATCTGGATGCAATTTCCAATGTCGTGGCCTAAAAAACTATTGTTGTGGTGCAATGCCCAGTTTTCTCTAACTCAATTACTCTCAGCTCATTTTCCTCCTCCATTATTGACCCCTTGCCTCTCTCTCATAATGATGGTAATTCATGTAGGAGGTTTCAGCAGCCGCCCAGCACCTGACCCAATTGATTATTGTTCACGCATCAGCCTGGATTATTTGCAGATTATTCATCAGCCAAAGCTGAACCGGTTTCCCCCCCCCCTCCTCCCCCCGGTAATGTCCATAAGCATGCACTTCCAGCAGGGATCGCTCCTGGGAACCTTGGCTGATTGTCCTTTCCTTAACTTAGGAATGCTGAGAACAGGGATTGAAGCTTCAGTTTGACTCAGTCCCACAAAGTACCACGTATTTGCCCGCTGAGCTGTATGAATAACTAATTTCTGGCTGACTTTCTTCTTGTGCTGAATAAATGAACTCGGATGGAGTGGCGTTCTTAAAATGGTACAGTTGAGAGCTTCTACAGTAGCTCAGCTGGCTAAGTCAATGATTAGTTGATAGTCAGCCAGGACAATGATGGGGGCACTCCAAATGGCCCTGATACCCCCAGGATAGGGAAGGGAAACGTGCCCAAGGTCCCTGTTCCTGATCACTATCCAGCAAGCCTTACTTGAAGGCTTGTATGTGTGGGTGTCTGGTGGAGACAGAATGGGGCTCAACTGTGATGCCCCCCCTGCCCCCACATGGTTGAATAAACTACTGATCTTAGCATGGGCACTTGAGCAATGTACTGCTGTATCTGTGTGATGCTTCCACTTCCTGAACCAGTAATCTTTGTGGGTGAAATTGCTGTTTCAGTAACATTATGGTTTATTTCATTTGTGTAGCCAAAATGGGACTTGGGTACCTAGCTAGTCCAGACTCACTTTATTAAAGTCTCCTGTGTCTGCTGGCTCCAAATGTCCCGTGTGAAATGATTTGGGGCATTCTGAATTCTGAATCCCATGGGCATGGGCCTACACAACAAAACTGTCCCTAATTTGACATTATTGGCAATCTCACTCAGAGACCACGGGATGACTGGTGTGGGCGATGGAAAAAGTGTCAGACTGGTACAGTAAGGGGGGGTGGTCTTCTATGGTTGGGGATGAGACACATTGTTGGGCAGAGCAGAGAGGGTTCAACTCTGCATCTGGCTGTCATATACCTGGGCTGCAAGTGCTTGATGCTGATGTTGGAAGAGTTCCATTCTCGGTCACTAATATCCCTCACCTCGATAAGCACAAAAGAATTAATAGGCGGTAAAAGTCATTGGATTGACTCTCGGTAAAGGCGCTGCATGTAAAACCGCTCTGGGCAGAAATGGTACAGAACTTTCCCTCCAGGTTTACCTGTACTTTTTGGCCTCCTTAAAAGTTTGAATGGGTTGGGCGGGGTCCAAGATTGAATGAATTGTACATGGCCTTTGGAGGGCATGTATTTTTTGTAATACTTGAGTTTTCATGTGTAAGTCATAGAAACTTACAGCACAGAAGGAGGCCATGTGGCCCATCGTGCCCTGTGCCAGCTCTTCCAAATTGAATTCCTCCAGCAATGGGGAACACCCTGATTTTGTGTATATGTAGGATTATTTCTTTCCGGTTAAACACTGAGCAGCTTGTCTTCATTTCTCGTGTTTCTGTTTATACAGGCTCATGCACTAGAAGCAGACATGAAGCGAGAGTTCCTGGAATTGGCCAGCTTGTGCAGAACTGTTATTTGCTGTAGAGTCACACCTTTACAGAAGGCCCAAGTGGTTGAGCTTGTCAAACTGTACAAGAAAGCCGTCACGCTGGCTATAGGCGATGGAGCAAATGATGTCAGCATGATTAAAAGTAAGACAAGTCTCCAGCCATATCGAACTGTTGCATCAGAAATACTGAGAATTATTTTGTATACATTTCACGGCTGTCAGTTTTGCATTGAAGTCTTAGGGCTGGATTTTGTGAATGAAGGCGAGTTGGAGGCGGGACTGCTGCTTGTCCGTGTCAATGTCCTGCCTCCATCATCGTCTGACCAACCAGAGGGATTTTCCCCTGATTGACCTTGTTAAGCCCGCCCTGTGGGCTCAGCAGGCCAATTAGGGCAGAAGTCACTGACGGAGCACGTCAACGTCAGACGTGCTCTCTGTCAAGACTTTTTGAAAGAAGAAATGTCAGCGTTTGACAGCTCTGTGAAGCTGTCAAACACTGACATTCTCTGTAGTTTGATCAGTCCTTGTGTTCAGGACTCATCAAACCTTTCAACTTTGTCGATTTCAGATGGCTGTTGGTTCGGAGGATCCAACAGCCAGTCTGTGAAATCGACAAGGAAGATGTCGGGTCTCCCGATCCAGGGTGGATGAAGGCTGTTGGAAGAAAACAAGGTAAGTGAACAGTTTTTAACACTTATCACTCACCTTGAATACTTAACACTCCACACTTGCACCCATCACTCACCTCTACATCTTACTTCCAGGTGCCTCCAACCGCCGCAGACCTCCTTCACATCTCCTCCAACCCGGCGGGGTTCTCCGAGGTCGGGAAGCCTTCACCTGTGAAGGTAAAATGGCACTAATCCTTTTTTCTGCCTGTTAACAGGCAGTTAAAAGGATTTAATGTCTTTCCCATCTCCAGGAGACGGAACCCGAAGCAGCACATCTTCCCGCCTCCTGGCAAAAGGGCACGGAGGCGGGTTGGGGGCGGGTTTGCCGTCCGCCCCCACTTTCTGCTACTTTACCGGCAGTCCCGCCTCCATACCCGCCTCCTCGGGGTTTGGAAAATCCAGCCCATTAAGTTACTTCCTCCAGTCAGAACTAAGATTGCGGCCTAAAGTAAAGCATGATAAGAAGGGGTCACCTGACCATTTGCTGTGCATTGCATGAAATTATTAAATGGCCAGTGTCCCAGGGCAATAGTCTCTCCTGTCCCCCATAGACATTCTTACTTGTATGTGGCAATTAAACCAAAGAATGAGGAGGGCCATGTCTTTGTGGTAGGCAATCTAATAATTCCCCCATTGGGGAGACCAAACGCAGATTGGGTGACCGCTTTGCGGAACACCTCCGTTCAGTCCGTAAGGATGACCCCGAGCTTCCGCTCGCCTGTCATTTTAATTCACCGCCCCATTCCCACTCAGACCTCACCGTACTCGGGCTCTTGCATTGTTCCACGGAAGCTCAGCGTAAGCTCGAGGAACAGCACCTCATCTTCCGATTAGGCACTTTACAGCCTTCCGGACTCAATATTGAGTTCAACAATTTCAGATCATAACCTCTGCCCCTATTACATTCTTACTTATATTTTTTATCCACACCTTTGTTTTGGCCCTCCCCCCCCCCCCCCCCCTTTTTTCTCTCCCACATGGCAGCTGTCTCCCATTCTGCCAGCGTATTTCACACCTAATCTAGAGCCGCCTTTTGTCTCCGCTAGTCCTATCACCATCTCGTTTTGAATACCTCTTAATGTCTCTTCACTTCTCTTTTGTTCTCTCCCAGCCTCCAAACTGGCCTTTTAATTTGTTTCATTTTCTGTGCTTTTTCAGTCTTGTCAAAGGGTTTTGACCTGAAACGTTGACTCTATTTCTCTCTCCACGGATGTTGCCTTGCCTGCTGAGTTTTTCCAGCATTTTCTGTTGTTATTTAATAATTCCCCTACGCTGACTTCTTTTACCTGAGGGGAAAAAATGTATAAAACTGATCAAAGTATTGTTTTTCATCAAGGTTAAAATTGTGCCTACACCGAAATGTAAATGATTATTTATTCAGTATGCTTTATGGGTAACTTGGTGTGGTTTCCTTTCAATGGTTTGAAATGTATTAAAATGTAATATGCCAACACTAAGGTAATAATGATTGAGCAACGTGTTTAATAAGTTATCTTGTCAATGTTGTAAAAGAGCTTTTGTTTATCTTGCTCAGTGAAGTTCAGTTTTCGAACAAAACCAAAGTATATTTTTATTATTTAAATCTACTAGTCAATGCTTTAATGCACAAGGCACTTACTGTGGTTGCTTTACCCACAGCTGCACACATAGGAGTTGGGATCAGTGGTCAGGAAGGCATGCAGGCGGTTCTGGCCAGTGACTATTCAATTGGACAATTCAGATACCTTCAGCGACTTATGTTAGTCCATGGGAGATGGTCCTATCTGAGGATGTGCAAGTTTCTCTATTACTTTTTCTACAAGAACTTTGCATTCACTCTTGTGCACTTCTGGTTTGGTTTCTTCTGTGGGTTCTCTGCACAGGTCAGTAGTTTCTCGGAAGAAGAGATCATTTGCTCTAAACAGGTCAGAGTTCATGCATCAACACCTAATGAGATGCAGGGACAGAATCAGTTGCTGAGGTGGAGTTCAAGGCTTTTAGCATGTACTGGTGACATGGTTAATTTTAGACGCGTTCAAAATTGTGTGAGGTATGTGTAATTTTTAACTTTAAAAGCTACATTTTTCACGTGTAATACAGGAGAGGTATACTTACCAAGGTACGAGAGCCCTGTACACGGCCACAGGTGCAGAAGCCCCGGTTACACGGCCACTAATATATAGTAAAGCTTACCTGAACCTACTCCTGAATTTTGCCGGTTAAGAGAGGTTTCCGGATATTTAGGTGCCGGTTAAAAGAGCATTTCCTGTATTGTAAACTGTAAAGTGAGGCACTAAGTTTCTGCCACATCACAATATAAATGGAATGAATGTAATATTGACTGTGTGCATCTTGCACTTTCCAATACAGCAACAAATGTTAAGCAATGTATTTGCATCTAAAGATAGGCTCTTTATTTGAACTATCCTTAAAATCTGTTAATCTTTGCAATTGCAAAATACTGTAAATGGTATGAATATTCATAACTTTATTCTAAAATCGAAGCCGGATTGAATTTGCTTTAAAGACCTGGAAATTAAGTGCCATAAAATCTTAGAAAGAAATCCATCAGTTAATGAAAATGTTATTTTAGAAATAAATCAATTTAATTCAGAAAATACATTGGCCCGTAATTTCCGATAGGGGGCTTCCTGCGTGCGGATGCCTCCTCTCGGGGGAAAAAATCTACGCCTTTACCTGAGGGCTCCCAAGGTCCGGACACTTCCGATGCTAGGGCTCTCCAAAGTCGAAATGCACAGGGCCCAGGTATCCCAGGGGCGCAGGCGGTTCGCAAGCGTCCCTGGAATCACGTGGGCCAGGCCAGCCAATAGGAGAAGGGAATCTCCCTTCATACTTTTGACAGATCGACCTGTCAAATATATGAATGGGGATCACTGAAAAAAGACACTAAAACATTAAATAATTTTTTTTAAATCACGTTTTAAAAATGAGTTAAAATTACATTAAATTAAATATTTTAAACAAAAATGTAATTTTCTGAAAAAAATAATTAAAGCTTTTTTTACGGGGCTAAAAATAAACTTACCTTTTTTTTTAAAAAAAAGGTATTTTTAAATTATAAATGAGTGGTGGGAACAAAAACTCTTATACTGGTAAAAGCAGGCATTACACCTGCTTTCACCAGGCGTAAGATTTCTAAGGGTTTTCAGCGGGCGGAGGTTTTGCAGAAAGCGGAACTTCCCCCCCCCCCCCACAGAGGCCCTTACTCCAGGGCAGGCGTCCGATCTGTCAAGAGGAAATGCCGGTTTTCAGTGCATGCACTTCGTATGTCTGAAACCGGCATTTCCGATGTCCCTATGGGTGTGTACACAGCCCGTACACACCCGTAGGGATCGGAAAATACGGGCCAGTGTAACTTTTGAGCTTTATGTGAACCAGAGACTGTAGAGATTAATCTCTTGTAAAATCTGTCTGGGAATGAAAACCCTGTTGAAATATAGTTTCTCTGAATATTTTATTGATGATATTTGCCTATTTATTGCATGCAAGTTGGAATGCTATTTATCAAGAAATGTAACTAACTTATGATTAGTATTCATTTAAAAAATCTCTTTCTAGTTATATTGCACACTTCCAGTTTATCAGCCTTTTTATACTGTAAAATAGATACATTTATTTTGAAGATTATGAGCTTGACATGCATTTATTGGCATAAATATGATACGTTGATACTTTCAGATAATTTTCACAGCTCTTTATTTTTGCAGACTGTTTATGACCAGTGGTTTATTACCTTGTACAACATAGTTTACACGTCTCTTCCTGTTCTGGCCATGGGTATATTTGATCAGGTAAAGTAATCTTTGCATTAATTTTAATCTATTAGGAATGCTCTTGTTTCATTTGCTTTTATTACTATATATTACCATGGAACTTTGCTGATAATAGGAACTTATGGACCAAAGATGATACCAGAAATGTGAGGGTATACCTATCAGGGAAGGATGAACAGGCTGGGTCTCTTTTCTCTTGAAAAGAGAAGGTTGAGGGGTGACCTAATAGAGGTCTTTAAAATTTATGAAAGATTTTGATAGAATAGACAGAGAAAGAGAGTTTCCACTTGTGGGGAAGAGCAAAACCAGAGGACAGCAATATAAGATAGTGACGAGGAAATGAAGTAGGGAATTCAGAAGAAACTTCTTTACCCAGTGAGAATGTGGAACTTGCTACCACAGGGAGTGGTTGAAGCGAATAGTATCGATGTATTTAAGAGGAGGCTAGACAAGCATATGAGGGAAAAGGGAATAGAGGGTTATGCTGATAGATTTAGATGAGGAAAGACGGGAGGAGGCTTGTGTGGAGCATAAACACCGGCATGGACTAGTTGGGCCGAATGGCCTGTTTCTGTGCCGTATATCCTATGTATTTACAGATTAAAACAAACTCTCCTAGTACAGCCTACCAGGAAATTCAGTACAGCTTTTTAAATATTCCATCTTTATTGCAATTATATGCATATTCATTGCTGATTAAGGATTCTCGTGTTAGCCACTACCAGTTCCGCTCTAGTATGGCCCAGATATGTATTAAAGCTCCCTCTACTCTGCTCCAAAGATGTGCTTCAACGTTAGATGAGCATCAGCTATTTAATTGTGTGACATTTTCCAGGGCAGCTGTGCTCTTGCGTGTGCCAGATTACTTCATGCTAACTTCTGGACAGTTTTGTGCCTTGGGCCCTCACCCCAATTAAGAAGTGGGTCGAGACTGCCAAAACTCATTTAATTTAGGACTTTTACAGCCAACAACAGGGGAAGATTTTCTCTGTGCAATTTAGTACACAAATAGTAAACAAATTTACGATGTTGCTACAACACAGGAATAGAACAATCGGCATTGGTAGCAGTCAGGCTGGAGCTTGCAATGTTTCTTCTTACTGGTATGTTCAATGTATTTGATTGCAGGGAACACAATATACTTGGATCGTTCCCACAAGACTGATTGTTTTTTTTTTTAACTATAGTCAAAGTAGAAGAAAAAATACTGTATTATGATTACAATCTCCAGGCCCAAATACCTTTCACTGTAAAGTGGGTTGATGATGTGCTGGCACAACATCTGTCAACTTTTTTTTGCCCATTTTCCTCTGGTCAATGTTGCCTCCAAAACTAAGCCAAGATCAAGAGCTCTTCACGTGTTTCCCTACAATCTGGTGGATCATGTTACACCAGCATGCTGCACTATTAGGCCATCTGTAGTATATCTCTTTAAATTAATGGACCTCCCAACCACCAATTTTCTTCCCTGCTCTCCTGAAGGTGCTGGCTTGTACTGGGGTATGGGTCCCCTGGTCCCAGCCACTGTCAAATGACCACTCTTCACGTGTAAGCCTAGATACCAAGTGTTAGCAGGTTATTTGACCATAGGAGACATCACAGCCAAGCTTGATCTTCTCCTTGCCCAACATCCACAAATGGGCACTTTCTCTTCGGACCCAGGTTGATTCTGCTTTTCCTTTCCTGAACCAATTGTAGCCTCTTTACCCGCAACTCCAGCTAAGGTTAACTAACTCGACGCAAGTCAGGGTTCAAACCTAAGTCCTGGTTGGTCTCTGTACAACTCAGTAGCACCCTGGGAAATGCATTTACCTAATGATTCATCAGGGCAGAAATAAGTGTTAATGCCTATCTGTTGAGCAGAACAGTAACATCTGTTATCCAACTGAAAATACTTTTCATTATTGTGCTGCAGTGTAGTTTTGTGGATAACTCACTGCTGAGATTATTTTGTCTCTAATTTTATTTTTTTCTCCGCAGGATGTCAATGAACAGAGGAGTTTGGAACACACGAGACTCTATGAACCCGGACAACTTAACCTGCTGTTCAATAAGCGGGAATTCTTTATCTGTATAGTTCAAGGAGTCTACACCTCTGTTGTCCTTTTCTTTATCCCATATGGTGCATTTTGTGACACTACAAGAGATGATGGGACACATCTTTCTGATTATCAGTCGTTTGCTGTTACCGTGGCAACATCTCTGGTGATTGTGGTCAGTGTGCAAGTAAGTTCTGATTTTACAAAGTCTATGCAGGGTACAGTTTCCTTCAGCTTGACACCAGTCCTGCTATTCTGTTTGATGGAATTAACACTAGTGCTCACAAATCATATTTGCTATAATTCTGATAAAATTGATGACAACAATAACTTGCATTTACCTGGCATCTTTCATAAATTTAAAAAGCGCCCTTTCACAGGGGCGTGGTGCAAAAACAGACGGCGAGCCGAAGAAGCAGCTTTTAGGAGGGGCGATCACAGACTTGGCTGGAATGGGGAGGTCTTGAGGAGGATCTTGAGGGGCAGGGGAAAGAGGCGGAGAGGCAAAGACATTTGTGGAGGGAATTCCAGACAAGTGGACCCAGGCGACTGAAAGCCTGACCACCAGTGGTGGGATGGACGGACAGGGGATGCTGAAGAGACCGGAGTCCAAACAACAGACAGCTCGGCGAAATGAAATCTTCAGATATTCAGTGTCATGTGCTGTATTTGAAGAGCAGGGGACGGTATTGCGAGCACATCAGTAATTCCAGCATTATCATCCTTCGGTGGCAAGAGTCCCAGCTTCCTTTCAGTGCTGCTTGGAGCTTGAGGAAGTCACAAAGCCTGAAAGATCAAGAGCTACATTCACAGTGTCAGCTGTGGCTCAGTGGGTAGCACACTCGCCTCTGAGTCAGAAGGTTGTGTGTTCAAATCCCACTCCAGGGAGCACAAAAAGCTAGGCTGACACTCCAGTGCAGTGCTGAAGGAGCGCAGCACTGTCGGAGGTGCCGTCTTTCGGATGAGACGTTAAACCGAGGCCCCGTCTGCTCTCTCGGGTGGACGTAAAAGATCCCACGGCACTATTTCGAAGAATAGCAGGGGAGTTATCCCCGGTGTCCTGGCCAATATGCATCCCTCAACCAACATCACTGAAAAAACAGATTATCTGGTCATTATCACATTGCTGTTTGTGGGACCTTGCTGTGTGCAAATTGGCTGCCGCGTTTCCCACATTCCAACAGTGACTCCACTTCAAAAAGTACTTCATTGGCTGTAAAGCGCTTTGAGACATCCGGTGGTCATGAAAGGCGCTATAGAAATGCAAGTCTTTCTTTCTTTCAGACACAGAATTTACCACCAACTGGAAAATTGTGTCTCAGGAAATGAATAGTCATGTCACTGTTGCCATTTAAAGAAAAAATAGTTTTACTTCAACAAACGTCTAATGGCACCATAGGCATAGAAACATAGAAGATAGGAGCAGAAGTAGGCCATTCGGCCCCTCGAGCCTGTTCCGCCATTCAATGAGATCATGGCTGATCATCCAAACTCAATACCTTGTCCCTGCTTTCTCCCCATATCCCTTGATCCCTTTAGCCTTAAGAAATATATCGAACTCCTTCTTGAATATATTTAATGACTTGGCCTCAACTGCCTTCTGTGGTAGAGAATTCCACAGGTTCACCATTCTGGGTGAAGAAATTCCTCCTCATCTCAGTCCTAAATAGCTTACCCCTTATCCTTAGACTGTGACCCCTGGTTCTGGACTCCCCCGCCATCGGGAACATCCTTTCTGCCTCTAGTCTGTCTAGTCCTATTAGAATTTTATACGTTTCAATGAGATCCCCTCTCATTCTTCTAAACTCTAGCGAATATAAACCTAATCGACCCAATCTCTCCTCATACGTCATTCCTGCCATCCCAGGTATCAGTCTGGTGAATCTTCGCTGCAGTCTCTCCATGTCAAGAACATCCTTCCTCAGATAAGGTGACCAAAACTGTACACAATGCTCAAGGTGTGGTCTCACCAAGGCCCTGTACAACTGCAGCAAGACATCCTTGCTCCTGTACTCGAATCCTCTCGCTATGAAGGCCAACATACCATTTGCCTTCTTAACCGCCTGCTGCACCTGCACATGCTTACCTTCAGCGACTGGTGCACAAGGACATCCAGGTCTTGTTGTACTTCCCCTTTAACAAATCTATTGCCATTCAGATAATAATCTGCCTTCCTGTTTTTGCTACCGAAGTGGATAACCTCGCATTTATCCACATTATACTGCATCTGCCATGCATCTGCCCAATCACCCAACCTGTCCAAATCATACTGGAGTTTCTCTGCATCCTCCTCACAGCACAGCACCCAGCTTTGTGTCGTCTGCAAACTTGGAGATATTACATCTAGTTCCCTTGTCTAGATCTCCTTCGTGAAGTATAAAATCACGATTCAATTAATTCTGAATAAATGTATGCCGCAATATAATTCTCAGAAGTCTTTAGGTTTTCAAATTAGCATGGCCTTGAGGCAATTGATCTTCAGAAAAAGGAATAAAGTTAATCAATTAATTCTGAATAAATGTATGCATGGCCCAAACATTTAATTCTCACCCACCATTCCTGTTGTGTAGCCATCTCTGGGATTGAATGCTTGCACAGTTCAATCCCAGGGATAGAGTGGTTTCTCTGCCACTATGGATGCTGGGTAAAGAATTCTCCATTCCACAAAAGCCAGGAACTGCAGTGGAATGACTGGTACTCTTCACAAAATGGGGCCATCAGTGGTGTTCCCCAAGGGTCAGTGCTGGGGCCACTGCTTTTTTTGATATATATATAAATGACCTGGATATTGGAATACAGAGTAGAATTTCTAAATTTGCCGATGACACCAAACTTGGGGGTGTGGCAAACAGTGAAGATGATACCAATTGACTGCAACTGGCCATAAAAAGGCTAGCAGAATGGGCAGACAAGTGTCAGATGGAATTTAATACAGAGGTGTGAGGTGATGCATTTTGGCAGAAGGAACACGGAGAGGCAATATACACTTAATGGCACAGTTTTAAAGAGTGTGCAGGGACAGAGGGACCTGGGAGTTAATGTTCATGGGCCCCTGAAGGTGGCAGGACATATTGAGAGAGTGGTTAGCAAAGCATATGGATCTTGGGCTTCATAAATAGAGGTATTGAGTACAAAAGTAGAGAAGTTATGCTGAACCTTTATAAAGCACTGGTTAGACCACAACTGGAGTATTGCATCCAGTTCTGGTCACCACAGTTTAGGAAGGATGTGAAGGCCCTGGAGAGGGTGCAGAGGAGATTTACCAGAATGGTTCCAGGGATGGGGGATCTTAGCTACAAGAACAGGTTGGAGAAGCTGGATTTGTTTTAATTAGAGCAAAGTAGGTTGAGGGGTGATTTGATAGAGGTGTACAAGATTATGACAGGTTTGGATAGGCTGGACAGAGAAAGGCTGTTCCCACTAGTTGATGGTACAAGGACTAGGGGACACAGATTTAAGGTTTTGGGCAAGAGATACGGGGGATGTGAGAAAAAACTTTTTTATGCAGCGAGTGGTGAGGACCTGGAACTCGCCGCTGACGGAAGTGGTGGAAGCGGAGACACTCAATGTATTCAAGGGGAGACTGGATAGGCACTTGAGGGAAATAAACTTGCAGGGCTACGGGGATAGAGCGGGGGAATGGAACTGATTGGATTGCTCTACAGAGAGCCGGCACGGACTCGATGGGCCGAATGGCGGCCTCCTGTGCCGTTAAAAAAAATTTTTTAAATAGGAGCAGCAGCAGCAACAACAACATGGAGCGGAAGCAGCACTGAGAGAGGAGCAGCCAGTAAAGTGGAAGAATCAATGGTGAAGGGAGTTCTTAAACCAAGGGCTATTAAACCATAGGATCATTCGCCACATGTGGCTACTGAGGTAGAGACTAATATTTAATATGAAAGGGAAGGTAAATATCTGAAAAGAAGTAGTATAAAAGGATCTGGGTGTTACAGGAGAGAACACCAGCACCGGGGCCTCGAGGCCTCCACCTGTGCTGTAATTTCTCGGTTTCCCCTCTCCGCCTGCTCTTGGTTCTTGCCTCTTGAAACTTCTCGTACAACAGTGCAGGCTGCCAAAGTAGCAGATCCCAGAATCAGGATGTCCCTCCCTCAGTGGAAAAGGACCACAGGCAAATGAACTGGGTGAAAAACCCAACGAAGAGAAAATAGAGCTGAAATCGCATCCTGCTGGCCGGCTCCAGAATTAGGCGCGATCCCAGGTGAGAGCGATTAAAAAAGGAACGCTGCAGGAGGCGCAGCCAATGCCAGGATTTTTGGCTCTTCCAGTTTACGGTGCATGCAATGACCATTTTGAAAATAAGGACGCCTGCAAATCAATGTTCCCCCTAATTTCTGTTGGGCCGCGCGGCCCGTTCAAAATACCACGCATGCGCGGTTTTTCCATTGAAAAGTCGGTGAGTCGGCTGCACGGGACTTCCGGAGTGCACGTAGCTTAAAGGGAACAATGCAGCAAATAAAGGACACCTGATGCAAGTCCCTTAGGTGTTCCTAAATTACAGGTTTCACTGTAGGCGAAGGAACTTGATGGATTAAATGTGTACAGAGCACCTGAACCAACTGGAATACACCCTCGAATGTTAAGACATTGAAGCACTAGTTAATTTAAGGAGCCACTTATGTAGCGGAGCTATGGAATGGTAGATTACTTTTTTAAGTCATCTTACCTAAGGAAGGATATACTTGCCATAGAGGGAGTGCAACGAAGGTTCACCAGACTGATTCCTGGGATGGGGGGATTGTCCTATGAGGAGAGATTGAGCAGACTAGGCCTATATTCTCTGGAGTTTAGAAGAATGAGAGGTGATCTCATTGAAACATACAACATTCTTACAGGGCTTGACAGGGTAGATGCAGGGAGGATGTTTCCCCTGGCAGGGGAGTCTAGAACCAGGGGTCACAGTCTCTGAATAAGGGGTCGGCCATTTAGGACTGAGATGAGGAGAAATTTCTTCATTCAGAGGGTAGTGAATCTTTGGAATTCTCTACCCCAGAGGGCTGTGGAGGCTCGGTCGTTGAGTATATTCAAAACAGAAATTGATAGATTTTTGAATATTAAGGGAATCAAGGGATATGGGGATAGTGCAGGAAAGTGGAGTTGAGGTAGAAGATCAGCCATGATCTAATTGAATGGCGGAGCAGGCTCGAAGGGCCAAATGGCTGACTCCTGCTCCTATTTCTTATGTTATGTTAACAGTAGCTGTAAGGTGCTAAATATTGAAATGGGCAATATATTAGTGAGAGGTCCTATTTTGACATGGGCCTATACAGTTTGACATTTGGTTAAATACTGGGATGCATCTCGTTGACAGTCATTTTAAATTGAAGCATCTATGAAAGTAACTGGGCAGGACTGAATCGCAAGGGATCCAAGGTTGAACAGATCTCCTGGAGTTTGGTTAACTTCATGGGGGAGGGGTTGCTCAGTTTGATAGAGCATTTATCTTCTTTGAGGTCTTACTGGCAATTAGTCACTTCTTTCTGGAAATTGAGTTGGACTAGTCTGTTTAATCTTCCACTCCGCATGATCTGTAGGAAGAGTAGCTTTGTGGGGAGAGTAAATCTATAGCTGTGTTTTTAGGAAGTCACTAACATTATAAATGAGACAATATTGACAGCAGGAGGTAAGCTGAATTCTGAGATTGAATCGTAAGTGCAGTTCTGAGGATTGAGATATTTTGCCGACTATTAACGAAACTCTAGGTGAGTTTACAAAGTGGTTCTAATGATAAACTGGATACTTTATGAATCAACAAACCAATACCTTGGCTATATCAGCACTGATCTGCAGCACTAGAAGATAACTTTGTTTGTAGGAATCGGTGCTATTCACAATATATATAAATGATTTAGACAAGGGAACTAGATGTAACATCTCCAAGTTTGCAGACGACATAAAGCTGGGTGGGCGTGTGTGCTGTGAGGAGGATGCCGAGAAACTCCAGTACGATTTGGATAGGTTGGGTGATTGGGCAGATGCATGGCAAATGCAGTATAATGTGGATAAATGCGAGGTTATCCACTTCGGTGGCAAAAACAGGAAGGCAGATTATTATCTGAACGGCAATAGATTGGGAAAAGGGGAAGTGCAATGAGACCTGGGTGTCCTTGTGCACCAGCCGCTGAAGGTAAGCATGCAGGTGCAGCAGGCGGTTAAGAAGGCAAATGGTATGTTCATAGCGAGAGGATTCGAGTACAGGAGCAAGGATGTCTTGCTGCAGTTGTACAGGGCCTTGGTGAGACCACACCTTGAGTATTGTGTGCAGTTTTGGTCGCCTTATCTGAGGAGGGATGTTCTTGCCATGGAGAGAGAGTGCAGCAAAGATTCACCAGACTGATACTTGGGATGGCAGGAATGACGTATGAGGAGAGATTGGGTCGATTAGGCTCATATTCACTAGAGTTTAGAAGAATGAGAGGGGATCTCATTGAAACTTATAAAATTCTAACAGGACTAGACAGACTAGATGCAGGAAGGATGTTCCCGATGGCGGGGTGTCCAGAACCAGGGGTCACAGTCTAAGGATAAGGGGTAAGCCATTTAGGACTGAGATGAGGAGGAATTTCTTCACCTAAAGAGTGGCGAACCTGTGGAATTCTCTGCCACACAGGGCAGTTGAGGCCAATTCATTAAATATATTCAAGAAGGAGTTAGATATATTTCTTGAGGCTAAAGGGATATGGGGAGAAAGCAGGGAGAGGGTACTGAATTTGGATGATCAGCCATGATCTCATTAAATGGCGGAGCAGGCTCGAGGGGCCGAATGGCCTACTCCTGCTCCTATCTTCTATCTATGTATATTACAGGAAACTCCTAGCAAGGCACTTGGTACAACTTTGGCTGCCGGTGTTGCATTCTATGTATACAGTAGGATATTAATCTTAAAGGGGAAGGCGCTCAACGTGCATGAATTTTCTAAGTCAGACAGATTTGGCCTAATATCCTTTTTATAGTTAAAAGGCTATTAAATGGTAAGTGAAACTGGAAAGAGTTATAAATGCCCAGCTATGTGTGGATAACAACCCTTGTAGGAAAATGTGCTATTTTTACAACATATATATATATAACTTGCATTGGTGGTGTCTTACTGTAACATTTGTCAAAAGTGGAAGGCAATTTTTAAGCTTTTTCTGTTTATTCTGCAGTAGAAACAGAATTTAGTTTCACCTACTATAATGCTGCGAAGTTGATCTTATGGCCTTGAATTGGATTCCTTAAAACATTTCTGTGCTATGTCAAAGTATAGAAAATGTTAGTTTTACACGGAGACTAAAATAGCTTTTAGTTGTCAGTGTACATATGCATTATGACTGCCTCCATGTGGCAGGTTTTGAACAGTCTGGCAATTGAGAGACACCCGAGTCAGTTAATATTAGAGCAGCACCTAGTGGTTTCGATGAAGTCTGGCAGATCATGTGCAATCTTCATTTATTTTTAGTTAGTAAAAAGTCCTTGTTGTCCTCCAAGTATGTTAAAGTTAATAGTTAAAGGTGTATTATACTCATGTTAACTATTGGTTGTGACAGTTGGTTTATGTAGGATTATTTCCTTCCCCCTCCCCACCCCAGGCCGAGCCACTTTAGGTGTCACAGTACACATCCCTGGAAATATATGCGAATGCCCGATCCCGTTATTCATACAGCACTCTGTTGATACTATGTGACATGAATCTTGTCATTCATGTGGAAATGACTTATGAAGTAATACTGGGCGGCCTGCTGGTGGCGCTGTCCAGGGAAGAGTATAAATACTCGGGCACGGGCCCAGCTTGCTCAGGACATTCTTTAACAGGAACTAGTGAAGGACACAACTAGATCTCCATGTTGTAAAACAGTTGATTAAAGCCTTGTTTGATACTCAGACCAAGTGCCTAGTAGTTTTCTTACGTCACTATGTTTTGTATATGAAGATTTAACCGGATGAGTTCATGTACAAGTGTTTTTTTATTGCAGCAGTTTTAAGTACAGCATTGTGTTAGACCAGCACACACAACTGTACACAGGATTATCTTGCCCATCTGATTTTACCTTCTATCTATTTTTTGGAGCGCTGACCATTTGTCCATCCTGCAATTCATATTTTTTATCTATATAATATCACCCTGTTATGTTGGTGAGAATTTCGAGGATGGGAGTCCCGATTTCAACATAACCCGCCTGACAGGCACTTCACTGGAGCGTAAAATTGAGCGGAGTGTAAAGCAGGCGTTCAACGTGAATCCACCTGTTCCCACCATGTGGTGCTCGATTAAAATGGCGGCTGTAGTGTTTGATTTTGTTCATGGCAAGTGATGAGATGTGTGAGGGCAAATTTCCGCTGGGGTTCTTCTACTCGTCGGGCAAGGGGCTCACAGAGCGCCTGTCCCGTCTCCTCCGCCTGTCCCGTCTCCTCCGCCTGTCCCGTCTCCTCCGCCGGTCCCGTCTCCTCCGCCGGTCCCGTCTCCTCCGCCGGTCCCGTCTCCTCCGCCGGTCCCGTCTCCTCCGCCGGTCCCGTCTCCTCGCCCGTCCCATCTCCTCCTTAATCACCCTCGGATGGATATTATCCAGACCTGGAGCCCTATCAATTTTGAGCTTCCCTAATCTATCCAAAATGACAATACGATCTATTTTAATAATAATGCTATTCAATACTGAGCAACCCTTATCTGAATTATAAGCATCATCTACAGGTGGCATAGTGGTTAGGGCAGCACGGTGGCATAGTGGTTAGCACTGTTGCCTCACAGCGCCAGGGACCCGGGTTCGAATCCGGCCTCGGGTGACTGTCTGTGTGGAGTTTGTACATTCTCCCCGTGTTTGCGTGGGTTTCCTCCGGGTGCTCCGGTTTCCTCCCACAGTCCAAAGATGTGCGGGTTAGGTTGGTTGGCTATGATAAATTGACCCTTAGTGTTAGGGGGATTAAATACGTGGGGTTACGGGGATAGGGTGGGATATGTGTTGGTGTAGGGGTTACGGGAATCGGGTGGGATATGTGCCGGTGCAGACTCGATGGGCCGAAATGGCCTCTATCTGCACTGTGGAGTTTCTGTGATTCTGTGAGGAGTACAGACTGATGCAAAATAATCATTCAGCAGCTCTGCTATAATCTGAGAATCAGTTTGAATCTGCCCTACGGTATCCTTTAGTGGCCCTATACAGTCTTTTGACTTTCTGACATTTGCTAAAAAAGCTTTTGCTATTATTGTCACAACTATGCGCCATCTTTTCCAGAGATCTCTGTCGCAGTCGAATTTGCCTCTGTACATTCCCCGTGAACCATAATGGTTTTGTTTTACCATGTGCCCTTCTTTAAACCATTGGGACATAGATGGCTTCATACTGTTTGAGAATAGTTTGTCCTCGGTACTGGATTTCCTATCTAGTAGGGTTACCCAGTCAACTTTTGACAGATTTTCGGCCATTTTGGTAAAGTTAGCCCTCTTAAAATCTGGGACCAGCTTTAGATTGGCTGCAGCCTTGGATTGGCCAATAAGATTAAAACTAAATATATTATGATCAGACAAAAGCAGAATACTGTGGATGCTGGAAATCTGAAATAAAAACAGAAAATGGGGAGGCGGTGGCGCAGTGGTTATGTCACTAGATGAGTAAGCCAGAGGCTCAGTCAAATGCTCTGAGGATATGGGTTCAAATCCCACCACGGCAGCTGGTGGAATTTAAATTCAATTCAATTTAATTCTGGAATTAAATGTTAGCCATTAGTAATGGCGACCATGATACCATTGTCGATTGTTGCAAAAACCCATCTGGTTCACTAATGTCCTTTAGGGAAGGAAGTCTGCGGTCCTGACCTGGTCTGGCCGACATATGACTCCAGACCCACAGCAATGTGGTTGACTCTTAATGCCCTCTGAAATGGCCTAGCAAGCCACTCAGTTGTAAACAACTGCTACGAAAAACAATAAGAATAAAACCGGACGACCACCCAGCATCGACCTCGGCACCGGAAACGACAACGACAATGGCAAACCCAGCCCTGTCGACCCTGCAAAGTCCTCCTTACCAACATCTGGGGGCTTGTGCCAAAATTGGGAGAGCTGTCCCACTGACTAGTCAAGCAACAGCCTGACATAGTCATAATTACCGAATCATACCTTACAACCAATGTCCCAGACACCACCATCACCATCCCTGGGTATGTCCTGTCCCACCGGCAGGACAGACCCACCAGAGGTGGTGGTACCGTGGTATACAGTCGGGAGGGAATAGCCCTGGGAGTCCTCAACATTGACTCAGGACCCCATGAGGTCCCATGGCATCAAGTCAAACATGGACAAGGAAACCTCCTGCTGATTACCACCTACCGCCCTCCCTCAGCTGATGAATCAGTACTCCTTCATGTTGAACACCAATTGGAAGAAGCACTGAGAGTAGCAAGGGCACAAAATGTCCTCTGGGTGGGGGACTTCAATGTCCATCACCAAGAGTGGCTCGGTAGCACCACAACTGACCGAGCTGGCCGAGTCCTAAAGGAAATAGCTGCCAGACTGGGTCTGCGACAGGTGGTGAGGGAACCAACAAGAGGGAAAAACCTACTTGATCTCGTCCTCACCAATCTACCTGTTGCAGATGCATCTGTCCATGACAGCATTGGTGGAAGTGACCACCGCACAGTCCTTGTGGAGACGAAGTCCCGTCTTCATGTTGAGGATACCCTCCACTGTGTTGTGTGGCACTACCACTGTGCTAAATGGGACAGATTTCGAACAGATCTGGCAACTCAAAACTGGGCATCCATGAGGCACTGTGGGCCATCAGCAGCAGCAGAATTGTATTCAACCACAATCTGTAACCTCATGGCCCGGCATATCCCTCACTCTACCATTACCATCAAGCCGGGAGATCAACCCTGGTTTAACGAAGAGTGCAGGAGAGCATGCCGGGAACAGCACCAGGCATACCGAAAAATGAGGTGTCAACCTGGTGAGGCTACAACACAGGACTACTTGCATGCCAAACAACAGAAGCAACATGCGATAGACAGAGCTAAGCGATCTATCAACCATCGGATCAAATCAAAGCTCTGCAGTCCTGCCACACCCAGTCGTGAGTGGTGGTGGACAATTAAACAGTTAACCGGAGGAGTAGGCTCCAAAAATATCCCCATCCTCAATGATGGTGGAGCCCAGCATGTGAGTGCAAAAGACAAGGCTGAAGCATTTGCAACTATCTTCAGCCAGAAGTGCCGAGTGGATGATCCATCTCGGCCTCCTCCTGCAGTCCCCAGCATCACAGATGCCAGTCTTCAGCCCATTCAATTCACTCCACGTGATGTCAAGAAACGGCTGAAGACACTGGATACTGCAAAGGCTACGGGCCCTGACAACATTCCGGCAATAGTACTGAAGACTTGTGCTCCAGAACTAGCTGCGCCCCGAGCCAAGCTGTTCCAGTACAGCTACAACACTGGCATCTACCCGGCAATGTGGAAAATTGCCCAAGTATGTCCTGTCTACAAAAAGCAGGACAAATCAGACCCGGCCAATTACCGTCCCATCAGTCTACTCTCAATCATCAGCAAAGTGATGGAAGGTGTCGTCGACAGTGCTATCAAGCGGCACTTACTCAGCAATAACCTGCTAACTGACGCCCAGTTTGGGTTCCGCCAGGGCCACTCAGCTCCTGACCTCATTACAGCCTTGGTCCAAACATGGACAAAAGAGCTGAACTCAAGAGGTGAGGTGAGAGTGACTGCCCTTGACATCAAGGCAGCATTTGATCGAGTGTGGCATCAAGGAGCCCTAGCAAAACTGAAGTCAATGGGAATCAAGGGGAAAACTCTCCATTGGTTGGAATCATACCTAGCACAAAGGAAGTTGGCTGTGGTTGTTGGAGGTCATTCATCTCAATCACATGACATCACTGCAGGAGTTCCTCAGGGCAGTGTCCTAGGCCCAACCATCTTCAGCTGTTTCATCAATGACCTTCCCTCCATCATAAGGTCAGAAGTGGGGATGTTCGCTGACGATTGCACACTGTTCAGCACCATTCGAGACTCGTCAGATACTGACGCAGTCCGTGTCCATATGCAGCAAGACCTGGACAACATTCAGACTTGGGCTGACAAGTGGCAAGTAACATTCGCACCACACAAGTGCCAGGCAATGACCATCTCCAACAAGCGAGACTCTAACCATCTCCCCTTGACATTCAATGGCATTACCATTGCTGAATCCCCCACTATCAACATCCTGGGGGTTACCATTGATCAGAAACTGAACTAGACCAGCCATATAAATACTGTGGCTACGAGAGCAGGCCAGAGGCTGGGAATTTTGCAGCGAGTGTCTCGCCTCCTGACTCCCCAAAGCCTTTCCACCATCTACAAGGCACAAGTCAGGAGTGTGATGGAATACTCTCCACTTGCCTGGATGAGTGCAGCTGCAACAACACTCAAGAAGCCCGACACCATTCAGGATAAAGCAGCCCGCTTGATTGGCACTCCATCCACCTTCAACATTCACTCCCTCCAACACCAGCACACTGTGGCTGCAGTATGTACCATCTACAAGATGCACTGCAGCAACTTGCCAAAGCTCCTTCAACAGCACCTTCCAAACCCGTGACCTCTACCACTTAGAAGGACAAGGGCAGCAGACGCATGGGAACATCACCACCTACAAGTTCCCCTCCAAGCCACACACCATCCTGACTTGGACCTGTATCGCCGTTCCTTCACTGTCGCTGGGCCAAAATCCTGGAACTCCCTTCCTAACAGCATAGTGGGTGTACCTACACCATATGGACTGCAGCGGTTCAAGAAGGCGGCTCACCACCATCTTCTCGAGGGCAATTAGGGATGGGCACTAAATGCAGGCCTAGCCAGCGATGCCCACATCCCATCAATGAATAAAAAAAATACTCAGCAGGTCAGGCAGCATCTGTGGAGAGCGAAACAGAGTTAACGTTTCAGGTCGATGACCCTTCATCAGAACTGCTCTGACGAATGTATTTTATATAAAATCACTATTGTAGCAGAACTCTTTGATGTGATTTCTATAAACTGATACGATAGTACAACCAGTGTACTTCAGCGCCACCTAATGGATAAATGAGGTATTCTCAAATAGAATTGTAAATGTTACATTACATCAACAAATATGAATCCTTGTTTTACCAACAGGCATAGTTTAGCTGGAGTTTGGAAAAACAGTGACCATGGTGATGTAACTCGGTAATTTGTTCCCTTTCTCCCCTCGCCCTAACCCAAAGACCTCCGCTGCTCACAAACCCAATACTGCAGTGTGTTATGCACGGCTGCACATTGGGACAGTGCTGGTAAAATATGGAAAGAAGAATAACTGCATGAAACAATACTCCTTTGTGCTTTTGAATTTGTCAGTGAATGCACGTTGCTAAGAATCCAGTACAAAATGGTAAACCGCATGGGAGAAATCCGACCAGGCTAGGTTTGGAATGCTAGCTGATCGCACGTTCTGTGGAATACAGTGCAAGAGCACTGCATCAAAATAACAGTCCATCAAATTGCCTTGGCGGCAAGATATTACTGCTCTTGTTGCAACTGGATTTCAAATGCAGTGATCCGTTCACAGACAAATGGACCAGGCATTGTGCCAGTGAATCTGTTTCGGGCTGAGCAAAACTAATCATATGGAGGACATCTTATACAAATATCTTACATAGAAACATAGAAGATAGGAGCAGGAGTAGGCCATTCGGCCCCTCGAGCCTGCTCTGCCAATCTTCATTTAAACGCTCTACTGTAGAAACATCCAGCAATAATACTTCAATTATAAATATGCATTAGCATTATGTATTATTTGCATCAAATTATCTGTTACCTTTATAGATTAACAATCTGCAGTTGTTATTTTTCTGATATGTATAATAGCTGCGTTACTTGGTCATTAACGCTTAAGACTGATCTTTTATAGACCTGTTAAATTTTCTAGTTGCTAATCTTTTACTTTTCTGATGAGCTACATAAAGTGGACAATTAAAATGCTACCAGTGCGTAACATAAACGACCAAGCCATGACTTGTGATGATTGACATCAAATAAACCCATTATTTAAAAGGTAAAGTAACTGTCCTGGGTTAGTGCTGTGGGATTGTTGCTGAAGGTTTGCTGCATTTAGTTTCACCGTTGGCTTTGAAGCTTTTTTAATTGAATTCACTTCCATTGTAAATCGGTACAAAATATGGATTGCATATAACTGGTAGTGTAGTGGTTATGTTACTGACCTAGTAATCCAGATACCTGGTCTGACAATCCAGAGAACATGAATTCAAATCCCACAATGGCATTTTGAGAATTTTAAATTCAGTATTTTAAAAAATCTGGAATTTTTTTTAAAAAGTGTTATCAGTAAAAAAAAAACTTTTAGATTGTTGTAAAAACCTAACTGGTTCACTAATTTTCTTTAAGGAAGGAAATCTGCTGTCCTTACCCATTTCAGCTTATATGTGACTCCAGTCCCCTGCCAACATTGTTGGCCTTCATAGCGAGAGGATTCGAATACAGGAGCAAGGATGTCTTGCTGCAGTTGTACAGGGCCTTGGTGAGACCACACCTTGAGTATTGTGTGCAGTTTTGGTCGCCTTATCTGAGGAAGGATGTTCTTGCCATGGAGGGAGTGCAGCGAAGATTCACCAGACTGATGCCTGGGATGACAGGAATGACGTATGAAGAGAGACTGGGTCGATTGGGCTTGTATTCGCCAGAGTTTAGAAGAACGAGAGGGGATCTCATTGAAACTTATAGAATTCTAACAGGACTAGACAGACTAGATGCAGGAAGGATGTTCCCGATGGCGGGGGAGTCCAGAACCAGGGGTCACAGTCTAAGGATAAGGGGTAAGCCATTTAGGACTGAGATGAGGAGGAATTTCTTCACCCAGAGAGTGGTGAGCCTGTGGAATTCTCTACCACAGAAGGCAGTTGAGGCCAATTCATTAAATATATTCAAGAAGGAGTTAGATATATTTATTGAGGCTAAATGGATATGGGGAGAAAGCAGGGACAGGGTACTGAATTTGGATGATCAGCCATGATCTCATTAAATGGCAGAACAGGCTCAAGGGGCTGAATGGCCTACTCCTGCTCCTATCTTCTATGTTTCTATGTAACATGGTTGACTCTTAACTGCCCTCTGAATTGACCTAGCAATCCATTCATTTGTATCAAACTGCAAAATAGCATTGTGGGAGCATCTTCACCACACGGACTGCAGTGGTTCAAAAACAAGGCTCAACACCACCTTCTGAGGGCAACTAGGGATGGGTAATAAATGCCAGTCTTGCCACCTACACCCATGTCCCAAGAATGAATAATTTTTAAAAAGCTCTTTTTTTTCTGATTCTATTTACAGATTGGGCTTGACACCAGCTATTGGACAGCAGTCAACCACTTCTTCATATGGGGTAGCGTGGCTGTCTATTTCTCCATCTTGTTTGCAATGCACAGTAATGGATTGTTTGCAATATTTCCAAGCCAATTTCCTTTTGTAGGTAAGTCTCTTGAACCTTAACTTAATGCGGTCTTGCTGCAGCCATGCTGCCCACCAGTTCATCTGACTAGGTTGTGCCTAACATATTTTGTCGTCATCTGTGCATATTAAACTCTGCAACTTAATGAATTAGACAACTGGTTGCTTAAATCATCTTGTGATGTACATTTTCCTACATTTGGATTTTAGTAAACAAAATCCCATTTAGTTCTGTAATTGATCGGTTTAGTTTGGAGCCAGTTTCGATAGTTATTGTTAAATCAGTTAAAAGTTGATATTGGTAACTTTTAATTTAGGAATGGTTCTATTAAACATTTACCTTTTTTGCTCATTTTCAAAGATGGAAACTAAGAAGCATTAAAATAATGGCTAAATCTTCATGGAAATATTTTTTACATCAATGTGATGCCTTCCGATTGCTTCTGCTATTTGTAACAAATTCATAAGGAAATTGTTTGCAACTTTATTATAAATATCAAACAAAGGTCAGATACAACACTTCGGACATTTAAGCATATTGAAGAATACTTAAAAATATTTATGCTTCCAGGAAATGCTCGAAATTCCCTGATCCATCTTACGGTGTGGCTTGTCATAATTGTGACCACGGTGCTGTGCATCATGCCGGTGGTGGCATTCAGGTTCCTGATGGTAGATTTGAAACCAACCTTGAGTGATAAGGTACGTATTCAGTTCTTTATCTCGGATTGGTTTTCATCTGTGCTGTAAAACACAGACCCTTGCTTGTCCATCTAACTGAGTTTTGTCCAGCCTTGAGGCTTGGCTCTCCTGTTATAACTATCATACCAGGCAGCTAAGTGTCCTTTGCTGCTTGGTGCGCTCGGCTCGTTAAGAAAAAAGCATTTCACTGACTGGATTTCACTTGTTGTATTTGGTTATGTGACAAATAAAATTGAAATTGAAATTGAACATTTAATACTTTGAATAAAGAAATTTCTCATAACTGTTGAAACTATTTCTCACCATTTCAAAGTTATGTCCTCTGTTCCTACTTTTTTGGTTTAATTTGGAATAATCTTCTGGCTTTACCCTATCTATCTTTTAATATTTTGTACAGCTCAATGATGTCCCCTCCCCACCCAATTAATTGCTTTCTGTCTAGACTTGAGAGCTTAAGCTTCTCTAACTTTCCTCATAGCTCATCTCGTTTATGTTTGCTGCTCTCACATTTATGTACACTATTTTGTATTGTTGTATTAAACAAAGCTGAATTCAGAACCCCAAAGTGTAGTCTCACTGGTGCATTGTAAAGGCTTAGCGTAACTTCTGTCGACTTGTATTTGCTTGTTCTAGCTACTTATTCTAGCATTCTATTACAATTTTTTGAAATATTGCTTCACCACATTGTCTACAGACTGAAAATGACATGTCTGCTATTACACCCAGGTCCCTTTCTCTCTGTGTTAATTCAGTTTGTTTCATTGTACAGTTACCAGCTACATTTTTCAAACCATATTAATGAGTTTGTATTTATCAGTGTTAAATTACATTTGCTTTTAAGACGCTCCTTAAAACCTACCTCTTTGACCAGGATTTTGGTCACCTGCCCTAATATCATCATATGTGAAATAACAACAGAAAATGCTGGAAGCACTCAGCAGGTCAGGCAGCATCCGTGGAGAGAGAAACAGAGTTAACGTTTCAGGTCTGGGTTGTTATCCACTTTGGTAGAAAAAACAGAAAGGCAGAGTATTTCCTAAATGGTGAAAGATTGGGGAATGCAGATTCTCAAAGGGACCCGGGTGTCCTTGTACATGAGTCACAAAGTGTGCAGGTGCAGCAAGCCATTAGGAAGGCAAATGGTATGCTGGCCTTCATTACAAGAGGATTTGAGTACAGGAGTAAAGAAGTCTTACTCCAATTATATAGGGTCTTGGTGAGACCACACCTGGAGTACTGTGTACAATATTGGTCTCCTTACCTAAGAAAGGATATACTTGCCATAGAGGGAGTACAACGAAGGTTCACGAGATTGATTCCTGGGATGGCGGGACTGTCGTATGAGAAGAGATTGAGTAAACTAAGCCTGTATTCTCTTGAATTCAGAAGAATGAGAGGGGATCTCATTGAAGCATACAAAATTATTACAGGGCTTGATAGGGTGGATGCTGGGAGAATGTTTCCTTTGGCTGGGGTATCTAGAACCAGGGGCCACAGCCTCAGGATAAAGGGTAGGCCATTCAGTACTGAGATGAGAAGAAATTTCTTCACACAAAGGGTGGTGAATCTTTGGAATTCTCTACCCCAGAGGGCTGTGGAGGCTCAGTCATTGGGTATATTCAAAACAGAAGTCGATTGATTTCTGACTAGTAAGGGCATCAAGGGATATGGCGATAGGGCCGGTGAATGGAATTGAGGCAGAAGTTCAGCCATGATCTCATTGAATGGTGGAGCAGGCTTGAAGGGCCGAATGGCCGACTCCTGCTCCTATTTCTTATGTTCTTATGTTGATGTTCTCTGCAATCGGCTTTCCCTTAATTGGCCTGCTAAACCCGCTGGGCGGGCTTAACAAGTTCAGTCAGGGAAAATAGCGTGAGTTGGCCAGAAGTTGATGGAGGTGGGACTGAAACCCGACAAGTGGGAGTCCCACCTCCAAAAGCTCCCCATTGACAAAATCACCCCCATGGTTTATAAAGTACTCGAAAAGTTTACTGTGCTGCCTTTGAAAAAGAATCAGCAGAACAGATTTCATGTTTCAGATTTCACCAGTGATTATTGAATGACGAGTAAAGCTGTGTGCGTGCATTTTGGTGTTCGTGTGTGGAGCTCAACTTTCCCCAATTAGCGAGTGGTGCAAACAGACAGTGTAACAGTGGCCTCTTGATCGTACCGCTCTCAGTAATGATCCAAACGCTCCATTGTTGCATTCAGTAGAGCGGAAGCATTATCCATGATATATTTTTCTGGAAAATGTTCTTTCCAAATTTTGAAAAGACCCATCTTTTAAAGAGAATTTTAAGCCAACAGACTCATTGACAGCTATCCAGAATGTAGTCGGAGGTTTATGTGTATCTAAGCCGTGCTGTACCTGCTCCAGCAGAGTTTGATGAGACAGTGTAGAGGGACCACTACTCTGTATCTATCCAGAATGCCACTCAAACCCATGAAAAGCCCTCATTTAAAAAAAAAAAGGTTTACAAATAGGTAAAGCATCTATTTTTTTACTGTATGTTTCCAAGAATTATTATGTGTTTTGTTTTCAGGTACGATACTTGCAACGTGCCAGAAGAAAACAGAAGCCAGTGCAGCACCGGATGCGACGTGTAAACCGCACCAGCTCAAGAAGATCAGGTTATGCATTTGCTCATCAAGAGGGCTATGGTGAGCTCATTACCTCGGGAAGGAACATGCGCTTAGGCAATCCGTCACCAGTGGTAACCGGGAAGTCGATGCTGAGCAGCACCAGTTGGATTGAAAACTTACGGAAGAAAACAACAGAGACCGTAAATAGCTTTGGCAGTGAGAAAAATATTAAACTGTAGAGCAACCGTTACTTGGAGGGAAAGCGGCTTTCCCTCACTTTAAAACTTGGCCATAGTTTGCACTGTGCTGTACATCCACAAAGTTTGAAATCACTACTTGCTGAAGAATCACAAAGTAATGAACTCTCGTTTATGAGCTGTTACTTCTCAATCTTGTAATGCTGGACATCCGTTCTATCATATGGTGGACTCTTTGCTGCCAGGTAGCAAGTGTTAACAAGAGAAAATTCCAACTTAGGATTTCTGTAAACTTGGCAAAAATGTCTGATTAAATCGAAGGTGAGCGTTGTGAGGCACTTGTCAGTATATCTGCTGAGGTCCCTGTTAAAACACAAGTTTGTATTTCTGAGCTGTAAATATTTTTTAACCTTTGGAAACATTTTTATAATGCAAAAGAGCAACAGTTGCATTGCTTAATGCTGTTCAACTTAAATGGACCTACACAAACAAGATTACAGAACTACAGTGGCAGAGCTTTTAAATATGGAGGATTTACTTTGCAGCTGTATATAATGTAGTTCATTTCCTTCACTTGAGGGACCCAATTATATTATATTCTGTCTTAAGAATGTTACACTGTGATCCTGTAGCTATGACCTCATTTGAGGAATTAGTGCCTTTGAGTTTTCCTTTCACAAGGAAACAACTGATTTTTATTTGAATGTATGTATGTTTTTGAAAACCATACTCTGCATCTACAAACACTTTCTGCTTTAACGGTTCTGTGTAACTTCACTTTCTGATTGGCTTTCTCCATTGAAATACAACAGCTAACCTTGTATGAATTGTTATATTTGCAATATGCTTTCTCCAAAATAATTGCTCTTCATACAGTTATTCTTTATATATCAGTAGATTAGGACCATTTTCCCAAAGGGGGGAAATCAAAGGGACAAGGTCTGTTTTAAGACTTCTGCACACAGTAATTGCATCAATTGATTTCATCCCTGTTCAAATGCATCTTTAGTACCATGCTACTGGCCACCTCCAACAACCAGCAATGCTTCACTGTTTATTTCTCATGAAAGAAGGTTTTCTGGCTGAACACCAATGTTTTCCTCATTTTTATTGGGACTTTGCTGTGCGCATATTGGCTGCCACATTTCCTCCATGACAACAGTGACTACACTTCAAAAGTATTCTTCGGCTGTGAAAAGCTTTGAGATGTCTTGCTGTTGTGAAAGGCACTATATAAATGCAAGCTCTTTCTTTTTGTAGGAGCACTTTACGGACATATAAATATCCTCTCTGTAACATTACTGCTTATTTATATCTACTGCATATTAAAAATGGTGAGTAGTCTCTGGATTCCAATGGTACTGTGCCTGTAACGTTATGTGACTAAGTGCATGCAGGCCTACAAAATACAATACTGCTTCAGTGTTCTCATTGGACCAAGGTAGGAAACAAGAAGATTTGGCCATACTCTTCTAAACTTCCCCCCCCCCCCCCCTCCACAAAACAGAAATTCCATCTTCTGCCACACTGCCCAGAAATTCCAACCACCCTTAACTGAGCAGCAATTGCAGCACCCTCCCCATTGAGCAGAAAACATGGCACACTCACCCCCCCCACCCCCCCACCCCAACCAAACTGAGCAGAAATCAAGTCACACCTACCCGAGCACGAGCAAATTTCCCCGTGCCCGCTTGAGGACAAAGAGGTCAGTATAACTACAATTATACAGGGCCTTGATGAGACCACACCTGGAGTACTGTGTGCAGTTTTGGTCTCCTTACCTAAGAAAAGATATACTTGCCATAGAGGGAGCGCAGCGAAGATTCACCAGACTGCTTCCTGGGATGGCAGGACTGTCATATGAGGAAAGATTGGGTCGACTAGGCCTGTATTTAATAGGGTTTAGAAGAATGAGAGGGGATCTCATTGAAACGTATAAAATTCTGACAGGGCTAGACAGACTGGATGCAGGGAGGGTGTTTCCCCTGGCTGGAGGGTCTAGACGAGGGGTCACAGTCTCAGGATACGGGGTAGGACATTTAGGACTGAAATGTGGAAAAATTTCTTCACTCAGAGGGTGGTGAACCTGTGGAATTCTCTACCACAGAAGGTTGTGGAAGCCAAGTCACTGAATATATTTAAGAAGGAGATAGATAGATTTCTAGACACAAAAGGCATCAAGGGGTATGGAGAGAGAGCGGGAATATGGTATTGAGATAGAAGATCAGCCATGATATTGAATGGCGGAGCAGGCTCGAAGGGCCGAATGGCCGACTCCTGCTCCTATGTTTCTATGTCCTTTCAACCCTTCCACAGGGAGGACAAACCTTACCTTCCATCCCATTCCCACTGAGGATAAGCGTTACCTTGCTTCACCCCATTGAAGAAAACTTCAACCTTTTCTCCAACTGAGGATGAACTTCTCATTTCCCACCACCCTGACTGAGCACAAACTTGGCCTTCCCCTTTCCCCTCACAATGAACAAATTCACATCCCCACTGAGCTGAAACTTGACCCCGCCACCCCTGCTTAGAATACATTTGGACATTCCTTCCCCCCCCCCACACAATCAATGAGAAGCAAATTTGCACCCCCCCACCCCACAAGCTGAGAAACAACTCTTCTCTCCATCAGATCCACACCTAGAAACACTTTGACTGCCCTCTTCTTTCCACCCACCCCCATGTGAATAAATAAACCATGGCCGAGTGCCCCGCAACCCTTCATTGTCCTCTGTCCCCCTCCTTTAACCGCCCCCCCCCCGCCTGCTCCTCCTGCCTGTGCTCCTTCTCCTCTCATCCACCTTCCGCATCCACATCTTCTCCTCCTTCCCCCCTCTTTCCCTCCCCTTCCCTTGACCTCTTCCCACCCCTCATCTGGGTCCAGTTATCTCAGTGTCTTCTAACCTGATATGCCTAAATACTGGACTTAGTCTTGACTCCCTGTAGGCAACACCATGGAACATTCACTAGTTTATTTAAAGAACCGCACTCCATCTGCAGCCAAGTATTGTCTTTGGTCAGCGTCCTGACTGCACTTGCTGTTTTATTTTTCCTATTGTGCATCCTGTCCAGTTACTGCTGATCACAAGTTGTACTTGCCTTTCTGACCGGTATATCATCTTCAATGTTAAATTGCTAGGACTGTCTCACCCTTCTGACAGGTATAATGTAAGTTACTGAAACACTGGGAAATCATCCTGGAGAGAAGGATGCCGCTGATAACGCCTAATATGTGGAGAGGATTTGACCCTTCTGAGTCTGGGTACCACCAGAAAAGTCTAAACAGTATGAGTTGTTCTTGTTGAAGAAGGGAGCTTTCAGTAAGTTTAGCTTTAGTAAGCCTAAATTCAACCAACCTTGCTGTTGTCATTCCTTTAAACCAATACTTAGTTGCACATCTCCAATTATCTGGTTTTCGGGTTTTTCAATTCTGAGTATGTTGAGGGAGTCCAAGCTACGTTTCAATAGCACTAGTCAGAGTCCCTCTTCAGTGACTAATGGGACTCTATAGAATCCATGGATACCTGCCACTGAATTTCCTAGATTTATCTTCAAGCAGTCCAAGTTTGGGAAGCACCCTATACATGACAGGAACCCAATGTCAACTAAAAAGGAGTCCACAGGGGAAAAATTGAGTCGCGCCCCCTTTGAGGCACTAACTTCGCCGGGGAGCTACTTTTACCGCCCTGAAAAAAATTAGCACCCCCGTGGCCGAAATTCATTGGTAGCGCCCCAAGTGGAAAGCAGGGCGCTACTGGAAGCACCCCACCTCCCTCTTGGGGCGCTGCGAGGGAATATCGCGCGCTATGTGCCGCGGTACTGCAGGCCTTCCTCCCCTTCTTAAAGGGGAGGGGCCTTGCGCAGCGCGACCCAGGGCCCAGCTGGCACTCCGTGGGGTGGGGGTGCTCAGGAGCCCAGCGACAGCAATGGAGGCAGGTGTTGGCAGGCGGCCAGCAACAAAAATGGCCGCCCAGCACTTCGCCTTTTATTAGCAGCGCCCAACTACAGGTAGGCCCCCCCTGACCCCGTCGGACATAGCGTCTGGTGGTATGTCGGTGCTACCAAAGATCGCGAGCGGGGCGCAGCGCACGGCGATGACATCATCGGCGGCGGAACGCTAACGGTTACTGCCACCACTAACCTCCTGCTGAATTTTGCGGGAGGCGGGCACTAGTTGCTTAGCGCAAAGCAACTGAATTTCTCCCCCCCTGTATGTTTGTACGCCTGGAGAGAGGGTATATTGCCAGATGAAAATTACATGTATTTAGGTACACTGGGTAAACTGTATGAAGCATTAACTGTAACAGATGTTGCCTGTGGCCAGAACGCCCCAGGCTCCTTGAGGGATTTAGCACTTTTTCCAAGTGCCTCACATTAGCACATAACTTGAGTTCCTGGAATTGATAATAGAAACCTTTTTTCTGATACTGGATACCAGATTTTTCATGAGCCATCTCAATTATTGTACATCATCATGTTTTGTGATCTCCTGAACACTTTCCCAATCCCAGAGCAGTCCCCTAGCAGGGACACATGGCTTGACCTGGTGGTTCCGTACCAGGTTTGCCAGTTCCCAGTACAGCTTCTGCTGTTATTTATCACTTTGATGGCACAGGAGCTGGCTGCCACTTTGTACTATGACTGGTTCCTCTCTTTTTCTCCCCAGAGCCATCCCAAATCTTTGTTCACAAACTTTATAACAGGTGCATCACCAATTCAATCAATTAAGCAAGACTCGATTCTTGTGCCTGGTCTGTTGTATGTAGATCAGCTTCTTGCTTTTCCTCACAGGTCAAATATGCCATAGGGATTGAAGGGGGAAGATTTGTATGCTATTGAATTCAGCAGCCTTAAATGAATCAGGTCCTACCATGTCTCCTATTGATTAACTGGATCTAATCCATTGGACTGACTAATAAACCTGTTTATAATGCAAGATTTGTAATCTACATTTACTGATACTGAATTATGCATTGTAATCCTTTGTCATATTACTGCAGGTTTATCAAAAATAATTTGTGGTAGATTACAGGATAAAGACAACTGTCAGAATCCACATGGACAATACAAAATACTCAAAATTTGCGTTTGTGGATTTATGATATCTAAAATGTAATTATATTAGTTTCTTCTAAATCTACCACACCTTTTCTTTATTTGACTAGTATCATGTAAGATACTGTTGTTAACTATTTTTGAAAGAAAAGTATAATCCCTCCCTGTTCGGTTATCCTTCACTTAGAGTATTAATGCAGTTGTCCAGTGGGGAACATAGATTGACATCATCAATTTAAAATGGCACCATGCAGTAAATACTACAACTATTGCAAAACCTCCCTATCCCCTGCTGGACAAGTGCAGCAACCCTGAGTAGCTCACAGTTAATGTACTTGCAGTGATGTCACTGAGCTTCCTTAGTAAAATGAATTCACTTCAAATCTTGGAGCTTGTTATCTTTTGTTCTGTTCTCCAAATTCTATTTTTTATTTATATATATTTTTCTTGATTGACAGTGTAGATGCTGAGAGGTTGTTTCCCCTGGCTGGAGTGTCTAGAACTAGGGGGGCATAGTCTCAGGCCATTTAAGACTGAGATGAGGAGGAATTTCTTCACTCAGTGGGTTGTGAATCTTTGGAATTCTCTGCCCCAGAGGTCTGTGAATGCTGAGTCTTTGAGTATATTCAAGGCTGAGATAGATAGATTTTTGGACTCCAGGGGAATCAAGGGATATGGAGATCGGGCAGGAAAGTGGAGTGAGGTCAATGATCAGCCATGATCTTATTGAATGGCGGAGCAGGCTCGAGGGGCCGTATGGCCTACTCCTGCTCCTATTTCTAATGTTCTTGCAGGTTCTGTGTTTGGTATCTTGAGTCGCTGTTGTACCTTCATGCATCAAATTCTGTCTCACTGGAGTGGATTGTACTTCAGTCAGTTTCACTATCATTTGTGTTGCTATGCCCAGTTCATTTCACATTCCTTGATACCTACGAAATGACTTTTCCAGTAGCTGTTGTCCACTACTGGTGCTTTAGCTGCTGGTCCACCGGGCATGAGCTCAAAGATGGTGAGAATGGTCTTAATTTTTTGAAGTGGGCATGCTGTGAAGAATCAACTTGAGATGCTGGAAGAATGTCTTCAACTTCCAGCAGCCCCGTATTATTCAATTTGAAAATCACACCGAGTGCCTCGGTGGATTAATACCTTGGAATATAGCGGATAACTTGAATTCAAAGTGGGAAAGACCACACAAAAGGTAAGCAATCTACTGATTTCATGATCTGATGTCGGAATGTGTGCTAAGAAACAAAAACTGTCTTTGATCTTCATATCTCTCCTAAGAGAGATCCAGGTGTAGCCAGTGTTGCAATGGATGGAAATATGGCAACCAATTGTACACAGCAAGGTCCCAGTAACAATGAGAGACTAACCAGATAATCTGTTTTTGGTGGTATTGGTTGAGGGATAATTGTTGGCTAGGACACTAAGAAGAACAGGGAGTTCTTCCACAATAGTGCCAAGGATTTTCTATATTCACCTGCAAGAGCAGACAAGACTATGGTTCAACATCTCATCTGAAAGATGGTATCTCTCACAGTGCAGCCTTCCCTCAGTTCTGCACTCAAGTATCAGCCTAGATTATTTGCTTAAATCTCTGGAGTGAGGATTGAAGCCACAACCTTCTGACTCAAGAGTGTTGTCACTGAGTCAAGGCTGACAACTATTCATATAAGTACATTTTTAATTCCCCCCCCCCCCCACCCCGCATCCTGGACATTAGTATACATTCAGTTACATCACAACTGCATGAATACAGATCTGACTGCAATTTCAAACTGACTTACAAAAGAATCAGGAAAGTCACATTCATGTCTCAAGGTAAATAATTATGGGCACATAGTGTCCTTTCAGCTCTCATCTGCCTGGGCTCAAATTTAGTACAATTAGAAGGGAGAAAAGTCTTCCCTCTTCGACAGAAGATAAGGACTCAAAATTAAATAAATCTCTCATGTTCGCTCTCGCTTGCTCTCTCACTCTCTCTAAAGGGCACAGTAATTAGCACTGGTTCCCCATAAATATTTACTGTCATCTATCTCTCTAGACAAGCACAATATTATTGCATTTAAATATTCATATATAGAAATAATTCATAGGTCAATGTTCGTTCATGTATTTGTCAAGATTGTTCAGCAAAGCACGAGAATATATACATGCTAATTTATAAAAAGATTAATTTTTATTTTCAATATTTACATAGATTGCTTTTGTTTTTCCTCTTGTGGCACATACATCAAAGATATACTTTTGATGTCAGAAATGTAGCTAATTAAGAAGCCAAAGTTTGACTTCTGTTGTGAAAATCCATGCTTCTACAGAACATTAGATCTTAATTAGAGCAAATAGTTAAGAATTGTCTCTCTGTGGAATAATAAAAAAGTGTACATTGTTTCAAGATGCATGTTTGAATACCGAAGAGTTTTAGCTGTATTTGTAAAATGGGGGAAAATAGTGTTTACATCTGTAATGTATAATTCCATCATTATACATTTGTTTATTGGAAAAATATGAAGCATCAGTGCAGTTTATAAACTTTTTTTTCTTGCCACTTGTGCCTTCTGCTGTAAATGTTTTTGACTATTTAAAAAATCTAATGTGAAAGGGATGTAGATTTTTGGATGGTTAAAGCTGGTGTTTGGTTTTTGATGATAAACCGAATTTTCAAATTCTGCAGCATATTTGAAATCTCATCATGGTTGCCCTCCACCCAGCCTTCACTCTCATCTCCCATCTGTATTAAAGAAGAAATTCCTTCCTCCTTCATCTGAGCAGATTCAATAGTAACTTTCAAAAGGGAATTGGATATATACTTAAAGGAAAAATTGCAGGGCTATAGGGAAAGAGCAGGGGAGTGGGACTAATTAGATAGCTCTTTCAAAGAGCCGGCACAGGCACAATGGGCCGAATGGCCTCTTTCTGCAGGTCACAGTCTAATGATAAGGGGTAAGCCATTTAGGACAGAGATGAGGAGGAATTTCTTCACCCAGAGAGTGGTGAACCTGTGGAATTCTCTACCACAGAAGGCAGTTGAGGCCAATTCATTAAATATATTCAAGAAGGAGTTAGATATATTTCTTAAGGCTCAAGGGATATGGGGAGAAAGCAGGGACAGGGTACTGAATTTGGATGATCAGCCATGATCTCATTGAATGGCGGAGTAGGCTCGAGGGACCGAATGGCCTACTCCTGCTCCTATCTTCTATGTTTCTATGTAAAATTCTATGATTTGCATCTGATTAGTTTTAAGGTATTTTTCCCAGGCATTTCAGCTCATTGAAACTCCAATGTTTAGTATCGTGTGTAGCAGAAGACAACAATTCGACGCACATACTTTTTGGTGACTCCTTTGCAGCCAAATGCTTTGTGAAGTTAATGTTGGTGAAATAAAGTTTCATTTTTAGTTCATTGCTATTTTGGAATGCTGTTATATACCAAATCTACTGTAGAAAAGCCAGGGATGGGAAATGGCTATTTGGCATACCAAACTTTGACTATCTCCAGAGTTCTTGGTGCCATTAAATATCTGCTTGGATAAATATTACAAAACATTGTTGCTCTTTCAGTGAAGCGATCCTTCATTAACTGTTCTCTTTCTGTCCGGTGAAGCTTAAGCATCTGTAATCTTCCCTCCTAGTATTTTATAGTTGTGATCAATTTTGTTGCTCTTCTCTGTGCCGTCTCCTGTGCATGCATTTCCCTCTTGTGACATACTGACCAAATCTGAAGGCACTAAAGTCCCCTTCTAAATCACCCTGTGCTCATTCTATTGCATTTGTTGTATACATATGAGTCATATTTTAGACCTAATTGCATGATTTAATATTTGTCAACCGCCACTTGTCAGTCTAATTGTATAACCGATCTACGTCTTTGCAAATCTTTACAATCTCTATTGCTCTTTAATATAAGTTAGCAAATTTGACAAATTTACATTTGATTTCGGTCTGGATAATTTATGTAAATTAGACACAGTGGGATAACGAGCACTGATCTTTGCCACATTCCAATCAGTGCCGCCCCTCAATCTGACATTACAACTGTCACGAGTGCTCTGTTTCTTATTGCAAGTCTTTCATGTAAAATCTTGTCGAGGACTTTCTGTACATCTAATCAACCATATCATTGGCAATGTACGTATTTATAGGAATTAATGCAAGTACAGCCCAAAATAAAGCGATAAAAAGAACTTTGCAAGCTGTTTGTAATGGAAGGATGAATCTCTGAAGAAAAACTGACTGGCGGCAGCTTACACTTTCTTTACTGTGCTACTTTTTCACTCCTTTATCTCAATTTAGATTCACTCAGGATTTTTCAACAAAAAAAAGTTCCAAATTTCATGCAATGTAAACCCATCAGCGCCATCTTTTATTTTTAAATTGTAATATTTCACTCCTTCAGTTTTCTGCCCTGAAGCTTTAGGCTCATGGTTGGGGTACAGTTCCCTTTACTTGCATACATGCACACATACATCAACACTTCTTTTCGAGCAAGGAATATGGGATAACATTTTTCTCCACCTGGCCCCAGGGTACGTACTTTTTTTGCACCCGAGATAATGGGATGAATTGTGATGGATCATTTCTACTGGTCAATAAGATGGTAACGAAAGGTTTATCATTTAAGATAATCATAAAACAAATTAAAGGGGAGTTCGGAAACAAATAATTTACACATGGGTAGCTACAATGTGGAATTCTCTGCCGTACACCATCCACTGAAGCAAAGCCCATAAATTATTTTTAAAGGGATTTGCTTGCTTAAAAAAGAGGAATACTATGGTGAGAGAGTGGGATTAGACTTGTGCTTTTCTCCACAAACCACCAACCAGTGCAGACTTGATGCACCAAATAGCCGGTTTCTGCACTGTAACAGTCCATGATTCTATGACTCAGAACTTGATCTCAGCAGCTGTGCGAGAGTAGGCCAGTTGACCCACCTATGAACATCTCAAAGCAAGTGAGCAATTGCTCGTTAAATGTGCAATGAATTTAGGCGTTAGCTATCCGATTTTAGCAACAACAAAAAACTCTTAGCCCAGGTCTTGGTTGTAAAAGTTCATCACAAAATTATCAATCTTACTCAGAGGGGTCACAAAGATGGCTTTTGTGGTGCTGTAAGAATTGTTTCTGAGGTTGTGGTTCAAACGCATTGTGGGGCAGTGTGAAGGGAGCTAACTGTACCTGACCTAGAAGTGCTTGATAATGGTATGTGCCAGAAGCAGAAAGTGTTCCATTCACCAGCTCACCCCTTGACGTGCTAAAATGTCATCAAAACAAAAAATCTACAACATAGCATATAAGGGCTGATGTTCATCACTGGTTGACCTAGTGAGGATTGTCTGAATTGGCAGGGGTGGAGAGGAGAAATCAGATGAGTAGGCTGATTCGGCAGTAGACCTGATTCCTTTTCTCTGACGAAAGGTCATCGGCCTGAAACGTTAATGCTGCCTGACCTGCTGAGTAATTCCAGCATTTTGTTTTTATTCCTTTTCTCTCTAATTGTCCAGCTGGCTGGGATTGTATGCTCAAGTGTGCAAGAGCATCATTAGAGCAAAGAATTTATTTTAAAATATTTAAATCAGCAACTAATGCTATTTTGTGGTTGTTTGCTGGGATCATTTTGCAATTTAATTCTGGGTTACAGTGTTTACTGTCATCATGGAAGCAAACACTGTAACCTGGGCTTAAATTGTTTCTTTTTTTTAATGTAATGGTATGAAAATGCCATAATTTCTAATCATGTTTGTAGTATAAGCTGTTCAGTAAAGAGATGCTATTTAAAACCTTTTGTACTGCACTTATAAGCTTGTGCTCTGAGATAGACCACTGGGGTTTTACGGTGACGGAATAGTGCAAATTCATGAGAAATTTCAGTAACCAACTCATCAACCACTAATTATAACATTTTACCTGTGATTTATGTTGCAATGCATGAAATAAGTAAGCATTCATTAAAATTGTTCAAAGAAGGCCTTTAAGGGGAAACTTAGATAAACACAAGAGGAAGAAAGGAATAGAAACATAGCAACATAGAAGATAGGAGCAGGAGTAGGCCATTCGGCCCCTCGAGCTTGTTCCGCCATTTAATGAGATCATGGCTGATCATCCAGATTCAGTACCCTGTCCCTGCTTTCTCCCCATATCCCTTGATCCCTTTAGCCTTAAGAAAAGAAAATAGCTTATGCTGATAGGGCTAGATAAAGTAGAGTGGGAGGAGGCTCACGTAGAGCATAAACACCATCATGGTCCAGTTGGGCCAAATGGCCTGATTCTATGCTCTACATTCCATGTAACCGATCCATCAGCTGCATGGAAAAAAAATGCTGCAATGGCTCAGCTACATTAAATTAATCAGCGTGCATTTGAACATGATACTCAATAAAATGATTAACCGATAGCAAAGCAGACCATGCCAAGCAGTAAGATGCAATTTAAAGTATGTTGCTGAGAATTTGGTCAGCTAAACAATAACAGACATTTAACAGGAAGTTGAAATGGATGCTTATTGCCATCTTTTGCCTTTATTAAATAGCACAAATTTGCAATCTTAGGTATTCATGGGAATTGTTTCATTTCTATTTCTATGGATTTTTCTGGGACATCAGAGAAGGTTGAGAGGAGATTTGATAGAGATGTTCAAAATCATGAGGGGTCTCGACAGAGTAGATAGAGAGAAACTGTTCCCATTGGCGGAAGGGTCGAGAACCAGAGGACACAGATTTAAGGTGATTGGCAGAAGATCCAAAGGCGACATGAGGGACAACTTTTTTTACGCAGCGAGTGGTTAAGATCTGGAATGCACTGCCTGAAAGGGTGGTGGAGGCAGATTCAATCAAGGCTTTCAAAAGGGAATTGGATAAGTACCTGAAGGAAAAAATTTTGCAGGGCTACGGGGAAAGGGCGGGGGAGTGAGCTCGACAGGCTGAATGGTTACAGCACAGAAGGTGGCCATTCTATGATTCTACGTTCTTGAGTTTGTTTAAAGAAAGTATGCAATTTTGCATATATTTTCTGAAAATTGCAATGACCATTTTGTTGGATGTGCATAGTATGCACTCGATTAATGACGAACAATGGAATCATAGCTATTAAGGCTGTGGTTAAATGCTCGCAGGCTGAAACAGGTAGTTGCCATAAGTGATTTACAATTGGCAGTATCCCTTATATACCATGGGTTGCAAATCTGCACTACTTCCACCAATGAAGAAAATTCTGTGCTTCTCAGAGTTCTTTTCCCAGTCAAGGAATTCTAAATGGTTCAAGATTGCACAGGTTGGTGTGGTTTCTTCAAGCATTTTTGGAAAAACTCAGTTTTTGTTTGCAAAGTGGCCAAAAGGTCTTGGTCACTTTTAAAATCTGGCTTGACACTACACTGGATTTAATGGAATCAAATCCAAATGATACGAGATATCTACCTGGGGAGAGGCAGTCTTACATAGATACATAGAGATAGGAACAGGAGTAGGCCATTCGGCCCTTCGAGCCTGCTCCGCCATTCAATGAGATCATGGCTGATCTTACCAGTTCAGTACCCCGTCCCCGCCTTTTCTCCGTAACCCTTAATCCCCTTAGCCTTCAGAAATATATCCAATTCTCTCTTGAAAATATTTATTGAATTAGCCTTCACAGCCCTCTGTGGCAGGGAATTCCACAGGCTCACCACTCTTTGAGTGAAGAAATTCTTCCTCATCTCTGTTTTAAATGATTTGCCCGCTATTTTTAGACTGTGGCCCCTGGTTCTGTGCTCCCCGGCCATTGGAAACATTCTCTCTGAATTCAGCCTGTCCAGGCCTGCCATAATTTTATATGTTTCGATGAGATCCCCTCTCAATCTTCTAAACTCCAGTGAGTACAAGCCCAAACTATTTAATCTCTCTTCGTAGGTCATTCCCGCCATTCCAGGTATCAGCCTGGTGAATCGCCGTTGCACTCTTTCCATGGCAAGAACATCCTTCCGCAGATGGGGCGACCAAAACTGTACACAATACTCCAGATGCGGTCTCACCAGCACCTTGTACAGCTGTAGTAAGGTATCCCTATTCCTATACTCGAACCCCCTTGATATGAAGGCCAACATACCATTTGCCTTCTTAATCGCCTGTTGCACCTGCATGCTCTCCTTCAGTGACTGGTGCACAAGAACACCCAGGTCCCTCTGCACTTCCCCATCTCCCAATCTATTGCCATTTAGATAATAATCTACCCTCCTGTTTTTACCCCCAAAGTGGATAACCTCGCATTGTTCAGGTTTGGCAGTATGTGGATCAGGATCTGAATCAGAAGTTAGACTGTCACTTCTGCATTGCTATAAACCGCCTCCTCAGAGAAAAGTAGAGTAAGTACAGAATCAAGCAACGTGGAGAATGTGAAAGAGAGCAAACATATGGGGTGAGTGGGGAAATAAAACACAAAACAAAAGAAAGACTTGCATTTATATAGTGCCTTTCATGACCATAGTCTTAAGTTTCTGTAAGTTAGTTAATAGCCTATTAAATAGAGGCATGGCAGGGCAGCTCAGTCCTGTGGAATGCACATCCTGTGCCATGTGGGAAATCCAGGATGCTTCCTGTGTCCTGGACAACCACGGGGACTGGAGGTGCTGTCAGCTGGAGGAGCAGCAGCTGGCATCACTGCGGTGCATCTGCGAGGCTGAGAGATACGTGGATAGCACGTTTCAGGAGGTGGTCACCCCGCAACTAAGGAATGTGCAGGCAGACAAGGAATGGGTGACCGCCAGACAGAAAAGGAGGACCAGGCAGGTAGTGCAGGAGTCCCCTGAGTGCATCTCTCTCTCCAACTCGTATTCTGTTCTGAGTACTAGTGAGGGCGATGGTTCCTCTGGGAAGTACAGCCAAAGCCAAGTCTGTGGCACCACGGGTGGCTCAACTGTCCGGTGGGGGGGGGAGAGGAAGAAGAGTGTGAGAGCAATAGTGGTAGGAGATTCGATAGATGGGGAGCAGACGGTATGTATGGAACGCACGAAGCTTAGTAAACAAGGTAAGTGAGCTGCAGGCACAAATAGCCACATGGGAATATGATGTGGCAATAACTGAGACCTGGCTTAAAAAAGGGCAGGATTGGGTATTAAATATTCTTGGTTATAAGGTGTTCAGGAAAGATAGGAGATGGTGTGGCAGTATTGGTTAAGGAGAATGTTACAGTGCTGGAGAGGGAGGATGTCCTGGAGGGGTCAAGGACAGAATCTATATGGCTAGAGTTAAGAAATAATAGAGGTGCCATTACATTACTAGATATATTCTATAGACCACCAAATAGTGGGAAAGATATAGAGGAGCAAATTTGCAGAGAAATTATAGAGAGGTGCAAGAACTATAGAGTAGTAATAATGGGGGACTTCAACTATCGTAATATAGACTGGGATTGTAATAGTGTAAAAGGCAGAGAAGGGGAAGAATTTCTTAAGTGTGTTCAGCAGAACGTTCTTGATCAGTATGTTTCCAGCCCGACGAGGGAGGGGGCATTGCTGGATCTGGTTCTGGAGAATGAGGTAGGTCAAGTGGAGCAACTGTCAGTAGGTGAACATTTTGGGAACAGTGATCAAGGTATCATAAGGTTTAGATTAGCTATGGAAAAGGACAGGAAGCAATCTAGAGTAAGAGGGGGAAAAATTCGGTTGGTTTGCGCCTCCCATTAGCGCCTTAAGAGGGTGCTAATTGGGTGCAAAGCAACTAGCGCCCGTGCGCGACGATGTTTGCGCCGCTCACGAAATTGACTAGACATTTTGCGGCAGTGCTAAACACTACCGCCACGATCTCCTGCACCCGCAGTCAAGCGTGCAATGCCCCGGACCAGATATTGGCCCAGAAATTAGGTTCGGGGGCTTGCCGCGCGTGCAAGCCCCCGATGTGCACTCACCCGGCGCGCCGACATCTGAAGCCTGGGCCTGCTTGGAATTCCTGTCACTGGCCCGGTTCAGATGTCGGTGCGCTGTGCTTGCCTGATCTAGCGGCGTAGTTAGTGCGATATGCCGGCTGGGATCAGGTGAGCACTGTGCAGCCAATCGGGGGAGGGGAAACTTCATTCATGAGTTTGATAGTAAGAACTGTCAAACTCATGAAAAGTACAGGCGCCCAAAAGACTAGTTTAACTTTAAATAAAATTTTAAAAAACATCCCAATAATTAAATAAACTATAAATAACTTTAAAAAAACTATTTTAAACAATTAATCAAATTTTTGAAAAAAATAATTTTTTTTAAAAATCGGGTCTAAAACTACACTTACCTTACTGTAAAGTCCTTAAAAACAATAAAGCTGTGGAAAAAATGTTATAATTTTAAGTAATAGACCACTTACCTTAAAGAATGAAGTCCTTACGTCTCCTTTTTACATTCGTAAAAAGGAGGCCCTTACACACGCGCAAACCTGTGGAAAAAAAGGAATTTCAGCGCGCACGCGCAGACTCCTGCGCGCACGCGTTCGTCCTCTGAACCCCTTGGTTCAGAGGACAGGAAATGCCGGTTTCCCGCGCATGCGCTGTGCATGCTGAAATCTGGCACTTCCAACGGGCCCACGCTTGAGTACCCCGTCCGTACTCATGCGTTGGGACCGGAATTACTGGCCCATTGAGTGGCACCCCCTGTCTTACCGTCTGCCGCTAGCAACGACGGGTTGAGGGGAGCGTTTTGCAGTCAGGAAGGGACTGGGGGAGCGCTATTTAAAGGCGACCGCTTCCTGCCTTTTTTTTGTCGGCGAAATTTTTGCACCATGCATTCTGAGTGAGAGAGAGAGACTGCAGGAGATATTCAAAGCTGTGTTGGAGTTTTGGGTACTGAGCAGCACTTTGCAGGTTCTTTTTGATTTGATCTTCCTTGCATCGATTTAGAAGAGACTATGGGGGCTGCACTCTGAGTTCTTTCCCTGGGCCTCTCCATTGTTCTTTCCAACAGATTTGATGTACAGGTCTCTCCAGGCCGAGGTTCAAGGCTGCAATGAGCAGGGTGTGGATGGAGAGCAAGATCGACCCTTCCCTTTAAGAACTGGCCGGCGCCCGTGTGCCTGTGTTCCATTGCTGACTGACATCACATGAGCTTCGCCAGCGCTCTGAGGTAGCGCCTCGCTCCTCAGTGTTAGCGCCTTAAGAGAGGTGTGTAGCGCCTGATTTAGCGCTCCAATCACCTCCAGGGGTGATAGAAGCCAAGTTTGCAGTCGGAGACGATAATTAGCACCAGGCGCTAAACTTAGCGCCCGGCCGATAATTGTGCCCCAAACGGGGTGACCGAATTTCTCCCCCAGAATGTTTAACCGGGGGAAGGCCAATTTCAGTGGAATGAGAATGGATCTGGCCCGGGTAAACTGGAATCAAAGATTGGCAGGCAAAACTGTTGTGGAACAATGGGCTGCCTTTAAAGGGGAAATAGTTCGGGTACAGTTGAGGTACATTTCCACGAGGGGGAAAAGTAGGGCAACTAAAGTCAGAGCTCCCTGGATGACGAAACAGATAGAGAATATGATGATGCAGAAAAAGAGCAGGTATGACAGATGTCAGGTTGCAAATATATCTGAGAATCAGGCTATATACAGAAAGGTCAGAGGAGAAGTGAAAAAGGAAATAAGAAGGGTAATGAGAGGGTATGAGAATAGAATGGCAGCCAACATAAAAAGGTAATCCAAAAGTCTTCTATAGGCATATAAATAGTAAAAGGGTAGTAAGAGGAGGGGTGGGGCTGACTAGGGACCAAAAAAGGAGACCTATGCATGGAGGCAGAGGGTATGGCTGAGGAACTAAATGAGTACTTTGCATCTGTCTTCACCAAGGAAGAGGATGCTGCCAGAGACATAGTGAAGGAGGAGGTAGTGGAGACACTTGATAGTATAAAAATTGATAAAGTGGTATTAGAAAGGCTGGCTGTAATTAAAGTAGATTAATTTACCAGGAACGGATGGGATGCAGCCTAGGATGCTGAGGGAATTGAGGGCGGAAATTGTGGAGGTACTGGTCATAATATTCCAATCCTCCTTAGATTACGGGGGTGGTGCCAGAGGACTGGAGAATTGCAAATGTAACACCATTGTTCAAAAAAGGGTGTAAAGATAAACCCAGCAACTACAGGCCGGTCAGTTTAACCTCGGTAGTGGGGACGTTTTTAGAAACTGTAATCAGGGACAAAATTAACAGTCACTTGGATAGGTGTGATTAATTAAGGAAAGCCAGCACAGATTTGTTAAAAGCAAATCGTGATTAACCAACTTGATCGAGTTTTTTGATGAGGTAACAGAGAGGGTTGATGAGGGTAATGCAGTTGACGTAGTGTACATGGACTTCCAAAAAGGTGTTCGACAAAGTGCCACATAATAAGCTTGCCAGCAAAGTTGTAGCCATGGAATAAAAGGGACAGTGGCAGCATGCATATGGAATTGGCTAAGTGACAGGAAATAGAGAGTAGTGGTGAATGGTTGTTTTACGGACTAGAGGAACGTATACAGTGGTGTTCCCCAGGGGTCGGTTCTAGGACCACTGCTTTTCTTGATATATATTAATGACTTGGACGTGGGTGTACAGGGCACAATTTCAAAATTTGCAGATGACACAAAACTTGGAATTATAGTGAACAGTGAGGAGATGAGTGATAGACTTCAGGAAGACATAGACAGGCTAGTGAAATAGGCGGACATGTGGCAGATGAAATTTAACATATTAAAGAATGAGGAGAGGACATATAAACTAAATGGTATAATCCTAAAGGGGGTGCACGCACAAAGAGACCTGGGGGTATATGTGGACAAATCGTTAAAGGTGGCAGGGCAGGTTGAGAAAGCACTTAAAAAGACTTATGGGATCCTGGGCTTCATAAATAGAGGTACAGTGTACAAAAGTGTGGAAATTATGATGAGCCTGTATAAAACATTGGTTCTGCCCGAGCTGGGGTATTATGTCCAATTGTGGGCACCGCACTTTAGGAAGGATGTTGCACTCAAATCTCCGGAGTGGGACTTGAACCCACAACCTTCTGACTCGGAGGATGCGACCAACTGAGCCACAGCTGACACAGAGAGAGAGAAAAAAGGGGACTAGAATCATCGAATGGTTACAGCAGAGAAGGAGGCCATTCGGCCCATCGAGCCCGTGCAAAAAAAAGAGCACTTCAGCTCTCAGTCCCACTCCCCCGTCTTATCGTTTCACTAAATGACTTTCTCTTTCACTCGTTCTCTGCTCCCGTGCCCTTCTGTACAGTTTGCTTTGACATTGACAACAGTGAAGTGAAAGAAAGCCAGTAAATGGGAAAGCTGTTCAGCGTTTGGTGGGAGGGGAAAACTGAGCACCTTGGGATGCAGTCCGTGCAGCCAGGTTAATAGGTGAAGAGAGCAGACGGATTAGAAGCGATTGAGAATGGGGAGCGCAGGCAGGGATTAGCCAGTGGTTGGAGGTCCCTGTTCATGCTCGCAGATTGTGCTGGCAGTGCCGGGTTCCGCCGCCAACTCGCAGCCTTCCTGCCGCCGAATCACATGAGGGTTATTTATGGAAAGCGAAGGGGCGACCGGCGTCTGACGTGAGTGAAGGTCACACAGACGGTGCAGTGGAGAAACCTCCCTCTCCCTGCAGGGTTCGGGGATACGCCGCCCGGATCGGCCTACTCACATCTTCGCTCCCAGATCCAGGTTCGTTTTATACAAAATAGTGAACGTGTAGTTTGTGTGTGTGAGGCCGGGCCGCCGGCTCTCTCCTCTCTCTCGGCTGCGACCAATGGCCTGGTTACCAGGATCGATCCAAGAGGAAACCTGAAGGTTACTGAGGAGTTTTTTGGTGTGTGGGGTTAGTCCAGTAGCCTTAGCAAAATATTTTTTTTGTTTACATATTGCAAATATGATTTGAATGCTGACAGTGACACTCTGGTTTCTCTCTTGGCCTGTGTTGCCTCTTTGTCTTCCTTTTAATGCAGCTCCCTTTCATTTTTTATTTATATATCTACCGTGTGCTGCAGCCCACAATGATCAGGGGGAGATTTGGGTCGAAATGTTTTTTTTTAATGTGGATTAAGGACGAACCGTTACTGCACTTGGTTTTTTTCCTCCTCCATTTGCCCTTCTCTCTGTCCTTTAGTGCCATTGCCACCCGTTGCCGTTGCTCACTTTGGCCTCTAGTTTGACCGGAACTGTGTGCACTGTCACCAAGTTGTACCCGGTTCCGTTCAGAATAATTTAAACAAGTAGCAAAGCCTAAATTATGGAACGATCATTTGCAAAGCAATAGTACTGGAAAAAGCTGCTTCATTCATACGAGCAAAGGTCATCTGACTAGATTTTCGCCCATATGTTGCCCACAAGTAGAAAATCTAGGCCATATATTTAATATCTCTACCTTTAAAAGAAAAAGTTTCATTTGGAACAGAGTCCCAGAAAAGGGTGTTCACTTAGAATCAATTTGTGAACTGAATCCACATCTCTTGAGAAGAGTAATTAGGGTTAGATAAAATATTAATAGCACAGCTCCAGCCCAGCCCAGCCCAGCCCAGATTTTCTTATTTAGGTGAAAGGTTGGAGAAAGACATTTGTCTTAAAAAGAACTGGATCAAGTGGTGCAAAGTTCCCAGTGGAATAAGCACACATGGACTCTGATAGAGCATACTCAGGCCACATGACCACCTCACTGCAGATATTTTGATGTATTCTAGTGTATTGTGACAAAAGCTTTCAAACCAATCACTCTTTTGTGTTTGAAAACAAAGAATCAGAATGAATGGTAATACAGTACTAGTTGTTTAAAAATGTGCACATATAAATAACCTGTGCCAGCAATTCAAACTATTAATTTCAACTCTGAATTTTTATATGCCCATCTTCTTCCTGTTCACATATTGTTGTTCTTAGCCACTTCTGAATATTATGGTCACGCTCTAGTTTTTTTCTTGTTTGAAACCATTGTTTTATGATATCACACAAAAGTAGTAGTATTGGTTTATGATTGTCAGGATTTGTTATCGATTTTGTTATCGATTCTTTCTGTGGTACTGTGCATTCTTACAATCAGCATTACTTGTGGAGTAACAATCAACTGATTTTTTAATAACACACAGATGAGGATGTTTCACTCCCTTGCAGTTCTGTGCCTGGATGCTCCTAACTCCCTGCTATTTGCAGGAAAGCAGTCCCTCCAATTTCTGGAGGTGCTGAAGCTGCAAAAGATAATGGCCCAGAAATTCGTGTCGGGGGCTTCCCGCGGGTGCAAGCCCCCGAGCTACACTTACCTAGCGCGCCGACAGTTGAAGCCTGGGCCTGTGTGGATTTCCTGTCTGGCCCGGTTCAGCTCCTGGCGCGCTGTGCTTGCGTGACCCAGTGACGTACTTAGTGCAATGCGTCGGCTGGGATCACGTGAGCACGGGGCAACCAATCGGAGGATGCAAAAGTTCATTCATGAGTTTGACAGTAAGAACTGTCAAACTCATAAACTCCGGGCGCCCAAAACAGTACTTAAACTTGAAATAACATTTAAAAAAAATCACACTATGTAAATGAACTATAAATAACTTTAAATAACTGTTTTAAACAATAAATTAAATTTTTGAAAAAAATAATTTTATAAAAAATCGGGGCTAAAAATACACTTACTTTACTGTAAAGTCTTTAAAAATAATAAACCTGTGGAAAAAAATTCTAATTCTAATTATTAGACCACTTACCTTTTAAAATTAAGTCCTTACGTCTGCTTTTTTCAAGTGTAAAAAGTGGAGGCCTTCACGCACGGGCAAACCTGAAAAAAGAAGTTCAACGCGCATGCGCAGACTCCTGCGTGCACGCGTTCGACCTCTGAACCCCTTGGTTCAGAGGATCGGAAATGCCGGTTTCCCGCGCATGCGTAGTGCATGCAAGATTCCGGCACTTCCATCGGGTCCTCCGTCCGTACTCACGCATTGGGACCCGAATTTCTGGGCCATTGGTTTTGCCCTGAAACCTGAATAATGCATTCATTTCTAGTGGGAAATGTTTTATTTCTGCACACTGATAAACTGCTGTTCTATCTTCTCTTTGCCCTTCCAAAGCTCTCCCACTTCCTTTTTGTTTGTTTCAAAATGCTTGAAACTAAGATTTCCAAAGTGAGAAAATGTTGCATTCTCCAGTGCTGAAATCTGCCACATTGATTAGCTTGCTAAGAACTAGACTGAGACTGCCCAAGCTCATGTCATGTAAAACCTTTTTATAGTTAGAGCTCCTAACCTGTCTGAATTCCAAGCCCCAGAGGTGAAAGTACAGTGTTCTAAACATGTATAACAAACACTGGGTCCTCCCTTTCGCTAGCAGGTTTCATACTTTGTACAGGAAACTTTGGTTTATCCGGAGGTTAACTGTCCGGAATGCTCGAGCCACCGGCAAAATTCAGGAGTCGGTTCAGTAAGTTTTTTTTCTTTTCGTTGCTTTTTTTCCACTAGTCAGGCTCTGCAAGGTCTAGCTAAAGCTGTTGCTTAGCTACAGAGACGCTTGCAAGCTACGGCCGACTGTTTAGAAGCTGTGGGTTTGTTGCCAGATACGGAGCTCAAAAGCTTCCGTATGTTTTAACATTAGCGCTGGTTTGTCCGGCAGTTTTGATGGGACGGCAACAGCTCGGTCCCGTCGGTGCCGGATATCACAAAGTTTCCTGTACTCCTCCAGATTTTTCACAAACATTCGCATTAGAGGATAAAATATGCCAGTGAGCTGTAGGTATATTTATCCATACAGTTTACTTTGGTGGATCATTTTCTTTAACCATTTATCTTATTACATTTTGACAGTAATATTTGTCCAACAGCAGAAATGTAGAAATATATTTCTTTAGCAATGCTGTGAATATTGTGACTTGGGCCACATTCATGTCCATTTTTTCTGTATGCTTTGTCCCTGATAAATTATAACTAAGACTGTCTGTAGAACTATTGTAGCAATAAAACTCAGAATAAATAATGCAATATAACATTGAATTGTCACAGCTTGCATAATTAACTAGAAAAGATTTGCAGACCTCCAATAGATCTGGACTGTAGTACTTAAAAAAAAACATATTTATTCCATAGATGTGGTTGGGGATGGAGTTAATAGTGGTGCAATATTTGGGGTGAAGTGGTCAAGTGTGGAGGAGGCAACAGGAAGGTACTTGGAAAAAGCAGCATTGAATTAAGGACAATAGTTGACAATGGGGAAAATGGAGGAATTTGACATTCAAAGGTAGGAGAGACAATAGTGTATAATGGAAGAAGCTCCAACCCAAAAGAGCTGAAACATCAGTAAAGACGAAAGAACGAGTCGAGGCAGTTGGTGACAACAGCTTTGCAGTAGTAACAAATATGGGGGAGGTTGGATATAATAGTGACTACAGAGGGCACTGGGTGATATCCATGTTGATAGATATACAGAAATTAGTTAGCCTCAGAAATATCATTGTTTACACATCACAGTATTAAAATTCATTCTCTCAACTATCATATCAATAAGCCATATATTTACTATTATATGTTTATGAGCAGTTCACTTTCCCTTCTTTTGAACTCTTATCTTCCTTCCACATGCACTAGTGCCAGAAGATCTTTTATTGCTTATGAATTGCACAGTCAGCCTCACACTGACCATAAGAAATTCCTTTTCCCCACATACTAGTTATGCTTTAGCCTATTACAGTAGCTTATTGCACTCTGATCAGGATCAGTTTCGTGAACTTCGCAATCAACTCCTTATAATAATTCATAGACCTAATTAATAAAGGGGTAAATTCATTGTTACTGCATTCCCAGTAAGAATTTCTGCTTGAAGGCCATGCCGCTCAGAGAATAGGTGGTACGCTGTCGTGGTCCTATCCCTGACCCGTGCTCCCATTGAGCGTGGGATTGGCGAATTCATTCTGCAGTCTTTTAATTAGAGTAGCAGAATGACAACCTTTAAACTTCAGATGGTGGATTTGATCCACCTCATGTTATTAGAACTTGGCACCACACCTTTTCAGTCATAGGTCCCTGAATTTCACATTAGCTAAAAGAAACGTTACTGTTCACAACCAGTCCGTGCTTTTAACAATCTGTGATGTCACAGGAGTCTTACTAGTAGCAGTGTCGTGATGCCAGGTCAAAAAGAAGATGGTGTTCATTTAACCATCTGTAGCTGGCTTTATGGGAAGGCTGGTTTTTCCATTATCCTCATTGTAAGTGTTTTTTTTCTCCTCTCTAGGGTGGCTTAATTTGTAAAATAAGGAAAGAACAATAATCCTGGCCCACTATTCACCATGGCCAGTTTATTCCGTGGTGCGATGTGCTGCTCTTTACCGTTGCTCCACAGTGTACCAGCTGTAACAGTTAAGCGAACGCCTTGCAAACGTTATTTTAGAACTTACCGAGCTTTGTGGAACCAGCAAGCAGTTAAAGGTAAACATTTGTGGTTTTTTTTTTATTCGTTCACCTGTAGTTTGTTACATATCTCACCATGAAGAGTGAGTTGCTTATAAGTACATGTGAGTTCTTATTTCAGATCCTTTAAGACCTCCTGACTGTTACCTTAACCATCCAGTGACATTTTGCTTGTTACCCTCAAGTGCCCACAACGTAATCCAGTCCATTCTATTCGTGCAAGCTCAGGAAAATCATAAAGTTTTGCATGTGTTAAACAATTAATATAGGTGGTCTGATGGATATGAGGAATCGTGATTATGTATAGCTGTTGCAATACTGACCTAACTGTTGAATCAGCTTGTACTTCGTTTTAACTTTAGTATATGAACAAAAATATACTTATTATGTTTTAATTTATTAACATGAAGTCTCAACATTGTTTCACATGTGCTAGTCATGTATAATCAATACTTTAGAAAAGGTCAAATAAAGGTGAATGTAATTTAGCCATCTTGAACTTATCTAGCTTTGTGTAAAAGAAACCGTGGTATTCTTTAAGTTTGATTTGTTATGTTGTACATGTTCTCATTTCTTGAAGGGGTTATACAGGTAAAAATAATGAAAATCCACCTTGCTGTAGCTCTAACATTAACTGGCCAGCCTTTCCTAGGCCCATGTTGGGCAGTGTTTCAGCAGCTGTTTATAATATCTAGAACTTGAGACAGCGTCCCTGCCAATAAAGGCACGATATGTGAAACCAGCATATGTGCAATAATAGGGGAACAGTTGAGCTGTACCTAATGCTCATATAGAGCCTGTGCAGAGAAGCAGTGTCTTTGTTCCAGTACCTAGAGTAACTTCAATGTGTTGATCAAATTGCACCAGACAAATATAACCTAGTTAATTGCTGTACTGCCTTATTCGTTCTATGGTCAAGAGGCAAAATAGAACCACAGAAGTTTACAACACATAAAGATTCACCCCATCGTGTCTGTTCCAGCTTTTTGGTAGAACCAAAATTATTAACCATAGATTTTTTTTTTAAATTCATTCTCGGGATGTGGACATCACTGGCAAGGCTGGCATCTATTACCCACCCATAGTTAGCCTAAGGAGGTGGTGATGGGCCTTCTTTCTCCCCATAGCCCTCTATCTTCCACTGCTTCGAATATTGAACAAATTTTCCTTTTTTTAAAAAGATGCACTTGTCAATGTCTTAAAGCATTCCAAGCTCCAACATAAAGACATTTCACCTAACCCTTCTCTTTCTTCTTAGTGACAATTTTAAAATGATACATTATTTCAATTCACGGAAACAATGTACAATTGCAGAATATATTTTTAAAGTTTTGACGGAAATCCCAACACAATTCTTAACTTGCAATTATGAGACAAAATATTTGTATGCCGTAAACATCAATTGTGCGTGTGTTTTTTAAAAGCTGTGCTTATTGAAGATTTTCTTTACACGTTGCTCAGGCAGGCTCCAGACATCAGATAGTTTAAAGTTTTAGAAAATTTAATCTGGCCCAAAGATCGCGTTCGAAGTCCTGTGTATCCCAACTGCTACTGCTAAAAGCGACACCGTGTCAACCATTGACTGAAGCTGTTGTTCAACACCAAAACTGACAATTGGTTTAGGAAATTCAAGCCTTTACCCATTTAATTATGCATGGAAAATGGAAATAAAGGCAGGGTTGTCTGCTTCTGCCCTCGTCGGCCTACAATTTTCAGACGCTTACTTTGATGGGTGGAAAATCGTGGATTGGTGAGCACTTAAAAAAATTTTTTTTTAAATTATCCATGAATTTGAATTACGACATTAGGGTCGATTTTCCCGAAGCTGTCGGGAAGAAGGCGGGACTACAACTTTCGGGTTGTAGTCCCGCCTACATCGACGTCCGGCCAATCCGCGCGATTTTCCCTTGATTGACCTTGTTGAGTCCGCCCAGCGGGCTCAGTAGGCCAATTAAGGGCCACCCGGCAACAGGTGACGTCACAGACTGAAATTTCATCTGTCGAGTTCTCGACAGATGAAATATCAGTGTCTCACAGCTGTTTGAAGCTGTGAAACACTGACAGTCTCAGTTCTAGCATGAGTCATTCTGCACAGACTCAGTTAGAACTGTCAGCAGCACTCAAAGCTGAAGGCTGTCACTTTTCACAGATCGCAGCCATTCAGCTTTAAGTTCCGGCTGAGTGATGGGCTCCCGACGGCTACAGGAAGAAAGGCTGTTAAGGTAAGTACAGGTAAGTAAAAGTTCTTTACACACTTTAGACACACCAAACACACTTACCTTTGCACTCATGCACCCATCACTCACCTGAGCGCTGACATCGCGACCCCTCCAACTCCTTCAACCCGACGGCCCGCCTGCTCTAACCTGGCGTGGTTTGGAGCCGTCGGGAATCCCACACGACACCCCTCAAAATAGGGATTAGGCTAAAAACTGCCTGTTAACTACCTATTAACAGGCAGTTAATTGGCACTAATCCCTTCCCGCCTGGTTTCGGCGGGTCCCAGTACAGGTACCCGCCACCTCTGAAAGTTGTGTGGAGTGGGGTTTTGGGTGGGATGGTGTCGGTACCCTTGAAATCGGGATTCCACCCCCCACACACCTGAAACCCCGCCTGACGGCTCCACGAAAATCAACCCCATTGTAAATAGCACAGCAAAATGGGAATTTACTGTTAATAAAAATGTTGGACACTTTCAATTAAGTCCCTGCACCAATGAAAAAAACCTTAAATGTCGATAAATCGGAAATAAAAATTGGTGGAATGTAGAGCAGGTAAATCAACATCTGAAAAAAACAATGGTTTGGGATATTATCCTAACCAGAATCCACATAATATACAGTACTGAGCATCTCTCTCTCCCCTTTCATTCTTCTATTGCTGCCATCCGTTTGTTTTTTGCTGTATCTGCCAGACAAGCATGGTATGTGCTACTATCAATATCACTCCAAAATCAACTAAAGGGCAACATCATTCATTCCATGGAAAAGGACTGGGTCTCCTGTCTCTCCAACCCTCTTGTCACGGAGTACTGCGCTGCTCCATTTAGCCCTACCGTATGTCATTTGGCAAGCTTTGCAAGTTAATTGGCGTGTTCAAACACCAGAGTGGAATTTGAACTCCTGATTGTCTGGTTAGAAGTCCAACGACATAAAACTATCAATCCACCTCTGTAGGCATCTAGCTTTTTATAACTTTATCTGCTGATACGGTAGTGTAGGGGTAATAGTACTGGACAAGCAACCCGTAAGGTTGTGTTAGTGTTAGTGGTTATGTTACTGAACTAGTAATCCAGAGGCCTGGACTAATAATACAGAGAACGAAAGTTCAAATTCCACCATGGTAGTTTGAGAATTTGAATTCAGATTTTAAAATCTAGAAATAAAGAAACATCATCAGTGAAAGTGACCATGAAGCTTTTGGATTGTTTTAAAAACCCAATTGATTCACTAATATCCTGCTGGCAGGAAACCTGCCATCATTGCCCTTAGCCTGTATGTGACTCCAGTCCCACACCGATGTGTCTCACTCTTGAATGCCCTCTGAAGTGGCCTAGCAAGCCAGTGCAGCAGTTCAAGGAGAAAGCCCACCACCACTTTCTCCGGGGCAACTAGGATGGGCCTTGCCAGTGACTCCCATATCCCGAGAGCGAAGAAAATCAATAAATCTGGTAATCTGTGGGCTGGCACTAGGACAAAAAGGAACCTGCCAACCTTGCCCAATCTGACATCTAGGTGACCCTAATCTACATTGTTGATTCTTGACGACGACAGCAACTTGCATTTATATAGCATAATTCACGTAGAAAAGCGTCCCAAAGTGTTTCACAGAGGCGTGATCAGACAAAAATGGGCACCAAGTCAAAAACGGAGATATCGGGAGGTGTGACCAAAAACATGGGCCAGGAGGTGGCGAGGCAGAGGGGTTTAGGGAGCAAATTGCAGTGCATGGGACCTGGATGGCTGAAGGCACGGTGCCAATTGAGGGGTGAAGGGAGAGGAGGATACAGAAGAGGCTGAAATCAGAGATATGGAGAGTTTGGGGAGTGGGGGTTGTAGGGCAGGAGGAGGTTATGGAGATTGAGAGGGGTGAGGCTTTGAAGGGCTATAAAACAAGAATGAGAATTTTAAATTGTTCTGTATGGAAAATAACGACTTTGAGGATTGAGTGCCAATGTAGGTCAGTGAGCACAGCAGTGATGGATGTGCGGAATAGGATATGCGCAGCAGAGTTTTGGATGAGCGAATGTTTACGGAGGAAGGCGAGCCATGAGAGCATTTGAATAGTTGAATCTGGAGGTGACGGGCATGGATGAGGGTTTCAGCAGATGGGCAATGTAACAGTCTTTGCGATGGAGAGGATAATGGCGTCGGAAGCTCAACTCAAGGCTGAATAGGATGTCAAGGTTGTAAATAGTCTGTTTCAGCCTGAGAGAATGGCTTGGGGGGACTATGGAATCCGTGGCTAGGGTACAGTTTGTGGTGGGGGGGATATGGAATCCGTGGCTAGGGTACAGTTTGTGGTGGGGGGGATATGGAATCCGTGGCTAGGGTACAGTTTGTGGTGGGGGGGATATGGAATCCGTGGCTAGGGTACAGTTTGTGGTGGGGGGGATATGGAATCCCTGGCTAGGGTACAGTTTGTGGTGGGGGGGATATGGAATCCGTGGCTAGGGTACAGTTTGTGGTGGGGGCTGGAGACGATGGCTTTGGTCGTCCCATTCTATAACTGGATGATACCAATCGACTACAACAGGACATAGAAAGGCTAGCAGAATTGGCAGATGGAACTTAATGTAGAGAAGTGTGAGGTGATGCATTTTGACAGAAGGAACGGAGAGGCAATATACACTTAATGGCACAGTTTTAAAGAGTGTGCAGGGACAGAGGGACCTGGGAGTTAATGTGCATAGGTCCCTGAAGATGGCAGGATGTATTGAGAGAGTGGTTAGCAAAGCATATGGGATCTTGGATATCATAAATAGAGGTTTTGAGTACAAAAGTAGAGAAGTTTTGCTGAACCTTTATAAAGTGCTGGTTAGGCCACAACTGGAGTATTGCGTCCAGTTCTGGTCACCACACTTTAGGAAAGATGAGAAGGCCCTTGAGAGGGTGCAGAGGAGATTTAACAAAATGGTTCTGGGGATGGGGGATCTTAGCTACAAGGACAGGTTGGAGAAGCTGGATTTGTTTTCATTAGAGCAAAGGAGGTTGAGGGGTGATTTGATAGAGGTGTACAAGATTATGATGGGTTTGGATAGGCTAGACGGGGAAAGGCTGTTCCCACTAGTTGATGGTACAAGGACTAGGGGACACAGATTTAAGGTTTTGGGCAAGAGATACAGGGGGGAACGTGAGGAAAAACTTTTTTATGCAGCGAGTGGTGAGGACCTGGAACTTGCTGCCGATGAAAGTGGTGGAAGCGGAGACACTCAATGTTTTCAAGGGGAGACTGGATAGGCAATTGAGGGAAATAAACTTGCAGGGCTACGGGGATAGAGCGGGGGAATGGAACTGACTGGATTGCTCTACAGAGAGCCAGCACGGACCCGATGGGCCGAATGGCCTCCTCCTGTGCCGTTATGACTGACTCATCCAAGAGTGGATCCATTGTTTAACTGGAGGCTCATCCAAGAGTGGATATCCGACAATCAGTCTGACAACACGGAGGTGGTGGAGGAGAGGTAGAGCTGGGATTCATCAACATACATGTGGGCATTGATCCAATGTCTACAGATGATGCTGCCGTGAAGCAGCAAGTAGAAGAGGAACGGGCCAACGATAGATCCTTGGGGAACTCCAGAATGAATGGTGTGGGAGCGGGAAGAGAAGCCATTTCTGGAGATGCTCTGATTATGTTTGGATAGGTGAGCGTGGAACCAAGCGAGGGCAGGTCCACTGAGCTGAACAACGAGAGGCACTGCAGAAGGATGGCGTGATTGACTGTGACATCCTCCCACATCATGGAGCAACACAAATATACTGCTGTTCTGTGGGGAAAATAACAACTTTCTGATATTAAGACTGTGTAATCCTATTCAGTCTTCAGCTCCATTGGTAGTGTTATCTGATACTACTTAGTTGTTTATATCTGCAAATCCCTAGGTCAATGTTACTTGACTATTACTTTATGCTGCAGCACGCACTCCTGTTGAGCAAACATAAATCAGTATTGTAATCAGTTAATTTCTGTTAATTTTTTTAAATGATTGGGGTGACCTGATGGCACAGGGCCACAGTATACCTGTGTGTTGTTCCGTGGTAGAGTGCAAGGTCACACCCATGTGATTTCCTGATCTCTGCTTGGCTGCATTCAGGAAGATGCCAAATGATAGAATCATCGAAGCTTACAGCGCAGAAGGAAGCCATTCGGCCCGTCATGCCTGTGCTGGCCCTTTGGAAGAGCAGTTGTGCTTAGTCCCACATCTTCACTTTTTGTCCGTAACCCTGCAATGATGGATGATGATTCCCTACAAAGAGTTAGAGACAATCAGATACCAAGTCAATCTAGGCTGGCCTGGTGACCCTCCCAGCAGCAGGCGCAAAAGCATTATTGAGGACAAGATCATCAAGTTACATTTTGACAAGCCCATTTGATCTTCGCGTTCCAGGATACGGACCCTCTTGCTTTCCCACTACAGCAACAAATTTTCTGAATGTCCAGTGTCCTAGTCTGAGCCACTCATCCTAGCAACCTGTACCAGCTGATCATAAATCACCCTCTGTGTAAAGAAATACATTGACATCGCTCCTAAATTTGTCTTAACACAACTCTGAACCAGTTGTCCCTCTAGACCTGCTGCCCTAGTGTATCTGAAATTATTGTTTCGGGTTTACTTTCTCTATCCTATTACGTTTCATATGCATCTAGAAGGACCTCCCTGGGATGTCTCTTCTTGGCAGCTGAAGCTTATCAGATTGTTCCATGTAGTCTATTCTCTGACCCCAGGGTTAGCCCCATTGTTCCGCACTGCAATGTTTCGAGGACATGAATCGTCTCCTTGTGTCACAGTGACCAGTAGGCCATGGTGGCCAGGACTGCACGCAGTATTTCAGATGTTAACTGACCAGGGCACTGCACAATTTCATCCTGACCTTTTGAGGGTTTGAACTGATTTGGCATTGTTTAGAAATAATGAACAAAAAGTCAGCTGACACCAGCAAAATGGATTGAAAATGTTGGGGGCATCCAATGCAGGGAAACCTAACCAAAAGGAAAGTATTACTAAAAGGTGATGGGTATAACACAACTAAATGTTTAAATATTGACTATGGTATAATAAATCATTTAATGTTGGAGTGGATTAAAAATAGGGGATACTATTTTGTTAGGATTTTAAGATACTTTGGGGTGGTACTTTGTCATCATTGTGCCAATTTTCTGGGTGGAAAACAGGAGCAAAAATGACCAATTTTGCAGGGCTATGCCCTGTGCCCAAGGACCCCGGAAAAACGTCTGATGCCAAACAGGCATTAAGTGTCTTGCATTTGCTAATGGGCGGCGTAACGCCTGTTTTTAGGACCCTTCTGAGAGAACCCTGAGCTGAGCAGACACTGGACCTGCCACGTTCAGGTTTCCCTGATGTGGATTCAGCCTAGGAACCGGCTGCCTCTGAACAGGTAAGTTATTTTAAAATTCCTGTGGAGCCAGGAGGAGCAGGGGCACTCCTCCCAGTTGCACAGCACTCCCGACTCCCGGTTGAGGCATGCCGTGCTGATCCTGGGCCCAAAATGGGCACAGACAAATTTTAATCCCCTTGTATCTTTTTGTTGATATTCTGATTCAGAAGAAAATAATGCGCCTCGTGAGACGTCACAGACTAAAATACTGATCAAAAACTGAAAGAAGCCCACAAGCAAATGATTAAATCAAAAGCAAACGCATGGGTGTGTGCTAAATTTGACTTCAGATAATTGCAGACTGCTCAAGTTTGACACTTACCCTTTCATTATCCTAATCTTTTGATTAGACTGCAGTCTCATTGTTGTCTATACAACAGGGTGTGCACTCTCTCTATCTCTCTGAATTGAGAGTACGTTGATAACAGTTGATATTGTAAGGGGTGGTGTGTGTGGTCAGCTTTGCCTCTGACTCCCTGAGCGGTTCGAATCACTCCCACTCCCTTGGTTCTAGACCTGGACTTATTTGGGGGTTGTAATGAAATTGCCGCAGACAACTGAGTTGGTGAAAAGAACTTGGATTTTATTTGAGACAAGAAAATATACACAACACAATAAATCTTATCACTCTAAAAGGGGGAACACTTCGGAATATGCGAGGGAGAATGACAATAGACAAAAATCCCTTACCCTTCCGACCCCACTATCCTAACTAGGTTGAATTCCAGAGGACCAGGAAATGCTCACCAAACGCAGGAATAGTTTGTAGAGTGGGGAAAAAACTTGCAGATCTTCGGTTTCTTCCGAGTTGGTTTCTTGTTGGTCGCGGTGGCCCAATATTACCTAGTTGTTGGTAATATTGTTGGTGGTTTGTTTCGTGGGGCCCTTGGTTGCTGCGATTCCTTCCGTTCTCCTTCTGTTGTCCCGAGGCTGATGTCTTTCGAATGAGCTGTGCCTTTTTCTGTGTCTGTCCGAACTGTACTGCTGACTTCAATTCACTGACTGCTGTTTCAATTCTCTGCCTGAACTGTACTGATTGAACTCATCGAACGAACTGACTTCTTCTGCAGACAGGTCTTTAGTTTATACTAAAACGAAACCTGCTAATCTTGTTAGATTTTGGGCGGGCTCGTTATTTTTAATAGGTTTTAACGAGCTTCAGGGATGGCCCATTTAACTTTAATTGGCCTTTAACTGGTTTCGGGATTGCCCTAAAACTAGATTAAAAATGTAGAACGTTTGTCAATCTCTTTGGTTTTGGACTGCTGTTTGATTGTTGTATCCTGTTGGGCTATGTTCTTTCCTTTGTGTTGCTGTGGGCCTGTACTGTTTTATTCATGTACTTTGGCTCTGCGATTTTCGGCGGGAACAGGTTTTATTGTCTTTATGTAAAGGCTGAGGTGGCCCAGAACATTCCCAGACTGTCCAATATCCAAACTCGGGGGCCCACCCCACCTCCCCTGTGTCACAGCCTTTCGCAAGTCTGAACATGCCTTTTAAACCAGCCAAATCTTCCTGGGGTTTTGATTTTTAAAATCCCTTTGGCCCAATATTCCTTCAAGCTGTCCAATATCTCTCCTTTCTTTTGGGGAAAATGTGTAATTTTGCGATCCTTACAATATAGAATTTACTGTAAGCTCTTTACCTAACTTGGCTATGTTGTTGGATGGTAACTAATGTTGCACAATGATCTCTTCCACCTTGAAGTTCTGCTCTCTGACAGGTCACAGGCTTCAACAATTCTTGGCTGCCAGCGCTTCTCCTGATCCTCCTTTCCCTTCATTTCTTCTGGGCCCATTCCTCCATCTAATCTCACCTCTTGTCACCCTTCGCACTATCCCCTCTGACCTTCCCCTTTCTGACCCCGAACGAACCGTCCGATCGTAAATTCGTCCCCTTACGCCCTCGCCTCAATCAATTTCGAGCTGTACATGATGCTGATCTGTTTCGTCACCGTGCCAACTTTTTTGGCCAGGAGGCTTCTCTCCGTACAATGGCCCCTTTCTCCTGTCTTCAGCGTTCTCGTTCCACCTGGACCCCTCACTCTGGCCTCTTACCCGCTCTCGATCCTTTCGTTGAGAACTGCCGGCGTGACATCAGCCGTGTTAGTTTCTCCGCTCCGCCCACTCGATCAAATCTATCTCCCTCTGAACTTGCAGCACTCCATTCTCTCGGGTCCAATCCTGACATCATTAAACCTGCTAACGAGGGAGGTGCTGTTGCTGTTTGGCTAAAGGACCTCTAACTTGTTGAGGCTGAATGCCAACCTCCCCCTGGACTCTGACCCCACTACTGAGATCAAGTCAGCATCTCCAAGAGCATCACTGACCTTATTTCCTCTGGAGATCTTCCCCTCACAGCCTCCAACCTCATAGTCACCCAGCTCCGCACAGTCGACTTCTACATCCTCCCCAATATCCACAAACACGAGTGTCTTTTCAGCCTGCTTCTGCCTCACAGAACATATTTCCTCTTGCCTTGACTCCATTTTTTTTCTCCACTTGTGCAATTCCTACCCACCTGTATCCACGACTCTTCTGACTCCCTCCGCCACTTTAACCATCTCCAATTTCCTCGCCTTAACTGCCTCCTTTTCACTCTGGTCGTATAGTCTCTCTACACGTCCATCCCCTACCAGGACGGCCTGTGGGCATTCCCCAACTTGTCTCTCTCCACCACCACTCAGCCTGGCTAAACTTGTTCTCACATTGAACAACTTTTCTTTTAACTCCACTCACTTCCTCCAAATAAAAGGTGTCGCTCTGGGAATTCGCATGGGTCCTAGCTATGCCTGTCTTTGTTGCGCATTCTTTGTTCCAGTTCTACCCGGGTCCCCTCCCTGATCTATTCTTCAGGTACGTAGATGACTGTGCCAGAGCTGCTTCCTGCTCTCTGCCTGAGCTAGAGAATTTTATTAATTTTGCTTCTAACTTCCACTCTTCCCGTACCTTCATGTGGTCCATCTCTGACTTTTCCCTTCTCTTTCTCAACTTCTCTCTCTATCTCTGGGGCTAGATTGTCCACTGATATCTGCTATGAGCGCACTTACGCCAGTAGCTACCTTGATTATACTTCTTCCCAGACTGCTTCCTGTAAAAACTTCATTCCCTTCTCCCAGTTTCTCCCTTTCTGTTGCATCTGCTCGGACGATATCACCTGCCACACCAGAGCTTCCATAATGTCCTCCTTTTTCCTCTGCAAGCACAGGAGATGCAACACCTGCCCTTTCACCTCCTCCCTTTCCACCGTCCGGGGCCCCAAACACTCCTTGCGGTTGAGACAGCGATTTACTTGTGCTACTGTCCAACTTACTATACTGTATTCACTGACCACAATGCAGTCTCCTCTGCATTGGGGAGACCAAACGCAGATTGGGTGATCGCTTTGCTGAACACCTCCGTTCAGTCCGCAAGCGTGACCCTGAGCTTCCGGTCGCTTGCCACTTTAATTCTCTGTTCCACTCCCACGCTGACCTCTATATCCTTGGCCTCGTACACTGTTCCAATGAAGCTCAACATAAGCTGGAGGGAGAGCACCTCATTACGAGGCACTTTACAGCCTTCTTGCCTTATAATTCATTTTAACAATTTCAGACAGCAGGTGCTGATAATGTAGGACAGGTCAGGGAGGTGTGGACTGAGGCCTGAGATGCAGATGCGGATCCCCTATCGGTACACGGCAAGCGGGTGATCCACACCCCTGGGGGTCTACCTGCCTTTCGTCCGCCACATTCCTGGACCATGGAAACCTTCTCCGCTTTACCAGATTCTCTGTTTCCCTCCTCTTTTACTATTCTGCTGTGATCATTCACGCATACTCTGGACACATCTTTTGTTTCGGTAATTTCTCTCATCGTCGTCTCTCTTTTTGCCTTGCACTGTCATCACTTTTGCCACTTAATCATCTGCCCTCCACCCAATTACAGACCTCTCTCTTTTTTCTTTCCCCTGGCTCCGTGCCTGCTTACAAGCTGTTCATCTGTCACATCTTGTAGTTCTGACGAAAGGTAATCGGCCTGAAATGTTAACCCTCCCCACCTACCTACCTCAGATACTGCTGACTGTTTCCAGAATTTTTTGTTTTTAATGTACAATTATGGTTTTTAATCAATTTTTAAGATATATACCATCACTGTTTATTCAAAAATGTCTTTTAATGACCCAGTTGTGATTGCTCTACCTGATGCATTATCCACCATCATTCCAGAAAACTGATCATTAAATTTTGACCCAATGACCTGCAGCTGAGTGGAAAGTTTCTGGTTCATTATGAAAACACTTGCAGAGGTTGAGGACCCTTTGCAACATGGCTTTGATATTGCTACAATATTTTTTTTAACTGAAATTGTTTCCGTTACTTTATGTAGGCATCCGTTACAAAGATTTGGTTGTTGGCATTCCTAAGGAGATTTATAAGAATGAGAAAAGGGTGGCCGTGTCCCCTGCCGGAGTCCAAGCCCTTGTCAAACAGGGATTCACTGTGAAAGTGGAGACAACAGCTGGCGAAGGTGCCAACTTCTCCGATGACCAGTATCGAGAAGCTGGAGCCATTGTTAATGAGACAAAAGATGTTTTTGGATCAGATATTATTCTGAAGGTATATACCCTACCTCGGAACTAATGAAGAGTAAACATGCCTAAAATATTTTCACAAAGCAAATAGCGCTGAGAGAGATTATGCATGTACTTCAAAAGTTTTCTTTGCCGATTATTTTCTGCAACGTTAATTTGATGTGCCTTTAGCAGAATTTTAACATTTGTGTACTATGTTTTTAGAAGGAAGCTTGCTTGGGGAACTTAAACTTTCAAGTTTTAAAAGTTTACTTCTATACACAATACTCCGCATAATAATCTAAGCCAGGTGTTACTGTGTTGTGGAGAAGCCATATTACGAGGAATCTATTGCAGCCTGCACAAGGACCACCTTTCAGCCAATATGGTGTTGATTTGAGGTTTGCAGCTCAGACACCAACTTAAAAAATAATGCAACATGTGAGATAGAAGCAAAGCAGTGGGTGAGGGGAAAAAGCGATGTCTTCTGAAAAGCAATAGTTAAGTTTCCCTTCGCAACTCCTTTGTTGCAGATTTTAGTGCCTATGCTACCTTATACTTAAATCTGCCAATTGTTTTAGTGATCCGTTTCATTACATCTCACCTGTGCTGCAAGGTATGAAACAACGACAGTGGTAATGAAGCATTCAGCAGGAGATAGAAGGAGACTTCACACAGGCCATCTGATGGAAGTGTCCCTTCTGCCAACTGTGAGTGGAGTGAGACAGGTTGAGCGTCCAAAATCCAGAGTTCCGGAATCCGGATTCCAGGACGATTGGTGGCAGGGTCGTCTGGAATCCAGAACTCCGGATTTTGGACGCTCAACCTGTACTTCAAAAAGCCATTAACTTTTGTTGTCTTCTTTTGAAAATTCCTATGAAAAATGCGAGCGATGCAATAAAACTCTAGTGTTGTGTTTTATCCTCCTTAATCTGCACAGCTCCACTAAGTGTTTGGGCCAGGCTGCGGCCACGGCACCACGCCGCCCTGGTGGCCTAGTGTGGGCCATCGCATGCTCTGCAGAGCTCGCAGCATCCCTCCCCTTTAACAGAAGGGGAGGGGCGGAGAAACACGTCAGCGCTACACGGGAGCGGCCCAGGCATTTCCGGACTTGGGACGTGTTTCTGATGTCCGAAGTCCGGAAACGCCCGAGCCCAGGTTGCGATATGTCCGGACTCCGAACATCAGAAACAAGTTCCGAAGTCCGGAAAAACACAAAAAGCCGGCTCGGCCTCGGTCCCGAGGTTGAAAGATTTTGAACGTTCAACCTGTAATGGTGCTGTGGTAATATCCACTGCTACGGAATGGTCTGTTGCCGTGGTGATGCTCCACCTAGCAGCACCTGAGAACTGGCAAAACTAAACATTGGCAAAGCCCGCCAAAGGAACAGAGAGTTCGGGGGTCGGGCGTGTTGTAGGGCTGGAGCACGTTTATAGAGATGGGGAGGGGTAAGGTCATAAAGTGAATTTAAAAAAAATAAGAATTTTGTATTTGAGGATACTGGGAAGCCAATGCAGTTCAGCGAGGATCAGTGGGTGTTTGGGACAATTTTGGTAACTTCTTAAGGAGAACTAAAGTGATGGGAATGAAGATTTAAATTGTAGTTAGCAGAATAAGCCTCCGTACAATAATAATTAATTAAAAATGGTAAAGAACCTTTTCATTTGTTCATCCACACAAGTATTGCATACTTGAAAAAAAAAACTCCTCGTGGTCATTTTTTAATAATTGCATGATACATCTTCAACTGAACCGCGGAACTCAATGAATGACTTTGTATGGAAGCCAAGATCCGTATCCAAAATAGTTTGTATTGAATCCCTGTGTAGTATCTAATTATTGTAATCACTTGGTAAAGCGTTCTAAAATGGCAACAAGAATATGAATTATTATCTACCCATCAAAGTTAATCATTTTAAATAAAGCAAACCATTAAAATGTTTTTAGCTCTAGGATTACATTTCTGAACAGGACAAAATGTCTGAAAGGGAAGGAAAGTCAAACAAGAGAACTTGTTGTTCAAGTTCTCCCCACTTTTTATAGCAGAATATAGTCCCACAGGCGCTCCACAGCAAACATGAGGTTGCTCAGCTTCAAGATGGCCCGATAGCTTCTTGCTCGGACACAACGCTACACCCTGGGAAATCTACAATCCCAACTTGTAATGTGCTTTCTCAGGATCAGATGGCTTACAGTGGCTCAGAGGCCAGTTGGATGTGACCATCCATTCCCTGCTGCTGGCAATGTAGTTCCTTTTTTAAAATTTGTTCATGGGATGTGGCGTCGCTGGCAAGGCCAGCATTTATTGCCCATCCCTAATTGCTCTTGAGAAGGTGGTTATGAGCCGTCGCCTTGAACCGCTGCAGTCCGTGTGGTGAAGGTACTTCCACAGTGCTGTTGGGTAGGAGGGAATTCCAGGATTTTGACCCAGCGACGATGAAGGATCGGCGATATACTTTTAAGTCAGGATGTTATGTGTGTTGGAGGGGAACTTAGAGGTGGTGGTGTTCCCATGCGCCTGCTGCCCTTGTCCATCTAGCTGGAAGAGGTCGCGGGTTTGAGAGGTGCTGCCGAAGAGGCCTTGGCGAGTTGCTGCAGTGCATCTTGTTGATGGTACACACTGCAGCCGCGGTACGCCGGTGATGGAGGGAGTGAATGTTTAAGGTGGTGGATGGGGTGCCAATCAAGCGGGCTGCTTTGTCCTGGATGGTGTTGAGCTTCTTGAGTGTGGTTTCAGCTGCACTCATCCAGGCAAGTGGAGATTATTCCATCACACTCCTTACTTGTGTCTTGTAGATGGTGGAAAGGCTTTGGGAAGTCAGGAGGTGAGACACTCGCCGCAGAATACTTAGCCTCTGACCTGCTCTTGCTGCAACAGTATTTATGTGGCTGGTCCAGTTAAGTTTCTGGTCAAGAGTACCCTCTGATACTCCCTAATAATTATGTCATTGGAGTGTCCTAGCAGCAGGGAGGGAGAAACTACTTAAGTTAAAAAGAATCTTTTTCAAAAAAAAAAGTTAAAAGAAATTTCTGGTAAGACTATTATTTTCTTCTGTAAAAAGTGGGGAGGATTTTTCTTCCTCTTTAAACTACATGGCTGCATGCCACTTCTCAATTGAATACTTCACAAAATAGCATTCAAAAAGGTCTCTTAGAGCAAAAAACTTGATTGGGTTCAATAGTCTGGCCAAACTAAATCTCAGTGACACGTTAGATGCAGGCTAGCCTACTGGGTTGGAACTCGAGTGTATGCAAATCCCAGTTGCATGCAAATATTCTCAATATCCCAGTTCATTGGACACCTCCCCAATGTTTGCTCAATGCCTGAGGCACTCCCTCCCCCATGACGTGCTATAGATATTTCTTTACATTAAATTATATATATAAATGCGAGTTGTAATTGTTCCCCCGTAAGACTTTTCAAACCGGCCCACCAAATTCAAATGTGATTGTCAATTTTGTTTCTTGTTTGCAGTGTTTCTGTCTGATGGAATGTGTGTTACTTTTGGAACAGTTTCAAGTGTTAATAATTAAATACATATTTTCTAAATCTGTTTGCAGGTCAGGCCTCCGGTCTTCAATAACACACTGGGAGCACATGAAGCAGACCTACTAAAGGAGAGCGCGACTCTTGTCAGTTTTATCTATCCGGCCCAGAACTCCGCTCTCATGAATAAACTTGCTCAGCGCAAGGCCTCTGTTCTGGCTATGGACCAGGTCCCTCGAGTTACTATAGCTCAGGGATATGATGCTCTTAGTTCCATGGCTAACATAGCAGGGTATAACCAACATTTTTTTTCATGAATGAAATTGGGTTTTGAACTAGTTTTTATAGCCGTTGGAATGCATTCACATTTGTAATCCCATTAACACAAGTGCCCCAGTGACCAGTGCTTGGGGCCCCTACTGTTGGATGATACTGAACTAAAGGGGGAGGGAGTGAGTCTGATGAGGCAGCTCAGGAACTACAGAAGGATTGAGAGGAAACTTGCAATTGGGAAGAACTGGGGCAGAGGAAATTCAATAACGACAGGGGCAAGGGTTTGGACTTTGGAAGAAAACATTGGTGATGTGTACTCAGTAAATGGTGGGTAAAGCTGAGAGATGTGGAGAGTGAGAGTTGATGCAGCACATTCTATGTCTCGTCATTGCAAACAGCAGACAACAAAGCAAGCAGAATGCTGAGCTACATTGCTAAATCAACAGGGTATAAATTTGAAGCCATCATGCTGAAGTTGTATTTAGCTTTGGTTAGGTGTGCCTTTAGTACTCGATTTGGTTCTGGATGCCAATTCACAGGAGTTAATATCTAAGCCTTGGGAAACAGTGCAGAGAAGGGCCACAAGATTAATAACTCGTGTCAGAGGACTTCGTTATGAGAAAAACTTGTGCTCTTCAGCTGTGGAAAAAAGGGGACCTTATTGATGTATGTAAATTACAAAGTAGAATAGAAAAGGTTAATCTGGAACAATATTTAAAGTTAAACCATGATTCTAGGAGAAGAGGGCTTGGGTACAAATGAATAAACTGCAAGTTCACAGGACTGAATCAGGAAGCATTTCTTCAAGCAGTGGTCTTCTGGTATGGTAGTGGGAGCAAAAAACTTCTGGAATCATTCAAAATGAAGTTGGGTGCTAATATGGGGGGTTCGGTGATGAACCCTAGCTTTCTATGGAAGGATGACTTAGATGGGCAGAATGGTCTCCCTCTCCCTCATCTGTACTTAGCTTTGTAAAGTGATTCTGGATCTTGTTCTTAAGGTATGGCGGTGTAGTGGTTATGATACTGGATTAGAAATTTAGAGGTCAAGGGTTCGAATCCCATCATGGCAATTTGTGAAATTGAATTCAATAAATCTGGTGATTTGTGGGCTGGCACCAGAAAAGAAAGACTTGCATTTATATAGTGCCTTTCACGACAACCAGATGTCCGAAAGCGCTTTACGGCCAATTAAGTTTTTTTTGAAGTGTAGTCAGTGTAACCATGCAAGCTGCTGGATTATTGTAAAAACCTAATTAGTTCATTAATATCCTTCATAGAATGGGGCCTTTGTTATTCCCCCTCCCTCCTATCTGGTCTGGCCTATATGTGGCTTCTATCCCACCCAACATGGTTGACTCTTAATGTCCTCGGGGCAACTCAGGGTGGGAAAGAAATGCTGTCTTGCCAGTGTCACTCACATCCCAAGAAAAAATTTAAACCAACCTCTTTAGGCATACCTTTGAAGAATTACCAAATAAAAAAATACTGAACATAAGAGGTGCTAGTAATTAATTATAGTATATGATGTAAGAAAACTACAAGGCACTTGGTCTAAGCGTTAAACAAAGCTTTAATCAACTGTTTTACAACATGGAGGTCTAGTTGTGTCCTTCACCAGTTCCTGTTAAGAATGTCCTGCACAAGCTGGGCCCGTGCCCGAGTATTTATACTCTCCCTGGACAGCGCCACCCGTAGGCCGCTCAGTATTATTTCATAAGTCTTTCTTTCATGAATGACTGATTCATGTCAGTATATATGCCCAAGCATAGATTGGAATGTAGAATTGTCTTCTTTGTGCTTTGTCTATGCCTATGTATTCGGACAATGAGTGAGACCAGCGAGAATGTTTACAGCCATCAATAGGGTTGTAGTCTTCAGGAAAAAATGTATCCTCCTTCAGTACAATGTTGCATGGAATATATTTTTATTAAATTATTTGCACATTAGTGTGATGCATGTTCTTATAATTTTAAGTACAGCTGTCTGCTTGTATATAGAGTGACCGTGCTGACCATTGGGGGCAGAGCCTTCAATTGCCTTTGCTCTGATCTCTGGAACTCCTTCCCTAAGTCTCTATGCTCCTCTCTCTACTTTTAAAAGCCTCTTCACCCAAACTTTCGGGTCATTTCTCCTAACTCTGTAAAGCATTATACAGGGATTTCTACATTAAAGGCGCTACATAAATGTGATCTGTTGGTGTCTTAATTTGCATTAACTATCGGTTTCTTATTAAAAATGCTCTCAAATGTATTTTTTTTTTCAGGTACAAGTCTGTTGTGCTGGCAGCTAACCATTTCGGTAGATTTTTCACAGGTCAGATAACAGCTGCTGGGAAAGTGCCTCCTGCAAAGGTAAAAACTGTTTAGTAAACAGTGCTATGGAATTTATAATTCAGTGTAACCATGATCTCGTAATGTCGAATTGTTGCTAAACTCCAGTCCTATTATACACTCTCCTTCACCCTTGTAGAAGCACCATAGTGTAATCATACATTCCTGCCCCAGAAAATGAATCCTCCTGAAGCACATTTTTAAATCTAAAATGATGGCTCTCATTAGCTGCCATCAGTATTCATTGTGCTGGAGACTGTTAATGATGGTAAAATTATACTGCATTTACTGCATGGGTTAGACTTCAGTACTTCCAGCATATTCAGACTTTTTCTTCCCAGCTCTGGTTACCCTTGAGTTAATTAACTGAAAGGTTGTGGCCAACTTCCCTGCTGAATAAAGAGGAACTGCGTACAGTTTGTATGCCAAATGTAACCAGCTCTCTTAGGGTTAAGCAATCTAGAAGCTAGACCCTCATGTTAGATATCATTAACAATCAGAATGTTTACACATTTGTAAAGCCTTACTCGCATCGCCACAACTTTGCAATAACCTTCAGTGTTGAAGCACTGTCTGACGTGTATTTTCTGAAGTTCAAAAGCTTAGAAAAAGTGTCAGAAATTTGCTGACCTTTGTTCAGATGAAGGAAAACGCTGGAGATGCTCAGCGGGTCGATCTGCATCTGACAGGAAAAAAAAGTCAAGTGTCAGGCACCATTTCTGGTTGTAAACCTGTACCCCAAGGCATCAACCTGTCTTTTCTCTTTCAGATGCTGACGGGCAGATTTTCAATATTTAACGTTTTGATTTCCGACTTCCATCATTCGTAATTTTCTTTTTTTTAATCCCTATAGAAGACTCTTTATATTTACAAGGCACTTTTTACTGCTTCTATTCATTAGACCACGGGGGGAAAATTCGGTTGCTTTGTGCCTCCCGTTAGTGCCTTGGGTCGCAAAAAGCAACTAGCGCCCGGACGTGGCGCCGCTAACGCCTCCTGCCAAATTGAGTGGGAGGTTGGCGGCGGTATCCGGTAGCGCCCCGAGGCGCTGTGCCTCCGGCGATGACGTCATCGCTGTGCGCAGCGCCCCAGCCGCAAACTTGGCTCACGTCCTCTGACCTGCCACCGGACGCCATGTCCGACAGGGTCAGGGTGGCGTTCTTGCTACTGGGGCGGTGCTGATTAAAGGGCAGGTGCCGGGCGGCCATTTTGTTGGGGGCTGCCTGCCAGCACCTGCCCCCACTGGCGAGCCGTCAGCCAGGCACTGCTTTTGAGTGCCGGGCTGTTTTGCCGGCACCCCGCTCCCCGGTGGTCCAGCAGAGCCCCGGTGCACGCTGCGTTAGGCCCCTCCCCTTTAATCAGGGGAGGAAGGCCTGCAGTACCGCGGTGCTACGTGCCGGCGTGTGTGGCGCTGCTGCACGTAGCACTGCGATATTCCATGGTAGCACCCCAAGAGGGAGGGGGAGCGCTTCCAGTAGTATCCTGCTTGGGGTGCTACCATTGAATTTTGGGTGCGGGGGGCACTAACTTTTCTGGGGTGCTAAAAGTAACACCCCAAAAGGTGCGGGATCCAATTTCCCCCCCCCCACATACTTGATACCTTGGTGGTATTATACTGCAGTTTGCAGCAAAGCTCTTAGTTTTTAAGGGCTTCCCCAGTAGAGCTTGTATTCAGATTGGAAGTTGATTTTGAATATCCAACCAGCATTGTGGGATGATAATTACTGGATTACCAGGGAAATGGTAACAACTGCTTTGGAAAAATTGGCATTAAAAGAACAAGGATGAAAGGATTCAAAGGATATGTACACGTTCCTTTATTTGTTTTGTGCAAGCCATGGATGTTTACATCTGTAGTTAGATTATTGGGTGAAAAGGTGTTGGGGGATGTGTTCAATGTCAGATATCCCCCCTCTTTCACTGTGGAGGAGCACCTCCCCATTGAAAGATCTTCTAGACTGGCTGAACACTGAATAAGCTCGTTACAGCTGATCAGTTTTTAGTGATGGGCAGGCTTGTGATTGAAACCTTGGGGCTTCCAGTTACAGGAAACTCTCGATTTACCGGCACCTAAATAACCGGAAATCTCTGTTAACCGGAAAAATTCAGGAGTATGTTCAGGTAAGTTTTACTTCATATTAGTGGCCATTCCTGGATCTGTGGCCGTGTAACTGGGGTTCCTGCACTTGCTGCTATGCAACAGGGACGCCTGGATCTGTGGCCGGGGTTCCTGCACCTGTTGCCATGCAACAGGGACGCCTGGATCTGTGGCCGTGTACGGGGCTCTCGTACCTTTTACTATACCTCTCTGTAATCCGGACTTTTTGATAAACTGGCACCACGCCGGTCCCGTCGGTGCCGGATAAAAAAGAGTTTCCTGTAGTTGGTGGTGAAGGCTTTAGATTTTAATGTCCATTTAATTTCTGTGTTGTGCATTTTTTATTTTCTCCGTATTAAAGGTTTCAAGGTTAAAATGTGTCGTTCAAAGTATCCACAGGATAAAATTATTATAATTTCCATTCTTCCAGAAGTGATCATTCACTTATTAGTGAAACTAAGCTTAAATTATATGTTGGGCTTCACGTTATAGTGCAGTGCAATATTGTAAATTAAGCAGACCCTCCACAATTAAGCATCACACTGACGTTACATTGACCATTCTCTTTGCACATCACGCACCTGTTGGCTAATTTTCAAAGAGCGATCCAAATAGTCATATTCTCCTGCCCTTTTCACATTTTAATTTTTTCAAATATTTATCTGCTTCTCTTAAAATCTATTATGAATACCATTTACACCACTGATTCTGGTAGGGTATTCCATGCCCTAACTACCTTCTGCATAAAAAAATATACTAACCTATTCCTTTATTCAGATTTATGCTGATGCACCGTTCCAGTGGAAATAGATTTTTCCCAATTTACCTAATCAATCCCCTTCATAATTTTGAACATCTCTATCAGACCTCCTCTAAATCTTTTCTGCTTGTATGAAAAGAGCTTTAGTTTCTCGCAAGTAAAGCCTCTCCTCTCTGATATCCTAATGAATCTATTCCGCACCCTCTCCATGGCCTTGGCACCTTTTCTGAAGTAGGGCGCCCAAAAATGGACACCGTAATATAACTGTGACCTAAGCTGTGATTTGTGTTAACCGACGTTTGTCATAAGTGTTGGTTGTAACCACTGTAATTACTGATGGGTTTTCTCGCAGTTTCTCCCCTTAAACTTTGTAATGTGTTGTACACCAGGTATTGGTTATTGGTGGCGGTGTTGCTGGTTTAGCTGCTGCTGGTGCTGCAAAATCGATGGGAGCCATCGTTCGTGGTTTTGACACTAGGTAATGTTGCTTTTGTTAAATGCAAGTATGTTGAATATTTTTTTCCTCAATGTAAATATTATACTGTAGCGATTCGTGTGCATCGCCACTAATTAATCGAGTTCGACTTCGACGAACTATAAATAAGTTGTTTATTTACAGGAACAGGTTAAATACAACAGGTAAGGTAGCAGGTAAGATGGCTGACTAGGAGCACCGTGGTGTAGGTCTTTCCCCAGCGGGGACGCCACGAGGACTGACTAGAAGTTTCCGAGCTCAACTGCTAGCAGGTTCCAAGCTCTACTGTTGGAAGGTTCCAAGCTCTGACGTCATCACGTTCTTCCTGCCATTGAGGAGTCGCGTGATGGACGGCGTGACGTCATCATAGAGTATAGGAGAGAAGCCTGAGTATAGTAATAGATACATACAGTAAGGTAAGTTAAAGGGAATTATGTATATCTCAATGTAAGGGACAACCGGTGGTACCGCCACAATACTATAAAATGGGAAAGGGAACTCATAAATCAATGGTAAGAAATATCTTGGTCATTATGGTAAGAAAGTTTGAATTTCAACCTCCATAAGAAGACTAAAAGTACAGGAAACTCTTTTAACTGGCACCTAAATATCCAGAAATCTCTCTTAACCGGCAAAATTCAGGCGTAGGTTCAGGTAAGTTTTACTATATATTAGTGGCCGTGTAACCGGGGTTCCTGGATCTGTGGCCGTGTAACCAGGGTTCCTGCACCTGTGGCCGTGTACAGGGCTCTCGTACCTTGGTAATTATACCTCTCTGTAATCCGGACTTTTTGATCAACCGGCACCACGCTGGTCCCGTCGGTGCCGGATAAAAAAGTGTTTCCTGTACATGGTTTAACCAAATGACATTAGGCACTCGGCCAAAAGCTATTGAGATGAATTTTTTGGAGACACCACTCTTGATACCGAGTCTCTCTCAACAGCAGCATGGGTTGGGGAAAATTGAATGCAGAGGTCAGCATGCTCGATTCGCAGTGCTTTCCAACTCGGGAGAGCCGAGAGTGGAGCCTCAGAGAATTTATCCCGTTGTACATCAAAAAAAATTAATGAACTTAGAAAAAAAAATGTTGCACAGGTGGAACTGATCATGGCACGTTGAGATGTGAATATTGTGTTTGAGGGGGTGTTGATAAGCACTTTTGGTAGCCATTAATGAGCGAAAAGTTGGACAGGTTTGTGAGGTCATTGAAGGCCCCAATAGTGAATTATGACTATTGTTCCAACCCTCATTGGATCCTAACTCTTTACAAGGAAAGTGCCTGTGATAATAATAATAACTTCCGGGAAGTTATGTCATCACTTCCTGTGAACTGTGAACTATGAACTGTGTACATACCTCACTTCCTGTCATATGTCGCTTCCTGTTGGACTGGTATAAATACTGGTCTGTTCAGTATTGTAAGAGGCTTCTACCAGAGGCATGGTAAAGACCTCTCTTGTATATAGTGTGTTTATAAGTTACTTAAAGCTTACTTTAAAGTTACTTGATGGTAAGACTCCTTTTTCTTACATCAATTTAAGTAACTTAGTATTTACACTCACAAATACTAGACCTTCGGACAAACTCGGAGTTAAGGATCCAGGGAACCACCCATCATGGAGAGAATCCTTAGACCTATTCGTCTGGACTTGGACCCGAATACACCAGCAGCTGGCAGGGTATGGAAGCATTGGTGCCGTACTTTTGAGAATTTTCTGGATGAATGTGAAGCGGATGCTCCTGCTAGATTGAGGATACTTATCAATTATGTGACCCCAAAAGTGTTCGAATATGTTGATGAATGGGATAATTATGATGAGGTGATTTGGGCACTTAAGAAACTGTATGCCAAGACCCCAAATGAGGTCTATGCTAGACATCTACTGGCCACAGCCCAACAAGGGCCAGGGGAATCAATTGACGAATTCCTGCAAGAACTTCGCAGGCTCAGCATAGATTGTAACTTTCAGGCAGCCTCAGCTGAGCTGTACCGCAATGAAATGATTCGTGATGCTTTCATCTGCGGGATTGCCTCTCCATTTATACGCCAGCGTCTACTAGAAAGTAAAGCACTTGAGCTACAAAAAGCTTTTGACCTAGCTTGTTCTCTGGATTTGGCAAAGAGAAATGCAGACCTCTATCAGCTGCCCAGATCTCGATCTGCTGCTGTAGCTGCAACCAGACAATTCAAGCGGTCTCAGGTGAACCCTATCATGGGGGAATCTAATTCTGATAATTCTGATGAAGAGGAGGATGACCCCACTTTAGCAGCCTCTTGGCAATCTAGGAAGGAGTGCTTCTTTTGTGGAGATGCTTTTCACCCTAGGAAAACCTGCCCTGCTCGCAATGCAATCTGCAGTTATTGCAAGAAAAAAGGACACTTTGCTAAAGTTTGCCTATCAAGGGCCTCTACGAGGGCCAATCCAGCTAAGGCCTACCGAACTGCCCCAATTAGGGCCTATCAAGATGCTCCAGCTAGGACCTATCAAGCTTGCTCTCGCGCTCTCTCCCGAAGAAGCACACCGAGAGTTTTAGCCACTCTCTGTGCAACGACACCAATTACAGCTGCTTGCCCACAGAACCTGTCTCATGCAGCCACAAAAATTTCAATTAAAGGGCATACCTTAGATGCCTTAATTGACTCAGGAAGTACTGATAGTTTCATTAAGGAACAGATTGTTGCGAAATTGAAACTACATGTCTTCCCATCGGACCAGGCAATTGCGATGGCTCAGTCATCACTTAATACCAGAATCTCCGGCTTTTGTGTTGTTGATATGACACTTCATGGTCGTATGTATCCCTCCACCCGACTTTCGGTGCTCAAGGACTTATGTAGTGATCTCCTCTTAGGGCTGGACTTCCAAAAACAGCATAAGAAACTCACCATTGAGTTTGGTGGATCCAAACCCGGACTTACTATTTCTAATATACCGTCTAAATTACCGTTTTGTGCATTGTCAGCAGCTTCACTTGATGAACCCTCATTATTTGCCAGTATTCCGCCTCAATGCAAACCAATAATAACGAAATCGCGGCGCTTTAATCAGGAAGACCAATCTTTTATTGCGGCTGAGATCTCTCGACTTCTAGCAGAGGATATCATCGAACCATGTTCGTCGCCCTGGCGGGCTCAAGTCGTCATTGTCAAGAACCCTCTAAAACCTCACAAACAGCGACTATGCATCGATTATTCGCAAACCATCAATCAATATACCGACTTGGACGCCTACCCATTGCCACGCATTGATGATATGGTTAATAAACTGGCCGAATACAAAGTGTTCTCAACTTACGATTTAAAAAGTGCCTATCATCAGGTACCCTTGAAGGTCTCAGATAAGCAGTACACGGCCTTTGAGGCTAATGGACGGCTGTACCAATTTCGTCGCCTCCCATTCGGGGTTACTAATGGAGTGGCTGTCTTCCAATGGGCAATGGATGGCCTGGTTAAGCAGGAAAACCTAAGGGACACTTTTCCCTATCTTGATAACATTACCATTGCAGGTCACGATCAACAGGAACACGACGCCAACCTCCAAAAATTTTGGGATGCCCTCCATCGCCGTAATTTGACCCTGAATGAATCCAAATCTGTTGAGTCGCAACCGACCATCAACATCCTTGGCTACTGCGTAGGCAATGGTATCATTAAGCCAGACCCAGAAAGACTTCGCCCGCTCCAAGAGCTCCCGTCACCTAAGAATCCGGCTTCTTTACGTCGGGCTCTCGGTCTGTTTGCATACTACGCTAAATGGATTCCTCATTTTTCGGACAAAATCCAACCCTTGCTGCTGCATGCTAGATCATTTCCACTGGGAACAGCGGCTGTTGCAGCCTTTAACCTTCTCAAAAAACAGTTGGAGAAAGCGGCTCTTCACTCCATCGATGAGAATCTCCCTTTCGTGGTTGAATGTGATGCCTCGGAGGTGGCGATCTCGGCTACTCTGAATCAGGAAGGTCGTCCTGTAGCATTTATGTCCAGGACCTTACAAGGTGCCGAGCTACATTATCCTCCGGTTGAGAAAGAAGCCACAGCCATCATAGAGGCAGTACGGAAGTGGAACCATTTTCTAGCTCGCCAGCACTTTACATTGATCACGGACCAACGATCAGTCGCCTTCATGCTCGATAATCGGAAACGAACCAAAATTAAGAATAATAAAATGCAACTTTGGAGGATGGAACTGGCCTCTTTTGGTTATACCATTCTCTATCGGCCTGGCAAGGAGAATGTGGCCCCGGACACCCTCACACGGGCATTCTGCTCCACTATGTCATCCTCTACTCTCATGGATGTCCACAATGGATTGTGTCATCCTGGCGTTACGCGCATGCTACATTTCGTACGATCACGGAATCTCCCTTTTTCCACTGGAGATGTAAAGAAAATGTGCTCAGAATGCCGGCTTTGTGCGGAATTAAAACCTCAGTTCTTCCGCCCCTCAGATGGTATACTCATACATGCAACCCAACCGATGCAACGACTTAGCATCGATTTTAAGGGCCCAGTGCCCTCTTCAACTCGGAACACATATTTGCTCACCATGATCGACGAATATTCACGTTTTCCGTTTGCCTTCCCCTGCTCCAATATGCTGGCGCCCACAGTAATCTGCTGACTTGAGCAGGTATTTTCTCTCTGTGGCATGCCGGCTTATATTCACTCAGATCGGGGTCCATCCTTTGTCAAGGGAACTCAAGGACTACCTCTCAGAACGGGGAATTGCTACAAGCAAAACAACACCATGCCATCCCATCGGAAATGGGCAGGTAGAGAGGTATAACGGTATCATCTGGAATTCCGTACGTCTCGCTTTAAGATCTCGGGGCCTACCAGACCAGCAATGGGAAACAGTGCTTCCGGATGCATTGCACTCTATACGGTCCCTGCTTTCTACAGCCACAAATACTACACCTCATGAGCGTTCTTTGGATTCCAGCGTCGCTCATCTCATGGGACATCACTCCCGTCATGGCTAACTACTCCTGGACCTGTATTACTCCGAAGATACGTTCGGACGTCTAAAAATGACCCTCTCGTAGACGAGGTCGAACTAACCGATGCCAACCCCACCTATGCAAACATACGATATTCCGACGGCCGAGAATCTACCGTATCATTACGGGATCTGGCTCCCTGCCCACCAGGACCTAGTGGGACATCGGGTGATGGCATTTCTCCAGGAAACTCTTGGGACCTATCGGGTACCCCTCTCCAGGATCCTGATCGGACACCAACTAGCTTGGGGCCGGTAGAACCCCGTACTCAAGGTTGCGACCCTCCCAGTACCGCGCATGAAAGTACTGATCCACCACAGACCAGCTCTGCACCTCCCTCTGAACAGAGGCAGTCCAACTTTGAACCTATTGGGGCTCGTACTCGAAGCCATGATCTCCCCAACCCTTCACAGGGCAATCCAGGCCACACAGACTCTGACCAATGGCCAACCGCATGTAAGCGGACCAGCGACCCTCTACGACGGGAATCCAAACGGGTGCGACTCTTTCTTGTTCGGCGGCTGCGGACCAAAAGGTAGACCACAGCCTCCTAATCCTGCAGGAGGGAAGAATGTGATGATAATAATAACTTCCGGGAAGTTATGTCATCACTTCCTGTGAACTGTGAACTGTGAACTATGAACTGTGTACATACCTCACTTCCTGTCATATGTCACTTCCTGTTGGACTGGTATAAATACTGGTCTGTTCAGTATTGTAAGAGGCTTCTACCAGAGGCATGTTAAAGACCTCTCTTGTGTATATAGTGTGTTTATAAGTTACTTAAAGCTTACTTTAAAGTTACTTGATGGTAAGACTCCTTTTTCTTACATCAGTGCCCAAACTGGATTTTTCAGCAGTTAACCCAAGACAATCTGTCTTATATAATTCTTATGTAGAGATGCGGCCTTGGAACAGTTTAAATCATTCGGAGCAGAACCTCTCTCTGTTGACGTGGAGGAATCTGGAGAAGGGACCGGTGGATATGCTAAAGAGATGTCAAAAGAATTTATTGAAGCAGAAATGGTACTGTTTGCCAAACAGTGTAAGGAGGTGGATATTCTCATCAGTACTGCCCTTATTCCAGGTGAGTGATGACAGCTTTGAAACTCAAAACATAAAAGATTGTACATTTAATTCACTAAAGCTCTTGTCATTTTATTTGCAAATTAATTTTAAGAGCTCCGGTTTCCCCAAAAGTTACATGATCAATGGTGAAAGGCCAAAGCCCAGTTTTATTGTGCACAGTATTTATCATCACTTACCCCTTTGGGAAGCTGGTGCATATGTTTTAGTTCCATTGGCTTGACAAGGACCGTGGTTCAGTAACACAGCGCAGGTATCTTGTCGGAATGCAACTCGGATTATCATTGCTTTCTTTTGATCCAAATTTCTCTATTGTAGCCGTGCTAAATTTCCATGACACTAAATACCACCTGCTGAATATTGCACCATCCTACAACGTTTTCAAGATGACATGACCGAATGTTTGTTTATTTTCATGTGCAATGCACCTCATTTCCTGCCAATGCTTTTCCTCTTACCCACTGGATCGTAGGAAAGGTGAAATAAAATTAGGATTCTGCTAGATGGCTGGACTGAAGGATCACTGAAAAACACTTTGAAATACTCCAGCCCTAGGGATAAGAGTTCTGGTGCACCGGAAGCTGCTAATGGTGGCCTGGAGTGTGCATGAGACAAGGTGTGGTGCTTGGCTTCCCCCTTTGCTAGTGGGCAATCCTTGTGTCCGTTGTGGATTCCCCCTTTGCTAGTGGGCAATCCTTGTGTCCGTTGCGGCTTCACCCTTTGCCAACGAGCAATCCTTGTGTCCATTGTGGATTCACCCTTTGCCAGTGAGCAATCCTTGTGTCCATTGTGGCTTCACCCTTTGCCAGTGAGCAATCCTTGTGTCCATTGTGGATTCACCCTTTGCCAGCGAGCAATCCTTGTGTCCGTTGCGGCTTCCCCCTTTGCCAGTGAGCAATCCTTGTGTCCATTGTGGCTTCACCCTTTGCCAACAAGAAATCCTTGTGTCCGTTGCGGCCTCACCCTTTGCCAGTGAGCAATCTTTGTGTCCATTGTGGATTCACCCTTTGCCAGTGAGCAATCCTTGTGTCCGTTGCGGCCTCACCCTTTGCCAGTGAGCAATCCTTGTGTCTGTTGCGGCTTCACCCTTTGCCAGTGAGCAATCCTTGTGTCCATTGCGGATTCACCCTTTGCCAGTGAGCAATCCTTGTGTCCGTTGTGGATTCACCCTTTGCCAGTGAGCAATCCTTGTGTCCGTTGCGGCCTCACCCTTTGCCAGCGGGCAATCCTTGTGTCCATTGTGGATTCACCCTTTGCCAGTGAGCAATCCTTGTGTCTGTTGTGGATTCACCCTTTGCCAGTGAGCAATCCTTGTGTCCGTTGTGGATTCACCCTTTGCCAGTGAGCAATCCTTGTGTCCATTGTGGATTCACCCTTTGCCAGTGAGCAATCCTTGTGTCTGTTGTGGATTCACCCTTTGCCAGTGAGCAATCCTTGTGTCCGTTGCGGCCTCACCCTTTGCCAGCGGGCAATCCTTGTGTCCATTGTGGATTCACCCTTTGCCAGTGAGCAATCCTTGTGTCTGTTGTGGATTCACCCTTTGCCAGTGAGCAATCCTTGTGTCCATTGTGGATTCACCCTTTGCCAGTGAGCAATCCTTGTGTCTGTTGCGGCTTCACCCTTTGCCAGTGAGCAATCCTTGTGTCCATTGTGGCCTCACCCTTTGCCAGTGGGCAATCCTTGTGTCCATTGCGGCCTCACCCTTTGCCAGTGGGCAATCCTTGTGTCCATTGTGGATTCACCCTTTGCCAGTGGGCAATCCTTGTGTCCATTGCGGCCTCACCCTTTGCCAGTGAGCAATCCTTGTGTCCATTGCGGCCTCACCCTTTGCCAGTGGGCAATCCTTGTGTCCGTTGTGGATTCACCCTTTGCCAGTGGGCAATCCTTGTGTCCGTTGTGGATTCACCCTTTGCCAGTGAGCAATCCTTGTGTCCATTGCGGCCTCACCCTTTGCCAGTGAGCAATCCTTGTGTCCATTGCGGCCTCACCCTTTGCCAGTGGGCAATCCTTGTGTCCGTTGTGGATTCACCCTTTGCCAGTGGGCAATCCTTGTGTCCGTTGCGGCCTCACCCTTTGCCAGTGAGCAATCCTTGTGTCCGTTGCGGCCTCCCCCTTTGCCAGTGAGCAATCCTTGTGTCCATTGTGGATTCACCCTTTGCCAACGAGCAATCCTTGTGTCCATTGTGGATTCCCCCTTTGCCAGCGGGCAATCCTTGTGTCCATTGTGGATTCACCCTTTGCCAACGAGCAATCCTTGTGTCCGTTGCGGATTCACCCTTTGCCAGTGGGCAATCCTTGTGTCCGTTGCGGCCTCACCCTTTGCCAGTGAGCAATCCTTGTGTCCGTTGCGGCCTCCCCCTTTGCCAGTGAGCAATCCTTGTGTCCATTGTGGATTCACCCTTTGCCAGTGAGCAATCCTTGTGTCCATTGCGGCCTCACCCTTTGCCAACGAGCAATCCTTGTGTCCGTTGCGGCCTCACCCTTTGCCAGTGAGCAATCCTTGTGTCCGTTGTGGATTCACCCTTTGCCAGCGGGCAATCCTTGTGTCCGTTGCGGCTTCACCCTTTGCCAACGAGCAATCCTTGTGTCCATTGTGGATTCACCCTTTGCCAGTGAGCAATCCTTGTGTCCATTGCGGATTCACCCTTTGCCAGTGAGCAATCCTTGTGTCCGTTGCGGCCTCCCCCTTTGCCAGTGAGCAATCCTTGTGTCCGTTGCGGCCTCACCCTTTGCCAGTGGGCAATCTTTGTGTCCGTTGTGGATTCACCCTTTGCCAGTGAGCAATCCTTGTGTCCATTGTGGATTCACCCTTTGCCAGTGAGCAATCTTTGTGTCCGTTGCGGCCTCACCCTTTGCCAGTGGGCAATCCTTGTGTCCATTGTGGATTCACCCTTTGCCAGTGAGCAATCCTTGTGTCCGTTGCGGCCTCACCCTTTGCCAGTGGGCAATCCTTGTGTCCATTGCGGCCTCACCCTTTGCCAGTGGGCAATCCTTGTGTCCGTTGTGGATTCCCCCTTTGCCAGTGGGCAATCCTTGTGTCCATTGTGGATTCACCCTTTGCCAACGAGCAATCCTTGTGTCCATTGCGGCTTCCCCCTTTGCCAGTGAGCAATCCTTGTGTCCGTTGCGGCCTCACCCTTTGCCAGTGGGCAATCCTTGTGTCCATTGCGGCCTCACCCTTTGCCAACGAGCAATCCTTGTGTCCATTGTGGATTCCCCCTTTGCCAGCGGGCAATCCTTGTGTCCATTGTGGATTCACCCTTTGCCAGCGGGCAATCCTTGTGTCCGTTGCGGCCTCCCCCTTTGCCAGTGGGCAATCCTTGTGTCCATTGCGGCTTCCCCCTTTGCCAACGAGCAATCCTTGTGTCCATTGTGGATTCACCCTTTGCCAGTGGGCAATCCTTGTGTCCGTTGCGGCCTCACCCTTTGCCAACGAGCAATCCTTGTGTCCATTGTGGATTCACCCTTTGCCAACGAGCAATCCTTGTGTCCGTTGCGGCCTCCCCCTTTGCCAGTGGGCAATCCTTGTGTCCATTGCGGCTTCCCCCTTTGCCAACGAGCAATCCTTGTGTCCGTTGCGGATTCACCCTTTGCCAGTGGGCAATCCTTGTGTCCATTGTGGCCTCACCCTTTGCCAGTGGGCAATCCTTGTGTCCATTGCGGCCTCACCCTTTGCCAGTGAGCAATCCTTGTGTCCGTTGCGGCCTCCCCCTTTGCCAGTGAGCAATCCTTGTGTCCGTTGCGGCCTCACCCTTTGCCAGTGGGCAATCTTTGTGTCCGTTGTGGCCTCACCCTTTGCCAGTGAGCAATCCTTGTGTCCGTTGCGGCCTCACCCTTTGCCAGTGGGCAATCCTTGTGTCCATTGCGGCCTCACCCTTTGCCAGTGAGCAATCCTTGTGTCCATTGCGGCCTCACCCTTTGCCAGTGAGCAATCCTTGTGTCCGTTGCGGCCTCACCCTTTGCCAGTGGGCAATCCTTGTGTCCATTGCGGCCTCACCCTTTGCCAGTGAGCAATCCTTGTGTCCATTGCGGCCTCACCCTTTGCCAGTGGGCAATCCTTGTGTCCGTTGCGGCCTCACCCTTTGCCAACGAGCAATCCTTGTGTCCATTGTGGATTCCCCCTTTGCCAGTGGGCAATCCTTGTGTCCATTGTGGATTCACCCTTTGCCAACGAGCAATCCTTGTGTCCATTGTGGATTCCCCCTTTGCCAGTGGGCAATCCTTGTGTCCATTGCGGCTTCCCCCTTTGCCAGTGGGCAATCCTTGTGTCCATTGCGGCTTCCCCCTTTGCCAGTGAGCAATCCTTGTGTCCATTGTGGATTCACCCTTTGCCAGTGGGCAATCCTTGTGTCCATTGTGGATTCCCCCTTTGCCAGCGGGCAATCCTTGTGTCCATTGTGGATTCCCCCTTTGCCAGTGGGCAATCCTTGTGTCCGTTGCGGCCTCACCCTTTGCCAGTGGGCAATCCTTGTGTCCATTGTGGATTCACCCTTTGCCAACGAGCAATCCTTGTGTCCGTTGCGGCTTCACCCTTTGCCAACGAGCAATCCTTGTGTCCATTGTGGATTCACCCTTTGCCAACGAGCAATCCTTGTGTCCATTGTGGATTCCCACTTTGCCAACGAGCAATCCTTGTGTCCGTTGCGGCCTCACCCTTTGCCAGTGAGCAATCCTTGTGTTCGTTGCGGCCTCACCCTTTGCCAGTGGGCAATCCTTGTGTCCGTTGCGGCCTCACCCTTTGCCAGTGAGCAATCCTTGTGTCCGTTGCGGCCTCACCCTTTGCCAGTGAGCAATCCTTGTGTCGATTGTGGCTTCACCCTTTGCCAGTGGGCAATCCTTGTGTCCGTTGTGGATTCACCCTTTGCCAGTGAGCAATCCTTGTGTCCGTTGCGGCCTCACCCTTTGCCAGTGGGCAATCCTTGTGTCCATTGTGGCCTCACCCTTTGCCAGTGGGCAATCCTTGTGTCCGTTGCGGCCTCACCCTTTGCCAGTGGGCAATCCTTGTGTCCGTTGCGGCCTCACCTTTTGCCAGTGGGCAATCCTTGTGTCCGTTGCGGCCTCACCCTTTGCCAGTGAGCAATCCTTGTGTCCGTTGCGGCCTCACCCTTTGCCAGTGAGCAATCCTTGTGTCCGTTGCGGCCTCACCCTTTGCCAGTGAGCAATCCTTGTGTCCGTTGCGGCCTCACCCTTTGCCAGTGAGCAATCCTTGTGTCCATTGCGGCTTCCCCCTTTGCCAGTGGGCAATCCTTGTGTCCGTTGCGGCCTCACCCTTTGCCAGTGGGCAATCCTTGTGTCCGTTGCGGCCTCACCCTTTGCCAGTGAGCAATCCTTGTGTCCGTTGCGGCCTCACCCTTTGCCAGTGAGCAATCCTTGTGTCCGTTGCGGCCTCACCCTTTGCCAGTGGGCAATCCTTGTGTCCGTTGCGGCCTCACCCTTTGCCAGTGGGCAATCCTTGTGTCCGTTGCGGCTTCACCCTTTGCCAGTGGGCAATCCTTGTGTCCGTTGCGGCCTCACCCTTTGCCAGTGGGCAATCCTTGTGTCCGTTGTGGATTCACCCTTTGCCAGTGGGCAATCCTTGTGTCCATTGTGGATTCACCCTTTGCCAGTGAGCAATCCTTGTGTCCGTTGCGGCCTCACCCTTTGCCAGTGGGCAATCCTTGTGTCCGTTGCGGCTTCACCCTTTGCCAGTGGGCAATCCTTGTGTCCATTGCGGCCTCACCCTTTGCCAGTGGGCAATCTTTGTGACACTTGCTCGCTACCTAAAGCCAATCACTAACCACATAGACAAGGCTGGCACCTTCTCTGTTCCGGAGTCTCAAGATTAAAAAATTAATGGGAATCACAGGGTTTTCTCAGACATTTAGCAATTATAAGGATTATAACTATGATATAATATACATTTTAGTTTTATTACATTTCATGTGGGCAATCAATACATTCAGCATTTGCATTAAAACTGATTGGGTTAGATTTTTGTCTGCAGCGTCTGGGCGTAAAGCATTACCTGGACGTAATGCAGGAAAGAAAATCAGGTGGGATGACTCGCGCTCCCCTAACGGAGCGTGCCTGATTTTCCTTCCGCTTGAATAAATGGACTGTACTGAGATCGCAGTTCTGGGCCGTGCGGCCTCAGTTCCTCTAGACTATGGGTCGGGAAAAAATCAAACCAGGTTCCCGCTCCTGATTGCTTTCTAGTGACTCCTGCTGGAGAGTGAGTGCGTGTGCAAGTGAGGACAGGATCAGGCTCAGCTTGTGTATTTTGCGAATAAGAATAAAGAATGGAACTGGACCTGAAATGGTAACTTTCTCAATTCATTAGAAAAGCAAAGAGATACATAGTTATTTGAAAGTGAGTTAACGGGATATTTATTACACTGTGAATGGCGCACCCCATGTTACCTCTTATTCTGTATATGATCCCAGGGTATCTAGAAACATAGAAAAATAGGAGCAGGAGTAGGCCATTCGGCCCTTCGAGCCTGCTCCGCCATTCAATATGATCATGGCTGATCCTCTATCTCAATACCATATTCCCGCTCTCTCCCCATACCCCTTGATCTCTTACCCGGTAATACAGTCCAGGGTAAATCTTGAAATCTACTGCTCTTATTTCAATGATGTTTAATTCAACTGATCTGAAAGTTCACATTTTTAACACAAAATTCCAAATTTACATAACTTAACTCAAATTAAATATTGCATTAAATGACTAAATTATCAGAAGTGGACTGTATATCACACAGTCTGGAAGGAAATTAGATTTTAGGGTTTTCATCAAGAATGAGTGAATGCAAAAGCAGAGGTCATGATGACTGTATAACATTGTTAATTAGGCCACACCTGGCATATTATGTGCAGTTTTACTATAGCCCGGGAGAAAATGGCCTATAAATTTATTCGAGATGAGGCGGCTTGAGCTACGAGGAGTGGGGATTCAACTTGTATTCTCTCAAGGTAATTAAATTAATGTGTCCAAAAAGCAATAGAGGCGAAAAACCTGGATAGACTTTCTGCATCAAATACACAAGGCCATGATTTCAAATAAGCACTGGATACATATAGGTGGAAATAGCAGCAACGTTTCCATGAATGCTTTTCTAAGCTGGTTACAGCTTTCAAAAAGGTACTGGATAATTACTTACAAAAGAGGAATATAAAGGGGGAGAAAGCAGGAAAATGGGCTCTGTAAAATCCGTCCCCAAGAGGGGCCTAAATTCAGTGCAGGTAAGATGGGGTAAACGGTCTCCGCTTGTGCTAAAATTCAATGCTTCATTGATCAAATACTTTTCCAACACCCATTGTCTAGGCATATACATAAAAAATAGGCAACTGAATGAGGTACCAGAGGGCAGCCAGAACCAGGGGAACATATCCCAGTATGGGGCTGCCCTTTGGAGATGAGGTGCAATGGGGGGGGAAGAAAGAGTATTAAATATTATATAAGGAAATAAGATTATAGTGCAGCATTCATTGCTTTAAATAGAGCAAAATATTTTATTGTTTTGAGCTGACTTAATGCAGTATGGGGTTTAAGTGCAAACTGGTGAGGAGAGCTGTATATATGCAGCTGAGATTTAGGTAAAATGCTGTTGTCAATTTCTGCTGATTTATAAAGTAGAACAAAGATTAGTGCTTTTTAGGACTAAAGAACGGAGATAAGGAGAAATGTCTTCACTCAGCAGGACGTGACTTCTCTACCCTAGAGGGCTGAGAATGCTGAGTCGTTGAGTATGTTCAAGACTGAGAGCAGTAGATCCTTGGGCGCGAAGGGAATAGAGGGATATGGGGATCGGACGGGATAGTTGAGATGAGGTAGCAGATCAGCCATGGTCTTATTGAATGGCGGAGCAGGCTAGAGGGGCTGTATGGCCTATACCGGCTCCTATTTCTTATGTTTTACACAGTGCTCTGTTCTTTCAAGTTGAGTATAGGATAGCAAGAAGGAAGGATGACGCACTTAACGGTTTGTGTTAATACTGTATAACATGCTTGTGATTATGTGGGTTTACAGGAAAGCAGGCACCAATTCTTATCTCCAAGGATATGATCGAAACAATGAAAGATGGCTCAGTTGTTGTAGATCTTGCAGCTGAAGCTGGTGGAAATATAGAAACAACAAAACCTGAGGAAATTTATGTACATAAGGTTAGCAATTGAAAAGTTACTTTGAAGTGACTCTCTTTTTGTAGTCATTTACGTGGGCTGACAAAATTACAGTGTAATGTTTTTGTAAATTTCAGCTCGTCTTTGTTAACTCTCTCCTCTGATCTGTCAGGGTGTGACCCACATCGGTTATACGGACCTGCCAAGCAGAATGGCCACACAGGCCAGTAGCCTGTACTCAAATAATGTTTTAAAGCTGCTGAAGGCAATCAGCCCTGACCAGGAATACTTTCACTTTGAGCCCAAGGATGAATTTGGATACGGAACGGTTGATCATGTTATCCGAGGCACTTTGGTAATGCAGGTGGGTGTTCCTGATACACGGATCCCTGATTCAGATTATTATAAAAGGCTTCGAACAGAATACTAGTAAACAAGTGAAGAAGATTAAAACCTCTTGTTATGTAACATGAAGTACAGATTGAGCGTCCAAAATCCAGAGTTCCGGAATCCGGGGTGTTCCGGAATCCGGATTCCGGGACGACTGGGGGCAGGGTCGTCCGGAATCCGTAAAATGTTCCAGAATCCGGACACCCTGTCAAACTGCAACCTGGGCCCAGGCATTTCCGGACTCGGACGTGTTTCTGATGCCCGAAGTCCGGAAACGCCCGAGCCCAGGTTGCGATATGTCCGGACTTCGGACATCAGAAACACGTTCCGAAGTCCGGAAAAACACAAAAAACCAGCTCGGCCTCGGTCCTGAGGTTGCCGGATTCAGGACGCTCAACCTGTATTAATTTGTACTTTAACTTGTAAATTTCATAAAAATATGAGGTGGAACATAAGAACATAAGAAATAGGAGCAGGAGTAGGCCAATTGGCCCCTCGAGCCTGCTCCGCCATTCAATAAGATCATGGCTGATCTGATCCTAACCGCCAATCCACTATCACAGAACCATCTCCTGAATCTAACAGAATTAGACACACGAAATAGGAGTAGGAGCAGGATCAGGCTACACGGCCCCTGGGCCCGCTCCGCTACCCACAGGGCCATGACCGATCCGAACCTAGACTCATGTCCAAATTCCTGCCCGCTCCCCGTAACCCTTAATTCCCTTTACTTCTAGGAAACTGTCTATTTCTGTTTTAAATTTATGTAATGATGTAGCTTCTACAGCTTTTTTTTGGGGCAGCATATTCCATGGACCTACCACCCTCTGAGTGAAGTAGTTCCTCCTCATCTCAGTTTTGAAAGAGCAGCCCCTTATTCTAAGACTATGCCCCCTAGTTCTAGTTTCACCCATCATCGGGAACATCTTCCCCGCATCCACCCGATCCAACCCCTTCGCAATCTTATATGCTTCAATAAGATCGCCTCTCATTCTTCTGAACTCCAATGAGTAGAGTCCCAATCTACTCGACCTCTCCTCATATGTCCATCCCCTCATCCCCGGGATTAACTGAGTGAACCTTCTTTGTACTGACTCGAGAGCAAGTATGTCCTTTCTTAAGTATGGACACCAAAACTGTACGCAGTATTCCAGGTGCGGTCTCACCAATACCTTGTACAACTGAAGCAATACCTCCCTATTTTTATATTCTATCCCCCTAGCAATGAAAGCCAACATTCCATTGGCCTTCTTAATCACTTGCTGCACCTGCATACTAACCTTTTGAGTTTCGTGCACCAGGACCCCCAGATCCCTTTGTACTTCAGTACTTTCCAGTTTCTTGCCATTAAGATAATAACTTGCTCTATGATTTTTCCTGCCAAAGTGCATAACCTCACACTTTCCAGTATTGTATTCCATCTGCCAAATCTCTGCCCACTTACTTAGCCTGCCGATGTCCCCTTGCAGGTTTTTTATGTCCTTCTCACTCACTACTTTCCCTCCCATCTTAGTATCATCTGCAAACTTTGATATGTTACACTCGGTCCCCTCCTCCAAATCGTTAATATAGATTGTAAAGAGTTGGGGACCCAGCACTGACCCCTGCGGAACACCACTAGTTACTGATTGCCAGTCCGAGAATGAACCATTTATCCCAACTCTCTGCCTTCTGTTAGATAGCCAATCCTCTATCCATGCCAGAATATTACCCCCAATCCCGTGATTTTTTATCTTAAGCAATAATCTTTTGTGTGGCACCTTGTCGAATGCCTTTTGGAAGTCTAAATACACTACGCCCACTGGTTCCCCTTTATCCACCCTATATGTTACTTCCTCAAAGAACTCCAGCAAATTTGTCAAACATGACTTCCCCTTCATAAAACCATGCTGACTTGGTCCTATTAAATTATGATTATCCAAATGTCCTGTTATTGTCTCCTTAATAATGGACTCCAAAATTTTACCTACCACAGATGTTAGGCTAACCGGTCTATAGTTTCCAGCCTTCTGTCTACTGCCCTTTTTAAATAAGGGTGTTACATTAGCAGTTTTCCAGTCTGCCGGGACCTTTGCCGAGCCCAGGGAGTTTTGGAAAATTATTACCAATGCATCCACAATCCCTACCGCCACTTCCCTCAAGACCCTAGGATGTAAGCCATCAGGTCCAGGTGATTTATCCGCCTTGAGTCCCATTATTTTACCGAGTACCACTTCCTTAGTGATTTTGATCGTGTTTAGCTCCCCCCCCCCTTTAGCCCCCTGTTTGTCCAGTGTTGGGATATTCTTAGTGTCTTCTACTGTAAAGACTGATGTAAAATATTCATTCAGTGTTTTTGCCATCTCCATATTTCCCACCATTAATTTCCCGGTCTCATCCTCTAAGGGACCAACATTTACTTTAGCCACCCTTTTTCGTTTTATATAACTATAAAAACTCTTACTATCTGTTTTTATATTTTTTGCTAATTTACTTTCATAATCTATCTTCCCTTTCTTAATCAATCTTTTTGTTATTTTTTGCTGTCTTTTAAAGTTTTCCCAATCCTCTATCCTCCCACTAGATTTGGCTACCTTATATGCCCTTGTTTTTAGTCGAATACTATCCTTAATTTCTTTACTTAGCCACGGATGGCTGTCTTTTACACCCTTTTCTTCTCGGTGGAATATATATTTTTTGGAAGTTGTAAAATAACTCCTTAAATGTACACCACTGATCATGTATCGTCTTACCCTTTTAATCTATTTTCCCAATCCACTCTACTCAATTCCGCTCTCATACCTTCATAGTCTCCTTTATTCAAGCTTAGCACGCTTGTTTGAGATCCAACCTTCTCACCCTCTAATTGAATATGGAATTCAACCATGTTATGGTCACTCATTCCAAGGGGATCCTTTACTAGGACATTTTTAATTAATCCTGTCTCGTTACACAGGACCAGATCTAAGGTTGCTTGCCCCCTGGTCGGTTCAGTTACATACTGCTCAAGGAACCCATCCCTAATACACTCAATGAACTCATCCTCAAGGCAGCCCTGCCCAATTTGATTTGTCCAATTAATATGATAGTTAAAATCCCGCATAATTATAGATGTTCCCTTATTACAAGCCTCAACTATTTCCTGATTGATACTCCGTCCAACAGAGTTACCACTGTTCGGAGGCCTATGGACTACGCCCACTAGTGTTTTTTTCCCCTTATTATTCCTTACCTCCACCCAAACTGTTTCATTATCCTGGGCTGTGTGGTATTAGTGTGTGAACGTTAAATGGATTATCCTATTAGTTGGCTATATTCTCCACAAGGTTTCTCTGTCAAACAAAGCAATTCTACAAGGAACCGTAACCGCTTCTCCACTCCTTCACACTTGGATGATAACTTTCCTTCCCGAATCCTGATTTCAGTCAAGGTTCCCACTAAAATTGATGGGGAAATGTGAAATCGGGTGGGGGAGTTACGAGTTAATTGTCACAGTGCTGGAAGAAAGGAGGAAATGTGATGGTTAAAATGAGAAGGAAAATATATTTGTGAGTGCTAGCCAACATATAAGGGTGTGAATTTTGGTGAGTTGAACCTTATCTTATACAAGGCTTATGGATCGTTTTTGGGTTTGGGTGACATTTTGGGGAGGGTCTAACCTCGGCATCCTATTTGACCCCAGTTCATTTTCTGAACCCATATCCTATCCACCTCAAAGACCGCCTACTTCCACCCAGTAACATTGCTCGTGTCTGCTCCCTGCACCAGCCCTTCTGCTGCTGAAACCCTCATCCATGTGTTTGTTCACCTCCAGACTTGACTATTCCAATGCTCTCCTGGCCAGCTTACCATCCTCTCTGAACTTGAGCTCATCCAGAACTCTAGTGCCTGTATCCTAAGCCTCACCAAGTCATGTTCGCCCATCACGCCTGTGCTCGCTGACATACATTGGCATTTGGTCCACCAACAGTTCAATTTTTTTTTTAAATTCTCATCCTCGTATTCAAATCCCTTCGTGGCCCCCCTATCTTTGTATCCTCCTCCAGCCCTACAACCCTCCAAGAACTCTGTTCCTCCATCGCTGACCTCTGGCACTTCCTGCACTCCCTTTGCCCCACCTAGGCCCTAAGATCTGGAATTTTCCCCCCTAAACCCCTCTGCCTCTTCTTTGGCAGCCTTTAAGAACTTCCTTAAAACTTACCTCTTACCAAGCTTTGAGCCTCCCCTCCTAATATCTCCTACTTTAGCTCAATATTAATTTCTGCCTGATTACGCTTCTGTGATGCGCTTGGGACGTTTCCCTACGTTAAAGGTGCTATATAAATGCAAGTTGTTGTTCAATGCAAACATATACAAACAGAGTTGAATCATTAATTGATTTTGTGTATTCCTTGACCAAATAGACTTCAGATGTGGATTAAAAGTGAAAATAGAGGCTAAATCAAGCCTCATTTTAGAATGCTAAATATTTGTAAAAGTGATGAAATTGTGAAGACATAGCATTTTCACCTTTGTACACAGGAAGGCAAGAATCTGTTTCCAGCACCTCAACCCATGAATGTTCCAGTTACTGCACCTGTCAAACTAAAATCAGTGTCAGAACTTGAAGCAGAAAAGCAGGCAGTGGCTTCTCCCTTCAGAAAGACAATGACCTCCGCTGGTATCTATACAACAGGTAAGGCAAAAGAAAAAAACACTCATGCCTTGTTTTTTAATTGGACCGATAAAGGTAGCGCTCCGTGTACCCAGCATCACTGGGCAAAAATCAGTATTGAAACACCCCCTTTTAAGAGGGCACCAATAAAATATAATCTAGCCCCACAGGGTCCAATCAAACAAAAAGAAACTTGGGACAGAATTTTGCGGGGGGGTCAGTGGGCACAATCGGTGGCGGGTCAGGTGGGGAAAAAATGTTTTGACAGTGGGTCGGGAACCCGCCGCCATGCGCCTTTCCCAAATTTCGGGTCTGCTAGCGCTGAACAGACCCGACAGGCAGCGGTGGGGGAGGCAGTTGAAATCATTAGTGGCTTGTTTACAGCCACTTAACAATGCTTTTTTCCCCCCAGCTTTTTGATTTTTGACAGGTCGCCCACCAGCTTCCCGCTGTGCCTAGACCTCGACAGTGAAGCTGAGGCGGGAGGTGACTTGCCATTCTTTCAGCTGATGAGTTGACAGCTTCAAATGTCCAGTCAAAGCTCCCAGCTGAATCAGACATCTTCTCCTAGCCACTAGCTTCTCTAAACTGCATTTCCACTACAGATTCAGGATGCTGAAAGTCTTTACACACGTCTCCATCCAGTCTGACCTCGTTACCTCTCCCACCATTGACAGATCGCTTCTGTCATCTCTACTTCACCTGCCATCTATTTCATCAGCATCGGTGCTGTTGAAACTCTCTCACCTTGGTCCTCAGAATCCCACCACGATCAGCCCCAACACCAGCATCACCAACAACAACACTACTAACCTTCTCCGCAATCGCCTGATGCTGCACAGGACACAGGGCATCAGCACCCAACAGCATTGCTGCCCGGGAGGCCAGGGATGGCCTCATCATGGCCAGATTTACTTCACTTGATGCTGTACACCCTGGCTGCTACATGATGCGCCAGGTTGGCACCACCCCACACTAACATCATAAAGCATCCCTACAATGCCCAAGCTATGTCTTTCACATGCATCACCATTGCGGGGGTACCGTTATGTCTCACCATTCACTGCAACTCACTAAGCCACTTCCAAAGGTGCACACAAATCTGTCCAAGAACACAAAAGTGTTCAAAATAAAGGTTTCAATGTTTGACACCATATTAACAGAAACTTTACGTCAACATTGCATAAAACACCCAAGTGCCTACCCTTTTGTGTTGTTAGTTGGTATGATTGGACTAGGATGAGAGTGAGTGTGAGGGGTGGCTAGTGAGATGGGGAAGTGATAATGTAGATAGAGAGGGATGGGTGGAGGTGCAAGGTAAGTTGGTGTGAGTAAGGATCTGCAGGAGTTGGGTAGGGAAGGCAGAGTGATGGGGATGTGATGAGTGGCACAGCAGGATAAGGTTGAGTGTGGCTTTGTACTAACTTTTCGTGATCTACTGAGATCATTGAAAGGTTTGCACCACTGCAGCCTGGTCCTCCTGACGACATCCCTGCTTGTGCCCTCCTGTGCAATGTGCTACCAGGCTGCCTTGATCTCCTGGGGAGGTCTCTTCCGCCCACTGGAAGGGAAGAGGACCTCCCTGTGTGCTGTGACTCCCTCTAAGCATATGGAGGGAGTCATGGGAGAGCCTGGGTGCAGCCGTGCACCTCTGTGCAGTGCTTGGCAGTGTTTACAGCACCTCAATACTGTAGAACACTGACAGCACAACTGTCAAAATCAATTTGCGCATGGTCCCTCTAAGGTAACTGGCTAATGACGCGTCATCAAATGATGTCATCAGACCCGCTTCCTTCAATTGGACGGCAAACGCGGTGGACGGGCTTAACGAGCCCAATCAGGGAAAATCATTTTGGACAGCGGGCTGGAGCCAGCAGCGAGGCCGGGACCTGCCACGGACCCGCCGAGGTTGGTAAAATCCAGCCTTTATTGTGAGCTAGATTAGTATTTTGTTGTTTTGATTGAGTATACAATGGATGTCCTGCGGTGCCCATTCCCTCTCCAAGACCAGCCAGCAGCGTACAAGACCGCGGAAGAGAGGCAAGCAGCCAGAACAACCCTCCCCGCGGGTTTTCTGCTGTGCCTGACGTTCTTATGCGGTCTTCCATCCAAGTGCAAACCAGGCCTGTCTCTGCTTAGCTTCCGCGATCAGGCATTTTCAGAGCAGTATGGCCTTGGGCAAAATGTTCTGCGAACAGCAACTAATGTGTTTATTATCCTTTACCGTACTGTGGAAACCAGATTCCCATTTGATTCACAGTTTCCTTAATTGGATCAAAGTAATCCAATTTATAAGATTATTGATAATGAGATTGTGTTAATCCTGTCACAGCAATTTTGTTTGTAGACGATTGACTTATTGTTACTGCTGTTGTCCTGTTAGAAAATAAGAAATACATGCTTCATGCCAAACAATAATTAAGTACCTGTAACTAATGTTGATTCTCAGGTTTGACTGGAGTTCTGGGGTTAGGATTAAGCGCCCCAAATGCTGCTTTCACTCAGATGGTTACAACCTTCGGCCTCGCGGGCCTTGTGGGATATCACACCGTGTGGGGCGTCACTCCAGCCCTTCATTCACCACTAATGTCAGTCACAAATGCTATCTCCGGTATGTATTTTGTAAAGTAACATTTAGTATTATAATATATTGTAAGAATACTGGCATAAACACTAAGAAGTGCAGGAACATATTCTCCAGTCTGGATGTATTTATATCAGTTTTGCATGTCCTGTTTTTAGAAAATGCTGTTTATGAAATATGTAAATATGAGTGTTTAAATATGTAAATTCATAGACTTTTTTTGATACGGGTACTTTAAAAAAAAAAAAATGTTATATCTCTGGTTCTAGTTTCACCAGGCTCTGCAGCATAAGAGTTGAGTGTCTTGTTCCTAGGTCTCCTTCAGTGACTCAACCAGGTACCAGGGTGTTCAGTATAAGGCTATAGTAACTTGCCCTCTGATTTTAACATCAGTGGCGTGTAGGGAAGGACTTCTGTCCTGCCATTGTACAGGCACTTTCACATTGAATGAACACAATCAATGGCAGATGCATGGTGGTCCCAGTGTTGATGGTCTCTGTGTAATGGCCTGACGTATGGAGACCCGATAGGATTGAAAACTGCTATTTTTATCGGTCTAGCGAGTTGCCACTGAGTTGCTGTGGGAATTGTGGGTCTCTGGCTTCCAACAAGGCCTGATCAGGAGTGGCAGCATCTGCTGAAGTGAACACGGAGGGAATCGGCGTCTGGGCACTGCTCCACAGGGCCCCTTTAAGTAGGAATAGAAATGGTGCTCTGTCTCCAGATACGTGTTGAAATGTGGAACCAACTTAAGTAATGGTAAATTTTTCAATGTCAAAATCAAACATTGCAAAATTTTGACACTGATAGTTTACAATGATAATAATTAAAAGATCATGTGACCTTGGCACCCATATTCAGTGAAGTAATTTCAATAAACAGAAAGAAAGATAAAAACTGATTTTTTTAAAAAGCCTGTTTTTCTTCATGGTTTGTAATTTGCTCTTGTGTTCCTATGTACTTTTCAGGCCTTACAGCTGTTGGTGGTCTCATCCTGATGGGAGGAGGTTTCTTACCATCATCCACTGCTCAAACATTGGCCCTGCTGGCTGCATTTATATCATCAATTAATATCGTGGGTAGGTTGTACAGCAGTGATAGGATGCCACTGTTACTCATACAAGTGAATGGGAGCTGCTGATCTATTTATTGATCTATCTACCTGGCTGTATTAATCAAAGAGATTGAGTTTCCTCTCCCTCACTGTGTTATGTTTTAATGTGGTCAGATCAAGCGAATGTTGAAGCTCGTAAAAGTGTTAGCGAGTTGGCGGGGAAAGAATTGACAACCGAGTTGCTCCACAAATAGTTTTAAGTGCTGAATGAGCAATGATTGCGGTTTGCTCTTTCAAAAGCACTTTTTTTTTGGAACCTGTAAACTGTTCAAGCCACCCGCCCCCCCCCCCCCGCCCCCCCCACTCTTGTTCGGATCTTTCTCTCTTCAGAGAATTGATGTCCTATGTTTCTAAGCGGGCCTGAGCGAAGAGAATGTTGCAGTTCCAGCTCAATCCTTGATGTTCATTTTTGAAATGGTTCTAGAGTTCCTTCATAGAATCATAGAAATTTACGGCACAGAAGGAGGCCATTCGGCCCATCTGGTCCGTGCCGGCCGACAAAGAGCTATCCATCCTAATCCCACTTTCCAGCACTTGGTCCGTAGCCTTGTAGGTTACGGCACTTCAAGTACATATCCAGGTACTTTTTAAATGTGATGAGGGTCTCTGCCTCTACCACCCTTTCAGGCAGTGAGTTCTAAACCCCCACCACTCTCTGGGTGAAAAAATGTCTCCTCAACTCCCTTCTAAACCTCCGACCAATTACTTTAGAATCATAGATCATAGAATAGTACAGCACAGAAGGAGGCCATTCGGCCCATCGAGTCGGTGCCGGCTCTTTCGAAGAGCAATCCAGTTAGTCCCACTCCCTCGCTCTTTCCCCATATCCCTGCAATTTTTTCTCCTTCAAGTATTTATCCAATTCTCTGGGATTGTGAATTTGCTTTCCTTACACAACTCTGAGCTTCTCCGATGTGAAGTTCAGTGCGTATTGTAATATGTGCAGACAGTGTGGATTAGAGGTCTATTGAGGGATGGAATTGTAATTATCTACCGTGATAGCATTTTTGTTAAATCGGACAGTAGAGAAGCAGCGGTGCCTTATTATAAATCCGATCCCAGAGACTGAAGATGTGCATACTCATCGAACAAATGCAACAAACTTTTCTAAAGGGTTGAATATCAACACTTTTTAGAATACAAAATATTTTCATGCTGGGAGCTTGTGATCTTGATAAGTTTTTTTAAAAAAGCAATTCAACAAGCTATGATAACTCTAATGGTACTGTATGAAAACTGGATTTCAGGCATTTTTTTGTGAAACCATAACTAGGGTGCCAAATCTTTTGAACCTGAAATACTCAATGAAAACAATTAAATGGGCTTGTATGAAATTGCGGTAAGGCAAACCAAAACCTTTCATCTACAACAGAAGTGATTAAAACACAGTTATCACTACTGCTCTGGAAATAGTTGGTTATAATTTAGTGATATTTATTATTAATATATTCTAAATCATTTGTCCATAATAATGTTACACAACTTCAGCATAATGTTAAGTTGCCCATCGTGTCCGCGCCAGCCATCAAGCCCTGTCTATTCTAATCCCATTTTCCAGCACTTGGTCCGTAGCCTTGTATGCTATGGCGTTTCAAGTGCTCATCTAAATGCTTCTTGAATGTTGTGAGGGTTCCTGTCTCTACCACCCTTTCAGGCAGTGAGTTCAAGATTCCAACCACCCTCTGGGTGAAAAAGTTTTCCTCAAATCCCCTCTAAACCCCTACCCCTTACCTTGAAACTATGCCCCCTGGTTATTGACCCCTCTACTAAGGGGAAAAGTTCCTTTCTATCTACCCTATCTATGCCCCTCATAATTTTGTACACCTCAATCAGGTCCCCCCTCAGCCTTCTCTGCTCTAAGGAAAACAACCCCAGCCTGTCCAGGATCTCTTCATAGCTGAAGTGCTCCAGCCCAGGTAACAACCTGGTGAATCTCCTCTGCACCCTCTCCAATGCAATCACATCCTTCCTATCGTGTGGCGACCAGAACTGCACACAGTATTCCAGCTGTGGCCTAACTAGCGTTTTGTACAGCTCCATCATAACCTCCCTGCTCTTGTATTCTATGCCTCGGCTAATGAAGGCAAGTATCCCATATGCCTTTTTAAACCATCTTATCTACCTGTCCTTCCTATCCACTCTATCTAGGCCCCTCATAATTTTATACACCTCAATTAGGTCTCCCTTCAGCCTCCTCTGTTCCAAAGAAAACAACACCAGCCTATTGAATCTTTCCTCATAGCTAAAATTCCGCAGCCCAGGCAACATCCTCGTAAATCCCCTCTGCACCCCCTCCAGTGCAATCACATCCTTCCTGTAATGTGGTGACCAGAGCTGCACACAGTATTCCAGCTGCGGCCTAACTAGTGTTTTATACAGTTCAAGCATAACCTCCCTGCTCTTATATTCTATGCCTCAGCTAATAAAGGCAAGTATTCTGTATGCCTTCTTAACCACCTTATCTACCTGTCCTGCTATCTTCAGGGATCTGTGGACATGCACTCCAAGGTCCCTCTGATCTTCTGCACTTCTCAGTGTCCTACCATTTATAATGTATTCCCTTGCCTTGTTAGCCCTCCCCAAATGCATTACCTCACACTTCTCCAGATTGAATTCCATTTGCCACTGTTTTGCCCACCTGATCAGTCCATTGATAGCTTCCTGCAGTCTGCAGCTTTCTTCTTCATTATCAACCACATGGCCAATTTTTGTATCATCTGCAAACTTCTTAATCGTACTTCCTACATTCAAGTCTAAATCATTGATATATACCACAAAAAGCAAAGGACCCAGTACTGAGCCCTGCGGAACCCCACTGGAAACAGCCTTCCAGTCACAAAAACACCCTTCGGCTATTACCATTTGTTTCCTGCCTCTGAGCCAATTTTGGATCCAACTTGCCACTTTGCCTTGGATCCCATGGGCTTTTACTTTCGTGACCAGTCTGCCATGTGGGACCTTATCAAAAGCCTTGCTAAAATCCATATACAATATCAAACGCACTACCCTCATCAACCCTCCTTGTTACCTCCTCAAAAAATTCACTCGATAGTCAGACACGACCTTCCCGTAGCAAATCCTTGATTAATCCGTGTCTTTTTCGAAATGAAGATTTATCCCGTCCCTCAGAATTTTTTCCAAAAATTTTCCCCAATAATTTCCCCACCACCGAGGTTAGCTGACTGCCCTGTAATTACTCGGTCTATCTCTTTCTCCCTTTTTAAACAACGGTACCACGTTAGCAGCCCTCCTTGTTTATTTTTTTTACTTTTCAGTCGAGGGAGCCCTGGCTTTGCCCATGACCCACCACTGGGTTGTCTGAACCTAAGCTCCCACTCTCCCCAATATGCCATAGCGTCTTTTCCACTGAGCAGCTTGTCAAGTCCCTCCTTAAAGGAATAATGTCTCCATACTTGCCATCAGGTTGATCAGATATGCAGCACCATCCACTGTACAAATAATGACCAAATAATTTAATTCTGTCAGGTTTATAAGATGCTTGTTTTAACACTTTTGGGTAGAAATAATCGCTTTAACTTACAAACTGACGGTGATGTTTTTCATTCCTGTTAATCATACTTTCTTGCTAGATCAATTTAATTTGGGTGATTGCGGTGAAATAAAGTATCTTTGGAAATGTACTTTTATTTCAGGTGGTTTCCTTATTACCCAGAGGATGCTGGATATGTTTAAGCGTCCCACAGATCCACCTGAACACAACTATCTGTACTTGCTACCAGGAGCGGTGTTTGTTGGTGGCTATAGTGCTTCTTTGGCCAGTGGATACAACATAGAGCAGGTTGAGGCGGCTTCTTTTCTGTTTATTTATAATTCCAGCTCGCTTTCCTTATGAAAAGATGCTTGCGTTGCTGAGTTCAATTATTTTGTGTTTGCTGCCTTTGGGAGTACAGGCTGCAACTTCCTTATAATTTCACACTACTTGTTTTATCTTGTGCACTAATTGAACTTAAAATTATATGTATAAAATCCGGCATTATATTCTAGAAATTCAAACATCGCAGGGTTTCATTTCCTCTGCGCTCTGCTTAATGCATTCTTATAAAATTATTTTGTGGGCTGTTTTAAAACTGTCATTAACACAATTTGTTTTAACCAGTTTAATGGCTGCATTAGAGAGCATGTAATGGAATTTTACAAGAACACATTAAGCAGTGCACTACCTGAGGAATTTTAACCCCCTCCAACACCCTGACCCACCGTTTGGTGTAACTTGATTAAATGGTTCATATTGGCTAACATTGTTGGGAATAATGGCTTGGTACATGCAACTGTTTTGTTTCCATTAACTGTTCTGATGCTATAAGTGAAGGGAGAATAAGATCATAAGAAATAGGGGCAGGAATAGGCCACTTGGCCCCTCGAGCCTGCTCCGCCATTCACTAAGATCATGGCTGATCTTGGGCTCAAAGCCACTTCCCTGCCCGCTCCCCATAACCCTTCACTCCCTTATCTTGCAAAAATCTGTCTACCTCCACCTTAAATGTATTTAATGACCCAGCCTCCACGGCTCTCTGGGGCAGAGAATTCCACAGATTTACGACCCTCTGAGAAAAGAAATTCCTCCTCATCTCAGTTCTAAAAGGGTGACCCTTTATTCTGAAACTATGCCCCAGAGTTCTAGATTTCCCCACGAGGAGAAACCTCCTCTTTGCATCTACCTTGCCGAGCCCCCTCAGTATCATATGTTTCAATAAGATCACCTCTCATTCTTCTAAATTCCAATGAGTATAGGCTCAACCTTTCTTCATAAGTCAGCCCCCTCATCTCTGGAAGTTGTGATGAAGGGGCAAGTTGACACAATTTAGTATAGTTCAAGGGATTTTACACTAGTTTCCAATTGCTAACCATGTAATAATACAGTTTAAGGTGGCCCAAATATTCAAGTTTTCAATTTAATGGTTAGCTGTCATAACTTTTACCTGAGAACTTGTAAATGCTAAGCTTACTTTTAAATTTTCTCAAAACCCATCTCTCTGACCAAGCTTTCAGTTATCTCTCCTAATCCCGTTCTCAGGCTTGGCATTAGTTTTCCTGACACCTCTTTGAAGCACCTGGGCTTTTTTTTAATACACATGAGGTGCTATATATTCACGATTTATTGTTTGTATTAGGCACTGCCCAGGGCCTTTTTTTTTAAGGAAAAGAGTACCAGATCTGAACTCTGACTCTGGTGAAATTGATCTCTTGTATCAACCCTAACATTTCTGGCGTGCCGAAGCAAAGCCCAGGCATCCTGAGGTGGGCAGTTTTGTTTTTTTAAATGATTCTGGCTTGCACTGTGAAGGGCTAATAAAGATGAGTAAAAGTAACTCTTTATGTGGCCAACCCTGAGAAGCATGTCAAGCCAGCTCATAGGTCTTCCTCTTTCCATGGCAATAAGGGAAAACCGAACCAAAATCTTTCCGGATGGCGATAAATAACGTTGGTGCTTAAGCTGCATGGAAGCACTATATCAAGGCCCGGGGACAGGTGAATCACCTTCTGAAGCACTTGGAAGTCTTTTATAGGGGCATACATTATTTGTGATTCTCCTGTTAGAATTGCTTGACTTGCCCACAGTTTTGGGAGAAAAAATGAATAACTGCATTTAATTAATGGTTATTTTTAAAAATGCTATATGTAAAGGTGAGTGCCTATTTAAGACATTTCTAAGTTTAATTGGGGAAACCGGATCAGTTTTGATGTACTTAATGGCCCAGAAATTCGGGTCGGGGGCTTCCCGCGGGTGCAAGCCCCCGACCTGCACTTACCTTGCGCGCCGGCCGTTGAGCTGTGGGCCCCTGTGGAATTCCGATCTGGGGCCTGCGCCAACTGCCGGCGCGCAGTGCTTGCGTATCCCAGGGGCGCAGTTAGTTCGATGCATCCCCTAGGATCATGTGGGCCATGGGGAGCCAATCGGAGCAGGGAATGCTCCATTCATAAGTTTGACAGGAAGAACTGTCAAAACTTATAAATACTACAGCCCCAAAACATCACTAAATCTTCAAATAAATTTTTAAAAAATCACATTTTTAAAATAAACTATAAATTACATGAAATAACTATTTTAAACAATAATTTAAATTTTTGAAAAGAGTCATTTTATTTTCTAACGGGGCTAAAAATAAACTTAGCTTGCTTTAAAGTATTTTAAAATAATAAACCTGTGGAAAAAATGTTTTAATTTTAATTAATTCACCACTTACCTTGTATAAAGCAGGCCTTATGCCTGCTTTTTAAATGTGTAACTCCTGCAGACTTACCCTCCCGGGAAAACCCGCAAAAAAAACGAAGTTCGATGCGCACGCGCAGCCTCTCCTGTGCACGCGTTCCACCTCTTAACCCCTTCTTTCAGGGGAATGGAAGTGCCGGTTTCCCACGCATGCGCAGTGCATGCAGGAAACCAGCACTTCCATTGGGCCTACGGGTGAGTACACAGCGCGTACTCGCCCGTGGAGACCCGAATTTCTGGGCCAATAATTAGAGAACATGTTGTACCCTTATTAAAATTTAGTGCTTAAAATATGTAGTTTAATATTTGTATGGGCATTAAATTGCAGCTGAGCCAATGTTAAGAATTATTGTTACAAAGTAATCAATCTGTTGCTCTTGCAGATGATGTACCTTGGTTCAGGCCTGTGCTGTGTCGGAGCACTGGCTGGACTCTCTGCGCAGAAAACGTCCAGATTGGGAAATGCACTGGGTATGATTGGTGTAGCTGGTGGTCTGGCTGCCACCCTGGGTGCAGTTAAGCCCTCTCTGGAGCTCCTGAGTCAGATGTCTGCTGCCATGGCAATGGGTGGAACTATAGGTGAGTGAGCAAAGCTGCTTCATATGGCTGTCAATAAATGTATCTACTCCAGGTTAACTTATAATCTCTGCAGTATTGAAAATGGCTTGAGCCCCAGCGCTGCTTGTCCTGGATCTGCCTGTAACAATTCTCCAGTTTTGTTTGATCTGTTGGGTGAGCAGGTTCATAAAGTGTTCAGTTTTATAGCAGAGAAAGCACACAGTCATTCAAGGGGACAAAATATACAAAGGGGTAATTCCAGGGCATTCTACAAATGAAAATGTCTGCACGTCAAGTACATTCAGCAGTGCTTATGCACTGGCAAACGTTCAGCTTCAATATGTTGCCTGCTAAAGCAGCTGACTGATTTTTAAAGCCAAATGATTATTTGGTTAAGAGCAGGATTGTGTGTTATAGGGACATGTTCACATAGATATAGTTAAATGCTGTGTGAAACAGGATGGATCTTAAGCTGCTGGAACTATGTACGTGCCATCCTGGAGAAGCCATCTAGTTTAAGGTGAATCATGTGGGTTGCAAGATAGATATTCTGGAGCTTTGCTTCATTTCCTTTTGAGGGACACAGTGAAACCAGGCAAACCCTTCATCAGAAGATGAAATGGGTGGAGTAAAGTCTGGTAGACAATAAACATACATCCAGTGATGGATAATATGCAAACTGTAAAACCGCTTCAACAGTTTCTTATTGGTAGTCTCAAAGTAAGAGTGTGTTCAGTTGTCCAGGCAGTTCTGTTCTGCAGTCATGCCCGACTACCCCTCAGATGGTTCTGAATGCTGATTGTTGGGTTCCCCTACAAGGTAGAAAAATATTTTTTTTGAGGAATATATTGAAAAGATTCTGAGAGTCGAAAGCCATTTCAATGAAGAGTAGTCAAATTAATGAAGCTATTTCATACTGCACTATAAAGGACATTGTGGTAAACAATGTAAAGTTGGGTTGCTTGGAGGTGAGTTAGTGATCCTCTATTATGACATTAGTATTGACATCATTTGAAAAAGTGAAACAGTGTAGGAACAAAACAGTTTATATTTCAGTAGTACTCCTCACGTACAGAATGAACCTCCAATAGCCTTGCAGGGCAAAGCAAAGCCGTGCACACTGAGCAGGAGGGAAAAGGCAAAATAAAAAAGTTCTGCTTTTGAAAAATGGGAGGGAGGTGATAAAGCAGAGGGATTTAAGAGACAATGGGTCAGAGAGTAGGGACATGGTTGAAAGACTGGCCACCAATGGTGGATCAGAAGGAATGAGGATAAACTGATATTGGAGAAGAGAGTAGGTGCAGGAACAGATGAGTGTAGAAGATCACTAAAGTAGGGTGTGGTAAGGCTGTGGAGAGTTTTGAAAGCAAAAACTAGGAGCTCAAAGTCAATTTGGGGCATGATGAGCCAGTGGAACTTGCCAAAGGTGGGAGGTTGATGAAGTCCTGAACTTTGTGCGGGCATCTGATGTGTAGATAGTGACAGGCGCTAAAGAGCTGACGTTGATTTTTCCAGCATTAAGCTAGAAGAAATTTTGGCTTATCCAGGTCTAAATGACATGACGGGCAATGGGGGATAATTTGTTAACAGCCTTGGAATCAATGGAGGAGGTGGAGATAAAGCTGTATATTGTCAAAGTAAATATGGAAACTGACTCTTGCTTTTTGGATGATATAGTCGATGGGTAGCATATAAATGTAAAGAGCAAGTCATAAAAGAAAGTGCCCTGTGGTACACCAGAGATGACTGTATGGAGACTTGAGGTACTTGTTGAAGACACAAGGGATAAATTTGTATTCCATTAATTAAAATGGATGGAAGATCCTGTAAAATGACACCGCAAATGTCCATTTTATGATAGGTATGAGTGGAACCAGGATAGAGCAGTGCCACAGAATGTTAGTTAAGGCATTTGATTTTCAATCCATTTTTATTAGCAGTAGAGGGTGCTGTTGGTCAGAAAATCATAGCAAAAATCTTTAGTAATATTTGATGTGTACTTGGTATTCCACAGTAAATCATAGTGCAGTATTAATGGAAATTTATTTGCATTATCTACAAACTCCACCACCGATGGTTCTGTTGGAAAAAGATGAAAAAAGAAATGCAATGGTTTATTATAGCCTCTGCCGCCCTTTATTTTGTGTATTCTTTCATAGTACTGAAATTGTTTAGCTGTGCGTTAGTGAAGGTGGCACACGAGTTATATTTATTGCAGGCAGTCAGGAAATTTCAAACTACTTCACTGATCGGGCTTTACTTTCTGCTAAGGTGTGGCTTTGAAACTTTAGAGACAGCATTTGCTTGAAAGGATCATTTGTAGATCTTTTGCTTCAGATCTATCCTATTTTCCATCTTTCTTTAGCATCTTGTGGCTTTTGATATTTGTCAATTGAGCCTGATTTAGTTCTTAACATATGTAAGTAGGCATTGCTTCTGTACATGCTGTACATTGTCGGTAGAATATGGCTAAGTGTACATGACTTATTGTTCTGATAACTGCTTCAGTCAAGTGAGGTTTCTTTGCGCTGTATAAATTGAAGGTCAAGCTATAGTTTCAACGTTTTCATGCTACATTCACTTTGTATTTTGAGTGGTACAAATATTTGACATTACATCTTTTGAATAATGTAATGATGTGGATCATTTGATGTGATGCAGATAGCTGAGGATTAATTGAAACAGGTGATGGATTGGTCATGCATTTTGGTCATCATGAACTGTTACTAAGTTCCTTATTAAATTGACTAGAAATGAGTGGCTGTATACTTGAACATCTTTTGTACATTTAAGTTCAATATTTTTAACTCTTCGATATTCGGTGATTTTAATGCTACCGCCTGTGGCTTTTCTGCAACAAAAATTACATTCACAAAATCAGTGTAAATGAGGAAGACCTCTAGAAAGACCCGATAGTATCCATGTTGGTATCAGTCTGCCTTAGATATTCTTTTTGGGTGCAGTGGTATTGGTCACTCCTGCAAGTGAAACGGTCATCGCTTGTTTCCGCTGGTCAGTAAAACAGTAATGAGAGGGTGCAAATTTAAGTTAGTCACAAAAGGAATTAAAGAGGAGGTTGGAAAAAAAAATCATGGTCTAGTAGCAGAGGAGCATTGTCAAGAATTGGGGTAATGCGGTGCCGTGCTGACACCCGTGTCAACCTTCTTGGCCTCTCCCAATAACTATCGGAGTTGAACTTCTTTTAGAACATAAGAATTAGGAGCAGGAGTCGGCCATTCAGCCCTTCGGGCCTGCTTCGTCATTCAATAAGATCATGGCTGATCTTCAACCTCAACTCTAATTTCCCGCCCGATCCCCATATCCCTTGATTCCCTTAGAGTCCAAAAATGTATTGGTCTCGGTCTTGAATATACTCAATGACTGAGCACCCATAGCCCTCTGGGGTAGAAAATTCCAAAGATTCAACACCCTTTCAGTGAAGAAATTTCTCCTCATCTCAGTCCTAAATGGCCGACACCTTATTCTGAGACTGGATAAAAGTTTGACAGGGAATCTAATTAATATCCTTAAAATACAAGATGGCTCTGATAATGTGGATATAGGTGGTTTGTTTGAATTATACAGTTACTGCAGAGGAAAAGAAGCATCATTGCACAAAATCCAAAGAAATGATTCTCCTGAGAGCCGTTTCCACATATCTACAATTTTGTTAGGTTTTTGAGTTTTGCCCAAGATATTTTGATTGGGCTTGGCATCTTTGGCTGTTCCCATAGACTGCCCTCATATCCCCTACAAACTGGCATGTATTTTTACCTGCCCAGTATCTAGGTAAATATAGCAAATCTAAGATTGACCAAAAGACCCCTTGTCCGTGTACTTTGGCTTATTGGAATATATTGTGTGTTGCCGTGTGACCTACTTATCTTTAGTAGGTGAAAGAATTCAGGCTATAAACCACTCTATTATTTTTATTTAACATGCAAATGGACGGTACACGGTACAAACAGTATGGGGGAAAAGTTCAGTTGTTTGCGCCTCCCATTAGCGCCTTATAAGGCCGCTAATGGGGCACAAAGCAACTAGCGCCCGGGCGCAGCGATGTTTGCGCCGCTCGCGAAATTAACTAGACATTTTGCGGTGGCGCTAAACGCTACCACCACGATCTCCTACGTCGGCAGATTGTGACGTCAGTCGAGTGCGTAACGCCCCGTTAGCGCCCCGGACCGGATATTGAGTGGCGCCCCCTGCCTTACCGCCTGCCGCTAGCAACGACAGGTTGAGGGGAGCGTTTTGCATTCGGAAAGGGGCTAGAGGAGCGCTATTTAAAGGCGACCGCTTCCTGCCTTTTTTTGTCGGTGACATTTTTGCACCACGCATTCTGACAGAGAGAGAGACTTCTGGAGAGATTCAACGCTGTGTGAAGGAGTTTTGAGTACTGAGCAGAACTTTGCAGGTTTATTTTGATTTGCCCTTCCTTGCTTCGCCTCGCTCCTCAGCCTTTGCGCCTTAAGACAGGTGTGAAGCGCCTGATTTAGCGCTCCAATCACCTCCAGGGGTGATAAAAGCCAAGTTTGCTGTCGGAGGCGATAATTAGCGCCAGGCGCTAAACTTTGCGCACGGCCGATAATGGCGCCCCAAATGGGGCGATACTGAATTTTTCCCCCTATATTTATAATAAATATAAACTTCAATAACCATAATGTAAAACACCAAAGAGACTTCTCCTGCACTAATTCTCAACATAAAGCTGGCCCTTTGGAACATAGTTCCTTCTTACATATTTAAATGCTGTAATAAAGTCACTGACCCAACCCCTTATCTACAGGTCTTTGTGCAGTACCGCCCATGATAAAACTCCAATTGTATTTGTAGATATCCCAGAACAAAAGGAATTACGGACTGTGTTTCTCTTAGCTATATTAGATGGTCAGACAGTCAGATGGTTCAGAATGGCATTTGCCCACACAGATTCAACTGTCCTGCAAACGCAAACTGTAAACAACCCAACGGGATGTTTGTAAATGGATGAAATGGCTTGCCCCATTGATCAGTTCCAATCACTTGGAACAATCTGTGCTTGCAGGAAATGACTACTTATCCAGACAACTATCGGGGGCACTGCTGGACAGAGTAGTGCTAAGGCTGTGTGTGCCCTTAACGGAGGTAAATTTAACTTTTGCCGATTGTGTAAACCCGTTATATACACCTCCTGATTTTTGTTTCCATTGAAGTCGGGAGACGTGTATAGCGGGTGACTGATCCAATACCGTCCTGCTCACACTATCTCCAAAAGTTTAAATCACCCCCAAAGGTATTAGCATCTTAATTCCTATGAAGTGACTTAACAGTCTTATCAGATCATCCTGTATGTATTCTCTGCAGGTTCAGGAATTGGATAACCATAGCCAATTTTAAGCCCATGTGTTCATAGAATCATAGAAAGTTACAGCACGGAAGGAGGCCATTTTGGCCCACCGTGTCCGCGCCGGCCAACAAAGAGCTATCCAGCCTAATCACATGTCCCAGCTCTTGATCCGTAGCCCTGCAGGTTACAGCATCCCAAGTGCACATCCAAGTACTTTTTAAATGTGGTGAGGGTTTCTGCCTCTACCACCCTTTCAGGTAGTGAGTTCCAGAACCCTACAACCCTCTGGGTGAAGAAATTTCCTCTCAAATCCCCTCTAAGCCTTCCACCAATTACTTTAAATCTGTGCCCTCTGCTTTTTGACCCCTCTGCTAAGGGAAATAGGTCCTCTGTATCCACTTTATCTAGGCCTCTCATAATTTTATACACCTCAATAAGGTCTCCCCTCCGCCTCCTCTGTTCCAAGGAAAACAAACCCAGCCTATCCAGTCTTTCCTCATAGCTAAGATTCTCTACTCCTGGCAACATCCTTGTAAATCTCCTCTGTACCCTCTCTAGTGCAATCACATCTTTCCTGTAATGTGGTGACCAGAACTGCACGCAGTACTCTAGCTGAGGTCTAACTAGTGTTTTATATAGTTGAAGCATAACCCCCCCCCATCTCTTGTATTCTATGCCACAGCTAATAAAGGCAAGCATCCCGTATGCCTTCTTAACCAACTTATCTACCTGGCCTGCTACCTTAAGGGATCTGTGGGCATGCACTCCAAGGTCCCTTTGTTCCTCTACATTACTCAGTGTCCTACCATTTAATGTGTATTCCCTTTCCTTGTGTTGTGACCAGTTTAGACAAAATGCTTCATAAGAAGTTAATGCTATATTGAATAACACCTTGAAAGAAGCTAAAATAATATAGTTAACATGATTCAAGGTTATGAAGCTCAGGATTGATATAGAAGATGCAGTACTCTGTGGAATACTCACGTTCGCGTCCTTTTCAGATAGTGGGTCTGTATTCTGTACAGTGGAACCATGCAGTGTTGATAAACGAAGCTTCTGTCTTCGATTGATATCCTCGAGTTTTTACAGGAAACTTTTTTTTATCCGGCACGGACGGGACCGACGTGGTGCCGGTTCATCAAAAATTCCGGATAACCGAACGCTATAGTAAAAGATACGGAGAGCTGACAGCTCCGTATAAAGCAACAAACTCTGTTGCTTAGCAACAAGTGTAGAACAATGGCCACAAGTTGCAAGCGTCTCTGTAGCTTAGCAACAGCTGCAGCCACACCCTTGCACAGCAACAGATGGAGGAACGCAAGTCAATACAAAGTAAAACCTACTCCTGAATTTTGCCGGTTAACCGAGGTTTCCGGTTATTTAGATGCCGGTAAATCGAAAGTTTCCTGTACTCAATTTCCTTTTATCGTCTTGTAAGTTTTAATTGTGATTATTCACTTTTGCCTCGTGATTAAATAAATTAGGGAGAGTCCATGACGGTGCAAGAAGGAGGCGTCAGTGCACCAAGCGGTTCTTTTTAAGAAGCAAATTATTCCACAAGATGAATGGTGCAAAAATGCTCAGCTGCTGTGTCAGGTGGATGTTTATTTAACCTTTTGAAGTGGACGCTGACAATCCCAGGGAACTACTCCAGGAAAGGCAAAGAGTTTGGCTGGTGCCCGGTCCAGCATTCCTTCCTCAACCAACACCAACCAAAGACAGATTAACTAGCCATTAATCTCATTCTCCTTCATGACATCTTGACATAATAGTCGCTGCACTTCAAAGAAATTCATTATATATGCAATGTTTTGAGACATTTATGAGACATAATGAGGTGTTTTATGAATGCAATTTTTCTTTTAGGGTTAAAATGTCAGGATTATGCATTAGCTTTATATGAACTGAATCCAAAGCTCCATCTGGTCTGCTGACTAAAATAGAGCTTAGTGCTTTGGATTTCCACAATGTACTGGTTGTGAACCTTTGACTTGGGTTTCTTAATGAATTATAAAAGGCCAGGTCATAACAGATCAGATTTAGAATCGCCCTAGCTTTGAATAACATTGTGGTGAGTTTTGTAACCGATGCATAAGCACCCAAGGAGTATACTCTAGTATCTTGTATGGTTGGGATAAAATCCAGCACCAATTTCCCAACTCTTGCTCTAAGATATGAGCAGGCTGACATGAATCAGTCATTCATGAAAGAAAGACTTATGAAATAATACTGAGCGGCCTACGGGTGGCGCTGTCCAGGGAGAGTATAAATACTCGGGCACGAGCCCAGCTTGCGCAGGACATTCTTAACAGGAACTAGTGAAGGACACAACTAGACCTCCATGTTGTAAAACAGTTGATTAAAGCTTTGTTTAACGCTTAGACCAAGTGCCTAGTAGTTTTCTTACGTCACAGGCTATAAGGCACCTTTAATAATTTTGGACTCTAGGGGAATCAAGGGATATGGAGATCGGGCGGGAAAGTGGAGTTGAGGTCAATGATGAGCCACAATCTTCTTGAATGGCGGAGCAGGCTCGAGGGGCCGTATGGCCGACTCCTGCTCTTATTTCTTATGTTCTTATGTAGTGAAGGGAGCTTTACTCTGCACTTGATCGTGCTATACCTCACCTGGTGGGTGCTTGATGCTGAAACGATGTGCCTAAAATAGGAAGTGTTCCACTTCCCAGGAATAACATCCTTCACCTGATCAGCACATAATGGCCCAGAAATTCGGGTCTCCACGGGTGAGTACGCATGGGGTACTCACCCGTAAGCCCAATGGAAGTGCCGGTTTCCTGCATGCACTGCGCATGCGCGGGAAACCAGCACTTCCGTTCCCCTGAACGAAGGGGTTCAGAGTTCGAACGCGTGCGCAGGAGAGGCTGCGCGTGCGCATCAAACTTAAGTTTTTTTTGTAGGTTTTCCCGGGAGGGTAAGTCTCCAGAAATTACACATATAAAAAGCAGTCGCAAGGCCTGCTTTTTACAAGGTAAGTGGTGAATTAATTAAAATTAAATCGTTTTTTCACAGGTTAATTATTTTTAAATACTTTAAAGAAAGGTAAGTTTATTTTTAGCCCCGTTAGAAAATAAAATTATTTTTTCAAAAATTTAAATTATTGTTTAAAAGTTATTTCATGTAATTTATAGTTTATTTAAAAAATGTGATTTAAAAAAAAAAAATTATTTGAAGATTTAGTGATGTTTTGGGGCCTGTTGTATTTATAAATTTTGACAGCCCTTCCTGTCAAACTTATGAATGAAGCATTCCCTGCTCCGATTGGCTCTCCATGGCCCACGTGATCCCAGGGAATGCATCGAACTAACTGCGCCCCTGGGATACGCAAGCACTGCGCGCCGGCAGTTGGAGCAGGCCCAGGATCGGAATTCCACGTGGGCCCACAGCTCAACGGCCGGCGCGCAAGGTAAGTGCAGGTCGGGGGCTTGCACCCGCGGGAAGCCTCCGACCCGAATTTCTGGGCCAATATATTTTGAGGAGCGACCATACACCGTGCTATCCAAACACTAAGGTTACTTTTCTCAGTAATTTAGCAACAGAATAAGCTTGTCATTTTCATTATACATTAGTAATATAGATGTTAAAATATGACTCCGATTATTTTAGAATGCAGAATAGGTTATTTTAAATAGTACTGCTAATTTGGGAACGAGATTAGTTACATGAAAGTAAATCTGAGGAAAAAGGATAATTTTTTATTAACACAGTATCTGCCTTTAATGGGCATTCTGATAATAGAAACATTTGTTTAAAGGAAATGTTTGTTCAGGCACCGATTCATTAATTCCTTCCAAGACGCTACAATGTTTCCATCGTAGGAACAGTTAGATAAGCAGGCTGGGGGTTATTTTTGCAACCAGGATGTTCCATTTAGAAACTTCACCCCTTTTACTGCTTGTTGAAATAGCATAATTGTTTGAAGCTCTCCATCTTATTGATATTGACGAGCTGTAATGATTTTCAAAGGTACCCAGAGAGTCCTGTAAAAGTTCAGGATCCAGACAGTTTATGTAACTATAATAACGATGACAGAAACACGGCATATGTTTGCGTCCATTAGAAACCTAATACCTCAGCCTCTGGCTTTTTGGAAAATGCCATGCTGAAAATGTCACTTTGCATATTAATGTTATGAAATGTATTTTTTGGTGTTTTTGTTCGTTTTGTGCAGGGCAACAATTTATTTCCCCTCAGTTCCCAAACTTCCAGTCATACAGAACAAAATTCAGTGCAGCTGGCAGAAGCACTAGCACGATCCAGACGGTTACATTAAAATAGGTTAGCACAGGGTCACCAGTGTTAGAATTCGAAACCATTCACATATGAGTTCCATTACCGATTTACATTTCAGCAGATTCTGAAAACAGGATTGAAGACATACTTGAAGAGCTCAACATTCTATAACCTACTTGAGAATCTGTACCCAGGATGCCTGTGGTAGTAGACCCACCAAACTAAATTTACACCTGCTTTTTTTTTTCCTACCTTCTGTTCTGCTCTTTCCTTAATTATAATTTTTGCTTTACTAGTTCTAAATTTTTCTTCACCTCATTTTCATTTTTTTCCCTCCTTTCCCCCAACTTTTCATGTTTGGCACCCCCCCCCCCCCCCCCCCACAATATCCCAAATTGAAATGAGTGGTAGTCAAGGTACAGGAAACTCTCTTTTACCTGGCACCTAAATATCCGAAAATCTCTTAACCGGCAAAATTCAGGAGTAGGTTCAGGTAAGTTTTACTGTGTATTAGTGGCCGTGTAACCGGGGTTCCTGGATCTGTGGCCGTGTAACCGGGGCTCCTGCACCTGTGGCTGTGTATGGGGCTCTCGTACCTTGGTAAGTATACCTCTCTGTAATCCGGACTTTTTGATCAACCGGCACCATCCCGGTCCCGTCGGTGCCGGATAAAGAAGAGTTTCCTGTATTGATTTGTCTCGCACACAGGAAGACAATGAGGTCTTTAGTCAAGTAAGAAAAGCAGCAGGATATTGTAATGTAACTTTGACACATCACGAGGTCAGTTGGACAAATTAGGAAGCCATAGAGGAGGGATGAATGTGTGAACAATTTCAACGGTCTTGCAGTTTCTTCACAGTGTGTGCTGCAGTACGTTAGTGATGAGACCTGAGTTGACGGCTGCAATCCCCCCATATGTTTGGTTGCTGAACCTAGCCACACTGCTGCAGGGAGGCACTCCATGGAGGTCAAATGCTTCCCAACAGGGAAGGCAGAAAATCAGAGGAAAAAGTAATCCCTGCATGACTCTTGCATGCCATCTAGTATCCAGTTGAAGAACACTGTAGGTAAGGGCCAGGGATAAGCTGTGATGTGCAGTAAAATGGAGACAGAGCTGATAGAGTGTGTCCTGGACATCCTGTGGCACTGTTGAGCGAGGTGGTGGAAAGGGAGAGCGGGGGCTCATCACATCAGTGTAGATGTGGAAACACACCCCATATCAGCGCTGAGTGTTTCCAGCATTTTCTGTTGTTATTTCGGATTTCCAGCATCCGCAGTATTTTGCTATCGTAATGATGTATATATTTATTGATCTTCAAGGAAGCAAACTCTCCCTAGCCCAGTCTGGCCTACATGTGATTGTAATTGACTCGTAACATGATCGAGGTAACTAGGAATGGGTAGTAAATGCAGCCTTGCCACACCCCAAAAATATATAAGTAAAGTCATTTGCTTGTGGACAAATAATTGGATCTAGTTGCATCTCTGCTTGCCATCCTGCTTGAGGTGGGTGGAGGAGGAAAATTAACATCACAGCATCCTGTTCGCTCTGAGTTGGATGTTCCCGATGGCGGGGGAGTCCAGAACCAGGGGTCACAGTCTAAGGATAAGGGGTAAGCCATTTAGGACAGAGATGAGGAGGAATTTCTTCACCCAGAGAGTGGTGAACCTGTGGAATTCTCTACCACAGAAGGCAGTTGAGGCCAATTCATTAAATATATTCAAGAAGGAGTTCGATATATTTCTGAAGGCTAAAGGGATCAAGGGATATGGGGAGAAGGCAGGGACAGGTTACTGAACTTGGATGATCAGCCATGATCTCATTAAATGGCGGAGCAGGCTCGAGGGTCCGAATGGCCTACTCCTGCTCCTATCTTCTATGTTTCTATGAGTTTATATTTTCGGTTTGATTCTAAATGCCATTCTTGTCTGTTAGGTCTCACCATCGCCAAACGCATTGAAATCACGGATCTCCCTCAGCTGGTTGCTGCCTTTCACAGTCTGGTTGGTTTGGCAGCAGTTCTCACCTGCGTTGCTGAGTACATGATTGAGTTCCCACACCTTGATGTACACCCTGCAGCAAATCTGATTAAGATGGTGGCTTATCTGGGCACATATATCGGCGGTGTGACATTTAGTGGTTCCCTGGTGGCTTATGGAAAGTTACAAGGTAACTGATTTTTTTTTTACTCTTATAAGTGATTGGACTAAACTAGCTCATTGTACAGTAAAAGCTTTAGGTTCAATCTTCTTGATTCTTTCTTTGAATAAAGCCTAATTTTCAGTACTTGGGTATTAAAGTAATTCTAAATGTATTAGTTGATAATATATATTGTATATCCATACTGGGAATTTTAAAATTATGTTAAACAATAAGAGCCGGTACAACCCCAAATATAAAATAATTTTATTGCCAGTCAGAGCTTGTGAAAACTTCAGCTTCATAACTCTTTGAAAAAAACTTGAAAAATGGCCTGCAACTGGAGGGAGTGTGCACATGTTTGGTCTTGAAAATAATACTTGTTCTAACAGGGTCAGCAAAGTGCTTGGAAATCTGAAAGTGCTTTTTTGATTTAAAGCATTGCTACTTTTTGTAAGCGACTTTTCACTGATGGAGCTGCCAGATTTCACAGACTGCATAGGAGATAGCTCATGCTGCTTAATCATAGGAATTTTCAAAATAATGATTTAAAAGTATGGAGGAAATTGAAAAAAGATCCAATCATGCTGTTTTTTGGCTAGCCATTAGAGATTAAAAAGTAATACATCTATTAAAGGTAAAAAGCCACACAAGGAGTGGTATAGACATTTACCCTCACATCTGCACCTCTTGAAATATTAGTTATTGGTCAGTTGTAAGTCAAAAAGATCTGTTCATTCAGCTAAATGTGATCCTGATAAAGTTCTTTCACTGTCTTTTCCACTGAAGTACACCAATAGTACAAAAAGCTGCTGAATCCCTGCTCCCTCAGTTGAAATAAAGGGGAGGTCTGGCCCTCGATGTACCCAGAGCAATGTTGCTCTTTTCACAGGTTTATAGCTCACTGTGTGGCAGTAGATGACCACGCCACTCACTGTAAGATGGCCCTCGTTAATTTTGCAAAAAATGCTTGCAACATCTATTTTGTTTTTGCATATTGCAAGAGCCCTGCTTTAACAGTACCTATGTGTACGGAATAGAGATACACGCTAGCTTACTTGGCAGTATGATTTCAACACTGAGTTGCATGTTCTATAAAGTTGGGGTGCATCTTTATTTTGGTCCATTGTTGCTAAAATAACACCAGTTCTGCACTGTTTTAGTCATCATGATTATAAAATGTTCATGCCTCCCAAAATCTGTCAAGTCAACTCCATCTTAGTGAGCGGAGTGATAGTCAGCTTATGACTCTTTTTATAAAAAAAAATAAAAAAATAAATAAAAAATGTTTGTTTAAGTTCAATATCAGACTCCCCATGGAAAACTTTTTGACTTACTGAATTTAATGGTTAACTCTACATATTCATCTATTAATATGTTTAAAAAAATCTTGACTGCGCACACTTCCTGTGAACTTTTTCCATTGTAAATTTCGATATTCACATAATGGAAACTGTCTGTATAATGAAATACCGCCTCTCCTCAGTGGAAGCATTACAGTGCCACTTCTGGCAGGCAGGTGCAATTACAGTATGACAAGTTTACATAGGCAGTTTCCATTATAAATGTGGACATGGAAATACAAAAATAAGGACAGGATGTACGAGTTTAAAAGGGGGATTGAGTTGCGTCCACACACTCTGACCCAATTATCCCCAGCCCTCTACCCTATCATCACCTAAAGACTATGTATAGTCTTGACACCTCATGTGCAATGCCACAGGTCATCGATTAGTACTTCAAAACAATATGAACCCCCACTAAACTTTTCCTGTAATGAAAACACCTACAGTCGTATTTCATGTTTGTGTGGGGCAGGGTAGAAGGAGAGACAAGTGGCTGTTACCAACCAGCTGAAGATTATTTACTGCCTGTGTTAGCCATATATTGCTTTTTATTTTCAAAATTCACATTTTTCTAAATGAGAATCTCAAATGGTTCCAAATTGCTTTCAAACTGATTAACTAAAATCAATTTAGTAACAGAATGTTTTAACCAATTTATCGGTGAATAGCTAAAGTTTGCTTCTTACTTACAGGCATACTGAACTCTGCTTCACTTATGTTACCTGGGCGACACTACCTGAATGCTGGATTGTTAGCAGCCTCAGTGGGTGGATTAGTGCTGTTTATGTTGGATCCCAGTTATACCACGGGCATGACCTGCCTATTAAGTGTCTCTGCTCTGTCAACAATCATGGTATGAAGAAATGAAATCTGTTGTATTTGTTGAATGAACTAATATGATGGTCTTTCTTACAGATTGTTTTTCAAAAAAATAGTACTGTAGCTGATTTTACTCAAGACAAATATAATATGCTATCATCGCATGTAGAGGATATTCAATATTTCCACAAATGTGTCAAATCATTGTAAGAAGCCAGGAATTAAAATGGCATTTCAGTACGGTAGGAAGGACTTCAGTGCTTTATCATCCTCCCTGGGTTTCTTGGGTTAAAAATGTACGGTCTTTTTAAACTGAAAAAATTGATGTAACTGTCAGATGATATTCTGCCATGGTATTAATCAAAGGTCAAGTCTGAAGCAACCTGGGTGTTGGTTAACACCACACTTTACACTTTATATCTCAAGTTATCTGGAGCAATAATCAACAAAGCAAACTGAATACTGAACTCCATGCCTAAATCAATAGTGTAAGTCAGAGGAGTTTAGTTGGGAATGTATAGTGCTCTATTAGACCTCACTTTGGTACTGTCAAGTTTTGGTCACAAGAGAAAGAGGTCCACAGAAGAGTCAGAAAGCTGATCCCCAATGTTAGTGGCCAAAAGATGAAGGAAGATTGGAGAAACTAAGATTTTCAGCCTTAAAGAGGAAGCATTTCTCTAGATTTATTGTTTAAGCCAGCCATGAAATCGAACAAGAGGCACAGGTTCAAATGGGTGAAAAGCCAGTTTAGAACTGGTGACAGGAAGAATTTCTTCACACAAAGAGCAATCAAAATTTGGAATAGACTTCTAGAAAGGATAGTGGAAGCAAAAACCTTAGACACGTTCAGCAGCCAACTGTCATTGGAGTCTGTAGGATTGCCTTTTTAGATGGATGAACAGAAATAGTCCAACTGGCCTTCCTTGTCTCTAGCTCTTGCGAACTGTGAAAATATGGAATATAGTTGTCAGCTGATGGGAGCATAATAAATATTTAATAGCCAAGAATTCTAAAATACAGTTTTTGAAATTCTAACTTGAGCAAATAGTCAGCAAGTCACAGTTTTGTTTTCTGACTTTATTCAGCGCGAGTCACTGTTCTAATTACAGGGCACAACAATATCCATTATAGGTATTTATCAAAGAAATTTAGCAGTGGGAAATATAACTGCATTATAATACTGTTGTAACCTGTTTTGTGTCTAGGGAGTGACTCTTACATCGGCCATCGGTGGAGCTGACATGCCTGTTGTGATCACGGTGTTAAACAGTTATTCTGGTTGGGCCCTGTGTGCAGAAGGTTTTCTCTTGGACAACAATTTAATGACAATTGTTGGTGCTCTGATTGGATCTTCTGGTGCTATCCTCTCCTACATCATGTGTGTGGTAAGACTTTTTTTTTAAAAAGCCTTGGAATTATAATGCCTTCCAAATTGGACCATTGTGGGTTTAAGCTCTGAGGATATTTGTAGAGTTCTTATGTGGGAAGTAGTTTTAGGTTTCAGCAGATTTTAATTTTGAATCAAAAATTATTCATAGGTTTATTAAGATTTAAAAAAAATTTCAGTCAGCAGCATTTAATCGCTCCTGCTACCTTACGATCTCCATCTTGTAGCCTGCTTGCTTGTGCAGTCTGGCTCCAACTGGTTTTCTTATGGATAGACTGGGGGCGATTTTGTTAATGGGGGCGCGTTGGAGGCGGGACTGCTGCTTGGCGGGTTGATGTCCCGCCTCCATCGATTTGTGGCCAACCCACGCTATTTTACCTTGATTGACCTTGTTAAGCCCGCCCAGTGGGCTTAGCAGGCCAATTAAGGAAAAGCCGGTTGCAGAGAACGTCAACATATGACGTTTCATCTGTCAATTTTGACAGATGAATTGTTATCATTTGACAGCTCTGTGAAGCTGTCAAACAGTGACATTCTCTGTAGTTTGATGAGGGCAGCACGGTGGCATAGTGGTTAGCACTGTTGCCTCACAGCGCCAGGGACCCGGGTTCGAATCCGGCCTCGGGTGACTGTCTGTGTGGAGTTTGCACATTCTCCCCGTGTCTGCGTGGGTTTCCTCCAGGTGCTCCGGTTTCCTCCCACAGTCCAAAGATGTGCGGGTTAGGTCGATTGGCTATGATAAATTGACCCTTAGTGTTAGGGGGATTAAATGCGTGGGGTTACGGGGATAGGGTGGGATATGTGTTGGTGTAGGGGTTGCCGGGATCGGGTGGGATATGTGTCGGTGCAGGCTCGATGGGCCGAAATGGCCTCTATCTGCACTGTGGGGTTTCTGTGATTCTGTGATTCTGAGGTCTTGAATTCATCCAGGGAGCTCTGGCTTTGGTTGCCAACAAGACAATTACAAACTACAACTAAATTGAAAGTGTTACACGAGTAAATCCAGTCATAGACTTGCCAGTCACAAGAACCCACCAAGCCATATGAAACTCTTTTTTGCTTTCTGCGTACCTTTCAGTACATTGAATATTTAAACTTACCTGGGTGCTTTACATTTCAGGCCATGAATCGTTCACTACCCAATGTTATCTTGGGTGGATACGGGACATCGTCCACTGGTGCAGGCAAACCCATGGAAATTGTTGGAACTCACACTGAAGTTAACGTGGATCAGGCTATTGAAATGATCAAAGAGGCCAACTCGATCGTCATTACTCCAGGTAAGAGTTTCTGGAATCACTGGCTTGTAACTAATGGGAGTTTTAAACCACTGAAGCTAGAAGCAGATATTATTTCTTTTTGCTCATTAAAATGTAACATCTGAAAATAATTATTTATAACATACAAATTTATCATTAATATAAAATATATTTGCTTCCTCTGTTTTTTAAAAATGAACTTAATTATATGGACTATTTTTCTTTTAACTCTACTTCAGGCCAAACGTCCTACAAATGTAGGGTTAACACTTCTCTAGCTAGAGTTAAAACATCACTAATAATGTGTAGTGATTATGGAGGAAAATTAAAGGTAAATGTGATAAATAGTAATATAATCAACATTTTATGAACCAATAATTATTGGCATCTACACTACCATATTACCATAATAATTCCCTTGACTTGGTGGAAAAACAATAAGCAAAAAGTTTTTTGATTAGATGTCAAAATTATGAAGTGTTTTAATAGAGTAAATAAGGAGAAACTGTTTTCAGTGGAAGGAGGGTTGGTAACCAGAAGATACAAATTGAAGATAATTGGCAGAAGAATTTTGCTGTTTATTAGTAGTTCGTTTATTACTCTACTCCACATCCCTCTTGCTAAAATATTTTCGGTACAAAAAGGAATTGGCCCATTAGGGCAGTGGACAGCGATGATATTTTGCATGGCAAGTTGCTGAAAGTGTGAGCTGATGATGTCACAACGTGGGAAACGGGATATGGCACCCAAGTGAACTGTGTATCTCCTTAACCAATCAGATTGAAGGATTGTGAAATTAACAGTGAAGGAAGTGTAAGTTGGAATGGGTGAATTCAATGCCAAGTCAGGTAACAGAAAGAGAGGAAAAGAAATATTGGATTAAGAGAGAACAAAAAAGTGCCGGTACAGTTGTTTGGCAGTAATTAACAATTATCACACCGTTAAAGGGGTACTTAGAATGAAATGGACAAGACTTCACTTTCTGTGGCGAGTTTAGTTTGTATCTACTGCACAAGTACAGCAACTTCACGTCATTCAATACATTTCAATGGTGAGGCAGAAAGCGAGATGCCATTTTTGTGAAGCTAATGGCAGAGTGGTGCATCTCCAAAAGCAACGTTTGGATTTCCGCCTTTAACCTCACATCTGCCCTTGCCTAAAGTTGCCCATTATATAAATTTATTATATTAATTTCTCCCGTCACTATTAATTGACCCTGGTTGGTTTTATTTTCCCAGCCTCCCCCCCCCCCCCCCCCCCACCCCCCCCTTCCTAGTTCAAATACCCGATCACTTCCCTATTTCCATGAGCACCCTCCCTGTTCAGGTGTAGCCCATCCTTGTGTAATAGCTCTCCTCTGTCACAGAGCTTGTGCCAATGCCCAACAGATTGGAATCCCTCTTCTTGACATCCACCTTTAGCCTTGCATTGATTTCCCTAATCTTCCTACTCTTCCCTATTCTAGTGCCTGGCTGGGGAAGTAATCCTGAGAAGTCCTACTCCCAAACTTGTGTCCTAATCTCCTAACTTCATTTTTCAGGACTCCAGGCCTTTATTTACCTTCATCGTTTGCTCCCACATGGACCATGGTGACTGGTTACTCTCTCTCCCCTTAACACTGGGAGGAACAATGCATCCAGGACTGTTGGTCTGGACTGCGAAAGGTTGCGCCAAACCTTTAACTACTTAATCCCTCATCACTACTGCATTTGTGTTACTAATCTTCCCCGAGCCATTGGTTGGCGCCATTGATATTTATTTGATGGCCCTGCCCAAGAGTCCTCTGAGGCATTCAATCCTGTTCTAACGCTTCCCACCTGTTGGATATTCTCTCATCTTTTCTCTGAAACTGCCTGCCCCATATCTCTTCAGTGCAACTGCCCTCGAGCTCGCAGCTTCTCTCCCTCCCTGATGTGTTGGAATGTCTCCATCTCCTTCTTAAGTGCTGAGATTTTGAGCTTCAGCAATGAGAGTTGGAGACACTTCCTACAGACCCATTCACCCAACTCAACACCTGGTGCTGGAAACTCCCACATTTTACAGGAATGTCACATCACAGTGCCTTCCTGTGCTGCCTTTTTTTTTTGGTTTAGTTAGTCTATTCTACCTTTAAACTTTACTTGCATATTGTTATAAATCTCATCATGAAGAAACGACTCATGAAATAACACTGGACGGCCAGCTGGTGGCGACGTCCAAGGAGTATAAATACTCAGGCGTGGCCCAGCTTGCTCAGGGACATTTTGTAAGACAGGAACTAGTGAAGTACAACTAGACCTCCATGTTCTGAAACAAGTTGATTAAAGCCTTGCTTTATACTCGAACCAAGTGCGTAGTGAGTTTTATTACGTCAGATATACTATTAGCTAGTCTACTTAGCACCTCCTTCCCCCTCGGCACCACTGAATTCCTACTCTCGCCAAATTCCCATTTTAGAAGGCCTTATTCTCACTCTGTTCCCACCTCGCCCCATTACCAGCTCACTCCCGTGTAAGAACAAGAAGTGGCATAGTAGAAGTGTTGGTATTGCTTTACACCTGTCAATTTATTCAGGAGTTGCCTATTGGATCTAAAAAGCCATCAGTTGCAGCAGAATAGCTCCTGGGGCTCTGAGCTCCTTTTGAGTGATCATTTCAAGAGATATTTCATAAACATGTTGCAGTGCTCTGGTGATACAACACCAATTTCAAGTTAGGCTAAATACCATCTGTAGTTAACATCAGAATTTATCATTTAAAACTCGGAGCTTGTGATGCTCCTGCTGCTCTCTACCAGATTTAGAAGATTGATTATTGGGAGTTGGGCAGCGGCCATCACCGCTGATCATTAAATCCAGTAGAAAATGTCAAAACCTTATTCGGCCAGCAAATATGCTGCCAGGAAAAATGCATTTTAATGCTGGAGTAAAACCCAGGCAAACACTGATGTCAGTAATGAAATTTATGCTAGTATGCTCTAAAACACCATCAGTTTTCAAAGCAAAAAATTGCAATAGTTTAATTTAGGAGCAAACATACTCAACATGTTCTATAATACAGGTTGGGGCTTGTGTGCTGCAAAAGCTCAGTATCCAATAGCTGACATGGTGAAGATGCTTCTTGAACATGGGAAGCAGGTCAGGTAAGCACTTGATTTTCTCCAGTATTGTATTACAGTTTTCATTATGGGCAGAAATTGATTTCCGACTGAATCTTAAGTTAGACTCCAGCGCTGGGAATTTGCTTGAGGACTCACTCGATTGGCCGCCATGACTTTGGCGGGTGATCGGTGGAGACCCTGTTTACATGCCTATCCAGGGTGTCCGTTGAGCTACTGCCAAAGTTACAGCGGCTTATCGAGAGAATCCCCGAGGGACTCCCTGGTGAAGAAGCCCAAGTACATTTAAGTTTTGCGAAAACTAGAAGACCCAGTCGTACAGTTCTTTGATGCACTGTGAAAATAAACAATAAACACAGGTGGAGGGATAAAAGACGGTGATGAAGGAGGCACAGTGAAACATTTAGTATCCAACATCTGGTAGCGGGTCAACTATTTTCAGCATGTCTATCTCCTACTGCTACACTTTTGTTTTTCAGAGCAAAATAGTTCTGTGATTTCTGACACACAGAGAAGACCGCCAACTCAAACTGTTTGACTTAAGTGGGAATAGACAGTTAATTCTGTACCGGTTGAAGCCATGGGATACCAATACACTAGCAATTGATCGACTATCTCTGTCTTGGTAGAGGAAGTTACTTCTGCAGCCTTATTATTCCCTCATATCTCCAGTACAAATAGAGAAGGGGAAGAGCAAACATTCCTTCATGGTCCTTTGCTGCATTAAAAAAACAACCAAAGGATATATTTCTGATCCCAGTGTTGCATCGGATTTAAAGTAGGCACTGAGAGCTCACCAAATTGGGAGGGTGGGGGAAACAGCACAGGAAATTTAAAGGGATGTGGTTACTTAAAGGTAAGAGGCCACATATGGGATGAAATTGTTTCTACCTTTCCAAAGGCTACAAATATGTTTTTCGGCCTTTCCAAATGCTGTATAGGGGAAAGGAAATGACTTTCAATAAGGAAAGACATAACAAATGTCGAAACAGGAAATTGAGTCTTTGGGCAATTGATGGGAGTGGCATAGCACCTGAACCTCTTGTTTGTTGGATACTGAAGTCAAGAAGTTGCTCGATGATGGTGTGCAGAGGGTTATCCTCCAAGGGGAGCAGTGCAGTATTCCCATCAGGAAGTGGGTGCCAGGCCCAATGCCCACATAACCTGGCAACAGATGAAGAAGGTAGCAGACCCTAACAAAGCAGCCAAACAAAGAGAACTCAACCCTACCATTTATCAAATGCATGCCTCAAGTATACATGCACCAAAGTCAATGAAAAGGCATTGGGGGGGAAAAAAGAATGAAAATATAAAATTCTAAAGTGTTCAGGGTAGGGAAAATTGATAAAAACAATAGAGAAAGTCCAAGAAACTGATTAAAATCATGAACAGGGGAATATAGTGGAACATGTAAATGACATGAACAAAATGTTCTTTAAGTACATCAAGAGAAGGGAACAGAGGGATGTTGGTCCAGTGGGTAGATGGTGTCTGAGGTCAGTGAAGTGATGGAGTTACTAAGTCATTATTTTGTTCGTTCATGGGATGTGGACGTCGCTGGCAAGACCAGCATTTATTGCCCATCCCCAATTGCCCTTGAGAAGGTAGTGGTGAGCCGCCTTCTTGAACCACTGCAGTCCATGCAGTGAAGGTATTCCCACAGTTAGGGAGGGAGTTCCAGGATTTTGAACCAGCGACAATGAAGGAACGGCAATATATGTCCAAGTCAGGATGGTGTGTGACTTGGAGGGGAACTTGGAGGTGATGGTGTGACTTGGAGGGGAACTTGGAGGTGATGGTGTTCCCATGCACCTGCTGCCCTTGTCCTTCCAGGTGGTAGAGGTCGCAGGTTTGGGAGGTGCTGCCGAAGAAGCCTTGGTGAGATGCTGCAGTGCATCTTGTAGATGGTACACACTGCAGACATGGTGCGTCAGTGGTGGAGGGAGTGATCAAACAATAACTCTCAGATAGACTATTGTACTATTCCTTGTTTTAACCCCTTCAATGTCAAAGCTACTGTTAATTCCTTGAAGCAAACTTTACAGGTGACCTACATAATACTTCAATGGACTAGATGTTGCAAATACAACAACAAATATCCACGAGGAAATGAGCATGTTTGAAGTCTGCATCAAACAAACAATCTTCACGGTGAAATAAGCCAGATCTTTCACTCTGAAGAACAATGTTGCCAATTAAGTGAAGGAAACAAACCAATTTGGGCTCTTGACCAAGACACAATTTGATCTTTGCAACAAGCAATTGAAACTTTGCTACAAGTATAGAAGATACTTTTTGTATTTTCCTAATATCAAGGTTGTTTTCAGTAATTGCTTGAATTACATTTTGTAGGTTTGGAATACATCCTGTTGCTGGTCGAATGCCTGGTCAACTCAATGTACTTTTGGCTGAGGCTGGTGTACCTTATGATATTGTTTTAGAAATGGATGAGATAAACCAGGACTTCCCAGGTGAGAGCAAAAAAAAAACATTAGTTCAGAGGCACTGCCAGAAACTTGCGCAATGTCCTCTCAGTACGATCTCGGCTTTTATTGATGTTCTGAGGGTAGCTGACTTGCATTAAAATCACATGTTTAAAGTTCAACAGAAAATTACATATAAATATACTTAAGTTCAGCTTTGATTTCAAACAAAATCAAAATGCTGGAAATACTCAGCAGATCAGGTAGCATCTGTGGAGAGAGAAACAAAGTTAACATTTCGGGTCGACCTTTTGTCAGAACTGGAAATAGTTAGAGATGTAACAGGTTTTAAGCAAGTACAGTGGCAGGGGAAGTGGGGAGGGGAGGAAAGAACAAAAGGGAAGGTCTGTGATAGGGGGGGAAGGCAGGAGAGATTAAATGACAAAAGGGATGATGGTGCAAGGCAAAAGGGAGATGGTAATGGGACAAGTAAAGAAACAAAAGATGGGTCTAGAGGAGGTGTAAATGGAAATAGCAGAATCATCAGCAACAGCTGCCGTCTGAACAAATGGGGGCCGAGGTTGTGATCTGAAATTGTTGAACTCTATGTTGAGTCCGGAAGGCTGTAAAAAGCCTACTAGAAAGAGGAAGTTCTGTTCCTCGAGTTTACACATAAACTGTGCCCCTGTTTTTTTAAGGGCGGTAGCTGTCACTGATGATTTCCTTGCCCTTGCCCCCTCCCACCCGATCTGGAGCGAATGTAAACCTCATAAACACATTTCTGTCAATTATTTTCTTGTAAATGTTTGCCTTTGCAGATACAGTGAAGTAGTCAAGAATAAGTGCTTTATTTAAAAAATAGAATATGAGAGGGAGAATGTTTGACGTTTCTGTATCCTGGCTGCATATAGTAGATGTCTGCAGAAAGCAGTGTGATTCTTTTGGAATCTATGTCCATCTATAATTATCAGTGTGGCCTAGAAATTCAGTATAGCCACGTTCGGGGCGCTACAGTCGGGCGGCCGCTAAAGTTTGCGCCCGGCGCAAGTTCGCGCCACCTTCGCTGATATTCAGCCGCATCGCCCCAAGAGGTTGCTGCTGCGCTAAAACAGGCGATGCACGACTATCATTAGGCGCTAAGCCAGCGGTCCGGGGCGATACCCCCGAGGGCGGGCGCAGCGCAGGTGCGGCAAGTTGCTGATTGACGGCAGACACTCTGGCGCCGGTCAGCTCTTAAAGGGGGAGGGTGGACTTGTCTGGCTGCCATGCCCTGCGCACTGCAGCCCTGAAGCAAGGCCTGACCAATGCTGGTTCATCAGTTCTACGCCTTGGACCATGGGGAAGCCCGCTATTCTTCCAAATCCCATTGTACGCTCTTGCTGCTGGTCATGGGGAAGGAGATGTACTGACGTCTCCTTCTGAAAAGGGCATTGTTCACCTGTCGGATGCAGCAATGTACCGCGAGCTGGGAGGTGTTGGCAATGTCCCCAGTAGCGGATTGGAAGGAGCCGGTGGCATAGAAGTTGAGAGCCACCGTCACCTTCACTGCCACCGACAGAGACGTCCTGCTCCTCAGCTGTGGCTGCAGATCTCTGCGAAGCAGGTGGCAGATCTCAGTGACCACCTCCCTTCTGAATCGCAGCCTCCGAACACACTGCTCCTCAGACATGTTCAGATATGAGAACTGCTGGCGGTATACCCTGGGTGGGTAAGGCCTCCTGTGCCGACACCTGTTGGCCCTTCTCCGTCTGGCCATGACTGGCACTCTCTCACGGCGTCTCTGATCCCTTTGAATGCAATGCAGAAAGCCAACGTTTCCACCCATTGTAGCCCCCATTACAGTATATGTGGCGACTCAAGGCTATGGCACTGAAAGTGAAATCCAAGTGCAAAGCTCTGGCCTGAAGCCAGAAGTACCTGTGCGAGCGCTGAGTCAAAGCAGAAAGCTCTCTGCCTTTGTCTCTCACACAGAAGGATTGGCACAAAATGGCTGTCACTTATAATGCAGGAGGAGTCCCCTTTAAATAGCGCCCCCCGCTGCGACTGGGAACCGTTCCCCTCTACCAGTCGCTGGGGGCGCCAGGCGCAAGGAAGGGCGGCGCCACTGAAGTTCCGGTTTGGGGCGCACAAAGGGCGTTGCACGATGAAATGACGTCAGGATCTGCACGCGCAGCTGAGCGCGCGCAAAGACTTTGCGCCGACGCTAAATCTCTAGTGAAGTTGGGGAGAGGCGCAGATCACGCTGCGCCTGGCCGCTAGCCGCCTAGCGGCCAACATCTCCTCCTCCTAAGGCGCTACCGGCTGGCGCAAGCAACTGAATTTCTAGGCCTGTATGTTGTGTCAATAAAGGGAGGGGGGTGGGAGAGAGTGGGACTAGCTGAAGTGCTCTTGCAGAGAGCCAGCACGGGCTCGACTGGCCGAATGGCCTCCTTCTGTGCTGTAACCATTCTATGGATGCTGTTCAAACTGTGTATAAACTGTCACATATAACTTTATTTTGCCACTTTAAAGTAACTATTAACTGTCTGAATGCATGACTAATTTGTGGTGCTGTACAGTCTGCATTTTGAAAACAAGAATAATCGACATTTATTCGTGAAGTACGGTACACGGTCTTTTAAATTGGTGGTTCATTCAATCACAATATAAGTTACCATAGAATTAGACATGAATTAACAAAACTTTCTATCCTAAACAGTTCAGCAAACTGGGTAATATGAACATTGCCAGCAGTTTAAGAGTTAACACTAAAATAAAATTTACATTTAAGATGCTAGAAACCAATACACGCATGGAGGTAACAAATAACATTCGCTTGGAAGTAAGTGTAAGGATTTATTTGTTCATATGGCAATAGGCACTGAAAAATAATGACCCCTCGTGTACTTGCAGGTTTAAGGAGAAACATATGTTCCACATTTATTACAGGGTTTTTGTTTGCCTCTAATGTTTTGAATGCAGGAAAACCGATCAATCAATATTGATAGCTGACACATTGTGCCATGAACTGGTAGTACTTGCACTTTCCTCTTGATTCACCACCACACAGTGAGTTTCCAATGTCAGCCAAGGATATCTGGAGAGGTGCTGAATTGCTCTCCCGTGGGAAAGAGGAAGAAAGGGAAAATCGGAAAGCAAGTTAGCTTATTTCATTCTCGAGCATATCCTCGCAGCCAGCTCAGAGCAGCACTGGCAAAAACCTAAGAGCTAGCTGCCTGCCTGTCCTTTCAATTGGAGAATGGCGCACCTGCGTGTGGCAGGAGATATGGATTTGTGGGGAAAATAAACTCGTTAAATGCGAAGTGGATACAGGCAGCAGAGTTTTAAATGAGCTGAGGTTTAGAGGGTGGAAGATGGGAGGCCGGACAAGAGAGGTGACAAAAGTAAGGGTTTCAGCAGCAGATAGGCAGAGGCAGTGATGGCCAATATTACGGAGGTGGAAGTTAGACGGTCGTGGTGATGGAGAGGATATGGGGTCGGAACCTCGGCTCGGTCAAATAGGATGTTGAGGTTGGATCAGACGGTGGCCAGGGAGGGGGATGGAATCGGTGGCTAGGGAGCGGAGTTTGTGGCGGGGCTGAAGACTGTGGCTTCGGTATTCCCCGATGTTGGAAAACATTTCAGCTCGTCCAATATTGGATTTCAGACGAGCAGAGTGACAAATCGGAGGCCGTAGGAGGTGGTGGTGAGGTAGAGCTGGGTGTCGTCAGCATACATGTGGAATAGACAAATAAGATATTACCATTGTTCAACAAATGAAAATCAGCTGAAACACTCTCCATTTTAGAAAATCTGCTCCCTGATGGTAGGCAATCTTTCCCCACTCTATTTGGTTTGAAGCTTCAGTTTTGTCTGTGTCTCCAGCACTTTTGTTCCTGTTGTCAGTAGCATATTGCCTCTGCTGTCTGCCATGTCAAAGAGTTCAAGGTTCCAAATGGCCCAAATTTTCTTTACACTTACAGGAGTGGTTTATTTTTCAAGTTTATTGATTTTTGCTGTGAAAACTAAGGTTCTGGTGTTGATTTTCAATGAGAACATCTGTTTTTATATATTCGTTCACGGGATGTGGACGTCGCTGGCAAGGCCGGCATTTATTGTCCATCCCTAATTGCCCTCGAGAAGATGGAGGTGAGCCACCTTCTTGAATCACTGCAGTCCTTTTGTGGTGAAGGCACTCCTACAGTGCTGACTTTGTCGTAGCAGTTTGTTACAACTGAGTGGCCATTTCAGAGGGCAGTTAAGAGTCGACCACATTGCTGTGGGTCTGGAGTCACATATAGGCCAGACCGGGTAAGGGCGGCAGATTTTCTTCCCTGAAGTGCTCCAGAAAGAAGGAAATTAGTGAACCAGATGGGTTTTTACAACAATCTGCTAGTTTTGTGGTCCGAGACTAACTTTTTAAAAAAATTCCAGATTTATTTAATTAACAATTTAAATTCCCTGGCTGCCGTGGTGGGATTTGAACTCTCGTCTACCGGCTTATTAGTCCAGGCCTCTGGATTACTAGTCCAGTAACATAACCACTATGTTATCGTACCTCTTGAGTTGCAGTCTACCTCAAATGGATGGAACCTAGCCAACCGCCCCTGCCATCTCCAAACATGGCAGCTTCTGGCTTTCTTTTTCTGATCTGGCAATTCTTGGAGTTTTTTTTTTTCAGTGCTCGTGAGGATGCTTGGGGGTCTTAGTGCTGCCTCCTCTGTGATAAAAATGAAGAGTATTTTTGTTTATTTGTTCTTGATGTGTTTGTTCTTGGGATGTGGGTGACACTGGCAAGGCCACATTATTGCCCATCCCTATTAGGCCATGGGTCTTCTGGAACTGCTGTGGTCCTTGTAGTGATGGTGCTTCCACAATGGTATTAGATAGGAAATTCCAGGAGATTGACCCAGCGACGATGAAGGATCGACAGTATATGTCCGAATCTGGATGGTGTGTGAAGTTGAGGGAGATGGTGTTCCCAAGACGTTACTGCATCTGTCGTTCTCAGTTGTTGAAGGGGAGGGAGGTGCTGCTTAAGTAACCTTGCTGCATTGCAACCTGCAGATCATGCATAGCAGCCAAAGTGTGCCTGTGGTGGATATTGAACCCAGCGGCAGTGCCACTGACCAAGTGAATACTCTGTTCTGGATGGTGTCGAGCTCCTTGAGTGTTGCAGCTGGCACCCATCCAGGACAGTGGGGAATATTCCATCACACTCCTGACATGAGCCTTGTAGATGATGGAGAAGCTTGTGTGGCATAAATGTTACCTGCCATTTGTCAGCCCAAGCCTGTCTGTTATCCAGATCCTATTATAGGCTGGCATGGGCTGCTTCATTATCGGGGGAGTTGTGAATGGAGATGAACACTTTCAAATTGCCAGTAAATAGCCTCACTCCTGACTTTATGACTGAGGAAAGGTCTTTATTGAAGCAGCTGATGATGATTGTGCCCAGGATATTTCTCTGAGGAACCTCTGCAGTGACATCCTGGGGTTGTGATGACTGGTCTCTGACAACCACAACCATCTTTCTTTGTATCAGGTCTGACTCCAGTCGCTGTAGGGTTTTCCCTTTTGAGCCCCATTTGAATTCAGTTTTTCTGAGGCTCCTTGGTGCTACACTTGGTCAAATGCTGCCTTGATGACGAGGGGCACTGCTTTCGCCTTTCCTAGAATAAGGTTTTGTATACAGCATGGTGAATGGGGATGATCAACTTGACTCCTTGGGCACAAATTTCTTAAAGTCACAATGTCCCAAGGATGATATCAAGTTCCTAGTATGTGGATCAGGTTCCTAGTATGTGGATTAGGAGGTAAATTAACATTTCTAGCTTTAAGAATGATGAGTTGGATTCAGCATGATTGATTCAGGGTCTGATTGCCAGTCCACGTAGACTCTATTGTAATATTTATTGTGACAGAAACAAAGAGACTTATGAGTGTTTTGTACTCTTATAAAACAATGGGCTTAAGATTCGAAAGCAATGAAATATTACTGTATAACAATATGATTTTGATATTTTATTTAAAAACGTTGTCTTCAACAGTAAAAGAATGCTGTCAAACTCTTGCTTCTGTATCCTTAGAAACGGACTTGGTTCTGGTTATTGGTGCCAACGACACTGTGAATTCGGCATCACAGGAAGATCCTAATTCCATTATTGCTGGTATGCCTGTTCTGGAGGTCTGGAAGTCCAAGCAGGTGAGCAGAAGTGTAAAAAGTACCTTTTGGAATAGAATGGTGGTTGAGATGGAATCGCAGTAGCTGTCGGGTCATCTCGTGCAAAGTAATGACTTTGTGAACGATCACATTTATGATCAAATTTACCCTGGATCCAGCGCGAGTGTGAGTAGCTAATTGGAAACACCTATGTATATATAAAAAATTGGTCTTTTGGTTTAATACGACATTTTGAATTCTGGGCCAACCGTCATCTGGATCCAAGCACAATATTTCTCGACAAATGATAAATGTGTTCATTAGCAGTCAACTATAGAAATCATTTTTATGAAGGCTAGGGTTGGTTCTTGGGGAATTTTGGACAAATTGTGTTTTTTAATGTTTTAGTGGGGTGGGGGAAAGGCCCAGAAATTCGGGTCGGAGGTTTCCCACGGGTGCGAGCCTCTGACCTGCACTTGCCTAGCGCGCCGGCCGTTGAGCTGTGGGCCCGCGTGGGATTCCGATCCTGGGCCTTCTCCAACTGCCAACGCGCAGTGCTTGCGTATCCCAGGGGCGCAGTTAGTTCAAAGCGTCCCCTGGGATCACGTGGGCCATGGAGAGCCAATGGTAGCAGGGAACCTGTATTCATAGATTTGACAGGAAGAGCTGTCAAATTTATGAATACAATTCAGCCCCAAAACATAACTGAAACTTCAAATAATTTTTTTTTTAAATCACATTTTTAAAATAACTATAAATGACAAAATAACTATTTTAAACAATCATTTACATTTTTGAAAAAATTAATTACAATTTCTAACGGGGCTTTCTTTAAAGTATTTAAAAGTATTAAAAAAAATAATAAACCTGTGGAAAAAATGTTTTAATTTTAATTAATTCACTACTTACCTTGTTAAAAGCAGGCCTTGCGACTGCTTTTTAAAAGCGTAGCTCCTGGAGACTTACCCTCCCGGAGAAACCTGCAAAAAAAATGAAAGTTCCAGGCGTACGCGCTGCCTTTCCGGCGCACGCGTTCGACCTGTGAACCCCTTCCTTTAAGGGAACGGAAGTTCCGGGTTCCCGCGCATGCGCAGCGCATGCACAAAACCGACACTTTCGTTGGGCCTACGCATGAGTACCCAGCGCGTACTCACCCGTGGGGACACGAAGTTCTGGCCCAAAGAATACAGACCTTGAATTAGATCATCTTAACTGGACCAACCAATTTCCATTGAATACAGACCAAGCTAGTGTCCCTAATCACTGTCCTTTTGGTCTTGAAGCAGGAGGATTTGTACATCAGCCTGTCCCTCTATAGGGCAGTATTCAGGGATTTTGAAACAAATCTTATTGTATAGGCTTTCAGGAAGCAACCCACACTGCTTGGCCAAACATCATATTACTGTTCATTTCCAACTCTTCGTATTTTCTCTGTCTACCAGTAACGACAACAACTTGCATTTAATGTAGTAAAATGTCCCAAGGCGCTGTACAGGTACATTATCAAACAAAGTGTGACACCGAGCCACATGAGTTAGCGGGGCAGAAAGAGGTAAGTCTTAAAGAGCAGCTTAAAGAAGGAAAGAGAGGTGGAAAGGTTTCGGGAGGGAATTCCAGAGCTTAGGGGCTCAGCAGCTGACGGCACGGCTGCCAATGGTGGAGCATTAAAATCGGGGATGCTCAAGAGACCAGACTTGGAGGAACGCAGATATCTCGGAGGGTTGTAGGGCTGGAGGAGGTTACACAGATATAGGGAGGGGGCGAGGCCATCGAGGGATTTGAAAACAAGGATGCAAATTTTAAAATCAAGGTGTTGCTCAACCAGGAGCCAGTGTAGGGCAGCGATCACAGGGTTGATGGGTGAACGAAACTTGGTGCGAGTTAGCACACGGGCGGTAGAGTTTTGGATAGGCTTAGGTTTATGAAGGGTGGAAGATGGGAGGCCAGCCAGGTGTGTGTTGGAATAGTCAAGCCAAGGTAACAAAGGCAGGGATGAAGGTTTCAGCAACGGATGAGCTGAGGTGGGGCGATGTTACCGAGGCAGAACTAGGCGATCTTAGTGATTGTGGATATGTGGTCGGAAGCTCATCTTGGGGTCAAATACGACACCAAGGTTGCAAACAGTCTGGTTCAGCCTCAGACAATTGCCAGTGAGGGAGATGGGAGTCGGAGGCTAAGGAACAGAGTTTGTGGTGGGGAACGAAAGGGGGGAGGTAGTGATTGGGGGGTGGGGGAGGAGTCTGTCTCCAATGGCGAAGATTCACCAGACTGATACCTGGGATGGCAGGAATGACGTATGAGGAGAGATTGGGTCAATTAGGCTTATATTCGCTAGAGTTTAGAAGAATGAGAGGGGATCTCATTGAAACTTATAAAATTCTAACAGGACTAGACAGACTAGATGCAGGAAGGATGTTCCCGATGGCGGTGGAGTCCAGAACCAGGGGTCACAGTCTAAGGATAAGGGGTAAGCCATTTAGGACTGAGATGAGGAGGAATTTCTTCACCCAGAGAGTGGTGAACCTGTGGAATTCTCTGCCGCAGAGGGCAGTGGAGGCCAGTTCATTAAATATATTCAAGAAGGAGTTCGATATATTTCTTCAGGCTAAAGGGATCAAGGGATAGGGGGAGAAAGCAGGGACAGGGTACTGAATTTGGATGATCAGCCATGATCTCATTAAATGGCGGAGCAGCCTCAAGGGGCCGAATGGCCTACTCCTGCTCCTATCTTCTATGTTTCTATGTAATGGTCCTGACAGAAAAGTGGCTGCGAGTATAAAGTTACTACCATGTTCTCGAGTCTGCTATTTTTCATTGAAGTTCACGTACACAGGATTCTCAGTTAGCAGAGGTCTGGACCTCTTTCTCTTATATTTTCAAATTAATTTGTCAGTTAATTTTTGCCAAACCATACAGGGCCATCATGGCTTTAACATGGGGATCCATGTTCTACCTAACTTTTTTGGCTCTTGCCCCCCAGTTCTCTCAGCTAGCAGGGGAGTGTTGGTGGCATCTGCATTCTGCACGCTCAGAGCTCACTCCTGGGTGGATGAATTGGAGTCCCCGTCGGGCAGTGTAAGTTGTAGACGGCCTGGCTAGAATCCATGTTGTAGCTATTGGTCGGAGGTCTGTAACTGCAGTATAAATGCAACAAAATACACTCGTCCTTCCTACCCTCCACCCCCAAAACAGGCTGTGGTACCTTTAGCGGTGTGCACTGAGGAAAAGAGCGCACAGACCAAGAACACACTCTCACTCAACTCCATAGCCCAGCTCTGTAATGTGTCCAACATCGCCCACTTGCCCTCAGACACTGATACCCCACTCTGTCCCAGTGGAAGAGTGAAATCAAGAGCTCCCGCTGACCAAGATATAACAACAGGTGTCGGGATGTTACTTCCCCTCCACCACCACCACCAAGGAAAGTCCATTTCCCAACCCTCAGCACAGTGATGCACACTTAGATGCATCACCACTATCTGGACCCCACGCAGACTCTGTACCAGATACCAGGTCATGAATGGTTATCAATATCATTTATTATTTTTAAACAATAAAAATGATGACCCTCGCAGCCAAGTGTAAAATCTGCCAGCGTTTAGCTGGGGAGCAGGTGACACTCGCGCCGCAAATCATGAGCCCGATTCTAGCATTGCAAAATGTAGACATCCTGGCCCATCCTTATTTACTCAAAGCTTGTTTACATGACGGGTCTGAAACCATACCAGTCTTTTCATCTGGAAGGTCTTGCCACATTCCCCTGCTAGCTGAGAGCAGTGTGCTGAAGGAGTCAAAAAGTTAAGGAGAATGTGCTTTCCCGTGTTAATGGCATGATGGCCCTGTATGGTTTGGCAAAAAATAAAAGGATCTAGCCAGCTCTGACAAAACTAATTTGAAAATACAGGAGAAAGAGGTCCAGACTCTCACCACTGCTCTGTTTTCAAGAGCTTTAGGGTTGACCGGCCTTGTTGAACATATCAGTTATGTTTTCCACAGCCACTGTTGCAACTCACATCTCTGGCCTGTCCAGCATGGAAACATCAACACTGTTACAACTCTTTAACCTTGTCCTGCCATATTACTATTGCTCCGCACGTTAAGTGTTGATAATATGACAAAAAAAAATCCTGTTTTAAATTTACAAAACTAAGATTTAGGGCTGGATTTTGTCAATGGTGGCGCGTTGAGGGCGGGACTGCTGGTTTTTGGGTTCCAGTCCCGCCCCCAACGACGTCTGACCAACCCACGCTACTTTCCCTTGATTGACCTTGTTACCCCCGCCCTGCAGGCTTAGCCGGCCAATTAAGGGAAAGCCGGTGACGGAGGACATCAGCGTATGACGTTTCATCTGTCAAAAATTTTTTGACAGATGAATTGTCAGCGTTTGACAGCTATGAGAAGCTGTCAAACGCTAACAATCTCTGTTCTAAGGTGAGCCCTTGCACAGAAGACTCACCAAACCTCTTCCCTCAGCAGAAAGCAGATGGCTGCTGCATCTGAGAATGCAGCAGCCATTCTGTCAGCTCTGCCATTGAGATGAGGCACCTCTGGATCCCCAAGGGTTGAAGCCTGCAGGAAGAAGCAAAGGTAAGTAAACTTTTTCTAACACTTTACACTCGCCTCTCATACTTACCTCTCCACACTTGCACCCATCACTCACCTCTACAGCGGAGTTTTCAACCCCCCTCACCCCCGCAGATCCACTGCTCGCCTCGGTGACCCTGGCGAGGTTCGCAGCTGTCGGGAACCCCGCACTTGCAGGGGCAGAACAGGGATAAGCCTCAAAACTGCCCGTTAACTACCTGTTAACATGCAGTTAATTGGCTCTAATCCCCTTCCTGCCTCGAGGAGACGGGTCTCTGCGCAACTCGGGGACCCGCCTACCCAGGAAGATAGCACGGAGGCCGGTTGGGAGCGGGGTCGGTACCCGCTCCCATTTTCACAGCAGTCCCGCATCCCCAGGGCTGGAAAAATTCCCCCCTTAGTTTCAGTTGCTGCATGTCGTAAAATAGAGGAATTATAAGGTAAGTGGACTGATGTTTAAAATAAGATTTCAGCTGTTTTTGCCCAAGCATAACTTCTTGGCAAAATATAAATAGAGTAAGTGATATGAAGAAGCATTATGACAGTTGGAAATTATGTATACATTTTCTTTTCTTATTATTTTCGACAAAATATCCAGTGGGATATAGTCAAACGCAGACATCTAAGAGACATCAGTACTGCGGAATGTAAAATGTTTTCTATTTCTGGCACCCAGCGGCTGCGCTGAGTACTCCGAAGCAGATAGCACAGCCAAAGGAAACACTCCCTCCAGTGTGCTCCAGCAATATATTTAACCCCAAACCTCAAAAGAGTATCTCCCACTGCATCAGTGTGGATTTTCAGTCACTAACATAAACCATCCTTGCGAGTTCACTGCGACTGCCAATTCAATACCAATTAGTATCATGTTATAGATATTTGAAATTCTCACTCGAACATAATTTTGCTCCAACCTTAGCACTTTTGGCACTCTATGTACAGTAAACTCTTTCGTATCTGGCACCCACGGGACCGGGATGGTGCCGGTTGATTAAAAATTCCGGATAACGGAGAGGTATACCTACCGAGGCAATTTATATATCGGCTGACCTCAGACCAGAAGAAGGGACATGGAGTGACAATGGCCCAAGGTACGAAAGCCCCATTACGCAGCCACAGGTGCAGGAACCCCGGTTACACGGCCACAGGTGCAGGAACCCCGGTTACATGGCCACAGGCACTGGAGCCCCGGTTACACGGCCACAGATCCAGGAGTCCCTGTTACACGGCCACAGGTACAGGAGCCTTGGTTACATGGCCACATGTGCAGGAGTCCTGGTTACACGGCCACAGGTACAGGAGCCTTGGTTACACGGCCACAAGTGCTGGAGCCCCAGTTACACAGTCACAGGTACAGGAGCCCCGGTTACACGGCCACAGATCCAGGAGTCCCTGTTACACGGCCACAGATCTAGGAGTCCCTGTTACACGGCCACAGGTACAGGAGCCGCGGTTACACGGCCACATGTGCAGGAGTCCCGGTTACACGGCCACATGTGCAGGAGTCCCTGTTACACGGCCACATGTGCAGGAGTCCCTGTTACACGGCCACATGTGCAGGAGTCCCTGTTACACGGCCACATGTGCAGGAGTCCCTGTTACACGGCCACATGTGCAGGAGTCCCTGTTACACGGCCACATGTGCAGGAGTCCCTGTTACACGGCCACATGTGCAGGAGTCCCTGTTACACGGCCACATGTGCAGGAGTCCCTGTTACACGGCCACATGTGCAGGAGTCCCTGTTACACGGCCACATGTGCAGGAGTCCCTGTTACACGGCCACATGTGCAGGAGTCCCTGTTACACGGCCACATGTGCAGGAGTCCCTGTTACACGGCCACAGGTGCAGGAGTCCCTGTTACACGGCCACAGGTACAGGGGACCCACTTACACAACCAGAGGTGCAGGAGCCATGGTTACACGGCAAAAGGTACGAGAACCCTGGTTACACAGCCACAAATATACAGTAAAACTTACCTTTCGGTTCCTGAACCTACTCTTGAATTTTGCCAGTTATTCGAGAATTCTGGATAATTAGGTGCTGTTTAAACGAGAGTTTACTGTACCTTTATTAGGACACAACAGTATGAAGAATTGTTATGAAGGCTTTGTTGGTTATTGGGAATTTTGTACCAATCATAAAATAAGACATGAAAAGAATCAAGACTTGGCCCATCAAACCTGATCCTTCCACAGACTTACAATTTCCCCTCTTGTGGGCGGTAGCCAGGGAAGTTGCTGCAAAGTTTGTCCCACTGCCCCAGAAGTTATTCAAGAGAAATTTGAGAATATCCACTTTTATTTTCAAATTGGTGAGAACAAAAGGGCTTGTCTCTCCTGGTGCTCTTATGCAACATCCTCACATTGGAATGCCTCGTGGACCATTCAGTTGGTGATGCAACAGAATGGTCCATGAAACGTTCCAAAGCTAGGCTCATCCTTCAGACTGGAACAATATTAGATCCAATTCGCTGCTCTGCCAGCAAATTTTCTGTCTAGCCAGTAAGCAAATGCAGCAATTGCTCCAGGTCCTGAGTTTTCCTCCTTGCGCCGTCCAGGTCCCAACGTTCAAGTTCGCCTATGCAGCCTCCATCCTACAAGCTCCCGCCCAAACCTCCTTTGGGACCAAAGCTGTCCTTGCAGGTCTGCGCCAGCTGCTGGGCTCTTGTCCGGCCTCCACCAGGCCTCAAGCTCTCTCCCAGATTCTGTGATCTCTTCCAGGTCTCCTCCAAGTCCTGAACTCTTTTTTCCATATCCTGAGCTGTCCCCAAGGCCTCCTCCAGCTCCTGAGATCTCTGCTTGGTCAAGGTAGTCTTGGCAGCCATGTCATGAGGAAGATTGTGTGGTGCTTTGGCAGTTACTATAAAAGTAATTGTGTAGGTGTTATTTCTTGTCTGAACTGACTTTGTAGATAAATAAACTAGACTATAGTTCTTCAAAGAAAAGAACAAGGTGAATTTATTTAGGTATCTAATTTGTTTCACAAACTTTTGCTTATAGATGTGTCTTCCTAATGCATTAAGAGGACTAAGTGAAGCAGTAGGTTAGACAATGACTCGGATATTCCGATCCCTACGGGTGGGTACGGGCTGTGTACACACCCGTAGAGACATCGGAAATGCCGGTTTCAGGCATACGAAGCGCATGTGCTGAAAACCGGCATTTACGATCTGTCAAGAATCCTCTTGATGCCCTGGAGAAGGGCCTCTGTGGGAGGAGAGATCCGCTTTCTGCAGAACCTCCGCCCGCGGAAAACACTTAGAAATCTTACGCCTGCTTTTATCAGCATAAGAGTTGAAAAAAGTTTTTTAATTCTTATTCATTTATAATTTAATAAAAATACTTTTTTTTTTTAAAAAGGTAAGTTTATTTTTAGCCCCATAAAAATTTTTAATTTTTGTTTAAAATATTTAATTTAATGTAGTTTTAACTCATTTTTAAAATGTGATTTAAAAAAAAATGTATTTAATGTTTTGATGTGTTTTTGGGGTGCTCTCCATTCATATATTTGACAGGTCGATCTGTTAAAAGTATGAAGGGAGATTCCCTTCTCCCATTGACTGGCCTGGCCCAAGTGATCCCAGGGACGCTTGCGAACCGCCTGCGCTCCTGGGATACGTGGGCCCTGCCTATTTTGTCGTGGAGAGGCCCAGCTTCGGAAGTGTCTGGACCTCGGGAGCCCTCAGGTAAGGGCGTAGATTTTTTTCCGATAGGAGGCATCTGCGCGCAGGAAGCCTCCGATCGGAAATGACGGGCCAATTACTTTTCATCTCTTGGATCTGGATTCAAATTCAGCTCTTAATGAAGGGAGGAGTGTTGTCTCTGCTCAAATTAAGATCTTTTATTATGTGGACATTTTTATTTTGTTTCCTATTCCAATGTAAACATTTGTCTGCATTATAATCCATCTGTCATTCCTAAACCCAGATCCAGATCTCTGAGTGCAATCAATCTCCTTTACACATGTTAGCTGCCTGAATAAATGGGGGCCTTCAGCAAATTTCCCAATTGTGTATCATAGTTGTATATGAATAATGTAAATGGCAGGTGGGCCAAAGAAGATCCTTGTAGAAGATGACTAGTCACTGCGTCAGGTAGCGCTTTTCCATTGATCAATGCTTGCTGCTTCTTATCACCAAGCCAATTTTCAGTCCAGCTTACAAATTTTTGCCATTTATTCCATAAGCTTTAATAATCGTGTGCAAAACTGTACTGAACGCTTTCTGAAAATCCAGGTAAATTAGAACCACAAGTTCCATATTGAAAAAGTTTGGATTTTTATGATTACAGAAACTGGTTTTTAATTCCCTGGGTTTATGTTTCATTCTTTTATTGACTATTTTGCGCCCTCCAGTTCCACTGTTATTTATGCAGCTTGTCAAAAAAACTATTTAGCAGAGCGTCACCCATCTGTCTTGCTTTCATTACATTGAAGATTCTAGAATATATTTGCCATCATTTATCACTTACTGATTTATTTGTATTCCCTTTTACTGTTTTCAACTTTGGTGATCACCTGTGCTACAAACCTTGACCCTTCACCTTGGCTTTCCTCATTTTCTTGTTGACATTTAATTCTTTTGTTTCTTCACAGTACATACTTATCTCTACATATATCACACTCTTCAAACAAAGTCAGTGGTTTATTGAATGTATCCACAGTCTGCCGTTTCCTGCTCCTTTATAATATTTCTATTTTGTTTATCTACCACTTGTGTAGCTAAAGGATCCCCTCTCCTACATTTGCACATTCCTATTCTTTTGCCACTTTTTAAAAACATTTTCTTGTGAATCTTGTAGTTGGCAAGATGAGGGTTATTATTTCCGGGGAATGGTAGAGGTTGCGTCTCGGGCAGCATCCAGCACTTTCAGGTCAAGTACAGCATGGTTGAATGCAGAAATAACAACAGAAAATGCTGGAAATACTCAGCAGGCCAGGCAGCATCCGTGGAGAGAGAAACAGAGTTAACGTTTCAGGTCTGGGACCCTTCATCAGAACTGGAAAAAGCTGGAGATGTAACATATTAAGCATGTGCAGAGACAGGGGGGCGGGTGGTTAGGAGGAGAGGAAGAAATAGAAAGAACATCCTGTACTTTTGTAAGAGGCAGGAAAGATAAAATGTTGCAAATGGGAATGGCAAAAATCATACTGCATGAAAAATGGGGGCAGGGATAATTATCTGAAATTGTTGAACTCAGTGTTGAGTCCGGCAGACTGCAAAGTGCCCAATCGAAAGATGAGGTGCTGTTCCTCAAGTGGTTGAATGCAGAGTACGGTCATCTCTACTTGCCCCAACAACGTGCCTGAGCTACGTACTCGGAAAAGCACCCTCCACTACACCAGTGTAACATTTCTCCACTTTTCACACCAACCGACCTGTGGCAGCCATGAGATTATAAATTAGTGTTTCATTAGGGGAAGTTTGTACACATTTAGAAGCCATAACGCCATAAAAAGAGGTAAGAGACGGTTGAGATGCCAGAATAGCATTATTGTAAGTATTTGTTTGCCAAATTTGGATTTGATTTTCATTAAGTCAAGTTCGTACAAACAGTATTAACTATTTTTTCAAAATTATGTTTTAAGTAAAGTAACAATCCAGCTAACGTGCGTATGCTGGAGATTGTGACTTTACTTAAAATAAGTAGAAGCTGTACTGGTGAAGTGACAAATGTTGGTAGCTGTTTATTGGCAAATGTTTATTTTAAATATTTGACCTAAGACCCAAGGAATTCCAGTCGAGTGTAACTTTGCACAGAGGAATTTAATGAAAAGCCATTTATTTGGAACTTTCCTTCTTCAGGTTATTGTGATGAAGCGAACCCTCGGAGTTGGCTATGCTGCAGTTGACAATCCGATCTTCTACAAACCCAACTCTGCAATGCTGCTTGGTGACGCAAAGAAGACATGCGATGCTCTGCAGAGCAAGATTAGGGAGATAGAAAAATAAACATTGGTACATAAATGTTATACTGAATAAACCTGCTTATTCTGTTCCAGAATGTCATGCTTTGAAGATTACAGTAACTAACGGAACACATAATCCAGGGGAAATGTGAAAATAAATATTTTACTATATTACGTGGATTCGGGTTATCTTTTATTACCCATGTTGCTTTCATGGAAGTTCCAGTCATAATACTTACATCAAATTACAATAAATTCATTCCAAGTTAGATCAGGAGAGAAGAATACTTGCATCACGAGTAGGGGTGTATCACTAAACTCCTGTTCGTTATTTATGGGTTCTTCATTTTCAGTATTTTATGTTACATTTTTTGGCAAATGTTTCAGTTTTATTTTCGGAAACATTGGCTGGTGTTTTCTTCAGGGAGGCGGGGTGGGGGGAAATCAGAGGCGGGCGGGAGGCCGGGTTTCCCACGGGCCCTGCCGACTTTTACCAGCAGGGCCTAATTTGAATGTGAGGCCTCTGTTTCCCGCCATCAGCCAGCCAGCTTGAGAGGCTGACTGGCTGCAGGCGGGTAGGCCTCCGTTGCGAGGGGTCGGTCTGGGGGAGGGCTCACGAGGGGGGGGGGGGATTGGCAGGAGGGGGCCGGCAATCGGGAGGGGGGAGAGGATCGCCAGGGTTGGTCGGTGATCGGAGAGGTCGGGGATCGGCAGGCGGTGGGGCAGAGGCTCGGCGGGGGGAGGGGTAAGCCGGGGATTGAGTGGGGGTCGGAGGATCGGTGCGGGGGGGCTGGAGGATTGTGGCCAGCCTCCTCGTCCATTATCGTTTGTGGGGGGATTGCGATTGGAGGCCTCGTGGGGGGTCTCCGATCATGTGGTGTGGGTATGGTCGGGACTCTGGATCCAGGAGGTAAGTATAAAGCCACTTACCTCCTGGATGCAGCAATCCCCGCCTCGGTTTAACTGCCAGGTTTCACGAGTTGTGTGAGACCCGTCCACAGGCAGTTAAGTTCAAAATGGAGGGAAAATAGAGGCTTCCAGCCTCATTACAATTACATTTAAATTGAGGGAACGCTCCCTGGGAGCGGGTTGGTCGCCTCCTGGTCCTGCCCGGATCTGCATGCGGAAATCCAGAAGTTGCGGTCTGTCATTTACTGCTCCGACACGGGCTACACCTTTTCTCCCCCCCCCCCGCCACCAGACAGAGCCGGCAATCCGTGTAATCACGCAAAAAAAAACAACAAAAAAAAACAAAAAAAGTTTTAAATGTTTGTTCATCTTTATTTCAGGTTTGCCTTTTCCCCATGTGAGAGCCCCAATCTTTGGTTTTGCTCGCTCTAACAGTTTTAAAAAGTTAGAATTTTAACAGCTTACCCACTTCCTTGTTTGTTCGTTTGTGAGAATTCTGCGTTTTGATTGGCTGCTTAGACAGCTTGTTGACATCCCAGCAGCTCGCACAAGGGTATCCCCCACTATACTCTGTTGATTTGAATTGAACGTCAGAAAACCCCAAATTCTCGACACAGATGCGAAGCTAACTTCGGGCCCAGCGTCGAATGCCTTCGCTTCACTGATGACCGCAAATTTTGGGCCATTACATTTTTAAAAAATTCCCTAAATAACGGAAGGGACTGAAACCCACGTGACATCAGGAGCACTAGCTTTTGGATTAGAGGCAACGGGTGGTGCGGGACCCAGCAGAGAGCAGGATGAAGGTGATGGGAGGAGGGAGCCTGTAAAATGGGAGGAAAGAGTAAAGATTACAGACAGATCATGAATTCCAGAAGGGAAACTTGGCGGCTGGCAATCACGCAGTCGACAGAAAGAAATTGATTAAAAAAAATATCACAAACATCACTTGAGTGACTCGCCTTCTGATGGTGCGCTGGGTAGAGGTGCCACCTCCATTAGTGGTGCAAAAATTGTAATAGTTTGTGAAAATCACATTAGAAGGCAAGTCTGTCAAAACATCGCGCTATCGTTGCTAATGTATTAAATACAAAAATATATTTAATGTTGAATCACAGAGTGACCAGTGTTTCACTGTGTTCAAGAGATTTTGGTATGAAACCTCTGTACACAAGTAGATTATCATCGTTTCTTTTTAATCTTCCTGCAGTGTTTATATTACCAACTGTATGTGAGTATGACTGATGCTAGTTTCATGTTAGAAAACCGGCTATGTGACAAAAAAAAAGAAAATGCTGGAAATCTGATTTAATAACGGAAAATGTATGAGATACACAGCAGTTTAGTCAGCATTTGAAGGAGAAAGACTGGTGATTATTTTGGGTGGAACCCTTCAATGGAAGAGAGTTGTGAAGATATATTCGAGCAGAATCAGATCGTTAAGTGACTAAGTGGGTGGGAGATGTTGTTGTGCAAGATCAATGATTATAAATTGAAAAAGCTAAACTTCTGAGTGTTGTATTTAAAGTTGGCCTATGAAATGAATAATATGATCATTGTTGCAGCATTTTTTAATTGTAAATTGATGTCTTGACCAGACTTTGAAAATGTGCTTCCATATTGTATTTTCTATGTGAATGAGTGACAGCTAATTACAGAAAGTTCTGTACAAACTTTTTCTGTTGTCATTATCCTTATGGCATAAACCAAACAACTACTTGTATTTATATAGCATCTTTAACATAGTGAAATGTCCCAAGGTGCTTCCCCAGAGTATTATTAGACAAAAAATTTGATATCGAAATTAGGGCAGGTAACCAAAAGCTTGGTCAAAGAGGTAGGTTTTAAGGAGCGTCTTAAAGAAGGAAAGAGAGGTGGAGAGGTTTAGGCAGGGAATTCCAGAGCTTAGGACCTAGGCAACAGAAGGCACGACCACCAATGGTTGAGTGATTTTTAATCAGGGATGCTCAGGAGGGCAGAATTAGAGGAGCACAGATATCTGGGGGGGGTGCGGTTGTGGGGCTGGAGGAGATTACAGAGATAGGATGGGGTGAGGCCGTGGAGGGATTTGAAAACAAGGATGAGAGTTTTGAAATCGAGGCGTTGCTTAACTGGGGCCAATGTAGGTCAGCGAGCACAGGTGTGATGGGTGAGCGGGACTTGGTGCGAGTTAGGACACGGGCAGTTGAGTTTTGGATGACCTCAAGTTTACGTAGGGGAGAATGTGGGAGGCCAGCCAGGAGTTCATTGGAATAGTCAAGTCTAGAGGTAACAAAGGCATGGATGGGGGTTTCAGCACCGGATGAGTTGAGGCAAGGGCGGAGACGGGTGATGTTATGGAGGTGGAAATAGGCGGTCTTAGTTATGCCATGGATGTGTGGTAGGAAGCTCATTTCAGGATCAAATATAATACTAACTTTGCGAACAGTGTGGTTCAGCCTCAGATATGTTAGAGAGGGATGGAGTCAGTGGCTAGGGAAAAGTTTGTGGCGGGGACTGAAAACAATGGCTTCGGTCTTCCTAACATTTAATTGGAGAAAATTTCTGCTTATCTAGACAAGAAACTCGCCATTTAGAGACCGTGGAAGGGTCGAGAGAAGTGGTGGTGAGGTAGAGCTGGGTGTCATCAGCGTACATGTGGAAACTGACGCTGTGTTTTTGGATGATGTCGCCAAGGGGCAGCATGTAGATGAGAAATAGGAGGGGGCCAAGGATAGATCCTTGGGGGACACCAGAGGTAACGATGCGGGAGCGGGAAGAGAAGCCGTTACAGGTGATTCTCTGGCTACGATTAGATAAGAATGGAACCAAGCGAGTGCAGGCCCACCGAGCTGGATGATGGTGGAGAGGCGTTGGAGAAGGATGGAGTGGTCAACCGTGTCAAAGGCTGCAGAGAACGATGAGGAGGGATTGTTTACCTTTGTCACAGTCACAAAGGATGCCATTTCTGACTTTGATAAGAGTCATTTCGGCACTATGGCGTGGAGGAAACCTGATTGGAGGGATTCAAACATGGAGTTGCAGGAAAGATGGGGGCACGGATTTGGGAGGCGACAACACATTCAAGGACTTTGGAGAGGAAAGGGAGGTTGGAGATGGGGCAGTAGTTTGCAAGGACGGAGGGATCAATGTTGTTTTGAGGGGTGATGATGGCAGATTTGAGGGAGAGGGCGACTGTACCTGAGGAGAGAGAACCATTAACAATTTCAGCTAACATGGGAGCCAGAAAAGGAAGTTGGGTGGTCAGCAGTTTGGTGGGAATAGGGTCGAGGAAGAAGGAAGTGTGTCTCATGTACAAGATGAGCGTGGAGAGGTCATGAGGGGAGATCAGAGAGAAATTGGCGAAAGATGCGAGTTCAGGGCTAGGGCAGGGGGGGAACCTTAGAGGAAGTTTGGCCCGGCGGGCTAGGGGAAGGAAGGGAAGTGGCAGAGGCAGCTGAACGGATGGTCTCAATCTTAGAGACAAAGAAGTCCATGAGGTCCTCACACTTGTGTTCAAGGTGAGGGTGGAGAAGATATGGGAAAGGGGTTTAAGAAGATGGTTCGCAGTGGAGAATGGAAGCCGGGGTTTATCTTTACATTCCAAATTGATTCTGAGCAATTTTGGCAGACGAGAGCAGGACCCGATAATGCTTTATGTGGTCCAGCCAGTTATGGTGATGAATGGCTAAACCAGTTGTGCGCCATATCCGTTCAAGTCTGCGTCCCTTGGACTTGAGTGAAGATGAGGGCCATACCAGGGGGAACGGCCAGGATATGAGAGTAATTGTTTTAATAGGGACTAGGGCATTAAAGGTGGTGGTGAGGGTGTGGTTGAGCATATCGGTAGCTGCAGAAATGTCACGGTGAATGGAGGGCCAAAGGCTGGACTTTGAGATTTCATAAGTGCAGTTGTAAGAGAGTTGGGAGAGAGTTTTTTTTCCAGGGGCAGACGCAGACAAGTAGGTTTTCGGCGGGGTGGCAGCGGTGGAAGGGGGATGTGTGTGGAGAGCGATACAAGGAAGTGGTCAGAGATGGCCTTATCTGCGATTGACACGAGGGGAGTAGCAATGCCACAAGAGATGGCAAGGTCGATGGGGTGGCTGTGAATATGGATTGGGGAGTTTACATGAAGGGAGAAATTAAGGGAGGATAGGAGGCTAGTGAACTCAGAGGAGAGCGAGCATGATGAATTGAGATGGAGGTTGAAATCACCAAGGATGAGAAGTCATTCAGTGCAGGTGCTGAGGGAGGAAAGCAGTGAAGATATCTCCGTAATAAAGTTTTTATGGTATTTGGGTGGGCGGTAGAGAAAGAGAATCTTAAATGAGAGGTGAGGGGGTGGAATAAGGAGAGATGCTCAAAGGAGGAGAAAGTGCCAGAGGAGTAGAGGGACAGACCAAACTGTGATTTGGTGATGAGAGCCACCCTGCCACCACAACGGTCTGAGCGGGGCAAGTGGTGGAAGGTATAGCCAGGCGGAGAGGCTTCATTTAAGGGTAAGGTGTCATCATCCCTCAACCAAGTTTCCGTCAGGGCCATGATGTCGATGCAATCATCCACAGTAAGCTCTTGGATGGCAAGGGCCTTGTTCATAAGTGAATGGAAATCCTGGAGGGAGATGCGGAGAGGGTCGGTGAGGGCTGACCCACTGCCAGCGTGCACAGGGTCAGTGCTGGGGGTGGGGGGTGAGATGGATGGGGAGGACATTGGCAGGATTAGCCCCCAGTTTGCGCGCTGGGCGGGAAAGACAGCAAGACAGTAGGATGGCACAGTTGGGGTTGCTGTTTGTAAGGAGGCAGTGATGACTCCCTCGATGGGCCTTTTGTAGGATGCCAAGAGAGGCACAGAGGGAAGCTGTAGGCTTATCTAAGATGGAGTCAAGCCTGGGACGGCGGCTGGAGGGTAGGAAGGTCGAAGAGTAATGAAGGATAGGGATTTGGGAGAGCAGTGTATCCGAGAGGCGAAGAGATGAAAGGAGACATGACGACAGGAGAGAGCGGTCAGGGAGGGATAGCGAGAAAAGGAAAAGTAGGAGAAAAAGAAATGAACGACTCTGTTCTGGAGCGGCAGCCAAAGTGTGCACGCAAATGGACACAAGGGAAAAGCTCAAGTTACATAGACCTGGTTATGTAGAAATTAATGGGATAGATATTTCTTGGTAGCAGGGAATAGGTTGGAGGCAATCATAGGGAGACCAGGGTCAAAGTCAGAGGTCCCATGGAGGGACAAAGCCGGCGTAAGCAGGATGGAGCCGGCAGGGGGCATCAACGAGCCGCTGTCCAAAGCAGGCAAGTGAAGTCCAGAAGCTATTTGAAGGGTAGAGAGTTCGAGGATGGAGGTGGTTGCTGTAAGAATGAGTGTCGGTAGTGGTGCAGCGAGATGATAACTAAATTGACGCAAGTTGGAGGTCACCGTAGATCAAAGCGGCGGAGAAAAAGTAAAACTACAAGCCGGACAGCAAGTGAAACAGCAGCTTGCTAACTAGAAGCCAACAAGGCTGAAAAACCAGTGGAACCAGTTCAGCAGAGGCACAGCCGCAGTTTAAAAGTTATTTTTAAACAAAAAAATAATAATTTAGCAGCAGAGATAGAGACACAGCAGGTAAGTCCAGTGCAAAAACGTAGTGGTGTAATCCAGTGTAGTTCAAAGCAGAAATGTAGTCTAGATACCAGAGAAGTCCAGGAGATTGGAAACCAATTTGAGAAAAGAATTCAGCAGCATAAGACTTGAAGCAACTGAAAGGCAGAGCAGAGCCACAGCCACTGAGTCAAACAGTGTAGTCAGTAGGATAGCAAAATACTGCAGATGTTGGAAATCCGAAATAACAACAGAAAATGCTGGAAAAACTCAGCAAGTCAGGCAACATCCGTGGAGAGAAATTTGAGTTGACGTTTCGGGTTTGACCCTTCTTCAAAACTGGAGAGAAAAGGAACTAGATCGAAGGCAGGGCTGCGATCGGATAAAAGAACCAAAAGAAGTAAAAGAGATTAGAAGCTAGACGAGATGGTAATAGGCTGTGATTAGGTGTAAAGTGTACTGGCAGGGCAAAAGATAGCTGCCAGGTGTGAGAGAGAAACAAAAGGAAAGGGGGGGGGGGGGGAAAGGAAAGGAGTGGAAAAATATAAGTGAAAATGAAATAGGGGCCGAGGTTATGATCTGAAATTGTTGAACTCGATATTGAGACCGGAAGGCTGCAGACTGCCTAATTGGAAGATGAGGTGCTGTTCCTCGAGTTTACGTTGAGCTTCCGTGGAACAGTACAAGAGGCCAAGGACGGTGAGGTCCGAGTGGGAATGGAGCGGTGAATTGAAATGACAGGCGACCGGAAGCTCGGGGTCACCCTTACGGACTGAACGGAGGTGTTCCGCAAAGCGGTCACCCAATCTGCGTTTGGTCTCCCCAATGTAGAGGAGACCGCATCGTGAGCAGCGAATACAGTATACTAGATTGCGAGAAGTACAAGTAAATCGCTGTTTCACCTGGAAGGGGTGTTTGGGGCCCTGGACAGTGGGGAGGGGGGAGGTATAGGGGCAGGTGTTACATCTCCTCCGCTTGCACGGGAAGGTGCCAGGCGAAGGGGAAGGGCTGTTTGGGGTGATAGAGGAGTGGACTAGGGTGTCTCGGAGAGAGCGGTCCCTGCGGAATGCTGAAAGGGGAGGGGAGGGGAAGATACGTTTGGTGGTGGGATCACTTTGGAGGTAGCGGAAATGCCGGAGGATGATCCGTTGAATGTGGAGGCTGGTGGGGTGAAAGGTGAGGACAAGGGGAACCCTATCGTGGTTCCGGGAGGGAGGGGCAGGGGTGAGGGCAGAGGTGCGGGAGATAGAACTGACACGGTCGAGGGCAGTGTCAACTACGGTAGAGGGGAATCCTCGGTTGCGGAAAAAGGAAGACATGTCTGAAGCACCGGTGTGGAAGGTGGCATCGTCGGAGCAGATACGGCGGAGGCGGAAAAACTGGGAGAATGGAATAGAGTCCTTACAGGAAGCGGGGTGGGAGGAAGTGTAGTCCAGGTAGCTGTGGGAGTCAGTGGGCTTGTAGTAAATATTGGTCGATAACCTATCCCCAGAGATGGAGACAGAGAAGTCGAGGAAGGGAAGGGAAGAGTCAGAGATGGACCATGTGAAGGTGAGGGAAGGGTGGAAATTGGAGGCAAAGTGAATGAAATTGTCAAGTTCGGGGCGAGAGCAGGAAACTGCACCGATACAGTCATCAATGTATCGGAAAAAGAGGTGAGGGAGGGGACCTGAGTAGGACTGGAACAAAGATTGTTCCACATAGCCCACGAAAAGGCAGGCATAGCTAGGACCCATGCGGGTACCCATGGCAACACCTTTGATTTGGAGGAAATGAGTGGAGTTAAAGGAGAAGTTGTTCAATGTGAGAACAAGTTCAGCCAGGCGGAGGAGGGTCGTGGTGGATGGGGACTGGTCGTCAGTGTAGTCAGTAGAGCAGCGTAGTCCTGTTGGCAGAGGAATCCAGGTGATGGAAGTCAAGTTTCAGCAGAGTTCCAGCAGTTGAAAGAGCTCAGTGAGAACAAAGACACGCCGGGGGATGGGCAGTGGACTCTGCAGGGGGAGCTTTAAACTTGTAGTTTGGGCTGAAATGCCTTGACGATCAGAGCCAGGGTATCTTAAGCAATGGAAGAAAGGAGACTGGGGGAAGAAATGGATGACCACGGATACAGTTGAAGAGAAGAGCAGCTCAGCAAGGAGCTGCCAGCCCAGGAGCCTGTAATGATCAGTAACCTGTCATTCTGGAATGGTACACTAGGTGATGCTGTATGTATATAAGAGTGGGCTACCCATGATGCACTGGGCTACCCACAAGGCAGCAGTCAAGACGGAGGCCTCTACAGATATTGTACCTAGTCCACATGTGCTCAATAAAGTGTCTAGCAAAAGCTAGCTGTTCTTAATAAAAATGACTAGTTATTAATGACCATAACATGGTACCAGGATTGGTAAGATCTGCTGAATATTGTGCAACGCGACATGGAGAATTTGAAGCCACCAGAGCATTTGAAACTCACAGGAAATGTCGACTACAATTGGCAGACTTTTAAACAACAATTCGAACTCTACATTGTTGCCATCGGGTACGGTACGAAGCCAGACGCAAGGAAAATAGCATTGCTGCTCACGGTTGCAGGCCCACAGGCGATAGAGGTATTTAATACATTTGTATTTAATCCAGAGGAGAACAGAGAAAAATTAGACGATGTGCTAAAGAAGTTTGATACACATTGTTCTCCCAAAAAGAATGAAACCTATGAGAGGTACATCTTCCGTTCTCGGAGACAGCAGCAAAATGAGACTTTTGATAGCTTTTTGACTGATCTGAAACTGAAAGCACAGACATGTAATTTCTCTGAGCTGAAAGCATCCATGATTCGTGACCAGATTGTGTTTGGTATTCATGATAAAAAAGTCAGGGAACGTCTGTTGAGAGAAACCGAACTAACATTGGAAATTGCTGTGAAAATATGCCAAGCTAGCGAGCTAGCTCAAAAGCATGCCAAGACTTTCAGTGAAATCAATGATGATGCGATTGCAGTAAGTGCTGCTGTCGGTGCTGTGTCCTACAAGGGGAAGAAACATGGGCAGAACAGAAGTGAAAAGCAATCGGAGGAAGGAATTTTTAATTGTAAACGCTGTGGCTACAAACAGCAGTTAAAACAATGTCCAGCGTTTGGAAAAATGTGCAAAAATGTCATGGAAAGAATCACTTTGCCAAACAATGCTTTTCAAAAGTAAAAACAAAGAAAGGGCAACAAGTCTGAGTTAATGTGATTGAGGACATTGATTTAAGTGAGACATTTTTTGTAGGAATGGTGTCATGTGACAATATAGAAAAGGATACAGAAAATGTGCAGCCCTCAAGAATAAACAATGCTGAACATAATGTCAATGCAGTAAAAGAGGACAAATGGATGATCCCACTGCAGGTAAATGGAGCATTAGTTACATTGAAACTAGACACTGGGGCAAAAGCAAACTTAATCAGTATGAGTGACATTAACAATATGAAAGAAAAGCCCAAAATACAGAAAAAGTCAGTACTACTGAAGAACTATAATGGACAGAAAATAGATAGCTTAGGTGTATGCAGACTTAAAGTGACAGTCAAAGACAAAGTGCATCATCTCATGTTTTCTGTTGTGGCTGAAGGACTTGATTCACTACTGGGTGACAAAGCTTGTGAGGACTTAGAACTGGTCAAGAGAGTCTACCGTATAAACTGTGCCATAAGCAGACCAGATGACTCGGTGGATTCTGTAGTGAATAATTTCCAGGATGTGATCAAAGGATTTGGAGTTCTACCATTCACTTACAAGATCCAGCTAAAAGAGGATGCTCAGCCAGTGGTACATGCTCCATGAAGAGTTCCAGCACCCCTGCGTGACCGGCTCAAGAATGAACTGGACAGAATGACCACACTAGGAGTCATCAGGAAAGTCGAAGAGCCAACAGACTGGGTTAACTCCATGGTATGTGTAAAGAAAAAGAACAATGATCTAAGAATATGCATGGATCCAAAGAATTTAAATGCAAACATAAAACGTGAACACGACCAGATTCCCAAGCGAGAAGAAATCACCAGTGAAATGTCAGGTGCCAGATACTTTACAAAGCTCGATGCCTCACAAGGATTTTGGCAACTTGATGCGCTATTAATTACTCATAAAAGACAGTGAGTTAGGAGAGTAACTAAAAGGCTTTTATTAACAAAGAACAGAGCATGCCTCTCGTGGTTGACTGGTTTCCAAGAAGGCAGGGGGCTGCAGAGCAGTCACCTTTATACCTGGGCATGTGGGTGGAGCCAGGGGCGGAGCCAGCTGAGGCATGCATAGATACAACAGTGTGCGACAACAACAACAACAGTGAACAACAATAACAGTGGTTTACCACATTCACCCCTTGTTTAAAATTGAGTCCGGCGGGGTGAAGTGTACTAAAGGTTCGTGTAAGTGAGTCTATCAGGTGGCCTTGTATGCCGTCCTGATCGTCGTGGTGGCGGCAGTGATGGTGCAGCATCCAACGTTGAATCTGGCGTCTCATTGAGTGGTTGGGTGGTCAATGACGGGTCCTGGGGCTGCAGCATGCCGTCTACAGGGGTTGGGTTGTGGGTAGTGGTGGATGGCAATGGTAGTGTTTCAGGGGCACCCGAAGGTGCGAGGTCTCACATGGAGACTGTGTCCTCCCGCCCGTCCGGATACGCCACGTAAGCATACTGGGGGTTGGCATGGAGGAGGCTCACCCTCTCGACCAGGGGGTCCGTTATATGGGACCTCGCGTGCTTCCGCAGTAGGACGGGTCCTGGAGACGTCAGCCATGTCGGTAGCGAGGTCCCCGATGTGGACTTCCTGGGGAAAGTGAACATTTTTTCATGGGGGTGGCATTGGTGGCCGTACAAAGCAGTGACCGAATGGAGTGGAGCGCCGCAGGGAGGACCTCCTGCCAGCGAGAGGTCGGAAGGCCCTTAGATTTTAAGTTTAAGAGGACGGCCTTCCAAACCGTCGCGTTCTCTCTTTCCACCTGGCCGTTCCCCCGGGGGTTGTAGCTGGTGGTTCTGCTTGTAGAAATACCTCTCGTGAGCAGGTACTGACGGAGTTCGTTGCTCATAAAGGATGAGCCCCGGTCGCTATGGATATAGCTAGGGAAGCCGAACAAGGCGAAAAGGTCATTCAGACATTTAATGACCGTGGTACTGGTCATGTCTGGGCAAGGGATGGCAAACAGGAAACGGGAGTACTCATCAATTATGTTGAGGAAGTACACGTTGCGGTCAGAGGAGGGGAGGGGCCCTTTAAAATCGACGCTAAGGGGCGAGTGGCCTTGATCAGGCTTGCTCTGTCTGGCCTATAAAAATACGGTTTGCACTCGGCACAGATTTGGCAGTTCCTGGTCATGGTCCTGACCTCCTCGATGGCGTAGGGCAGGTTACGGGATTTGATGAAATGGAAGAACCTGGTGACCCCCGGGTGGCAGAGGTCATTGTGGAGGGTCTGCAGTCTATCAACCTGCGCGTTGGCGCATGTACCACGTGATAGGGCATCTGGGGGCTCATTGAGTTTCCCGGGCCGGTACAAGATATCATAATTGTAGGTGAAGAGTTCAATTCTCCACCTCAAGATCTTGTCATTCTTGATTTTGCCCCTCTGCTTATTATTAAACATAAAAGCTACTGAACGCTGGTCAGTGAGCAGGGTAAATCGTTTTCCGGCCAGGTAATGCCTCCAATGTCGCACCGCTTCCACAATGGCCTGGGCCTCCTTTTCGACAGAGGAGTGTCGAATCTTGGGGCCCTGGAGGGTCCTTGAGAAAAAGGCCACGGGTCTCCCCGCCTGGTTAAGGGTTGCAGCTAGGGCGAAGTCGGATGCGTCGCTCTCCACTTGGAAAGGGATGGACTCATCCACTGCGTGCATTGTGGCCTTCGCAATATCTCTTTTTATGAGAGTGAAGGCTGCACATGCCTCTGCTGTCAGGGGAAAGGAGGTGGACTTGATGAGGGGTCTGGCTTTGTCCGCATAGTTGGGCACCCACTGAGCATAGTAAGAGAAAAACCCTAGGCATCTCTTCAGTGCTTTTTGGCAGTGGGGGAGGGTGAGCTCCATAAGGGGGCGCATTCTGTCGGGGTCGGGGCCGATGACTCCGTTCTCCACTACGCAGCCAAGAATGGCGAGGCGCGTGGTGCGAAACATATATTTGTCCTTGTTGTATGTTAGATTCAGCCGCTGGGCCGTATGGAGGAATTTCTCTAGGTTAACGTCATGGTCCTGCTGGTCGTGGCCGCAGATGGTGACGTTGTCTAGATAGGGGAAGGTGGCCTGCAGCGCGTTCTGGTCAACCATTCGGTCCATCTCCCTTTGGAAGACCGAAACCCCGTTGGTGACGCCGAAGGGGACTCGGAGGAAGTGGTAGAGACGACCGTCAGCTTCAAAAGCTGTGTACTGGCGGTCCTCAGCCCTGATGGGGAGCTGGTGGTATGCCGACTTCAGATCAATCGTCGAGAACACCCGGTATTGTGCTATCTGATTGACCATGTCAGATATACAGGGGAGTGGGTATGCATCTAACTGGGTGTAGCGATTGATCGCCTGGCTGTAGTCAATAACTAGGCGCTGTTTTTCGCCAGTCTTCACTACCACCACTTGTGCTCGCCATGGGCTAGTGCTACCCTCAATAATCCCTTCCTTCAGGAGTCTTGCTACTTCGGATTTAATGAAGCTCCTATCCCCGGCACTGTACCGCCTGCTTTTGGTAGCGATGGGCTTACAGTCGCGGGTGAGGTTAGCGAACAAGGGGGGGGGGGGACTTTAAGCGTGGAGAGGCTGCAAATGGTGCGTGGCGGGCGATTTAAAAGCTGCTGGCTGCAGACTGTGAGTGGGGGGAGGGGTCCGCCGTACGCTAATGTGACACTTTTAAGGTGGCACTGAAAATCCAACCCCAGTAGAACGGCAGCGCAGAGATGGGGCAGGACAAGAAGTTTAAAATTTTTGTATTCTGTGCCCCTTACTGAAAGGGTCACTACACAGTAGCCACCGACGTCTGCTGAATGGGATTTGGAAGCCATAGAGATCCGATGGCACGTTGGCAGGACCGGGAGAGAGTAACTGCGCACCGTGTCGGGGTGGATAAAGCTCTCCGTGCTCCCGCTGTCGAAAAGGCAGGTAGTGGCGCGGCCGTTTACCGTAATGTCCATCATGGACCTGGACAGTTGGTGAGGGAGAGATTGGTCCAGCGTCACGGAGGCCAGCGTATGGTCGAGCGAGTCGCTGTGGTCGTCAGACGAGGCGGTGGTTGAGTCCGGGTCACCCACGATTGGAGTTGGAGGCGTCCAAGATGGCAGACAAAATGGCTGCGCCCATGATCCCGATCCCCACGCGGCTGGAGGTGTCCAAGATAGCGGACAAGATGGCTGCCCCCACGGTTCACACGCGGCGCTGCTGGCGTTAGCGGTTTTACCTTTGCAGGCACTGACGTAGTGTCCTTTCTTCCCGCAGCCAGAGCAGGTAGCGTTTTTCGCCGGGCAGCGTGCTCTGGGGTGTTTTGCCTGGCCACAAAAGTAACATTTCGGGCCCTTGGACATCGCTGCAGCAGTTGGTGCCGGGGGTGGCGGTCCCATGACCCAAGGTTGCGGCGTCCACGGTGCGGAGCGTTTAGGGGAGAATGCGTCCATATTCCGGTGGGCCGCGTCTAGCGAGAGCGCGAGGGACACTGCCTTCTTCAGGTCGATTTCGCCCTTCTCCAGCAGTCTCTGCCGGGAGTAGTCGGACTTGAGGCCCGCAACGAAAGCATCTCGGATAAGTCCCTCCGTGTGTGTCACGGCCGATACCTCTTTACAATCGCAGGCTCGGCCGAGTATCTGTAGTGCCCATAGGAATGCCTCCACCGATTCCCCGGACTGCTGTTTGCGGGATCTCGGGAGGTGTCTGGCATAAACCGTATTTACCGGGCGTGTGTATTGTCCTTTTAGCAGATCGATAGCCGCCGCGTAGGTAGTCGCGTCCTGGATGAGCGTGTAGACTTGGTGGCCCACCTTGGAGGCCAGGATTTTTAGTTTGTTTCCATCTAGTGTCACGGCTGAGGCTTCCAGGTAAGCTTCGAAGCAACGCAGCCATTGTGCGAACTTGGTGGACGAACCCGACTCTTGAGGGTCTAGGTCCAGGCATGTTGGTCTGAGGGCATGCAGCAGCGCCTGCTGCTCAGCGTTTGGTGCCGTCATTTGCTGCAGCGCCTGCTGCTCAGCGTTTGGTGCCGACATTTTGCTTTTGTTAATAAAATTGATGCGCTATTAATTACTCATAAAAGACGATGAGTTAGGAGAGTAACTAAAAGGCTTTTATTAACAAAGAACAGAGCATGCCTCTCGTGGTTGACTGGTTTCCAAGAAGGCAGGGGGCTGCAGAGCAGTCACCTTTATACCTGGGCATGTGGGTGGAGCCAGGGGCGGAGCCAGCTGAGGCATGCATAGATACAACAGTGTGCGACAACAACAACAACGGTGAACAACAATAACAGTGGTTTACCACACAACTAAAACTGGATGAAGAGAGCACCAAATACTGTACCTTCAACACACCATTTGGCAGGTATTGTTTCCTCAGAATGCCTTTCGGGATAATATCTGCATCTGAAATCTTTCATAGAGCGATGGAACACATAATTGAAGGTCTGGAAGGAGTTCGGGTCTATGTTGCTGATATCATCACCTGGGGCTCCACACTGAAAGAACATAATGAGAGACTGACTAAAGTGCTACAGAACATACAGAATGGACTGAAGCTCAACAAAGCCAAGTGTCAGTTTGGCGTCCAGGAAGTCACTTTCCTAGGAGATAATCTATCTGGTAAAGGAATAGAGCCAGATATGGAAAAAGTAAACGCCATACTTGTAGTGTATGTAACCGTTCTACCTTTAAGAGAACTATTGTATGTAACCGTCCACCTTTAAGAGAACTATTTTAGGTGTTGCACTACTTTATCTCGGCTGCTGTATACTGTAATACCGGTGGTGACCACACCGGTATATAAGTGCTGTGTAAGGATTTATTGGGCAGATTCGCCCTGACCTTCGAATAGTAAAGTCCTGTTAAAGTTACTCTTGTAGTCTGTGTATTAATTCGCTATACAACACACAGACTTTACAGTGGCGACGAGTTCGATCTTACCCTGCGGCAGCGATACATCCGAAGCAGTTAACGAGCGTCGAGAAGAGGCATCCGCCCTCGTCGTTCTGCTGAGAGAAGACTCGAGTCTGCAGAGCAAGGAAGAAGGAAGAATTCTGACACGAAGCCTTCCATCAGCAACAGGCAGTGATCGTCCCTTCTGTCACGGTGGTGAGTGAGCCGATCAGCCACGAGAAGCAAGTCGGCCACGTTGACTGTGAGTAGGGGGAAAAATAAAAAAAGAAACGGAGGATAAGGGCGGTGAACTTGACCACGGCCAGGGGAAAAGAGCCGGACAGAAGTCGGGCCCAGAGGCGCTGAGACTGGGGCAGCGTAGGGCACGGCGGCCGCGGTGCAGGGAACGCAGCCGGTGTGAGAGACCGGACTACAAGTGGGAACGCAGCGGGTAAAAGGCCAGGCACCTACCGAGGCCGCGGGGCGCTGTGACCGGGATCATAAGGCACGGAGGCAATAAATAGATAAATAACTAAATAAACCGCGAAGAACTCAGCCGCAGCCGGGGAGGAAAGGACCAGACTGCGGGAGGTCTGGGAGAGGCGTTTAAAGCCGCTGAGGGAGAGCCGAGCGAGCGGGAGAGACAGAGCCCGAGAGAGAGCGAGCGAGAGCCGAGCGAGCGGGAGAGACAGAGCCCGAGAGAGAGCGAGCGAGACCGTGCAAGCGAGCGGGAGAGACAGAGCCCGAGCGAGGGGGGAACGGGACCGAGCGAGGGAGACCGAGCGAGGTTCCGGCCAGCGGCTTACAGCAGCTGCCGTGAAGGACCAGGAGCTGGAACTGTCCGACGCCAACTGGTTGTCCCCAGCGCCGGTTGCCCCTGCTGAAAAAAAAAGGGAACGCGATCGGCTGTTCTCGCGCGCGCTTCAGAATAAACTGAAGCCGGCGTGCAGGCTGCAAACCCCGTAAACCAGCGGTCGTCGCCCGAGGGCAAAGCTTACCCCTCCCACCAGAGGAAGAAACGCGGGAAGCCGCCAGTTAGGCGGGAAAGAAGACAAGCGCGAAACCGCCATCTTGAAAGTGGGCGGGGAAGAAGATAAGCGCGGGAAACCGCCATAAAAAAAAAGTTAAAGGAAAACTTCGTCGTTGTTTCTTAGAAAGATTGTGAAGATGCCTAAGCGTGGTAACATCAACGATTTCGATTCCGAGGTAGAAGATTGGGCCACGTATGTAGAACGCATTGAGATATATTGTGAGGCCAATAAAATAGAAGATGATGATAAAGCTATAACCTTACTAAACTCAATGGGGGTGAAGACATACGGGCTATTGAAGCATCTTCTATCACCAGCTAAACCGGCGGATCAGACTTTCACTAATATTGTTGCTGTCCTGAAGGATCATTTGAACCCCACACCGCTGATGTTGGCGGAACGATTCAAATTTTATGCGAGAACGCAACGGAAAGAGGAAAGCAACGCGGAATACTTGGTTGAACTACGTAAACTAGCGAAATACTGTCAGTTTGGGGAAAATCTGACAGAGGCATTGAGAGACAAGTTCGTGTGCGGGTTGTCGAAGGAAGGAACACAAAAGCGACTGCTTGAAGAGAACGATCTTACACTTGATAAGGCTGTCCTTATTGCAGCATCACACGAAGCCGCAGCGAGAGGCACGGCGGAAATGCAGCTGAAGGCAGCGGTACTCAGCGTGGATCAAATGACTTCGGGTACAACGAAATGTTATCGTTGTGGGAAGACAACACACGACCAGAACCAATGCTGGTTTAAAAACCAGGAATGTAGAAAATGTGGCAAGCTTGGTCACATAGCTAAAGTATGCCGGTCAGGAAAGAAGACCAGCAACAAAAAAAAGTCACCGCAGGAAAAGCACAGCAAGGTACACAAGGTGACTGAGAAGAGTTCAGATGAACAGAATTCGGATTCAGACTCCAACAGCCAAGAACTGGATAGTCTGAGAATTCACAATGCGAGTAAGGAAGCTGACCTACAAATTATCTGGGTCACACTCAAAATAGCCGGAGTCCAAGTGAAAATGGAATTGGACGCAGGATCAGCCCTAACAGTCATAAACCGAAAGGACTACAAGAGGCTATTCTCACATATTCCCTTGAGAGATACCAAGATTGTATTGCAGACATACACGGGGCGAAGAGTATACCCCATCGGAAAGATAAAAGTCAAGGTGAGAGACAAGGGCAAAGAACACCAAGGAATGGACTTATATGTACTACCTGAGGGGGGTCCACCACTTCTGGGACGGGAGTGGATCAGGAAAATAAATATGGACTGGCACTTCCTAAAAACCATAAAGAGTGAGAACTCGGTGAAGATAATCAGCCCAGACTCTGGAACTGATGATGGTAAGACCAACCCATGTGCAAAAGACAAGGCTAAAATGGACTTGCAGACTAATGTTGAAAGAACGAAGGAGTGCATAAATGCTTATGCTTCAGAGGAGAACAAAGTTTCAGAACAGAATTCCACTGAGAAACAACAACGTAGTTTGACAGAGAATTCTGAGTCTGTCCAGTCTACAGGCATGCACAATTCTGAGGGACACCGGGCTCGAAATCAACTCCAATTCAAACTACAACAGCAATTAGAACAAATGATTCGCCGTCTTGAGCAAGAGATGAATGCAACAAAAAAGTTCTTTGATACAGAGTGGGAGAATCTGGAAAGACAACAGAAGCAGCTGATGGAGAAAATGGAGCAGGAGCACACTAACCGTCTGCGCGAGGAGGCCAAACGAATCAAAGCTGATTCGGGTTCTGAAGGTGCGTGCCCTAATCTGGTGGAGCAAGATGTTCAGCAACTGAAGGCGCTTGTTAGCAGGTTGCAGGCAGAAAAGGCTGATTTGGTTGCCATGAATTCCGAGCTCCTACTGAAGTTGGGTGCAGCACCACCGAACGATTCATTTGTTGAAATTCGAATGGTGGAGGCTGCAGATGATGGAGAATTAGAAGCAGCAAAGGGGCCCCAGTGCAAGGTTACAAACAGCCCTGTAGCCTATCCGTCAAAAACACAGGATGACGATACTGGGAAGCGTCTGATGTCAGAAGAGTTAACGGTCAGCCAACTCCTGCATATGCTGAGGGACAAGACTCTGAAATGGGAAAAACTTGAACACGAACTTCAATCTTCAAAGGAAAGGGGTTCGGAGCTCTCAAAAGTTATTGGAATGGCTGAGGTGGCAACACAGACTGAGAAGACTGCAGCAGAGCAGCCCTTGGATGCCAAAAGTACGCTGACTCACGTCAATGTAGAACAACAGAATGCTGAAACAGCTGCTCCAGTAGAAGGATTGAATAGTCCGATCAATCAATCTCCGAAGGAAGTTGAAGTATTGAAATCACAAATGAGGTCATTAGTAAAAGACTTGCTGAAAGCCCAGAAAAAGCTGGATGAAGCTGAACGCATGAAGAAGTCTCTTGAGGAAAGATGTCTGGACTTGGAACAAAAGCTGGCTAACGTCCAGCTGGGTATGGAGGAAATAGAAGACCCTCTCGCTGGCCTAGCTCAGGACGACACCGAATATTACCATGACCTGTTGGACGACACCGAATACTATGATGACCTGTTCTGCCCAGCTTGTGATGAAAACTCCCAAAGTGCAGAAACCATGATGAATCACAAAAAGTCTAAGAAACACCGGGAGATGGTGGCGCTACTACGGGAAAAGGAGGAAGAGAAGGAGGAACTGTGCATGCGGCTGGCAGCGGAGCACAGAGAGTCTCCAAGAAGCAGGGAAGGAAAAGACGAAACAGAAGAAGATGACCCATCTGAACCATTATCACTTCTACCAGATCACACACGTGGTCCTTCCGAAAGGAGCCAAATCAGTTCGGCAGTAGAAAAACTTCCCAAGGTATTCCAGCTGCTTTTAGAAATCAGCAATGCTGGTTCAGAAGTGACGGAAGTTCAAGCTGTTAAGTCCATTGAAGGACTATTAGATGAGTCACCCCAGCAACGTGAACCGACTACACCACAGGGAACTGCTACACCACCGAGGCGTTGTCTGGACCGAGTCAAGAAGCACAGGAGGCGCCGCCATTGAGAATGAATCTGCGAACTGTTTCCCGCAGAGACTACATCTGTGAACTGTTTTTACATGAAGTTGGATATATGTTATGATGTTATGTTTAATGGGGAATAAGTATGTTATAAGCTAAAAAGGGAGGATTGTAGTGTATGTAACCGTTCTACCTTTAAGAGAACTATTGTATGTAACCGTCCACCTTTAAGAGAACTATTTTAGGTGTTGCACTACTTTATCTCGGCTGCTGTATACTGTAATACCGGTGGTGACCACACCGGTATATAAGTGCTGTGTAAGGATTTATTGGGCAGATTCGCCCTGACCTTCGAATAGTAAAGTCCTGTTAAAGTTACTCTTGTAGTCTGTGTATTAATTCGCTATACAACACACAGACTTTACAATACTCAAAATGCCCCGACCCACTGACAAAAAAGGAGTGCTACGCATCATGGGGATGATAAACTTCATTGGAAAGTTCATTCCTAACTTGTCAGCCAAGACAGCCTGTCTGCGAGACCTGCTACGTAAAACAAATGAGTTCGCATGGACAGAAAGACATGAACAAGAGTGAATAAATCTCAAAACAGTGCTGACAACCACACCTGTACTCACCTTCTTTGACCCAACAAAAAGAATCAAAGTGTCAACGGATGCATCAAAAGATGGCCTAGGTGCGGTCTTGCTACAAGCAGAGGGTGAAGATTGGAAGCCTGTTGCCTATGCCTCCAGGTCTATGACTGATACTGAGTGTCGATACGCCCAGATTGAAAAGGAATGTCTAGGCTTGGTAGTTGGACTAGAAAAGTTTCATGGCTACATATATGGACTTCCCACCTTCACAGTTGAGACAGACCACAGCCCACTGGTTGCCATCATAAAAAAGAACCTGAATGAGATGTCTCCAAGGATTCAACGACTCATGATGAAGCTGCAAAGATATGACTTTGAACTGATCTACACACCAGGCAAATACATAGTGTTAGCAGATGCACTACCCCGAGCACCCACAATGAGTCATGTGAGCTCTACTGAAGAAGACGTGGATGTTCATATGAGTATGGTCACTGCTGCGCTGCCCGTGTCAGACACAAAATCAAAGCAAATAGCAGAAGAAACAGTAAAAGATACAGTATTACAAACAGTAGTAGAGAACATTCATCATGGTTGGCCAAAAGGTTCCTGTCCAAAATATTTTCACATAAGGTCAGAATTGAGTGTCGCAAGTGGACTATTACTAAAACAGAACAGAATAGTCATTCCACAGGCTCTACGTCAAGACATGCTCAAAAGGATTCATGAGGGACACCTCGGAATTGAAAAATGCAAAAGGAGAGCAAGAGACACTGTTTATTGGCCTGGCATAAATAAGGACATTGAGAACATGATAGGCAAATGTGAGACATGTCAGAAACACCAAAACAAACAAGCAAAGGAACCAATGATAGTAACTGACATACCAACAGCACCATGGCAAAAGGTTGGTATGGACCTTTTTCATTTAAATGGTAAAGACTATCTAATAGTGATTGACTACTATTCTAACTATCCTGAGATGGCGCTGCTCTCAAGCACCACAGCAAGCAGTGTCATAATGCATGTGAAATCCATCTTCGCCAGACATGGAATTCCCAGGATTGCCGTTAGCGACAATGGTCCGTGCTTCAACTGTAAGGAGTGGCAACAGTTTGCAGCACGTTATGACTTTCAACACATCACATCCAGTCCTTTGTATGCTCAGTCGAATGGTAAGGCAGAGAAAGGTGTTCAAGTTCTCAAGCAGCTACTGAAGAAAGCAACAGAAAGCAAGTCTGATCCTTATCTCACCGTGCTGAGCTACCGAGCCTCACCTTTAGACTCTGGTTCTTCACCTGCTGAACTCCTAATGGGTCGCAAGTTGCGTATCACGCTACCCTGCTGTGCAAAAGAAAAGCAGAGTAAGGAACTGAGACAGAGTCATAGAGTCATAGAGTTTTACAGCACAGAAAGAGGCCCTTCGGCCCATCGTGTCTGCGCCGCCCATCCATCCCTGTCCAGTCTAATCCCATTTTCCAGCATTTGGTCCATAGCCTTGTATGCAATGGCATTTCAAGTGCTCATCCAAATGCTTGTTGAATGTTGTGAGGGTTCCTGCCTCCACCACCCTTTTAGGCATTGAGTTCCACATTCCAACCACCCTCTGGGTGAAAAAGTTCCTCCTCAAATCCCCTCTAAATCTCCTGCCCCTTACCCTGAATCTATGCCCCCTTGTTATTGACCCCCCCACTAAGGGGAAAAGTTCCTCTTTATCTACCCTATCTATGCCACTCATTATTTTGTACACCTCAATCAGGTCCCCCCTCAGCCTTCTCTGCTCCAAGGAAAACAACTCCAGCCTGTCCAGCCTCTCTTCATAGCTGAGGCACTCCATCCCAGGTAACATCCTGGTGAATCTTCTCTGCACCCTCTCCAAAGCAATCACATCCTTCCTATAGTGAGGCGACCAGAACTGCACACAGTACTCCAGCTGTGGCCTCACCAGCGTTTTGTACAGCTCCATCATAACCTCCCTGCTCTTATATTCTATGCCTCGGCTAATGAAGGCAAGTATCCCATATGCCTTTTTAACCACCTTATCTACCTGCTCCGCTGCCTTCAGGGATCTATGTACATGTACACCAAGGTCCCTCTGACCCTCTGTACTTCCTAGGGTCCTACCACTCATTGTGTATTCCCTTGCCTTATTTGTCCATCCAAAATGCATCACCTCGCACTTTTCAGGGTTAAATTCCATTTGCCACTTTTCCGCCCATCTGACCAACCCGTTTATATCGTCCTGTAGCCGGAGGCTTTCCTCCTCGCAATTTACCACCCCACCAATTTTCGTGTCATCTGCGAACTTACTGATCATACCTTTTACATTTTCATCCAAATCATTTATGTAGATCACAAACAATAAGGGACCCAGCACCGATCCCTGAGGTACCCCACTGGACACAGGCTTCCAGTCACAAAAGCAACCTTCGACCATCACCCTCTGCCTCCTGCCACTCAGCCAGTTTAGGATCCAACGCGCCAAGGCACCCTGGATCCCATGGGCTCTTACCTTCTTGACCAGTCTCCTATGCGGGACTTTGTCAAAAGCTTTACTGAAGTCCATGTACACCACATCCACAGCATTTCCCTCATCCACCCCACTAGTCACCCCCTCGAAAAATTCGATCAGATTTGTTAGACATGATTTACCCTTAACAAAGCCATGCTGACTATCCCCGATTAATCCTTGCCTCTCCAAGTGGAGATTAATTTTGTCCCTCAGAATTTTTTCCAATAATTTCCCCACCACAGATGTTAGACTCACTGGCCTGTAATTCCCTGGTTTATCCCTGCTACCCTTCTTGAATAATGGTACTACGTTAGCTGTTCTCCAGTCCTCTGGTACATCCCCTGTGGCCAGAGAGGTTCTGAAAATTAGTGTCAGAGCCCCTGCAATCTCCTCCCTTGCCTCCCACAGCAGCCTGGGATACATCTCGTCCGGGCCTGGGGATTTATCCACTTTTTGGCCCGCTAAAACCGCTAGCACCTCCTCCCTCTCGATGCTAATATGTTCAAGTATGTCACAGTCCCCTTGCCCGATTTCTATGTCTGCATCGTCTTTCTCCATAGTGAACACAGATGCAAAAAATTCATTTAAAACCCCGCCTACATCCTCTGGCTCTACACACAGATTGCCACTTTGGTCCCTAATGGGCCCTACCCTTTCCCTGGGACTTCAACTGTTAAAGCTGAAACAGAAATCATACTATGACAAGTCATCCAAAACTCCAAAACCATTGACAAGGGATGATGTTGTCAGGATTGAGGATCCAGATGCATGGAACAGGAAAGCTACAGTTCTTGAGGAAGTAGGACCAAGGTCATACACTGTTAGAACTGAGGAAGAACAGATTCTCAGGAGGAACCGCCGTTCCCTCCTAAAAACACAAGAGACTATCGAAGGGCAAATCGATGACGATGCCGCAACTGAATCTTGTCACTCACCACCAAAACAATCTAACACAAATACACATACAGGCTCTCATGAAAACACATCAGACTTACCTGTGCTGAGAAGATCCACACGTGAAGTTAAAAAGCCTGATAGACTTAATCTTTGAGTACAAAGAAAACTACATTGAAAATGTATTGACTGTTGAAGATGTTTATGTTGTTATTGATTGATACTGATTTTGTTTAACCTCAAAGAAAGGGGGATGTAATGATCAGTAACCTGTCATTCTGAAATGGTACACTAGGTGGTGCTGTATGTATATAAGAGTGGGCTACCCACGATGCACTAGGCTACCCACAAGGCAGCAGTCAAGATGGAGGCCTCTACAGATACTGTACCTAGTCCACATGTGCTCAATAAAGTGTCTAGCAAAAGCTAGCTGTTCTTAATAAAAACGACTAGTTATTAATGAACATAACAGAGCCATCTTGATTGAGCAAAGGGAATTTATCGAGTACAGATCTTATTTATAAATAATATTTCAGATCAAAGGAGCTTCATTTTATTAAAGGCTAAATGGGAAGATCAAATATAACTCATTAACAATATAATCCAACAACTATACAAAGCCAAAGAGAAAAAAGAAAGACTTTCATTTATATAGCGCCTTTCACAACCACCAGTCATCTCAAAGCGCTTTACAGCCAATGAAGTACTTTTTGAAGTGTCATCACTGTTGTAATGTGGGAAACACGGCAGCCAATTTGCACACAGCAAGCTCCCACAAACAGCAATGTGATAATGACCAGATAATCTGTTTAGCTATGTTGGTTGAGGGATAAATATTGGCCAGGACACTGGGGATAACTCCCCATCTCTTCAAAATAGTGCCATGGGATCTTTTATGTCCATCTGAGAGAGCAGACGGGGTCCTCGGTTTAACATCTCATCTGAAAGACGGCACCTCCGACAGTGCAGCACTCCCTCAGCACTTCACTGGAGCGTCAGCCTAGCTTTATCTGCTCAAGTCCCTGGAGTGGGATTATGAGCCCACAACCATTCTGACTCCGGCGAGTGTGCTACCCACTGAGCCGCAGCTGACACAGATGGTGCACATTGTTCATAATTACTTCTTCACTCCATGACACAGCAGTGCAATTGTTTTGCATAAAGGCACCGTTCAAGATTAAATTGGCCCAGATTTTGCGGTAAAAGTAACAGTGAGCGCTGATAGCTATCCGTGTTCACTTATTAAAGAGTAAATCGGACAGCAACTAACGGTGATTGCACATGTGTAGTTCAATGCGGAAATAAGGAAGTTGCTGTACTCCTCCAGAAACTTCACTACAACAGTATCTCGCCAAGAGACTTAGCATTGAAATGCATGGAATGGTGTGAAGTTGCTGTACTTATGTGATAGATAGACACTTGCGCCAGAAAATGTTGGGTCTTCTCCATTCCAGTGTAAGAGAATTTTTAATGGTGTGATAAGTCTTAATTACTGCCAAACAACCTTTCTGGCACTAAAAAGTAACTTTTACAAGTGTGGAGTCTAGTTCCTTCAGATTTTAATTATTGGAAATTTTACTTTCTCTTTGTCTCTTTTATCACTCGCTTTATCCAATCTTTCTTTCCCTCTCATTTTGTTTTCTGTACATGATTTGGCATTAAATTAACTATTCTAACTTACACTTCCTGGTTCAGCCTCTGCACTACTCAGTAACAATTCTTCCATCTGATTGGTTAAGGAGATACACAGTTGCTTGCCTTGTTCACACAGGTCCCAGATCCCCTGTAGAGGGTGCTGCACCGAAATGGCTTTCTAATCACAGCAAGTTCCAGTGCAAAACTTGATATAAAGTCTGGGCAAGTGTAAGTGTAATGAATGCTGGCGCCATTCATTCAACACTCCCCACAAAATCTGGACCAATATCATAAATAGAGAGGGGAGAGAATCAAGCTTAAACCTACAAGCTGGGGAGGGGAGGGAAATACCAATTGGTAGGGAGGGGGAAGATTAAATTTTGGTTTGGTCCAATAGGCTGAGAGCATCTACTTGAAGTCTGCAACTATATAACGTTACAATATTGTGGTGGCATCAGGTCGTTCCTTAAACACAATACAATCCCCAGTCCAGTGAGCAAAATATATAATCGGAAGATACTATGTTGTTTACTTCTGCTTGAAATTGGTAAACAGATAATGTGACAGTTAACCCATAGGTATTAAATTGTGTTGAAATAAAAACCAAAATTGCTGGAAACACAGCGGAACTGTCCACATCTGAAAAGAGACAGGTTATTGTTTTGGGTAAAGACTTGAAACCTTTGGTGGGTTGAAAAATAGGTGTTGGTTATTTACATTTGGACCCAAATCCACCACTTGTGCACCTCTAACCTCCCACATTCAAAAAAAACCTTGAGTAATTTCTATGAAAAGTAGAGCTATCAATGCAAGGGCTAATTCAACTGAAATAGCCAAGATTTTCATTTATGATAGATTGTCTCTATCCTCCAACCATGATGAACCCTGAGGAACTATAGTGCAGAGCATTGAGGACACCTGTAGTACACCACCAATACATTTGGGTAATAAACTTGAAAATCTAGTTCAACAATGGTATTCAAAAATCAGTCGTGCTAAAGGACAAAGTAACCACTTTGCGGGTAAATGTTTTTAGCAGTATGTCACTTCATCAAGTAATTAAGATAAACAGCCATACAGAACTACAAAGCATTAAGAATTAAGTGGTCAGCAAAAAAATCTATATCTTGCATTCTAATCTGTTTCAACCACTGATTAAAAACTGTAATGAAACAACTTCGTAAGAAACATGGTGCTATGTTAGGCCAAGGAAAGCTGTCTATCCTATTTAACAACATAATATTTTGACTGTGGAAGTGCCTTCATTATTAATGTCAACTAACCATACTAGTATGCACCAGTACTTGTATTACATCCAATTAATTAAAATGGTCTTTTAATGCATGTCTAATTCTATTGACTTTGACTAGATAAAACCTTCACACTGAAGCCAGATGAAAAACTGTTGTTGGTTTTTAATCATTACCACTTGCATGGTTTTTGAAAGCTGCAGGGAAAAAAACATTCTTCAGGCCCCAGTGGCTCTAATCCAAGTTGGCAATCCTGAGTCGTCGTGGCTCCAAATCTCCAAACTGAAGTACCTCTGGCCCCAGTCCAAGCTGCATACCTTCAGGCAACAAGGTTCCAGATTTGATGAAGAGTATGTGCTGGCCCTGGATGCCACAATCCTCCGAGATCCCGAATGGAAGCAAGAAGCATTCTTAGCATGACTACTTCCAGAAATCCCTCTTGCTTTGTTTCTGCTCCATTGCCGTTCCCTAATTGACTTGACCCCATCACCAACTGTAGCTTGGTGGTTCTTATTTTGCTTCAAACTCTATCTAAAACTGTTAACTTTTTCAGCCTTCTGAGCTCTGTAGAAGATGTCATCAAGATAGTGTAATTTGGGGATAACCTGTATAAATCACGCGTCTATCTAAGAATTTCACAATGTTTTCCTCTTTATATATTTGCAATAATGGCATATGAGTAATCAAATTGTTAGATGTGATAGGTTGCCAATAATATTTTGTAACATTTAATCACCTGCTGCATTCTTTGTTATATTAGACTGAATTTGATTGTAAAAGTAAGTAAAGTACTAGCTTAAGAATTAAGAGTAAATATTTTCAGTTTGTTTATGTAGTGTTGTAAAAGGTGTTTTTCATTTCCAGCTGGAGAAAAAATGGCTCTATGTGTTCTTTGCTATTGTTTAAAGGGAAAAAATGTACTTTGATAAATTTACCTACATATTCCTTCACCATTGGTCAGTGGTGCATTTTTAGGGTCTCACCAGATGTTTCTCGGATGCTTATTGCCCAAAGCCCACCCCTGTAAACGGGTCCTCCATTTTCTACAAACCAGACTGTGACTTTATTTGCGAACATAGTAATTCCCAGGGGTTGAAATGAAGCCCTATTGCTGTAATGGACGCAAGTGGTAGAAAATGAGTGGTAGCAAATTGGCTGCCTGTTAGACACCCTGAAGTCCATAGAAAGGAAAATAAGACCATAAGAACATAAGAAATAGGAGCAGGAGTAGGCCATTTGGCCCTTCGAGCCCATGCCGCTATTCAATAAGATTATGGCTGATCTTCTACCTCATCTCCATTTTCCTGCACTATCCCCATATCCCTTGATTCCCTTAATATTCAAAAATCTATCGATCTCTGTCTTGAATATACTCAATGACTGAGCCTCCACAGCCCTCTGGGGTAGAGAATTCCAAAGATTCACCATCCTCTGAGTGAAGAAATTTCTCCTCATCTCAGTCCTGCCTGCAGTATTTGTAGGGAAATGGTGTTAGGGAAATTGACGGGATTGAAGGCCGATAAATCCCCAGGGCCTGATAATCTACATCCTAGGGTAATTAAGGAAGTGGCCCTAGAAATAGTAAATGCATTGCTGGTCATCTGCCAAAATTCTATAGACTCTGGAACAGTTCCCATGGATTGGAGGGTAGCTAATATTACCCCACTATTCAAAAAAGGTGGTAGCGAGAAAACGGGGAATTATAGACCAGTAAGCCTGACATCAGTAGTGGGGAAAATGCTAGAGTCCATTATAAAAGATGTAATAGCAGTGCACTTGGAAAACAGTGACAGCATCGGACAAAGTCAACATGGATTTACAAAAGGTAAATCATGCTTGACTAATTTACTGGAATTTTTTGAGGATGTAACTGGTAGAATAGATAAGGGAGAACCAGTGGATGTGGTGTATTTGGACTTTCAGAAGGCTTTCGATAAGGTCCCGCATAAGAGATTAGCGTGTAAAGTTAAGGCACATGGGATTGGGGGCAAGGTACTGACTTGCATAGAGAACTGGTTGGCAGACAGGAAGCAAAGAGTTGGAATAAACAGGTCTTTTTCCGAGCGGCAGGCAGTGACTAGTGGGGTACCGCAGGGATCGGTGCTAGGACCCCAGCTATTCACAATATATATTAATGATCTAGACAAGGGAACTAGATGTAATATCTCCAAGTTTGCAGATGAGACAAAGCTGGGTGGGCATGTGTGCTGTGAGGAGGATGCAGAGAAACTCCAGTATGATTTGGACAGGTTGGGTGATTGGGCAGATGCATGGCAGATGCAGTATAATGTGGATAAATGCGAGATTATCCACTTTGGTGGCAAAAACAGGAAGGCAGATTATTATCTGAACAGCAATAGATTGGGAGAAGGGGAAGTGCAATGAGACCTGGGTGTCCTTGTGCACCAGTCGCTGAAGGTAAGTATGCAAATGCAGCAGGCGGTTAAGAAGGCAAATGGCATGTTGGCCTTCGTAGCGAGAGGGTTCGAGTACAGTAACAAGGATGTCTTGCTGCAGTTGTACAGAGCCTTGGTGAGACCACACCTTGAGTATTGTGTGCAGTTTTAGTTGCCCTATTTGAGGAAGGATGTTCTTGCCATGGAGGGAGTGCAGCGAAGATTCACCAGACTGATACCTGGGATGGCAGGAATGACGTATGAGGAGAGATTGGGTCGATTGGGCTTATACTCGCTGGAGTTTAGAAGAATGAGAGGGGATCTCATTGAAACTTATAAAATTCTAACAGGACTAGACAGACTAGATGCAGGAAGGATGTTCCCGATGGCGGGGGAGTCCAGAACCAGGGGTCACAGTCTAAGGATAAGGGGTAAGCCATTTAGGACAGAGATGAGGAGGAATTTCTTCACCCAGTGAGTGGTGAACCTGTGGAATTCTCTACCACAGAAGGCAGTTGAGGCCAATTCATTAAATAGATTCAAGAAGGAGTTAGATATATTTCTTAAGGATAAAGGGATATGGGGAGAAGGCAGGGATAGGGTACTGAGTTTGGATGATCAGCCATGGTCTCATTGAATGGCGGAGCAGGCTCGAGGGGCCGAATGGCCTACTCCTGCTCCTATCTTCTATGTTTCTATGTCCTAAATGGCCGACCCCTTATTCTGAGACTGTGACCCCTAGCCCCTGGTTCTAGACTCCCCAGCCAGGGGAAACATCCTCCCTGCATCTACCCTGTCAAGGCCTGTAAGAATTTTGTATGTTTCAATGAGATCACCTCTCATTCTTCTAAACTCTAGAGAATATAGGCCGAGTCTACTCAATCTCTCCTCATAGGACAATCCCCCCATCCCAGGAATCAGTCTAGTGAACCTTTGTTGCACTCCCTCTAAAGCAAGTATATCCTTCCTTAGGTAAGGAGATCAAAACTGTACACAATACTCCAGGTATGGTGTCACCAGGGCCCTATATAATTGCAGTAAGATGTCTTTATGCTTATACTCAAATCCTCTTGTAATAAAGGCCAACATACCATTTGCTTTCCTAATCGCTTGCTGTACCTGCAGTTAACTTTCAGGTCCCTTTGAACACCAACATCTCCCAATCTCTCACCATTTAAAAAATACACTGTTTTTCTATTTTTCCTACCAAAGTGGATAACTTCTCATTTCTCCACATTATATTCCATTTGCCATGTTTTTGCCCACTCACTTAGCCTGTCTATATCCCCTTGAAGCCTCCTTGCATCCTCCTCACAACTTACATTCCCACCCAGCTTTGTATCATCAGCAAACTTGGATATATTACATCTGGTCCCCTCATCCAAATCATTGATATAGATTGTGAATAGCTGAGGCCCAAGCACTGATCCTTGCGGTACCCCACTAGTTACAGCCTGCCAACCCGAAAATGGCCCGTTTACTCCTACTCTCTGTTTTCTGTCCGTTAACCAATCCCCAATCCATACTAGTATATTACCCCCAATCCCATGAGCCCTAATCAGTCAGGGTGTCTCACGGGCGGCCAATCCACTACTGCGCATAAGTTAAAATCAGCCCTCTAGACTTTATGATTTGGAATAGAACAGATCTCCCTATTGAACACAGTTTAATTTGATTTTTCACATACTGTAGATTAAAATATGTAACTTCATATGCTGAGTGAGGCAAAAAGTGTTGAAAGTGTAGAACATTGCTGTAAAGTGATGGATTATGCCAGCACTAATGATATGTGTAGATTAAGGGTGGAAAATGATCCTGATCCTGGGCATATTGATAACTACAATGCTACAATAGTAGCTTTCTAAGTTTAACATCCAAGTTTGTTCAGCAGATTTAATTGACATTCATAGTCACCATTCTTCTTTTAGCACTGTCAGCTCATTTATAGTGGGAGAGAAAACTGGCTGGGGGTACTTATATAATACTGCTAAGTCTAAGGTCCTCCCGGCTGGGGACTAACCTGTTGAGGTATGGCTCCTGCTAGTTTATCTAAGGAGTGGTACTGAATGTCCTTGTAGAACGGTGGCATAGTGGTTAGCACTGTTGCCTCACAGCGCCAGGGACCCGGGTTCGAATCCGGCCTCGGGTGACTGTCTGTGTGGAGTTTGCACATTCTCCCTGTGTTTGCGTGGGTTTCCTCCGGGTGCTCCGGTTTCCTCCCACAGTCCAAAAGATGTGCGGGTTAAGTTGATTGGCTATGATAAATTGACCCTTAGTGTTAGGGGGATTATAATATGTGGGATTACGGAGATAGGGTGGGATATGTGTTGGTGTAGGGGTTACGGGGATCGGGTGGGATATGTGTCGGTGCAGGCTCGATGGGCCGAAATGGCCTCTATCTGCACTGTGGGGTTTCTGTGATTCTGTGAAATGTATATGGCCTTTCCTGGCCAAACCGGATAACATAGATGGGAAAAGAAAAATAAAGGAGAAAAACCAGAAGGATATTTAACCTGTGGGACATTGCTAAGCCTACATCTTAGGGTTCTAACAGAGGTGGCTGAAGAGATAGTGGATGCATTGGTTTTGATCTTCCAAAATTCCCTAGATTCAAAAATGGACCCAGCGGATTGGAAGGTCACAAATGTAACACCGCTATTCAAGAAAGGAGGGAGAGAAAAAATAGGGAGCTACAGGCCAGTTAGCCTGACATCAGTCGTCGGGAAAATGCTGGAATCCATTGTTAAGGAAGTGGTATCAGGGCACTTAGAAAATCATAACCTGATTAGGCAGAGTCAACATGGATTTATGAAAGGGAAATCGTGTTTGACAAATTTATTGGAGTTTTTTGAGGATGTAACTAGCAGTGTAGATAAAGGGGAACCAGTGGATGTAATATATTTGGATTTCCAAAAGACATTCAATAAGGTGCCACATAAAATGTTATTACACAAGATTAGGGCTCATGGAGCTGGGGGTAATATAGTAGCATGGATAGAGGATTGGTTAATTGGCAGAAAACAGAGTAGGGAAAAACGGATCTTTTTCAGGTTGGCAGGCTGTAACTATTGGGGTGCAGCAAGGATCAGTGTTGGGGCCTCAGCTATTTACAATCTATATTAATCACCCAGATGAAGGGACCGAGTGTAATGTATCCAAGTTTGCTGATAATACAAAGCTAGGTGGGACAGTAAGTTGTGAGGAGAACACAAAGGGCTCGATTTTGTCACGGGGCGGGCTGGGGTCGTGTCATCCGTTTTTCGTGTTATCCACCTGATTCCAAATCGATGTGGGAGAATGATGCGATTTTCACCTAATTGGGCAATTGGGTTCCAGCGTGTGGGAACCCATGGCCCAATTCGTTTTTTCAGTCTGAAACTCACCTCCGATGACGTCATCATTGCTGCTGCATTTAAGGTCGGCAAGAAGCTTTGCTTCTTCTGCAGACTGCCAACCATTTGGCCTTTGCTGTGAGAGGGACCTGGGGGCAATATGAGCAGTGGGAGACCTAAGTCTGCTCCCAGATTTGATGACGTCGCCCTGCAAGCTTTGGTGGAGGGAGCAAAAGCTAATGAGATGCTCTTCCCTTCTTCAGGGAGGAAGAAGCCTCCCCAGCAGACGAAGGCTGTGTGAATCCAGGTGGCCCAGGAGGTCAACTCATTGTCGTTGACCCGCGGAACCTGGCTTCAGTGCAGGAAGAGGTTTCATGACCTTCTGCGCACTGGAAAAGTGAGTATGACTTTCCCATCACCCTCGATCTGATCCCCATTGCCTCTCCTCACCAGCACTCAGCTTTAGCAACCTCTTCCTCCACATCCCACTTGACACTGACATCCCTGCACTCTTACCCATTCCCTCTCTCTAAGGTCACATTCACCTAACTATTCGACTATGCAGCCCTCACACTCCCTATCACTGTGATGCTATGAAAACAACTTACAACACACAGGGAGGTCCCTTGGTCTTGCCACCTCACACCATCTTTGTCTCCTTCTAAGCATCTATGCTGTGGATTCTCTACACTCACTCCTTCATTCTCACTCAAACTCCACTTGTCTCCCTCATTACAGGAAAAGAGAGCTCACAATAAGGAGGGAAAGAGCGAGGACAGGAGGACGGCCACCCTCAGTAGCCCACCTCCCCCCTTGAGTGGAGGCGGTCCTGGAGATCGTGGGACTCAAGGGCAATGCACAAGTGGGGGACGGACAGATGGGTGCATCAGAGAAAGCTGGTGACAGAATAGTTTTTCATCTCTCTCATTGACATTGCATGATTCGCTGATAATGATTCTGAAGCTCTAACAGATGGACTTATGATCATCTGCAATATGCAATGTGCATGTAACCTTGGCCTCACATCTCTGACTCTTTCCTTTACTCCCCCACAGGACCATCGCAAGCACCCGTCCCCACTATCCAGGAGGAACAGCCTGAGCCCCCAGACTCCTCAGAGGAAGCTGCAAACACTGAGGGCGCAGCATCAGCAGAATTCAGCCAACCCAGCACCAGTGCAGACACCCACACCTCGGTGGGACCATCGCGAGATAGAGTAGTGTTGTCACCTGGTGTATCACAGCTCACAAGTGAGCATCAGCAGATTGTGGAGACAGGGACAGCAGTGGAGAGTCCTAGTCGGAGGGCGCAGGACTCTGCCAGCTCGGCTCAGCTGCATGTCGACCCTCTGCCTCTAGGTCCATCCAGAAGAACAGCGGTGCTGGAACTCCAGGAACAGGTGTAGGAGTCTCTGGCAGGTTTTGTCTCCAGGGTCGCTGCGAGTGTGGAGTGAATGGAGGAGTCCATCGCGAACTTGAGCAGAGCCTTTGTGGAGTCATTGGCGCATGAACGCGCATGAAAGGATGGCAACCTCCGAGAAAAGGATGGCTACAGTAGATGAGAGGATGGCTACGGCCATGGAGGAGCTAAGTCGTCAGAGTGTAGAAAACATGGTGAGTGTTCAGAATAGACTGACATCTCTGGAGGAGCGATGGTCAACTGTTGAACAGAGAAACCAGACCTTCATGGAAGTCCTTCTGAGTAGGACTGCCAGTGCAGATACGGGTCCCCATGGCCCCCCTGATGTGCAGCAAGGTGCTCTCAAGCCACTTGCAAGCGCTGAGGTGGACCTGACCCATGAGAGGGATGTTGGTGGCAGAGAACAAGGAAGTGGGGGCTCCTCTCCAAGTGCTCATACTTCCATGCCACTGCCAAGTTCTTGGTCAGAGCCCCACCAGTGTCCCCACGCAACTGAGATCGACATCTCAACCCCTGCACAGCCGCAGGAGCAGCAGACTGTTGACGAGCCCTCACAGGTTTGCAACCCCAGAGGATGCCCGCCAAAGGTGTCGAGACACGAGCAGCAAGAAAGTGAGCAAGGGGCCTCCACATCTGCTGATGTCAAGGGGGAACCACCACGTAGGAGCACGCGTAAGAGAAAGATCCTGCACAAATAGTCACAAGGGTAGTCACTTGGGTGAAATGTGATGTTGAAAAGCCATCAGTTGGTTATTGTAAATAAAAATTCTGATGGCAACTGTTGCAGTGTGTCATTTAGCTAATGGGACTTCCACATTGAGGGCTTAGGATTACTTGCAATTATCAGTATGGTGGTCAGAGTGCTAGGAATCCGCAGGTTCTTGGCCATTGTCGAGGGTCTAATAAGAAGGTTTAAGGCAAAATTGTTTGATTGTGCAGGCTAAGCAAATCTGGCCAAGATGAGTGCGTCCCTTGCATCGCGGGCAGCAATGTGGTCGTGCGCTGGCGCCTTCTGTCATGTGCAGCTGCAGGTGGGTGAGCAGCAGCTTGGCGCTCCTGTTGCTGCTGCTGCTGTTGGTGGTGCTGTTGTTCATGGTTCTGCTGCTGCCATGGCTGGTCTTCGTCCGAATCTGATGTCCAGGAGGAAAGGAAATACATGGTTCCCATGCTTCTGGTATATGCCTCAGTTGAGGAAGCGCTCAGTCAAGGTGGCGAGAGGGGTTTCCCAGGAGGTCACACTGGAGATGGGTGTCAGGCTCCAAACTTCCACAGCTATGGTTATGCCTGCTAAAAGTTCCCCCAGACCTGAGACAACAAAGTCTTGCCACCTGAAAATGATGATTGATCAAATCTCCTATTTAATGGTGGAGCTGCAGCTGATAGTCAGCAATCCAATTGTGCTCCTGCCAGGTTTCACCGTCGTGTTTCAGAGGAGGCGTGCATCACGTCGGAAAAGTGTTAAAATCAGAAAGGCCTCTCAAAATGGGATTATAGAGGCAATTCAGTGGTTGTTAAGGGCCGTAAGGGCCTATCCCCCCTCTTGGAGGTGGGACGGAGACGGGATCAGAAACCACGCATTTGGGAAAATTGCTTGGAGGCGGGATCGGGCCTGCCCGCCACTTTTTGCAATTTTAACACCCCACACGCCTCAATTCCCGCCTCCTCGGGCCTGGCAAAATCGAGCCCAAAGAGTCTGCAAAGGGATATATTGTGAGTGGGGAGTAAGGTGGCAGATGGAGCATAATGTAGGGAAATGTGAGGTTATTCACTTTGGTAGGAAGAATAGAAAAACAATATTTTTTAAATGGTGAGAAACTTTCAAATGTTGGTGTTCAGAGAGATTTGGGTGTCCTTGTGCAAGAAACACAGAAAGCTAGCATGCAGGTACAGCAAGCAATAAGGAAGGCAAATGGCATGTTGGCCTTTATTGCAAGGGGTTGGAGTATAAGAGTAAGGAAGTCTTGCTACAATTGTACAGGGCCTTGGTGAGACCACACCTGGAGTACTGTGCACAGTTTTGGTCTCCTTATCCAAGGAAGGATATACTTCCCTTGGAGGCGGTGCAGCGAAGGTTCACTAGATTGATTCCTGGGATGAGAGGGTTGTCCTATGATGAGAGATTGTGTAGAATGGGCCGATACTCTCTGGAGTTTAGAAGAATGAGAGGTGATCTCATTGAAACATACAAGGTTCTGAAGGGGATTGACAGGGTAGATGCTGAGAGGTTGTTTCCCCTGGCTGGAGTGTCTAGAACTAGGGGCCTAGTCTCAGGATAAGGGGTCGACCATTTAAGACTGAGATGAGGAGGAATTTCTTCACTCAGAGGGTTGTGAATCTTTGGAATTCTCTGCCCCAGAGGTCTGTGAATGCTGAGTCTTTGAGTATATTCAAGGCTGAAATAGATAGATTTTTGGACTCCAGAGGAATCAAGGGATATGGAGTTCGGGTGGGAAAGTGGAGTTGAGGTCAATGATCAGCCATGATCTTATTGAATGGCGGAGCAGGCTTGAGGGGCCGTATGGCCTACTCCTGCTCTTATTTCTTATGTTCTTATGTTACCTCATTGGGGCATAAATATGCTACAGTACTAAGGTTGTCGGTAAGATAACTTGACAAGGGATAGCGCTTCATGTTTAACACCAGAAAATGACCTCAAAAATTGATCTGACATTTTCCAGACCGTAGTGATTTTATTCCCTATCTCAAAAGGTACTTAATATGTTATACCTTTGCTACAAAAAAGCTAACTGTCTGCAGCTACCCCTTTTCCTGTACATGCTGATGCTCAAAATGACTGTTGTCACATGTGTCCCTCACTATTTGTTAAATGACATTATTTGAAGATGAGTGAGGAGTTCTCCCAGTGAAACCAAAGCCTCAAAAAAAGACAGATGAACTATTTTTTGTTGCTTTTTGTGGAATCTAAATGTAAGCAAGATGGTTGCCAAATTTGCCTGCATAACAAGTCACTGCCCTTTAAAGCAATTCACTGTATGTAAAACAGTTTCAGAAATTTCAGAGAGTTGATCAGGCCATTCAAAGAGCATCTGCAATGGAAGACATGTTCGACCAATTTCTCTCAGGGATAACCCTCTAATATCAAACTGCACATATGATGCTGTTGACAAATGCCTCAGGGTGTTGAGTGCACATTTGGATTGCCAATTTTCTAAGAATCATTGATCAAGACAGGAAGGAGAACATCACATCAATTATGGAACTTTGGTCATGGTTTGTGGAACATGTTTAAGTTTTGAACATAACTTCTTTTGCAAAACTGTTAGAGTAAAGGTGAACAACACAACAATGTTGTATCAGAGCAAAATCTTCAGTCTGGCATTACAATTGTAACCAGTTGACTTGCAGAAAAGAAAATCTGATGCAATTCCTTAGTAAGAACAAAGTGTATTTAAAAAGCACCTTCCACATACTCAGTATGTCCCGATATGCTTCACAACCAGTGAATTACTTTTGAAGTGCAGTCATTGTTGTAATGTAGGCAAATGTAGAAAATTTGCATACTGCAAGGTCCCACAAACAGCATTAAAATATGTAACCAGATAATCTGTTTTAGTGGGAGAACATCAGCAGAACTACCTCTGCCCGTCCTTGAATAGTGTCATGAAATAGTGCAGGATATCCAGTCCTTAGGACGTTGCTGATGAGTTACCTCATTGGGGCTTAATTGTGCTCCTAAAGATGTCGGTAAGATAACTTGCAAAGGGATAGTGCTTCCTGTGTAATACTGTACTGGAGTCAAAGAGTACTGCATTGAAGTATCAGCCTGGATTATGTGCTCAAACCTCTGGAATGGGGCTTGAACCCACAACCTTATCCCTCAAGGGCAATAGTACCACCACTGACCCTTGACTGACTTAGTGGTAGATAAAAGTGTAGATTTTCTGATTGGGTGTAAGCCTGCGATTGGGAGCTTGCCCATCAGTGAGCAGGAAATGATGTGCTGCCATAGCATTTAAAGACTTACAGCAGCTTAAAGAGGCAAGCATAGGAAAAAGTCTGGATCAGGCCATTTTATGCATCATATAAAAAACCCTCAAGATAAAATAGTAGATCCCAATCTAATTTTCTGATGCATATATATTGGAGGAGGGAAGATTCAACTGACACCCTTCCCCTAATCTAAGTTACATATTGGAATTTCCAAAACAATATTTCTTATATATTGTGTGAGATTCAGTGTTCATTTATTTTACAAGCTCAAAAGAATCCTTGTATACAATGTAGCTGAATCTTTTATGTACATATCACCACGCCCATTGTGGCTTGTTATAATGACACTTGGATATTACAGCATGTCAGCTCATCCTTGGAACTTGTCACTTTAATTTTGTTTGCAGGAGAAGACAGCTGATAACAGGAGAAAGGATACTTGTAGGAGGAAGATCCCCTATTTAGACCACAAACACTTGACATCCTGGAAACGGAAGCCATAGAGGGTGCCAGAGATCAGGAAGTAGGAGGTTTGCCATCAGCTCAGGCTTCATTTCACATTTTAATGCTCTTCTTTCTCATCCTATTCTTTAATGCAGTTCAGAGACGATTCACTAGGTTAATTCCAGAGATGAGGGGTTTGACTTATGAGGAAAGGTTGAGCAGGCTGGGCCTATACTTATTGGAATTTAGAAGAATGAGAGGTGATCTTATCGAAACATATAAGATACTGAGGGGGCTCGACAGGGTAGATGCAGAGAGGATGTTTCCCCTCATGGGGAAATCTAGAACTCAGGGGCACAGTCTCAGAATAAAAGGTCGCCCTTTTAGAACTGAGATAAGGAGGAACTTCCTCTCTCAGAGGGTCGTAAATTTGTGGAATTCTCTGCCCCAGAGAGCTGTGGAGGCTGGGTCATTAAATACATTTAAAGTGGAGATAGACAAATTTTTGCAAGATAAGGGAGTGAAGGGTTATGGGGAGCGGGCTGGGAAGTGGCTTTGAGCCCCAGATCAGCCATGATCTTATTAAATGGCAGAGCAGGCTCGAGGGGCCAAGTGGCCTATTCCTGCTCCTATTTCTTATGATCTTATGTTCTAATTCACTTATTGCAGCCTTAGCTCAGTGATAGCACACTCGCCTCTGAGTCAGAAGATTGTGAGTTCAAGCCGCACTCATAGAAACATAGAAGATAGGAGCAGGAGTAGGCCATTCGGCCCCTCGAGCCTGCTCCGCCATTCAATGCGATCATGGCTGATCATCCAAATTCAGTACCCGGTCCCTGCTTTCTCCCCATACCCCTTGATCCCTTTAGCATTAAGAAATATATCCAACTCCTTCTTGAATATATTTAATGAACTGGCCTCCACCGAACTGGCCTCCACCGCCTTCTGTGGTAGAGAGTTCCACAGGTTCACCATTCTCTGGGTGAAGAAATTCCTCCTCATTTCTGTCCTAAGTGGCCTACCCTTTATCCTTAGACTGTATCCCCTGGTTCTGGACTCCCCGACCATCGAGAACATCCTTCCTGCATCTAGTCTGCCCAGTCCTGTCAGAATTTTATAAGTTTCAATGAGATCACCTCTCATTCTTCTAAACTCCAGCAAGTACAAGCCCAATCGACCCAATCTCTCCTCATATGTCATTCCTGCCATCCCAGGTATCAGCCTGGTGAATCTTCGCTGAACTCCTTCCATGGCAAGAACATCCTTCCTCAGATAAGGCGATCAAAACTGCACACAATACTCAAGATGTGGTCTCACCAAGGCCCTGTACAACTGCAGCAAGACATCCTTGTTCCTGTACTCGAACCCTCTTGCTACGAAGGCCAACATACCATTTGCCTTCTTAACCGCCTGCTGCACCTGCATGCTTACCTTCAGCGACTGGTGCACAAGGACACCCAGGTCTCGTTGCACTTCCCCTTCTCCCAATCTTTTGCCATTCAAATAATAATCTGGAAAATAATCCAGAGACTTGAGCACATAATCTGGGCTAGCACGTCACTGCCATACTGAGGGAATGCTGCACTATCAGACGTGCCTCTTCCGGATGAAAGGAAAACCGAGGCCCCATCTGCCCTCTCAGGTGGACGTAAAACATCCCACGGCAATATTCGAAGAAGAGCAGGAAAGTTCTCCTGGTGTCACATTTATCCCTCAACCAGTGTCACTAAAACAGATTATTCATTTATTGTATTGCTATTTGTGAGACCTAGTGCGCAAATTGGCTGCCGTGTTTCCTACAAAGTATTTTGTTGCCTGTAAAGTGCTTTGGGACGTCCTGAGGTTGTGTAAGGCGCTATATAAATGTAAGTCTTTAATTTGCCAGCAAATCATACAGATAAATTCCTCAGATAATGAAGCTCACGTGCAGCAAGACCTGAACAACATCCAGGTTGATTTTGCTTCGCTGCTCCTCTATCGTCCAACTTTAAAAAAAATTGTCAGATAAATTTTAGTCCTTTAGTCCTTGGATTTAACACAATTATGACATTTTTGTGCCGGTTTGAAATCCCTCCACTTTTGCATTGCTCTCCCAGGACATCGGTTACCTGAAGCTGAAAGCAAAGTGGATGCGTTTCCTGCTCCTTGGTCGATACCAACAATGCTTTAAGCCAGTCACGAGAAGACATACAACTGAGTGGCAATTCTTTCTATGAACTGTCCCTTCCCTTACTGGGGTAGAGCTGCCCTTTGCTTATCAATCCTTTAGCCGTCGAGATTGGAAACTCAGGTGTGCCTCTCCTTCCCCTCCCACACAATTTTGCTTCAATGTTCTGCAACACCATATCACTCTTTAATAAATTTCAAAGAAAGTAGTAAAGCAGTGAAACATTGTGATTACCCCATCTCCCTTTCGACAAAGATCGAAGCCTATGACAGAATAACATAGCCAAGAAGATACATTTCAGATGTCCACATGAAAGTGTTGCAGTGTGCGTGAAGTCTGTAGACAGGCCTTGGCAGACAGTGTAGCGATGTGGGTAATTAGTCCTATACTTGGATTCTGCTCTAACCATTCTGCCAGCTAGGAGTGTCATTTTGGAAATCTACGATAAACAACTAGTTCAAAACTCCCCAGCAAAACATGTCACTCTTGGCTCATCTTAAATTTGTTCTGCACTTGTAATAACAATGCTTTTATCAAGTAAATATTCCAGAAAGAAAAGGAGAGGCCTGGAGGCGTAGATTGTAACATCCAACTAACTCAAAGCAATACAAAGTGAGTGTGGGTGGTCTTAACACAAAGCAGATCATTGAGGAATGCTACTTTATGTCTGGATCCTGCTCCAGTAACATTGATTTAACATAAAAACAATAGCCTTTCCGTGAGTTTTGCAAAATTGATGATATAACCTGCTGTATCATACCATCCCATATCAAGTTATTCAGATACTGGGAAAAGAGTAAGTTCTTTTGATGCCTTTAGCAGTTGATTCAGGAAGGGTCGTTGCTGCAGTAGAAGATACTTGCAGTGGATAGACAATTCTGTTTTGGTAGTGGTCTGTTTGTTTAAAATGCTATTACAGGTCAACAACCCCTTATCCAAAACCCTTGGGGCCACCAGATGTGTTTCAGAATTCGGAATTTTTCGGATTTCGTAACGGCAGCTCTTTTTGACATTTTCACAGTAAAATTAAACTCAAAATCACAAAATAACAAAAAATATCAGAGAGCAGCAGACGCACGTGTGACTGGTAGCAGCGCTGAGACACAACTGACGCCTCACACCTGCGTGGGTCAAGCATCGGCCGCGTCGGGTCATGTTTGGTGCCAATCGGGTCATGTCTTGCACACGAGTGACACTCCACGAAAAAAACTTTCGGTTTTCAGAGCTTTTCGAATTTTGGAATTGCGGATAAGGGGTTGTGGACCTGTACTAAGTATTGACTATTCTCATTAGTCCATTTAAATCCAATATCAAAGCAGTTTAAGTAAAGGGGAAAAGTTAAATATTTGGGATTCTGTTGGTTTAAGAGTAAAACAAGGTTACACTGCAGTAGGAGTAAATTAGCACAGCAGGCAGTGGAAACCAGTTTTCTAACCAATCAGCAGGGGTGACTCATTTGGCTGTAAACAAACAAACAGTATAAAAAGACCAGGCTAGTGCAAGCAAGCACTGAGTGCGAGTCAGCAGAGAGTGCTGTGAGTTTGGGTAAGTGTGAGTTAGGGTAAGTGGGGTGTTAGGTGCTCTTTTCAAACTTTAACTCTGTGGGTTGTAGTGAATAAGGCCTTTCTGGTGCAGAGTGACTGTTGGTAAACCATTTAACTGGTGAAATTAGAGGGATTGATTTAATTTAAATCCAATTAATTAAAGGGGATACTAGCATCTAAAATCGGGCAGAGGGTGTCCATAACTAACAATAAAAAATTTAATTAATTACATAGAATGGAGCAGGTGATGTGTTACTGTTGCGAGATGTGGGAGCCGGTGGACCCCATTGAGGCTCACAGTGATTACGTCTGTGACAAGTGTCTGGTGCTACAGGAACTCCAGCTCCGTGTTGATGAGCTGGAGTCTGAGCTTCAGACACTGCGACACATCAGGGAGGGGGAGAAGTACCTGGACTCTGTGTATCAGGAGGTGATCACACCTATGAAGTTAATTAATTCAGATGTAGCCCATGGTCAGGTATTAGGGATGGGTTTCTTGAGCAGTATGTAACTGAACTGACCAGGGGGCAAGCAACCTTAGATCTGGTCCTGTGTAACGAGACAGGATTAATTAAAAATGTCCTAGTAAAGGATCCCCTTGGAATGAGTGACCATAACATGGTTGAATTCCATATTCAATTAGAGGGTGAGAAGGTTGGATCTCAAACAAGCGTGCTAAGCTTGAATAAAGGAGACTATGAAGGTATGAGAGCGGAATTGAGTAGAGTGGATTGGGAAAATAGATTAAAGGGTAAGACGATACATGATCAGTGGTGTACATTTAAGGAGTTATTTTACAACTTCCAAAAAATATATATTCCACTGAGAAGAAAAGGGTGTAAAAGAAAAGACAGCCATCCGTGGCTATGTAAAGAAATTAAGGATAGTATTTGACTAAAAACAAGGGCATATAAGGTAGCCAAATCTAGTGGGAGGATAGAGGATTGGGAAAACTTTAAAAGACAGCAAAAAATAACAAAAAGATTGATTAAGAAAGGGAAGATAGATTATGAAAGTAAATTAGCAAAAAATATAAAAACAGATAGTAAGAGTTTTTATAGTTATATAAAAAGAAAAAGGGTGGCTAAAGTAAATGTTGGTCCCTTAGAGGATGAGACAGGGAAATTAATGGTGGGAAATATGGAGATGGCAAAAACACAATGAATATTTTGTATCAGTCTTTACAGTAGAAGACACTAAGAATATCCCAACACTGGACAAACAGGGGGCTATGGGGGGGGGGGGAGGAGCTAAACACGATCAAAGTCACTAAGGAAGTGGTACTCGGTAAAATAATGGGACTCAAGGCGGATAAATCACCTGGACCTGATGGCTTACATCCTAGGGTCCTGAGGGAAGTGGCGGTAGGGATTGTGGATGCATTAGTAATAATTTTCCAAAACTCCCTGGACTCGGCAAAGGTCCCGGCCGGCTGGAAAACTGCTAATGTAACACCCTTATTTAAAAAGGGCAGTAGACAGAAGGCTGGAAACTATAGACTGGTTAGCCTAACATCTGTGGTAGGTAAAATTTTGGAGTCCATTATTAAGGAGACAGTAACAGGACATTTGGATAATCAAAATTTAATAGGACACAGTCAGCATGGTTTTATGAAGGGGAAGTCATGTTTGACAAATTTGCTGGAGTTCTTTGAGGAAGTAACATATAGGGTGGATAAAGGGGAACCAGTGGACGTAGTGTATTTAGACTTCCAAAAGGCATTTGACAAGGTGCCACACAAAAGATTATTGCTTAAGATAAAAAATCACGGGATTGGGGGTAATATTCTGGCATGGATAGAGGGTTGGCTATCTAACAGAAGGCAGAGAGTTGGGATAAATGGTTCATTCTCAGACTGGCAATCAGTAACTAGTGGTGTTCCACAGGGGTCAGTGCTGGGTCCCCAACTCTTTACAATCTATATTAATGATTTGGAGGAGGGGACCGAGTGTAACATATCAAAGTTTGCAGATGATACTAAGATGGGAGGGAAAGTAGTGAGTGAGGAGGACATAAAAAACCTGCAAGGGGACATAGACAGGCTAAGTAAGTGGGCAGAGATTTGGCAGATGGAATACAATACTGGAAAGTGTGAGGTTATGCACTTTGGCAGGAAAAATCGTAGAGCAAGTTATTATCTTAATGGCAAGAAACTGGAAAGTACTGAAGTACAAAGGGATCTGGGGGTCCTGGTGCACGAAACTCAAAAGGTTAGTATGCAGGTGCAGCAAGTGATTAAGAAGGCCAATGGAATGTTGGCTTTCATTGCTAGGGGGCTAGAATATAAAAATAGGGAGGTATTGCTTCAGTTGTACAAGGTATTGGTGAGACCGCACCTAGAATACTGCATACAGTTTTGGTGTCCATACTTAAGAAAAGACATACTTGCTCTCGAGTCAGTACAAAGAAGGTTCACTCGGTTAATCCCGGGGATGAGGGGATGGACATATGAGGAGAGGTTGAGTAGATTGGGACTCTACTCATTGGAGTTCAGAAGAATGAGAGGCGATCTTATTGAAACATATAAGATTGTGAAGGGGTTGGATTGGGTGGATGTGGGGAGGATGTTCCCGATGATGGGTGAAACTAGAACTAGGGGGCATAGTCTTAGAATAAGGGGCTGCTCTTTCAAAACTGAGATGAGGAGGAACTACTTCACTCAGAGGGTGGTAGGTCCATGGAATATGCTGCCCCAAAAAGCTGTAGAAGCTACATCATTACATAAATTTAAAACAGAAAGACAGTTTCCTAGAAGTAAAGGGAATTAAGGGTTACGGGGAGCGGGCAGGAATTTGGACATGAGTCTAGGTTCGGATCGGACATGGCCCTGTGGGTAGCGGAGCGGGCCCAGGGGCCGTGTAGCCTGATCCTGCTCCTATTTCGTGTGTCTAATTCTGTTAGATTCAGGAGATGGTTCTGTGATAGTAGATTGGCGGTTAGGATCAGATCAGCCATGATCTTCTTAAATGGCGGAGCAGGCTCGAGGGGCCGATTGGCCTACTACTGCTCCTATTTCTTATGTTCTTATAGCAATTACTGCCTACCAAAGATTGAGGATCTATTTCTGGCATGAGCAGTAGGGACAATTATAGGTAATCTATTCCTAGGGGATGGCCCCACCAAACTAGTAAGATTTATGACAAAAATGCAAGCATGGGAAGAGTCTGCCCATCCTCAGAGACAGCACCATTCCATCTCTGCCCATTCCAGCCATGTCCCTCGGCACAGCAACATCATGGCTATTCATCAGCGTGATAAAAGACCTAGGGGGTGACTTTCCGCAAGGGTTCGACTTTCCGCAAGGGTTCTTCTGCTTGTCCACTGTAATTTTAGTGGCAGAGCTATGCAAACCCCGGAAAAACAGCATAAACAAGGTTTCCGCTGTTCTGCCGCCAAAGTTACGGTAGACATGCTGCACTTCACATTACTTACTGCCCCACAATCGCCACCATAGATTTAGCCATTCCTGGGCCTTATATGCTGATTTTTGTCATTTGTTTGTAACAAGTTTGTGTACGCACAATTGTTTCAATGTCGCGAGCAGCATCTATTTTGGTACAGCCATACCTTCCTAATGCTTGTCTTAGATAAGGTCCGACAGGCTAGCAATAGCGAAACCGCCATTGATGCATGGAAGCAATTTGAAACATGGGGGACTGCCGGGAAAATGGCAGAATCTGGGGGCGGGTACCCATCCCGCCTCCATGCCATCTTCCCAGGAGGTCGGTAGCTGACCTGCGCCAGGTCCCGTCTCCTGAAGGTGGGAAGGGGATTACAGCCACTTAACTGCCTGTTAACAGGGTCACCAAGGCGAGCAATGGGTCTGCGGGGGTTGATGGGTGCAAAAGTGCGCTGTGGAGGTGAGTGATGAGTGTAAGCGTGGAGAAGTATATGAGGTGAGTGAAAAGTGATAGAAAATGTTTACTTACCTGTTTCTTCCTGCAGGCTTCAACAGTTGGGGAACCGGAGACTTCCGCATCTCACCGGCAGAGATGACAGATGGCTGCTGCATTCTCCGATGCAACAACCATCTAATTTCTGCTCAGCGGCTAGGTTTGATGAGTCTTGAATACAATGACTCATCAAACTGAGAATGTCAGTGTTTGACAGCTTCACCGAGCTGTCAAACGATGACAGTTCATCTGTCAAAAATTTTTGACAGATGAAACGTCATACACTGATGTTCTCTGTAACCGGCTTCCATTTAATTGGCCTGCTAAGCCCACTGCGCGGGCTTAACAAGGTCAATCAAGGGAACATAGCGTGGGTTGGCCACAAGTCAATGGAGGCGGAACTAAAACCCAACAAGCAGCAGTCCCGCCTCCAACGCGCCCCCATTGGCAAAATCACCCCCATGTTCATTACTCAGCCCATCAGTGACCAAAACATGTCTACTTCTACTGGTTGGCTGCTTTGCATTTATACTGCTGTTTAAGGCACAGACACCTATTATGCTTGCTACCTTTGATGGCACATGCACTAGTTTGTTTATATAGTTTGGCACAACTGCAGATGTGTCATTGATGGTAAACTAAATATAATGGGAACTTTTTTTTATCCGGCATGGACGGGACCGACGTGGTGCTGGTTCATCAAAAATTCCAGATAACCGAACGCTATAGTAAAAGATACGGAGCTGAGAGCTCCGTATAAAGCAACAAACCCTGTCTTCAGAACAATGGCCACAAGTTGCTAAGCTACAGAGACGCTTGCAACAGCTGCAGCCACACCCTTGCACAGCAGCAAATGGAGGAAGGCAAGTCATAAAAGTTACCTGAACCTACTCCTGAATTTTGCTGGTTAACCGAGATTTCCGGTTATTTAGGTGCCGGTAAATCGAACGTTTCCTGTAAATGTTGTTTATGGACTCTTGATTGGAATCGGCATGGCTGCTCCTTCATACAAATCACTGCTGATCCTTTTTCTCTGCTTGTAGTAACTGTTTTTTGCTTCATTAACAGCACCTTTTTTTAACCCTACAGACTTCGAAATATCTTTCATATTACTCAATAATTCAGACTCAATGCTTTTCAACCAATCCTGAATTTACACCAAATTCTGGTTTAAGAACCTGTGCTAACTGCAGAAGGACCATTTCTATAACCAAATTCTGCTAGCTAGTTTTAAAAAGCCAAGATACTACAAACAAGGGTGTTTTTCATTTTGCAAGAAATTAAAACAAAGAACTCAAGTGATGCCATCTGCATTCCATATTACTTTCTGCATTAGGAAAGAAGACATATATTTGAAAAAAATACAGGATAGTATACCTCTTTAAAGAAGACATTGACTGATATAACTGAAAATATTTATCACACAATTGATTTCATTTTTCAACATCTTGCACTGAAAAAAGTACTTTCTAAATGTCTTTATTGATAAAGGTTCAGAGACCAATATATATTTAAACAAACTGCACAAGTTTTAATCACTGGTACAGTATTACTAGAGAGCAAAAGACAGAATTTACTGTAATCTTCTATATAGTACTAGCCTACAAATTATAGTGTCTCTATGAAATGTCAATCTATAGAAGGATCACCAGTGACTTTCCACAAAACAGTTCATTTCAGTTTGCCGGCTGCATGTTTAGCTTTGTTGATTAGTCTGTACATGAATGAATAGAAAAAAAACAGGTTGTCATATTCCCCATTGTAGTTCTCTTTTAAAAGTAGTCTATGATAATCAACTAGAAAATAGTAAATGGCCTCAATTGTAGCGAGATATGTGTCTGGCTTTCCTTTCTGACAACGCCAAAATCGTGTCTTTTGTGTTCTCAGTTCGACATGAAGTAATTCTGCAAAGAAAGGGTACAGGAAAACATTTCAATTATCTGAAAACAGTCAACGTTAAGTATGCATTCTTGTCAGTAATATGCTACACATATAAATCATCACAACTCATTAAAAAAAAAAAAATATTTATGACATGTAAATTTTAAGCCTTAGTGGTTGCATTATGGCAATGCTATAATTTCCCCCCCTTTCTTTCTGTCCTGTCCATGTCAGTTCCATTACTGGGAGTGGCTATTTTTTTTATATATGAACGTACTGGGAGTGGCTATTTTTTATATATGAACGTACATAGTGAGTGTTGGCTAGGTATCAGACATCATGACCAAGCCTGATCTTGTCCTCATTCAGCATCCACGCACACTTTTAGCTGGGATCGTTGGATAATGATCAGTAGCGGGAACCGGATGGTCAATTTTAGTTAACTTTAACAACAGTATTCTCAGATCAGATCTAATTTTTCCTATCATTTTAATTTTAAGGCTGGGTTTCTTTTCTCTTGAAAAGAGAAGGCTGAGGGATGCCCCAACAGAGGCCTTTAACATTGTGAAATGTTTTAGAGTAGATAGAGAGAGAACACTTCCACTTGTGGGGAAGAGTAAAACTAGAGGCCATCAATATAAGATAGTCACCAAGAAATCAAATAGGGAATTCAGAAGAAATGTCTTTACCCAGAGAGTGGTGAGAATGTGGAACTCGCTACCACAGGGAGTGGTTGAAGCGAATAGTATCGATGCATTTAAGGGAAAGCATATGAGGGAGAAGGGAATAGAGGGTTATGCTGAATGGGAGCAGGCTCGAGTGGAGCACAAACACCGGCATGGACTGGTTGGCCCGAATGGTCTGTTTCTATGGTCTGTTTCTATGCTGTGTATATTCTATGTAATTCTATGTAATTTTCCATAAAGACAAGCAAAGACATTTAAATATAATTATGGAAACATCATGAACCATGGTCACAGGACTCAATAAGATAGTAATTACATAATCATGACATCAATCTGGAAACAATTGAGCAACTGGCATCCATTTTCAAAACAAAACTTTGCATCCATCTCTCTTTGCTTTCCTCCCTCCTCTGTGCAGTATATGGGGCCAAGCATACATCAACCATGTTAGCACAGGCTTCATGGCAAGAAAATGTTAACCAAAGCCACAAACTACATCTTCTGTGACTATGGTGCACTATGCTCCCCATCCATTTTTGTTATGTCTATTTGTGACGTGCCTGGGGACTATATTTTACATTAAAATTGTTTCATAAATGCAAGTTGTTGAGGTCGATTTTATATGCTCCCACCCGTTTTATACCCCAGCCCAATTTTCGTTTCCATTTGCTCAGCAGCTCTATTTTAAGATTGGAAAATCAGAAGCTCAAAATCAAATACTCTAAAGATCTCAAAGGCAGCTTACAGAGCATGAAAGCAAATGGAACACGGTTCTGTGACCAGATGTACATGGAGTGGGATGGTGGAGGTATATACAAAGCAACAGTCAATAAAGGCAAGAGAGTAGCGGGTGTGAGAGAGGGCAACTAAATCATTTAAGTACAATTTATCTGAAGATGCATTGAAGCAGCTGTGAAAGATACTGAATTGACTAGTTTAAAAGAAGCTTGTGGCAATGATTTTATCTAATCAAATATTTGTTAGTCAAATCAGAACATTTGCTGATTCTGCATCTGTGGCAGGGCAGAAAACATATTTAAATGAACAAGCTTTGTCCACCACTGTTCTAAGTTACACGGTACCTTGAAGACGTTCATCAGTGATTATTTTGTTAGTTTGATTCCAGGTGCTGTCAATAAATATCACTCTTTTTAATGGGGTCATTGTTGTCTCCATCTCTCCAGCATCCTGCTCTTCTGCTGTATTTTCAGCATCCAAACTGCGTTGGTCTTTATGGTCATGTTTTGTACGTTTAAGTTCTGGTCCTTCCCATGTAATGCTCTCATTATGGCCGTGAATGTGCTTTGTAGGTTTTGCAAGAACGGATTTCTTATTAGCAATGTTAGATAAGTGCTTTGGAAGGTCTTCAAGAGAAACTGACTTTGGGCCGGGGAACACCACTACCACCTAAAATAGGAAAGTTAAGTAGCAATTAAAAAGATAGATTAAGATTACAAAGCAGCACAAAACAATAAAACAGAATGATTCTTTAAAACACTTCAGTCCTCTAGATGCTCCTATCATGCAACTTCCTACAGCTAGGAAGGTGTGATGCTTGACTATACTATCTCACCTTGAACTGATCTTATACATCTCTTACTATCCTGTTGCAGAATGACACTAATAGGGGGTTCAAAATAAGTCACCTAAATAAATGATACGTGGTGCCAAGCTAAAAACAGACAGGTAAACAATTAAATGTACCATGTGGTCTTAGATAAGGAAAGAGTGTTTTCTGACAACTTACTTCATGCTTTTCATCCTCATACTCTGGCATGCAGGGGTATGTGTAAATATTAACATCATCTCGGGCCAACAGTTTTGCATGTACTGCAGTACTTTTGCCATCAGTCTCATTGGGATGTTTGATAATATCAATCTTCAGAGGGAGCTGGAAATGGAAAATATATTTTAACAAGGTAGATATGAATTGACACAACATACAGGAAACTTTCGTTTAACCGGAGGTTAAATGTCCAGAAAGCTCTATCTACCAGCAAAATTCAGGAGCCGTTTCCTATAAGTTTTTTTACTTCTCGTTGCTTTTTTTTTCTTCCAGTCAGGCTCTGCAAGGTCTAGCTGAAGCTGTTGCTTAGCTACAGAGACGCTTTTAAGCTGCGGCCGACTGTTTTGAAGCTTTTGCTAAGCAACAGGGTTTGTTGATTCACACGGAGCTCAAAAGCTCCGTATGTTTTAACATTAGCGCTGGTTTCTACGGCAGTTTTGATGGTACGGCACCAGCTCGGTCCCGTCAGCGCCGGATACCAGAAAGTTTCCTGTAATTGATAAGAAAGAACAAACTTGCATTTATACATCATTTTTCATGTCCTTAGGACGTCTGAAGTAGCCTCTTGTTTTTCAGGCAAACACGGCAGCCAATTTGCACACAGAAAGATCCCATAAAACAGGAAAAGATAATTAAAAAAATATGTGCTCCTGGGATGTGGGCAAGGCTGTATCCCTAGTTGCTCTGAGAAAGTAATTATTTACAACTGGGAGTCTTGCAAGGCCACTTGAGGGGGCATTTAGAGTCAACCGTCTAATGCGAGATTGGAGTCCTGTGTACTAGGCTGGTTTTAGGTGGTGCTGGTTGAAGAACGAATGGCGCCTAGCGGAAACGCCTCGTGTGTGGGCATCGTGAATGCACAGGATCAGGTTCAGCTGTGACCCCATATGAGCGAACTACCAGAGGTCTATCTGCAACCATGGAAACATACAGAGCATGAGTCACCGCTTTCAGGAAAGTTCAGGAAAAAAACAATATGCTCAAATTCATGATGAATCACAGACCTTCCCTTTTCCAGTATTGGAAATATGATTTTCCAACCAAGTGGCAGGTAGGTCATGATCATATGAAAGTAAAGTGTTCATCCAGAATCATCAATGCAAGACAGTGTGAATATACATACGGTTATTTATATATTTATGATTTATGAGAAATAAAACACTACAACAACAATAACAACTTGTATTTATATAGCGCCTTTAACATAGTAAAACATCCCACGGCGCTGCACAGGAGTATTAAAAGACCAAAAGTGACACCGAGCCACATAAGGAGAAATTAGGGCAGGTGACCGAAAGCTTGGTCAAAGAGGTAGGTTTTAAGGAGCGTCTTAAAGGAGGAAAGAGAGGCGGAGAGGTTTAGGCAGGGAATTCCAGAGCTTAGGGCCTCGGCAACAGAAGGCACGGCCACCAATGGTTGAGTGATTATAATCAGAGATGCTCAAGAGGGCAGAATTAGAGGAGCGCAGATATCTCGGGAGGTTGTGGGGCTGAAGGAGGTTACAGAGATCGGGAGGGGCGAGGCCATGGAGGGATTTGAAAACAAGGATGAGAATTTTGAAATCGAGGCATTGCTTAACCGGGAGCCAATGTAGGTCAGTGAGCACAGGGGTGATGGGTGAATGGGACTTGGTGCAAGTTAGGACACGGGTGGCCGAGTTTTGGATGACCTCAAGTTTACGTAGGGTAGAATGTGGGAGGCCAGCCAGGAGTGCGTTGGAATAGTCAAGTCTAGAGGTAACAAAGGCATGGATGAGGGTTTCGGCAGCGGATGAGCTGAGACAAGGGCGGAGATGGGCGATGTTACGGAGGTGGGAAATAGGCGGTCTTAGTTATGCTGCGGATATGTGGTCGGAAGCTCATTTCAGGGTCAATTATGACACCAAGGTTGCGAACAGTGTGGTTCAGCCTCAGACAGATGTTAGGGAGAGGAATGGAGTCAGTGGCTAGGGAACGGAGTTTGTGGCGGGGACCGAAAACAATGGCTTCGGTCTTCCCAATATTTAATTGGAGAACATTTCTGCTCATCCAGAGACAATTTAGAGACTGTGGAGAGGTCGAGAGAAGTGATAGTGAGGTAGAGCTGGGTGTCGTGAGCGTACATTTGGAAACTGATGCTATGTTTTCGGATGATGTTGCCAGGGGACAGCATGTAGATGAGAAATAGGAGGGGGCCAAGGATAGATCCTCGGGGGACATCAGAGGTAACGATGCGGGAGTGGGAAGAGAAGCCATTGAAGGTGATTCTCTGGCTATGGTTAGATAGATGAGAATGGAACCAGGCAAGTGCAGTCCCACCCAGCTGGACGACGGTGGAGAAGGATGGAGTGGTCAACCGTGTCAAAGGCTGCAGACAAGTCAGGAAGGACGAGGAGGAATAGTTTACCTTTGTCACAGTTACAAAGGATGTCATTTCTGACTTTGATGAGAGCTGTTTCGGTACTGTGGTAAGGGATGGTAGTAAGATCAGTTTATAGTCAGCAATATTAATCAAATCCTCATTGGTGATAAAGTCACAGAGTAAATGGCTAGGTTTCTATTTGAACAGAGGTTCAAACAGAAACTAAAACCGACATTAATTTCTATCCATTTCTCAGTTTTTAGCCAGGCTGCTTGGTACGTTTCATTTGGGGAAGGGGCTGCGGGTGAGGGGGGGGTGGGTAGAGAAGAAACACTGCAATTTTACGGCAACTCCTCAAGTCTTCTGAGTGCCAGTATATAAATTAACCATCATTAAAGAATGGGGCAAAACATTTACAGTTCCTTTTCATTTACTCTAGGAGAACCATAAAAACTATTAACATTTTACATCCAGGTGAAAGGTTAGGATTGGGTGGTTAGCTGAAGGGAATTTAAAATGCTCATCGAGGTTATGAACATTTGAAATGGTGCGGCAAATCCTGTATTATAGAACTCTGACTAACGATTAAACTTTGGTTACTAACCTTGACCCGTGGTATCTCATCAGAATTCACACCATCTACCAGAAGGAAACACGAGTAACAGTAAAACATCCTTGAACTCTGGCATTTTGGACATTTAGATCTACCATTCTGTTGAAGTGTTTCTAGTATTGTCTGGGAAGCCAGTTTCAAATCCTTAAAAGAATCAGAGACTTCTTGTTTGTCAGCTTCACTTGGTGGAGTGCACAGTCTTTCAGAATTTTCACATTTATTTGCACCAGATCGAAGTGCGCCTTTAACTCTCACAGTATTTTCCAAGCTTACTGACATCCTGGGGAATGGTTACGGATTTATCTCTAGAATTAAGAAAAAAGACATACAATTGGCACGTGTGCTGGTTAATTTCCATCTTGACAACAACAACAACTTGTATTTATATAGCGTCTTTAATGTAGCAAAACGTCCCAAGGCGCCGCACAGGAGTATTTTAAGACAAAAAATTTGACACCGAGCCACATAAGGAGAAATTAGGGCAGGTGACCAAAAGCTTGGTCAAAGAGGTTGGTTTTAAGGAGCGTCTTAAAGGAAGAAAGAGAGGTAGCGAGGCAGACAGGTTTAGGCAGGGAATTCCAGAGCTTAGGGCCTAGGCAACAGAAGGCACTAAATGTTGAGTGATTATAATCAGGGATGCTCAAGAGGGCAAAATTAGAGGAGCGCAGATATCTCGGGGGGGCTGAAGGAGATTACAGAGATAGGGAGGGGCGAGGCCATGGAGGGATTTGAAAACAAGGATAAGAATTTTGAAATCGAGGCGCTGCTTAACCGGGAGCCAATGTAGGTCAGCGAGCATAGGGGTGATGGGTGAGCGGTTAAGAGCTGTTTTCCTGAGTATTTCACTGTTCATTTAAAACCTCCAAAGACAATATCCAAGGGTGCCACTTTTTGTGGAACTCAAAAACAATAGGGACAAAAATTGGCAACATGGCTTGAGTTCATCAAAAACTGTAATCTCAATAATTAATGCTTCCACATCAATGGACACAATAGAAAAATAGTTTACACTTTAGAAATGTCATAACAGCCCACTCAAACTAAACGGGGTCAAAGCCCCCAGATAGATAACAACTATACTGTACCTACTTCAGGATGTCCTGTGCCTACTACCCTGTCTATATGTGTCAATTTTTCAAAGTTAAATTGTGGTCATTTACCAATATTTTTCCATTTTGATTTTCATTTCTGTCCTTGCACCATTAGCTTTGGAGTTCTCCAAGGATCCATCCCCTTACCCATCCTCATGCTACGTCGTCCAGATACATGGGCCGCGATTTCCCCAACCTTGGCAGGTCCGTGGCGGGCGACGGTGGTGGCGGGTCCCCACCTCGCTGCTGTCTCCAGCCCGCTGTCCAAAATTATGTTCCGCTGATTGGGCTTGTTAAGCCCGCCCAGCGCGTTTGCTGGGCAATTAGAGGAAGCGGGTCTGATGACATCATTTGATGACACGTCATTAGCCAGTTTCCTTACAGGGACCATGCGCAAATTGATTTTGACAGTTGTTCTGTCAGTCTGGTTGCACATTGCACAGGAGGACACAAGCAGGGATGTTGTCAGGAGGACCAGGCTGCAGTGGCGCAAACTTTTCAATGATCTCAGTAGATCAGGAAACGTTAGTAAAAAGCCACACTCAACCTCATCCTGCTGTGCCACTCATCACATCCCCATTATCATCACATACATTATCACTTCCCCATCTCACTAGCCACCCCTCACACTCACCCTCATCCGAGTCCAATCATACTAACTAACAACACACAAGGGTAGGCACTTGGGTGTTTTATGCAATGTTCATGTAAAGTTTCTGTTAATGTGGTGTCAAACATTGAAACCTTTATTTCCAACACTTTGCATTCTTGGACAGATCTATGTGCAGCTTTGGAAATGGCTCAGTGAGTTGCAGTGAATGGCGAGACATAATGGTACACCCGCAATGGTGAGGAGTGTGAAAGGAATGGCTTGGGCATTGTAAGAATGCTTTATGATGTTGATGTGGGGTGGTGCTAACCTGGCGCATCATGTGGCGGGTGTACAGCATCAAGTGAAGTAAATCTGGCCATGGTGAGGCCATCCCTGGCCTCCCGGGCAGCAATGTGGTTGGGTGCTGATGCCCTGTGCAGCATCAGTTGATTGCAAAGAAGGTTGGTGTTGTTGTTGGTGCTGCTGGTGTTGGGGCTGATTGTAGTGGGATTCTGATGACCAAGTTGAAATAGTTTCAAGGGCACTGATGCTGATGTAATAGATCGCAGGTGAAGTAGAGATGACAGAAGCAATCTGATAATGGTGAGAGAGGTGGTTCCAGTGAGGTGACACTGGATAGAGTTTACTCTAAACACTTGCAGCCTGCATAAAGCTCAATCTGTCTTCCAAATGCAGTAAACAACAGCTTCTGAGCTTGGAAAGTGAACAGCTGAAAGATGGGAGCTTTTATAGCACATTTGCAGCTGTCAAGTAATGAGATAATTCCATGGTCATACAATTCCCGATCTGCTTACCTGACGTGATCCCCGAGCAGCGTAGACCCTTTGGGCAACCTCATAAAATGTAAAGGCGAGCTCAAAATACATCTTAATGGGCAGTTAACAAGGTCATAATGACCTGAATTGCCTCCCTCGCCGCTGCGTGTCGGGTCTGTTCAGTGCTGACAGACCCGACCTCTGGGAAAGGCGCGTGGTGGCGGGTTGACAGCGGGGTCCCGACCTGCTGTCAAAAAAAAAATTCCCACCCGTCCTGCCACCGAACGCGCCCGCTGACCCCCCCCAAAAATTCCCCCCATGGAGTCAGCTTTCACATAAATGCTGATGAAAACCACCATCACCTCACCCTCACCACTGCCTCTCTATCGTCAGACTGCTCATCTGACATCCAGTCTTGGATGAAGCACAATTTCGTCCAGTTAAACATAGGGAAGATCAAAGCCATTGTCTTCAACCCCCACCACAAACTCCACACCCATGGCACTGATTCTGTCCCGCTTAGGGTTGCAAAATTCTGGGAATTTTAAAAAGAGGAAACTTTCCATGGGAATTTTCGGGAATTTAGAGTTTTTTTGCACACTGATGGTTTTTGTCTCTGACCCTTATATTATCTTTGTTGTCAAAATAGACATACTGTTCCATACAAATAAAAACAGGCTTTCAAAACTTTATTTAGGTTATAATTTTGAACTTTATTGAACCCCCACAAAAAAGACCCATCTAAAATAAAAAGAGCGTCAGCTTATTTAGCCTGTAATTTGTCCTTATTTTGTCCCTTTGAGTCTTCTACTCATGAGTCTTCTACTCCTCATTGCTCCTCCTAATTCACTGACTCTGGCTCTGACGTGTCCATTTCCTCCTCTGTCAGTGTCTAGCTGTGTGGTGGACACTTCTGTATCTGGCTCAATAAGTTGTAGGTTTGCCCGGATAGCCACCAGTTTCTCCACTCTCGTTAGTCAGCCTGTTGCGCACCTTTGTATGCGTATTCCCAAAAAGTGACCAGTTTCGTTCAGAGGCCGCTGATGAAGGTGGGATTTGGAGTATCACCGATGCAATAGGTGACAGGGCCTCAGATGCACAAATTCCCTTCCACCAGGTATGTGCACTGATATGCTTGCATGATTCCCATATCCCATCCCCATTCCAAAGACCTTGCTTGGTAGAGAACTTTGCCAGACTTCCCAGAACTTTGCCCACATCCAGATTGAGATGGTGTGAGAGAGGGTAGAAATCACACTAAGCGCTGTTGATCTGTTCTTCAGAAAGTATTGGTCTCCCAACATGCTTTGGGTCCAGCATGTATGCTGCAGCATGAATTGGCTTGACACAAAATTCTTGACGCGTCTGTATGAATTGAACAATTGCCTTCTCCTCTGCTTTGAGCAGCAGGGATGTGGGTAGGGCAATGCTGATTTGTTCTTTTAAATCAGTAAAAAGCCTGAGAACATCTGACAAGACATCGTCATCTCCTTCAATCTGAGCAATTGCAAATGCTACTGGTGAGAGTAGTTTAAGGCTGCTAACCACTCTCTCCCAAAACACATCATCCAGCAGTATTTTCTTGGTGGTTTCCATATCCCCAGACTGGGATATTGCCATTTCTTGCAGCGGCTCCTTACCCTCCATAAGGCTGTTGTACATTATGACAACACCACCCCATCTAGTGTTGCTGGGCAGCTTCAGTGTGGTGTTCTTGTTCTTTGTCATTTGCTTGGAGTTGTAGGTTGCTGCAACTACCTGTTTTCCCCTGACACACTTAACAACTTGCTTGGCTCTCTTGTACAGTGCTTCCATGGTTCTCAAACCCATGATGTCCTTGAGGAGCAGGTTAAGCCCAGGAGCTGCGCACCCAATAGACGTAATATGAGTGAAGTTGTTGCATTTGGATAAATGCTGCTGCATCTTTGTGGCATTATTTACATATGGCTTTCTACAGTGTTTGCACATGTACACAGTCTTTCCATCTTTAATGCCTGGGGTAAAATGCTTCCACACATCCGACAGTAAACGTGGCATTGTTCTATGCAGAGAAATAAAGGGCATTCATCTCTGTGTCGAACTGCGGTCGATCAGCACGATTGCAACAGGGTGAGTACATTTTTGCCGATGCTCCATGTGATGGAAGCATGACCTGTACACACACGACGCTACATCACCAATAGTGTATTATTTTGTATATTTTAAATTGAAGGACAACAGAGTTCAACAAGTAACTGGTTTATTTGGTATAAAGTCTGATTTACTTACTGCATTATCACAACATCAGCAGAAAACAAAATGACTTCCCTCAGGACCCCTAACCTGGATCTTAAAAAAACTATAGCAGTCTTACAGATGCCTGCAGGCCAATCACAATTCGATATGCAAATATTACAAATAGAGGGAGCTAATCGCTCATCCAACCAATCAGGACACAATTGTTCACAGTCACACACAAAACTTGTAATTATTAAAACAAGCCAAGTAAGAAGATAAACATATATTGATTAAGAAATTCCTTAATAATTAAAATTACTAACAGAGATGGAATCTTAAGAGAGGTCCTGGGGAAAAAAAATACAAAAAAAACATTATGCTAGCATGTGCCTTTTTGGGCAAAATTCCCAAGCTAAACTTCCCGTGGAAAATTTCCGGAAATTTCCCAGAAACTTTCCCACCCCTTTGCAACCCTAGTCCCGCTCCCTGGCCTGCCACAGGTTGAGCCAGACGGTTTGCAACTTTGGCGAGCTATTCCACCCCGAGATGAGCTTCCGATTCCATATCCTCTTTATCACAAACACAGCTTACTTCCACCTCCATGAGATCGCCCCACTTCACCCCTACCTCAGCCCATCTGCTGCTGAAACCCTCCTCCATGCTTTTGTCACCTCCAGACTCGACTATTCAAAAGCTCTCCTTGCCAGAATCCCATTCTGTAGACTTCAGATAATCCAAAACTCTGTGCCCGTGTCCTATCCTGTCCTGCATTTTTCCACTCACCCATCACCCTGGTCTTCATGTACCTACATAGACTCCAGTCCAATGCAGGTGCTGTATTGATTGTAAAGTATGTTTAACTGTACAGGAGGAACAAGCTTAAAATTTGAGTACTAGAGTACTTCTCTCATATAAACACTCAGTAGATGGGGTGTAGAATTTAAATATATACAAAAAATAGGAAACATTGCTGTTTATTTTAAACAGCTACACACATGCCAATACCTTGGCATGAACTGTAACCATTTCAGAGTATATCAGGATTGCAGTGAATTCTAACCTAATTTACAACAGTTTGAAAACTAAGCTTTCTTACAAAATACAATGTCTACTGGAGTTGTGTTGATTGCAGTGAAAGCTATAAAATAAAATAAACCAAAGGTGAATCTGCTCCCGTGGCACATGCGCCAGACTCGGGCCTTCTCTCTCAGGCTTTGCTTTTTTTCTAGTCCCAGAACCCCCAAAACACGCTTTGTTTCAGAAAAAGCTACGACAATGTTGTCTTTTTACCGTAGTTTTCGCCACCCAAGATGGACAACAGCCGCAGTAAAGCTGAAGGATTGCAGCTCCGGTTCAGCCCACGGACGTATTCCCTTCATTGGGGAGGAACGATTATTTGCAGGAACAGGCGGGGCGGTCAAGGAACGCAGTGCATCCTTCCGACCGGAAGTAGTTTGTTGTTAGGGCTGCCTAGCAACAGAGCGGCAGCAAACCGTCAGCTGGTGACTCGCTCTGAGAGTTTCTCAGATCGCAGTATCTTTCACTGTAAACACTGCAGCACATATTATAAGGCTAAAGGGATCAAGTGATATGGGGAGAAGGCAGGGACAGGGTACTGAATTTGGATGATCAGCCATGATCTCATTGAATGGCGGAGCAGGCTCGAGGGGCCGAATGGCCTACTCCTGCTTCTATCTAATATGTTTCTACCATAGCAAAATACTGCAGATGCTGGAAATTCGAAATAACAACAGAAAATGCTGGAAAAACTCAGCAGGCCAGGCAACGTGGAGAAAAATTAGAGTTGACATTTTGGGTCGAAACCCTTTTTCAAAACTGGAAAGGAAATAAAATAGATCGAAGGCAGGGCTGCGATAGAACAAAAGAAGTAACAGAGACATTAAGAGGTATTCAAAACCAGATGAGATGGTAATAGGACAAGTGGAGACAAAAGACGGCTAGGATTAGGTGTGAAGTGTACTGGCAGGATGAGACACAGCTGCCATGTGGGAGAGAGAAAAAAAAAGGAAAGGGGGAGGGGGGTAAAGGGAAGACCCAAAACAAAGGGGTAGAAAAAAATATAAGTAAAATTGTAATAGGGGCCGAGGTTATGATCTGAAATTGTTGAACTCGATATTGAGTCCGGAAGGCTGCAAAGTGCCTAATCGGAAGATGAGGTGCTGTTCCTCGAGTTTACATTGAGCTTCCGTGGAACAATGCAAAGAGGCCAAGGACGGTGAATCCGAGTGGGAATGGAGTGGTGAATTAAAATGACAGGCGACCGGAAGCTCGGGGTCACCCTTACGGACTGAATGGAGGTGTTCCGATGTTTGTTGTGGTTTGTTATTAGGGTTGCCTAGCAACAGAGCGGCAGCAAACTGTCAGCTGGTGACTTGCTCTGAGAGTTTCTCAGATCGCAGTATCTTTCACTAAACACTGCAGCACATATTATAATCAGCTGACAATAACCTAGGTAAGAAAGGATCCCTTGAAACTAGTTTATAAGCCATTTGAAGTGAGACTCGCTCATTTGGTTTAATAATATAACCTATTTTGGTCATTTGTATTGTGTGCAGTTTTGGTCGCCTTATCTGAGGAAGGACGTTCTTGCCATGGAGGGAGTGCAGCGAAGATTCACCAGACTGATACCTGGGATGGCAGGAATGACTTAGGAGGAGAGATTGGGTCGATTGGGCTTATACTCGCTGGAGTTTAGAAGAATGAGAGGGGATCTCATTGAAACATAAAATTCTAACAGGACTAGACAGACTAGATGCAGGAAGGATGTTCCCGATGGTGGGGGTGTCCAGAACCAGGGGTCACAGTCTAAAGATAAGGGGTAAGCCATTTAGGACAGAGATGAGGAGGAATTTCTTCACCCAGAGAGTGGTGAACCTGTGGAATTCTCTACCACAGAAGGCAGTTGAGGCCAATTCATTAAATATATTCAAGAAGGAGTTAGATATATTTCTTAAGGCTAAAGGGATCAAGGGATATGGGGAGAAAGCAGGGACAGGGTACTGAATTTGGATGTTCAGCCATGATCTCATTGAATGGTGGAACAGGCTCGAGGGGCCGAATGGCCTACTCCTGCTCCTATCTTCTATGTTTCTATGTTTGTTGTGGTTTGTTATTAGGGTTGCCTAGCAACAGAGCAGCAGCAAACCGTCAGCTGGTGACTCGCTCTGAGAGTTTCTCAGATCGCAGTATCTTTCACTGTAAACACTGCAGCACATATAATCTGCAGCTGACAATAACCTAGGTAAGAAAGGATCCCTTGAAACTAGTTTATAAGCCATTTGAAGTGAGACTTGCTCATTTGGTTTAATAATATAACCTATTTTGGTCATTTTTGTTGTCAAAAATGAACAGCTGCATTTGTTTAAGTGGGTTTACATTTTGTATCAATTCTTTTGATCATAATCTCCTAACATGTTTCTTGTATGCTGAAATTCAGCTGCAAAGTTAATCCTTTGCTCAGTCAATACCTTGCATCAGGCTCTGGGAAATAACTTTGCATCACAGTAATAATTCTCCAGGCCTCAGGTACTCAGAAACAATAAGACTCAAATTTGTGCCTCTTGCGGCACCCTGTTATTATGCTATCCAATTTCTTTTGAAAGAAAGCAACATAAGGAAGGACAATAAAAGAGTCCTGAAAATAATTACTTTTAAAGAATTGGAAAATGAAAGAGGCAGACCAGGAGGAAAAGGGTGACTTAAGGATGTACATAAAGCAGAGATGGTTGGAGTGGGGGTGCGAGGAAATCTGCTGGTGCTTATCCTCATCCATTGCGATAGTATTTAGGGGGTGAGGGGTTAAGGCTTTAATTTATTGGTGTGTTCTTAATGTTTTGCCTTAAGACTTGTAGTGTAGTGATCTGGGATTTTATTTCCAAACTTTAATGTCTGATGCATATATCTATACTTGATCCATTTTCAAATATGGGGAGATATTTAAACACTATAATCTAAGTAAAGATCTATATAACTTATGGTTAAAGAGTGCCATTCATGCAGTAGATGTTAGAAGTTTAATTTTGTTCTCACCATATCTTAATGCACTGAAAAACTGAAAACTATCTTAACTTGATCTAATTTATACTAATTTCATGATAAGATTTTAAGTTGTTCTTATTTGCTTATAGCACTAGATGTTCTAACTGCTTTAATAAAACAGTAACATTTTACAACTGCACATTGTAAATATTTATAGAAAATGGAAAAACTACCTGAAACCTATGAAGAATATTTGCAGCTTCAAGAGCTGGTAAGTGACCTTGTTGCTTACTCGTAGTACACTGCTATTCCAATTATACTATAGAATCTGAGAAGTTTAAGCACAGAAAAAGTCCAATTGTCACGGTTAGTGCCACACCATAGCTATCCATTCCAGACCCATTTTCCTGCTCTTTACCAGTACCTTCTAATATTTTTCTTGTTCAAGTGTTCATTGAATCGGCTTCAATAGCCACTTGTGGTAATAATTTCCTGCCTGACCCTATAATCTCATCTCTCTCACTCACCTTAGCCCTCACCAGGTTCAATTCTTCTATGAGACCACTTGCGCCCTCGATCCCCTCCTCATCCAACTCCTGACTACTCAGCTACCCCCCTTGCCCCAATGCTCACCAACACTGTAAATAGTTCTCTTTACACAGTCACCATTCTCCCCTTCAAAACCGCTTTTATTCTGTGTCTGCACTGCACATCTCTTCCACGCCACTAAGAATTTTAACTATTTAGTATTCATTTCTAATTTCTGTCCTTTTTCCAAAAATGTACCACTTCACATTTATCTTTGCTGAACTGCACTTGTGACACACCTACCCACTCCCCAAACCTGACTTTGTACTCCTGTCATCTGCTGCATTCTTCTTTATAATTTGCCATGCCCTCTAATTTGGTATCATTGCCAAGGGAGAACGTTACAGAATATATTTTTTTATCTTTTTCAAAAGGATTTTTCATGATACTGTACCCGTAGAGGTTACTTTATAACCTATTATAAAGTATGTTGATAAAAATTATAATTGGAAAATACTTTTATTGAGCTTAAATTATGTTCCTTGTTTCAAAATTTCTGGGTGTGCAGAATGTGATCAAATAAACTGCAAATGATGTTTCCAATGCGATTGGTTCAAACTGGCTAATTCCTGAAAAAAATCCTCATTCGTGTCGGAATCCTCGCCAGTGTATCAATATCCTATTGAAAGTAGGTTGCCGAATCAATGCTTATCACTGAAGATAAGGTAACAAGTCAGATTGGCTTTCGGCCTTTGCACTGCACAAACGACAGATTAAACCATAATCCTGATGAAATAACAACAGAAAATGCTGGAAAAACTCAGCAGGCCAGGCAACATCCGTGGAGAGAGAAATAGAGTCAACGTTTCAGGTAACGTTGACTCTATTGCTCTCTCCACGGATGTTGCCTGGCCTGCTGAGTTTTTCCAGCATTTTCTGTTGTTATTTCAGATTTCCAGCATCTGCAGTATTTTGCTATCGTAATCCTGATGATGTGCCCACAGAAAATAAAGTTGGTCCAGCAATCCCTAGCAATTAAGCAGGCATTTAATCAGCTTTACTGTGCCCTGTACATGTCAGAGTTGGCAGCCTCTACTGATATAATCAATGCTTATCTTAATTTGTTATTACCAAGTTTGGAGGCCAAATATATGACTTGACTGGACTCTCCCATCTTCCTTTATTTGCTTTTATTGAACTAATGGCATATATGATTTGTTTCAGTAGAAACAAAGAAAGCTAAGACTTTACTTCCTGCCATTATTAGCAATATAAGTACCAAAGAGTCCATCTTGGACATGTGGAGGGAAACAATTAGCTCTTTAATAATGAATATAGGCACATATATTATATGTTGTGGTTCCTGTGTGCCAATCACCCATTAAATTGTGGCTCTAAAATTCTTGTCAAGGTTCTGGCTATTTGCTTGAACAAATTAGTGTCTACATTTTCCCGTGTTGTCCAAAGTTACTTCATTTTTGTGAGGTGTTCATTGAGTGATGTCCACAGGCTTACAGGCATCAACCATCTTAAGCAACAATGCAATGTGTCATCTCTGGTGCCCTAGATTAAAAAAAAACCTCAATAGAACTGAATGAAGCTTCCTCTGGGGAGTTTTGGAGGGAGAGAATGTGACTTTGTAGATGAAAATGATCTTAACATGTCTCGGGTTACAGCAATGAGATAGTATGTACCAGCCTTAGAGAGGAGTGTCACATCATGCATAAATAAGGATGATAGCCCAATTCCTTCTACGATTTCCAGAGAAATTACAGTACCCTTTTCTCTCCTACGCATATACAGTTACTTGATCAAGCTCTTTTTATGATGCATATGTTGGAAGCTTATGTGTGGGATCCTTTACTTAACATGGGACCGCAGAGAAACAGTATATAGAGAATGTGATAAACTGTCAGTTTACTCAGTGACTGAAATTCAATCTGGATTTGAATAGGGCCTGCATTCTACTTTTGGGATCTTCCCATGACCTTGCATAATTATCCATTATTCTCTTACTGACAAGAAATAACACAAGACATATTATGCACTGTATGTTCTAGCATTTGAAGGCAAAGGGAAAGGTGTTATCATAGAATCATAGAATGGTTACTGCACAGAAGAAGGCCATTCGGCCCGTCGAACCTGTGCCGGCTCTCTGCAAGAGCACTTCAGCTAGTCCCACTCCCCTGCCCTTTCCCCGTAGCCCTGCAAATTTATTTCCTTCAGATACTTATCCAACTCCCTTTTGAAAGCCATGATTGAATCTGCCTCCACCACCCTTTCAGGCAGTGCATTCCAGATCTTAACCACTCGCTGTGTAAAAAAGTTTTTTCTTACGTCGCCTTTGGTTCTTTTACCAATCACCTTAAATCTGTGTCCTCTGGTTCTCGACCCTTCTGCCAATGGGAACAGTTTCCCTCTATCTACTCTGTCCAGACCCCTCATGATTTTGAACACCTCTATCAAATCACCTCTCAATCTTCTCGGCTCCAAGGAGAACAACCCCAGCTTCTCCAGTCTATCAACGTAACTGAAGTCCCTCATTCCTGGAATTATTCTCGTAAATCTTTTCTTCACCCTCTCTAAGGCCTTCACATCCTTCCTAAAGGACACAATACTCCAGTTGGGGCTGAACCAGTGTTTTATACAGGTTCATCATAATTTCCACACTTTTGTATTCTATGGGCTGGATTTTGTCAATGGAGACGTGATGGAGGCGGGACTCCCACTTTTTGGGGTGTAGTCCCGCCTCCATCGATTTGTGGCCAACCCACACGAGTTTTCCTTGATTGATCTTGTTGAGCCCGCCCAGTGGGCTCAGCAGGCCAATTAAGGGACACCCGGTTACAGGTGACGTCAGGGATTGACATTTCATCTGTCAAGAGCTTTTGACAGATGAAATATCAGCGTTTGACAGCTCTGTGAAGCTGTCTAAACACTGACAATCTGTCTTCTAACTTGAGTCCTTCTCCACAGACTCAGTTAGAAATATCTCCAGAACAGAAAGCAGAGGCTGCAGCTTTTGACAGCTCGCAGCCATTCTGCTTTCGGTGCCGGTGAGATGAGGGACTCCCGAGACCTGAAGGAAGGAAGCCTGCATTAGTAAGTAAAGGTAAGTAAAACTTATTTAAACACTTTACACACACTTACCTCTACACTCATGCACCCATCACTCACCTGAACACCGGACATCTCGATCCCTCCAACCCCTGCAGACCGACGGCCCACCTCGCTAACTTGCCGTGGTTCGGAGCCATCGGACAGCCCACACTTCAGGGCTAAAAATAGGGATTAGGCCAAAAACTGCCTGTTAACTACCTGTTAACAGGCAGCTAATTGGCACTAATCCCCTTCCTGCCTCGGGGAGGTGACCCCCAGCACAGGTCGGGTACCCGCCTCCTGGGAAACTGGCATGGAGGCGGGTTGGGGGCGGGAAGGGCCCATGTCCCCCGATTCTGCAATTTTCCCCCCACTCCCGCCTCCACAAGGCTTGGAAATTCGAGGCCTATACCTCTACTTATGAAGCCCAGGATCCCGTAAGCCTTTTTAACTGCTTTCCCAACCTACCCTGCCACCTTCAACGATTTGTGCACACATACCCCCAGGTCTCTCTGTTCGTGCATCCCCTTTAGGATTGTACCATTTAGTTTATATATCCTCCCATTCTTTCTACCAAAATGTATCACTTCACACTTTTCTGTGTTAAATTTCATCTGCCACGTGTCCGCCCATTTCACCAGCCTGTCTATGTCTTCCTGAAGTCTATCACTCTCCTCCTCGCTGTTCACTATACTTCCAAGTTTTGTGTCATCTGCAAATTTTGAAATTGTGCCCTGTACACCCACGTCCAAGTCATTAATATATATCAAGAAAGCAGTGGTCCTAGAACTGACCCCTGGGGAACACCACTGTATACCTTCCTCCAGTCCGAAAAACAACCGTTCACCACTACTCTCTGTTTCCTGTCACTTAGCCAATTCCGTATCCATGCTGCCACTGTCCCTTTTATTTCATGGGCTTCAACTTTGCTGGCAAGCCTATTATGTGGCACTTTGTCGAACACCATTTGGAAATCCATGTACACTATGCCAACTGCATTACTCTCATCAACCCTCTCTGATACCTCATCAAAGAACTCAATCGAGTTAGTCAAACACGATTTGCCTTTAACAAATCCGTGCTGGCTTTCCTTAATTAATCCACACTTGTCCAAGTGACTGTTAATTTTGTCCCTGATTATTGTTTCTAAAAGCTTCCCCACTACCGAGGTCAAACTGACTGGCCTGTAGTTGCTGGGTTTATCTTTACACCCTTTTTTGAACAATGGTGTAACGTTTGCAATTCTCCAGTCCTCTGGCACCACCCCCGTATCTAAGGAGGATTGGAAGATTATGGCCAGTACCTCCGCGATTTCCACCCTCAATTCCCTCAGCATCCTAGGATGCATCCCATCCGCTCCTGGTGATTTATCTACTTTAAGTACAGCCAGTCTTTCTAATACCTCCTCTTTATCAATTTTTATCCTATCAAGTACCTCCACTACCTCCTCCTTTACTATAGCTATGGCAGCATCCTCTTCCTTGGTGAAGAGAGATGCAAAATTCTCATTTAGTACCTCAGCCATACCCTCTGCCTCGATGCATAGGTCTCCTTTTTGGTCCCTAATCGGCCCCACCCCTCCTCTTACTACCCTTTTACTATTTATATGTCTATAGAAGACTTTTGGATTACCTTTTATGTTGGCTGCCATTCTATTCTCATACATGTGTGTTGTGACATTTAGTGGCAGCATATTGGTATTACATAAACTTTACCTTTCTACCTAGTTTTTCCTTCCTCACTCTTAGGTCCTATACACAACTGTCTGACAGAGAGAACATAAGAACATAAGAAATAGGAGCAGGAGTAGGCCAATCGGCCCCTCGAGCCTGCTCCACCATTCAATAAGATCATGGCTGATCTGATCCTAACCTCAAATCTTCTATCACTCTCCATCCACCCGAACCCATGTGATCTCCCGGGAGAGGCGAAAAACCAGATAAAAGACCCAATGGCCAATTTGGGAGAAAAAAATCTGGGAAATTCCTCTCCGACCCATCTAGGCGATCGAAATTCTTCCAGGAGATCACTCTGTCCCTATATTTTCTACAGTACTTACCTTCTGTAAAGGCGATCTCCACCCCAGCCAGGAACAGGAATAAAACCATCTCCTGAAATCTAACACAGAATTAGAACACAGTAGGAGCAGAACCAGGCTACACGGGCCCTGGGCCCACTCCACTACCCACAGGGCCATGACCATTCCGAACCTAGACTCATGTCCAATTTCCTGCCCGCTCCCCGTAACCCTTAATTCCCTTTACTTCTAGGAAACTATCTATTTCTGTTTTAAATTTATTTAATGATGTAGCTTCCACAGCTTTCTGGGGCAGCAAATTCCACAGACCTACCACCCTCTGAGTGAAGAAGTTTCTCCTCATCTCAGTTTTGAAAGAGCAGCCCCTTATTCTAAGATTATGCCTCCTAGTTCTAGTTTCACCCATCATTGGGAACATCCTCACTGCATCCACCCGATCAAGCCCCTTCACAATCTTATATGTTTCAATAAGATTGCCTCTCATTCTTCTGAACTCCAATGAGTAGAGTCCCAATCTACTCAACCTCTCCTCATATGACCACCCCCTCATCCCCGGGATTAACCGAGTGAACCTTCTTTGTACTGACTCGAGAGCAAGTATGTCTTTTCTTAAGTATGGACACCAAAACTGTATGCAGTATTCCAGGTGCGGTCTCACCAATACCTTGTACAACTGCAGCAATACCTCCCTGTTTTTATATTCCATCCCCCTAGCAATAAAAACCAACATTCCATTGGCCTTCTTGATCACTTGCTGCACCTGCATACTAACTTTTTGAGTTTCGTGCACCAGGACCCCCAGATCCCTTTGTACTACAGTACTTTCCAGTTTCTTGCCATTAAGATAATAACTTGCTCTATGATTTTTCCTGCCAAAGTGCATAACCTCACACTTTCCAGTATTGTATTCCATCTGCCAAATCTCTGCCCACTTACTTAGCCTGTCTATGTCCCTTTGCAGGTTTTTTATGTCCTCCTCACTCACTACTTTCCGTCCCATCTTTGTGTCATCTGCAAACTTTGATATGTTACACTCGGTCCCCTCCTCCAAATCGTTAATATAGATTGTAAAGAGTTGGGGACCCAGCACTGACCCCTGCGGAACACCACTAGTTACTGGTTGCCAATCTGAGAACGAACCATTTATCCCAACTCTCTGCTTTCTGTTAGAGAGCCAATCCTCCACCCACACCAGAATATTACCCCCAATCCCGTGATTTTTTATCTTGAGCAATAATCTTTTGTGTGGCACCTTGTCAAATGCCTTTTGGAAGTCTAAATACACTATGTCCACTGGTTCCCCTTTATCCACCTTGTATGTTACTTCCTCAAAAAACTCAAGCAAATTTGTCAAACATGACTTCCTCTTCATGAAACCATGCTGAGTTTGTCCTATTAAATTATGTTTATCCAAATGTCCCGTTACTGTCTCCTTAATAATGGACTCTAACATTTTACCAACCACAGATGTTAGACTAACAGGTCTATAGTTTCCAGCCTTCTGCCTACTACCCTTTTTAAATAAGGGTGTTACATTAGCAGTTTTCCAATCTGCCGGGACCTTACATTAGCAGTTTTCCAATCTGCCAGGACTTTACATTAGCAGTTTTCCAATCTGCCGGGACCTTACATTAGCAGTTTTCCAATCTGCCGGGACTTTACATTAGCAGTTTTCCAATCTGCAAGCATTTTCAGTCGATTTATGGCCCGTGAACAGACAGCATGGCTGGATAAGTGATCTGCTGCTCGGCCTCTGACAGCTCCATTCAAAGTTGCTGCCAGAAAGTGCATGAGAGTTGGCCAGTTTGACTTGCCTTCCAGGTTTCTTTCTTGTTGTGAAGCACGTTGCCTCTGCTTGGTGGCTTCCCCTGAAGACTCCTTGAGATCGAGATCACGTTATGTAGAGCAATGCAGAAGACTACCAGTTCATTGCACTTACCCTATAATTAAAAACGAGTAGATTTTCCATGGCGTTGCCCTTGGGCCAAGAGGTTGGAGGCTAAATTATGAACATGTGTCCTATGACATTTAGGGACCAGTCAATTGACTGAGTGCCTCAAGCACAATCTTGCACCATCAGAGTTGAAACTTAATAATTTACATAAATGAACTGCAGTTAGTTCTGTGCATCCCATTTATATTCAATGGCATGTTTGATACAGTGGTCTCCTGTTACAGTATTCCCAGGTGCAAGCATTTTCAGTAGATTTACGGCCCGTGAACAGACAGCATGGCCAGATAGTGTAGCTGGTGGCCCCACAGCTGGGTCGTGGGGCTGAGGCTAGTTAAAGCTAGTCAAAGATGTTGCACTAAAATCAATTAATAGTGATGTTTCTTACACATACATGAAGCTGGAGACTGCGGTGGCAGTGGCTGGAAGGGAGCTGGCTGCCATTATTGTAAAAACGGAAAGATGGTGAATCCCTACTTCCGCCCTGTCAACCTTTACCTGCATTGATTGAGAGCCCTGTAAATCAAACTTAGGGCAATCGGGTCAGTTAGAAACATACAATGAGAATGTTAAAAAGTAACACAAATGGAACAACCTGTTGGCCAGTGAGATTGTTTAAAAGCATCACTAGCATTTGAGGGCCACATGATCACTATTATCATTGAGGGTATTAAAAGTAACATGAAGAATTAGAAAGATCATGTAATTATTATTGAGAACGGCGCAACAGTAAAACACATCACGTTTTAATAATTATAAATAGATTAATTATTGAGAAAATATTTTCTTAGTCAAAATCTGCCAAAATTGGAAAACAATTTATCCTGATTTAACATGATCCTTTATACGAAAATTATTAAATTATGCGGTTGAAAATATTTAATCTAAGATATTTGTTTTAGTTTGTGACATTTATCTTTCTTATGTTGCAGACTGATTGGCCAGAGCTACTCCCTGATGAAGATGACTTTAATATGAGTGTTCGGCCTGACATGTTTAGTTCATATGAATCAACGTCACAATACGTTCGTGAACATGCACCTTTCCAGATGGAGGTTCTCGTTAACATAGGGCAAAGAATCGATCAGTTTGTATCCCGATTGGAAAAATATTCCTCAAAGATCCTGCCGGATGAGCCCAGGCAACCTAAGATCAAAGTCCGTCGTTTCGATACACCATCACAAAGTAACTACAGCTGTAGTGTGTCTATTTTAGTATTGTTTTTACAACAGCAGCAACTTGTATTTATATTGCTCTCTTAATGTGGAAAAACATCCCAAGGTGCTTCATAGAGGCAGGAGAAAAAAAAGCGACACTGAGCCAAAGAAGAAGAGAATAGGAGGGGGGACCAAGACATTGGTCAGAGAGGTAGAATTTAGGAGGAAAGGGTGGTGGAGTGGTTGAGGGCTTTAGGAAATCAATTCCAGAGAGTGGGACCTTGGTGGCTGAAGACACAGCCACTAACAGTAGAGCAAAGAGCAGGGCTCACAAGAAGCTGGGGTCAGAGGAGCAATCTGGTTCAGCCTGAGACAGTAGTTAGGCTAGGAGACGGAGTCAGTGGTAAGGGAGCGAAATTTGTGGTGGGGGGGAGGGACAAAGATAATGGCTTCCGTCGTCCCAGTGTTTAGCTGGAGGAAGTTGCAGCTCAACCCAGACTAGATGTGACAGCACAGAGGTACTGGAGGGGTCGAGAGAGATGTTTCATCAGCGTACATGAGCTGAAAGAGTTGATGGAGATAAGAAGGAGCAAGGCCATGGAGGGCTTTAAACATAGGATAAGAATTTTAAACTTCACACATGGGGTGGGGGGTGGGGGGGCGTGGTAGGGGTGGGGAGAGAAGGAGCCAATGTAGATCAGCAAGGATGAACAGGATTTGGTGAAGAATGGGATACAAGGAACACAGTTTTGGATGTGCTGAGATGGAAGACGGGAGGATGGCCAGGAAAGCATTGGAGTAATTGGAGGTGACAAAGGCATGCATGAGATTACCTTTGGCCAATAGGATGATCCAAGAGTAGTGGGTGAGAGGGCAAGGCCTAGTAGAGCTGATATGGTCAAGCATTGGATGTTTAAGCCATTTTTGCACCAGATACACTCATGTTTGCATCCCAGTGCATCCCATGAAAGGATTCGCAAATTTCATGTCTCCCCCGAGGATTTACTTTTGGTTTATTAAAGAAACCCTGGTTGGACTGAGTTTAAAATCCAGGGCACAACAAGATGGCTGCGGACAGCCTCATGGCCAAAGCCTGTAAGTTTCAGTTTGGACTGACAGCTTGTATTCTGATGACTGTGAGAAGGAACTTTCCAGAACTTGAATGCAGACAGACCTTCTGCATATATGCATTAGAAGCAAACCCAGTGGCATTCGGGCCTCTGATTAAAAGCCATCAAGGTTGTTTGCACAAACAATCAAGAGCAGACAGGGCCTATTGAATATGTAGTGGGACAAGCTCAGCTGCATTCAGGCCTTCGTTTAGAGAACGTCAACATTGTTTACCTAATTACTTCAAAACGATCAACAGGGCATTCAGGCTGGAATGGCCCCATCACGAAACCAGTTGGACAAAGGGGAACACCGTGAGACCAGTAAAACCGATTACCAGCCATCCAGGTCGATGGGCCCAGATCGGTACCTTTTGTATGAGTTTCAATACGTCCAGATTAGACAAAAGAAATGAGCTGATCTGGCAGGAGATAAGGGCTACCAGGAAGGGTATAACTAGTCCCTCGGGAGGCCATTTCTCTCGCTCTCTTCCGCCTCGCCTCCGGTGCCCTGCCTTACTGTAATGAAATCTGTTTGTCTTGCCTGTATTCGTTTTGCACTCTTCCCCACACGGTGTATAGTTTCACTTCCTCTTTCCTGACTAACCTGGAAGGTTCCAGGTCTTGGCTCTTGGCTCCGCCCCTGACTTCTCTTACTTAAAGATCTCAGGATCTGTATGACTCATTCCTGTGAGCCAGTCGGTGTGTTGAGATGTTAGTTCTGATCTTAGTGATTAAAAGCCAACTTGTTAAAGTCTATAACTTCTAGTTTTGTGGTTATTGAAGGCACATCAATTTTAATCACTAAAGAATACTAGGATGGATCGACTCCTAAAACCAGAGCATCTGGACTTGGATCCACATTCTGCTGAAGCATCAAATCAATTTGGACACTGGCTCAAATGCTTCGAACTCTTCGCAAGGGCCTCATCTGCTAGTGAGGTAGATAAACTGAGTCTACTGACTACTCGCGTTAGTCATCGGATTTATTCGTTCATCCGGGACGCCACCTCTTACATGGAGGCCATCACTATCCTGAAGGCCCAATACCAGAGGCCAGTAAATGAAGTGTACGCCAGACATCTGCTGGCTACACGCAGGCAGCGACCTGAGGAATCAATGGACGATTTCTTACAGGGCCTAAAGGACTTGGTCCGGGACTGTAACTGCAAGGCCGTGACGGCCAACGTGTACTCTGACGAATTGGTCCGCGATTCCTTCATCACGGGCCTCAAATCGAATTATATCCGGCAGAGACTGCTGGAGAAGGAGGTCCTGGACTTAAAAAAGGCAGTGGCCACTGCGCGATCGCTGGACGTGGCCCAGAAAAACTCTGACTCTTATTCTTCCGGCCATACGGCCCTCACCGCCTCGTGCGCGCCGAGTGGGCCGCCATCTTGGAATCAGCCATCTTTCCCATCCAGGTCTCAGACCAGCTCTACACCGCCGGAGTCCCCACGCAGAAGTTCACCCAGGAGTCCTACTACAGCGGCAATGTCTCGAGGCCCGAAATGCTACTTCTGCGGCCAGGCCAAGCACCCCAGACAACGATGCCCAGCGAAGGACGCTACATGCTTCAAATGTAAGAAAAAGGGGCATTTTAGCAAAGTCTGCAGGGGGAATCCGATTTCCAACTCCGTCACCGCCTCGTGCGTGCCGTGCGGGCCGCCATCTTGGGATCCGCCATCTTTTCCCGACTCAACGGCCGCCCAGGGCCCAACAGTGGCTTCGATCACGGTGGATCAATCCAGGCCACACCCGTTGACAAAATCCATGATGGACATACAGGTAAACGGGAATTTAACGAAATGTTTAATTGACTGTGGGAGTACCGAGAGTTTTATCCACCCTAGCCTGGTACGGCGGCACTCATTAACGGTAACCCCTACACGGAGCAGAATTGCTATGGCTGCTAAGCCCCACACTTCGGACATTTTGGGCTACTGTGTGGTAACACTGACTGTAAAAGGCACGGACTACAAGGATTTTAAACTCCTCGTGATGCCAGAACTCTGTGTTAATGTAATCTTGGGCCTGGACTTCCAGTGCCACCACGAAAGTGTCACGCTAGCATATGGCGGGTCCCAGCCGCCACTCACAGTCTGTGACCTATCAACCTTAAAAATCAGCCCGCCCTCTTTATTCGCTAATCTCGCTCCGAACTGTAGGCCCATAGCGACCAAAAGTAGATGGTACAGCCTGGAAGACAGACACTTTATCAAGGCGGAAGTGGACAGACTCCTGCGGGAAGGCATTATTGAATGCAGTACCAGTCCGTGGCATGCCCAAGTAGTCATAGTTAAAAATAGCGAAAAGAAACGGATGGTAATTGACTACAGCCAGACTGTTAATATTTATACCCAGCTGGACGCCTACCCTTTACCCCGCATATCAGAAATGGTCAACCAGATTGCGCAATACTGAGTCTTCTCGACTATCGACCTCAAATCCGCATATCACCAGCTCCCCATTAGAACGGAGGACCGCCCATACACCGCCTTTGAGGCGAACGGACGCCTCTACCATTTTCTCAGAGTGCCCTTCGGGGTAACAAATGGGGTCTCGGTCTTCCAACGTGAGATGGACCGCATAGTTGACGAGAATAAACTACAAGCTACCTACCCCTATCTGGACAATGTCACTATCTGCGGGCACAACCAGCAAGACCACGATCTAAATCTTGCGAGATTTTAAAAAACTGCCCTAAAGCTGAATCTAACCTACAACGAAGACAAATGTGTCTTCAACACAACCCGTCTCTGTATCCTCGGCTGTGTGGTGGAAGATGTGGTAATTGGACCGGACCCTGACCGATTACGCCCCCTAAAGGAACTGCCCCTGCCACACAATCCCAAAGCTTTAAAAAGGTGCCTGGGATTTTTCTCGCATTATGCCCAATGGGTGCCCAATTACTCTGATAAGGCCCGACCCCTCATTAAATCGACGTCCTTCCCACTATCAGCTGAAGCTCGGGAGGTTTTCACCAGTATCAAACAGGACATTGAAAGGGCTGCACTGTGTGCAGTGGACGAAAGCATTCCCTTTCAAGTCGAAAGCGATGCGTCAGACTTTGCCTTAGCTGCGACCCTCAATCAGGCTGGGAGACCTGTGGCTTTCTTCTCCCGAACCCTTCAGGGACCTGAAATCAGGCACTCTTCTGTCGAGAAGGAGGCACAGGCTATAGTGGAGGCAGTGTGGCACTGGAGACACTACCTAGCCGGCAAACGTTTCACCCTGCTCACCGACCAGCGGTCGGTGGCTTTCATGTTTAATAACAAACAAAGGGGGAAAATCAAGAATGACAAAATACTCAGGTGGAGGATCGAACTATCCACATTTGACTATGATATTATGTACAGGCCGGGAGCCCTTAATGAACTCCCAGACGCCCTATCGCGGGGAATGTGTGCCAGCATTCATACGGACAAATTACAGGGTCTCCACAACGACCTCTGTCACCCAGGGGTCACCCGACTATACCATTTTATAAAGTCCCGCAATCTGCCCCACTCCATCGAGGAGGTCAGGGCAATGACCAGAGCCTGCCGCATCTGTGCGGAATGCAAGCCTCGTTTCTACAGGCCTGACCGTGCACACCTTATCAAAGCCACACGGCCATTCGAGTGCCTAAGTCTGGACTTCAAGGGACCCCTTCCCTCTGCCGACCGTAACGTATACTTCCTCAATATCATCGATGAATATTCCCGCTTCCCCTTCGCCATTCCCTGCCCAGACATGACCAGTGCCACGGTCATCAAGTGTCTCGGTAATCTATTCTGCATGTTTGGCATGCCGAACTACATACACAGCGATAGGGGGACGTCATTTATGAGTGACGAACTGCGCCAGTTCTTGCTCTCAAAGGGGATAGCCACTAGCAGAACCACTAGCTACAACCCCCGGGGTAATGGGCAAGTGGAAAGGGAGAATGCTACTGTTTGGAAGGCTGTCACGTTAGCCTTAAAGTCAAAAGGCCTTCCGACCTCCCGCTGGCAGGAAGTCCTCCCAGACGTGCTCCACTCCATAAGGTCTCTGTTATGTACAGCCACTAATGCTACCCCTCACGAAAAGATGTTCGTTTTCCCCCGGAAATCCACCTCGGGCATATCTCTACCCGCGTGGCTGACATCTCCGGAGACAGTACTATTGCGGAAGCACGTGAGAGGCCATAAAACGGACCCCCTTGTGGAAAAGGTACAGCTCCTCCATGCAAACCCTCAGTACGCCTATATCGAATACTCTGACGGGCGAGAAGACACTGTTTCCATAAAAGACCTTGCTCCCTCGGGGAGCGGAGAGAACGATGAGAGACTACCCGAGGAAGACATACACCAAAAAGAGACAGGACGCCCAGAGGTATCAATACCCAACTTTAACCTGGAGGACACTGCAGATAACCTGGAAGACACTGCGGAGGCCCGGACAGTGGAGGAACCAGAATCCACTCCCCTAGAGGCACCCCAACCGGCTTTGCGCCGATCACTGAGAACCGCAAAACCTCCTGACAGACTCACTTATACCAACTTTTAAGAAACATCACCCCGATGGACTAAATCTAAAGAAGGGGTGAATGTAATGAAATCTGTTTGTCTTGCCTGTATTCGTTTTGCACTCATGTATATTACCCTCCCCCACACGGTGTATAGTTTCACTTCCTCTTTCCTGACTAACCTGGAAGGTTCCAGGTCTTGGCTCTTGGCTCCGCCCCTGACTTCTCTTACTTAAAGATCTCAGGATCTGTATGACTCATTCCTGTGAGCCAGTCGGTGTGTTGAGATGTTAGCTCTGATCTTAGTGATTAAAAGCCAACTTGTTAAAGTCTATAACTTCTAGTTTTGTGGTTATTGAAGGCACATCACTTACCATCAACCCAGCAAGAGGATCGTCGACGAAGAGCCCGTCCAGGGAAGTAGAATACCCGCAGTTATGTTTAAATTACTGGGGTATCTCTGCTTTGGGTGGTGAAAACCTAAGACATCGGCAGGCAACAGGGCACGGAGCATGCGTTTTCAACATCCTAGACTGGTGAGCATCAATTTTCTGGCCCATCACAAGATAATCTAGATAGGTGTAAAGGGTGGGAGTTAAGGGGAATTGCTAAAGTGTCATTTTAGTCATTTTCCCTCGATGTGTCCGTTTCTCCTCCCCCGTTAAGTGTAATTGTGCTGCATCCATAGTGATTTTCTCTGTATAGTAATTGTTCTCTATTTTAATAAACATTGGTTTTCTTTGCACCGAACCACTGGTCTCGTTTGTCTATATCGCTACTTGTAAATAAGTCCGGTGGTCAGAACCAAAGGGGAAGCGATTCGAACCGCACGGGACTAGAGCAGCTCAGACACACGACTGACTGACCAGACACAAACCCCAAACCAAAACCCCCTACACCCATTGCAACCATTGTAATGAACTCATAATTTTACAAATCATCATAATCCAAGTAAGCCAGAAATTAATTTGAAACAGTATAGTTAAACATTTGACTTCCATTTTAACATTTTAAAAATTATAGAAAATAAAAGCTCAATTTGAATTTTCCTTAAGTGGGGAATGAAGTTTAGTTGCAATAGGAATATGAGAGTATGAACTGTGGCTTAGGGGACATACTTAATAAATGCTGTTGAACTGGCGAGGGGGAAGGCTGAGAGATATCTAGCAGTGGCAGTAGATTCAACACTTAACATGTTCAGTCATCGAAAGGAGGCAAATGAGGATGGACCTTATAGAGCTACATAAGGTACTAACATTCAGGCTTGGGCTGATAAGTGGCAAGTAACATTCGCATCACACAAGTGCCAGGCAATGACCATCTCCAACAAGAGATTATCTTTTGTGTAAGGTAGTGGAGGCAAGAGCCTTCTACTTAAGATGTAGTTAGATGCTATGATGGGATGACCCATAGGTTTCTATGGCAAGACAAGCTAAATGGGCTGTCTATTTGTGCTTATCTTTTTGAATTTTATTATTCTCTTAGATATGATATTTGCGTGAAGTAGTTAAATTCCAACCGTCTTTGTTTTGCATCCAGTGTTTACGCATGCACATAAAAATCAGTAGGGATTTAATCTTCCCATGCTACTAAGGTCACCCTATGATGTCCTGGCTCCTACCTAAAGTAGAGGATTGAGCTTTGCTGTATGCTGAAAGAAATAAAGATGGTAACTGGAAGTGACATCAAACAAAAACGTTCTTTCCGCCTGTATTAAATTGTAACAAATTTAATTGATGCCTGAGGGAAATGGATAGGAATTCCTGATCTGACACTAGTTATGTGAGATCAGGAGTTCCCACCACAGTGTGCAGATGGATCACTGAGCAATACAGCAGCAGAAGTAGCAACAGCAAGTATTTGTTGGGAGCGGTTGTGAGGGAAGGAGATTGCCTCCATGAACTGAGCAGAGGCAGGGAAGAAGGGAGTCTTCATGACCTAGAGGGGGAGGGGAAGGTGGAAGAACAGTGGCTCTGTAAACTGGGGGTAGGGTGAGAAGAGTGCCTCCGTGTCACTGACAACTGCATAATGTTAAAATAATTTAGCAATTAGATTTAGCAGCAGAAAGTACCAATATATATCCACAATAGCCTGCAATTTCTCTGAAAGAATTGAGAGAAAATGCTACAATTTTTGCCGCAATCTTCCATTATACTAATGATGGAATGTTAGATATTCAGCTTAAGCTATATAAAGCCAGTACCCCACTGCGCTTTCAATGTAATAGGCCTTTATTGATGGCTGTCAGCTTTTTTCGGTTTGTGTCACAGTCAGCTTTGGCAGTTTTCTAGGTTGGAATTATGGAAGTATAGTTGAGAGGTCATACAGTATCTCCGGAATGTGACAGTTGATTGTGTATATATGGACTTCAGATGCTCGTACCAGGAATTGTATCTGATGTCTGCAGTAGGAATTGTATCCAGCATGAGGTGGTTGTGGGATGGAGGAGAGGGAGTAAGACAGAGGAATTTAGGAACACAGGAACAGGAGTAGGCCAGTTAGCCCCTCGAGCCTGTTTTACCATTCAATGAGATCATGGATGATCTGTGACCTAACTCCATATATCGCCCTTGCCCCATATTACTTGATACCTTTGGTTAACAAAAATCTATCAATCTCAGATTTAAAATGAACAATTGATCTAGCATCAATTGCTGTTGCAGAAGAGAGTTCCAAATGTCTACCAGCCTTTGTGTGTAGAAGTGTTTCCTAATTTCACTCCTGAAAGGTCTGGCCCCCTAGCCCCCTAGTCCTAGGCTCACCAACCAGCAGGAATAGTTTCTCTCTATCTATCCTGTCTGTTCCCCTTAATATCTTGAAAACTTCAATCAAATCACCCCTTACCCGTCTAAATTCCAGGGAATACAACCCTCGTTTGTGTAATCTCTCCTTGTAATTTAACACTTGGAGTCCAGGTAACATTCTGGTAAACCTATGCTGCACTCCCTCCAAGACTGTGAGCCAGTGTGGGTTATATAACATAACATATATATATTTTCAGGAGTGATTTTGTAGTTTAGGTGTGAAGTAAAATGAAGGATGAGTTATTTAGTGAATGCATGAAATGTGTAGGGCTTCAAAGAAACACGTATGTTGCAGGCAGTGAAGAGTGAACTCTTAAAAAGAATGGAAAAGATTTAAATTGAAAATAGAAGAGCACAAATGTTCTCAATATAGCAAGACTTGTGGAGTACAATAATAAATGTAAATTATTGCCTCACGGCAAGAAGCTTTGCTCAAATGGAGTGTAGGTTGGAGAAGCAGTGCTGCTTTGTTACAGCCTTATATTTGATCCACGCTCCTTCCAAGAATGGCTCCTTGCTGGGAGCGTGCAATTGGTGAATTTACCCTTAAATGTCAGTTTGGCTCAGTTGTTAGCACTCTCGCTTCAGAGGTTGTCGGTTCAAGCCCTATCCAGAAATTGAGCACGTAATCTGGGCTGACACTTCAGTGCAACGCTGAGGAACTTCTGCTCTATAAGAGGTGCCGTCTTCAGTTGAGACATTAAACTGATGCCCCATCTTCCTGTTCAGATGGATGTAAAATATTCCATGGTATTATTCAAAGAAGTGCAGCAAGTTCTCCTGGTGTCCTGGACAACATTCGTCCTTCAACCAGCACCGCTGAAAACAGGTAAAATGGCCATTCATCTAATTTGCTCTTTATGGAATCTTGCTGTGTACAAATTGGCTGCAGGATTTCCTACATAACAACAGTGACTACATTTCAAGAAGTAATTAATTAGATGTGAAGCACTTTGGGATGTCCTGAAAACGTGATTAGGCGCCATATAAATGCAAGATTTTTCTTTCTAAATCTTGTCAAAATATTTTATAGTTTGTTTATTTGAAGATTATTTTTAAAATCACATCTCTGTTTTTTGTTCCAGCTTTTCTTACACAAATGAAGGATTCTGATGCATTACTAATACATCCCAGCAGAAAGGTAAAACATTGCATGGATGTTTTGAAATGCCTTACCAGTCAGCTATAATTCCCCCCCAGTCGCTCTCTCTCTTCCCCCCCCACTCGCTCTCTCTCTTCCCCCCCAGTCGCTCTCTCTCTTCCCCCCCAGTCGCTCTCTCTCTTCCCCCCCAGTCGCTCTCTCTCTTCCCCCCCAGTCGCTCTCTCTCTTCCCCCCCAGTCGCTCTCTCTTTTCTAACAACAACATGCCCTCGAAAAAGCCTCGGCACCGCTGGGCACTCCAGCTAGTGATCAATATATAACTGCATGAAAAAAAGCCAAGGGCAGAAATGTGGAGTGTTGGGGTGAATTTCCTCGGGGTATCTCCTGTCAGCTGCTGTAACTTCGGGGGAAACTCTGTCTCTGCAGTAAATATGATGTCATAGAGTCATAACGGCACAGAAGGAGGCCATTCGGCCCATCGAGTCCATGCCGGCTCTCTAGAGCAATCCACAGTCCCATTCCCCCGCTCTATCCCCGTAGCCCTGCAAGTTTATTTCCCTCAAGTGCCTATCTAGTCTCCCCTTGAAAACATTGAGTGTCTCCGCTTCCACCACTTCCGTCGGCAGCAAGTTCCAGGTCCTCACCACTCGCTGTGTAAAAAAGTATTTTCTCCCCTGTATCTCTTGCCCAAAACCTTAAATCTGTGTCCCATAGTCCTTGTACCATCAACTAGTGGAAACAGCTTTTTCCCATCTCGCCTATCCAAACCCGTCATAATCTTGTACACTTCTATCAAATCACCCCCCAACCTCCTTTGCTCTAATGAAAACAAATCCAGCTTCTCCAACCTATCCTTATAGCTAAGATCCCCCATCCCCGGAACCATTCTGGTAAATCTCCTCTGCCCCTTCTCAAGGGCCTTCACATCTTTCCTAAAGTGTGGTGACCAGAACTGGATGCAATACTCCAGTTGTGGCCTAACCAGCGCTTTATAAAGTTTCAGCATAGCTTCTCTACTTTTGTACTCAATACCTCTATTTATGAAGCCCAAGATCCCATATGCTTTGTTAACCACTCTCTCAATATGTCTATGTCTAGACATCTGAGTTACTTCAGAGTAATGTTTATACCACTCCACACATTACAATGTTTGCTCCCAATAAACGAAATATTCAATTATTTGGAACAAGACCAATTAATTTAAATATGCAAGCCACATTCTGATCTGGTTGTGGAGAATGTGGCGTGACGTTTGGGATTCCTGTGCTCCTACGCTATCTTGGTCATTTGGTGCACTGATGCTCAATTTGGTCAAAGCATACAAATGATGAGTATTTCAGGTCTTTATGTCTCAGTACAAAGCTGTCCAGGAGCATTAATTCAATGCCATCACTGATTATTCTTGTTTATGACGTGAAACCTTTCTATCTAACTTCTATGATTTAACTGTACTGGATTCCAGTGTACCTTACTATGTTGTACGTCACTATTTAGTATATACACTATAAAGTACTCATGTAAGTTTTTCTTTCCTTTTGTTGTCATCCCTCCACTCTACCAAGTCTGGATATTTTTAAATTAATGGTACTAAGTGCTTTTTCAGATAAAGGTACAGTAATGGCACAAAGTACCAGGTATTACTGAACCCAGCTGCATCCCTAATTTGAAGCAGCAGCTTGTATATTGTTTAACTTGGAAAAACAGTTAACTGACATGCCAAAAAAAAAATGATATTGAGTAACAATAGCTGAAGAGAATATGAAAAGAGTATAAAAAATCAGAAGAAAACATTGCATTTAGAATGAGGATTCTAGCAGCACAGAGTAATGGTAAGCTTTTTATTGCCTGTTCTGCTACTCCACCCATTAGGACACTGGCTTGTAGGGTTATCTGGAGCTGAAAGGGGGACCGGTCAACCCCTTCAAGTCCCATTAATGAGTCAGGCTGGCTGATCAGTCATCAACAGTGCCCTGGAGTATGGCGTATCTCACTGGCTCAGGCATCAGATTACTGATTCTCCCACAGAGGGTTGATTCGGTTGCAATTTTCTGTCACCAACCTTACCATCTTGGATCCAATTGGACCCCAAAGAGCCGGTGCCCCCTTGCATGCCCACCCCTGAAAGAGGTAGAAACTAGCTGGTTATTAAACAACTGAGGAGTGTAAGTTTGAGTCTTCACTAATGTAGGAATTACTAAGCGGGGTTGGGGTTATTGTCTCTGGCCAGTCAGAAGCCTCTGAGCTGCTCCAGGGACCCCCGTGCGGTTTTGAAGCGCTCCCCTATTCCTGGTTCTGACCGCCAGACTTATTCGGTAGCGATGTAGACAGAAAACGTGACTCGTGGTTGGGTGCAAAACAGACCAGTATTTATTGAAACAAAAAGAAACAAATTGAAAATAAACAATACAGCACACCTATGCTGAAATACAGCACTTTACTTCTCACCGTACACTTTAGTGTCTACTACAGCACTCGTTTGCTTAATAGAACACTGTTACTTAAATGCAACACTTTACTTCTTAGTACAACACTGTTACTTAGATACAGCACTTTTAATACAGCTACTTAGTGTTCACCACAGCACCTTTCTGCTTAGTACAACACTGTTACTTAGATACAGCACTTTTAATACAGCTACTTAGTGTTCACCACAGCACCTTTCTGCTTAGTGCAACACTGTTACTTAGATACAGCACTTTTAATACAGCTACTTAGTGTTCACTACAGCACCTTTCTGCTTAGTGCAACACTGTTACTTAGATACAGCACTTTTAATACAGCTACTTAGTGTTCACTACAGCACTTTTCTGCTTAGTGCAACACTGTTACTTAAATAGGGGAGGAGAAAATGGACACAACGAGGGAAAATTGACTAAAATTACAGTTTAACAAGATTCCCCTTAATTCCCACCCTTATACCTATTCTAAGTTACCTTGTAATGGGCCAGAAAATGTATACTCACCAATGAACGCCTGCCCCGTGCCCTTGCGGTCTTAGATTCTTCACCACCCTGAAGATAGAGATACCCCAGTGTTTAAAAGTAACTGCTGGTATTCCACTCCCTTGGGCGGGCTCCCAAGTTGTAGAGAGCACGGAGGCGAGGCTGCAGAGAGAGAGAGAGATGGCTTCTTGAGAAGCTATCTTATACCCCATTTGGGGCCGAAATCTTCCCGCCCAAATCCGGATGCATCTGGGCTAAACAAAAGGGATCCAAACTGTCCCCATTGACTGTGATGGGTTTTGGATGAATCACCCATTCATTGTGATGGGTTTTTGAATGCATCCCCATTCTTGTGATGGGTTGAATGAAACTGTCCCAGTTTGAAAAACCATGTCTATTTACTTAATGGCTGAGTAAACAGCCCTTGGAGGTTAGTGTAAACAAACTGATTGCCCTGTGGTCACGCCCAACCGCAATTGATTGGCAGTCTCAAGTGGTTCAACATTGTAGCAGTTTAGTGTAAACAAACATCAATTGTCCTGCAGGGAGGGAAACTCCCTGAACTGCCTTTGATTGACAGTTTAACTACTCCATTGCTTCAAGGGCTGTTTTTTTTTCTAAATCCTTTGTCAGCCATCTTTGATTTTTCCTTTTCATATGCACACAGTCTGTGTGGTGTCTCCTGCCACGAGGTCGGACAGCCATCTTTGATTATCCTTTTTCACAGGCACACACAGGCTGGCGTTTCAGTCCTCTTTGTCAGCCTGTGCTTTGAAGAGAGACTGTCCTTTTGTCTTCTGCCACGAGGTCTGACGGCCATTTTGATCCCTGGATTTTTAAAGGTATATTCTACCCAGGTATTTTTAAAATCAAAAATCAATCTTCGGAACTGTAGGAAATTTCGAAATTATTGCGAAATCCTACACTAAGCAGGCAGCAGATAATAGGATTCGCTCATGAATGCTATGGTGAGTAGCACAATATGCGAGACTGAATTTCCACCATCCTCCTGACCACAACTTGGACACACACCATACCCAATGGAACAGTGATTCCTCTTCCTTAGGGAGTGCAGACCATCAGGGCTAGCTGCTTCCTTCTTTACAGCCAATCATGGTGAGCACCATACCCTGGGTATATGAGCATGTAGTCTCATAACCAGCTTTCAGGTAATTAATGTCTTCTGCTGTAATGCCAAGCCTCTGAGTTTCTTCATCAGTTGAATGATGAACATCTGCCTTCAACGATATAGAATGACCTAAACAGGACAGCTTGTATTGTGCCAACCACCTTGATGTTCTAGACATCCAAGTCCAATGTTGCATACAGGATTATTCATCAACTGCTTAATCCAGATTCTTGTGAGAGATGTTGTCCAGTGAAACATGCCTGCTATGAGGGTGACTCTCTCTTCAGGGTGATGATTGGTAAATTGGCATAGGCCATCTCTGGGACCTTGCCTCAGTGGTAGCACCCTCACCTTTGACTCAGAAGGTCAGGGGTTCAAGTCCCACTCCAGAGACTTGAGCATATAATGAGGGAGTACTGCACTGTCAGAGGTGTCTCATTCAAATTAAACTGAGCCCCTATCTGCCCTCTCATATAGACATATACAAGATCCCATGGCATTATTCAAAGAAGAGCAGGGTAGTTCTTCTAATGGCCTGGCCAATATTTATTCCTCAATCAACATTAAAAAACAGATTATCTGGTTATTTATCTCATTGCTGTTTGTTGACCTTGCTGTGTGCATATTAGCTGCTGTGGTTCCCTACATTACAACAATGACTACACTTCAAAAAGTACTTAATTGGCTGTAAAGCGCTTTGGGGTGCCCTGAAGTCATGAAAGGCGCTATATAAATGCAAGTTCTTTCTTTTTCAAAGGGGTTCTGAATTGTCAGAACTATTGATCAAGTAGCCCATTGCACTTAGTCTAAACCATATAGAGTTCTTTTTCATTCAAGAAGGTTAGGAACATTGTTGAAGGTGCTAAATATTAATTGATAAGACTAGCCATTTATTCACAAGTGGATGAGTGTTAAGATGATTCTACTCAGATTTTGGTTAGGTAGTAGTATTTGCACACACAGCTTAAGAAGCTGTTCTAGCTTTAGACATAACACTATGACACCCTAAAAATAATTATTCAGCACACTTAATTATTTATTTAAATAAATGCAGGTTAATAGATGGTTAGAAGTGAGAAACAAGGCATTAATTTTGTTAAGCACTCTGGATTCTGCATTAATCCTGAGAGACCATGAGAACCAGAAGATTGAAACTCAGTATTTGTGTTTTTTTTAACCAATTTTTCCCTTCCTCGCCTCTTCTGAAGGCATTGACTGCTTGTTGGGGTATAGTTCGATGGGTTTCAGGCACCTCTGGTACCTTGCCCAACTTGCCGTTATTCACAGAATCACAGAAACCCCACAGTGCAGATAGAGGCCATTTCGGCCCATCGAGCCTGCACCGACACATATCCCACCCGATCCCCGTAACCCCTACACCAACACATATCCCACCCTATCCCCGTAACCCCACGTATTTAATCCCCCCCTAACACTAAGGGTCAATTTATCATAGCCAATCAACCTAACCCACACATCTTTGGACTGTGGGACGAAACCGGAGCACCCGGAGGAAACCCATGCAAACACGGGGAGAATGTGCAAACTCCACACAGACAGTCACCCGAGGCCAGATTCGAACCCGGGTCCCTGGCGCTGTGAGGCAACAGTGCTAACCACTATGCCACCGTGCTTCCCCCAAGTATAAGACTTGACACTGATTATTGACAGACAGATTGACTGTGGGAGACACCACAGCTAAACTTAATCTAGCCCTCACCTGACATTCACACATGCCTACTTCCACCATAAGTCGCTGGAGAGAGACAATCAGGAGCAGGAACCATGGCTGATTTTCCCCTTTCTAACCCAGAGACACTGAGGCCTTTTGTAGTATCCCTAAAGACTTTCCTGCTAAGATCAACAAACTCAGCACAGAATGGAGATTAAACCTGGGACCTCCCTGTTCCTTGTGGCTCTGTTACTCCTGAATAAATTCAATCATCGGAGCTGGTTATCATTTTATATAATATATAGGCTGGGAATTTCCTCCAGGTGCCACCCGCTCTAGCTGCTGTAAGTTATATGTGTAAATGGGATTGCTGCCAATGTTACGCTGCCAGAGCCCCGAGGAAATTCCCAGCCATGGTTGCTGGGGGCTAAATTTTCCTTTCTTTGCTAATTATAGCAAAGTAATAGATGTAAGTCAGAAGGGATGTAATGTCAGTAGAAACAGCACTGTACTACTAATTGGTGTTTATCTGATCTAAAGATTCCTACACCTCCAAAAATTCATCAACAAACATTGGCAAAAATGAATAAAAATCAGCTATTTGCTTGTTAAGACCTTGTCAAAGTTATTAATTAGTAACTCATGTAGCATTTGAGCTGTACAGTCAAATTGAAAAATGAGTATTTTATTCCCGGTCAGACTTGGCCTTGGTGAATTCAGCAAAAGGAAAGATTTTGAAGTATTACCGCATTAATGACAGAAGTGAATAGTATGGGGCAATGGAGTAACTCGAGCGGTTTGAACAAATACCCTTAATCAGGCATGAGTTCCAAAAGGCAGCAGTTGCCAATACTAGATCACTTTCCATGTAATAGATTGAGGCTGAGCTGCAATATCCTAACCCTTCAGTGTTAGATGCAGTGGTCCGGATTTTGCATTAATAATATTGGTGAAGCTAATATTACGGAGTAAATCGGACAGCAACTTCCGGCATCCGCACATACGCATTTAAATGTGGAAATCTGAAAGTTGCTGTAAGTGTTACCCTGCTCCTCCACAGGCTGCGCGGTAACACTCCTCGCCGATAGACTCGGCACTGAAATCAATCTAATGATGTGAAGTTGCGGTACTTACCCACTAAACACGCCAGAAAAAGTTAGGGCTGGTGCATTCAGGAGTAAGTGAATTTTTAATGGTGTGCTAAGTGATAATTACTGCCAAACAACGTCTTTGGCCCTGAAAATGTAATTTTACAAGTGTGGAGTCTCATTCCTTCAGAGTTTAATTAGAGTTGGAGATTTAAATTTTTTTTTACTTTTCCTGTTTGTCTCTTTTATCTCGCTCTCTCCTAATCCCATCTTTCTTTCTTTATTTCGCTCACTGTGCATGATTTAAGTCTAATTTATACGTCCTGGTTTAGGCTCGGCGTGTGAGGCTTCTTCAATCTGATTGGTTGAAGAGCCTTGCTGTTTCAAATGCCACAGATCTCCTGTAGAGGGCGCCACACTGAATGAGATGCCCGATTAGAGCTGTCTTCGCGCAAAAGCTACAAAAACTCTATGGGCAGCTGACAGCTTAGTGAACGGCAAGCGCCATTCCTTCACCGCTGACCGTAAAATCCGGGCCAATATTGCTAAATTTATACTGGAAACCATTATATAATTTTGTACAATGCATTGTTGCTTAAAACAACATTTCAAACCCTAATAAATTTGCATTTTAAGATTGCAAACGGGTCATGAAATGCACTAAATTCTGATTTTGTACAGTACGGGCAGGATTCATATGTATGTTAGTTTTGTGATAGTTAGGTTCAAGCATATCGGCCCAGAAATTCAGGTCAGGGGCTTCCCGCGGGTGCAAGCCCCCGACCTACACTTACATATCGCGCTGACATTTGAAGACTGGGCCTGCGTGGATTTCCGGTCTGTGACCCGGTTCAGCTCCCGGCGCGCTGTGCGTGCGTGATCCAGCGGCATACTTAGTGTGATGAGCTGGCTGGGATCACGTGAGCACTGGGCAACCAATGGGAGTTTACAAAAGTCCATTCATGAGTTAGACATAAGACCTGTCAAACTCATGAAAACTCCGGGCGCCCAAAACACTACTTAAACTTTAAATAAAAGTTAAAAAAACATTCCAATAATTAAATTAACTATTAATAACTTTAAAAAACTATTTTAAACAATTATTCAAATTTCTGCCAAAATTTTTTTTTCAAGAAATCAGGTCCAAAAATACACTTACCTTACTGTAAATTCTTTAAAAATAATAAACCTGTGGAAAAAAATTTCTAACTTTAATTATTAGACCACTTACCTTTTAAAACTAAGTCCTTACGTCTGCTTTTTACATTTGTAAAAAGTGGAGGCCTTCACGCACGGACAAACCTGTCAAAAAAACCGAAGTTCAACGCGTACGCGCTGCCTCAAACGTCGCAAGGGAACCGCCTCTTAACCCCTTGGTTCAGAGGAGAGGAAATGCCGGTTTTCCGCGCATGCGCCTGTGCATGCTGAAATCCGGCACTTCCAACGGGCCCACGCGTGAGTACCCCGTCCATACTCACGCGTTGGGACCGGAATTACTGGGCCATCATCTTTCATATGATATGTCCACATGATGTCTGGTCGAAAACAAATTCTATAATTTTCATTCTCAGGAAATGCAACTTTGAAAGCCACACGTTGCTGCAATTTCATTAGTGGGCCATAAGTTAGGAAGAAAATGGACATTTCTCCCATTTCTTAAATGGAGGATAATATAGGCCCAGCTTTTTTTTCTTTTCAGAAATTTGGTTTTGATTTGTTGAAAATTTAACATTAAAGATTTTTTAGCTCAAGCATGATTGCTAAAATTGTTTTCTTTTTAACAGCTTCCTGAAGAACTTTTCCTTGCACGCAGTGACAAGACTGTTGAGGTAGGGCTTTCAATGTGATACTGAACTTTACACTGCAGCTAAACATTTCTTAATTGAAATAACTTAAAAAAGTAGCTACAAAGAAACTAGGTTTGTGGAAAAACTTTTGGGAATATTACAAACTACACAGATGGTGGGGTACGGATACCATTTTGATTGGAAATTATGTTTTGAAATTTATAAAAGTATATGTGGAACGAGAAAAAAAAATTCCCTCTATTAAGCCCATTTCATTTAATAAAACATATGGGGGCTGAAAGTCTATGCTGGTTTTGACGAGATAGGTGTGTAATGCCAATAAATTTTAAGGGTTGCATTTTTGGGCGGCTCCCAAGTTCCACACATTTGTTTCAGATGGAAAAGTTAGAGAGGCATTGAACCACGGTGCACTGTGAATGAAGACTTGTCATTCCATTTAAGAAGTTCGGGTGATCAGTGGAGGGTATTACATTTTTTCTTGGGATGTGGATGACACTGGCAAAGCCGCATTTATTGCTCATCCCTAATTGGCCTGAGAAGGTGGTGGTGGTGAGCCTTCTCCTTGAACTGCTGCAGTCCTTGTGCTGACTACATTCCCATGATAATGTTCGGGAGGAAGTTCCATGATTTTGACCCAGCAAGGATGAAAGAACGGCAATATATGTCCAAGTCAGGACGGTTTGTGACTTGGGGGTGATGGTGTTCTTCAGTTTTGCTGTTCTTGTCCTTCTCAGGACTGGGAAGTGCGTTTGAAGTAAGCTTGATGAGTTGCTGCAGTGCATCCTGTAGATAGGACACACTGCAGCCACAGTGCACCGATGATGAAGGAGGTGGTATAGTGATCCCGTGTTGAGTCCAGTGGTAGGGATGCTGATCAAACAGACACTTCTTTCCGGGATGGTCTCATGGGCTGAAGTGAAAGGTGAAGTTGTCCTACCTTAATTTCCCTGGTCAAGTCATTAACCATTTGCGACACTGTTCCGCTGTCCTGGTGGTGAGAGAGATGACACTTATTGCCGCTCCTGTCTCTCTCCACATAGCTCTGGTGAATGCTTTGTCCTACGAGCCGAGTAGGCAATTTCTCCCGTCAATATCTGCCAAATTTTGGCCTTGCCTTCTTCTGCTTTGCTTGCCTGTGGCCTTCTTTGTGAACCACCAGTATGGCAAAGTTTCTACAAATATTATTCAGAGCATTATGTAATTCCTTACTCATTTGCTTGACGACTGCATGGTGCATATCATCTGGCCCCTAGATACATTAATGCTTTGATGGTTTACATTTCATGCATTACTGACCTCAATGTATGATGTAGGCTCTTAAGCCAATTTGACAGTAAGTAGAATTTGTTAGTATTCATTGGAACTTGACCTTGGGCACTGCTGAGCCTTGTCCTATGTTGGAGCAATTAGATAAGCAGCTTAGAGAGGGAAGTATGCCAGTTCCACAGTGAAAGGAATGGCAGATGGCTGGACAAAGATCTGTTGGATATGTCATTGATGTGGTTCTTTTCTGTTCATGAAGCCCAAAATACTGACTGCAGTAACTAAAATATTTTCGTTTCGGTAGGAAATTTATAAAACATTCCTCTTGGCTTTTTCCCTCCACTATAAAAAAGAGTCACAATCCCTATTCAGATTTAATTTCACTTTTTTTTAAATTTAGTCTCAACATTTCCCAGGCTTCAAACCACTGGAGTTTACAGAACTTCCTGAACAAATTGAGGCCATACAGCTGCTAAACTGGATTAGGAAGGCCCAGGGTTTTAATGTAAGTCATTATTACTGAAATTTGATTGATCTTTGGTTCAGTAACTGTTCCAGAATTCTATTTGCTTAGCGTCCATCTGGTATTTTTGATTCTTTCTCATAATTTATCTTTTTTGTGAAATTTGAAGCATTCCATCATACCAACAATTATTATGCCCTCTGATTTTGCTGTTGCGATGAAGTTAAAGGTTTGAGAATTGGATTCTTTGAGGATGTGGCAAAGGAAAAAAAAATCTTTTAACCATTGCAATAGGTCTACAGGGGTTTTGGATAAAATATAGAAAATGTGACAATTTGATTACATCACCACAAATAATTTGCATCTATTTTAAAAGCGAATTACATTTTCTATCTCAATTTCAATGCATATATGGATCTTATATTTCATTCTGTTCTGTCCATCTCTTCCAACATTGTACATATGTGTTATAAAACATGGTTTGCTATTTTAGTATTAATTAAGTTTCATAAAAATAGCATTATCAAAGTTTATTTTGTGGTACTTAATCTTGTAAATTAAACTGGTATACTTATAGAGATGGGGACAGACTAAAGTCTAATAGATGGGTAATCAATTCTTTGGCCTTTGCCAATGCTACTCTATAGCCAAACAGTAGAAATGTATAAGAATGCCACAGGATGAAACTAAAACAAAAAATGCTAGAAATATTCAGTCGGTCAGATAGTATCTGTGGAGAGAAAAAAAAGTTAATGTTTCAGACTTGCTCCCTTCATCAGAACTGCAAGATATTACAGATGAACAGCGTTTAAAAATGAACAGAACAAGGGGAAGGCGACGGAAAAAAATATAAACATACAAAGAGGAAACAAAATCCAATGAATGACCTGCAATGTATTCAAATGGAAAATAGGAGATGGTTAAATGGCAGAAGTGAAATAAGAATGAGACAATAGGACATTGTAGTTGTTGACAATAGGAGGCACAATGAGAGAAATGTAAGAAGTCACACAACACCAGGTTATAGTCCAACAGCAAATAAAGCTGTTGGACTATAACCTGGTGTTGTGTGACTTCTTACATTTGTCCACCCCAGTCCAACTCCGGCATCTCCACACCACAATGAGAGAAATAAGACAAGTATGAGACAGTGTGTGAATAGCTTAAGGGATGGGATTAGGCAGGTGAAAGGGAAGCATGAAGAACTGGCAGAGCAGAGCTGGCCCCGATGTTGCCTGCTCTGCTGAGTGTGTCAAGCATTTTCTGTTTTTGTTTCTGATTTCCAACATCCGCAGTATTTTGCTGCTTGTTCAATGCCACTGGTTGATTTGCTCTCTGATTTCCCCTGGCCTCTCATTGGGGAAGGGCCTTGCTGCCACATGGGGCTGATCCTCTGGCAGGATTCCCAAGACGGAACTTGCCATGTGAGGTGGTGGTTGGTACAAAAATGTCTCCTATCATCCAGTTACAAATCCTTTCTAGTAATAATTTATAGTACAGTAATTAATACTAAATCAACGTAAACTTCTTAACAGCTTGGATTTCAAAATACCTGGAAGAAGCTGATTCTCTCGGAAGCATCTGCTGCCATTCTTCAAGATGCTTTTTGGTGGTTTTTCCTTTTCAAATTTGAGGTACAGTTATGTCATCATTATTTTATTGAAATATTTGGCTCTTTTATTTGTAATGTTCTGTAAAACATTGGGGTAAATTTTCATCTTTAGCACTCTCACTAAAGAGCTTTGCCAGGATGGAAGTTGTGTGTAATGCATCCATAATAGATGGAACATCATGGGTCATGCTCTCCAAATTCTCAATATGTGCTTCTGATGTGGAAAGCTGGAAGTGCTGAGGATGAAAATGTGCCCCTATTTCTCCATTCACAATCTCAATAATATCTTCATAAAACACCAGCAGGTTAGTTAATGGCCCAGAAATTGGTGTCGGGGGCTTCCCGCGGGTGCAAGCCCCCGACCTACACTTACATAGCGCGCCGACAGTTGAAGCCTGGCCCTGCGTGGATTTCCTGTCAGTGGCCCGGTTCAGTTCCCGGCGCGCTGTGCTTGCGTGATCCAGCGGCGTAGTTAGTTCGATGAGCCGGCTGGGATCACGTGAACACTGGGCAACCAATCGGAGGTTGCAAAAGTTCATTCATGAGTTTGATAGTAAGAACTGTCAAACTCATGAAAACTCCGGGTGCCCAAAACAGTACTTAAACTTCAAATAAAAGTTTTTTAAAAATCCCACTAATTAAATGAACTATTAATAACTGTAAAAAACTAATTTAAACAATTATTCAAATTTTTGAAAAAAATAATTTTTTAACGAATCGGGTCTAAAAATACACTTACCTTACTGTAAAGTCTTTAAAAATAATAAACCTGCGGAAAAAAATTTCTAACTTTAATTAATAGACCACTTACCTTTTAAAACTAAGTACTTACGTCTGCTTTTTTCTCGCGTAAAAGCTGGAGGCCTTATCACACGGGCAACCCTGTAAAAAAAAAGGAATTTCAGCGCGCACGCGCAGACTCCTGCGCGCGCACGTTCGACCTCTGAACCCCTTGGTTCAGAGGATAGGAAATGCCGGTTTCCCGCGCATGCGCTGTGCATGCAGAAAACCGGCAATTCCATCGGTCCCACGCGTGAGTACACGGTGCTTACTCACGCGTTGGGACCCGAATTACTGGGCCAATATAACCTCAATTTCTACAATCTATACTGACTGCTCTTTAACAAGTTATGGTTTTCCAAGTAACAATAGAAAATGCTAGAAACACTCAGCAGGTCAGGCATCATTCCTGTGGAGAGAGAAACAGAGTTAACGCTTCAGGTCTGTGACCCTTTGTCAGACCTGACGAAGGTTCACAGACCTGAAACGTTAACTCTGTTTCTCTCTCCACAGATGCTGCCTGACCTGCTGAGTGTTTCCAGCATTTTCTGTTGTTGTTTCAGATTTCCAGCATCCGCAGTATTTTGCTGTGGTTTTCCAAGTGTTCACACATCAGGCAATATATTTTCCTTTGCTCAGTAATTGTAACAAAAAAGTAGAAGTGGGTAAAAAGGAGTGTAATGTAGGTAGAAAGTGCAAATCACAGAATCACAGAAACCCCACAGTGCAGATAGAGGCCATTTCGGCCCATCGAGCCTGTACCGACACATATCCCACCCGATCCCCGTAACCCCTACACCAACACATATCCCACCCTATCCCCATAACCCCATGTATTTAATCCCCCTAACACTAAGGGTTTCACTGCTGCGACTGCTACAGCTCCAAAAATGGATTCGTGAAAAGTGCAAGGACATAGCTGATTTTCCTTGTCAAGACCTTGTTAACATTAACTCATGCATTATTCCACAGTTGCATAGTCAAACGCAAAGCTGACTATTTAGCTCCAGATCAAATATTAGAGAATAAATGGGAAGATTTTAAAGTATCACCAAGCAGTAAAGAAATGAATAGTACATAGGAGGTTTTTTTTGCCTGAGAACATGGGTATAGAAGTTATTGGTGGGTATACACAGAAGAGGAAGAGGAAGACCAATAGAGGACATAGGAGTCACCAGACTCGTAGCAGATACACTCGCAGGCAGTGAGTGTGGGCAACAGAGTCAGCTATCTGGGAATGGTAGAGGAGTACTGCATGATAAAGCACAGCTCAATGTAGAAAGTATGCCACCTGATCTATGAAGATCTTGAGGGGAAGTCAGCCAGTTATCTATAATGTACAGTGGTAGTGAAGGCCGTCACTGCCTTCAACATTGATGCTCTTCCATCCACCCACTGAGGACAACTCAAGAGTCAGCCACTTTCTTTACACAAAAAAGAATTACAGATTGCATGATATATTAAAAGTAAACTAATTTTCTTCAATTGTACAGTGATAACAGAGTACATGTATAGTGTGTTTTGCTGGTGTATTCGCCTTTTGTGTTGCATGTGTCTTACTACTAAGGACACCCCTAGTTGAAGGAGTTGTAATGGTGGGTGGTCATATATCCAACTAGTAAGCTGCAGAAATACAGTAGAACTAGTATCCACATCTAATCCACCTGCATTGTTCCTGGGGTTGCTTTTGATGGAGTTGCTGTCAGTTCATTTATTTATTGTGCAAGGTTACATGATGTCCCAGTGCTGCCACTGACATGAGTCTTGGCTTTCTTTTTATTTGTTTATGCGATGTGGGCGTCATTGGCATAGCCAGCATTTATTGCCCATCCCTAATTGCCCTTGAGAAAGGTGGTGGTGAGCTGCCTTCTTGAACCGCTGCAGTCCGTGTGGTGAAGGTACTCCCACAGTGCTGTTAGGGAGGGAGTTCCAGGATTTTGACCCAGCGACAATGAAGGTGTGCTGTAATTGCAGGGCATCTCCTCATGTTTCCCACCAATTTGCCTGCTCATGTAACAAGGCACATTTCTGAGTTCTTTAATCCCTCCCTCATGATTGCCTTATGTGGAAGATGGCACTGTATACTTAGGTGTTGGACACTTCCAATTTATCAAGAACATCTTACACTATTGTGTGCAAGGAGGCAATTCACTGCTCACTGCAGATGTTGTGCTGTACTAATCACCATGTGAAATCAAGCCCGTTAAGGTCTGTATCTCCATGCAATCCCAAAGAGGTACTTTGCATGGTGGATAGCAGTCAGGAGCAAAAACCTTGGGCAATTTCTCCTCCCTCCCAACCCATTGAGGACAATTCACCATCATGAGCTAATATAGATTGGAGATCAAATTTAAAACCTCCTAATTTGTATGACTCAGCTATTTACTAGATAAACTCATTAAGCCATCATCATTATCAACGAATTGCATTTATAGAGCGCATTTAATATTTTGCAGAGGCATAATCAGATAAAAATGGATGGCAAGCCAAAGAAAGAAATATTAGAAGGGGTAACCAAAACCTTGCTCAAAGAGGTCAGTTTTAAGGAGGATCTTGAAGGAGGATAGGGCGGTGGAGAGGTTTAAGGAGGGAATTACAGAGCACAACGCCTATATGGCTGAAGTGACAGCTGCCAATGATGAGGCGAAGGGAGGGGGAGATGCACAAGAGGCCAGAGTCAGAGGAACATAGAGTTCTGGGGAGTCATTGGGATTTAAACACGAGGTTGAGAATTTTAAATACGAGGCATTGGGGCACCAGGAACAAATACAGGTCAGCAGGGACGGGGTAATGGATAAGTCATCTAAAAGCTGCTTCTCAGAAATCTATGTTCAGTGTTTCTCTTGACTTGATTAATTATTTTTTTAACCTGCATGTGATGAAATATATTCCATTCATCACTGCCTGTTTTCTGTGTCTTGTAACTGCCTGCTTTCTGTGTCTTTTCCCTTCCCCCAGTCCTCATGTATTATGTATTGGAATGTGCTGGAACTGGTTGTGTGCAGGGCTCCGCCCATACCTGGCTCCTTTGTAATCTAACTTCAGTCGGGCATCAGCCTCCTGAAGGTAGACATCTCTCTATTTTACGTGTTATGTTCTGAGTTAATAAAAGCCTTACTTTTGTTCTGCTAACTTCGAGTCTCGGAATAATTGAGGCACATCAATTTTATTAACTCAATTTTCAACACTATGAATCAACTCCTGAAACCCGAACGTTTGGATTTGGATCAACATGCTCCGGACGCATCAGCACGCTTCGGACACTGGTTTGACTGTATGGAATTCTTCCTGGACAATTCCGCAGCCGTCAAAGACGCTACGGACACTGCGAAGATGAGACTCGGAATGCTACGGAATTGGGTAAGCCACCGGGTTTACCCCCTCATCCAAGACGCCGATACATACCTGGCCGCCTGCAACACCTTAAAGGCACATTACCAGCAGCCTACGAATGAGGTGTATGCTAGGCATCTACTCGCTACTCGCGCACAGCGACCTGGGGAATCGGTGGAGGAGTTCCTAAGCATCCTGAAAAAGCTTGGCAAGGACTGTAAGTGCCGAGATGTAAAAGCCGCAGTGTACACCGACGAGCTTGTTCACGATGCCTTTATCACAGGCCTCAGCTCCACTCACATCCGGCAAAGACTGCTGGAAAAAACAGAGTTGGACCTGAAACAGGCTGCGGACACCGCGCGGTCCCTGGAGATGGCCCAGAGAAACTCGGACGCCTACTCTTCAGCCCGCGCCGCCCACGCCGCCACGTGTGCGCCGAGGGCGCCGCCATCTTGGAAGGCATCTTCCCCGCCCGGCAGCCCGACACCGGCGGGGCCCAGCTCTCCCCCCAGAAGCCCTACGACAGCCGCGACGCGTCAAGGACCCAACTGCTACTTCTGCGGGCAGCCAAAGCACACCAGAAACCTGTGCCCGGCGAAAGGCACCACCTGCTTTAAGTGCGGTAAGAAGGGGCACTTCGGGAAGGTGTGCAGAGGGAACCCCGCCGGAAAACCAACCGCCGGAAAACCCGCCACCGCCGCGTGTGCGCCGTGGGAGCGGCCATCTTGGACGCCATCTTGCCCGACCTCGTGGGGTCCGCCATCTTATGAGCAGACAGCGTGGACGCCATCTTGTCTCGATCAGGGCCCTACAGTGGCATCGGTCACAGTGGACCAGACCAGGCCGCATCCGCTATCCAAATCAATGGTGGACATCGAGGTAAATGGGTGCCGGGTTAAATGCTTGATTGACAGTGGAAGCACGGAGAGTTTTATCCACCCTGAACTGGCACAACAACTCTCCCTAAAGGTGGTCCCTGCTCAGGGTACCATCTCTATGGCCGATAAAACCCAGACATCGACCATTCTGGGTTACTGCACGGTACAATTGTGCGTTAACGGAACTGTGTATGATAATTTTAAAGTATTAATCATGAAGAATCTATGTGCGAGCGTGATCTTGGGTTTGGATTTCCAGTGCAACCACCAAAGCATCACGCTCAAGTACGGTGGGTCCCAGCCGCCCCTCACAGTGTGCGGTCTGGCTACCCTGAAGGTAAAGCCGCCTTCGCTATTCGCGAACCTTACCCCTAACTGCCGGCCAATAGCGACCAAAAGCAGGAGGTACAGCTGGGAGGACAGGCGGTTTATCGCGACCGAGGTAGACAGGCTCCTGAAAGAGCGCATTATTGAACACAGCAACAGCCCGTGGCGCGCCCAAGTGGTAGTGGTAAGGGGTAGCGAGAAGAAACGGATGGTGATCGACTCTAGTCAAACGATCAACAGGTACACCCAACTAGACGCCTACCCGCTACCCCGCATATCAGAAATGGTGAACCAAATCGCCCAATACCGGGTGTTCTCCACCATCGACCTCAAGTCAGCGTACCACCAGCTCCCTATCAGACCAGAGGACCGCCCGTACACCGCCTTCGAGGCGAACGGACGCCTCTACCAATTCCTCAGAGTCCCCTTTGGGGTGACGAACGGGGTCTCGGTCTTTCAGAGGGAGATGGATCGCATGGTCGATGACCACCACTTGCAGGCAACCTTCCCCTACCTCGACAACGTCACCATCTGCGGTCACAACCAGCAGGATCACGACTCGAACCTCGAGAGGTTCCTGAAAACCGCACAAAAGCTCAACCTCACCTATAACGAGGACAAGTGCGTTTTCAACACCACGCGCCTCTGCATACTGGGCAGCGTGGTGGAGAATGGGGAAATCGGACCAGACCCCGACCGATTGCGCCCCCTACGGGAGCTGCCCCTGCCCAACACTCCCAAAGCCCTGAAAAGGTGCCTGGGGTTATTTTCTTACTATTCCCAATGGGTCCCCAACTACTCCAACAAAGCCCGCCCCCTCTTGAAAGCATCCTCTTTTCCGCTCTCTGCTGAGGCCCACGCCGCCTTCAAAAGCATTAAGCAGGATATTGAGCGGGCCACGCTACAGGCAGTGGACGAGAACACTCCATTTCAAGTGGAAAGTGATGCGTCCGACTTCGCCTTGGCGGCCACCCTCAACCAGGTGGGGCGGCCCGTAGCTTTCTTCTCGAGGACCCTCCAAGGCCCCGAGATCAGACACTCCTCCATGGAAAAGGAGGCCCAAGCCATCGTGGAGGCAGTGCGCCACTAGCGCCACTACCTAGCCGGCAAACGCTTCACCCTACTTACCGACCAGCGATCGGTAGCGTTTATGTTCAACAATAAACAGAGGGGGAAGATTAAAAATGATAAGATTCTTAGGTGGCGGATCGAGCTCTCCACTTTCGAATACGACATCATTTACCGGCCAGGGGCCCTTAACGAATCCCCTGACGCCCTCTCACGAGGGATGTGTGCCAGCGCCACCGAGGATCGGCTACAGACCCTCCACAACGACCTCTGCCACCCAGGGGTCACGCGGCTGTTCCACTTCATAAAGTCCCGTAACTTACCCTACTCGATTGAGGAAGTTCGGTCTCTGACCAGGAACTGCCGCACTTGCGCTGAGTGCAAGCCTCGGTTCTACCGCCCAGATAGAGCCCACTTAATCAAAGCTACACGGCCCTTCGAGCGGCTCAGCTTAGATTTCAAGGGCCCCCTCCCGTCCGTCGACCGCAATGTTTACTTCCTGAACATTGTGGACGAATACTCCCGTTTCCCATTCGCCTTCCCCTGCCCAGACATGACCAGCGCCACGGTCATTAAATGCCTCAACAGCCTGTTCTGCCTGTTCGGTATGCCGAGCTATATCCACACGGATAGGGGGGCGTCCTTCATGAGTGAAGAGCTACGCCAGTACATGCTGTCCAAGGGGATCGCCACGAGCCGTACCACCAGCTACAACCCCCGGGGTAATGGCCAGGTGGAGCGAGAGAACGGGACAGTGTGGAAAGCAGTCACTCTAGCTCTAAGGACCAAGGGCCTCCCTATCTCCCGCTGGCAGGAAGTCCTCTCGGATGTGCTCCATTCGATACGGTCGCTATTGTGTACGGCCACTAATGCCACGCCTCATGAACGAATGTTTGTCTTTCCTCGGAAATCCACCTCAGGCGTATCCATGCCGTCATGGCTCTCCACCCCAGGTCCGGTACTCGTGCGAAGGCATGTGAGGGGCCACAAGACGGACCCTCTCGTGGAGCCAGTACACCTACTCCACGCCAACCCCCAATACGCATATGTCTGGCACGCCGACGGAAGGGAGGACACCGTGTCCATAAAAGACGTCGCCCCAGCCGGCATCGACAACAACCACGGCAATAGCAGCGACGACGATCACAGCAATCCTTACCCACCCACTATTCTTTCATCACCCCCGGAAGAACATCGACCAACGGCACCCCCACCAACTACCCCTTCAACAACCCCGGCGGCACCCCCGGCAGAGACCCAGGAGGCTACCAGGGACACCCAGCCGACACCCGCGGCACCACAACAGCCACGTCGGTCGCAGAGGACTATCAAACCCCCGAACAGACTAAATCTATAGAAGGGGTGAATGTGATGAAATATATTCCATTCATCACTGCCTGTTTTCTGTGTCTTGTAACTGCCTGCTTTCTGTGTCTTTTCCCTTCCCCCAGTCCTCATGTATTATGTATTGGAACGTGCTGGAACTGGTTGTGTGCAGGGCTCCGCCCATACCTGGCTCCTTTGTAATCTAACTTCAGTCGGGCATCAGCCTCCTGAAGGTAGACATCTCTCTATTTTACGTGTTATGTTCTGAGTTAATAAAAGCCTTACTTTTGTTCTGCTAACTTCGAGTCTCGGAATAATTGAGGCACATCACTGCATTTGCTTGTCTTTATAATTTATCTAATCTTCTTGTTTATCCAATTTTTTGTAAGTTTTGAAAGCCTTCTCTATACTTCTCATTACAGTACTATTTAGTCATGGTCCCTGTTACCCTTTAATCTATTTTTCAGTTGTATTTGGTATATTGAACTGAAGTCATGAATAAAATTGTGATTTTAACAGGTTTATTTTATTTTTGATTATTACAAGCCTTCCAAAGAAGATCAAGATCGCCTGTTTAACAGAATTGCTGATACTTTTGTGACACTTTTCATGATTGCCCCTCCTGAGGTGATAGACAAGTTCTTCGAGGTAATCAAATTTATATATTTGTACAGAGGTACAATATTGTATTTTCTACTCACCAGAGACTTTTTGGCATTTACGCTGATCCCTTTTTAAAAAAAATGCTCTTCTTCATTGGCAACTCCTAGTTACCACTACGACATAGTGCTCCTACACTGTTTCTATTAGTTTGTGGGGAATGCTTCAGATAGAAGAATGCGTGTCAGCTTGGGTCAGTTGGTAGCACTAATGGGCTCTGACTCAGAGCCCTACTGCAGGATTTGTGTGTAATCCAGGGTGACACTTCACTGCAGTACTGATAAAATGCCATATTGTAGGAATGTCTAGTTCCTATCAAAAGACTGAGGTCCACTCAGGCGATCAAATAAACGAGGTTTAATGAAAGCTAACAGAGTTTAACGGATAATTACAGGAGAACATTGAATATAGGTCTAGTCAGTTCGGAGGCTCCACGAGGACTGCTTGGACGGTCCCGTGGCTGACGTCATGACGTCATGATGTTTTTCCCGCCGGTGGGGATCATGTGATGAACGGCGTGACGTCATCACGTTTACCCGTGCTATTAAAGTGATTGCGCTCTGTACATGTAAACAGTGAAAACAAAGATACAGACTCAGGCTGTAGCTAACATATTATTAAAGGGAATTATATACAATTGATCGGAGTCCCTTAGTGGCTCCGCCACAATATTACTGAAGGTTTTGTCTTTTGGATGAGCTGGCTGTGCAGGTGGAAACTAAAGATCGAAAGGCATTATTCGAGGAACAGCAAGAAATTCTCCCAAGGTCATAAGTCAAATTAAATCTGTTTTGCTTGAAATTCATAGCTACTAACAACTTTCATAAAATAGAATATTAATATTTCACATTGCAAAGGTTTTAAAATAGTATTTATTTGCATATTTAAACAATCAGGCTCACATGATGCATTTTATTTCATTCACAAGAAGTTCATTGTGTGTGAAATAAACTGGTGAATAAATTAAACCCTAAATCAGCATCCTCTTTTTCTGGAGGGCAACTTGAGCCCAAAAATCTGCTGGTCCGACATTCTCGGCTAAGTGCTGGGATGCACCCTCTCGGAACCTCCACCTAATTTACAGGCCTCACGCTGCAGTCCCAATGGTTTTCCACCAGGAGTGCACCGTTCAAATGCGCACAAATTCAGAGCCCTTCAAATCGTATGGTTTCTGACCTCACTTGACTATGAACGTTCTGTTTGTAGGCTTATACCAAAGCTGGTTTTGATCTAACCACTGGGAAGTCACGGCTTCATGTCTTACCAATCTACAATGGTATATATCAGAGACGCAATCTGCCGTGCCACTTTCTGCTTGTGCAGGATCTTCTATAATTAACCCCAAGACTTAATTACTAACTAAACTGTGGCAGGATAGGAATATAGATGGTGCAGGATTCTGTGGGGCTGTAATCAGACACTCTGGGGGAAAAATTCGGTTGTTTGCGCCACCCGTTAGCGCCTAAAGGGGCCGACAAGTGGGGCGCTAACCAACTAGCGCCCGGGCGCAGCGAACCCTGCGCCTCTCCCCATATTGAGTGGACATTTAGCACCGGCGCTAAACCGTAACGCCCGCTCACCGGCGCACGCAGATCATGACGTCATTTCAGTGTGCAACGCCTTTGGGGCGCCCCGGCCCGGAAATTCAGTGGCGCCCCCCTCCGTTCCGCCTGGCGCTAATAAGGACAGCTTACCTGGAACATTTCCCAGTCGCTGTCGGGCTGGGGGGGTGTTCTTTAAAGGGGACTGTTGTGGTATAAAAGCGGCAGCCATTTTTGGACCACAACTTCTTAGAGAGATACAGAGAGTTGCTCAGCTGCACACAGAGAGCCCTTTCTACACTGAGCCAGCGCTGGCAGAAGAACTTCAGCCTTCTGACCATCAACTTGCTGCTGGTGAGCATCTCAAACGGGATAACTTTCTGTGCACGCTTAATATGGGGGCTGCATTGGATGAGAACGTCCTGCTGCTGAATCATCTTGACAGGGCACAGAGACGCAGGGATAGAGGGGCAGGCATGGCCAGACGAAGGAGGGCCAACAGACGTCGCCACACGAGACCTTACGCTGCCAGGGTTTTCCGACAGCAATTTTCATATATGAACATGTCGGAGGAGCAGTGTTTCCGAAGGCTGCGCTTTAGTAGGGAGGTGGTGACTGAGCTGTGCCACCTGCTTCAGCCAGATCTGCAGCCTCAGCTAAGGTGCAGGACATCTCTGTCGGTGGCTGTGAAGATCACTGTTGCCCTTAACTTCTATGCAAGCGGCTCCTTTCAGGCCGCAACTGGGGACATAGCCAACATCTCGCAGTTCGCGGTGCATTGCTGCATCCGTCAAGTGACTGATGCCCTCTTTAGAAGAAGGCGGCAGTACGTCTCCTTCCCAATGACCCCGGACAAGCAGCGGGAGCGCGCAGAGGGCTTCGCAAGAATAGCGGACTTCCCCATGGTGCAGGGCACCATTGACTGCACACATGTGGCTTTGCGGGTGCCTGTAGAGAATGCGGAGGAGTTCCGCAACTGCAAGGGGTTCCATTCCTTGAATGTACAGCTGGTCTGTGACCACCGACAGCTGATCCTCGCTGTTAATGCCCAGTTTCCAGGCAGCAGCCATGACGCCTTCATCCTGCGCCAGACTTCTGTGGCAGACCTTTGAGGCCCCGGCTCACCCAGGAGGCTGGCTTCTCGGGGACAAGGGCTATCCTCTGTGCCCGTGGCTGATGACCCCGCTCCGTTCGCCCAGCACCCCTGCTGAAGAACGCTACAATGCGAGCCATCAAGTGACCAGGAACATTATTGAGCACACAATCGGCGTGCTGAAGCAACGGTTCCGCTGTCTGGACCATTCCGGAGGAACCCTTCAGTACTCACCTGAGCGAGTCTCCCACTTTGTGGTTGTGTGTTGCATGCTGCATAACCTCGCAATTCTGAGGACCCAGCCAATGCTACCAGACATTGAAGCACCAGCAGAGGAGGAGGAAGAGGAGGAGGAGGACCAAGACGGGAGGGAGGCACAAACTGGAAGGGCCGTCCGTCAGAGGCTTATCAGAAGTTGCTTCTAGGCCCCTCTCAGGGAATGCTTGCTGCCATTCCAAGAACAGGAATGGAACCGTTCTGATACCCCAAAGCCTGCGAAGGCCAAAATGTATGTAAATAGCAGACATGGCCATTGTAAATAAAGAAAGTTGTTTATTTTACAAAATGTGCTCCCTTCCTGCATGACAAAGCAATGGCAACAAAAAGCAAAACAGACTGCCACATAAGTGTATCGCACACCCGGGAGACTGTCCAAAACATAACTAACATTCAGACCAGCATCCTCGGCCTTGAATTCTACAAATAACAGGTATCAGCAGCACCTTTTACTTTTTCACCCTCAATGGTGATCTGCTTCACTTGCGAGATTGGCCCCTTCCCTCCCTGCAGCTCCTCCGTAATGGGACCCCAGTGGCTGCAGCAAGGCTGGGGGAGGGCTGCTGACTGTCCGAAAGCGCAGATGCCCCTGAGGGACGGCCTGGACGAGCTCTGGGCCAGGAGGGCCCGGCTGCTGACTGCTCCAACTCTGCATGGGTGGAAGCAGTCTGTCCTACAGGTGGTGGCAGCTGCAGTGGAGACGTGCCAGTGGTGGTATCAGGAATGCTGTCATCCTGAGAGCGGACAGCAGCTCCCTGGTCGGCCGACACACTGGCACTCTGACGGGGCAGCACCGCAGCATGCGCAGCAATCGGCTGGTCCACAGATTGCTGGCCTGCTGTGGCGCTGCAAGGGTCCCGGGTAATCCTGCCCGATCCAGCGAGGGTGGCAGCAGTCAGTGCTCGCATGGCCTCAATCTGCGTCTGCATGAGACCAGCGACTGCGTGGCAGCACTCAGCACTTGCGTGGCAGGTGCCAGTGCTTCGGTGAAGCCCTGGACAATCCTTTCCAGTGCTTCAGTGAAGCCCTGGACAATCCTTTCCAGTGCTGTCCCGAAGTCCTGCGCACTCCTTGCCTGTGCTGCGCTGAAGTCTTGGACACTCCTTGCCAATGTCTCGATGGATTCAGGCATCCTTGCCACTACAGCCATGAGCTCAGTGTGCCTCAGCCCAGCCTGGGTGCTTATTTCTGCGAGGGCACGCACCTCTTCTGCGCTCTGTGCAGCAGCACTCGGGGCCCGACTTGCCCTCCGGGGAGATGGCCCCCGAGCTTCGCTACCCCCCTCGCGTTGCTGCAGGCCGCTGGTTCCTGGAGCTGGATCCTCCTCAGAGCACTCCCCCCCGCTCCCCTCCAGGGAAGTAGTCTCCCCAGTCTGCAGATGGGCTGGCTCGCCTGAGGGTGGTACGGATGGTCCGGCTTCCTCCTGCTCGTCGCCTCCCGAGTCAGTCGCAGTGGCAGCTTGAGGGCCCGGCTCCCGAGCTGGTGATGCAGCATCTGAAAGCAGGGAGGTTGAAGAGTGGCTTTAGCGAAAGGACAGGGTGGCAGCAAGGGATGCATGAGTGCTGCAATGCTCTGACTTGGGTCCAGTGTGAAAAAGCATGCTGGTGGGGGGAACAAGTGGAAGGAGAGAGTTCAAAAAGGTGATGACCTTACCATCGCTGTGCACAATGGGGTCGGCAGCTCCAGAGGCGACGGGACCACTCATTCGGCTTGCAACGATCTGGTGGACTCGCTCCTCCAGGTCTGTAAGGGTCTGCAGGTGAGGCGGGCCTCCTCCGGTACGAAGCTGCTGCCTGCGGTTCCTCGCCAGCTTGGCCTGCAAGAGAAAGGACGGGGTATGATGAAACATGCTGCCCTGAGCTGACATCACATGCCTCCCATGGTAGAATAGCCCTTACATTATTCACTGAGCTGAATGTGCGTGTGTGTTTCCAGAAAGGGCCATGGGTGCTGGATGACAGCTGGCCATTGGGGCTTTGCTCACCCTCTGGCCATAAAGTGAGGTGCAAATGGAGGGATGAAGATAAATCTGAAAAAGGCACTCACCCTAACGACCCGAGTGAGGTCGTTGAACTTCTTCCTGCATTGCACAGGAGTCCTGGGCACCATGCTGCTGGAGGTGACTCTTTGGGAAACCTCCCTCCAAGTTCTGTGGTATTTGGTCTGATTAGGCCTCCTGCCATTCTCCGGGTACAGCACAGATCGCCGGCGCTCCACCGTGCCAACCAGAGTATCCAATGCCCCCTCGCTGAAGCGCTGCGCTCTCTCCCTGACCCTCTCCATGTCCTTGAAGTTTTGGCCGCCACAGGTAGGTCACCGTCGATTTTGAGGCCTACAAGGCGCAGAGTGTGGCTGCAGATGAGAATCGATCCGCCCCTTTAAGAGCTGACCGGCACCAGCGTGTCTAGGTCAAATCGATTATTGACAGCACCTGCGCTGCGCCCGCCCGTGGAGAAATTGCGTTGCGCCGCCGGGTTAGCGCCTTAAGACTACCGTGCAGCGCCTGATTTAGCGCCGCGATCACCTTCAGGGGCGCTGCAACCCAATATCGCTCGAGGTGGCGAGAACCTGCGCCTGGTGCTAAACTTTGCGCACCGCCAATACTAACGCCCCAAACGGGGCGATACCGAATTTTTCCCCCTCTTACTTTTAATGTTTGGCACAAAAATAGACTCAAAAGTTGAATCACACCTCACGTCAACACTCCCGTCCTAATTACAAATAACAGATGCTTATCATTGCTCAGCAACAAAGACACTTTTTTTCCAATTTATATCCCTTCAACAGCTTCCAAATATGTAGCTAGCTGTAACTTCTGGATTTGTTTTTCTAACGCATACTACAATTTATGGTTGATAACTTAGTCTCGTGGGTTTCAGTGCAGAAAATAGCTTTGCTATGTGTAAGCTCAACACACTGAATCAATCTGTTATTTTAATCTCAATGAGATTTAGTGACTGTGATGATTATCCATGAAATGCATTTACCAGAATGGAATAAAAAGTAATTGAACTTGCAACTATTCCAGCTAGAATTTGTGACATTTATTCATAAGTAGGACGGATCAAGGAAAAAAAATAGGCTGTGAGTCAGAGTGAATACTAATACAGCAAAGAAAGGAGTGAAAAACATTCTGCTTCCTTGTCATTTGGATACCAATTTATTCTTTAAAAGAAATCTCAAACACTAGCAACATATAATACTAAACTTGTAGCCAAACAGAAAATGACTGTTCTGATTAAGGCCAGGCTAATAATTCACAATGCACTTCATCAAATGTTATCTAATATCATGCTACAACTAACATTTTTTTTGGAGGGGTGTGCAGGGGAAGCTTGTTGTCCTCTTCTATCCTTCCATATAAATATGACAAAAATCAAAATTTATCTGCAGCTGCCACCAAGCTGATAATGTTAGAGTTATCAATACACCAAACAATATGAAACATGTTTTTGTAAAGTCACGTTTAAAGCCCTGTTTTTCTGTTTGCTATGCTGCAAGTTTTCTCCTTCTCATCTCTCATGCTGCAGTTTGCTTCCACTGTGACACTTGGTAGAAGATGCATAGTAGCACTGTGGATTTTTATCAACCTCCCAAGTAGAAAGTATGCTTATTTCCTTTTGTCATCTCCCTATCTGGAACTAGATAAGATATGGAACTCACTGTTTTGCAGACTCATGGGGATAGAACCCATGTCTTGCTAACCTGTGATCTGTGATAAATCATTAGCATTTGTCACAAAGAAGTGTGAATGCTACTCAAATTTATGGATTATACAGGGCAGAAATCCACTTTGAAATATACTGATTAAAAACTATGTAAAGCTAAAGCCAAGTAATAGTGCCAATGATTTCTATTTGTAGTAATTTCAACAGTCAGCATAGGTGTTTGGGTCCTGGTGAGGTTTCATTTAAAATGTCAAAGTTTGAGTGCACATGCAGCCAGAAGTATAGTATGCTGACTGTGGTGTATGTAACCTGTTCCACCCTAAGAGAACTTAAGCCTGTTCCACCTTAAGAGATGTACTACTTTCTCTGGCTGCTGTATACGTAATACCGGTGGTGACCACCGGTATATAAGCACTGTGTAGTAATATTGTATTTTAGTATAGTCCTGACCTCCAACCAGTAAAGACCTGTTGAACTTTAATCTTGTAGTCTGTGTTAGTAATTACAACTAGAACACACAGACTTAACAGTGGCGACGAGTCCGATTCTTACCCTGCGGCAGTTTATATCCACGGCGGCTTCGTCCACAGAACGGACGTCGAAGAGAGGCTTCCACCCTCATCACCCTGCTGGAAGACACGGCGCACGGCAGACATCGAGAAACCAGAGTGCAGAAGACATCCTGAACTCGAAGCCTCCATCAGCGGCTGTCAGCTATCTTCTTTCTTCCTCGGTGGTGGGTAAGCCGGGCAGCGACGCGACCAGAAAGTCGGCCGCGTTGGCTGTACAGACGGGGAGGGAAGACGGAGGAATAAGGGCGGTGAGATCGATCGCGACCGGAGATAAGGGCCAGGCCGCATTCGGGCCGAAAGGCGCAGCGCGGGGACATCGATCGCGGCTGGTGATAAGGGCCGGGACGCATTCGGGCTAAAAAGGCGCAGCGTCTGGGGCAACTGAAGGCGCGAGAGCCGCGGTGAAGCGGAGACAGCGTCGGGGGACGGGTGAAGACCGCCAAGCGTGGAAAAACCGCCATTTTGTAGGCGGAGGATGAAGACAAGAGCGGGAAGCCGCCATCTTGGATAAAAATAAAAATAAATTAAATTGCAACGATGCCTAAACATGGGAACATTAATACCTTTGATAGCGACATCGAAGATTGGGCCATGTATGTAGAACGCATACAAAATTATTGTAAAGCAAATAAAATTCCAGATGAAGAGAAAGCACTAACATTATTAAACTTAATGGGTGCGAAGACATACGGGCAATTGAAACACCTTTTATCACCAGATGAACCGGCGGATAAGACGTTCGAGGAGATTGTTACTGTCCTGAAAAATCATCTAAACCCCACGCCGCTGATGCTAGCGGAACGATTTAAATTTTACAGCAGAAGGCAGCTGAAGGATGAAAGCAATGCTGAATATTTAATGGAATTGCGTAAGCTAGCAAAGTACTGTCAGTTTGGAACGAGACTGACAGAGGCACTACGAGATAAATTTGTGTGTGGTTTATTAAAAGAAGATACACAAAAGCGACTGCTCGAGGAGAATGAGCTGACGTTTGAGAAAGCGGTCACTATGGCAGCAGCACATGAAGCCGCAGCGAGAGGCACGGCAGTAATGCAGCTACGGTCACCGGAACTCAGTACAAATAAATTGGGTTTGAGTACTGTAAAATGTTATTGTTGTGGAAAGACAACGCACGATCAGAACCAGTGTTGGTTTAAAAACCAAGAATGCAGAACGTGTGGCAGGCTTGGCCACATAACTAAAGTATGCCGGTCAGGAAAGAAGACCAGCAACAAAAAGTCACCGCAAGGAAAATACATAAAGGTACACAAGGTGACAAAGAACAGTTCGACCGAACAGAAGTCTGATTCAGACGCTAGCAGTAATGAACTGGGTAGCTTAAGAGTACACAACGTTGGTAAGGATGCAGATCTCCAGACAATTTGGGTCACCCTTCAGATAGCAGGAGTCCAAGTAAAGATGGAATTGGACACTGGATCGGCATTGACGGTCATGAATAAGAAAGATTACAAAAGGTTATTCCAACATATTCCCTTACGGGATACGGAGATTATATTGAAAACATACACGGGGCAAAGAGTGTACCCCATCGGAAAGATAGAGGTAAAAGTGGTCCACAAGGGCGAAGAAAGCCAAGTAATGGACTTATATGTGCTACCTGAAGGAGGTCCACCACTACTGGGACGGGAGTGGATTAGGAAAATGAATATGGACTGGCACTCCTTGAAGGCACTAACGGTAGATTCCGGGGAAACAGATGTCAAACCTAAACGATTGTCCAAAATATTGGATGATGCTAAAGAGGTGTTCCAGCAGGGACTGGGAACACTGAGAGGAATTATGGCAAACATCAAGATTGATGAACATGCACACCCAAAAATTTTTAAAGCCAGACCGGTACCCTATGCAATACGACCTACTGTAGAAGCGGAACTGGAAGCGCTAGAACGTTCAGGTGTACTGTCTAAGGTAGATTGAAGTGAGTGGGCTACGCCCATTGTTCCCGTTATGAAACGTCCCGCGAGCAACAAGCCAGGAGATCCAGGGAAGGTTCGCATCTGTGGAGATTTCAAAATCACCGTTAATCCGGTGCTTCACACGGTGCAGTATCCGCTTCCGCGGATTGAGGATATTTTTGCTTCGTTGTCTGGCGGGAAACACTTCACCAAGATAGACCTGGCGCAGGCGTACTTGCAGATGGAGGTTGAAGAAGAGTCACGCCAATACCTCACGATCAACACGCATCGAGGTTTGTACCGGTACAATAGGCTGGTTTTTGGAGTGGCATCGGCTCCAGCAATTTGGCAGAGGGCCATGGAGCAGGTATTACAGGGAATTCCAGGCACACAATGTTACCTGGACGATATTCTGATTACAGGTGATGGTGATGAAGAACACCTCGCAAACTTGGAACTGGTGCTCAACAGACTGAAAGAGTATGGACTTAGAGTTAATCGGCAGAAATGTGAGTTCTTCCAGAAGCGGATCTCGTACTGTGGTCATGTCATTGACCGGGAGGGGCTTCATAAGTCTCCTGACAAGATAGAGGCAGTTGTAAAGGCTCCCGCTCCGGATAATGTCTCTCAGTTGAGGTCGTTTCTAGGATTGATTAACTATTATCATAAATTTCTACCAAATCTATCCATGGTACTGCACCCGCTAAACGCTCTTTTACAGAAGGGGGTACCATGGGAATGGAGCGAAAACTGTAAGAAGGCATTTCGCAAAAGCAAAGAATTGATCACCTCAGAGGAAGTGTTGGCTCACTTCAACCCGACACTGCCTATTCGGTTGGCTTGTGATGCTTCTCCATATGGTATTGGGGTAGTACTCTCACACAAGTTGCCAAATGGCACGGAAAGGCCAGTCGCGTTTGCATCCAGATCATTGACCTCCGCTGAGCGCAACTATGCGCAGATCGATAGGGAGGCTCTCAGCCTTGTATGGGGAGTGAAGAAGTTTAATCATTACCTGCAGGGCCAAAAATTCACACTTCTGACAGACCATCAGCTGTTGGTATCCATTTTTAACCCTAAGAAGGGTGTTTCAGTGATGACAGCACAGCGTCTCCAGAGATGGTCCCTTTTCCTAGGGGCACATCAATATCAAATAGAATTCAAAGGTACGAAGCAGCATGGCAATGCTGATGGGCTGTCGCGCCTGCCACTACCTGAAGAAGAAGAAACGACGAAAGTTGACCCTGTTGAGTTATTTCATTCGACCATCATCGAGTGTTTACCAGTCACCAATGCAAGTATTGAAAGAGAAACCAGGAACGACCCGACACTGTCCAGAGTCTACGAGGTGACAGTGAAAGGATGGCCAACACGTGGTGATCCTCTGTTACCGGCATTCTCGGCAAGGCGAGACCAGCTGTCCGTCTGCCATGGTACTTTGATGTACGGGACAAGAGTGATTATTCCTCCCAAGTTAAGGGAAAGAGTTCTAAAAGAACTGCATGAAGGTCACCTGGGGGGAGTTAAGATGAAAAGTCTTGCTAGGGCTTATGTATGGTGGCCGGGTATTGACCAACAGATAGAGGAGTTGACGAAAAGCTGCGCTGGGTGCCAAAAAGTGCAAAATGCACCTCCGATCGCACCACTACACCCATGGGAATGACCTTCAGCCCCATGGCAACGCGTACATATTGACTTTGCTGGTCCATTCATGGACTCCATGTTCCTAATTGCGGTGGACGCACATTCCAAATGGCCAGAAGTGATCAAGATGAATACCACTACTTCAGAAAAGACAATTGCGGTGTTAAGAACAATATTCGCAAGGAACGGATTGCCAGAACAGATCTGTTCGGACAACGGACCACAGTTCGTGTCGGAAGAATTCCAAAAATTCTTAAAGAAGAATGGGGTGAAACATTATACCTCTGCCCCATATCATCCGGCGACAAACGGGTTGGCCGAGAGATTTGTCCAAACATTCAAAAAGGCAATAAAGGCCATGAACGATGATCAGATTCCGCTACAGCACAAGGTGGACAATTTCCTAATGGCATATCGAAACGCCGCTCATGCAGTGACTAACCAAAGTCCTGCCATGATGTTTTATAACAGGAGGTTGCGGTCCAGGTTGGACTTGTTAAAACCAAATGTGCGGAGGGAAGTGGAAAACAAACAGTTCCGGCATATTAATAACAAGACCACTCGAAGTTTCGACGTAGGACAACCAGTGTTGGCAAGGGGCTATGGAAACGAAAAATGGCAGTCCGGAACAATTCGGGCCAGACAAGGACCTCTAATGTACACAGTAGATATTGGTAACAATGTGATAAGGCGTCATGCGGATCAACTGGTAGAATCGAGAGCAAGGGTCGAACCCATGGTTGCGACAGAGACAACTGTGGAAGACGTTAATGAACCTGAAGCATCTACCTCAGCAGGGAATGTACCTGAGGATGATAACACCCAATGCATGGGAGACCAACTAGAGGAGTCACCTCAGCAACAGGAATCAGAGACCACTGAAAGGCGTTATCCAAACCGAATCAGAAGGCCTCCTGAGAGACTGAACCTTTGAACTGTTTATACCTGAAGTTATATATGTTATTATGTTATGTTAAATGGGGATATGACTGTTAAGCTAAAAAGGGAGGATTGTGGTGTATGTAACCTGTTCCACCTTAAGAGAACTTAAGCCTGTTCCACCTTAAGAGATGTACTACTTTCTCTGGCTGCTGTATACGTAATACCGGTGGTGACCACCGGTATATAAGCACTGTGTAGTAATATTGTATTTTAGTATAGTCCTGACCTCCAGCCAGTAAAGACCTGTTGAACTTTAATCTTGTAGTCTGTGTTAGTAATTACAACTAGAACACACAGACTTAACACTGACTGTACACAAATATCCTGGGTCAGCTCATTTTCATAATTATTCAGAGTTCCCAGTGCAGCTTTGGCCTTATGGAGGGAGTGGGAAAGAGAAAAGCATGCTGTAGGTGGAATTTAAAGGGATGTGGCCACTTAAAGGTAAGTGGTCACATAGAGTGGCAAAAATTCTTACAAAGATTCAAAAAGCATTTCAATCTCTAGGCCCCTTTTACTAAGGCTGAAAGGGGAAAGGGTAGAAAGAAGTACCCAGCAAAGAAACCCAATGGGGGTAAGCGATGAAGTGCACAAAACTCAACCCCTTGTTTTGTGGCTGACAGAGTGGATGTTATGCTGCATCGTGTGGCTCTGAGGAAGAGCTTGCCCTTCTGGAACTTTAGGGTGCCCTCCTCTTAGGTGAACAGTACAGAATGCAATAAGCCTAAGGCAAACATTTTAATGCCTAAAGTAACCTTCATAGTTTATGGCAGTGTCATGCCTATGTTACAAGGTGACAGCAGGTGCCATTGTGGCAGATAACAAAGCTCTGCAACTGGCTCCTTGCTGACCCAGAGCCTGTGGATACTATTGTCATTGGTTATTGACACATAGATATGCCAAGCCTTTAGGTTGGCTTAATGATATGTATGGCCAGTATGACTTAAATATCTCCTGAATCTCCTGCTATATATTCTTTCATCTTGTACCATTTCCACCATGAAATACCTCCAACATAAATTTTACGTTCTCTTGTTGCTAACGTGGGATTATGCAGATTGCACCTAATTGCCTTGTGGTCCTTGAGCTCCTGTGAAAATTGATAGTAAAATAACTTTTTCTCATGGCCTCTATTTCACTTGTTCCTGGTCATCTGATGTCCTGCAAATGATTCCTTTAGATTCCACTTTCTGATGACTTAGTGGACTGGGACATTTAAAACTTAGCATAATGAATAAATAAAAATGGTCACTTCCAAAGATTTATGAGTTAATTAATTATTCAGAAACATTGGATAAAAATCTCTGCTAAAAATAACATCATATTGAAAAGGTACTGTAAATATCGCAACAACAAAATAAAATCAAGGTTGTATTGCTCAAGCGAAAGCGTGTTCCCTTTAAGAGCTCATTTGCACTTGGAGCTTCCATTGCTTCCATTCAAAATGGGCTTTGTAAGGAGAAAGAGCAAAATCAGAAATATTGCATCAAGTGTTCATTTCAATATTTTTGCATGCATTCTGGGGCCTTAACATGAAATGCGTGCAAGCACTCTAGCACACAAAATGCAGCTGGACAAAACATTGTGAGCAGGAGTCAGGCAAAATTCATGTCTAAAGTCTCTCCCAATGTTCTGGTCTCTGTTCAGCACCTGTGCAATCAAGCTGGATGACCTGAAAATCTACCTTATTCTATCAATATTTCTGATTTTTTTTATTAGGTATATCCTGATTGCTTAGCTCAAGCTATCTTTGCAGTTTTCTACAAGTCTTTCCCAGAATCACATAATAAGTTTGGTGATGAATTTAAGGATGAGCTAACTGAACTCATCTCACTTTGGATAACAGGTATGAATTATTTCACTGTTAATTCTAGTCTGCGGTCTATACTGTCATTATTTCTAAATTTCTAAATAATAGCAGATCTCCCAAGATATTGCTTGCAATAAATCGCAGCATCTGCTGTTAATAAGGCCAGGAGCATTCGACCTTGTAACACACAATTGTTCTGCTGCTAAGGTGGAGCTGAAACTCACTACTAGGTGGAGTTGCTGTAAAGTAGGCATACCCTGAGGTCAGTTAATGGCAATTCCTTCTAAGGAGTTTGTGAAGTCAGTTAGAGGGTAATGGTTTTTCTGTAGGTTCATAGCTATTTGTAAAATCAGGTTCCTTTTCAAATTGCGAAAAAACAGCAGGAAATGACTAGTTTTCTTTTTGACGTGCCTTTCTTTAAGATTGTTTTGCATTTATAACAAACTAACTCTCTGAAGTTTATTTTGTTCTGCTTGCTAATGTGAACGGAAAAGCCAGTGCAAGTTATAAATCAGATTTTCCTTTTTCATACTTGCACTGACCTACTTGCCCATATTAGCAGCCAGAAGAAAATATACGTGAAATGTCTTAATTATTTAATCACATTTAGTCAAAGGTAAACAGATTGAATAGTTAAATAGTACAAATGTTGTACGGGACTATCCTGGATTATCTGTAGCTTTAAATTAGAATAGTTAGCTCAATTAATAATTTAAGGTACCTCTAAATGGCACACATCCTATGCATGTGTACTTTCTTATCTTCTGAAGTGCATTTATCTGTATGTGTAAGTGGCTAAAATTGTGTCACCGTAACGCCTGCGATTAGTCAATGATTTCTATTGGACAACATTGTATTAGATAAAGGGCAGGGGGAATACTGAGTGGGGTGTCCCAGGGATTGGTTTTGAATTCACTACTGTTACTAATTGATATTAATGATTTGGACTTGGATATCCACTGCAAATTGGTCAATGTGCCTTGTTACATGAGCAGACAAATTGGTGGGAAACATGAGGAGATGCCCTGCAATTACAGCACACCTTCATCGTCGCTGGGTCAAAATCCTGGAACTCCCCCCCCTAACAGCACTGTGGGAGTACCTTCACCACACAGACTGCAGCGATTCAAGAAGGCAGCTCACCACCACCTTCTCAAGGGCAACTAGGCCTTGCCAGCAACGCCCAGATCCCATAAACGAATAAAAAAAAAACAGAGGAGGTAGCTGAGATATTACGGAATGAGTTAGATAAATTATGTAAATTGGGAAACAACAACAGATGAAGTTTAATGTAGACAAATGTAAAGTACTGCATGATGGAAAAATGGGGAACACCTGCACTCCATGAATTCTAATGAAATTGCTAAGGATGAAGTTGAAAAAAATCTTGGTGTCTCAGTAGACTGAATGCTCAAAATGCCCAACCAATGCACAGCAACAGTTAACAGTCAATAGAATGTAGAACTAAAATGTTCTCCAGTATTAGAGGTCTCAGTTAGGAGGAAAAACTGGAGAAACTTGGACTCTTCACCCTTAAAAGGAGGTATCTAAATGTGATCTTAGAGAGGTATACAAAATTCTAAACCGTTTGGAAAAGTTAGATCTGGTAAATTACATTAAATTAAAATGTGAGAGTAGGACAAAGCATTGCAAGTTTAAAGTAGTAAAAGGCAAAATTAGGACTGATATTTTTTTTCCACACAATGTGTGATCAATATTTGGAATGGCCCCCAGATAGAGTAGTGAAAGTGAAAACTCCAGAATCATTTAAGAAGCAATTGGGTGCTGCAATGGGGGACTTTCAAGTCATTCTGGATGGTTGAGGTAAGATGGCCTTCCTGATCCATAATTGTCTTGTGAGTACATTTAGTGATACTACTGCTATACCACATATGTGGACTTAACACAGTGGTAATTTATTAGGTAAATAATAAGACCGATTTAGTCAATTATTAGGGGCCAGTTTGCGTTAAATTTAGCCTGCCTAATGGCTCAGTGGGTAATTGCACCACCTCAATTGGCGTGGAGTCATATGAACCGTGAATGACCCAAGTTTCATCCCAGGTCTGCACTGAGTTATCTGGAGACATCCAAGCTGATGATAAGGTCGCTACATTTAGGCTCAGCACCCTTGGGATAGGGAGGAAAAAAATCACCCTCGGGAGGCACTGAGGCTCCGGCTTCCTCTTCCTCCTCACCTGCGACGTCGCTCCCACTGGTTGGTTGAGGGCCAGGCTGCTCAGCTGGTGGTTCACCATCTGAAAGCAGGGAGGTACAAGTGTGGCTTTAGCGTCAGGACAGGGGGGGCAGTAAGGGAGCAAGGACTAGAGAGATTTAGTAAGTTGGATTGAAAGTGTAAAAGGCTGGTGTTGTGAGGTTCAAGTAGAATGAGAAAGGAGAGAAAGCTGATGAACTTACCATTGCTGTCCCCAAGGGGATCAACCTCTCCAGTGGCCATGGGACCTATCACCTGGCTGGCAACGATCCTGTGGACACGCGCCTCCAAATTGCTGAGGGTCTGCAGCTGAGCCGGCCCTCCACCCGTCCGTTGCTGCTGCCACTTATTATGAGATAGCTTGGCCTGCAAGAAAAAGGACGGCGCCTAAGTAAATGTGCAGCCATGTGCTTGCCTGATGTGCCTCCCATAGTTGAACAGCCCTTGATATATGCAAGGTGTGGAATGTGCGTGTGTGTTTTATGAGATGGCCATAGGTCTTGGATGAGTGTTGGGCATTTGGGGTATTTACACCCTCTGGCCACAGAGTGAGGTTGAGATGGAGGGATGTAGAGGTATTGAAAAGCAGCCACTCACCCTGACCACCCGAGTGAGGTCGTTGAACTTCTTCCGGCATTGGGTGTGGGTCCTGGGCACCATGCTCCTGGAGGAGATGTGTTGAGCCACCTCCCTCCACACTCTTCTATAGTCGCGGGGCAATGGCCTCCTACCACTCTGTGGGTACAGTATTGATCTTCAGTGCTCCACTGCGCCAACCAGAGCCACCAAGGCCCGGTCGCTGAAGCGCTGAGCTCGTTCCCTGGGCCTCTCCATTGTTCTTTGCAGCAGATTTGAAGTTGAGGTCTGTCCAGGCCGAGATTCAAGGCTGCAATGAGCAGGGTGTGGTTGGAGAGCAAGATCGACCCTCCCCTTTAAGAACTGGCCGGCGCCAGTGCGTCTGTGTTCCATTGCCAACTGACATCACCTGAGCTTTGCCAGCGCTCTGAGGTAGCGCCTCGCTCCTCAGCGTCTTAAGAGAGGTGTGTAGCACCTGATTTAGCGCTCCAATCACCTCCAAGGGCGATAGAAGCCAAGTTTGCAGTCGGAGGCGATAATTTGCACCAGGCGCTAAACTTTGCGTCCGGCCGATAATTGCGCCCCAAACGGGGCGATACCGAATTTCTCCCCCCCAGGGCTTTAAATCTAGAGACATTAACATTGTTCATAAACATGCAAGAACCGGTAGATTAAAAAAATAGTGCTTCAGCTGCCATAGAATATGTGTAAATATAAACTGAGAAATGAATAAGTTAATATGTTATATAACTGTTAATTATCTTGTAAATTATTTTAAATAGAAATGCCAGCAGAATTTTAATGTCACTGCTCTTTAAAAAAATACTCTGTTTTAAATTCTGCCCTTCGTGCTAGGAGTTGCAGTCCGATTATAGATCCAGAGGCATATAATCAGGCTACAGTTGCTGGCATGGATAACAGAGCACCCTAGTCATTGTTTATCGTAGGAAATTGTTTTTTGTTGCGTGGGTTAATTTCATAAAAGTGGTATTTCACTTCATAACCATTCCCAAATGGCATATATAGACTTCAAGCCTAATTTAATGTGAAATGCTGAACATAATAGTTCAGCAGTTTTTAGTTGTGTGAGTTGGCCAGTTAATCATACCCAACAAATAAGTAGTGTGCGTGTAGGGGAGGAGTGATATTAACTTATAAAAACCACATCGCGCATTATTGAAATTCAGCACGGCTCCAGATCTTAACAAGTAAAAACAACATGCAAAGTTTTAGTGCTCTTATTTCCCATTGTTTGTCATTTCTGAGTAGTCAATTTGGTATTTTTATATTGAGGCTTCCAGCCATCTTTAGCTTCTCTATAATGCAAAATAAATATGGTCAGCGGATGAATTACAGATGTGTATGGAGTCTCTTGTTGGTTTTGTGCTTGTTGTGCATGTGTTGGCCCAAAACCAACAGCACACAGCACCTTTAGCGCCCATTATTTTGTGCGGGTTTTGTGGCCAATTTATTTAAAAATATATATTCCAATAATATTTTTTCTTGGCTTATTATCAGTATTATTTATAGTTTTATTAAAAATGGTAACAAGTGATTATTAAATGCTTAGTAACTAACAATTTTTTACGTAAACAAAGTACAAAGTGTGTTTTCTTACTCCACCTTACAGTTCACACTTTTCATTTCTTGTTGTAATTTATAGGGCTAAGGCCAGAACGATTTTCTTGGAGAAAATGGAATCTGGAATGGCTAGAGAAGTCAATCAGCAAGAGAGGTCCTGACAGAAAAGCAAGAATTCTGGCCGCATTAGAGCTCAAACTAAGTAGGTTACCGTTCTTCACTGCCTATAGTCACCTCATTCGATGTAGTTATATATACAGCATGAAAAGAAGGGGTGAGGGAGTCTGACCCTCGAGGAAGACGCTGACTCCCTTTTCATAACCATGTTCAGGTGGATCACTGGACACAGTCGGATAAAGCTAGAGTGGTTTGTCCAGACACAGAAAATTAGGCTGTGTGCCATCTTGAAATCAAGCTTGACAAGACACATAAATACCACCATTTGACATACAACTGAGTCAGGCAAATATTTTTGTTCTGTGTATTGTAGCATATTACTTACTTGCAAACATTCTAATTTGCACAGAATCTGGTATCTAGACACACACTCAAACAATTAAATTTTCAATCCCTGATGTAAGGAGGTGCTCTGTTTCCTGCAATTTTTAAAGTTTCTTTTACTGTGAGTCATTAAAGCCTAGAAATATAATTTCTGTGATATTTGCAGATGAACACCTAACATGTTCTATGACATTCCTCCTGTCCATCGTTTTATTTTAAATGGGTTAATGACTACTAAAATAACAGATAGAGAAATGTCAAATTATGTATTAAATATTTGGCTGCTGACATCGCCCACCAACAGTCATTTCTAGCTAATTTTCTTTAAAGCTTTCCATCCTCACAAAATAAGCAGAAAGTCAATCAAGTAGCTTCTCAACTGTTCACACAATAATACAAATCCCGTTCACCCATCACCCTGTGCTCACTGACCTGCATTGGCTCCTGGTACGGCAACGCCTCGATTTTAAAATTCTCATCCTTGTTTTCAAATCTCTCCATGGCCTCACCCTTCCCTATCGCTGTAACCTCTTCCTCTACAGCCCTCCAAGATCTCTACGCTCCTCCAATTTTGGCCTCTTGCGTATCCCCAATTTTAATCACTCCACCGTTGGCAGCCGTACCTTCAGCTGCCTAAGCCCAAAGCTCTGGAATTCCCTCCCTAAACCTCTCCCCCTTCCTACCTCTCTCTCCCCCTTTAATAAGCTCCTTAAAACCTATGTCAGTGATCATCACCTAATATCTTCTTATGTGGCTTGGTGTCAAATTTTGTTTGATAACATTCCTGTGAAGCACCATGGGCTGTTTTACTACTTTAAAGGCGCTACATTAATGCAAGTTGTTGTTGTTGTTGTCAGTAGAAACAATTTAAAGTAATATAAGTTGTTTGTCTTTGTAGTGTATGTGCCTTTAAGAGCCCCCTGTGTACTGTAATGCCGGTAATGGCCACTCGGGCTATATAAGCCTGTATATTGTGTTGTATCAGTTAGTTGACCTCCAGACTTTGTTCAGTAAACACCTGTGAAACCAACTCCTGCCTTCAGTGTCTCTATTAACACACAGATACAACAGTGGCGATGAATTGGAAACGGACTTACCTGCAATTCGGCAGCACCTCAAGGACATCGATTCCTCAGACGTCCAAAGTCAAAGAAAAGCAAGAAAAAAAAAACTGTGGTTTCACCAGCTAGCCGAGCTGGTGGCAGGTACTGCAATAATCCTTCCTGGGCGGTGGGCTGGGGCTCCATCGGCTGGCTCTGCAGCGAGGCCGAGCAGCGAAGGCGGAGGCAAACAGAAACAGAGGAGGGGAGCACTCGGGAGACGGCCGGCGCTGCAAAGCAGGTCGGTGTTCGGACCAAGCAGAGGGGGGGAAAAGTCCCAGAGAGTCCGGCGGGAACGAGTCTCCACCTGTAAATTAAAAAAAAACGCGGAAAACAGCGTTGTCAGCAGCAGCAGCGGCGGGAAAGCGCGGGAAGCACCATTTTTTTTTCTGCAGGGAAGAAAGGAAAACGCGGGAAGCGCCATTTTTTTCCCAGGATGCCTAAGGCTGGCAATATTGATGCTTTCGATAACGATATAGAGGATTGGACCACATATGTGGAAAGGGTGGAGGTATATTGCACAGCAAATGGAATAGAAAATGATAAAAAGGCGTCAGTACTTCTAAATCTAATGGGCGCAAAGACATACGGGCTGTTATGAAACTTAATCACTCTAGCCAAACCAAAGGACAAGAATTTTAAGGAGATTGTTGATACCCTACAGGAGCACTTAAACCCAACACCGCTGCTGATAGTGGAACGATTCAAATTCTTCAAGAGGAATCAGCAGAAGAATGAAAGTAACGCTGATTACCTCACCGAATTAAGAAAGCTATCAAAGCACTGCCAATTCGGGGCAGGACTGGCAGATTCTCTTCGAGACAAATTCGTCTGTGGTCTCCTAAGTGAAGGAACACAGAAAAGGCTGCTTTCTGAGAAAGATTTGACACTGGACAAGGCTTTCAGTATGGCTGTATCATACGAAGCAGCCGCAAGAGGAGCTGCAGAGATACAGCAAAAGCCACAGGAATACGGCACCCATGAAATGACACGGGAATTTGAAAGATGTTATCGCTGCAGCAGAACAACCCATGACCAGAAGGACTGCTGGTTCAAGGACAAAGCATGCAGGCAATGCGGAAAGATTGGACACATTGCACGTGTATGCCGATCTGGACAAAAAAAATCCACAGACAGGAAAAAAAGCAATAAGGAAAAGTACAGGAAAGTACAAATGATGACGGACAGTAGCTCCGAAGACCAGAAGGGCGATAGCGACTCCGGAAACAAGAGACTAAGCTGTCTCAAATTACATAATGTAATTGCCAAAGAAGATTACCAGACCATTTGGGTTACCCTCACGATAGCGGGGTCCCCAGTTCAAATGGAGCTAGATACAGGATCAGCTCTGACCGTCATAAATCGACGGGATTACGAGCGGCTATTTCCGCATATACCTTTAAAAGGCACATCCATTATCTTGAAAACATATACGGGACAGAAAGTATACCCCAAAGGAAAAATAAGGGTGCCTGTTGTATACAACGGCAAGGAAATACAGAAGTTGTATTTATACGTTCTACAAGATGGTGGTCCACCGCTGTTGGGACGTGAATGGATCAGGAAGATACGTTTAGACTGGCACTCCATTCAGGCACTGACGGTGACCAGTAAAGAAAAAAATGATGATGACGTCACACCTGAACGATTAAAAGACATCTTGGCCAACGCCAAGGAAGTGTTTCAAGAGAAACTAGGAACCTTGAAAGGCATCACCGCCTCAATAAAAGTGGAAAATGCGGCAATTCCCAAGTTTTTTAAGGCAAGGCCGGTGCCATACGCAATTTGTCCAGCGGTCGAGGCAGAGCTGGAGAATTTGGAGAAGGCAGGCGTATTATCCAAGATAGATTGGAGCGAGTGGGCAACACCCATCGTCCCGGTCATGAAGAAAACGTTGAATAATGATAAATCTGAAGAACAGAGAAAAATTCGCATCTGTGGAGACTTCAAGGTGACTGTAAACCCGGTCCTTCACACGGTACAGTATCCTCTTCCGAGGATAGAAGATATTTTCGCCTCACTATCCGGAGGGAAACGTTTCACCAAAATTGACTTGGCACAGGCATATCTACAGATGGAGGTTGAAGAGGCCTCTAAAATGTATCTCACGATAAATACACACAAAGGCCTGTACCAGTACAATCGACTGGTTTTTGGAGTAGCATCAGCTCCAGCTATCTGGCAAAGAGCGATGGAGCAAGTCCTCCAAGGGATTCCGGGGACTCAATGCTACCTAGACGACATCCTTGTAACAGGAGAAAACGACAACGAGCACCTTGCCAATTTGGAGCAGGTGCTCACTAGGCTGAGAGAACGGGGCCTACGAGCAAATCGCCCCAAGTGCGAATTTTTCCAGAAACAAATATCATATTGTGGCCACATAATTAACAAGGAAGGGTTGCATAAATCACCTGAAAAAATTGAAGCGGTCATAAAAGCCCCAGCACCTGAAAATGTCTCACAATTAAGGTCGTTCCTGGGATTGATAAGTTCGGTAAAAATTTATGATAGTAATTTATCAACTCTTCTGCACCCTCTTAATGAACTGCTACAGACAGGAGTAATTTGGAAATGGAGTGAAGACTGTAAACATGCCTTCCATAAATGCAAAGACTTAATCACGTCCAAGGAAGTTTTGGCTCATTACAACCCATCACTGCCAATCAGACTGGCGTGCGATGCATCCCCTTACGGCGTAGGAGCGGTATTATCGCATAGATTCCCTGATGGCTCTGAGCGGCTGATAGCTTTTGCGTCACGCTCATTGAACTCAGCTGAGCGTAACTATGCCCAGATCGACAGGGAAGCACTCAGCCTGGTATGGGGAGTGACACGGACAAAAATTTACCTTGTTGACTGACCATCAACCCCTCGTCTCCATATTCAACCCTAAAAAGGGTGTTCCCATTATGACAGCGCAAAGGCTACAGAGGTGGTCCCTTTTTCTAGGGGCACACCAATATGACATAGAATACAAAGGATCAAAACAGCATGGGAATGCTGACGGTTTATCGCGCCTACCGTTGCCAACGGTAGAAGAGGCACCTACAGTAGACCCAGTGGAGATGTTTCACTCTACCATAGTGGAATGTCTACCAGTAACAAATTCTGCCATTGAAAAGGAAACGAGAAATGACCCGACTCTCTCACGAGTCTACGATTTAACAGTGAAGGGATGGCCAGCACATGGCGAAACACTGTTGCCAGCATTCTCGCAAAGAAGAGAACAGCTGTCAGTGTGCCGAAGAACCTTGATGTGTGGATCCAGAGTGGTGATTCCACCCAAACTCCAGGATAAAGTGCTAAAGGAGCTTCACGAGGGGCATCTGGGTTGAGTGAAAATGAAGAACCTAGCCAGGGCGTTTGTATGGTGGCCAGGTATCGATGGAGACATTGAAGAAATGACCAAGAGCTGCCTAGGATGCCAGAAGGTCCAAAACGCTCCACCACAAGCCCCTCTACATCCATGGGAGTGGCCCTCATCTCCATGGCAAAGGGTACACATTGACTTTGCTGGTCCATTTATGGACTCAATGTTCTTAATCGCGGTTGATGCACACTCCAAGTGGCCGGAGGTAATAAAGATGTCCTCCACCACCACGGAAAAAACCATCACAGTATTAAGGACCATATTTGCCAGGAATGGGCTGCCTGAACAGATCTGTTCTGATAATGGACTGCAATTTGTGTCCGAAGAATTCAGGAAGTTCTTAAAAAACAATGGGGTTAAGCACTACACGTCCGCCCCATACCATCCCGCCACCAATGGATTGGCTGAAAGGTTTGTCCAGGCCTTCAAGAAGGCCATAAAGGCCCTGGGTAATGAAGACATAAAACTTCAGCATAAGGTAGATAACTTCTTGTTTGCATACAGGAATGCAACACATATGGTTACAAACCAAACTCCCGCCATGATGTTCTTCAATAGAAGCCTAAGATGCCGGCTGGATTTGATCAAGCCAAACATCAGAAGGGACGTGGAGAACCGGCAATTTCAAGGCATGAATGAAAGGCCAACTAGAACCTTCCAGATAGGTCAACAAGTTTTGGCCCGGGACTACCGTACCGAGAAATGGCAGCCTGGAACTATTTGCACACGACTAGGACCGCTGATGTATACCGTGGACATTGGAGGAAGCATAATAAGGCGCCATGCTGACCAGATCATAGAGTCATCCGAAAAGGGACAACCTACACCACAACTCTATACGCCTAATGATGAAGTAGAGATACCCATAGTATCTACCTTTGGTTTAATGTCTCAACCAAATGATATTATGGTAGAAATTGTTTTAGACCTGTTTTCAGAGCACGCGCAACCAGGAGACCTGGGTCTGCCTGAAATTGGGCCTCGGACCTCAGGTGTGGTAATGCGGCCCGAAATTCATCTTTTTAAAATGGGCAAGCTGCCTTTGGAGGCATTACAGGCGCCGGCAGTTCACCCAAATAATGAGGCCCGCAGTGGTCCAAAGATAAACGCTAGGAAGTGTGTGGGGGTGGGGGGGGGGGGATGGTTGCAGGAGCAGTGGAATGGCTGGGGAGGGAGGTGATTGGGAAACTGTGGATTTGGGGGAGCACTCCTGCTCTTCCTGGCTTCACAGGTACGGTTTTTTCAATTCTTTTTCTTAAAAACGAACTTTTTGATGGTGACCGCTGCTTAGGCCGCAGTAACCGCTGAATAACCTGGAGCGGAGCAGGTCTGGCTCCTGCTCTGCTCTGCGATATCCAGTTTCTCAAAAGGGTCTATAACAGGCATTTGGCCACACATTTCCATATGTAAGTAGCCTAATGCTTATTTTGGGCAGTTGCCAGGACGCCTGAAAAATGGCCAGCCTTAATACCGGGTTGGATGTCTTTCAGGTGTGCTTTGGCCACGGAATGTTGGTCCTCAAAACTGTCCCTTGTTGCATCTGTTTGAGTCCCATAAACAGGCGCAATGGGGTCCAATTTCTACACCCATCGCCTCTGGCAATGCAGCACTCCTTTAGTACTGCTTTGGAGCATCAGCCTATATCTTAAATGATCTATTTCTCTAAAATTCAAAAGTTTTCCATTTCCTCCTCCCAAGGCATCACATAAATCTCCAGTACCATTTGTCTAGTTTTGTGTACCAGAGAATAAATTTTCAGGAGTATAGTATCAACACGAATATGAGTTTCAACTGAGTCATGCTGTCAGTGCTCTAGTGTATGGAAATGCTATTTTTTATTTTAATTATGTTTCTCAGAAAATCACATTAGTTATTATTATCAGTGGTATATCTGATCATTATTTTTATTAATAAGTTGCATGTTGAACTGTCACCAATCGGGCAAGACATCTGCTGATATAAAATACAAGTTAAGAGTATAACAAAGGAAAGGTGCCGTGTAGATTCACTAGGATGTTACCAGGGATATGGTTACGAAGGATTGAGAAGTTTGGGCTTTTTTCCACTTCAGGATCAGGGATGACCTGAGAGAGGCCTTCAGGATTATGAAAGGTTTTTAACAGGTAAATAGTGAAAGATTGTTTCCATTGATCGGCAAGACTGTAATAAAAGGGCACAAATTTAAGATAATTGTAAACATTGGCAGAGAATTGATCAACCAAATAGTCTGTTTCTGTGCTGTAACATGCTATGATTCAATATTTTAGAGAAAGGGTTAATTAATAACCTTGTAGTAAAGGGGCCTTTAGGGAAGAGTGACCATAATATGATAGAATTTTATTTTGAGATTGTAAGTAATTTAGCTAAATCCAAAACTAGGATCTTAAATCTAATAAAAACAAACTTAGGTATGAGGGACGAGATGGCTAAGGAAGATTGGGAAACTACATTAAAAGGTATGATGGTAGGCAAGCAATGGCTAGCATTTAAAGAATGAATACATAATTTGCAACAAATATACATTCCTTTAAGGCACAAAAATCCCACAGGAAAAGTGGTCCAACCATGGCTAACAAGAGAAGTTAAAGATAGTATTAGATCAAAGGAAGAGGCTTATAATGTTGCCAAAAAGAGTAGTAAGCCTAAGGATGGGGAGGATTTTAGAATTCAGCAAAGGAGGACCAAGAAATCGATAAAGAAAGGGAAAATAGAATATGAGAGTAAACTAGCGAGAGACATAAAAACAGACTGTAAAAGCTTCTATAGGTATGTAAAAAGGAAAAGAAGGTGCGAGCCAAATGTGTTTGATTGGGCAGCCTAAATAAATCTGGCCAAGATCAATGCATCCCGGGCAGCAATGTTCTCGCGTGCTGCTGCCGCTGGTGGATGCGCCTCCACAAGCTCTTCGTTCTCGCTCTCCTCCTCCTCATCTGAGGAGGCTATGCAATGAGCCACTTGTACCTCAGGCAGCTGCAAGCCACGATGCTGTGCCATGTTGTGAAGTGCACAGCAGACCACGACGATTCTGGAGACCCTGGTTGCTGAGTACTGAGGGCTCCACCTGATCTATCAAGGCATCTGAATCGCATCTTCAGCAAGCCGATGGTTTGCTCAATAATGGATCTGGTGGAAATGTGGCTGGAGTTGTAGCGCTCCTCGGCTTCTTTGGATGGCCTCCTCAATGGTGTCATTAGCCACGTCTTCAGGGGATAGCCCTTATCTCCAAGTAGCCATCCGCAAAGTTGATCTGATGGACTGAAGAGTGGAGGCGCACTGGACTGCCGCAGGATGAAGGAGTCATGGCAACTGCCAGGGTACTTGGCGCAAACATGCAAAATTTCCTTATTGTGGTTACACAAAGCTGCACGTTGAGGGAGTGGAAGCCCTTGCGGTTGACAAAACTACCTGGATTGTGATGGGGTGCCTTAAGGGCCACATGTGTGCAGTCTACGATGCCCTGCACCCTTGGAAAGCCTGCCAGATTAACAAATCCAACCGCACGTGCGGTTATACTTGCTTGATTCTTGGAGAAGTTGATGTAATTGTGCGCGTTGGCAAAGAGGGCATCGGTTACCTGCATGATGCAAGTGTGTGCGGCCGCCTGGGAGATGCTGCTGATGTCTGCTGTTGATTCCTGGAATGAGCCTGAAGCAAAAAAGTTGAGTGCGGTGGTGTCTTTGACGGCCACTGGTAAGGGGTGTCCACCCGTTCCTCTGGGCTCCAGGTCTTGCTGCAGCATTGCGCAGATGTCACCCACTACCTCTAGCGAAAGTCTGAGCCTCCTTTGGCACTGCTGCTCAGTCATGTTGAGGAAGCTCATACTCTGTCTGTAAACCCTGTTTTGGGGGTATCTCCTGCGGCGACGTGCTTCCCTGCGCTGGCGCCTTTTGGCCTGTGCAGCTTCAGGTGGGTGAGCAGCAGGTTGGAGCTCCTGTTGTTGCTCCTGCTGTTGGTGCTGCTGTTCTGCTTCACATTTATCCACATTATATTCCAAATGCCATGTTCTCGTCCACTCACTGAGCCTGTCGAGATCCCCCTGAAGCCTCTTCACATCCTCTTCACAACTGACACTGCCACCTAGCTTTGTATCATCAGCAAATTTGGAACTGTTACATTTAGTCCCCTCATCCAAATCATTGATATAGATTGTGAATAGCTGGGGCCCAAGCACCAATCCTTGCGGTACTCCACTAGTCACAGCCTGCCATCCTGAAAAAGACCCATTTATCCCTACTCTTTGTTTTCTGCCTGTAAACCAATTCTCAATCCATGCTAGTATATTACCCCCAATTCCATGTGCCCTAATTTTGTTCACCAACCTCTTGTGTGGGACCTTATCAAAGGCCTTCTGAAAATCCAAGTATACCACATCTACTGGTTCCCCCTTTGTCTACTCCAGTAGTTACATCCTCAAAGAACTCCAATAGGTTTGTCAAACAGGATTTCTCTTTCATAAATCCATGTTGACTCTGCCCAATCTTATTATTAGTTTCTAAGTGCCCAGTTATTGCATCCTTTATAATAGATTCCAGCATTTTCCCAACTACTGATGTGAGGCTAACAGGTCTGTAGTTCCCCATTTTCTCTCTTCCCTCCTTTCTTAAATAGCGGGGTTAAATTTGCTATCCTCCAATCTGCAGGAACCATTCCAGAATCTATAGAATTTTGGAAGATGACAACCAATGCATCCACTATCCCAATGGCCAGGCTAAGTGAGTGGGCAAGAACATGGCAATTGAAATATAATGTGGAGAAATGTGAAGTTATCCACTTTGGTAGGAAAAATAGAAAAGCAGAGTATTTTTTAAATGGTGAGAGATTGGGAAATGTTGGAGTTCAGAGGGACCTGGGTGTCCTTGTACATGAATCACTGAAAGTTAACATGTACTGCAAGCAATTAGGAAAGTAAATGGTATGTTGGCCTTTATTACAAGAGGATTTGAGTATAAGAGTAAAGATGTCTTACTGCAATTATATAGGGCCCTGGTGAGACCACACCTGGAGTATTATGTACAGTTTTGGTCTCCTTACCTAGAGGGAGTGCAACGAAGGTTCACCAGACTGGTTCCTGGGATGGGGGGATTGTCCTATGAGGAGAGATTGAGTAGACTAGGCCTATATTCTCTAGAGTTTCGAAGAATGAGAGGGGATCTCATTGAAACATACAAAATTCTTACAGGGCTTGACAGGGTAGTTGCAGGGAGGATGTTTCCCCTGGCTGGGGAGTCTAGTAGCAGGGTTCACAGTCTCAGAATAAGGGGTCGGCCATTTAGGACTGAGATGAGGAGAAATTTCTTCACTCAGAGGGTGGTGAATCTTTGGAATTCTCTACCCCAGAGGGCTGTGGAGACTCAGTCGTTGAGTATATTCAAGACAGAGATCGATAGATTTTTGAATATTAAGGGAATCAAGAGATATGGGGATAGTGCAGGAAAGTGGAGATGAGGAAGAAGATGAGCCATGATCTTATTGAATGGCGGAGCAGGCTCAAAGGGCCAAATGGCCTACTCCTGTTCCTATTTCTTATGTTCTTATGTTATGTTCTGATTCGTGGCCAGAAATCATTGGAACCTGTTTCTCTGAATCCATACGGTCCACAAACAATGCACTGCCTTTATGCCATTGGCCGGCATGTCTTGATAACCTGCAGTTGTCATCTCAACAGCTTAAAATCAAAATAGTTCCCTTTTTTGTTAAAGAAAATGAATTCATTTATTTTGGCTGGTGATAATGGGAAATTTTAACCTCTTTAAATCTTTGGGCTGTGGATGAAAAAGATTCTCGTATAACCTCATAGCATTTGAAATGGGATTTCCTTGCTTGCAGAAAGGGTTGCCAGTCAAGTTTCTCATGCTGCAAAGCGACTTGATTAATGGCTTAGTGTTGTCATTTGTGAGGAAATTTGCAGCTTACAAAAAGTAATGAAAAAGAAGGGAATTCTCTCCACGATTTTATAAAATGAAAGCAGTTCAACGACTTTGACTGAGACTGGCAATAAACTCTAAGGCCTAGAAATTGGGTTGTGGGCTCGCCAGGGCTGTAGCGCCAGAAATTTTGCGCCAGCGTTAATGCGGCAGCGCCCGACGAAAATTCGGTTGCGCCGGCCCCAGAGGGCGGCGGGCGCTAAAGGAGGGTTTTAGCGCCTGAAAACGGGCGTTGAATTGGGTTTCCCGGCGCTAATCCCCCGCTGCGGCACCCGATGCGGTGCGGCAGGCTGGGGAACTGCAGGCCTCCTCCTTCTGTTAAGGAGGAGCTGCCTGCAGCCGACAACTGTCCGGCGGATTCCCCCGACATCTGAGCCCGGCACCTCGGGGAAGTGCCGGGCTCGCAGCACACACTCATCAGGGCCGCGGGGGGGGTGATGCAGGAGTCCGGGAAGGGAGGTGCGGGCAGGCGGCCGCCGGGAACGCGGCCGGCCGCCGCTCCACCTTTGTGCGCCGGCGCAAAGGCGTGTAAGAACACTTTTCACATTCGTTAGTTGCGCCTGCCACGGGCGAGGCGGGCGCAACTGAATTTGGGCTTGGGGCCGGGTTACCACGGCAACCGGGACGCTGCGCACACCGATGACGTCATCGGTGCCGGCGCAGCGCTACCGGCTAACGCCGATGGTAAGGCCCAAGTCAATTTGCAAAACGGCTATAAGTCCGGCGCAAGGCCCTCTAGCGCCACTAATTGGGCGCTAAGCCCACTCAATTTCTAGGCCTAAATGTTCACTTTCCTTTAAAGTCATCAAATTTTTACATTTTTTTTAGAGAAACAGCGTTCATTTCTTTTTTTGGTTCAACCATGGAATAAAATAATGCAGCTTTTACTCAAAATAACATAATACTTTGTAAAAATTGCACAAATCTAGGTTTTAAAAACAAGTCTATTGCTACCTCCCATAAAAGGGAGTGAAACCCTAGATTGTTTTGTTCATTATTTACTTCTAATATCACCGCAAAATGATGAAAAACATATCCACTGCATGGACATAAGCTTTCATAAACCAAAAACGTGCCAGACATCACAGTGGCAGACATTCAGACTACTTTGGGTTCTCACTTTGATAAATCAGCAACATTGAATTCCAATCCAATGTTGGCCTATTTTTCCATAACAATTTTATTGCTAGCAATGCATTTCTTTCAGGAAATTACAATAATAATTTGCTATTGTAACGGCATACTTCAGGTCAAATAATAATTGTGTTGACGTAATACTAATTGAAATGAAAAATAAAATGAAGTATTTTGTGGGTATGAGTTGGTTAGATTAACTAGTTCATTTTTGAATGTGGTGATTAGATTTTCAGGTCACCACTGTAGCATTGAAGTCAGCACCATACTATTGAAACTGGAGAATATTATATAAAATCTGGGTAGTATCAAAGAAATTGCTTTTGGGCATCTAGGGATAATTATAATCAACTTGCATTTGTTTCATTCTGTTTGATTTGACCACATTAATTCCTGGATTTCCAAGACTTTTTTGTAGTCAGTAGGGTGATTTTTACAGTCACTAGAAAAGAATAGCAGAATATAATAAAAATGCCTCACACAATGATGTAACCTTTTGAATGTAAGGTATTGATGAATCTCAGTAAAGTTCCTTTATAGGCATTTATTTAACTATTTAGTAATGCTGTGTTCAAATTGCTTCTATGCATTCCTATCTGCGTTTTAAAATTATACTCAAAACTGCAGTTCAAGAATTTTGAAATTGTTAATTCTCTGTTTTTGAAATGACAATGTCATAGCTAATGGGCAGGTAATACATTGATATAATTAGATTGATCCCATATACATCTTATTAAAATTACGTTTCTGTAAATAAGTCTTTCATCTCAACAGTTGTGACTCCCTATTCAGCATGCGGCATTTTTTGGAAACTGTCAAGATGTTTAATCTCAGTGGTGTTAAATGCTCTTAAATAAATTATAATAAATATTGCTGCCCTCAAAATAGAGTCATCTAAAAGAAAGGCCAATGTTTCAGAGGGATCTTTTGCTAATTTTTAAAATTTGACAGTGTCTTGAGAGAAGCTTGGCATGCATTAAACCACAGTTATGGTGTCAGCCTTGGCTCAGTTGGTAGTACTCTCACTTCTGAGTCAGAAGATTGTGGGATCACTTCCCACTCCAGAGGCTTGAGCACAAAAATCTAGGTTGACACTCCAGTGCAGTATGAAGGGATTGCTGCACTGTTGAAGGTCTTTCGGATGCGATGTTAAATCAATGTCTGCTCTCTCAGGTGGATGTAAAAGATCCCAAGGCACTATTTCGAAGAAGAGCAGGGGAGTTATCCCCAGTGTCCTGGCCAATATTTATCCCTCAATCACTATCACTAAAACTGATTATCTGGTCATTTTAACATCGCTGTTTGTGGGATCTTGCTGTGTGCAAATTGGCTGCCGCATTTCCTACATTGCAACAGTGACTACACTTCAGAAAAGTACTTCATTGGCTATAAAGCACTTTGGGACATCCTGAGCTCGTAAAAGACGCTATATAAATGCATCCTTTCTTTTTTTCACTTTGCCCAGGTGTAGAGTGGTAAAGAGCTTACAGTATAACTCAGGGCTGCCAGCTTGCACCATTCTGTAACAGGTATGAGTATCAAACCAGCACCAGCAGTATAAACAAACCAGTTAAATGCTTAGTGGCATGAAATGTGGAACTATCAAATGGCCAAAATGAATGATACATATTATGGCATAATTGAATTATCAATCATGAGAAAAGGGAAAGTTGGAATAAACAGGTCTTTTTCCGAGTGGCAAGCAGTGACTAGTGGGGTACCGCAGGGATCGGTCCTTGGGCCCCAGCTATTCACAATATATATTAATGATCTAGACAAGGGAACTAGATGTAATATCTCCAAATTTGCAGATGACACATGGGTGGGCGTGTGTGCTGTGAGGAGGATGCCGAGAAACTCCAGGATGATTTGGACAGGTTGGGTGATTGGGCAAAAGCATGACAGATGCAATATAACGTGGATAAATGCGAGGTTACCACTTTGGTGGCAAAAACAGGAAGGCAGATTATTATCTGAATGGCAATAGATTGGGAGAAGGGGAAGTGCAACGAGACCTGGGTGTCCTTGTGCACCAGTCGCTGAAGGTAAGCATGCAGGTGCAGCAGGCGGTTAAGAAGGCAAATGGCATGTTGGCCTTCGTAGCGAGAGGGTTTGAGTACAGGAACAAGGATGTCTTGCTGCAGTTGTACAGGGCCTTGGTGAGACCACATCTTGAGTATTGTGTGCAGTTTTGTTCACCCTATCTGAGGAAGGATGTTCTTGCCATGGAAGGAGTTCAGCGAAGATTCACCAGGCTGATACCTGGGATGGCAGGAATGACGTATGAGGAGAGATTGGGTCGATTGGGCTTGTACTCACTGGAGTTTAGAAGAATGAGAGGTGATCTCATTGAAACTTATAAAATTCTGACAGGACTGGACAGACTAGATGCAGGAAGGATGTTCCCGATGGTCAGGGAGTCCAGAACCAGGGGTCACAGTCTAAGGATAAGGGGTAAGCCATTTAGGACAGAAATGAGGAGGAATTTCTTCACCCAGAGAGTGGTGAACCTGTGGAATTCTCTACCACAGAAGGCAGTAGAGGCCAATATATTAAATATATTCAAGAAGGAGTTGGATATATTTCTTAAGGCTAAAGGGATCAAGGGGTATGGGGAGAAAGCAGGGACCGGGTAATGAATTTGGATGATCAGCCATGATCGCATTGAATGGCGGAGCAGGCTCGAGGGGCCGAATGGCCTACTCCTGCTCCTATCTTCTATGTTCCTATGTTTCCCTACCAGTAGACATCACTAGAGCATTTAAATGAAGGACAATAAGGATGCCTAAGGGAAAGGAATTTCCCAGATTTATTTTTCCCTGATTGGCCATTTTTTCCCTGTTTTTTTTGTTTCTCCTAGGAAGTTACTTGATTGATGGTGGTTAAGTGTTCTGGTGGGTATGGGTACCTAATCGTGATGCTCCAGGCGCTGTGGTTCTGTGGAGCAGGCTTGATAGACCAGCTAGTCTTTTCCTGCCTGTCAATTTTGTATGTTCGTAAAGCTACTAAAACTGTCCATTTATTCTAAAACTAGCTGGAGTGCCCGGCGGTGCCGAGTGCTTTTTGAGGGCATGTTGTTGTTGGAAGAGAGAGAGAGAGAGACTGGGGGGAGAAGAGAGAGACTGGGGGGAGAAGAGAGAGACTGGGGGGAGAAGAGAGAGACGGGGGGGAAGAGAGAGAGACGGGGGGAAGAGAGAGAGACAGAGAGGGAAGGAGAGAGAGAGGGAAGGGGGAAGGGGGTGTTGGGGGGGAAGGGGATGTGTGGGAGGGGGGATAGGGGTGTATGGGAGGGGGGAAAGGGGGTGTGTGTGGGGGAAAGGGGGGTGGGAAGGGGGTGTGGGGGAAGGAGGGGGGAAGGGGGGAAAGGGAAGGGGGGAAAGGGAGGGGGGGAGCCAAATATGCTGGAAATCTATATTTGAAAATAAACACGCAGAAAGTGGGAAAAATAAATGAATAGTTAGGAATCAAGATGGTGGCCACTCACTTCAGCTCAGAAGGATTAGGCACGCCCACACATGCAATGAAACGCCCCCCGTGACGTACCGATTGGTCAACCAGCAGGTTAATCCCCTGTACAATTGGTCAATCATCACGTCACTCAACGCTAATGAGCGGAATGTTGTCATTTTTTGAACTTTTTTGTATACTGTCTGAACAATTTTTGTCTGACCAAAAAGTAAATACACCTATTAGACTCCCCTAATGATAAGCTTTCTTTTGATATAACATGTGTGTAGGTACGCTCTATAACGTTTGATTGTATAGCCGGACAGATAGAAAGACAAACAGACAGAAAGACAGACAGACCGGTTTATATATATAGATACAGGTAGACTATCCTTTATCCGAAAATCTTGGGACCAGCTGTGTTTCGGTTTTTGGATTTCAGAAGGTTTTCATCTCCGTATCTGACAACAAACACTGTTGCTTAGCAACAGCTTGTAAACACTCGGGCCCTGCCTTGGAAGCGTCTCTGAAGCTGTTGCTAAGCTACAGAGACTCTTTCCACAGCCTGACTCTTTAAAAAAATGCTAGGAGAAGAAAAAAATGCTAGGGGAAGAAAAAAAACCTAACAAAACAGCTGCTGATTTCTGCCGTTAGATCGAGGTTTCCGGCTCCCCCTGCTCCATATCTGAATTCCTTGACTTAGCGGGGGTCTGGGGCTCGACTGCCGCCGCCAGTTGTGGGAAAGCCGGATATCGGCTGACTCCTACACTAAGCTGGCCCGCAAATCAGGTCGGGGGTGGGAGGAAGAAAAGACTATCGGACGGGCCGCTGCAGCTATCGGACGGGCCGTAGTATTGTTGGGTTCACTCTCCCGGTACCTCCTTCACACTGCCCGGCTCGGCCTGCAATCTCCTACCCAGGAGGGAACTCTGTGACCCTCTGCCCTGCTCACAGGGAAAGGCAGAGCTCCCGGACGACTCCTGTCATGTTTGGCGCCACTCAGGTCATGTCGTGCGCATGACTTACGCTCCACGAAAAAACTTTCGGTTTTTAGAGGTTTTCGGTTTTCGGAAGTGCGGATCAAGGATAGTCTACCTGTAGTATGTGATACTTTCAGAATATTTTCGTTACTCTTCATTTCCTTCCTTGAAACTATCACTGCAAGCAATAATATTAACAGGTGATGGCGCTGCTTCACATCTGCTGTGCAGCGTAAAGAAATTACATCTAAAGGCATCTTCTGTTATGAACCACAGTTAATCCTTTATGCCTCATTGAATCATTTATTTTATTGATATGTTGGATAAGTATTCAATAAAGTATTCAAATACTTTGTCATCCCTATAAAATAGTCTGGCTTCAGTTATTCTACAAAAAAATCACCTGTGAATATCCTGCAAAAGTGATGCTATATTGCTCGCATTCTCATATTGAAGCAATATATAAAAAATTTGATGAGTTTATCCCAGATATAGTTTGATTAGGTGAATCAAATAGTATAGTAGAAATGTTAAAGGAATATTAATATAATATTAGCAGATGTCCCATGGCATTGCTAAGAGTGAGTCATAGGTTTTTTAAGAATATGAGTATGCCAGGCAGTGTCATCAGCACTGGGCCTGGCTCTGGGATCTGTGAGTACTGAGAAGGGGAACTGGACTTGCGCAGTACAGGATGGGGTCTTGCAGTATGTTACAAATTTGGGGTCTGTATAGATACCTCCTTGGGTTCCGTGGCATCAGTTGTTTCTGTAAGCAGATCCCATGTCCCTTGTGTTCCAGAGTTGACTTACACTGCCCAATATGGCACAATATGTGAAGGAATCCTGGGGTGCAATGTTACCTTTCGGTGCGAGTTGGGAGCGGGTCAGCTGACTTGCGGGTTCCAATCCCGCTCCCACCGATGCCCGATGCTATTTTACATCAATTGGCCTTGTTAAGCCCGCCCTGTGGGCTTGCCGGCCAATTAAGAGAAAGCCGGTGTCAGATGATGTCAGTTGATGATGCGTCATCTGCCGGTTTTCTTAAAGGGAACATGCTCATTTTTTTGACAGATGAATTTTCAGTGTTTGACAGCATTGAGGTGCTGCAAACACTGCCAATCACTGCACAAAGGTGAGCCCTTGCACCCAGGCTCTCCAGAGACTCTCTCCTTAGGATAAAACAGATGGCAGCTGCAGGTGAGGTTACAGAAGCGATCTGTCACTAGTGAGAGAGGTTCTCCCAATGAGGTGGGACTACACAAACAATTCAAACCTTATTACCTACAGAAAAGTCTAAATACATTAAAAATGATTTTCCCAACATTTTCTTACCTCTGAAATTCACCAATGTACCATTGGATCCTTCACACCACTTTTGCAGCTGTCATCAATGAAGAAACATTACAGTAGACCCACAGCACGCCACACTTGCCCTGGTGTGGTGTCGGGACGTCAGGAAGCCCGCAGTCGACCTGGCAAAATTGAAAAAAGCCTCTTAATTGCCTGTTAACTACCTGTTAACAGGCAGTTAAGTGCCTATAATCCTCTTCCTGCTGTTAGGTGTTGTGTCCCTGCGCAAATAGGGGACCCGACACTTTGGAAGATTGTATGGAGGTGGGTTGACAGCGGGTTCGGGACCCGCCGTCAATCTTTGCAATTTTGCCAGCAGTCCCGCCTCCAAACACGCCCCCTGAGCACTGGCAAAATTCCCCCCCTGGTGTCTGAGATCAGTGCTGGAAAGGCCACAGGGTTGAGGGGAAATCTAGAGAAGGGTTCTAGGAGCCTTGCTCAAACTTTGTAGATTAGCCAAAGATCCCTCTGAATCACTGGGAGAGGGCTCCTAGAATCTGGCAGCATTAGGGAGAAAAGGTCCTAAGATGAGGGAGAACTAGGAGGGAGGACTTGGTTTGCACTGGGGATGGTCTTGGGGTCTATGAGCATTGGAAGAGTGGGTCCCAGGATCTCAGAGCAGGAGTGGGGTGGGGGGTGGCGCATAGGAAATCCTGGGGAAGCCCAGCCTGAGGTTCAGGGGAAGATGGTCTGGAACATTAGGGAAGGCTAGAGCCTGTAAGCATTTGGAAGTTGCCAGCATCAGGCAGTATTGGGAGCAGTGTCTCCCAGCCTTGGGGAAGGAGGCATATGGAGGTCCCTTTTGGACTATCAGGCAACCCCTGCTACCGTGTTCACACCTGTTGGCTCCTTTTGGTATCAGACACCCACAACGGCTTTGCCCAGTTCTTGCCTTTAAGTTCCTGCCTTAATGCACTTAGTGCCCTATTTTTGTGTTTGCTCATTTTCAACCTTTAATGAGAAAAACAAAAAATACCTCACAAAATGCTCAGAAGTTCACTGTTTATGAAATTTCCAAGTTTTCATGCAACAAAATGGCATTTAACCTCCTCAAAGAACTTTTATAATGTTTGTCAAGCAGAATTATTCTTTTTGATATCCATGGTGACTGCTTTTAATTATTTTCTCTTCATCTAGCTGTCAGTTATGGCTCAGTGGTAACACTCTCACCTCTGAGTCAGCAGGTTGTGGGTTTAAGTCCCACTCCAGAGACTTGACCACAAAATCTAGACTGACACTCTAGTAATGAGGGAATGCTGCACTGTCTTAGGTGGGCGTAAAAGATCCCGTGGCATATTTTGAAGAAGAGCAGGGGAGTTCACCCCTGGTCAATATTTATCCCTCAACCAACATCACTAAAACAGATTATCTGGTCATTACAGAGATCAGATTTATATTCTGTTTTCCGCTGTGTTTGTGTGTCTCTGAAAAAATGACAGTGTTCTGATGTGTCTGATTACACACCAGTTGTATTTTTTGTTTATGTTCTATAAACTTTAGAATGCATATTAAGCTGAGAAAGACTGAAGCGAGAGAGTGGGGTCAGAGAGAGGGAGATGAAGAGGAGAGTGTTTTTTTCATGTTAATGTTAGTTCATCAACAGCAGCAAAGCACAGAAACAGTGAGGCCCAGGAACAATATTAAACACTATGGCCTAAAAATTTGGTTGCTTTGCGCCTCCCGTTAGCGCCTTAAGAGGGCAACTAGTGCCTGGGCGCGGCACCACTAACGCCTCCCGCGAAATTCCGCGGGAGGTTAGCGGCAGTGATAACGGTTAGCGCCCCCTGGCACTGCGCTGCAATCTTCGGTAGCACCCCCTGACTTACCGGCGGATGCTATGTTCAATGGAGTCAGGGGGGCCTACCTGCGGCCGGGGCGCCGCAAATTAAAGGGGAGGTGCCAGGTGTTAGATCCGTGATTCTGAGAGTATGATGTTTTTCAATAACTACACGGGTGCTGTAACTTAACAATCAACAGGTGTTTACTGGAGTAGGGTAGTCTCAAGACTGGGGGAACAGAGGCATGCTCAAGGCTTATATACAGGTGTGGTCACTGCCGGTACTACAGTATACAGGAGCTGTAAAATTAGTTCTCTCTTAAAGGTACATACACTACACCGGGCGGCCATTTTTGTTGCTGGCCGCCTGCCAGCACCTGGCCCCATTGCTGTCCCCGTCCTCCTCTACAGCCTCATCCCCCCCCCCCCGGAGTGCCGACTGCATTTCTCTTGAGTGCCGGGCTGTTTTGCCGGCACTCGATTCCTGGTAGCCCAGCTGGGCCCCGGGCCACGCTGCACTAGGCCCCTCCCCTTTAAGAAGGGGAGGAAGGCCTGCAGTACCGCAGCGCGACTTGCTGCAGAGTGTGGCGCTGCAGCACGTAACGCTGCGACATTCACTCACAGCGCCCCAAGAGGGAGGTGGGGTGCTTCCAGTAGCACCTCGCTTCCCTCTTGGGGTGCTACCGGTGAATTTCGGCCGCGGGGTTGCTAACTTTTTCGGGGCACTAAAAGTAGCACCCCGGCGAAGTTAGCGCCCCAAAGGTGGCGAGACTCAAATTTTCCCCCTATAGGCTTCTTGAAGCATCACTTTAGATGCTTGAACAGATTGGTCGTGTCTTACAATATAGCTGCATTGGGATCTTCAAGATCATCATTGTCTACTGCAAGCTGACCAACTTTGCCATCAAAAGCTCCATATGCCCGGACCTGATAGAGAAGGAGAATATCCATTCACAGTCAGAGTAGCACAAGACAAAGATGAGCAGACAGAGAAATTCTTGCTGGTGCAGTACACCCTATAATGGCTGGAAAAAACTTTGGTACTGTGGTAAACCACTGTTTGTATTCCACTGTGTACATGCCTGACTCCTCCCACAAGTCCTAGTATAAAGGTGACTGCTCCCCAGCCCTTTGTATTTCTGGACCGGTCGACCACTCGAGGCAGACCTTCATTCTTTTGTTAATAAAAGCCTTTAGTTACTCTCTTAACTCTCAGTCTTTTATGAGTAATTGATAGCGCATCAATTTTATTAACAAAATTTTTATAATGGAGAAGATCCTCACACCAGCATGCCTGGACTTAGATCATCGGGAGGCGGACTCATCCACCAAGTTTACTCACTGGCTTAAGTGTTTCGAAAAATTCCTGACCGCCTCCGCAGCAATCAAATCGGACGAGGACAAACTGGATGTCCTGACCTCCAAAGTGAACCACCGAGTGTACTCGGTCATCCAAGACGCGGCCTCGTACGCGGACGCTATCAAGCTCCTCAAGGACCAGTACACGCGCCCAGTGAACGAAGTGTACGCCAGGCACCTTCTGGGGAGTCGTAAACAACAACCTGGGGAATCGACCGTGGAATACCTTCAGGCACTGTCTGTGCTTGGCCGGGCCTGTGGTTGTAAGGATGTAAAGGCCGCGTGTACACAGAGGAACTTATCCGGGACGCTTTTGTAGCGGGCCACAGATCCAATTACACCCGACAGTGACTGTTGGAGCAGAGTGACCTCGACCTCAACAAGACCTCTGAACTCGCACTATCATTGGATGCAGCCTACCGGGGCATGGATGCCTACTCCTCTGCACCGTGGACGCCGTGGGGATTGACAGCCTGGGACACGGTAGGACCGCCTCATAGCGCCGTCACACCCCAGCAACGGCCCAACTACCGCAGCAGTGTCCCAAGGCCAGACAACAGTGCCCCAAGGCCAGAAATGCTACTTCTGTGGCCAGGCAAAACACCCCAGAGCGCGCTGCCCGGCGAAAAACGCGATCTGCTCGGGCTGCGGGAAGAAGGGACACTACGCTAACGTCTGCAGGGCCAAAGCCACCCCGAACCCCAGCAGCGCCGCGTGTGGGCCATGCGGGCCGCCATCTTGGGCCTCCCCGGCCATGTGCGAACCACCGGTACAGCAGCCATTTTGGACGCCTCCAGCCACATGGGGATCATGGACGCCGCCATCTTGGACGACAGCCGGAACGCAGCAGGCCCCCAACACCGCCTCATCTGATACCCGCAGCGACACACCGACCCCTACGCTGGCATCCGTTACACTGGACCAAGCGAGACCGCACCAGCTGGCCAGTTCCACAATGGACATTAAGGTAAATGGCCACGATACAATCTGCCTTTTTGACTCTGGGAGCACGGAGAGCTTCATCCACCCCGACACGGTGCGGCGTTGCTCTCGCCCAGTCCTGCCTGCGCACCAGCGGATTTCTATCGCCTCCGAGTCCCAGTCGGCGGACATCGGCGGCTACTGCGCAGTGACACTCGTAGTAGACGGGACCGTGTACGATCATTTTAAACTTCTGGTCCTGCCCGACCTCTGCGCTGCCGTCCTGCTGGGGTTAGATTTTCAGTGCCACCTTAAAAGTGTTACGATGGCGTACGGTGGACCCCTACCCTCACTCACAGTCCGCAGCCAGCAGCTCCCAAATTGCCCGCCGCACACCAGGTGCAACCTCTCCACACTCAGAGTCACCCCCCCCCCCACTGTTTGCTAACCTCACCCCCGACTGTAAGCCCATCGCCACAAAGAGCAGGCGATACAGTGCCGGGGACAGGGTTTTCATTAAAACCGAAGTGGAGCGGCTCCTGAAGGAAGGGATTATTGAGGGCAGCACCAGCCCCTGGCGAGCCCAGGTTGTGGTCGTTAAGACCAGCGAGAAGCAGCGCCTGGTCATCGACTACAGCCAGACAATAAATCGCTACACCCTGCTGGACGCCTACCCACTCCCCCGCATAGCTGATATGGTCAACCAGATCGCGCAGTACCGCGCCTTCTCGACCATTGATCTGAAATCAGCGTACCACCAGCTCCCTATCCGCCCTGAGGACCGCCAGTATACTGCCTTTGAGGCAAACGGCCGCCTCTATCACTTCCTTAGGGTTCCCTTTGGCGTCACCAACGGGGTCTCCGTCTTCCAAAGGGAGATGGACCGGATGGTAGATCAAAATGCGTTGCAGGCCACTTTCCCATATCTGGACAATGTGACCATCTGCGGCCGTGACTTGCAGGACCATGACGCAAACCTCGAAAAATTCCTCCGCACCGCCCAACTCCTGAACCTGACATATAACAAGGAGAAGTGCATATTCCGCACAAACCGCCTCGCCATCCTTGGCTGTGTTGTGGAACACGGAGTCATCGGCCCCGACCCCGACCGGATGCGTCCCCTTATGGAACTCCCACTGTCCCACTGCCTCAAGGCCCTGAAGAGGTGCCTGGGGTTTTTCTCCTATTATGCCCAGTGGGTCCCCTACTATGCGGACAAGGCCCATCCACTGATCAAGTCCACCTCTTTTCCCTTGACGGCAGAGGCCTGCTTAGCCTTCCACCGTATCAAGGAAGACATTGCCAAAGCCACCATGCACGCAGTGGACGAATCCATCCCCTTCCAGGTGGAAAGCGACGCGTCCGACTTTGCCCTGGCCGCTACCCTCAATCAGGCGGGGAGACCCGTGGCCTTCTTTTCACGAACCCTCCAAGGCCCGGAGACCAGACACTCCGCTGTTGAGAAGGAGGCCCAGGCGATTGTGGAGGCTGTGCGTCATTGGAGGCACTACCTGGCCGGAAAACGATTTACCCTGCTCACTGACCAACGTTCAGTTGCTTTCATGTTTAACAACAAGCAGAGGGGCAAAATCAAAAATGACAAGATCTTGAGGTGGAGAATCGAACTTTCCACCTACAATTACGAGATCTTGTACCGGCCCGGGAAGCTCAATGAACCCCCGGATGCGCTATCGCGTGGCACCTGCGCCAGCGCGCAGATCGATAGACTGCGGGCCCTCCACAATGACCTCTGCCACCCGGGGGTCACCAGGTTCTTCCACTTCATCAAGGCCCGCAACCTGCCTTACTCTATTGAGGAGGTCAGGACCATGACCAGGAACTGCCAAGTCTGCGCTGAGTGCAAACCGCACTTTTATAGACCAGACAGGGCCCACCTGATAAAAGCCACTCGCCCCTTCGAGCGCCTGAGCGTTGATTTTAAAGGGCCTCTCCCCTCCTCCGACCGCAATGTGTACTTCCTCAATATTATTGATGAGTACTCCCATTTCCCGTTCGCCATCCCCTGCCCGGACATGACCAGTGCCACGGTCATTAAATGTCTGAACGACCTCTTCACCCTGTTCGGTTTCCCCAGCTATATCCATAGCGACCGGGGCTCATCGTTTATGAGCGACGAACTCCGTCAGTACCTGCTAACTAGGGGTATTGCCACAAGCAGGACCACCAGTTACAACCCCCGGGGGAACGGACAGGTGGAAAGAGAAAATGCGACAGTTTGGAAGGCCGCCCTGCTAGCCTTAAAGTCTAGGGGCCTTCCAACCTCCCGCTGGCAGGATGTGCTCCCCGATGCGCTCCACTCTATTCGGTCACTGCTCTGCACTGCCACTAACGCCACCCCTCATGAGAAAATGTTTGTCTTCCCAAGGAAGTCCACATCGGGGACATCGCTACCGCCATGGCTGACGTCCCCAGGGCCGGTCCTACTGAGAAGGCACGTGAGGACCCATAAAACGGACCCCCTGGTCGAGAGGGTCGACCTCCTCCACGCCAACCCCCAGTATGCTTACATTGCATACCCGGACGGGCGGGAGGACACAGTCTCCATAAGAGACCTTGCACCCTTGGGGGCCGCAGTAACCCACTACTCACTACCACCCCCCCCCACGATCCAATATCCAGCCCCAGCAGACGGCAGGCCTGGGCCCCGCGACCCGCTCAACATCTACGAGGACGACACGCCTGTGCCACAGCCCACGCAGGACTCGACGCCGGAAGCTCCACTACCCCTGCTGTCGCCACGCCAATCACAGCGGCAGACAAGACCTCCGGAGAGACTCCAATACACTAACTTTTAATACACTTCACCCCGCCGGACTCAATTTTAAACAAGGGGTGAATGTGGTAAACCACTGTTTGTATTCCACTGTGTACATGCCTGGACATGCCTCGGCTGACTCCTCCCACAAGTCCTAGTATAAAGGTGACTGCTCCCCAGCCCTTTGTATTTCTGGACCGGTCGACCACTCGAGGCAGACCTTCATTCTTTTGTTAATAAAAGCCTTTAGTTACTCTCTTAACTCTCAGGCCTAGAAATTGGGTTTTGGCGCAGCGACGGCTTTAGCGCCGGAAGTTAGTGCCGTAGCTAAGTCACGCTGGGCGGGCCAAAAATTCACTAGTTCTGCGCCCAAACGGCTGCCGGCGCTGCTGAAAGCTGTTTGCGCCTGAAAACTGGCGCTACGCGCTGAATTGCGGCGCTATTCCGGCGCTGCGGCGCCCGCTGCGGTGCGGCAGGTTCGGGAAGTGCAGGCCTCCTCCTTCCCTTAAGGAGGAGCTGCCTGCACCCGGCCGCGGCCCGCGAAAATCATTGTAAAAATGAGCCCGGCACCTCGGACAAGTGCTGGGTTTGCATCTGTCCCGGGGGGGGGGGGGGGGAGAAGTCCGGGGAGGGAGCTGCGGCCAGGCGGCCGGCGGGAAAGCGGCCGGCCGCCGCGGGGCCTTTAATGCGCCGGCGCAAAGTCCAGTAAGGCACCTCTGCCAGAACGTTGCTTGCGGCTGCCACGGGCGAGGCGGCCGCAAGTCAATTTTGGAGTTCGGGCGGGTTACCATGGCAACCGGGACGCTGCGCACACCGATGACGTCATCGGTGCCGGCGCAGCGCTAACGGCCTAACGCTGATTTAGGGACCCACTCAATTTCCAAACTGGCCATAACTCCGGCGCTAGGCCCTCTAGCGCCTCAAAAGCGGCGCTAAGCCTACCGAATTTCTAGGCCTCAGTCTTTTATGAGTAATTGATAGCGCATCAGGTACTTAGATGTCATTCTTTATTTAAATGCAGGCCCTGTAGTGTCCAGGGCACTGAGGCTAAGGAAGGACGCAAGCTGGCGCTCTGACTAGTGTAATGTATGTACCTTTAAGGGGGAGAACTACTTTTTACAGCTCCTGTATCCTGTAGTACCAGCAGTGACCACACCTGTATATAAACCCTGAGTAGTGATCTGTAGAGTCAGTTGCAGTTTGAACCCTCATTCAGTAAACACCTGTTGATCGTTCCCTGCAGTCTGTTGTCTGATTATTGAAGGACACAACATTAAGATACACGGATCTAACATTGGCGACGACGCAGATTCGAACCTACCTGCAACTCTGCATCACCTCCCAGGGATTCGCTCCTGGAGAACAGTGGAAGGAGGTCGAGTCCAGAAGCACGGGCGTCGACCACAGGCAACCGCCCAGTCATCCAGTGGAGATTTGAGCATCGCAGGGGAGGCTGTCGAGAGCCAGGCTTGGCTTTCCAGTCACGGTGGTTCAGCGAAACGGGCTGGCAACAGGTACTGCGCAGACCCTTCCCGGACAGCGGTGGCTAGAGCCGACCGAGCGGCACAGAAAAAGGCCGAGCAGCGTCGACGGGGGAGAGAGAGAGGGCAGAGCGCACAGGGCGCAGCTGGTGTTCAGGACCGAGCGGCATCAACGGGGAGAGAGACGAGAGAGAGCAGAGCACAGCCGGTGTTCAAGGGCCAAGCAGCGTCAATGGGGGAGAGAGGCGTGCAGGAAAACGCGAGGCGCTGCCATTGCCATGAGGACCGCAGAGAGCGGCATTGGCAGCAGCGCAGGAGCAGCGCACGAAACCCACAGGGCGTCGCCATTTGCCACGAGGACCGCCGAGAGCGGCATTGGCAGCAGCGCGGGAGACGCCATTTTAAGCCGCATCGGGGAAGAAAGGAAAGTGCGGGAGACGCCATTTTAAGCCGCAGCGGGGAAGAAAGGAAAGCGCGGGAGACGCCATTTTAAGCCAGTCTAACCACACCCAAAAATGCCGAAGAGTGGCAGTATCACAGCATTCGACAATGAAGTCGAAGATTGGACGACATATGTCGAACGCATAGAAGTATACTGCAAGGCGAATGAAGTGCCAGATGACAAGAAAGCGCTGGTATTGTTGAATTCAATGGGTGCAAAAACGTATGGCTTACTACGAAACCTAGTAACCCCAGAGAAGCCAGTAGAAAAGGATTTTGAAAACATAGTGTCAATCCTACAGGACCACTTAAACCCCACACCGCTGCTGATAGCAGAAAGATTTAAGTTTCACAAAAGGAACCAGCATAAAGATGAAAGTAATGCTGAGTATTTAACGGAACTGCGCAAGCTATCGAAACACTGCCAGTTTGGAACGGGACTAGCAGATACTTTAAGGGACAAGTTTGTGTGTGGGCTTCAAAGTGAAGGAACCCAGAAACGGCTTCTATCAGAAAAGGATCTTATGCTGGACAAGGCTTTCAGCATTGCAGTATCACACGAAGCAGCAGCACGGGGCGCTGCAGAGATACAACGGAGACCGCAAGAATATGGTACAAATGAAATGTCATACGGAACAGTGAAGTGCTATCGCTGCGGCAGAACAACACACGACCATAATGATTGCTGGTTCAAGGACAAAGTGTGCAGACAGTGTGGAAAAGTAAGACACATAGCAAGAGTCTGCAGGTCGGGAAAGTAAACCAGCAGCAAGAAATCTCCACAGGAGAAGCACAAGAAGGTACATAAGGTGACGGAGAGTAGCTCAGACGAACAGAAGAGTGAAACAGACTCCGGAAGCAAGGAGCTGGGTTGTCTGAAACTACATAATGTGATCAAAACGGAGGATCACCAAACTATCTGGGTCATGCTCAAGATAGCAGGAGTCCAAGTGAAAATGGAATTGGACACAGGATCAGCCCTAACAGTTATAAACCGAAGGGACTACAAGCGGCTATTCTCACATATACCCTTGAGAGATACAAAGATTGTCTTGAAGACATACACGGGGCAAAAAGTCTACCCCAAAGGAAAAATAAGGGTGAACATTATATATAACGGCAAGGAAACACCAAAAATGGACCTATATGTATTGCCAGATGGAGGACCACCACTACTAGGACGTGAATGGATCCGGAAGATACAGCTAGATTGGCATTCCATACAAGCACTGACTGTAGATGCCAAAAAGGATGATGACGTCACACCTGGATGACTGTCAAAAATGCTAACTGACGCACAAGAAGTGTTCCAGCAGGGACTCGGAACACTAAAAGGCATAACAGCGACGATCAAAATAGAGGAAAATGCAAGTTTTTTAAGGCCAGACCGGTGCCTTATGCGATCCGACCAGCCGTCGAAGCAGAGCTGGAAGGTTTGGAACGTTCAGGAGTACTATCCAAAGTGGACTGGAGCGAGTGGGCTACACCCATCATTCCTGTGATGAAGAGGTCGTTGAGTAATACGCCTGGGGAACCAAAGAAGGTTCGCATCTGTGGGGACTTTAAGGTGACAGTAAACCCAGTCCTTCACACTGTACAATATCCGCTTCCGTAGATTGAAGATATTTTTGCCTCGCTATCTGGAGGGAAACGCTTCACTAAGATTGATCTGGCCCAGGCGTACCTGCAAATGGAGGTAGAAGAAGCCTCGAAACAGTACCTCACGATCAACACTCATAAAGGTCTCTACCAATACAACCGGCTGGTGTTCGGGGTAGCATCAGCTCCGGCTATTTGGCAAAGGGCAATGGAACAAGTCCTGCAAGGGATTCCAGGGACCCAGTGTTATTTGGACGACATCCTAGTCACGGGCGAAAATGACAGTGATCACCTCGCCAACCTGGAACAGGTGCTCACTAGATTGAAGGAATATGGGCTCCGAGCTAATCGCCACAAATGCGAGTTTTTCCAGAAGCAGATCTCATATTGTGGCCACGTTATTGATAAAGAGGGGTTACATAAGTCCCCTGAAAAGATTGAGGCAGTAGTCAAGGCTCCAGCACAGGAAAATGTGTCACAACTGAAGTCGTTCCTCGGGCTGGTGAACTACTACCATAAGTTCTTGCTGAATTTGTCTACCGTACTACACCCACTGAACACCCTACTGCAAACGGGGGTACCATGGAAGTGGAGTGACGAATGTAAACGAGCTTTCCAGAAGAGGAAAGCATTGATCACATCAAAAGAGGTGTTGGCTCATTTCAACCCAGCACTATCAATTCGGTTGGCGTGTGATGCATCACCCTATGGCATTGGAGCGGTGCTGTCGCACAAACTCCCAGAAGGCTCGGAGAGGCCAGTAGCCTTTGCGTCTCGGTCACTAACCTCAGCCGAGCGTAACTACGCCCAGATTGACAGGGAGGCCCTCAGCCTAGTGTGGGGAGTGAAAAAGTTCAATCACTATCTGCACGGGCAGAAGTTCACCTTGCTGACTGACCACCAACCACTTGTCTCCATCTTTAATCCAAAGAAGGGCGTTCCGGTGATGACTGCGCAACGGCTACAAAGATGGTCCCTTATTCTAGGGGCGCACCAATATGAAATCGAGTATAAGGGCACGAAACAGCATGGAAACGCTGATGGGCTATCACGCCTGCCACTGCCTACTGCGGAGGAAGCACCAGCAGTGGATGCTGTCGAAATATTTCATTCGACTATAATTGAATGCTTGCCAGTAACTAACGCTGGTATAGAGCAGGAGACCCGAAATGACCTGACACTGTCTCGGGTATATGATTTGACGGTGAAGGGATGGCCAGCGCATGGCGACTCACTGTTGCCAGCATTCTCATCCAGAAGAGAACAGCTGTCAGTATGCCAGGGGACCTTGATGTGTGGATCCCGAGTGGTAATTCCACCCAAGCTAAGGGAGAGAGTGCTCAATGAGCTTCACGAAGGTCATCTGGGAGGGGTGAAAATGAAAAGCCTTGCTAGGGCTTATGTGTGGTGGCCGGGGATCGATCAGCAAATCGAGGACCTGACAAAGAGCTGCTCATGATGCCAGAAGGTCCAAAATGCATCACCACATGCCCCTCTACACCCATGGGAGTGGCCCTCATCTCCATGGCAATGGGTGCATATTGATTTTGCTGGTCCATTCATGGACTCAATGTTTTTAATAGCCGTGGATGCGCACTCGAAATGGCCTGAGGTGATCAAAATGTCCTCCACCACCACGGAGAAAACTATTGCAGTCCTACGGACCATTTTTGCCAGGAACGGCTTGCCAGAGCAGATTTGCTCTGATAACGGACCACAGTTTGTGTCCGAAGAGTTTCAAAGATTTATGAGAAGGAATGGGGTAAGGCATTACACATCCGCCCCGTATCATCCAGCCACAAATGGATTGGCTGAGAGGTTCGTACAAACCTTTAGAAAAGCAGTAAAGGCCATGTGTGATGACGACATTCCACTGCAGCATAAGGTGGACAATTTCCTGTTAGCCTACAGAAATGCGACACATGCAGTCACCAACCAGGCCCCGGCCATGATGTTCTTTAACCGAAGGTTGAGATCTCGTCTGGATTTGCTCAGACCAAATGTACGAAGAGATGTTGAGAGTAAGCAATTCCAGCACATCAATGAGAAGCCGACAAGGAGCTTCAATGTAGGGCAACCAGTCTTGGCCTGCGACTACCGAACAGAGAAATGGCAACCAGGAACGATATGCACACGGCAGGGGCCACTAATGTACACAGTGGATGTTGGGGAGAACATTGTGAGACGCCATGCTGACCAGATCCTCGAGTCACAGGAACGAGTCAACCCCATGTCTCGGCCATACGTACCTGGTGAGGAACCCGACGTACAGGTCGCACCTACCTCAGAAACAATAGCATTGGAAGCTGATGAATCAACTGACGACAGGGTGTTAGAATCGCCTCTGCACCAAGAGCGAGACACTTGGGAAAGGCGTTATCCAGAAAGAATCAGGAAGCCTCCCCAAAGACTGAATTTATAAATAGACTATTTTCATTTAATGTTGCATGTTAAAAGTGTTAATTGTAATTAGTTTGATATTTAATTGTTAAATGAGTGTTATGGTACAGTTAATCTAAAAGGGGAGGAATTGTAATGTATGTACCTTTAAGGGGGAGAACTACTTTTTACAGCTCCTGTATCCTGTAGTACCGGCAGTGACCACACCTGTATATAAACCCTGAGTAGTGATCTGTAGATTCAGTTGCAGTTTGAACCCTCATTCAGTAAACACCTGTTGATCGTTCCCTGCAGTATGTTGTCTGATTATTGAAGGACACAACATTAAGATACACGGATATAACAACTAGCAGGCTCCTGCTTCTCGTCTGTCTCCACCACTTGCTCCTGCTTGGTTATTCACCCAGGATATCCACCTCAAACTGACTGTCTAATTCCTCTGGCTGGATGTATCTGTGCTGATGCTTGCTACAGATGTATTAGTTGCGCTGAATGGTTTGAGGTGCTGGTTTGTAAGTAGCATGAGTGCCTGCAGTTTTTCCTTTGGGCATGTCAATAAAAGCAGAAGAAGCAAATATGTTGGAATACACCCTTTGAAACATAGCTAAAATGTGTCATGCTGGTTTTCTGCAATGTATCCATGTGATTGAGTGGGCAGAGCAAGAATAACAAGAGAAATAAAGTGCTTGCCTTGAGATTTGGAGACAGTTCCAGCTACAACATGGTCTACTCTCTCTATGTTCTTTGGCTCCAGCATGTGCAGCATGGTCTGTCCATATTAACTGAGGATTCTAAAATGAGGAGGACCACCTCTAGTTTTAATTGCTCCCTTCTGTTAAGCAACACTTTGTCTTACAACTATTGCTAAGGTATTGGAAGTTTGAAGAGCACCTAGATAAGTGGCAGCCTAGTGGCCAGCTTGTGTGTGAATAAATGAACAGGCATGAAGCAGAGTAAGCTTGCTTTGTGGTGACACCTTGGCAAATGGCCCTGTGACGACAGCTCCAGTTTGCAGTGGCAGTATGGGCATGTTTGTAAAGCTTGGAAAGAGCTGTTTTGTGATGGCTTAGCATGCAGCTTGAGTCAGGGTGTAACATTTAATAGCATAACTATTAATGGCTTGCATACTTTGCCCACTTGCTTGAAAGGAGTGCTCGTCAAAGAATTGGCCCTAACCCAACCTATGCTCCCTTTGAGCATGGCCCCCCTGTGGGATTGGTGAATTTACCCAATAATGAACTCTTGGCTAGCCTTACCTTTGCAAACTTCGTCAGCTTGGCTTCAACATTTTTCCTCATCTGCTGCCTTATCCTCTGGATGTTTACCATTGCATTCACTGTGATAACAATGTCCTGTGAGGAAGATGCGCTTGGATCCCAAAGGCGACAACCTTCCTTTGCTGTACAGATTTCATCAGTACCTGCTAAGCACCATTTAAAAATAGAGGTGTTCTACAATTTTATCCAACCATGATGATTCCTTCTCTGCACAGCAGCAATGAAGTAGCCCATTTAAATAGCAGTTGCAACTGCCCTTCCTGAACAGTGAACTCCTGCAGGCAAGCCGAATCTGTGCCGGGACTTCACTATAAATAGTTAATCAAGCTAACCGCTACAAAAACCCGTGAGCTTAGTCCATCGCAATATTGCAAGCGTTAAGCCTACCACTTTGTGATTTCACCACTTAAACATCCAAATTTGAAAATTCACCCAAATATGTATTCTCTCCATACTTAGGTACGGCTGGCCTGAAGTTATAAATGTCAGTTTTCAAAGTTATGATGAATTGACAACAATTTTTCTAGATCAGTTATTCCTAATTTGTAGAGTATAGTTTCAACTTTTGACATTCTGAATCAAACATCTCCCGTGAACTGAATGTAGGAAAAGACCATAGCTCAGGCAGGCATTACTCTTCCACTATGTGAGATTCATCTTCACATTGTAACAATGAAAGCCTTTTATTGGCTTTATAAAGACATATTTTAGAAACTGTTAAAAGCCAATATTTGGCAGAACAGTTTATTGTCAGTATGTGTGTATTGTTGTTTGGCGAACCGACCTCTACCTAGCGGAAGCTGAACGCCAACTCTCCGACACCTCCTCCTACCGCCACCTGGACCATGACCCCACTACTGAACATCAAGCCACCGTTTCCAAGACTGTCACTGACCTCATCTCCTCTGGAGATCATCCCCCCACGGCTGCCAACCTCATAGTTCCCCAACCTTGCACAGCCCGCTTCTACCTCCTTCCCAAGATCCACAAACAGGACTGCCTTGGTAGACCCATCGTTTCAGCCTGTTCTTGCCCCACGGAACTTATCTCTTCCTATCTCGACTCTATTTTTTCTCCCCTTGTCCAGTCTCTTCCCACCTACATCTGCGACTCTTCTGACGCAATCCGCCACTTTAACAGTTTCCAGTTTCCTGGCCCCAACCTCCTCCTTTTCACTGTGGACGTACAATCCCTCTACACCTCCATCCCCCACCAGGATGGCCTGAGGGTGCTCCGCTTCTTCCTTGAACAGAGGCCCAACCAGTCCCCATCCACCACCACCCTCCTCCGCCTGGCTGAACTTGTTCTCACATTGAATAACTTCTCCTTTGACTCCACTCATTTCCTCCAAATCAAAGGTGTTGCTATGGGTACCCACATGGGTCCTAGCTATGCCTGCCTTTTCGTGGGATATGTGGAACACTCGTTTTTCCAGTCCTACTCGGGTTCCCTCCCTCACCACTTTTTCCGGTACATTGATGACTGTATCGGTGCCGTTTCCTGCTCTCGCCTTGAACTAGACGATTTCATTCACTTTGCTTCCAATTTCCACCCTTCCCTCACCTTCACATGGTCCATCTCCGACTCTTCCCTTCCCTTCCTCGACTTCTCCGTCTCCACCTCTGGGGATAGGTTATTGACAAACATTCACTACAAGCCCACTGACTCCCACAGCTACCTGGACTACACTTCCTCCCACCCCGCCTCCTGTAAGGACTCTATTCCATTCTCCCAGTTTCTCCTTCTCTGCCGCATCTGCTCTGACGATGCCACCTTCCATACCAGTGCTTCCGACATGTCTTCCTTTTTCCTCAACCAAGGATTCTCCTCCACACAGCCCTCGACCGTGACCGTTCTATCTCCCACACTTCTGCCCTCACCCCTGCCCCTCCCTCCTGCAACCACAATAGGGTTCCCCTTGTCCTCACCTTTCACCCCATCAGCCTCCACATTCAACGGATCATCCTCCGCCATTTCCGCCACCTCCAGCATGATCTTCCCCTCACCTCCCCTTTCGTAGGGACCGCTCCCTCCGCAACACTCTAGTCCACTCCTCTATCACCCCCAGCACCCCTTCCCCTTCACCCGGCACCTTCCCGTGCAAGCGCAGGAGATGCAACACATGCCCTTATACCAACCCCCTTCCCACTGTCCAAGGCCTCAAACACCCCTTCCAGATGAAACAGCATTTTATTTGTACTTCTTGCAATTTAGTATACTGTATTCGCTGCTCACGATGTGGTCTCCTCTACATTGGGGAGACCAAACTCAGATTGGGTGACCGCTTTGCGGAACACCTCCGTTCAGTCCGTAAGGGGGACCCTGAGCTTCCGGTCACCTGTCACTTTAATTCACCGCTCCATTCCCACTTAGACCTCACCGTCCTCGGCCTCTTGCATTGTTCCACGGAAACTCAGCGTAAGCTCGAGGAACAGCACCTCATCTTTCGATTAGGCACTTTACAGCCCTCTGGACTCAACATAGAGCTCAACAATTTCAGATCGTAACCTCGGCCCCTATCATATATATTTTTTTTATCCACACTTTTTGTTTGTGCCTTCTGTTCTTCTCTCACACATGGCAGCTGTCTTTCATTCTGCCAGCGCAATTTACACTTCGTCTAGAGCCATCCTTTGTTTCTTAACCTGTCCCATTACCATCTCCTCTCGCCTTGAATATCTCTTAATGCCTCTTTACTTCTCCTGCCTTCCATCCTCTCACAGACCTTCCCTTTTGTTCTTTCATCCCCTCCCCCATTTCCCAGCCCCTAAACTTGCTTTAAAATCTGTTCCATTTCCTGCTTTTTTCCAGTTCTGACAAAAGGTCTTCGACCTGAAACATTAACTCTGTTTCTCTCTCCACAGATGCTGCCTGGCCTGCTGAGTTTTTCCAGCATTTTCTGTTGTTATTTCAGATTTCCAGCATCTGCAGTATTTTGCTATTGTATTGTGTGTGTTTAGAGTAGTACTTTGTAAATGTAATTTCTTATTAGGCTGAAGGCAGACAAGTGGGCTTTAGAATTCATTAAATACAATACATGATGCTTTTCAGATTCCATAGGAGTCAGGTCCGCAGTGCAGCAATGTAAGAATGAAAAGTATGGGTAATTTCCTATGCAGCATCAGTTACAGTAAAAAGCAGAAAATATGGGGTCGATTTTCCCGAACCTGTTGGGAAGAAGGCGGGACTTCAACTTTCGGGTTTTTGACCCACCTACATCGATGTCCGGCCAATCCGCGCGATTTTCCCTTGATTGACCTTGTTAAGCCCGCCCAGCGGGCTCAGCAGGCCAATTAAGGGCCACCCGGCAACAGGTGACGTCACAGACTGCAATTTCATTTGTCAAAATTTCTTGACAGATGAAATATCAGTGCTTCACAGCTGTTTGAAGCTGTGAAACACTGACAGTTTGAGTTCTAACATGAGTCATTCTGCACAGACTCAGTTAGAACTGTCACCGGCACTCAAAGCTGAAGGTTGTCACTTTTCACAGATCGCAGCCATTCAGCTTTCAGTTCCGGCTGAGTGATGGGCTCCCGATGGCTACAGGAAGAAAGGCTGTTAAGGTAAGTACAGGTAAGTAAAAGTTCTTTACACACTTTAGACACACCAAACACACTTACCTTCACACTCATGCACCCATCACTCACCTGAGCGCCGACATCGCGACCCCTCCAACTCCTTCAACCCGACGGCCCGCCTGCTCAACCTGGCGTGGTTTGGAGCCGTCGGGAATCCCACATGAAACCCCTCAAAATAGGGATTAGGCTAAAAACTGCCTGTTAACTACCTGTTAGCAGGCAGTTAATTGGCAGTAATCCCTTCCCGCCTGGTTTCGGCGGGTCCCAGTGCGGGGTGGGTACCCGCCGCCCCTGAAAGTTGCGTGGGGCGGGGTTTTGGGCGGGATGGTGTCGGGACCCCCAAATTCGGGATTTTCCCCCTACCACACGCCGGAAGCCCCACCCAACGGCTCCAGGAAAATCGGGGCCTATGTCTTTGGTAGCAGGCCCCACATCTTCCCAAAATCTACCACGGCTGGCAATTTTTGTGGGCTGTCCCCTCAGCCTAGAAAACTCACCTGCCGTTTAAATAATGGAGATCGCAGGAGATGCAAATGACAGTTCAATGACAACAATGACTTGAATTTATGGAGTGCCTTTAACATAGAAAAAAGGCCCAAGCTCTTCACCGTTGCGTAATCAGACAAAAATGGATGTCGAGCCAAAGGGGATATCAGGAAGGATGAGTAAAAGCTTGGGCAAAGAGCTGGGTTTTAAGGAGGGTCTTAATGGAGGAGAGGGAAGCAGAGAGGCAAAGAGGTTTAGGGAAGGAATTCCAGTGGCTTGGACCTAGATGGCAGAAGGCACAGTCGCCAATGGTGGGGTAAAGAGAGTGGAAGATGCACAAGAGGCCAGAGCTCACCCACATTTCCAATCCAATTAAGCATTTCTGTTTCCCACTCTGGCTTAACAGCTTTTGCCATTATTTTTCCTAGCTAAGCCACATGTGAAGTGTGAAACCACCATTACCATTGCTATCTGTGGATTGGGCAGATTTCTGGTGCTAAAAATATTACCAACATGTTGAAGGATGCTCCCAATGAAAAGTATGGATAATTTCCTATGCAGCATCAGTCACATTAATACATAAGAACATAAGAAATAAGAGCAGGTGTAGGCCATACGGCCCCTCGAGCCTGCTCCACCATTCAATAAGATCACGGCTGATCATCGACCTCAACTCCGCTTTCCTGCCCGATCTCCATATCCCTTGATTCCCCTAGAGTCCAAAAATCTATCTATCGCAGCATTGAATATACTCAAAGACTCAGCATTCACTGCCCTCTGGGGCAGAGAATTCCAAAGATTCACAACTCTCTGAGTGAAGAAAATCCTCCTCATTTCAGTCTTATCCTGAGACTATGCCCCCTAGTTCTAGACACTCCAGCCAGGGGAAACAACCTCTCAGCATCTACCCTGTCAAGCCCCTTCAGAATCTTGTATGTTTCAATGAGATCACCTCTCATTCTTCTAAACTCCAGAGAGTATAGGCCCATTCTACACAATCTCTCATCATAGGACAGCCCTCTCATCCCAGGAATCAATCTAGTGAACCTGCATTGCACCGCCTCCAAGGCAAGTATATCCTTCCTTAGATAAGGAGACCAAAACTGTACACAGTACTCCAGGTGTGGTCTCACCAAGGCCCTGTACAATTGTAGCAAGACTTCCTTACTCTTATACTCCAACCCCTTGCAATAAAGGCCAACATGCCATTTGCCTTCCTTATTGCTTGCTGTAACTGCATGCTAGCTTTCTGTGTTTCTTGCACAAGGACACCCAAATCTCTCAGAACACCAACATTTGAAAGTTTTTCACCATTTAAAAAATATTCTGTTTTTCTATTCTTCCTACCAAAGTGAATAACCTCACATTTCCCTACATTATAGTCCATCTGCCACCTTACTGCCCACTCACTTAGTCTATCCATATCCCTTTGCAGACTCTTTGGGGGGAAAATTGGGTGAGTAGCGCCACCTGTTAGCGCCTAAAGAGGCAGTCAGTGGCTGTAGCGCCACTGGCTGCGCCTCCCGCGATATTCAGCAGGGGCGCTAATGGTGGCGTTAGCCATTTGCGCTGCGCCGCCACCGATGATGTCATCGGTGTGCGCAGCGCCCCATTCGCGCCCCGCTCGCGATATTTGGTAGCGAACGCCGCAGTTGCGCCGTTCGCTACCCGCGCCCGGTTCACGGGGCCTTACTGTGCCGGCAGCGGCGCAAGTTAAGGTGGGGGTGCGGGGCGGCCGCCTGCCAGCACCTCCATCCCCGGCCTCCTAACCCCCCCCCCCCCCGTGGCATTGCTGGCTGTTTCCCGAGAGCCCGGCACTTCTCCTTGGTGCCGGGCTCTTTTGCCGGCACTCGCGAGCGGGGATCGCGCTGTTGCAGGCACCTCCCCCTTAACAGTGGGAGGAAGGCCTGCAGTACCGCAGCGTGCCGCTGCGGCACGTTGCGCTGCGATATTCAGTTTTAGCGCCCTAAGAGGACGCGGAGCGCCTCGAGCCTCGCCCCGTGTCCCTCGAGGGGCAATGAAACTGAATATCTGACAATCGCTAAAGCCTCGAACGCTGCGCTAAATTCTGCGCTCAGGCGACTTTTGCGCCACTTTGGCACCCCAACCCAATTTCTAGGCCTTTGTGTTCTCCTCACAGCTTACTGTCCCACCTAGCTTTGTATCATCAGTAAACTTGGATACATTACACTAGGTCCCTTCATCTAGGTGATTAATATAGATTGTAAATAGCTGAGGCCCCAACACTGATCCTTGCGGCACTCCAATAGTTACAGCCTGCCAACCTGAAAAAGACCCATTTATCCCTACTCTCTGTTTTCTGTCCATTAACCAATCCTCTATCCATGCTACTATATTACCCCCAACCCCATGAACCCTAATCTTTTGTAATAACCTTCGATGTGGCACCTTATCGAATGCCTTTTGGAAATCCAAATATACTACATCCACTGGTTCCCCTTTATCTACCCTGCTACAGGAAACTTTCTGGTATCCGGCACGGACGGGACCGACATGGTGCCGGTTCAGCAACAATTCCGGATAACCGAACGCTATAGTGAAAGATACGGACCTTAGAGCTCCGTATGAAGCAACAAACCTTGTTGGCTTCAGAACAACGTCCACAAGTTGCAAGCGTCTCTGTAGCTTAGCAACAGCTGCAGCCAAACCCTTGCCTTCCTCAATTTGTTGCTGTGCAAGTAATAAAAGTTATAAAAGTTAGCTGAAACCGACTCCTGAATTTTACCGGTTAACCGACATTTCCGGTTATTTAGGGGCCGGTTAATCGAAAGTTTTCTGTAGTTACATCCTCAAAAAGCTCTAATAAATTTGTCAAACATGATTTCCCTTTCATAAAACCATGTTGACTCTGCCTAATCATGTTATGATTTTCTAAGTGCCCTGATACCACTTCCTTAACAGTAGATTCCAGCATTTTCCCGATGACTGATGTCAGGCTAACTGGCCTCTCCCTCCTTTCTTGAATAGCGGTGTTACATTTGCGACCTATCAATCCGCTGGGACCATTCCAGAATCTAGGGAATTTTGGAAGATCAAAACCAATGCATCCACTATCTCTTTAGCCACCTCTTTTAGAACCTTAGGATGTAGGCCGTCAGGTCCAGGGGATTTGTCAGCTTTTAGTCCCATTAGTTTCTCTAGTACTTTTTCTCTACTTATATTAATTACGTTAAGTTCCTTACCTTATTAGACCCTTGGTTCCCCACCATTTTTGGTATGCTTTTTGTGTCTTCTACTGTGAAAACAGATACAAAATATTTGTTTAACGTTTCTGCCATTTCCTTATTCTCCATAATAATTTCTCCTGTCTCCTGTCATCCGTGAAGGATGTTTAATACATCTGTTACCAAAAGCAGAAAATATATTTTGAGATCCCCTGTAATACTAATATTTATAATTGCGCCAATTCAATTTGACTGATTTTTGTCTCTTTCCAGGTTCTATTTATCATTTCCCCTGTTCCATCAGACTCATCCTAGCCTTGTCACTTTCTCTCCTCCCTTTGTTTCCCACTTTATCCATTACTTCACAAGGTAAATTATGACTTGCGTTATTTCCATATACCTTAGTTATCTTTGATCTCTTCTTTTTTGTTCTGAATTTCTTGTGTTTTTGTGTTTGTACTTGGTTGTTTTGGGAAATTTGGGACTCATTTTGTGAGGCCCCTGAGTGTGGAGTTTTTCTAGTTGGAAGGGTTTCCTTGTTGTTCAGTTTCTGATGTGGGAACTCAGGTAATTCAGTCTGGACCAAAAGTGAAAAGAAAATAATTATATTTCTGAAACTTATAATGAAAAACTTCCCTTGCTTGCTTTGCATTTTGACCATTGTGTAGTTTATGGCCTCTTTCTGGCTGCTGAGGGAGCTTGGCTATACTTGTCATCACACAGCTTGGCCTATGTTCACAGAATCACAGAATCACAGAAACCCCACAGTGCAGATAGAGGCCATTTCGGCCCATCGAGCCTGCACCGACACATATCCCACCCGATCCCCGTAACCCCTACACCAACACATATCCCACCCTATCCCCGTAACCCCACGTATTTAATCCCCCTAACACTAAGGGTCAATTTATCATAGCCAATCAACCTAACTCGCACATCTTTGGACTGTGGGAGGAAACCGGAGCACCCGGAGGAAACCCACGCAAACACAGGGAGAATGTACAAACTCCACACAGACAGTCACCCGAGGCCGGATTCGAACCCGGGTCCCTGGCGCTGTGAGGCAACAGTGCTAACCACTATGCCACCGTGCTGCCCGTGTTCATCAATAACTTGTGCATTCTCTTCTATGGCTCTTTGCAGAGTTACTCATACCCTCTTAAAATGATTCTGTATTGTATTCTTTTGCTGTGGGCACATTTTTATCTGTTATTCATTTACATTACATTTTAGGCAGTGTGGTCCACTAAATAAACTTGGCTGCTATACAAACTAGCTAGCTTGATCCAGTTGGAAAAAAAGTTAGTTTAATAGACTACTACTAGATGCAATGATTCAAACAGTTTGTTGAACTAACTTTGCACGACAGGATGTGAAACGGAGCTGTGATCGGTTTTGATTTATGGTATATGTGTTTTCCCTGTTTAAAATTACTCCTTCGTGTCACGGATCCCTTGCTTGTTGTGGCAGCTTTTACAATGTGTTCCAGCAGTGTATGTTGGATTAAAATTGTGAACTTAGTCATGAATCCTGAAATGAGAAAGCCACATCTGGATTTGATTGATGATGCAGCCAAGTCTAACAATCAAATTGAGCTTATGACTTTCAGTTCTTTTAACTGTGGATTTCTCATGTTAAGGTTTTGATGGTATAAAGAAAGCTGTCTTTTGTTCTTGCTGCTTTTGGCAGTCTGCGATGGTGCACCCTGTAAAGATAAAATTGCAAATACAAAACGGAAAGGATTGCAAACTAACTTCATCACATACCTGAGGTCTCTTCCTTTCTCCTAAGTTATTATTCAAGTAATGTTTCTCTGACTTATTTAATTATATTGCACATAGTATAGTTTTAGATGCTACATAACAGTGTAATTTCTGTGGAAAATCTGTTTCAATAAATACTATAAAAAACAGAATTTAGAATCATGTTACATTTTGTTACTTTGCAAAAATAGACTATAGAAGTTACCTTTTAAAACATTTGCCTTGCAGAAAATGCAATTATGTTTAATGCCGCTAGCTAAAATGGTCTATGAAATGTTAAGGTTTTTTTCCACTGCCTTTACTATCTCACTGTCATGCAGATGTATTTTCGCTATTAATTATGCCAAATATATGGCATTTCCACCAGATCATTTGCAGGTCTGGGGCACCATTGCTGGAACAATTTCAGAGCATTTGTGCACGCTATCGGCTCCACGCTACAGTATACAGTAGTTTAAAGTATGCTTACAAGCCAACTTTTTCTACTACACCTTTTCTGTCACCCTCTTTTCATGTTGCTTTAATCCATACTGTTATTCCTTTCTACAAATCTTTTGGCCAATTGTCACTAATTGCTACTAGACATGTTAGTGCTAGGCTTTGTTACTTTGTTCCCCCAGGTTGTTGATTTTCAACCAAATTGAATGACTTCTGTCTCATTTCTTGGTGCTTTTCCTCATTATCACTATTATGCCATTCATATCCTAACCCACCTGTCTGTCTCCCTGCCTCTCAACCATTCACAGAATCACAGAAACCCCACAAGTGCAGATAGAGGCCATTTCGGCCCATCGAGCCTGCACCGACACGTATCCCACCCGATCCCCATAACCCCTACACCAACACATATCCCACCCGATCCCCGTAACCCCACGTATTTAATCCCCCTAACACTAAGGGTCAATTTATCATAGCCAATCAACCTAACTCACACATTTTTGCTGTCTGTCTCTTTATCATCTCTCTCTCTGTCAGTGCTACAGAAGTTGAACACCCCTTCCCCTTCGCCTGGCACCTTCCCGTGCAAGCGCAGGAGATGTAACACCTGCCCTTATACCTCCCCCCTTCCCACTGTCCAGGGCCCCAAACACCCCTTCCAGGTGAAACAGCGATTTACTTGTACTTCTTGCAATCTAGTATACTGTATTTGCTGCTCACGATGTGGTCTCCTCTAAATTGGGGAGACCAAACGCAGATTGGGTGACCGCTTTGCGGAACACCGCCGTTCAGTCCATAAGGGGGACCCCGAGCTTCCGGTCGCCTGTCATTTTAATTCACTGCCCCCATTCCCACTCGGACCTCACCGTCCTCGGCCTCTTGCATTGTTCTACGGAAGCTCAATGTAAACTCGAGGAACAGCACCTCATCTTCCGATTAGGCACTCTACAGCCTTCCGGACTCAATATCGAGTTCAACAATTTCGGATCATAACCTCGGCCCCTATTACATTTTTATTTATATATTTTATCCACACCTTTGTTTTGGCCTTTCCCCCCGCCCCCCCTTTCCTTTTTTTTTCTCTCTCCCACATGGCAGCTGTCTCCCTGTTCTGGACTTATTACATGCAGATAGCACCCTCTAGTGGTAGTTAGTGTATGTTATTTGACCTTCTTCCTGTTTGCCCCAGAAGTAGTATTCCAGGGAGTGTTCTGCTGAGTTGTGAACAAAGCCACATGAGGCAGGCATTCTCATCTTACGCCATCCTTCTTCATGCGCTAAGCAAGACGCAATGTCTGTGAGTATCCTTGTTTAGTAACATGATAACAACCTTGTCAGTGTAGTATTTTGACAATACTTTGTCTATAAGAAGTTATTAGCTGTTAGCTACCGAGGTTTAGCTTCAGTGCTATTTACTTATACAATTAGTCTATTCTGTTTTCATAAACATGTTTATATCGTATGTAACATCTAATGTATAGTACTCAGCTCTATGTACAAAACATACTTTGTCTTTGTTTACAGTTTCACAAATTTTATTCAAGTAAAGCTTCAAAACAGCACCCTGCTTCTCGAGGAATTATTTGAATGAGTGTTTAGCTGGCTGGATAACTGGATAGGAGTACATCTAGCGAGACCAGTACACTCCCATTCTGCCAGCACATTTCACACCTAATCTAGAGTTGTCTTTTGTCGCCACTAGTCCCATCACCATCTCGTCTCATTTTGAATACCTCTTAATTTCTCTTCACTTTTGTTCTCTCCCAGCCCGACCTCTTAATCTATTTAATTCCCTGTGCCTCTTTAGTCTTGATAAAGGGTTTTGACCCGAAACGTTGACTCTAATTTCTCTCCACGGATGTTGCCTGGCCTGCTGAGTTTTTCCAGCATTTTTTGTTGTTATATCTGTGGAGAGGGTTGAACTGAGAGTTCTGACGAAAGGTCACTGACCTGAAACGTTAACTCTGTTTCTGGCTGACTGACCTGCTGAGTAATTCTAGCATTTTCTGTTTTTACATCAGCTTAGTTGCCTGTTTTTACATTGTCTTCAATGCCTGAATCTCTCTTTATAGTACAGTGACCAGAATTATGCACTGCTGCAGGTGTGGTCATACCAGTGTCTTATACAAAACTAATCATCATGTTTTAGGATTTATGCTCTAATCCTCTGGCTATACATTTCAAGATTTTACTCTCTTTACCTTGCATTAATCTACAATAAATGCCTTTTAGTATCAGCTTCAGTCAGTAGGTAGGACTCTAGCTTCTGAACTGGTGATAGGCCTTTTTTGGTAGTGATTGTACACTTTGTTATGTTCATAAATAAATAGACATTTTCATTATGAACAGCTAGCTTGAGCTAGTCATTTATTCAGCCATGTGGACTAGTGTACAGGCATCCATCTTGACTACTGTCTTGTGGGTAGCCCACTACTAAACATACAGCTCCACCTAGTGTACCATTCTAGAATGACATGTTACTGATCATTACACACTTCAGAGGATATAGTAAACTGCATAGTGTGAACAAGAGTCACGTGTAGATGATTTCCAATCGCTGGGTTTTTACAACAATCCTGCAGCTTTTTTTTAGTGTTTTTTTTAACTAAATATTTTACCAAAAGCAGATTCACTGGCCTGTAGATCTCTGGGGCACCCCTATGCCCATTTTTAAAGATAGCAATTAGGTTAACTACTTTACAGTCCTCCACACACTTATCAGTATTTGCACTTGATCTGTGATCTACCAGCCTCTGCTCTGTTCTGTAACATCTAACTTCTATATATTATGTGCCACTATCATTCTTTACTTTACCTCTTTCTAGGTCTGCTCTTTTTGTCCCTCCCACCCCGCTGTCTTATTTGTCGTATTTACCCTCTCTGCAGGGATATTGGTACTGCTCCAATTCAGGTGAAGCCTGCTCCATCTTTAAACCTTTCTGCTGACCCAACATTTGTTGCAATGGCCCAGAAATCTGAAACCCTCCCTTCTATACTATGTTGATATAACTAATATGTTCTTCCCTAACTTGTTCAGCATAGGGCACCAGCAGAATACTACCCTCAAGGTCTTGCACTTTTAATCTAGAACCTAATTCCTTAAACCCTCTCTGCAAAACCTCCATATTACTTTTTCTTGTGTCATAGTTTCTGATGGTTTCTCTCCCTTTTCAGATATGTTCCTTTATGTCCCTTACCCAGTTATCTGAAGGCAACACGCCATTCAGGATGCCCAGTCACACTTGAAAACAGGTTATCTAAGCCTTAATTATAGAACCCTTCCACAACTACCACACGCCTGTTCGCAGAGCTAGTATCTCCCTTTTCCCTCGCTGCACAGTGCCATGATGTTGGTCCTGATTAACCTTCCCTGTGCCTCTGTTCTTGTCCTCATCATAGCTATTGAACAAGTTCAGACCTTTAGAGTTTTACTGTACTGGTTCCTTCTGTTGCCTCCTCCTCTCACTACCAGATGCCACTCATTTCCCTTCTCTGCTTTACTATATCTTTCTTTGTGGTGAGACCACCTTCTCTTGACTTCCAGATAACATTCCTCCCCATATATGATGCGGAGCATAGCCAGCTGTTTCTCAAGTGCAACATTCCTCTGCTTGAGCAGTGACCCCTGACCCAGTGAAATGGGTTGAGGTCAGATCGGAGCCAGAGGATCGGGTGCAAGTTCAGCCCACTGCTAATCCACTCCGAAGAGGAGAATCTAGCTCCATGGGGGGGAGAATTGCGAGTTGTGCAAGTGCTCCTCCTGGCACCACAGAAATTAAACTGTAAAAAGAAATGTTTGTACCTTTTTGCCGGTGACCTCCAATGATCCCTTTAAGGACCCCTGGTTAGGCTACTGAACACCCAGAACAGCTGGGCGGAGCATACATGCCACAAGCTCCACCCAATTTCAGTTGGAGTCCTACAGCCAGCGTGATGACTCTGATTTGCATTTGCAGGGCACCCAATGCCCGTTTCAGGTGGGCGCCCTGCACACCTGGAAGTTGACAACTTCTAATTTGCCAGCTGGGGGACCAAGCGCAAAAGAGCACAGCCTGAAACTCATCTCCCACTGTAAAGTCTGTGGGTTGTGCAGTTAATAAATACACAGACTTCAGAAGTAACAAACAAACAGGTCTTTACTATTCGAAGGTCCGGGCGAATCTGCCCCAGCAATCCTGCTACAACACTTATATACTGGTGTGGTCACTATCGGTATTACCGTATACAGAAGCCAAACAAATAGTGCCACACCTAAAGTAGTTCCCTTAAAGGTGAACGGTTACATTCAATAGTTCCCTTAAAGGTAGACGGGTACATACACTACAATCCTCCCTTTTTAGCTTATTACTTACAGAGTCCCCGTTAAACATACATATCTTCAACTTCCTATAAAACAAATTACAGATATAATCTCGGTGGAGTCAATGTCATATAAAACAATTTACAAATATAATCTCGGTGGAAACAGTTCACAGGTTCAGTCTCTGCGGAAACAGTTCATAGATTCAGTCTCTGATCTTGACTCGTTCCGAACAACATTTCTTTGGTGTAGCCGGTTCACCTGGCTAGCGTGACTCCTCCATAGCCTTTTTCTTGACGTAACAGCTTGAACTTTCGTCCTGTTGAACCAGCAGTGCGGACTTTTACAACCAACTGGCTGTCTTGACATTTTCCAGTTTTTCAACTAATTTAGCTCCTTTCGTAATGTCCCGCCTGGAATGGTAGAAGTGCTAATATTTTAGACAGTTATTATCTTCTGCTTCTTCTTTTTCTTTTCTGCCTTTTTGAAACTCTCGGAGCTCCTTTCTCGGCTGCCAGCTGTAGCGCCACCAACTCTCTATGTTCCTTAGACCTTAAGTGCTTCATCTGGATTTCAGCACTTTGAGAGTTTTCATCACAAGCTGGGCAGACCACATCCTCGTAATATTCAGTGTCACTCAACAGGTCATGGTAATATTCAGGGTCGTCCTGAGTTAGGCCAGCGAGAGAGACTTCTTCTTCCTCCTCACCCGTCTGGACGTTAGCTGACGGTGGTTCCTTCCCTAAACATCTTTCTTGAAAAGCCTTCTTCATGCATTCATATTCATCCCGCTCTTCCTGGGTTATCTGCCATTCCTTCACGACGGACCTCATTTGTGAGTTCAATACCTTCCTTTCCATCGGTAATTGCGTTATCAGGCTATTTAACCCTTCTACTGAAGTAACGGTTTCCACCTTCTTCTGTTCACCTTGACGTGATTCAACGTACTTTTGGCATCCTTGTAAAATTTGTGTTGCCACCTCAGCTATCTCCGTGACTTTTGAGGGCTCCGAACTCGCTCCCCCTGAAGATTGAAGCTCGTGTTCAGATTGTTCCCCTTGCAGAGTCTTGTCCTTCAGCATATGAAGGAGTTGGCCGACCGTTAACTCTTCCCTGGGAACACGGTGGATCAGAGTCTTCTCCATTTCATCCACCTCTTTCTCCAATACTTCCACCTTACGTTCCCCTTGAACTTTGGCTTTCAGCGCTCGGAAAAGTTGCGCCCTGATGCTCTCTAGTTCATGTTCAGGGACCATTCTTACAGTGTCCTGTTCTTCCACTGAAAGGATTCCCAGTTGAATCTGTTCTTCAAGTTGTTGAACCTCGGTCATTGCCGCCTCATATTTGTCTTGGGTGTCCTTCAATGTTTTTATAAGTTCTTGGACATCCTGTCTTTCATGCTCTGCCATGATTTTCACCTCTAATTGCTCATCTATGGATGGAGCTTCTATCGATGAGTCTGTCTTGGCCTTGAGCTCATCAAGAATTTCCTGCAGCCTTTGGACTTCTTGCTCATGTTCAACCTTTAGTTGTTCATATGCTTCTACTGAAACTAGCTTTTCGGAGGCTGCCGAGTTAACCCCCTCCAGAATTGTAGCCTGGGCCTGTTCATACTGTTCTTTCAACTTCTCACACTCTGCTTGTAAGGAGTCGTAAAGAAGAACTGGAATAAAATCCTGGCTCCCTGAAGATTCCTCTTCCTTTGGTTCATTCTGTAAATATTCTAGTTCCTGAACAGCATCAAGGGAATGTGATTGGTATTTGACCATGATGGCTCTATGGTCGCTCTCTGCTTGAGCTAGCTGTCTCTGTAGTCTTTCCAGGTTCCCCCATTCGGTGTCCCAGAACTTTTCCATATTTTTCATCTCCTGTACGAGACGGTCACTCAACTGTTCTAATTGTTGTCGTACTTTGACATAAGTTTGCGTCCGAGCTCGGTGTTCTTCCGTCATGGATGAATCCTTTGCTTGAACAGGCTCAGAATTCTCTGTCAACCTGGAGTTCTGCTCTGCAGCTTTATTCTTCTTGGTACCATAAGTCCTTCTGCATGTCTTCGTTTTCTTTCCCATTGTCGGCAAGTCCCTTTTAGCCTTGTCTTCCATTTTCGACTTGGTCTTATCATCATCCATTTCAGAATCTGAGCTAATAGCTTGCACCGAGTCCTCCCTCATTATGGCTTTTAGGTAATGCCATTCCATGTCTATTTTCTTAATCCACTCCCGTCCTAGAAGTGGTGGTCCTCCCTCAGGTAATAAGTTCAAGCTCATTCTTGGGTGTTCTTTACCCCTATCTCTCACCTTGACTCTTATTTTCCCCACGGGGTATATGTTATGCCCCGTGTATGTCTGTAATACGAACTTGGTATTTCTTAAAGGTACGTGAGAGAATAGCCGGTGGTAGTCCCTTCGGTTGATGACTGATAGAGCTGATCCAGTGTCCAGCTCCATTCTTACTTGGACTCCAGCTATTTTTAGTATGACCCAGATGGCCTGTAGATCCGTTTCTTTACCCACATTGTGGATTCTCAGACTACCCAGCTCCTGGTTGTTTGGATCTGAGTCTGAATTCTGTTCATCTGAACTCTTCTCAGCCACCTTGTGTACCTTGTTGTACTTTTCTGGTGGTGGCTTCCTTTGATTATTGGTCTTTTTCCCGGACCGGCATACCTTCGCGATGTGACCCAGTTTGCCACATTTCCTACACTCTTGGTTCTTAAACCAGCATTGATTCTGGTCATGCGTTGTCTTCCCACAACGGTAGCATTTTGTTGTGCTTGAAGTAATTTGGTCCACCCCGAGTGCCGCCGCCTTTAGTTGCATTTCCGCCGTTCCTTTCGCTGCGGCTTCGGGCGATGCAGCTATAAGGACAGCCCTGTCCAGTGTGAGGTCGTTCTCTTCCAGTAGTCGCTTCTGCGTCCCTTCTTTGGACAATCCGCATACGAACTTGTCCCGCAGCGCTTCTGTCAGATTCCCTCCGAACTGGCAGTATTTCGCTAGCCTATGCAGTTCGACCAAGTATTCCGCATTGCTTTCGTCTTTCTTCTGCGTTCTTGCGTAGAATTTGAATCGTTCAGCCAGCATCAGCGGTGTGGGGTTCAAGTGGTCCTTCAGCACAGCCACAATCTCTTCGAAGGTCTGATCCGCTGGTTTATTTGGTGCTATTAGATGCTTCAAGAGCCCGTATGTTTTTGCCCCCATCGAGTTTAGCAATGTTATCGCCTTGTCGTCTTCCTCTATTTTGTTGGCTTCGCAATAGATCTCTATGCGTTCCACGTACGTGGCCCAGTCTTCTATTTCAGAATTAAAGTCGTTAATATTCCCTCGCTTAGGCATCTTTCTTCCCTTGGGAGCAGCACCAGTATTTCTTTAAGTATTCTTATTTATTTGTTTGTTTCTAAGATGGCGGTTTTCCCGCGAAATCGGTTTCCTGCTCTTTCCTTCTCTCCCCGCCCACTTCAATGGCAGTATGTCAATCAAATGGCGGTTTTCCCGCGAAAATGGCGGTTTCCCGCTCTTCCTTTCTCGCCCCGCCCACTTCAATGGCGGTTTCCCGCTTCTGGCGTCTTCTCCGCCTAATGGCGGCTTCCCGCGTTTCTTCCCGGTGGAAGGGGTACGCTTCCCCCACAGCGGACAGGTTCAGCCGCTGGCTGGCTACCGCACAGCTCCCCTTACTCGGCTATGTCTTTTCCTCCCGCCCGCACGGCTCTACCGGCGCTGGGTACACCCCGTTAACGGAGGACAGTTCAGCCGCTGGACTGGCTCTCGCGCAGTCTCCCTCTCCGTACCCGGCTCTGTCGCTCTCTCACCCGCACGTTCGGTGCTACCGGCCCTGGGTACCCCGTTGGTGGAGAACAGCTCAGCCGCTGGACTGGCTCTCGCGCAGTCTCTCACCCCGTTTTCGGCTGTGTCTCTCACCCACTCCCGCACGTTCGGTTTTGCCGGCTCTGAGTACCCCGTTGGTGGAGAACAGCTCAGCCGCTGGACTGGCTCCTCGCAGTCTCTCTCTCCACACCCGGCTCTCACCCGCACGGTTCCCGTTCACCTCCCCAGCCCTCTCGCAGACCGGTGTTTCCCTCCCCGGCTGCGGCTGGGTTTCTCTTCCCGCGCCTACTCGCAGGCTCAGCGCTTCGTGGCTGCGGTCGCTGCCCGGATTGTTCCCGCCGATCGCGGTCCGGCTGTCACCCGACGCCGTTGGACCCGACTTTTGGCCGGCACAGCTCCCCCTCGACCGAGGTCGAGTGCTCTGCCCTTATCCTCCGGATACTTCTACACCTTCCCCTACTCACAGTCTCTTCGGCCGCCTTGTTTCTTGCTGGTCGGCTCACTCCGCACCGTGGCAGAAGGGTAGTCAGTGCCTGTTGCTGATACAGCTTTTGTTGTTAGTCTTCCTGCTTTCTGTTGTTGCAGCCTCGTGTTTTCTTTTGGTAGCACGACGAGGGCGGTTGTCTCTCTTCGACGCTCTTCGTTGCTTTTGGTAATCTTGCCGCAGGGTACGATCGGACTCGTCGCCACTGTAAAGTCTGTGGGTTGTGCAGTTAATAAATACACAGACTTCAGAAGTAACAAACAAACAGGTCTTTACTATTCGAAGGTCCGGGCGAATCTGCCCCAGCAATCCTGCTACAACACTTATATACTGGTGTGGTCACTATCAGTATTACCGTATACAGAAGCCAAACAAATAGTGCCACACCTAAAGTAGTTCCCTTAAAGGTGAACGGTTACATTCAATAGTTCCCTTAAAGGTAGACGGGTACATACACTACACCCACCTCCATTTTTTGCCCAAAAAACAAGCGAAGCAAGGTTGAATTTCTCCTATATCTTTTATCCAACTAGTACTTAATTTTATGTTGTTAAAATTGAAATATAAAATACAACTTCTTCTCAACCCGATCCCTGCATCATCAAACAACTTTGGTTTGTAGACTGATCACTAATCTAGCTGACTACATTTCAACCAAATGCTCAGTGAAAAATCAAACCAGAGCGCCACAACAGAGGCATCATGCTACTCTGCTGACAGTTACCTCAGGGCAGGGTTTAGCAAAGCATGCCGCTCCATGCCTTATGGGTTTAACACTTGACTTTGATGTGTGTGTCCAATTCAATTCCTTTCCACTATAAAGCTGTGCATTTAAACAAAAATAATGTTCTCTAAAACCTTAAAATTCCATTGGGTTTCATTCCCTTTGAATTCTTACTTATTCTATCAAGGTTAAAAAAACCATGATATTCCGTCTCTCTTTCATCTTACTCTCTCGTGCATGAATTTCTACCACAGCTTTCCGGGGGCTAAATTGGATACCCCCGAAAATGGGCATGGGGATCGCGATGTGCGATTAACCCATGCCCATTCAGTGTAATGCGGGCAACTTTGTGTTGCCTGCTCATTATAATGATTTATGCGTGCAGCCCGCACTGACCATGCTGTTCATTGCATCAGCAGGGAGCCCAATATCATTAGTAACTTGCACTACTTAAAGCTAGCCTGCACTACTTAAAGCTAGCCTGCACCTCTGAAAGGGGAGGTGAATTGTGGCTGGAGCAGGTGCTGGGAATCGTTCTGCAACTGAATCTGACCTGGGAAAGAGTGAAAAATGGCTGACCATGAGAGAGAGTGGGCACCCAGATTTTCGGACACTGCACTGGTGTTCTTGGTGGAGGAGGTGGAAAGGAGGAGAGATGTCCTGTATCCTCAGGGGTGCAGGAGGCCCTTCAGACACACAATGAGAAGGCAGTAGGAACAGATAGCCGCGGAGGTCAATGCCAAGCGTTTAGCCCCAAGGACCTGGATGCAGTGCCACAAGAAGTTTAATGACCTCACACAAGTGGTCAAGATCAGTGAATGCATCTTCAAATACCATATTCCACCAACTGCACCACTAGCCTCAGTCATTGCTCAATTCATCACACCCCCATCACTCAACTACCAACAATCTCTACCAATCAAGATTCACACCTAAGATTCATATGCTTCACCTCACCCACACACACTTACCATCGTTGCAAGCCTCACACCCACATCTCAGCTTGCACATACTGCCAGCTATTCAACCATGGTAGCCACATCACCTAAACATATTGGACCACTCACTGACACACTTCCCTTTCTCTTGCAGGACAAGGTGGTGCACAACTGGAGGCAGGAGGAACTAACTGGAGGGGGAGAGACATGACCGCATGTTCTAACCCCCATGGAGGAGATGGTGCTGGCCATTATGGGAAGGGCCATTGCTGAGGCTGTGGCCACCGGCGGGGCTGAATCCATTGAAGAAGATGGTATCCTCATACCTAATCCTCCTTCTCACATCCCACTTCCCTCTCATCCCTAACTCTCTTCTGACTTACAAGCTGCAGATGGTGTAATTATGCACTTCTTATTTTTTCCTCTCCTCTCACCACAACCCAACCCTTGTCCCTTTCTCATTTCATCTCATGTCCTCAGGATGACAGCATTCATAGTTGCCACCCCGCCACTCCGCCAGTGCCCTTGCTGTTGCCTGTCAGCCAACCAGCCCATACAGCTGCCACCTATGCCGAGATGATGCAGTCTGATTCTGGGTCTTCTAGGCCCAGAGCTGCTCAAGGTCATCCTCCAAGGCCATCTGCATTCTCCTCCACTGAAAGTTCGCAGCCTTCCACCAGCCATGCTGCAGCCACTGGGGTAGCACCTCGTAGGAGCACTAGGACAGGCAAAGGCACACGGAAAACAGGCACTAAGGGAATACACAAGGGTGATTAGTTTAATTTTGTATTTATAAATTTGGATTTGAATGTGTATTTTGTGTCGGCTTTTATTTTTGCATTGTGGCCAAGAGGATGATGTGATGGTCAGTGACAGAGGGAAGGTAAGGAGTGTAGGACTGTTGGTGAATGGAGAATTGGGGTTGAGGTTACTAGTATCGCACTTGAGTTAGTTCTTCATGTACAGCCAGGGCAGAGAGGGGCTGTCTAGGTTGCAGCCTCCCTCCCTCTTCATTCTCTTCTGCCTCCTCCTCTTCCTTGTCCTCCTCTTCCTCTGCCTCCTCCTCCTCGTGCTCCTGCTCCTCAGCTTCTCACCTAATAGGTGGTGGCAAGGGCTGTTCTCTCATTGTGCAAGGTTGTGCAGCATGTAGCACAAATCTTGAGACCCGCTCAGCTGAGTACTGCAGGGCTCCTCCAGAATGATCCAGGCAGCGGAATCATAGAGCAGACCATTGGTGTCCTGAAGCTATCAGATTTCTTGTGGCAGCATGGCTCTCATTGTATGCTTGCTGTGCACGTGTGCGTGGGTTGCGAACCGGAGTCATGAGCCATGTCGTCAGCGGCTAGCCCTTGTCGCCCAGTTGCCACCCTTTGCTTTGCCGTGGTGGCTGAAATACAGCTGGCACAGGGGACTACCGCAGAATGCAGCATGACTACTGCCAGGATACCAGGCATTGACCTGCTTATGGTCACACACCAGCTGCACGTTGAGGGAGTGGAATCCCTTTTGGTTCAGATACATGGCAGTGTTGACATGAGGCACACACAAAGCAATGTGCGTGCAGTCAATGGCGCCCTGCACAATGGGGAAAGCCTTACAATCCTTGCAAACCCTCATGCTCGCTCCATCTGCTTCTCTCTGGCAAGAGGGAATGAAAAGAAGGTGTCTGTCTTTGCATAGAGAGCCTCAGTGACCTCCCTTATGCAACAGTGAACTGCAAACTGCAAGATGTTGCTAATATCTCCAGCAGCAGCCTGGAAGGAGCCAGACGCATAAAGGTTCACAGTCACCTTTACAGCCACCGGCAATGCGGTCATTTCCTTGCTCTGAGGTTGGAGTTGTGGCTGCAGCAGTTGGCAGATTTCAGTGGTGACCTCCTTACTGAAGCACAGACGTCTCAAACATTGGTCGTCGCTGAAGTTCAGGTAGGAGAATTGCTCCCTGAACACCCTGGGTGGATATGGCCTTCTGCTGACAGCCCTTCTCCCCTCCTCCTCCTCCTCCCTCTTCTAACAGCTTGTCCTGCTCTGTGTGGCCTCTGCTCATTCTCCCAGTCATGCTCGATTCCAAGAGGAAGGCCTACTAGTGCACCCATGTCTGGGAGCAACTGGTTTGTGCAGTAGCCTTGAAGTCAGCAAAAAGTATTTCAGCACCTGCCTCCCTGTAGACTTTTGAAACTTGAAACAACTATGGAAAGCACCAAAATGTGTAGAATGGTAGCAACAGCAAGAAGAGATAAACCAGAAACTAACCTGTAAGTAGTTGATGATGCCTTTAAATAGGGCTGGTGGTGGGTCCTTCATGCTGCTTAACGTCGTGTTCAACTGCAAGGTTAAGAGAGAGTGTGGAGCTCCAAAATGGCAGTGCTGGCATCAAATCAGCGTTGCGCACTGATTGACGTCATGATCTGCCTGTTCTGCATACTTCCGGCCGATGTTAGGTGCGCGCGCACACGCTAACCCCTTTACTAATATGGCGTTCAGCGCACTTTGCGTCAGAAATGTACGCGTGCGCCGCAGACGCCATTCTGGAACCTTAAAGGGCCTCGGTAACGCCCAAAAAACGGGCGCTACTGAGCCCAATTTCACCCTTTCCATGTTTTATTTCTCGTTTCTCCCCAAACTGTAATCTAGAAAATTAAGGGAAAAAAGATTCATTGTTATAGATCAGCACTCACAGACAGAGCCCAGAGGTCGGCGTGCCTCATATAATTTTCTGTCCCTTATAAAATGGCCCTACTGATCTTTATGCCCAAAATCTCACTCGGCAGTGGCAGTGGCAGTGGCAGTGACACGAAACTGTTATGGAAGCGCCAACTCGTAAAATCTTACCCCAATATATTTCACTCTCTCTTCATGAAACATGTATGTGACAGTTTAACCAAGAAACCGTGAAATATCTGCAACCCCCCGAGATATCTGCGCTCCTCTAATTCTGCCCTCTTGAGCATCTCTGATTATAATCACTCAATCTTTGGTGGCCGTGCCTTCTGTTGCCGAGGCCCTAAGCTCTGGAATTCCCTGCCTAAACCTCTCCGCCTCACTACCTCTCTTTCCTCCTTTAAGACGCTCCTTAAAACCTACCTCTTTGACCAAACTTTTGGTCAGCTGCCCTAATTTATCCTTATGCGGCTCGGTGTCAAATTTTTTTTGTCTTAAAATACTCCTGTGCAGCGCCTTGGGACGTTTTACTACTTTAAAGGTGCTATATAAATAGAAGTTGTTGTTGTTGTTGTTGTGAAAAATATGAACACACAAAGGACAATAAAAGATCACTTCTTCCATCAAGCCTGTCCCATCCAGACACAGTGCAGACTATGTGCCCCATCACCCATGCACTTCAATCACTCAATATCCTGAGAGAAGCAAAAATAAAAGAGAAAAATCATAGATTCATAGAATGGTTACAGCACGGAAGAAGGCCATTCGGCCCGTTGAGCTCATGCCGGCTCTCTGCAAGAGCACTTCAGCTGGTCCCACTCCCCCGCCCTTTCCCCGTAGCCCTGCAAATTTCTTTCCTTCAGATACTTATCCAACTCCCTTTTGAAAGCCGTGATTAAATCTGCCTCCACCACCATTTCAGGCAGTGCATTCCAGATCGTAACCATTTGCTGCGTAAAAAAGTTTTTTCTTATGTTGCCTTTGGTTCTTTTGCCAATCACCTTAAATCTGTCCTCTGGTTCTCGACCCTTCTGCCAATAGGAACAGTTTCCCTCTATCTACTCTGTGCAGACCCCTCATGATTTTGAACACCTCTGTCAAATCTCCTCTCAATCTTCTCTGCTCCAAGGAGAACAACCCCATTTTCTCCAGTCTATCAACGTAACTGAAGTCCCTCATTCCTGGAATAATTCTCGTAAATCTTTTCTGCACCCTCTCTAAGGCCTGCACATCCTTCCTAAAGTGCGGTGCCCAGAATTGGACACAGCACTACAGTTGGGGCTGAACCAGTGTTTTATACAGGTTCATCATAATTTCCACACTTTTGTACTCTATACCCCTATTCATGAGCCCAGGATGCCGCAAGCTTTTTAAATGCTTTCTCAACCTGCCCTGCCACCTTCAACGATTTGTGCACATATACCCCTAGGTCTCTCTGTTCGTGCACCCCCTTCAGGATTGTACCCTTTAGTTTATATGTCCTCTCCTCATTCTTTCTACCAAAATGTGTCACTTCACACTTTTCTGCATTAAATTTCATCTGCCACATGTCCGCCCATTTCACCAGCCTGTCTATGTCTTCCTGAAGTCTATCACTCTCCTTCTCACTGTTCACTATACTTCCAAGTTTTGTGTCATCTGCAAATTTTGAAATTGTGCTCTGTACACCCACATCCAAGTCATTAATATATATCAAGAAAAGCAGTGGTCCTAGAACCGACCCCTGGGGAACACCACTGTATATCTTCTTGCAGTCCGAAAAAAAAACGTTCACCACTACTCTCTGTTTCCTGTCACTTAGCCAATTTCGTATCCATGCTGTCCCTTTTATTGCATGGGCTTCAACTTTGCTGGCAAGCCTATTATGTGGCACTTTGTCAAATGCCTTTTGGAAATCCATGTACACCACGTCAACCGCATTGCCCTCATCAACCCTCTCTGTTACCTCATCAAAACCATTTTAAGAAAAAACGCGGGGAAGATTCTTCTCCAACTCTCAAAGGCAGCCAAGCAAGCTCCAGGAGACTACAGTAACAGGTATCAATAATTACAGCTCCCCCTGAGCCACCTGAGATGTCCTAAACTCTCAGGAACTCTTCCAGTTCCCTTCTGAAGGATTGCAGTGAATCCATACCAGAGCTGTTTTTCTCCAGGTATGCAATCTTCCCTTTCTTTCTGACTGCTCGCAGTGTTTGCCTTCTTTTATTTCATAGCATAAACAGTGAAAAGATGAAAAGCCTAGAAACTACTATTTGCAATATTAGTATACAAATGCTTAACCTATTATATTCGTCACCTCTTTTATAAGGCAATTAACTAATTTAAAATAAACAGGATAATGCTGCATAGGAGTCAAAGGAATGATGTGTAATTAATTAGTTTCCAAGCTAAAGCTTTTTGATGGAATTGATTAAGAGTACGTTTGCAGTGACCCAGACAATCCAATTCTATTACACTTAACGTTTAAAGAGAAATTGTGCCCAGAAATTTCCACGGGCTCCTATTTTTAACATTTTCATCTTAATGTTTTTACTGCAATTATGATTTATATAATTATCTAGTTTCATTTGCTAGAATCTGACACTTTTTGCAGTTTCCTAATTCTTTGTGTTAAATTGTTGTTTTTCAACACAAGAATGTTATTGAATATTCCAACCAGAATCCTAAAGTATTATATAATCAAAGTTTCATCAGAATGTCAGCACTTTGTACATTGTGAAAGTGGAAAATTTTCCTCTAACCTATTTTTACAGTTCAGTTGTGCACTGATTTGTATTTCTAACATTATTTTTGTTGTTTTCACTATCAAACATTTTTTTCTTTTTAAACTTATTACTTCTTGGAGATTGTCTTTATATTTATTTTCTTTTTCTCTTTTGCCTGTCAGATTTATTGTAATACTTTTGTTTATCAGTCCCAAACATCTTGTAGAATATTAGTGAAGGTGCTACACATTGTTCCTCTTCCCTGCGCACACTTTCCGAAACACTTGATTAACTGGGACTATGTCTCTTGTATCTAGAAGGTTCTGAGATTTCTCATTGGCACCTCATTTAGCATTTTGTGCAACTACCCAAGCTTAACTTTTTGAAACAGCTACCCATGTTGAACCTCCAGCACACTGTGACTGCAGTGTGTACTATCTGCAGGATGCACTGCAGGAACTCGACAAGGCTTCTTTGGTAGCACCTCCCAAACCCACGACCTCTGGCACCAAGAAGGACAAGGACAGCAGGTGCATGGGAACACTGTCACCTCCAAGTTCCCCTCCAAGTCATACACCATTCCGACTTGGATATATATCGCCGTTCCTTCATCGTCGCTGGGTCAAATCCTGGAACTCCTTACCTAACAACACTGTGGGACTACCTTCACCATATGGCCTGCAGCAGTTTAAGAAGAAGGCTCACCGCCACCTTCTCAAGGGCAACTAAGGATGGGCAATAAATGCTGGCCTTGCCAGCGACGCCCAGATCCCCAGAATGAATAAAAAGAAATATGGTTCCATCAGCATACGAACAATGACGGGCAGTTAAAGACCCTCTGGTCCATTCAGCCTGTCCTACACAATTGTGATGCCTTGTGTATCACAATATATACACTCTCCACCCCACCCGAAACCATGTGATCTTCTGGGAGAGGCGAAAAAACAGATAAAAACCCAGGCCAATTTGGGGGAAAAAATCTGGGAAACCCTGTAGTTATACCAACTAATGTACAAACATATAGTTAGATGCTTCTTTTATCAGCTGTGTGTACCGATGAAATTCATCCCTGTACAGTGTAATTATGGACCTGAACCCATGACCATCTGATTGGAAAAATGTCAGTGTTCTGACTGGCGCGTGCATCTCCTCTTTCATTATACTATAAATGCGGTATCCCTTTTCAACCAGCACTCTAAAATGGTATGTAGAAATATTAGTACCATATGCCTCGTGTTGTTGCATGCCACATCAGTAGTAGCTATGTAATTCGTTAATATTTTTCCCTGAAAAGCTGCAAAACCCTAAAAATGTGTACTGAGCATTTTCAGGTCACAAGTGTTTCACTTTGTGTGATAATAAAAGTAGCATATTGCAGGCCATGCAGCCAAGAATGAATTTTAGATTTCGTGCTAAGAAATGCTTAGCGTGACTTGGCGCCGTGGCAACGCGTTCATTCGGACAATATTTATATCAGGTAACTTGAAAGTTCTTGCTCCTGTGTTTGGCTTTATCTCCGGTGCTTTATTTTGATCCAGATGTGAGCTGCATCATCTAGTACAAGGTCTAATTTCATCAATAATTCAATCTGCTAGGCACTCTGCCAACAGTTCTGCTACATGTTTGCATCTGATAGGTGTAACATTACACTGAAAGCTTTTATCATGGACTTCTACTTAAAGGAGATGTACTGTGCAAATCAAACCTATGGCAGACTTCTATAGATTAAAAAAAATACATATTTTAATCCTAACATTCAGCCTATCAAGGTAATATATCACCCAGTGGAGGGGGAGTCAAAATTGCCATACCTGGGAGAATGGGGGAGGGATTAATCCTTTATGTGTACACTTCTATACAAAATGATCATATTTCACCACTCATTACAGCATGCATTGGGAGTAAGCAAGCAAAAACAGCTATTATAAATTGTTCCTGACAATGAATCAAGAAATTTACAAAAATCAGATGTACATTGATTGCACCACAATGTAATTGAGGCTCCACCAGAGGAGAATGCAACAAGTGACATTATAACCTTTAACATGATTCTTAGTAAGTCCTCATGTAACCTGATGTCTGCACAAGCACTAGCAGATTCAGTAAATATAAAACCACGAATTTTATTAAGATATTCCATTTGAAAATATACTTGATGAATTCCCAACAGCCCAATGAATTCAATTATGAATTATACTGCAAAACCTTCTTTGGGATATATTATTAAAAGTAACTGTAGCATTTACACATTTTCTGTACTGTGTCACAGGAAAATGTTAATGACCAGGATGGGTATCAACAAGAGACCAGTTGGACAATTATGCAAAGGCCCTCTTTCCTCCGGCACATTGCACGTTGTTTTTTAATGGCAGTACCTCTGTCCTATATTTGTATCTGAATGTCACAAATAACATCGGCAAATCAATTAATGTGGAAATAATTGTGGTGGGAAGGTTCCGTGTCACTTGGTAGAATCAATGCTAATGGGCAACTATAGCTGTAAGCAAGGGTTCAACAGCTGGTTTGTGTTGCAACTGCTCATAACATGCTTGCGCTCATCTTGTCCATGAGACCCACTTCCTGCTCCCTCGACCCTATTCCCACCAAACTGATGATCACCCAACTTCCTTTTCTTGCTCCCATGTTAGCTGATATTGTTTAACAGTTCTCTCTCCTCAGGTACTGTCGCCCTCTCCCTCAAATCTGCCGTCATCACCCCTCTCCTCAAAAAATCAATCCTTGATCCCTCCGTCCTTGTAAACTACCGTCCCATCTCCAACCTCCCTTTCCTCTCCAAAGTCTTTGAATGTGTTGTTGCCTCCCAAATCCGTGCCCATCTTTCCCACAATTCCACGTTTGAATCCCTCCAATCAGGTTTCCGCCCTTGCCACAGTATCGAAACGGCTCTCATCAAAGTCACAAATGACATCCTTTGTGACTGACAAAGGTAAACTATCCCTCCTCGTCCTTCTTGACTTGTCTGCAGCCTTTGACACAGTTGATCACTCCATCCTTCTCCAACACCACTCCACCGTCGTCCAGCTGGGTGGGCCTGCACTCGCCTGGTTCCATTCTTATCTATCTAATCGTAACCAGAGAATCACCTGCAATGGCTTCTCTTCCTGCTCCCGCATCGTTACCTCTGGTGTCCCCCAAGGATCTATCCTTCACCCCCTCCTATTTCTCATCTACATGTTGCCCCTTGGCGACATCATCCGAAAACACAGCATCAGTTTCCACATGTGCGCTGACAACACCCAGCTCTACCTCACTACCTCTTCTCTCGACCCCTCCACAGTGTCTAAATTGTCAGACTGCTTGTCCGATATCCAGTACTGGATGAGCAAAAATTTTCTCCAATGAAATATTGGGAAGACCAAAGCCATTGTTTTCAGTCCCCGCCACAAACTACATTCCCTAGCCACTGACTCCATCCCGCTCCCTAACATCTGTCTGAGGCTGAACCACACTGTTCGCAACCTTGGTGTCATATTTGACCCTGAAATGAGCTACCGACCACATATCCGCAGCATAACAAATACCACCTACTTCCACCTCCGTAACATCGCCCGTCTCCGCCCTTGCCTCAGCTCATCCGCTGCTGAAACCCTTATCCATGCCTTTGTTACCTCTAGACTTGACTATTCCAATGAACTCCTGCTGGCCTCTCACATTCCACCCTATGTAAACTTGAGGTCATCGAAAACTCGGCTGCCCGTGTTCTAACTCGCACCAAGTCCCGTTCGCCCATCACCCCTGTGCTTGCTGACCTACATTGGCTCCCGGTTAAGCAGCGCCTCGATTTCAAAATTCTCATCCTTGTTTTCAAATCCCTCCATGGCCTCGCCCCTTCCTAACTCTGTAATCTCCTTCAGCTCCACAACCCCCCGAGATATCTGCGCTCCTCTAATTCTGGCCTCTTGAGCATCCCTGATTATAATCGCTCAACCTTTGGTGGCTGTGACTTCTGTTGCCTAGGCCCTAAGCTCTGGAATTCCCTATCTAAATTTCTCCGCCTCGCTACCTCTCTTTCATCCTTTAAGACACTCCTTAAAACCTACCTCTTTGACCAAGCTTGTCCTAATTTATCCTTATGTGGCTCAGTGTCAAATTTTTTGTCTTGTAACACTCCTGTGCAGTGCCTTGGGATGTTTTACTACGTTAAAGGCGCTATATAAATACAAGTTGTTGTTGTTGTTGATGCAGTAACTATTAGATCTGGTAAATTTGCACTTTGACAATTGGCTACTTTAGGGCTGCTTACCAGAAATAACCTTGGAAGCTATTTCATAGGTAGTAGACGCATTTGCGTCATATAGGCTCCTACTTAACCTTTGCTGAAATATTTCAATATATTGGCTTTAACCAAGGCTGTAATTTTATAGTGGCCAGCTTCCAAATTGTACTTAGAAGAGTAGTCCTAGGAACTGTTCGTAAACATCCAATTCTGTCTGAAAAGATTTACATCAGGTAGCATTCTTCATTGGATCCACATTTTCTATTATTTTTATTCTTTTTAAGTTATAATATTCATGAACTATTTTGTTCACTATAAGAGGCTCTATCTTCTATTACACAAACATGCAAAATTGACGGGCAAGAAAAGAACAGCTGGTCTAGTGAGCCTTCCCCACACAACCACGCGTCTGGAGCTTCACGATTAGGCACCTATACCCACCAGCACACTTACTCACCTGCCCACCATAGGTCTTGTAATCTCCTGGGAGAGGCAACATTCCAGTAGATTAGTTCGAAACGACCTCCTTTTCCAAAAGCCGTGTTGAGTGTCTCTGATGATACCGTCCCTATCCAGGTGATAATAGAGAGCATCTCTTACGATCCCTTCAAGCATCTTACCTATGATTGCTGTCAGCCTTATGGACCTGTAGTGCCCTGGATCTGACTTCTCAGCCTTTTTTTGAAAATCGGCACCACATGAGCATCTTTCCAATTCAAGGGGGCAGTTCTGGATGCCAGCGAGCTGTTAAAGTTAAGGGCAAGGGGCTTACAAATCACAGGTTCCAGCTCCTTAATCACCCTCAGGTGGATGTCATTCAGACCCACAGCCCGATGTAATTTAAGGTTCTTTATTCTATCTAAGATATCTTCCTCCCTTATTGTAATATTCCCAATTTCCCTGTTTACAGTGTGTGATATGTATCTCTATTGTGAGTTGTTTTCTTTTAATCTGTAGAAGCATTTTTGTTTCAGCCTAATTTATGCTTGCATATTTCTGGTTAGCCATTTTTTAGTTTAGTTTTGCCATGTCTCCTTTTAGTAACCCTTCGGACATACAGGGCTTCTTTTTGCTTGAGAATGGTTTAAAAAACTACCCATTTATTCTCCACATCTATTTCCCTACCCAATAGGATTGTCCAATCGACTTCTTTCAAGTCTTTAGCTTTTTTATTGAAATTAGATCTCCTGAAGTCAGGAACCAACATTATATTGTTAATAGTCTTTGCTTGACTAATAAGATTAAATCTAATTATGTTATGATCACTGCTACCCAGGTGTTCCCCTACATGGAGCTGCGATGTAGCTGTAGGGTCAGTACTAAAAACTAGGTCAAGAATTTGTGAACCCCATAATCATTTCACTAACATGTTTAGTTAAAGATCAATCATTAATTGTATCCACAAATGTTTCAACTAATTTATCTACCACATTTGATGGATTACTATCAGTACATCTTATACAAGAAAGTTGAAGTCCCCTATAATACAAACATGCCTAATCTAGATGATATAACAATTTCTGACCAAAGGGCCTTGTTTCCAAGAGATCGTTGTCCTGTAGACATATAAGAGGTACCAGTAAATAAATTAGAGCCGTCAGCTTGAATTCATTGTACCCAGATAAATTCAGTCGTTGTTGATGTGACAATATTATCTATTACCAGATTATCTTTAACAAATAGGGTTACACCTCCTTCCTTTTGACACTAACAAGCTTTGAGTTGGCATTCTGCTTGATCATCTATATCAAGCCACATTTCTGAAATACGAATGATGTCTAAGTTCTCTAATGGTGCATAGGGCTGTAATTCTACCATTTTACAGGTCTATCTGTTAGTTGAATTGAACTTACTTTCCCTTTGTATCCTTCCCCCTTGGCTATAGGATGGCTGGTTGTTTCATTAAGATAACATATCCTGGAAGATCTAGACACACAATTGTCTATTCTAACTCCAAACTTTAATTCGTTTAAATGCTTGCTAATGGCTGCCTCAAAATTGCCAGCTAACTTCTGAGGCCCTGTAAGATTAAGATGGAGGCTATCCCTCCTAAAAACCTTACCTTTTCCTTGGAAAGTACTCCAATTATCTATGAAGGGCAGTTAAAATGGATGCTACAACTACTCTTGAAAGAACCTCTCATCGCTGGCACTAGACTTGAGATACACACCCTTCTTCCTTTATCCCTTAGCACATTGACCAGGTCTTTGTACTTCTCCTGTAAAACAAACAAATTCCTATATCATTTGCACCTATGTGAAGTGCAACAACAGTTCAGCTTTCTCACCTTTTATAAGGTAGTCCACTCTGTCCTGGAGATCTTTTACCTTTGCACCTGGAACTGCACGGGACAATACATTACCTTTACATAGCATGCTGTCAATGTGTCAAATATTGAAGTCTCCAATGACAAGAGCACGCTGCCTTACCTGTCTGTCTCAGTCTTAACCTTGGCCTTCTTCCCACTTGTCTTTTTTCTGAGTTGGTTCCTTTTTGGGTAATTGGGTTGAGCTGCTGGGTACGGCTTCTTCAGATGTAGTTGCTTCAGGCATGCAGTTGTTGGTATCAGATCTGTCATCCAGATCCTTAATGCTGCAAACCTGTTGGCTGAGCAGAAGGGTAAAAAAAGAGCCAGACACTTAAGTTGTACCTCAGACTTACCTGTATTCTGGTTAAGGAAGTAATTGAAGTCTATGAGGTATGATAGGACTATCGCCTGCTTCTTCAAACTGGAAACATCCTGTTTAAGAGACGCAACCTCTAGATATTTAGCACATGTGAAAGAGTCAATATGTCTCAGCTCAATTCCCTCCCTACACAAAGGAACCTTAAAAGTGTACATGCAGCACACAAAGAGTACTTTCAGGTTCCTGGGGGTGGCCATTGTGAAGCTCGTAGTGTTCTTGTGAAGAGATAAGAACCACAAAAAGAGAAAGAGGAAAAACAAAAACTCACAAGCAGTGCAAAGCACACTGGGCTAAAAATTCGAGTACACTGGAAACCTGCCGGTAACAGCAGCGGCCACGGCTAACGGCCGCCTGCCAAGAAAGCGCAGGCAATACCGGTATTTTGATGCTGCCTGCTAATTAACATCAGCGTGGCGTTGATTTTGTGGTGTAACATGCTCTTTCCAACTAAGCTCAGCAGGAGGCCGAAGGTCGCGTCTGTCTCCCGCTTGCAGTGAAGGGGAACAGGGAAGACGGCGTGAACCTGTAAGCCATATACAGAACAGTTGCCATGCATGCTGCAAAAATATTACATGCCACCCAATTATTAATGATGTTTGTTGATTTTTTAATAGTTCATGAAATGAATGCCATTTTCGGCATTCTGCGTTTTCTGTAACACTAATCTTTCCCCAATGGTTACGCTTGAAAGTGTTTAAATGTGTAGTAATCGTACCAGCTTTTAGTGGGCCTTGCATACTCAACACAAAATAATTATTTGATAAATAATTGGTTAAGGAATTTTGAATAAATTCCTTAAAATCGTAAGCAGTTGAGTCCAGATTTGCTAGGAGGTGACATTCTGGTGACGATATCATAAAGATAAAAGAGATCTTATCAGAGATGATCTTCAAACATTGCAATGGAGTTCACACATTGATTCACTGACCCACAAACACTGTAGGCCTCCTGGAAAGCCCCGCCCCGCCCGCCACTGATGAGCAAAGAATTAAAGTATAAAAGAAGAACATTAGCAAAGGAGGCGTTTGAAGTTCCGGCCTCCATCAGAGGTGTTTTCCACTTGTCAGCCTCCATCCTCATATACAATCTCCCAAGTCCTGCCAGACTCCTCATGGCTGTTAACGCTGCTGAAACACTTTTAGCGGCTGCACACACTGGCGTACTTTAGAGAAGGCGGCAGTGGGAGCGGCGAAATCCAAAACGGACGAGCAGGCATCAACTCGGCGTTGCACGGTGATTGACGTCACACTCCGACTCATAGGGGTCGATTTTCATTAAGCTGTCGGGAAGGAGGCGGGACTACAACTTTCGGGTTTTAGTCCCGCCTACATCGACGTCTGGCCAATCCACACGATTTTCCCTTGATTGACCTTGTTGAGCCCGCCCAGCAGGCTCAGCAGGCCAATTAAGGGCCACCCGGCAACAGGTGACGTCACAGACTGAAATTTCATCTGTCAAGAGGTGTTGACAGATGAAATATCAGTGTTTCACAGCTGTTTGAAGCTGTCAAACACTGACAGTCTGACTTCTAACCTGAGTCCTTCTCCACAGACTCAGTTAGAAATTTCACCGGCAATGAAAGCTGAAGGCTGTCACTTTTGACAGCTCGCAGCCATTTTGCTTTCAGTGCCGGCTGAGTGATGGACTCCCGAAACCTAGAGGAAGAAAGCCTGTTAAAGTAAGTACAGGTAATTTAAACTTCTTTACACACTTTAGACACACCAAACACACTTACCTTTGCACTCATGCACCCATCACTCACCTGAACACCGACATTGCGACCCCTCCAAGTCCTTCAACCCGACGGCCCGCCTGCTCTAACCTGGCGTGGTTTGGAGCCGTCGGGAATCCCACACGACACCCCTCAAAAAAGGGATTAGGCTAAAAACTGCCTGTTAAACCCCTGCATATTTAGCCCATTAACTTCTAAAGGGATGGCGTTGAAATAAGGTGAATATAAATATAAAAATATGAAAGGGAGCTGGCTCTAACTCCCTCCAGTCCAAACGCCCTCGGACTCAACTCCCACAGTAAGAGACCTTCACGCTCTGCTCGAGTCATTCTCCGCTCGACAAGGCCCAGTCCTTTTATTACCCTCCTTGACCAATCAGCAAACGAGTTCTCGTGCTAATGTTATATTGTGTTTGTTTCATTCTTAGTATGAATATTTTTCTAGGCTTAGATATTGTTGATAAATCTGGCCTTAGAGGAATTAACAGGAGGCCACAGCAACAGCCTTTGCTCCTGGCATAGATAGAGGATGAACTGCTCATTGCACTGTCTGTCTCTAAAATAGACGCAGCCTCCACTTACAATACACACTGGCCTGCCTAGGACCACCCTCTTGCCTAAATTAAATTTATTGGAATGCAGTTTTATTTTCAGATGGACATAACATTTTGTACATAGGCACAATGTGCTGTCTGCCCCTACCAGTAACAGACTTTAGTTGATGTAAAGTCCCTTACAATCATTTTCCTGATGAATTCTGAAATGCTTCCAGACAACAAATGTTCATGTGCATGTTTTTAATCCTGCTGGAACATATTAACAATTGGGGGCAAGATTGGGATGAATTGTATGCAGCCAGACATCTGTAACTGTTGGGGATTCCTTGGTTGTAGCAATAATCATTGAAAGGGCAGTAAAATGGTATTTATTGGGGAATCCAGCGAATATGTTTGAATCAGAAAAGGAAGCAATAGGACTTTGACTCACTATGTCAATGGTGCACGTAGCAGGAGGTCAGAGAGAACTCAAGTAAATGTAACATTTTGGTTATTGAGTTAGTTTGTATGGTCACTGGCATCCTTTTCACTGGACCAGCAAAGTTCTAAGCTGCAGGTATTCTAATTGAGAGGGACCCATCAGTCACATTTGTAAAAGTTCATGAACTGTATTTTTGGCAACAGTTTCAGATAGGGAGGAGGAACTTCTAGAGCTTTGCTTGGAAACATTAGTTCCTTTTGGCAGCCCCAGTTATTAATCATTGACCTTTTCTTTGTGAACTTAATTGGACAGAAGTAGAACTTGTTTTTCATGCTGTTTCTGAGATTGGTAACAATGATGCTGAGAATTTTTACAAGCGACTAAAGCATTTGAGGCTGGATTTTCTGAGTTATATTGCGCGATTTTGGGCATGAAGGATCGGAAAGGGAACAGTTCTCCATTCTGCAGGATTCCCACCTACTTTTGTGCCTGCCCGAGTTTTCACCACCATTTCTACTGGAGACATGCCCAGTTTAAAATGGGCAGGGATTTAACTGAAGTGGGAATAACATAGTAATGTCATATTGTGACGGAGCCACTAAAGAACTCCGATCGTTTGTATATAATTCCCTTTAACAACATGTTAGCTACAGCCTGAGTCTATATCTTTATTTATACTGTTTACTTGTACAGAGCGTGATTGCTTTAACAGCACGGGTAAACGCGATGACGTCACGCCGTTCATCACGTGATCCTCCACTGGCGGGAAGAACGTGATGACATCATGACATCAACCACGGGACCGCCCGAGTAGTCCTCGTGGAGCCTCCGGACTGATCAGACCTACACTCGATGTTCTCCTGCAGTTACTTGTTTAAACCTGTTTGTTTCCATTAAACTTCGTTTTGTTTGATCGCCTGAGTGGACCTCTGTCTTTGGATAGGAACTAGACATTCCTACATTGGTGACCCCGACTTTTGCGAACAGTTTTCGCAGAAGATACTCAACATGGAAGCGAACGCCGTTACCTTGAAGCTACCGCAGTTCTGGGAGCAACAACCAGCCGCGTGGTTCATCCAGGCTGAAGCCCAGTTCACCATCAGGGGCATCGTTGCGGATCAGACCCATTATTATTACGTGGTCTCCGCCCTCGACAGCGCCACAGCCTCGCGGATCGCCTACTCGGTAGTCCGCCTACTGATCGCAAGTATGACACGTTAAAGGCGCGGTTGCTGCAGGTCTTCGGGCTCACGAAGTTGGAGTGCGCCCGCCAGCTGCTCGCTACGCCCGGCCTCGGGGACTCCAAGCCGTCCGAGCTCATGAGCCAGATGCTCACGCTCCTCGGTTCCGAACCGGAATGCTTCCTCTTCAGGGAGCTATTCCTCAGCCTACTCCCGGAGCAAGTTCAGGCTGCCCTAGCCAGGTCTGAAGTCACAGACTGCGCGGAGCTTGCTGCTGAAGCGGACAAGATTTTCGCGGTGACTCAGCAGTACTGCGCTGCCACGAGGCGTCCATCCCCCACAGATGCTGCTCCAGCTCCTCAATCAGCGGGGTTGTGCTTCTACCACGCCCGTTTTGGTGCGAAAGCAAGATGCTGCTGCCCTCCCTGCAGTTTTTTGCTAAAAAAAAAACTTCTACAGCCACCCTGGTGAAAGACGACCAGGTCTAACGAGCGCCCCGCGGCTGCGATGGCCATCGGACATTCAGGGAAGCTTCTCTTCATCGCCGACTCCCTATCTGGTCATCGTTTCCTTTGCGACACCGGGGCGCAGTGTAGCATCCTACCTGCGTCAAATCTCGATATACTAGCTGGGGGCCACGGCCCCGCCCTCGTGGCGGCTAATGGCGCAGCCATTCGGACCTTCAGAAGGCGGCGGGTCCAGGTGTGTTTCGGCGGCCAGCGCTTCCACTGGGAATTCATAACGGCTAAAGTCACGCAGGCCATCCTTGGGGCGGATTTTTTGTGCGCCAACGGCCTCCTGGTCGATCTCAGGCACCGCCGGTTGATCAATGCAGCCAAGTTCCACTCCGTCCCGTGCCACCGCGGTAACGCCATGCCGCGCACTGTCTCCTGTGCGTTCCCACCTCCAGACGACTTCACTCGCCTCCTCGGAGAGTTCCCGGAACTGACCAGGCCCACTTTCTCCTCCTCGGCCACTAAACATGGTGTAGAACATCACATCACCACTACCGGCCCCCCGGTTTACGCACGGGCCCGACGACTTGAACCCTGCAAGCTCGCGGCTGTGAAAGCGGAGTTCGACACGATGGAGCGGCTGGGGATTATTCGCCAGTCGAATAGTCCCTGCTCTTCGCCTCTCCACATTGTTCCGAAACCCGGCGGCGGATGGCGGCCATGCGGCGACTACCGACGCCTGAATGACGCCACTACTCCTGATCGGTACCCGATCCCGTATATTCAAGTTTTCTCGGCCCAATTGGCGGGAAATACCTTTTTTTCAAAAGTTTACCTCGTCCGTGGTTACCACCAGGTCCCCGTGCACCTGCAAGACGTCCCGAAAACCGCGGTCATCACCCCATTCGACCTGTTTGAATTTCTGCGGATGCCGTTTGGCTTGAAGAACGCTGCACAGGCTTTCCAGCGCTTGATGGACTCCGTGCTTCGGGACCTAAAATTCCTTTTCGTCTACCTCGACGACATCCTCATCGCCAGCCCTAGCAAAGAGGAGCACTTCTGCCATTTGCGCACCCTCTTCACACACCTCAGTCAACACGGTTTGATTATCAACCCGGCCAAGTGCCAGTTCGGCCTGCAGCAGATTGATTTCTTGGGCCACCACATCACATCAGACGGCGCAATTCCTTTACAGACGAAGGTAGAGGCGGTTACATCTTTCCCGCGCCCGCAGTCCGTCAAGGGCCTACAAGAGTTCCTCGGGATGGTCAATTTTTATCACCGGTTCGTCCCTAAGGTGGCTCTGCTTATGCAGCCCTTGTACGAGGCCCTCAACACCAAGTCCAGTAAGGATCCGATCAGCTGGACGGCCGAGATGGACCGGGCGTTCATCGACACCAAAGGCGCCTTGGCCAACACTACCATGCTGGCGCACCCGCTTCCAGGTGCCACCATTACCCTTACCACCGACGCGTTGGACTACGCAATCGGCGCAGTGCAGGAACAGTGGGTGAATGGGACGTGGCAACCGCTGGCATTTTTCAGCCGTCAATTACGACGAAACGAAAGAAAGTACAGCACTTTCGACCGGGAGTTGCTGGCCCTTTTTCTAGCCATCCGCCATTTCCGGTTCTTACTAGAGGGACGTCCGTTCACGGCTTTTGTAGACTGATGTAACAAAAGAGTCTCACACATCAAGGAACTTTAAAGTAAGCTTTAAGCAACTTATAATTAAACTATATACAAGAGCGGTCTTCACCATGCCTCTAGGTGAAGCCCTTTTACCATACTGAGCAGTTCAGTATTTATACTAGTCCAAACACAGGAAGTGATGTATGCACAGGAAGTGATGTATGCACAGAGGTCACAGTTCACAGTTCACAGGAAGTGATGTGCACATAACTTCCCGGAAGTTATTATTATTATCACATTCTTCCCTCCTGCGAGATTAGAAGGCTGTGGTCTTCCTTTTGTTCCGCAGCCGCCGAACGAGGAAGAGTCGCACCCATTTGGGTTCCCGTCGTAGAGGGTCGCTGGTCCGCTTACATGCTGTTGGCCATTGGTCAGAGTCTGTGTGGCCTGGATTACCCTGTGAAGGGTCGGGGAGATCATGGCTTCGTGTACGAGTCCCAATAGGTGCAGAGTCAGTCTGTCTCTGTTCAGAGGGAGGTGCAGAGCTGGTCTGTGGCGGATCAGTACTTTGGTGCGCGGTACTGGGAGGGTCGCAACTTTGAGTACGGGGTTCTACCGGTACCAAGCTAGTTGGTGTCAGATCAGGATCCTGGAGAGGGGTACCCGGTAGGTTCCAAGAGGCTCCTGGTAAAATACCATCACTCGATGTCCCACTAGGTCCTGGTGGGCAGGGAGCCAGATCCCGTAATGATACGGTAGATTCTCGGCCGTCGGGATATCGTATGTATGCATAGGTGAGGTTGGCATCGGTTAGTTCGACCTCGTCTACGAGAGGGTCATTTTTAGACGTCCGAACGTATCTTCGGAGTAGTACAGGTCCAGGACTGGTTAGCCATGACGGGAGGGATGTCCCATAAGATGAGCGACGCTGGAATCCAAAGAACCGTTCATGAGGTGTAGTATTTGTGGCTGTAGAAAGAAGGGACCGTATAGAGTGCAATGCATCCGGAAGCGCTGTTTCCCATTGCTGGTTTGGTAGGCCCCGAGATCTTAAAGCAAGATGTACGGAATTCCAGATGATACCGTTATACCTCTCTACCTGCCCATTTCCGATGGGATGATATGGCGTCGTTTTGCTTGTAGCAATTCCCCGTTCTGAGAGGTAGTCCTTGAGTTCCCTTGACATAAAGGATGGACCCCGATCCTAGTGAATGTAAGCCGGCATGCCACAGAGAGAAAATACCTGCTCAAGGCAGCAGATTACTGTGGACGCCAGCATATTGGAGCAGGGGAAGGCAAACGGAAAACGTGAATATTCATCAATCATGGTGAGCAAATATGTGTTCCGAGTTGAAGAGGGTACTGGGCCCTTAAAATTGATGCTAAGTCGTTGCATCGGTTGGGTCGTGTGTATGAGCATACCATCTGAGGGGCGGAAGAACTGAGGTTTTAATTCTGCACAAAGCCGGCATTCTGAGCACATTTTCTTTACATCTCCAGTAGAAAAAGGGAGATTCCGTGATCGTACGAAATGTAGCATGCGCGTAATGCCAGGATGACACAATCCATTATGGACATCTATGAGAGTAGAGGACGACATAGTGGAGCAGAATGCTCGTGTGAGGGTATCCGGGGCCACATTCTCCTTGCCAGGTCGATAGTGAATGGTGTAACCAAAAGAGGCCAGTTCCATCCTCCAAAGCTGTATTTTATTATTCTTAATTTTGGTTCGTTTTCGATTATCGAGCATGAAGGCGACTGATTGCTGGTCCGTGATTAATGTAAAGTGCTGGCGAGCTAGGAAATGGTTCCACTTCCGTACCGCCTCTATGATGGCTGTGGCTTCCTTCTCAACTGGAGGATAATGTAGCTCGGCACCTTGCAAGGTCCTGGACATAAATGCTACAGGACGACCTTCCTGATTTAGAGTAGCCGAGATCGCCACCTCCGAGGCATCACATTCGACTATGAAAGGGAGATTCTCATCGATGGAGTGAAGAGCCGCTTTCTCCAACTGTTTTTTGAGAAGGTTAAAGGCTGCAACAGCCGCTGTTTCCAATGGAAATGATCGAGCATGCAGCAAGGGTTGGATTTCGTCTAAAAAATGAGGAATCCATTTAGCATAGTATGCAAACAGACCGAGAGCCCGACGTAAAGAAGTCGGATTCTTAGGTGACGGGAGCTCTTGGAGCGGGCGAAGTCTTTCTGGGTCTGGCTTAATAATACCATTGCCTACGCAGTAGCCAAGGATGTTGATGGTCGGTTGCGACTCAACAGATTTAGATTAATTCAAAGTTAAGTTACGGTGATGGAGGGCATCCCGAAATTTTTGGAGGTTGGCGTCGTGTTCCTGTTGATCGTGACCTGCAATAGTAATGTTATCAAGATAGGGAAAAGTGTCCCTTAAGTTTTCCTGCTTAACCAGGCCATCCATTGCCCATTGGAAGACAGCCACTCCATTAGTAACCCCGAATGGGAGGCGACGAAATTGGTACAGCCGTCCATTAGCCTCAAAGGCCGTGTACTGCTTATCTGAGACCTTCAAGGGTACCTGATGATAGGCACTTTTTAAATCGTAAGTTGAGAACACTTTGTATTCGGCCAGTTTATTAACCATATCATCAATGCGTGGCAATGGGTAGGCGTCCAAGTCAGTGTATTGATTGATGGTTTGCGAATAATCAATGCATAGTCATTGTTTGCGAGGTTTTAGAGGGTTCTTGACGATGACGATTTGAGCCCGCCAGGGCGACAAACATGGTTCGATGATATCCTCTGCTAAAAGTCGAGAGATTTCAGCCTCAATAAAAGATTGGTCTTCCTGACTAAAGCGCCGCAATTTCGTTATTATTGGTTTGCATCGAGGAGGAATACTGGCAAATAATGAGGGTTCATCAAGTGAAGCTGCTGATAATGCACAAAACGGTAATTTAGACAGTATATTAGAAATAGTAAGTCCAGGTTTGGATCCGCCGAACTCAATGGTAAGTTTCTTATGCTGTTTTTGAAAATCCAACCCTAAGATGAGATCGCTACATAAGTCCTTGAGCACCGAAAGTCGGGTGGAGGGATACATGCGACCATTAAGTGTCATATCAATAATACAAAAGCCGGAGATTCTGGTATTAAGTGATGACTGAGCCATCGCAATTGCCTGGTCCGATGGGAAGATATGTAGTTTCAATTTCGCAACAATCTGTTCTCTAATGAAACTATCAGTACTTCCTGAGTCAATTAAGGCATCTAAGGTATGCCCATTAATTGAAACTTTTGTAGCTGCATGAAACAGGTTCTGTGGGCAAGCAGCTGTAATTGGTGTGGTTGCACAGAGAGTGGCTGAAACTCTAGGTGTGCTTCTTCGGGAGAGAGCTCGAGAGGAAGCTTGATAGGTCCTAGCCGGAGCATCTTGATAGGCCCTAATTGGGGCAGTTCAGTAGGCCTTAGCTGGATAGGCCCTCGTAGAGGCTCTTGATTGGCAAACTTTTGCAAAGTGTCCCTTTTTATCGCAATGACTGCAGATCGCATTGCGAGCAGGGCAGAATTTCCTAGGGTGAAAAGAATCTCCACAAAAGAAGCATTCCTTCCTAGATTGCCAAGAGGCTGCTAAAGTGGGGTCATACTCCTCTTCTTAATCAGAAGTATCATCAGGATTAGATTCTTCCATGATAGGGTTCACCTGAGGCCACTTGAATCGTCTGGTTGCAGTTACAGCAGCAGATCGAGATCTGGGCAGCTGGTAGAGGTCTGCATTTTTCTTTGCCAAATCCAGAGAACAAGCCAGGACAAAAGCCTTTTGTAGCTCAAGTGTTTTACTTTCCAGTAGACGCTGGCGTATAAATGGAGAGGCAATCCCGCAGATGAAAGCATCACGAATCATTTCTTCGCAGTACAGCTCAGCCGAGGCTGCCTGAAAGTTACAATCTACGCTGAGCCTGCGAAGTTCTTGAAGGAATTCGTTAATCGATTCCCCTGGCCCTTGCCGGGCTGTGGCCAGTAGATGTCCAGCATAGACCTCATTTGCGGTCTTGGCATATAGTTTTTTAAGTGCCCGGATCACCTCACCGTAATTATCCCATTCATCAACATATTCAAACACTGTTGGGGTCACATAGTTGATAAGTATCCTCAGTTTAGTAGAAGCATTCGCTTTACATTCATCAAGAAAATTCTCAAAAGTACGGTACCAATGCTTCCATACCCTGCCAGCTGCTGGTGCGTTTGGGTCCAAGTCCAGACGAGTAGGTTTAAGGATGTTTTCCATGATGGGTGGTTCCCTGGATCCTTAACTCCGAGTTTGTCCGAAGGTCTAGTATTTGTGAGTGTAAATACTAAGTTGCTTAAATTGATGTAACAAAAGAGTCTCACACATCAAGGAACTTTAAAGTAAGCTTTAAGCAACTTATAATTAAACTATATACAAGAGCGGTCTTCACCATGCCTCTAGGTGAAGCCCTTTTACCATACTGAGCAGTTCAGTATTTATACTAGTCCAAACACAGGAAGTGACGTATGCACAGGAAGTGATGTATGCACAGAGTTCACAGTTCACAGGAAGTGATGTGCACATAACTTCCCGGAAGTTATTATTATTATCACATAGACCACAAGCCACTAACGTATGCTATGGCCAAGACTGCCGAACCGTGGTCAGCTCGGCAACAACGTCACCTGACGTTCATTTCAGAATTCACCACGGACATTCAGCATTTGTCCGGCAAAGACAACCTGGTGGCAGATTGCCTCTCCCGCACGACTGTTCACGCAGTCCAACTCGGAATCGACTGTGCCCTCATGGCTGCGGATCAAGCCTCGGACCCAGCGGTCCAAGCATACAGGACCAGCCCCTCTGGCTTCCAAGCGGCCGACGTCAAATTCCATGCCGCAGGCACCACGCTACTTTGCGACGTCTCCATGGGAGCTCCCCGCCCTATCGTACCAGTCGCCTGGCGCCGTAAAGTATTCGATGCCATACACGGGTTGTCACACCCTGGCATGAAGGCCTCGCAAAGGCTGATGTCGTCAAAATTCGTCTGAAGGGGTATGCACATGGATGTCCGCGACTGGGCCAACACCTGCGTGGTCTGCCAAAAGGCTAAGGTACAGCGTCATGTAAAAGCTCCATTGACCACTTTCGCTGTTCCGGAGCGTCGATTCGACCATGTGAATGTGGACCTCGTGGGGCCGCTTCCACCTTCTCAAGGTTTTACACACATCCTCACAATGGTAGACCACACCACTAGATGGCCTGAGGCAGTTCCTTTGGTTTCCACCACTTCGGCGGACGTAGCCAGAGCTTTCATCTCCTTTGGGTTGCTCGTTTCGGGGTACCGGCGGACATCTCTTCCGATCGTGGACCGCAGTTTTCCTCTGAGCTCTGGAACGCTGTGGCTCAGGGGCTCGGCACCAAACTACATCGCACCACCGCCTATCATCCACAGGCGAACAGCCTGTGCGAGAGATTCCACAGGTCACTCAAAGCCGCTCTGCGGCCCAGTCTTCAAGGTGCAGGATGGGTGGACAGACTTCCCTGGGTCCTTTTGGGTCTTCGTACAGCGCCCAAAGAAGATTTGCAATCGTCCTCGGCAGAACTCATATATGGCCAGCCACTACGAGTTCCAAGAGATTTCCTCCCATCTCCAACAGAGCCATGGTCCGCATCCCAGCAACTCGCCAGCCACCAGGAAGCGGCCAGATGTTTCGCCCCAGTGCCTATGCCGCATCATGGCTTACAGAGCTCCCACGTCCCAACTGAGCTGAAAAGCACCGAGTATGTGTTTATCCGCCACGACACTCACCGGGATCCGCTCAAGCCTCCTTACACTGGTCCCTTCCGCGTCATAGAGCCGGGAGACAAAACCTTTTCGGTCGATATCGGAGGTAAACCGGACCACATTTCGGTTGACCGGTTGAAGCCGGCACACTTAGACCTGGACCGCCCAGTCGAAATCGCTCAACCGCCAAAACGTGGCCGACCGCCTACAGTCGCCATGCCAGATCCACCAGAACCACCCGCCAGCTCGACCACCGTCCATCAGCTTCCACTTCAGGGTTACAGAAGTCGCTCGGATAGGCTTGTCAGGCCTCCTCGCCGTCTCACTTTTGCTGTTAAAGACAATTCTGGGGGGGCGCATGTGGCGGAGCCACTAAAGGACTCAGATCGTTTGTATATAATTCCCTTTAGCAACATGTTAGCTACAGCCTGAGTCTGTATCTTTACTTATACTGTTTACTTGTACAGAGCGTGATTGCTTTAACAGCGCGGGTAAACGCGATGACGTCACGCCGTTCATCACGTGATCCTCCACTGGCGGGAAGAACGTGATGACATCATGACGTCAACCACGGGACCGCCTGAGCAGTACTCGTGGAGCCTCCGAACTGATCAGACCTACACTCGATGTTCTCCTGCAGTTACTTGTTTAAACCTGTTTGTTTCCATTAAACTTCGTTTTGTTTGATCGCCTGAGTGGACCTCAGTCTTTGGATAGGAACTAGACATTCCTACAATATGCCCCATTTTCTGTCATTGCTGCCTCAATTCCACCCAGACTTAATCACACCCTTATAAAACAGGCATACAGTGTTTCTACCAAAAAGGTAGAAATAGATTTTAAAAGCCCAGAAGTTATAGTGGAAGACTTTATTAAATTAATTCTATTATTTTCTGAAATAAAAACAGAAAATGCTGGAAATACTTAGCAGGTCAGGCAGCATCTGTGGAGAGAGAAACAGAGTTAACGTTTCAGGTCATTGACATTTGATGTAACCGGTTTTAAGCAAGTACAGAGGCAGGGAAAGGGGGGAGTGGAGGAAAGAACAAAAGGGAAGGTCAGTGATAGGGTGGAAGGCAGGAGTGATTAAATGGCAAAAGGGATGATGGGGCAAGGCAAAAGGGACAAATGAAGAAACAAAAGATGGGCCTAGATTGTTTTTTTTTGTCCTGATCCTACTGCTTGTCCATTTATCTTAGTACATGTGGCTGTGGAGCTGCACCACCAGAAGCATCTCACACCGACTCAACAGAATATACAGACTACAGACCTAGGCAGTTGTACCTCCAGTTGTCCCAGGAGCAGAGGCTGTACTTCTAAATGGAAGCCACTGCAGAGTTATGCCATCTATTGCAACCTAACCTGCCGAGCTCCTCCACCACAGGTGTCAGGCAATGTGTTGTTGTTGTTGCATGAGAGAGCTGGTGGACACCATTGAGGTCCAAGGCGACCACATCTGCAGCAAATGTTGGCTGCCGAGGAACTTTGGCTCAGAGTTGATGAGCTGGAGTCCGAGCTTCAAACACTGCAACACATTAGGGAGGGGGAGCGTTACCTGGATACTAAGTTCCAGGAGGCAGTCACACTAGAGTATTTATTTCCAATTTGGCCCATGGTCAGGGACAGGAGGGTGTGACTACAAGCAAGGCAGGTATTGGGATCCAGGAGGTAGTGATGGAGGAGCCTCTGCCCTTGGCCTTGTCCAACAGGTACGAGATTCTTGCTCCCTTGAGGGCAGGGACTGCAGGGAGGATGAGCAATCTGACCACAGCACCATGGTACAGGGAGCCATTCAAGTGGGGGGAGTAAAAAGAAATGTTGTAGTGATAGGGGATAGTATAGTTAGGGGGATAGACACTGTTCTCTGCAGCCGAGAGCGTGAGTCCCGAAGGCTGTGTTGCCTGCCCGGTGCCAGGGTTAAGGATATCTCCTCTGGGCTGGAGAGAAACTTGGAGTGGGAGCGGGAGGATCCAGTTGTCATGGCCCACGTAGGCACCAATGACATAGGTAGGACAAAGAAAGAGGTTCTGCTGAGAGAGTATGAGCAGCTAGGGGCTAAATTAAAAAGCAGAACCACAAAGGTAATAATCTCTGGATTACTACCTGAGCCACAAGCGAATTTGCATAGGGTAAATCAGATCAGAGAAATGAACGAGTGGCTCAAAGACTGGTGTGGAAGAAATGGGTTTCGATTTGTGGGGCACTGGCACCAGTACTGGGATAAGAGGGAGCTGTTCCGTTTGGACGGGCTTCACTTGAGCCATGCTGGGGCTAGAGTCCTGGCGAACTGAATAACTAGGGCTGTAGAGAGGGCTTTAAACTAAATATTTGGGGGGGGGATGCAGGTGAGCGGGAATTAAAAAAGTCAATGAGAAATGAGAAAGCAATAAAGGGGTTGGAATATAAAAGCAGGGAAGTCCTGCTACAACTGTACAGGGTATTGGTGAGACCACACCTGGAGTACTGCGTACAGTTTTGGTCTCCTTATTTAAGGAAGGATATACTTGCATTGGAGGCAGTTCAGAGACGATTCACTAGGTATAGTAATCTGGGATGTTATGATTAAGGTTATCCACCAGGTGGTGCTGTAGCTAGTGCTGCTGCTAGCTAAGGTCAGGGGGTTGCTTCCTGTCAAGGTCAGCAAAGGTGGAATGCCAGGATGCAGGATGCAGGCCTGTATTTTTGCTACGCAGTTGTTAATAAAGTATACAGACTAATTCTAATATCTCGCCTCTTCGAGTTCTTGTTTCACTACATGGATTTATCACATTTGGCGACGAGGTAAAAGGACACTGCATGAAAAAGTGAAGTCTGCCGGGACTTTTAAAGAACAAACTCACGAGCTAAAGTTAGCTGCAAATTGGACGGAAGCACGGCTGCCACGGTAGGAACGGTCTCCGCTTTTGATATTCGAGCACAAACCTGGGAGGAATACTGTGAAGTGTTGGGTTATTTCTTCGAAGCAAATGAAATAAATGATGCCGGAAAAAGGAAAGCCATTCTGCTTAGTTCAGTGGGAAGCCAAACCTACAGTTTGATGAAGAATCTGCTCAGTCCTGAAAAGCCTGGCGACAAATCAATTGGTTCACTGCCACACCTCTTCTAGGAATGCCTACCTTGAAGAAGTTCTGCTCTTCTCCAGTTTTGAAAAAGGGTTCGACCCGAAACGTCAACTCAAATTTCTGTCCACGGATGTTGCCTGACCTGCTGAGTTTTTCCAGCATTTTCTGTTGTTATTTCGGATTTCCAACATCCGCAGTATTTTGCTATCGTACTAGTGTTTGGTTCACTGCCACACCTCTTCTAGGAATGCCTACCTTGAAGAAGTTCTGCTCTTCTCCAGTTTTGAAAAAGGGTTCGACCCGAAATGTATAGCATGTTAGAGAACATTCCAAAAGTGGCTCCTATCACATTGCAACTGACAGTAAATGACTCTAAGGTGAACTTTGAAGTTGATACAGGGTGCAGTGTAACCATAATGAACAAGGCAGAGTACTCAAAATTGTGGAACCGTGCAAAAGTTCCAGAGTTAAAGTCTTGCTCTCTGCATCTTAAAACATATACAGGTGAACAAGTAGTGACATTAGGTGCAGCTAATGTGACTGTGCAGCACAGGGACACAGTGGAACAGCTACCTGTAGTTATAGTATTGGGTACTGGACCAAACCTGTTAGGTCGGGGCTGGATAAAAGAACTTAAATTAGACTGGGGAGCAGTAAATCAAATAGATGAGGGCAAACAGTTGACTTTGCAAGAAGTGTTGAGTGAACATGAGAATGTGTTCAAGGAGGAACTTGGCACATTTAATGGCCCCCCAGCTAAGATTTATGTAGACAAGGAGGCACCGCCAAGGTTTTTTAAACAACGACCTGTGCCTTATGCCATGAAACCAAAGGTAGAGGGTGAGCTTGACCGTCTATTGAGAGAGAACATACTGGAACCAGTGAAATGTTCAGAATGGGCAGCTCCCATAGTACCTGTTCTAAAACCGGACAATTCGGTAAGACTCTGTGGAGATTATAAATTGACAGTCAATTTGGTGTCCAAATTAGAGCAGTATCCTATTCCCAAAACAGAGGATCTCTTTGCAAACCTGGCTGGAGGAAAGAAATTCACAAAGTTGGATATGAGTCATGCATACTTGCAGATTACACTGGATGACGAATCAAAGAAGTATGTTGTAGGAGTCTCTGCACTCTTAGCATAGAATCTATAAACTCACTAGTAGTTAACAAACTGAGTTTAATGTACTAAAACTTTACAAAACAAGAAAATGCAGGAGAAGCTCTAAACAGGTCTATTCACTATCGCTCCACACGAGGACTAGCTGGAAACGTCCTCTACCTATGACGTCATCACGTTTCCCGCCGTTGGAACATCACATGACCCACGTGATGACGTCATCGCGTCAGATCGCGATTTTGTCGATCTAGCTCTGTTTAACCAGAGCCAACATTAAAAGGTAATAAACATGATTAAAGGCAATTGTACCAGTCACTGTGAGAGTCTCTTAGTGGCTTTGCCACATACGCCCCCCCCAGAATTGTCTTTAACGAGAAGAGTCAATCGCTGAGGAGGTCGGACAAGCCTGTTGGACCGACTCCTAAATTCCCGGAAGCGCCGATCGCCATCGTGGCCGCGGGGGAAGTACCGGGACTGGCGTGCTTGACTCGCGGCGGTCTATTCGACGGTCTGGTAATGAAACTGCATGGTGGGCGGCAGCAGCGGGCCTTCGGGCCGAAACGAGCATGGTAGTAACAGTAACTGGTTGTCGGAGGCGCCGTGGTCGGAGCCGGGGCCGGGCTCCTTGTGGCGGGGCATTGCGCGATGGCACAGTATTGTTGCCGGACTGCGTAAATCTTATTCGCCTCTTCGGCGAGCGCGACGCAGTCTGCGGTTTCTGCTCAGGCGAGGGTTGCCTGGACTTGCTCGGGGAGCTGAGTAAGGAACAGCTCGTGAAACAGAAAGCACTGGGGCTCGGACCCCAGGAGAGTCAGCATGTGGCTCATAAGCTCCGAGGGTTTGGAGTCACCTAACCCTGGTAGAGTCAGTAAACGGCGAGCGCGCTCCGCTTTGGTAAGACCAAATACCTGCAGCAATCGTGTCTTGATGGCTACATACTTGTCAGCATTCGGGGGACTCTCCAGAAGGCTGATGATTCTCGACGCCATCGAGCTATCGAGGGCGGAGACCACGTGGAGATATTTGGTCTGGTCCTGTACGACGTTGCGGAGCTCAAATTGCACCTCGGCTTGCACAAACCAAGAGGCCGCCTGTTGTTCCCAGAATTGGGGGAGCTTCAAGGCCACTGCATTGGCCTTCATTCCTGGCCCGTGTTCTGCGTTCACCACGAAAAACGATCGCGAGGATTCGGGGTCACCAATGTAGGAGTCTCTGCACTCCTAGCAAAGAATCTATAAACTCACTAGTAGTTAACAAACTTCTTCTTATCGTGTCCACGGACAGTCTATACATAGCCCAGCCAGAACTGGACACATTTTTGCGCCTTGTTGTTGGATTCGGCAAGATCTGCAACAGTGCAGGGTTCCTCTAATGATGGGCATTGCAGGAGATGTTGCATAGTCTGTGCCTCAGTTCCACATTCACAAGTTGTCGGGCTGGTTGAATATCCCCATTTGCTTAGTGACACCTTTGAGCAACCTACACCGGTCCTAAGTCTGTTAAGGCACTTCCAGATTGCCCAGTTGCAATTAGCTCCTGGGGGAAGGCTTTCATCAGGTAAAATTTCCATCGCTGGGGGTTGTTCAAAACTGGCGAGCCGGTCTTTCCACAAGGCGATGCGGGCTTCAGATGAGGTTGATTGTAATGGAACAACACTGTTCATGAAGCTGAGTTTAATGTAACAAACTGAGTTTAATGTACTAAAACTTTACAAAACAAGAAAATGCAGGAGAAGCTCTAAACAGGTCTATTCACTATCACTCCACACGAGGACTAGCTGGAAACGCCCTCTACCTCTGATGTCATGATGTCATCACGTTTCCCGCCGTTGGAATGTCACATGACCCACGTGATGACGTCATCGCGTCAGATCGCGATTTTGTCGATCTAGCTCTGTTTAACCAGAGCCAACATTAAAAGGTAATAAACATGATTAAAGGCAATTGTACCAGTCACTGTGAGAGTCTCTTAGTGGCTTTGCATAATGTCACCATAAATACACACAAGAGCTTGTTTACATATAACCGCTTACTGTTTGGTGTCTCATCTAGTCCAGCTATCTTCCAGAGGACAATCAAAGGTGTACTGCAAGGGATTCCACATGTTTCCATCTATCTGGATGACATTCTGGTGACGGGAAGAACCGACCAGGAGCATCTGAGCACTCTGAGAGAGGTACTACAGAGATTGGAGAGGGCAGGGTTACGGCTCAAGAGGAGTAAGTGCACTTTCCTGGGGAATGAGACAGTGTTCCTGGGACACAGAGTGGATGCCACCGGGCTCCATCCAATCAAGGAGAAGGTACAAGCACTGCAGGACGCCCCTGCTCCTACCAATTTGGCTGAGTTAAAAGCTTACCTGGGACTGCTGAACTATTATAACAGGTTTTTACCAAACTTGTCAACAGTGTTAGCACCGCTTCACAAACTACTGCGCAAGGAGACACAGTGGCAGTGGGGAGAGGAGCAGGGGGTTTCATTTGAACAGTCCAAGAAACTGATGCTGTCGTCGGATGTGCTGGTTCACTACAATGCAGAGAAAGACATCATTCTCTCTTGTGATGCTTCACCTTACAGGGTGGGGGCAGTTCTTTCACACCGCATGGAAGATGGAACTGAAAGACCAATAGGGTTTATGTCCTGAACTCTAACACCAGCGGAAAAAACTATTCCCAGTTAGATAAAGAGGGGTTAGCAGTAATGTTTGGGTTACAGAGGTTCCACAAGTACATATATGGCAGGAAGTTCACCATATGCACCGATCATAAACCTCTTATCTCTCTTTTCAATGGAATGAAAGCAGTTCCACAGATGGTGTCACCCCAGATCCAGAGGTGGGTAGTGACGTTGAGGGCATATGAGTATGTCATCGTCTACAAGGCGGGCAAGTACCATGGGAACGCAGATACCTTGAGCCGTCTTCCACTGCCAGGCACACCTATCCTTGCAGCTCCAGAGGACAGAGTTTTGATGTTGGAGGACACTGACATGGCACTTGTGACTGCAAAGCAAGTAAGAACATGGACAGGTAAAGATCCAGTACTGTCTAGAGTTCGAGAATATGTGGTGAGGGGATGGCCACAACATCCGGAAGGGACTGACTTCACACCCTACAGTGTCAGGAAAACAGAGCTGAGTGTGCAGGATGGTTGCGTGTTGTGGGGAGCATGAGTGATTATTCCACAGCCAGCATGACAGTCTATCCTAGAGCAACTACATCAGTGTCATCCTGGGGTCTCACGTATGAAAGCCTTGGCTAGGAGTTACTTGTGGTGGCCAAAGCTAGATGAGGAGATAGAAAATCTAGTCAAGACATGCAGCACTTGTCAGGTACACAGGAAGGCACCAGCAGCGGCTCCTCTCCACCCCTGGGAGTGGCCGGATAAACCATGGAGAAGATTGCACTTAGATTATGCGGGTCCATTGATGGGGAAGATGTTCCTCATAATCATTGATGCACATTCCAAATGGATGGATGTTTATCCTGTTAATTCTGCTTCCTCCACTACTACTATAGACTGCTTGTGTCAGAGCTTCAGTAATCAAGGGCTACTGGAGGTCGTGGTAAGTGACAATGCCACTTGTTTTGTGAGTACAGAGACAAAAGAGTTCATGAGAAGAAATGGCATAGTGCAGGTGACCTCGGCTCCATATCATCCGTCCTCAAATGGACTTGCGGAGAGAGCCATACAAACATTTAAAGAGATGATGAAAAAAAGTGCAGAAGGGAGTTTAGCAGCCAAAGTGTCACGGGTTCTGTTCAGCTACAGAATAACACCTCAATCCACCACAGGACTCTCTCCTGCTGAGATGTTATTAGGTCGTAGACTACGCTCCACTCTTGACCTTGTCCACCCAGACCTAAAAAGGAAAATGGAAAACAGACAAAACAAACAAAAAGAGAACCATGACAAAAGAACAAGGAGCCGAAGTTTTGGAGAAGGAGATGCGGTCCTTACCAGGAATTTCAGTTATGGACCAAAGTGGATTCCTGGCTTCATAGACTCAATGACAGGTCCAGTATCATACAAGGTCATGTTGGGAGATGGTAGGGTAGTACGCAGACATGTAGATCAGATACTTACCAGACAAGGGGAAATTGAAATTGAGGTTCCAGATGCAATGGCTGAGGACAGGGTTGCCCCCAGTTATCCAAGTGCATCTGTGGTGCCACCACCATGGACAGAGACAATTCCACAGGAACCCATTCGTCAAGAGGAAACCATCGTTGCAGAGTCAGATACTCTGAGCACTGCTCAGGAGCAGCTGGTGGCTTCACCACAAAAAAGCAGGGACTTTACTTTTAGATGTTCACAAAGGGCTCGCAAGCCACCAGAGAGATTGGTACAGACCTGTTAGATTCATCAAAAATGGAGACTTCTTATGTGGCCCTTAGGAATGGTGGTTGTTAAGAAATTCATACTGAAATCTTAAGGGGGGAGGAATATAGTAATCTGGGATGTTATGATTAAGGTTATCCACCAGGTGGTGCTGTAGCTAGTGCTGCTGCTAGCTAAGGTCAGGGGGTTGCTTCCTTTCAAGGTCAGCAAAGGTGGAATGCCAGGATGCAGGATGCAGGCCTGTATGTTTGCTACGCAGTTGTTAATAAAGTATACAGACTAATTCTAATATCTCGCCTCTTCGAGTTCTTGTTTCGCTACATGGATTTATCACACTAGGTTAATTCCAGAGATGAGGGGGTTGACTTATGAGGAAAGGTTGAGCAGGCTGGGCCTATACTCACTGGAATTTAGAAGAATGAGAGGTGATCTTATTGAAACATATAAGATACTGAGGGGGCTTGACAAGGTAGTTGCAGAGAGGATGTTTCCACTCGTGGGGAAATCTAGAACTTGGGGGCACAGTTTTAGAATAAAGGGTCGCCCTTTTAGAACTGAGATGAAGAGGAATTTCTTCTCTCAGAGGGTCGTAAATCCGTGGAATTCCCTGCCCCAGAGAGCTGTGGAGGCTGGGTCATTAAATACATTTAAGCTGGAGGTAGACAGATTTTTGCAAGATAAGGGAGTGAAGGGTTATGGGGAGTGGGCGGGGAAGTGGCTTTGAGCCCAAGATCAGCTATGATCTTATTGAATGGCGGAGCAGGCTCGAGGGGCCAAGTGGTCTATTCCTACTCCTATTTCTTATGTTCATATGTTCTGTCAGTGATTGTAAAGATCACGTGATTGTTACGGATGAGGAAGGTAATTTGGCCTATCTTAATTCATCCTCTCAGAAAACTCTTAAAGTCCGTCCATTTCCGCATCCAATTGTCTCTTAAAAGATTTCAGAGGTTTTGCCACCACTATTCTTCCTGAAAGTCTATCCCATATTGTGATCACTCTTTGTCTAAAGAAGAAGTTCCTGATACCAGCCTGGTCATACTCTTGCTATTTAACTTAAAGTAATATTCCGGTTTCACTTTTCCATTCCCTTAACTACTTTATCTACCTTTATAAGATCACCTTAGAGATGCTGCCGTTCCAGGTTAAAAAGCCCAAGTTTCTCCAGTGTTTCCTCATAACTCAGAACCTTGATATTTGGGGTTCACTCTGTGGCTCTTCTCTACACTGCCTCCAACACTTGAATGTCTTCCTGGTGTCCCGACAACCAGAACTGAATGCAGTGCGATCTGACCAGAGCACTATATGATTTGGTCACTGTTGTGTATGTACCTTTAAGGGAATAACTGGTCTCAGACTGCAGTACCGGCAGTGACCACCCCTGTATAAAAGGCGCTAGCTATCTTCTGTAGTTTCAGTTTCCCGTTTGTCTCCATTCAGTAAAGATTTGTTATGATCAACTCCTGCTGTCCGTGTCTCAATTATCCACGGACGTAACATTGGCGATGAGCAGATACGAACTTACCTACAGTCTGCACCACCTCCTGGGATCCATTCCTGAAGCGAAGTGAGCAGAGGTCGAGGCCAGAAGGAAGAAAGAAGCAGTAGAAACGGGCGTCGACCATGGGCATCCGCCCCTGAGTCAGCGGAGTTGAAGATTACAGGAGAGGCTGTCGAGAGCGGGGCTTGGTTCCTGTCGACGGTGCTTCAGCTAATCGGGCTGGTGGCAGGTAGTACACTGATCCTTCCTGGGCTGCGGCGGTCTAGAACTCGAGCGGGTGGCTTGCAACGGGGCCGAGCAGCGTTGTCGGGAAGAGGAGAGAGAGAGGGTGGAGCACACAGGGCGCGGCCGGTGCTACGAAGCCGGGCAGCGTACAGACCCGAGAAGAGGGAGGCAAGAGTCCCACAGGGTTGTTCCACGACGGGAAAGTAATAAAATAACAAAAAAATATATATTAAACGCGCAGAAAGCCGCGAGGAGCTGCAGGTTGCAACGGAAACCGCGGATAGCAGCGCTAGCAACAGCGGGGAAGAAGGCAAAGCGCGGGAAGCGCCATCTTAATCCAGCGGGGAAGAAGGCAAAGCGCGGGAGGCGCCATTTTGGTAATTCGGGGAAGAAGGCAAAGCGCGGGAGGCGCCATTTTAGATTTCCAAGATGCCGAAGACTGACTGTATCACTGCCTTTGATAAGGCAATAGAGGACTGGACCACGTATGTGGAAAGAGTCGAGGTATATTGCGAGGCAAACGAAATAGCCGATGAGAAAAAGGCATCGGTACTGCTAAACTTAATGGGCGCAAGAACGTACGGCCTATTGCGGGACTTGATTGCTCCAGCCAAACCGAAGGCGAAGAGTTTTAACGAAATTGTTGCTATCCTACAGGAACACCTAAACCCTGCACCGCTGCTGATAGCAGAAAGATTTAAATTCCACAGGAGAACTCAGCATAAAGATGAGAGCAATGCTGAGTACCTTACGGAACTACGCAAGCTATCAAAGCACTGCCAGTTCGGAGCAGGACTGGCAGATACCCTATGGGACAAATTTGTCTGTGGACTCCTGAGTGAAGGAACCCAGAAGAGGTTACTCTCAGAGAAAGAGCTGACGCTAGATAAGGCTTTCAGCGTGGCAGTATCGTACGAAGCAGCAGCCAGGGGATCTGCGGAAATACAACAAAAGCCACAGGAATACGGCACCCACGAAATGACACGGGGATTTGCAAAATGTTATCGCTGCGGCAGAACTAACCATGACCAGAAGGACTGCTGGTCCAAGGACAAAATATGCAGGCAATGCAGAAAGATGGGACACATTGCACGAGTTTGCAGGTCTGGGAAGAAGACCAACGACAACAAAAAGGCTACTAAGGAACCGTACAGGAAAGTACAAAAGATGACGGACAGTAGTTCCAAAGACCAGATGAGCGATAGTGAATCCGGGAACAAGAGACTAAGCTGTCTCAAACTTCACAACGTAATCGCAAAAGAGGATCACCGAACCATTTGGGTCACCCTCACGATAGCAGGGTCCCAAGTCAAAATGGAATTGGATACAGGATCAGCTCTAACCGTCATGAATCGACGAGACTACGAGCGGCTATTCTCACACATACCCTTGAGAGAGACATCCATTGTCTTGAGGACGTATACGGGGCAAAAAGTATACCCCAGAGGAAAAATAAGGGTGCCTGTCGAATACAACGGCAAGAAAATACGGAAATTGTATCTCTACATTCTGCAAGATGGTGGACCACCGTTATTGGGACGTGAATGGATCAGAAAGATAAGTTTAGACTGGCACTCCATTCAGGCACTGATGGTGGCGGGTAAAAAAGATGACGACGTCACTCCTGGACGATTGTCAACAATCTTAGCTGACGCCAAAGAGGTATTTCAACAAGAACTGGGCACTCTTAAAGGCGTAACCGCCTCAATAAAAATAGAGGAGAATGCAATTCCCAAGTTTTTCAAAGCAAGACCAGTACCATATGCAATTCGCCCAGCCGTCGAGGCAGAGCTGGAGAATCTGGAGCATGCAGGCGTGTTATCTAAGGTAGGCTGGAGCGAGTGGGCGACACCCATCGTTCCTGTCATGAAGAAAACGTTAAGCAATAAGTCTGAGGAGCCAAGGAAGGTTCGCATCTGTGGGGACTTCAAGGCGACGGTGAACCCAGTCCTTCACACAGTGCAATATCCTCTTCCAAGGATAGAAGATATCTTCGCCTCACTGTCTGGAGGGAAGCGTTTTACAAAAATTGACCTAGCACAAGCATATTTGCAGATGGAGGTTGAAGAATCCTCTAAGAGGTATCTCACGATAAACACTCACAAAGGTCTTTACCAGTATAATCGACTGGTATTCGGAGTAGCATCAGCTCCGGCGATATGGCAAAGAGCGATGGAACAAGTCCTGCAAGGGATTCCGGGGACTCAGTGTTACTTGGATGACATCCTAGTGACAGGTGAAGATAACAGTGAACACCTTAACAACCTAGAACAGGTGCTCACTAGACTACGGGAACATGGGCTACGAGCCAACCGCCCCAAGTGCGAGTTTTTTAAGAAACAGATATCGTATTGTGGCCACGTGATTGATGAAGAGGGGTTACACAAGTCCCCTGACAAAATTGAAGCGGTTGTTAAGGCCCCAGCGCCTGAAAATGTGTCGCAACTGAGGTCATTCCTCGGATTGGTGAATTACTACCATAAGTTTTTACCGAATTTGTCCACAATTCTGCACCCACTGAACACCCTACTATGAACGGGAGTAGCATGGAAATGGAACAATGACTGTAAGCGGGCCTTTCAGAAGAGTAAGGACTTAATCACTTCAAGAGAAGTATTGGCTCACTACAACCCATCACTACCGATAAGACTGGCGTGTGATGCGTCTCCCTACGGCATTGGGGCGGTACTGTCACATAAATTCCTTGATGGTTTAGAGAGGCCGATAGTTTTTGCGTCACGCTCGTTAACTGCAGCCGTGCGTAACTACGCCCAGATTGACAGAGAGGCCCTCAGCCTAGTGTGGGGGGTGAAGAAGTTCAATCACTACCTGCACGGTCAAAAATTTACTCTACTAACCGATCATCAACCTCTTGTCTCCATTTTCAACCCTCAGAAGGGCGTACCGATAATGACAGCACAACGGCTACAGAGGTGGTCCCTTTTCCTAGGGGCACACCAATATGACATCGAGTACAAAGGAACTAAACAGCATGGGAATGCTGATGGATTGTCGTGCCTACCGTTGCCGACGGTGGAAGAAGAACTTGCAGTGGATCCAATGGAGATATTCCACTCGACCATAGTCGAATGTCTCCCTGTGACGAATGCAAACATAGAAAAGGAAACACGGAATGACCCGACACTATCCCGGGTCTATGATTTAACGGTGAAGGGATGGCCAGCACATGGCAAACCACTGCTGCCAGCATTCTCGCCGAGAAGAGAACAGCTGTCAGTGTGCAGAGGAACCTTGATGTGTGGATCCAGAGTAGTAAGTCCACCCAAATTGAAGGATAGAGTGCTCAATGAGCTTCATGAAGGTCATCTGGGAGGGGTAAAAATGAAGAACTTAGCCAGAGCGTTTGTGTGGTGGCCGGGAATCGATAAAGAAATCGAGGATATGACCAAGAGATGCACAGGATGCCAGAAGGTCCAAAACGCTCCACCACAGGCCCCGCTACACCCATGGGAGTGGCCCTCATCTCCATGGCAAAGGGTGCACATTGATTTTGCTGGTCCCTTCATGGTCTCGATGTTTTTAATTGCAGTGGATGCGCATTCAAAGTGGCCAGAGGTAATAAAAATGTCCTCAACCACCACAGAAAAAACTATCACAGTTTTACGAACCATATTTGCCAGAAATGGGCTGCCTGAACAGATTTGCTCTGACAATGGACCACAGTTTGTGTCTGAAGAGTTCCGGAGGTTCTTAAAGAACAATGGTGTTAAGCATTACACATCTGCCCCATATCATCCAGCCACTAATGGATTGGCCGAGAGGTTTGTTCAAACATTCAAGAAGGCTATCAAGGCAATGTGTAATGAAGATATACCCCTACAACACAAGGTGGACAACTTCTTGTTTGCCTACCGGAATGCGACACATGCAGTTACCAACCAAACTCCAGCCATGATGTTCTTCAATCGAAGACTACGATGCCGCTTGGATTTGGTTAAGCCAAACGTCCGAAGAGATGTGGAGAACAGGCAGTTTCAGAATACGAATGAAAGGCCGACCAGGAGTTTTAAGATAGGTCAACCAGTTTCGGCCCGGGACTACCGCACAGAGAAATGGCAGCCAGGAACGATTTGTACACGGCAAGGACCTCTCATGTATACCGTGGACATTGGAGAGAGCATTGTAAGATGCCATGCTGACCAGATTCTAGAGTCACTGGAAAACGTCAACTCCACACCACAATCTGATACACCTGGCGATGAAACCGACGTACCAATTGCAGCTACCGCAGAATCGGTGATATTGAAAGCAGATGAACCAAACAACGACATTGATCCCGACTCAACCTTGCCAGAAGAACCTGATACCCCAAAGAGGCGTTATCCAGACAGAATCAGGAAGCCTCCTCAAAGACTGAACTTATAATTGCTTAACCTCAACCAATGTATCTAGCAACCGTAATTGTGATTGTAATTAGTTATCATTTAGTTGTTAAATGAATGTTATGTACTGTTTATCTAAAAGGGGAGGAATTGTTGTGTATGTACCTTTAAGAGAATAACTGGTCTCAGACTGCAGTACCGGCAGTGACCACCCCTGTATAATCTTCTGTAGTTTCAGTTTCCCGTTTGTGTCCATTCAGTAAAGACTTGTTATGATCAACTCCTGCTGTCCGTGTCTCAATTATCCACGGACATAATAGTCACTACTTCCTTCTACTTGTTTGGCTATTTAACGTTCTATTGTCTTGATCAAAAAGCACAATACCAATACTGCAGATGCTGGAAATCTGAAACAAAACAGAAAATGCTAGAAACACTCAGCAGGCTTTGTTCGTTATTACTGTGCATTGGTTGAAGGTTGATTGTTAAGTTTACTAAGAGGTCTAGGTCACTTTTGGCTTCATCCTTAGCTATTTCAAATCCATTCGTGGCGTCATGTGTTGTTTATTTTTATTTCAATGGCACTAATGATGTCATTCAAATGCTTTAACACAATGTGAGGATGAGCAGCAGACTTGCTTACCACAGTGCATTCTTGAAAGATGTGGCCTCTTTGTCTTAGATTGTCGCTCTTGCAAACATTATTAAAATTTTTGCAACATTGAGTCGATGTGCTTTCGATGGTGGAACTGGCACCGACTGTACGAGTCACATCAGCTACAGCTCTCCTTGATGTCCTTCTTTTGTCTGTTCAGTGAGGGCGTCCCTTATGAACCTGACCTCTTAAAACAGCACTTCACCATCAGCAACTGCAAAACAGCAGCGTTGTGCCTTTGAAGTCGTCCTCTGTCATTTTAAATGAAGAAATGTCTTTTTGCATTCAAAACAGAATTTTGTGTTGTGGCCCCTTTTAGCTGCTGCAGGTCTTTAAGTCCTGCAGCAACATACTATTCCCTGCACACATATGGGCAAGCTCCCAATGACACAAGCTGGAAACGATGGCAGGGTCAACGCTTGTATTATCGTGCAGGCAGAAATCCTGCTCCACTACATTTCTGATAGGGATCAAACCTTCATGGAAAATAGTTTTTTGTGTCAATAATAATAATCCTAATTGTCATTTTTTGGGCATTACAGAAAAATATTCCTCACCCCTAATCTCCTCCCACCATCACTGTTCCTTCCTTTTGCTTATCCTTTTTTGGAAAACAATTATTTTGGATTTATAAATAAAATCCTTATTTAAAGGCAATGAGCAGACAGGGTGCAAGATTCTAAACAAGATTCTAAGGGGCTGCTCTTTCAAAACTGAGATGAGGAGAAACTTCTTCACTCAGAGGGCGGTGGGTTTGTGGAATTTGCTGCCCCAGAAGGCTGTGGAAGCTACATCATTAAATACATTTAAAACAGAAATAGATAGTTTCCTAGAAGTAAAGGGAATTAAGGGTTACGGGGAGCGGGCAGGAAATTGGACATGAGTCTAGGTTCGGAATGGTCATGGCCCTGTGGGTAGTGGAGTGGGCCCAGGGGCCGTGTAGCCTGGTTCTGCTCCTACTGTGTTCTAATTCTGTGTTAGATTTCAGGAGATGGTTTTATTCCTGTTCCTGGCTGGGGTGGAGATCGCCTTTACAGAAGGTAAGTACTGTAGAAAATATAGGGACAGAGTGATCTCCTGGAAGAATTTCGATCGCCTAGATGGGTCGGAGAGGAATTTCCCAGATTTTTTTCTCCCAAATTGGCCATTGGGTCTTTATCTGGTTTTTCGCCTCTCCCGGGAGATCACATGGGTTCGGGTGGATGCAGAGTGATAGAAGATTTGAGGCTAGGATCAGATCAGCCGTGATCTTATTGAATGGTGGAGCAGGCTCGAGGGGCCGATTGGCCTACTCCTGCTCCTATTTCTTATGTTCTTATGTTATGTTCTTAAATAACACAGCTTGAGTTCAGCAGTAAATACATTACAACAGGGAATATATACTTTATGAGAAATATAGAACTAGTGAAAGTTTCTTAACAGTAGGCATTCAGTGAACCTGACTTTGCCAATATGTTTTTTTTTATGATGACGCTGTTGTAAAAGATGATTGAGAACTCACTATGCATCTGTCTCTGAGCCATGATTCCTAACTAAACAAGTGTTTTAATTAACTATTACCTTGAAAGCTCCACACCGCCAAAACAAATTTTTAAATCCTTATATTCAGTGGTTTCCTTTCAAAATGGAAGCTATTCACGTTAGAAGACCTAGGTATCCAAGTTAATTTTATTTATTGACAACCCTCTAAGATCGTTACGCTCCTCCAATTCTGGCCTCTTGCACATTCCCGATTTTCATCGTTCCACCATTGGAGGCCGTGCCTTCAGCTACCTCGGCCCTAAGCTCTAGAATTCCCTCCCTAAATCTCTCCACCTCTCTACCACTCTCTCCTCCTTTAAGACAGTCCTTAAAACCTACCTCTTTGACCAACCTTTTGGTCACCTGTACTAGTATCTCCTTATGTGGCCCGGAGTTACCCGAGGTATCATTCGCGCCACAGAAGTGCCAGGCAATGACTATCTCCAACAAGCAAGAGTCTAACTGTAGTGTATGTGCTTTAAGTCAGAACTACTTTTTACAGCTCCTGTATACTGTAGTACCGGCAGTAACCACACTGGTATATAAGCTGTGCGCATGCCTCTGTACTCCAGTCTAGAGATGACCCTCCTCCAGTAAAGACCTGTTGTTTGTTTATGTACAGCATCCGTGTAATTCTTTATCCACTGAACCACGGATCGAACACTAACTACCGCCCCTTGACATTCAACGGCATTACCATCGCCAGATCCCGCACCATCAACATCCTGGGGGTCACCATTGACCTGAAACTTAACTGGACCAGCCACATAAATATTGTGGCAGCAAGAACAGGTCAGAGGCTAGGTATTCTGCGGCAAGTGTCGCACCTCCTGACTCCCCAAAGTCTTTCCACCATCTACAAGGCACAAGTAAGGAGTGTGATGGAATACTCTCCACTTGCCTGGATGAGTGCAGCTCCAACAACACTCAAGAAGCTCGACACCATCCAGGACAAAGCAGCCCGCTTGATTGGCACCCCATCCACCACCTTAAACAACCACTCCCTCCACCGTGGCTGCAGTGTGTACCATGTACAAGTTGCACTGCAGCAACTAGCCAAGGCTTGTTCGGCAGCACCTCCCAAACCTGTGACCTCTTCCACCTAGAAGGACAAGGGCAGCAGGCGCATGGGAACACCACCACCTCCAAGTTCCCCTCCAAGTCACACACCATCCTGACTTGGAAATATATCACCGATCCTCCATTGTCGCTGGGTCAAAATCCTGGAACTCCCTACCGAACAGCACTGTGGGAGTACCTTCACCACACGGACTGCAGCGGTTCAAGAAGGCACCACCACCTTCTCGAGCAATTAGGGATGTGCAATAAATGCTGGCCTTGCCAGTGATGCCCACATCCCATAAATGAATAAATGTTTTTTTAAAAGTCAAATGTTGTTTGATAACATTCCCTTGAAGCGCCTTGGAATGTTTTACTACATTAATGGTGCTATATAAATGCAAGTCATTGTTATTGCTATGTTCATGTTGAGGTTAATTAGAGCTGGGAATAGAGCGTGTTTGCTGTGGTATTGGTGGGTGACAAAGGCAGCAGACTAGAACAAAAGGAGGTTGGTGTTGCTGGATTGAAGGATGTATTATGTGGTTGAGTGTTAGTGTGGGAGGTTAGTATTCCCGCCTGTAGTTTGACTAACTGCTTCAATCAGTTATGATGAGAATTGCACTTGTTGAAGTATATACAGCTTTGTCAAAGCTCAAAAGTCAGAAACCACTGTTTGTTTAAGAATGTCAGAGCAATCCAGAAAACACTTATTTGCTAAACTGTATTTTATTGTCAAGATGAAGTATTGGATGTTGCCTCCAGAAATGGTAACTTGGAATCATTTTTGTGCTGCTTGACAAAAATGACAGAATATGTTACAAATTATAAACTTTTTATAAATAATATGAAGAATACATACTTATTGTAAAATTAAAGTATTTATTTACTGATGCTACCAAGTTATGTGGTCAGGTGATTAGTTAAATTCAGATTAATGGTATTCAGAGATCTGAACAAATTAAGCAGATGAGCTATGGTGTGGCAAAAGTGTTTACAAACTATATAAACGTAAGGCAATGCATATCACTGTAGGAAGTATAAAAACGAACCCATTGAATGTGTTCTATTTTGATATGAACCAATGTGGGATTCTAAATCTCCAAACTTTGGACAAGCAGTCAGAGATCCCTGCTTGCTGTTCCTATATGCTCTCAACCACAAGTAGGTGTCAATTAGCAAAAGGAGGATTTTGGATGTGATTGCTAACTATCACTGAAAGTACCTAGTCAATGTGAAGCTATTGTTAATGAGATTAATAATGCATCTGTTAAATTATCAGGTGTCATTCCTTAAATAGAAGATGCAACTGCAGGGAGGGATTGGTCCAACTAAAAACAGTAAGATCAGGGACAATTATACAAAACATGCCGTATGGTGCTCAGCTGACATGGATGCATTCAGTGAGCCAGCAGACACAGAATGGACAACCTGTACTTCTGCATGCAGAGGCCTGAGTCCTACAAAACATCCAAGATGCCCAGGGCATGCCAATGCATATGAGCCAGTGCAAAGTCTTTGGGAGCCAGCAAAAAAGTTGTGTGACATGTAGGGCAAAGAATTGGGGCGCTACTTTTAGCACCCCGGAAAAATTAGCGCCCCAGTGACCAAAATTGAATAGTTGCGCCCCAAGAGGGAAGCGGGGTGCTACTGGAAGCAGTATTTCAGGCTTTCCTCCCCTTTTTAAAGGGGAGGGGCCTTGTGCAGCACGACCTTGGGCCCCCAGGGATCGGAGTGCCGGCAAAAGAGCCCGGCACGCAAGAGAAGTGCCGGGCTCATGGAGCGCAGCTGGCACTCCGCGGGGGGGGGGGCTGTTAAGGAGGCCGGGGATGGGAGCGGAGGCAGGTGCTGGCAGGTGGCCAGCAACAAAAATGGCCGCCCAGCACCTCGCCTTTAAATAGCGCTGCCCCGGCCACAGGTAGGCCCCCCTGACCCCATCGGACCCCGCGGGGCGCTAGAAGTTACCGCTGCCGCTAACCTCCTGCTGAATTTCGCGGGAGGCGTTGGCGGCACCGCACCTGAGCGCTAGTGTAATTGCGCTAACGGGAGGCACAAAGCAACCAAATTCCCCCCCCCCCCGCCCCATAATGTGGCTGGAGGAGCGAGAGGTTCAGGATGGACTTTTGGAGGAGGAAAGTGATGTTCGCAGTATTGAAGGGGCGGTGGAATGCTACTTGTGCAATGGAGCTATTAATGATGTAAGTACTTCGGCAAAGAAATGTAATTTTGTAGCCAGGTTGGGTCAGGATGAGATTAAGGGATCAGAAGGTAGGTCTGATGGGGGAGATCAGCCTGAGAGGGCTAGGGAGAGATGGGGGAGATGCTTTGATATGGTGTATCAGTGAGATGAAGGGAAAGACTTGGATAGTCACAGATGGGAGAGAGGGAAGAGGAGGAGAAAACTCAGGCAGCCAAGCAGATAGTCTCAATTTTTGAGACAAAAAATCCCGTAAACTCCACATACTTGGCGTTTGAGGTAAGAATAGTTTGGCAATGCTCACTGTCTAGACTCACAGAAAAATGGGCATGTAAACGAGGTACTGAATCTCATGAAACACACAATATTTTAGATAATAAAGGAATACAGTTGAAGAAATTGGGAGTTGGTAAAAGATTCCCTAAATTTTCATGCTTGTAAATTTGACTGTATTTGGCAATTTTTTTCTGCTAGAGACAATTTTAGTTGAGAAGCCTGTACCCCCGCAGCAACCACCAATTGTATTGGTTCCTTGTTCCAGTCTGTTTATTTTCTGACTGCAGTGTAGCTGGGTCTATTAAACTACACTTTTATCATCACACTTTTTAGTGATATAGTTTATACATCTGAAATTGGAATTGTATTGAAAGCAAATTTAAGCCATCCACGGGTATATGTGAACAGATACTTTCACTATTTGTAGAATTAGACTTGCCAACTCTCACCCATATATCAGTGTGTGTTGAAGCTGTAAATGTGCTATGTAGCTCACATCTTTCAAACAAAACATTAGTGTATTAAAAACTTTTGAATAAGTGTTATTTTTGTTGGAAACCTGACAAACCCATGGGTAGGCAGCAGATGGTTTGGCAGGGTCTTACTCGCAGCTTGTTGCCTAGTAGGAATTGGTTTCTTCTGCTCTTACCTATAGAAATGCTGTAAGACCGTACGAAAAATAAAAAATTTTTGGCTTATACTTTGATGAGCTTGTGAGATCAAGTTAGGTTGAACAATGGCTTGAATGCTGATTCATACCATGAAGAACAATTGCATTCTATTTCAAACCCAGAGCTAGCTGGTTTAAATTGAAAACATGTATTTTGTGTTCCAAATGTCAAATGGTTCTGTAGTTCCTTTTATGTAGAGAGAATCTACTACTAACAGCTGATCCATATATTTCATGACTTTAAAATAAGTGGTCTTGAAAAATCCATGTACAAAGCATTAACTTTTATTGAGCTGAGCAGCACTGCTGATACTGTAGGATCATTATTTTCACAAGTCATTTACAACATGGCAAAATCACTGACTGTTCGCAAGATATTTAAACACTCTCCATCTTGTGAAAATCAAAAATACTACAGTAACTACATTTTCTTCTCTTAAAAATACTGAATTACAAAAATTAAATGCTGTATGGAAAGCTACACATTCATCACTAGACTCATATATTATATGATATTTCATTCAACAATAGTCCACAGTGCTTTCTCAAGGAATAAATGTATCAGTTTGAATGCAAGGTGTCTTAATGTAACAAGGATTATCTAGAAAACGTATATAGTACTGTTTAAGTATGAAGTACCATTATACCACAAAAGTATTATTTAAGGAAAGGTTCAATTTACAAGTTACTTGCACCTCTTTACACATTTGATTAGATGATCAGTCATACTACTTTCATTCAAATGTTTCTTAGATATAAGTACAGGAATAAATTTACAGACTTCACCTTTTACATCTGTTGTGACATTGGGTTGCATAGAATACAATCGTGCAAAATTATAGGTACGTTTTTATAGCAAAGCGCAAGCCCAGCTTGTTCCAGATGTCAGTAGTATTTTAGCTTGTGTGGTTAGGGGTTCAGTGATACATGTGCAGAGATGGAACATCTTTTATTACTGGGACTGATGTTCTTATTGTGTGTACTTCATTACGATACTGCCATAGGAAGGAAATGAGATGATTTACTTTCTTTCTTTGTCCTTTTGCCTCTAATGGTTACTCCTTTTTGGTTCAAGGCAACAAACATTTGCTGGCCATTATGTGTCCACTTTGCAGAAGCATACGTATTGTAATTATTTTCCTCTATAAGCTCTCTAAAATTGCAGTCTTCATTGCAGTTTTTCTGTGAAAACATTGAAAATAGAGTGTACATTATTACTGTGGAAGCATTAGCTAGCATTATTAGCAACTGATGATGATATTCACAAGTTATCCTTCAATCATGTATTGATTCCATTACTTTGATAATACAAGTGACTCGAACTAAATTCTGGGACGATTTTAACCCTACGCGCCTGGTGGAAACCAGGCAGGTAAGTAGATAAAATCCCCTGAAGTACTTACCCGCCCTGAAGCTCCCAGGATCCCGCTGTTTTAACCTACTGTCTTGAGCAGGTGGCAAGGACACCCGCCCAAAGCTGGCTGGGTCTTTCTTTACATGTGCATGTTGGGTCCCGATGATTTAATTGGAACCCAACTGCAATTTTAACTCAGGCCTGAGTGCAGGCCAACCTGGGACAGAAGAGGTTCAGCATCTGAAGATGCCAAAAGAGTTTTTCTGTTCTTTGTGGGTCCAGGTGCAGCAGTAATATTCCTCCGTGCCCCACAAGGAAAGCTTAGGTCACCCATGACCGTAGTTTTGAATGAAAGGAGGAGTTTGTGCCTTGGTCACCCCCACCATGAGGATAATGCATTGTTTAGACTGCTTACATAATTCATGGCAAGTTTGATCTCTATGTTCCATCTAGCATAAGAAATTGTAATACTAGCTTTCTTCCCTGCTATATATAAATCCAGAATGAAATTAATCATGTGGTTGCCATGATGCAAAAGGGTAAAAGCACTTGCTGAACGGTTTGTCGACACAGAAGCAACCTGTGTTTGATGACAGGTTTATTCAAACATTGATCAACTCGCCCAGCCAAAATCAGGGTCACTGCACAAGAGCACTAAACAATTGTTTGAAACATGTTGTACGAGAAAGACATCTGTGGACCAGCTACACAGAGTAATCCTCATGCTTTCACCAAACAGTATTGTTTAGTTTGGTTGCTAAGAGAGATTGCAGTGTTTCAGGACTATACTTGCCTCTGCACTAGATCTTCAGAATACATGATTTGTTTCCTCTTAAAAACATATAATTTTGAGCATATTACTCAGGATACAAGTAATAGGACAATAAATGAGAAAAATAACAGATTTATTAGGTTTTAGTATTCCTTGATCAAAAGATTAAGTTACGAACCACAAACTAAATTCCCCATCTTCTTCCATAGTGACTGGATTCTTCATTTTGAATTTGTTGTCCAAAACCTATATTATCATATTTACCTTTTTAATATGAGTTATGTAAAGATTAATATTATCAAAAAGCTAGGCAGCATCTGTTTAGTTGTTTATGTACAAAAACATTTGGATTCCTGTAGCATTCTCAATTAGTTATATCGTGTCTTGTCTCCGCTGGTCAAAATTAATTAAAGATGTCCGTGCTGGAACGCGAATGAATTGCCTTATATAGGGAATGGAAATCTGGAAAAAGGTAATGTGGTTCTGGTTGGAAAAAGATTTAAAGAGACAGACATCCCAAGTGGTCGTTCAATTAATGGGCAGATTTTATCCTGCTCCTTGCTGCATGGTGGGTAGTTTCATTTGAAGTGCAGGAAACTTTGGTTTATCCGGAGGTTAACTGTCCAGAATGCTCGAGCCACCAGCAAAAATCAGGAGCCGTTTTATTAGGTTTTTTTTCTTTTTGTTGCTTTTTTTTCACCAGTCAGGCTCTGCAAGGTCTCGCTGAAGCTGTTGCTAAGCTACAGAGACGCTTGCAAGGTACGGCCGACTGTTTAGAAGCACAGGGTTTGTTGCCAGATATAGAGCTCAAAATCTCCGTATGTTTCAACATTAGCGCTGGTTTGTCCGGCAGTTTTGATGGGGTGGCAACAGCTCGGTCCCGTCGGTGCCGGATAGCACAAAGTTTCCTGTGTAAGGAATTCTAAGGCTAGACATCACTGGGGGTGAAATTCCCTTTGTTTGCGCCTCCGGTGGGAGGCGCTAACGGGGCGTAAATGGCTTTTACCCCCTTCGAGATGATAACCGCGCCTCCCGCATAATTCCGCAGGAGGTTAGCGGCAGTGCCACCAGGTACTGCCCCGATCTTCTGCACCCGGAGATCATGACGTCATCTCCGGGCGCAGTGCCTCGGGAGAAAAATTCGCACTCGCGCCCCATAGCAGCGCCGGGCGATGTTACTGACTGCTGCCGGGGTCGCGAACAGTGAGGCCGCTCACGGGGTGCAACTTAAAGGGTGCGGTGGGTGGCCAGCCAAAAAAAAAATGCAGATTTTTTTTTTTAAATGTATTTTCGGCCTCTGCTTGAGTGCTGGGCTGATCGCACGGTACACCCGCTCCCTGGTGGCCCAGAATTCTACAATGAAACCTGCAGAGCTCGCAGCGTGGGGCCCTTCCCTTTAATGCAGGGAAGAGCTCCTGCAATGCGGCAGCACCACGCGTGGCCACACGTGGAGCTGCTGAGCACATCACCCCGGATCGGGACATTCCCCGCCTCTTGTGCTCCGAGGGGCAAGTGGAGTGCTTGATTTAGCGCCCCACTTCCTTCTTGGAGCAAAAAGAGGGAATTTAACAAATGTTTGAAAAGGTAAGCCCCTGGCACTAACTTTCCAAACATTTTTCACCTAGCGCCCCCAAACGACCCTCTAGGGGAATTTCTCCCCCCACTGATTTTAACTTGCTGAAATTGCCTTTGTTGGGGCAGTAATGGCCTCGAAAACCACCCGTTAATGCCAATGTTCTGGCTGCCACCATTTTTACATTGGCCTACCACTGTGCAGCCGAAACACCCACCTCTTTAAATATCCAAATCGGGGACCTACGATGTGCATAGAACTCCGATTGCCATTTTAAGACAGAACTGATTTAAGCGTGCGCTGTGTACTCTCTGACCAGTCTTACTGGCAAATACAGCTGAAGAGGCCATAGAAGGTCAATTTTAAATAATTTTTATGGGGCCAGGAGCAACAGGAGTGTTTCTCTGGGCCCCACAAAAATGATGTGGGCTGCTGCTACCCGGGCACCCTCCAACACCACACCACCACCACCTGTAGCCCGATACTGCACTGGCCCAAATCTGGCACGCTGCAACGGCACGTCTGTTTGGGGTGAGCATTTTCTGTTTTTAGCAAAGTTGTCCATATGTGCCTTACCCTAGTATCTGCTGCCTACATTTTTTTCCTGAATCTTATTACAGTATCTCACTGTTCATCAGCAAAAACCTAAATTTCAAGTTTCAAAAGCTGCCCTTCATGTTGGAATGATTGTAGTAATTAACTCATTCTCACATTAATTTTAGAGTGCTTGGGTGCTCAAAAATAAAATGGGATGCAGTAAGAATGTGGTGCACTGAGTGCATGTTCATCACTTGACGGGTTCAGTTCAAAAATTGGGAACATCGAGTCAATGTTCAGCACTCTTGCATTGTCCCTCTGCATTTTTGAACCATGTACTACAAAAGAGGGAGAGTGTGGCAGAGCCACTAAGGGACTCCAATCAATTGTATATAATTCCCTTTAATAATATGTTGGCTACAGCCTGAGTCTGTATCTTTGTTTTTACTGTTTACATGTACAGAGCGCGATCACTTTAATAGCGCGGGTAAACGCGATGACGTCATGCCGTTCATCACGTGATCCCCCACCGGTGGGAAAAACGTGATGACATCATGACATCAGCCACAGGACCACCCTAGCAGTCCTCGTGGAGCCTCCGAACTGACTAGACCTATATTCGATGTTCTCCTGTAGTTATCTGTTAAACGCTGTTACTTTTCATTAAACCTCGTTTATTGGATCGCCTGAGTGGACCTCAGTCTTTTGGATAGGAACTAGACATTCCTACATTGGTGACCCTGACTTTTGCAAACGGTTTTCGCAGAAGTTACTGAACATGGAATCGAACGCCGTTGCTTTGAAGCTACCACAGTTCTGGGAGCAACAGCCAGCCGCGTGGTTCATCCAGGCTGAAGCCCAGTTCGCAATCAGGAACATCGTTGCGGATCAGACCCGTTACTATCACGTGGTCTCCGCCCTCGACAGTGCCACAGCCTCGCGGATCGTCAGTCTGCTTGGTAATCCAGAAGATCGCAAGTATGATACGATAAAGGCGCGGTTGTTACAGGTCTTCGGGCTCACGAAGTCAGAGCGCACCCGCCGGCTGCTCAATATGCGCGGCCTCGGGGACTCCAAGCCGTCCGAGCTCATGAGCCAAATGTTCACGCTCCTGGGCTCCGAACCGCAATGCTTCCTCTTCAGGGAGCTATTCCTCAGCCAGCTACTGGAGCAAGTGCAGGCTGCCCAAGCCAGGTTCGAAGTCACCGACTACGCAGAGCTGGCTGCCGATGCGGACAAGATCTTCGCGGTGACACAGCAGTACTGCGCTGCCACGAGGTGCCCACCCCCCACAGACGCCGCTCCAGCCCCTCAACCTGCGGGGTTGTGCTTCTACCACGCCCGTTTTGGCACGAAAGCAAGAGGCTGCTGCCCTCCCTGCAGCTTTGCGCTCAACAAAAAAAAACAGCAGCCACCCCGTCGAAAGAGGACCGAGTATAAGGAGCGCCCCGCTGCTGTGATGGCAATCGGTAATTCGGGAAAACTCCTCTTCATCAACGACTTCCTAGGTCGACGTTTCCTTTGCGACACCGGGGCGCAGCGTAGCATCCTACCCGCGTCAGATCTTGATCTACAAGTTGGGGGGCACGGCCCCTCCCTCCAGGCGGCTAATGGCGGGGCCATTCGGACCTTTGGAAGCCGGCGGGTCCAGGTGTGCTTCGGCGGCCAGCGGTTTTACTGGGATTTCATCACGGCAAAAGCCTCTCAAGCCATCCTCGGGGCGGATTTTTTGTGCGCCAACGGCCTCCTGGTGGATGTACGGCACCGCCGGTTGATCAATGCGGCCACTTTTCACTCCATCCCGTGCTACCGCGGTAACACCGTGGCGCGCACTGTCTCCTGCGCGTCCCCACCTCCGGATGACTTCACTCGCCTCCTCGGAGATTTCCCAGACCTGACCAGACCCACTTTCTCTTCCACGGCCACGAAGCATGGTGTCGAACACCACATCACCACTACTGGCTCCCCAGTCTACGCACGGGCCCGGCGCCTCGAACCTGGCAAGCTCGCGGCTGTGAAAGCGGAGTTCGACATGATGGAGCGGCTAGGAATTATTCGCCGGTCGAATAGTCCCTGATCTTCGCCTCTCCACATTGTTCCGAAACCTGGCGGCGGATGGCGGCCTTGCGGCGACTACCAACGCCTGAACGATGCCACTACTCCTGATCGGTATCCGATCCCTCATATTCAGGATTTCTCTGCACATTTGGCGGGAAATACCATTTTTTCAAAAGTCGACCTTGTCCGTGGCTACCACCAGGTCCCCGTACACCCGCAAGACGTCACCCCATTCGGCCTGTTTGAATTTCTGCGGATGCCATTTGGATTGAAGAACGCTGCACAGGCTTTCCAGCGCTTGATGGACTCCGTGCTTCGGGACCTCAAGTTTCTTTTCGTCTACCTCGACGACATCCTCATCGTCAGCCCTAATAAAGAGGAGCACATCTGCCATTTGCGCACCCTCTTTAGACGCCTCAGTCAACACGGCTTGATCATCAACCCGGCCAAGTGCCAGTTCGGCCTGCAGCAGATTGATTTTTTAGGCCATCGCATCACATCAGATGGCGCAATTCCCCTGCAAACGAAGGTGGAGGCAGTTACTTCGTTCCCGCGCCCGTAGTCCGTCAAGGCCCTGCAGGAGTTCCTCGGGATGGTAAATTTTTATCACCGGTTCGTCCCTAATGCAGCTCTGCTCATGCAGCCCCTGTACGAGGCCCTCAAGGGCAAGTCCGGCAAGGATCCGATCAGCTGGACGGTCGACTTGGACCGGGCGTTCGTCGACACAAAAGGCGCTTTAGCCAACGCAACCATGCTGGCACACCCGCTGCCAGGTGCCACCATCGCCCTTACCACCGATGCGTCAGACTACGTCATCGACGCAGTGCAGGAACAGTGGGTGAATGGGACGTGGCAACCGCTGGCGTTTTTCAGCCGTCAACTACGGCGAAACAAACGAAAGTACAGCATGTTCGACCGGGAGTTGCTGGCCCTTTTTCTGGCCATCTGCCATTTCCGGTTCCTGCTAGAGGGACGTCCGTTCACGGCTTTTGTGGACCATAAGCCACTAACGTTCGCTATGACCAAGACCGCCGAACCGTGGTCAGCTCGGCAACAACGTCAGTTGACGTATATCTCCGAATTCACCACTAACGTTCAGCATGTATCCGGTAACGACAACCTGGTGGCGGATTGCCTCTCCCGCGTGACCGTTCATGCAGTCCAGCTCGTCATCGACTATGCCCTCATGGCTTCGGATCAAGCCTCGGATCCGGAGGTCCAATCTTACAGAACCAACCCCTCTAGCCTCCAAGCGGTCGACGTCAAATTCCATGCCGCGGGCACTATGCTACTCTGCGACGTCTCCGTAGGAGATCCTCGCCCTATCGTCCCGGTCGCCTGGCGCCGAAAAGCTTTTGACGCCATCCACGGGTTGTCGCACCCTGGCATGAAGGCCTCGCAATGGTTGATGTCATCCAAATTCGTGTGGCGGGGCATGCACATGGATGTTCACGACTGGGCCAACACCTACGTGGTCTGCCAAAAGGCCAAGGTGCAGCGTCACGTCAAGGCTCCATTGGCAACTTTCGTCGTTCCGGAACGTAGGTTTGATCATGTGCATGTGGACCTGGTGGGGCCACTTCCGCCTTCGCACGGGTTTACTCATCTTCTTACAATGGTGGACCGCACCACTCGATGGCCGGAGGCGGTTCCTCTGTCTTCCACCACTTCCGCAGACGTCGCCAGGGCATTCATCTCCTCTTGGGTCGCCCGCTTCGGGGTACCGGCGGACATCTCGTCCGATCGTGGGCCACAGTTTTCTTCGGAGCTCTGGAACGCTGTGGCTCAGGGACTAGGCGCCAAGCTACATCGCACCACCGCCTACCATCCACAGGCGAATGGCCTGTGCGAACGATTCCACAGGTCGCTCAAAGCCGCACTGCGAGCCAGCCTTCAAGGCGCGGGCTGGGTGGACAGGCTTCCATGGGTCCTTTTGGGTCTTCGTACAGCACCTAAAGAAGATCTTCAATCGTCCTCGGCGGAGCTCGTATATGGCCAGCCGCTACGCGTGCCAGGGGATTTCCTTCCGTCTCCAACAGTGCCATGGTCCGCGTCCCAGCAGCTCATCAGCCACCAGGAGGCAGCCAGAAGTTTCGCTCCAGTGCCTACGTCGCATCACGGCTTGCAGAGTTCCCACGTCCCAGCTGAGCTGAAGAACACCGACTATGTGTTTATCCGCCACGACGCTCATCGGGACCCACTCAAACCCCCTTACACTGGTCCTTTCCGTGTGATAGAGCCGGGAGACAAACCATTTTCGGTCGATGTCGGTGGTAAACCGGACCACATTTCGGTTGACCGGTTGAAGCCGGCTCACTTGGACCTTGACCGCCCAGTCGAGATCGCACAACTGCCGAAACGTGGCCGACCGCCCACAGTCGCCGTGCCAGATCAAACGCAACCACCCGCCAGCTCGCCCGCCGTCCATTTGCTTCCACTTCAAGGCTACAGAAGTTGATCTGACAGGCTTGTCAGGCCTCCTCGCCGTTTTACTTTTGCTATTAAAGACAATTCTGGGGGGGCGCATGTGGCGGAGCCACTAAGGGACTCCAATCAATTGTATATAATTCCCTTTAATAATATGTTAGCTACAGCCTGAGTCTGTATCTTTGTTTTCACTGTTTACATGTACAGAGCGTGATCACTTTAATAGCGCGGGTAAACGCGATGACGTCATGCCGTTCATCACGTGATCCCCACCGGCGGGAAAAACATGACGACGTCATGACGTCAGCCACGGGACCGCCCTAGCAGTCCTCGTGGAGCCTCCGAACTGACTAGACCTATATTCGATGTTCTCCTGTAGTTATCTGTTAAACTCTGTTACTTTTCATTAAACCTCTTTTATTGGATCGCCTGAGTGGACCTCAGTCTTTTGGATAGGAACTAGGCATTCTTACAAGAGAAGAAATTAATGGGTGCAGTCAGCCCAGTAGGGACAATTATTTGAGACCTGAAAAATAACCCAGGGTGGATTTACTTTCATTTTTTTAGCAGCAGATACTAGGGTAAGGCACACAAGAACAATTTTTGTCAACTTTTAACAGTGTATTCCTTTAGTGCTACCAATGAACTGCTAACAGTTGATGTTGGATCTAATAAATTAATACTGTTTCTCCAGGACTGCAGGATTTCTATTTCAGGAAATTGATGCTGAAGAATCATAAACTGATAACTAAATAAGCACCATGTTCTGTGTACGGGCTTACCTTGCTATATAATTTTCCAGATTTGTTCATTGCTAGGAAATAGTCACTTTCTACACCTCTGATAGCAACCACTCCAACGGCGACAGTTCTGATTTCCAGAATACCTGTAATAGATTACAATGCCATCTTTAACCAATTCACACACATCACTGTGAATTATTAATTCTTGAAGCAAGACAATTCTAGTTGCTGTTAATCAGCATCAGATTGTAAGTTTTGTTTGAGAGTTATTACATAGTTAAGATATCTTATTAAAAAACCTTCAACAGACACAATTCCACATATGCTTGGCAGATTTTGTATTTCCAGAGCAAAACATAATTATGGCCTCTATACCCATATTTGTTTCTGGTGTATATTTTTTGTAGTATGGTCAATTAAATATAGATTGAACCATAAGCCTCCTATAGTTTGTCCTCAAAGAACTCTAATAAGCATATCTTATGATCTATAGACACCTCTGACCTGACCGTGTCACATAAAGGTCCATGGGAAATGCAGAGGCTTCACCTAGTATAACCAGAAATGATGATGTGTTATGGATGTGGTGCAGGCAACCACATGCATATTTTTAAAAACTAAATTGTTTGTACCCAAGATGAAACACACACATGCTGTAAATATTGGAATTCAACTTAGCCATAAAATGTATATTATGAATTACAGAAATAAATTAGTAGAATAATTTGAGCTGTGAATGTGAAGGATGTGTTATAATTGGTATGAAAATATAATTCATGTAAAGAATATGCTTTGCTAAAATTTGGTAAGAAACTAATGTACTATAAAATAAATGATCTACAAGTCAGCCTGTGGGCTTAAACGTGAGCCTTTTAAAATTTTGAAATACTACACTGCATCAAAATTTTCACTGTTGTAAATGACATTAGTACATTCATTTGACTTTTTTATATTATTTGAGTCATGTATGTGTGTACACACAGACAAATTTTATTGGAAAATCAATGCAAATATTTTTTTAAAATCTGAATGAATTAAAAACAGCACTCTGGCTGTGTGAGCTGCATTTTAGATAGACTACAGCTTGTCATACTTAAAATATTTGATATCATTACAGTTAAAGGATCAAAGGGTTAGACATTAAATTGCAGTAACCCTAGAGTTAGTACTAGTCAATATCAGCGACTAAATTACATGATGCATTTTGTTTTGTTCTTTTCTATTTTTTATTATTACTTGGATGGTACCATTCAAATTATTGGTTTTATTCCATAATTTCTTCTGTAAAATACTTTTTTGGCAGAATTTTAACATGTTTTTCTTAATATGATTAACAACTTGCTGTCAATGGTGGAAAGTGGAATACTTTTTCAACTATGGCAGCTGGTGTTCGAATCAAATTCTCCCAGGCTAGGTATGGCATGGGCTAAATGAAGAGCAAGCATCCCTTCTGCTCTACCCCCATACCTTAAAAGCACCTCTTGCGCTTCTGTGTGAATGTTCCATTTACATAACCATTCACCTTTGTCGTCTTTCTTAATGAGACTGCCATTTTAGTACCAATTTGTGGCAAATTATGGCCAGCTGTTTAATTTGGAGTGATATTCCAGATTAACCTTTCTCATTCATACCTGTTACTATCTTCTGTAGCTGTATATGGTCGGCTTTCAGTTGCCTCTTTCCAGTCTTTCCTTACAACTCAGACCCCTGTAATTTAGGATCAGCCTTATGGTTCTTCTCTGCGCTGCCTCCAGGGCCTGAATATCTCCCTCGTCTCTCAGCAATCAGAACTTGCCACAGATGGGGTCTAACCAGAGCAATACACAGTTTGATTATGACTTCATCTGACTGTTTTGGCTATATAGTTTAACATTGTTAGCTTTGTTGCTTTACACTGGTGGAGTCTTCTAAGTCTTGTAGGCCTCTTTCAACTTCATCGTTAGTTATTTCGACACCATTCATGGAATATGCATGTGACCCCAATTTTCCTTTCTACGTGCAGTATTTTACATTTGTTTGCATTAAATGTTACTTGCCATTGTTCAACCCACTTACAAAATCAGTTGGATAAAGTAAGTAATTTCTGAGTTGCCACTGCACCTTCCAGTTTGCTATTGTCTGCAAGTTTGACCAATTTGCATTGAGTTACTGAATCCAAATCATTGATGTAAATTAGAAACAGTCATTGTCCCAGCACGGAGCCCTGGGGTACCCTATTCAGTAACCCCCCCTGCATCTCGCATGAATTCTTTAATAGTGCCTGTTGTTTTCAACCCTTCAGTCAATTTCTTATTCATTTTTAAGGTTTACTCTGAATCCCCACAGCTTTGAGCATAACTAGTAACCTTTTGTGTGGAAATTTATCAAATGCCTTTTGGAAATCTAAGTACACAAAGTTTAGAATTTTAATACATTTTCATAAGACTTAGTTGTTCAAAACCAGCTAATTGTGAGAAATTGCTGATTTATTTGTGTGGAAAGTTCTATAAATATCATTACTATCATGTGTTTACAAAGGTTAACCATCCAGTTCCAACATAATTGTAGAATGCTTCCTTTATTACCGAATTTGTAATGAACTACCTTCATATGGTGTTATTGATTGGATAATCAATATATCCCTCTCAGCAACATGCTGGGCAGATTACTAGGTCTTTAATAGAGGCCTCATTAAGATTTCACATTCTAAATTAGCCTTCAAGTTTAATTAACTGCATCTCTGTGCTTCGAGTTTCATAGCCTTAAGACAGTGTGGCTGGACTGTTGCCCATACACCCACTGTCGAAGATTATTAACTGAATCTTTGATCTCCCTTCTGTCTGCTACCATACTTTCACACTGGTCTCTTGTGTGTTTTCTCACCATCTGTGAACATCTCTCTCATTTTGCCAGAAAACAGCATGAGATAATTTCTCTCATCCATCTTCTAACTTAACAACGCAAGAATGTAGAGGACCAGAAGACATCATTGTGATGCTGGTCCCAAAGTTCAAAAAATCTCACACCACAGTCTTTATTATTTCTATAAAACAGTTTCAACTGGGCCATTATATTAGATGTCATAATCAAAATATTCCAATATAGTCGTAATGATCCAGTACAGAAAAAAATTACCAGAGGTATAAGGAAGTTATAACTTCAAATGGATGCCTAACAAAATGTGGATGATGAGCAATGTGGGGCTATTAGATTGCAATAAAAAATGACATCAGAATAAAGTGCCCTTATGGATGCTTACTGTACTAAAATTATTAATGACCCTCCTTATCTGCCTGAAGCATCGGCTCAAAAACCTCATTGCCTGCAGTTCTCCATGTCAATTGTACTAGACACCAGAGATTAGAAACGTAATGCATTGCAGGGTAGTGCAGCTTACTACGCTAAAGGTTTATACCAATTTTGGTCTCCATATGCTTGGTGTACATGAAAAGAATAAAGCAAATAATTTCCTTATTTACTGGCTTGTTAAACTTCAGAATCTCAGATGTTATGGACTGTTTCCAAGTAACACAGGCTGTAAAATCCAAGGAAATGTTAATATAGTAATAATATGCATTTACAGTTAGAACTTTTAAGAGAATGGGATATCTGCTGTGGAATACCAGAAATGTTTAACTATCAGAATACACTGAAAGACAAAACATAAGTTTTATGTTTCAATGATTGGGAAAATAATAAAACAACTGAAATGTTGAAAAACAAGTGAAGATTGATTTTCTTCTAGTTCAATTATTTTAATTATGTAAGAAATACATAATTTGTATTAATACAATATAATTTTCAACTACTTGCCAATAATTTCTTAGGTTTAAAATAAACTGGAAATGTATTCAGCATCCTTCAGAATACACAAATAAACCAGGACTCATAATTTTACTGAACAAATCTATGATGTTTGGTCAGTTAGTTCAAATGACCAGATTACCAAATAACCTTAAAAGACCAGGTACCAAATAACCTTAAAAGTAAGGTGCATTCTTTGGAATATTAACCTTGAAAAATGTGACATGATGCAACTCAGTGATTGCTGAACTATTGATACTCCCAGAAAAAAATGAAGGTCTGCAACAAATCAGAAGCACATCCTAAAATTCAACTGATTCAAATTCAAATTTGAAAAAACAATATATAGTTTTGCTTATGTGTGTGGAGGAGGCGGTATACAAAATATATAGTTTAGTTTATTGAAAATTACTTAAATGTTCTGTAGCAGTTGGCAAATCCCTTTATTAGTTTTAAAATGTAATGAAGGAAAGAATATGTTATGTAGAGGAGGTGGTATACAAAATATATCCTTGAACTTTTGAGTGGTGAAATTGCAAATTAGTTCTGCAGGTCATCTTTATGACGCTGAGGGCATTCCATTACAACACAGAAAGAACGCTACCCTTGATACTTCAGATCTGTAAATAACAACTTATAATTCTATAGTGCTGATTATGTACAGAGATGTCTTGGAGCACTTTACAGGACAGTGCATAACTAGTGGACACTGAGTAGGGGGAAAGGAGGTGAAAGCTAATCCGGAGGAGCAAAAGTACAGTCAAAGAGGATGGTCTTGAAGACAACAGGGGAGGTAGTAATGCTGAGGGGGAGAGTCCCAGCCACTGGTGGCAGAGTGGAGGGGGCAGAAAATGAGAAGTAGGCTGATGTTGGAGGATTGGAGGGAGGGAGAGATGGGCCTTGGATTAATTTGAAGATGAGGACAAGAATTGTAACATTGTACCCTGGGGTACAGGAAGCCAGTGGAGAGCTTGGTGAGGACAAGAGTGACGTGGATGCAGGCCTTAGTATGGGTGAGGACATGGGCCACAATATGATGAGGTTTATGAAAGGTAGAAGTGGGGAGAAAACATTGGAGAACTGCATTCGATAAAAGTGTGGATTAGGATTTCGATGTGACCAAAATTGTCGTCTAACAGGACGTATAATAGACTTGCCTTTTTAACAATACCAGGTTTAGAACATCCATTGATACGGTTGACCACATATTGAAATCTTATTGGGCTTCACTCTTTCCAGGGAACAGAACCAGATTGTTGCAAACTAATTACTATGATGGGACTGAATTTCCATAGGGATCCAAGTAAATTGTTTTTAACATTTTTCTTTACACAGAAGTTGTCCTACACTGGTTTAAAGGAAACTTAATTAGAGGAACATGTTTTTAAAATATTGGACAAGTCATTAAACCTGCTGACAAGGGTGGCGCTGTTATTGTTTGGCGAACCGACCTCTACCTTGCAGAGGTTGAACACCAACTCTCTGACACCTCCTCCTACCTCCCCCTAGACCATGACCCCACCACCGAACATCAAGCCATTGTTTCCCATGCTGTGACTGATCTCATCTCCTCTGGAGATCTTCCCTCCACAGCCTCCAACCACATAGTCCCCCAACCCCGCACAGCCTGCTTCTACCTTCTTTCAAAGATCCACAAACAGGACTGGCCTGGTAGACCCAGCGTTTCAGCCTGTTGTTGCCCCACGGAACTGATTTCTTCCTATCTTGACTCTATTTTTTCTCCCCTGGTCCAGTCTCTTCCCACCTACATCTGCAACTCTTCCGATGCCCTCCGCCACTTTAGCAGTTTCCTGGCCCGACCAGTCCCCATTCACCACCACCCTCCTCTGCTTGGCTGAACTTGTTCTTACATTGAACAACTTCTCCTTTGACTCCACTCACTTCCTCCAAATAAAAGCTGTTGCTGTGGGAACCCGTATGGGTCCTAGCTATGCCTGCCTTTTCGTGGGATATGTGGAACACTCTATGATCCTACTCAGATCGTCTCCCTCACCTCTTTATCCGATACATTGATGACTGTATCGGTGCCATTTCCTGCTCTCGCCCAAACTGGAAAATGTCATCAACTTTGCTTCCAATTTCCACCCTTCCCTCGCCTTCACATGGTCCATCTCTGACACTTCCCTTCCTTTCTGGGGATCGGCTGTCAATCAATGCCTACTATAAGCCCACCGACTCCCACAGCAACCTTGACTACACTTCCTCTCACCCAGCTTTCTGTAAGGACTCTATTCCATTCTCCTAGTTTCTGCGTCTCCGTAGCATCTGTTTTGACAATGCCATCTTCCATACCAGTGCTTCCGATTTGTCTTCCTTTTTCCTCAACCGAGGATTCCCCTCCACCATGGTCGACAGGGCCCTTGACCGTGTCCATCCCATTTCCCGCACTTCTGCACTCACCCCTTCCTCTCCCTCCCAGAATCGTGATAGGGTTCCCCTCGTCATTACCTTTCACCCCACCAGCCTCCACATTCAATGCATCATCCTCCGCCATTTCCGCCACCTGTATCGTGATGCCACCATCAAACACATCTTCCCCTCCCCTTTCAACATTCTGAAGGGACCGTTCCCTCCGCGACACCGTGGTCCATTCTCCAATCACCCCCAACACCCCCTCCCCATGCAAGCGCAGAAGATGCAACACCTGCCCTTTTACCTCCTCCTTTCCCACTGTCAGGGGCCCCAATCACTCCTTCCAGGTGAAACAGTGATTTACTTGTACTTCTTTCAAGTTAGTATACTGTATTCGCTGCTCATGATGCAGTCTCTTCTACATTGGGGAGACCAAAGGCAGATCTGGTGAACGCTTTGCGGAACACCTCCATTCAGTCCACAAGCCTAACCCTGAGCTTCTGGTCGCCTGTCATTTTAATTCTCCGCCCCACTCTCACTCTGACCTCTCCATCCTTGGTCTTCTACACTGTTCTAATGAAGCTCAATGGAAGCTCGAGGAACAGCACCTCATCTTTCGATTAGGCACTTTACAATCTTCTGGACTCAACATCGAGTTCAACAATTTCAGATCATAGCCACCGCTCCCATTTTTTCGGACAGCAGCTGTTGGTAATGGTACTGCTATTGCCATTGATATCTCCTCTAGACCCATCTTTTGTTTCTTTACTTGTCCCATTACCTTTTACCTTGCCCCATCATCCCTTTTGTCATTTAATCTCTCCTGCCTTCCACCCTATCACAGACCTTCCCTTTTGTTCTTTCCTCCCCTCCCCCCTTTCCCCACCTCTGTACTTGCTTAAAACCTGTTACATATCTAACTTTCTCCACGTCTGATGAAAGGTCATCAACCTGAAGCGTTAACTCTGTTTCTCTCTCCACAGATGCTGCCTGACCTGCTGAGTATTTCCAGCATTTTTTGTTTTTAACATTGAAGTACCCAATGACCATTTTAAATAATTCTTGATCTTGCTTGGATTTCTGGCTTAAGTGGAATTATATATACAGGAGATCAGTGACTCTCAAACTTTTTTGGGACATTCTGTAAACATCTTTCATAGTTTCTTGAGTACCTTAGTTGATTGCGTGCCAGACTCTGGTCAGAGATCCAGGGATTAAATCCTAACAGGGTCAACTCAGATTTCTTCCTTCTGAAGTGAATTAACACAATCCTATACTTGGATACAAAGTCGATGCACTAATGGCTAGAGTGCGTCCCACATCATACACTAATTGATTTCTCCAAACTACTATTCCTCTTCATCTGACACACTAATTGGATCATTGCTTGTGCAGCTCCTGATTTGTTATTGTATAGTTTGGTTATTTTTCCTGTCCTTTAGGCAGGTTAACCAATCAACGGATGTGATGAAGCATCACTTTTCATGGCAACTTGCAGATCCAGCTGGCAGCAATTAATCCGATTGCTTACAATTTTAAAATGCATTTAAAGTTATTGCCAATGCACTGCTAGTCAAACCCACGATTTGAGAACTATGCAGTAGATTCTAGGGAAGATATTGGCCCTGAAATTAGGATCGGGGGCTTGCCGCGCGTGCAAGCCCCCGATCTGCACTCACCCTGCGCGCCGACATCTGAAGCCCGGGCCTGCTTGCATTTCCTGTCACAGGCCCGGTTCAGCTGTCGGCGCGCTGTGCTAACCTGATCCAGCGGCGTAGTTAGTGCGATGTGCCGGCTGGGATCAGGTGAGCACTGTGCAGCCAATCAGGGGAGGGGAAACTCATTCATGAGTTTGACAGTAAGAGCTGTCAAACTCATGAAAAGTATGGGCTGCCAAAACATTACTTTAACTTTAAATAACATTTTAAAAAACATCCCACTGATTATAATAACTATAAATAAGTTTTTAAAAATGTTTTAAACAATTAATCAATTTTTTGAAAAAAATAAATGTTTTAAAAATAGGGTCTAAAACTAAACTTACCATCCTGTAAATTCTTTAAAAATAACAAACCTGTGGAAAAAAAATTTCTACATTGTACTAAAAGCCCAGTTACCTGAAAAACTAAATACTTACGTCTTGTTTTTCCACGTGTAAAGACCGGAGGCCTTTACACGCGCGCAACTCTGGAAAAAAAAGGAATTTTACTGCGCATGCGCTGCCTGTGCAGTCGCGCGCGTTCTGCCTCTGAACCCCTTCGTTCAGAGGACAGGAAATGCCGGTTTTCCCCGCATGCGCTGTGCATGCTGAAAACCGGTATTTCCTCCGGCCAGACGCGTGAGTACCCCGACCGTACTCACGCGTTTGGAACGGAATTACTGGGCCAATCTCTTTGAACACCAGCTGGCTGCCCAACAGGTGCAGTTGTGCTGCAGCCATGAGGAAAGAAGTACACCCAAGGTTCTGTTCTGGAGCATTTCCAAGGCCCTTCACCTGTCTAGGCCAGTACTGGAAAGCAGGGCAGGAAAGCCAGACAACAGCAATCAGAAGGCCCCTAGGTCTTGAAATTGCCCTAGGGTGGGGGGAGGGAGATGAGAGAGGTGAAAGGGTGATTTACTTACCTGCACAATTTTCAGGGTACTCCTGGGACCCCTCCAGTCAATGGGTGTCCTAATCCAAGCCCCAACACCTGGTTTCTTTGGCTGCCCTTCCACCTGGGTGTATACAGTCCAACAATAAGGAAAGTGAGGCGGAAGGCTGTGAATACCCCCTTGCACCTCACTTCAATGGTAATGTTAGGCACAGGCCCAGTACCGCACAGCCAAGAAGCTTCTGAAAATCACAGTATTGCGCAATGGTAACAGAGACCTGACATAATGGGTCCCTACCCTCTTTTCCTCTTCACGAAACATTCCCCAATGTTGCCAGGAGAAAAATCACCCCTTATATCTTTTCAACAGAACTTCATTGGCCTTGAAATTAGATCGGGGGCTTGCCGCGCGTGCAAGCCCCCGATCTGCACTCACCCTGCGCGCCGACATCTGAAGCCCGGGCCTGCTTGCATTTCCTGTCACAGGCCCGGTTCAGCTGTCGGCGCGCTGTGCTAACCTGATCCAGCGGCGTAGTTAGTGCGATGTGCCGGCTGGGATCAGGTGAGCACTGTGCAGCCAATCAGGGGAGGGGAAACTCATTCATGAGTTTGACATAAGAGCTGTCAAACTCATGAAAAGTATGGGCTGCCAAAACACTACTTTAACTTTAAATAAAATTTTAAAAAACTTCCCACTGATTATAATAACTATAAATAAGTTTTTTTTAAATGTTTTAAACAATTAATCAATTTTTTGAAAAAAATAAATTTTAAAAAAATAGGGTCTAAAACTAAACTTACCATCCTGTAAATTCTTTAAAAATAACAAACCTGTGGAAAAAAAATTTCTACATTGTACTAAAAGCCCACTTACCTGAAAAACGAAATACTTACGTCTTGTTTTTCCACGCGTAAAGACCGGAGGCCTTTACACGCGCGCAACTTTGAAAAAAAGGAATTTTACTGCGCACGCGCTGCCTGTGCAGTCGCGCGCGTTCTGCCTCTGAACCCCTTCGTTCAGAGGACAGGAAATGCTGGTTTTCCCCGCATGTGCTGTGCATGCTGAAAACCGGCATTTCCTCCGGCCAGACGCGTGAGTACCCCGACCGTACTCACGCGTTGGGACAGGAATTACTGGCCCATTGACGAACCCAAGAGCTAGACATTTTCTCCTAAGTTCTTGGATAGCACTTACGTAGAAATTTACGCTGGTTTCTGGGCTGATCTTGCCGACAGGAACTTATACCCAAATTTCCTGCGGAGCTCATTTGCCTACACTGGAACGTAAAAACCAGCGTAAAACAAGTGCAAATTCAGCGGTATTATTTTGCATTCTAGTTTCTATATCCTAAATGGCTGGACAGAAGTTTACATTTATAATTGTTTTAGACATGGCCTAATAAAGTTAATTCAAACTATTAGGCTGTAGGCTAACATTTTTGCTTCATTGTATATCTCTAAATAATCAAACTTGTTAATAAATTCAACTTTGTTCTTCACTAATCTATATGTTAGTCCTTGATATGTGCAGCTAATTCAGGCAGCCCAAATGATAATTTTTAGAAAACTAGATTTAAATAGTAGCTACAACTGGACCACATGTTTCAAAGACCCACCTCTATAACTGTATTGCTGAAATGGACCAGTTACTGTTTATTTTGATATATGCTTGCAAAGTCTCCCCTACCCAATGCATCAATCTCTATTTCAGCAAATCACAAAGAAGTAAACGATTCTAAGAATTCTGCAGTTGTGCTTTAGTTATTTACAAAATATAAGTGGTAGAATGAAACTTTGTGAGCACCGTTCTTTAGAAATTACACATGTGCATTAATACAGTTTTATGGAGAATGCTCCAGATCTTGCAATTTATGGATTCAGGTTAAATGCTCATTTAAATAAGTTAATGGTGCACTGGAGGGGAACTTGAATCTCATGGGCAGACACTGCAGTTTCTACTTAACAGTTAAAATTATTTATATAGCAGGAAATAAAAATGGTATTTTTTAGGAAGGACGCATCAATAGTTATAAAAGTGTCTCTTTCCTAAAGAAATTAAAGCTTCAGAACTGAGAAATGCAGCTACTCCTCCATTTACACCGATATGAAGTGATTTGGGGTCCTGCTGTGCCAAAATATTTGGATATAAATCTGCCAGCACATTACTGACGTAATTGTAGGAAACTCATGTGAACTGGTCTTTTGCATGGGAGCAGAGTTATGTAAATAAGTGTCACTGGTTTTCGGCGGATGTATCTCAAAAGTGACGCAAATGATCAAGGAAGTTTGCGCTTTGCGATATTTCAGCGTAAAACCGACATAATTTGGTTATGCGCAAATTTGCTCTGAAATAAAACGGTGCAACTCCGCTATTATCTGGTTATCTGGGGGCGGGGTCCTTGGCCCAAGACTGCACAAAGTGGAGGAGAAGCATCCGGGAAGGCGCCGAACACCTCGAGTCTCTTCGCCGGGAGCAAGCGCAAACAGCGCAAGGAGCGCACGTCAACCCAAGTCCCCCACCCACCCGCCCCTTCAACCACCGTCTGCCCCACCTGGGTTCTGAGGGACTGCCTAAGAGAAGAGATCTGGTTATCTAGTCATTATCACATTGCTGTTTGTGGGAGCTTTTTTTACACAAATTGGCTGCTGCATTTCCTACACTACAACAGTGACTACATTTCAAAAGTACTTAATTGGCTGTAAAGTGCTTTGAGACATCCTAAGGTCATGAAAGGTGCTATATAAATGCAAGTCTTTCTTTCTTTATGACAAAAAGTTCCAGGAAAGTCTAGGCCATTATTGCTACTGAGACTGAGCACATTTCTGGACATCGTGCCAGTAAACATCAATTTAATAAAGTGCGATAGAATGAGCTAGCAACAACATATTAAAACTAAAATCTTCATTAAAACAGACTTCCAACATGCATAGCTACAATTTTGAAAGTTGCCTACTTATAATCCAGACTTACTTTAAATTAGCACAATTGTCTTGAAATGAGAGAAATGTTCTTTTATAAAAACATCAAATTTTTAAAAAAGTTCTTTTGTCAGGCATACGTAAAACCATTGGAAGACATGAAAATAACTGAAAAATGAATAATTTAAGAATGTAGTTTATGTAATTAAATCCCTTGTGCTTTATTAGAATATTGTACAGTCATAAGGTTTGGCTACAAAAGTGCTGTTTAGATATATATCTCAATAAAGTAGTACTTTTTATAGGGAGATGGTGGAAAGATATTTTGTTTACATTTTGAATGAAATCCACTTTTAATGGGACACAGTGTTCAATTGTAAAAGATAAGAGGAATCAAATTTAGACTACAGTATGAGTAATTTGACACATGATATGTGGTAAGTGTAGCATGCTTGGGAAGAACAGGCAACGTTGAACCTATGGTTCCCAAAGCTCTACCAGTTGGGCTCTCCTCACATCATGTCTGGCTCTGTTATAGACTAATTGACAGAGATTGATTGCTATGATTAGTCAACAACACCATTATTATTGTATCATGCGACTACCAGGATGGTAGAAGGCGAATTAGATGGTACTTGGTCTTTTTTCGTATAACTTTTCCTATGTTCCTACAGCTTTCTGAAGTTTTAGAGAGCCCCCAAACTGATTGCGGTATTGCTGAGAATTACTTGGGAGACCTATAATTAAAAAGAAGTTCCATTTTATTGTTATTAAAAAAATTGTAATTTGAATTTAACTTACTTCATGTTAACCCCAAAGGTCAGTGAAAAAATTACAACTGAAAAGTTTTTATACTACAAGCACTTACAATGGGAGAATATCGTGATCGGAAGAAAGGCTGAAGTAACAATTTGTTCCATTCTGTTACCAGGAAATTGCTTATCTTCTATATAATACAAACTGAATAACAGATGGCAATATTTTTGTTTTGTATGTCAGGTGGCAAACAGCTGGATGACAGATGTCTCAACAGTTTAATGCTAGTGGTTGCCAGGAGTTTGGAAAAAATAATATTAGGGTAACAACGGCCAATGCATGATTTAATGACGTGGGTCCAAAATGGGATAGTTATCTTTCTTTTTGAACTCCTGCATGCAAGGGACAAAGATTTAAGTGATGACAGAATGTTGTGATCTCACTGCAACAGCTCTTCCGTTCCTTGCACAAACATAATTGTCTGGCATAAACAGTAGACTCTTGGGGGGGAAAATTCAGTTGGTTTGCGCCTCCCGTTAGAGCCTTAAGAGGGCGCTAATGGGGCACAAAGCAACTAGCGCCCGGGCGCAGCGATGTTTGCACCGCTCACAAAATTAACTAGACATTTTGCAGCGGCGCTAAACACTACCGCCATGAGCTCCTGCGCCGGCAGATCGTGACGTCAGTCGAGTGTGCAACGCCCCGGTAGCGCCCCAGACCGGATATTGAGTGGTGCCCCCCTGCCTTACTGCCTGCCGCTAGCAACGACAGGTTGAGGGGAGCGTTTTGCAGTCAGGAAGGGATTGGGGGAGCACTATTTAAAGGCGACCGCTTCCTGCCTTTTTTTGTTAGTGACATTTTTGCACCACGCATTCTGAGAGAGAGAGACTTCTGGAGAGATTCAATGCTGTGTGAAGGAGTTTTGGGTACTGAGCAGCACTTTGCAGGTTCATTTTGATTTGCCCTTCCTTGTATCGATTTAGAAGAGACTGTGGGGGCTGCACTCTGAGCTCTTTCCCTGGGCCTCTCCATTGTTCTTTCCAGCAGATTTGATGTACAGGTCTCTCCAGGCCGAGATTCAAGGCTGCAATGAGCAGGATGTGGATGGAGAGCAAGATGAACCCGCCCCTTTAAGAACTGGCTGGCGCCATTGTGTCTGTGTTCCATTGCTGACTGACATCACATGAGCTCCACCAGCGCTCTGAGGTACCGCCTCGCTCCTCGGCCTTTGCGCCTTAAGACAGGTGTGAAGTGCCTGATTTAGTGTTCCAATCACCTCCAGGGGTGAGAAAAGCCGAGTTTGCAGTCAGAGGCGATAATTAGCGCCAGGCGCTAATCTTTGCGCACGGCCGATAATTGCGCCCCAAACGGGGCGATACTGAATTTTTCCCTCTTGTATTGTTATCCCTCAACTAACATAACAAAAAAAGATTATCTGGTCATTATCCCGTTGCTGTTTGTGGGTGCTTGCTGTGCACAAATTGGCTGCCACGTTTCCCACATTACAACAGTGACTACACTTCAAAAGTACTTCATTGGCTGTAAAGCGCTTTGAGACATCCAGTGGTCGTGAAAGGCGCTATATAAATACAAGTCTTTCTTTTCTTTCTCCAGTCATAAACTTGTGGAGGATGCATAGCCTGGCTAGATTTCTTTAGTCTTATAGAAGGATGTCTCTAGACTGAATATCTCTCCTCAGAGATTCTACCGGTCGGTAAAAAAAAATCAACTGCTATTTCTAGGCTGTCTTGCACTGTGTTGCCAGCAACAATGAATAGCAACCCAGAAATACAGACTTCATGGAAGACTAACCAAACAGAACACAAACTACCCCATGAAGAAGTTCAGGCATGACAGCAACAGCTACCTTGACGTCATGGGACAGCAGTGCCCAATCGGTTCAGATGCAGTTGTGATTGAGTTATGCCATCTAGTGCATCAAGACATGTAAGTGCAATCAATCATTTGCACAGCACATCATGTGATCAACACTGCTCTCAATATCTATGCCACAGATAGTTTCCAGGGGACCTACAGGAGACATCAAAGTTCGTTGCTGTATTAGGTCCTGGTGGAGGAGGTCCAAAGGAGAATGGGATGTCCTGTACCCATAGGGAGAAGGAGTCCACCTCGCCCTCCTGTCCTTCCTGTCCCTCTCTCCTGCAGCAACTGGAGAGAGTGCTGCTGTGCCTGGCCTCATGTTTTCCTCGAAGTCTTCCTGCCAACCAAGGGGGACACCTAGCAAGGTGACCAAACACTCCCTTTCTCCTGGTGACTCCTATAAGATGTCCAATAAGGCAGAGTAGCACAGCACTTACTCTCTTTAGGTGAAGTCTTCAGAGAATTTCCAGAATAAATGTTGATAGTGTTGGTGAAGTCTTGGCAAAGTGCCCCAGAAAGTCTCCTGATGTGTTTCAAAAGTCCTCTTCAAACCTCCAGCAGCAAGTGAGCAGCTTAAGATAATATGCCTTTAAGTGGTGCTCGAAATCCTCTGCAACAACTAGTTTACTGCTAATCTGTTAGGAGCCGGCGTTAGGTCAAGCGCTAGCCACCAAAATGCAGTGTTGCCTCCTTAATGAACGCTAGCAGGCAATTTAAGTGGCAATCAGCTGCTTAACGATCCATCGGGTGGCTGTTCCTAATGCAAGCTTCAACTCCTTTACCAAATCGGCTAAACGCGGGCTAAACTGGCGTTTCAGCTTAAGACCCCATCTTGGCCACCTTGGAGGCGCGTTAGCACCTGATTGAGGAAAATCGCCCCCATAATACTTACGTTCTGAGGCAGCCCAACACTACAGAACAGGTTGAAGGAAAAGGAAGGATGGATGGCTGTTTGCTGATAGAACCGAAGTAATTCTACCAGGACTCATGATCCCAGAGAACATATAAGCTGATATAAGGGGTACTCACTGAACAAAGATTTGGATTGCCATCTTGTATATGTCCATAACTATTTCTGGCTCCATAACTGACCAAATATCCATCACTGCATCTCCGGCACTACCAAACTATGGGCTCAATTTTGCCATTGGGGTCGGGCTGGGGCGTGTCAGGCGGTTTTCGTGTCAGGACCCCGACTCCGATGTGAAGTGGGAAAAAAAGTGCGATTTTCCCCTAATTGGGCACTTGATTTCCAGCGTGTGGGAACCCCTGGCCTAATTAGTCCTTCCATCCTGAAAGTCGCCTCCGATGACATCATCAGTGCTGCTGGATTTAAGGCCTGCAAGCAGCCTTGCTTCTTCTGGTGCCTGGAAACGCTTTGGACATTGTATGAAGGAGTTGATTTCCCGACCATGTCTACCAGCAAGCAAAGGTGTGCACCTCGCTTTGATGAGCCCTCCCTCCAAGCTCTGGTGCAGGGAGCAAGATCTAATAAGGAGGTGCTCTTCCCTTCCTCAGGGAGAAAAAAGCCAACACAACAGACTAAAGCTGTGTGGCTGCAAGTGGCCCAGGAGGTCAATGCCATCTCTTATGTGCCGTAGAACTTGGCTGCAGTGCAGGAAGAGGTTTCATGACCTTCTCCACACAGGAAAAGTGAGTATGACTTTCTCATCACCCTTAATCTCATCTCCATCACCTCTCCTCGCTAGCACTCTGCTTTGCCAACCTCTTCCTCCACATCCCACTTGACACTGACATCCCTGCACCCTTACCCAATCCCTCTCTCTCTATGGTCACATTCACTTAACTATTCGACCATGCAGCCCTCACACTCCCTATCACTGTGACGCAATGACAACAACTTACAACACACAGGGAGGGCCCTTTGTCTCCTTCTAAGCATTTATGCTATGGATTCTCTACACTCACTCCTTCATTCTCACTCAAACTCCACTTGTGTCCCTCATTGAGGGAAAGAGAGCCCACAATAAGAGGGAAAGAGCGAGGACAGGAGGAGGGCCACCCTCAGTAGCCCAGCTCACCACCTCGGAGGAGGCGGCCCTAGAAATTGCCGGGATCGAGGAGGATTCCCAAGTGGGGAACGGACAGGCGGGTGCATCACAGCAAGCTGGTGACAGAATAATTTGGCATCTCTCTCATTGACATTGCATGAGTGACTGATAATGATTCTGATGCTCTAACAGATTGACTTATGATCATCTGCACAATTCAATGTGCATGCAACCTTTACCTCACATCTCTAACTCTTTCCTTTACTCCTCCACAGGACCATCGAGAGCCCCCGTCCCCACTGTCCAGGAGGAAGCGCCTGAGCTGCCAGACTCCTCAGAGGAAGCTGCAACCTCTGAGGGTGTTCAGTCAGCAGAATTAAGTGCACCCTGCACCAGCGCAGACAATCACACCTCGGTGGGACCTTTGGGACATAGAGTAGAGTTGTCACCTGGTGTGTCACAGCTCACAAGTGAGCATCAGCAGATGGTGGAGACAGGGACAGCAGTGGAGAGGACGCTCCCAGCTCGGCTCCGCTGCTTGTCGACCCTGTGCCTCCGGGTCCATCCAGAAGGAGAGTGGTGCTGAAACTCCAGGAACAGGTGCAGGAGTCTCTGGCAGGTTTTGTCTCCAGGGTCGCTGCGAGTGTGGAGCGAATGGAGGAGTCCATTGCTAACATGAGCAGAGCCTTTGTGGAGGCGTTGGCGCATGAACGCATCACCACGGAAAGGATGGCAACCTCCTGACAGGCCCCACAGACATCATTCAAAAGGGAGTTAGGTGATCAGCTGGTTGGTAGGTCCTCTTCCTTCTCTTTTATACCTTTATAAGTTGGTAAATCCTATTAAATAGTGGTGTGATATTCATCATCTATATCGGGGCAGAGGGTCTTCATAACTAATAATAAGAAATTTAATTAATTATATAGAATGGGTGAGCAGGTGATGTGTTACTGCTGCAAAATGTGGGAGCTGGTGGACACCATTGATGCTCACGGTGATTACGTTTGCAGTAAGTGTTTGATGCTAGAGGAACTCCGGCTCCGTGTTGATGTGCTTGAGACCGAGCTTCAGACACTGCGACACATCAGGGAGGGGGAGAAGTACCTGGCCTCTATGTTTCAGGAGGTAGTCACACCTATAAAATTAATTAATTCAGATGTAGTCAGTGATCAGGGACAGGACGGTGTGACTATGAGTGAGGCAGGTACGGGGATCCAGGAGGTAGTGTTGGAGGAGCCGCAGCCCTTGCTGTTGTCCAACAGGTTCGAGGCTCTTACTCCCTGTGGGGGCGGGAGCGGGGACTGCAGGGAGGATGAGTAACCTGGCCACAGCACCGTGGAACGGGGGGGCCATTCAAGAGGGGGGAGTAAATAGAAATGTTGTAGTGGTAGGGGATAGTATTAGGGGGATAGATAGGGTTCTCTGCAGTCGAGCGCGGGAGTCCCGAAGGCTGTGTTGCCTGCCCGGTGCCAGGGTTAAGGACATCTCTTCTGGGCTGGAGAGAAACTTGGAGTGGGAGGGGGAGGATCCAGTTGTCGTGGTCCATGTTGGTATCAACGACGTAGAAAGGACAAGGAAGAAGGTTCTGTTAAAGGAGTATGAGCAGCTAGGGGTCAAATTAAAAGACAGAACCTCAAGGGTAATAATCTTTACCTGAGCCACGAGCGAATTTGGCGAGGAAAAATAAAATTAGAGAGTTAAATGCGTGGCTCAAAGACTGGTGTGGGAGAAATGGGTTTTGCTTCTTGGGACACTGGCACCAGTACTGGGGCAGAAGGGAGCTGTTCCATTGGGACGGACTCCACTTGGCCAGTGCTGGGACTAGAATCCTGGTGAATCATATAACTAGGGCTGTAGAGAGGGCTTTAAACTAATTAGTGGGGGGGAGGTTTCTAGAGAGCAAATAATAAAAATGGCAATGGAGAAGGTCATAGACCTAGGTAGCAGTGGGGGAATTAAAAACCAGAGAGTGTCAGGAAGGGACAGAATGTATGGAGTAAAAGGTAAAGTAGTAAAAGGGGAAAAAGCAGGAATTAAGTATTAGAAACATATTTGAAAGTTCTTTATCTGAATGCACGTAGCATTCGTAACAAAATGGACGAGTTGACGGCACAAATAACTACATATGGGTATGATCTTGTGGCCATTACAGAAACATGGCTGCAGGGTGACCATGACTGGGAATTAAACATACGAGGGTATTTAACAATCAGGAAGGACAGGCAGGAAGGGAGAGGAGGTGGGGTGGCTATGTTAATAAAGGAAGGAATCGCTGCAATACAGAGAAATGATATTGGGTCAAAGGATCAGGATAGTGAAACAGTTTGGGTGGAGATAAGGAATAATAAGGGGAGAAAAACACTAGTGGGCGTAGTCTATAGGCCTCCTAACAGTTGCAACTCTGTTGGACGGAGTATTAATCAGGAAATAGTTGGGGCTTGTAATAAGGGAACAGCTATAATTATGGGGGATTTTAACTTTCATATTAACTGGACAAATCAAATTGGGCAGGGCAGCCTTGAGGAAGAGTTCATTGAGTGTATTAGGGATGGGTTTCTTGAGCAGTATGTAACTGAACCAACCAGGGGGCAAGCAACCTTAGATCTGGTCCTGTGTAATGAGACAGGATTAATTAAAAATGTCCTAGTAAAGGATCCCCTTGGAATGAGTGACCATAACATGGTTGAATTCCATATTCAATTAGAGGGTGAGAAGGTTGGATCTCAAACAAACGTACTGAGCTTGAATAAAGGAGACTATGAAGGTATGAGAGCAGAATTGATTAGAGTGGACTGGGAAAATAGATTAAAGGGTAAGACGGTACATGATCAGTGGTGTACATTCAAGGAGTTATTTTACAACTTTCAAGAAAAATATATTCCACTGAGGAAAAAAGGGTGTAAAAGAAAAGACAGCCATCCGTGGCTAAGTAAAGTAATAAAGGATAGTATCCAACTAAAAACAAGGGCATATAAGGTAGCCAAATCTAGTGGGAGGATAGAAGATTGGGAAGTCTTTAAAAGACAGCAAAAAATAACTAAAAGATTGATTAAGAAAGGGAAGATAGATTATGAAAGTAAATTAGCAAAAAATATAAAAACAGATAGCAAGAGCTTCTATAGTTATATAAAAAGAAAAAGGGTGACTAAAGTAAATGTTGGTCCCTTAGAGGATGAGACCGGGAAATTAATGGTGGGAAACATGGAGATGGCAAAAACGCTGAACAAATATTTTGTATCAGTCTTTACAGTAGAGGACACTAAGAATATCCCAACACTGGACAAACAGGGGGCTCTAGGGGGGGGGAGGAGCTAAATACGATTAAAATCACTAAGGAAGTGGTACTCTGTAAAATAATGGGACTTAAGGCAGATAAATCCCCTGGACCTGATGGCTTACATCCTAGGGTAACTTGAGGGAAGTGGCGGTAGGGATTGTGGATGCATTGGTAATAATTTTCCAAAACTCCCTGGACTCAGCAAAGGTCCCGGCAGATTGGAAAACTGCTAACGTAACACCCTTATTTAAAAAGGGTGGTAGACAGAAGGCTGGAAACTATAGACCAGTTAGCCTAACATCTGTGGTTGGTAAAATTTTGGAGTCCATTATTAAGGAGACAGTAACAGGACATTTGGATAAACATAATTTAATAGGACAAAGTCAGCATGGTTTTATGAAGGGGAAGTCATGTTTGACAAATTTGCTTGAGTTCTTTGAGGACGTAACATACAGGGTGGACAAAGGGGAACCAGTGGACGTAGTGTATTTAGACTTCCAAAAGGCATTTGACAAGGTGCCACACAAAAGATTATTGCTCAAGATAAAAAATCACGGGATTGGGGTTAATATTCTGGCATGGGTAGAAGATTGGCTATCTAACAGAAAGCAGAGAGTTGGGATAAATGGTTCATTCTCAGACTGACAATCAGTAACTAGTGGTGTTCCGCAGGGGTCAGTGCTGGGACCCCAACCCTTTACAATCTATATTAACGATTTGGAGAAAGGGACCGAGTGTAACATATCAAAGTTTGCAGATGATACAAAGGCTTTGCTGAAGGCGGCACACCAGCGCCTCTACCCTCTACAATGCCTGAGGAAATGCGGCATAAGCACACAGTGGCTTGTGAACTTTTACCGCGGCACCATAGAGAGTGTCCTGACGAGTGGTGTCAATGTGTGGTATGGTAACACCACTGCGCAGAACAAGAAAGCCATCCAGAGAGTTGTGAATGCGGCAGAAAAGATCATCGGGTGTGCACTTCCGTCCATCGAGGAGATCTTCCAGACCAGGTGCCGGAACAAGGTCCGCTCCATCATCCAGGACCCCAATCACCCTGGGCACAAACTGTTCTCCCTCCTGCGGTCCGGACGTCGGTACCGCAGCATCCGAATCAGGACCAGCAGGTTTAAGAACAGTTTCTATCCACAGGCAGTGCACCTACTGAACTGCTAACCGCACTGCCCCACATATTATAGTTATATGTTTATGTAAATATATATATTATACTTATATTACCATATATTTATCATATTACATTACTATTATTTCCAGTGGTAATTGAGGCTTTTTTGCACTATTCATCATATCCTACAACTTGGACTGTTATTGCTATACTTTCTGCTTATTTGCTTATTGTTTTTATTTATACTTGTTTTTATTTTTTGCTTTTATATTTATGTGCTTGTATTGTGGGAGTGAGTGGGGAGTAAGCATTCCATTGTACTAGTTACATATGGCAATAAAATGATCTTGAATCTTGAATCTTGAAGATGGGAGGGAAAGTAGTGAGTGAGGAGGACATAAAAAACCTGCAAAGGGACATAGACAGGCTAAGTAAGTGGGCAGAGATTTGGCAGATGGAATATAATACTGGAAAGTGTGAGGTTATGCACTTTGGCAGGAAAAATCATAGAGCAAGTTATTATCTTAATGGCAAGAAACTGGAAAGTACTGCAGTACAAAGGGATCTGGGGGTCCTGGTGCACGAAACACAAAAAGTTAGTATGCAGGTGCAGCAGGTGATCAAGAAGGCCAATGGAATGTTGGCTTTTATTGCTAGGGGGATGGAATATAAAAACAGGGAGGTATTGCTGCAGTTGTACAAGGTATTGGTGAGACCACACCTGGAATACTGCATACAGTTTTGGTGTCCATACTTAAGAAAAGACATACTTGCTCTCGAGGCAGTACAAAGAAGGTTCACTCGATTAATCCCGGGGATGAGGGGGTTGACATATGAGGAGAGGTTGAGTAGATTGGGACTCTACACATTGGAGTTCAGAAGAATGAGAGGCGATCTTATTGAAACATATAAGATTGTGAAGGGGCTTGATCGGGTGGATGCAGTGAGGATGTTCCCAATGATGGGTGAAATTAGAACTAAGGGGCATAACCTTAGAATAAGGGGCTGCTCTTTCAAAACTGAGATGAGGAGAAACTTCTTCACTCAGAGGGTGGTAGGTCTGTGGAATTTGCTGCCCCAGAGAGCTGTGGAAGCTACATCATTAAATAAATTTAAAACAGAAATAGAGTGTTTCCTAGAAGTAAAGGGAATTAGGGGTTACGGGGAGCGGGCAGGAATTTGGACATGAGTCTAGGTTCGGATCGGTCATGGCCCTGTGGGTAGCGGAGCGGGCCCAGGGGCCGTGTAGCCTGGTCCTGCTCCTACTTCTTGTGTTCTAATTCTGTGTTAGATTTCAGGAGATGGTTCTATTCACAGGGATTAATGGAGACCTCGGGAACAGGCTGCCAGCTAGGAGTCCTTCAAGAGTAAATTGGGCCTGTTCCTGGCTGGGGGTGGAGATCACCTCTTACAGAAGGTAAGTACTGCAGGAAATACAGGGACAGAGTGATCTCCTGGACAAGTTTCGATCGCCTAGATGGGTCGGAGAGGAATTTCCCAGATTTTTTATCCCAAATTGGCCATTGGGTTTTTTATCTGGTTTTTCACCTCTCCCGGGAGATCACATGGGTTCGGGTGGGATGGAGAGTGAAAGTAGATTTGGGGTTAGGATCAGATCAGCCATGATCTTATTGAATGGTGGAGCAGGCCCGAGGGGCTGATTGGCCTACTCCTGCTCCTATTTCTTATGTTATTGCTACCTCCATGGTAAGGCTGGCTACCATAGAGGAGAGGATGGCTACGTCCATGGAGGAGCTTAGTCGCCAGGGTATGGAAAACATGGTAATTGTTCAGAATAGACTGACATCTCTTGAGGAGCGATGGTCAGCTATTGAGCAAACAAACCAGACCTTGAGCAAACAAACCAGACCTTCATGCAAGTCCTCTGGAGTAGGACTTCCAGTGCAGAAACGGGTCCTCATGGCCCTCCTGAAGTGCAGCAACGTGCTGTCAAGCCATTTGCTAGCTCTGAAGTGGGGCTGACCCATGAGAGGGATGTTGGTGGCATACAACAAGGAAGTGGGGGCTCCAATCCAAACGCTCACACGACCATGCCACTGCAGAGCCCTCGGTCAGAGCCCCACCAGAGTCCCCACCCAACTGAGATTGGCGTCTCAACCCCTGCACAGCCGCAGGAGCAGCAGACTGTTGCCGAGCCCTCACAGGTTCGCAGCCCCAGAGGACACCCGCCAAAGGTGTCGAGACAGGAGCAGCAAGAAAGTGAGCAAGGGGCCTCCACATCTGCTGAAACCACAGGGGAAGCACCACGTAGGAGCACGCGTAAGAGGAAGATAATGCACAAGTAGTCACAAGGGTAGTCACGTGGGTGTAATGTTGTGTTTAATTTTGAAAAGCCATCAGTTGCTTATTGTCATAAAAAATTCTGATGGCAAACTGTTGCAGTTGTGGCGTGTGTCATTTCACTGATGGGACTTCCACATTGAGGGCTTAGGGCGACTTGCAATTGTCAGTATGGTGGTCAGAGTGATAGGAATCCGCAGGTTCTTGGCTATTGTCGATGGTCTGATAAGAAGGTGCGAGGCAAAAGTGTTTGATTGTGCAGGCTAAGCAGATCTGGCCAAGATGAGTGCGTCCCTTGCATCGCGGGCAGCAGTGTGGTCGGGCGCTGGCGCCTTCTGGCCTGTGCAGCTTCAGGTGGGTGAACAGCAGCTTGGCGCTCCTGTTGTTGCTGTTGCTGTTGGTGGTGCTGTTGTTCAGGGTTCTGCTGCTGCCACAGCTGGTCTTCGTCTGAATCTGATGTCCAGGAGGAAAGAAAATAAATGGTTCCCATGCTTCTGGTATATGCCTCAGTTGAGGAAGCGCTCAATCAAGGTGGTGAGAGGGGTTCCCAGGAGGTCACACTGGAGATGGGTGTCTGGCTCCAAACTTCCACAACAATGGGTATGCCTGCTAAAAGTTCCCCCAGACCTGAGACAACAAAGTTCTGCCACCTGCAAATGATCATTGCTGAAAACTCCTTTTTAATGGTGGAGCTGCAGCTGTTAGTAAGCAGTCCACTTGTGAGGCCGCCAGGATTAACTGGCGTGTTCCAGAGGAGATGTGCAGGACGTGGGAAAAGTGGTAAAATCAGAAAGGCCTCTCAAAATGGGATTAAGTGGTTGTTAAGGGCCTTAAAGGCTCATCCCGCCTCTTGGAGGCGGGATGGAAACGGGGTCAGAAAACACGCATTTGGGAAAATTGCTCAGAGGCAGGATGGAGGCAGGATCGGGCCCGCCCGACAATTTTTGTGATTTTACCACCTCACATGCCTCCAATCCCGCCTCCTCGGGCCTGGCAAAATCGAGCCCTATGTGTCTGTAATAGTATGCATACCATGGTGAAATGTGTGCCAGTAATTGTTTGGCTTTCTGGTTTTATAAGGAACCCAAAAAGTGCCAAAGTACCACAAAGTGAACAGATCTTTGAAGCATGATTGCACTATTTTTATTGGTTAGGCCTGCTTTGCCATGCTACTATGATCCATTTACTTTTCCCAAAATCTACCTCCCTCAATGCTCTCCTAAAAGAACAAAGGGGAAGTGGTGAGCACAAAGAGCCCTCAGTAATATCATGAGATTTAGAAGGATCTCTGCCTTTCGCAACAAAATACCTCGAAGGGCCAGCATCAACGCCAGAAAACTCTTAAGATGTTGGCCCAAGCACTATGATTTCCTGCTATGCTGCCACATGCATAGTTTTGTGATGAACTGAGTATCAACTGGCACATTCCTCACTACTCAGCACTGCCAGAGGGTCTCTCCTCACATTACAAATTATCTCTGTGAGAAAAGCTTACTTGACAGCAACGATTTCTGTGAATCCCTCCCTCATTGTTCTCTGCAGGCTTTCTACAAGAGTCAACTCCAATCTCTTGGATTTGTGAGCACTCTGTAGTCAGGACAACTGCAGACCAATCTCCAAAGACAGCACATAACACTTTAGCACCTGTCACATATTGCCTTAGCATCTCTTTAAAAGCTGCTTCACCAAGTTCTGCCTCCCTTGACATGGAAAAGAGGCTGCACACAGATGGCAGATGTGGCTCTCCAAAGCTTGTCTCCTGTCACTCCCCTTCCCCAGTGCTGGTAGGATCTACACCTAGTACATCACTACACATCTGGTGAATCCTTCTGTACATTACTACTACTTTGTGCTGGTGCTGGGTGACAGTGGAAAATGTGGGATGTGGCGATGTGTGGACATTGCTCATGCTCAGTTTCCCATCATCTGTGGAGAGAGTTGAGGTGACATTATAAATAAGCCCCTGCCACGTTCTGCCAACTGGCTGCCCAATAAATAAAATCTCCCCCACCTAGTGGCAAACACAGATGAGCTGCCTTTTCATTGAGCAACTTAGCATTCTTATCTTTAATAGTGGAAAATACTGCCATCCATCTTCTCGGCACTGATTATAAAGCACCGTTTGTCCAACCCTTGTACAATTCAGACTATATCTACCTGTAGTGATTAATTTATCTTGCTTTTCAGATAGAACAATTAACCACTGTGAAGAGGGTTGTGTCAAAAACAAAGACATTAACACCACTTTTCATAACATCCATGTTACAAATTTCAGGATTGCGGTAGATATTTCCTCTGCTTCAGTGGCACTGATCACTCCCGTAAGTGACCTCTGGTGTTCTGGAATTAGCTGACATGGCTCCATATTTACTTATATGATAACGTAACCCAGGGGAGGGTCATAACAGTAGTACCTGCTTTTAATTTGAACTGGATATCATCTCTTTCACACATGTCCTCACTTGCACTTCTACAATATTTTAAAAAGTGGACTCTTATTGTCTTGGTTTGAAGTGATGTGTGAGTAGCAGTATTGCACAAATTGGCGCACCTAGCTTTAATGCACATATCCTCCCTCTCCCCCGCCAGCCCTGCTCCCCTCCCCCGCGCCCCATTATTTGGCTGTAGCAATTTTAATCCCTTGAGCTGGATTTAACTTATAGCTAACATTTTTTAATATACCAAGATCTTTTCCATGGTAAAATGCTAAAAATAATCCTGAAATATGACAATCCAGTAGATTATTGGTGAGAAGGATGAGAAATATAGCATCTCACACATGATTAATGTGACTTTTGATATTTGGCCATTGGTTTATAATGACATTTCAACAGATATGGTATTTGATAACACCATATTATCCAGAATTGTGGGATGTAACCCATCCTCTGGAAGATTTTGAAAACTAGAAACAGATTTCAACAATTTCCACTAGTCCTTGTAACCTGCCTGACAATCATATAGTTTGTTGCTGATCTTGGTCTTGTATACCAGGTGAGCTGATGGTCTTTTCATTTTGGGACATAATGTAAAAATAGGCTGCCCTCTCACTTTGTACCCATTGTCCTGATTAGTGAAGCATTTAAAAAAAAAATGGCTAATTCTGTGGGACATATTCATTAAACCAAGCCTGTGAACCGATGCCAGCGTGTAGCTTGATTGGATATGCCACTCAGCAGCATCGAATATGATCTCCTTTGTCAGAATCTTTTTATTGATAAATGAAATGCTAGTCTACAGATGTAGCTGTTTGAAACTGTTCCAGTGGCTTTCATGTGGTATTCCTTTCAGATATTGATGATGGCTTTTTGGATACAGATCAAGCAGTGGTCAAACATGCCAACTGGTTTGTTTTTGAGTGTTTTCAAGTGGTTACAACATCAGTGAATACAAAATCTAAGTAGGTGTTACTCAGAGAATAAGTCATCTGAATGAGGCCATTACCAATTGTTAATGTAACATGACTACTGTGCTGTTGTTCTGCTTTCTCTTCCTGTCACACAATACTATCCCATTGTGAGCGCTTACTCTAGTAATCAATGATGTGACGTTAAATGTTTTCATGCAAGACTCTTACCCTTCTCTACAAAATCCAATCACTTGTAATATATACATCTATATATAGTGGTTGTCCAGACAAGCTTTGTGATTCATTAAAGATATCCTTGCAACACCCAATTTCTTCAGCTGAGTTCACTTTAACCAATGTGTTGAGATTGACTCCCAAAACACAAATGCAACTTCTTCACTTCATGCCCTGCCTGTTTTCCTTTCTTTGTTCAATTGTCTCTTAAGAATACATGCAGGAAAAATGACAAGATCCTTTATCCACCTTTACTGAGACTACTTTTTACTTTTCTCCTTCTGGTAAAATGTATTTTGATAGCTATCCTATATAGCAATGGCCAGCACTTCCATATTACAGAGAACGGATATTCTTGGGGAAATTTAACAAATACATATTACTTTGGATATTTTATATACTGGGCTTCCCATATGGGAAATGATGGTTCTTTAAAATGTTCATGACCAAAAGTGCACACTTGATGGTGGTTGTTCATAAACTCCTTTCTGTTTATAAACCAGAGAAGTGGTGCTTCAAAAAGTCACCTTTTTGAAAAGTATAGATATTTCAAACACGTAACATTGCATATTCTGTGTCTTTCCATTTGAATAGCCTTTCTTCACCTTGTGATGCAGAATTGGTTATTTCACTCTCCTTTAGCCTGTTGGCATAGTTCTAATGAGTACCTCTCGTAAGGCCTGTTTTGATTACTTAAATAACTTCATATAGTCTGTATAAATATGTAAATTGAAACCTTTATGCATGTAATGCTTCCTTTGGTAAAGTGTTTATTGCAGCCAGGTCACTCACATATTACATTATATATATTAGCATGGATAGAGGATTGGCTAACTAACAGAAAGCAGAGTGTCGGGATAAATGGGTCATTTTCCAGTTGGCAAACAGTAACTAGTGGGGTGCCACAGGGATCGGTGCTGGGGCCTCAACTATTTACAATCTACATTAATGATTTGGATGAAGGGACTGAGTGTAATGTAGCCAAGTTTGCGGATGATACAAAGATGGGTGGGAAAGTAAGCTGTGCAGAGGACTCAAAGAATCTGCAAAGGGATAGAGACAGGCTAAGTGAGTGGGCAAACATTTGGCAGATGGAGTATAATGTGGGAAAGTGCGAAGTTATCCACTTTGGCAGGAAAAACAAATTATTTAAATGGTTGTATTTCTGGTGACCAATTGGGGATAAAGAGCAACACAAAATAGAAAGATCAAAGCAAATTATGAGATTAAATGACAAAGAAATCAAGTAAGAAATAAAAGGGTAGCAATTGGACCTCTTTGTGCCCCTTATATTGGTGTAATCTGGGCACGAGTGCCAATTTCGGGGCCAACATCCTAAAGAACGCCTGAAAGACATCTGACCCAACACTGGATTGGGCCATTTTTCAAGCGTCCCTGGCGGCTGCCTAAAACCGGTGTTAGGCCCCTTACATATGTACCTGTAAATGACAGGAACCAGGCCTGCACTGCTCCAGATTTTACTTTAATTCCTGGCCATCACCAAAAGCTTAGATATAAACTTCCGTTGCAATGGAACCAGGAGGAGCAGGAATGCTCCCCCGACTTCACAATATCCCGATGCCACCCCCCCCCACCCCCACCCCCCACCCATGCTCTAATCTCCCTTCTGGGGCTTACCTACAATTCATCTTTTTTAAATAGGCAGACTTCCTGTGGAGGCGCGACAGGCACCAGCAGCTCACCTAACTAATGTTAAAGAGACCAAACCTCAATTTAGAGTTTAAAATGCTCATGGTATTTTAAATGGATTCTCGCTGATGGTGTATCGTAGTAAAAACAAAGATAACCGTAGTGATAGTCCTTTCGATATAAATTCAGGACTGGAAAAAAAGAATGATTTGCATTCATATAGTGACTTTCACAACCTCAGGACGTCCCAAAGCGCTTTACAGCCAATGAAATACTTTTGAAGTGTAGTCACTGTTGTGATGTAGAAAATGCAGCAGCCAATTTGCACACAGCAAAATCCCACAAACAGCAATGTGATAATGACCAGATAATCTGTTGAGGGATAAATATTGGCAAGGACACCAACCGGGAAGAACTCCCCTGCTCTGCTTTGAATAGTGCCATGGGATCTTTTTCATCCACCTGAGAGGGAAGACTGGGCCTTTGTTTAATGTCTCATCCAAAAGACAGCACCACTGACAGTGCCACACTTCTTCAGTACTAGCACTTGAATGTCAGCCTGGATTTTGTGCTCAAGCTTTTGGAGTGTGATTTAGAACCCACAACCCTTTGACTCAGAGGCGAGAGTGCTACCAACTGAGCCATAGCTGAGACCCTAAGAAAGTATACCAATGTGTATTATTTCTACAGAGTTGTTCAGCAGTGAGTCTAATAACTGGTGTCGCCTGAACAGCTGGAGGTCAGATTTGAGAGTCTCCACGGGAGAGTGAAAATTACACTAAATTTTACAATATTTACTGCAGTCTAGGTAAAAATGTTGTTTAGTAATATTTTCAGTCCTGAAGGAGGCACCTGAGCTGGGAAAATGCAGTACTGGCAGGAAACCACAGATTCTATCTGTGTAGGGAACATAAACATCAAAGATTGTCTAAAGGCACTCCAATCCACTGTAAACTGTCTTTCTTGGGTATAACCCACCAGACAAATCAGCAGTAATCCATCATGATGGCAGATCATTTGTGGGAAATTAATTTCAACGTAACGAGCAATTGCAACATAACTTCAGTTTTACACAACCCATTTTGCAGGGTGATCTCACAGTTTGTTCACACATTGAAGTTATGAGATTTATATTTCTGGAAGATATTAATCTGGTCCTTTTCTTCTCCACCTTCCTGTTGAATAATTTACAGCGATTTTTGCTATTTATCCCTCAGCAGATTATCTGGTCAGTTCATGTTCTGACTCATTTTTGTTCTTAACCTTTTCATCTGTTTACACAAGCACTATAGCTGCATAAGTTTTTTTTGTTACATTTGGCACTACTTAACCAAATACCTGATAAATAAACAATTCATTGGCACAGCAAGTTTGAAACCAAACCCAAGCTATCCTGTACATAGAAACGGTGACTTCGAAATTTGGGCACACCTATTATTGGGCGGGCGCAGAGATCAATCCCTGAGCCTGAAAGGTGAGGCCCGACACGCACCGGATATTGGGCCTCAGGCCTCATTACCATCGAGCTGCCGAGCGGCAGACAGTAACAGGCATCACCTAGTTGATATGCATTGGACCCTAGCTTTTTAGCTTTTTATATAGGCAGGTCAAATGAGTCCCATCAGTTTATGCAATTATCTGTTCCTTTTGAGAACAAGGGCTGGATTTTGCCAATGGGGAGCTTTTGGAGGCGGGACTCCCACTTATTTCAGTGGGCTTAGCAGGCCAATTAAGGGGAAGCCGGTTACACAGAACGTCAGCGTATGACGTTTCATCTGTCAAAAAAATCATGAAACAGAAGTTAGAAAATTAGATAGTCCCTTGCATGGTGATAAAATTAAAGCTAATTTTATTGACTCCTTCTTGGGGCAATGTGTGGATGATTCCTGTAGAGGGTCATCTGCAAGGCAGTGTCCTGGTGCAGTCTACATGATTTTACTGAAAATTACTGATTTGAGTTGATAGCTTAGGAATGATAACTACATGTATAAGTGAATGAATTAGAAAAATAGGTGTTCCTTTGAAAGAAATTTAGCCTCCACATGCAAAGCTCTGTACTGATCTCCCTTCCTTCCTCTTTCCGATTTGGCAATGCTTGGAGATTCCTGTTCATGGTTATGCTGCAATACTTTTGCCATTAGCTGTTACAATGCTGCTTCTTCTAGGCAAAGAACTAAAGGTGTGCCCCAGAATAAGTCCTTATATATAGAAGAGTAGGACAATACCAGATGCTTGGTCAGGGCATGAATTCTTCCTTCCTGGTATGAGGACAATTACCTATTTGTATAGAGATTGTACTTTGAAAGAATGTAGACTACCTACAGTGGATAATCTAATATTATTATTGGTCTGGATTCTCATCACCTAAGCAAAGCACTTTAATGGGTCAAAGGCTTCTAGACCAGATGCACCAGAAATTATCCCAGGCACAGTTAGATTACAGTCAACGTTCCATTAAGAGATTTATTATAGCATTGAGGTTAGCGTTCTCCTTTAAAGAGTTAATGTGTATTCTGTAAGATTCATAAATGAGGTCATTCATCTATTGAAATAGTAAATGTTCCTGGCAAATCCCTGCCTCCACATTTTGTCTACATATGGTCTTTATCTCACAAACAGTGATGAACTGACTTAGCGGTTTAGGTCTTCGCTAAACATGGTTTCCAAATTTGTCCTTTAATTGTTTCCTTTGTTATGATTATATGTAACTAACAAACTATTTCTGTGTCTTGTGGCTAAGTTTGTGGCGATCTGTAGACATGGTCAGGAATAGCTAATTTAGCTGCTACGCAAATAATATTTTGCAGTCTTATTTTTGATGCTCCATACTAGCACCGTCTGTTAGGGCCTAGAAACTTGCTGGTAACTAAAACTTACAAGCAAAGGATGGACGTTTTCCATGGGCACTGCCGAACATGTACTTTATTAGCGTTTTACGTAACTGCGACCGCAGATGTTTATAGATTGTCAGGAGATCCCAGAGCTCACATATGGAGTGCAAATGTTTCTTTATAGAACCATTGCTGTTTAGAGCACTTTTATGAGGTTTTCCTTCAGCTTGAACAAATTTATCTAGCTATTTAGGACAGCCTCTGGCAAAATAATCTAATTTGTGACTGTTCTGTACTACTATTAATATTGATAAGAACTAAAATGTTCCCTTAGTGTTTTGCTTTGATTTCCTTTTTAAAATTTCTTTATGTACAGTATTCATATAAAAGTCATAAAACCCAATTCTCCCTTAGCTTCAAAGCTCAGGTTTGTCCACTAAATCGTCAGTAATTAGACAAATGTAGAACTCTCTAATTTTGCCTTGTACTAAGCATTAGTATTGGTATAAACGTATACAAATTATACTTGCGAGTGCAGCACAATCATCCCCTCTTAAAGGGTCACACTATTGCTTGACAGGGATGTAGCAAGATTGCTGAGCTCCAAAGTCACCTGCTAGTTCATTTCTTTAGTCTCCTCCATTTATCCTAACCTGCATATAAACCAATTTACCCTTCCATAGCTTGTACATAAACTATCAACTTCAAATACAACAGCTGTAGGCTGGAATGCAGAATAAACCTTCATTATATAAAAAGCCTGGAAGCAAACCAAGATGAGTCGGAGAAGATTTGTTACTGCTGCAGGTTGTATTTTTCAACAGGATGCAGGTGAAAATAACTTTGACAAGGACACAGGTATCAAGAAATTGACCTTTTGATTGTTGCCAGCACAAGGAAACTTGGAAAATTGTACTGGGGCATCAACGGGCAGTAGATCTCTCATATCCTTAATACATGCTTCATTAACCCTGGCTCAGCAAGTGATTAAACTTCTGCAGACAAAGAACCAAGTTCCAAGAAACAGTGAAAGAGTTAAAATCCATGTCTGAAAGCATCACCTATTTTACTGGCAAATTGGAAACATATGAATCCAATCTAGAGAATCTTACTTCTGGTATATGAAAAGTAAAGTCTGCACTCCTGGAGAATTGTGATACGGGCAAACTTTTAATGGGTTGGAACTCACAGCCAAACTGAAAAAATTGTAGGTATGTTAGAATAAAAAAAAGCAGATCCTGCTGTCATAATGTTAATATGAACAAGTTGTCAGAGTAAGTTGAGGGATGATGGGACTTATGTTCACCTATTAAATTGCCAAGCCTGATGGAGCTCTTTGAGGAGGTGGTAGATTTGGAGGATGCAGTGGTTGTGATGTACATGGACTTTCAGAAAGCCTTTGGCAAGGAGACTATTGGAGAAGATTAAGTGGTATGGAATTAGGGAAAGGGTAGAAAATTGGATTAAAAACTGGTTAGAAAAGAGGAAATGGAGAGTCAAGTTAAAGGCAGATTCTGAGTGGTTGGATGTGGGTACCTGTGGCATGCCCTGCAGTTTGTAATTGAAGCAGATTCAATGGCAAGTATTTGTTTTTTTTTTAAGTTGCTCCCGCTCCACCACAGTAACTTCATCAGAAGTGCGGCGGAATCCCTGTTTAATCACGTGACTGGGGTTTCTGCTGCACTGCCACTGCCAATGAAGTAGCAATGGTGGAGCGGGAGCAGTTCTGGAGAAATTCCCAGCCCATGTCCCTGTTGTGTCGGTACCTTTTTACCTAGACACAATTAGAACTCCGAACTCAGAGATTCAAACATGAAGTGCTTTATTCGAAGGGAAAGGGAAGTTCTAGAGAGTTCCGAACAAAGAGAGCTAAATTTAACCAAGAGAACACCCAACCATTTATCTGCTGTGACAGTGCCACCACAGGTGGGAGGAGAACACACAATACATAACATATTCCTCCCCTCTTAAATGGAAGGTCCACATTATTCCTCAACAGGTAAGTTACTTTCAATGCACTCAACTAACCTAGGGCAGAGGTAGACTGCCTCAACCCCTGACTTTACCCTGGGGTTTATTCTGCCCCAGTCTTGTGGGTAAGTCGCTAAGCCTACAAATCCAAGCATCTTGGAGGCCGCCGCTCTCTGACAGGATACCGGCGGTCATCGCTGGCTTCCACAGCAGTAAGCATTGACACAGGCCTAGATGGAGAAGGTGTCTGTGTCAGTCGAAAGTCAGGAGTTTGCACAGGTGGAACAGTCTCTTTGACTTCTTGTGTTGGAGAAGAGCACTGTGGCAAAGGATGCTGGTTTGCGGTATCATCCGGAAACAGTTCAGGCCAACCAGCCGTTGGAGCCTCTGTGGCTGTCTCTGCTCCTAGCAACAGTTGATCTGTGTGTCTTCTCCAGACGACGTCCTCAGCAGTCTCAACCGTGTAAGACACAGGGCCCGTCTGCGCGATCACCGTAGCAGGAACCCATTTCGGTCCAGTGTTGTAGTTTCGAGCTAGGACGTGCTCTCCCGGATGAAACCGTCTCTCGTTGGCTCTTTTCTCTCTTCAACTTGAGCTTGTTGTTGACGATGGACAACCTGCTCTGCCCTTGGAGGTTTGAGTAAGTCAAAACTTGTCCGCAACTGCCTCTTCATCATGAGCGAAGCGGGGGGAAGTTTTGGTTGTGGCATGCGGCTCGTTCCTGTAGGACAACAGGAAGCTGTTCAGACGTTGGTGGATTGAGCCCTGACCTTGCGATGCCTTCAAGGCGTGCTTCAAAGTTTGCACGAACCTTTCTGCCTGGCCGTTAGTAGACGGATGATAGGGCGCAGACCTGATGTGTTGGACACCATTCACATGCAGGAAGGTTGCAAACTCCTGTGATACAAATTGTGGACCGTTGTCACTTACGAGTTGTTCCGGTGAGCCATAACGGCTGAACATCTCACCAAGTTTCTCAATTGTTTTCTCTGCCGTGGCAGACCTCATCACAGCGACCTCCAGCCACTTGCTATGAGCGTCCACAACCACCATAAACATCTTCTCTTCGAAAGGACCGGTGAAGTCCACATGTACTCGCTGCCACACTTCTGCAGGCCAATCCCAGGGGTGTAGGGTTGCCAGCTGTGGAACATTCCGGACCCTTTGACATGGGGAACATGTTTTGGCTTTCTCCTCAATATTCCCATCGCGACCTGGCCACCAGAAGTAGCTTCTTGCCATTTCCTTCATCCGAACCATCCCACTGTGGCCTGTATGAAGTTGTTGCAGTATAGGTTCCCTCAGAGGTGGCGGAATGATGACACGGCGTCCCCAAAGAAGACAACCTGCCTGGATGGAGAGCTCATTTCTTTTTGAAACGTAAGGTTTCAAACTAGGAGAATCTCCTATAGCTCTCCCTCGAATGACATCGTCCATTACCTCAGAGGACTGGATCGTTGCGGGTGTACCTTCGCACCTGAACTGCAGTGACAGGTGCTCCCTCCACTTGTCTAAAGTAGAAGATGTCTATCTGATGAGGATCTGGGGGAGTAACAGGCAAGGGTAGCCTCGAGAGACCGTCTGCGTTGCCGTGCAAGTCTGATTTGCGATATTTGATGTCGTATGTGTGTCCTGACAACAGTAAAGCCCACCTTTGCATCCTGCTTGCAGCGAGAGACGGAATTCCGGTGTGGGGCCCAAAGATTGAAGTCAATGGACGGTGGTCCGTCAGGAGTGTGAACCTTCTCCCAAACAGGTACTGATGAAATTTTCGAATTCCAAAAACGATTCCCAAGGCCTCGCGCTCGATCTGCGCATAGTTACTCTCGGCCTTGTTCAAGGTGCGTGATGTGAAGGCGATAGGTTTCTCTTCACCCGAAGGCATGATGTGGGATATGACTGCTCCCACACCATATGGTGATGCATCACATGCTAGCTGCACGGGTAGCTTTGGGTCGAAGTGTGTCAGGACCTCCGATTTCAACAATGCTTTTTTTGCTTGGGCGAAAGCTTCGTTGCACAGTTCAGTCCATTTTCATGTTTTGCCTTGACATAGCAACTGATGTAACGGCCTCAGCAATGAATAAACTTCCCATAGTAGTTAAGTAGCCCTAGAAATGAACGTAACTGGCTCACATTCTGGGGTGCTGGGGCCTCCACGATCGCCTTGACCTTTGACGGCGCCTTATGCAGGCCAGTAGTGTCAATCACATGCCCCAGGTACTCAACTGAAGACTGAAATAATTCATATTTGTCCTTACGAACTCTGAGTCCGTACTCTTTCAGTCGTTGTAGTGTCGCATCCAAGTTCAGAAGATGATCCTCCTCATTTGTCCCAGTGACAAGGATGTCGTCCAGGTAGCACTGGACTCCTGGCAGTCCACTCAAAATCTGATCCATTGCCCTTTGGAATTACGTCGGCCTCTGCTCTATTCCAAACGGAAGGCGGCAGTACCTGTATAGCCCCTTGTGTGTCACAATTGTCAGCAGCTCCTTTGATTTGTCATCGACATGCATTTGTAGATAAGCCTGGCATAAGTCTATTTTGCTGAACTTTTGCCCTCCGGCCAGGCCCGTAAAAAGATCATCAATGAGGGGGAAGAGGGTACTGTTCCGCAGACAGCACCGGGTTAATAGTCACTTTAAAATCCCCGCAGATTCGAACAGATCCATCCTTTTCCAGGACAGGAACAATGGGTGTGGCCCATTTGCTCACGCTCACAGGCTCCAGGACTCCATTCTCGACTAAGGCCTCCAAGTTAGCCTCAACTTTTGGCCTAATTGCATAGGGTACAGGTCGGGCTTTGTGAAACTTCGGCTTGCTGTCAGGTTTAATGTCCAGTCTCACGCTGATCTTTTTCATGCTCCCAAGTTCCCCATTGAAGAGTTCTGCATGTTTGTTTAACACTGCAGTCAGACCTGACTCCCCTTTTGACATCATGCGGACTGCAGGCCAGTCCAGTGTGATTTTCTCTAGCCACGCACGTCCCAGTAGCGATGGGTAATTTCCCTTTACCACATATAGTGGCAGTTTTGCAGTCTGTCCATTCAATTTAACTGTCACCTCAATGGCGCCTCTCATGGCCACAGGTTCGCCGGTATACGTCTTTAGCACAATCTTTGTTGGCTAAAGGGTAAGATGCTTTAGCATTTTGTTGTAGAGTGTCTGAAACAAGGGACACGGCCGCGCCTGTGTCCACCTCCATCCGCACTGATTGTCCCTCCACCAGTGGTGACACCCAGTAGCCATTTGAACCACCTGCAACCATCAGTATGTGCACCTCTTCCTCCTCAGAGGTGTCGCTCCCCTCTGTTTTGCTTGTTCCATCATACTGCACTGAATGAACACTCTTTTTCCTCTCTTGTCCAAATACAGACATTTTGCTTCCATGCTTCCCAGCTCTGTCTGTTCTTTTTTTTACCTCTACAGGCGCATTCAATGTGACCCTTTTTGCCACAATTTCGGCATTCCAGCTCCGTACACCAGCGTGATGGCCCGTTTGCCCACAACGGTAACATGTGCCGTTCCGCGCACCTTTAGGCTCAGACGACACCTTGTGAACTCTCCCTGTTGAACTCAACTGGTGAGCCTCCTTTTCCGCCATCTCCATGGAGACACTAACTTCAATGGCCTTTTCAAGAGTAAGGTTGTCCTCAGTAAGAAGGCGCTTCTGTGTGGCTGCACTTTGCAGACCACACACGAGTCTGTCTCTAATGGTGTCATTCAGCACCTCCTTGAACTGGCAGTGTTCCGACAACCTTTTTAAAGCAGCAATAAACATTGTCACTGATTCCCCCTCCTCTTGATTCCGTTTGTGAAATCTAAATCTCTCAGCAATAACCAGAGGTTTTGGTGAAAAATGTGCTCCAAGAATTTCCACTAGTTGCTTATATGTTTTAGTTCCTGGCTTATCTGGCTGCACAAGGCTGCGAAGTAAATTGAATGTCTTCGGCCCCATTACACTCAAAAAGGTAGGCACGACCTTTTCATTTGCCACCGCATTCGCCAAGACAAAATAGTCAAAACGTTCCGTATAAGCGCTCCATTGCTCCACATTTTCATCAAAATCACCGATGTTTCCTAATATAGTAGCCATCTCACGTTTCAAATTTAAATTTCTGTTTACTCACTGCACCCGTAACGTACGCAGATTCATCCGCTCCTCGTCGCCACTTTGTTGTGTCGGTACCTTTTTACCTAGACACAATTAGAACTCAGAACTTCAAACATGAAGTGCTTTATTCGCAGGGAAAGGAAAGTTCTAGAGAGTTCCGAACAAAGAGAGCTAAACTTAACCAAGAGAACACCCAACCATTTATCTGCTGTGACAGTGCCACCACAGGCGGGAGGAGAACACACAATACATAACAGTTACCTTTTAAGACAAGTTAGGTAGGTGGTTGAAAGAAAGGGAATAGGGCAGGCACATGGGATTAGTACTGCTATTTGTATGGAGGATAATCCCCAGTGCAAACTGGTTGGACTAAACAACCTGCCTCTGTATTGTAAATTTCTGTCTAATTCTATGTAAAGAGCTGATGCTAATCAAGCCAGAATAGTAATACTAATAGCACTGAAATGTTGTGGATTGACTAATTGCATAACTATTTTCAAATCCAGGTGCAAGTTTGGGCAGTTGTAGGGAGCATATTTTGTAGAAGCGGAAAAGTCAATACAAGAGAAATTTAAACAGATGGGACAATTAAAAGGAAATATCACAATAGGGTGCCAAAATCTGAAAGACTTTAGAAAGACTTAAAAGGCATTTCAAACCATTGGCAGCCTTTGCCAAGGCTAAAGGGCAGGAGATTGGCAGGCAAAAGGGAACCCAAAGTGCAGGCATGCGTCTGCAAACGAGTGAGGAAGCTCCCAACCCCTTTTTGATGGTAGCTAAAGTGAAGATGGTACTGAATGAAGCGCGAGCAAGGCAGGTTGCAGTCTGTGTCACTCCATGGCACTATTCAACAAATCAGCATTGCAGCATATCTAGAAGGAAGTGGAGGCAGGTTTGGCTGATACTGCCACTTGCTTTGCCAGCCCTATAGTGCATCTTACAAAGTCCTGTATGTACTGGGCGCGCTAGATGTGCTCCTATCTAGCTATCCAGTAAGTTAAACACTCATTCAAAATAATTCTTCCCTGAAGCCGTTTGCTGTTTTGAAGCTTTTACTTGAACAAATTTGTGAAACTGTAAACAAAGACAAAGTATGTTTTGTACATAAACTGAGTACTACACATTCGATATTACACAAGATATAAACATATTTACAACAGTAGAATAGACTAATTGTATAACTAACTAACATTTGAACTAACTTCTGTAACTATTTAAATATTAACCTTTTATAAACATAGTATTATCAAAATATTACTCTGACAACATTGCTATTATGCTAAGAACTAAAGATACTCACAGATATTGCATTTGGCCTAACATATAAAGTCAGATTACATTAGATTGTAAGTGGAACTTCTCATAGCAAATTCTCCATTACTCAAGTCAGGTTCTTCCTGGCAAAACTGCCTCCTGGGGTCAACAGGAAGAAAGGAACAAAGGTCAAATGACCTCACACAGGAAGAAAGGAACAAAGGTCAAATGACCTCACACAGGAAGAAAGGTCAGATGACCTTTCCAGCATACAAACTGTTAACACAATAACCGCCACCAGAGGGTGCTATCTGCACACACAAAATGTTCAGAATGTCACATAATGTCCATCGGTCCAGAACACTCCCCGTCTGGGGTCATTAACGACTCCACATAGTCCGAACTCTACTTGTCACGAGTCCTCTGGCGACAAAAGAAGAACCACCTCAGAGGCGGGCCGAGAGAAGACCTTCGCTGTTCCTTCTTTGATGACTCTCAAGTCCACCTTTCTCACTCTCCCGTCCTGGCTGGGATGGGAGTTCACGATGATAGCCATAGGCCACTCATTCCTTTTTACCTGATTGTCCCTCATCAAGACAACATCTCCTTCTTTGAGATCCGGCCTCTTGTCCTGCCACTTGCGTCGGTTCTGTAGTGTGTTGAGGTACTCCCTTTGCCACCTGTTCCAAAACGTGTCTGCCAGACTCTGGACTCGTTTCCATTCTTCCTTGAAGAGTTCTCCTTCCCCAAACTCTCCTGGAGGACAAGGGGGAACACCTGTCTTCTGGGTCAAAAGCATGGCCGGAGTGAGGATGAGAGGCGATTCTGGGTCTGAAGATACAGGAATGAGGGGCCTTGCATTCATCACGGCGGTGACCTCAGCCATCAGTGTGGTCAAGACCTCATGTGTGAGGCACGACGATCTACCTTGGAGAAACATGCAGTCGAGGATACGGCGGGCAATGCCGATCATACGCTCCCATGCGCCGCCCATGTGGGATGAGTGAGGTGGGTTGAATACCCAGGTGCATTTCTGCTCTTGGAGATACTTCTCCACCCTCTGAGAGCTGGAACTAGATCCATCCATCTTCAGCTCTCTGCAGGCGCCAACAAAGTTTGTGCCGCAATCTGAGCGTATTTGCTTTGCCGGGCCTCTAATTGAGAAAAACCTTCTCAGAGCGTTTATGAAGCTGGAGGCGCCCATTGTTTCTATGACTTCGATGTGTACAGCTCTTGTGGACATACATGAGAACATCACCGCCCACCTCTTGCTGTTGGCGTGCCTTCCTCTCGTGCGGCGTGAGACCACGTCCCATGGTCCGAAGACATCGACGCCTACGTAGGTGAAAGGTGGTGTTACTTGTAGCCGCTCGGCTGGCAGTTCTGCCATCTGTTGGTGCTCCGTCTTCCCACGGAGTTTCTTGCAGGTGACACATTTGAAAAGCGTGCCGCTGATACATCTCTTAGCTCCAACCAACCAGAGGCCGTCTGCTCTGATGGCACCTTCGGTGAAATGTCTGCCCTGGTGCTTCACGGCCTCATGATGGTAACGCACAAGCAGAATGGCCATATGATGACGACCTGGAATGAGGATGGGGTTGGTTGCATTCGTTCCTAGTTGAGACTGCGATATGCGTCCCCCAACTCTGAGAAGGCCGTCGGTGTCGACGATGGGATGCAGCTTCCGTAGACTGCTGTGAGGGGGTAGGTTGTGTTCTGCTGCTATGCACTTCAACTCTTCTGAATAACACTCGTGTTGGACACTCTATCACAAGGATTATGGCTCTTTTGAGCTCCTCTTCAGAGGGACTCTTCCGACAGATGTGCCACCCATGGCAGTTACTCCCTTGCGTAGGCTGGGAGAAGGTATGAGCTATATGGGTTAGGCGTGCTATCGTCTTTATGAGAGTGTTCCATTTGGAGAAACGCTCGAAGCATTTGGTGCTCATCAGGTTCTTACAGATTTGAGTAACGTTCGCTGTTACCTGTGGGCGTATCTCGCAGTCAGAAACAGGGTTGAGTAGGTCGAATGACTCGTTGATTTCGGAGAAGTGTGGGAACAGATCCTGAAGAAAAGCAGGTCCTGACAGCCAAGTCGTGCTACTGAGTAGGGACGCTGTTACAGATCTAGACCCATGGTCAGCTGGGTTCAGGTCTGTAGGGACGTACTTCCACTGGTCGGGGGACGTGGACTGTCGAATACGTTGGACTCTGTTGTTCACGTATACGTAAAACCGTCTACTTTGGTTATGGATGTATCCTAGCACCACTTTGCTGTCTACGTAATATGTGATGCTGTCGAACTTCAGATCAATCTTGTCTTCTATGAACTCTGCAATCTCAACTGCTAATACTGCTGCGCACAGTTCCAATCTGGGTATGGTGAGGTCTGGCTGGGGCGCCAACTTGGCCTTTCCAAAGACGAAGCCGATTTTGCTTTGTCCTTCTTGAGTGGTGACCTTCAGATAAGCCACACTTGCAATGGCCTTAGCGGATGCGTCTGCAAAGACACAAAGCTCTTTGAATCGGGCATTTAAGGGAGAGAAAGACGAATAGCAGCGAGGTATTCGGAGCTCCTGTAAGTCTTGGAGTGAGTCTCTCCATCTGTCCCACTCTGCTTCCATCTCTTCAGGGAGAGGTGAATCCCACTCTTCAGCGCGTGTGGAGAGTTCCCTGAGGAGCAGCCTGCCTTGTATGGTGACAGGGGCTAAGAAGCCAAGAGGGTCGTATAGGCTGTTGACTGTAGAGAGCACTCCTCTACGTGTGAAGGGTTTCTTGGCGTCTAGGACTTGGAACTTGAACGTGTCTGTTGCTATGTTCCACGACACCCCTAGGCTACGCTGTAGGGGGAGGTCATCAGTGAAGAGGTCTAGGTCCTTGACGTCCTTAGTACGATCTTCAGGGGGGAATGCCTCCATCACTGCTGGTCTGTTAGAGGCTATCTTATGCAGCCTGAGGTTGGATAGTGCAAGTAGTTCCTGGGCTCGTCCGAGGGTACTGATGGCCTCTGCTTCGGTCGGGAATGACTTCAGTGCGTTGTCGACATAGAACTCTCGTTCGATGAACCCTCTCACATCACTGCCAAAGTCATCGTCTTCTTCCTTGGCAGCCCTCCTTAGTCCGTATATGGCGACAGCAGGGGATGGGCTATTCCCAAAGACATGGACACGCATTCTGTAGTCCACAATGTCTCTATTAGGGTCATTGTCCCGATACCACAGGAAGCGGAGGAAGTCTCTGTGGTCTTCTCTCACCACGAAGCAATGAAACATGTGCTGGATATCAGCAGTGATGGCGACGGGCTCTTTCCTGAATCTCATGAGCACTCCCAAGAGGCTGTTGTTAAGATCAGGCCCTGTGAGGAGTACGTCGTTGAGAGAGACGCCCTGATATGGTGCACTGGAGTCAAACACCACGCGGATCTGTTCCGGCTTTTTGGGGTGATAGACTCCGAAGGAAGGGAGGTACCAACACTCTTGGCCTTCCTGGAGTGCAGGAGCTATCTCTGCATGATCGTTAACAAGCATTTCCTTGACAAATTCTAGGAAGTGTGCTTTCATTTCTGGCTTCTTCTCTAGTGTGTGACGGAGCGAGTTAAGACGATTATAGGCATAACCCCTGTTGTCCGGCAGCTGTCATCTGGGGTTCCGGAAGGGTAAGGGTGCAACCCAGCTATTAGAGCTGTCACGAGAGGCCTCATTGTCCATAATCTGGAGGAACCTCATGTCGTCGATCGATGGAGCAAGTTTGTGGTCATTGGCGGTGCGACAGAAGACTGACTGACCCGGGTTCTCTCCAGTGAGCATCATCTGTGTGCTGTCTGCGGAGATCAGCGCTGGGGTTTTCTGAGGCTGAGCCGTATGACTGAACTTCTCTGTCACTCGGATCTGACTGCTGCATGGGGTAAGGTAGCTTGTACGACCATTCTCCAAGATGGAAGTCTTGAGTGTGCTCACCTGAGATGGCTTGTGAGCGCCCTTGAGGCACACATCTCCAACAACGACCCAGCCGAGGTCTAGCCTTTGGGCGAAAGGGGTGTCATGTGGACCGTTGATCTGCTCCCTTATCTTATGTACCCTCAGGATGTCTCTTCCCAACAACAGAAGTATGCTTGCATCTGGGTCAAGAGGTGGGATCTCGTCTGCAATGCGTCTCAGATGACGGTGATGACGAGCTGCATTCGGAGTGGGAATCTCAGAACGGTTGTCGGGGACTTGATTACATTCGATGAGTGTAGGAAGGGGGAGACTAATCTTCCCGTCGACTGACTCAACAACGTAACCGCAGGCCCTCCTGCCGGCTGTCTCTGAAAGTCCAGCACACGTCTTCAGCGTGTAAGGCGACGGACTTCCTTTGATCTTGAAGATGTTGAAGAACTCGGATCTTGCTAGAGAACGATTGCTTTGTTCATCTAGTATGGCATACATCTTTTCAGATTCCTGGCGACATCCTGCAGGGTACACATTAACGAGGCATATCTTGGAGCATGCTCTTGCGCTCACTCCTTCTCCACACACCTCGGTGCACCTGGATGTAATCTCCGTACCAGCAGCTCCCTCTCTCTCCCCGCCGTGCTCTGATGCGGGAGGAGGCGTTTCTGACTTCCAAGGAGCTGGGCCTGGGTGTAGTGCTGAAACGTGCCGATCACTTTCACATTCACTGCATTTTGCATCCACCTTGCAGTTCTTGGCGAGATGGCTCGTGGACGAGCAGCACCTGAAACATAGAGTTCTCTTTAAGATATTGTTTCCGATCTTCCAGGGACATCTCCCTGAAGCCTCTGCACTTCTTTAAAGGATGGGGCTTGTTGTGGATAGGGCATTGTTTGCTCATATCCTCAGGCTTCTTCTGAATCTTTGTGTGCTCAGTTGAAGACACTTGCATTCTGTGGACAGATATTGGTGTCTTTCCATGTCTGTCGAACTTGTCTCTTCTGGCAAGTGCTGGTTGGGAGGAGAAGAAGTTGAAGCTGGGGTCGTTCCTGGCTTTGGCTTCTTTACGGATGAATTTAACGAACGCAGAGAATGGTGGGAACGCCACGTTGTGCTTTAGCTTGAACTTTGATCCAAACGTTATCCACTTCTCCTGCAGGTTAAATAGAAGCTTCTCAATGATGGGACTTACCCCTCTGGAAGTGTCTAAGTACGATAGACCGGGTAGGTAGCCGTCCTGCTTTGCGGCTTCGAGTTGCGACAGCAGATCTCCAAGGTCGCGGAGCTTCTGGGGTTCCTTACTTGTCAACCTCGGAAAGTTCGTCAACCTGTCAAAGAGAGCCCTTTCAATGGCTTCGGGCGAGCCGTAGCTTTCTTCCAGCCTCACCCAAGCCTTCTTCAACCCCTCTGGCAGCTGCCCCACATTGGCCGCTTTTATCCTGCAGGCCTGTCCGACGGACTCTGGGCCGAGCCACTTGATAAGGAGGCTGAGCTCTTGTCCTGCCGACAGGTCTAAGCCCGATATGGCATCATGGAAGCAGGACTTCCAAGCCCGATAATTCTCTGGCCTGTCATCAAACTTGATTAACCCCGAAGTCACCAGCTGGGTGCGTGCAAGGTATTTGGCGAGGTCGTAGGTGCTGGGACCTGGGCCAGGGTTGCCTTGGCTGGGGTCTCTGTTGGGGGTCTAAAGGGACCGAGAGGGGATTTGCCTCCGACTTTCTCTATTCGGCCTCCTATTCCTCTGCACCGTGTCTTCAGTTCTGCTGGGGGAGACTCTGCGGCTTGAGGCACGCCGTCTGCTTTGACGTCGGTTGGCAACTTGTGGCATGTTATACGAAGTGTTTGCGTCTGTAGAGATGTGCGGGCTTCCATCCCTTTCTCCTGTAAACTGTATGTCGGCATGGTCGCTCACGTAATCTATGGTGCGCTGTCGGGGACTCTGCCACGGAACGGGAATTAAAGGTTTGTAAGCTGTCTCGGGATCAGCTCCCTCCAAAATTGCCTCGAATACTTGTGTCTCGGCTAATGCAGCATCTATCTCTTTTTGTTGCTGCAGAGCGTCTAATGTGGCTTGGAGACGGGCCTGTTCAGCCTGGCGTTCCACTTGGTGATGGGCCTGTTCCGCCTGGTGTCGGGCCTGTTCCGCTTGGAATTCAGCTTGGAGACGGGCCTGACTTACTTTTATTTCTATTTCACTGTCCGTATGCGCAGCTCTGGCTTGAGCTGCTATTAGTTTAGCCCATGCTTTGGCGAGGGCTATGCTTACTCTAGAACCACCCGATGACCGTGAGCCAACTTGCGACCTGTAGTAACCGGTGCTTATAGACCGATTGTCACATTCTACAGTTTCGTCTGCCTGTTTAAGGTCTTCTACTTGCTGCAAAGCATTTTCGCTATTATCTTCTGACATGTTGATGTGAGGTAGATGTGCTCTACGAGGTTAAGGCTTACTCTGGGTTCCTCCTGCTCCGCTCTTCACAGCTAGCCGTATTGCTATCTTTTCACTGTACTGGCCGTGCTAGACGTGCTCCTATCTAGCTATCCAGCAAGTTAAACACTCATTCAAAATAATTCTTCCCTGAAGCCGTTTGCTGTTTTGAAGCTTTTACTTGAACAAATTTGTGAAACTGTAAACAAAGACAAAGTATGTTTTGTACATAAACTGAGTACTACACATTCGATATTACACAAGATATAAACATATTTACAACAGTAGAATAGACTAATTGTATAACTAACTAACATTTGAACTAACTTCTGTAACTATTAAATATTAACCTTTTATAAACATAGTATTATCAAAATATTACTCTGACAACATTGCTATTATGCTAAGAACTAAAGATACTCACAGATATTGCGTTTGGCCTAACATATGAAGTCAGATTACATTAGATTGTAAGTGGAACTTCTCATAGCAAATTCTCCATTACTCAAGTCAGGTTCTTCCTGGCAAAACTGCTTCCTGGGGTCAACAGGAAGAAAGGTAAGAAGGTCAAATGACCTCACACAGGAAGAAAGGAACAAAGGTCAAATGGCCTCACACAGGAAGAAAGGTCAGATGACCTTTCCAGCATACAAACTGTTAACACAATAACCGCCACCAGAGGGTGCTATCTGCACACACAAAATGTTCAGAATGTCACATAATGTCCATCGGTCCAGAACACTGTACATATTACTTTCAGAAGAAACGAGCTGGCTGCTTCCACTGAAGGAACAGACACCTTCCTTATGGAGGTAATGTTTGTCTCAGATTTACCATGCTCCCTGGATAGAGAATGATGAACTAATGCTGTTAATGCAATGATGGATCCTGTAATCTACAATATGTTAAGGCTTGAATTGATAACAGTTTCTTATCAGATCGTGTACCACTTAAAATTTCTCTGAAGTTGTCACTGGAGGTAGACAAAATCCAGAGATAGTTTAATGCTTTCCTGAATCAAGAGTGGAAAAATTAGGACGTCTCTTTTCAGGGAGCTGGAATACTTTCTCTTCTGGCACTATTCAAAGAAAAGCAAGGGAGTTCTCCTAGTGGCCTGGCCCTCAACCTTCACCTTTATGTGCAAATTGGCTGCTACATTTACCGACATAACAACAGTTCCTAAGCTTCAAAAGTAATTAATTGGCTGAGAAGCACTTTAGAGCACCCTGTGGATAGGAAAGGTGCTATATAAACTGAAACATCATAGTACAGTTTGTGAAATAAATGTTTCTTCTGATATACTGTACTATCTTTAAGGTAAAACTAAAAATTAAAAAAATGCTAGAAATATGCAGGATAAATTAGCACTTTCAATAGGACCCTTCATCAGATTTTGAAGTGTCAGCTTGGCTCAATTGGTAGCACTCTCATCAGAAGGGGGTCAATCTTAACTCTTTCCGCTGGGAGCAGTAGCTCATGGTTTCAATGTGGAGCCAGGAGGAGCCCACCTGCACCCCATGACTCCACATTCAAGTGAGTATATCTTTTTAAGTGATCATTTTGGTGGCGGCCTGCAGCGGTCCCTTAAGGACTCTTCTTCTTCTTAGGCAGTCCCTCGGAACCGAGGATGACTTGCTTCCACATTAAAAATGAGTTTGCAGGTGACTGATGAGACCAATGCGGGACCTACAATCTCTGTCACAGGTGGGGCAGACGGTGGTTGAAGGGGCGGGTGGGTGGGGTGTTTGGGTTGATGTGCGCTCCTTGCGCTGCCTGCGCTTGGCTTCCGCTTGCTCCCGGTGAAGAGACTCGAGGTGTTCGGCGCCTTCCCGGATGCTTCTCCTCCACTTTGTGCGGTCTTGGGCCAGGGATTCCCAGGTGTCGATGGGGATGTTACACTTTTTCAAGGAGGCTTTGAGGGTGTCCTTGAAGCGTTTCCTCTGCCCACCTGGGGCTCTCTTGCCGTGCCGGAGCTCCGAATAGAGCGCTTGTTTTGGGAGTCTTGTATCGGGCATGCGGACAATGTGACCCGTCCATCGGAGCTGATTGAGCGTGGTCAGAGCTTCGATGCTGGGGATGTTGGCCTGAGCAAGAACACTGACGTTGGTGCGCCTATCCTGCCAATGGATTTGCAGGATCTTGCGGAGGCAGCGTTGGTGGTACCTCTCCAGTGCTTTGAGGTGCCTGCTGTACATGGTCCATGCCTCTGAGGCATATAGCAGGGCAGGTATCACTGCTGCCCTGTCGACCATGAGCTTAGTGCCGGGTTTGAGGTCCTGGTCTTCAAACACTCTCTTCCTCAGGCGACCGAAGGCTGCACTGGCACACTGAAGGCGGTGTTGGACTTCGTCGTCGACGTCTGCCCTTGTTGACAGTAGGCTCCCGAGGTATGGAAAGGACTGCTGGTTAGGCCGCCGCATGTAGACCTGGTTTTCCTGAACCCAGCCAGCCTGGCACCGGCTGCATATACGGCAACCCAATCTTGCACAGGGTCCTCAAATAGGTGTTAGCCTCTTGTTTACATTTACAAAAGGCCTAACGCCTAGTTTTTTGCCTATATCAGTATGGCAGGTGGCGGACTTTCGGCTCGTAATGAGCGTGCGATTCCTGCCCACCATTTTGGAGGCATGGACGCCCGTTTAGCACCCGGAAAAGGCGCACAGTGCCATCAAATTTCTAGGCTATGTATGTTGAATCTAATGTGTTCCCCTTGTCAGCTAATGCAATTATATCTTTGAAGAACTTGCCAAGCAAGAGCTATCACTTTTAAAGCCATGTTGATTTTTTTTTTGCATTATTAATGCAATAAAAATATAAATTTCATTTACAACAAGAATTTAATAACTCTATGGGATAAAAGGACAACAAAGCTGTGAACTTCGCTGTCTGAATTAAAACAGAAGACTTAAGTGTAGTGAAATATGTTACATTTTGTTTAATACAAATTTCAATGCGAAAAAGTCATGTGAAGGCTCATAAATGCATTTCCCATTCTGTTCAGATTTTAAAAAGCCTATTCTTAGAACCCATGTTATCTTTCTTTAAACTGCTATAAAGGATCTAGAATTATTATGTGAACATTCTAGAATTATTATGGTGCTATCTGCAATATACTACCATTAATGTTTCAAAAATGTCAATCTGATGGTGAAAGAACAATACTGCCAAAAAAATGTAAACACTCCCTGGAATGTATTGTAAAGAACAAATAAAACACCTGGAAGGACTATATGACAATAAGTGAATTTAAGTTTTCTGAAAAAAACTTCCGAAAGAAATAACGTGAACTTGTTTAGTGCCTTTCATGTCCTCCTGGTGTCCTAAATAGATTAATTTTGAAGTGAAGTTAAGTAGTCCACACATGATTTGTGCATAGCCTTGGTTTAACATCCCCTCTTGAAATGGCAGCTGTGACAATGCAGTAGTCTCTCAGTACTGTACTGTCAGTCTTGGCTCAGTAGTAGCATGCTTGTCTCTGAGTCAGAAGGTTGTGGGTTTCATTTACTACATTGTATCTCGTTCTTAGTCACCTATTATCCAAAATAAAAGTACAATTTTAAAAAAAGCTACAGGAGTAAAATTCTAATGTCATTTGGATTATAGATATGTTTATTTGCGAGTTTTTATTGAAATGGCAACACAAAGTATTCTTCAGTAGCCCTGAAACTGTGATTAAGATTGTGATTTATGTCAGAGTAAGTTATTAAAAGCAGGCGTTGTGATACAGTGTGGTGGAGCACTGTGGAGGTCAGGTACCTTCCCACTGCACTGTATTTACACACTTTCTGGGACTGGCTCAAGAATGGCATTGGCAGAGGCTTGATACGGGATACCAGCCAACCCCCTTGGCCAGGGGGAATGTGTGACCCAGCAAGAAAAGAAAATTGGGGTAAATATTACAGTGTAATTGCACTTAAAAGTAAAAAACATAGAAAATAAGCACACATATAGGAAGCACGTGTCTTTGTTTTACCATACACATATGCTCTAAACAATAAAAAAAATTAAACAAATTTACAAATAACTCTGTAGCTAGGGAGTCTCCTAGTCATGACATGAGGAATGTGGGAGAATTAATGTGCAGCTGGCATGCTATGTTGTTCTTAATCATTACAGTGTGAAACATTTTGTGAGCTTACAGAAAATAAAATCTACAGCTAGAATTTATTTTCTTGTTCTTCTCCACTCACGCACTTGTGAAGATTCTCCTGGACTGGGAAATATCTTTCTAGAAGGAGGGTGAAGGAAAATGCTAAGTACCAAGGGTAGAATTTATGCAATGGAATTTCCCAATCACCCACCAGAATTTCAATGAAAGGTCAGTGGAAATCCAGAAGAACCAGCATAAACTGTTTCAAATCAAAATCTGTTGCTTCCAGTCACCTTGTATTAACATTTTTCTAGTTAATGCTAAACGTTGAAAGTACAGTTTCTGATGTGTACTATGACACACAAGCAGAGGACTTCCTAGAACTTGAATTAATAACTAAAGGACTGAGTAAAATAAGATTGGATAAGAATCCCCCAACTTTTACTCAAATTTACTCATTCTGGTCAGAGCTTCAATACTTCACCCAAGTGGCCATTCTTACATGAGCATAATAAACAGAAAGTTTTGGCATGACACTCAACAACGGGGAGAGGGAGCAGAAATCACAGCTGAGCCCAGTTTTCACATATGAACTTTCCAGCAGGGGTCACTGCATCACAAGTGGGAACCTTGGGGGTGAAATTCAACTCATGTCTGCCTGTTTTGCACTTGAGAAACAGGCAGCCAGCAGTTGAAAATCAAGAGGGCACCTCAACTGCCCCATTGACACCCAAGGTCCGCCTGATGCCATATTCAGGCAGGCCTATAAATGGACAAGCGGCGCTCCCAGGTGTAAGGCTGCTCAAATAAGCAAATTGGTGTCCTACGCTGATTGCAAAATTCAGCTACAAAAATATGTGCGCTCCACTGAGAACAGAATACAAACTGGAGGATCCATTTCCTCAGTTAACACTGCTGGAGGAGAGCCACGGTCCCCAGCCCCACATATCGGGAAGCCACAGGCAGCACAAACTCATTCCAAGTCAGATGGCACCTACCTCCTCCCATGTTTGAGGACCTCTGAGTGTTTAAACCAATTTTACCCTTCAAATTGTATCATTCAAATCAGGGAGGCATCTGAATGAGCAGAATTTGAAAGTCATATGTAACATAAAAAGGAAGTTAATTTTCAGAACTGTTATTCTTCCCATTTGTGAAACTGGGAGCAAGAACCAACAATTGAAATTGCATTTAATTCCTTAAGTTATTTGGGGATAATCATAATATAAAAGAAGAAAATGCCTGTGGATCTAATTCCCTATTTTAAGCACATTAATGTAGTCACACAAATTCCTGTCTGCCCAATTTTAACACAGATGGTTAGGTACCTCAATCCTCAGTTGATACCTGTAAATTGGAAATGGCTTTCTAGCATGACCTCCACTTGAATGCTCTTAATTTCATAGCCTGATATTTAGCAATGTATGAATTGCCCTTAATTATATTTAGGAAGGACTTTATGTGACAAATATATAATAGACATAATGTGAATAAACTAATGAGAGTGACGTCTCTGGGTTTGTGCTGCTTGTGACCATGTGGGGCTGGTAGCCGAGACTCCCCTCTAGTAGTGTGAACTCAGGAAATGGGCCCTCCACTCAGCCCACTCAGTCTTCATCTATAACAAAATAAAGGAGCTGTAGATTAAACTAATGCACTGTGTATTTTATATACTCCTGATGGAGTTAATTAACATGTCCTCCATAAGTTTGCTGACTATTGGCATAAGTGCAAGAGATCAGCAACTTTTATATCATTATATCTTGTTTAATTGCTCCACATTATCAGACTTCTAGAAATGTATTTTAAAGGAAATACCCCCAGTGTCAAAGGTTGCTGTATCCATAGACCAGATCATTTATTTACTGATCTTCTACAAGTACCATGACATTTAGAGGGAAAAATTCTGTTAAATATTTTGGGGGAAAAATTCAGTTGTTTGCGCCTCCCGTTGGCTCCTTAAGAGGGCGCTAATGGGGCGCAAAGCAACTAGCGCCCGGGCGCGGTGATGTTTGCGCCGCTCGCGAAATTAACTAGACATTTTGCGGTGGCGCTAAACACTACCGCCACGATCTCCTGCGCCAGTAGATTGTGACGTCAGTCGAGTGTGCAACACCCAGGTAGTGCCCCGGACCGGATATTGAATGGCGCCCCCTGCCTTACCGCCTGTCGCTAGCAATGACAGGTTGAGGGGAGCGTTTTGCTGTCAGAAAGGGACTGGGGGGAGCGCTATTTAAAGGTGACCTCTTCCTGCCTTTTTTTGTTGGTGACATTTTTGCACCACGCATTCTGAGTGAGAGAGAGAGAGAGACTTCTGGAGAGATTCAACGCTGTGTGAAGGAGTTTTGGGTACTGAGCAGCACTTTGCGAGTTCATTTTGATTTGCTCTTCCTTGCTTCGCCAGTGCTCTGAGGTAGCGCCTCGCTCCTCGGCATTTGCGCCTTAAGACAGGTGTGAAGCACCTGATTTAACGCTCCAATCACCTCCAGGGGCGATAAAAGCCAAGTTTGCCATCGGAGGCAATAATTAGCGCCAGGCGCTAAACTTTGCGCACGGCCGATAATGGCGCCCCAAATGGGGCGATACTGAATTTTTCCCCCTTTGTGCATTATAAAAACGCATTAAGCTAAAATGGAAAGTTGATAAAAGCACAAAATAAATATTTGGTGCATAATGCAAAGCTGCTGAATTTGTCAGGTGACATTTTCAGTCTTGACAGACTAGGCTTCTTCCCACCAGTAACTTGATTTCATCAGTAGATATTTTCAATAATTTTTCCCCATTTACATTTATAAAATAGGAGGATAAAACTATTGAAAGAGAGCATTAATACTGATGAATCTGAAGTATGAGTGGATCTGTGAATCAGTAAAAGCAGTCGAGACTTTGTCGCTTTACTGATTCAACGAGGAACTGGATATATACCTATTTAGGAATAAGACTAGAGGTTAAAGGGATAGGCATAGAGTGATGTCAAATAGTTGAGGGTCCTGTGGTGGGGGGAGCTATATAGTCCATAGAGGGCATCAGGCCAGTGTATCATACTAGACATGTGAGTATGGATAAATAATTCTGTAATTTTGTTTGATTATCTTTGGGTAAAGCAGAGTCCATGCAAAGGTATATTGTAAATGGTCCGTGAAAGAAGCAATCTTTCTTCACTGAACATTTTTCATATTCCTTGCCGCTTTACATCCTTATCCAAAGGAATTGACACCCTATCCTTCATGACTTATTCTCCTTGTGTTCATCTCAAACAACAACTTTTATTTGTATTATGCCTTTAACATAGAAAATTGCCCCAAGGCATTTCATAGATGCATAAGGAAAAAATAGACACAGAGTTAAAGAAAGCTGGAGGCATATCCAGCAATGGTGTGGCAAAGGGAGAGAGGAATGCACAAGAGGCCAGAGTCAGAGGAATGGAGAGTTTGGGGAGTGGTTGTAGGGCTAAAGCAGGCTACAGCATTCGGGAGGGGTGAGGCCATGAAGGGATTAAATAACAAGGATAAGAATTTTAAATTTAAAGCACTGGGGGACCGGGAGCCAATGGAGGTCAGTGAGCACAGGGTTGATGGGTGAGCAGGTCTTGGTGCGGGATAGAATACAGGAAGCAGGCCTTAGGATGAGCTAAAGTTTACAGAGGATGGACAACATAAGGCCAGCAATGAGAGCACTGGAATAGTCAAGTCTGGATATGACATAGGCATGCATGAGGGTTTCAGCAGCAGATGGGCTGAGGTAGAGGCAGAGACAGGCGATGTCACAATTTTAAGTTATGAGTTGGTTCTTTCCACTTCCTAAAGCACCATATTAACAGCTTATAACATTTCCATCATTAGTGGAATACATAGCCTTTAGTAGATCGTCCTTATTGGACTTAACTAATGAGGCTCTTTCTTAAGGGTGCTCAAGCTTTCCATCTCCTCAATGGGCACATCCCCTGCTGCTTATTTTTTGAGCAGGTTCATTCAACCGTAAAGAGTGCAGTGCTATCCATGCCTGTGCTTATAGAAACATAGAAACATAGAAGATAGGAGCAGGAGTAGGCCATTCGGCCCTTCGAGCCTGCTCCGCCATTCAATGAGATCATGGCTTATCATCCAAATTCAGTACCCTGTCCCTGCCTTCTCCCCATATCCCTTGATCCCTTTAGCCTCAAGAAATATATCCAACTCTTTCTTGAATATATTTAATGAACTGGCCTCCACCGCCCTCTGTGGCAGAGAATTCCACAGGTTCACCACTCTCTGGGTGAAGAAATTCCTCCTCATTTCAGTCCTAAATGGCTTACCCCTTATCCTTAGACTATGACCCCTGGTTCTGGACTCCCCGGCCATCAGAAACATCCTTCCTGCATCTAGTCTGTCCAGGCCTGGCAGAATTTTGTAGGTTTCGATGAGATCCCCTCTCAATCTTCTAAACTCCAGTGAGTATAAGCCCAATCGACACAATCTCTCCTCATACGTCATTCCTGCCATCCCAGGTATCAGCCTGGTGAATCTTCGCTGCACTCCCTCCATGGCAAGAACGTCCTTCCTCAGGTGAGGCGACCAAAACTGCACACAATACTCAAGGTGCGGCCTCACCAAGGCCCTGTACAACTGTAGCAAGACATCCTTGTTCCTGTACTCGAACCCTCTTGCTACGAAGGCCAACATACCATTTGCCTTCTTAACCGCCTGCTGCACCTGCATGCTTACCTTCAGCGACTGGTGCACAATAACACCCAGGTCTCTTTGCACTTCCCCTTCTCCCAATCTATTGCCATTCAAATAATAATCTGCCTTCCTGTTTTTGCCACATTAATCCTAGGACTTTCTCAAAACCTAGATTAGATGCGACTTTTAGCCTGGGTGGGATAAGGCTTAGAAATATCAGAATATGGTACCTTACTTCAAATCCCTTTTCAGTCAATGTTTCTTCCCTCAATTGCTCCTTTCTGAAACACATTGACCTTGTTTGAATGGCCATTTTTTATGTGTAAGCTTAGATAGCATGTATCAGCGGGCTAGTTGACCACAGGAGCAACACAACTGAGCCTTAACGTGTGCTCACTTGATATCCACACCAATGCATTTCCAGCAGGGGCTCCTGAATAATGATCAAGAACAGGAAACGTTGCTTATTTCTGCCTTTCTAACCCGTGGCATTGAAGCCAATTGTAGTGCACCCCCGTCACCTTGCCTGAGATCAAGTAATTCAGCACAGCTTGGGGAACCTTCCTGGTCTGTTCAGCTGAGCTATTCACTGCCTTAATCAGCTGGGCCATCGGGGAGCTATCATTGTGATTTTATTCAGTCTAAATTATGTGAGAGGCCGCAGTTTAGAAAGACAGTCTGTCATTAACTGCCCTTCAGGATGCTGTCATTTATTCAACCAGTTCGTTGCTAAGGACAATGTGTCATTCTGAGAAGCTGACAGATGGCACCATTATTGCAGCAATGCAGGATTATCCAGGCTATAACATGTAAAGTTACGAGTGACCGTGAATAATGAATGAGTTTCTTATGGGGATGGTGCCATTTTTGTTGACGAGTTAAAAAGTAAATGTATTTTCTACAAATCATTAGCGTAACGTGAAGCTGATTTATAAATGGATTAAGAGCATTTAACAACACACTTCTCTTTGATAATACTGTTGAATAATTGCCTATGGTATAGAAGGTATTTTGTTCTGTTATGCTTGTAGCCTACAGTACTTGTTAGTTATGGGCCATTCACATTTGTGGAAGTCCTGCTATTACGCATTGTCAACAGAGAGATAACCTCTTCGCTTTCTTTCAGAGCTCACTTCAAATACAATACGTTACTTTACTTTTAGAAGTTATTGAATTGAGGTAATATAAAACAATCACAGGGTGAATTGAGCACTCCCACAGTCGAGCTGGGAGCTATGCTTTTAGGGTGAGAGTGGATCGGAGAATCATTAATACAATTTTGTAACCCTTTCTCTAATCCATACTCCCTGCGAGCGCAGTTCCCCACTGGGAGAGCAGGATTGCTCAATTTACCCTCCCGATTATTTGAAAGATTATTAATGTAATTCTAATGACTCCCAACCACAGGATCACAAGCTTGGCTCATTTTGCTAGACATTTGAACTTGCTTGCCTTCAGCGGACAATTTCACTCAGATAGAATGTCATATGTGGAGGCAAAACTGTCAGGATAAGTCTTTGCTCAAGAAAGCACAGCTCCTGTTAGCAGATTGCACTGAGAATGGTAATCTAAGATGAAGAAAGTAACATGTCATTGGGAATCGGCGTGAAAAGGAAAATGTGGGAAAATACAATAAATATATGAAGATTACAGATGTGACATCTATAATGACCTTCAGTATTTGTGTAACAATTAGCCGTTAGATTAGCAACATACAGTTTAAGACAAATTTGCATTTAAGGTAACATCAAAGTTTGTAATGTTTTAAGGCCTTTTCTTTCATGTATTACTTTATGCTTTTTTGTATGGGTCTTTCTTCTCAAAACTAACGTGAATTATCCATTAAGTGTTTGTAAAATTGGAAAGCTAAGTCTTTGAAGATTGAGAGAAAAAAAGACTTGCATTTATATCGCACTTTTATCATGTTTTCACATTCAATGAATTACTTTGAAATGCAGTGACTGCTACGTAGGCAAACGTGGCAGCCACTTTGCCTATAGCAAGATCCCATGAATTGCAGTAAGGTGCATGAGAAGTTGATCTGTTTTTGACGGTGTTGGTTGAGGGAGGACCCTGGACACTGGAAGAGCTGCATACTCTTCTTTGAATAGTGCCGTGGGTTCTTAAACGTCCATCTGAACAGACAAACATGGCCTCGGCTTAACATCTCATCCAAAGGCTGGTACCTCCAATATCACAACACTCTAAGTACTGGATTGTTAGCCTAAATTGTATGCTCACGTCTGGAAGTGGGGCTTGACCCCACAACCTCCTGATTCAGAAAACAATGAACTTGCAGCAAAAGCACAGTTTATATTTGTGTTATTGTAGATGGCATGAATTAAAAAGAAAAAGTACAATTTTGAGATAACTTATGCTACAATTGGGATTTAAAACATGCAATTTATCAGGGAATCTGGATTGACTCTGAAGAGGGAGAAAAGATGGTTCCTGTATTTTCAGCACCTTTGCAACATATTTGTGATGACTATCTTGTTGCAAGAATGTTTTGTCCCATAATATAAATTACAGCTTTAACAGTTGAACCCTACGAAGGTCCCCCTGAATGTTATGGTGTCTATCAGGTAAACACATTTTTAAAATTGTTTTTTCTTTCAAGTCTAAAAATACAATTTTTGCATCCTAATGGCCTTGAATTGTGTCTCACCAGCTAATAGGAAGTGGTAAAACTGCAAATGTTGATATTCAAATAGTCTTATTATTAGTATCCATCATAAAAAATTTATAACAAATTTGCAAATTAGTATCCTCCAGGTGAGTTTTACAATAAATTCACACGGATACATACTTGCAAGTTTCAGAACAGTTGTGTGCTGTGCTTTTTATGCAACTTTAAGGCACTAACAGCACCAAAACAGACTATCTGGTCATTTATCTCATTGCCATTTGGGGCACCTTGCTGAGCACAAATTGGCTGCTACATTTGCCTACAATGCAACAGTGACTACACTTAAAAAGTACTTCATTGGCAGTGAAGCATTTTGGAATGTCCTGAGAATGTGAAAGGCATACTGTTTGGAAATGCAATTTTCCCCTAAATTTTGAGGCACTTTTGAAAACAACAGCCCAGCCCTAGAATAAGTAGTATGTTTAAGAACGTAGGATCAAACAGCACAGAAGGAGGCCATTTAGCCCATCATGCCCATGCCGGCTCCTTGAAGGAGCTATCCAAATAGTCCCACTTCCCTGCTCTTTTCCCATAGTCTTTTCCTTTTCAAGTATATATCCAATTCCCCTTTGAAAGTTACTATTGTATCTGCTTCCACCACCCTTTCAGGCAGTGCATTCCAGTCCATTGATTAATGCACATCTAGTAAAGTCAAAGCTAACCGTGTCTACAAAAGAACAATATGCTTGCACACATTCATTTCAGGCTGTCTGGCCGGAATTTTCCAGGGGTTCAGCGGGCAGGATAGGCGGCGGGTCAAGTGGGAAAGTGTTTTTTTTGACAGCAGGTCGGGACCCAGCTGTCAACCCACCGCAACGTACCTTTCCCAATGTCAGGTCTGTCAGCGCTGAGCAGACCCGGCAGGCAGCAGCGGGCGACCCAATTAAGCTCATTACCATCTAGTTGACAGATCATTAACGGGTCTTTTTAACTTACCTTTTCACTTTAACTTCATGGCCACGGGAACCACGCTGTTCGGGGACCACAGCTGTTTGGAAATGCAATTGATCCAGCTGACTACTTGACAGCTTCAAATGTACAGTAAAAGCTCCCACCTGATAGATCTTCACTTTCCTCAGCCACAAGCTGTTTCTCAGTCCATTTCCAGCACAGATTCTGCAGGCTTTCCACTCTCCATTCACTCTTACCTCATTGGAAGAACTCTCTCACCATTGACAGATCACTTCTGTCATCTCTACTTCATCTGCCGTCTATTCCATCAACATGGGTGCCCTTTGTACTGTCTCACCTTGGTCCTCAGAATCCCACCACGATCAGCCCCAACACCAGCAGCACCAGGTACACCAGCAGCACCAACACCCTTCTCCGCAATCACCTGATGCTTCACCGGACACAGGGCATTGGCACCCAAGCACGTTGCTGCCCGGGAGGCCAGGGATGGCCTCACCATGGCCAGATTTACTTCACTTGACGCAGTACACCCTGGCTGCCACATGATGCGCCAGGTTAGCACCACTCTACAACACCATAAAGCATCCCTACAATATCCAAGCTATTCTTTTCACACTCACCACTATTGCAGGGAGTGCTGTTATGTCTCACCATTCACTGCAACTCACTAAGCCACTTCCAAAGGTGCACACAAATCTGTCCAAGAATGCAAAGTGTTAAAAATAAAGGTTTCAATGTTAGACAGCTCATTAACAGAAACTTTACATGAACATTGGCTAAAACACTCAAGTTCCTAACTACTCTTGTGTGTTGTTAGTTGGTATGATTGCACTTGGATGAGGGTGAGTGTGAGGGGTGGCTAGTGAGATGGGGATGTGATAATGTAGATAGAGAGGGATGGGTAGAGGTGCAAAGTAAGTTGGTGTGAGTAAGGATGTGCGGGGATAGGGTAGGGAAGGCAGAGTGATGGGGATGTGATCAGAGGCACAGCAGGATGAGGTTGAGTGTGGCTTTGTACTAACATTTCATGCTCTAATGAGATGATTGAAAGGTTTGCGCCACTGCACCCAGGTCCTCCTGATGCCATCCCTGCTTGTGCCCTCCTGTGCAATGTGCAACCAGGTTGTGTTGGTCTCCTGGGGAAGTGTCTTCCGGCCATCAGAAGGGAAGAGGACCTCCCTTGTGCACTGACTCCCTCCACAAGCATATAGAGCGAGTTATGGGAGAACCTGGGTGCAGCCCTGCACCTCTGTGCAGTGATTGTCAGTGTTTGCAGCACTTCAATGCTGTAGAACACTGACAACGCAAATGTTAAAAGAAATTTGGTCATGGTTCCTTTAAGGAATTTCATGAATGACGTCACCAGACCCGCTTCCTCTAATTGGACTGGCAAAAAATGCTGGGCGGGCTTAATAAGCCCCATCAATGTAAAATCATTTTCCAGAGTGGGATGGAGCCAACAGTGGGGTCGGGACCCGCCACAGACATCGCCCGCCCCTGACCCGCCAGCTCTCTTCTGTTTCTAATGAATTGGACTTGCATATATATCTAAAGCAACGTTTACTGAGTTTTAGCTGTAAGTTTTATTTAGTTAGAGGAGTTCAGTATGGACTGTAATTATTGTCTGAAGCAGTCCTGAATCTGGTTAGTTTACTATTGCTGCTCACCCTCTCTGTGAAACTTTTTAGTTTCTCTTTGAAAGTATGAATTCTCTCTATTTTCTTTCCAATCTCCTGATCTCCCTGGGCCACACACTCTCTATGGCTAAGAGGATAGTTGACCTTAACTGAGGCCTTCCCTGATGGCACTCTGAGCTAAAAGCTGATAGGGATATGTCTTCCTGTGGGGAGGTATTGGACGCTGCTCATTGTGTCCATAAAACAATGCTGAAAGATCAGGAGCTCAATGTACTGGGAGATCAGAACTATGGCCCATTATTTTGTGGTGCCACCACTTGTCCTAAGATACTACTTTTATACATGAAAGCCTTCTCTAGAACAGTGGTGCAGTGAGATTGTGCAGTGTGACATTAATGCACTTGTATGAGATTCAATTATCCATTATTTTAATATACCTGTTAACCTTTTTTTCACATGTTAAGTGGTCATACTCTAATATCAAACAGTGCAAGTTCAACCTATGAGATTTCCAGAAACTTCACACTTGAAAACTATTTTTGGTTTTTTTTAATAATAAACATTCCCACCTTTTTTTAATTGTTTGAATGAAAGCAACTCTGCAGAAAAAAATGTACATAGAAAACCACAAGGGAAAAGGTACCCAATAATAGGTGCACTAGAGCAGCCCCAGATGCATCCGACAGCAGCCTGGAAATCTGATCAATCACATCAAATTAGGCAGATGAAAGGAATGTTTTACACTGCCATTTGATTTGAGAAAGTTAACAGGTAATTACTCATTCTTTTACTGAGGTTAAAATTTTAATTTGCATGAGTAGAAACTTCAGAGTAAATAACACATGATAAAGGCAATTGGGATGTCTAGGTTTTTACTACAAACAGAAACTGGAGGTTCACATCCCTTCAAGCCAGAAAAGAGAGCGCCAGAAATCAGTATTCAACTGCAAAATGTTATTTTGTTTGGATAGGAAGTAGTATTTATTCAACTCAGCAGACTTTTGCAAACCGGAACATTATTTACAATTATCTATCTCATTAGCCAGCAAAGGAGGCATTAATGTAGGATAAAAGTCTGCAATCTTAAAATGAATCTGCCAGATTAAGCACAACATTGGGGGAATACTTGAACTGCCACCAAAGGCTTGCCTTTGCTATGTCAGCCGTAGCTCAGTGGGTGCACTCTTGTCTCTGTGTCAGAAGGTTGTGGGTTCAAGTCCCACTTGAGACTTGAGCACAGAATCTAGGCTGACACAAGTGCAGTGCTGAGGGAGTGCCGCATTGTTGGAGGTGCCGTCTTTCGGATGAGACATTAAACCAAGGCCCCGTCTGCCCTCTCAGGTGGATGTAAAAGATCCCATGCATTATTTTGAAGAAAAGCAGGGGGGGTTCCACCTTGTTGTCCTGGCCAATATTTATCCCTCAACCGACATTTTACTAAAACAGATTATCTGGTCATTATCACATTGTTGTTTGTGGGAGCTTGCTGTGTGCAAATTCACTGCCACGTTTCCTACATTACAACAGTGACTACACTTCAAAAATATGTCCTGAGGCCAGTCGGTCTTTCCTTCCTTCCTACCTAAGGATGTTTTGTGCATGAATACTGTACTTTAATCAGCTCTTTTTTTCTCCATTTCCACTCCAAAACATCTTGGAATGTTCATTATAGCCATTGTGGTAAGCATGTTAATTTAGTCTGGGCTCATTATTGTAAATTTTCAGTGTCCCTGACACAGTAAATCATTCAGTAAAAGCAAGTCTTAAGTAAATTAATACTTATGTCATAGACCTGAATGTACACAACTTCTCTTTAGATTCCCTATATGCCATCTACCAATCCCCACTGTGAGGCAACCAGTGCCTGTTCCCAGGCCTGTACCAATACCATCCTTGAATCAGTAACTGGGCAATAATCAAGAGCTATACGAGTGGATTCAGCATGGGTTTTTCTCTTTCTTCCTAGCTTGTGTAATCTATATTGCATCACATTAGTACAGCCCTGTAACACCTTATCTACTCATACCTTGTACATCTTGTATGAATTATAATCCAAGTTTAGTTTTGGCAGGTCATTTCTAAATCAATTTAAAATAATCATTGCCAGAATATTTTTCTGTAGTTCTTTACTCATAAAATGCAACGTATATTGTGAGTGTTTCCTGCATATAAATGTAATAAAATATCATTTAAAATGAACAAATGGAATGAATGCCCTGAGATTTGCAATTTGTAGTTAGACTCAAGTGCCATGAACTCAACGTTTGGGGAATTGTACTGGATAACTCACATTGTGTGTTGTTTGATCACTTTCGTTGTGCACCAATAAGTTGATTAACTGAGCCATACCTTTTGGAATTTTCTGTATCCAATACAAACAGTTGAAACACAGTAAATCTGTACCATAATGTTAATGAAATATTATGGACTTCTAATGCTTAGGAAACCTTTATAGCTCAGTTGTACCTGTAGTATTTACCAGTACAAAGTTCTATATACTGTAGGGCTACAGGAGTGCAGTTCACAAGATATGTGAACACGTGCAATGGGCTATGTTTGTAAAAATGCCGCTGTGTTCTCTAATTGAGTAACCTATTAGTTTCATTGAACTGCTATAACAGATAAGAAGATGCTCCAATGCATCTATGTCAACAATGTTCTGCCTGGTCACCTATTTGACTTTCGAGCAAATTGGGTGACTTGTGACTCTCAATCTCACCATACAGAGAGCAACACAAAATGACAGCTAGACTCCTCAGCATTTCTACAGCCCTTATCATAGGGTATGAATCCCATCATCATTGACAAGCTGACTTCTTGTGAGATATCGGTTGAGTGGCTGATATGTAACTATCTTAGAGGACTCAAACATCCTGGCAAATTGAAGTCTGTCTTCTTATCGCAATACCTATTCAGGGGTCCCTCGGGGAAAAGTGCATAGCTCAATTCTGTTTATCATCTTCATCAACAACCTGATGGATGTCATCAAAAATGGTGTTATTTTTGCTGATGATATCACCCTCTACAGCGTGGTTAATTCCCCACCTGAAAGACGAGTGACAGCCAAAGCACTGTATGCAGATATTCACAGAATTCGACAGTGGATGGACAAATGGTGGTGTATTTTCAGAGCCAGGAATACCAAGTTGAGAAAAATGGTCCCTGATGTTGCCTGCCTACCTCCATTTTATAAGTACAGCAAATTTCCTTTAAGTAGAAAAACAATTGACATATTGACTTGATAAGTAGAAGTAATGACTACAAAAGCTGTTAAGAGTGTGAATTCTCAAAAAAAGCTTAGCCCTACTTATCACTGTTGGCAACTTCAATATTCTCCAAAACCTAATCTACACAGTGCACCGAAACTGGTAGGGAGGTGGCAGGACTAGTTGCGAAGGTTGTTAAAAAAGCATATGGGATCCTTGACTTCATGAATAGAGGACAAAAGCAAGGAAGTTACGCTAAACCTTTATAAAACACTGGAGCATTGTGTTCAATTCTGGGCACCACACTTTAGGAAGGATGTCAAAGCCTTGGAGAGGGTGCAGAAGAGATTTACTCGAATGGTACCAATTATGTGAAGAGACTGGAGAAGCTGGGGTTATTCTCCTTAGAGCTGAGATGGTTCAGAGGAGATTTGATAGAGGTGTTCAAAATCAGGAATGGTTTTGATAGAGTAAATAAAGAGAAACTGTTTCCAGTGGCAGAAGGGTCGGTAACGAGAGAACACAGATCTAATGTGATTGGCAAAAGAACCAGAGGTGATATGAGGAAACATTTTTTTACACAGCGAGTTGTTGTGATCTGGAATGCTCTGCTTGAAAGGGTGATGGAAGCAGATTCAATAGTAACATTCAAAAGAGAATTGGATAAACACTTAAAGGGAAGAAACTCGCAGGGCTAATGGGGAAAGAGCAGGGTAGTAGGATTCATTGATTAGCTCTACCAAAGAGCCAACACACAGGCACAATGGGCCAAATCGCCACCTCCTGTGCTGTATCATTCTATGAAACCCCATTTGGCAGGCTGAAAAGAAGTCACCTCACTTGCTCCTGAGTTCTGTGTAGTCCAAAACTATGCCAAGCAGTTGACTTGATGAGGATGACCCACTCCGTATTGGAGCGATTTAACCAGGTTGTCCATCATCCATTAGGTTATGACTGAAGCAGCAGCACAGAAGTTGCTGGCACTTAAGCCAGATCTTTATGCTTATGCCAGGAACACAAGAGATGCTACTGCAGCACTTTTGCCTTCTGTATCAATCCAAAATGTCTACACTAAATGCCACTAGGAAATCATCACACACACTGCCTCTTCTGTTCCTGGGTCTCTCACCGAAACAGTAGTGACACCTGGAACTCTATTATATGTGGAAGTTCAAATATAGTGTTAACGATACCTTGCTACATAAAGGTTATTGAAACGCAACATATTCTATGGGGAATCTATGACTTGTGCATTGGTAACCCAGTACAATTTTTCCTTATTGCAATTGCTGCTGACTATGTCTTGTTGTTATTCGCCTAATGCAGACCAATATTTATATAAAAGACCTGAAAACCTGAATAGGGAACAAGATTGTGGTGTTCACTGCATACATTGGCCCGTATTTTCCGATCCCTACGGATGTGTATGAGCTGTGTACACACCCGTAAGGACCTCGCAAGTGCCGGTTTCAGGCATGCAAAGCACATGCGCTGAAAACCGGCACTTCCGATCTGTCGAGAATCCTCTTGACAGATCGCACGCCTGCACTGGAGAAGGGCCTCTGCGGGTGGAGAGTTCCGCTTTCTGCAGAACCTGCGCCCGGTGAAAACCCTTAAAAATCTTACACCTGGTAAAAGCAGGCATAAGGCTTGTTTTTACCAGCATAAAAGTTTTAAAAAGTAAAAAAATATATATTTTTTCGCTCATTTATAATTTAAAAATACATATAAAAAAGGTAAGTTTAATTTTAGCCCTGTAAAAAACTTGAATTTTTTTTCAAAAAATTAAATTTTTGTTTAAAATATTTAATTTAATGTAATTTTACCTAATTTTAAAAACGTGATTCAAAAAAATGTCTAAGCTGTCAAAAGTATGAAGGGGGATTCCCTTCTCCCATTGGTTCCCCATGGCTCACGTGATCCCAGGGACGCTTGCAAACCGCTTGTGCCCCATGGAATACGTGGGCTCTGCGCATTTCGTCATGGAGAGGCCCAGGAGCGGAAATGGCCGGACCTCTGGAGCCCTCGGGTAAGGGCATAGATTCTTTCCCAATCGGAGGCCTCCGTACGCAGGAAGCCTCTGATCTGAAATTACGGGCCATTCCCTTTTTAAAGTATGCTGCAACATTGAAAGTATGTGACAAATGTCCTTTTTTAAATCCAGAAACTCAGATAAATAATATTTATTTTTCTAAATTAAAGACACCTGCATTGATTAATTTACATTTTTAAGTTTGATCATTTGATAGGATTATATCTTGCACTCATTGTTGACATATCTATTGCTTGATGGATATCTCACTGCACTGAAAATAGAAATAATTTTAGGGGGCCTAGTAACTACAATACTATTAACCTTTTATCCACCAGTTATACTGCATTGTAAATAAAAACAACTTTTTTTGCCAATTTTCTCCCCCACCCCTGAATGGTACAGACTCTTTCTGGGATATAGCTCCATGTGCACAAGCAGCCCTTCAATTCTTTGCCAAAGTGACCATCTTTCATGCATGTTCAGCCAGCTTATTTTACCACGGGGCACATCAAAGCCAATCCAGTTCTCATACAATGCCAGAAATAGATACTTTCCAGAAGAAGCCACAGGATAGCAATCAGAAAGGTGAACTCTGGCTGATTTTTCTCCCTGCTTTGCATAAGCACTGAAACGAATTTTAACAACCCAATCACTGACCTGGCTGAGATCAGTTCACTCAGCACAGACTATTGATCTAACCTAGGACCTCCAGGTCTGTGTAGCTTTCTGCTGCACTAAATGATGGCGTTACCTAATAGGCCATGAGGGAGGGGGTGCCTGCAATGAGTGTGAAAGGGGTACGGTGCCTGCTTTCATCACTGTTGAATGTAGGAAAAGTAGAGTGAATACATACCACCAGTCTCTAACTACTGATGACATTTGTAATCACAGAGAATTGCTGATGAGATAGCAGTTGCAGTTACACTGCAGCCTGTGCAGTGTTTGTAGTGCTGCACCATTTTATTTCAGCTGGATTCAATACTGGTGCTAAACCATCAATTTCGGCAAAATTAGCAGCGTTACTTTTGCTATTGTCGGTTGTCAGCTGTGACTCAGTTGGTAGCACACTTGCCTTTGAGTCAGAAGGTTGTGGGTTCAAGTCCCACTCCAGGGACTTGAGCACAAAATTCTAGGCTGACACTCTAGTGCAGTACTGAGGGAGTGCTGCACTGTCGGTAGGTGCCATCTTTCGGATGAGACATTAAACCGAGGTCCTGTCTACCCTCTCAGCTGGACATAAAATATCCTATGGCACGATTTTGAAGAAGAGCAGGGGAGTTATTCCTGGTGTCCTAGTTAATATTTATCCCTCAATCAACATCCCTAAAACAGATTATCTGGTTGCTGTTTGTGGGAGCTTGCTGTGTGCAAATTGGTTGCCGCGTTTCCTACATTACAACAGTGACTGTAAAGTGCTGTGGGGCGACTGGTGGTCATGAAAGCCGTTATATAAATGCAAGTCTTTCTTTCTATTGGTGCAGAGCAACATAAAAAATACTTTCCGCTGACACGAAACATAACTTGGACAATAGTTAGGTCAGAACTAACTATTCTCAGCTGAGGTTTATTGGACTTTCAACTAAGAGACACAAATTGGAATCTTTGCCATTCTTTTCAGGTTTGACTTTTTGTGTTTTAATCCTATGAGCAGAGGAAACAATCTGCTGAGGGAGAAGGGTTTCCTAACCTGCTGTACTCAAGCACGCATCCCAGTGGGTTGAATAAGGGATTGATGATGTCTATGGAGTGTTCATGGATTTAACCAACCTCATGACCGGCAGGAGTGGCCAGATGCATGAAGCTAGCTGGGGGGAGGGAGAGTAATAAGGAAAAGGATTATAAAAATATAGAACAACCAGTATAATCTGCAATTTCATGGGACAGACATGCAATAGTCACAAATTGATCATTTGTTTGCCACAGTCTAGGTGCAAATTCCCTTTGAAAAAAACAATCAGTTATTGAAGAAAACACCTTTAGTTCTTATTTTATGTGTTTTCTATTTTGAGATATACACATGAGGAATTTGAACTGTTATTTTACTTTCCGCTTATACATTTCATTTTTTATATTTCATTTTTCTAAGTCAGCATTGTCAGTTTCTTGGACAGTTTTGCTTTATTTTCTCAATATCCCATCTTGTCTCTTTTCTGTCAGCATTGCATATTACTATTAGTACAGTGTCCTCATGTACATTCAAAGGTTAATGGAAAAAAAATGCAACATTTCATTTAACTATCACATTGTTTATCGTTTTTTTTTTAAGTAAAGTATTAAATGCAGTGTTGTATTGGCAATTATGACAAGGGGCTAATGCTCCTGTGCCATGAGTTACTGTGTGGGAGTTCTTGGGCTGTTGCATTATGCTTGTGATCGATTGCAAAATCTACAGCGGTTAGAGACATAACTACATCTTCGTATAACCACACCTCCTCCTTGCTGCCGAATGGGTAGTACTGCATATATTGTAGTAGCGATCCCTGTTTGACTGGTATGACATCGTTTTAAAACGTTGTAAAATTAAAAAGAAAGGAAAGCCCTGCAACACTTTTTTTTTTAAATTAAAATGCTTCTGACGCAGTTGAGACCCGGTACCCTTGTGACCACCTCGGAAATCGGACCTTACTAACCATCCATAAATAGTGTCAGAATAATGTTTAGGAATAAAAATGTAGTTATTTAAGGCTTAGTCCCAGTTGGTACAGCGACCTCTGAACTCCGATTTAACTCGAGTAAAATAAAAACATTTAAACGGAATATAGTCAGAATGCCAAATAAGATATTTGGGAACTATTTTGAAGCTACATAGGTACAATGCATTGGTGTACAAATCATTTTAAATTTCCCGCGAAGGAAATCTCGCATTCAAAGCGGTACAAGCTGAAGCAAAAGGAAATGTCACAGAGTCCCACTTTCCCAGTAATCTACTTTTCAAATGTCAACTTACATGAAAAACAGATAACACTAATGAATTTTACTTTGGTCTAAAGTGTTATCTGATATCTCTGTTCCTTGTCAGTTCGAATAAAAGGGATCATTTTTGCAAACGTTTACCAGCTGTCAACTAATACATTAGCAGGACTAAAATATGCTGGTTACGTACCGCTAAGAACTACACATTTCAAAAACGAGCACCAGATGTTTCGAGCTTACAGAAATGATTTTGGATAGATTCTCAGTTTACTGTATAAAACCCAGTAAACGTGAAATTATGCACTCATTTAGTTTGCTAAAGCCTTTAATATGTAACATTCCAAGTTAACTAAAGTGTTACTTACAGTAATTGCAGCTGGGGTTAGCTGTGCCTTTGATTTTGCCCTTCTTATCAATCCTCAGATAAAACTGTGTTCGACAGAAAAGTTTCCTTATTCTTACATCTCCGCCTTCCATGTAGTCGTAACTTCTGGTGTGCCGCTCAGGACTGGAGGAACAGTTCACACTTGCAGCTAGTTGGTCTGGAGTCATGTCATTGCAAGCAAAAGACACACTCCCTGCTAGAAGGATACAATGAAAGTACAGTCTGTACAACAGAGTTGGCAGGATCCATGTTTGCATCCATTTGCGCATTATAGTGCACTGCTCTGGGTTCTCATGAACAACATACTGCAATTTAAAGTACGAATCAGACGGATGCTGTTGGTTTGGGGTCTCAGCTTCTGCCTGGACTCCGTGACCTTGGATCTCTTTAATTTGTGGCACTAGCAGTTTAGAATGTGTGTGAGCTTTCCTGAGAAAGTTTATGGTGCTGAGCCAGGCTTTCTTCAGAGAACTGATGCACTGTCAATTTCCACTATAAACAAATCAATTTGCAGTGGTCTTGAATGTCTTGATCTTCTTCGCTATTAGAATTTTCCTTTTGTACAGAGAGCTTTGACGATAATAAAGCTGCAAGCAGAAGTATCACTTAACTTTAACAAGCCATTACAGTCAGCTGTTACAAATAAATTACAACCATAGCAACAAGCTTGGAGGTGTATACCAAAGTTTTTTTTTAAAAAGTTCTAGTTGGTTGCCAGTTTCTAGTTTTAAAAAATGTAAAGCCAAAAAGTACAGTAGGTAGCTTGCTTTTCCAATGACTGCTGTATGCTGCAGTTGCAGTGTTTTACTGTATGATTAAAAAGTGTGATGTTTGCAGCATGGTGTGTGTTCCATGCTAGTACTCCACTGCTGTTTTAACTACTCTGCTAAACTCTGTTGCATAATCAATTCCCCAAGCTTCTGTACACTTGTCATCTTGTATGCATTCATTCATTAGTAATCACAACACTTTTTATGTGGTAAACCAAGTGCTTTCCATGGAACTTCCCATCTTTCCCACACAGAATTCTTGTTTCACTGTCGAGACCGGCTGGAAACATTCAGAACTACCTCAATGTCAACTACACATGTTTAATCCGAGCCAGCTTCATTCAAAAAATCTTATGGCAAAATACTTTTGTATAAATAACATGACAACAGACAATTTGTGTGTAAAACTTACTTTTGTTTTTGTTGAAGAAAAACTGTGCATAAAAGAAATCCATTGTTTTCTCCCCTCACATCATCAGCTTGTGTGTCGTTGTGGACTATTTCCCAGTCCAGGAAGATTCCAACAGAATCATAATTGTTTCCATAAATCAAGTGTTAACACGAGAGGGATTTTCTGGGCATCTTGAGCCTGTTGTTGTGCAGTTCTGTTCGATAAATGCCTTTCCCTGACCTCACTTGGAAGTAATTAGATCTTAGCCAGTCAGCTGTCAGTTGGATACACGAACAAAGAAAAAGTGAGGTTCCCTTTGTCAGATGTCCACATGGTCATCAGAGGGAGCTATGAACTCAGAGAGGGCTTTCTTATTTCCACATGATATCACAATTCTTTATTCTCTGCTCAGTAATTCAGATCTGCTCCAATCATGGTAGAAATATGTGCTCTGTTCCTCCAGATATATTCCCATCTGGGGAAAAAAACAAGATTCAAGAATTAATCTACATAGAAATACAAGTCTTCCTTCATACTCAGTGTGCTTTTGGGAAATATATATTATCCAGGCACTAAGGGTATTTAGATGCCAGGATACAGTATATTGAAAAGTGTAAAATTTAATTTGTTAAAACAACTGAAAATCTTTAATTGGCCTGTTATTGTTTCCCTTGCTACATTCATTTTTAAATGTTTTGCTCTGTCAGGTGATTACATCACCTGGCTATTTCTTGTCATAAGAACATAAGAGAACATAAGAAATAGGAGCAGGAGTAGGCCAATCGGCCCCTCGAGCCTGCTCCACCATTCAATAAGATCATGGCTGATCTGATCCTAACCTCAAATCTTCTATCACTCTGCATCCACCCGAACCCATGTGATCTCCCGGGAGAGGCGAAAAACCAGATAAAGACCCAATGGCCAATTTGGGAGAAAAAAATCTGGGAAATTCCTCTCCGACCCATCTAGGCGATCGAAATTCTTCCAGGAGATCACTCTGTCCCTATATTTTCTACAGTACTTACCTTCTGTAAAGGCGATCTCCACCCCAGCCAGGAACAGGAATAAAACCATCTCCTGAAATCTAACAGAATTAGAACACAGTAGGAGCAGAACAAGGCTACACGGCCCCTGGGCCCGCTCCACTACCCACAGGGCCATGCCCATTCCGAACCCAGACTCATGTCCAATTTCCTGCCCGCTCCCCGTAACCCTTTATTCCCTTTACTTCTAGGAAACTATCGATTTCTGTTTTAAATTTATTTAATGATGTAGCTTCCACAGCTTTCTGGGGCAGCAAATTCCACAAACCTACCACCCTCTGAGTGAAGAAGTTTCTCCTCATCTCAGTTTTGAATGAGCAGCCCCTTATTTTAAGATTATGCCCCCTAGTTCTAGCACTCTGAAACTAGTTTGCATACATCATGACAAATTTCAGTGGAGAGGTTTCTGGTACTTACAGGCTGATGAATTGCGGCAAAAAGTTTTGCTTGCTTTTCTAAGTTCAAAACTTTTTCAAGGTGCACAGTTATTACCACTTGGATTGATCTTGCAAACTGAGGAAAAGTTCTATTATCATTTTGAGTGACAACCAACAATCTGAAATGATGATAACAGAGGTTACCTCAGTGGTGACAGTAAGTTATGGCAGTTCTTTTATGAATGTGAAAGACCCATAACTCATAAATGCTGCAGGCATAAATGAGTTATAGGCTTTCATACAAAGAAAGGATGTCTGGACCTATTCATTGCATTGAAATATTGTGTCCATTGGATGGATATATGACTCCTGGTAAGATCAAAAATATCTGGAAATTAATTCTAAAACACTCCTAATATGTGTTATTTTATGCATTTGAAATGTATAAAATTACCAATCATGTTTATAGAATGAAGTCTTCTCTTCCTTTTGCACATTTAATCTAATGACTACAATGTTTTAAAAACAGGCTACATTATTGATAATTGGAAAAACAGATTGGCAAGCATATTGTGCCTGATAATAAAAGTACCTGCTTCATGTGAAAAAAATATAGAGTTTCCAACAGAGTAGCACAATGTTTTTATCTCCATTATATTTCATTATTTGACACATGCAAAACTTTCCCTATTATGAATTTATTTTCCTACCTCTCCCCCTGGGGAGGAGCGTTGAACTGAAAGGTTGACATGCACCAGCCCATGAACATCTCCAGTGACACTATCATGACCTACTAGAAAGTAGCACTGAGAAATGGGGTAAGCGACCCCTTTCTTTCACATTTTCTCTCCTTTCTTTGGACAACCCAACCCAGCAAACATGCCCTCTAGGGGAAATCTGAGTGTGATTTTTTTTGTGCCAAGACTGGGAATAAAATTCATGGCTCCTGATTGACTGCCTAACACTCTGGTGTTATAGCTTCAGAATCTACTAGACTCTTTGTTTAATTTCAATATATCACATAACTTTATTTCCTTTGACAGCTTCACACCCCACCCATTATTTTTCTTTTATGTGAACATGGCACCTCAAAACCTGTGGCTGTAAATACTATATGTTGTAATGACTTAAAAGGTAAGTTTTTAAGTATCTAAATCTATACTGTAATTAACAGGAGGATTAAGTAGAAGAACAGTTAGCAATCTGCAACACAACCATTATTATGAGCTGGCTTTGGATTCCCAAAACCTCTTGAAAGATTGTAAGTACCCTTTAACCTACCTGCTTACAATGAATGTTTATCAGTCTAATACTACAAATAGTCGAATATTGGACTACCACTTTGGGGGTTCCAGCCATGACTGACGTTCATACTCAGCTACTGTCAATGGGTGAAATATGGAGGTTCTTCACTGGGTTACCACACCAAACACTGCAGAGAGCCATGAGTGCTCCATGTTGGGTGAGGAAAAAGACCACAATCACAATTTTTTTAAATCATGTGTCTTGACCTTGACAATTTTTTATCTGTAGAATAAGCTTGAAAGATCTTTTCTGCAATTTTATTTTGTTTCTGATAGGGCTATTTCTGCACTCCCAATGGGAAAGCTGTACTGAAAAGAAGCTTGGGTTGTAAAGAGGGCTACAATGTGGTAACCCTGATTCTCCGGCTAGCATTCCCTATGAGGAAAGTTCCTGGTGGGAGTGCGGAATTAGCTTTCATGTCAAGCTGACAGAGTGTGTTGAAGTTCTGCTCTTAAAAATGCTCTGAAGCCAGCGGCTAGGAATTGCCTGAAAGTTGCACAAAGTGACTCACCCTCAGATTTCCCCATCCTCTTTGGGAGATCAGGTGTTTCCCAACCCCAGAATGGAAAACTGACTGTATAGGAAAATATAGGCATGAAGCCAAATCCTACCACTTCATAATACATAGCATTATAGGTACATCATGCAATACCACCGTAGTGCCTAACAAGATTGAGTTCTGCCTTATTGTTCAGAAGTATTTTTCTCTTAATATTAATATATGTCAAGCCCTGGTTTCAAAATCATTATGAATTATGGAAATTATTTTCTTGTCGCTGACCAGTTGGAGCAGAGAAGGCTAAGAGGAGAGTTGATAGAGGTGTTTAAAATCATGAAGGGTTTAGATAGAGTAAATAAAGAGAAACTGTTTCCAATGGCTGAAGGGTGGATAATGAGAGAGTACAGATTTAAGGTGATTGTCAAAAGGACCAGAGGCGACATGAGGAAAAACTTTTTTACACAACGAGTGGTTAGGATTTGGAATGCACTGCCTGATAGGGTGGTGGCTACAGATTCAACAGTAGCCTTCAAAAGGGAATTGAATAAATACTTGAAGGAGAAAAAATTGCAGGGATATGGGGAAAGAGCGGGGGAGTGGGACTAATTGGATTGCTCTTCGAAAGAGCTGGCGCAGACTCGATGGGCCGAATGATGACCTTCTGTGCTGTACTATTCTATGATTCTAGGTTGGAACCAATACCTTCCCATCGATTATAACCATATATTATCCTAAATGTGCCAGACATTTGAGGAAATTTAGAGGCTTTGCTGGATTGAAGTAATGAAGCTTACAATGAGTGAGGCAGCAACCTTGGCCACAGGGATCATCTGCAGACATCAGCGGCATCTCCCAGTCGTCCGCACACAGATGCATAACGCATCGGTCTGCCCTGTTTGGCAAGTCGGCCAATTACATCCACTTCTCAACGGATGAAGCAAGTGTTCGGCGCGGGCAGTTGGGTTTGTCAATATGGCAGGTTTCCCTAGGGTGCAGGGCGTCATCGACTGCACAAATGTGGCCATCAGGGCACCTCATCACAACCCAGCTGTATTTGTGAACCGCAAGGGCTTCCACTCCCTTAACGCACAGCTGGTGTGTAACCACAAGAAGAACATTATGCATGTGTGCACAAAGTTCTCTGGCAGCTGCCATGACTCATACATCCTGCGGTGGCTCTGCAATCCGCCAACCCAACTTTCCAGATGGCTACTTGGAGACAAGGGCTATCCCCTGAAGACATGGCTAATGACACCGATGAGGAGGTCATCAAACGAAGCTGAGGAGCGTTACAATGAGAGCCACATTTCCACCAGAAGCATCATAGAGCAAACCATAGGATTGCTCAAATTGCACTTCAGATGCCTGGACAGATCTGGTGGAGCCCTATAGTACGCACCAGCCAGGGTGTCCAGAATCATCGTGGTGTAAGAAAGGGGGAAATCTTCATTTCCGAGTCTCCCTACTAACTAACGCTCAAGTTGAGAGAGCAATAAGAACTAGCCAGATTAGTCAAAAGCCGATTGTGAGAAGTCAATAAGCATATTTCCTTCTCAAGGTGGGGAGATGTAAGAAATCGTGGATTGAAAGAAATAATAGTCTGTTACGGGTTCCCCAGATCAGCAGTTTACCTAAGTTGATGACAGAAAGATTCCAGTCATGTCAGAAAAATAGCTGTACAGAGAGCTGAATTACGAGGTCAGAACACAAAAACAGGCCTTCGAGTGGGCATAGCTAGGCCTGATAAGGGATGCAGCAAGGAGCTCTAGGATAAACAAGCTGTCTACGAGAGGGCAACACGACCTTTAGAACAGAGATAAGGAGGAAAATGACCTCATGAGGCTGGGAGGGGATTGTCATAGGTAGCCTCTCCCTTGTAATTGGACAATGGGATGGATAAAAATGATTGACACCAGATATCCACCAGCTCATCGAAATAAGGTATAAAAACAGATGACTGAAAGAGGAAAACAGGTAGTTAGGGGCGAAGGCTTCCCCGAGGTGGCTACGGCCTAACACCTTGGTCAAGTTTAGCCTCTGAGGTGGATCAATGATGGCTGACGGCTTAACACCTCCAGCAGCTCAAGGGACGACCCATGTTATATTAGCCATGTTATATTTAGGTAGCAGACACATTCCATTGTGCAGATAATCATAACTATATTTCTATGAGCATCGAATGCCATATCAGTCACTCATGAAAACAAAATAATAGGTTTGCAAATCAATTCTGTCACCAGCTTGCTGTAATGTGCTTGCCTCTCCGTCCCCCACTTCCAGCTCCTCTGCACCTCCCACGATCTCCAGAGCTGCCTCCTCAGTGGTGGTTATATGCGCCAGGGATGGTGCACCTCCTCCTGTCCTCCCTCTCTCCCTCTTATTGTGGGGTTTCATTTCCTGCAATGAGGGACTCAAGTGGAGTTTCAGCAAGATTGATGGAGTCAGTGTTAAGAATGGAAAACATAAATGTTTAGAGGGAGGTGCCAATACCAAGGTCCCTCCCTGTTCGTTGTTAGTTGTTGTCATAGTATAACAGTGAGATCGAGTGTGAGGGGTGCATAGTAGGATGGTGAAGTGATTATGTACACAGAGAGAGAGGGATGGGTGAGGGTGCACGGGATGTTAGGGTCAGTTGGGATGTGCAGGAGTAGGTTGCCAATGCACAGTGATGGGGATGAGCAGAGATGGGAAGCAGACTGAAGGTAAGTGTGATGTTATACTCACTTTTGCTGATCACACCAGGTCATTGAACCTTTTTCTGCACTGCACCCAGGTGCGTGTACACACAGACTGAGCACTTACCTCCTCAGCAATTTGCAGCCAGACTGCCTTTGTGTGCTGAGGAGGCTTCCTCCGTCCATCGGAGGGGAAGAGGACCTCCTTTCGTCCTCTTACTCCCTCCACAAGAGCATTGAGGGAGTCATCATTGAAAGGTGGAGCAGCCTTGGAGCGTTGTGCAGCCATTCCTGCAGCAACCAGCATTCAAATACAGAAGAAAGAAAGTGAAAAGCAAAGGGGACATGGCCCCTTTAAATATCCAGGCTCCTAGCGCGTCATCAAGCATGGGGAGCCGATCCGCACCCACCGATTGGGCCGGCTAGCACGCACGTCGGCCCTAATGAGGTCAATCTATGGAAAATTGTTAATGGAGGGCGGCTGCAACAGGGAGTGGAACCCGCTGAAGACTGAACCCACCACCATCCCACATCCGACCAGGAAATCCAGCCCCTTCTTTGTGACTAAGTCCAAGAAACAAGTAATGTAGCCCAAAACATCACAAAGGAGAGTTATTGGCTTTTACTCATTGGCCTAAATTATTGTTCTTGGGGTCTTAAATCTTTCTGGATCACTGATGTTACATTCAGCTTAAGGATAGTATTGGAAAAGTATATGCATATAACTAAACAATATAATGAAGGAACCTATTATCCTAACTTATGATTAGAAGTCCTGCAGCAGTGTTAGAATGAGCCAACTAGGCAGATCGTTACTCAACAGGATTAAAAGAAGAGAAGTGGATCACTGCTCTAGTCAGAGAGGGAAGCATCAGTACTCGACATTGAGATGGTTCTGAATGGCTGGACACAATACAGGAAACTCTTTTTTATCCGGCACCGACGGGACCGGCGTGGTGCCGGTTTATCAAAAAGTCCGGATTACAGAGAGTTATAGTTAAAAGGTACGAGAGCTCCGTACACAGCCACAAATCCAGGCTTCCCTGTTGCTTAGCAACAGGTGCAAGAAGCCCGGCCACAGACCAAGGGTCCCTGTTGCTTAGCAACAAGTGCAGGAACCCCCGATTACACAGCCAAGAATCAAGAAACGGCCACTAATATGAAGAAAAACTTAACTGAACCTACTCCTGAATTTTGCCGGTTAACCGAGATTTCCGGTTGTTTGGGTGCCGGTAAACCGAGAGTTTACTGTACAAATTTGCTCTGTTTAAGTTTAATGCTAAAGTAGGCAATGCTTAAAGTCACAATACTTCAATGTTCCTGAAAAGGGGATGAAGCACTTTCTAATATCCTAGAGGAATCACTCAGTCAAATATTTTGCTGTGCTCTAAATGGCACCATCCATATGCAACAAAGATCACTTGCATCAGCAAGTATGCAATTTCCAATATATTGCTGAAGCCTCTTTTCCTGTGAAATTACCCTAAATTTCTCCTATACACCAGCAAAAATCAAGTTCAACAATGGCTCATCTAGCAGAATTAAACTTTGTTAGCCGAAGATGGAAAGCAGAATTAATTTTTGTATCGCCATTTCTATCTGTGCTTAAGGATAGTTCATGAACGATCTTGCTTAGTTGTTAGTAATCAGATCTGCCTCTTCTAGTCTGTTGTAATGATTCAGAAATATCTTCAACAGCTCTCTTTATGTGCCATTTACAGTAAGGTACCAACTAAATTCAGGTTAACAATACTTACGTATGAAAGTATTTAGGCAAACATAGCTCACACCCGGAACCTGTTTGGATAGATGTTTCTAACAATGTAAGCTAATTAACACTCAACTGAAGAACAACAAGGCCTCAGGAGCAGATGGAATCCCCGCCGAGGCACTAAAGCATGGCGGAGAAGCACTACTGGCGTGAATTCATGAACTAATTTCTCTTATCTGGAAGGAGGAGAGCATGCCAGGGGATCTCAGAGACGCCGTAATTATGACCATCTTCAAGAAAGGTGACAAGTCCGATTGCGGTAATTACAGAGGAGTTTCCCTGCTGTCTACCACAGGGAAAGTCATCGCAAGAATCCTCCTCAATCGCCTTCTCCCAGAGTCGCAATGCGGATTCCGCCCACTAAGGGGCACAATGGACATGATCTTCACCACACGTCAATTACAAGAGAAATGCAGGGAACACATCAACCGCTGTACATGGCCTTCTTTGATCTCACAAAGGCCTTCAACACTCAACCGTAAGGGATTATGGAGTGTCTTCCTCCGATTCGGCTGCCCTCAAAAGTTTGTCACCATCCTCCGCCTGCTTCACAACGACATGCAAGCCGTGATCCTGACCAACGGTTCCACCACAGACCCAATTCACGTATGAACCAGGGTTAAACAAGGCTGTGTCATCGCACCAACGCTCTTCTCGATCTTCCTTGCTGCAATGCTCCATCTCACCCTCAGTAAGCTCCCCACTGGAGTGGAGCTAATTTACAGAACAAACGGGAAACTGTTCAACCTCCGTCGCCTCCAGTCCAGATCCAAGGTTGTCCCATCCTCTGTCATCGAATTACAGTATGCAGACGACACTTGCGTCTGCGCTCACTCGGAGATCGAGCTCCAAACCATCGTCAACACCTTCACCGAAGTGTATGAGAGCATGGGCCTTACACTAAACATCCGTAAGACAAAGGCCCTCTACCAACCTGCCCCCGCCACACAGTACTGCCCCCTGATTATCAAAATCCACGACAAGCCCGGATACATACCTCGGGAGCCTACTGTCAACAAGGGCAGACGTCGACGACAAAGTCCAACACTGCCCTCAGTGTGCCAGTGCAGCCTTCGGTCACCTGAGGAAGAGAGTGTTTGAAGACCAGGACCTCAAACCCGGCACTAAGCTCATGGTCTACAGAGCAGCAGTGACACCAGCCCTACTGTATGCCTCAGAGACATGGACCATGTACAGCAGGCACCTCAAAGCACTGGAGAGGTACCACCAACACTGCCTCCGCAAGATCCTGCAAATCCATTGGCAGGATAGGCGCACCAACGTCAGTGTTCTCGCTCAGGCCAACATCCCCAGCATCGAAGCTTTGACCATGCTCAAATCAGCTCCGATGGACGGGTCACATTGTCCGCATGCCCGATACGAGACTCCCAAAACAAGCACTCTACTCGGAGCTCCGGCACGGCAAGAGAGTCCCAGGTGGGCAGAGGAAACGCTTCAAGGACACCCTCAAAGCCTCCTTGAAAAAGTGTAACATCCCCATCGACACCTGGGAATCCCTGGCCCAAGACCGCACAAAGTGGAGGAGAAGCATCCGGGAAGGCGCCGAACACCTCGAGTCTCTTCGCCGGGAGCAAGCGGAAGCCAAGCACAGGCAGCGCAAGGAGCGCACATCAACCCAAGCACCCCACCCACCTGCCCCTTCAACCACAGTCTGCCCCACCTGTGACAGAGACTGTAGGTCCCGCATTGGACTCATCAGTCACCTGCGAACTCATTTTTAATGTGGAAGCAAGTCATCCTCGGTTCTGAGGGACTGCCTAAGATACCCATTAACATTAGCATCTGGTGCATATCCATTATGCGCATAAGTCATGAAAAAACATCCAATGTGTCTGTAAGGCACGGGAAAGCATTTGATATCTACATCGGGCATGAAATATGCTGATTGACTCGAACTTCATATTCACTAAAACAAAATCAAAAAACACTCACAAATACACACAGATATCTCTCAAAAAATTCTCTCTCAAAAAATGGAACCAATCCCTCAAATAAAATGAGAAAGCTTTTGAACTCCAAGACAGTTTTTAATTGACTCCTCATTTCAATTCTTCCCATTGCCATTTTATGGGCTTCTGGCATGTAAAAGCTGGTTTTCCTACGTGTCCTTTTGTCCTGTCCCATACCTTCCTTCACTTACGGTCTCAACCTTGTGTTTTGCATCCATCCTGCAAAAACTGTTGTTGCTTTAGGCTTTTTTTTAGCAGTTTTTTGGGGCCACTGAATATATACAATCTTTCTGTGCTGCATGCATGCTCAATTTTTCTAAACATTCACCACTCCTCAGTTTTCCTCCTAATAACGTGATCAGTGTTTCCAGTCACACGCTTGAAGGTGCAGGAGAAGAGAAGTACAACCAAGTTACAGAAACAATGGAACTCAGCTGAAGAGCAAAGGAAAAAAAGGTAGAGGAGCTAATAAAAGTGAGAAAGTTGAAATTCTGGTAACAAAATTGAAAAATTAAAAAGAATTAAAGGTAAAAGTAATGACAAGAAAGAAAACTAAGAAATACAGTATTGAAAATACAGAGCCAAAAATCAACAGAGTAGGAAACAAAGGGATAAAAAGTATTAAGTAAGGGTACATAACATAAGAACATAAGAAGTAGGAGCAGGAGTAGACCATACGGCCCCTCGGGCCTGCTCCGCCATTCAATAGGATCATGGCTGATCCGAACCTAGACTCACGCCCACTTCCCTGCCCACTCCTCGTAACCCCTAATTCCCTTATCAGCTAGGAAACTGTCTATCTCTGTTTTAAATTTATTTAATGTCGCAGCTTCCACAGCTCTCTGAGGTAGCAAATTCCATAGATTTACTACCCTCTGAGTGAAGAAGTTTCTCCTCATCTCAGTTTTGAAATGGCAGCCCCTTATTCTAAGATTATGGCCCTTAGTTCTAGTCTCACCCATCAGTGGAAACATCCTCCCCGCATCCACCCGATCAAGCCCCCTCACAATCTTATGTTTCGATAAGATCGCCTCTCATTCTACTGAATTCCAATGAGTAGAGGCCCAACCTACTCAACCTTTCCTCATAAGTCAACCCCCTCATCTCCGGAATCAACCGAGTGAACCTTCTCTGAACTGCCTCGAGAGCAAGTATATCTTGTCTTAAATATGGAAACCAAAACTGTACGCAATATTCCAGGTGTGGCCTCACCAGTACCCTGTATAACTGAAGCAAGACTTCCCTGCTTTTATACTCCAACCCCCTTGCAATAAAAGCCAAGATTCCGTTGGCCTTCCTGATCACCTGCTGTACCTGCATACTAACCTTCTGTGTTTCATGCACCAGGACCACCAGATCCCTTTGTACTGTAGCACTTTGCAGTTTCTCTCCATTTAGATAATAACTTGCTCTTTGATTTTTTCTGCCAAAGTGTATAACCTCACACTTTCCAACATTATATTACATCTGCCAAATTTCTGCCCACTCACTTAGCCTGTCTATGTCTTTTTGCAGGTTTTTTATGTCCTCCTCACTCACTGCTTTCCCTCCCATCTTTGTATCGTTGGCAAACTTGGATATGTTGCACTTGGTCCCCTCCTCCAAATCGTTAATATAGATTGTAAAGAGTTGGGGTCCCAGCACCGACCCCTGCGGAACACCACTAGTTACTGATTGCCAACCCGAGAATGAACCATTTATCCCAACTCTCTGTTTTCTGTTAGATAGCCAATCTTCCACCCATGCCAGTATATTACCCCCAATCCCGTGATTTTTTATCTTATGCAGTAACAAGTAGTAGACTGTGAAAACAAATATAATATTCTGTACTTAACATTGAGCCAGAAATTGCTGGAATGGCAGGGTTCATTACGAACGACGCTAATTGGACTTTTCAGCTCACCATTGATATCGCACCATATTTACACCGCAAATTGATGGACATCGATAGGATAATGGAGCAGCGATGTCAATGTCCCAAAGTGCTGTGCATTTTGCTATTTAACAATGGCCCGGATTTTGTGGTGGTAATGATGGTGAGTGGTCAGCGTTCGTCATCATTACCCCTCTGAAACTGACCGTAACTTCAGGATTTAGTGCATGCGCATCTAAACGTGGAAATCCTGAAGGTGCGGTCAATCATTCACTGCTCCGCCACAACCTGTGCTGTGGAACTCCCCATAGCCGGCAATCAGTGAAATCAGTTGAACTGATGAAAACTTAAGCTTTTTTGATCTAATTGCACTGTGTGAACAGGGCAAACAATTGTGTATCTCCTTAACCAATCAAGTTGAAGAATCCTTATTGAGACACGCCGTGTCTGAACCAGGAAGTGTAAGTTAGAATGCCAAATGATGTACAGAAAGCGAAATAAAGAGAGGGAAAGAAACAGTGATAAAAGAGACAGGAAGAAAAAGTTTTTTTTTTTAATTGTTATTTTTTAAAATTTCCAACAATTATTAAAATCTGAAGGAGTGAGACTCCACACTTGTAAAAGTTAATTTTCACTGCCAGAGAGGTTGTTTGGCAGTAATTAAGACTTATCTTGCCATTAAAAATGAACTTATACCTGGACTGGCAAGCCCTAACTTTTTTTCTGGGGAGTTTAGTGTGTACCTATCATGTAAGTACAGCAGCTTCACGCCCTTGCAAGTGAGATACTGTTATAGCAAAGCTCCTGGAGGAGCAGGGCAACTCAGACAGCAACTTCCTGATTTCCGCATTTAACTGCGCAAGTGCATTCGACGGAAGTTGATGTCCAATTTACTCTTTAAAAGCGATGAGCGCTGATAGCCTCACCATTATTCTTACCACAAAGTCCGAGCCATTATAAAATTAAAGTATTATTTAAAATTAAGGACATAAAATAATGCACCCGGGGTGCCTAAAAAAAAGGGCCGCATGAACTGTCCCACTGTTACACTGGTGTGCTTTGTGTCAGGAAAATGGGCACAATGCATACCAATTTCTACCCCCTCATGACTGATGCAGTTTTCTTAATGTATTTTATAGTCATTAAGCTTTTATTCAGTTTCTTAACATAGAAACATAGAAGATAGGAGCAGGAGTAGGCCATTCGGCCCCTTGAGCCTGCTCCGCCATTTAATGAGATCATGGCTGATCATCCAAACTCAGTACCCTGTCCCTGTTTTCTCCCCATATCCCTTGATCCCTTTAGCCTTAAGAAATATATCTAACTCCTTCTTGAATATATTTAATGAATTGGCCTCAACTGCCTTCTGTGGTAGAGAATTCCACAGGTTCACCACTCTCTGGGTGAAGAAATTCCTTCTCATCTCTGTCCTAAAAATTTTTAAATAAAAAATGATGCACAAACACTTAAAATTCGTTTATGCAAATATCGGCCCAGATTAAAAAGTTTAAAATGATTTTACAAAAAATTAAATTTTTATTGTAGTAGGTGTAATGAAGGGACTTTTAATTCAATTTGAAAATCAGAACATTTATATTTATTAGAGTTGTCTAAATTGTTTAATTATTTGAGGATTCCATTGCATGTCATTAGGGGATTCCGTTCAGAAATGACTGCAATGGAACCCTCCTTTCTCATTGGAGGACCGGGTCCACGTGATCCCATGGACGCTTCCGAAGCGCCTGCGTCCCTGGGATCTATGGGCCTTTACACAGGCATATGCCTGGAGGCCCAAGACCCGAACTCTCCATAGCTTTGGAGCCAGGAGGTATGTTCGTAGATGTTTCGCAGGTCGGAGGCGTACTCCAGAGGTATGCCTCCGACTGCAAATTCAGGGCCAATGAATGGCAAGCATCGTTCGTTCGTCCCTGACTGCAAAATCCAGGCCAATATAGCTCATTTAATTTTAAAATTATCAATAATCTAAACAATTCAATTTTTAGCTGGACTTTTAAATTGCCTTTTCTTACTTTTAGATCTTTTGGTCAGTGTCATATACATTGTTTAATTTAAATGTTTATTCGTTTTTAAGTATGCCATGTGTGGGCACATCAAAGACTTTTCGTAGGGAGAAAAAGCTAAATTATACATGATTAAAGTTTACAGTAGCAGAGGAATTTTAGAGCCTAAAGGCACAATGACCCCCTTGTGTGAGTAAACCTCATTAATTTTCCCCAGACCTCCTGTTTAATGGCAAATTAGTTATTGACAAGAGCATAGAAACAGCAGAAATTATTTGCACATTTGAAAATGCTTCAATTAATAAAACTATTGTTTCTGTCAATGAACTGCTCGTTGTTGTACTTGCTCCAGAATTCCTAAACTCTGAATAAATCTGTTTACAGTAATTTATTGCAAGGTGGCATGCTACCCTACAGCCACTAATGTAGCTAAAATATATGCTTTTTGTGGTTGAATCTAAACTTTTGATGTAATAATTCCAATGCAAGATTCCATTGTAGTTTCCAGTGTACACAACAAGTGATTTTTCCTTGGGATTGGAGCATTAAACGTGTATATTTCTCAATGTTTGAAATAATTTTGAGTATTAAAATACAGAGATTAGCAACATTATAAAACACATAAAAAGACTTCTGAAATTATTTTAACTTAGTGGTAGCAATGTGCTTTAATATGTACTAAAGCTGCAGCTTGAACATTAAAGACCACAATACATATTTAGGCAAAGAAATGAAAGCTATAATTTTAACATTTAACAGGAATTTTAGGCAGTTCCCTGTATTTTCTTTTCAGAACCTTATTGAGTTATTTTTGAAGTTTTATGCACACCAACTGTAATTGGCTAAAATGTTTGTTATTTATGTGCGTTTTAATTTAAAAAAAGCTGTGGTCTGCCATGTTACATTGTTTAAAATAGATGTTATCCCTCAGTCTGAAAAGTATCCCAGTCTTAAAAGTAACTCACTGATATATTTAGTGACTTGATTTCACTGGTATAATAAATGGTATAGCCACTCAGTTGAATTATAATGCGCTTTAAAGATTTACTTTTTGGTAAATCCTGCAATTGGTGGATTATATCTCCTCCTAGCTAGCGTGTTTGATACAAAATCCTAACTATCTTGTATAATTTTTTTTTCTTGCCTTCCTGGAGTGCTATTAAAAATCAACTGTAGTGTTCACTGTTCATGCTATTTACTTATCAAAAATTAAGTCAAGCATGACATCTGTAGCAGGCTCTTTGTTAAGTTGAAAAAAACCTCTCTGCAAGAGCACTATAACTTTTTGGGCAAGAATAAAGCACTGTGCCCTAGACAGCTAAAATGCCTGTCATTAGCTTGTCTATTTGCTAGGCGTTTCATCTAAGTAAACTATTTAGATCCTTTTAATTGTAACCTGTCTAAACTCACCAGGGAGATAGATATTTGTAGGACCATTTTGGCACAGAACTTAAGACTGCAGCTTTGATGATATATTTCAATGATGAACTCAGTTCTTAAACCCCAAGTGACTGAACAAAGGTTGATTCAAACAGGAATATTATAAAATGTCCTTAAATTATCAATATCTCTTTATATTCCTAATTAAAAACTAAGCCAAGTGTAGAATTTGACATTTAATAATGTATTCTTACCAATGTAAATGGTTAGTATAGCCCTTTGATTTAAAGCTGGATAAATTCCAAGGTTAAGGTATCAGACCTTATGCTTTAAAGAAGCTTGTAATTATTGGTATCCAAAGACCTAGGCCACATTAGTTGGTGTACAGTACAACGTTAAAGCATCAAATCATAAAAGTGAAAAATATTAACTTTAAATGAGATTTCAATTATGTATTTGTATTCTCTGGGTAATTGCTAAGAATTACTCACAGTAAACAGTAGTATATGCTTTACACAATATTTAAAGCTAAGGCATTTACATAAGAACTTAAGAAATAGGAGCAGGAGTCGGCCATTTGGCCCCTCGAGCCTGCTCCACCATTCAATAAGATTGTGGCTGATCGTCTACCTCAACTCCACCTTCCCGCACTATCCCCATATCCCTTGATTCTCTTAGTATCCAAAAATCTATTGATCTCTGTCTTGAATATACTCAATGACTGAGCCTCCACAGCCCTCTGGGGTAGAGAATTCCAAAGATTCACCACCCTTTGAGTGAAGAAATTTCTCATCTCAGTCCTAAATGACTGATCCTTATTCTGAGACTGTGACCCCTGGTTCTAGACTCCCCAGCCAGGGGAAACATCCTCCCTGCATCTACCTTGTTAAGCCCTGTAAGAATTTTATATGTTTCAAAGAGATCACCTCTCATTCTTCTAAACTCTAGGGAATATAGGCCTAGTCTACTCAATCTGTCCTCATAGGACAATCCCCCCATCCCAGGAATCAGTCTAGTGAACGTTTGTTGCACTCCCTCTAAGGCAGGTATATCCTTCCTTAGGTAAGGAGACTAAAACTGTACACAGTACGCCAGGTGTGGTCTCACCAAGGCCCTATATTATTGCATTAAGACTTCTTTACTCTTAACATACCATTTGCTTTCCTAATTGCTTGCTGTGCCTGCATGTTAACTTTCTGGGATTCGTATACAAAGACACCCAGGTCCCTCTGAATACCAATATTTCCCAGTCTCTCACCTTTTAAAAAATATTCTGCTTTTTTATTTTTCCTCCCAAAGTGGATAACTTCACATTTCTCCACATTATATTCCATCTGCCATGTTCTTGCTCACTCACTTAACCTGTTTATATCCCTTTGCAGCCTCTTTGTGTCCTCCTCACTGCTAACTTTCCCACTTAGCTTTGTATCATCAGCAAACTTGGATACATTACACTCAGTCCCCTCATCTGAGTCATTGATATAGATTGTAACTAGTTGAGGCCCAAGCACTGATCCTTGTGGTACCCCACTAGTTACACCCTGCCATCTCGAAAATGACCCGTTTATTCCTACTCTCTGTTTTCTGTCTGTTAACCAATCCTCAATCCATGCTAATCTATTGCCCCCAATCCCATGAGCCCTAATTTTGTGTCATAACCTCTTGTGTGGCACTTTATCGAATGCTTTTTGAAAATCCAATAACCTACAACCACTGGTTCCCACTTATCTACTCTGCTAGTTACAACCTCAAAAAACTCTAACAGATTTGTCAAACACCATTTCCCTTTCATAAATCCATGCTGACTTTGCCCAATCGTATCATGATTTTCTAAGTGCCGTGTTACCACGTCCCTAATAATAGATTCTAGCATTTTTCCTACTACTGATTTCAGGCTAACTGGCCTGTAGTTCCCTGTTTTCTCTCTCCCTCCTTTCTTTAATAGTGTGGTTATGTTTTCTACCTTCCAATTTGCTACCTTCCAATTTATTTTCATCAGCCCGTGTAGCTTGCATTTTAAAGATAACATCTTGACAGCATGACCTTGCCAGTGTCATATTAAGGTTTTAAATATTTTTTTTACTTTACCAACCTGCCAGGAATTTGATAAAACCCAGTAAAAGGTCAAGGACATAATTTTGAATTATAAATAAACATAAATTATCTAATTAACACGATGAGGGATCTGCAGTGTTATTGAAATGCAATACCTTGTAAAGCTCTAATGAACAGCTGTAATACGTTTAACATTAGCCACAGTCTTTTACTGCATTGGGAATTTAGGATTTGGCACTTTACATGAAGTAAAATACAAGCAAGCTGTCTCTGATCAGTTTGATCTAAATTAGCAGATGCCAATCATCCCGAAATGATTTGCTAAAACACTACTTATTCATAGAAACATATGGCAAGGTAAGTCAAATTGACGTTAAATTGCATAATTTTACAGGAAGCTTTGTGATATCCGGCACCGACAGGACCGGCGTGTTGCCGATGTATCAAAACATACAAAGTTAATGTTGAAGCATACGGAGGTTTTCATCTCCGTATCTGACAACAAACACTGTTGCTTAGCAACAGCTTCTAAAGAGTCGGCTTCAGCTGCAAGCGTCTCTAGCTGAAGCTGTTGCTATAGCTACAGACCTTGCAGTGCTTGACTGGGGAAAAAAAAAGAACGAGAACTAAAAAAACATATAGAAAACGGCTCCTGATTTTTGCCGTTAGATCGAGTATTCCGGACATACAACCTCCGGATAAACCAAAGTTTCCTGTACAATGGCCCGGAAGTTGCGGTCAGCAGTGAAGCGACGACACTCGCCACTGACCTCGAAGAAAGCTACCCACAAAGATCTAACAATCTCTGTGGCGTCGATTTCAGCTCTCCTGACCTTTGTTTGATTCTGGCGCCAAATCAAGCGACTCTCCAGCGTCCAGCAACAGTGATGTCATCAAGCTGGCTAAGCAGCCATTCACATTGAAGAATTTTCACAGATAGCAAACCAGGAAGTAAAATGCACAGATTCCAATTTACTTTTAATAAATTTTACAGAGAGCGAAATAAAGATTGGGACATACACATAGGATTAAGGTAGAAGCTGAAATATCATAATCAAACTTTAAAAAAATATTATTTTAAAAAGCATGTCATTCTTTAATGGAAAGATTTGACATTCCACAAATATAAAATTCATTTTTCAGGGCCGGAATGGTTGTTCAGCAGTCAATAGGCTGTTAAAAATCCAGTTATACACCTCTTTCTACAACTTTTTTTTTGGGGGGGTGTTTAACAGCGATATTCCATCATAAAAGGGGAAGTTTTCATCCTTATATGTGATTTCAATTGATTGCCGGCTCTGGGGAGTTCCACAGCGCAGCAGGGAATGACTGACCGCAACTTCAGGATTTACGCGTTTATCTACGCATGCGCTAAATCATGAAGTTGCTGGCTGTCTTAGAGGAGTAATGACAGCGAACGCTGACAGTTTTGCCATCATATCCACCGCAAAATCTGGGCTAATAAGTTAAAACCTGTAGTCCAATTTGGCTGGGCAATCAATTTAGCTCAGATTTCTGTCCCTGATTTCCAAAAGTTCGATAGTGGCAAGAAGATTTACAAGAATGCTTCCAGGGACGAGGGACTTCAGTTACGTGGATAAACTGGAGAAGCTGGGGTTGGTCTCCTTAGAGCAGAGAAGGTTGAGAGGAGATTTGATAGAGGTGTTCAAAATCATAAGGGTCTAGACAGAGTAGATAGAGAGAAATTGTTCCCATTGGTGGAAGGGTCGAGAAACAGAGGACCCTTCCACAATCAGAGGTGATTGGCAGAAGAACCAAAGGCAACATGAGGAAAAACTTATGCAGCGAGTGGTTATGATCTGGAATGCACTGCCTGAAAGGGTGGTGGAGGCAGACTCGATTGTGGCTTTCAAAAGGGAATTGGACAAGTACCTGAAGGAAAAACATTTGCAGGGCTGCGGGGAAAGGGTGGGGGAATGGGACTAGCTGAAGTGCTCTTGCAGAGAGCTGGCACGGGCTCGACAGGCTGAATGGCCTCCTTCTGTGCTGTGACCATTCTGTGATTCTAAGACATGCAAAAATTGGTGCTCCTTTTGTTGAAAGATATACAAATGTATAATTTATAACACAAGTCTCACTTATTGGTGCCCCGCATCTCATTTTCTAGTTATTAGGTCAGGAAAAGCCAAATTTTCTCAACCTAAAGAGCTCAGATAAAGTTTAAAAATGGACTCACTTCAGAAAATGTTTAAGTCATTTTGGAAGTCGACACACTGGAACTGAAGACGTAAGTTGGAAATCATCGACTCATGTTTAGATTCTCCAAATTCCATCATCATGTCCATGTTCATCAGGTGCAATCTTATTCTTGACAGCACAAAAAGGTGATGCAATTCTTTGTATTGTTCCATAATATGGTACAGGAAACTCTTTTTTATCCGGCACCGACAGGACCGGCGTGGTGCCGGTTTATTAAAAAGTCCGGATTACAGAGAGGTATAGTAAAAGGTACGAGAGCTCTGTACACAGCAACAAATCCAGGCTTCCCTGTTGCTTAGCAACAGGTGCAGGAACCCCGGCCACAGACCAAGCGTCCCTGTTGCTTAGCAACAAGTACAGGAACCCTGGTTACACAGCCACAGATCCAGGAACGGCCACGAATATGAAGTAAAACTTAACCAGCAAAATTCAGAAGTAGGTTCAGGTAACAGAGATTTCCAGTTATTTAGGTGCCAGTAAATCGAGAGTTTCCTATATCGAGGAATCTGTGAGACTGACCTTAAATATCTTGGGATGTCCTCCCTTCAACTGAAAGAGAGGCAATATCTGGTTTGCCAGCTATAAGTTCTCTCCTGGCAGACAGTGGACCATAAGAATATTTGTATTAACTGGACTATTAAAGGAGTTCAACAGAAATGAAGACGGCTGCCAAATTAAATGATGAAAATGCAATTATATGTCCTTTTTATAACATGCAAGTTTTCTACTTTTAAACCCTGTGTAACTATTACCCCAACTTCTACACAATTTCTAAAAAAAATGGTATGTGCAAGAAATTGACATAATGTGGCGGAGCCACCAAAGGACGCAGATCGTTTGTATATAATTCCTTTAACAACATGTTAGCTACAGCCTGAGTCTGTATCTGTATTTATGCTGTTTAACTGTACAGAGCGTGGTTACTTTAACAGCGCGGTTAAAACGTGATGACGTCACGCCGTTCATCACGTGATCTCCCACTGGCAGGAAGAACGTGATGACGTCATGACGTCAGCCCAGGACCGCCCTAGGCAGTCCTCGTGGAGCCTCTGAAGAGAGCAGACCTACGTTCGATGTTATCCTGCAGTTTCTTGTTAAAACCTGTTTGTTTCATTAAAGTTCGTTTTGTTTGATTGCCTGAGTCGAACTCAGACTTTTAGCTAGGAACCCGCGTTCCTACAATAGTTAATTTATAATCATAAATATTGCTAGTGCCTTTGGAGAAAATTCATGGATATTATGATACACATGCCAAAAGCAGGATTGCCAAACAGACCTTTGGGGCTCTGGGAAAAAGAAATTAAACTGGACTCTATTCATAATTTGAGGAATTATAAATGCTGTCGATGCCAGATTCCCAGAAAAAAAACCTGCATTTAAAAAAAATGTAAACCCTCTGCATTTTTAGATCAGATATTGCTGGACAATATACATATATATATTGTTGTATTTTAATAATACATACATGTATTATTGTATTTTAAAGAGCTTAAGGTTAAAATATTGGAATATTGTGATCAATATAAAAATATTTTGAAAGTATAAAGCAGATTTATGTAATTAAAACTGCAAATGCTGGAAATCTGAAATAAAAACAGAAAATTATGAAACTGCACAGCTGGTCTGTCAGTATCTAAAAAGAGAAAAGATAGATTAACATTTAAATCATAGACCCCTTACAGAACTGGTAGATTTCTGAAGAAGTCCCCACACCTTAAATGTTAACGTATCTTTTTTTTCCAGATACTGTAGAGTTCCAATCATTTCTAAATTTATATTTTTTTAAACCAAATTTTTATTTTCTTAACATAGAGCTAATCATATGACATGAATCTTACAAAATCACCATCACATCACTGAGTAATCTGGATCCATTTCCAAAATTTCAATCCCAAAGTATAAAAAAAGTTGTGTCATTTAATCAGCCCATCTACTCTCCAATAATACAGATAAAAGCTACAAAGGAAGCAACCATTTTGATTTCACTTAAATTTGTGTGGAAAAAGTTGGGCTATCTCATCCAATAATTTTATTATACATAAAGGCCCGTAATTTCCGATAGGAGGCTTCTTGCGTGCGGATGCCTCCGATCAGAAAAAAATCCACGCACTTACCTGATGGCTCCCGAGGTCTGGACATTTCCGCTCCTGGGCCTCTCCACAGTGGAAATGCGCAGGGCCCACGTATCCCAGGGGCGCATGCGGTTTGCTTTTACCAGGCGTAAGAATTGTAAGGGTTTTCTACGGGTGGAGGGTCTCCAAAAAGCAGAACAATCCATCCGCAGAGGCCCTTCTCCAGGGCGCTGTGCATGCCTGAAACCGGCATTTCCGATGTCCCTATGGGTAGGTACACAGCGTATACACCCCCATAGGGATCGGAATATCTGGGCCATTAGCTGTGCTGATTTTTTTTTAAATACCCTGGATTCCGACATACAAAAAAGAATGTTATGAACAAGGATGTCTCCACACAATTTAAACAGGTGCTAGCTGGTCTCCCATGGCATTGCTTATAGTGAATCAGAGACCTTGGCCATGAATTTAATAGAGGAGGCGGGTTGGAGTCGGGTTGCCTGGTGGGCGGGTTACGGTCCCGCTTCCGGTTTCAGGCACTCCCAATTTGCGAATTTATTTTAAGTGGCCTAATTAGTCCCGTCGTGCGCACTGGCCGGTCCAATGAGTGGGAGCGTGTCTGTTGCTCTCCACTGATGACGTCATTGCTGCAGTTGTTTTTAAGGGGCCCATGTAGCCTCAGCCTCTCATTTCTCCTTTCTGCTGCAGTTTGAGTGCGCCCTGGCTGCGATGACTGCTGCCAAAGCCAAGGCTGCTCCAAGGTTCAATGAGGACTCCCTCCAAGCTCTTGCGCAGGGAGATTCTGTTCCCGCCTGATGGCTGGAGGAAGCCTCCTCAGCAAACAAAGGCAGCCTGGCTGCACATTGCTGAGGAGGTCAGTGCTAGGTCTTTCTGTTCACGCACCTGAATCCAGGGCCGTAAACGATTTAATGATCTTCTGCGATCATCAAAAGTAATTATTACATCACACTTACCTTCAATCTGCTTCCCTTCTCTCCAGCACTCTTCTTTGTAAGCCTGCTCCTCCACAACCCACCTTATCCTTACTTCCCTTGCACCCTTACCTATCCATCTCTCTCTCTGTACTGAATCACTTCACCATCCTACTATGCACCCCTCAGACTTGCTCTCACTGTTATGCAATGACAACAACTAACAACGCACAGGGAGGCAGCTTCCTCTTCGCACCTCACTCCATCTTGGTCTCCCTCTAAGTTTTAATGTTATGGATTCTTCACAGTAACTCCACCACTTTCGCTGAAACACCACTTGTGTCTCTCCTTACAGGAAAATATAGCCCACAATAAGAGGGAGAGAGCGAAGACAGGAGGAGGCCCACCATCCCTGGCGATTGTGACAAGTGCTGAGGAGGCTGCGCACGAGATCGTGGGGGGTGGCGAGGAGCTGGAAGTCGAGATTGGAGAGACGGGCGCACTAGACGAAGCTGTTGACAGAATAGATTTTCAACCCTTGCGTTTAGATTTCATGATTGACTGCAATGGCATATGATGTTCATAGAGATTGACTTAGGATCATCTGCACAATAGGATGTGTCCGCTACCTAAAAATCAGGGCCTAGAAATTGGGTATAGCCCCGCCAGCATGTTTGCGCCGAAAATTTTGCGCCCGCCGCGGAGCCAGTTGTGCCTGCCCCATATTCACTTTCAGTGCCCCAAAGCGGAACCGGGCGCTGGTACAGGGTGTGTCCGCCCCGCTTGGGGCGCTGAAAGTGAATTTCAGCGCTCCCGGTCCCGCTGCGCCACCCGATGCGGTGCGGCAGGCTGCTGTACTGCAGGCCTCCCCCTTCTCTTAAGGGGGAGGTGCCTGCAACGGCCGGAGCCCCGATTGCAAGTGCCGGCAATAGAGCCCGGCACAACGGAGAAGTGCCGGGCTCCACGGAAACCAGCCGGCAATGCCGCAGGGGGGGGGTGGAGGAGGCCGGGGAAGGAGGTGCGGGCAGGCGGCCGCCGAAAAAGCGGCCGCCCCGCACCTCCACCTTAACTTGCGCCACTAAGGCTGCAGTAAGGACCCGGTCTCCCGATGTTGTTAGCGCCCGCCACGGAAGAGGCGGCCGCTACTGAAGATGGGGATCGGCGTGGTTTCGGGCGGTACCGGGGCACTGCGCACACCGATGACGTCATCGGTGCCGGCGCAGCGCTACCGGCTAACGCCGATGTTAGGGCCCACCTAATTTCGGGCGCGACGCAACTTCCGGCGCAACCCACTCTTTCGCCCCTAATTGGACGCAAACGCAACTGAATTTCTAGGCCCAGATGTCTAACTCATGCCTTTACACTCCCACAGGACCATCGAGAGCCCCCCTCCCCACTGTCCAGGAGGAGGAGCCGGATGACTCGTCGGAGGAACCTGCAGCCTCTGAGGGAGCAGCGTCACCAGGACTCAGCGCACCCAGCACCAGCGCAGAAACGCACACCTCGGCGGGGCCTTCGCGACATAGAGTAGTGTTGTCACCTGGTCTATCACAGCTCACAAGTGAGCATCAGCAGATGGTGGAGACAGCGACATCAGTGGAGAGTCCTCGTCGGAGGTCGCAGGACGCTCCTAGCTATGCTCAGCTGCATGTGGACGCTGTGCCTCTGGGGCCATCCAGAAAGAGAGCGGTGCTGGAACTCCAGGAACAGGTGCAGGAGTCTCTGACAGGGTTTGCATCCAGTTCAAACATGACCACTGCCTTTGTGGAGGCAATGGCACATGAACGTGCTGCCCTGGAGAGGGTGACAACCTCCATGGAGGACATAAGTCGCCAGACTCAGGAGAACATGGTGCCTCTTCTAAATAGATGGTCTACTATGGAGGATAGATGGGCATTTATTGAGGAGAGACACCAGAGGTACATGGACGTCCCCATTATGAGGATTGTCAGTACAGAGGCGGGTCCTCATGGCCCCACTGATGTGTAGCAAGGCGCTCTCCAGCCACTTGCTAGCACTGAAGTGCGGGTGACCTATGAGAGGGATGTTGGTGGTAGACAACAAAGAAGTGTGGGCTCCTCTCCAAGCACTCACACAACCATGCCACTGCGGAGCCCTCGGTCAGAGCCCAGATTCCTCAACCAACTGAGATGGCCATCTCAGCCCCTGCACAGCCGCAGGAAGAGCAGACTGTGGAGGAGCCCTCCCAGGCTCCCAAACCTAGAGGACGCCCTCCAAAGGCCGTCTAAGCAGGCGCAGCATCGAAGTGAGCAAGGTGCCTCTACATCTGCTGAAGCCACAGGAGAAGCACCACGTAGAAGCACGCGTAAGAGGAAGTTTACACACCAATAGTCACAAGGGTAGTCACTTGGGTGTTTTGTTGTGTTGTAAATTTTCGATTGTCATCCTTTTGTGATGAGATTAAACAAAAGTGATGGCAAACAGTTAAAATTCTGGCCTATGTGTTCTGGGAAATGGAAGTTGCACATTGAGGGCTCAGGGCAAGTTGCATTTGTAATGATGGTGCTGTGAGTGATAGGAAAGCACCGTTTATTGGAGAGTTGATGTATGGCGTGTTAAGAAGGTCTTCTACACATTCATAGCCATATGCCAGCCACCTGTGGTTGAAGTGTAAGCTTATGCGAATCTGGCATGGATGAGTGCATCCGTTGCGTGACGGCCAGCAATGTGGTCGAGTGCTGCTGCATTGGTCACATCCGGCCCCGCGTGGAGCTGGTGGTGGAGGAGGAGGACATCGTCGTTGTTGGTGGCAGCGGCGGTGGTGGTGGTCCTCCTCCTGATCCTCCTCCTCCTGCTCGTCCTCCTCCTGCTCATCCTCCTCTTGGTAGTCCTCCACCTCCTGGTCCTCCTCCTCCTCCTCCTCCTCCTCCTGGTGGTCCTCGTCCGCCTGCTCCTCCTGTTCCTCCTCCTCCTTCTCCGCCTCCTCCTCCTCTTGCTCCGGTTGGTTCCTCCTCCTCCTCCTGGTGGTGGTAGTGGGCCTCCTCCTCCTCCTGGTGTTCCTCCTCCGCCTCCTCCGCCTGGTGGTGGGCCTCCTCCTCCTCTTGCTCCTGGTGGTTCCTCCACCGCCTCCTTCTCCTCGTGGTGGTGGTGGGACTCCTCCTCCTCCTGCTCCTCCTAGTGGTTCCTCCTCTGCCTCCTCCTCCCGGTGGTGGTGGGCCTCCTCCTCCTCCTGCTCCTGGTGGTTCCTCCTCCACCTCCTCCTCCTGGTGGTGGTGGTGGGCCTCCTCCTCCTCCTCCTGGTGTTCCTCCTCCGCCTCCTCCTCCTGGTGGTGGTGGTGGTCCACCAGGAGGAGGAGGAGGAACCACCAGGATGAGGAGGAGGAGGAGGCCCACCACCACGAGGAGGAGAAGGAGGCGGAGGAGGAACCACCACTTCTTCTTCTTCTCCTTCTTCTTCTTCTGCTTCCTCTTCTTCTTCTGTTTCCTCGTCTTCTTCTCCTTCTTCCTCTTCCTCTTCTTCTTCCTCTTCTACTTCCTCTTGTTCTTCTTCCGCCTCCTCCTCCTGGTGGTGGTGGTGGGCCTCCTCCTCCTCCTGGTGGTCCTCCTCTGCCTCCTCCTCCTGGTGGTGGGCATCCTCCTCCTCCTGGTGTTCCTCCTCCACCTCCTCCTCCTGGTGGTGGGCATCCTCCTCCTCCTCCTCCTGGTGGTTCCTCCTCCACCTCCTCCTCCTCGTGGTGGTGGGCCTCCTCCTCCTTCTTCCCCTGGTAGTTCCTCCTCCGCCTCCTCCTCCTGGTGGTGGTGGTGGGCCTCCTCCTCCTCCTGGTGGTGGTGGTGGGCCTCCTCCTCCTCTTGCTCCTGGTGGTTCCTCCTCCGCCTCCTCCTCCTGGTGGTGGTGGTGGTGGTGGGCCTCCTCCTCCTCCTCCTCCTGGTGGCTCCTCCTCCGCCTCCTCCTCCTGGTGGTGGTGGTGGGCCTCCTCCTCCTCTTGCTCCTGGTGGTTCCTCCTCCGCCTCCTCCTCGTGGTGGTGGTGGGCCTCCTCCTCCTCCTCCTCCTGGTGGTTCCTCCTCCGCCTCCTCCTCCTGGTGGTTCCTCCTCCTCCTCCTCCTCCTCCTCCTGGTGGTTCCTCCTCCGCCTCCTCCTTCTCCTGGTGGTGGGCCTCCTCCTCCTCTTGCTCCTGGTGGTTCTTCCTCCGCCTCCTTCTCCTGGTGGTGGTGGTGGGCCTCCTCCTCCTCCTGCTCCTGGTGCTCCTCCAGCACTAAGAAACGGTGCTGTGCGATGTTATGCAGGGCACAGCAAACGACGACACTGTGTTTGGTGCATACTGCAGGACTCCACCAGATCTGTCGAGGCATCGGAATTGCATTTTGAGCAAGCCAATGGTTTGCTCTATGATGCTTCTGGTGGAAATGTGACTGACATTGTACCGCTCCTCAGCCTCGTTTGATGGCCTCCTCGTTGTTGTCATGAGCCACTTTTTCAGCCCTTGTCGCCAAGTAGCCATCTGGAAAGTTGGATTGGCGGATTGAAGAGATGAGGCACAGTAGACTGCTGCTGGATGAAGGAGTCATGGCAACTGCCAGGGTACTTTGCGCAAACATGCATGATGATCTTCCTGTGGTTACACACCAGCTGGACGTTAAGGGAGTGGAAGCCCTTGCGGTTCACAAATACAGCTGGGTTGTGATGGGGTACCCTGATGGCCACATGTGTGCAGTCTAAGGCTGTTGTAATTGTGAGCCTTTGCAAAGACGGCATCAGTAGCCTGCGTGATGCAGGCATGTGCAGCCGACTGGGAGATGCCGCTGATGTCTGCAGATGAGCCTTGGAAGGAGCCCGAAGCAAAGAAATTGAGTGCGGTGGTGACTTTGACAGCCCTGGTAAGAGGTGTCCACACGCTCCTCTGGGCTCCAGGTGCTGGTGCAGCATTGCGCAGTTGTCAGTGACTACGTCTCGCGAAAGTCTCGGCTTCCTTTGGCACTGCTGCTCACTCATGTTGAGGAAGCTCATCCTCTGCCTGTAAACCCTGTGTTGGGGTATCTCCTGTGCGAGGTGCAGGCCTGCCCTCTGCCCTGTGCAGCATCAGGAGGCTGATGAGAAGGTTGGTGCTCCTGCTGTTGGTGCTGCTGCTGTGCCTGGTTTGTGCTGCTACCGCAGCTGCTCTTCCTCCAAATCTGACGACCAGGATGAGAGGATATAAATGGTTCCCATACCGTTGGTATATATCTCAGTCAAAGGGACCAGAGGGTATTGCAAGGAGCTCACACTGCAGATAGATTTCAGCCTCAACACTCACCAAGATTAGTAGAGTTGAAAAATGTCTCCCAAACCTCAAAGCACTAAGTTGTGGCATGTTAAAGAATGAGAGATTGCAGGACCTCTTTTAAGCCATTCATGCAGCTGGCAACAATTCAGGTCCTCGCTCAACCTGGCTTGATTCAGCTGGCGTGTTTTTCTGAAGGCGGGCAGCATGTTGAAAAAACTGCAAAACCCGAACCTGGATGACAGATGAAATATCAGCGTTTCACAGCTGTTTGAAGCTGTCAAACACTGACAGTCTTACTTCTAACATGAGTCCTTCGACACAGACTCAGTTAGAAATCTCTCCTGCACAGTAAGCTGAAGGCTGTCACTTGTGACAGATCACAGCCATTCTGCTTTCTGTGCCGGTGAGTTGAGGGACTCCTGAAACCTAAAGGAAGGAAGGCTGTAAAGGTAAGAAAAGGTATGTAAAACTTATTTAATCACTTTAGACACACCAAACACACTTACCTTTGCACTCATGCACACATCACTCACCTGCACACTGACATCTCGACCCCTCCAAGTCCTTCAACCCGACGGCCCGCCTCCTCTAACTTGGCGTGGTTTGGAGCCGTCGGGAATCCAGCACTTCAACCTTTAAAATAGGGATTAGGCTAAAAACTGCCCGTTAACTGCCTGTTAACAGGCAGTTCATTGGCACTAATCCCTTCCCGCCTCGGCTAGGCGGGTCCCAGTGTGGGGCGGGAACCCGCCTCCTTTGAAACTGGCATGGAGGTGGGTTTGGGTGCGGGATGGGGTCAGGACCCCTGATTTTGGGATTTTAACCCCCCGCACGCTTCCAATCCCGACTCCACGGCACACTGAAAATCGAGGCCATAGTGTTTCCTTACTCACTGCAGATAAATACCACAATTACTTAAATAAATCTTGAATGTAACATGACGGAAGCATACTATCCAACTGTTTAGGTTGTGGGTTTTATAAACTAAGAAGTATATAAAACACCCGCATGCAGTCCCAACTGGAGAGGTTGACCCAGTCTTTTGAATTGCGGGATTCTCTGAATACTGGGCGCAATTTATTATATTCATGGTGCATTTAGGCAATATTATGCCCTTTATTTTTTTATTCATTGTCAGGATATGGGCATCGCTGGCAAGGCCCGCATTTATTGCCCATCACTAATTGCCCTTGAGAAGGTGGTGGTGGGCCGCCTTCTTGAACCGCTGCAGTCCATGTGGTGAAGGTACTCCCACAATGCTGTTAGGGAGGGAGTTCCAGGATTTTGACCCAGTGACGATGATGGATCGGCGATATGCTTTTAAGTCAGGATGATGTGTGTCTTGGAGAGGAACATGGAGGTGGTGGTGTTGCCATGCACCTGCTGCCCTTGTCCTTCTAGGTGGTAAAGGTCGTGGCTTTGGGAGGTGCTGCCGAAGAAGCCATGGTGAGTTGCTACAGTGCATCTTGTAAATGGTACACACTGCAGCCATGGTACGCCAGTGGTGGAGGGGGTGAATGTTTAAGGTGGCGGATGGGGTGCCAATCAAGCAGGCTGCTTTGTCCTGAATGGTGTCGAGCTTCTGAGTGTTGTTGGAGCTGCACTCATCCAGGCAGGTGGAGAGTATCCCATCACACTTCTGACTTATGCCATGTACAGGAAACTTTCTGGTATCCGGCACGGACGGGACCGAGCTGGTGCCGGTCTATCAACAATGCCGGAGAATCGAGCGCTATAGTTAAAACATACAGAGCTTCTGAGCTCCGTATCTAGCAACAAACCCTGTTGCTTAGCAACAGCTTCAAAACAATCAGCACAGCTTGTCTCTGTAGCTTAGCAACAGCTTCAGTTGGACGCTTGCACAGCCAGAAATGAGTAAAAAAAAAGTAACTAAAAGTAAAAAAAGTTATCTGAACCGACTCCTGAATTTTGCCGGTTAACCGACATTTCCGGTTATTTAGTGGCTGGTTAATCGAAAGTTTCCTGTAGATAGTGGAAAGGCTTTAGGGAGTCAAGAGGTGACTCAATCGCCACAGTATACCCCGTCTCTGACCTGCACTTGTTGTCACAGTATTTATGTGGCTGGTCTAGTTAAGTTTCTAGTCAATGGTGACCCCCCCAGGATGTTGATGGTGGGGGATTCGATGATGGTAATGCCAAGGGGAGGTGGTTAGACTCTCTCTTGTTGGAGATGGTCATTGCCTGACACGCCCCCCCCCCCATGAAATCCGACCCCCACCCCTCTGTGATGTCTGAACCCTCCCTCCCCCCCCAAGCGATGTTAAATTCGGAGCTGGTGACTTCCAAGATGCCATCCTGAAACAGTCATTAGGCCCCTTGAATATGCTGATCGTGGTCCTAACGCCTGTTTTAGGACCTCACTCCCAAATTCGGCATAAACCGTACATGCTCAGCTCAGTTTTTCCTTCTCTACAGTAACCTAAGCAGAGGTCCTTAAAAAAAGTTTCCACGAAAAGGTAACTTTTTTTTTACATACAGTTATGTAACTTACAGTTACACAACAGTCCTGTAGGCCGCTGCAGGCCCAGCCTTGCTCCCCTCTGGTTTTCTTATTCACTTGTAGCGCCCCAGGAGGAGGTGGAGCACTTCCAGTATTGCCCCGCCTCCTGCTTGGGGTGCTACCACTGAATTTACGGTGCAGGGGTGTTAACTTTTTCAGGGCGCTAAAAGTAGCGCCCCAGCGAAGTTAGCGCCCCAAAGGGGGCGCCACCAAATTTCTCCCCCCAGCAAAGTAATCTGCAACGATTAATGTACTCAAACTTTAGCCCATGCTAGCCAGAGAAATATTGATTCATAGGCCTCGTGTCAGGTGGATGTCTTAATCCTCATGCAGAAGGCATCATGACAGCATGGGACAGGCTGAATAGATCAGCTGGTCTTTTCCTGTCTGACATTTTTGTATGTTCATACACGTATGTGGAAGTGCTCGATAGAGCTAATATTACTTTTTCACTCGATGGCCATTTTCTCCCAATTGGAAGGGCAAATTTTGCATCCCTCTCTGAACAGCTTCTACCTGATAGCTTGACATATCAATTGGCAAGACTCCTGGTGCAAGACTTTTCACCTTCAGTAGTTGAAGCTGTTATTTATATGACCTCTAGAAAGCTTTCTACCAAAAAAGCTTACAAAATAATTTTTAAAAAAGCTTACAATGCTTAATGGAAGAAATCTGTCCATGCTTTCAGGGTCAATTACAAGATCCTATTTCCTGTGAGGCCGTGTCAATTTTGGACTACCTACAACTCCACAATCCTAGCTTAAGATAAGTTCCATATGTTTATGTGTGAGCGTAAAGACAGTGCAATACATTTTTTCTCATATTTTCACATGAATGTGGTCCACAAAGCACCTTGGCAACCTTCTACCTTCCACTATCGGATAGCTTAGGGAAACATCCGAACAGGGAAAACTCATTTATTTCCTGGTTTACAAAGGATAAACCAGAAGTCATCTCTTGGGGTCTGTGTAAAACTCCAGCTTAGTTATTCACATGCTTATGTCCCTACCCTGCAATCACTACATTCATCTGACCTAAAATCTCCAACTGCTGGTTTTGGTTTCAGCTTAGGGAGGTAGTGTACTCGATGTTTTTATTTAAGATTTACTACAGCGTGCTACTGTGATGTGTGATGCGGACCACTGGCCTGTTTGTGATGAGTTGTAGTGTCCGGTTATGTTCTGTAACTTGGAAAGCGGTTTTTCAGTCCGTTTACCTGTTCATGGCGGAGGTTACTTTGTTACTATGCATTAACCAGGAGGAAAGCACACACCATCTGTCTTGAAATGGTCAATGTTGAAGGGGAAATGTGAGGAGTGACGAGAAGAGAAAAGATTGTAAACCCCAGAATGAAGCCAGTCAGTCAGACGGGTGCACTTGAGAGTACCTCCATTCCTGCAAACCAGGGTTTTGTGCATTTTAGTTCTTTTTAATGTGCATTGGTTTCTATTTCCCGTACTAGAACTTGAGTCAAAAGAGCAGTATAGGACAGAAATGATTGGGGTGATAATAGCAGTTGAATGTTAACTTTTCTCTGTCCACTATTTTAATGGTGGAAATTAACCCATTTATTTTAAATAGGTTAACCCCACAGTTACATTTTTAAAAAATTTGTTCTTAGGAGGTGAGCAAGGCTGTATTTATTACCAATCTCTAGTTGCCCTGAGAAGGTGGATGTGGGCCTTTCCCTTGAACTGCTGTAGTGCTTGTGTTGATGATGCTCCTACAATGGTGTTAAGTTGGGAATTCCAGGATTCTGACCCAGCGATGATGGAGGATGGAGGATGGACAATCCTGTTCAAGTCAGGATAATGTGTGACTTGGAGGGGAACTTGAAGATGATGAAGTCCCCACAACATTGCTGCTCTTGTTATTCATGGTGGTAGTGACATCCTGTGCTAATGTTGTGCAATATGCTGGGCCTCAGACAGAACTGTTGTTTGAAAACCTATGATCTAATCATACCATGCAAACTTCTTGAGATTTTATAAACATGTCATCACTAAATCAAATAAAGCAAATTAATTCTAATTATCTCTATCTGGTGCTTTTCTAGTTTTCAAACCATCAGCTTCAGTGCCATGAAATGAAACTGGAAAAAAATCTGCATCTGGAGCAGATTTCCCTAATTCTTCTTAAACCTTTTAGCAAACATTGGTGTGTTAGATCATATGTTTATTTTTTATATTTAGCAAGTGTAAGGAAAATAAATGAAAAGAATGATATTGTCATGAATCTTACCATCCATATAGAAATGACTCATGAGATAACACTGGGCGGCCAGCTGGTGGTGCCGTCCAAGGAAAGTATAAATACTCGGGCGTGGGCCCAGCTTGCTCAGGACGTTTTTGTAACCGGGAACTAGTGATGTAACTAGAACTCATGGTTGTGAAACAGTTGATTAAAGCCTTGTTTTATACTCAAACCAAGTGCCTAGTAGTTTTCTTACGTCAGATATTAAACAGATCACTATACGTATACAAAAGGCACTGCAGACTTGTCTAAAGCTAGACTCTTGGCTAAGAGAATTTGTTTCTGTTTTAATTTTCAGCTCTATAAGTACTCCTGAAAGACTATGGGGGAAAAATTCAGTTGTTTGCGCCTCCCATTAACGCCTTAAGAGGGCGCAAAGCAACTAGAGCCCGGGCGCGGTGATGTTTGTGCTGCTCGCGAAATTAACTAGACATTTTGCAGCGGTGCTAAACACTACCGCCACGATCTCCTGCGCCGGCAGATTGTGACGTCAGTCGAGTGCGCAACGCCCCGTTAGCGCCCCGGACCGGATATTGAGTGGCGCCCCCTGCCTTACCGCCTGCCGCTAGCAACGACAGGTTGAGGGGAGCATTATGCTGTCAGAAAGGGACTAGGTGAGCGCTATTTAAAGGTGACCACATCCTGCCTTTTTTTGTCGGTGACATTTTTGCACCACGCATTCTGAGAGAGAGAGAGACTTCTGGAGAGATTCAATGCTGTGTGAAGGAGTTTTGAGTACTGAGCAGCACTTTGCAGGTTTATTTTGATTTGCCCTTCCTTGCTTCACCAGCGCTCTGAGGTAGCGCCTCGCTCCTCGGCCTTTGCGCCTTAAGACAGGTGTGAAGCGCCTGATTTAGCGCTCCAATCACCTCCAGGGGCGATAAAAGCCAAGTTTGCTGTCGGAGGCGATAATTAGCGCCAGGCACTAAACTTTGCGCACGGCCGATAATGGCGCCCCAAACGGGGCGATACTGAATTTTTCCCCCTATAAGTATAAATACATTTTATTTCAATGTCAGAACAAATATTTAATTTAATCTTTTGGTATAACAATGGAATGATGCCTTCATTTCCAGTTTCTTCATATACTGTGGATAAGATTCAGCACTTTCATAGACCCTAAAAGGGCTGTATAAGTTTTCTTTTTTTAAATCTTATGAGACATTACCCAACTGACTTTACGGTACAAATATGAATCTCCCTGACACTGTTAAATAAGTATTCCCACACTGGTCCTTCCCATTTTAATTTTAGTTCTGCTCTCAATTGTGGTTATGTGGCCATTCTACTATTGATTATGGTAGCTGAAATAAATTCTTGTTAAAAAATATCATTGTAGCAGTGATTAAATAACTTACTTAGAAGATCCTTTAAAGCTGTTTATCAAACAAGGTTTCTCCATCAAAGTCATGTGCCACAGAGTAGTAGGACATAGCTTTCACATGATCAGTTCCTAATCTCAATCAACTCAACCAGCACAGCTAGCAAGTGTCAGTCGAAAAGCTGCTTTCCCAGAAGACAGGAAGGTAAAATGGATCACAAGTCAATCTGCAACATCCTGGCCCACCTCTCAGTGACCTGTTCCTGAAAGATCATTAACAGAGTCCTGGAAACGAATTGCCCTTTTGGCTAGAGACTGGTACCGGGATCTGTGTGGGTTAGGTTATAGGATTAAATATAGTAGTTCCATTATTTTAAAAAGAAAATGTATTTTCTAGCATAGTGTAACGAGCTTAACTTAATATACTGCCTTTCTATTGAAATTACAAGGGAAAAGCATTTAGAAAGGAAAACAATGTTGTTATAATGGTGGGGGAAAAGTGATCTTTTATTTCTATTTTTACTTTTGGAGAGAAGTGCTTTCTTTCAAATGGGTGAACCCTTTAGGCCCTTTACTTTGGCCTGAAACTGGCTTTGCACTCCTATGGCTAAAGTTTAGAGTGGAAATTATCATTGCCACCTGTCAAAACGCCTACATTTGTAGAGGCATTGTGGAGAAATGAATCATGGCCTAACATTTTCTAGAATCATACCAGGAGCTGTTTGCTTTGCCGTGGTGCCTTAAGGTGAATCAAAGGTTCCATAGCACCTCTATAAAGTCATGAATTTGTATCAGGGCCTGTCGCCGTGCTGCTTGTATTTTTCTAGAGCTTTCTGTTACATTCTAACTAGATCAGTAAAATGTTTTTGATTTGAGCAGACAAATTTTGCAAATCATAATAGATGATGCAGATTTGCTGCCCAATGAACTGCAGTAATTTTGAGGCAATTATTGTCTCCATTTACTCCTAGCTTGACGGCATTGTTTGGCTGTGTGGTAAACCACTGTATTGTATATTGCCACCTCTGGGTGGCGCTGTGTATGGAGGCATGCCTCAGCTGACTCCACCCACCACTGTGTGGGTTTCGTTCAGACTTGTTCAGTCACTCACGAAGAAGCATGGTCTCTTCTTAGCTAATAAAAGCCTTATTCATCTCTTCTTTCGACTCATCATCTCTTCTTCGACTCATCACCTTTTATGAAGTAATTGATAAGCGTATCAATTTTATTAGCTAAAAGTTAAATGGCGACACCTGAGGAGCAACAACAGCAACGGATACAGCAGACATTGCTGAGAGCCCTCAGACCACCACGCCTGGACCTCGACCCTCAAGATGTGGGTGCATCAGCCAAGTTTGAACACTGGCTGAGCTGCTTTGAATCCTTCCTCGCAATCTCACAGGTTACAGAGGAGGATCACAAACTGAAAATTTTGACCGCCCAGGTGAGCCATCAAGTATATATGCTAATCCGGGACTCTAATACGTACGTGGCGGCCCTCGAGCTACTAAAAGGGCAATATACGCGCCCAGTGAACACAATTTACGCCCGACACCTCTTGGGATCCCGCAGGCAGCAACCGGGAGAATCGGTAGGGGCATTTGCACGGGCGCTACTGGCACTCTGCAGAGACTGCGATTGTAAAGCGGTAACGGCTGTGGAGCACGCGCAGGGACTCGCCTGTGATGCCTTCGTCAGGGGCCTCCAGTCAGACCACACCCGGCAGAGACTGCTAGAAAGCAAGGAACCCGACCTGAAGACGGCCATTGCCCTTGCGCTCTCGTTAGAGGAGGCCCACCGAAACCTCGAGGCATACCCCCGTAACGGCGCCGAGACATGGCAATCGAAACCGTGGGACACGGGACCGCCGCCCCCGGCACCAACCGCTGCAGCGACCCAACCGAGACAGCAGCCTCCGGTAAGAACTGCTTCGATGCCCAGTAACCAGGCCCAAAAATGCTATTTCTGTGGCCAGTTAAAACATCCCAGAGCGCACTGCCCAGCTAAGACAGCTACCTGCTCGGGCTGCGGGAAGAAAGGCCATTACGCTAACGCCTGCAAGGGGAAGCCAGCCAGCAGCGCAGCGTGCGGGCCGTGGGAGCAGCCATCTTATCCGCCATTTTGTGTACCCCCGGCCGCATGGCATCCGCCGCCATCGTATCCAACGCACTCAACCGCCATTTCGTCACCGGAACCGACCACCGTCTCGGCGGATGACTATAGTGACTCACTAAGCCACATACTGGCCTCCGTGACGCTGGATCAAGGCCACCCTCACCATCTATCCAGCTCCATGATGGATATCGCGGTAAACGGCCGCGCCACCAGTTGCCTGATCGACAGCGGGAGCACAGAGAGTTTCGTCCACCCCGACACGGTACGTAGCCACTCCCTCACGATTCTGCCAACGCACCATCGCATTTCTATGGCGTCCAAGTCCCAGTCAATGGACATCAGCGGCTACTGTGTGGTGACCCTGTCAGTAGGGGGCACTGAATATAAAAAATTTAAACTGCTAGTCCTGCCCCGTCTTTGCGCTGCCGTCCTGCTAGGGTTGGATTTTCAGTGCCACCTTAAGAGTGTCACACTAGCATACGGTGGACCCCTCCCCCCACTCACAGTCTGCAACCAACAACTTTTAAATCGCCCGCTGCAAACCACCTGCAGCCTTTCCACATTAAAAGTCCCCCCCCCTCCCCTGTTCGCTAACCTCACCCGCGACTGTAAACCCATCGCTACCAAAAGCAGGCGGTACAGTGCCGGGGACAGAGCTTTTATCAGCTCTGAGGTGGAGCGGCTATTGAAGGAGGGCATTATCGAAGGTAGCACTAGCCCCTGGCGAGCCCAGGTTGTAGTCGTTAAAACCACTGCAAAACGCCGCATGGTAATCGACTACAGCCAAACCATAAACCGGTACACCCAGCTGGACGCGTACCCCCTCCCTCGCATATCTGATATGGTCAATCAGATTGCGCAATACAAAGTATTCTCCACCATCGACCTTAAGTCAGCGTACCACCAGCTGCCCATCCGCCATGAGGACCGCCAGTATACTGCCTTCGAGGCAAACGGCCGCCTCTACCACTTCCTTAGGGTCCCCTTCGGCGTCACCAACGGGGTTTCGGTCTTCCAAAGGGAGATGGACCGAATGGTTGACCAGAACGCGCTGCGGGCAACCTTCCCCTATTTGGATAACGTCACCATCTGCGGCCACGACCAGCAGGACCACGACGTTAATCTAGCAAATTTCCTCCGTACGGCCCAACGGCTGAACCTAACGTACAATAAGGAAAAATGTATGTTTCACACCAAGCGCCTGGCCATCCTCGGCTGCGTGGTGGAGAACGGAGTCATCGGGCCCGACCCCGACAGAATGCGCCCCCTAATGGAGCTACCCCTTCCCCACTGCCAAAAAGCACTGAAGAGATGCCTGGGGTTTTTCTCCTACTACGCCCAGTGGGTGCCCCTCTATGCAGACAAAGCCAGGCCCCTCATCAAAGCCACCTCCTTCCCCCTGACACCAGAGGCGTGTGCAGCCTTCACTCTTATCAAGAACGATATCGCGAAGGCCGCAATGCACGCGGTGGATGAGTCCATCCCCTTCCAAGTGGAGAGCGATGCCTCCGACTTCGCCCTAGCCGCGACCCTTAACCAGGCGGGCAGACCCGTGGCCTTTTTCTCAAGGACCCTCCAGGGCCCCGAGACGAGACACTCCTCCGTCGAAAAGGAGGCCCAGGCTATTGTAGAAGCGGTGCGTCACTGGAGGCATTACCTGGCCGGGAAACGATTTACCCTGCTCACTGACCAGCGTTCAGTAGCTTTTATGTTTAATAATAAGCAGAGGGGTAAAATCAAGAACGACAAGATCTTGAGGTGGAGAATCGAACTCTCCACCTACAATTATGATATCTTGTATCGGCCAGGGAAACTCAATGAGCCCCCAGATGCCCTATCACGTGGTACATGCGCCAACGCGCAGAGTGATAGGCTGCAGTCCCTCCACAATGACCTCTGCCACCCGGGGGTCACCAGGTTTTTCCATTTTATCAAATCCCGTAACCTGCCCTACTCCATCGAGGAGGTCAGGACCATGACCAAGAGCTGCCAAATCTGCGCCGAGTGCAAACCGCACTTCTATAGGCCGGACAGAGCAAGCCTGATCAAGGCCACCCGCCCCTTCGAACGCCTGAGCGTCGATTTTAAAGGGCCCCTCCCCTCCGCTGACCGCAATGTGTACTTCCTCAACATAGTTGATGAGTACTCCCGTTTCCCCTTTGCCATCCCTTGCCCAGACATGACCAGTACCACGGTCATCAAGTGTCTGAATGACATCTTCGCTCTGTTCGGGTTCCCCAGCTATATACATAGCGACAGGGGCTCATCGTTCATGAGCGACGAACTTCGGCAGTACCTGCTAACAAGAGGTATCGCCACGAGCAGGACCACCAGTTACAACCCCCGGGGGAACGGCCAGGTGGAAAGGGAGAACGCGACGGTTTGGAAGGCAGTCCTCTTAGCACTAAAATCTAAGGGCCTTCCGACCTCCCGCTGGCAGGAGGTCCTCCCGGCAGCGCTCCACTCCATTCGGTCACTGCTTTGTACTGCCACTAATGCGACCCCTCATGAGAAAATGTTCGTTTTCCCCCGGAAGTCTACATCGGGAACCTCGCTACCGGCATGGTTGACTTCTCCTGGGCCCGTCCTACTGCGGAGGCACGTGAGGACGCATAAAACGGACCCCCTGGTCGAGCGGGTGCACCTCCTACACGCCAACCCCCAGTATGCCTGGGTGACATACCCAGACGGGCGGGAGGACACGGTCTCCATACGAGATCTCGCACCCTCGGGTACCCCTGAATTACCACCGTTATCCCCCTTACCACCGTTATCCCCCTTACCACTGTTATCCCCCACCACCCCTCCCAACCCAACCCCTGCAGACGGCATGCCAAAGCCCCAGGAATCTTCGCCAACCACCCAGACACCAGACCCGACGTCGGATGCTGCAACACCACCGCCGCCACCACGACGATCAGGACGTCAGACAAGGCCTCCTGATAGACTTAACTTGTAGTACCCTTCACCCCGCCGGACTTCACATTAAACAAGGGGTGAATGTGGTAAACCACTGTATTGTATATTGCCACCTCTGGGTGGCGCTGTGTATGGAGGCATGCCTCAGCTGACTCCACCCACCACTGTGTGGGTTTCGTTCAGACTTGTTCAGTCACTCACGAAGAAGCATGGTCTCTTCTTAGCTAATAAAAGCCTTATTCATCTCTTCTTTCGACTCATCATCTCTTCTTCGACTCATCACCTTTTATGAAGTAATTGATAAGCGTATCAGGCTGTTTATTATTGCTCTGGGTGCCATAGCTCCACTTGATCTATCAGACGTGTTGGTATCCAAATCTAGCAACTTTCATCAACCTCTTTCACGTTAGTATAAATTCTACCTATCAATGTTACACCAGGTTTCATTATTCCTGAACAGATTTCAGTCAAGGCCATAGGAGTTGTCCTACCTTTGAAGGTCATAATCTTTGGTATCTGGAAGCTTGTGGCTATGTTTTGAGCACCAGATGTGACCCATTATATTTACAAAGAAGAAATCAATTATAATTTACACTAACTGGCCAAATGTGAACGTGAGTTTACATTATTCACTAGTAGCTAGACTGGACTGCAGGATTATTTTTCATTGTTTGCAATGTGGGTGGCCCTGGCAAGGCAACATTTATTGTCCATTACCAGTTGCCCTAAGAAGTTGCTCATGGCCTTCTTATTGACTGTACAACAAAGTGGCTTGCTAATTCACTTCAGAGGGTAATATGGGTCAACCACATAGTGTGGACTACAGTCATGTGTAGCCAGATCAGATAGGGGTGGTGCATTAGCTTCCCTGAAGGACTTTTAGGAATGTATTGGTGGTGTTTCCAACAAGCTAAACAATTTCATAGTCATTAATTCTGGTACTAGCTCACAACTAGCCAGGTTTATTGGCCCAGAAATTGGTGTCGGGGGCTTCCCGCGGGTGCAAGCCCCCGACCTACACTTACATAGCGCGCCGACTGTTGAAGCCTGGCCCTGCGTGGATTTCCTGTCAATGGCCCGGTTCAGCTCCTGGCGCGCTGTGCTTGCATGATCCAGCGGCGTAGTTAGTTCGATGAGCCGGCTGGGATCACGTGAGCACTGGGCAACCAATCGGAGGTTGCAAAAGTTCATTCATGAGTTTGATAGTAAGAACTGTCAAACTCATGAAAACTCCGGGCGCCCAAAACAGTACTTAAACTTCAAATAAAAGTTTTAAAAAATCCCACTAATTAAACGAACTATTAATAACTGTAAAAAACCAATTTAAACAATTATTCAAATTTTTGAAAAAAATAATTTTTTTAAAAATCGGGTCTAAAAATACACTTATCTTACTGTAAAGTCTTTAAAAATAATAAACCTGTGGAAAAAAAATTCTAACTTTAATTAATAGGCCACTTACCTTTTAAAACTAAGTACTTACGTCTGCTTTTTTCTCGCGTAAAAACTGGAGGCCTTATCGCACGGGCAACCCTGTAAAATAAAAGTAATTTCAGCGCGCACGCGCAGACTCCTGTGCGCACGCGTTCCACCTCTGAACCCCTTGGTTCAGCGGAAAGGAAATGCCGGTTTTCCGCGCATGCGCTGTGCATGCTGAAAACCGGCACTTCCATCGGGCCCACGCGTGAGTACACGGTGCTTACTCACGCGTTGGGACCCCAATTACTGGGCCATAATAATTGATTTCACAACTTACCATGGTGGAATTTGACATTAGCACCTCTGGATTGCTAGTCGAGTTCCATATCCACTACACAACCATACCGCCTTAGGCTATCTTTGTATTTGAACATTGACAATTAGTTTTACACATTTGTTTGTGCATTATTTTTGTCAATTATCTGATGGAGCATAACTAGAGAAAGAGTATTTGCCTTTTGGTCAATTTTCTGAATTGTCATTTTAAATGCTGGCACAGCAGGTGGACGGAAATTCACTTCTCCAGTCGGGCAAGTGGCCTGTGGAGGCGTGACAGGCACCGGCAGTTTTCCACGATTATTAAGATGAGGCTTGAAGACCAATTTCTCGCAATCCTCATTCCCCCTTCTTTAGGCGCCTGCAAACTGTTCTAAATGAATTTCTAGGCCTGCGTTGTGTTTAAGTGGCGGTGTTTGCAGTGGCATGTGGACACTCTCAATGATTATATGATGTGGATAGTCAATCGGTGAGCAAGAAACCACCATCAGTACCATTACAGCCACGGAAATGGCCTCCCAGAGCGTGGCAAAGGTTACATGTAGATTTTGCTGAGCTAGAAGGACAGCAATTGTTCATACTGATAGATAGTCACTCGAAGTGGGTAGAGGGGTTTCCAATATGGATAATAACAACAAGCAAAACACTAGACAATTTGCAAAGATTGTTTTCTTCATATGGCCTCCCAGAAGAAATTGTGTCTGATAATGGGCTGCAATTTTGTTCAGAAGAGTTCACACAGTTCATGAGCAGAAACGGTGTGAAACAAAGTTTCACTGTCCCACCCTGCTACAAATGGTGCAGCAGAGCACACAGTCCAAATTGTCAAACGTGCACTCATCATGCAAATGTTGGATCCAAATCCAAAGAAACATCAGCAGTCGTTGCACCAGAAACTGGCAAATTTTCTGATTATCTACCGGAATACTCCTACCACTACTGGTAGAAAACCAGCAGAGTTGTTTCTCAAACGACAGCCATGAACCAGGTTCTCGTTGGCACAGTCCGTAGAAGAGAAACAATCAAGGCAGAAAAAGAGTCATGATAAAGGTAGAGTTAGAGAGAGAAGTGTGAAGTTGAACCAGAAGGTTAGAGTGAAGAACAACAACAACAATAACTTGTATTTATATAGCGTCTTTAACGTAGTAAAACATCCCAAGGTACTTCACAGGAGTATTAAAAGACAAAAAATTTGACACCGAGCCACATAAGGAGAAATTAGGGCAGGTGACCAAAAGCTTGATCAAAGAGGTAGGTTTTAAGGAGCGTCTTAGAGAGGTAGCGAGGCGGAGAGGTTTAGGCAGGGAATTCCAGAGCTTAGGGCCTAGGCAACAGAAGGCACGGCCACCAGTGGTTCAGCGATTATAATCAGGGATGCTCGAGAGCAGAATTAGAGGAGCGCCGATATCTCGGGGGGTTGTAGGGCTGAAGGCAATTACAGAGATAGGGAGGGGCGAGGCCATGGAGGGATTTGAAAACAAGGATGAGAATTTTGAAATCGAGGCATTGCTTAGCCATCACCAAAAATGATTAAAGTGGTTACCAGGAAGAGTAGTGAAGATGTGTGGCCCTCATACATATTTGGTCAAGATGTTTGATCATGAAAAGTTAGGTTTGTTCACATTGATCATATCTTAGCTACAGATGTGGAAGGAGTTGAAAGCTGGGATGATTCAATTTATTTTGATGAGTCAGATAGTCTTGTTACAAGTAGAGTACCAGTAGCAAATCCTACATCAGACGTACCAGGAACAAGTCCAAGACAAAGTCAGAATTTAAGTCTGAGCCCAAGTCAGGCAGACAAACAGTCTGAAAGTGTAAAGAGTCCAAATGTAGATCAAGGTCAGCCCTTGGAGAAAAATACTCCACAGGCTCAGCGTAGAATGAGTCAAAGTCCTACAACAAGATCTGAAAGTTCTGTTCAAGAAAGAAGGTATCCTCTTCAAAACAGAAACCCAGTGGTTAAGTTTAATCTGTAAATATGGAAAATAAGTTCATGGGGGAAAAATTCAGTGGTTTGCGCCTCCCGTTAGCGCCTTAAGAGGGCACTAATGGGGCACAAAGCAACTAGCGCCCGGGCACGGCGATGTTTGCACCGCTCGCGAAATTAACTAGACATTTTGCGGCAGCGCTAAACACTGCCGCCACGATCTCTTGCGCCGGCAGATCGTGACGTCAGTCAAGTGCGCAACGCCCTGGTAGCACCCCGGACCGGATATTGAGTGGCGCCCCCTGCCTTACCGCCTGCCGCTAGCAACGACAGGTTGAGGCGAGCGTTTTGCAGTCAGAAAGGGACTGGGGGAGCGCTATTTAAAGTCGACTGCTTCCTGCCTTTTTTTGTTGGTGACATTTGTGCACCACGCATTCTGAGAGAGAGAGAGAGACTTCTGGAGAGATTCAACGTTGTGTGAAGAAGTTTTGCATACTGAGCAGCACTTTGCAGGTTCATTTTGATTTGCCCTTCCTTGTATCTATTTAGAAGAGACTGTGGGGGCTGCACTCTGAGCTCTTTCCCTGGGTCTCTCCATTGTTCTTGCCAGCAGATTTGATGTACAGGTCTCTCCAGGCTGAGATTCAAGGCTGCAATGAGCAGGATGTGGATGGAGAGCAAGAACAACCCTCCCCTTTAAGATAAAAACAGAAAATGCTGGAGAAACTCAGCAGGTCAAGCAGCATCTGTGAAGAGAGAAACAGAGTTAATGTTTCAGGTCGATGACCATTCGTCAGAACTCCCCTTTAAGAATTGGCCGGTGCCAGTGTGTCTATGTTCCATTGCTGACTGACATCACATGAGCTTTGCCAGCGCTGTGAGGTAGCGCCTCGCTCCTTGGCCTTTGCGCCTTAAGACAGATGTGAAGTGCTTGATTTAGCGCTTGAATCACCTCCAGGGGCAATAAAAGCCAAGTTTGCTGTCGGAGGCGATAATTAGTGCCAGGCGCTAAACTTTGCACACGGCCGATAATGGCACCCCAAATGGGGCGATACCGAATTTTTCCCCCCATATCTTTTGTTTGTGTTACAGAATTCTATAATAGAATTTGGAAACATAAAATGGGTTCCATTTGAGAAATGTATACCAAGAGTTGTGTATACCATGCAAGTCATGTACAATGATTATTTGCTATGATTAACTTCTTCAATAAGAAGGGAGACGTGTAATAGAGCCACCTGGTGGACTACTGATGTATATAATAATAAAGCCTTGTGCAGTACAGTTCTTACCGGAAGCCATGTTGTGCTGTTGTATATATATATGCTGTGTCTCAAGGTGTCAATCAATGGTCTATTCTTATTATAGCTAGACTTACATTTGAGAAGTAGGAGTTAGACTCAAGCAGCCAATAATGTGACAAGTTCAATGAAGGAGAACTCATAAGTGTTACTTTCAAGGTCAACCTTTTTTAAATACTTGTCAGATTTTACAGTGTAATACCAACTATTATGGACAATGCATAAATAACATTGAGTGGATTCTGAATTAATTTGGAAACAAATTCTGTGTTACGTGAAGAGTGTGTTAGTGTCTAATTAGAAATCTATTACATGTGGGTTTTTTTTTAAGTCTGTGGTTAAATAAAAATCAGTCAACTTACAAATTGTTATGAGGTTTCTTTTTATGGCTTTACAATCATGTAAAAAAAACAAAACTAAGAACCATGCCTATCTGAATTTGGCCTTGATCAGACATATTTAATCAGAACCAAGCCTTTAAATCCAAAAGCTTAGATCTAGCTCAGATTTAATAGAAATGGCAGAAAACAGATGTGACAACCCCTTGTGATCCAGAAATTTTGTGCGAATTAGATTTTTTCTTTTATAGAAGTGATGTAATATGCCATGGTATGTTCATCTTACATATGGTGTCACTTCTTTTGTTGTTTTCTGGCCTGCTTTTGAAATTAGATTTGGTGGGTTTACTCTGATTTCTGTTGACCTCAATCTGAGTCAGCCTGCACGCCCATAATTAAGTAATAATGATGTATGTATACACTGTCTGATCAAATTGAGGACAGGCTGCGTGACTGAAGGACAAGACCAAGGGTTGATTCTATCAGTCTCGCGGTTTGTCCTTAATTCAGCAAGAATGTACATGTGAAGTACATTTTTTGATATTCAAATTCCACCTTCTAGTTCTTTAGAACTTAGCTCTTTATCTCCGTGTATGACTTTACGCGCATCTGTAACACACGCCAAGTTTGTTATTGCCCTTTCATTGTGCTAATCTGAATAGTTAAACAGTAAAGATATTGTTCAGACAGCCACAAAGTGGTTCAGGATGTGTGTTGCTCTAACTGGAGTTTGTTAGCTGAACATAACTGTAACTACAATCAAACTTTGTATTTTCTTTGTTTCAAGGATGAGCTGCTACTAAAACTATTCAACGTAGTTACTCCTAGCTACACTGCACTGCAGCTAGTGTTTCCTTGTAATAAACCTCAGGACATTTTCCTCCGAGTCTCTAGGGTGGGAATCTTTTCCCACAGGTATCATTGCAAATCTAGAAATTGTTGCTCAGTTCCTTAATTCTATATATTTGTATTTGCTTTTTACTGTTCTAGATTGGAAATCCATTAAAAATAGTTATGCAAGAGCAAAAATCTTAAAAGACCAAACTATTAATAGAAATGGCATCTGGAACTACAAAATCCATTCCAAACATTTTTGTAATGGCAGAAAAGTTTGTAGTTCCCTAAAAAAAAATATTAAATTTCATCTGTCCTCTTTTTCCTTTCTGGGGTTAGAACTGGCCAAAATCTTTCTAAATTGTCACCTTCTGATAAATCATTTTCTTGGTTCTGTTTTATTAATATATGTGTTTCTGTACTACCTTGATACTACTGTATTTTATTTGACAGGAACAATCTATTAGCATCTCCAGCAACACTAGCAATCCAACTGCTTGGTTAAGCTACCACCAGACATACCCGAGTAGTATGGGAAGAAACCTCTCCTCCTGCCAACATTCCTTGCCACCCCTTGACAACATGGCCAACAAATGACCTTGGTTATGTTTTTAATATTATTTTAACTTACTAAATTGGAAAAAATATATACGCTATTGAGATTTGTTTGTCATATTAAAACAAAATAATCCCACCAGATAGTCTTAATATCTATGTACAGTACATTTCTGTAGTATTTATGATTTAAGTGTACTATATCAACTAACAATGTAGGTTCAGGGATTCAAGCACTTCAGAAAAAACTATTAAACGCCATCTAACGGAACATATTTTAAATTTCTATCCAGCAGGCTGCACAGCTGAAACTGTGTGAATTGAATAAATAGAAAATGATAAATATAATTAGTGGAGTAGTTTCCTAACTATGTGGAAATGTTGTTATGTTGATATTGTATATTCCAACAGCCTCCGGATATTCTGGAGAAGATACCAGGCTTTAGGAAGTAACCTCCCTATGCCATTCTGTTGATTATTACTGCCAAAGATTAACAGGCCACTTAAGATTATAAATAATAATACTTATTGAGCGTAAGAGCCTTTGGAATTATCCTATTTTACAAAGTGTTCAAGGCAAATATTTGTTCTGTGTTTAAAAAAAAGAGAAGTTGTGGAATCTTAGGAACCATGGAAAAATACATATTAATGGCTTTAGTAAATTTTCAAGTAGAAGCTTTTTATGGTCGGCATCACCCCTTCTAAACCTTTAGCCAAATTTGGGTTTCCAGGCACCTTGCAGCAGACATATGCACAGGAAAGATGTCTGCATCCAGTGAATCTAGACATAACATCTAGTGCAATGGAACCTGCTTCTATTCAAACTACATTATACCAGAATCCATTTATTTTTGTAAACTAGCATTTTTTGTCTTATCCACATAAGCTTCCTCCAACATCAACTGCAAGCTCATGGATTATTTTGTCTCGAAGACTATCCACTTAGTCACCTGAGTCATCTCCTCCTCCTTAGCCTCCGTCTTCCCTGCCCCAACCTCTTTGACCTCATATCACTTTGTAGCTTATCCTTCACCTGTCCACCTCCAGCCTCACCCAGCTCATCTCCTCTGTGAGACCTATCTCTTGCACCTTTGATTCCCTCCCAACCTACTTCTTAACTGCAAAATTGTCTCTTCATGGCCCAATGTTCCCTGGCCTTGTGTATGACTCCCTTTCCTCAGCCTCCACCTCCCCACCATTCAAGAGTGCTGGCATTATTCCCATCTTCAAAAAGCATAGCCTTTACCCTTCCATCTTCTCAAGCTACCACCCTGTCTCCAATCTCCCTTTTATTTCTAACATCCTCAAATTTGCTGTTGACACCTAGCTTTGTGCCCCTCTCTCTTTACACTGTGTTTGGCTCCCAGGCCACCTGCCTTTTCTGTGGCCTGGAGGAGTCCGTGTTCCATGTATATATAGAATGTGAGAGGTTGCAGCCCCTCTTCCATTATTTGGAGGGGCTGCTCCTCGATTTTTGGCTGCACTTCAGTCCCACGCTCCTAATCTTTGGTCACCCGGTACGGAGGGGAGCGGGCAGATCGGAGGACTTCCTCATAAGACTGCTCCTGGGCCTGGCCAAAGTTGCCATTAACTGGTCCAGGCAGCGGGCGGTCGAGGGGGTAGTTTGGCCCGACTGTCTGCCTCTCTTCCGCGGCCAGTTTCACGCCCAGGTGGCCCTCGAGATGGAGCACGCGGTGTCCGCCGGCATGCTCGAGGCCTTCCGCTACCGGTGGGTGCCGCGGGGACTGGAGTGCATCATCACCCGGCCAACAAAATTTTAATTTAATTAGTTAAGTTTTATTTAAAGTTATTTTAGTTACAGTCTATTTGTTTATGTACCCATCAGAAGAGTCCACTGTGTTTGAATCCCTTCAATCTGGTTTTTACTGTGCGCAATGCACCAAAGCTGCCCTGCTCAAAGTCACCAAGGACATCCTTTGTGACTGTGATTGTGGTGTGCTATCTGACGTAAGAAAACTACTAGCACTTGGTCTAAGCATGAAACAAAGCTTTAATCAACTGTTTTACAACATGGAGGTCTAGTTGTGTCCTTCACTAGTTCCTGTTAAGAATGTCCTGCACAAGCTGGGCCCGTGCCCAAGTATTTATGCTCTCCCTGGACAGCGCCACCCATAGGCCACTCAGTATTATTTCATAAGTCTTTCTTTCATGAATGACTGATTCATGTCACTATCCTTCCTTGTTCTTCTTGACCTCTCCACGGAATTCAATAGTTGACTTCTCTGTCATCTCTCTTCTGCGGTCCATTTCTATGACACTGGTAAAACCTGGTAAAATGGTAAGTACATGGGAAAATGGTTCTTAACTACCTTTTAAAAAGCTTTTAACAATCTAAATTGGCTGACCCGCTGCTTGGTGTCGGGTCTGCTCCGGGATGACAGACCCAACACTTGTAAACCCGCCTCCTTGTCAGTTTCCCAACAGGATACCGACCTGCTGTCAATCTTTGTGATTTTGACAGCGGCCCCGCCTCCAAACCAGCACTCTGAGCACCGGCAAAATTCAGCCCCTAGTGTGGGTCTGGAGGCACATGCAGGCCCAGCTTGGTTAATTTTCCTGAAAGGCATTAGTGAATCAATTGGGTTTTTACAACAATTCAGCAACTTTTTAAATGGCTATTTTTCAGGTGCCAGCCCACAAATACCAAATTTATTGCATTCAATTTCACAACGTGCTATGGTGAGATTTGAGCTCACAACCTCTGGTTTGTTAGGCTCGTACCATAGCCACTAGGCTATTGTACCCTGCTATCCCTTTATATATGCATGTCCCTCACTGACATTGATACTTCATTCTTTCATGTCAAAAGACGTTGTTATTATCAGTGGTCTGCAACTTTTAAGCAACTCACTTCTGGTTTTCTCAATGGTTTATCTTCTTCCCAAGTCTTCCCAGGGGTGACAAAGCTTTGTACGTGCACACTCAAATACATACATGGGGGCACCATGTCCCAGCCTCCAGTTGAGGTCAGTTTCTAGTGATTGGGGCAAACTGATAGGACAAGTTCTGCTCCATTGATAGATATTAAAATAGTAAGTGAAATGCTTCCAGAGTTTAAAGAATGTTTGAATGTAAAAAGCAGGCTTTAAACCAGTGCTTGTTTTATTTGTACAAGCAGCAGTGTAACTATCATCTCTTCAAAGTGTTCTCAATGCATTACTATGTACATCGGCAGCTTTATAGTGTTCTTTTAGTAACAGCACACTGGAAATCTTTGAGTGGCAACAGTACCAAAGAAATGCACCATCAGTTTCAGTAAAAGTGACCATGAAGCTGTCAGATTGTTGGAAAAACTCCAAATGGTTCACTAAGTGTTTTTCAGGGAAGAAAACCTGCTGTCCTTACCCAGACTGGCGTATATGTGACTCCAGTCCCACACCCACGTGGTTGACACTTAACAGTTCTCTGATGTGGCCTAGCAAGCCACTCAGTAGTATCAAACCAGGGATGGGCAATAAATGCCAGTGTTGCCAGCAACGCCCACATCCTGAGAATTAAAAGAAAAGTTGGCATATTTGGGCGCGGTGGTACGGGCGCATGTAACAGGTCTTATAACAAAGTTAATTAGAATATTCTGGATCCCCAAATCACAAAATTTGCCCAAGCTTTAAGTTGCAAGTATAGTATACTCATAGAGATATTCAGAATGCTGCAATCAAATCTAAATCTATAGCATAAGATTACAAACCAAGTAGTTCTTCTAAGAGATTAACCCGAATGCTATATTTCTTAGTGAAGCAGCATTGAAGAAAGTAGTTTGTTATTTATTTCAGTCTCCCCGATGCCTGCTACCTCTCCTAATCAACCTTTTCATCTCTCACTTAAGTCAGCCACTCACCCGCACACACAGATCGCTATATTTTTATTACCACTTCACTACTGCCGTGCGTCCTGGTGTCCTTAGTTTCTGGTCGTCATTAAATCAAATCTCTGTATAGGAAATCGTTTGATATTCAATTTTCCTGGTCTTGTTGTTGGAGATCATGGCTATCCACCTTCTACTATTAAGAGCAGCTGTTAATAATAGGAAAAATATTTCTTAATGGGTTTTTCCCAGAAATGACCACATTGAGTGATTTTTACTTTTAGCCACAGTACAAATTTGCTGTGCAGTACTCATTCTGTATAATTAATTGAGAGTCTGGTGGGGAGATGCCAAGTGCCAAACCTGTGTGGGTGGTAGAAGATCTAAAGTCTGTTTAGTGAATCTCTTTGGAGTAAACAGAATTAAAGCAAAAGAGACAGAACAGCAAAAAGAAGCTGTAAACAGCTTGTGATTTCTGACGTTGTAGTCTCACAGAGGAAATAACTAATGTTTTAAATTAAGGAATCACTATAGTCACTGATCAACTTTTTCTATTTTCTAGCTGGATTTCATTTGGACTTTGACCTTGATGAGCTAATAAAAGATGTGAGCAAACCGACTATGAAAGATACATCCACCCCAACAGCTGCACTTCATGCTAAGACGGAGGTACATTTATCAGAGACTTTTCTTTAAAAACATTGGGGCACCGAAGGTTTTGGGGCTAGCGAGGGAAGTTCAGCATTGCGGTGGTAGCGGAGGAGCGGCAACCCACCACTGTCCGAGTGAAAATCGAGAAGAGAAAATCTGACCGCACAAATTTAGCAGTGGGATCCAACGCCTGTGCAGATTGGGTGCAGGCAATCCCACTGCTAAATTAGTCTGCCTTTAAAAAAAACAGCAACATCATAGCCATACTATGCCAATCACGTTTCATAAAAAAGATATATTTAAATTCAAAAATCCTGCTAACGGTGGCATAATGCAATAACAAAGTAGTAGGACAGCGATTCTCTAAAGGCTCTATCTACATTTAACATTACCTCCCTGATTTTGTATTCTATTCGAGAAATGAATCCCATTCAGGTTAATCTTAGAAGAGCTGTTTGGTTTGTAATATTATACTATCAGATTTAGATTTAAATTTGTTTGCACTCTTTATTGCCTTATCAGTTTGTGTTGATGCTGATAGCAGCAATAGAATACTTAAGTTTCATATGATCTGGGGCAGTACTGCAAAGGACCAAGAAGTTCTTCATACATCAATAACAGGTAAAATAAAGCAACTGATTATTAGGATCAATATAGAGGACTATCTACATGATAATAGTATAGTAAATAACAGCCAACATAGCTTCAGAATCCTGGATGATCAACCTCTGACTTTTTTGAGAAGGTGACACATCCAAGTGAATTGTGCTAACCTTACAACATAGTGTATCTGAACCTGCAAAAAAGCCTTTGGTAAAGGTCCTCCTAGAAGGTTGCTGCATAAGCTCAAAGCAGTGGGAGTTCAAGGAAGACTTGCTTTTGCATAGCACCTGTCATGTCATCAAAATATCTCAAAGCTCTTCGCATACAATGAATTATTCTTGAAGTGCAATGACTGCTGTTATGTGGGCAAAACCTAGAAATGGATAAGAAACTGACTTGGAAAAAATGAGAAATGGGTGCATTTTAGGGGAGTGATGCTGGAGTGGTGAGAAGTAAAGAGTGGAGTACCTCAGTGATCAGTGCTAGGATCCCTACTATTTACAACAACTTGCATTTATATAGCTCCTTTAAACATAGTAAAACATTCCAAGGAACGTAATCAGACTAAAATTGACATTGAGCCAAATAAGGGGACATTAGGACAGCTGGACAAGTGCTTGATCAAAGAGATAGGTTTCAAGCAGCATCTTTAAGGAGGAGAGGTGAGAGAGGTGAAGAGGTTTGTGTAATGATCAGTAACATGTCATTCTAGAATGGTACACTAGGTGGAGCTGTATGTTTAGTAAGGGGCTACCCAGAAGGCAGTAGTCAAGATGGATGCCTGTACACTAGTCCACATGGCTGAATAAATGACTAGCTCAAGCTAGCTGTTCATAATGAAAACATCTATTTATTTATGAACATAACATGGTACCAGAAGTGGTAATATCTGCTGAATATTGTGAAACGCGACATGGAGAATTTGAAGCCACCGGAGGGTTTGAAACTCACAGGGAATGTCGACTGCAATTGGCGGACTTTCAAACAACAATTCGAACTCTACATTGCCACCATCGGGTTTGGTACGATGCCAGACACAAGGAAAATAGCGTTACTGCTCATGGTTGCAGGCCCATAGGCGATAGAGGTATTTAATACATTTGTATTTGATCAAGAGGAGGACAGAGAAAAAATGGACGATGTGCTAAAGAAGTTTGATACACATTGTTCTCCCAAAAAGAATGAGACCTATGAGAGGTACGTGTTCCATTCACGGACATAGCAGCAAAATGAGACTTTTGATAGCTTTGTGACCGATCTGAAACTGAAAGCACAGACATGTAATTTTTCTGAACTGAAATCATCCATGATTCGTGACCAGATTGTGTTTGGTATTCATGATAAAAAAAAGTCAGGGAACGTTTGTTGAGAGAAACCAAACTAACATTGGAGAATGCTGTGAAAATATGCCATGCCAGTGAGCTAGCTCAACAGCACGCAAAGACTTCCAGTGAAATTAATAATGGTGCGACTGTAATGAGTGACTGTGCTGCTGCCGGTACTGTGTCCTACAAAGGAAAGAAACGTGGGCAGAACAGAAATGCAAAGCAATCGGAGGATGGAATTTTTAATTGTAAATGCTGTGGTTACCAGCACCAGTCAAGACAATGCCCAGCATTTGGGGAAATGTGCACAAAATGTAATGGAAAGAATCACTTTGCCAAACAATGCTTTTCAAAAGTAAAAACAAAGAAAGGGCAACAAGTCAATGTGATTGAGGACACTGATTTAAGTGAGACATTTTTTGTAGGAATGGTGTCATGTGACAATATAGAAAAGGATACAGAAAATGTGCAGCCCTCAGGAATGGACAATGCTGAACATAAAGTTAATGCAGTAAAAGAGGACAAATGGGTGATGCCACTGCAGGTAAATGGAGCATTAGTTACATTGAAACTAGACACTGGGGCAAAAGCAAACTTAATCAGTATGAGTGACATTAAAAATATGAAAGAAAAGCCCAAAATACAGAAAAAGTCAGTACTACTGAAGAACTATAATGGACAGAAAATAGATAGCAGAGGTGTATGCAGACTTAAAATGACAGTCAAAGACAAAGTGCATCATCTCATGTTTTCTGTTGTGGCTGAAGGACTTGATTCACTACTAGGTGACAAAGCTTGTGAGGACTTAGAACTGGCCAAGAGACTCTACCGTATAAACTGTGCCATAAGCAGACCAGATGACTCAGTGGATTCTGTAGTGAGTAATTTCCAGGATATGTTTAAAGGATTTGGAGTTCTACCATTCACTTACAAGATCCAGCTAAAGGAGGATGCTCAGCCAGTGGTACATGCTCCACGGAGAGTTCCAGCACCCCTGCGTGACCGGCTCAAGAAAGAACTGGACAGAATGACCACACTAGGAGTCATCAGGAAAGTCGAAGAGCCAACAGACTGGGTTAACTCCATGGTATGTGTAAAGAAAAAGAACAATGATCTAAGAGTATGCATGGATCCAAAGGACTTAAATGCAAACGTAAAACGTGAACACGACCAGATTCCCAAGCGAGAAGAAATCACCAGTGAAATGTCAGGTGCCAGATACTTCACAAAGCTCGATGCCTCACAAGGATTTTGGCAACTAAAACTGGATGAAGAGAGCACCAAATACTGTACCTTCAACACACCATTTGGCAGGTATTGTTTCCTCAGAATGCCTTTCGGCATAATATCTGCATCTGAAATCTTTCATAGAGCGATGGAACACATAATTGAAGGTCTGGAAGGAGTTCAGGTCTATGTTGATGACATCATCATCTGGGGCTCCACACTGAAAGAACACAATGAGAGACTGACTAAAGTGCTACAGAGCATACGCCGGAATGGACTGAAGCTCAACAAAGCGAAGTGTCAGTTTGGCATCCAGGAAGTCACTTTCCTAGGAGATAATCTATCTGGTAAAGGAATAGAGCCAGATATGGAAAAAGTAAACGCCATACTCAACATGCCCCGACCCACTGACAAAAAAGGAGTGCTACGCATCATGGGGATGATAAACTTCATTGGAAAGTTCATTCCTAACTTGTTAGCCAAGACAGCCTGTCTGCGAGACCTGCTACATAAAACAAATGAGTTCACATGGACAGAGAGGCATGAACAAGAGTGGATGAACCTCAAAACAGTGCTGACAACCACACCTGTACTCACCTTCTTTGACCCAACAGAGAATCAAAGTGTCAACGGATGCATCAAAAGATGGCCTAGGCGCGGTCTTGCTACAAGCAGAGGGTGAAGATTAGAAGCCTGTTGCCTATGCCTCCAGGTCTATGACTGATTCTGAGTGTCGATACGCCCAGATTGAAAAGGAATGTCTAGGCTTGGTAGTTGGACTAGAAAAGTTCCATGGCTACATATATGGACTTCCCACCTGAGACAGACCACTGCCCACTGGTTGCCATCATAAAAAAAAACCTGAATGAGATGTCTCCAAGAATTCAACAACTCATGATGAAGCTGCAAAGATATGACTTTGAACTGATCTACACACCAGGCAAACACATAGTGTTAGCAGATGCGCTATCCCGAGCACCCACAATGAGTCATGTGAGCTCTACTGAGGAAGATGTGGATGTTCATGTGAGTATGGTCACTGCTGTGCTGCCCGTGTCAGACACAAAATCAAAGCAAATAGCAGAAGAAACAGTAAAAGATACAGTGTTACAAACAGTAATAGAGAACATTCATCATGGTTGGCCAAAAGGTTCCTGTCCAAAGTACTATCACATCAGGTCAGAGTTAAGTGTCGCAAGTGGACTATTACTAAAACAGAACAGTCATTCCACAGGCTCTACGTCAAGACATGCTCAAAAGGATTCATGAGGGACACCTCGGAATTGAAAAATGCAAAAGGAGAGCAAGAGACACTGTTTATTGGCCTGGCATAAATAAGGACATTGAGAACATGATAGGCAAATGTGAGACATGTCAGAAACACCAAAACAAACAAGCAAAGGAACCAATGATAGTAGCTGACTTACCAACAGCACCATGGCAAAAGGTTGGTATGGACCTCTTTCATTTGAATGGTAAAGACTATCTAATAGTGATTGACTACTATTCTAACTATCCTGAGATGGCGCTGCTCTCAAGCACATCAGCAAGCAGTGTCATAATGCACGTTAAATCCATCTTCGCCAGACATGGAATTCCCAGGATTGCCGTTAGCGACAATGGTCCGTGCTTCAACTGTAAGGAGTGGCAACAGTTTGCAGCACATTATGACTTTCAACACATCACATCCAGTCCTCTGTATGCTCAGTCGAATGGTAAGGCAGAGAAAGGTGTTCAAGTTCTCAAACAGCTACTGAAGAAAGCAACAGAAAGCAAGTCTGATCCTTATCTCGCCCTGCTGAGCTACCGAGCCTCCCCTTTAGACTGTGGTTCTTCACCTGCAGAACTCCTAATGGGTCGCAAGTTGCGCACCATGCTACCCTGCTGTGCAAAAGAAAAGCAGAGTAAGGAACTGAGACAGAGACTTCAACTGTTAAAGCTGAAACAGAAATCACACTATGACAAGTCATCCAAAACTCTGAAACCATTGACAAGGGATGATGTTGTCAGGATTGAGGATCCAAATGCATGGAACAGGAAAGCTACAGTTCTTGAGGAAGTAGGACCAAGGTCATACACTGTTAGAACTGAGGAAGGACAGATTCTCAGGAGGAACCGCCGTTCCCTCCTGAAAACACAAGAAACTATCCAAGAGCAAATCGATGACAATGCCGCAACTGAATCTTGTGACTCACCACCAGAACAATCTAACACAAACACACATACAGGCTCTCATGAAAACACATCAGACTTACCTGTGCTGAGAAGATCCACACGTGAAGTAAAAAAGCCTGATAGATTTAATCTTTCAGTACAAAGAAAACTATAATAAAAGAATGAAAAGCTTAGAGTTCATAAAGTAAAACTTTGAAAATGTGTTGACTGTTGTGAAGATGTTTATGTTGTTATGATTGATTGATATTGATTTTGTTTAACCTCTAAGGAAGGGGGATGTAATGATCAGTAACATGTCATTCTAGAATGGTACACTAGGTGGAGCTGTATGTTTAGTAAGGGGCTACCCAGAAGGCAGTAGTCAAGATGGATGCCTGTACACTAGTCCACATGGCTGAATAAATGACTAGCTTAAGCTAGCTGTTCATAATGAAAACATCTATTTATTTATGAACATAACAGTTTGGGGAGGGAATTCCAGAACTTAGGGCCTAGACAGTGAAGGCACAGCCGCCAATGGTGGGGTGAAGGAAATGAGGATGCACAAGAAGCCAGAGTTGGCGGAACGCAGAGATCTCAGAGGGTTGTACGGCTGGAGGAGGTTACAGAGATAGGGAAGGACCCTAGTAGTCACCCAGCCAGTCTGCTCTTTTAAATAAGGCAGCACGGTGTACTGGCGCAAAATGAAGGCATGCTTCCAGGATATCGTGCATTCACACACCTGATTCAATTCTTGAGACCTGAAATGGAAGTCTTTCCTATTCATAAGCCCCGGAGCTGTTTTTAGTGGCCTAGATGGCTACGTATGTACTGTGGGATCTTCTGAATCTACCTGAACAGGCATTGGTTTAACACCTTGTCTGAAAGACAGAACCTCAAACAATGTAGCACTCTTCCAATACTGCATTGATGCAGCAGCCTAGATTATGTGCTCAAGTCCTGGAGTGTGACTTGTACCCACAATCTCTGACTCAGATGAGTGTTCCCACAGGGCTAAGCAGCAAAATGAATTGTTTTCACTTTATTTCAATGTGGTCCTGAGACTCCTGAGATTTATTTTGAGAAGAAGCATATTAAGATGGTGGGCAATGTGTTGAAGGGAAGGGATGGTAGTTGAAAGAGGTTTGGTTGTAAAGGAGGGTTTGGTGTTCATAGGGGTATTGTATTGTGCTCGGTACTATAGGATTGTTCATGCAGGGGCCAAATTAGAGATTTAGGTGAAAGTCTTGTCATTTAGTGATTGATACACAATTCTCTTTGGCTGCACTTTGACCTCAACTTTACCTTTATTTAGTGAACATTTTTCCAGCTGAATTCATGACTATTTATTTACAGTGATGTGGCATCAGATTGTTTTAATGGGAGGGCATTATTTTTTATTTTCTTCTCATGTTTATTCTTTCCCTGTATAACAGACCATTCCTTAGTCAAGGGGTCTGGCAGGAAAAAAAATTCCAAACCACTGCTAATGGTACACCAGAGTGTCCTGGGGTGACACTCTCTCTGAATTTCCCCCTCTGTTCTGGACCTCCATTGACACCACAGCAAGTATGATCATGAACTCAACTTGGAGAATCGTGATATACCTATCAATTCATCCAATGAAAAGCGACGAGTTAAGAAAGTAACTATAGGTTTTTATTGGCTAAATAACAGAGCCCACCCTCGTGGGTGATCGGATCCAACAAGGAGGAATACCAGCCAGTCGACCACCTTTATACCTGGGCAAGTAGGTGGAGCCATGGGCGGAGTCAGCAGTGGTCAGCCCAGGTATAACAGCGTGACAAGAGGCGACCTCGTGTAGTGATACAACAGTGTAAACAGTGATAACCATAGTGTAACGATATAACAGTGATAACCATAGTGTAACGATAGTGAACGATAAAAGTGGTTTACCACATTCACCCCTTGTTTAGATTTGAGTCCGGCGGGGTGAAGTGTACTACCAGTTCGGGTATGTCAGTCTGTCCGGAGGCCTCGTAAGTCTTTCTGATCGGCACAGCAGCGGCGGCGGTGTTGCAGTCTCCGGTGTTAATGCTGGTGTCTGCGTGGTTGACGAAGGCTCGTGGGGTTCCGGCATGCCGTCTACCTGGGCTGGATTTGGGGGGGTGGTGGGGGGTAATGGTGGTGTCTCGGGTGCCCGAGGGTGCAAGGTCTCGTAAGGAGACTGTGTCCTCCCGCCCGTCTGGGTATGCCACGTAGGCGTACTGGGAGTTGGCGTGCAGGAGGACCACCCTCTCGACCAGGGGGTCCGTTTTATGGGCCCTCACATGCTTTCGCAGTAAGACGGGCCCCGGAGAAGTCAGCCAAGTTGGCAGCGTGGTTCCCGTAGTCGATTTCCTGGGGAAAACAAACATTCGTTCATGGGGGGTGGCGTTAATGGCAGTGCAAAGCAGTGACCGGATGGAATGCAGCGCTGCCGGGAGGACTTCCTGCCAGCGAGAGGTTGGGAGGCCCTTAGACTTTAAGGCTAAGAGAACGGCCTTCCAGACAGTCGCGTTCTCTCTTTCCACCTGGCCGTTCCCTCGGGGGTTGTAGCTGGTGGTCCTGCTTGCAGCGATACCTCTCGCTAATAGGAACTGGCAAAGTTCCTCGCTCATGAAGGAGGAGCCCCGGTCGCTATGTATATAGTTCAGGAACCCGAACAAGGCAAAGAGGTCGTTCAGGCATTTGATGACCGTGGTGCTGGTCATGCCTGGGCAGGGGAAGGCAAAGGGGAAATGGGAGTACTCATCAATGATGTTGAGGAAGTACACATTACGGTCAGAGGACGGGAGGGGCCCCTTAAAATCGATGCTCAAGCGCTCGAAGGGGCGGGTGGCCTTGATCAGGCTTGCTCTGTCCGGCCTAAAGAAATGCGGTTTGCATTCGGCACAGGTTTGGCAGTTCCTGGTCATGGTCCTGACCTCCTCGATGGAGTATGGCAGGTTGCGGGCCTTAATGAAGTGGTAAAGTCTGGTGACCCCGGGGTGGCAGAGGTCGTTGTGGAGGGTCTGCAGTCTATCAGTTTGCACGTTGGCGCATGTACTTCGTGATAGAGCATCTGGGGGTTCGTTCAGTTTACCAGGCCGGTACAAGATATCATAATCATAGGTGGAGAGCTCGATTCTCCACCTCAAGATCTTGTCGTTCTTGATTTTGCCCCTCAGCTTGTTATTAAACATAAAAGCGACCGAACGCTGGTCGGTGAGGAGGGTAAATCGTTTGCCTGCCAGGTACTGCCTCCAGCATCGTACAGCCTCCACGATCACCTGGGCCTCCTTCTCGACCGAAGAGTGTCGGATCTCAGGGCCCTGGAGGGTCCTTGAGAAGAAGGCCACCGGTCTCCCCTCCTGGTTGAGGGTTGCGGCTAGGGCGAAGTCGGATGCATCGCTCTCCACTTGGAAAGGGATAGACTCATCCACCGCGTGCATTGTGGCCTTAGCAATGTCTCCCTTAATGAGGGAGAAGGCTGCGCACGCTTCTGCCGTCAGGGGGAAGGAGGTGGACTTCATGAGGGGTCTGGCTTTGTCCGCATAATTTGGCACCCATTGGGCATAGTAGGCGAAGAGCCCCCGGGTTCTCTTCAGCGCCTTTGGACAGTGGGGGAGGGGAAGCTCCATGAGGGGGCGCATTCTTTCGGGGTCGGGGCCGATGACTCCGTTCTCTACTACGCAGCCGAGGATGGCAAGGTGTTAAACACACATTTCTCCTTATTGTAGGTGAGGTTCAGCCGTTGGGCCATACGGAGGAATCTTTCCAGATTAACATCGTGGTCCTGCCGGTCGCGGCCGCAGATGGTGACGTTATCTAGATAGGGGAACGTGGCGTGCAGCCCGTTCTGGTCAACCATCCGGTCCATCTCCCTTTGGAAGACCGAAACCCCGTTGGTGACGCCGAAGGGAACCCTAAGGAAGTGGTAGAGGCGGCCGTTCGCCTCGAAGGCTGTATACTGGCGGTCCTCAGGGCGGATAGGGAGTTGGTGATAGGCCGACTTAAGGTCGATGGTGGAGAATACCCGGTACTGCGCAATCTGATTGACCATATCAGATATGCGGGGAAGGGGGTATGCGTCCAGCTGGGTGTACCGGTTTATGGTTTGGCTGTAGTCGATGACTAGGCGGTTTTTATCGCCGGTCTTAACGACTACGACCTGGGCACGCCAGGGGCTGTTGCTCCTCTCGATGATGCCCTCCTTCAGGAGACGCTGCACCTCACAGCTAATAAAAGCTCTGTCCCCGGCGCTGTACCGCCTGCTCTTGGTGGCGACGGGTTTACAGTCGCGGGTGAGGTTAGCGAACAGGGAGGGGGGCGGGACCTTGAGGGTGGATAGGCCGCAGGTGGTATGCGGTGGGCGGTTTAAAGGCTGCTGGTTGTCGACTGTGAGTGGGGGGAGGGGTCCACCGTATGCCAAGGTGACACTTTGCAGGTGGGATTGGAAGTCCAGCCCTAGCAGGACGGCAGCGCAGAGCTGGGGCAGGACGAGGAGTTTAAAATTTTTATACTCCGTGCCCCTAACCGACAGGGTCACAATACAGTAGCCGCTGATGTCTGTAGAATGGGACCTCGATGCCATCGAGATCCGGTTGCGCATTGGCCGGACAGTGAGGGAGTAGTGGCTCACCGTGTCTGGATGTATGAAACTCTCCGTGCTTCCGCTGCCGAACAGGCAGGTCGTGGCGTGGCCGTTTACTTTGATGTCCATCATGGACTTGGACAGGTGATGCGGGCGAGCTTGGTCCAGTGTGACGGAGGCTAGTGTATGGCTGAGCGAGCTGCTGTAGTCTGCGGGTGAGGCGGTGGTCGGGTCTGGCGACAAGGTGGCGGTCGACTGTGGTGGACAAAATGGCGGCGCCCACGAGGTTAAATAAGATGGCTGCCCCCACAACTCACATGAGGCATTGCTGGTGTCGGTTGCCTTGATCAAAGATGGCCGCCCCACGACTCACACGAGGGGATACTGGCATCTGTGGCCTGGATGAAAGATGGCCGCCCCCACAATTCGCATGAGGCACTGCTGGCATCTGTGGCTCTCCCCCTGCAGGCCTTAGCGAAGTGGCCTTTCTTCTGGCAATGGGAGCAAGTCGCGTTTCTCGCAGGGCAGCGCGTCCTCGGGTGTTTCGCCTGGCCAGAGAAGAAGCAGCCGGCGGCCCGATCGCGGGGGTCCGATGTTGCAGCCGGTACCGGGGGTGGCGGTCCCGATCGGTTCTGGGACGCCGACGCTGAGGTAGGTCCCGGAGGCGGCGTTGCGAGGGGTATTGCAGCCGGGGTCGGGCCGGAGTCCCAGGGTCGCGCAGTACAGTACCTGGAATACGCCTCGAGGTCCCGATGGGCCACTTCCAGGGAGCGGGCGAGGGCTGCAGCTGTGTTCATGTCGAGGTCCTTTGATTCTAGCAGTCTTTGCCGTGAGTAGTCGGACCGAAGGCCTTTCACGAAGGCATCGCGGATATTCTCTTCAGTATTTTCTGCAGCCGTTACCGCTTTAAAGTCACAGTCCCTGCCGAGTGTTTGTAGCGCCCGTAAAAATTCATCTACAGACTCTCCTGGCTGTTGCGGGCGGGATCTTAGGAGGTGTCTGGCATACATAGAATTTACCGGGCTCCGGTACTGCTGTTTCAGCAGGTTGATGGCGGCCTCGTATGTAGTAAGGTCCTGTATGAGTGCGAATACTTTAGGGCTCACTTGGGCGGTCAGCACTCTTAGTTTAGATCTCTGAGGCACGCCGGATTCTCCCAGGTAGGGTTCGAAACAGCTCAGCCAGTGTTTGAAGTCGAGGGCTGAGTTTGCTGCCTGTGGGTTTAGATCCAGGTACGGCGGTCGGAGGGCTCGTAGCCAGGCCGGCTGCTGTGGCTGTTGTAGCTGGGCGTCTGACTGGTCTGACGGTTCATTAGACATTTTTAAAATTTAGCCAATAAAATTGATATACCTATCAATTCATCCAATGAAAAGCGACGAGTTAAGAAAGTAACTATAGGTTTTTATTGGCTAAATAACAGAGCCCACCCTCGTGGGTGATCAGATCCAACAAGGAGGAATACCAGCCAGTCGACCACCTTTATACCTGGGCAAGTAGGTGGAGCCATGGGCGGAGTCAGCAGTGGTCAGCCCAGGTATAACAGCGTGACAAGAGGCGACCTCGTGTAGTGATACAACAGTGTAAACAGTGATAACCATAGTGTAACGATATAACAGTGATAACCATAGTGTAACGATAGTGAACGATAAAAGTGGTTTACCACAAATCGTCAGTGTAAAAGTTTGCCCTACTACTTTGTTATTGCATTATGCTGCCGTTAGCAGGACTTTTGAATTTAATATACCTTTTTTATGAAAGATGATTGACACAGTATGGCTATGATGTTGCTTTTTTAAAGGACAGCCTGATGGCACAGAGTACCAGTGTACTATTTCACTGTAACAAGAGATTATAGGTACTTGGCCATACGCCTATGTTGAATTACAAGATCACAAGTTAGGTTTAGGTGATTTTTTTGTCTCATCTTTTCCGAATACTAGCTGTACTGCTGTCCCATTACAGCATCTAGCTGTTTCTTAAATGAGTCCAGTGTTCTGGCCTCCTGGTAACCCCTTCCAGCTATTAATCATCGTCTAGAATGAAAAAAAAATTCTTTATGTCTGTCCTAAGTTTTCCCTTTATCATTCTGAACACGTGCATTTTGCTGCCCTGTTACTTTATCCCTTTTACGTTTTTTTCCTTTAAGATCCACTCTAAGACATCTCTTTCTGAGGTGAAGAGCCCTAGGTTATCAAGTCATTCTGAATAGCCTTTCATTCTGATACTGGGGTGTACTAGGGCCTGGGTGGCCCCCTTATGCCATGGGAAACAGAATTATACACAGTATTTCAGCTGTGGCCTGAGGCAGAAGGACCTAAAAGGTGGGGGAGTAAATCAGACACTTTTTTTTAAAGGGAAACTATAACTTAAAATATGTACAGAATTTGCTTGTATGGTCATACATATATTTTGATTAACTATTTGAACTAAAAAATGATTGCAATACCTAACTCGGTGAAGAAAAATCAAAAGCCCTGAATGGTATATTTTATTATATTTTTAATCAATTAGTAAAGTAATCTTAGCTTTATCTTTTCACAGTCATCTTATGCTGGCCCAGGCCCAGAATTTCAACATATACTTTTCAGACTTTCTGGTCGAAGCCCTCTGGTTGCTCACTTCCTCAATATGAAAAAGATAATGGGTAGAAGCTTGGGCACCATGGGACCTAAAGTGAAACGCACTGAGATTTCCCAAGATCCATATCCTTTAATGGGCAGTTTTTTGCTGTATCAATTCAGTATGCCTTTCTAACAAAAGATTATTTTATACCCCTTTAATGGTGGAATGTTAAACTTTGCATATTAATAATATTAGTGTTGTTCTGTACAGTATAGATATTTGAACTAGGCCTGACAACCTCACATAAAAGGTGCTGATCGTCACTGGTAAACTAATCTTAATGAAATTATAACCACTTTCAATACATAAAGAATGATCTTATGCCACTTGGATCTGTTAAAGCAAGGACATTTAAAAGGTGGGAAACTAAAATATCTATGACAACAATTTAGTACTTAAATGTAAATTGAGACGTTTGAAGGACATAATGAAAGTGGCTGAATATTTTTACAGTTTTCATAAATTGTGTATCAATAATGGGGCTATAACTCTTGCCATCAAGCAATGAGGTTAACAAGGGAAAGGGAAGATAATAATAACGGTCTTAAAAGTTGTCAAATTAGTCGCACCACAAGACACGAATTTGACAACATAGCTTCATTTGAGACTCATCAGGTTTAAAACTGTAAAAGCAGAATCACTTACAAGGCAGATAAAAAAAAGTTATTTGGATTAGGGTTGTTTCTAATAATTGTATTTAAAAAAACTTTCCTTCAGTAATTTAAGCTTTTCCAGAGTAACTTTATATGTAAATAAACTACTACTGTAATATGAGCTCTGCTCTGTACTTAAGTGACAACATTTCTTAATGTAATTTTCAACTAAATCTTTTATTACATTCAGAGATTTTCATATAATTTTCAGTAACACCATTATTATGTAATATCTCATTAGAGGAAATGTCAAAAGTACGATGTAGTCATGTTATCTTACACCAAATTACATCTGTTGTCCCCTGGTACAATGTTAGGCATCATTGTTTACATATTAAACTAATGTCTTTCGGAACTAAATATCATCATCTTAATTAGATCTATCCTTCCTAAATGTGTAATTGCTTCCAGCAGGCAGGTTTGGCAGATAGTCATATCAAATCAAGATTTAGCTGCGTTTCCCCAAGGCAGTGTCTTCATTCAGATCATCTTTGTTGTTATCCTCATAGCAATCACCTCCCTTTGTATGGCAGAATATTCCCAGCAGATAGTTTACAACTTGGATATTGCTTCTCATATTGGCTTGTTACATGAACTTTAACCCGAGCATAGCCATAATCTAAAACCTATATGTTAGAGTTTTTTTTCTGCAAGAAACATATAGACTACCCTAGAGGAGAGAGTGGTTTAATGAAAAATAAACCACTGACTACTTCCATGAATGAGTTACAAGGTCAAAGTTGTCAGCACTTTTTCTTTTAGTAAAACACTGTAGTGCTACATCCTGTATCTGGTTTTTACTATCCAGTTTTATTAAAATTGCAAACTCCTTCTGGCATTTTTCTAGTTTTATAAAGAAACTTCACTCATCTTTAAGAAAGGTTGCTCACGAAAAAGCTGAGTGGCTGATGCAATAACTAATCTTGAAGTTTTGTGACATGTCCCAGTACCATACAGTAAGGTCAGCTATGCAGATTAAATGTGCCATTTATGTGGACTGTTTGAAAGTAGTCTAGAAGTTAATTTCAAAAACCGAATGACAAATCACTGTTCCATCTCTTTTCAAGTTTATATTTTTTAAGTTTGTAGATCGGATTCAGACAGTCTATGTTGCTTCCTATAGCAATATCTTTTGGATGTGCAATGAGTACAATGTCAATGTTTAAATGCTTGGGTGGCATTGTGCATGAGAAAGTTGAAGTAACTTGTTGGTAGTAACTCTGTGGGGAGGATAGGCAAGCAGGGTGGGCATCCTTAGGTTGGGTAACTCCATATGGTTGCAGCTGTCTTGCACTGTTCAGGTTGTACAGTTCAGCCCCCACCCCCCACTTTTTATGTGGGGCACATTGGTATCCTTAGGGTAATCACACCGAGTTGATCTCTCTAATAGCTCACCTGGTAGTTCCCCAGTTCCAAGCAGAAAATGTTCATCACCTAGTCTGATTGGCTAAACCATCTGTGGATAAATACCACATACTTTTGTAGGAATGGGTGCGCTTTGTCATATCACCAGAATATGTCTTCTTGCTGCCAACAGTGAGAGCTGTGCTATCTGTGAAAAGATCAAAACCAACCTCTCAATACCTCCAACTTGGCCCATGCATGCTAACCTGGGTGCCAAAGAATTAGGGCTGGCAGTATCAAGAGACTGGTTTTGGTCTCTTGACCTCCTGAATTGCAGTCTAGCATGATTTGATGCTGGAGTATAAACTTCCAAGTTGTGGCCGAGGAGGAAAGTCAAGGCCATTTTCTCAGACCGCCGGTGGTCATTGATTTATTTCCTTTGCTGTACCAGAAATGCCACAGAAACAGGAACTCAGAAACTCATTGGTATACTCAATTTTGACATAGGAAATTCAATAAGAGCCCTAAGGGGGGAAAAAAACCTAGATTAGGGGTAACTATTTATAGTACTCAACTCTGGTACTGTATAATGAAGCAGTGGCTAATAGAAGATTACTGGCTATTTGGAACTGGTCAGGAACCAATTTTAATCCCATTGCCTGACACTGGCGTGCTACAAACAAAAAACATTTAAGTGTTTACAGCTTGCTGTAATGAGCACGCTACCTTCAGTGAGACACTGAATTAGACTAAAATAAGCTACTTGGAATCTAAATTTCATTAAAAATGACAATACTAAGAAAAGAATGTAAAATCTATATAATTTACATGGCTAATGCAACAACATTCTAAGAAATACTGACTAACAAAATGTGTTAAGTCTTTACATAGAAAAAATAGAATATTGTGAACCAGTATATTTCTACGAAAAATGAAGTTTCTATTCCAAAAACCATTGTTAGAAGTGAAAGTGGCCCAGTGTCATATGGAGGTTTGTACTAAGGCAGTTCATAGTTCACAAGTTCAGCAACCAAATTAGAGTGTTACAATAATGATGAAATTTTTTTTTTAAAGTAAACACTCAGCAGTAATTTTGTTGCCATACCAATTTGTCCTAAAGTTAAAGATTATCCATTATGTTTTACCTTTCCATCAACCTGAACCATGAATTCACAATTTGCTGGGTGGGCAAACATGGTGGTATCAATCTGTTACAAAGGACGATTCAGCCAAATGTAAGCCTGCAGCACAAGAGTCTAATTTGGGTCTGGATTTAAGTTTTGAATTAATTTGTTGGTGATTAAACTTTCAATGCTAAGCCTTGACCTTTACTGAAGCCTACGGTTGTGTTCATTGTCCCGGGAGACTTCAAAATTATGTTGCCTTGCACAGACCTGATTTGGACCCCATTTTTAAAAAATTGCTAGTGTTGTTTTTGGCTCCGTTTTGTTAACTTGTCCTCTATCTTTAAGCATGAAATTGCAAGATTAATGAGAAAAAAATAATGAGGCAATTACCATCTTAGGACACTAAATAGTCCTAAATAGTTATCGTTTTAAACTTTAACTGAAACCAATGCACGCCACTCGCTCCAACCTACCAAGATGTTATCAAAGAAACTCAGAAGTTCTGCGATGATCTCCACCAGAAAAATATCGAGTAAGTTAAAAGTCTCCACTTTCTTTGGCTTTAGGTCATACTATCATTTAAAAATTGTACTGATCCTTATTTTAAAAAATATACTTAAGCAAAATTTGTGATTACACAGTAAAGTTTACATCTATATTATGCTGAAGTGCTAATTGAATACTATCTTATACAGCTTGTAAAATACAATTAATGCAATTGTGCATATAGAATTGTGAATGCTAAATAATTCACCCGTACTTATTTTTCCTGCCTCTTATCGTTTTCCCTGTCTTTTAGCCTACATGAGCAAACTCGAAAGGCAATTGCAAAAATAAAGTTGGACCAGATCCAATTTAACAAAAAAATTGACAGGTTTGTACTACTTTTGTACAAAATGCTATTGATGAGCATGAGATTTTTATATTGCCTGGAGTAATGATATGGCAATTTCTGACTATATTTCTATAGATATGTGAAGAGAAAAAGATTGGTCCCTTGCAGTCAGAATCAGGGGAATTTATAATGGGGAACAAAGACATGGCAGACCAATTAAATACATACTTTGGTTCTGTCTTCACAAAGGAGGACACAAATAAACTCCCAGAGATGTCGGGGAACATAGGGTCTAATGAGAGGGAGGAACTGAATGAAATCAGTATTTGTAGGGAAATGGTGTTAGGGAAATTGACGGGATTGAAGGCCGATAAATCCCCAGGGCCTGTTAACCTACATCCTAGGGTACTTAATTTCAATTTCAATTTCAATCTATCAAATTTCAATTTCAATTTTTATTTGTCACATAACCAAATACAACAAGTGAAATCCAGTCAGTGAAATGCTTTTTTCTTAACGAGCCGAGCGCACCAAGCAGCAAGGACACTTAGTTGCCCGGTACGCACGGAGCCCGCAAGGACGGCAGCCATCTTCATCGGCGCCATCACAATAGGCTCCGCTCTCGCCTCGCTCCGCCTTTCCCGCACTCCTGCCCGACAATCTTCAACCGCCGTGGTACCGACGTCCCGGGGCCTGCTTCTCCCTGGCTCTCCTTCCACCCGGTCTGACCTCCGAGCCTCCCGCGGTGTCCGACCTTCCAGGGCCTGCTTTTCCTGCCCTCGGTCCGCTGGCCGCCTCCCCTCCTGCCGGTTCAACCTCCAAGCCTCCCGCCGAGGAGCTGCTGGCCGCCGTGCTACAGCGGGTCATCGTGGCCTCCATCGCTGATTCTGCTGCCTCCCCGCCGAACTCATCAGCGCCGATGCACAATCTGAGGTGAGGAGAGCGGGGAGAAGGCGCTCGAGCCGCTGCCGTCTGGCCGGGGCTTAAGGAAGTGGCCCTAGAAATAGTAGATGCATTGCTGGTCATCTTCCAAAATTCTATAGACTCTGGAACAGTTCCCATGGATTGGCAGGTAGCTAATGTAACCCCACTATTTAAAAAAGGTGGTAGACATAAAACAGGGAATTATAGACCGGTAAGTCTGACATCGGTAGTGGGGAAAATGCTAGAGTCCATTATAAAAGATGTAATAGCAGAGCACTTAGAAAACAGTGACAGGATCGGACAAAGTCAACATGGATTTACAAAAGGTAAATCATGCTTGACTAATCTACTGGAATTTTTTGAGGATGTAATGGGTAGAATAGATAAGGGAGAACCAGTGGATGTGGTGTATTTGGACTTTCAGAAGGCTTTCGATAAGGTCCCGCATAAGAGATTAGCGTGCAAAGTTAAAGCACATGGGATTGGGGGTAAGGTACTGACTTGCATAGAAAACTGGTTGGCAGACAGGAAGCAAAGAGTTGGAATAAACGGGTCTTTTTCCAAGTGGAAGGCAGTGACTAGTGGGGTACCGCAGGGATCGGTGCTAGGACCCCAGTTATTCGCAATATATATTAATGATCTAGACGAGGGAACTAGATGTAATATCTCCAAGTTTGCAGATGACACAAAGCTGGGTGGGCGTGTGTGCTGTGAGGAGGATGCAGAGAAACTCCAGTACGATTTGGACAGGTTGGGCGATTGGGCAGATGCAGTGTAATGTGGATAAATGCGAGGTTATCCACTTTGGTGGCAAAAACAGGAAGGCAGATTATCTGAACGGCAATAGATTGGGAAAAGGGGGCGTGCAACGAGACCTAGGTGTCCTTGTTCACCAGTCGCTGAAGGTAAGCATGCAGGTGCAGCAGGCGGTTAAGAAGGCAAATGGTATGCTGGCCTTCATAGCAAGAGGATTCAAGTACAGGAGCAAGGATGTCTTTCTGCAGTTGTGCAGGGCCTTGGTGAGACCACACCTTGAGTATTGTGTGCAGTTTTGGTCACCTTACCTGAGGAAGGATGTTCTTGCCATGGAGGGAGTACAGCGAAGAATCACCAGACTGATACCTGGGATGGCAGGAATGACGTATGAAGAAAGATTGGGTCAATTAGGCTTATATTTGCTAGAGTTTAGAAGAATGAGAGGGGATCTTATTGAAACTTATAAAATTCTAACAAGACTAGACGCAGGAAGGCTATTCCCGATGTCGGGGGAGTCCAGAACCAGGGGTCACAGTCTAGGGATAAGGGATAAGCCATTTAGGACTGAGATGAGGAGGAATTTCTTCACCTAGAGAGTGGTGAACCTGTGGAATTCTCTACCACAGAAGACAGTTGAGGCCAATTCATTAAATATATTCAAGAAGGAGTTAGATATATTTCTTAAGACTAAGGGGATCAAGGGATATGGGGAGAAAGCAGGGACAGGGTACTAAATTTGGATGATCAGCCAGGATTGCATTGAATGGCGGAGCAGGCTCGAGGGGCTGAATGGCCTACTCCTGCACCTATCTTCTATGTTTCTATGACTGGGTTACCAAAACTACGACACTGCTTTTGTGAGCACGTTAATGGCGAGATGAGAGAAATGCATACTATTGATGTCGCCCCTGCATTTGGAGTAACATATTCACGTTAAAAATGAGGACAAGTCATACTGTGACCAGTGCTGTTCCTTTTTTATTTATATTATGGCTGCAAAGACACAATAGCAGTAAGCTAAATACAGTACACAAATTTATGGCTGATAACATATAGCTCAATTAAGTTTTTTTAATGGACTTACAGGGGGCAATGAAGGCAAAAACACTGGAATTATTTTTTCTTTTTTTTTTCTTTTAAAACAGGTAGATACTTTGGGGGAAAAATTGGGTGAGTAGCGCCACCTGTTAGCGCCTAAAGAGGCAGTCAGTGGCTGTAGCGCCACTGGCTGCGCCTCCCGCGATATTCAGCAGGGGCGCTAATGGTGGCGTTAGCCTTTTGCGCTGCGCCGCCACCGATGACATCATCGGTGTGTGCAGCACCCCATTCGCGATATTTGGTAGCGAACGCCGCTGTAGCGCCGTTCGCTACCCGCGCCCGGTTCACGGGGCCTTGCTGCGCCGGCAGAGGCGCAAGTTAAGGTGGAGGTGCGGGGCGGCCGCCTGCCAGCACCTCCGCCCCCGGCCTCCTGGTCCCCCCCCCCCCCCCCGGCATTGCCGGCTGTTTCCTGAGAGCCCGGCACTTCTCCTTGGTGCCGGGCTCTTTTGCCGGCACTTGCGATCGGGGCTCACGCTGTTGCAGGCCCCCCCCCTTAACAGTGGGAGGAAGGCCTGCAGTACCGCAGCGTGCCGTGCCGCAGCGTGTCGCGCTGTGGCACGTAGCACTGCGTAATTCACTTTCAGCGCCCTAAGAGGGACGCGGAGCGCCTCGAGCCGCGCCCCGTCTCCCTCTAGGGGCACTTCAACTGAATTTGTGGCGATCGCAGCGCAAATTCCAGCGCACAAGCGAACTTTGCGCCGCTTGGGTGCCTCAGGCCAATTTCTAGGCCTATGACTGTACATTCACTAGATCACAAGATGAACTTCCTGATATCCATCCCAAATTTGCCTTTTGAGTTTGAACCCGTGTCCCTTTGTTCTACTCTTAAAATTTAAAGCAATTTTCCAGATTTATCTTTTCGATATGGTTTACTATCTTATATACCTCTAATAAGATCATCTCTCAGACAGCTGCTTTCAAGGCTGAGGAAGTGGATGAGGAAAATCTGGTAACATAGTCTACCTGGACTTTACAAAGTCTTTGATAAGGTAACACACACTAGGCTACTTCACTAGATAGAATATTGTGGCATCAGCAGGAATTTGATACATTGGAATAGGAATTGGCTCCAATCCTGCAGCCAAAAAGTTGTAGTTAACAGATGTGGTTCAGCCTGGAGGCACTTTACTAGTGGTGTCCCCCAGGGATCTTTAGTAATGACCTGGACAGTGGTGTTTGGAGTATGGTTAGTAAGGTTGGAGATGACAGCAAAACCTGTGCAAGGGTTAAGACAGTAGAGGAATGCAATCAAATGCAAAAAGATTTAGATGTGCTAGGGGAGTGGGTCACACAATGGCAAATGTAGTGGCATGCATGTTGGTAGGGCCAACACAGAATACACTTATTATTTGCAGGGAACAATACTGAAAGAGATTGAGAGAGAGAAAAAGATCTAGGTGTTATTGTGCATAGATCGTTGAAGGTTCATGACCAATGTAGAGAAGCTGTAGCTAAAGCTAACAGGGTATTGGGTATTAATAGAACCATTCAGTATAAATCAAAGGGCACCATTTTGTCACTATACAGGTTGCTGGACAGACTGTATCTAAGAACATAAGATGTAGGAGCAGGAATAGGTCATTCGGCCCCTCGAGCCTGCTCCGCCATTCAATAAGATCATGACTGGTCTGATCTTGGCCTCAACTCCACTTCCCTGCCCGCTCCCCATAACCCTCGACTCCCTTATCGTTCAAAACTCTGTCTATCTCCACCTTAAATATATTCAATGACCCAGCCTCCACAGCTCTCTGGGGAAGAGAATTCCAAAGATTCACCACCCTCAGAGAAGAAATTCCTCTGAATTATCTGAAGTACTGTGCCCAGTTTTGGTCCCCTCACATGGTGGGTGATATAGTCGCCTTGGAAAAGGTCCAAAGGCAAGCTGAGAAAATGATTCCTAGCTTAAAGAACTTGAGCTACTTAGATAAATTAAGGACCTTGGCCTATTTACTTTAGAGCAGCCTCATCCACCTCTTCACACTGTCTATGCAGTAATGCTCAGTAAATGTCCTTTACAGTACTGGCTAGCAAAATGCTGCCTGCACAACAGGAAGCAGACTGAAAACTCTGATGTGAAAGTGTTCTGCAGGCACTGGGCCTTGTATCAGACATGTAATGTAAAAACAGCATAAAGATTAGAATTCTGGAGAGAATACAATTAGCATGCCTAGGTTAGGAAGCAGAAAAGCTGTTACAGCAAAAAAAGACAGGGTCCTGTTTCTGAACACTATCAAGTAAGCTCCACTGAAAAGTGCAGGTTGTGTGAACGTCAGGTGAAGACAGATTGTGGCTTGCTGTGATGCCATCCACAGTTGAATAGGTTCTCATGCTCTAGACTCGAATATGAAAATTGTCATTTTTGGTACCACTAGACTGCCAACACCTATGGCACCGTACCGCAGCATGAGTCAGCACCATTAGGAGAGGTGGGAAGAAAAGAGAGACCTCTACCTTTACAAAAGTTGTATAAAAACCTGTTGGTCATAAAGTTAAAAGTGTCAATTCATTACAGAATTCAAGTTCATTTCCCCTCAAGGGAAGAAACTGTAACCTTTTTTTTGTCTGCATCACATAAGGCTGAAAAACGAGCTCTTCAATAACGCAGACTATGAGAATGAGTTAATCCCCAGCAAGATGGTAAGTTTGTATTATATGATGAAGCTTTACAATTGAACTCCTCCATTCATTGATGCTATTTATGACTTGTATTATTCATCCTATGAAACTGATACATTTAGCACCATTCTGTAATTACAGTGTGAAAAGAACTTTAATGACACAAGAATGAAACTTTTGGCAAAAAAAGAAATTATTTCATGTATGAGGCATTAGTTACAAATGCACACTGGAATAGATCTGCTAACAGTTTGTTAACAATTATCATGTTTCTTGAACTTAAAAACTAGATAATGTATTTGGAGCATTAGGTTTTACTTTTGTTCAATTCCTGTAGGACTAGGAAGTTCAAATTACAAAATGTCAATCAGCAATATAGATAGTAAACACAATACATCCCATAACTTTCAAAATGTTATTATAAAATGAATTACTGTTATGGAATGTATAAAAGTGTCCTCACAAGCAGTTATATTTCTGTTTTACAGTAGGCATGAGTGCCAGCCAATATATGTATTGATAATTTACTGATGCTTTTATTTGTTACTGAGCAAGGTTTGTAAGATCAACAAATTTTGGAACCAAGATCACTTAGACACAAGAACCAGCCTGAAACGAGCAATGAGAATTCATGCACATTTTTTGAACCCCCATCTTATCCATTTTACTTGTCTTCCCACATCCACATAGGCATCAGTGCCAGTCAACACTCAAAAGTATGAACTCACCTCTGAGTCAGAAAGTCACAGATTCAAGACCCACTCCACAATGAGTATATAAACTAGGCTGTAATGAGTAAGTGCTGCACTGTTGGAGGTGCTATCCTCTGGGTGAGACTTAGGCCCTTATCTTCCTGTCCAGGTAGATATTAAAGAGCACGAGTTGTCCCAGTGTGCTGGCAATATTTCTATCTCACTCAACATCACTAAAAACAAATTAACTGGTTATTCACCTCATTGCTGTTTGTAGGATCGTATGTGCTCTTGCTTACATAACAACCGTTACTTCAAAGAAATTCATTTGATGTGCTTTAAAATGTTTCTAACAGGATATAAGGAACTTTATAAATGTAAGTCTTTTTTATTTTGGCTCTGCATTAATCTGCCAATCCCAACCCACCCACCTCCCAAGCAAGGGCACTCGATCATCATGATGTACACTAATTAACCATTGGCTTGAAACACTATTCTGCAGGTTTCAAATGCAGGCTGGCTGGATTTCAGTGATAATTGAGTCAGACGGAACTGCAGTTTTCCTAGTGGGTAGTGTGTTTTATTAATACAGCGACCATCCTGTAACTGATCACATCCATTTCCTAATGTATGGGTAGAAAAATATTATCTAACAAAATATTCTAGTCTTAAGGTGCAATATGGAAAATATCTGGCATATACATATGTTTAACAGCAACATGAATTTTGTTCTTTCACCATTGTCTTTATCTCCATTAGAACAGTACAATTGTTTCCAATGACGAGACTCAGGAATCAAATTCATCCGAGACAGATGAAGAAGATATTATTGAGATGCCAGCATAATCTGCACAGATTGGAATCTTCACATCAATTGCTACTGCGTATTAGTTAAAGCCTCTTGTAAAACATTAAAAGTTACAATTACAGTCTAAAAAAGAGCATTTTCAATAATGGTCTCAAGCCAATTAAACAGGGTGACTGTGAGGAAACAATGTTTTGTGATCAGCTCTACTTTCTTACAAGAATAAACATTTTTCTTTTGAAAAACCTTGAACAGATGCATCTTAATAACTATTTAAAGCAACAAACAATAAGTGGATCAGCTTACTGCTTTATTTTGGGGAAAAGAAAGAAAACGACTACCTAATTCCCACATATCTTGGCACCTTATTTAGGCCTCATGATAAATTGCAGCTCCTCCTCCAGGCTGGGTGGCAAACAGGCTTTGTGTCTGCATAGCTGCTCTTTGAACATCAGCTTTGTAATAGACTTCTTGCACCTTTGCCAGGAAGCTATCCAACTTGTCAGTGGGCACCATTGACACTGTGCAGCCTCCCCATCCTGCACCAGTTAGCCGTGAGCCAACAGCACCAGACTGCCTGAAAAAGTCAATAATAATTAACGTAAATGCTGTCAGGCAGAAAATGAACATTCATTTTTCATGTTACAATTATCTATAAACACTAACTCTGTTCTGGATTCTAAATGTGTAAGAATTTCCGATCTAACTGCAATCACTTTACAGATACTATCGACCATTAAAATGCTGGTTTCACATGGCATGCATCTTTTTTTCCCCTCTCTAAATGTTTGTGCTCAGCAATGTGCTGAGGGTGCTTAGTGCTAGGGAATGGAACTTTTCCCAGGTCAGGTATAGCACAACCATATACAAAGTAAAGCGCCCTCTACTCTGCCACAACCCCAACCGCAGAAGAACGCCTCATACAGCACTAGTATATATTCCCCACACCAGCCATCTTGTGGACTCAGAGGGAGATTACCAATTAGTGCCAAATTAAGGACATTGTATGCTGTAGGACCATGCCTACCAGGAATTGGATTAAGACTGCCCAAACTCATTTCACATATGACCCTTACAGCCAACAGTTCAGAGGAGACTTCCATCCCAGCAATCTGGGATGGATTTGAATCCCGGTCACAAAGCTAAAAGGGCAATGTTTTATTCATTGTTGCCACCTAGCATTAGTGAGATTTACAGCATTACTGAAGAGCAGTGTTTAAAAACCACTGGCAGCATCTGATTACATCACAGACTCAGAGCTGAATGTTTCTTTTACTCTCCGTGCCCATACCCCTAATTTAGAGCAAGCCAAAAACGATCTGTACAGCAGAATGCATGTAACAAGAGCATGTTCCAAAACAATTAAATTTAAAACACATTGCCTCTGCTCCTTAGTTGGTGCTTTATTGCCTTTAAAGACTGATAGAAGGTGCAAGAACTCTAAGGACTTCAACTCTTCTTTGCATAATAAAAGGCTGCCCCAGGAGAGGTGGTGTGCAGGAAATTCTACCTCCAGCTCCTCACGATCAGTTGCTGGTGTAACACCTATTACACCTGATAAATTCAATTATTAAAATATAAATTTTGACTAAAGTATTACTGGTGTTTAAGGCCAGATTGTGTCTGTGATAGCTCAGAGTACTGCCACTTTCTTGATCACTGTTGCAATTTAAAATCAAATGTTGGTTTCAAAAATGGGTTCAACAGACATCCAATTTCCATCAGGGAGAGGTGGGGACTAAATTATATCTAGGAGATTCTGAGCTGGCAGCAGACGCAGATCAGAAAATTGGGCTTATGACCTTGAGCACCTGAATTGTGTTGCGGACATTTTTTTCATTCACTCAGAGGGTGCAGCAGACATTGCTGGAACCCCAGAAGCAGTACTCAAGGAGTTCTCCCTAAGCATCACTGATTACAATTTAGACTAGGGATTTTACAGGCTGTAGCTGTGCAATCCCAAATAAGGATATTACAGATTCCACAGATCATTTACAATCTGTTTCTATTATGCCTCAAATGAGACCATGAAGTGATCCCACCATTTGTCCACTGGACAAGAAACCATATTAGACATGACAAAGTGAAGAACAAAATTCTGAACTGAGAATAGAGGAATAGGAAGGTGCCAGAAAGAATGTTTACTCTATGTCAGAATGCGCTTAGTGTAACTTTAGTGACCTCAGTATCAACTTCATGTTTAAGAGAGATAGGAACATAAAGTAGGAGCAGGAGTAGGCCATATGGCCCATCGAGCCTGCTCCGCCATTCAATAAGATCATGGCTGAACTTCTACATCAATTCCACTTTCCATCCCTATCTCCATATTCCAGAGGACTGAATAACACAATGGGATTAGCAATGCTTTCCTGTACCTTTAGGACCCGCGTTCAATTCCAGCCCAAACTGATGGGAAGAAAGTTTCTTCTACGCTTTCTGTAAGGGCCCTACCTGAAGTTTAAATCTAGTAACTACCGGGCTCCAACAGCTACTAAATGGAAGTCTCATTCACAAAATACAGCCTGTGTGGAAAATTATAATTTATTTCATTGGTCCAGTAAGGAGTGCTTGTTTGAGGTTAGGTTAAGGCACACTTGTCCCAGTTTCCCAAGGCTCCACTGGTGTCATGAAGCCTCACTGGTATCAGGCACAGGTCATAAAATCAGATCTTGTGTACCTGAATTACGTCACGCTCAACTTTCCACTGCAATTTGACGGAGAAAATGAGGCTGCACTATAGACATAGGGGCCTTACTTAAATAGAATTATTTGGTAAAACCAGACCTATGCTGAATGGGGACATAGGTTTTCCTTGGACCTGGCCTGCTCAAGTAGAGAGATGTCAATTCAGTTGTTTGTATGTGTCACATTTTCAATTACATTTTGCTTCATGCATTAGTTATTTTATCTGCTACTGGGTTAGTCTGTCATTTTTGCTTTTTTCTGATCTTCTAATAGTACTTTTCTTCATTATTCTTGGTTGCTGGTGACAGTTAAGTTCCACCACACATGATGGTGAGCCTGGGCATTCTCTGCTTCACAAGACAGGTGGCCACAGAATTCTACTGCCTGCTGCAGGATAACTGGCAGACAACATCTGGAACAGGGTTGCTCTTTCACACTAGGAACAACTAAAATTGAACAAACCACTAACTACACATACTTGGGCTTAAAAATCAGTTCTACGGGAAATTTTCATCTGGCTGTGAATGAACTGAAAGAGAAAGCAAGAAGGGCTTTCTATGCCATTAAAAAATCAATCCAAATAGAAATCCCAATTAGCATTTGGCTCAAAATGTTTAAATCAGTAATTGAACCAATTGCACTCTATGGCAGTGAGGTATGGGGACCGCTAACACAACAAGAATTTGCAAAATGGGACAAACACCCAATTGAGATCCTACATGCAGAATTCTGTAAAAGTATCCTCCGGACTCAAAGGAAAACCGCAAACAATGCATGCAGGGCAGAACTAGGCCAATATCCATTAATAATTACTATCCAAAAAAGAGCCACCAAATTTTGGAAACACCTAAAAATGAGCAACCCCCACTGCTATCATTACAAAGCCCTGAAATGCCAAGAGAGGATCATAAAGAAGAATACCCTCAGTCAACTAGTCCTGGGACTCAGTGAAGTAACTACTAACACTACTAACAATAACCAGCCCCAGGACAGTGACATCGTAGCACAGAGAATTCGACCTAACACAATTGTCACTAAGCAAAAGGAAAAATATCTGTCATATTGGGCAGAAACAACAAAAACCCAAAACAAACTCAATTGCTACTTGGCCCTAAACAGACAATACAACATGGCTGAATACCTGACCACGGTAAAAGATAGCAAATTGAGAAAAACCTTGACTATGTACAGACTTAGTGAGCATAGCCTGGCTATCGAAAAAGGCAGACACAGACAGACCTGGCGGACAAGAGAGGACAGGATATGCTCTCACTGCAGTCAGGGAGTGGTGGAGACAGAGATGCACTTCCTCAAAGCTTGTGGAAAATATCAGGGCATCAGGGAGAATTTCTACCCAAAACTCACAAAAATATGCCCTGAATTCAGAAATTTGAATGACGACCAAAAACTCCCATACCTACTAGGGGAACAGAGAAATTGTGTAACCTTAGCTGCACACTATGTTACAGCTTGCCATAAACAGAGGGACAACCATTAAATCTAAGAAAAGAGTATATACAAATTATATGAATGTATATTTATACACTCAGGGATATATCTGTTTATACACTGTATGGATAGATCTGCGTTTATGTGTTCAACCATAAATGTTTTTCGATGCTTTGCCAACATAAGATGTACCTTGTCATGCCAATAAAGCGATTTGAATTGAATTGACTGTTACCACAGCACCCCAGTGTAACTCCAGCAGCAAGGCTGGGAAATCAGACAGGGAGACAACTGTGCTGGCAACCCCATAATCTTCAGCCTAATTTATGCAGGCACATTCTAAGGTCAGGAATTCAACTCCGGCAAACTTGCGATAATTTACACGCTAGCAACGGCAAAAACGTGTCTGCCGGTGGGGGTCTTTTACAGTCTAAAGGGCCACCTTAGCTATACAATTCATTCCAGGGTGATTGTTTGCACAGTCTAAGGCAGGATCAAAGGAGATTTTTTTTTTAATAAAGCATTTTGGGGCAAGTACGGAGACCCCCAGCCACACTTTGTGCAGTAGGTGCCCATGGCCTGTTACAATGATTTTCCTCCCCGCTTCTCAAGGTGGCTTACATGACAGAGGCAGGAATCCCATTGGTAATGTTTAAATTACTCCAACCCTATGAAATCGGTCAGGGTTAGGAGTGCAGCAATGGTGTGAGGGCAATGCCCAACCACCAGAATGGAAAATCATGGCCAAGATGCCAATGAGACCGCACCAGCAGTGCGAACATTACTTTAATCCCTTCAAGCTGTTTTCACTGTTTTCCAATAATCTAGGTGGTACACTTTATTTCCAAAAATACACATACAAAATACTTATGCGTTGATCTAATGACTAGCAACTTACAATGCTATCCAATAATTTATAGACATTTGTCCCATTAGTAACCCATCTCGACTTTCTTCTAAGGACAAAAATATCATTTACCAAGATCATGTAGCAAATAACTCTTCCAGAAAGCAGCAGCAGCTTTTTAATCTAGAATGACACATGTGTCTGGTATGCTACTTTTTAGGTTTTGTAGTCCCCTGAAACAAAAGCTTCAAAAAAGATTACTTTTCAAAAGTGTAGTATTCCTCATTCTTTGAGTCAAGTAATAATCCGCAGGCATTCAAGCCCGTGGGAGAGGTTCTCAGGACACCTGACCCTCCAATAGTAAATTGCATCATCCCATAATATAACCTTTTCTTTTTGACAGCCCATATTTTCTCTCACTTTTTCTGACGTAGAGATACCAAATTAGTATTGCTCAGAAATGAAACAAGAGGAACAATACTTCTGCCTGTCCATGGCTGTTATTTATTGCATTTTTGTTTGACATTTACTTTTTTCCCCTTGTGTATGTGTGTAACAAAAAATATTTTTATTACACAAAAATACTTTTTTTTTAATTAAGTGGCAGAGCTGACTTTGTGACTGCTTTCTTTCCTAAACAATACTGTTATCTGAAGCAAAGACATTTTGAACACAGCAATTCCTTTCACATGAAGAAAGGAGGGCAAGAAACTCAATATATAGAGTAACTGATTCAGAAATTGGGGACTTCAGGGGTGGTGAGAATTCCTCAGATTATGATGTTAGTGGCATTGACCCTGAAATTTCAGTCTCTCTGATGGCGTACTCAGAGTACGTCGTCGTAATCCATTTGAAAGGCCCCACAACTTCCAGGTTTCTGTGCACGCACGAAATCTGGAACTTGTGATCTGTCAAGGTATGCCTTGACAGATCATCCGCACCGCATGGAAACTCAGTATTGCTGGTGCAGAGTTAGGCTATTTGCCCAACAATTGCCCACGAAACTCTTACGGCTGGTAAAAGCAGACTTAGGGCCTGCTTTCATCAGCGTAAGGGTATAGGCTAAGCCTTAAACATTTAAAAATCAAAATGATGCACATACACTTTAAATTAGTTTATGTAAATATTGGCCCAGATTAAGATGTTTAAAATTAGTTATCAAAAATTAAATTTTTATTGAGATTAGTGCAATGAAGGGACTTAATAAAATTCAAATTCGGTACATTTATATGTATTAGAATTATGTACATTGTATAATTATTTGGGGATTCCATTGCATATCATTAGGGGATTCCCTTCGTAACTGATTGCAATTAGAGAACCGGGACCACCACATGATCCCAGAGACGCTTCCGAACAGTCTGCGTCCTGTAGGCCTTTACGCCGCCGTACACCTGGAGGCCCGAGACTGGAACTCTACGCAGCCTGGCGCCTGGAGGTGGGTTCGTAAAGGTTTCGCGGGTTGGAGGCGTGCTCCGGAGGTACTCATCCGACCGCAATTTCTAGCCCATTGTAAACATAGTGGGATAATTTCCTCTGATTGCTATTTATAGCAAAATATAGCAAAATTGTAAACACTTCTACAATTTTGCTAGAAATAGCAATGGTTGGCACATTCCAAAAACAATTCTACTATACTAGAATTTAGGAGGATGATGGAAAAGTGTCTGACTACAAACCAGAGTGGCCCTGTCAAACTGCATGTGGCTGGCTGGCTGGCACACTGGTCCAACAAATGTGTTCTCTTGCCAGACAATACGAGGGCTGAGTTTACAGTCCCGGTTAAGTTTAGGCTTTTTGGCCTAGCTGCTGGCGCAAAGCTAGACAATAGAGCATTGAGCTAACTGCCTGTAATATTGAATGATCAGTTTATTTGAAGCATCATTTGCAGCTGCCAATACAGCCCTGGCCTTGTACAGGAAGCTAGCCTGCTGGAAGATGCTCAAAATCAGGCCATCAGACCAAATTTAAAGGGATGTGCACACTTAAAGGCTGCATTTGAGAACAAACATCGTTTCAGTCTTTATAAAGTTGCAAAATGAATTTAAATATCAGTCAGCCTTTGTCAAGGTTATGAGGGAGCAGGGGAGCAGTGTCACTCAAAAATGAAGTGAAAAGAATTGCAACATGAAGTGAATCCTGTGGGCAAATTATGGAGTGGTACAACACCCAACCCTTTTTGATAGCTGGAAAAATGGATATGCAAGGTTTGACATCATTTCTGGCAGCAGGTGGTGCCACGCGTGTCAGTGATGTGTACACGACAAGCAGGACTTGGAAACAGAAGCAGGAGAAGACAGCACACTTTAAAGAATCTGGAATGGTAAGAGTATTGACAATGCCTTGTATTGGGTAAACAGCCCAAGACTGCATGCATAAAGCATTACGATAGCAAAAACTGCAGATGCTGGAAATCTGAAATAACAACAGAAAACGCTGGAAAAACTCAGCAGGCCAGGCAACATCCGTGGAGAGAGAAACAGAGTTAATGTTTCAGGTCGAAACCCTTCTTCAGAACTGAGAAAAAAGCAGGAAATGAAACAGATTAAAAGGCCAGTTTGGGGGGTGGGAAATGGGGGAGGGGATGAAAGAACAAAAGGGAAGGTCTGAGAGGTGAAGAGACATTAAGAGATATTCAAGGCAAGACGAGATGGTAATAGGACAGGTAAAGAGACAAAAGACGGCTCTAGATGAAGTGTGAAATGCACAAAGTATTGTCTGTCGATCCATTCCAAATTTACTGTTCACCCATGCCAAGCCCTCACAAACTTACAGCTTTTGTACTGCATCCCATATCTCAGTAGGGCACATGTTCAAGCTGCAACATACAATTTAAAGGCTTTTCTGCACATTAAATTTCATGTGACATCTGCTTAATCTACAAACCTGCCCATGTCCTCCTGAAGTCACTTACAATCCTCTTCAGAATTAACCATGTTTCCTGCTTTTGTGTCATGTTCAAATGTTGATATTGTGACCCCTATTCACAAGTCCATATTATATATTAAAGAGCTATAGTCCAAACACTCCCTTGAGGAACACCACTGTTTACATTCTTGCCATCTAAAAACATCTATTAACCATTTTGTTCAGCTTCCTGTTCTTTAACCAACTTCCTATCCATGCTGTCAGTCCTTTAATTCCTTGTGCCTTCATTTTATCAACAAGCCTCCTATGCAGAACCTTTTGAAAATCCACAAACATAACTTGGCTGGCAAGTTTAGAACTAGGGGTCACAGTCCCAGAATAAGGGGTTGGCCATTTAGGACTGAGATGAGAAGACATTTCTTCACTCAAAGGGTTGTGAATCTTTGAAATTCTCTACCCGAGAGAGCTGTGAATGCTCAATCATTGAGTATATTCAAGACAGGGCTCGATAGATTTTTGGATACTAAGGGAACCAAAGGATATGGGGATAGTACAGGGAGGTGGAGTTGAAGTGGAAGATGAGCCATGATCTTGTTGAATGGCGGAGCAGGCTCAAAGGGCCAAATGGCCGACTCCTACTCCTATTTCTTATGTTCTTATAACATCTACAGCATTTTCTTTATCAATACACTATTATTTCCTTAAAGAACATTACTAAATTTGTTGGACACAACTTGACTTTTATAAATCCATGCTAGCTGTCCTTAATTAACCTACATCCTTCTAGGCAAGTATTAGTTTTATCTTGTATTACGGCCTCTGGAAGGTTATGGACTATGTAGGGGTTCGCAAAAATCCCCTAAATCCCTGAAGATCGGAAAATATTGGTCCACATCGTGGACGAAGAATTGTGTGATTTGAATTGTCTCTGGGTTGGGCAATGTTTTAAAAGCATACCCAGAACTCTTGGACAACATCAGGACTTTAAGATTAAAATGGTACCTCTGAGTTTCGAACTGTGTATATTGCAAAGAGGTTTGAAAATGGCCGTCAGAAAGGCATGGCCAAAAGACAAAAGAAAGCAGCTCGAAGTGTCTGTGTAAGTGGGAGGATCAAGCAGTGGCAGTCAGACCTGTCAATCAAACCAGGGAGTTTCCCTTCCCTGCTGACAACCGATGTTTATTTATTGAAACTGTAGGATATTGACATAAGGGATTAAACCGCTTGAGACTGACCGCAGGACAAAGGGCTCTGTTTACACAGCAATCCAGCCCATTGAAAACCCCTTACACACACACAATGAGACACATCGAAACTACGGAAAAGACTTTGATAGGGGACAGATCAGTATGGATGAGTTTTTGAATCACCCATTACTCCCTTTTGTTCAGCCCAGGGAGCTCCGGATGTGGGCGGGAACATTTCGGTCCCAGAATGCAGACACATTCAAACCACTCCAAGGCCATTTAAGTCAGCCAATCATGGTCTTTCTCTTGTATATTCGGACTTTTCGGCGCGAATTTTGCACACAGACCCTTTCAGCGCAAAACAGCAGGAGCTGGCAGGATATAAAGATAGCTCCTGAGAAGCTATCGCTCTCTCTTACTTCCTTGGACCACAGGCGAGCAGGTTTCTGACTCCTCAGCAAGGCAATCTAGTAAGGAGTTAAAGGGGGGTGGTAATTTAAGGGAAATTGCTAAGATTGTTTAATTAACATTGTAGCCATTTATCCCTCGTTTTTGCCATCTGTCTTCCCCCATTTAAGCAATTGTACAGTGATTACTAAAATCGTGTGGTGTAGTTTTCTTTAGTGTAATAAAAGTTGATTTTCTCACATCCAGACCAGTTGTCCGTTTTTAATATATTAATTATAAGTCCTCCATTCCGAACTGGAAGGTGGGGTTTAGCGATTCGAAACCGCTGTTTGGGATTGGTCAGAGGTGCAGTGGCAAAAAGCTGCTTGACCAGGTAAATTACCGTAAACCAGGTAAAGGAAGGTAAATTACCGTAAACCCCGAAAAAGATGCCCCCCTACAACTACCAATGTTAGGCTGACTGATATTAAGTTGTGTCGTTTACCCTTTCTCCCTTCTTGAACAGAGGTGTTACATTGGAAATCCTCCAGTCCTCTGGCACAAGTTCCATAACCAAGGATGTTTGAAAGATTATAGTCAGAGTCTCTGCTATTTCCTCATTAAATCTTCTGAGTATTCTAGAATGCATGCCTTCAGGGCCTTTACCACTGAGTTCCATCAATATTTTCAGTACTATTTCTTTATCAACAATTATCCTATCCAATTGTTTCACTTCCTCTTTTTGTACCCTGCTTGTTCATTCCCATTAGCACAACCTTCTGTGAAAACTGAGGTAAAGTACTTGTTCAGTAAGAAGTGCTTCAGAGAGATTGAACTGAACATATTTATAATAATAACCATGTCAATCTTAATTCTTCTGACTTTTGATTAGCTATGAAACAGCATTTGGAGCCTGTTTTAGCCCATTAAAACCTTTAAAAAAAAAAGTTACTCCATCACTACGATGTTGAATGGGGGCAAGGGCAAAGAAGAAAAAAAGGTGTGTAAAGAATTTTATTTTGATAGAGTATAGTAAAGATAGATTATGTTAAAGAGATAATTAAATTAAAGTTAAAAATAAGAGAGAGAGAATGGGTAACAAAAGAGAATGAAAGAATAAGGATCCACAAGGTGAGCAGAATTATTATAGCATTAAAATATTTAAGTGTTCATTTTTCTAGCTTAGGGTTAATATTGCAGTACTAAAGGTACGCAAGACATCTGAGTAGTTGTATTATTGTAATCTGGATGTATATGTTGATTGTGGTATGAGAGCTGAATATTTACAAAACTGCTGGTCAAGGGAGAGTCTTTTCTCTGGACATGCTGGCAGTCCAGTGCTCATATCCATGCCATTTCCTTCAGTATTTCTGTACACCTATGCTGAACTAATAGCTGGGAGAATACCAAGTTCAACTTCCACATAGAGATAACAGTCTCTGCAATGCTATAATGTTTGCAGTACTGTTAACAACATTCCTCATTGTGGCCGATGGTACCAGGAGTGGAGTTATTTTATGTTTACTAGAAGTTAACCTTCCTCTGAAGTTAAATTGATATTTATTGAAACCTGGGGTGTTTGATATTAGAATTCAGTGCCATTAGCTAATTGTCAGAACTATCAGTGGCAAAAGAGGATGCAATGGCCCCCACATATACTCCTGAATTGTCGGACCTTATAAACATATAAAAATACCAAAAATTGTAAATATGTCCTATCCAGATTTTGTATCTATGGCTTAATAATCTAATATAACTAAAGTTAATCTATGTTATGCACTGTATTGTTTTAAACACCAGATGGCTGCATACTCCACACAGTCTGACTGTCAGTCAGTTGCCTTTGATCAGTTGTGAAACCAAGTTTGTTTGCTTCATAACTAGTCAACACCATTTGGAAAAAAGACTTTGTAACAGTGTGAACCTGTCTATGGTGTGTAACCGATGTTTAGGTAGTATAGTTGGACTTTAAAGAAAGGGTTAATTAATAACCTTGTGGTAAAGGGGCCTTTAGGGAAGAGTGACCATAATATGATAGAATTTTATATTGAGTTTGAAAGTGATTTAGTTAAATCCGAAACTAGGGTCTTAAATCTAAACAAAGCAAACTACGTAGTAGAGGGGCGAGTTGGCTAAGGTAGATTGGGAAACTACATTAAAAGGTATGACGGAAGAAGACAAGCAATGGCTATCAATTAAAGAATTAACACATAATTTACAACAAATATACATTCCTTTAAGGCACAAATACCCCACAGGAAAAGTGGTCCAACCGTGGCTAACAAGAGAAGTTAAAGACAGTATTAGATCAAAGGAAGAGGCTTATAATGTTGCCAAAAAGAGTAGTAAGCTGGGGATTGGGAGGATTTTAGAATTCAGCAAAGGAGGACCTAGAAATTGATAAAGAAAGGGAAAATAGAATATGAGAGTAAACTAGCAAGAGACATAAAAACAGACTGTAAAAGCTTCTATAGGTATGTAAAAAGGAAAAGATTAGCGAAAGTAAATGTGGGTCCCTTACAGGCTGAGACAGGAGAAATTATAATGGGGAATAAGGAAATGGCAGTGAAATTAAACAAATACTTTGGCCCCGATTTTCCCGGAGCCGTCGGGCGAGGTTTCAGGCAGACGGGGGCTGAAAAATCGCAGAAATAGGGGGTCACGACCCCCCCGCCCGACTTTCGCCCCCGTCTTTCAGCGCGACCCGAATGAGTCCCGCCCGCCGCAAGCGGGAATGGTCGGCGGGAGCCTAATGACCAATAATTGGCATGTTTAATCCTATTTTCAGGGGCCCTTGGCATTTTCAGCCTTTCCCCACGTAAAACACACCAGGTGGGAACACCGCTGATGAAACTTGGCGTGAACAATGTCGGCTTGCTTGCTTTCAGCTGCAGGTCAATCAGGACTGAAGAGATTTAATCAGCCAGCATTTGTAGGCTGCAGGACCTTGTTGCTGAAAGCTTGGGGCAACTTGTTGAAGGCTTAGGCACAGCTGTGGAAGGTTGGAGCCTCACACACTTCTCCCCTGTGTGCTTCTGGGAAGCCCCTCTCAGCACCCTAACTCAGCACCTCCACAACGGAGGCATCTGCCAGAAGCATGGGAGGCCTTTTGTTCCTTCCTTTCTTGGCATTAGAGGATCTCCAACAGCACAGGAGGCTGCAGCAGATCCAGCAACAACAGCAGATCCAGCAGCAACAGCAGATCCAGCAGCAACAGCAGCACCAGCAGGAGCGACAGGCTGCGGCTCAGCCACCTGAGGCAGCACAGGCCAGAAGGGGCCAGCGCATGGAAGGCCGTCGGCGCAGGAGATACCCCCCAAACAAGGTCTACAGGTGAGCTACCTCAACATGACTGAGCAGCAGTGCCAGAGGCGGCTGCGACTTTCGCGAGAGGTAGTGACTGACATCTGCGCAATGCTGCAGCAAGACCTGGAGCCCAGAGCACCAGGTCGACACTCCTTACCAGTGGCCATCAAAGTCACCACCGCACTCAACTTTTATGCCTCAGGCTCCTTCCAGGGATCAGCAGCAGACATCAGCGGCATCTCCCAGGCGGCCGCACACACTTGCATCAAACAGGTCACCGATGCCCTCCTTGCCCTCGCGCGCAATCACATCCATTTCACCCGGGATCGCGCAAGTGTGAGGGCGCGAGCGATTGGATTAGCTCAGCTGGCAGGCTTTCCAAGGGTGCAGGGCGTCATTGACTGCACACGTGGCCCTTAGGGCACCCCACCGCAATCCAGGAGTTTTTGTCAACCGCAAGGGCTTCCACTCCCTTAACGTTCAGCTGGTGTGTGACCACAAGAAGGTGATTTTGCATGTTTGTGCCAAGTACCCTGGCAGCTGCCATGACTCCTTCATACTGCGCCAGTCTACTGTGCCTCTGCTATTCAGTCCGCCAAACGAACTTCAGGGATGGCTACTTGGAGACAAGGGATATCCCCTGCGCTCCTGGCTAATGACGCCGTTGAGGAGACCAGCCAACAAGGCTGAGGAGCGCTACAACTCCAGCCACATTTCCACCAGATGCATTATCGAGCAAGCCATCGGATTGCTGAAGATGCGCTTCAGATGCCTTGATAGATCAGGGGGAGCCCTACAGTACTCATCAGCCAGGGTCTCCAAAATCATTGTGGTATGCTGTGTGCTTCACAACATGGCACAGCGTCGTGGCTTGCCGATTCCGCAGGACCAAGAGGCTCCTCACAGAGTCTCCTCGGATGAGGATGATGCTGAGGAGGAGGAGGTGGAGGACGGGAACGAGCATCCTGCAGTGGGCCGCCAACCAGCGGCACCAGTGCGCAACAACATTGCTGGGCGAAATGCAAGGAACGCACTCATCCTGGGCAGATTTGCCTAGCCTGGTACATCAAACACTGCAGCCTCACTGCTTCTTAACTGACCATGGACAGTGGCCCATGCTTGCGCATTTCTATCTATTTGACCAGCTTGCTTGCTTACATCTGCAAGTTATCCTAAGGCCTCAATGTGATATCTCCATTCGCCAAATGACAGACGCCATAACTGCTGCAGCTGCCACCAGATTTTTTATGTCCAAGAAAGTGTTGGCATTAAAAATATTTACAAGACCTTTCACCCAAGTGACTACCCTTGTGATTAGTGGTGCTTCATTTTTCTCTTACACGTGCTCCTACGTAGTGCTACCCCTGTGGCTTCAGCAGATGTGGAGGCCCCTTGCTCACTTTCCTGCTGCGCCTGTCTCGACAGCTTTGGCGGGCGTCCTCTGGGGTGGCGAGCCTGTGAGGGCTCGCCAGCAGTCTGCTGCTCCTGCGGCTGTGCAGGGCTTGAGACTCCTATCTCACTGGGTTGTGGACTCCGGTGGGGCTCTGACCAAGGGCTCTGAAGTGGCATGGAAGTGCAAGCGCGTGGAGGGGAGCCCCCACTTCCTTGAGGTGTGCCAACAACCTCCCTCTCATGGGTCAGCTCCCCCTCAGTGCCTGCAAGTGGCTGGAGAGCACCTTGCTGCACATCAGGGGGGCCATGGGGACCCGTCTCTGTACTGGAAGTCCTGCTCAGAGGGACTTCCATGAAGGTCTGGTCTCGGTGCTCAATAGATGCCCATTGCTCCTCAAGAGATGTCATTCTATTCAGAGCACTCACCATGTTTCCGATACCCTGGCGACTAAACTCCTCCATGGCCGCAGCCCTCCTCTCCTCGGCTGCAGCCCTCCTCTCCTTGGCTGCAGCCCTCCTCTCCTCGGCTGCAGCCAGCATTGCCACGGAGGTAGCCATCCTTTCCGTGGTGATGCTTTGATGCGCCAATGACTCCAATAAGGCTCTGCTCATGCTCGCCATGGACTCCTCCATTCGCTCCACACTCGCAGCGACCCTGGAGACAAAACCTGCCAGAGACTCCTGCATCTGTGCATGGAGATCCATCACCTCCTCTCTTGTGGATGGACCCAGAGGCATAGGGTCGACATGCAGCTGAGCTGAGCTGGCAGAGCCCTGCGCCTTCCGACGAGGACTCTCCACTGCTGTCCCTGTCTCCACAATCTGCTGATGCTCACTTGTGAGCTGTGATACACCAGGTGACAACTCTACTCTATGTCCCGAAGGTCCCACCGAGGTGTGAGTGTCTGCGCTGGTGCTAGGTGCGTTTACTTCTGCTGACGATGCCTGTAAGCCTGACATCGGTAGTGGGGAAAATGCTAGAGTCTATTATAAAAGATGTAATAGCAGAGCACTTGGAAAGCAGTGACAGGATCTGGCAAAGTCAACATGGATTTACAAAAGGTAAGTCATGCTTGACTAATCTACTGGAATTTTTTGAGGCTGTAACTGGTAAAATAGATAAGGGAGAACCAGTGGATGTGGTGTATTTGGACTTTCAGAAGGCTTTCGATAAGGTCCCACATAAGAGATTAGCGTGCAAAATTAAGGCACATGGGATTGGGGGCAAGGTATTGACTTGGATAGAGAACTGGTTGGCGGACAGAAAGCAAAGAGTTGGAATAAACGGGTCGTTTTCCGAGTGGCAGGCAGTGACTAGTGGGGTACCGCAACGATCGGTCCTAGGGCCCCAGCTGTTCACAATATATATTAATGATCTGGACGAGGGAATTGGATGTAATATCTCCAAATTTGCAGACGACACAAAACTGGGTGGGAGGGTATGCTGTGAGGAGGATGTCGTGAAACTCCAGTACGATTTGGACAGGTTGGGTGATTGGGCAGAAACATGGCAAATGTACTATAATGTGGATAAATGTGAGGTTATCCACTTTGGTGGCAAAAACAGGAAGGCAGATTATTATTTGAATGGCAATAGATTGGGAGAAGGGGAAGTGCAAAGAGACCTGGGTGTTCTTGTGCACCAGTCGCTGAAGGTAAGCGTGCAGGTGCAGCAGGCGGTTAAGAAGGCAAATGGTATGTTGGCCTTCGTAGCAAGAGGGTTCGAGTACAGGAACAAGGATGTCTTGCTACAGTTGTACAGGGCCTTGGTGAGACCACACCTTGAGTATTGTGTGCAGTTTTGGTCGCCTTACCTGAGGAAGATCGTTCTTGCCATGGAAGGAGTGCAGCGAAGATTCACCAGGCTGATACCTGGGATGGCAGGAATGACGTATGAGAAGAGATTGTGTCGATTGGGCTTATACTCACTGGAGTTTAGAAGATTGAGAGGGGATCTCATCGAAACCTATAAAATTCTGTCAGGCCTGGACAGACTAGATGCAGGAAGGATGTTTCTGATGGCCGGGGAGTCCAGAACCAGGGGTCATAGTCTAAGGATAAGGGGTAAGCCATTTAGGGCTGAAATGAGGAGGAATTTCTTCACCCAGAGAGTGGTGAACCTGTGGAATTCTCTGCCACAGAGGGCAGTGGAGGCCAGTTCATTAAATATATTCAAGAAAGAGTTGGATATATTTCTTAAGGCTAAAGGGATCAAGGGATATGGGGAGAATTTGGATGATCAGCCATGATCTCATTGAATGGCGGAGCAGGCTCGAAGGGCAGAATGGCCTACTCCTGCTCCTATCTTCTATGTTTCTCAGAGGCTGGCGCTTCCTCTGAGGAGTCTGGCTGCACAGCCTCTTCCTCCTGGGCAGTGGCGGTGGGCGCTCCGGATGGTCCTGCGGGGGAGTAAAGGAAAGAGTTAGAGATGTCATGCCAAGGCTACTTGCACATTGGATTTGGCAGATGCTCACAAGTCCAAATGATGTGGCTTCAGAATTATATCAGCAACTCATGCTGTCAATGAGAGAGATGGGAAACTTTTCTGTCACCAGCTTTTGGGCTTGCTCCTGTCTCTCCTGCCCCAGCTTCCTCAGGCACGTCAGCCCCAGCAATCTCCAAAACTGCTTCTTCCCAGGGGGTCAGGTGGGCGAGTGAGGGTGGTCCTCCTCCAGTCTTTGCTCGTTCTCTCCTATTTTGAGCTCTCTTTTCCTGCAATGAGGGAGACAAGTGGAGCTTGAGTGAGAATGAAGGAGTGAGTGTAGAGATTGCATAGCAAAGATACTTAGAAGGAGACAAAGATGGTGTGAGGCTGCAAGGCCAAGGGCCCTCCCTGTCTGCTGGCAGTTGTGTTACAAGCATCAGAGTGAGAGGCAGTGTGAGGGCTGCATGGTGGAAGAGTTATGTGCATGTGAGAATAGAGAGATAGGGAATGGGTAAGGGTGCATGGAAGTGACTGTGAAGTTGGATGTGGAGGAGGTGATAGTTGAAGCTGAGTGCTGTTGGGGAAAGACAATGGGGAGCAGCCGGAGGGTGATGGGAACTTCATACTTACTTTTCCTGTGCGGTGTAGGTCATGGAAGCGTTTCCTGCACTGCATCCACGTACGACGGGTCACTCCCACAGAGTTCACCTCTTCAGCCACCTGCATCCAGGCAGCCCTGGTCTCTTTGGGAGGCCTCTTCCTCCGAGATAGGGAAGAGGACCTCCCTGCGGGCCCTAACCCCATCTACCAATGTCTGCAATGATGTTTCGTCGAATTTTGTGGCAGCTCGGCCTCTGCCGCTGGCAGCAGCTGATGCAGGCTCCTCTGCCATTCTGATAGACTGGTTGGGAAGCCTGCAGAGGTTGAGAAGCTTGTTGGACACTTTAAAAGCACCACGAATGATGACATCATACTGTGGGGCTTTCTGACTGGAAATGGACACTTAGCAAGGGTGCCCACATACTGGAACTTAATTGGCCACTTGATGGAAAATTGCGTGCAGCTGGCTGGCCCATTTAGATTCGGGTCGGAACCCGACATTCAGGGAACCCGAAAATTTCCCGCGCGATCGGGAAAATCGGGGCCTGTGTGTCTGTCTTCATGGAAGAAGACGCAAAACACTTCCCGGAAATAGTGGAGAACCAAGGGTCTAGCGAGAATGAGGAACTGAAAGAAATTAGTACCAGTTAAAAAAAATAGTACTGGAGAAATTAATGGGACTGAAAGCCGATAAATCCCCTGGACCTGGTAGCCTAAATCCTAGAGTTTTGAAAGAGGTGGCTATAGAGATAGTGGATGCATTTGTTGTCATTTTCCAAAATTCCATAGATTCTAGAATGGTTCCCACGGATTGGAAGGTAGTAAATGTAACCCCACTATTTAAGAAAGGAGGGAGAGAGAAAACGGGGAACTACATACCAGTGAGCCTGACATCAGTAGTAGGGAAAATGCTAAATCTATTATTAAGGACGTGGTAACAGGGCACTTAGAAAATAGCAATAGGATTGGGCAGAGTCGACACGGATTTATGAAAGGGAAATCATGTTTGACGAATCTGTTAAGAGTTTTTTTGAGGTTGTAACTAGCAGAATAGGTAAGGGGGAACCAGTTGATGTGGTGTATTTGGATTTTCAGAAGGCATTCGATAAGGTGCTACACAAGAGGTTATTAAACAAAATTAAGATTCATGGGATTGGGGATAATATACTAGCAGGATGGATTGAGGATTGGTTAACAGACAGAAAACAGAGAGTAGGATTAAATGGGTCATTTTCGGGTTGGCAGGCTGTAACTAGTGGGGTACCGCAAAGATCAGTGCTTGGGCCTCAGCTAATCACAATCTATATCAATGATTTGGATGAGGGGACCAAATGTAATATATCCAAGTTTGCTGATGATACAAAGCTAGGTAGGAATGTAAGTTGTGAGTAGGATGCAAAGAGGATTCAAGGGGATATAGACAAGCTAAGTGAGTGGGAAAGAACATGGTAAATGGAATATAATGTGGAAAAATGTGAAGTTATCCACTTTGGTAGGAAAAATAGAAAAGCAGAGTATTTTTTAAATGGCGAGAGATTGGGAGATGGTGGTGTTCAAAGGGACCTGGGTGTTCTTGTACACGAATCACTGAAAGCTAACATGCAAGTACAGCAAGCAATTAGGAAAGCAAATGGTATGTTGACCTTTATTACAAGAGGATTTGAGTACAAGAGTTAAGACGTCTTACTGCAATTATATAGGGTCCTGGTGAGACCACACCTGGAGTATTGTGTACAGTTTTGGTCTCCTGACCCAAGGAAGGATATACTTGTCATAGAGGGAGTGCAATGAAGGTTCACCAGACTGGTTCCTAGGATGGGGGGATTGTCCTTTGAGGAGAGATCGAGTAGACTCGGCCTATATTCTCTGGAGTTTAGAAGAATGAGAGGTGATCTCATTGAAACTATAAAATTCTTACAGCGCTTGACAGGGTAGATGCAGGGAGGATGTTTCTCCTGGCTGGGGAGTCTAGAACTAGGGGTCAGAGTCTCAGAATAAGGGGTCGGCCATTTAGGACTGAAATGAGGAGAAATTTCTTCAGAGGGTGGTGAATCTTTGGAATTCTCTACCCCAGAGGGCTGTGGACGCTCAGTCGTTGAGTATATTCAAGACAGAGCTCGATAGATTTTTGGATATTAAGGGAATCAAGGGATATGGGGATAGTGCAGTAAAGTGGAGTTGAGGTAGAAGATCAGCCATGATCTTATTGAATGGTGGTGCAGGCTCGAGGAGCCAAATGGCCTACTCCTGCCCCTATTTCTTATGTTATATTCTTAAGATATTCATATCATTCTGGATTTCATATAATTCTGTTTAAAGTATCCTAACTGTCAGATGTCTGACAAATTGTATTTAATAATTTAAGCATTATGCGAGCTCCATCTGAGAAACAATGGGATGAATTGGAATTGAATGCGACCACATGGCTGGTTGTGGGCAGTATCGTTAAAGATTTGTTTGGAAGTCCACTTGAAGGAAAAACTGAACTGTGGGTTGCAGATCCTCACTTCATTGTGAATTCAGAGTCAGAACAAGGAACTCCTCAACATAAACTGGCTTTACATACTCTATATGTAAGAGGAATCCTCAAAAAACCAAGGTATATTGCTGGAGGAGCATTTGTTGGACTGTTTGTATTTTAAATCTACAAAAGACTCTGTGCCAAGTTCAGCGGCAACAACAGCAAAACTTTTGGAGGGTAAAACCCCGTGAAATGTCAGCAGAAAGACATTTATCTCACTGTTCTTAGTAATTATTTACGTAAGCTTACTTCTTTTCTTTATATTTTGTGTTTAATTTATAAATAGATATAATAATTATTACAACTCTGATTCACTGATATTTTCATCATATGAATGAGATTGGATACCCTGTGCACAATTTATTACAATTTATCGTTAATTATTAATCCTGAGCTGTGTTGCTTTTGCAAGAGCAGAGATCATAGGAAGAACATTTCCCTATAGTCTGCATTTGCAGCTTGTAGCATAGCTTCTCAGGAACAGAAGGCTCCAAAATGGTTAGAAACTGATAGCCAAGTTCCGCACTCATGAGGACGGCCTCAACCGCGATCTTGGGTTCATGTCACGCTACATGTAACCCCACCTGACGTAGGGTCACCCAGACTCGAGTCGTCATTGGCTTGTTCTCTCTACACAGATGCGGCCGGACCTGCTGTGATTTCCAGCAAAAAAAAAATGGTTTTTTGTTTTTCATACAGACCCCAGCATCTGCAACATTTGACCCCTTGTGACCCCACCTCATTGTTCTTTGATGTAATGTTTTCCTGACTAACCTGTTTGGACACCATTCACACCTTTGATCGCTGTGATTATCTCTCTGCCGAGGTGTGATAAATGGCAGTTAGAAAGATTACCTGTAATCATCTGGCATTTTTCTCTGACTATATAAGCTGTGTCTTTATGCATCTCTCCAATTCACCTGACGAAGGAGCAGCGCTCCGAAAGCTTGTGATTTCAAATAAAACTGTTGGACTATAACCTAGTGTTGTGTGACTTCTTACATTTGACACTAAACAGACATATTCTAAGATCATGCTCTGAATCTTGTGCTGAAATTTCTCCTCCAACAAACTGAGATAACATGAGTCCTTATTTGTGGTTTCTCTAATTGTTGGATATAAACAAAATTCTGATTTTATGTCATTTATTTTATATGGAAAATGTGAAACAAAACATTCCTATATATAATTAACACACAACCAAACCATCCAAGCCTTATTTTTTTGGAAAACTTACATACAGATGTCCACCAGCTGATCAAGTTCCGGACAGCTGCACTCGTACATATCCCTACAGCTGACATGGCTTTGATTCATCAGTTCTCCCAACAGTTGTAATGCACTGGCAGGTGTCTCGTCACAAACTCTTTTGAATTGTAGAACTCGTCTGGCTTCACTGTAAACATGCTTAGCACGCTGGTAAAGTTTAAATGATGTCACTGGGTAGAATAGAAATAGTTAATAGTTAATAAACAACATGGAAAAATTCAAAAACAGTAACTTGCCCATTAAATAACCTTTGATTTCAAACAATTGAATACATTACCATGGTTGTTCAAATGACAACTGAAGCTAAATATGGTGACTGTAAAAATAAAGCGAAGCAATCTTTTCTAACTTGATTGCGACTCAGACTGACCAGGGTTCTATTCCAGTTGTGCATTACTATTATGAAAAAATGGTTCATTAAAATGTGTTGCCTCTATGATCATTTCTCCCTCCATGTGATTCTTATAATAGATTCCAACAGTTTAGCCTCAGTTTGCAGCAAACTTGAATTTACTACCTTAAATTGAATTCTTCAATATCTCTGAAAAGCCCATGACTGGGGAAAAATTTGCATTGTTTTCACATTTGTGAGGCTGAAGCTAACCAAAGAACATACATATAAGCCTCAGGAATGGTAGCGTAGTGGTAATGTCACTATGCTAGTAATCCAAAAGCCTGGACTAATGATCTAGAGATGCGAGTTCAAATCCCACCACAGCAGCTGGGGAATTTAAATTAGGTTAATTAAATAAATCTGGAATAATTACTAGTATCAGTAATGTTAACCATGAAACTATCGGATTGTCGTAAACCATCTGGTTCACACAAATCATTGTGGAGGTGAAATACAAGCAATGATTTGTGTGTACAACAATATGTTTATAGTAATCAAAATTCTGGAGTGCAGACGGGGCTATTATTATGAATACTGTTTGCTAATCAAGGAACTGGAGAAGAGGGATATGCTCACAGGGATTGGTGGCTGTCAAAAGTTCATAGATGATATGTGATCGGTAATGGGTTCAGTAGAAGAGGCAATTGAAGGTGGAAACCATGCAAAAGCAGCACGGAGCTGAAATTCTGTGGGACCAACATCCCAGGATGCACCCATTGGTGACCTCTGCTCCTGATCCTATCAATATGCGCAGCCAGGGAGAGGTCATCTCATTCAACTATTGCCAGAAGGTGTACATGCCACTCGGGGCACCTCAGTTGCCCAGCTGACTGAGGAGGCTAGTACAGTAATTGTTGTGGAGGCTAACTGCTCCAGGGAATGCTGGACACTCTCAAAACAATCGAAGAAAAAAAACTATGATGCAAGATAAGAATATATTCAAGAAAAATGTCTGTTGTTCATTTTGGTGGGACTGCCCTCACCGTTCCATTCTTACTTATCTGATGAAAGCCAAAGCACCTCTAACAATGCTTCTGTTCTTATCCCTGGCAATCAGTGGGCTAGCATCAGAAATGACCATGAAAGCCACTGTATTGTTGTTAAAAACTGGTTCCATAATGTCCTTCAGGGAAGGGAGTCTGACACTCCTGCCCAGTCTGAGCAACACGCAACTCCAGCCCCACAATATTTGGTTGACTTTAAATGCTTTCATGGAAATTAGGCATGGACAACAAATGTGACCTTACCAGCATCATCCACATCCTGAGAACACATTTTTAAAAAGTAAATCCTGGCAAATAAACTAATGTAAACATCTAGAAATTCTGTTGCCAATATTAGTGGATGAGCATTTAACATGTTCATATGACATTCCTCTGCTATTTTAACACCGGTGTTAACCAGTTTATTTTAAGTGAGATACACATCTCGCTAAAATAAGGGACAGAGGAATGTCATACAAGACCATTAATCATTCATCTGCTGGCACTGTCAACAGTAATTTCCAGGCTAAGGAGACTAAACAATGTAAGAAAAATGTAGACTACAATTAAATGCTATATCTAAATGCCAAAAGCATTAAAAATAAGATGGTTGAGCTAGAGGGAAATGTAGCAGCAGGAGATTATGATGCTGTAAGTACGACAAAAACATGGCTCACCCAGAAGATGGGTATGAATTAAATATGTTGGGGCAGAGATGTTCTGGAAGGATAGGTAAAATAGGAGAGGAGCGATAGTCTCATATGTTCAGGAAGGTGAATTGATATCCCTAGGGAAGACTTGAAATGAAATATTCTGGCTTGAATTAACAAACAGGCAAAGGGTAGGATTAACAATAAAGGTCTTTTACCGAGCCCCTGGCAGGATAAAGATGATGACAACATAGATGATGACATAAGAAGGGCATATGCAGATAATAATATAATTACAGGTGACTTTAATGACCCGGTATTAACTAGGAATTCCTAAATAGAAATGAGACAACAGAATCAAACTAGTGAATGTGGTACAAGATTGCTTTTTGACGCAACGTGCCAATGGCCTCGAAGGACATCTAGGCCTGGTTTTTAACAAATGGTCAGGACAGCATGAATAATACAGAAGTAATGGAACCTCTAGAATCTACTGACCAGAAGTATGATTAAGTTTAAAGACTATTTATAAATCTTAAGATGAAGACACACCCAGCCCAGTCGTCGTTGCAAAGTCCTCCTCACTAACATCTGGGAATTGGTGACAAAGTTGGGAAAGCTATCTCACAGATTAGTCAACCAATGGCCTGACATATTGATACTGACAGAATCATACCAATCAGCAAATGTCCCAAACTCTTCCATCACTATCCCTAGGTATGTTCTGTCTCGTTGATACGACAGACCCACCAGAGGTGGGGGCATAGCAGTGTACAGTCGGGAGGGGAGTGACCCTTGGAGTCCCCAACATTGACTCCGGACACCATGAAGTCTCCCTCAGCTAATGAATCAGTACTCTTTCACATTGAACACCACTTCGAGGAAGCACTGATTGAAAATTATAGCAGCAGAAAGATAAATCATTTAAATTACAAAATGCCTCAAAAATTCACTAAGTCTTGTAACATGGAATGCAGACCTATGAGGAAAAGCTTACATATAAAATCAGATATTTTCAAAGCATAAACATCCCAGATGTTAGTGAGGAGGACTTTGCAACGACGACTGGGCTGGGTGTGTCTTCATCTTAAGATTTATAAATAGTCTTTAAACTTAATCAACTGCCTGGCAAAGCAAATATTCACTAAAGAAATAAAAAAACTTGCATTTATATAATGCCTTTCACGACCACAGGACATCCCAAAGCGCTTTACAGCCAATGAAGTACTTTTGAAGTGTAGTCACTGTTGTAATGTAGGAAACGCGGCAGCCAATTTACGCACAGCAAGCTCTCACAAACAGCACTGCGATAATGACCAGATAATTTGTTTTAATGATGTTGGTTGAGGGATAAATATTGGCCAGGACAACAAGGATAACTCCCTTGCTCTTCAAAATAGCCCATGGGATCTTTTACGTCCACCTGAGAGAGCAACGGGGCCTCGGTTTAATGTCTGATCTGATCGACGGATACAGGACCTCCATTCATGCCCCCTCATGGTTTTGAAGAGCGAATTGGAAGATCAAATGGGATAACTTCACAATAAACAAATCTGTCAATTAAAAACAGGGCTCAAAGGCAGTGGGACTGGCAGACAGGTGGCTTGCCTTAGTGAATGCAGCAGTTTACATAAGATTGCTGCATAGGGGTCAGCAATCCCAACACTCCACTAAGCTCAATGTAAAATCAGGTGTCAACCTTGGCTCAGTGGTGGTGCTCTCAGCTCTGAGTCAGAAGGTTGTGGGGTCAAGTCCCACTCCAGGGACCTCAGCAAAAAATCTGCCTGACACTCCAGTGCAGTTCTGAGGGAGTGCTGCACTATCAGAGGCGCTGTCTTTCGGATGAGACGTTAAATTGAGGGTCGGTCTGCCCTCTCATGTGGACGTAAAAAATCCCACACACTATTTCAAAGAAGAGCAGGGACGTCCTCCCCGGTGTCATGGCCAGTATTTATCCCTCAACTAACATCACAGCAACAACGAAGTGTATTTATATAGCGCCTTTAGCACAGTAAAACGTCCCAAGGCACTTCACATGAGCGTTGTCAAATAAAACTTGACACTGAGCCACATAAGGAGATATTAGGGCAGATGCTTGGTCAAAGAAGTAGGTTATAAGGAGCATCTTAAAGGAGCAGAGAGAGGTAGCGAGGCAGGGAGGTTTAGGGAGGAAATTCAGAGCTTGGGGCTTAAGGCACAGCTGCCAATGGTGGAACGATTAAAATCGGGGTTGCTCAAGAGGCCAGAATTGGAGGTGCGCAGATATCTCAAGAGGGTTGTAAGGCTGGAGGAGATTACAGAGATGGGATGGGGAGTTAGGACACGGGCAGCAGAGTTTTGGATGACTTCAACTTTACAGAGGGTAGAAAATGGGAGGCAGGCCAAGAGCTAATTGGAATAGTCAAGTTGGAACAGTCATATTAGCTCACTGCTGTGGGTAAATTTACTGCCACGTTTCCTACATTATAACTACCCTCCAAGATACTTCACTGGCTGTAAAGCGCTTTGGGAAGTCCCGAGATCATGCAAGTGCTATGCAATTGCAAGTCTTTCATTTTTAAAGGCACTTGGGTGTAATAGTAGACTCATCACGTTCAGTGCCTAATGTGGTGAAACAATTGAAAAAGCTAACAGACCCAGATCCAGACCACCACCCCCCACAATGTCAAAAAATCATGCTGGGAGCTCGTTTTGTTCAGGCGTGATTTGGTCCGAGCATAAATGAGAGGGAAATGAGAGGGTAATGACAGAAAATAGGACAAATTAAGTCACCACATCATTACTGCATAATTTGGGACAGGCACTTCCACCATCACCAGAAAATTGGGCGGATATATTAAAATGGTCAGAGATCTGAAAATCTGGTGTATCCATTTGGAAATCTAGGCTAAAGGGTCATACATGTTTTGAATAATCTACTAGGCAGAATAGCAGAGGCAAAAAATTTTGTTGTTCAAAGTGCAGTTGGAAGGAAGGAGTGCACATCTCTATGGAGGCCGTCTAACTTTTCATCTATTAATCTAAATGGATTTTATAAAGGATGTGCAACCATATTCTGCTAAATCCGTGTTTGGAGCACTGAATTGTTGGTTCATTATTTGAGGGGGGAATGGTAGGAATGCAAGGTTAGAGTTAAGGAACAGAAAAGGAGCTTTTACATTGCTGGGTGCTTACTAAAGACCCCCAAATAGTGAGAAGCAGACAGAGGAGCAAACCTGTAGGCAAATATCAGAGAAATGTAAAAATAATAGTACGGGACTTCAATTACCCTAATATAGACTGGGAAAAAAATTTAAAGGGCAAGGGGGGGGAAGAATTCCTAAAATGTGTACAGGAGAACATTCTTAATCAGTATGTTTCTAGCCCAATGAGGAAGGACGCAGTGCTAGATCTAGTTCTAGGGAATGAAGTGGAGTGTGTTTCAGTGGGGGGAATATCTGGGTAATAGTGATCATAATATAATTAGGTTTAAAGTAGTTATGGAAATGGACAAAGAAAAATCAGAGGTGAAAATATCCAAACTGGACGAGAACCAATTTCAGTGATTTGAGATGGGATCTAGCACAGGTGGACTGGAAACAAAGAATGGCCAAAAAAACAGTAAATGCACAATGGCAGGCCTTCAAGGTGGAGATAGTTCGGGTACAAACCAAGCATATTCCCATAAGAAGAAAAGATAAGGCAGCAAAAACTAGGATGACAAAAGAAAGAGATTAAAATAAAACAGATGTTTCCACTTGTGAGCAAGACCAGACCTAGGGGCCATAAATAGTCACTAATATGAGATAAGAAATAGTATGGGAAAGAAGTCACTGGTGGGATTGGTCTATAGACCCCCTAACAGTAGCTACACTGTAGGACAGAGTATAAATCAAGAAATAATGGGGGCTTGTAAGAAAGGTACTGCAATAATTATGGGCGATTTTAATCTTCATATAGATTGGACAAATCAAATCGGCAAGGGTAGCCTTGAGGACGAGTTCTTAGAATGTATTCGGGATGGTTTCTTAGAACAATAAGTCGTGGAACTAACCAGAGAGCAGGCTATTTTAGATCTGGCAATGTGTAATGAGAAAGGATTAATTAATGATCTCATTGTAAAGGATCCTCTAGGGAAGAGTGATCATAGCATGATTGAATTTCAAATTCAGTTTGAGGGTGAGAAACTTGTGTCTGAAACTAGTGTCTTAAACCTAAATAAAGGCAATTACAAAGGTATTAATACAGAGTTGGCGAAAGTGGACTGGGAAAATAGATTAAAGGGTAAGACGGTAGATAAGCAGTGGCAGACATTTAAGGAGATATTTCATAACTCTCAGCAAAGGTTTATTCCAGTGAGAAAGAAAGACTGTATGAGAAGGATGAACCATCCATGGCTAACTAAGGAAGTTAAGGATGGTATCAAATTGAAGGAAAAGGCATATGATGTTGCAAAGATTAGTGGTAGGCCAGAGGATTGGGAAATTTTTAGAAACCAGCAAAGGATGACTAAAAAAATAATAAAGAGGGAGAAGATAGATTATGAGAGTAAACTAGCTAAAAATATAAAAACAGACAGTAAGAGCTTCTACAGGTATATAAAAAGGAAGAGAGAGTAGCTAAAGTAAATGTTGGTCCCTTAGAGGATGAGACTGGGGAATTAATAATGGGAGACTTTGAACAATATTTTGTATCAGTCTTCACGGTAGAAGACACTAAAAGCATTCCAATAATAATTGATAATCAAGGGGCTATCGGGAAGGAGGAACTTAAAACAATCACTATCACTAGAGAAAAAGTACTAAGCAAACTAATGGGACTGAAGGCTGACAAGTCCCCTGGACCTGATGGCCTGCATCCTAGGGTTTTAAAAGAAGTGGCTGCAGAGATAGTAGATGCGTTGGTTGTAATCTACCAAAATTCCCTGGATTCTGGAGAGGTCCCAGCGGATTGGAAAACTGCAAATGTAACACCCCTATTCAAAAAAGGAGGGAGACAGAAAGCAGGAAACTATAGGCCCGTTAGCCTAACATCTGTCATTGGGAAAATGCTGGAATCCATTATTAAGGAAGTAATAGCAGGACATTTAGAAAATCATAATACAATCAAGCAGAGTCAACATGGTTTTATGAAAGGGAAATTGTGTTTGACAAATTTACTAGAGTTCTTTGCGATGTAACGAGTAGGGTGGATAAAGGGGAACCAGTAGATGTAGTGTATTTGGATTTCCAGAAGGCATTCAATAAGGTGCCGCATAAAAGGTTACTGCACAAGATAAGAGCTCACGGTGTTAGGGGCAATATATTGGACTGGATACAGGATTGGCTAATTGACAGAAAACAGAGAATCGGAATAAATGGATAATTTTCAGGTTGGCAAACTGTAACTAGTGGGGTGCGACAGGGATCAGTGCTGGGGCCTCAACTATTTACAATCTATATTAATAACTTGGATGAAGGGACCGAGTGTACTGTTGCCAAATTTGCTGACGATACAAAGATAGGTGGGAAAGCAAGTTGTGAGGAGGACACAAAGAGTCTGTAAAGGGATATAGATAGGTTAAGTGAGTGGGCGAAAATTTGGCAGATGGAGTATAATGTGGGAAATTGTGAGGTTATCCACTTTGGTAGGAAGAATAAAAAAGCAAAATATTATTTAAATGGAGTAAGAGTACAGAATGCTGCAGTACAGAGGGATCTGGGCGTCCTCGTACATGAAACACAAAAAGTTAGCATGCAGGTACAGCAAGTAATTAGGAAGGCAAATGGAATATTGGCCTTTATTGCAAGGGGGATGAAGTATAAAAGTAGGGAAGTCTTGCTACAACTGATGAGACCACACCTGGAGTACTGCATACAGTTTTGGTCTCCTTATTTAAGGAAGGATATACTTGCATTGGAGGCAGTTCAGAGAAGGTTCAGTAGGTTGATTCCAGAGTTGAGGGGGTTGTCTTATGGAGGAAAAGTTGAGCAGGTTGGGCCTATACTCATTGGAGTCCAAAAGAATGAGAGGTGATCTTATTGAAACATATAAGATTCTGAGGGGGCTTGACAGGGTAGATGCAGGGAGGATGTTTCCCCTCGTGGGGGAATCTAGAACTAGGGGACATAGTTTCAGAATAAGGGGGCACCCATTTAAAATGGAGATGAAGAGGAATTTCTTCTCTCAAAGGGTCGTGAATCTTTGCAATTCTCTACCCCAGAGAGCTGCGGAGGCTGAGTCAGTGAATATATTCAAGGCAGAGATAAACAGATTTTTGAAAAACAGGGGAATCAAGGGTTATGGGGAGCCAAGTGGAGTTGAGGCCAAGATCAGGTCAGTCATGATCTTATTGAACGGCGGAGCAGGCTCGAGGGGCCGAATGGTCTACTCCTGCTCCTATTTCTTATGTTCTTATTAATAAAGCCAATCTGGAATTCAGGAGAAACTTCTTTACCCAGAGTGGTTAGAATGTGGAACTCGCTACCATATGGAATAGGTGAGGCGAATAGCATAGATGCATTTAAAGGGAAGCTAGTTAAACACGAGGGAGAAAGAAGTAGAAAGGTATGTTGATGGGGTTAGATGAAGGGTGGGAGGAAGCTCGTGTTGAGCATAAACAGTGGCATGGACCTGTTGGGCCATATAGCCTGTGCTGTAAATACTATGTAAGAAAAAGGTTTTGACAATTGTCAGCTACCGAATACAGTGGAAAACCAGCCAGAAGAGAGAGTATAGGGGAAATTTAAAAAGGATACAAGGGCAAAGAGAGAATATGAGAAAAGATTAGCAGATAACATAAAAGGGAACTAAAAAATCTTTTTATAAACATATAAAAAGTAAAAGGATTGTTAAAAGTGGAGCCAATTAGGGATAAAGAAGGAAATCTTCTTGTGGAGGCAGAGGGCATGACTGAGGTACTGAATCAGTACTTTGCATCTGCCTTCACGAAAGAAGAAGATGAAGTTAATTTTGCAATAGAGGAGCAGGGAGTAGAGATATTGGACAGGATAAAAATAGATAGAAAAGATATGCTAAATAGGTTGGAGTCAGTCAAAGTTAACAAGTCACCCGGTCTAGATGGATACATCTAGGTTGCTAAGGGAAGTAAGGGCGGAGATAGCAGAAGCTCTGACCACAATCTTTCAATCCTCCTTGGATATGGGAGTGGTGCCAGGGGACTGGAAGTTTGCAAAGATTACCCCCATTCAAAAAAGGGGAATAGATAAACCTGGTAACTGTAGGCCAGTCAGTCCAATGTCAGTGTGGAAAAACTACTAGAGACCATTGTCAAGGACAAAATTAATTCTCAATTGGAGAAGCATGGGTTAATGAGGGACAGCCAGCGTGGATTTGTTAAAGGTAAATTGTGTCTGGCGAACTCGATTGAGTTATTTGATGAAGTAACAGAGAGGGTTGATCAAGGTAGTGCTGTAGATGTATACAGTATATGGACTTTCAAAAAACATTTGATTAAAGTACCACATAACAGACTTATTCGGATAATAGAATGGGATTAAAGGGATGGTGGGTATGTGATTGGCTGAGGGATAGGAGCAAAGAGTAGTGAGGTCCCCAAGGCATCGGTATTAGGACCACTGATTTTCTTGTTATATATAAATGTCCTGGACTTGGGTATATGGAGCACAATTTTGAAGTTTACGGATAATACAAAACTTGGCAACGTAGTAAATAGTGAGGATATTAGTAGACTTCAGACGGACATAGACAGACTTGTGAAATGGGCAGACACATGGCAGGTGCAATTTAATGCGGATGAGTGTGAAGTAATGCACTTTGGGAGGAACAACTTGGAGAGACAGCATAATCGAAGAGGATGATACCAGGGATGAGGGACTTCAGTTATGTGGAGAGATTGGAGAAACTGAGATTGCTCTCCTTAGAGCAAAGAAGGTATTCAAAATTTTGAAGGGTTTTGATAGAGCATGTAGGGGGAAAACTTTCCTCTGGGAAGTGAGTAGGTAACCAAAGGCTACAGATTTAAAATAATTGGAAAAAGAACTAGAAGGGAAATGACGAGAATTTTTTTCCCCAACAGAGGGTTGTTAAGATCTGGATCGCACCACCTGAAAGGGTGGTGGAAGTAGATGCCATAGGAAATTTCAAAAGGCAATTGGACATGTACTTGAAGCAGACTAATTAAACAATGATGGGGAAAAAGCTGGGGTGTGGGACTAAATTTAACAGCTCTTTCAAAGAGCCGGCACAGGCTCAATCGGCCGAATGGCCTCCTTGTGTGCTGTAGGATTCTATGATTCTTGTAGGATTCTATGGTTCGTAAAGTCTTCTTTAATTCTGTTAACATTGTGACCCAAGGCACAAAAATTATTAAACTACCTTTACAGTAGCTTATATAACAATAAATTCTTCAAAACTTTAGCAGTCGGTCTTTAACAAGGCACAAATGAACGTTGATATAAAGGATAATGGGGGAGAAATTCAGTATAGCCCCGTTTGGGGCACTAACTTTGCCGGGGCGCTAAAAGTAGCGCCCCAGAAAAATTAGCGCCCCCGCGCCGAAAATTGGTCAGTTGCCCCAAAGGGAAGCGGGGCGCTACTGGAGGCGCCCCGCCTCCCTCTTGGGGCGCTGCGAGTGAATATCATGACGCTGCGGCACGTCGCGCTGTGGTATTGCAAGCCTTCCTCCCCTTCTTAAAGGGGAGGGGCCTTGTGCAGCGCGATCTGGGGCCCAGCTGGGCCCCCGGGGATCAGGAGTGAAGGCAAAAGAGCCTGGCACCCAAGAGAAGTGCCGGGCTCTTGGAGCGCAGCCGGCACTCCGCGGAGGGGGGGGGGGGGGTTCCGGAGGCCGGGGACGGGAGCGCAGGCAGGTGCTGGCAGGCGGCCAACAACAAAAATGGCCGCCCCGCACCTCACCTTTAATTTGCGCCTCCCCGGCTGCAGGTACGCCACCCTGACTCCGTCGGACATAGAGTCTGGCGGCAAATCAGGGGGCGCTCCCGGAGATCGCGGCCGGGGCGTGAGCGGGGCGCTGCGCACACCGATGACGTCATCGCCAGTGGCGCAGCGCTAACGGTTAGCACCACCACTAACCTCCCGCTGAATTTGGCGGGAGGCGTGGGCAGTGCCGTGCCCGGGTGCTAGTTGGTTTGCGCCCCACTTAGCGCCCTCTTAAGGTGCTAACGGGTGGCACAACCAACTGAATTTTTCCCCCAATTTGTATTGTAGCACTCATGTTTATATTTTTACCAGAACAGTTAATGCCGTAAATGTATGAAAGGTTCTGTCTTCACAAAGGAGGACACAAATAACCTCCCAGAGATGTCAGGGAACATAGGGTCTAATGAGAGGGAGGAACTGAATGAAATCAGTATTTGTAGGGAAATGGTGTTAGGGAGATTGAAGGCCGATAAATCCCCAGGGCCTGATAATCTACATCCTAGGGTACTTAAGGAAGTGGCCCTCGAAAAAGTAGATGCATTGCTGGTCACCTTCCAAAATTCTATGGATTCTGGAACAGTTCCCATGGATTGGAGGGTAGCTAATATAACCCCACTATTCAAAAAAGGTGGTAGAGAGAAAACGGGGAATTATAGACCGGTAAGCCTGACATCGGTAGTGGGGAAAATGCTGGAGTCCATTATAAAAAATGTAATAGCAGAACACTTGGAAAACAGTGACAGGATCAGACAAAGTCAACATGGATTTACAAAAGGTAAATCGTGCTTGACTAATCTACTGGAATTTTTTGAGGATGTAACTGGTAGAATAGATAAGGGAGAACCAGTGGATGTGGTGTATTTGGACTTTCAGAAGGCTTTCGATAAGGTCTCGCATAAGAGATTAGTGTGCAAAGTTAAAGCGCATGGGATTGGGGGTAAGGTACTGACTTGGATAGAGAACTGGTTGGCAGACAGGAAGCAAAGAGTTGGAATAAACGGGTCTTTTTCCGAGTGGCAGGCAGTGACTAGTGGGGTACTGCAGGGATCGGTCCTAGGACCCCAGTTATTCGCAATATATATTAATGATCTAGACGAGGGAACTAGATGTAATATCTCCAAGTTTGCAGACGACACAAAGCTGGGTGGGCGTGTGTGCTGTGAGGAGGATGCAAAGAAACTCCAGTATGATTTGGACAGGTTGAGTGATTGGGCAGATGCATGGCAGATGCAGTATAATGTGGATAAATGCGAGGTTATCCACTTTGGTGGCAAAAACAGGAAGGCAGATTATCAGAACAGCAATAGATTGGGAAAAGGTGAAGTGCATCGAGACCTAGGTGTCCTTGTGCACCAGTCGCTGAAGGTAAGCATGCAGGTGCAGCAGGCGGTTAAGAAGGCAAATGGTATGTTGGCCTTCATAGCGAGAGTATTCGAGTACAGGAGCAAGGATGTCTTGCTGCAGTTGTACAGGGCCTTGGTGAGACCACACCTTGAGTATTGTGTGCAGTTTTGGTCGCCTTATCTGAGGAAGGATGTTCTTGCCATGGAAGGAGTGCAGCGAAGATTCACCAGACTGATACCTGGGATGGCAGGAATGACGTATGAAGAGGGATTGGGTCGATTGGGCTTGTATTCGCTAGAGTTTAGAAGAATGAGAGGGGATCTCATTGAAACTTATAAAATTCTAACAGGACTAGACAGACTAGATGCAGGAAGGATGTTCCCGATGGCGGGGGAGTCCAGAACCAGGGGTCACAGTCTAAGGATAAGGGGTAAACCATTTAGGACAGAGATGAGGAGGAATTTCTTCACCCAGAGAGTGGTGAACCTCTGGAATTCTCTACCACAGAAGGCCGTTGAGGACAATTCATTCAATATATTCAAGAAGGAGTTAGATATATTTCTTAAGACTCAAGGGATCAAGGGATATGGGGAGAAAGCAGTGACAGGGTACTGAATTTGGATGATCAGCCATGATCTCATTAAATGGCGGAACAGGCTCGAGGGGCCGAATGGCCTACTCCTGCTCCTATCTTCTATGTTTCTATGTTTTCCACCTGTCTGGACACCGCAATAGCTCAGATATGTACTCTGCACAACAGGTTCTGTGATGGTGACTTTGGCAGGCCAAAAGGACAGCTGTGAGCTCAAGGCTTAAGATATGGTAGTATTGCACGCAAATAATGTTGTTATAGGGTAATTAGAAAGAGAAGGAAATAACTGTTCTAATTAATTTTGTCCCAGACTCCTCTTTATGACACTGAACTACATGCTGACATAAATGTGTAAAAACATCAGCTTTCAGAAGAAAATGTTACAGCTGTTTCAATTTACTTCTTAACTACTTTCTCTTCTGGGAATATATACATACCCAAAAAGCCAATAACTTAAAACTTTTTTGTTTGTTTAATTAGCTATTTAAGGAAGATTTCTTTAAAATTATTTTTAAAAAGTTTACCAATGATGATAGTATTACTTGAATTGTAATTATAAAAACAGTCTTTAACTTTTCTGAAAACAACTGCAAATTAGCAGGCCAGCAAACTAAATGACCAGGGGCTAGCATGAATCCTGCAGTGCATATTTACGGATGGATGGTTTCTCTTTAAATATATTTCTCAATCACAAAGCTGTTATTATGAGGCAAGCTGATTTCACAGTGCGCACTCATTCAAGGCATATCTGAGTTGCGTGAGAGATTTCCATATCTCACACACTCTTGTAAATCACAATTGAACAGTAGTAACCCAAAGAATGAAGCAAACCATGGCTGGTTTTAATTTTAATGCAGCATCCTTGCCAATGACTGGGACTGATTCAGAGACTGCCCTTTGGTAAAGCAAGGCTTTATTAGCCAGATCACCTTAAAATACTTTATGATTCTGGTGCTCTCGTCACGTTATGCATTACTAGCCAGAATGGTGTTCCAACTACTGGCTGCATGTCAAAAATCACTCAGAAGTTCAAGCAAGCTGTTTTACATGATCAGAAGCTTTGAAATTTGGGATAAACAAAATACATCCACTATAACCCATATTTCTCTTTAAGCATCATTGATGTTAATATTATTTGAAACTCTTTGCTCTTTAATTTTTCTATAGAGGAGTGAAATATAAGTTTTTTTGAATAAGTCCAGAGTTCACCATTTTTCTCAAGCCTAGACTGTTGAGTAAATCTACTCTTTGTATTTTTCAAAATTGATTTACTATCACGTAAAAGGATTCAGAATAACCACCGAGGATGTTAACACACATAAAGCTACAGGGGGCGCTTCGGAACAAACAGATAAAGTCATCAAGTCACAGAATGTAGGTTCACACACCTGGGTCCCCACACAGCAAGTTCCAATTCCTGGCCAGGTTGTCTTGGGGAGATGCTATGTGGAAACAGAGCACTTCTCCAAAGAAAAGAAAAAAAGAATGGCAGGCATGTCAGCCTGGGTCACTCTAGGTCCTAAAGGCCACTAATGTAGCAACATGCGTAAGGCCCAGAGGGTAGTTTGTCTGTCAAACCTCTGGAAAGAGCATGATGTGTGGCAAGAGGAAAACTTAAATTGAATTTGGAGAAGTGGATATAATTAAAGCTAACAAATGGCAATAAGTAACAAGAAACATGCCTAGAAGACTTGTATACAGAATAAAATAAGTACAGAATTTGAGATGAACAATGTTAATCCCTACTAAAAGGCCTGTACAGTTCTATGGTTAAATGTATGCTTTTTAGCCAGGGGGTTCCCGGTTCAAATTCACCCCCACTGCCAAAGATTTCTGCATAAGTATTTCTCCCTCACAAGGGAATTACCGTAACTGGGCTCCACTCTACCTAGCTGCTAAATGAGTGCTACCATCTGGTGGGACGTGAATGTGAGTTCTGCTGAAAGGACAAGCCCCTATCCACAGAAATTGCACACTCTTTGGTGGGTCTTTGAATAAGAGCTTGCTGCAGAAACAAATGGACTTTGCAGTCTCTGAATTAGTCCCAGTCAATAAAACAGAGCAGTGGAATATTAATGCATGCACATTGAAGGTTTTTACTCAATTGAAGTGTCAGCTGTGGCTCAGTTGGTAGCACCCTCGCCTCTGAGTCAGAAGGTTGTGGGTTCAAGTCCCACTCCAGGGACTTGAGCACATAAAGCTAGGCTGACACTCCAGTGCAGTGCTGAGGGAGGGCCGCACTGTCGGAGGTGCCGTCTTTCAGATGAGACGTTAAACCGAGGCCCCGTCTGCTCTCTCAGGTGGATGTAAAAGATCCCACGGCACTATTTCGAAGGAGAGCAGGGGAGTTATCCCTGGTGTCCTGGCCAATATTTATCCCTCAACCAACATAACAAAAACAGATTATCTGGTCATTATCACATTGCTGTTTGTGGGAGCTTGCTGTGTGCAAATTGGCTGCCGCGTTTCCCACCTTACAACAGTGACTACACTTCAAAAGTACTTCAGTGGCTGTAAAGCGCTTTGAGACGTCCGGTGGGTGTAAAAGGCACTATATAAATGCAAGTCTTTCTTTTCTTTCATTTGTATTTACATTATCTCCATAGTTTTCATTATTCTGTCTGTGCAAAATAAGGTACTGCTAATTATACTAGGTATAGTGGACTGTAATTAAAGTAATTGCTGTATGCATAATGTCTGTGTGATATAAATCAAGCTACTCCCACACTGAAAATGTCCATAAGGAACTATAATAGCAAATATATTGATCAATTTTGTTATAGGTAGACTTTAATGTAAATAGAATTCCGTGCTTCTTTTTTCCCCACTCCATTAGATTGATCAGATATTGCTCTCTTAGCAACATCAACCAGTGGTGTTTCCACTCTACATTACAGTGACACAGTCACATTTAACACATCACATTGAAGTAAAGGCATTGCTATCAGAGGAAGATTTACTCTGTGCAGCCAAATTGTTCTTTAGTAACAAGCTAACGATTTTGCTTCACAGAGGAAATGTTCCACTCCATGTCTTCTAACTTTAATCCGTTTAGATATAAAGACTTTTTACTGATCTTTTTGCTGTTTCTACAAATAAGCAACTGGGCGAGTTAGTTTATGTAACTCTCTATGTAAACATTTGCTACATTTCCAAAATATTGCATCAAATAAGTGAAAAGAGACTCAGCTTCTTAAACACTAAAAGCTGAGTGTGAATAATATTCAGAAGATTGTAAAAAACTTTTTTTTTAACTTGCTATACTTAAAAACATACAAAAAGTTTCCTTAACAAGATTTTAATTCAAGACACATTATTCCTCAACATAGATAAAGGCAAATAAAGTCATTAAAGAAAAAATGAGAAATTCTTTTATATTGCAGTACTAGAACATACAAAATGTGTCTTATGACTGATTTATGAACAGTTGCCAAATTGGTCCAAATTTTCCAGATGAAAATTCAAAAGCTACGTGCTCTTTTTACATTTTTGTGCATAATTCGAGAATACATTATTTCTACAAGCAGTCCACTAATAAGCATGCCTAATATTGTATGTGTCTTTAGAGGGTTTTTTAAAACCACATTCCATACAATTGAACTGTAGCTAACACAATGACATATCCTACATATAAAACAGTTCAGCTGAAAGATAGATTTATGAAATTATAATCTAACTTCATTTTCAATGGTATGCACATTTTCCATCAAGCAGCCATATGTTAAAAGCATTAAGCTCATGGGTTTCAGCTCCAAGAGCATTAAATCATGCGGTTACCTTCAATTTTCATCCAAGTCTGAATCTAACCAGTTGCTTAAGGCAGGTGGCTGTTGAATCTAGGTGACACTTGCAGCATTTTGTATCTGGTATTCCATTTATTCTAGTAACTGAAAGTCTCTGAATCCAATATTCATTTGCCATTATAAAATCTGTTAATGATACACTTTGAATCGGATTCCCCATCAGATATAAATGATGACATAATGGCCCAATTTTTCTTCTGAAATTACCATTGTTTCGGAATAGACAGGAGTGGGAATTGTGGTGGGGAACTGTTCCACCGGCTCCATAATGTCTACTGCCACTCTGGAATTTTTACAACAGAAGTGATGGCAGATGTTGATTATGTCTTCCCAAATTTGGACAGGTATAAGCAAATTATGGGGAAAAGATGGGAAAATGTCTCCAAATGCACTCCGTCATTAACGTCTTAGCAATGCTGGGCATCAGAAACAGTATTATATTCCTGGTCCCCAAGATTACTGAGGTGGAGGTTGGGTGACAAAGTGAAAGGACTGCCTGGCCTAATGCAATTCATTACAAAGTGGCCAATTGCACTAGGCAACATGGGAGATATAGAATAAGTTTTTTTTTCACATGTTCTTCAGCTAGCTGCGCCAGCCACGCTATGCTGCAGCAGGAGCCGCAGATATTTTCCTCCCCCCCCACTCTGCCCCATTCCAGAGGCAAGCGCCCAAAAGAAATATCTAGTAGAGCTCGGAGCCTTCCATTAATATTTAAATCAGACAAAATTGCAGGAATTTAATGCAGTAAAGATAATCTAAACCCTACCATGCGAAAAAACTTAGGGCAATGGCTCCTCCAAGGCTCAGTGGGCAAGTGCACTCCATGGTGCGATTTGTTATACACACCCAAAAGGTCCCTGGTTCTATTCCCAGTCGGTTGTGAGTTAGTGGATCTCAGACAGGCCACTACAATTGACTGCTTAACCCCTGGGCTGAGAGCAGCCACTTCCAACCACTATCCAGTGTTTCCTGCTGGAAGGTGTGGACATGTGGACTTCAGGTGATGCCAGCATCATTTGGCTGTGATACTCTCATAAATAGCCTGCCGACAGTCTATGCTGATACATGAAGAATGGCCACTTGGGCAAGATAATAGGGAGCAGCTGGCACCTGTAGAACTGCAGACCAGCATAAGTTACCAACGTCATAAGAGGAAGGGAGAAAACTGGAAACATATGCCTCTCAGCAGCAATAAAGACTTAGATCATGTCTCCTCTCAATATTCTTTTCTCTCATAAAGACAAGTTCAGCCTCAGAAGTCCTTCCTTGTAACTTGTGGTCCTAAGCAACGTTCCCCCTTAGCTGCACGGGCGCGTGTTGATCAGGAGGTCCCGCAAAGGCCGCTCACCAGCTGTTTACGCTGGAAAAGATAACGCGCGTGCACGGCCGCGCAGCAATTTTAAAGGGACAGTGCGCGGAAAAAAAAATTAAAGGGAACATTGGTCCTAAGTTCCATTATTATCCTTGATGCTGAATCCTCCTCCAATGCATGCAGGTCAGTTTGTAGGTAGGATGCCCAAAACAGCAGAGAATATCTAAACTATGGCCTCACCAATGATCAATACAAAATTAAAATTACAGGAAACTTTCTGGTATCCGGCACGGACGGGACCGACGTGGTGCCGGTTCATCAACAATTCCGGATAACCGAATGCTATAGTAAAAGATACGGACCTTAGAGCTCCGTATAAAGCAACAAACCCTGTTGCTTCAGAACAACGTCCACAAGTTGCAAGCGTCTCTGTAGCTTAGCAACAGCTGCAGCCAAACCCTTGCCTTCCTCCATTTGTTGCTGTGCAAGTAATAAAAGTTACCTGAACCGACTCCTGAATTTTGCCGGTTAACCGACATTTCCGGTTATTTAGGGGTCGGTTAATCGAAAGTTTCCTGTATTTGTTTTGACTTAAGAGTTTTTGATCAGTGCTTTTTTTAAGTAACTCACCGTCAAATACTTCAGCCAGGTGTCGATTATTAATATTCACTATAAAATGGGGGGGGGGGAGGGGGTGAAGAGAACATTCTCATCTCTAGCCTTGCTTGTGGGTTACTAATTTTCTGTTTGCATCTTTTAATACTGCGCTCACAGTCCAAATTAACGAGCCTGCATTATCCATTCTCACTGCATTTTAAGATATGGATCTTGTCTCTTGCTTTTCACAAAACAACTCAGTGAAACTTGTCGATTCAAATTCGGAGTGCTGGTTACATTATAGGGTCACAACACAAACATGAGTTTGGGCTGAAGGACAATGGCACATATAAACAATGATTGCGATTCTGTTTAAGGGCAATTTCATTCATGTATTTAAGCAATAAGAGGCAGCTGCTGTACTGTACTGGGGAGTTAAGAGCAGGAAGATCAATTGATTATACCATCCTCCTTCCAGGGAATGACTCTGCTTTTGCTCAGCGCTTCCATGCAGCAACACGGCTGAAATCAGAAATTCAGTAAGTGAAGGATTGGGGATTCAAGTCTGCGACCTGACAATTAATGGTACCACAGCCCTCGTCAGCGCTGTTCCTGATCTGTCCACTTTGAACTGGTTATTTGTCTCCTACGTTTATCATTCCTCCCTTGGAAAATCTGCTTTGCCTTTCCTCTCTGCCTGGCAGAGATGATGAACTGACAATGTCCTGTCCCTTCTTATTTTTTTCCATCACTGTTCTTTTTAAGCATCAGGCATAATTCCCTTCACATTTTTATAAATTATTTCTATTTTTCTGCTCTCACTATATTTTAGAAGAATCTAACGCATTTAGATTACGTTGAGAAAGAAGCTTTGATGGGCCAAATGGCTTTCCCCTCATCATTGACTCGTAATTTCTTTTGAGAAAACACAGCAACTATATAACAAGGCTGGTGTTGACTTAGCAGCAGCAGCAGCAAAAAAAAAGTTGTGTCACGAAGGAATAGGCTGCAGTTGTCAAGAGCCTGTAATACACACTATGCAATAAATCCTATTTGCTAAAAAATCACAAAGATATCACTAGGACCTAGGTTAAATGTAATTATGATAATGATCTGGGTTTTACTGTAATAATAACGGTGAGACTATCAGCGCAGTTAAACGTGGAAATCCAGAAGTTGCTGTCAGATGTACCCTATTCCTCCACAGGGTGCGCTGTTGCAGTCCTTGCTGAAAAGTGACTGCAGCGGCATGAACTTGGGGTACTTGCCCACTCGCTCCACACTAAAAACGGCTGAAAAAGTTAGGGCTGTTGCATTTAGGAGGTGAGTTTTTAACAGCATAAGAAGTGATAATTACTGCTGAACAATCTCTCTGACCCTGAAAAAATTATTTTACAAGTGTGGAGTCTCATTCCCTCAGGCGAAAATTAATTTAAAAAAATTAAATCTTTTTTTTCTCTTTTATCTCTCTCCCTTAATAAGAAGTTAGGGAAATAAGAAATAGGAGCAGGAGTAGGCCATATGTCCCCTTGAGCCTGCTCCGCCATTTAGTAAGATCGTGGCTGAACTTCCACCTCAAATTCACTTTCCCGCCTGTATTTCCCAATCTTTATTTTGCTTTCTGTACATCACTTAAATGTAATTTATATTTCCTGCTTTATACTTCCTGGTTTGGACTCTGCGTGTCTCAGTGAGGATACTTCAATCAGATTGGTTGAAAGAGCCTCGCTGTTGTTTGCTCGGTTCACAGACGCCACAGATCCCCTGTAGAGTGCCATTTAGGAAAAGACGACGGATTAGTGGAAATCTCCACTGACAAGCCCGCAAAAACTCTGTGGGCAGTTGTCAGTGAGTTGAACGGCAAAAGCCATTCCTTCGCCACTGAGAGAAAAATCCAGACCATTAATATTGAAAGGGACTTGACAGAAGAACACTCCTTCAGCTCCAGCATCTAGATTTGAATCTAGCCCAGACTGATAGGGTGAAAATCTCTCTGATGACTGAAAATAAAATGAATTTGGGCAGTCAAAACCCAGTTCTTCTGAGAAGTGAACCAGCAGCATAAAGTACCTATAATGCAAAACTGAACTGTCAAGGTTACCTAGAGAGACAACAGAAGTGTTAAATGAAAATGTAGCACTAATACAGTAATGAGTGCCCTTCTAAAGTTGCACTTTAGGCACATTGCTCAGCAGAGTAGAATGAGTTTTACTTGGCCTTCACCCTATGCTGTAACTGAGCTGAAAGCACGTGACATTGACACTAGATCCAAAAATTCTCCAGTACAAAAATGTAATTAGTTGTGTTTTTCTAAAGAAAGAGACATCCTCCCATTCTGAGGTATTCAAAAAGGTATGTTTGAAATTTTTTGGCCTGATTCATCATAAAGGCAACAGGAAAATTCTCTCAGTAAACCCATGACTGTAAATTTGTGAGACCATTTTATTCTGCACAACAGAGTTATTATGATCAATTCATCATATGGTTTACCTTTAGCTATGACTACTTCAGATATATGTGATTATAACTTCCACTATATTACCACATATTGCTCCTAATTAATATCCACACACATTAGATGCAAATCATTTTTTTTTAGAAAAAAAAAGAGTAAGAAATGCATTTTGCCAGAATGCTGGGTTCTTCTGACCAGGAGTCAGAAATTTAGAAGGTGACACAATTAACCTCGAAGTGACCTCAGGAATTTACAAAGAGTTAAAATTATTTAGTTTTGTCTATTTAGACCACTTTGCAACAGGGAGGATTTAAATAATTGCCTTAAAAGAATAGGCAAGTTTAAACACAGCGCCAAGATAGCAGAATATCAGCAACGGGAGAGCTGCTAGTGTTTGACAAAACTGAGGAATAACCGTAGTTTAAAAACTTTTAATGCAAAGCGTGTGTGTTTTTAAGAAGTAACCGCTGCAGTCCATGTGGCGAAGGTACCCCCACAGTGCGGTTATTGTAGCGACCGAGTGGCTTGCTAGGCTAGGGCAGTTAAGAGTCAACCACATCACTGTGGGTCTGGAGTCACATACAGGTCAGACCAAGTAAGGACAGCAGATTCCCTACCCTAAAGGACATCAATGAACCAGATCGGTTTTTACGACAATGTGGTAGTCATGATCACTATTACTAATGCTAGCTTTTTATTCCAGATTTATTTAATTAACTGAATTTAAATTCCCCAGTAGTCGTGGCAGGATCATTAGTCCAGGCCTCTGGATTATTAGTCCAGTAGCATAACCACTATGCTAACCGATGCTTGTTATTCTTAATTATAAGTTTCTCTTGCCCCCAAGAGTTACCTGATGTATTATTTGTCATTGCTATACAGCTTCAAGTAATTTTGTTACAAGAAACTTTAGAGCACTTACGTACTTACTTTGTTTGAGGTTAAATGTGCCTACTCTAATGTTTTTTCATTCATTAAGGAACATTTTGTACCTCAAATAAAGTTCATTTCAAACGAACCATGACAAAAATGGTTGCACAGCAAATAACTACTTGCAGCTAATCAGCAAGCAAATGTAACATGATATTATTTGAAGAAGAACAGAGAGTTCTCCAAGTATACTGGCCAACATTCATCCTTAATTGATGCCACCAAAAGAAAGAGAGAAATAAACTAGTCATTTATCTAACTGCTGTTGGTTGGGCACTCCTGGCACAGCACGGCTGTGGTAGCTGCCTACGTAACAAGTCATTGCATTTCAAAAAGTGTTTATTGTGTAAAACGCTTTGCGATATTTCAATGACATGATAAGGTGCTATTTGAATAGATGCAACAGATTTGTAAGAAAGGCCCAAATGAACGCAACCTGGTAGGCCTTTCATGCATTACAGTTGAAGGTTTTAATGGGGTGAAGAACGATCCTCGGCTTGAATAAAATTTAAGATTAGCAGTACACAGATAATTACAGATGAGGAAGGCCATCTGGCCTATCTTAGTTCATCTATCCATAAGGACCTTAAAGTTCCCCCACTGCAGCATCCAGCTGGTTCTTAAATGATTCCAGAGTTTTTGTCTCCATTACTGAGAGACCTTTCCAAGAACTGACCACACTGAGTGAAGAATTTCCTAATATCAGTCCTCAATTTGCTTTTAACTAGTTTGAACCTATGGAAATTTAAAGTAGTTTCCTGGATTTAGCTTTTCCATACCGCTTACGGTCATACACTTCCATTTGATCACCTCTCAACGTCCAAGTCTCTCTTCATAACTCAAACCTCTAACACTAGGGATTGTAAAAGAAAGAAAGAAAAACTTGCATTTACACTATATAGTGCCTTTCACGACCACCGGACGTCTCAAAGCGCTTTACAGCCACTGAAGTACCTTTGGAGTGTAATCACTATTGTAATGTGGGAAAAGAATGGATTGGATTATTATATACTAAAAATGTACCGCCAATACTAAAGACTGGAGGGATACAGTAAGACTTTCCGTAAACAATTTTAAAATTTGGTTTCCAGTGGCTTCAGAGAGTACACATTCAGGTTTATGATTGGGCTCAATCCTCAAATTTGACAGTATTTATTAGAAATGCAGAGTTAGCTCACTTTGCAGCTGTTATATGACAAAAATAATGTAAATTTTGAAAGCTGCAAAGGACTCCTAAAACTCAAAGAAGAAATGTGATTTAGCAAATATACATTTAACCTCCCCTTAGCTTAGTTGTCTACTCAAATAGAAAAGCAACATAGTTTTGCATTACCAATTCCGCACCTTGGTTACATTACCCAGAATGTGCATTTAGCATACAAGAAGAGAGAATCCCTTCATCCATCTGTCCCTCAATTAGAAGAATATTTGGGCAAAAGGAAAAGTCTTGATGTATCCCTCCAGTCTTTAGTATTGGAGATACATATTTAGTATACAATTATCACTTTATCTGCAAAGTCAGAAACTGTAATTCATGTTAAAATGAAGAAAAAAACCTGAAAACTATGGCCTGGAAACTGCTGTTTGTGATACGTGTACCATCTGATCTTTTAATGATGTTTCTACTGCCATTGATGTTGACAGTAACTGCTTACTATTTAAGGGATAAGATATGGAACCAGAGACTGGTGGGTAGGATTCGTCATCTGCCCTCCAATTTTCAAGTATCAATGGCTTTATTTCTGCACTGCAGAGTTCTTTCTAATGGCCTATAAGCTCTCAGACACATGCTGTCCTTCAGTTGGGTGTTCAAATGGCATTTAGCGAAAGATGCTCACTATTTGGCCTCAACTTAATCACTCAGCCGAACTACCCAATCTCCTTACCACCTCTGGTCTAAAAACTGCCCACTGGTCATTTAAATATTCCAATTTTACTTGTGCTGCAAAATGCATGAGTCAACACTTGGGTGACATCATCACTGATGATAATCCACCGTCAATGCAAAGAAAAATATCCAGGCTATTGTGGCAATTAATAACTCAAATCAAAGGATTTGATGGATAGATAAAGATTAATTATTTCCTCTGGTGGGAGAGTCCAGAACAAGGGGGCATAAGCTCAAAAATTAGAGCTAGGCCGTTCAGGGGTGATGTCAGGAAGCATTTCTTCACACAAAGGGTAATGGAAATCTGGAACACCCACCCCCCCCACCCCCAAAGCTGTTGAGGCTGGGGGTCAATTGAAAATTTCAAAACTGAGATTTTTTGTTAGGCAAGGGTGTTAAGGATTACTGAACCAAGGCGGGTAGATGGATACAGATCAGCCATGATCTAACTGAATGGCGGAACAGGCTCGAGGGGCTGAATGGCCTCCTCCTGTTCCTATGTTCTTATGTTCCATGCTAATCCGCAATGGTAATTCACAGAAGTGACAATATAAAATTATATATATCGGAGTTATCAGTCTATGAGTGCATGGCCCTTACAGCATAAAGCAGGCTGAAAAATAGCAAACCAAATAGAACAATAAGCCCTGCATTTGGGAAAGTTGTGTTAATAACTTTATTTTTGGCATGTTAGCAAAAAGCAAGTGGTAAAGTACCTGTGAGAAATTATGAGTAGTATGTTTTTCATGCTTATGAAATAATAGGAATGCAACAGCATTGGTGTGAGAGCTTTTCTCATGAATCTTCTGCCCAAAAAAACTGACGGTAAATTTTACATAGGATTTCATAGGATATACGGCACAGAAACAGGCCATTCGGCCCAACCATTCCATGCCGGCGTTTATGCTCCACTCGAGCCTCCTCCCGTCTTTCCTCACCTAAATCTATCAGCATAACCCTCTATTCCCTTCTCCCTCATATGCTTGTCTAGTCTCCCCTTAAATGCATCGATACTATTCACTTCAACCACTCCCTGTGGTGGCGAGTTCCACATTCTCACCACTCTTTGGGTAAAGAAGTTTCTTCTGAATTCCCTATTGGATTTCTTGGTGACTATCTTATATTGATGGCCTCTAGTTATGCTCTTCCCCACAAGTGGAAACATTCTCTCTGCATCCACTCTATCAAAACCTTTCAGAATTTTAAAGACCTCTATTAGGCCACCCCTCAGCCTTCTCTTTTCCAAGAGAAAAGAGACCTAGCCTGTTCATCCTTTCCTGATATGTATATCCTCGCATTTCTGGTATCATTCTTGTAAATCTTCTCTGCACCCTCTCCAGTGCCTCTATATCCTTTTTATAATAAGGCGACCAGAACTGTACACAGTACTCCGAGTGTGGTCTAACCAAGGTTCGATACAGGTTTAGCATAACTTCCCTACTTTTCAATTCTACCCCTCTAAAAATAAACCCTAGTGCTTGGTTTGCATTTTTAATGGCCTTGCTAACCTGTGGCTCAATTTTTTGTGATTTCTGTATTTGTACTTCTAGATCCCTTTGTTCCTCTACCCGACCTAGACTCCCACCCTCCAAGTGATAAGTGACCTCCCTATTCTTCCTCCCAAAATGTAATACCTCACATTTGTCTGTGCTGAACTTCATTTGCCAATTATTTGCCCATTCTGCAAGTTTATTAATGTCCTCCTGTAATTTGTTGCAGTCCTCCTTAGTATTGACTATCCCCCCCAATTTGGTAGGATCCGCAAATTTAGAAATTGTGTTTTTGATTCCAAAGTCTAAATCGTTAATGTAAATTGTGAACAACAGTGGTCCCAGCACTGATACTTGTGGAACACCACTACCCATCTTCAGCCACTGTGACTAGCTACCTTTTACCCCTACTCTCTGCTTTCTGTCTTGAAGCCAGCTAGCTATTCAGTCTGCCACTTGTCCCCTGACTCTGCATTCTCTGACCTTGTTCATCAGTCTATTATGGGGTACCTTATCGAAAGCCTTTTGAAAATCTAGATAAATTATATCTACTATGTTACCATTGTCTACTCTCTGTGTTAACTCTTCAAAAAATTCAGTAAGGTTGGTCAAGCAAGACTTTCCCTTTTGAAATCCATGCTGACTATTTGTTATTATACTTTTCGTTTCTAGATGTTCTTCTATTCTCTCCTTTAGTAGGGATTCCATTATTTTTCCTACCACTGATGTTAAGCTAACTGGTCTATAATTCCCTGGATATGTTATATCCCACTTCTTAAATATAGGTATTACGTTAGCTATCCGCCAGTCCTCTGGCACTACACCTTTTTCTAACAAATTATTAAATATGTGTAGTAATGCCTCCGCTATCTCTTCTCTAGATTATTTTAAAATGCGTGGATGCAATCGATCTGGACCAGGGTTTTATCCTCTTTGAGTTTGATTAGTTTATTTAATATATCCCCTTTTTAAATTTTAAATGCACTTATCTCATTACTCATCTCATCATCCAATGTCATGTCCACCTGTTCTATCTCCCTGGTAAATACCGAAGTGAAATAATGATTTAATATTTCTGCCATCTCCCTATCGTTACCATTTCCCACATTGTTTCTCAAAAGTACTATTTTAATATTACGCAAAACCTTACCATGGCCTCTGGAATTGTGTGCCTCGAAACAAAATTCAAGGCGGCATAAAGTGATTATAATAATACTAGGCAGAGTTTTAACTAGGGACTCACCATCCTGTGTGTTCTGGCTGAGAATGCTGCTGCATAGCTCCCCTTGGCTGATCCCAAGATGTTGACAAACTTCCTCCCTGCTGTAAGGTTCTGGATGCAGCATTTGCTCCACAGTTGAAAGCATCGTCTCCAGACTGACTCCCAGCTCAGCTTGTAAGTCTCCCAATTTTAACAGTTTCTGCCACTCAAGGCCCTTTGCTTTTGCTAGAATCTAAATACCAAAAGGAGCCACATGTTTAGCATCACATGAAAGTTTATTTAAACAGGTCTCCCACCACATCACAAAGACAATTATTTCAGTTGGGCCATTCTCTAGTACAATACCATACAGCATCTTTGATGATCAGAAACTGTTCTGAATGTGTTGATGATTTTTTTCAGATCCCACGATCTCAAAAACCATCAACAAATTCAGAACAGTTTCTGATCTGCTGATAATTCGTCAGAAGTCAGCATACCTGAAAACTTGCCAAGTTTGCATTTTTCTTCAGCTTGCAGCCCACTTTCGCGTCATGCGTCAGGGTAAGAAAATCACGAGTTACTGACAACCTATAATCATCCCTTTGCACATATATCACGCCCACTAGAAAATAACTCAAGCCATAACTATATCTTGAGAAATGTACTGATCCATCTATACCCTTTCCAGCCAACATTGTTTTGAGTTTTTAATTTCAAAGAACTTTTTGCACGGAATGCCTTTATGGGTTAGGTTTCTAGCCCAATATGAAAACTAATAATCTCATTACATATACTACCATGGAAACCATAGCCATTAAGATGTGCTCCTATGGAACACTGGGAGTTGTTTTGAAGGTTTGACAAGCTGAATTAAATTTTTAATTCCATAAGAATGTCCAATTTAACCACTTACAGGAAACTTTTGTTTAACCGGAGGTTAAATGTCCGGAAAGCTCTATCTACCGGCAAAATTCAGGAGCCGTTTCCTATAAGTTTTTTTACTTCTCGTTGCTTTTTTTTCCAGTCAGGCTCTGCAAGGTCTAGCTGAAGCTGTTGCTTAGCTACAGAGACGCTTTTAAGCTGCGGCCGACTGTTTTGAAGCTGTTGCTAAGCAACAGGGTTTGTTGATTCACACGGAGCTCAAAAGCTCCGTATGTTTTAACATTAGCGCTGGTTTCTACGGCAGTTTTGATGGTACGGCACCAGCTCGGTCCCGTCAGTGCCGGATACCAGAAAGTTTCCTGTATATCGTCAGAGACATGGTGATTTATTCACAATCGGTTATTTTCCTGTCTGGATCTTGTCAGGCCTCACGCTATTACAAGTTACACGCTTCCATCACTTTACAGGCTACCGCTACTTTCCTGGATCTCACCTGTGCACCAGTCTGTTCCTCTCTACTTCTCCTCTTACTCCCATTCGATCTCACAACCTTATTATGTCCCCATTTGCTCTTTTTAGCTACTACGTTGGTCTGCTGTTAACTTGACCACATTTCCATAATAAATATAAAGATCTAAATGTGACACAAAAACAATCATTTATAGAATCATAGAATTTTACAACATAAAAGGAAGTTATTCAGCCCATCACACGTATGCCAACTCTCTGAAAACGTTTCCACTTAATTGCATTCCCATGCTCTTCCCCCAAACTAGTTTAAAAAAAATTTCCAATTATTTATCCGTTTCCCTTTTAAAAGCTATTCTGCTTCCACCACTATTTCTGGTAAGGCATTCCTTGTCCTAATAATATCCTGCATAAAATATTGTTTCTAACCTCTCCCTTTGTTCTTTTGGTGATGATTTTAAAGTTATGTCCTCTAGTTACCGACTCACCGCCAATGAAAACAGTATTTACCTTTCCAAAACCGTTCATAAATTTGAACATCTCTATCAGACTTCCTCTTAACCTTCTTTGTTCTACTTAAGAGTCAGAGTTTCTCCACATAACTAAGCTTCCATTCCTTGTATCATCTTAGTAAATTTCTTCTGCGCCCTCTCCATGGCCTTGATATCCTTTGTGTAGTAGAGCACTCAAAACTGAGCGCAACTTTCTAACTACGGCTTAACTGATGATTTGTAGAGGTAAGATTTGTAGATCCATATCCCTATTTTTTTTTAAAAGTTAGATAGAGCAGGGAGCATTAGATGAAACACACGGTGTCATGAATCTTATCTATCATGGAGAAATGACTCATGAAATAACACTGTGCGGCCAGCTGGTGGCGCCGTCCAAGGAGTATAAATACTCGGGCGTGGGCCCAGCTTGCTCAGGATGTTTCTGTAACCAGGAACTAGTGATGTAACTAGAATCTCATGGTTGTGAAAGTTGATTAAAGCCTTGTTTTATACTCAAACCAAGTGCTCAGTAGTCTTTTTACATCGCACGGTACAAGTGAGGAGGAGCAAGTACAGGAAGCAGCAGAGGAACAAGAAGGAGTTGGCTGGAGGGCCAGCTCAAGGTCACCATCTATTGCAGAATGATGTTTTCTGAGCATCAATTCATAGGTCATTTAAAAAGAATATGAAGCACCCTCCAAAATATTTCTACTAGCACGGAGGAGTCCACTAGCTGTACCTATGCAGTGGTATTTGATGCTTCATAGAATTGATGTCAATCTTTGAGTGCATGGCACCTCCAGGATAATTTGTAGTGGTTCTAAGTGCCATTGTCGTCCACCTCAGGAATGTACTAGTTAATACTATAGAAACGTTAAACTCCAATGGTAATTAGTCTATCTGATCTCGATTCACCATGCTGGGTAATGGACTGGTCAGTATGCTGACAGGGCTTCAACGACTTCATTGCAGCCCTATGGTCTGCTCCCACGCAGATCACAGGACATTCCAGCAGCAGGAGCAAGGGAGGGGTTGCACAGCTGAAGTAGATGACCTTCAGGGTGTATCAACATACATACCAACCATCTGTCCCACTTAGATGACCAATGCAGACCCTGAAAGAAGGGAGCTCGAGACACACACAATAGTATTGGACGTGGCTTCAGTATTGCAGGACCGGCTTATGACCCAGCAGAAGCAGGAAAGAACCACCTCCATTCTAGGAAACACTCACTGACATCCAGCAGCCAGCCACCTTAATTCCTTTTCTCACTAGGGTAACACTTAGAAGGACTAGGCAGCAGGCTATCATTACAAAGGGGAAGTACCATGCTATAAAATACAAATTTACAATGCACAAAATATTGCTAGAATATTAAATGATTGGAACTGGATTTCAACTTTGTGCAGACAGTTCATTTATACTGGGGCAGATTTCTGTAGCAAGAGATGAATGGATAAGAATACACGTTGGCTGAGGTCATGCCTTTGCTACCTCTAGACTGGACTACTCCAATGTTCTCCTGGCCAGCCTCTCACCTTGCACCCTCCGTAAACTTGAGCTCATCCAAAACTCTGCTGCCTGTCTCCTAACTTGCACCAAGTTCCACTCACGCATCATCTTTGTGCTCGCTGACCTACATTGGCTCTCAGACCAGCAACACCATGATTTAAAAATTCTCATCCTTGTATTCAAATCCCTCCATGGTCTTGCCCCATCCCATCTCTGTAACCTCCTCCAGCCCTACAACCCTCAGAGATATCTGCATCCTCTAACTCTGGCCTATTGCGCATCCCCGATTTTCTTTGCTCCACCATTAGCGGCTATGCCTTTAGCTGCCTAGGCCATAAGCATCAGAATTCCCTCTCCAAACCTCTCTGCCTTTCCCTCCTCCTTTAAGATGCTCCTTAAAACTTACCTCTTTCACCAAGCTTTTGGTCACCTGTTCTATGTGGCTAAATGTCAAATTTTGTTTGATAATTGCTCCTGTGAAGCACCCTGGGACTACGTTAAAGGTGAGCTCATTATCAGTATGCTCCTCAGAGCCTTCCTGATTCTTCTCTCCCACTTGCTAAAGGTTGACGCCTCATTTATGAGAATAGTTGTGTAGCATACAGCATACCACTATCATTTTGGATACTTTTTCATGGCGGTGTAACAAAGCAGCCCAAAACCTGTACAAGTAATAAAATCTTAGCCTTAGTAGACCTATGCTATTGTCTATTTGTATTCCTGTGGAGGCAAGTGCCTCATTATGTTTTCTTTCTTCTTGGTTCATGGATCTCAAACTGGCATCATGAGCCACAGCTCAGGAGGACATCCATTTTCTTCCTTTCCCTCCCCCCTCCCCGCCCCACCCACCCCGCAAGGATCCATCTATCATTGTCTTGATATTCCATTGAGTAATGATGGCACTGTCAACTGCCATAGGATAAATGCATCGTGCCAGCTTTAGGGGTGTCTGGCATCCATCTGCATGATGTAGTGCTGATGGTCATGTAGAGCCTGAAAGTCAATGGAATGTCATAACATTGTCGAAAGGAGCTTGTGTAGTTCCATTGATGAGGCTTTGCACTCTTGCGAATACAGCCACCAGAAAAAGTACACAGTCCTCTCCTCCTAATGCTTGCATTCCTTCAGAAAATTAACAAAGTCATCAACCCTGACAAACAATGCATCAGTGACCTGATGTATGTAGCAATGCACTGCTCATCTGAGAGATATCACCACAAGCAGCTTAAAGGGAACCAGTTGCACAGACTTTCAAAGCTGTAGTAACTTTCATGAACACAGGGATGTTGTCTGTGAATGGTGGGGGCCTCAGGCGGAGGCTGAGAAAGATCATTCACTCTGTCCCTCTTTCAATGGTAGAAGGTGAAATAAGGAAAAGAAAATTCAACATTTAAGTTCTAAATGGGAAAAACAATACAGCAAACTAAATGCAACAAAATACCCCCAAAAGCCAGAAAGAGTAGGGCCCAAACTCACTCAGAAACCAGAGAAACTCACTCTCAAGGGCTGGGAAGTGAGCTTGAAAGTGTGCCTTTTTCTATACCTGCCTTGAACAAACCTAGTGGATTTCTGGCTCAAACCATGCAAAATACAGGGGAGGAAAACTCTGGCTAAATGTACATGATTTTTAAACCCTAATGAGGTCCCTACAACAGCAGTGCGAGCCTCCTGTGACACAACGCAGTCCAGGTAGGAGAAAATAAGCGGCATAAACCTGCACAGAATAGACGCAAAGCCTCCAAATGGATTTCTCGGTCACCAACCCCATCCCATGCTCAGAACGTACATGAGCGACCAGCACGAGTAGAAAATTTAGCCTCATGTTACAAGAAAACAAAGTGCAATGATAATTTAAAAATGCTTTGCGTCTGTACCACCTGCATCATTTTAAAATATGGTTTACCACTCCCAGCAAGACACTTTATTCAATTTGTCTTTTCCCCTTCCATGATTGTTCCCTGTTGCGCCAATACTTTTAAGTAGTTACTGTGGCTTAGAATAGAGTTCAATAAACTTACTGCAATTCCAGTAACTGGCCTGCATGTCTACAATTGGTATTAGTGAATAAACCACTATGTTTCACAATACATAATGCAGTGAGATTAACTCTTAAGCTAAATTCCCTCAAGAACAATATTTCTGTATTAGCATTGTTTCTCAAAAAGTTCTTTGTTTTCTTGTAACTTCGCTATGCACACATATATATGTATATATAATATAAATATATATGTATTTTTTAAGCTTCCTTTTTTTAGGCAACCTTGCAACACACACCACTCCCTAACCTGCTCACAGGCTCTAGTATTTTGACTGCTAGAGTTCATGAGAATGCCCTGGAGTGATTTGCTCTTTAATTTTCCTTCCCTCCACATGGGGAACTACTTAATTTACATTCACTTTCTGTCAGCACTGCGAGGATCAAAAACTCCCTTTTTATTGTGAATCACAGTCTCAAACCACATCCTACCAACTGCTGTGCCACCACAATGCTGTCACAGGGCAATAATTCAAATGAGTGGCTTTGGCATTATTATATGCTTCTGAAGGTCAGGAGATCCCCAAGATTGACTAACAGCACTAAACTCACTGGTAGTTATTTAGATACTGTACAATATATTGAATTGTTTATTTTAAAAAGAAAAATATTTGTTTTTGCCATTTCTTATGGGCTCAGTAGAGTTAGGGTGAACAGACTAAAGGGTTATAATGCAGATTGTGATCTTTAAAATAACATGACACCAATAACAGTATTATAAGCCTCTTCCTGGCAGTAGAAAGCTATATTCAATGTTCAAAGTAGGCATGTACAATGTTATAAAAAACTTTACATATGCACAGATTTGCTGTGCATTTTCTCTTCTTCGGCATCATAGGTCAGATGTCACACACATTATCTAAAGGAAATTTCTGTGGCACACTTAGGGGAAAAAAGTATAAAAGAAAAAAGTATAAAAGAAATAAAGGCAATCATTTGGAAAGTGGTTGACTTTGAGTAATTGAACATGCTTTAATTAACACAGGAGCCAGAATGTGTATCTTCTGACTGCCAATTATTATACTTTTAAAGAAAGAAAGCCAGGCTTCTGACTGGCAAACATAGAAGATAGGAGCAGGAGTAGGCCATTCGGCCCCTCGAGCCTGCTCCGCCATTCAATGAGATCATGGCTGATCATCCAAATTCAGTACCCTGTTCCTGTCTTCTCTCCATATCCCTTGATCCCTTTAGCCTTAAGAAATATATCCAACTCCTTCTTGAATATATTTAATGAATTGGCCTCTACTGCCTTCTTTGGCAGAGAATTCCACAGGTTCACCACTCTCTGGGTGAAGAAATTTCTCCTCATCTCTGTCCTAAATGGCTTACTCCTTATCCTTAGACTGTGACCCCTGGTTCTGGACTCCCCGAACATCGGGAACATCCTTCCTGCATCTAGTCCTGTTAGAATTTTATAAGTTTCGATGAGATCCCCTCTCATTCTTCTAAACTCCAGCGAGTACAAGCCCAATCGACCCAATCTCTACGTCATTCCTGCCATCCCAGGTATCAGCCTGGTGAATCTTCGCTGCACTCCTTCCATGGCAAGAACATCCTTCCTCAGATAACCTGAAGAACAATGAAATTTGGATCTCACCCAGTGTTTAATTGCTAGCAATTAGACTTGTGGCCTTAATAGGACACAGCTTCAGCTTAACGGCAGAATAATAAATTGTGCATGGCATGACATAGTGCTCGTGGTCTTAAATGAGCAATACCATGGTACATCTGCTAGCGTGTGTGTATGTATGTACGTGTATGGTGCACACTTCCTGTCCACAAACCTTACTTGCTGTTTTTGTTCATACTTTTATGTTAACATTTACAATGTAAAAATAGTATGTCAACATTTATTCTGCAATTTTGGTAGGTCAGCTGTTGCCCGTCATAATGTAGTCACAGGTCCTGGCCACAAGGTGGCACCGACGAACAGAACCTGCAAGAATCTTGCCTCACACTGTGCTTCCTGTCCTTACCCCACTGCTCCTGCCTCCATAGTCTCTTCCAGCCTTGCCTTGCTGGTCTCCCATGAGCTGCTGCTTTTGTCCCCATCACTCCTGGTGCCCAACCTTCCTTTGCCCCGCCCCCCCCCACCCCCCAACATTGCAGCCTTGTCATTTAGCATACATTCACACCTTACATCTCCTTTGCTCCACCATCCCTCTCCCAGTCCTGTCCAACATCTCTTCTGCTTCTCGCTCCACAATCTTGACACTCAGGCTGTTCTTCATGAGCTTGCCACTCATTATACACCTTGCCCTGCATCTTTCTCACTTTTACTATCCCTCCCATGGTACCAGTCTGATGTTGCTCCTGCTTCTCTCTTTTTAGCCTCACTACTAATCTTGTTCTGAGCCGCCATAATGCTTAGCATGAACTGGTTCCACAACCTCCTTGCCCTGCTATCCCTTTAAGCCTGTTATTGGCAGCCTTGCTGCTCAGCATGCATCCCTGTCCCATGTTTTCCTCATCTCGCCATCCTTCTCCTGGTCCATTCTCAATGTTGTGCAAATTGCATTCTTCAGCCAGGCTTAGAGCCCAGCCTCCAACCCTTTCTTCAGCCAGCCTTTCAGCCCAGCACCCTGCCCCAGTTCCTGACCTAGACCTGGCTCTGGCTCCCTCTCACTGCAATGCTTCTTAGCACTAGGCTGCAACCAGCGATCATTTCAAAGCTCCCATAGCACTATCATTTGTTTATTGTGCTGTAACCACTTTAAAAACAAATTGCTGTCTCCCAGTTTTGTGCTAGGAACTTGCTTTAAAAAATTGCTATGGGTGGAATGGGACTCAGCCTCAACTTCAGCCCCAATCTCATCCAACACTTTTCTTCACCTGGGCTTATAACCCACCCTCAGCCTCCACTCACACATCTGCCACAGACTCAGCCCTGCTCATTTTTATAATTTCCCAACACTAAGCTCACTGCCTCCCATCCTCAGCGTCTCTCCTCGCCCTTTAACTTTTCCTCTTTTTGTGTACCACCCCAGTACCTTAACCGCCCATTTCCTTCCCGCCTCGCAAATGTTTCCCCTCTCTACTGCCACCTCCCGCTCCAACCATCCATTCCTTCCCGCTCTCCTTTTCACATCTGATGATATACCTCTCCTCCTTCAAAGTGGTTTCCATAATTTGTCACAAACACTGCCATCCTCCTTCACTGAGAATTAATACATTCACTTCAGCCAGCCTATGGATAAGCTGATTGCATAACAACAAGGTCACATAGGCCTGTAATGTAAACATTTGCAACACTGGTAGAAAACTGGTTTAAGGGGCAGTTAATACAACTTTGCTAGTATGTTTAAAAAAAAGAGCTTGCGTTTATATCATAACTGATCACGTCTGAATGACACATGTAGTAGTCACTGTTATATGGGTTAACGTAGCAGCTAATTCCCCACCACAAATTCCTACAAACTGCAATGAGATGATCAGGTAATCTATGTTTTATTGGTGGTGTTGGTTGAGGGAAGAATGTTGGTCAGGACATTGGGACAATTTCCTGCTTTTTTCTCCCCATATAGTGTCATGGTGTCCTTAATGTCCACTGGAATAAACATCTCATTTCAATGTCTAATCCAAACGTTAACACTACCAACAATACAGCATTCTTTTAGTACTGAGAATGAGAGAAGGTGGATAATCTTAAAGATTTGTGATATTATGATGTGGTCTTATGACGATCGATTATGTAACTTTATTGTATTCATGATGTTAATCTTAATTTACTTTGCTTTAAACAAACCTGCAATAAATAGATTCCTATATAGCTGGTACTACATGTACAGTGCTATTCTTAATTTAGGATGTTTTGAAGGATAATTGTTATGTACCATACAACTGCAGTAACCATACATCAGCTCTGTTGTATATTTTGTATCGTGCATCAGGAAAAGGAAAAATGAGCTGTACCTTTGTTGCAAGTCGACACTCCACAACTCTGATATTGAAATGAGCTGTTGCAGCTTTATTCATTTCTCTGCAACTGTTTGCAATCACAAAAACAGCTCCCTTTGGAAGCTTTACGTTGGTGGCTCGGAGTGGGTTGAATTCAATCAACTTGGCCTATGAAAGATAAAATGGCAATTTATACAAATTAAACTGGTGCACTGTGACACATACATTCAAGGCAACCAGCATAAAAATTCAAATTTATGGAGTCCGTAATTAAAAACAAGGTTACATAGACCTAGAATGTATATATTTGTAACTCATTTTTGTATTAACAGTTAATGGTAATAATCTCTTGCAATTAAAGGTGTTTTAACCCCAGATTACTCAGTTAGCAACTCAAGTGCAAAGTAAGGAAGTGAATTCCCACAAAGCAGCTCTTAGTTAGGTGATCTCAAATTGGGTGGCAGTAGGGTAGTGAGGCTGTTTTCATTAGAAAAAATGGAAATTATAGGGTGATTCCACAGAGGTGTTTAAAATTATGAAGGGACGTGCCAGAGTAGGTAGAAAAACACCGCTTTCAGTGATTGAGGGGTCTATAATGAGGGGGCATAGAGACAAGATTAAACATAAGTGATTTAAGACAGAGAGCAGGAGAAGCTTTGTTTTTTTGCACAGAGGATTGTGAGGTTGTGAAATGTCAGTGATTGAAGCAGAGACCAAGTCAATATTTCCCTGCCTCTGTACTTGCGTAAAACCCGTTACATCTCTAACTTTTTCCAGTTCTGATGAAAGGTCATCGACCTGAAACATTAACTTTGTTTCTCTCTCCACAGGTGTTGCCTGACCTGCATTTTCTGATTTTATTTCAACCTTCAAGAATAGGTTAGATAGGTGATTGAAGGAAAAGGGAAGAGAGAGATATGGAAACGGGGCAGGCTCATGGGATCAGCATTATTGCTTGCATGGAGGATAAGTACCAACATGGATTGACAGGGCAGAACGACCCATTTCTGTATTGCAATTTTAATGTACTTCTATGTAATACAAGTGGCCGCAGCATCCATAGCTACAGCAGCATTCCCACTTCTGTTTGCTTTCTAGTCATTCCTGCTGGAAATTGTACAGATATGGATGTGAAGAAAGAGCAGGTTTGAGCTCAGCTATAATGCCCCCTACAGTCAAGTGGCCTCCCGAGACACTCTCTAGGCTCACACATGAAGAATAAATACTTGAGTTAGGTACTGAAAGGAACCAGGACCACAGCATGAATCAGCATTTTCAGTAGAGGAGAACACTGGATGAAAAAGAAATGTTTGTATGTCAAATTTTGGGCAGAACTGGGAAAAATATGTTTATCTTTTCCATATGTCCCTGTTCTTCTGAATCTGAGTAAAAACACCAGCAAAGAACAGATGTATTATGAGTAACCTGGCATTCATGGGTGTTACGAACAGTGTAGAATTTTCAGTTGGCCCAAAGTTCCACTCCATGTGATTTAAATTGTATGTTCGAAGATCACGCACTGCTTGAATCTCAATTAAAAATGTGAAAGAAATATACCATCATGATTGCTAGGGTTGCAGAACAGGGATGCTTTCAGCTAGAGTTATTGCCAAGTGTTGTACAACTTGCCAAGCCTTGTACAACAGAGTATCGTGACAGCAGTAGCATTCCTATTGAGAATATCCCTATTGTACACCTACTGCTCCACTCAGCACTGCCCAATTTCTTGAAGGGGTCCTTAAACAGGTTATTAACATTAACATATGCAAGGAGTCTAATGCCTGTTTAAGGTGGCTGACCTGGACGTCTGAATATCGTCTGAGGTCAGTATGACGTGAGACATATTTCAGGCGTGAGACATAGCCCTGTGAAATTGATCCATTCCAATCCCTGAAAATACAGCAGCTCTTCTTCACCAATCGATGATATTCCATAATTTGTGGTTCAAGTTTTAAAAAGCTATCTATTTAAAGGTGTATATGCCTCTTTGATGACTTCCGTTTAACCACTTGTGTAAGACTTGTTTAATCTACTTGGAAAAATCTTGATACTATTGAGTTTCTGGTTTTTAAAATTATGCTTAGTTTCCTCCGCTTAATGCAAAACTAATATCTGGAACAAAATAAGTATCAGACACAAAGCATTGTAGCCATTTCACGCAAGTGATGATATGTCCAAAAATTTGAATTTTAAAATCACGCACCGTTCCTTTTTCTGCCAGGAATGAAATGGACTGGTCCATACCTCCACCCTCGGTGCCAATGTAGCGCTCACACTTTGCACAGATCTCTGCAAGCTCCACCTGTAAATAAATTGTGAAGAATTATTATACAAACTTGGTCTAAAAATCATCTAATAGAAGAGATACAACAAGAATCACTGGTTTAATAAAAGAATAAACTACTGATTAATGTCCGGCATGTATTTCAGGCCCAGCTCAGTGGTTACATATTTTTCAGTAAACCACCAAGTCCTGTATCTGATTTGTCCACAAGTTGACTAATTTCCGTAGCTTTTTTTTAAAAAGTATTGTAAAAGAGAACACAGCGATGTTATTGTTAGGAATTAACCAAATGGAAACTGCAACATGTGCAATAATAGAGTTGCCGCAATGTGAACAGTTGGTCTGTTCAATGTGAAAGCAAGTTGACTGGCATATACATTGTGGAGTTGTTGGAAATAAGCACAAGTTTCAGTTGCCTTTAATATTTAAATATTTTTTCAAGAAATAGATATAATGTATCAAAGATTATACAACTGAAACCAACGTGAAACATTTAGGTAAGGGGAAGAATTTAACAGGGTGGCATGTTTGGGTGTGCAATGCACAATTCTAAGTCAAATAAAAGCCCAGTTTCAAATATAATCCACCAGGAATAAACCATTGACACTCAGTCCACACATATAGTGTGAAGGTTAATGATATGGGGACTTGGTGGCACAAGTTTCCACACCATCACTTCTCTGAACTATACCAAATTCAGGTCAGACTGACGCAGTGAAAACCTCATCTCTCTATTGGCTGCAAGGATCTTTTATGAAATGGGTTTGGGCAGTCTCAATCCACTTCCTAATGGGTTTGAACCCATAGTTCTGAATTGCTGACAATTTGGCAATCTCAAATCAAAGGGACTGCAAAAAATGTCAATGTGTCAGAAGTAGTGAGAGTTTTATCTGCATCTGGCAGTGCTCGAACTGGTGCGGAAGCGTTTGATGCTAAAAATGGATGCCCAAAGTGGAAAAGTCCTTCTTTATTTCCCAACACTGGACAAAGCTCACTTTCAGCAAAAGATTAATTTTTAACTGAAAAAAAACTGTTTTTAAAATAAGTTATAAATCATATTTACTTCAGAGAAGACTGGAAATCTTTAGGGCCTGTAACAAATGGAAGCTTGCATATCTTGGAAATCAATGATTTGAAAATGAGACTAGAGACAAAACTGTCAAAATTTGCCAATGACACCAAGATGGGAAGTCGGGGAGCGTGGGGGTGGGGGGAAATAGAGGAGAGCTGCAAACAAGCAAGAGCAGGCTAATCAGATGTAAAGGAACCAAGATAGATTTGGAAATTGGGCTGAGAAATGGCAAATTACAGGAAACTTTCGTTTAACCGGAGGTTAAATGTCCGGAAAGCTCTATCTACCGGCAAAATTCAGGAGCCGTTTCCTATAAGTTTTTTTACTTCTCGTTGCTTTTTTTTTCCAGTCAGGCTCTGCAAGGCCTAGCTGAAGCTGTTGCTTAGCTACAGAGACGCTTTCAAGCTGCAGCCGACTGTTTTGAAGCTGTTGCTAAGCAACAGGGTTTGTTGATTCACACGGAGCTCAAAAGCTCCGTATGTTTTAAAATTAGCGCTGGTTTCTACGGCAGTTTTGATGGTACGGCACCAGCTCGGTCCCGTCAGTGCCGGATACCAGAAAGTTTCCTGTAAATTCAAAGTTGACAAATGCAAAGTGCCAAGACTAGGGAAGGAGAGCAAACATTGAAACTATAAAACAAAATGGTTTTAGTTTACAGGATACAACATAGGAAAAGGATTTGGGGATGTTGGTCGATAGATTATTGAAACCATCTGTACAATGAGCAGTAGCGGTAAGTAGGGCAAATATAATCTTGGGTTGTATAACACATGGAATAGAACACAAATCACAGGATGTGATACTGAGCCTACACTGTGCATTGGCTCATCCCAATCTGGGGTACTGTGTACAATTCTAGTCACCATATTACAGCATGGTTATCATAACACAGGAAAAGGTGCACAAGACACCCGAGCTACAAAAGTTGAGTTTGTTTACACTACAGAAGAGGAAACTTAGAGAGGAACTTCTTGAGATATCCAAAATCCTTAAGGGTATTGACAAGTTGAACCATGACCCCGAGAACAATAACAAGGGGACATGGGATGAAGCTCAGAAGAGGGAAGGTGAATGGGCAGAACAGATAGAACTACTTCATTGCATGTACCCTAAATGTTACAAAGTACCTGTACACTTGTGCTAGAATGCAGTCAGCTCTTGTTGCCCCACTTTATTCTTTAGAACTGCTGGTTAGAGGTAGCCATTTTCTGTAGAACTCTCCGTTCTGTTAGCATAAAGTTCTTTCCCAATGACATCAAGTAAGAAATTCTACCCACAATCAATTGTCGCCATTTAGAACTATAGGGCAGTTCTATGAAATGCACTTAGACTTTAAAGAATGACATTTTTCGTATCATCTAACAAATAGTTTACCAGAAACTATTAGCTATGTTCCTTTCCTTAGCAAACCCTCAATTCTGTGGTAAGTTCCATGGCTTCTAAATTTGAGGAATTATGTCCGTGATTCTTGCTATATACATATGCCTAAATCACAGCCATTTTCTAGCACTAGTCAGCGTTTATTACCCTTATGTTACCTTCACAAAAATGTATTTTGATCAATTAATCAACCTGTAATGCATTCAACAATGGATGCACACAGGTAAAAGATACAGTTCAATTAAGATTTTAATGTTGCTTTAAGCCAGTCCATGAAATAATAAAAAATAAGTTCACATGCAACAGCCTGAACCTGGTGCCTTAACAACACAGATGAAAGGCTGGTGAAGGGATTCACCTATTTACTTCCAAGAGTGAGAGAAATTCCCATTAGTTGCGAAGAATTCTGGCTGGCCAATTTTAGTCTAATTCATATGAACTACTGCAACGACTACTCTAACTGAACATTGTAAAATGCATTTCTATGTTGTTTACAATCATGCCGATCTACTTAAGTACAGTTGTTGTTGTCCCCCAGCCAAGACTCTTCGTTTCCCCAGTGAGAATGACCACTGAGTACACGGAGATGAACTGCTCTCCTACTGAAGTAGATTCCTTAGATAATTTCCCAAAAATAAGGCCACCCACTGTTTGGATTTAGTTGCACTGTAATTGACTGCTACCATTGCATTATCCTACATTTATCCTCACGAATCTGCTCCCACACACACAAAATGTAACTAATCCTGATGAGATATAATAGGAGCAGTTAAAGGGGACAATTGTCTACGGCACAGTTTTACATTTTGAAGCTAGGGGCAAACATTTTGCATGTTATCGTTTTTATAAAACTCTACATGTAGAATAATTAAAACAAAAAATAAAAATGATACAATTTTGTATTAAAGAGCACTAAGGATTACGAGGTCGGCACCAACATGGAAATCAGAGCTTGTATGCCCATAGAATACATCTATAATACAGTTAATTTGAATGGTTCCCTTTACTGCATCAGATTTAAAGCAACCACTTAACTACAATAGACCTCACTGTTTTAGAAGCTGATATTATGTAATTAACTTAAATACACACAAGATTTAATTACTTGTTTTCTTTCAAGTGAAATACAGACTTATGAACTGTGAAATAATGTATGGCTTTTTTTTGACTAGCTTTATACCCAATTTGACAACATCCTTTATTTTTTTCTTCAAGATTTTGGCAGATCCATATTAATTAATTACCAAAAATATTACCATTTGAAAACCTAATACATATGCAATCTTGAGATTAAAGATAAGATAATATTATCAGCAACGACTTTTAAGAGTCAGATGTCAAATATGTTGTTGGAACAATGGCACAATTTTAATTTACTCAGTCACATTAGTTGATAGCCAGGTAAGAGCCACAGCCTCTGCTGACATTTGTACCTCAGGCTTTCCCTGGATTGAGTTTCTCATAATTAAGTATCACTGACTAAAGGGAAAGAGGAAAAAAAAAACTTTCATTGTGTCCACACATAGCCAATTCAAGACGAGCACTGGCATCATCCATGCAGCTGGCCCAAACTGTCCAACCCTCTTAGTTTAAGAAGATTACCTATGTACGGGAAGCATAGAACGAGATAGGAAGGGCAAATAACAAAAACGGTTTTAGAAACGGTTATTTAGCTGTTCTGGCACCACAGACAAGGTTAATTGTCCTTGCATCATCAGGCTCTGGAGCCCACTGACAAGCTTACTCATTAGCATATCCTCTTCCTGTTTTGACCTGATTGCATCAGAGATGCGACCGTGTTGATCTTCAATGTGTGAGCTCTCAAATAGCGAAAAGAATACCCTTTAAAACTAATTTACAGCAAATAAAAATGTTGTTTCTACTTCCAACATATCTGACAGCATAATATGGGATGAAGGGGGAAAAAAGGATCACAAAAGATATGCTAGGTTAGATAGAAAAAAAAATGAATAGAAAAGTGAAAAAATTTAATTCAGAAAGAATGGCATAAGTAAAAAAAAAGCATTAACTAGGTAATCAGAATTGAAATGTTTACATTTTTTGCTAAACATGTATTCCTGGGGTTCCCAGATGGCTTAGTCAGTAAAAATCATGTAACCAAGCCCTAGAGACCAAAAGGTCACAGGTTCAACTCCTAGGCTGGGATGAGTTAGCAGATCTCAGTTGTCGAGCAGCAGAGCTACTATTGGCCTCAGTGTCCTGAATTAGAGAAAAATCAGCATTCCCACTCCTGATCGTGATCCGGATTGCTGCTGAAACGTGCACATGAGGCAGTCACCTGAAGAAAGGACTAGGCTCGGCAATGATACCCTGTGGTTGAATATCCTACCAACACTCACTGATTATACTCAAACATTAAGAATTAAATACAAGAGGGTGATCTGCACCCATAAAACCATGCTCCAACAAAAGTCAATACCTTCAGGAGAGGGGAAGAGAAGAACACAGGCAAATAAATAGAATAAACATAAAAATGTGGTTTGCGTGTTTTTTTAGTTTCATAGAGTTATTACTATCCATTGGAGCAGCTTTATTACTGTAATATTTGTATTTATTTAATTGTGTGAACTAAAAACTTACAAAGTTGTCTGGCCCGTGGATACAGTAATTTTCCTGGGTCAGGAAATAATCGAAGAGTTAAGATGTTGACTTCACAGCCCTGTGATCACAGATTCAAGCTGCAGACCTTTTAAATCCACCAGCCAGAGTTATCACAAGTTCTAGGCTTTCTTTCCAGACCTGTATGTTTTTTCACCTCACAGAAGTAGACCAGAGAGAAAAAAATGACATAATTGGGTACATATTTTGGTCCCATTACTGAGGTTACAGGACCAGTGCACTGTCAGTCAGCTCTATGCTCATTTAAGGTAGAAGTGGCCAACCCTACCAAATATTTTTGGATCGGTCTCATTTCACATTCAGTGCAAGCTCCAACCTGGATTAGGCCTCTATTGGAAACTTACTGAGTAGGGGGTGAGGGAGGGATGAGAGATGAAATCCAGAACAGCTGCAGTTCTTAAAGGGGCTACAGCTGCCATCAAAAGGAGAGTTAATTTTGCTAGGAGCACGGAAACATATAAGCACTTAGAGGGAATTAGGACTACAGTGAAACTGGTCCACAGTGACCACCTGCATGATTAACTATGGGTGGTCCAGTTAAGCAGGTGGCTCTCCTAATACTAAATTATTAATTTTCTGTTGGGACTGACAAAGCATCTTAATACATGTTGCCACAAAGTGGAAAATATTTTATCTTTTGGTATTACCAGACTGATCATAAATAAACATAGAATTATGAAATTCAAATGACTTTTAGCTCCCCGTTACACTTGCAACAAGGAGCTGGATATTTATATCTGTACATTACAACATTAAGCAGTTTTACTAAGTGGACCATGGATGTCAAATCAAATGTTTAATTTTGACCTTAGATAGTAAATTACAGTAGAAAACTTCTGACAACCAGCTGGTCTGATTTCACTTGAATAAGTTCAGGCTTTACCCTGGATGAAAGCCAAGTTTTTAAAAAAAATCAGGTTTCAACCCTGCTTAATTTGTCCAATACAAGTCTGGTTTCTCAGGCATATTAAACTGGAGACTCTTTACTGTCAGGCAGGCAGCTATAATCAACTGGAGCAATTTAGCTTGAAATTGACTAAATTATCTCAATAGCTGATATACAAAAATCTTGCCAAAGATAGTTAAAATGATCTGAGGTAACCTTGGGGGAAATTGCAGTATTCTCATGAGTGTAGAAATTTTTTATCTTACATGTTTGTAGTAAATTAACAGAATAAAAACCTGCTAGCATCAAGACTAAACATTCATGATAAAAACAGCCGAAAATGTCAAAATCAAAACCGGATTGGCCATATTTTACTTCAGTACCGTAATCGCCAAGAGTAATATGGAAAGACAGATAACAAAATACTGCGGCTCTATTACCATTTGCTGCTCTAAGCATTACCGTTTTCTCTTAGAGTTATTAATTTATAAAAGATTGCCAAGGAAAATATTACATCTGCACACGTACTGAGCAATAGAGTTGAAAAAATCTTGAGAATTGAGGCCTCACATACCAATTTGTGGAATAACCATTAATTTGGTTACCAACCAATGATTGTGGAATAATCATAATGTGACTAACATAAGAGGATTGGTGATTTTTGCAAATTAAAACACAAAGTGCCTCTGATTGAGTTAATTACAGGTGCCACATGCACATGAATGGTAGTACAGCAGTAGCTTATTTTTCATAAATGATTACTCTTTGAATGTTTTATATTTGCTCTATTGGTGAAAGGCTGTGGAGTGAAATGCACAATATCATGTGAAGAGACTTAATATCAACAATAAAAGCAGAGAAAATTAACCCTTCCTACATCATTGACTAGTTATCTTATCCAGGCTTGCCTGCACTACCAATGAGATCATTCGCCCTACTCTCTCGCAAGTTTCTCATGTTTTAAAATGCACCAAAGATTGACTTAATTACATGTCACATGGTGATATTAATCTTCAGCATTATACGCCTTGACTGCCTGACAAAACAAATTGTGGAGCTGCTTTTCTATCGGAGGCCAATTTACCCAAAGTTGCTCCCACCTGAAAAAATGGTTGGTAGGACCTGGGAGAAAATAAGGTATGTGAAGTGTTTGAAACTTCTTTTTTAATTAAAAATTATAGAAAAGTGAGAGTTATTGATGTTGTTAGAAAAATATATAGAAAATTTAAAATACTAAAAATAAGAGCCCAAAGAGTATGGGAGGAAAGTAGGAAACACAAACAAAAATAAAGTGATTTATTTTTTTTATTTATTGGTATTAAAATTTTTGTTCTAACATTTTGAACTGAGACACACTACGAATATTTAATTGGACAAATTTCATCACTGCTATAGGTGCTGATAAATCTGTATTTATTCCAAGTGTTAGTATGAATGAAGACATTCAAGTTGCAGTGAATCCAAGTACTTCTAATTCTTTGAGAAATTTACCAGCACAACTTCATGAAAATAAATCTATCTGGATATTAAAAACCCTTGTCTGCAGTAACTGTTATGACTGCACTGGTTATTTCATACTTTCCTTGTTCACCAATCCACATCTTATTCCACAAAACATTTAACCCAGAGATAAATTCTATCCAATCATATTCACAGAAATCACAGAAACCCCACAGTGCAGATAGAGGCCATTTCGACCCATCGAGCCTGCACCGACACATATCCCACCCGATCCCCGTAACCCCTACACCAACACATATCCCACCCTATCCCCATAACCCCACGTATTTAATCCCCCTAACACTAAGGGTCAATTTTTTATCATAGCCAATCAACCTAACCTGCACATCTTTGGACTGTGGGAGGAAACCGGAGCACCCGGAGGAAACCCACGCAAACACGGGGAGAATGTGCAAACTCCACACAGACAGTCGCCCGAGGCCGGATTCGAACCCGGGTCCCTGGCACTGTGAGGCAACAGTGCTAACCACTATGCCACCGTGCTGCCCCTTGCAGCAAAGAAAAAATACTCATGCAGCTGCCATGACAGTTCCTTATACCCAGGCTGCTAAATTCTCCTGAAAGTAAATTCACAATTAATGTACAAAAACATTATTACAGGAAACTTTGTGATATCCAGCACTGACGGGACCGGCGTGTTGCCGATCTATCAAAACTGCCGGACATACAAAGTTAATGTTGAAGCATACGGAGGTTTTCATCTCCGTATCTGACAACAAACACTGTTGCTTAGCAACAGCTTCTACTCTTTTGATTAAGCACCCAAACAAATTAACTGTAAATTAACAAAACTTTAAATAAAACTTAACAAATCAAATTAAAATTTGGTTGTCCAGGTTGATGATGCACTCCAGTAGCAACAGCTTCTAAAGAGTCGGCTGCAGCTGCAAGCGTCTGTAGCTGAAGCTGTTGCTATAGCTACAGACCTTGCAGTGGCTGACTGGGGGAAAAAAAAGAACGAGATCTAAAAAAAACTTACAGAAAACGGCTCCTGATTTTTTGCCGTTAGATCGAGTATTCCGGACATACAACCTCCGGATAAACCAAAGTTTCCTGTAATTCACAAACTCATCCATCCCAACATTCAATCACTATTTTGTCTCTTCCCCAACACAAAGTCAACATCCTCAATCCCAGATACATCCTTCCGTGCTATGGACAGCACCACACACCCCTTTACTTTAAGGCCCAGGTCCAATGTCCTAAAAACAAATGCAAGTGCGGAGATGAAATGGTGACGGATCCATCCCTCCATACCATCCTGCGTCAGCTGGTCAGTTGTGTTTCCCAATGCCATAACTCTCCACTTGGTAAAGAAAGAAGAACTTGCATTTATATAGCCACTTTCACGACCTCAGGACGTCTCAAAGCGCTTTACAGCCAATTAAGTACTTTTGAAGTGCAGTCACTGTTGTAATGTAGAACCAGTTCCAACTGCGCCCCATTTTCTCCCTTGCACGGATTTGGCCCAGAATGCGAGTAGCAAAGATAGAAGAACAGCGGGGGGTAAAAGAGGACGAACAGATAAAGTAAGACAGTGAGAAACAGAGAGGGAAAGGTTAAGAGTGGCGAAGAGTCACAGGAATAAAAAGGAAATAAGAGAGAGAGAGACAACAAAGCATCTCCTACAAGAGGCCCCAACCCTTTTTTAATTGGCACTGTATTCTGGTGCCTCCAAGTAACAACAAAATTATTGCAATCTGCAGAGAGCTCCAATGGAATCAATCTGACCTCAGCCTCACAGGCCCAAAGGCAGGCCCCCAAGTGCTCCTGTCCCCCTCCCATCCCATCCCAATGGATAAACAAAGCCCTCAAAAGACAAGTGTAAGACTTCAATGAGGAACAAAGCAATGAATCAGTTCAGTACAAATAAATGTCCCATTCTACCTATGAGAGCTACTGGCCTTAAAAATATTCAAATTAAAAGTAGCTGTTGCAAATTATTTACTATTCATTAAAGAAGGAACTTTATTGAAAACTCAAGATTTTAACAGATTTTAGTATAAGTCCTGCTATTGGTCTTGCACATGGAACAAAATAGCGTGCCATACAAGTATAAATCAGGAAAACTACTTCTGGGTAATGCTAAAAACAGTAAGTCCTTATTATACGTGAGACTAATTAAAGTTACCATCTGCTTCAACTTTGCATGCTAAGTTCCAATTTGCTGTTGTTTCACATATGTTTTGTATGGTAATGGCACTTATTTTCATCAGGAGCTGGGACATGTTTGTCAGACGTTATCTGGTTGTCATCATAGCCATCAGAATTAAGCAGTGATGTTATCTGTTCTAATAACTTTTGCTCTCATGTCTGTACTATGCATGGCTCAGAGTGTTTGATGCAGATTTGCCACAAGTGTGGTTTCAACGTGCTCCACTTCCCATTTGTGTTTTTGGAATAAACAAGTCTGACACACAGACTGCTTTTTGAACAACAGAATTCCACAAACGGTGGGAAGTTTGCCCAGATTGTTTCATAAGACCATTTCTCAGATTCTTTACAACTTCAACAGATTGAAAAATGTAATATTAATGGCCCAGAAATTCCGTTCCCTACGGGTGTGTGTACGCGCTGTGTACTCACCCGTAGGGCCAACGGAAGTGCCGGTTTTAGGCATGCACTGCGCATGCGCTGGAAACCGGAACTTCCGTTCTGTGAAGAAAGGGCTTGACCAGTCAAACGCCTGCGCCGGATAGGCAGCGCGTACGGCTGGAACTTCCGTTTTTTTCACAGATGCTTCAGTCCAGGTAAGTCGGAAACAGCTGCGCCTGGAAAAGCAGGCGTACAGCCAGCAGCTCCTTGGCGTAAGGCCTGCTTTTACCAGGCTAAGAGTTGAAGAAAGTTTAAAAAAAAAAATTTCCACTGATTTATCATTTTAAAATACTTTAAAGAAAGGTAAGTTTATTTTTAGCCCCGTTAAAAACTTTAATTATTTTTTCAAAAATTTTAATTTTTGTTTAAAAGTTAATTTATGTAATTTATAGTCATTTTTAAAATGTGATTTTTAAAAAATTTATTTGAAGTTTTACTTATGTTTTGGGGCTGATCTCTATTCATAGATTTGACAGGTCTTCCTGTCAAATCTATGGATGGAGATTCCCTGCTCTGATTGGCTCCCCGTGGCCCACGTGATCCTGGGGACGCTGCGAACTACCTGCGCCCCTGGGATACGTGTGCCCTGCACACCAGCAGTTTGAAGAGGCACAGCAACGGAATTCTGTGCCTCCCAAGAGCCCTCTGGTCCAGGTGGAGATTTTTCCAAATCGCAGTCCTCCGCCTGCAGGAGGGTTGCGAACGGAATTTCTGGGATTGTTTAATCTATTCATTAATCCATCTGCACTTTATAATATAATTCATAATAGCAACAGAAAATGCTGGAAAAACTCAGCAGGTCAGGCAACATCCGTGGAGAGAAATTTGAGTTGACGTTTCGGGTCGAACCCTTCTTCAAATATAATTCATAGTTCAGTTGACCAATTTTACTAATAAGTATGAAAATCTGGTTTTCTGTTGCTTTCAGTCTAAGGGCCCTATTTTATACTTATTCTGTGATGGCATAAATTAACAAAGCACAATTTAAAATGATACTTCTATAATGTTTTTCACTGATACAGGGTACAGAGGAGGAACTCTGAGCCAGATAATGAGCAGTACAGTGCAAAGATGTAGGTAGAAAACTTTAAATTGTGCACTCCTTTTCCAAATCCTGCCCCCCTATACACACACGCACAGTGTGGGGACACTCCCACTCTGAATAGCCGACTGCCCAATACTGAAATTTATATAAAAAATGGTGTGTACCAGTTATAACAGCTTTTGTTGTTAGATTAAATCTACAAATCAAATCAAATAAGAAAAAACAAAGATCTGTTATTTAAATAAAAATAACAGATACCAAGACACCCATTTATTCCTGGCTCTGGAATGGTGCCTATTGCTCCTATTACTTACTACAACTGCTAACAAAATCTTCCATTATCTTTAATTAACACATCTATGTCATACATGAGATCTGTTTTGAACCAAATCTGTAATATTTTCTAGTTTTAAGTATTTTAATACATTTTGCAAGAATACACAGTCCGATGAGAAACACTTTCTGACCTGACCTTCAATGTCACAGTGAAAGCACATGTATAACTCACATTTATCTTGTACAAAAGACACAAATCAATAGTTTAACTTCATATGTACAATATCTTATCTACCATCATTGTATTTGCTTTTAATATTTTTTCACAAACTACAGTATCCCTTCATCCATCTCTTCGCCTCAGATTAACTCTTTTATTCCTGTGTCTATTTAACTATTTGAGGCTGTGGGTTTAGAATTTACAACAGGTGTCATATTCCTGTCACCAAAAAATAAGTGAATATGTGAGACTGAGCTAAATGCCATAACCTTTTGGCTTTTGGATTAATAAAATTAATCTTGCTTTGCTAAACTTTCTAGACGTTTTCCTGCCAAAAAAAAGTACTTTCTTCTTATAAACTGCATGTAATAAAGGAGGATGAGAATAAACTTTTTTTTAAAAATAAAGCTGCCTGGCTATGTTTGCTACCTAGTGAGTTCCCCAAGCCTTCCTGTTTGCTATTCACCTGCTGTAATGCAAGTTTTTTTTTGTTACTGTAATAAATAAGGATGGCTGTCTCCATGAGGCATATACAATGCTGAGGCAAGACAATAGGCTTGCGTGCTGTTCTCCATCCTTACAATACTGCTCTGAAACGAGTCTCTAGGACATGTTCGAGAATGACCTTGATCGTTCTTCCTGTTTTTCCCTCCTTGACGGAAAGCACCTGACTTTTGCTCAACACCTTCCTACAATGGGATAGCTGAGATTAGGAAGTTACATGGATTCATCCGATTTAACTTCATTTCACGTAATGCACAAGCTATTAATGTGAGGTGAGCGCAAAACAGAAGCCACTCCTAGCAGATAATAGATCATCTAGCTGTATTACGTAAAATCCTTGTGACTGCAGCACTTTTGTTGTTAAAATTACTTCCTCTCCTGTGACACTTAGGAATTCCTGCTTATGTTGCTTTTAATAGGAAATGCTGTTCTGTCTCCTTCACCATTATATCAACCTTTGAGTATTCAGACACCACCCCTTCCAACTTGCACCTCCCAGCTGCCCTGAGACTCCTGCAAATGCCCGATTATTTTAGTTAAAGCTGTTGCAGTCCACCTGCAACCCTCACCCCTCACTTCCAAGATGCAAAGCACTTATCCCGCTGGCCACAGACCACCTCTGCCGACCCCCCCATCTTCTCCCGCCTGCCGCAGACCGACCCCCCACCCCGACCAAATCTTCTCCCGCCTGCTGCGGACCCACCACCTATCGTCTCCCATACTGCTGCCTTTTCAACCTGCCCCTCTTTTATCTTCCTACTTATGGGAACTGCTCCCACTGCCCTTTTCCAACCACTACTTACTGTACCTGTAACATTTGCATATTGAATTATCATTGGCCCGCAGGCATCTGTAAGGAATACCTATTATATTCACATGTGATCACATGCTGAGTTGTCATTGGCCTGCAGGCATCTGTAAGGGGTCCTGACTCCATCTTGTCCCCACTGCTGTATGATTGAGATCACAGACCTGGTGCTTCATAAAAGAGTTTAAACTGTAATACTCCGTTGTCCTGCAATTTATTATTTTTGTACAAAGTGTGCAAAACAAGACAGTACCCACCACCTGTATTGCGCCGCATTAACTTCTTTCCCTACTTACACCACTACTGCCTCCTGGCCTTGCGCCGGTGACTCCGACTGCAGTTGCTGCCGAGCTGCTTCCTTCTGTTCCGATGGCTGCCGACTTAACTTTGCTAGTTTCACTGGCACTTTACTATTGTACTTTATTATTGTATGGTTTTTTTCCCCCAAGATGAACTGGATGGCTTGATTGTTCCCCATTTATGAAATAGAGACTTCTTCCCTGTGGAGAGTCGAATAATACAGCTGGATAGTTTCCTGCTGAGAGCGTCCACCATTACACTGCCCATACTGGGCACATTTCCCTGCTATTCTGGCACCAACCCCCCACCTCCAAATCAAACTGCTGACCCTTAAACATCCTTCAGCATCTTTCTACAATGGACTATCATGGTGCCAAGTACTGAAAAAATAATTTGTCTTTATACAGGACATCTCAAAACACTTCATAACTCATAAATTACATTAGTACAATTGAAATGCATTGTTGCATTGTCAGTTCTGCTGTCCTATTGATGGTCCATCAGTCCTGCAGATGACTCCCCAGTCCATGATTAAGGATGGCGAATGTAGTCGTTGAAACAACCATATTAGAAAGCTGTTTGAGTTAAACGCCATTAAGCAGGATTGTCTCTTATAATTGATGTAAAGAAGTGTTTGGAGAAACACAGCACCAAGCTAACTGCACAAATCTGACAATATATCTTGCATTTCCTATGATGGATCACTCAGCTTGGCATGTGCATGTATCCCATATAGATGTACAAGAACCATTTTTAAACTTTTTTTTAATAAGGCGATATGTAAGTTTGGCCAGAAGGCAAGCATTTTCTACAGTCCCCACTACTTGAAACTGCAGAAAATTACTGTGGCTTTCATTGAAATATGTGAAAATATGTTTCTTTGAAAATTATGGTTACTTGCCAATCTCTAGGCGAGTAGTTGACAAGGTGACCACCATTCTTCAACATTCCCTTTTTAGGGGTTTGTTTCCAAATGAAGATGGATCAGAACCCTTTTGAATAAAATCATCTTCTCCTGGTCACTCAGTCCCTCCTCTTTAGATTGTGCGTATAACAAATTTGTGCTTTCATTCAACTCATTTCCTTGGAGGAACCCCCAAAAACAGTAACTATGCCCTTGAATGGGAATGTGAGGATGTCTTTACAAATCTAGAGAGCAATTTGCAATAAAATATTGAAGATTCCACATTAGGTGGCGCTTTTATTTATATGGGGAATGCAGTGGCAATATTATCATACATTTATTTGTAGATCGTTCACTACACGCCTTTGGAAACAAATCTGTGAAAAATGGTAACCAATATACTATTAAAAATTTGAGATCAGGATTAAATCCAGTTGCAGCACTGCTGCAAGTGTTCCTCTGGAAAAACTGCTTCAACAAGAAATTCTTAATGAAATTCATATTGGAAAAGAATGGAAAAGATGCGTTGAAATAAAATAAATGAGAAAAATTATGGAATTGTAAGTATTGCAGGCAGCACTTCTAACCAGTTTCATCTTTTTACGAGTTAGGTTATTCTAGGTTTAAAGTTTAAAATTCTAATGCTCGTGTTTATATCCCTACATGGCCTCGCCTCTCCCCATCTCTGTAACCTTCTCCAGCCCTACAATCCCTCCCCCACCCCCTTCCCCCGAATTCTCCATTCCTCTGACCCTGACCTATTGTGCATCTCCCCTTCCTTTGCCCTACCATTGGCAGCCGTGCCTTCAACTGCCTAGCCCCACGTTCTGGAAATCCCTCCCAAAGTGCTTAGGTCTGTCCACCTCCCTCTCATAGAAACATAGAAGATAGGAGCAGGAGTAGGCCATTCGGCCCCTCGAGCCTGCTCCGCCATTCAATGAGATCATGGCTGATCATCCAAACTCAGTACCCTGTCCCTGCCTTCTCCCCATATCCCTTGATCCCTTTAGCCTTAAGAAATATAAGAAATATTATTCCTGGAATGTTTTCGGGACGGTTATCTGGACCAATATGTCGAGGAGCCGACTCGAGATCAGGCCATTTTAGACTGGGTATTGTGCAATGAGAAGGGACTTATCAGCAATCTTCTTGTACGAGGCCCCTTGGGTCAGAGCGATCATAATATGATCGAGCTCTCAGTCGAGATGGAGAGTGAGGAAATTGAATCAGAGACTAAGGACCAGAACTTAAATAAAGGGAATTACGAGGGTATGAGACGGGAATTGGGTAAGATTGATTGGGTGGTGTTTCTGGGGGGATTGACAGTGGATAGACAATGGCAAGCATTCAAAGATAGAATGGAAGAATTCCAGAACATGTTTATACCGGTTTGGCATAAAAATAAACCTAAAAAGGTGACTCAACCGTGGATAACGAGGGAAATTAGGGACAGCATAAAATTAAAAAAAAGGGCATATCAACTGGCAAAAAAAAGCACCAGACCGGAAGATTGGGGACAGTACAGGATACAGCAAAAGAGGACAAAGGGATTAATCAGGAAGGGGAAAATAGAATACGAAAGTAAACTTGCAGCAAACATAAAGACAGACTGCAAAAGCTTTTATCGGTATATCAGGAGGAAAAGACTGGTAAAATCCCAAGTCGGTCCCTTGCAGTCCGATTCGGGAGAATATATAATGGAGAATAAGGAAATGGCAGACCAATTAAACTCATACTTTGGTTCTGTATTCACAAAGGAGGACACAAATAACCTCCCAGGAATATCGGCAAACATAGGGACTAATGAGAGGGAGGAGCTGACAGAAATTAGTATCTCTAGGGATATGGTGTTGGGTAAGTTGAGGGGACTGAAGGCCGACAAATCCCCGGGGCCTGATAAACTACATCCTAGGGTACTTAAGGAGGTGGCCCTGGAGATAGCAGATGCTCTAAGGATCATCTTCCGGAACTCCATTGACTCGGGAACAGTACCCGTGGATTGGAGGGTAGCTAATGTTACCCCAATATTTAAAAAGGGGGGTAGAGAGAAAGCAGGGAATTATAGACCAGTAAGCCTTACATCGGTTGTGGGCAAAATGCTAGAGTCCATTATTAAGGATAAAATAGCGGAGCACTTGACAAATGGGGAAAGGATCGGACAGAGTCAACATGGATTTACAAAGGGTAAATCGTGTTTGACTAATCTGCTGGAATTTTTTGAGGAGGTAACTGGTAGAATAGATGGGGGAGAGCCAGTGGATGTGGTGTACCTTGACTTCCAGAAAGCCTTCGATAAGGTTCCACACAAAAGATTATCATGCAAAATTAAGGCTCATGGGATTGGGGGCAAAGTATTAACGTGGATAGAGAACTGGCTGGCGGATAGAAAACAGAGAGTTGGAATAAACGGCTCGTTTTCGGAGTGGCAGGCAGTGACCAGCGGGGTGCCGCAAGGATCTGTCCTGGGACCCCAGCTGTTCACAATATATATAAATGATCTGGATCAGGGAATTGGATGCAATATTTCCAAATTCGCTGACGACACTAAACTAGGAGGAGGGGTGGGCTCTGATGAGGATGTCAGGAGGCTACAGTGCGATTTGGACAGGTTGGGGGAATGGGCGGATACGTGGCAGATGCACTATAATGTGGATAAATGCGAGGTTATCCACTTTGGGGGTAAAAACAGGAGGGTAGATTATTATCTAAATGGCAATAGATTGGGAGATGGGGAAGTGCAGAGGGACCTGGGTGTTCTTGTGCACCAGTCACTGAAGGAGAGCATGCAGGTGCAACAGGCGATTAAGAAGGCAAATGGTATGTTGGCCTTCATATCAAGGGGGTTCGAGTATAGGAATAGGGATACCATACTACAGCTGTACAAGGTGCTGGTGAGACCGCATCTGGAGTATTGTGTACAGTTTTGGTCGCCCCATCTGCGGAAGGATGTTCTTGCCATGGAAAGAGTGCAACGGCGATTCACCAGGCTGATACCTGGAATGGCGGGAATGACCTACGAAGAGAGATTAAATAGTTTGGGCTTGTACTCACTGGAGTTTAGAAGATTGAGAGGGGATCTCATCGAAACATATAAAATTATGGCAGGCCTGGACAGGCTGAATTCAGAGAGAATGTTTCCAATGGCCGGGGAGCACAGAACCAGGGGCCACAGTCTAAAAATAGCGGGCAAATCATTTAAAACAGAGATGAGGAAGAATTTCTTCACTCAAAGAGTGGTGAGCCTGTGGAATTCCCTGCCACAGAGGGCTGTGAAGGCTAATTCAATAAATATTTTCAAGAGAGAATTGGATATATTTCTGAAGGCTAAGGGGATTAAGGGTTACGGAGAAAAGGCGGGGACGGGGTACTGAACTGGTAAGATCAGCTATGATCTCAGACGAAGATCAGCCATGATCTCATTGAATGGCGGAGCAGGCTCGAAGGGCCGAATGGCCTACTCCTGTTCCTATCTCTATGTATCTATGTATCTATGTATCTAACTCCTTCTTGAATATATTTAATGAATTGGCCTCAACTGCCTTCTGTGGTAGAGAATTCCACAGGTTCACCACTCTCTGGGTGAAGAAATTCCTCCTCATCTCTGTCCTAAATGGCTTACCCCTTATCTTTAGACTGTGGCCCCTGGTTCTGGACTCCCCCGCCATCGGGAACATCCTTCCTGCATCTAGTCTGTCTAGTCCTGTTAGAATTTTATAAGTTTCAATGAGATCCTTCAAGACCATCCTTAAAACCCACATTTTTGACCAAGCCTTTGGTCTCCCCGCCCAATATCTGCTTCTTTGGCTCAATGTCCATTTTTTCTGATTATATACTTATGTGAAGCGCCTTGGGCCATTTTTCTAAATTAAAGGCTCTATATAATTGGAAGTTGTTAAGTTTACTTTTTCTTTTACACTACGGCTTCATGACTTTCCAAATAACCTTTGGTTTGGTATCTTGATTTGCCAGCAATTTATCTTCGCCATTGTCCATGCAGTTAATAATTGGAGGCGGTATCAGCAGCGGCCAAACCTTCGACGATTTCCAAAAAAACAAGGAGTGACATCACAGGACAGCAGGTAGGTGATTGGTTGGTGCGTATTAAGGTTTTTTTTCCTCTCTAACCTAGGACAGTAGTTTAAACTAGGTGCGGGAAACTACAAAGTACTGTATTAAATTTATAGTTAAACTAATTAATGTAACTGCAATTAATCATTGAATAAAGACTTTAACTAATTAAATAAATAAAATAAGGCTAGACTAAGATATGGCAGGGCAGGTTGCGTGTCTAGACTGCAGTATGTGGGAGTTTGTGGACAGCGAGACTGTCCCGAGCAAACACGTCTGCAGGAGATGCCTCCATCTCGAGTCTCTCCGGCTCAGTCGTCATTGAGTTGGAGTGTGAGTTGGAGACACTCTGACACATAAGGGAGGGGGAGGAATTTCTGAACAGTTTCTGGACAGCAGAATAGAAACGTGGTAGTGATAGGGGACTCTATAATTAGGGGGATAGATAGCGTTCTCTGCAGCCAAGAATGAGAATTCCGAAGGGTGTGTTGCCTACCTCATGCCAGGGCAAGGGATATCTCACGACGGCTGGAGAGGAACTTGGAAATGGAGGGGGTAAATCCAGTTGTCGTGGTCCATGTTGGAACAAACGATAGGAATAGGGTAGAGGTCCTGCTGAAAGAGTATCAGGAGCTTGGCTCTAAATTAAAAAGCAGGGCCTCGAGGATTATTGCCTGAGCCACGTGCAAATTAGCATAGAAGCAGACAGATCAGGAGAATTAACACGTGGCTAAAGGGCTGGTGTGGGAAAGAGGGGTTCCTTTTCATGGGACACTGGCACCAGTTCTGGGACAGGAAGGAACTGTACCAATGGGACGGGCTCCACCTGAACCAGGATGGGACCCGTGTCCTAGCGGAAAGGGTAAATAGGGAGGTGGCAAAGGCTTTAAACTAGTAAGATGGGGGGAGGGATCTACAAGAAACATAACCAGCCTAATTATACACAAAACAGGAAAAGAGAGCATAGGAAAGAATAAAGTAAGAGAGGACATTGATAGCAAGGGAATAAATAGAGTTATAGAACTGGAGTCTAAAAAGATGGTTAACCGTAAAGTGAGAGGAAATCCTATTAAAAATGAGTTAAACTCTCTGTACACCAATGCACACAGTGTCCGTAATAAAACAGGGGAGCTGGAAGCAATCATGCTTTGTGAGAAACCAGGGATTACTGAGACAAGGCTACAGAAAAATCAGGACTGGGAATTAAACATTGTAGGGTATAACATATTTAGAAAAGATAGAGAGGGAAAAAGGGAAGGTGGAGTAGCTGTACTTATTAGGGATAACATAATGGCAGTAGGAAAAAGTGATGCAGCTAGCAGCATAAGAACATAAGAAATAGGAGCAGGAGTAGGCCAATCGGCCCCTCGAGCCTGCTCCACCATTCAATAAGATCATGGCTGATCTGATCCTAACCTCAAATCTTCTATCACTCTGCATCCACCCGAACCCATGTGATCTCCCGGGAGAGGCGAAAAACCAGATAAAGACCCAATGGCCAATTTGGGAGAAAAAAATCTGGCAAATTCCTCTCCGACCCATCTAGGCGATCGAAATTCTTCCAGGAGATCACTCTGTCCCTATATTTTCTACAGTACTTACCTTCTGGAAAGGCGATCTCCACCCCAGCCAGGAACAGGAATAAAACCATCTCCTGAAATCTAACAGAATTAGAACACAGTAGGAGCAGAACAAGGCTACACGGTCCCTGGGCCCACTCCACTACCCACAGGGCCATGACCATTCCGAACCTAGACTCATGTCCAATTTCCTGCCCGCTCCCCGTAACCCTTAATTCCCTTTACTTCTAGGAAACTATCTATTTCTGTTTTAAATTTATTTAATGATGTAGCTTCCACAGCTTTCTGGGGCAGCAAATTCCACAAACCTACCACCCTCTGAGTGAAGAAGTTTCTCCTCATCTCAGTTTTGAATGAGCAGCCCCTTATTTTAAGATTATGCCCCCTAGTTCTAGTTTCACCCATCATTGGGAACATCCTCACCGCATCCACCCGATCAAGCCCCTTCACAATCTTATATGTTTCAATAAGATCGCCTCTCATTCTTCTGAACTCCAATGAGTAGGGTCCCAATCTACTCAACCTCTCCTCATATGACCACCCCCTCATCCCCGGGATTAACCGAGTGAACCTTCTTTGTACTGACTCGAGAGCAAGTATGTCTTTTCTTAAGTATGGACACCAAAACTGTATGCAGTATTCCAGGTGCGGCCTCACCAATACCTTGTACAACTGCAGCAATACCTCCCTGTTTTTATATTCCAACCCCCTAGCAATAAAAGCCAACATTCCATTGGCCTTCTTAATCACTTGCTGCACCTGCATACTAACTTTTTGAGTTTCGTGCACCAGGACCCCCAGATCCCTTTGTACTACAGTACTTTCCAGTTTCTTGCCATTAAGATAATAACTTGCTCTATGATTTTTCCTGCCAAAGTGCATAACCTCACACTTTCCAGTATTGTATTCCATCTGCCAAATCTCTGCCCACTTACTTAGCCTGTCTATGTCCCTTTGCAGGTTTTTTATGTCCTCCTCACTCACTACTTTCCGTCCCATCTTTGTATCATCTGCAAACTTTGATATGTTACACTCGGTCCCCTCCTCCAAATCGTTAATATAGATTGTAAAGAGTTGGGGACCCAGCACTGACCCCTGCGGAACACCACTAGTTACTGGTTGCCAATCTGAGAACGAACCATTTATCCCAACTCTCTGCTTTCTGTTAGAGAGCCAATCCTCCACCCACGCCAGAATATTACCCCCAATCCCGTGATTTTTTATCTTGTGCAATAATCTTTTGTGTGGCACCTTGTCAAATGCCTTTTGGAAGTCTAAATACACTACGTCCACTGGTTCCCCTTTATCCACCCTGTATGTTACTTCCTCAAAAAACTCCAGCAAATTTGTTAAACATGACTTCCCCTTCATGAAACCATGCTGAGTTTGCCCTATTAAATTATGTTTATCCAAATGTCCCGTTACTGTCTCCTTAATAATGGACTCTAACATTTTACCAACCACAGATGTTAGGCTAACAGGTCTATAGTTTCCAGCCTTCTGCCTACTACCCTTTTTAAATAAGGGTGTTACATTAGCAGTTTTCCAATCTGCCGGGACCTTTGCTGAGTCCAGTGAGTTTTGGAAAATTATTACCAATGCATCCACAATCCCTACCGCTACTTCCCTCAAGACCCTAGGATGCAAGCCATCAGGTCCAGGGGATTTATCCGCCTTGAGTCCCATTATTTTACCAAGTACCACTTCCTTAGTGATTTTAATTGTATTTAGTTCCTCCCCCCCTAGAGCCCCCTGTTTGTCCAGTGTTGGGATATTCTTAGTGTCCTCTACTGTAAAGACTGATACAAAATAATTGTTCAGTGTTTTTGCCATCTCCATGTTTCCCACCATTAATTTCCCGGTCTCATCCTCTAAGGGACCAACATTTACTTTAGCCACCCTTTTTCTTTTTATATAACTATAGAAACTTTTACTGTCTGTTTTTATATTTTTTGCTAATTTACTTTCATAATCTATCTTCCCTTTCTTAATCAAGACAAAAATAGAATCCATGTGGAAAGAGATAAAAGATAATAAAGGATCAATCACACTAATAGGTGTAGTCTACAGGCCACCTAATAGTGGAAGGGAGGTGGAGGAAGAAATATGCAGACAAATTAGGGAAATGAGTGAAAAACAGAATAATCATCATGGGGGATTTCAACTACCCTGATATTAATTGGACAGAAGAGGTAGGTGTTCAGGACACCTTTCTAACCCAGTATGTAAAAAGCCCAACAGGGGAGGATTCGCTATTGAATCTAGTAATGGGGAATGAACCAGAGCAGATAAAAGAAGTAAAAGTAGGGGAACATCTAGGCAAAAGTGACCATAATATAATACGCTTTAAGATGATAATTGAGAAGGGCATAGTATGACGGAAACCAAGGTAATAGATTGGAGAAAAGCTGATTTTAAGGGGCTGAGAATAGAACTTGGGAAAATAAAATGGGCAACAATATTGGCAAACAACGATGTAGAACAGCAATGGGAAACATTTAAAACAGTGTTCAACAGAGTGCAGGAACAATATATTCCACTAAAAGGAAAGAACAAACTAAACACTAATGAGACTCCATGGATGAATAAAGCCATAAGGGAACAATTGAAGGTCATGAAAGAGGCACACATTAAGTACATAGACAGCAGGGGGGTGCATGATAAGTGAGAATACAAAAAGATTAGGAGAGAAGTCAAAAAAAATTAAGACGACAAAGAAGAATTATGAAATTAAATTATCAAGGAACATAAAAAATAGTAAAATATTTTACAGGCGCATCAATAAAATAAGGGATAGACAGGATAATACCAAGGTAACGATAGAGAGATGGCAGAAATATTAAATAATTATTTTGCTTCAGTATTTACCAGGGAGATACAACAGGTGGACATTACATTGGATGATGAGATTAATAATGAGATAAGTGTATTTCAAATAAAGAGGGGATATTATTATTAAATAAACTAATCAAACTCAAAGGAGGATAAAACTCCTGGTCCAGATGGATTGCATCCACGCATTTTAAAATAATCTAGGGAAGATATAGCAGAGGCATTACTACACATATTTAATAATTTGTTAGAAAAAGGTGTAGTGCCAGAGGACTGGCAGATAGCTAACGTAATACCTATATTTAAGAAGGGGGATAGAACATGTCCAGGGAATTATAGACCAGTCAGCTTAACATCGGTGGTAGGAAAAATAATGGAATCCCTACTAAAGGAGAAAATAGGAGAACATCTAAAAACCAAAAACATAGTAATGAATAGTCAGCATAGATTTCAAAAGGGAAAGTCTTGCTTGTCCAACCTCATTGAATTTTTTGAAGAGGTAACAGAGAGAGAGTAGACAATGGTAATGCAGTAGATGTAATATAGAAACATAGAAGATAGGAGCAGGAGTAGGCCATTCGGCCCCTCGAGCCTGCTCCGCCATTTAATGAGATCATGGCTGATCATCCAAATTCAGTACCCTGTCCCTGCTTTCTCCCCATATCCCCTGATCCCTTTAGCCTTAAGAAATATATCTAACTCCTTCTTGAATATATTTAATGAATTGGCCTCAACTGCCTTTTGTGGTAGAGAATTCCACAGGTTCACCACTCTCTGGGTGATGAAATTCCTCCTCATCTCAGTCCTAAATTGCTTACCCCTTATCCTTAGATAAGCCCAATCGACCCAATCTCCCCTCATACAACATTCCTGCCATCCCCAGGTATCAGTCTGGTGAATCTTCGCTGCACTCCCTCCATGGCAAGAACATCCTTCCTCAGATAAGGCGACCAAAACTGCACACAATACTCAAGGTGTGGTCTCACCAAGGCCCTGTACAACTGCAGCAAGACATCCTTGCTCCTGTACTTGAATCCTCTCGCTATGAAGGCCAACATACCATTTGCCTTCTTAACCGCCTGCTGCATCTGCATGCTTACCTTCAGTGACTGGTGCACAAGGACACCCAGGTCTCGTTGCACTTCCCCTTTTCCCAATCTATTGCCGTTCAGATAATAATCTGCCTTCCTGTTTTTGCCACCAAAGTGGATAACCTCACATTTATCCACATTATACTGCATCTGCCATGCATCTGCCCAATCACCCAACCTGTCCAAATCATATTGGAGTTTCTCGGCATCCTCCTCACAGCACACACGCCCACCCAGCTTTGTGTCGTCTGCAAACTTGGAGATATTACATCTAGTTCCCTCGTCTAGATCATTAATATATATTGTGAATAGCTAGGGTCCTAGCACCGATCCCTGCGGTACCCCACTAGTCACTGCCTGCCACTCGGAAAAAGACCCGTTTATTTCAACTCTTTGCTTCCTGTCTGCCAACCAGTTCTCTATCCAAGTCAGTACCTTACCCCCAATCCCATGTGCTTTATCTAGATTTTCAAAAGGCCTTCGATAAGGTACCCCTTAATAGACTAATGAATACGGAGTCAGGGGACAAGTAGAAGAATGGATAGCTAGCTCACTTCAGGACAGAAAGCAGAGAGTAGGGGTAAAAGGTAGCTATTCACAGTGGCAGAAGGTGGGTAGTGGTGTTCCACAAGGATCAGTGCTGAGACCACTGTTGTTCACAATTTATATTAACAATTGAGACTTTGGAATCAAAAACACAATTTCTAAATTTGTGAATGACACCAAATTATGGGGGGGGGGGGAATAGTCAATACTGAGGAGGACGGCAACAAATTACAGGAGGACATTAATAAACTTGCAGAAAAAATTGGCAAATGAAGTTCAACACAGATAAATGTGAGGTATTACATTTCAGTAGGAGGAATAGGGAGGTCACTTATTACTTGGAGGGTGCGAGTCTCGGTGGGGTACAGGAACAACGGAATCTCGAAGTACAAATACACAAATCACTAAGTTGCGACGCAGGTTAGTAAGGCCATAAAAAAGCAAATCAAGCACTAGGGTTTATTTCTAGAGGGATAGAATTGAAAAGTAGGGAAGTTATGCTAAACCCGTATTGAACCTTGGTTAGACCACACAGAATACTGCGTACAGTTCTGGTCGCCATATTATAAAAAGGATATAGAGGCACTGGAGAGGGTGCAGAGAAGATTTACAAGGATGATACCAGAAATGCGAGGGTGTACATATCAGGAAAGGATGAATAGGCTGGGTCTCTTTTCTCTTGAAAAAAGGCGGCTGAGGGGTGACCTAATAGAGGTCTTTAAAATTATGAAAGGTTTTGATAGAGTGGATAGCGAGAGAATGTTTCCACTTGTGGGAAGAGCATAACTAGAGGTCATCAATATAAGATAGTCACCAAGAAATCCAATAGGGAATTCAGAAGAAACTTCTTTATCCAAAGAGTGGTGAGAATGTGGAACTCGCCACCACAGGGAGTGGTTGAAGCGAATAGTATAGATGCATTTAAGGGGAGGCTGGACAAGCATATGAGGGAGAAGGGAATAGAGGGTTACGCTGATAGAGTTAGATGAGGAAAGACGGGAGGAGGCTCGAGTGGAGCATAAACGCCGGCATGGACTGGTTGGGCCGAATGGCCTGTTTCTGTGCCGTATATCTTATGTAATCCTATGTAGTTTCATAGTAAATGTAATCCTCAACTAAGATAGAAACTTGTTCACATTCTTAAGTCTGTAAACTATGCTATTATACTGTCAGCAAGTTTCTCCATTCCAGTTGCTGCATAATGTAAACTGGCAGTCTTTGGAAAACAAGCAAAAACTAGAAAGCTTGATTTTTCTTCGTTAGCTGGGTACCTGACGCAAAGCATCATCATGCTTAAATATCTCCAAACCAAGCTACTGAGAAATGCAGACAGATAATGTTTCTGTTTTCCCAATATGGAGTGCACACTCTCTCTCCACAGGGACACATTCCCCTTATCTAAGTTTAGAGAGCTCAGGAAAGGATTGACAAGGAAAAAGGCTGAGGAACCTATTTTCCCCGCTCCCAACGAGTGCACAGAGGTGCAGCTATAGTTTAATCATTTAAAAACAATATCGCTTACCAGCACAGAATACTTCCCATTAGGGCACTAGCTTGAGTGTAGCGAGCTTGACAGAATCCTTTGAAACTGCAGCAGTGAAAACAATGGAAAGCTACTGAGAAATGAAGACTTCTGTTTTACCAATATGGAGTGCACACTCTCTCTCCAGAGAGATACGTCACCCTTATCTAAGTCTAGAGAGCTTAGGCAAGGATTGACATGAAAAAAAAATTAACAAAACTAGCAGAGGCCTAATAGTGGGTTTTTCATCCTCAGTTGAGTGCTGAAATGATGAGAAATTTTGTTTTACCATAAAGGTTTAACAAGTTACAGTTAATTGTGCAGCAAAAGGCATACCACCCTAATGCAATTACTTATGTTGGTCGATGCAATAGCCATACTGCACACAGCAAGATCCCACAAACGGCAATGAGATAAATGACCAGTTACTCTATTTTTGGTGGAGTTGGTTGAGGAAAGAATGTTGCCCAGGATACTGGAAGAACTCTGAACAAGTAGACAGGAAATCAGTTTAACATTGCTTTCAAAGACAATGCAGCATTCCCTCAGTACTGCACTGAGGTTTTACCCGGGGTTTTGTACTTAAGTCCTGGAGTGGGGCTTGAACCCACTATCTCCTGACTTCGAGGCAGGAATGCTATCCAATAAGCAAGCTCAAATTTAGCAGTGTAAAGTGATTGGCATAAGCAATGAGAAAGATGAGAAACAGACACTTGGCCAAGAAAGACAATCACAGACTGTATAGGCAAAAAAAAAATCTAACTATTGTATTTAATACATTTCTCAAAAGCAACAGCATTCCACTGTTAAGGGGTTTTTCCACTGAATTGATGCTTTCTGGTTTAAACTCTTTCAATGGACTGAAGTTTATACCAAATGCAGACACCTATAGTGTCAAGAGGCACTGCAATATGGAGGTGATCATCATAATACAATAGAATACGGTCTTTACTGGTGAATAATTAACAACCCACACAACCAATTTCCCCCAAAAGAGAGGACAAGTTGTGAAAGGTACATACATACACACGTTCTTTCATTTCTGCCTGCATGGAATAGATTTTCCTGGTCTTGCATATTGTGTGGACTTCTTTACCAATGTGCACTCCTCCCTTGCCCAGTGTTGCTGTATTTGCTGCACCCAGTACACCCAGGCACAAGACCAGGAAAATCTAGCCCATACTTTTTTTTTCTTCTTACTTTCACATTCTTTCTTTCTCTTTTTTTTTCTCCCTTTCTTTTGGAAAAACAGGCAGACATCCCCTTTCAAATAACCACACTGTGGTCAGTTACAATTATTATTGTAACTTTTTGGGGGGAGACTATGCACTATTGTAACTTATTTGGGGGAAAATATGCACAAGTATTACTTAACTGATCTTATTTCACGGATATTTTCCCTGCCAGTCAAGCAGGAGAGTTTGGTACAAACTGAGCAATCGGGAGAGTATTTTATCTTGTGGTAAAAAAATGTCCTCAGGATCTGTCTAAAGGGTTGTGCTTACTCATAGTGTAGATCAAGATAGACAGTCCGAAATGGTGCCAACACCCACAGTTTAATCAGTTTATCTCATATTCCATGGATCGAGACCCTCTACAAACTCATCCCAACCGATGACCCAGTACCGTGCCCTTCAATCTTCCAACTCTGGTCTCCATTCATCCCTCTTTCCTTCACTCCACCAAAGACAGGGCCTTCAACCATTCGAGCCATACTCTCTAGTTCTCTTTTGCTATATCCTGCCGCCTTCCTCTCCCCAATTTCAAAAGTCTGAGTAAACCTTCGGTCACCTCCATTAACTCTTCTGTTACTGCTTGCTGCCTTCTGTGAAGTGCCTTTGGATACTTACTATGTCAAAGGCACTATATAAATGCGAGCTTCTGCTAACCAATCAGCTCACTCAAAAGCGACATTTGCAGTGACATTCATTTCTGTTATATAAAATAGTATAGATGGGTTGTACCTTTGATAGGACTTTCTGATTGGCAATTGTAGTGATGAGACCTGCACAACAAACCAGTGCACTGGAGCTAGAGAGTCCTGAGCTGGCTGGGATTGTGCCATCAACCATACAGTTTATTCCACTGGAAACAGGGGGGTTGAAATGTTCCTGAAAAAGAGAAAATAATTTTTCATAGAATAAATTTATGTATCTGTGCAGGTAAATCAGTAATACCTATTTTATATATTGAGTTTAAAATATGTATTTCTTACAAAATATTCAAACACAATCTACAACAACAAAGAGAAAATAAGACTTTTATGCACTGCAAAGAGAAAGGAAGACTGAGAAAGGAGGACATGGAAAACAAGCAAAAAATGAGAGACAGAAAGAATAAAATAAATGGGATTTGTAGATAGTCGTTACTATAGTGTATGTTGGCCTAGTTCATTCCAAATTTGTTACAGATAATGTTGTCACTTAAAATTCTAGCAAAAAAAGTCTTTAAAATCAAAAAAAAAAATTAAATAATCTGACCAACAAACTTACAGTGGAATAATACTCCAGTGATATTCCAAAATACAGGCTTTAAGGCACTTTAACTGTTAGACAACAGTGAGTGTTTCACTTGTTTTCCAAGTGGGTAAGCTCTGAATGCTCGTGGTTAAGTTGAAACATCCAATAAAAGTTTGTTGTAGTTATTTAAATCTACCCCGTAACACATTATAATTTTATATACTCAAATGTGAAATGGCACGCTGGTGACAGTAGAGGTCGCAAAACAGAGACCAAGAAGTGCAAAACTACATTTTACAGAAGACAGTGTTTATTTTGAAGGAACAATTCATCAATTCCAAAAATACTTTCTTTGAAACTAAATCAACTAACCACAGAGGACAAAGACAAGTATGGAGCAGGATATTTTATGAAGTCAACAAGTTATCAAAGATTCTAGGACTGCCATGTGAAGCGAGTAGCGCATTTTCCAGGGTCAGATGGCACTAGTTTAGTTTCTAACCTGTCTAAAGTTGCAGCATCCTGCAGCATATGGAGTTTCTTGGGGAAACAAAAGGTTCCTCCCTATAAAATCACTGGATGGCTTGGAGGCAAAGAGATTTGACTTTTTTTTTTAAACTGTCAAGGAATGTGTATTTCTTTCAATATACTACTCAACCTTCCATAGCGATGGCGGGGGAGAGAGGCAGCAAGGGAGGGATAGTTCAAAGGGGATAAGCTATCAAAGAGATAAGTTATTCAATATTTTAACAATATTTTGAAAACAAAATCCTTCTAATCTTAGCCTTTATGCTTGTAGTACTTTCATAATTTTAAACACTTCTATTATGCTGTATTTATACTGCATCTACAGGTCTCAGACTCTTTTACACTGCCTAGTTGAAACTGCTATACTACTACCAAGAAAGGTGTGTGTGTGTGCAAAACTATGCATATGCAGTCTGTCTCCTGAGCACTTTTTAACCTTGAATTGTTATCACACTAAAGTTGTACTCTAAAGGTGTCAAACTCCAGGAAGTCTCACACCACTTCTCTCTGAAGTCAGGCTCCAACTCCAGATACTGTATATATCATCAATTTAGCATCATTGGAAAGCAGAAATGGCTTTGCAGTAATGTAGAAGCTACAATATAAATGTACAATTAGATTCCCTTCTTTGATAATGTCTGATTTTGTGAATGTAAGAAGTCACACAACACCAGGTTATAGTCCAACAGCTTTATTTGAAATCACAAGCTTTCGGAGCGCTGCTCCTTCGTCAGGTGAAGGTCAAATAAAGCTGTTGGACTATAACCTGGTGTTGTGTGACTTCTTACATTTGTCCACCCCAGTCCAACTCCGGCATCTCCACACCATGATTTTGTGAATACAGTGCTAGTTTTATTGTTGTTTTTAAGTTTCCCATCATAACTATGTCCCCTTATCCTTGATATCATCCGATTGTTGCACCTTTATGACTTCGATATCTTTTGTAAAATGGAATGCCAAAACAGCACACAATACTGAGGAATAACCAATGTCTTGTACAGATTGATCATCACATCTAGCTTTTGCATTAAAAGCTCCCACATATGAAACCAAGAATCCTGTTTTCCTCTTTTATCATATCTGCCCACAATCCTGCTTTGAAGGATCTGTTTGTCTGTACACCTATAATTTTCTATTCCTCTGCTCTATTGAGGATTTTACCATTTAGAACGTATTTTCATCCTGTTTTTCTTTGCCCCCAAAATGTACATTCATCCCATTTAACCACATTTGCCAAATATCTGCTCACATCCCAAACCAATGAGTTTCTCCTCCAGTCTCTTGCATTCTTCCTCTCAGTTTCTATGTTCCCTCGGTTGGTATCAGCAAATTTTAATGGAATTACCTCTTCGTCTATCTCCATCATTTATGTATATGGACAACAAGAGGTTCCAACACAGATCTTTGAGACATGCCACTAGCTACATCTTGCCAATCCAAGAAACGTTTAGTTATCCCTACTCTTTGCTTTCTGTCAAACAATCCCTTCATTCATGGTGCCACTTTATCTTTAATATGAAGGACCTTAACCTTTGCACTTTATGAAAGACTTCTTGGAAATTCACATATACCACATCTACTGCATTCCTTTTGTCTACATGCTTGAATTCGATTAAATTACTCAAGTGCAATCTTCCCAAAACAAATCAGTGTTCATAAGCCTCAATTGGCCCATACCTTGCCAAGTGTTCACTAATATTACCACTGATGAGGCTAATTGGTCAATAGTTATTTGGCTTATTCATGTTCTCTTTTGAACAGGTGTAATGTGGTCCACGCTCCAGTCCTTAGTACAATTCCTGTTTTCAAATAATTTTTGAAAATTATGCTTACCACCTCTATTTCATCACTAACCATCTTCAATATTCCAGTATGGACCATCCAGACCTAGTGACTTATCAACTTTAAATTTCATTAGCTCTTTTAATAGTTTTCTTTTTAATATTGGTATCTGTTAATTGCTCTATGTCCTCCACTGGTCTCCTGTAGTTCTTCATTCACCTTTTTTGTAAATGCAATGGTAATATGTTGAACACCTATCATTCTTTTACTCTCTACCATAAGATTGCTTTCTTTGTATCTCAATGGTCACCTCTGAAATTTGCTCACTATTTTGTTTTTTTCTTTATCCACTTTGCAACTAAAACTTAATTATATATTATGATCACTGGCTCTTAAATATTCTCCTACCTTCAAGTTACTTACTTGCCCCAGTTCATTCCCATACCAGCTTTAGTACTATATATTCCCTAAACTACAATCCTGAATGCATTTTATGAATCCTTCCCCATATTGATCACTTATTATTCCTCTGGACAGTTAAAATATGCTCCAAGTAAGGGATGTCAAGGATGAGAACAAGTTAAAGGTTTTAATAAGATTTGGAGACAAACTTTTTCTATAGATAGGGTGTAATCCTGTACAGACTAGTACCGAAAATCATATGGTTACACTTACATTGAGTGGTGTGTAGAGTCTCAGAAAAAGGTTGACTATATGTATGTTCTCCCAGACATTACTTTTCAAATTAAAAAAATCTAGATATGCACTTGCCTACATTTTATTGAAAAAAGCCTAAATTGATGGGCATGAGGCAATGGCCTCTTTTGGTTTCTCCTTAAATATACTTCTGCCATTAGGCAGTATTAATACTTTAAATTTGTTCTAGTTGATAAGTACTAAATAAAGATAGTTATCCTTACAATAATGTCTATTTTCCCACAATGTAGTCCAGCTACTCAAAATACTGCACTTTATACTTTTCACCTTCACAGCAAAGATTCCGTGACAAAGCTATTTTCCCATAACTCAGCTAACCTCTTTAAACTGGCTGGATCTTGCAGTACTTGGGGAGAAAAATACAATTATGAGTAATATATTTTACTCCAGAGTAAACTGGGTATTTAAGTCTTAAGATCTGTTGCTTGGGTCAGGACAGTTGCACAAATAAGAATACGGAAATGCCTCTAGTGACCAGAAATCTTGCCCTTTGCCAACATACATACGCACACAAATTCCCTTAGAACTAGTTCATTTTGGCAAAAATAGGCAAAAAAATAAAACAAATTCTTGAAATTTTAAGTAGAAAGTGAACGAGGCTATTTTATAGAACTTTACCATAGTGAAATGCGAGTATAGAGTTTTAAATTACTTACGTAAAATGTGAAACTGAATGAAAGCAACATTTTTGTAATAAAAATTAGTAGTTATGTCTTCAATTCCTTTGCCAGCACTATAAGCAAATTATGAGCTAAAATATAGATGCCAGTTGTTTTGTCCTAAAAAACTGTAGCCAAACCCATGTGAAAAAAAAGGTTTGAGTAATATGTCTAAGCAGGGCTGATCCACAGGGTTCGTCCCTTGCATGAATATAGCTTATAAAGCTATCACGCAATGTTTCACAAAGTGCTTTGGTTTCAGAAGAAAATAAAGTCTGCCAAGTATTGCTTTACTCATATCCCACTGGAGTTAGAAATTTGAATTAATATAAACAGGCTATACCCTTGGAACCTTTTAACACTCTTCATTTAAATTGCTTATTTTAGTCTGTAGCATTTCAAAACTACTTCTGGGACCTGCCATTGTAATGTAAAAACCTGCACTATGTGGCCCCCAGCACCATGTAATGATATTCTGCACTATAGGGGTTTAGGGAGGAGTTTGAAGTTTTACCCTGCAATTTCCCCCATTATGATTTCCTAATCTCAGCTAAGCAGTTGTCAAGTAGAAGAGAAATGCTTACCCCAAGGCTGGGAGAAATTCTGACAGAACTAAACCCACGCAGGTCTTAAACAATTCCTAGCAGCTGGTTCAAGTGTGTCACTGGGAGGCACATAGGACATGTTGAAAGTGCCACCGTATGGTTGTTGGAGCATATGGAAGTATAAGGTCCCAACCATCCATTTCTGCCCCCATTATAAATGCCGATCTTTGTCTGGACAGGAAACTGTTTTCTGGCAGTATCAGCAATCAGTACAGTTGTGTTTGTTTGGGGCTCTGCTTTCCCACACATTATTCATGACCATCTTTTGGATTTATACCCCTGCAGGGATCAAATCTATAGTAACCATATCCTCCTAACATACTGTAGTAAAATTAAGATGCCATGGCAAATTTAAAGGAACCCTTTATCTAACATTTTGCTAGCTTGCCACGGTCCTCAAGCTCTCAATATACCACCCTTCTAATGCCCAAAAGCTGTTAATTTGACCCAAGTACAGTAAACTCTTTCGTATCCGGCACCGACGGGACCGGGATGGTGCCAGTTGATTAAAAATTCCGGATAACGGAGAGGTGTATCTACCGAGGCTATTTTTAACAAACAAAAACTCCTGTTATTGAGGTGTTCGGAGAGACTTCCGACAGCGCCAAGATGCCGTGTAGTGGCGGTTTGGAGAACTACCCCCGCTGACTAACTCAGCCACCGCGGGAGACTCGGACTCGGCAACATTTCCGGTTATTGAGGTGTTGTTTTCTGAGTATCAATTTTGCCGGTTAATAGAGAATTCCAGATAATTAGGTGCCGTTTAAACGAGAGTTTACTGTACAACTCTGTCAAGCACCTGACATATATACACTCAGAAGAGATCCAAGGAAGATATACAGAGGAACCTGACCGACTTTCACAATTCAATGGAATAGTCAGAAAAATGGGCAGAGACTAACTATATTTAGTGTTTAGCCTGGCGCTCTCCTCTGAAATTTGTTCAACTATATTGGAATGGAGTTTGATTTTACTGAGAGGGGAGACAGGAAGAAAAGTGTGTTTTTTGAGGATGGAAGAGGATGTTGGCACTCTTTTGTTGTTTTGACGGACAATCCCTTTTCCTTTTTCACACCTTCCACACTATTACGATTTGGTGCGTAATGTCGGAATGCACCCTTAGTTGCCTCAGCAATAGTGTGTGGACATCTCTGTTATGCTCGGCAGACTCGGTGTGTTATTGCGTCTTTTCCAGATACTGAAGGTTCACATTCTTATGACTACTTTTAAAGGAGTTGGGCTGATTCTTAACAAAGTGGATGAACAAAGTCCAAAAATCATCTTGCAATATCTCAGCTCCCTCAGGATAAGGAAACTGAGCTGCTTACTTTTATCATTGGGCTGCCCAGCTCTGTCATATGCTGAAGTGGATTTCTTTTTAGCACAATCTAGAGTTGTGCTGGAACAAGCTCACTGTCCCAGTGTCCGACATCAGTTTTTTTTTTAAAATGTGGGCTCATGCTCTAGCCATATTTTGTTCTGCCTATTACAGACAGATCAAGATGTGGATTTGGAAAGAAATCGGTCAATTCTTCCACATTCTGCATGCTCTTTCTGCCAATTCACCTCTCTGGGACAACTCTGGATATTCCTCCAATAATAGGAGAGACAGGCTTCTGGGCAGAATAAGGGCTGGTGGTACCAATGCCAGGTACTAGACTGACGGAATTCCAGACTTGATGACAATGGCCCAAAATTTGCGATCGGAGGCTTCCCGCGGGCGGATGCCTCCGACCTGTAAAAAATCTACGAATTTACCTGGTGGCACAGGAGGTACGGAAACTTACGCTCCTGGGCTTCTCCGGGTACGCGCGGGCAGAGGCCCACATATCCCAGGGGCGCAGGCGGTTCGCAAGTGCCCCTGGGATCACGTGGGCCAGCCCAACCAATAAAAGGGAATCCCCATTCATATTTATGGGAGTTCCGTACATACGGAAACCCCGTAAGTATGAATGGGATCACTTAAAAAATACACGAACACATGAAATAAATGTTTAAAAATTACATAATTAAAATGCTATTTAATTAAATATTTTAAACAAAAATTTAATTTTTTGAAAAAAAATTGTTTTAACGGGGCTAAAAATAAACGTACCTTATTGGACAGGGTTTTTAATGTATTAATCAGAGATTAAAATTTTATTTTTCTATTTTTTTTTTTTTTTAAAACGCTTATGCTGGTAAAAGCAGGCCTTATGCCTGCTTTTACCAGGCGTAAGAATTTCACGGGCTTTCAGCAGGCGGAAGTTGGGCAAATAGCGCAACTCTCCTTCTCCCGGGGATGCGGAGGATCTGTCAAGAAGATTTCCGACAGATGGCAAGTTCTGGGTTTTAGCGCATGCGCTTCGCACGCCTAAACCCGGAACTTGCGCAGCCCCTACAAATGCATACACACCTCGTACGCATCCGTAGGGGTTGCAAGATTTTTCCAGTATGTCACTTTTTAACCAATGATTTTGTTATAGTATTTCACTTTCATTTCCATGTAATCTTCACGAAAAGAATTGCTTAATTCCAAACTGATGTTGGAAAGACTACAGAGGATTCAATAGCTTCTTCCATATTAACTGGAAATGCCCTTGGAAATCTATCACGGAATTGTGGTCACATTAGACTCTCTCCATTGTCTGCTAAACTCCCACTTGATCCAAGAATGAGTCACTTAGTTTGCCCGATACACCATTCCTGTCTTGTGACACAAGGTGATCCACAAATCTACTTCAATGAATACCGCCACAGTAATCAAGGTATCTTTGTTTCCGTGTTTGCAGTTGGCAGTACTAGGAGGTGTGATATTGGATTCAGGATTCTGTGCCTTCGCCCTTCCCTTTTCCCTGGGAATGATCTCTGTGTACCCATTCTGATCATCAGCACCCCTTTTCCCGTGTCCTTACTGATCAACCTGTTGATCCAAGAAGGTAGATTTACAAGTCTTGTGTGTAGCCACAATTTAGCTTATGCTTCCAATCATGCTACTCAGGTAGGGTTTACCACAAGTACTAGAACAGTCAGCTCCTAAATGGAGAAAGGATGGAAAGAACTTAATGTATGTAGTTTGTCTGTAGAATATAACTTAATTGTCTATCCTTACAACCATGATGTAGAATTAAGTCACCATTATTGTACAGAATTGACTGTTAAATGCTATGGGATTAGATATATTTCTTAAGGCTAAGGGGATCAAGGGATATGGGGAGAAGGCAGGGACAGGGTACTGAATTTGGATGATCAGCCATGATCTCATTGAATGGCGGAGCAGACTCGAGGGGCCGAATGGCCTACTCCTGCTCCTATCTTCTATGTTTCTATGATTCATTTTGTCTTTTGAGTTTCATTGGGTTCTTGTATTTGTTACATATTTATTTTAACGAAAACTTGAAATATAAAGCATTTTAAAAAACCTTATTATTAGCAGCACATATAATTTTTCAAGTAAACAAGAGAGTTGAAGCAATTATAAATAGAAATGCAATAGCTTAAATCAATCAGAGTACATTGAGATTTGTACAAATGTACAATGCACTCTATTTTGTGCTCCCGATGACCGAGTATGCTCGTAAGCCTTCAGAAAGGCCCCTCAAGTTCTGGGTTCCCGCATGTGCGAAAACCCGGAACTTGCGATCTGTCAAGGTACGCCTTGACAGATCATCCGCACCGACTCAAAAATCACTCGCTGGCGCAGAATTGAACTATTTGCCCAACTTCTGCCCAGCAAATGCCACGAAACCCTTATGCCTGGTAAAATCAGGCATAGGGCCTGCTTCCACCAAAGTAAAGGTTAATTTAAATTTCAAATTAAAAATTTAAAAATAAAAAATCATGCACAAACATTTAAAATTAGTTTATGTAAATTTTGGACCAGATTAAAATGTTTTTAAAAAGTTTTTTAATTAGATTTTTATTTTATATGCTTTATTGCAGGGACTTTCAATTAAATTTGAAATGGGAACATTTATTTTTATTCCAGTTGTATAAATTATTTAATTATTTGGGGATTCCTCATAAGCTTATGGGGATTCCATTCGTAAATGGAATCCTCAAACATATTAGGAATCCTCCTTTCTGATTGGAGGACCTGGCCCACGTAATCCCAGGGGCGCTTCCAAACCTCCTGCGGCCCTGGGATCCGTGACCCAGGATCCAAAGCCTCCGAAGCCCGGGAGCCTGAAGGTAAGTGCGGATTTTTTTTTTTTTTTTTTTTTTTTTTTTTAAATCGGGTTGGAGGCGTACTCCAGAGGCATGCCTCCGACCGCAAATTCCGGCCCAATATTCCTATCCAGAGTGTTTTTTCTAAAAACGTACAAGGTGCTGCATACAAATGTGATTCCACTAAAAAAATTGACAAATTAATATTATTGCTTTGTACATCTTTAAATGAAAACAAATATTCTAGTATGTATACTTGAAAGTCTGTTTTAATTCAGACCAAGAACCACTTTGTATCTATTTATTTGCACTGCTATCTGCAGATAGAAAGTTCACCTAATGCACAGAAGAGACATCCATTTGGTACAATGTCTAATGACTAAACACACATTTTGTGTATCACTCGACAGTACTACATACAGATTTTATAACACAAATTGGCTGAACTGTGCAAACTGTGCTTTGCCTGGAAACTAGGCCTCACTCCTCTTGAGAATGCATGTCCTAGGCAATGCTTCTGCTTTGAGACGTCAGCATTTTTTAAAAAAATGATGGTACCCTCCCTCTTTTTTTCCCCCAGACCATCTCGAGGATAACACTTGTGCAAATCTTCCCTCGTTCAAAACAAACACAAGGTCAAGATCTCAGTAAATTAGGGAATCAAACATTTGACCATTCTGTGAAACATTGGTACCCTAAAACATTACCCAGATAATTTAAAATATAGATAGGAAAGCGTAATCCTGGGATTTTAAGTGGCCTTTAAATATTTATTATTGAATTCTGCAGTACTAACAACTGTCAAGTGGTATTTCAACATACATATTTGTTTTATTTTTCATTGCTGTGATTCCTCATTTCACTGCACACTGAAATTATCCATTACTTCTCCACAACAAACTGTTCGAAGACCAAACAAGAACATAAAATGTTTCCATGAAACCCCATGATGAGGCAATTCATGAATCATGAATATAGTGGTCATGGATTCTGAACTGAATAGTTTGTGGAAATAGCTATTAAATTTAATCGGACAATGAAGTGTAAGCAGACTGAGTGGATCAAGGCAGAATGGTGCTAATGAGCTTATTTCCATAGAGCCATAGGAAACAGAGACAGGCCATTTGACCCATCAAGTGATTTTCTCAGCATAAAGCACCCAGTCTAATCCCATTTTTCTGTTTAATAACTCTTTTCTCAAATACCCAGACTCTGCTTCAACAATTATTTGTAGCAGAGCATTCCATACTCTAACTACCCTGTGAAAATACATTTTTCTAACCTTTCCTTTAATTGTTATTGGCCCGGAATTTGTGGTTGTGGTCAGCAATGAAACTGTCAGTGCTCGCCGTCATTACAGTGTAAAACAGACAGCAATTTCTGGCGTCTGCACATGCACAGTTAAACACGGAAATCCAAAAGCTGCTGTCAGCAATACCCTGTTCCTCCACAGAATACATTGTTGCAGTCTTCGCAGATGCAATCAACACAGAATCAGTGATTTGACATGAACTTCAACTTTTTACACACTGTTCTTGCTGTAGAAACCATCGAAAATGTTAAGCCTTGTTGAATGAGGTGTAACTGAGTTTTAACAGTGAAATAAGTCATAATTACTGCTGAGCAACCTCTCTGGCCCTGAAAAACTAATTTTATAAATGTGGAGTGTCATTCCCTCAATTCCATGATAAACATTACATAGATTAATTTGTTTATGATATTTCAGTTTCTACTTTAATCCCATGTGTATGTCCTAATCTTTATTTCGCTTTCTGAAACATGATTAAAAGTAAATGATAATCCGTGCTTTTTATTTCATGGTTTGCTGGCTGCGAGAATTCTTCAATCTGATTGGCTGCTCAGCCTGCATGATAACTTCACCATTCCTGGACGCCACAGATCCCCTATAGATGGCACCAGATTGAAAGTCACGTTGGAATAGGGAAAATCGGCTCCACAGAACCTGTTAAATCTTGGTGGGCAGTTTTCTTCGAGGTCAGTGGCGAGCACCTTCCCTTCGCCGCTGACTGCAAAATCCAGGCCATTACTTTGATCAACAGATCTTACTGATCAACAGAAACAATCTTACTATTTGCCCTACTGTAACTTCTTAATATTGAGGACCGTATAATAAGTCTATATTGAACCTATTCTGTTGCTTTTATATAGTCCCCAAACTGTGCACAGTATTCCAACTGCAGCCTAATTAAGATAGTCTAAGTTCAACATTACTTCCTTACTTGAAAAACAAAAAAAGTTTGCCTTTTATAACCTTACCTACTTACATTGCCACTTTTAATGACCTGTGTATTTCTCTGCCCCTCTATTCCATTTAAAATCTTACTACTTAAGGTATACTTCCTTCTGCTATTTGTGCTTCCAAAATGTAGTACAGTACTTACCATTTCTCTAGATTAACCTTGGTCTTCCACCTATCTACCCATCCTCTTAGACTTTCTATGTCTTCCTACAGCCTTTCACAGTCCACGTCATGATTTGCCTTACCTCCCAATTTGATGTTATCAGCAAATTTCAATATTGTTCCCTCATTATCAGGTCCAGAGCATTTATGTGTATATATACTAAATAAGAGCAGCCCCAACACAGACCCCTGTGGAACATCATTCACCCTTTGCTCCTACCCTCCCAACAAGCTAAACACATGGTCACATTGTCTTTAATTCAGTGAGCTTTGCAACAACTCTCTTACATGGATCTTATCAAATGCTTTATAATAGAGGTACCCAACCTTTTTATTTTGCTGAGCGCTGAGCCCACCCCCTCCCTACACCCGCCCCCCGCCCCGCCTTTGGGAGATTCATGTCCCATATACATCCGCCACCATCCCCATCTGCTACAGAAACCCTCAGTCCTTTGTCATCTCCAGACTCAACTATTCCAACGCTCTTCTGGCCAGCCGCCCATCTTCCACCCTCCGTAAACTTCAACTCATCCAAAATTGTAATAATGACCAAATAATCTGTTTTAGTGGTGTTAGTTGAGGGATAAATGGTGGCCAGGACACCAGGTAGAACTCCCCTGCTTTTCTTCAAAATAGTGCCTGGGGATCTTTTATGTCTACCCAAGAGGATAGACGTAGCCTTGGTTTAACGTCCCATCTGAAAGACGGCACCTCTGCCAGTGCAGCAGTCCATCAGTAGCCTAGATTTTTGTGCTCAAGTCTCTGGAGTGAGACTTGAACCCACAACCTTCTGACTCAGAGGGGAGAGTGCTGCCACTGAGCCACGGCTAACACCTTAGTCACCAATTTGGGACTACCATATAGATTTTGACCTCTATATCCAAATATAATCAAAAGTACAGAAAGGATTTGCTTTCATAAACATCTGAGTAATGCTGGTATTGGTTTGTCCTGTATTCAAAAACTGGGACCCCTTTAAAAAAAATACATTTATATATACCTATATACGAAAAATAATTGTTTTACCTTACCTGAATTCCTTTAAATCCACAAAGAAAGTAGTAGTGCCATAGAGGTTTAGCTGTGTCAATGTGGACCTTGTTTATATGAACATTATAGTCCCTGTAGTAGAAATAAATAAAGGCCAGTGTTGGAGTAACTATGCACTAAAGAATAGCTAACTGCTGCCACCTACTGGTTTAGTAGCAAAGATCACCAATGAACTTGCCATAATACAAGTTCCAAAAAAAATCCAAGGCATTTAGTAAGCGATAACTTAATAAACTAGAATGGTTAACAATTTAAAAGCTATCGCATGTTTCAAAATAGATCCCTGATGGCCGTAACAGACAGCGGTGTGGGCCTTAAGTTATTGATAACTTGATATAAACATTTTGCAGCTGGATATTTAATTTTTGATATCTCGCAATGGATTTTGAAAAATGCAGAAACACAGCAAACATTCCATTTTAATTCTTCAAGGGATAGATTTTTTTTTAATCTTGCAAACATTTAGAAAACTAGATTCATTTCTATGACATCTATTTACCACCAATTTACTTATGCTCCCCCTCTTCCCTGCCGCCCAATGGCCTCCTGCATTACATACCTTCCCAGTTACCAATATGGCCTGGAGACACACACCCAGGCCAATCTTCCTATATAATCTAAAAGGTCCATATCTGTGCCCCAGAATCAGAAGACCTCCAATTATCACATCAGGATACAACTTCCCACAACAGCATGACTAAGATCAGAACACACTTTGTGAGGAATCTGCAAAGCACAGTACATTTGGCTCCAATAAGCTATAATACTTATTGCTCGATCACTATCCATATAATCAAAAGCGTTCCATCTTGTGCACATTCATAGAATCAACTCTTTTAAAGAATCACATTTCTGTAGGACTGAAAATCATGATTGGCTCAAATAGCCACTTATCTCAAGTTAACAATCAAATATCCAATTGATTAAATGTGAACATGTCAAAAGGTAGCAAAAAGTACAAAGGAGGAAGAACACATTTAGATAGCGTCTTATTTCTCAGAAATGTCCCAAAGCGCTTCACACGTAATGAATTAATCACTGCTGTAACGTTAGCAAATGGAGCAGTCTTATCCACAGCAAGATCTCACATAGAGAAACGACTTGAATTACTCGTCAATCTGCCTTTTTCCCCCCCATGATGTCGATTAAGGGAGGAATAGTACCATGGGATCTTTAATTGGCTGCAGTGGTCCAAAGTGGCGGCTCACCACCACATTCTCAAGAGCAATTAGGGATGGGCAATAAATGCTGGCCCTGGCAGCAACGCCCACATCCACAGCGGGCACCATCTAGGAAGACCACCAGCTGGGAAGCCTGCCCTTTAAAATATTTAATTTTAAATCATCTGATCTTTTCTTCCTACACAGGATATGTGTTCCCAGCTTGAGGGGTCCATTCGTTTCTCCCACTGTTAACATCAAACATTCTGTTAGCTGGTGCTCCATCACGGGCAAATCCTTTTCTCAATAAGTGCCATAAACCCGGATATTAAGCTGGGGTGGGAGTGCGGCCTGCCGGGGCTGGAGCAGGAGAGAAACAACCACGATGGTGCCAGCATGAGGCCCTGGCAATTTTTACTCCTTGCCTCATTTAAATGTCCTGCCGCTATTTCCTGCTCGAGGTTGATGTGGAGGCCGGTGGACAAGAGTGGGAAATTGTATGGTTACAAGTTGCTACCGGGTACCTGAGGAAATGGTCCTCAGCAAGGTAAGTGTGGGGATTCCTGACTACTACCGTCGAGGGAGTGGGGGAACCCAAGGCAAAGGGGTCCCCCCAAGGTTTCCTTGTAGGACTAGTCTGATCCTCCTGGCCCACAAGGAAACCATTAAAAAAATGAAAAAAAATTAAATTTACCTAGGCCTCTTCTGACCCCGATCCTTCTTGCCGCTAGCTTTTGCTGGCAGCTCCGGAACTATGCATAATTTGTGCATTTCACAGTTAACATAGCGTTGGGATCCAAATGACATCATCGGACCCTGATATTTAAGTATTTACGAGGCCCCCGCCTGTCTGTGGCGAGCTGCCTCGACACTTCTGAAAACATGGAAGATAGGAGCAGGAGTAGGCCATTCGGCCCTTCAAGCCTGCTCCGCCATTCAACGAGATCATGGCTGATCATCCAAACCCTAGCACCCGGTCCCTACACCGACAGCCATCCCACCCAAGCCCTATCCACGTAACCCCACGTATTTAATCCCCCCTAACACTAAGGGCCAATTTTTTTTTTTATCATGGCCAATCAACCTAACCCGCACATCTTTGGACTGTGGGAGGAAACCGGAGCACCCGGAGGAAACCCACGCAAACACGGGGAGAATGTGCAAACTCCACACAGACAGTCACCCGAGGCCGGATTTGAACCCGGGTCCCTGGCGCTGTGAGGCAACAGTGCTAACCACTATGCCACCGTGCTGCCCAGGAGTTAAAATGGCGAATGCAGCAAGTAGCACCTGCCCACCATTTTAACCCTACCATTCCGACTGGGTAGGCAGGGTTAAAATCGGGGCTAACTTAGTCAGAAGCCAAACTTCAAAATATGCATAAAGTGCAGAATATCATTCTCCACTGTGACTGCTTTTTATTCCTGAGCCACTTTACCTCAAAATTCCAGCAGAAGTGATTGTGTTGCTTCCCTTTGATAAAAATGTTAGATACTTATTCTGAGAAGGACCAATTTTTATCTATTTTTTAACCTGAATATGATCAAACAGATTCAAATTCAGTACAACAAGCTTTCAATCGGTTCCTAATTTGGCTTTGTTTATTGGACCAGGCAAGATGCAAATAAGCCCCATAGGTGGTAGGCTTCCCTTCAAGAGTCTCAACTCTCAGGCAGCACGGTGGCATAGTGGTTAGCACTGTTGCCTCACAGCGCCAGGGACCCGGGTTCAAATCCGGCCTCGGGTGACTATCTGTGTGGAGTTTGCACAGTCTCCTCGTGTTTGCGTGGGTTTCCTCCGGGTGCTCCGGTTTCCTCCCACAGTCCAAAGATGTGCGGGTTAGGTTGATTGGCCATGATAAAAATTGGCCCTTAGTGTTAGGGGGGGATTAAATACGTGGGGTTACGGGGATAGGGCTTGGGTGGGATGGCTGTCGGTGTAGGGACCGGGTGCTAGGGTTTGGATGATCAGCCATGATCTCGTTGAATGGCGGAGCAGGCTCGAAGGGCCGAATGGCCTATTCCTGCTCCTATCTTCTATGTTTCCTCCCCCAGTCACTAGTTGCAGCCACAGAACTCATCACCGAATTCAGTGCCCAAAGTGGAATTCTCATGTGCCAGTTTTTTTATTCTTGCTATTGCTGGAAATCTGAAATACTCAGCAAGTCAGGCAATATCTGTGGAGAGAGAAAGAGAGTTAACGTTTCAGGTCTGATGAAAGGTCATCGACCTGAGACGTTAACTCTGTTTCTCTCTCCACAGTTGCTGCCTGACCTGTTGAGTAATTCCAGCATTTTCTGGTTTTATTATCTTCAATTAAGTTGTTTTGCAGAAACTCTAAATCCAGTTCAGCCGGTAAGTATGCAACATGTAAAATACAGGTGTAGATAGAATTTAACAAGCTGCAAATAAATGGGAAAACTGGTGTCTATGGACACTATTTTTGATTCAGAACAGGTATACCACACTATGCTACTTAGTGCCTGGCCAGGTGAAACATCAGGTGAGATAACTAGATATTAAGTGGCAGCTATCACTGGAAATAGCAAAAGCAGGACCCGGGGACTCAGGCTAAGCACAGTAAACTGCATTTAAAAAGAGTTTAAAATACACATTTGTTCTAAACAAAAGAACCCAGTTAAGCATTATTTTCTACTGTGTATTTATGAAAAAATATATACTGTACTGAGATTGAGATTATATTGAGACAGACTTGCTGCAGAAATCTACATTCTCAGTGCAGAAGTTGGTCTTGAGGTGCCAGTGAACCCTTGGGGACCTGCCTATAAACAATACATTTGAACAAAATAGCTCTTAAATAACATTAAGCCCATATTATTGTAATTATATTTGAACTGATACTCAAAAAAAATGGATCCATAAATAATGTGTAATTATACAACTAGTTGTGTTGCATTAGAAGATATGAAAGTGAATATAATTCTAGTAATATCTTAGCTAAAATATATCAATCTAAATTAGGACTTTACCAAAACAATTCATATAAAACATGGTTTTTGGCTCCTTCCTTAATCAAGAAATTATATAAACCACCCTTTTCACATCAACACAAAGACTGCTCTTAGAAAGCATCTAGCACATTATTGAATTTTTTTTATTTTCACCATACCAAACACCATTTCCTAGTTAAAAGGTGCCAGGTTACCTATTCATAGGCATCTGTCAATTGGTCTCTGTTAACTGGCTGCTCGTGGATCTGTAACAGCAACCTAAGATAGTCTGTCTCCAATTCTTCTTCCTCCCTCCATGGGTAAATCCCTGGCCTCCTTTTGGCACTTCTTCCAATAGCATGGCTTTGATCAGCAATACACTTCATGAAAAAAATTACAGATTCAAACCAAGATCTTACAACTCTGTGGTGCACCCGCTGGCCTACGGTACATTAAAAGACTTAAAACAAAAAAAAAATTTCAAAAAGTTAACTTCAAACATAACTTTACAGAATTTAGCACCATCAAGACTTTCCAGTAAACATAACGCCCCATTAAGAAAGTGGAATGTAAGCTGCTACAGTTCTCTCTCACTCCTGTTTCAAATTAAATTGCTTACAGGTATACAGGGTTAGTGTTTGCCAGCTGGATGATTTTTGTTTGCGTTGGTGTGGCAGCTGCTAAGATATCTTGTTCTAAAGCCATTGGAAGCACAGCATAGCCACAGTAATCAATGTGTTCACCTGCAACAGATTTAAATGATTAAAGTTACTTTCATACATGCATGCCTCTTAAGTGGATAAGTACATTTCAAATTTTTATACACTTACTAAAGTAAATACTTGAGAAGTTCATATATAAAATAAGTTTATGATCACGTGTGTGAAATCAAGTCTGGCATTTAGACTGGCCAAATTCCATTAGTTAATGGATAATATTGAAAGGGAATATTTTCTCCCCTCAATTTTCTCTCCTATTTCCTGAGACGTAATGGGGTATGAGGTTCCACATATATCCGCATCCTTCTGGCACCCTGTCCAAGTAGCCATTCTTTAAGTATACTAGCCAGTGAGTGTCATTAGGCTATTAAAACATAGCCTAATCCTGTCCTTTCACACACATTTTGCAGTAGTGGTCATTGGATAGTGATCAGAAGGAGCGGAACCTTGGCTGGTTTGTACCCTCTTAGCATTAGAGTGCTGATGCCAAATGCGGACCCACAATGCCACTTAGACTGAGATCATCACCCCCCAGGGATCAAATCTGGGAGCAGTAAAATGAATTCTACTTTAACAACTTTGCCCAACAGCATTTGGATCATAATAAAAGCATTCCACATTGAATATCTATTTTTGTAGTTTTAAGTATTGGTCCTATAGTGGGCTTTATATGTATAGTCCCACATGCTAATGGTGTTTAAATCAACCCTCTCAACTGCCTTTGCTGTTTAAAGTTTTTTGTGACCATCTGATTCTCATCTTTTTTGAGAAATGGAATGGAATGCAGGTTTTATTTTGTTCTCAGAATTTGGATTATACTATAGCCTTCATAACAATCATAAACAGTTCAAAATTTATCCCTTTATCCTTAAATTTATCCTGGTTAAAGTTAATGTCCACACAAATTTGTTTGATTCAGATTTGCAATGTTATCAGCCTTAGCTCAATGGTGGCACTCTTGCCTCGAAGTGAGAGTTCAAACCTTGCTCCAGGACCCAAGCACATAATCCAAGCTGATACTTCAGTGCAGCACTGAGGGAATGCTGCATTGTTGGAGGTGCTGTCTTTCATATGAGACATTAAACCGAGGGCCCATCTACCTGCTCAGGTTGCCGTAAAAGATCCCATGGCACTTTTCGAAGATGCGCAGAGGACTTTTTTTTTTAATTCGCTTATGGGATCTGGGCATCGCTGGTAAGGCCAGCATTTATTGCCCATCCCTAGTTGCCCTTGAGAAGGTGGTGGTGAGCCGCCTTCTTGAACCGCTGCAGTCCGTGCGGTGAAGGTACTCCCACAGTGCTGTTAGGGAGGGAGTTCCAGGATTTTGACCCAGCGACGATGAAGGATCGGCGATATACTTCTAAGTCAGGATGGTGTGTGACTTGGAGGGGAACTTGGAGGTGGTGGTGTTCCCATGTGCCTGCTGCCCTTGTCCTTCTAGGTGGAAGAGGTCGCAGGTTTGGGAGGTGCTGCCGAAGAGGCCTTGGTGAGTTGCTGCAGTGCATCTTGTAGATGGTACACACTGCAGCCACGGTACGCCGGTGGTGGAGGGAGTGAATGTTTAAGGTGGTGGATGGGGTGCTAATCAAACAGGCTGCTTTGTCCTGGATGGTGTCAAGCTTCTTGAGTGTTGTTGCAGCTGCACTCATCCAGGCAAGTGGAGAGTATTCCATCACACTCCTTACTTGTGCCTTGTAGATGGTGGAAAGGCTTTGGGGAGTCAGGAGGTGAGACACTCGCCGCAGAATACCTAGCCTCTGACCTGCTCTTGTTGCCACAGTATTTATGTGACTGGTCCAGTTAAGTTTCTGGTCAATGGTGACCCCCAGGATGTTGATGGTGGGGGGTTCGGCGATGGTAATGCCGTTGAATGAAAAGGGGAGGTGGTTAGACTCGCGCTTGTTGGAGATAGTGATTGCCTGGCACTTCTGTGGCACGAATGTTACCCGCCACTTATCAGCCCAAGCCTGAACGTCGTCCAGGTCTTGTTGCATGCGGGCATGGACTGCTTCATTATCTGAGGAGTTTTGAATGGCGCTGAACACTGTGCAGTCATCAGTGAACATCCCCATTTCTGACCTTATGTCCGGTATCCTGGCCAACATTTATCCCTCAACGAACATCACTAAAATAATTTATCTGATCATTCCTCTCATTGCTGTTTGTAGGACAGTGCTGTGTGCAAACTGACTTGTGTTTTTTCTACATTACAACAATGACGACTCTTCAAAAGTATTTAATTGGCTGCAAAATGCTTTGGGACAGCCTGAGGTTGTGAAAGGAACTATATAAATGCAGATTCTTTCTTTCTTATCACCTATAACTATTTCACTAGCCCCATTCATCGGTGTATTGACTACATTTAAGTACATACATCATGTACAAGTTGTAATTTTACTGAAAATATATACTGGTCAAAAAAGCTACTGACATCAACCATTTACAACAATTCTCATTAACTTTTGTTTACTTTGGCTTGCTGGGTCTTTCAAAATATTTCCCTTTAAACAGCATGTGCTGGGAATTGGCTTGGAGCAGTTACTGAGCCTGACAGCACTGGCACGAACAGTTAAGTATAGTACTGCCAATTCTAGCTAATATCAGGATAAGCAAGACTCCAGTAGGTGGTCTTGCATCACTTAGCTTGGCATCGATGGCAAATGCAAAGTTTTGAAATATTTAAAGCTGTTTCTATATACTCCCACCTAATATTTGTGGTTCTAATGTCGTTTCTCGTTTCAAGTTTGTTGCCTTGTTTTTCTTGCACTTAATAAAATTCCAAATAAATAAATTGTTTTCATGAAAAACTCAAGAAGCCTGCCCTTTCATCTGGGCTCAAGCAACATCTTGTTCTATTCTGTCATCTCTCCTTAATCTGTCGAAATCTCATCACCAATGGAGGGCAGTAAGCAGTTGTCTTGTGCATACATCTGAGTGAGAAGACATCCCTGCATACACGGCTACTCAATGGTGCTGCTACTTGTTGGCACATGGAACTCGGTTAATTCGGCTTCTGAAAGGTGTTCATGTTTAATTCATTCAATATAGAACAGAAAAAGGTGAGTGAAGAGAAAAAAAAGAGAGATTTCACTTAGCAACAGTCAGTTTGTTCAAGTGACCAGTTTCAGACCTTAGGACTGAAACTGGAATTCCTGCCAAAAGGATGTTCAGCAAGGACACTGCAATCTGTGCAAAGTGATATGACATGCGAATGTGTAGAGGAATGTAAACTTGTGTGTGTAAGAATCAGCTGACGAACTGTGCATTGACCGGTGAATACCAAATAGGGCAAGGCCACTTCCAGTTTGATAAAGAAATCAGTGTATAAAAAAAGAAACTTTTGCACTAAGTTGCGAAAAAAAGAAAGAAACCTACAAGATTTTAGCACATGCTTATGCTCGGAACTGCTGACAAAACTCCGCTTGTAAAGTGCGTTATACTCTGAAGAAATTATACTCCGCCTTAGTTTGTTTTTTATGTTAAAGTAGAAAAAATAAAGTGATTATAACCATAAGATTGAATTCCTTACTACTCAACTGAACGATAGAAGATTGTTTAAAACAACCCTACTCCACCATAAGGTGTAGTTAGATGACTGTTTAAGGAAACTAAATTAGTACGCACAGTTGAAACTGAAACTTCTGAAGAACAAAAAAAACTGTACACGCTGGAAATCTGAAACAAAAACACAAACTGCAGTAAACACTCGGGAGGCCCATCGGCATCTGTGGAGAAAAAAGACAAGTTAATGTTTTGGATGTGATCTTAATCGGTGCTCAAAAAAATGAACAGCTTTTAAATAGAAACCAAACATAGGGAAGGGGCGGAAAAGAAACAAAAAACACACTGAAAGAAGAAGTATGGGTAGAATGACCTGTGATGTGCTTAAAAGTGAACCAGAAGATGATTAAATGGCTATTATTAAAAATGAGGCAAAAGGAAAAAGCGTAAGAGATTAGAGACAGAATACAGACATAACACTTAGATACCTGAGGCAGTGAGGGTGTAAGTCAGGTCTGAAAACAGGATAAGCAGGAAAAGCAGAGCAGGATCCAGTGCTCTTAAGAGAAGAAAAGCAGGCCAACACCGAGGGTGCAGATTCCTCCGCCAATACGGTGTTCAGACAGAGGATGCCCACCCCATGTGCCAACTCATCTCCCCGACCAACACCCATCCCACAACACCTGACCCTGCCATTAATAAAAGTGCAAACTATATTTAAGGTTTTAAGTGATTAAAATTAATGTTATAGTCAGAGGGTTGAAAAGTGCCCGAGAGAAAGGTCCTACTGCCTCATATTAATATCTGCTCAGCCATTTAATCATCTCCTGTCTTTTACTTTACGCATATAACAGGTCATTCTTCCCATATGTCCTCAATCATGTGTTTGTTTTTCCTTTTCATCCCCTTCCCTTTCTGAGTGTCTATTTAAAAGCTGTTTATTCTTTCAATTTCAGTGATGGGTCACAACTAAAACATTAACTTGTCTCTTCTCTCCATGGATTTTGTTTTTGAAATTGAAGCAATATCGGATTAATAATTACATCTTTTCTGATTGTTAAATAACTTCACTTAACTGTCAAGCCAGTACTCTAATGGTGTCTACAGCACTCACTGTTTAAAACCAGCAAAGACAATTGATCTTTGCCAAAAAAGGCTGAAAATATTCAAAGGAGGATGTTTTTAATGAGTCTCTGATAGCTTTACAGAACATTGGCACATGGAACTCGGTTAATTTGGCTTCTGAAACTGGATGTTATCCAGGTCTTGCTGCATACAGGCATGGACTACTTCAATATCTGAGGAATTCTGAATAGAGCGGAATACTGTGCAATCATCAGCGAACAGCCCCATTTCTGACATTATGATGGAGGGAAGGTCATTGATGAAGCAGCTGAAGATAGTTGAACCAAGGGCACTACCCTGAGAAACTACTGCAGAGATGTTGCAGACCTGAGATGATTGGCCTCCACAACCATCTTCCTTTGTGCCAGGTATGTCTCCAACCACTGGAGAATGTTCTGCCTGATCCCCATTGACTTCAGTTTTACTAGGGCTCCTTGGTACCACACTCAATCAAAAGCTATCTCGATCTCAAGGGCAGTCACTCTCACCTCACTTCTGGAATTCAGCATGTGTTCATGTTTGGACCAAGGTTGTAATGAGATCAGGAGCCCACTACATCACTACTGTCAGGAGGTCTGCAGACAATTCCCACCAGAGACTTGCATCCTTTACTGCTCTTTAGTTCTACCCACTGTTTCGGCTGCTTGTTCACCCTTACTGAAGTCCTTTCTTTCCACTGCTGTAATTGTGCCTTTTATAAATATGGCTACTCCTCATTTCCCAATTTCCCTGTCTTTTCTCAAGGAGAAATAGCCTAGAATATTTCGCTCAAAATCATGCACAAATTGTAGCCAGGTCTCTAATGGCTACTATATACCTTTTAAACTGAATTTGTACTTCTAACTCATTTGTTTTATTTCTTATAATACGTGCATTCATGTACGGAACTCTTATTTGGGTAACTCCCCACCCTGCCCATATGCCCTGAAAATCTATTTTTCACTTTTTGACCTATCACATTTTTGGTTGCTGATGCTCTGTACATTGCTATACAGGCAATTTAATGTGTCTTTAGTTTTCATCACTTCTACATTTTTAACAGGTATTTTATTACTTCCTATACATTTTCTGCTCCTGGAGTATTTATTTTACTTTTCTCTCTTTTTGTACTTTGGCCTTTGCTCTTATCACCTCTTTTTCTTATTGGTTAGGTTGCCTCTCTGCAACCAGCCATAGAAAAGTCTTTTGAAAGAAATTGCGGTCATTCAGCCTCTAATTTTCACTCACTCTACCTCCCTCGGCCTTAAATAAATCTAATCATGCTGCTGACTGAATGCATGTGTATAACTAAGACATATCATGAGGATGTATGTCACAAAGCAGTCTATTTATTTTAATGTTTACAATCTCTATATTATTTAGAACACTGTATACTGGTGTTACTGATGATAGCTTAGCTGTGGAAAATTTGTCTCTCAAATTTCATTAACAATCTGTACAAAAGCTGACTGAAGTGCATTGTTATATAACACAGAAGTTGAACTAGACACTAGTTAGCTAACGGTAACCTTACTGCAATTAAATGCCAGATATTAAAGAAATGCCTTTGTAGAAAATAGTCCACAGTACATTCAAAATTTATTAACATACCAATTAAATTCACTCGTCCAGGAGCTCGTGCATAAAATGCAGGTGGCACACCATATTTAGATATAAATGCATCTTTTAGCTTCATAAACCTGAAGAAACAAAACCAAATGCCAAAGTGTAAATGATTCTTGCAATACAAAACAGACAGTAAATCACCCACCTGAATTTTAAGAGGATTCTATTAGTCCTCAAACTTTTATATATATATATACTATATAATGTATCTCAATACCAAATGATGAGCACATAATGAAAAACAAAATCACAGTAAATAGATGGTATAGAACACAAAGCTTGTAATCAAAGGAATGCTCCACTTGAACTAATTCTTGGTTACCGCTCCTCCATTTTGTAAACTTATACCCGTGAAGCACCTTGTAACGTTTTTCTATGTTAAAAGTCGCTGCAGTTACTTTGGTTGCTGCTGCTGTTGCAAAGCATTTGCTAGAACAGCTGGACGGGGTAGCTGCGAGTTTTGTTGCATCTCTCCAGGAAGATGAATACATCTAAATTGTTGCAAGCATCCTTGAAACAACAAACTTTTACATTGTTGTGCTGGGGCTGTGAAAATCAGATTAAAATGCCAATGGTAATTTCTAACTCAAGTAGAAACCCTATTTAATTGTGGCAAGTGGTAAGATTTATAATAAATCCAAAAAGGAATTCAGGAGAAACTTATTTACTCAGAAAGTGGTAGGAATGTGGAACTTGCTACCACATGGAGTAGTTGAGGCGAATTGCATAGGTGCATTTAAGGGGAAGCTAGATAAGCACATGAGGGAGAAAGGAATAGAAGGATATACAGATAGGGTTAGATGAAGAGGGGTGGGAGGAGGTTCATGTGGAGCATCAACACCAACATAGACCAGTTGGGCTGAATAGCCTGTTTCTCTGCTGTAAACACTATGGGGTCGATTTTCAGTGTGCCGTGGAGTCGGGATTGGAGGCGTGCAGGGGGTTAAATTCCCGAATTCGGGGGTCCCGACACCATCCCGCCCAAAACCCGCCTCCATGTAAGTTTCAAAGGAGGCGGGTACCCGCCCCGCACTGGGACCCGCCGACCCGAGGCGGGAAGGGATTAGTGCCAATTAACTGCCTGTTAACAGGTAGTTAACAGGCAGTTTTTAGCCTAATCCCTATTTTGAAGGTTGTCGTGTGGGATTCCCGACGGCTCCAAACCACGCCAAGATAGAGTCGTCGGGCCGTCGGGTTGAGGGACTTGGAGGGGTTGAGATGTCAGTGTTCAGGTGAGTGATGGGTGCATGAGTGCAAAGGTAAGTGTGTTTGGTGTGTCTAAAGTGTGTAAAGAAGTTTAAATTACCTGTACTTACCTTTACAGCCTTCCTTCCTCTAGGTTTCGGGAGTCCATCATTCAGCCGGCACAGAAAGCAGAATGGCTGTGATCTGTCAAAAGTGACAGCCTGCAGCTTTCAGTGCCGGTGAGATTTCTAACTTAGTCTGCGTAGAAGGACTCATGTTAGAAATAAGACTGTCAGTGTTTGACAGCTTCAAACAGCTGTGAAACAATGATATTTCATCTGTCAACACGTCTTGACAGATGAAATTTCAGTCTGTGACGTCACTTGTTGCCGGGTGGCCCTTAATTGGCCACTGGGCGGACTCAACAAGGTCAATCAAGTTAAAATCGCGTGGATTGGCCGCATCTCAATGGAGGCGGGACTACAACCCCGAAAGTTGTAGTCTCGCCTCCTTCCCGGCTTCTGAATGAAAATCCAGCCCTCTATGTAGATTTACATATTTCCTGTTGTAAGACACAAAGTCAAATTGCTGTAAATAAGCAGATCCTGAGGCCAGAGGTTAATTGCTGGGATGTTTGGCAGCTTCTTTTAATTCTCAAAAGAAACCAGCAGTAAATTACTAGCTTTCTCTCTTTTTAGACTTTTTCCTTTAAATAAAGGAAAATAAATAAACGTGTGACACTTCAAATGCAACACACACATCTCAAAACCTTTATACGAGCAGACCTTGTGACATTGCTGTTGCAAGGGGTTGCAGGACATGGGAGGTGTGAACACTGCCACTGAAAGGATTTGAAAGGAAGTTTGAGCGAGATATGCTTAAAAGGCAATGAGGTGTTTCTGATTAGTTCCTGGAGAATAAACCTTGCCCATTGCAGGTAAATAAATGGGCTGACATTTGCAATCGGAGGCTTCCCGCGGACGGACGCCTCCGATCTACAAAATTTCTACGAAAGTACCTGGTAGCCCGGGAAGAATGGTGGCTTGCACTCCTGGGCCTCTCCGGGTCCGCGCGGGCAGAGCCCCACATGTCCCAGGGGCGCCGGCGGTTCGTAGGCGCTCCTGGGAGCATATGGGCCGGCCCAACCAATAAAAGAAGAGAATCCCCATTCATACTTTTGACAGGTCCGTATGTACAAAACTCTCAAAAGTATGAATGGGGATCACTTAAAAAATACACCAACACATTTTTTGTTAATTACATATTTAAAATGAATTAAAATGCCATTTAATTAAATATTTTAAATAAAAATGTAATTTTTTGAATTTTTTTTAATGTTTTTACGGGGCTAAAAATAAACTTCCCTTTTTGAAGAGTATTTTAATTTATAAATGAGTTATCAAATTTCATTTTTCTATTTTTTTAAACTCTTAAGCTGGTAAAAGCAGGCCTTACGTCAGCTTTTACCAGGCGTAAGAATTTGACAGGCATTCAGCAGGCGGAAGTTGTGCAAAAATGGCAACTCTCCACCCACAGAGGCCCTTTTCTTGGGCATACAGATGATCTGTCAAGAGAATTCTTGACAGATCGCAAGTGCTGGGTTTCAGCGCTTCGCATGCCTGAAACCGGCACTCACGCGGCTCCTACAAGTGCGTACGCACCCGTAGGTGTTGCAAAATCTGGCCCATGTTCTCCTCACGTGTTCTAGTTGCATATGGCACAGAGCGAGCAGGTCCTTAACCAGGATATCAAACAGCAGAATCTTACCTCTGTTCAAGATGCAAATGTTTATAGTGAAGTCCAAGAAATATATTTTTTTAAACTAACTTCTTCTTTACGAAATATCTCTGCAACAATACTTAATGCCATCTGCTTAACTAAACATGTTTTAAGTTCAGGACTTTTAACAGATGCTCATCCAAACTTGAATAATGGTACCGTTCTTCCCGTAGTTAGCACATCTTATATTAATTATTTTACTGCTGGTTGCATTTAAGTTCTCTATCAGAGGCATATGATCTCTGTGCAAAGGCAAATAAATTGTGATATGGGACAGCAAGCAAAGAAATTAGTTTCCAATTCATAATCCTTTAAATTTACCTTAAATAGGTTTTGACTGTATAAAAAAAATCTAAGCCCAATAAAACTAAAAAAAGTTTTGAAATGCTTTTTTATAAAAAAAAACCTTGACCAGGTTTGATATTACCATAGCTGTTGTGCTTTTGTTAATAGCTACACTTCCACGTTTTACAGTATATTCTTCCAATTTCTTATTGGCCTCCTTACACCATGAAACACCTACAGATGAGATCCTGGGCAAAGGGCTTGCTTCTACAACTGTGCCAATACTACTCTGAAACCAGCCATTAGAGGTGTAAGATAGCAAAATACTGCAGATGCTAGAAATCCAAAATAACAACAGAAAATGCTGGAAAAACTCAGCAGGTCAGGCAACATCCATGGAAAGAAATTTGAGTTGACGTTTCGGGTCGAAACCCTTTTTCAAAACTGGAAAGAAAAGAAAATAGATCGAAGGCAGGGCTGCGATCAAACAAAAGAAGTAAAAGAGACAATAAAAGGTATTCGAAACCAGACGAGATGGTAATAGGCCAGAGGAGACAAAAGTCAGCTGAGATTAGGTGTGAAGTGTACTGGCAGGTAAGATACAGCTGCCAGGTGGGAGAGAGAAACAAAAGGAAAGGGGGGGGGAAGGAAGACCCAAAACAAAGGGGTGGAAAAAATTATAAGTAAAAAAGTAATAGGGGCCGAGGTTATGATCTGAAATTGTTGAACTCGATATTGAGTCCGGAAGGCTGCAAAGTGCCTAATCGGAAGATGAGGTGCTGTTCCTTGCTTTTCATTAGAAGTGTAAACCTGGCCTAGGAATGATTCTCCAGACTTTTTCTCACTGTGGGGAAAAACATATGTTCAGTGCCATCCAAACAATGGCACAGCTAAGATAAGGCACAGTGTGTGTGGCATTGCAAGTGTGAATCCACATTCCACCCCTGGTGAGGTACATTGGTGCTCCATTACACTACATTATTATACTGCTGATCTTCAGTGAGTTCCACTGTATCAGCAAATTGGAACCATTTGAAACCAACTGGGGAGGGGCAGACATATGGTTTTGCGTAAGTATGTATCCAACGCTCTAATTTATCACCACTGTTAGCATTAATGATTTCAAAGTGAAGTATTGTATGGGTTAGGGCTGCAGTTAGCTGAAGGCAGTCTTGACCCAGTGGTAGCAATCTCACCTGAGTCAGAAGATTGTGGATTCAAGCTCGACTCCAGAGACTGGAGCACAGTACTGAGTACTGCACTGTTGAAGGTACCATTTTTCAGATGCGATATTACATTGAGATCCCAGCTGCCTCCTGAACGTGGAGACAAAGATCCAATGGCACTATAAGTGGTGGGGGTGTCCCAGCCAACATTTATTCCTCAACAAACACCACTAAAATAGTTTATCTGGTCATTTATTTGATTGCTGTTTGTGGGACTTTGCTGTGCACAAATTAGCTGCTGCTTTGCCCATATTACAACAGTTACTGCACTTCAAAAGTAATGCATTAGGATCTTCTGAGGACGTGAAAGACACTATATAAATACAAGTTCTTTCTTTATACTGTCCCTTTATCATTGATGCAGCTGTCCCTAGACATAAACGTAGCAGCATTTGACACTGTGTCGAGTATAACATTAGATGATAGGAAGCCAGGTTTAGTGGTCAAGTGGTCCATTGTAGCTTCTTGCCACTTTTTAAACTTGCTGCCTGTGGAGTCATTTCATATTGCCAGAAAGCAGACATTCCTACCTGCTTTCCCTTAAAATTAAAAAAAGTGCCACAGGAGCAAGCTTTGTACATGCATGTAATAAGCACTTACATGTTGTCAGTTCTGCAGGTTCTCCTCTCAGTGCAGTATAATTGCAGCTTTAGATGTACAATAACATTCTAATTGCTGGCCAACAATATGCCCTTACACTAAGCTCAAGAGGTTCACCATCCATACCAGTGTAATAATCTGATGGCCTCAGTCACTTCCAGTTATGGGCCAATTTGTGCTATAAACTAGGACCAATTAGGAACTGGATTAAGACCACTCTCCCCAGATAACTACATTTCTGGGGCCAGTGCCAAAGTACAATATTTCTTACGCCAGCTGTACAAGAACAATATGTTGGTTTTCCTTAGATTGTAGGGAAATAGTTTCCCGTTGTACTGGCTACCGGCACTTGCTGCTTTGTACTTTGTTAACTAGGCACTCCTCGCTCACACCAGTGCACATAACCAGAGCATTAGGAACCTTACAGCCATCGGAGAAGATACTCTAATAATTTAACCCAAAAGTAGAAAATGTTGCAAACACTCAGCAGGTCAGGCAGCATCCGTGGAAAGAACAGATGAATTAATGGTCTGGAATTCGCTGCAATGAGGATATTGGTGACGAGCATCGCAAGTTAGACTGTTGTGTTCCCCGATCCTCCAGTGGCGAATTCATGTCACAATTTGCTGGAAAAATAATGGCCCGGAATTTGCGGTCGGAGGCATACCACCGGAGTACTCCTGCAACCAGATAAAAAAATCCGCACCTACCTTCAGGCCTCAGAGACTTTGGGTCCTGGGCCTGCAGGCGTATGCCTGCATATAGGCCCATGGATCCCAGGGGTATAGGCCCATGGTTCGGAAGCGGCCCTGGGATCACGTGGGCCAGCTCCTCCAATCAGAAAGGAGGATTCCTAATATGTTTATGGGGATTCCATTTACGAACTGAATCCCCAACTGAATAAGCATATGAGGAATCCCCAAATAATTAAATAATTTATACAACTGGAATAAAAAATGTTCCCATTTTCAAATTTAATTAAAAGTCCCTTCAATAAAGCCCCTCCAAGTCACACACCAGCCTGACCTGGAAATATATCGCTGATCCTTCATCATCGCTGGGTCAAAATCCTAGAACTCCCTCCCTAACAGCACTGTGGGAGCACCTTCACCACACGGACTGCAGCGGTTCAAGAAGTCAGCTCACCACCACCTTCTCAAGGGCAACTAGGGATGGGCAATAAATGCTGGCCTTGCCAACGACGCCCAGATCCCATGAACGAATAGAAAAAAGCATATGCAATAAAAAAATTATACATTTTAATCCAGGCCAGAATTTACATATCCTAATTTTAAATGTTTGTGCATGATTTTTTATTTTATAAGGGTTTCGTGGGCATTTGCTTAACAGCAGTTGGGCAAATAGCCCAACTCTGCGACAGCGAAAGTGATTTTTGGGTCGGTGCGGTAGATCTGTCAAGGCAAACCTTGACCGATCGCAAGTTCCGGGTTTTCCCGCATGCGGAAACCCGGAACATGCGGGGCTTTTCTGATGGCATATGATGCACATCAGCAACGCAAAATCTGGCCCATTTAGAATACGCCATAGCGAACATAGCAGCGGATCAGAAGTGGTGTGGCCAATGTCTGATACACATCCAAGGTCCGGCAAAAAACGGAACAACAGGCTATTTAACAGGGACACGTTTAGGAGTAATGGCTCTGATCTGAGTATGTGGGGATCTATGGACAGAATGTCCAGGTCGGATTTAATTTTAATATTAAAACATCAGTCAGGGGAGAAAGAGAACATGTCTGGCTGTCAAAATACTTATTTTATTACTTAATTGAGGTTTAAGATTTCAATGAAGTTCTTAGAACAAGTCAGTAAAAATGTTACCCTCAGGCAACCTGCTGAGCGATTGACTAGTTTACTGATTCCGAGCCCCCCAGTACCATTCTGCAGTGGTCTAAGTGGCTGTGGCAATCACAGTGCTGTTAATTCAGCCACCGCTTGGGCTGATAAATAGCAAGTAACATTCGCTCTACACAAGTGCCAGGCAATGACCATCTCCCCTTGACATTCAGCATCATGACCATCCCCGAATCCCCAACCATTAACATCCTGGGGGTCGCCATTGACCAGCAAATCAACTGGACCAGCCACATAAATGCCGTGGCTATAAGAGCAGGTCAGAGGCTGGGTATTCGGCGGTGAGTGGTTAACCTCCTGACTCTACAAAGCATAAATCAGGGGCGTGATAGAATACCCTCATTTGCCTGGATGGACGTAGCTGCAACACTCAAGAAGCTTGACAACATCTAGTCCAGGGCAGTCCACTTGATCGCCCAGCCCATCCACTATCTTAAACATGTGTGTGCTATCTACAGGATGCACTGCGGCAACTCGCCAAGACTTCTTCGAAAGCACCTCCAACACCCAAAAGAACAAAGGCAGAAGGTCCATCACCTCCAAGTGACCCTACAAGTCTATACACCATCCCGACTTGGACATATATTGCTGCTCCTTCATCGTCACTGGGTCAAAATCCTGGAACTCCCTACCGAAGAGCACCATATGGACCGTAGTGGTTCAAGAAGGCAACTCAACACCACCTTCTCGAGGGCAATAAATACTGGGCTTGCCAGCAACGTCCATGCCTGAGATTTTTTTTTAAATCGCTATCTCACCATTGATTTTAATGGGGGACAGAGCCATGATAATTAACTGTTCAACTTTTTTGCCCAGGGTCACCATGGAGCAGCACAAAAGTCCCGGCAAGTTATGGTGTGGCATACGTAATGGCATGATGTCATCATTTCCTGGAAATTCTGCACCATGATAATGGTATAGCCATAGATGCGTTTCAGCAAGTTCAGGTCCAAACATCTCAGGCGTGGGCCCTTCCTTAAGAACACATTTAATCTGGGCTGAATTCAAGCCTTGGTCCTAGAGGTGAAAGGATAATCGACTATCCAACTCCCCGTGTGTCTTAAATGATTTAGTAGTGAAAACGTAGTTTCTGCTATTGTAAAGATTTTTTTCTCCCAAATTGGCCATTGGGTCTTTATCTGGTTTTTCGCCTCTCCCGGGAGATCACATGGGTTCGGGGGGATGCAGAGTGATAGAAGATTTGAGGTTAGGATCAGATCAGCCATGATCTTATTGAATGGTGGAGCAGGCTCGAGGGGCCGATTGGCCTACTCCTGCTCCTATTTCTTATGTTCTTATGTACTCTGTTGGTTTTTGTACCAAATATTTATATTTTTCTTATAGTTATTTAAGCTCGCCCACTTAATTTTGAACTTGAAGTATTGTCATCCATGTCACTGTCAAAATTCTTCTTTAAAGTTTGACGTATCAAGCACTCCTACGGTTGAGCTCAGTTCATTTTCCCCTCCACGTTATAGGGATTAACGCATTAAAACAAATGTAACACAAAAGAGGCGAATGGAGTATTATTTATCGAGTGCATCCTTCCCTTTTTCGCACCTATAATAACTAAGCGCATTGAATAGCCACGAGAAGCGGGAGTTCTGAAGAATATCCATTTTCAACAGGACATTTTGAATTAAGCCTGACCATCACTTCAAGTCCAAGGTCGTGCTTTACGATCAAGCGGAAACCCCTGTACATTTACGGATGCGCCTCTACCGGCCAGCGTGAAGACTTGCGCTGGCTACTCTGCTTGACTCTTGTGCCCATTCGCCCTGAAAACATGTTGACTGTGTGCAAGAGGAAGGATCATGACGAAACTGTAAACAGTGTAAATGGGTTAGGCTTGTCCCGTGACAGCTCATGCGCATTCCCGTGACAGATATCCAATTTTCGTATTAGAAATCCTGATTAACAGTTGAAAACTATGATGCATTTAAGTGGCTGGTTAAGATTAGTTTATGTCCAACAACGAAACGTATGCGGTCCATCAAATAAACCCCACCTGGTATGCTTCATGTAAAATAAACTGATCAAAGGGACTGAATTAACCCGATTACCGTGACCGCCTGAAATATTTTTTGTCTAACTTTAAAAACTTGTTACTGTCGATTTAAAAGCGGCAACTGATCACGTCCTGTAAAGCCTCAGATTGTTGACAGCCTCCTGTGAAAGACAAGAATAAGCTCAATGCAGAGGGACAGTTTGACATTTACTGGGGGCTCCAGTTTTAGATTAAGGAAAGAATGAAATTGAAGTGACCTCCACTGCGTGAAAGAAAAAAAAAGATTTGCATTTATAGAGCACTTTCACAACCACCGGAGGTCCCAAAAGAGCTTTATAGCCAATGAAGTACTTTTGAAGTGTAGTCACTGTTGTAATGTAGGAAACGCAGCAGCCAATTTGCGCACAAAAAGCAATGTGATATTGACCAGATAATCTGGTTTTTTTCTTATATTGGCCAGGACATCGGGAATAACTCCCCTGCTCTTCTTCCATATAGTGCCATGGGATCTTTTACATCTACCCGAGAGAGCAGACAAGACCTCGGTTTAATGTCTCATCTGAAAGACGGCACCTCCGACAGTGCAGCACTCCCTCAGCACTGCACTGGAGCGTCAGCCCAGATTTGTGTGCTCAAGTCTCTGGAGCAGGACTTGAACCCACAACCTTCAGACTCAAGAGGTTAGGAACATGAGCAGGCCATTCAGCCCCTCGAGCCTGTTCCACCATTCAATGAGATCATGGCTGTGTGCTACCCACTGAGCTAAGTTTGATTTTTTTTTAAAGCTGAAATGATCAGTCCACCCCGGAAGCTCTGGATCTATTACTAAACACCGAGCATCGGTAAAACTACGGCAAGGGCCTGCTACCTTCCACTCTCTGACACCTGTACCGGCTCCTGCGGCGGGGTTGCACCATCCGCCATTCTTCCTCAAGCGTAGATTTCAATAGGGAAAAAAATCCTTTTCACGGGCTGCCTCTTTCGGCTGGGAATAACCAGACCACCGAGCATTAGTTCCGCCCATCACGGATATCCTGCTAACCAGTTGCCGGCAGTCCCTGAATAACCGCGCGCCCATTCACCGAGGGGGAAACCTGGCTCGTTAACTCTCAACAGGACAAGTTGGGAAGGGGGAGGAATAATTTGAAACAAACGCGTCCATTGCAATAAAGTGATATAAAGTTCAAGGGGCGAATGATGTCTTATTCGCAGCTTTTTCTTTCCCTCCAGCGCCTTCGCAACCAGAAATGCCGCACGTGATCTCGCCCCTTCCGCTCGGTTGCTAGGGCGTGTGTCACAGCCAATAACCTCCCCCGTCCGCTCGGTTGCTAGGGCGTATGTCACAGCCAATAGCTTCCCCCGTCCGCGCAAGGGTCCAAATTGGAAACCGTGCGGCATTGTGGGAAACGTACACACACAAAAAAAAACTACTTCCAAGATGTCTGACATGGAGGATGACTTTATGTGCGATGATGAGGAAGACTATGACTTGGTATGGGCTCTAACTTTGCGATTTTTCAGATGGAATCGGCCTTTTTTTTTTTAATTGCGTTTCTTCGCTAGCTGCTGCCTATCGTTGTTAGTGGGATTTAGGTGTGGTTTAGGCCGGCGTCTCTCTCCTGGAGCAGGGGCATTGACTGCTGTGTGTGACCGATCTGTCGCTCCCCAGCCTCAGTTCTCAGAAGCGGGATTTCCGTACGGACTGAAACCCCACTCGTTTTATAAGGATTATTATTTATTTTTTTTAAACCATTACATTCCGGGTTGTATTTTAGATGATAAATCCAGGATATCTGGTAACCTAGCGAGGCGGGCCTAGTCTACTTGGTCAGGCCGAAACAGATTGGGCCTGTTCTCACTCCAGAGACCTAACACTTACAAATCATCCTGCTGTGTCTATTATCCAAGTCCTATTAAAGATTGACCAAAAGTAATATTTTTCCAATTATGTAGTCCCTAGTACGAACATTGAGGTTCTCTAAACGTGAGATGGTTTAGGGATTCATAGTGTGCCTTAATATAGTTTGTTAACACAGTGCAATAATCTCTGAACCCTGATACGTGAATTGTGACCTTAATCAAGTGAATAATTGTATTACTATTGATAATATTGGAATGAAACTAGTTATCTGCGCTGTATATAGTGTTAAGTGTTTGGTTGTATTTGATATTTTTGTTCGTGTGTGTGTGTGTGTGTGTATATATTATATATGTATGTGCACGTGTGTGTGTATATATGAGCATTCTTTTGAAAGTAAAATTAAGTACAGTTAGAGCATTCTTTTGAAAGTAAAATTAAGCACAGTTATAAAGCACTTGCCCCTGAACTACAAATGCATATATAATTTTAATTAAATCAAGTGCTGTAAAGTATTGAATTGATCTTTTTAGAACAATTTTAGAAATTATAGTGGTTGGAAGGATTCAGTACATCTGTTTCTATTTGTTTTATGTAAAAATAATATGGGTCTGAATATAGTTGGAACCACAGCTAATACCATTTTCAGTGTTGTCACTAGACTTTAGGGAAATGTACTGAACCAAGTATTGTGTAAATTGTTAATTAACTTGAATTGCTTCCAATGCTACAGCCACAATGACAGCCATGTAACCATTAATATTTCACCCTCGTGTTATATAGCTCAAAATGCTCTCCAAACACAATCCAAGTTTGGAAGGACATAATCTGTAATTGGATGATTTTCACAGTTCAAGTAGATATAGAATGAGTACTACTTCATACATCCTCTATTAAGCTCTACTGAATCTTAATGACAATATTGGTAAATATTTCTAATTGTGTGACCTGTCTGTTTACTTTCAAACCTAATCTGCCTGTTCTGAATGGTGTGCAGCTGTGATGAATAATTTACTGAAGCAGTAGTTTACAATACTTTGGAAAATGTATCACCTGGGATCATTTTAAAAGGCAAACATGTCTATATTAACCAGGCAGTTATGTTTTGAGAGTTAATCTATTGATTGAATCATAGAATAGTACATTGACGCAATGGGCCGAAGGGCCTCTTTCTGTGCTGTATAACTCTGACTACAGCACAGAAGGAGGCCATTGGGCCCATCAGGTCTGCCGACTCTTTTGACGAGCAATCCATTTAGTCCCACTCCCCCACTAGTGATCACTGTTTTTAAATGGCCTTTTCTTTTTTTAAGCTGCATTGATTTTTCATTTTATGACATAAATTGTGGGGAATCACAGCTGCCATATTTTGAATCGCAATATAAAAGTTTGCCAGTAGTGTGTACTGATGCAGTAAGCGTTACCACGGTGTACTTTTATGGCTTTGGGACCCCTCCCAAACCTAACAAGTAAGTGATACACAATTCAGATGAATCAAATACTTATTTCAAATTTGGTAACCATGTATTGACCTAGCTGAAGCACTCCAGATATTGAGTTTGAGTTTGCTACATGTGTCTGTATAACTAATACTCATTTGTCACTGAGGTACTATTAATGCTTTGGTTGCATAATGGCCCTTAGTGTCAAAGCCTGTGTGTTTCTTCACTCTAAAGATGGGGCAGGTAATAGAAGGTTCAAATTTTGTGTCTCTTTGACCAAGCTTTTGGTCATCTGCCCTAATATCTTTTGTCTTATAACACTCCTGTAAAGTGCCTTGGGGTGTGTTACTACATTAAAGGTGTTCTCTCTCTCTCTCTCTCTCTCTCTCTCTCTCTCTCTTTTTCTCTCTCTCTCTCTCTCTCTCTCTCTTTCCCTCTCTCTCTCTCTCTCTCTCTCTCTCTCTTTCCCTCCCCCCCCTTGTATTTGAAATATCTAGGATAGAAGATAATGAATGTGTTCTAGTTGTTACTACTTAATGTTGCAAGTAATATCACATGCAGCTTTTGGTCTACAGTAATGGGTAATCTGACTAATGGGTGAAATTGTTGGTTATATAGATTGTTATAGAATAACAATAATAATGCATGTTCAAGCTATATTACTGTCTTAGTAATTGAAATTCTGAAGTGTACAAATATTTTACATACAAGTTATGTCATAATATTGATAATCTTCATGCAAATATTTTTAAAGACACAGTTACACTCTCAATTGATCGTTGCTAATCATTTTAAAGCTGTTAAAGAAGAAATCTCCGCAGGAGAAGTCCTATCAAGTTCTGTTACAAAGAGTTATCATTAATGTCCTTTTGTCTGTTTTTCAGTTGGTTTGAATATTTGTTTGCTTAGTGGTTGACAATAGTATCATCAGGGGGATCGCTGAGGAGAGGTTAATGGATGGACAGTGTGAGGAAGCTGAATTACCAGTAATCATTAATCCAGGAAGGTTCTGTAATCTTGTTCATTCAGCTCCTAGAGTCATCAATTCAATACCTCTTTCTCGCTAGTATCCCTGAAGTCAATTTGAACTTACTTTTTTTTTGAGTATATGTACAAATAGCAACTTTTTTGAATGTTGGGGGAGGGCACTATTGATTATAGCATCAACCATCATATAGGACCATCAAAGTTATTAGCAAATTATTTTTTTTTTTTTTAATTCATTCGCTGAATGTGGACATCGCTGGCAAGGCTAGCATTTATTGCCCATCCCTAATTGCCCTTGAGAAGGTGGTGGTGAGCCGCCTTCTTGAATGGCTGCAGTCCGTGTGGTGGAAGTATTCCCACAGTAGGGAGTTCCAGGATTTTGACCCAGCGACAATGAAGGAAAGGTGATATATTTCCAAGTCAGGATGGTGTGTGACCTTGGGGGTTAACTTGCAGGTGATGGTGTTCCCATGCGCTTGCTGCCCTTGTCTTTCTAGGTGGTAGAGGTCGTGGGTTTGGGAGGTGCCGTCGAAGGAGCCTTGGCTTCAGCTGTGACTCAGTAAATTTTCTATTGTTTGGTTACGGATTATATCAACCATTTTTTGTTTTAATCTACAGGAATATTCTGAAGATAGTAACTCTGAGCCGAATGTGGATTTGGAAAATCAGTACTACAATTCCAAAGCATTGAAGGAGGATGATCCTAAAGCAGCGCTTAGCAGCTTCCAAAAGGTTCTGTATTCCGTTTTATCTACTGGAATACATAGTGATATATGAGAAGACGTGCACATTTCATTCATAGCTTTTTTTATCAAACTCTGAGGATGACCTTTTTATGTACCTACTGAAATAATCTGGTTCCTTTAGACTATAATCATAGAATGTTACAGTGCAGAAATTAATTATTCAGGCCATTAAATCTGCTCTGGTCTTTTTCTCTGCATGAGCCACCTGGTTTAATCCTAGTCACTGCTCGCTTCCCATGCCCTTTAATATTCCTCTTTTTTGAACAACTATCTAATTCCCTTTAAAAGAATTTATGGACTCTGTTTCAACAACAGTTTATGGCAGATAGTTCCACATTGTAACCACATTTTTGCTAACATTCTTTTAATTCCTTTTGTGATTATCTTGAATTTGTGTCCTCACATTACCATTTTACTGACCAGCGGACACAATCTATCATTATTTAGTTTATCGTAACCCTCCATAATCTTGAAACCCTTTATCAGGTCACTCCTTAACTTTGTTTGCTCTAGTGAAAAAAGCCCTAACTTCTCAACCCTGCTAACATCCTTATGAATCCAAGCTGAATTTTTTTGATTGTTTTTATGGCCTTCATATAATGTGGTGCCCAAAATTTGCACAGTATTCTAAGTACAGCTCAGCTAATTTTTTGTACAAATACAATGTTACCTCCTTTTGTATTCTGTCTCCAGATACAAAACCAAGTATTCTGTTTTCCATTTTTTAATGGCCTTATCTACTTGTCCTGACACCTTTTTTAATGACCTATGTATCTGCCTGCCAAGGTCCCTCCTAATCCATTGAAAATGTTACCATTTATTGTGTATTTCCTTTTCCTATCCTTTTTCTACATTAAACTGCATCTATCACCTATCTGTCCATCCTGCTGATCTATCCATGTGCTCCTGCGGTCTTTCACAGTCCTCGTCATGGCTGTCATACGTCCTCCCCCGATTTGGTGTTATTTAGTATCTCTGTCATTCCCCCACGCTCCACTAAAAATTTTCTTCTGAGACTCATAGTCAAATAAGTGGGAGTTGGAGTTATATTCTACTTGGCTTCAAGCAGTATAGAACAGTCTAACTTTTTATATCTATTTTGCTACTCTTAATTTACACATTTTAACAGGGTCAATGCCAATTAACAAAAAAACCGATGGAGACAACACAATTGGCAGTCCAAAATATAATTTAGTAACTTAAGTAGGATTATCTTAATATCCTTGTTGGCTTGCTTCTCCAGTCGTTTTTGCTCATTTTGCTAGATTTGTGGTTTGTAATTTATGATCAACCAGTTTCAAATTCGGTTAGAGGTTTGTTCTAGATTTGGTTGTGGTCTAATTCAAGGAAACTGTTGTTTAGAATATTAGCATGGTACTTGTCTTTCAGACTAATTTATAATTCTCTTCAGATCCAAGAGTTTTGTTCACGACTCTCAAATCTGAAGTTTTTTTTTTAATGAAGATGTGTAATTGCAGTTTCTTCTGTTGAAGATTTTTTTTAAATCCTTCCCTCTTCCATAAAGTTCATGAGATTCATCTTATCCTGAATTTTTACTTGTCATCAGCAATTTTCTTAAAATGCATTGAGAACAATCTGCAGGTTGCTAAGTCAAGTAAAAGCTGATTGGCTTTAAATAACTCTGGATGAAGCTGTTGCTTAGTAATTACTTAGTAAAAACTTTGGGGGGGAAATTCAGTTGTTTGCACCTCCCGTTAGCGCCTTAAGAGGGCGCTAGTGGGGCACAAAGCAACTAGCGCCCGGGCGTGGCGATGTTTGCGCCACTCGCGAAATTAACTAGACATTTTGCGACGGCGCTAAACACTACCGCCACGATCTCCTGCGCCGGCAGATCGTGACGTCAGTCGAGTTCGCAACACCCCGGTAGCGCCCAGGACCGGATATTGAGTGGCGCCCCTTGCCTTGCCGCCTGCCGCTAGCAACGACTGGTTGAGGGGAGCGCTTTGCAGTCAGGAAGGGACTGGGGGAGCGCTGTTTAAAGGCGACCGCTTCCTGCCTTTTTTTGTTGGTGACATTTTTGCACCATGCATTTTGAGAGAGAGAGACTCTCTTCTGGAGAGATTCAACACTGTGAAGGAGTTTTGCATACTGAGCAGCACTTTGCAGGTTCATTTTGATTTGCCCTTGTATCTATTTAGAAGAGACTGTGGGGGCTGCATTCTGAGCTCTTTTCCCTGGGTGTCTCCATTGTTCTTTCCAGCAGATTTGATGTACAGGTCTCTCCAGGCCGAGATTCAAGGCTGCAATGAGCAGGATGTGGATGGAGTGCAAAATCAACCCTCCCCTTTTAAGATAAAAACAAAAAATGCTGGAGAAACTCAGCAGGTCAAGCAGCATCTGTGAAGAGAGAAACAGAGTTAACGTTTTAGGTCGATGACCTTTCGTCAGAACTCCCCTTTAAGAACTGGCCGGTGCCAGTGAGTCTGTGTTCCATTGCTGACTGACATCACATGAGCTTCGCCAGCACTCTGAGGTAGCGCCTCACTCCTCGGCCTTTGCGCCTTAAGACAGGTGTGAAGCGTCTGATTTAGCGCTCCAATCACGTCCAGGGGCGATAAAAGCCAAGTTTGCCATCGGAAGCGATAATTAGCGCCAGGCGCTAAACTTTGCGCACGGCCGCTAATGGCGCCCCAAACAGGGCGATACCGAATTTTTCCCCCTTTGGATTTCAGCTGACAAGGTGCTTGCTTGACTCCTCAGTAGTGGTTAAATGTGTTGTAACTGGTTGAAGTGTAGCAAAGTTATTTTATAACTTAGTTTTTTAAAAATGTCTTTGTCCTTTTGTGGTATCAAAGTTCTGTGAATGAATAGATATTGCAAGAAACCTCCCAAAACACTGATGTTCATCTTACATGCACAGCAAATGCTATCTGCTTTGGTTTAATACCTTTTACAGCTTAAAATGTAATTTGTTTCCAATAATTAAAAACTGCATTTCATTACAAATAGTAGTGCAAAAATCAAGTGCTTGCAAAATACAAAGAACCTCCACAAATCACCATCTAAACCTGCCTAGCTTAGGAGATATATCCCAATGTTCATCTTTCATCAGAAAATAATCACCGTTAACAGCTGAGTTGTCTAGGCTGTATCATTGTTAACAAGATTGAGACATGGTATCATACGGTACATTCACACTTGGTGTTGTGTTGGTGCAAAGCAGTTCTAGTGTAAAAGCAGCCAGAATCTGGACTTGGGGCCTGACCTGACCATGGAGCGAAGTGGAGGGAGCCTCACGCCACTTCGGGCCATGATGCCTGATTTGCATTATAACAGTTCAGCGTCAGTGGAGGGCCACAATTGTTTCATGCCAGTGCTAAACCTGTAATGCAATTGCACCCATCGTCCCAATGAAAGGAGATTACAGAGAAAGTAGCATATTCAACATTTTGTACATGTGAACACTTAATTCACCATGGCTGCACGCTGCAATTCCCATATTTCAGAGCACAGGCTACTACAGGAAACTTTGTTATCCGGAGGCTAAATGTCCGGCAAGCTCGAGCCACCGGCAAAAATCAGGAGCCATTTCGTTAGGTTTTTTTTCTTTTTGTTGCTTTTTTTCTCAACAGTCAAGCTCTGCAAGGTCTCGCTGAAGCTAAGCTACAGAGACGCTTGCAAGATACGGCCGACTGTTTAGAAGCTGTGGGTTTGTTGCCAGATACGGAGCTCAAAATCTCCGTATGTTTCAACATTAGCGCTGGTTTGTCCGGCAGTTTTGATGGGAACGGCAACAGCTCGGTCCCGTCGGTGCCGGATAGCACAAAGTTTCCTGTATTAAACATTTTGAACATTCAGCTGCACATTTTCTTGGAGATGAAAACAACTCGGGTACAAATCCCCTCTTAAAATAATACATTAAAACAACACATTAAAACAACTGTTAATTTTCTAGTTCAAGTAATTTTGAACTGTAATAATTAAGGAACAACAATTTAAGGAATAAATGGCTATCTTTGACAAATGTATGAAATCTAAATATTTAAAACTTTTTTTCACAGGTATTGGAGCTGGAAGGCGAAAAGGGAGAATGGGGATTTAAAGCACTCAAACAGATGATTAAAATCAACTTTAAGCTGGTAAGAACACACATAGTTTGTAATGTTGTGTAGACCTCAGTAGAAACTCCCTGCAATCATACCAATTGTATATGTATTTTAAAAACAAAAACATTTCTCTCTGAATATCAAGGTGGTAAAATAATGATAGATGCACTCACTAAATTATTTGTTACTGTTCTTTCGGTTAAAAAAAACTCTTCTCCAAAGTTTTTGAGCTTAATCTAGTTCTTTAGTGACCTGTTTTCTTGTGTATGTTTGACTGCTAAATTCTAAAAGATTCCACATAATGTCTTAAGTATAAAAGTGATGTTCAATTAAAGACACAAATAGAAGATAATTGAGGCTTGTCCCACAGGGTAACTATCCAGAAATGATGAACAGATATAAGCAGCTGCTAACGTACATCCGGAGTGCAGTCACAAGGAATTATTCAGAAAAATCCATCAACTCCATCCTTGATTATATATCCACCTCTAAACAGGTATGCATTTAAAACTGATCTGGTAGAACTTTCTTATTGGGTGTTGACGTTTAACATATCGTTTCATAATATTTTATTGAAGCCATGCGCTGCCATAATTGTGGAGGAGGGAGAAATCTTGAAAAATCAACAGATTTAAATATTATGCTGCTTATCAAATACAAATTTTAAATCCGTTCTCCTTTCAAGCAATGAATGAAAATTTAAACATTCACAAATGCACTCACCGTGTTTTTACATTGGGTCTGTAAGACTGGCAGTTAATTTGTGGATGAATCGGTATGGCTAGACAATGAGAAACGGAGAATGGCCAAAATGTGAAGTTATCTGAGACGAGGAGAACAAGCTTGTAGGATTCCCCATATATGATTTACACAATCTACATAAACTATCAAATAAAGGGGTTAAACCCAGAAATCAACAACTTGCGGTTAAAAGTGCCTTTCATATATTTAAAAAAAAAAAAAAAAAAATCCCAAGGCACTTCACAGAAGCATAATCAGACAAAAAAGTTAACGCCAAGCAGGTAGGTGACAAGGGAGGCGAGGAAGTGGAGAGGCGAGGGGTTAGGGCCCAGATGGTTGAAGGTATGGCCACTAATGGTGGGTTGAAAGGAGTCGGCAACGCACAAGCGATCTGGAGGAATGCAGGGTTCTCAAAGGATTGTAGGGCTGGAGAAGGTTGCAGAGTTAGGGAGGGACAAGGCCATGAGGGATCTAAACACAAAAGGATGAGAATTTTAATTGGGAGGCTTTGGCAGTTGGGGGGGCTGGTGTCTGGGAGCCAAGATAGATCAGCAAACACAAGGGTGATTGCTGAGAGGGACTTGGTGTGGAATAGGATAAAGGAAGCAATGTTTTGGATATGCTGAAGTTTATGGAGGATGGGAGGCTAGCCAGGAGAGCATTGGAATAGTCGAGTCTGGAGGTAATAAAAGCGTGGATGAGGGTTTCAGCAGCAGGTGGGCTGACGCAGGGGTGGAGGTGGAAGTAAGTGGTGTTTCTGATGAAGAGGAAATTCGGGTTCAGGGTTGCAGAGGACGTCCGGGGTTGCGAACAGTGTGGCTTAGCCTGAGACAGTGGCTGGGGAAGGTGGATGGAATCGGTGGCAAGGGTATGGAGTTTGAGGCGGTTGCCGAAGATGATGGCTTCTGTCTTAGCAATGTTTAGTTGGAGGAATTTGTGGCTCATCCAAGGCTGGGTGTTGGACAAGCAGTCTAACACTACAGAACAATTTATTTAAAAATGGTATCATACACTGTCAACTGCAAGGATGTAGAATGGATTTGTATAATGCATTAGGGAGATGAAACTTTACAAAACAAATTTAGCCGCTACAAAACAAATTTAGCTGCTGCACCACCAATCAGGTGGATGCATTAATAATCAGTAAATAACACTTGTACCTGTCTCAGAAGTATATGTCTACATCAGTTGACTTATTTTCTCCCTAATCTATATAGCCATCAGGATAGAGAGAAGATAAAGTGTTGCATGTGCAAATATGGAAAGTGGCTATGTTGACCTTTCCAGATTTTTCTCTGTTTAATCCTAATTTTAGAATGAATCTTAGTGATGTAATTAACAGTTTTAAACTAAAATCAGAATGCTTAAGTATAAACAGAGAGCTAAAGGGACTGAGTTTATTTTTGTAACATCAAGAATGAAGTCAGGGATTTTCCCAGGATTTCAGGTCCTGATTGCTATCCAGTGATGCCTGCTGGAAAATGCCCTTATAGGCAGGGTCAGCTATGATGTCTTTCACTGTTGAACAGCCTGTCAGCACTTACCTCATCGGTTCTCATAAAGAGCAGCTATTTGGTTGAAGTTCTGGAGGACTGTTGGCACCTGGGGAACACTATGTTAGCATAAGTCACCATCTTCACAAGACAATGAATATAAATTCAATTTTCACATAAAAAAGAATGACAACTTTGATACATTTATGGTAATTTTTATAATGTATCTGATGTACTTATGCAGTGTTCATGTATGTCCCTACTTTTAGTATGCTTTCCATTTTGTGAACTTCATATGTGTCCAATTATGTTTATTTTAATCTTCTGCACTATGTTGGTGGTAAAGGTAAATGTGAGGATCTAGGATTAATCAAGCACTTTAGCTTGTCAGTGGAATGCCAACTTTTCTGTTATCTTCTGGCTCTTTTAAAACTTATTCTTCACTATGATAAACGTCCTAGTACTTTATGAAACTTGTCCTTTCTCTATGATACTTTTCACTTGAAGGTTAAAGAGGGAAGCTAATTCCTTTGAAGAAGGTCATTTCAAGGATCTCATCAGTGATCCTTGAGTTTAAGGTGCATTTCCAGTTTTGCAATCCTTTATGTCGCAGAAGTAATGTACTTCATAGTAAGCAAATTTTATGTAATGAAAAGAAAGAACTTGTATTTATATAGTGCCTTTCACAGTGCTTTGCAGCCAATTAAGTACTTTTGAAGTGTAGCCACTGTTGTAATGTAGGGAAATGCGGCAGCCAGTTTCGCACAGCAAGGTCCCACAAACAGCAATGTAATGTTGCTAGAGGGATATATATTGGCCAGGACACCAGGCGAACTTCTCTTCTTCGAATAGTGCCATGGGATCTCGTACATCCACCTGGAAGGACAGATGGGCCTCCCTTTTAAATGTCTCATCTGGAAAACACCTCTCACAATACTGCACTGAAATTTCAGCCTGGAATATCTGTTCAAGTCCTAGAGTGGGGCTTAAGCCCACACACCACCTGACTCCGAGGTGGAAGTCCTACCACTGAGTCTAGACTGGTAGAATTCAGGACTCCGAAGCAGTGCACCAGCTCCTGATCAGTTTCCAAAAAGTTTCTCCGTGTCCTTCTCCTGTACATTGTGAAACTAAACAGACAAAAAGTGTGGAAACAGTGATGGATGCTGGATTAGTAAATAAATCAAATTTGTTAAAGTTTTTCATAAGCATTAGTTCCATTAAGTTAAATTGAAAGAATACAGAATATAACACCGCCCAGTACAAATGATCTGTAGCAGTAAAAATAAAAAGATTAATGTTCCCTGTTAATTCCTTACCCCTCCCCTCTTTCTGAAAATAAATTAACATGAGTTGAGTTATTTTAGCAGTGGACAGTATTTCAGCTCCAAGATATCACTGGACACCTGGGTGGGGAGGGGGGGGTGCCTGTCTTTTGAAAATTTACTCTCATGGTGACTCAAAAAAAAAAAATGGAAAATGGGGCTTTTTATATAGCCAGTGAGAAAACAAAATAATTGCTTATCCACAACGTTCCACGGTATGCCCTTAGGCGCATCTTCTAATCACTGCAGAATTTCCTCCCCCCCCCCCCCCAAGCTCTTTTCCTTAGTACAGGAAACTTTGTGGTGTCCGGAGGCTAAGTGTCCGGCAAGCTCGAGCCACCAGCAAAAATCAGGAGCCGTTTTGTTAGGTTTTTTTTCTTTTCGTGGCTTTTTTTTTTCCAACAGTCAGGCTCTGGAAAGTCTCTCTGAAGCTGTTGCTAAGCTACAGAGACGCTTCCAAGGTACGGGCCGACTGTTTAGAAGCTGTTGCTAAGCAACAGTGTTTGTTGTCAGATACGGAGATGAAAAGCTCCGTATGCTTCAACATTAACGCTGGTGTGTCCGGCAGTTTTGAGGGAACGGCAACAGCTCGGTCCCGTCTGTGCCGGATAGCACAAAGTTTCCTGTACATGCACTCGCGTTTAACAGCAGACTACAAGGATGTAGGACAAGGAAATGTTACTCTGGTTTCGTTTGAGTCTCATTGTAGAGCCAGAGTAGAGAGGTTTTAACCTGCATCTATATTCTATGCCTTTTGAGACTGTTTGACATTCCTGGCCTTGAAAGCATAAATGTTCAGTGCTATTCCAATCGCTTCCGCTCCCTTCCCCACCAAACGCTCCACGTGCCATAACTTGCCGTGGCAAGAGTACTGACAATTTCTCATCACAAGCCAGAAGCACTCGCATGTTATCTCTCCTAACTAGGAGGGAGAGTGTAGAGAAGGGAAGCATTCTTGGAGACTTTAATATACTTTTTCCAGTCTTATTATTTCTCTCAATTTTGTTTTGCCTACTTTTTTTTATGGTTTATTTGCTTTTCATTTTTGTTTCTGAACTTGTGTTTTTTGTGGTGTCCTCCTTTTCTGAACCTATTTTCTTTAACTTTTTCTCTTTTTGTCACATTACTTTTTCTTCCCATTTTAACATCTTTCTGTCCTTTTCACATTTTTATTTCTATCTCCTCCTTCCCTTTTTTTTTTTTCTCCCTTACCTGCCCTCTCCGGAACCTGTTACATCTACCTTGGTCAAGCAGCAGAAGTCGATGAAGAGGCAGGGTAGCAGCGGGGGAATCGCAGAAACGGACCTGAAAGCTTGCTTTGGCGGGGAAGCTGAATCAAAGGTCAGAAAAAGATTTGCATAATGTCAGGAGCCAAAGATATGGACCAGAATCTAACTTCAGTGCTTGCTGTTTGCTTTTTCTTGGGGTTAAGTAAATCAGAGCTACTTTAATCTACAATCAATCATTTAATAGGCCTGGTAGTGTGTATAGGTACAGACATGTGGGAATTGTGGAAATAGCAAGAGAGTAAGCACATTTGAACTTTGCACAGTTTCAGGATTATGTAAATCATTCATAATTCCCAAGATTTGTGTAGCCATGTAGGCCTCGTAACATGAATTAAACTTGACAAAGTTCCATGGGAATAGTGTGTAGTGTTTACTGATGGGAACAAATTAAGTAAATTGAAATGCTGCAGTACTTGTTTCCTGCCTCTAGCGTGACCCATCATATATTCTCGTGGAGCAATATATGTTACAGTAACCACTGGATCCTCACAAAATGCCTTGGGACCTGACTATTTTGACATTGAGCCTGTCTGAGTATGGCCACAAATGTTTTTCTGCTGCTAAAGAAGCTGACTATTATTTTTAAAATTAGAAATAAAGAAATTATTGTAAAAAATTAAACAATTAAATTAATTTTATCGCTCTTCACCCCCTCTCCTCTTTTTTTTCCCCCCCCCCCTTAGACGAAAGGAAATTCTTCTAATGTGCAGAATAAGCTGCCAGCGGTCACCGAGCGTAGTTTCTTTTTAACTTAAGAATGACAGTGAGTAGATTTGTCAGTGAAGGCTGATGTGTGCAAGATTACATCTTGGGCAAGATGATGATAGATGATCTGGTTTGGGAATGAGGATAGCAACAAGTAACAGCTAGCTGCAGCACCAGTGCACAAGATTGAATGGGTTTGATGAAGAAATGGCCTTTTCTCACTTGACACTTCTATACTTAATAACGATCAGTATTACAGACCCAATGTAAACTTTTGGTCCATGCTTACAGTTACAAACCTTGGCATTTCAGCTTGTGATCCAAATCTGATCACTTTTTTACTATTTCAATTTGGATCATGATCCATACTTAAAAAAATAACATGCAATTGTTGGGGGGAATGCAACTCTATTTGAACATTTCTTTTTCAGATGGATTTGTTGCAAGAATTTTATGAAACTACTCTTGAAGCTTTAAAAGATGCAAAGAATGACCGGTTATGGTTTAAGACAAATACAAAGGTAATTATGCTCTTTGTTATAGTTCAAATTCTATGTGTTGCTTTGGACTCTGTAATCATTTTAATGTCCTGGGCCTAGCAACTGTGAGTGATACCCAATTGAATATGATATATTTATTTTCAGCTTGGCAAACTGTATTTGGAAAGAGAAGAGTTTGGGAAACTACAGAAAATATTACGCCAACTCCACCAGTCATGTCAGGTAGTTTGATTTCACTTGGAAAAATATTGTGATTGCGTCAAGAACAGAACATTATCCAGAGAACAGTAAAGAAGATCTGGATTAAGTATCAGAGTTTTTTGATGACGATAGCTTTTTGACCTGGTACTTGTGTGGGGCAGTTAACTAGAGACTGGTCACTAAGATATGCAATATTGACTTCAGGTAACTCCAAGGCGTCTCTTGATAGTACGTCCAAGATTGAGAATCTTGGGTATGAACCTGCGCATGGTTGTAGATGTTATGGAGGCAAAAATAGAAGTGTTATTTCTAGCTTTATACACAACTAGAATGAAGACATTTTTTTACGGTTTATTTTAATTCCCTGTTTCACTAGAAGTGAGGAAGGGCATTATTAGTATTATTATCTTTCTGCTTCTCTCATGTAATTTGCCACCTCTGAACTGAACGCTTCTTCATATTTTAAACTTAAATGTTTTCTACTTGTTTGACGCGTGGAATTCCTGCCAAAAAATGAACAGGGTGAGAATTATTCACGTGCCTAACAAATAATATCCTAGTAGCCAAATTTAATTTGCAAATTTTACCAATCTGCATAATTAATAGTTTTGCTTTTCAACGTCATCTGTTTATCATGTCTTTCAAAGATGTTGCACCTCAAAGGTATCCAAAAGGTTAGTGACGGGCTGAATACGCACTTAGTTGTTAAAAGAGAGAATAACTTGCATTTATATATTGCTTTTTACAGCCATCGGATGCCCCAAAGCACTTCGCAGCCAATGAAGTACTTTTGAAGTGTAGTCACTGTTGTAATATAACACGGTAACCAATTTACACACAGCAAGGTCCCAGAAACAGCAATGAGATAAATGACCAGTTAATCTATTTTAGTGTTGTTGGTTGAAGATTTTGTACGTTAGGACAGTGGGGGAGCTCTCCTGCTATTCTTCAAATACAGCCATTGGATCTTTTACGTTCACCAGTACACAGTTAAAATTTCATCCAAAAGACAGCATCTCCAAAAGCGTAGCACTCCGTTAATTCAGACTGTCACCTCAGTGAAGTACTATGTGCTGAAGTCTTTGGAGCAGGGCTTGAACCCATGACCTTCTGATAGAGACGAAAGTGTTACACTGAGCCAAAACTGACACCTAGTTAAATTATCAAATCAATCGACTAAATGTGAAAGCATGGAAAAGTATCAATGAGGAACAAGTACAGGAAACTTTGGTTTATCCAGAGGTTAACTGTCCGGAATGCTCGAGCCACCGGCAAAAATCAGGAGCCGTTTCGTTAGGTTTTTTTTCTTTTTGTTGCTTTTTTCTCTCAACAGTCAAGCTCTGCAAGGTCTCTCTGAAGCTGTTGCTAAGCTACAGAGACGCTTGCAAGGTACGGCCGACTGTTTAGAAGCAGGGTTTGTTGCCGTATGTTTCAACATTAGCGCTGGTTTGTCTGGCAGTTTTGATGGGACGGCAACAGCTCCGTCCCGTCGGTGCTGGATAGCACAAAGTTTCCTGTACCCAGTAGAAAATTAGCAAGTTCCCAATTTTTTTTCAAAAGAACAGTCACCATCACAAACTAACAACTACCACAAAACCAACTAATCAAATTGCTCAAGTTTCTTCACAGTTTTCAGGTGCCATATTCAGGCAATGTTGACAGCTAGGAATTAACAATTATATTTTTGTCTACGTAACAGCAGTAACTGCCCTTCAAATCAATTCATTGTATGTGAAATACTTTGGGATGTCTTGAGAGTTATGATGTAAGACATTTTAAGTGCAAGTTCTTTCTTGTGACACAAATCCATAAAAAAAATGAACAATACTGGAAAAAAAGTAAATGACTAACCTTAACCATGAAGATGTATGTTTAATGTTATAAATACCTGCTTCAGTCGGAGATTTCACTTGGGCCTTTGTGATGCTGATTTCCAGCTGTTGTGTGATTCTTCATGGGCGGGATTGTTTTCACCAACTCCTGAGGAACTACAATACCCAGCGTGTACTAAAACAAGCTATGACACATGACAACTAGATTAAAAAAGGCTCAAGGAATGATCCTTTGGAGAAATTCTTTGTCTGAGAATTTAGCTTTCACCCTATAATAGCCATATGTACTGTAACAACGTGGTAGAAAATTTGCAAAGAATAACTAAGACACAAGCAGCACTTATCAACAACACAATTCACAAGAACTAATAATCATCCTATGAGCAGAGTAAAAATTCAATATAATGTAAGTAATTGGGAATAAATGGTTTGGTGGAGGAACATTATTGGGAATACAGGAAACTTTCGTTTAACCAGAGGTTAAAAGTCCGGAAAGCTCTATCTACCGGCAAAATTCAGGAGCCGTTTTCTATAAGTTTTTTTACTTCTCGTTGCTTTTTTTTGTTCCCCAGTCAGGCTCTGCAAGGTCTGTAGCTAAGCAACAGCTTCAGCTAGAGACGCTTGCAGCTGCAGCCAACTGTTTTGAAGCTGTTGCTAAGCAACAGGGTTTGTTGATTCACACGGAGCTGAAAAGCTCTATGTTTCAACATTAGCGCTGGTTTATACGGCAGTTTTGATCTAACGGCACCAGCTCGGTCCCGTCAGTACTGGATACCAGAAAGTTTCCTGTACAGGTAATTGGTTTGGAGAAGGAAAGACAATAAAGAGAAAGAAAGACTTGATTTATATAGCACCTTTCACGACTTCAGGACATCCCAAAGCACTTTATGGCCAATGAAATACTTTTGAAGTGTAGTCACTGCTGCAACATAGGAAACACAGCAGCCTATTTGCACACAGCAAGCTCCCACGAACAAATGAAATAGATGATCAGATCATCTGTTTCAGGTGTTGGTTGAGGGATAAATGGTGGCCAGAACACTGGGAGAACTCCACTGCTGTTCTTCAAATAGTGCTGTGGGATCTTTTACGTCCACCTGAGAGGGCAGCCAGAGCCTAATTTTAATGCCTCATCCAAAAGACAACACCGAAGTGCCAGCCTAGATTATGTGCTCAGGACTCTGAAGTGGGGCTTGAATCCACAACCTTCGGACTCTGAGACAAGAGTCAAGGCAGACAGCTCGTTGCCTTGAAAACGTATTTGTACCATGAACCAGATTTTGTAAAATGGCATGTAAATAGTATTATAAATATATCTGAGGCATCGCATCTTTCACTATCTGTAGGGTATATTTTTTTTTTACTTTGTATTACAGGAAACTTTGTGCTATCCGGCACCCACGGGACCGAGCTGCTGCCGTTGCCTCAAAACTGCCGTACTCTCCAGAGTTAATGTTGAGAGATACAGAGATTCTTATCTCCGTATTTGACAACAAACACTGTTGCTTAGCAACAGCTTCTAAACACTCGGGTGTGGCCTGCAAGCTCTGTAGCTGAAGCTGTTGCTATAGCTACAGACCTTGCACAGCTTGACTGTTCAAACAAAGCAACAAAAAAAAACAAACAAAGAATAAAAAACGGCTGCTGATTTTTGCCGGTGGCTCCAGATTGCCGGATAGCTCACCTCCGGATAGCACAAAGTTTCCTGTAGTAGTGATATATTTCATCAGTAAATTTGCTGCATTTTGGCAATAGACAAAGCACAGTTGTATTTGGGCTGCAATAAACATCATACTGCATTCCAGTTCCTGGACTACTGGAGATTTATTCTTGTCCACTGTACACCCTTTTCCCATAAAAGATTACAGCACAGAAGGTGCCACGTCACCACCTTGTGTCTGTGCCAGCTCTTTTCTAGAGCAATCCAGAATTGATCCCATTGCCTCACCCTCTCCCCATAGCCCTGTGTCGTCTTCTGCTTCAAATAGTTAGCCAATTTTATCTTAATGGATCCAGTGGTTTATGCCTGAATCACACTCTGACAAAGCAGTCCATGCTCCAATAGCTTTCCCTGTTTAAAAACAAAAATCTCCTAACCATTCTTAGTGACCATTTTAAATTGATGACCTCTTTGGCAATGACTCCTCACTCGGAGGAAATAATCTTTCAAAACCCTAATTTAAAGAACTTCAATTAAATCTCCTTGCCTTTCTCTGCTCCATTAGAAATAGTCCCTAGTTTCCTACCTCTATCATTCTGCTGAATCTACGCTGTATACAATCTATGGATTTAATGTCCATTCTATAATAGGATGCCCAAAACTGCGCACACTACTACAGTATGGCCCAACCTATGCCTTGTACAAATTTATCATTACTTCTTTACTCTAATAGTCAATGCCCCAATTTCTAAAAATCCAAATGTGTTTGTTTTTTTATGGCTTTCTATACCTGTACTCTCATTTCCTGGGAATTAAGTTCCCAACACTGCACACCCAAGACCCCGGGCACCATACTTCTACATCCCAACACCTCCATTCCTCCCACATCTCTAGTCCGCCCTCCCAACACTAGTAACACCAAAATATCCCTCCCCCCCATACTTCTGCACACTTCCTACTTACCTGCAATTCGGAGCATCTCTGTATCTGCCTGCATTCATCGACATTTTTTAAAATAAATATTAATTTTATCCACAAATGAACCAAAATACAATTGCTCTCTCGTTCGCAAACGTTTTCTTTTTTGTCATAATTACATCTTTTATCCTTCAAAGCCATAATCCATCTTTTACACCTTCCACTATTCAGTGTAGTTGTAGACTTCCCTTGTAAAGCATCTTCCAATTTAGTGAGCAATGCTAGGGGAGATCCACTAGTAATTAATAAATAAAAATGAGCGTGATGCACGTTATTAGAAAAGTCCATCTGTTGTGGGATTTTCACCCTATTTTGTATAATCAGTTAAATCTCTGGTGTTTGATTAATTTTACACACTAAATTCCTATGTATTTTCCAAGTTGGTTTTTGTTATTTTATAGACTGATGATGGCGAGGACGATTTGAAGAAGGGAACACAACTATTAGAAATTTATGCTCTGGAGATCCAGATGTATACGGCACAAAAGAACAACAAGAAATTAAAAGCACTATATGAGCAGTCTTTACACATCAAATCTGCCATCCCTCATCCACTTATCATGGGTGTCATCAGAGGTGAGAAGTGAAATAACAGTTATTAGAATTAATCATTGCTGTTTTGTTTTGATATTGAGTACATGTTAATCTGTGATTTCCTGAACATCGGCACATGGGCCTTGTGTTTCTTTTGGTCTTTGAAATTTTGTACAAGATGTACATAAAAGAAATATTAATAAAACATTAAACTAATGACACTACTAGAACTCTGGCAAATATTTCTGTTGTTAACCAGATTTAATATACTATCAGATCTCCTGTGGTGTTGTTCAGGCTAAGTCAGATAATGTGTTGCTTTATAATGACCATGTGAAGTGTCCTGTGGTGTTCTGTTGCTAAGGTGGAACTATGTTTAAGTTGGCCTATAATTTTTAAAGGCACCAAGTCTAATTGCTGTAAATAAGCAGATGCCTAAGCTCACTTAAAATGTAAATGCTGAAGGAAATTTTCAGATTTCCAAATACTTGTAAAGTTCCCGCTCCAGGTCAATGTGCAGACTTCTGAGAGAAGCAAATAACCGAGCATGAAGGAATATGTCTTTTTTTTTAATTGTTCTGTTGTACTGTAATCTTTGTTTTATCCAGAATGAGATGGGTGCATTCAAAAGTTTTTTTTGTTTTTTTTTATTTAAAGTTGATCTCCCATGATATATTAATCACAGGTGGTCTAAAACATGTTTGTAATGCTTAGCTCCTAACCTGGGTTGCCCCTTTTAAGGCCAGTGCTCGGGTAGTTCCTGTGGGCAAGTGGCCTACGTGGGTCCTGAGGTCAATCGGAGTGGATTCACTGTTTGGTAAGGGACATTTGCACATTACCAGGCATGTTGAAATTTCCAGCTTCAGGCCAGAAAAAAAACAGCATTGTCTTTCTTTGTGCTGCTAACATTCTGAACTGTGATGTCTGGAGTATAACTTGTCTTTAAACTTTGTTATAAAAAGATTGCCATTCCCCACCCAAGACTGCATACAATCTGCTCCTAGAGTTTCTACCAATGTACTCTAAAAGAGTGCAAGAGTGATCAGGGTTAATTCTGTCCCTTACTGGAATCCCATTGTGCTGCACTACTGGCCTATTAATTTCAGTTTTTAACTTTAGTGACACATTGGAGATTTTCCAGTGTCTGCTTGCGTGTCTGCGCATGTTTTATTTGCTGTGAATTGTTGGAATTATTGATGAACCAGTGTGCAAGTCAGTGTCACTGCAACAAAGCACAAAATCCAGTAGGTGGCAACGGTGGCATTGACTGGAGTGGATGCTGTTGAGTGGCGAAAATCTAATCTTCAGATCCAAAGCGCAAACTTCCAATCGGGAATCAGTCTCTCTCTCTCTCCCTCCCTCCTTTTAAAGATGTGTTTTATTTGAACACTTTGAACTTATATGGCCTATTTAAATGCAAATAACGTGAGCAGTACATCAAGAGCACACATTGGATGTTATTTCAGAACTATTACCGAGGGAGTTAGTTGGGCCATTCAGTTACATACTGATTTTTTTACCTGTAGGACCTGAATTTAAATCCAGCCCAGGATGATGGGATGAAAATTTCCATCTGTTGGCATTAAAACTGTCTCCCTAATTTGTTGCAGAATGTGGAGGTAAGATGCACTTAAGAGAAGGAGAGTTCGAAAAGGCACATACCGATTTCTTTGAGGCATTTAAGAATTACGACGAATCGGGAAGCCCCAGACGCACCACTTGCCTGAAATACTTGGTATTGGCTAACATGTTGATGAAGTCGGGAATTAATCCTTTTGACTCTCAGGAGGTAAAGTTACAAATTAAATTTTAATTTTCCTGAATTTTGTTACAGCATTTTATTACAATCCTTATTAATTCTATTCTGTTTAGGCCAAACCATACAAGAACGATCCAGAGATTCTTGCAATGACAAATTTAGTAAGGTAAGTCACTCTGTGTACAAGAGTGTAAAAATATAACACTTTTTTTCCTGTGTGCTGTGCGCAATTTACAAACCATAGAATGAAATTAAATAATTTTAGATATGAGATCTGGTTTACGGTTTAGAATGTGCTCTTTTTCTCCCATTTTGAGGTAGCATTTTTCATAAGGCTAGTAATTATTAAGTTAGTGCTTTCATTGCTGTTGTATTGGAAGCAATAAGTTGGAGGAAATTGTTGCTGTCCATGTCTGCAAGTGAAGACTTTATTGGAATCGTTGGGTGAAAATCAAATTGCTGCAATTAAGCAAAACCTATCGAGCGTGAATTATACATTAGGAGTACACTAGTGCCTGAGAAAATGTCCTGAAGAAGCCGAAGATAGATACATTTAAGGTAGGCTATTTGACTGATCTTGGCTCACCTATTTGGAAAGACCTTGCTCTCTTTCCCCCAATCATAATATCCAACTGTTTATTAATTAATTGCAGGTTTTTTGCCTCCACTACCATACCCAAAAGCCCACTCCCTGCATGAAGATAAACATCCTGACATTGTACCTAAATTGACTTTTAGTGGTTTGAACCTGTGTCTCCTTGGCCTCAATATTGAATTGAAGCTACATGATATTTGAATTTTCAACAGTATTTTACTGAAGCGCTTTGTTGTGCAATATTTTCTAATAGTGTTGAGGTTTAACTATTCTGTTCTGAAGGGAAGCATTTGACATTCTTTAAAAACAAAGTAACTGGTGACTGTTAAAACATTTCGTCTGCCCAATTTCTAACAAGTGGAAAATTGTATCATTTCTAATCAACTGGATCTTCTCTAGAATGTTGCATAAGCTGTATGAAAATGACCATTGATTGGTTAAATGAAAAACAGGATAGTAAATCTTGCATATCAAAATGTGAAATTGCATGTCTGCAATTAGCGTTCTGGTTGAATAAAATGTGATGTGGTATACTTGGTCTTAAATAGGAATTTAAATTTAACCTGCACTTGAAGAAAAAGGTTCCAATTAAAAATCTATTATTCCTATGCAAAAAAGCCAGAATATTTAGTAGAAAATATTAGCAAATATTATAATAGGTTTACTTAAAACTGTAATTCAGACAATCTGACATTTTGCATTGTATAGCTACATCTGTTTCAGTTTAGTGAACTATGGCTGACTTTTACATAAAATTAAAAGCAGATATGGTTTTAAATGGGCTTAAAGTCATAATTGAGATCAGGGTAGTTACCAGAAAATGAATTTGAGTGCGCTTGCCTTCAGTTTGATGAAGTTACTTAAGTAGTCCTGTTAATGAACACTGGAGAATAGATTAATTCTAGTCATTTAGAAGTGAAGATAAATTGGCAGTTTTTGATGGGAGTGTGCTGATTTACAGTGTAAGCCGCTTGTAATGGGCTGATCCTTGTGACTTGATTTGACTGACTTAACTAAAGTCCAGTATAACCAAGGAAGACGCTGTCTGATGACTGCTATTCTGAATGCTTAAAATTGTATTAACGTAGGTACTCATCAGTTCTTTGATCAATCAGCTAAATAACTTATGTGAGTGAATACTGGGTTCAGACACCATTTAAGAGCTCAAACTCTGGTAGTTACGTCTGTGTTATCAGCAAAATGGAACAGAATGATTCCAGGTATCATCAATTTCTGGCTAATTTACATTTTCCACAGCCATAATTAATTTAAATTTTTTTAAAAATTAGATGCTCAAACCAATATACCTGTCCACTATAAACAGACGAAACATACTTTAATCCATTTAATTTGGGGAAATAGTCTTGTTCACCTAATTTTCTCGACAAACAGCAAACGTTATAAATGGGGTACACTGTATTAATAGTTGTACTACAGACTGGCAGGCAAAAAGACCTGCTCCTAGCAGAAAAACAAAGTTCTGATTAGGGAAAATTGAAGTTATCAAGTATGCTGTTTTCTCAGTGCCTATCAAAATAATGACATCACTGAATTTGAGAAGATTCTGAAAACCAATCACAGTAACATCATGGATGACCCCTTCATAAGGGAACACATAGAAGGTATGGCTCAAATATATATGTAACTTACTAAGTAAAGTGTTTATATGCATGTATTTCCAAAATCTATGCTGTGAATTGTTTGTCCCCCAATATTACTTTTGGGAAATGTTTATACGACGATAACTGCAGTGGCATTATTGCAAAGAATTTAACGTGCTGAGGGAATTTCTGAAAGCAAGGATTCCCTTTAGTGTACTACAGTCAAATACACGTGTATTTCATTGGCATTTTTCCCTGCAAATTACATTTTGCATACAGGCAAACATAAGTAATGTAACTGGTCAATTGTAGTGATGATCAAAGAGAGCTGCAAAGATTAGGAATACTGCCTTCAATAGGATTGAACTATCACTGCTTACAGGTACAGTATAAAAACTGGCGTGTTTCATGGACAAGATGAACTCCAGGACATCAGGGATGATGGGAGATAAACTAGGGAAAGACACTGGTTCAGGGTTAGGTCAGGGTGAGCCACGCAGGGAGTTTGGCTTTGTGGGCAAAGGGAAGGGGGGGATGCGGCAGAGGTAGCTGAACAGGTGTTCTCGATCTTCGGGACAAAGAGGTCTATAAGCTCCTGCACTTGCTGTTAGAGGGGGTATTGGAGAGGGGTCTAAGGAGATGATTGGTACTGCAGAAAATAAGCCAGGGGTTATTTTTGCCTTATTAGATAATCCTGGAGTAATGAACGGTTTTGGCAGAGGAGAGCAAGGCCCAATAGTGGTTGACGTGATCCAGATAGATCTGATGATGTATGAGTAAACCACTTGTGTGCCAGCTTTACTCAAGTCTGCGTCCCTTGGACTTGAGGGAGCCAATATGGATTTTCTGGAGTTTCATGCAGTTATTAAGTGTTTGGATCCCTATTTCGGGGGTGTTACAGGCACACATTTGCTAAGGCATTTTCCATAATTGTTTGATCCCATTTGCAATTACACTTTTGGAAGGGAAGTGCACATCCTAGCACAATAATGACCCTCCTTTCCCACCTTCAAAAAAAAAGCTATGTTCCCTGTAAAGGTCTTATAAAGAAGCAGTTGATGACTATCCTGGAAACATGAAGATTGTTCTGTGGCAGCTGGGCCCACCTCCACTTCATGTCCAAGTGAATAGAGCTTGTGGTCACAGTTCTTGTTGATCACACCAGGAATTAAGTACACAGACACTTGAGAAATAAACTGAAGTTCACACATCATGAACAATTTGTGTTTCATTATTCTGTGTTTTGGATTTAAGGTTTTCTAACTCCTGTGGCTAAATTGGTTAATGTACTCCTCTCGAACTGAGCCACACAGACTAAAGATCCAACGTTTGATTCTACTTTTAGCTCAGTCAGGTCAGCAATAGGGGTGCTACAATTAGTCTCAAAATCACAGGAATAAAAACAGAAAATGCTGGAAACACAGTGCTAATGACAGGTAATCAACCTGAACAGTTAAGCCAACCTTCCTCTCTACAGATGCTGCCTGACCTGCTGAGTGTTTCCAACAGTTTCTGTTTTTATTTCAGATTTCGAGCATTTGCAGTTTTTTTTTTGCTTTATTCAATATCCATGGGCTAGCGAGGGCAATTTGTTTCTTTTCTGATCAATGCACCATTGGAGTTAACATATACATACTATTTTTGGTTCCTTGTTGCACTATACTTCCCACTTTGAACTGCATCTGCCACCTATTGCCCAGCTGCCTTGTAAAATCCAAATCATACTTTTGTATTAAAATCTTGCATGCAGAGGACTTTCTCTTAAGTGGTGGAGAATATAGTCTTGAATGTATTATGCAGAACAAAGGTATACGATAAAATGCAGCTATTTGCATGCTAACACTATACAATGTAACATGAAACTCAGAAGCCAAAGTTCAGTAGCCTGTTGACTGTTAAGTGAGAATGTACTGCCCAAACGAGTGTATTGTTTACGTTTTTTCTTCCTCTTAGTAATTAGGACTTTTTTGTGATAATGGATTCATTTTTTTTTCCACAGAGCTATTGAGGAACATCAGAACCCAAGTCCTGATAAAATTAATAAAGCCTTACACTAGGATACATATACCATTTATTTCAAAGGTGAGAGCACATGTTACTGTTAATACAGGAAACTTTGGTTTATCCAGAGGTTGTATGTCCGGAATACTCGATCTAATGGCAAAAATCAGGAGCCGTTTTTTTAGTTCTCGTTCTCTTTTTTTTTCCCCAGTCGGGCACTGCAAGGTCTGTAGCTATAGCAACAGCTTCAGCTAGAGACGCTTGCAGCTGCAGCCGACTCTTTAGAAGCTGTTGCTAAGCAACAGTGTTTGTTGTCAGATACGGAGATGAAAACCTCCGTATGCTTCAACATTAACTTTGTATGTCCGGCAGTTTTGATAGATCGGCAACACGTCGGTCCCGTCGGTGCCGGATATCACAAAGTTTCCTGTAGTTGTCGGCTATGACTCAATATTCATTTAGAAGAAAAGAAGTCCAAAGTTGAATACCTTCAGGATTCAGATCCCATTTCTGATTTGGCATTCAATCATCCAAATTTCAATACTATTCATTTCCAAACTTTTAGCTAATCATCATAATTAGTTGAACTATTTTATTAGACCAATATAATTTTTTTGCATGCCAATTTAAAATGAATTGGTGATAACCAAATTTAAAGCACCTATATATAGACTGGAAATTTTATGTTCAATTTTGTAGGCACTAATGGACTATAAATGCTGAATAATTGGTCAACTGGGCCATAGAATGATGCAGAAGAGACTGCAAAGATCAGTCTTGCTATTTAGAATGTGCTGGCTGATCATGGAGCAGCATTATTGACAGCAGTGGAAAGTATTTGGATCATCTCATCTCTTGCTCTCTGGTCATAGAGAAGCTATGAGAGTGGGAGTTGGAAATGTTTGCATGTTCTCTGAAATAGAGTCCAGGAGGCTATTAACAGGATAAAATGAGTTGAATTAGTATCTATCGATTTTTCACTCTAGCTTTATTGCCCTCTTTGACTTTTTACACTTTTCACTTCTTATATGCACCTCCAGTGTTGCTGCTTTCAATTAGTTCTGCAAACCTTGTGTGCTTTCCATCTGCTCACGTATGAATCAAATTTAGATGGAACAGAAAATTAAGCATTACACCTTTAGTGACATCCAATTTATTTTTATTGGCAAGTTTTGAAATTTTCTGTAATCCCTTATTCCCTTTTATCAAACCTGTTTTTGCCCCAGGAGTTGAACATAGATGTAGCTGATGTAGAGAGCTTGTTGGTGCAGTGCATATTGGACAAGTAAGTACTATTTTTGACGATAATGTGTATTTTATTTGAATTTTCTTAAGCTAATTAGTGAAAGATCAGTTAACAGCAAGAGAACAGTATTGTTTTCTGTTTTCAAATTGGTAACATTTTATTTACAACTACATTAAGCATTGATTGCCTAGAATTTAACATGTTCATTGAATGATGTATATTTGTTCAATTTAATTTATTAACTTGGAATTTTAACGTTCTACATACTACAGTTATCAGCAAATAAGAGTCATCAGTAATCTTGAAAATGTTCAATTCAATCTGCTGAAAAAGTGTTTCACTTTATTTCTAGCACTATTCATGGCCGGATCGATCAAGTCAACCAACTGCTTGAATTGGATCATCAGAAAAGAGGCGGGGCTCGGTATACTGCATTAGATAAATGGACCAGTCAGCTTAATACGCTCAACCAAGCAGTTGTCAGCAAATTGGCTTGATGCAATTTAGTCTTCTACAATAATCCAATAAGGAAAAGATGCAGTGATGTAAACCTTAAAAACTGAGAATGGCTGAACTGCTGTTGGTTGGCCCTGAAAACTACCAGAGCTATGGCAGAAGTGCTTTTTGATCAACTGGTTTGTGTTTTGTTGCTGCATTTGTCCCAAGACACAGCTTTAATCTGAAGAAAAACCAAACTGCTACAGGATTTGTGGTATATTGGCATCGTGCCCTCCATCATAAGGGAAATGACGGTCAGAGAGCTGTTTGTGTCAAAATTTAAAAACACAGACTCTTCACTTTGGTGACATCTAAATATTTTAGCAGTAGAAAACCTCTCGCCGAAATGTTAAACAAAACCTGCAATAATTTGAAATGTGTACCAGTTTTTTGAAGATTCATTCTTTCATGTACGATTTGGCATGTTTGCGTCATTCTGCAAAATGTCTTGACAACTTCCAAATTATGTGGCCCATGAGTTCTCTGTACCTGCAGTGTAGTAAAACTTGAGACAGGAACCTTCGTCTGTGGCACACTGTCACATTAGGTTTCAAGCAGCAAAATAAAATACAGCTCAAATTGGAAATGCTGTAATTTTGGAGTGCTTCCATTTGTTTTTTTTTCTTTCTCAACAATTCATATGAAAACCATGCACATGTTCCATCTCTTTGGCCCCAATAGATCTGCTGCACATACTGTGAAATATAGCGTTTATTCAGACAAGTCAGGAATTTAATTGGTTTTTCAACAGAAAAAAACTTTTAAGTTTACATTTTTTGACTAGTTTCAAAGTAGTATATTAACTAGCTTAGTACACAGAACTGAAAGCACATCATTTGATAGTTTATATTCTGACAATGCGGGACATGTGGGTGTTGTGTGCCATAGTACAAGTTCAACCTTTGCTAAGCTTTAATTGGCTGAAGCTATTTAACTGCAATTATTCTTGAGGGTGCTGCCTGTGTGAATAGTCAAAATACAGCACTTTGATTTTGGAATTTGAGTATGGCTTTGTTTTTTTTAAATGTCTTATTACTGATAAATCAGAAAAATAAACTAGTTATCATAAACTTCCAGTACTCAACATGTTGTTACCCCTGAATTTAATGGACAGACCTTTTAATTCTTCTATGTTTCCTAGTTAACACTGTTGCCTGTGTTGTCAGGTTAAAAAATAATTCTTATTAATCTTAATGTGCCCATTTGTTTCCTGGTTGTGCGTCTTGAATGAAGAATGACCTTAATTTTTTATATTCACCTTTTTTGAGGCTTTCATTTTTAATTTTTTTCCTAAACATTTCACACTTTCCATTGCATGCTTTGACCTATTTAAAGTTTGGGGTCCTTTTCAAAAGCAAAGTTTTAACTTTTACGTTGAACAGTGCTAAGCATGATGTATGCTGCTGTTAATTTTATTTATGCCATTGGCATTCCTGTTCTAATTATTTGACAGAAGATAAATGTACATGATTACAAATTCCGATAGTTTATATATGATGTAGAGTTGCAAATGAATTTATTATACTTAATGTATTTCAGAACATGCTTGAAAGTGAACTTTCTATAAAGACAGCAGAGTACTGATCTGGAACTATCTAAGCATTCCAGATGTAGGTCACTACATTTATATTTTGTATTTAAAAGTTTTAATTTATAGTTTGCAACAAAAAAGAATATGCCCAAGCTGAAAGTTTTTCTAGTCTTTTCAGCAACATTAAAATTTATAATTTTATATTGAATGTTTAGCTTTGCATTAATAGTATTCCAGCTAATTGACAGTTTTATTTTTTTTATACAAATTGTAAGGGTAGCGGTGTGCTATGGACTCAACCATGAGAAACTGAATTTAATCTCCCAAGATTTAATTCATTTTAAAACCATGACTTTCATTAAATCAAAGCCACACAAATGGTTTTGGTACCTTTTGCACGTTTGGCTTATATTTTTAGGTGAGAGCTCGCCTAACAATACAAGCCAAACTCGCAAAAGCAAAGAAAAAAAGCTACAACATCTGGCATCTTTGAAGTAGGAGTGATGGGCATGCAGTCAAGCACCTCCAAATCTGGAAATGATCAGTCAATCTATCATTTACTCCAGAAGAAAGACTGGAATGGTTGATCCTGCCTTCAGCTTAGCTCCCAACTCTCTCTGAACAGTGCTTATCTATATGATCTTGTGAATGAGTTTTGGGTAAAAAGCCTACACCAGATGATCTTGCTTCACACATTGGCAGAGCAGCAGATATGATTAGTCTAGAACTATCCATAAATCTAGCCTATTGAGTGTAAAAGTATAACATTTGTCTTGCAATAACCTCATTCTTTGATACTTCACCGTGCTCTGCTCAGCAAAATGACCAGAAAAAATACAGGTTTTGGTATATGCCTTTTCGGGGAGCTTGCAGAGTAAACTTTTGGCTGATTCAACCGCAAGTAACCCCTTCACCCTTGTCCTGGAAAGAAAGAGAATTTTTTTTTTTTTTTTTTTATATAAAGAGAATCTTGCTGAAAAATGGCACAAGGTTTCTGATTGAGATGTAATACTGCGCAGGACTTTGTACAGTTTAAATGCATGGCATTTGAAACGAGGATTTGTCTTTTTTTTGCTCTTTTAAATAAATCGTATTTCTCATCCACACAAACAAGAATGAAGGAAAAGAGGGGGCTCTAGTTTATAATCCTTCTCTGTTTTATGGGCATTAGCTTGTTAAAGTTAGAGGATGATTTCTATGTATGATTAGATGTATCTATTCCTCCAAATCAATAAGGTTCTTGAAACATTGAGGTCAAGCATTCATAGATTTATTAAGCATACCGTACATGCAGTATTACTTAAAACATACGCATAAGAGAGATTACTGACAAGTGTGTTACAGTTTTGAGCTCCGTATCTAAATGTTCATTGCAAACTACACTTTTTATACATTTCTCTCACCCTGACTACATACAATTTACGCGGTTCTCCATTACATAGTTACATCAAAAGGTGTCTTTGATGTGCATTATTCAACATTGATTTGATTATGTTCTGTCCTTGCAGCTACAGATCTGTGCTGCAATGATTGACATGAGACAAAGTAACTCAACCTTCAAAACATCTGTTTCTAACTCTCTTCACTTGACTACACGAAGCACACTCCCTAATGTTCCAGTTGCAGGCTGTGGTCTTTCTCAGGCATGTGCTTATCTTAAGTAAGGTTTCAAGGCCTCCTGTCTAATAAAATCTTTGGTACAAAGGGACCCTTTCTGCGCTGCTATAGTTAGTAACCCTTTCTTACCCATGTATCCTATTAACTTTTCTCATTTAGCAAGTGGTCACTACCTCAGAATTGCTGTATACTTGTAACTACTTTAATATATTACAATTTAAGAATCATACTTACCTACGCTAACATTACTACAATCCAAAGAATAAATTAGCAGTATTACATTAGCGTACTTCAAGTCAGTCTGATTCACCCTTTCCTTACATTACCTCTATTGGTTAAAAGAAGGCTTCATCAGCTTTCATAAGTCTCTTCCTTTCCAATGCCAAGCTTGTTTTTTAAAAAAAAAAAAAAAGGGGTGCACTGATCCTTCACTTGTTGTTTTATAAGGGCATCCATAAAAAAAGTGTTGCCTCTAATATTTCACCAGATTTTAGATCAACTTCATCAGTGTTTTACTCTCATTGGGCACTGAGCTTCTTCTGGAAAAAGGGAAAGAGATGTAACGACTCAAATCTTTGCAACTTCTGCAGATATTTTAAGTGGAGAATATTGCAGTGCGTCGAGAGTTCATTATGTTATTAGAAAGACTGATGCATTAGAATTTTACTCAATTCTTTTTATTACATACATAATGATGTATGTAATACAACAGGAAAATGGTCTCCAATTCACAACTGTTTTATGCATATTTCATATTTTAAACTAATTAAATTTATATCTACACAGTCATCATTTTAGGGTTTATTTTTTTTTATAAATAGTTAATGAAATGTGAAAGAACACTTGAAACAACACTGACCTCTAAGATCAAGTGTGCCTTATGACCCAATACTTTTGCAGTTTTTCAGAGGAAAGAACAATAACCATGTACTTTGCGAACATACTGTCGGAAATGTAAAAAGGCATGTAAGAATTGGAAAAAGCTTGGAGTTAAAAGCAACAAAGGTGGATTTATTTTCCCATAATGAGCAGAAGAGAACTGAGGAGTGTGTACATTTAGGAATCCTTTCTGCCAGCTGTATAGGTTCTATGTGAAATGAGTTTAGGCAGTTTCAATTCAGTTCACAAAACTGTTCCCACACACACATTCAGAGAGGTCCCAAGGATGGGAAATGGTTCGGTGGTGCGCTTTTGAAGTTGGGATGAAGGTATATTGTGGCAATGTAGATCGAGCCTTATCCTGCAAAAATCCCTTGGTATAACTGACCTAGAAGTATTTGATGAGCACAGTGAGAGTCTGAAATGAGAATGTTCTAAACCTGGTCCTATCATCTTTCAGCCTGATAACTCAAAAATTAAAAAGTAAAATAAAGAATTAAAAAGTAAAATAAAGAATAACTAATGTTGCATGTGGAAAAGGATTGAAGCAGTAAAAAAAAAAATCCTGATTGCAGAGAATGCAACAATAGTGTTTTTCAAAAGTGAGGTATACAGACAGCGTGCAGGAGGAAATAATGTTGAAGCTGTTACTTATTTTACTGGGACAAAAGAACGGGATTAGGGTGATGAATCAATGACCGGAAATAATTTAAACCACAAATAGTATTGGTTATTACATATGGCAGAGGTTCCCAAACTATTTTTGTTGAGCCCCACTTCGAAGATTCCCGCCTCATACCACCCTATTTTTAAGAAACGATGGGGGTGGAATTGATATTCGGCAGTAGCACGAAATGGGCAATAGTGAGTCAACAACCTGTTTTGCACTGTTATGATTTTCTTTTCCATTGAAGTCAACGGGCATGTTGTAAAATGGGCTGCCGATTTGCAATGACCCCGTTTCGCACTACTAGTGACGATTAATTTCACTCCCCACATTTTTGCACAGAACAACAGGATTTCATTTGCTCGACTACTTACATATTCCTTAAGATATAAAGCAACAGTAATAGCACAGTACCAGTACTATTCAACTGAATAAACATAACGACATAAAAGAACACGATGACTCACCCTTACCTCAGTGAGTAGGATGAGCCTGTTTCCTATTGCAACATTTGTGGAACCTTGGTATGATTTTAAGAGTTTCAAACACAAATTAGTCTCTAAATTCAAGCTGTGTTTACTGACCTACATTGGCTTCTGGGACAGCAATGCCTCGATTTTAAAATTCTTATCCTTGTTTTCAAATAGCTCCATGGCCTCGCCCCTCCCTTCTCTCTCAAACTTCCTCCAGTCCTACAACCCTTCGAGATATCCCCGGTTGTCATCGCTGCACCATTGGGGGCCACTCCTGGCCAAAGTGGCCATTAACAGGTCCAGGCAGCGGGCGGTCGAGGGGGTCGTCCGGCCCGATTGCCTGCCTCTCTTCCGCGGCTATGTTCGCACCCGGGTGGCCCTGGAGATGGAGCACGCAGTGTCCGCCGGCACGCTCAAGGCCTTCCGAGACTGGTGGGCGCCGCGGGGACTGGAGTGCATCATCACCCCGGGCAATGTAATTTTAATTTGATAAGTTTTATTTTAAGTTCTATTTAATTTACAGTTAAGTGGTTCTAAGAGGACCACTGGTGGCCACGCCTTCAGCTGTCTAGGCCTTAAACTCTGGAATTTCTTCCCTAAACCTTTCCACTTCTCTACCTCTCCTCCTTTAAGACGCTCCTTAAAACCTACCTCTTTGACCAAGCTTTTAGTCACCTGTCGTGATATCTACTTATGTGGCTCGGTGTCAAATTTTGTTTGATAATGCTCCTGTGAAGCGCTTTGGGACATTTTACTATGTTAAAGGTGCTATATAAAGACAAGTTGTTGTTGATTCTATACTTGTTTTTGATGTAAATAAGTGAAGAAAATCCCACTTCATGCAGATAGGTTGAGGCAAAGTGGACAAGTATTTCAACAGCTCTTTGGGACAACTCAGAGAACACTTTTTGAATTGAGAGCCAGAACTGATCAAAGAGACATGACTTTAAAATTGTCGCTCAAAATAGAGTCACCAACACTATTGATCAAATTCTCTTTTAAACTCACGGTAACTTTGGGTTTTGTTATGAAGTCCTCTGAAAACGGATTTTGAACCCAGGCGAAATCTTGCAATTAATTATGCTCCACAATTACATCTTTAACTTCTATGACTGACATTTCACAGTCCATAATAACAAAAGACAATGCCAGGAATGTAGTTACATTGTCTTGCAGCACATAGCTACTCTACAGCAAAGGTTATGGCAAAGCTCTGTACTACTTCGTGCTTGATGAAAATGTCATGATTGCAAATATGTCAGCCAAATAGCTCAGTAGAACCTGGAAGAGCTGGTTGATCTAAAACATGCGGCAGTGCTGCCTGAGTTTGCAGATTATTGGCAAAACTTTATCTAGGCTGACATTCCAGGGCGGTACTGAGGGAGTGCTGCACGGTCAGACGTGCCGTCTTTTCGATGAGACGTTAAACCGAAGCCCCGTCTGCTCTCTCCGATGGATGTAAAAGATCCCATGGTACTATATTGAAGAATAGGGGAGTTCTCCCCGGTATCCTGGCCAATATTTATCCCTCAATCAACATCGCTAAAACAGATTTTCTGGTCATTATCACATTGCTGTTTGTGGGAGCTTGCTGTTCTCAAATTGGCTGCTGTATTCCCTATACTACAACAGTGACTACACTTCAAAAGTTCTTAATTGGCTGTAAAACGCTTTGGGACATCTTGAGGTTGTGAAAGGCGCTATAAAAATACAAGTCTTTTTTTCTTTCTTTACCACAAGATAGGCATTGAAATTCTTTGGTTACCTTCGTCTTTCAGTTGAAAGAGCTCTTGTTTGAAAAAATCTCGTGGTTTATCTTTGAGGGCAGAATGTTTGGTCTCCAAAGAACATAAGAAATAGGAGCTGGAATGGACCATTTGGCCCTTCGAGCCTGCTCCGCCATTCAATAAGATTATGGCTGATGTTCTACCTCAACTCCACCTTCCCGCACTATCCCCATATCCCTTAATTCCCTTCGTTCCCAAAAATCTATTGATCTCTGTCTTGAATATACTCAATGCCTGAGCATCCACATCCTCTGGGGTAGAGAATTCAGGAGATTCACAACCCTTTGAGTGACAAGATTTCTCCTCATCTCAGTCCTAAATGGCCGAGCCCTTATTCTGAGACTGTGACCCCGTGTTCTAGATTCCCCAGCCAGGGGAAACATTTTCTCAGTATTAACCCTGTCAAGTCTCTTAAGAATTTTATATGTTTCAATTAGATCACCTCTCATTCTTCTAAACTCTAGGGAATATAGGCCAAGTCAACTCAATCTCTCCTCCTAGGGCAATCCCCTCCTCAAAGGAACCAGTCTAGTGAACCTTCGTTGCACTCCCTCTAAGGCAAGTAGGTCTTTCCTTAGGTAAGGAGACCAGAACTGTACACAGTACTCCAGGTGTGGCCTCACCAATGCCCTGTACAATTGTAACAAGACTACTCTTACACTCTCATCCCTTTGTAACGAAAGCTAACATACCATTTGCTTTCCTAAGTGCTTGCTGTACCTACATGTTAACTTGCTGTGATTCATGTACAAGGACACCCAGGTCCCTCTGAATGCAAACATTTCCCAATCTCTCACCATTCAAAAAATATTCTGCTTTTTTGTTTTTCCGACCAAAGTGGATAACTTCACACTTCCCCACATTGTATTCCATTTGCCATGTTCTTGCCTACACAGTCAACCTGTCTGTATCTCTCTGCAGTCTCTTTGTGTCCTCCTCACAGCTTACTTTCCCACCTAACTTTGCATCATCAGCAAACTTGGATACATTACACTCAGTCCCTTCATCTAAGTCATTAATATAGATTGTAAATAGCTGAGGCCCAGGCACTGATCCTTGCGGTACCCAATTAGTTACAGCCTGCCAACCCAAAAAAGTCACATTTATACCAACTCTCTGTTTTCTGTCCATTAACCAATCCTCAATCCATGCTAATATATTACCCTGAATCCCATGAGTCCTAATTTTGTGCAATAACCTCTTGTGTGGCACCTTATCGAGTGCTTTTTGAAAATCCAAATACACGACATTCACTGGTTCCCCCTTATCCATCCTACTAGTTACATCTTCAAAAAGCTCTAACAGATTTGTCAAACACGATTTCCCTTTTATAAAACCATGTGACTCTGCCTAATTATATTATGATTTTCTAAGTGTCCTGTTACCACATCCCTAATAATAGATTATAGCATTTTGCTTACTACTGATGTCAGGCTAACTGGCCTATAGTTCCACGTTTTTTCTCTTCCTCCTTTCTTAAATAGCGGGATTATGTTTGCTACCTTCCAATGCTTGGGGACTGTTTGAGAATCTAGGGAATTCTGGAAGATTAATACTAGTGCATCCACTATCTCTGCAGCTTCCTCTTTTAAAACCCTAAGATGCAGGTCATCAGATCCAGGGGATTTGTCGCTACTTAGTCCTGTTCATTTCTTCAGTTCTATGTCTTATACTGATTTCTTGAAGTTACTCATTCTCTCTAGACCTTTGGTTCCCCATTATTTCCGGAATTTTTTTGTGTCTTCTGCCTTGAAGATAGATACAGATATATTTGCTCTTGTTCTTTTACTGCTTACAGTGATAGTTGTGGTCCTAAAGCTGTATCTAAATTCCAGACCTTTATTCCTAATGTATTAGCATAAAAATATGCTGTCTTACCTTTCAGCCTTTTCTTATTTATAATGGAATCTTTTATCACCTTTTTAATGACCATAAGGTAATGGGTGGTAATATATAGGGAAATGGAACATTTCAGGCACACAATGTCAAGAAATTCCAGGTTGGATACTGAGGCCAATTATAGCAACTCATCTACTGCTCCAAGTAAAATAACCTAACTCAGCACCCGGCCTAGGAAACAAAACTGGGACCTTTCATTGGCTTTCGGTCCGGCAACGCCTCAATTTTAAAATTCTCATCCTTGTTTTCAATCATTGCCTCACCCCTCCCTATCTCTGTAACCTTCTCCAGCCTTACAACCTTCTGAGAACTCCGCGCTCCTCCAATTCTGGCCTCTTGCGCATCCCCTATTTTAATTGCTCCACCATTGGCGGCCGTGCTTTCAGCTACCTAGGCCTTAAACTCTGGAATTCCCTCCCTAAACATTTGTGCCTGTCTACCTCTCCTCCTTTAAGATGCTCCTTAAAACCTATCTTTTTGACCAAGCTTTTGGTCATCTGTCCTGATTGCTCCTTATGTGGCTCAGTGTCTAATTTTGTTTGATAACGCTCCTGTGAAGCGGCTTGGGATGTTTTACTATGTTAAAAGTGCTATATAAATACAAGTTGTTTTATGGTTTAGTGTCACATCACACGGTGCACTTACTTGATAAAGCCATTGGAAGGAGCTCCAATGAAAGCAAACTTAAAGATACAGGAAATCACAGAAAGTTTTGAGGACCAGGAAATGAACAAAAGTTAGTTAAGGATTGCTAAAATGCGTGATAAAGTACACACTCAGTGGTCACGTTTTTCATCTGGAGCAAATGTTCCGGTGCTTTTTTCATCTTTCATGGATGCAGACATTTAATTTAACAAAATTCAAATTTCATACACTCCAAATTAAAATTGGACTTGCACTCAAGGTCCCAGAAGTAAAATGATCGTGGAAAAAGCTCACTGAATTACCCAGCTATTCCCCCGCACCCCTCCCAATCAACCAATAGATTTGTACAAATAACAATAGGACAATCTTTATTATTCATCTGGAACTATTGGCAATAATGATAAACATATCTGTCATATTTTGTTTATATTTACAATAACTTATTCACACACTTTCAATCAACAGCAACCGTAAGATGCTTTTGTATAAATATTGTAACAGAAACAAATGTTTCATTCTACTTTTTAGTATCACTTATTTATAAGGAAAATTGCTCAAAAATGGTATTCGGTATAATGGTATTACTTATTCTTCCTAAGTTTCATTATAATACTAAAAATAAGGAATAGTTTGGGTGCATAATCTAATTTCTGCCTTTTGATGTGTTATCCCTTTTATAATGTTCTTAATGTCAACAACCCATGGGAATAAAGTATGAAAGTTCTGAGGGGCATATTCTTCTCAAAGCACTCTTCAGCCAGATTCCACATACATTCACTTTCTTGTGCTCTCAGCAAGCTCTCTGCGTACATGCAGACACATACCTATGTGCCCAGATACATTAACAGAAAGGTTTGCAGTCATCACAAGACCTGCTTTCAGGCATAAAAAAGGTGATTGGCTTATTCACGCCATTACAGTATGTTAGAATGGAAAATTAAATATCAAGTGTGAAGCAAATGGAATACAATGTTAGTGAGTGGGTTGAAACATTTGGTATAATTACATTCTTCCATTATGTGAGACATAATGGGCCCTTTATTTAGCTATGGCCTGTGGCACTGGAATTTATTTCTTATTAGAAGTCTGGAAATACCAGTTATCCCACATTACTGTGATGCAAATTCAGAACATGTCATTTTAAATGTGTCTCACAAGCCTGCAATATATAATGCATAATCCAAACATATAGTTCAAATTGTTGCAGCAGTATATTACTCTAGGGAGTAGCTCAAATACAAAGTGCTAACATTTGAAGAGGAAAGAGGTTGCAATGTAACCGTGGATTTATGTTATACTATTTAGGATTCTTGCAAGGAATAAAGTAAACTTATTATTCTGAGCAATTTAATCTTTCTATGTATATCACTTTGATTACAACCTAAATGTTGGGAAATTGTCTCCAATTAGTTGAACTCTAATCAATTAAATTTCTAACTGAGAAGATTGTTATATTGGTTTCAAATACATTTAACGTGTAGAAATTGCAATCGCTCTCACTGATAATGCAAAAATTGTAATAGAATTTGGATACGACCGTTGAAAGATTCTGGGTAATAGAAAGAAAGAAAGACTTACATTTATATAGCGACTTTCACGACCACTGGACGTCTCAAAGCGCTTTACAGCCAATGAAGTACTTTTCTTTTGGAGTGTAGTCGTTGTTGTAATGTGGGAAATGCGACAGCCAATTTGCATACAGCAAGCTCCCACAAACAACAATGTGATAATGACCAGATAATCTGTTTTGTTATGTTGATTGAGGGATAAATATTGGCCAGGACACCGGGGATAACTCCCCTGCTCTTCTTCAAAATAGTGCCATGGGATCTTTTACATCCACCTGCGAGAGCAGACGGGGCCCTCGGTTTAACGTCTCATCTGAAAGACGGCACCTCCGACAGTGCAGCACTCCCTCAGCACTGCACTGGAGTGTCAGCCTAGCTTTATGTGCTCAAGTCCCTGGAGTGGGGCTTTGAACCCACAACCTTCTGACTCAGAGGCGAGTGTGCTACCAACTGAGTCACATCTGACAATATCATAGTTCCATTTAGACTACCATTTTTCCTTTCAGTTTTTATTTCCCTCTCCTGAAGCTGTTAACTCTGATTGGTTCCACCAGGACCAAGTCCCCTCACCCACCTGTTTAGTCCTTCATGTTTGAGGTCAGATAATGAATAAAGGCAGGCTATTCAACTACTGAGCGCTTTAGAGCAAATGTCAATCCTGTTCTCACTCAACATCCACAAATGGACACTTCCCAGTCCACAAGGAGTCAGTGAGATAGCAATCAGGACTGAGAACATTGGCTGATTTTCCTTCCCTACCCTCGGGCACTGGAGCAAACAGTAGCACTCTAACTGTTGCCAATAAATTAATTCAGCAGAACTGTAAATCGAACCTGGGATCTTCCTATCTGTATGGCTTCCTCTTTCGTTTCAATCAATAAGTGGCGTTTGCCACAAAATAACCCTCAATTTCTGACAAGTGCCCCCTTTTATAAGCTCACAACAAATAAAAGTGCTTAAAATAAAAACAGAAAATGTTGGAAATACTCAGCAGGTCAGGCAGCATCTGTGAAGAGAGAAACAGAGTTAACGTTTCAGGTCGATGACCTTTCGTCAGAACTGAAAAAAAGCAGGAAATGGAACAGATTTTTAAGCAAGTGTAGTGGCTGGGAAATAACAACAGAAAATGCTGGAAAAACTCAGCAGGCCAGGCAACATCCGTGGGGAGAAAATAGAGTCAACGTTTCGGGTCAAACCCTTTGTTAATTTGTAGTGGCTGGGAAATAGGGGAGGGGATGAAAGAACAAAAGGGAAGGTCTGTGATAAGCTGGAAGGCAGGAGAAATTAAGAGACATTGAGAGACATTAAGAGATATTCAAGGCACAAGGGGATGGTAATGGGACAGGTTAAGAAACAAAGGATGGCTCTAGATGAAGTGTGAATTGTGCTGGCAGAATGTGATGTGCCTCAATAATTCCGAGACTCGAAGGTAGCAGAACAAAACAAGGCTTTTATTAACTTAGAACGAAACACGTAAGCGAGAGAGATGTCGTCCTTCTGGAGATTGGGGCTCGACTGAAGCTAGCTTACAAACGGGGCCAGGTATGGGCGGAGCCCTACACACAGCACATTCCAGCACATTCCAGTATACAATACAGCACATTCCAGTACACAATACAATGAGGTCTGGGGGAAGGGAAATGACACTGAAACCGATCTCAGCCACAGGCAGTGATGAATGGAAATATTTCATCACATTCACCCCTTCTATAGATTTAGTCTGTTCGGGGGTTTGATAGTCCTCTGCGACCGACGTGGCTGTTGCGGTGCCGCGGGTGTCGGCTGGGTGTCCCCGGTAGCCTCCTGGGTCTCTGCCGGGGGTGCCGCCAGGGTTGTTGAAGGGGTAGTTGGTGGGGGTGCCGTTGGTCAGTGTTCTTCCGGGGGTGATGAAAGAGTAGTGGGTGGGTAAGAGTTGCTGTGATCGTCGTTGCCGCTATTGCCGTGGTTGTTGTCGATGCCGGCTGGGGCGACGTCTTTTATGGACACGGTGTCCTCCCTTCCGTCGGCGTGCCGGACATATGCGTATTGGGGGTTGGCGTGGAGTAGGTGTACTGGCTCCACGAGAGGGTCCGTCTTGTGGCCCCTCACATGCCTTCGCACGAGTACCGGGCCTGGGGTGGAGAGCCATGACGGCATGGATACGCCTGAGGTGGATTTCCGGGGAAAGACAAACATTCGTTCATGAGGCGTGGTATTAGTGGCCGTACACAATAGCGACCGTATCGAATGGAGCACATCCGAGAGGACTTCCTGCCAGTGGGAGATAGGGAGGCCCTTGGTCCTTAGAGCTAGAGTGACTGCTTTCCATACTGTCCCGTTCTCTCGCTCCACTTGGCCGTTACCCCGGGGGTTGTAGCTGGTGGTACGGCTCGTGGCGATCCCCCTGGACAGCATGTACTGGCGTAGCTCTTCACTCATGAAGGACGCCCCCCTATCCGTATGGATGTAGCTCGGCATACCGAACAGGCAGAACAGGCTGTTGAGGCATTTAATGACCGTGGCGCTGGTCATGTCTGGGCAGGGGAAGGCGAATGGGAAATGGGAGTATTCGTCCACAATGTTCAGGAAGTAAACATTGCGGTCGACGGACGGGAGGGGGCCCTTGAAATCTAAGCTGAGCCGCTCAAAGGGCCGTGTAGCTTTGATTAAGTGGGCTCTATCTGGGCGGTAGAACCGAGGCATGCACTCAGCGCAAGTGCGGCAGTTCCTGGTCAGAGACCGAACTTCCTCAATCGAGTAGGGTAAGTTACGGGACTTTATGAAGTGGAACAGCCGCGTGACCCCTGGGTGGCAGAGGTCGTTGTGGAGGGTCTGTAGCCGATCCCCGGTGGCGCTGGCACACATCCCTCGTGAGAGGGCGTCAGGGGATTCGTTAAGGGCCCCTGGCCGGTAAATGATGTCGTACTCGAAGGTGGAGAGCTCGATCCGCCACCTAAGAATCTTATCATTTTTAATCTTCCCCCTCTGTTTATTATTGAACATAAACGCTACCGACCGCTGGTCGGTAAGTAGGGTGAAGCGTTTGCCGGCTAGGTAGTGGCGCCAGTGGCGCACTGCCTCCACGATGGCTTGGGCCTCCTTTTCCACGGAGGAGTGTCTGATCTCGGGCCCTTGGAGGGTCCTCGAGAAGAAAGCTACGGGCCGCCCCGCCTGGTTGAGGGTGGCCGCCAAGGCGAAGTCAGACGCATCACTTTCCACTTGAAATGGAGTGTTCTCGTCCACTGCCTGTAGCGTGGCCCGCTCAATATCCTGCTTAATGCTTTTGAAGGCGGCGTGGGCCTCAGCAGAGAGCGGGAAAGAGGATGCTTTCAAGAGGGGGCGGGCTTTGTCGGAGTAGTTGGGGACCCATTGGGAATAATAAGAAAATAACCCCAGGCATCTTTTCAGGGCTTTGGGAGTGTTGGGCAGGGGCAGCTCCCGTAGGGGGCGCAATCGGTCGGGGTCTGGTCCGATTTCCCCATTCTCCACCACGCTGCCTAGTATGCAGAGGCGCGTGGTGTTGTAAACGCACTTGTCCTCGTTGTAGGTGAGGTTGAGTTTTTGTGCAGTTTTCAGGAACCGCTCGAGGTTCGAGTCGTGATCCTGCTGGTTGTGACCGCAGATGGTGACGTTGTCGAGGTAGGGGAAGGTTGCCTGCAAGTGGTGGTCATCGACCATGCGGTCCATCTCCCTCTGGAAGACCGAGACCCCATTCGTCACCCCAAAGGGGACTCTGAGGAATTGGTAGAGGCGTCCGTTCGCCTCGAAGGCGGTGTACGGGCGGTCCTCTGGTCTGATAGGGAGCTGGTGGTACGCTGACTTGAGGTCGATGGTGGAGAACACCCGGTATTGGGCGATTTGGTTCACCATTTCTGATATGCGGGGTAGCGGGTAGGCGTCTAGTAGGGTGTACCTGTTGATCGTTTGACTATAGTCGATCACCATCCGTTTCTTCTCGCTACCCCTTACCACTACCACTTGGGTGCGCCACGGGCTGTTGCTGCGTTCAATAATGCGCTCTTTCAGGAGCCTGTCTACCTCGGTCGCGATAAACCGCCTGTCCTCCCAGCTGTACCTCCTGCTTTTGGTCACTATTGGCCGGCAGTTAGGGGTAAGGTTCGCGAATAGCGAAGGCGGCTTTACCTTCAGGGTAGCCAGACCGCACACTGTGAGGGGCGGCTGGGACCCACCGTACTTGAGCGTGATGCTTTGGTGGTTGCACTGGAAATCCAGGCCCAAGATCACGCTCGCGCATAAGTTCTTCATGATTAATACTTTAAAATTATCATATACAGTTCCGTTAACGCACAATTGTACCGTGCAGTAACCCAGAATGGTCGATGTCTGGGTTTTGTCAGCCATAGAGATGGTACCCTGAGTAGGGACTACCTTTAGGGAGAGTTGTTGTGCCAGTTCTGGGTGGATAAAGCTCTCCGTGCTTCCACTGTCAATTAAGCATTTAACCCGGCACCCGTTTACCTCGATGTCCACCATTGATCTGGATAGCGGGTGCAGCCTGGTCTGGTCCACTGTGACCGATGCCACTGTAGGGCCCTGATCGATACAAGATGGCGTCCACGCTGTCTGCTCACAAGATGGCGGACCCCACGAGGTCGGGCAAGATGGCGTCCAAGATGGCCGCTCCCACGGCGCACACACGGCGGTGGCGGGTTTTCCGGCGGGGTTCCCTCTGCACACCTTCCCGAAGTGCCCCTTCTTACCGCACTTAAAGCAGGTGGTGCCTTTCGCCGGGCACAGGTTTCTGGTGTGCTTTGGCTGCCCGCAGAAGTAGCAGTTGGGTCCCTGACGCGTCGCGGCTGTCGTAGGGCTTCTGGGGGGAGAGCGGGGCCCAGCCGGTGTCGGGCTGTCGGGCGGGGAAGATGCCTTCCAAGATGGCGGCGCCCTCGGTGCACACGTGGCGGCGTGGACGGCGCGGGCTGAAGAGTAGGCGTCCGAGTTTCTCTGGGCCACATCCAGGGATCGCGCGGTGTCCGCAGCCTGTTTCAGGTCCAACCCCGTTTTTTCCAGCAGTCTTTGCCGGATGTAAGTGGAGCTGAGGCCTGTGATGAAGGCATCGCGAACAAGCTCGTCAGTGTACACCGCGGCTTTTACATCTCGGCACTTGCAGTCTTTGCCAAGCATTTTCAGGGTGCTTAGGAACTCCTCCACCGATTCCCCAGGTCGCTGTGCGCGGGTGGCGAGCAAGTGCCTAGCATACACCTCATTCGTAGGCTGCTGGTAATGCGCCTTTAAGATGTCGCAGGCGGCCAGGTACGTCTCGGCGTCTTGGATGAGGGGGTAAACCCGGTGGCTTACCCAATTCCGCAGAATTCCGAGTCTCATCCTTGCAGCGTCCATAGCGTCTTTGACGGCTGCGGAATTGTCCAGGAAGAATTCCATACACTCAAACCAGTGTCCGAAGCGTGCTGATGCGTCCGGAGCATGTTGATCCAAATCCAAACGTTCGGGTTTCAGGAGTTGATCCATAGTGTTGAAAAAATAAGTTAATAAAATTGATGTGCCTCAATAATTCCGAGACTCGAAGGTAGCAGAACAAAACAAGGCTTTTATTAACTTAGAACGAAACACGTAAGCGAGAGAGATGTCGTCCTTCTGGAGATTGGGGCTAGACTGAAGCTAGCTTACAAACGGGGCCAGGTATGGGCGGAGCCCTACACACAGCACATTCCAGTATACAATACAGCACATTCCAGTACACAATACAATGAGGTCTGGGGGAAGGGAAATGACACTGAAACCGATCTCAGTCACAGGCAGTGATGAATGGAAATATTTCATTACAGAATGGAAGACAGCTGCCCTGTGGGAGAGAAGAACAGAACAAAAGTGTGGATAAAAAATATATAAATGTTATGATCTGAAATTGTTGAAATCTATGTTGAGTCCAGAAGGCTGTAAAGTGCCTGATCGAAAGATGAGGTGCTGTTCCTCGAGCTTACGCTGAGCTTCCGTGGAACAATGCAAGAGGCCGAGGACGGTGAGGTCTGAGTGGGAGTGAAGCAGTGAATTAAAGTGACAGGCAACCGGAAGCTCGGGGTCCCCCTTACGGACTGAACGGAGGTGCGAGCTTAAAATATTATTCTGCTTTGGCAATCAGTGAAAACCAGTATGTCCAGCTGTGCTCATCAATTCCTGATGGGTTGAGTAAGGAACAAAAACAAGGGCATCTTTAGAGATTGTGTGAGCTGTTCCATCCTCCAAACAAGAACAATTAATATAAAATAAACTCTACAGAACTTCCTCAAAAGAATAATTTATGAATGTATTAAAAATGCATAATAAAATTTTATTTTTGTAAATACAATGACAACATAAAAAGACACTTTGAAAACTGAAATTACTTTAAATGCACATAATTTACGGTATTTCTCTTTATACATGTTTTACTGAGATGCAAGCTGTTTCAAGTAACTTTTTGGTTTTATACAGAGCTCAATTATTTTGTGTCCGCATGAATGTAGCCAGGTATATGACCTCTACGTAATTCTATACACTTTTTATCCCTGGGCTGCAAGTTGATGAGCCTGCAATGCAACAGCTGATCTGCTGCCCCAAGGCATATGGCCAGGAAATCGCTGCTGCATCTTGATGCTAATCTCACTACTGGGACATCTGCAGTTCATTCCTGACACAGCCGCTTTGCTCTGCTCTGTGCTGCAGGCTAAGGAATTCCTGGTTTTCCAATAGGATTCCCTGAACCTGTGGGTCCACAATTTCCCAACTAACGGTCCTTACAAGTGCTGGGACTGCCCATTCTAGGACTCAGCCCTTCCATTCCTGAGGTTTGAGTTGAACTTGCACGGTGGCATAGTGGTTAGCACTGTTGCCTCACAGCACCAGGGACCCGGGTTCGAATCCAGCCTCGGGCGACTGTGTGGAGTTTGCACATTCTCCCCATGTTTGCGTGGGTTTCCTCCGGGTGCTCCGGTTTCCTCCCACAGTCCAAAGATGTGCGGGTTAGGTTGATTGGCTATGATAAATTGACCCTTAGTGTTAGGGGGATTAAATACGTGGGGTTACGGGGATAGGGTGGGATATGTGTTGGTGTAGGGGTTACGGGGATCGGGTGGGATATGCGTCGGTGCAGGCTCGATGGGCCGAAATGGCCTCTATCAGTGATTCTGTGATTTCTGTGAATATAATGCAGGAGACCAACAACAGAAAGTTCAGAGTGAGAATGGAAGGGGGAGTTGAAGTGGCCATTATCACATAAGAACATAAGAAATAGGAGCAGGAGTAGGCCATTCGGCCCCTCAAGCCTGCTCCGCCATTCAATGAGATCATGGCTGATCTTCTGCCTCAACTCCATTCACCGGCCCTATCGCCATATCCCTTGATGCCTTTACTAGTCAGAAATCTATCGACTTCTGCTTTGAATATACCCATGACTGAGCCTCCACAGCCCTCTGGGGTAGAGAATACCAAAGATTTACCACCCTCTGTGTGAAGAAATTTCTTCTCATCTCAGTCTTGAATGGCCTACCCTTTATCCTGAGGCTGTGGCCCCTGGTTCTAGACTCCCCAGCCAAGGGAAACATTCTCCCAGCATCCACCCTATAAAGCCCTGTAATAATTTTGTATGCTTCAATGAGATCCCCTCTCATTCTTCTGAATTCAAGAGAATACAGGCCTAATTTACTCAATCTCTTCTCATACGACAGTCCCGCCATCTCAGGAATCAATCTTGTGAACCTTTGTTGCATTCCCTCTATGGCAAGTATATCCTTCCTTAGGTAAGGAGACCAAAATTGTACACAGTACTCCAGGTGTGGTCTCACCAAGGCCCTATATAATTGGAGTAAGACTTCTTTACTCTTGTACTCAAATCCTCTTGTAATGAAGGCCAGTGTACCATTTGCCTTCCTAATGGCTTGCTGCACCTTTACATTCACTTTCAGTGACTCATGTATAAGGACACCCAGGTCCCTTTGAGCATCTGCATTCCCCAATTTTTCACCATTGAGGAAATACTCTGCCTTTCTGTTTTTTCTACCAAAGTGGATAACTTCACATTTATCCACATTATATTCCATCTGCCATGTTCTCGCCCACTCACTGAGCCTGTCAAGATCCCCTTGAAGCCTCTTCACATCCTCACAGATGGGAGGTATTCTGCAAAATAGTCACATAATCTGGGCAGGGGCACAGCTAAGGTCGAAGGATTGGGTGGGTGGGGGAGGGGTGTGGTGGTCAAAGTCCAGATTTGGCTAACTTGGCACAGTACAGCCACGACAATGTCCTCCAGTGCCGTGTTGCCATTTGCGCCAGACTCAAAATGACTTTTGTGATTGGGAATTTAAAAGTTAAGTGTGTAAATGATTTGAAGTCAGTTTTGGCCAAGTCCTGACATACAAAATTGGCCGAACTCAAAATGATTGGGGGCTCATGACCCCTCACGGCCCCTCACTGGCTCTGTCACTGTAATCTGGCTTTGGTCCTCCCAATATAGAAAAGCCTGCACCACTTGTAGCTAATACAGTATACCAGATTGGAGGAAGTATATGTAATGTCTCATCAAAGGACTGTTGGAGCCTCTGAATAATCATGTGGGCAACTGGAAGTGTGAACATGGATATTGTAGATGGTTTTGTTTCTCCAGAAAATGGAGAGGAGGCGAAGGAAAGATGTGCTTTGGGTGGGTGCTATAGCTGGTGCTTTCTCCCAACACTTTTGTTTTGTGTTCACTGCAAATGGAAGTTTTCATAAACATACTACAGGAAACTTTCTGGTATCCGGCAAGGACATGACCGAGCTGGTGCCAGTCTATCAACAATGCCGGAGAATCGAACGCTATAGTTAAAAGATATGCAGCTCAGCGCTCCGTCTAAAGCAACAAACCCTGTTGCTTAGCAACAGCTTCAGTTAGACACTTGCACAGCCAGAAATGAGTAAAAAAAAGTAACTAAAAGTAAAAAAAGTTATCTGAACCGGCTCCTGAATTTTGCCGGTTAACCGACATTTCCGGTTATTTAGTGGTCGGTTAATCGAAAGTTTCCTGTAGTACAGGAAACTCTCGATTTACCGGCACCTAAATAACCGGAAATCTCTGTTAACCGGCAAAATTCAGGAGTAGGTTCAGGTAAGTTTTACTTCATATTAGTGGCCGTTCCTGGATCTGTGGCTGTGTAACCGGGGTTCCTGCACTTGTTGCTAAGCACCAGGGACGCCTGGATCTTGTGGCCGGGGTTCCTGCACCTGTTGCTAAGCAACAGGGAAGCCTGGATTTGTTGCTGTGTACGGAGCTCTCGTACCTTTTACTATACCTCTCTGTAATCCGGACCTTTTGATAAACCAGCACCACGCCGGTCCCGTCGGTGCCGGATAAAAAAGAGTTTCCTGTAGTGGGGCCATGTTCCAGAGGCAGAACAGAGTCAAATAGAGTCTACTCGATAATTCTAAATTGGAATTTTCTACCAAAAAATTGTAATTATTATCCAGTAATTTGAATTAAGCAACTGCAATAAAACAGCACTGGAGTTTTTTTTTTAACATAATTCAAATTTGAGTTAGCCAGTAATTCGAACTAAGCAACTTTGACTTATCCGTAGTAGACGATATCTTGCAATTTGCTTCAGCCAAGTCAAAATTCTTGAACCACGCAACAGTACCGCGATTGCAGGTTTGATGACAATGTCATGGTTGGAGGTTTGTGGGGAAGTATATTAGAGTGAGTAAATTCAGATGCAGCAGCAGTTCTCAAATTGATGAAAAGGTAAGAGGCCAGAGGGAGGATCGGAAAGGCTGGAGCCAAACGTGCCCAGAATCACAAAGGGAGATTTCCCCCAAAAAACAAAGCATGGAGGAGAAGGCAGCAGAAGAACTCAGTGCAATGCTGAGCTTGGAATTTATTGAGGTGGGCAGTAAGGGGATGAAGCTAACATTCTTGCTGAAGATAGATCATTCAGAATCAGAAAGGGGAAAATTAGAGGAGATGGTGAAAACCCAGAAAACAGATATCTGGATAGCAGTGGGTTTCAAAGGAAAGAAGGAGCCAGGAGAAAAGTAAGGTGGATCTGGGGATTGACCGGCATCCAGGAGCTGCTTGAGCTTCCTGTGGTTGCTATCTGAAAGGAAGACAAAAAGTTTTTGTTGAAGAGACAGTTGAGATAAAGGATGGTGAAACTGGGGACTAAGGCAGCTGGGAAACAGATTCAAGTGACGTTACTGCAGAAAGAATTTGAGATAATGCATGCAACTAAGTATGGTAGAGGGACTCAGTTGCATAAGATGATGAGAGCACAAGTCAAAGAGGTGTTGAATGTCACAGAGCTCTCAGTGATTATCAATAGCCTAAGTGAATTGGCAGGTACAACATCCCAAGACAGACCTTGCAAATTTAAATACTTACTGTATGAAGTACAATTTGCTACCTGAGTACCACAGTATTTCATTGAAAAAGTTTTGGAGACAGTGAAAATACCGGTTTCTGGTTGAATCTCACTGATAGCAAATTACTTGATCTAATCCTGACGAGACCCAAAAGACAAAGGGGTAGATTTTGCCGAACCTGTCGGGAAGAAGGCGGGACTTCCCCTTTCGGGATTTTGACCCGCCTACTTTGACGTCCGGCCAATCCGCGCGATTTTCCCTTGATTGACCTTGTTGAGCCCGCCCAGTGGGTTCAGCAGGCCAATTAAGGGCCACCCGGCAACAGGTGACATCACAGACTGAAATTTCATCTGTCAAGAGTCCTTGACAGATGAAATATCAGAGTTTGACAGCTGTTTGAAGCTGCCAAACACTGACAGTGAGTTCTGACATGAGTCATTCTGCACAGACTCAGCTAGAACTCACACCGGCACTCAAAGCTGAAGGCTATCACTTTTGACAGATCGCAGCCATTCAGCTTTACGTTCCGGCTGAGTGATGCGCTCCCGACGGCTACAGGAAGAAAGGCTGTTAAGGTAAGTACAGGTAAGTAAAAGTTCTTTACACACTTTAGACACACCAAACACACTTACCTTTGCACTCATGCACCCATCACTCACCTGAGCGCCGACATCGCGACCCCTCCGACTCCTTCAACCCGACGGCCTGCCTGCTCTACCTGGCGTGGTTTGGAGCCATCGGGAATCCCACACGAAACCCCTGAAAATAGGGATTAGGCTAAAAACTGCCTGTTAACTACCTGTTAACAGGCAGTTAATTGGCACTAATCCTTTCCCGCCTGGTTTCGGCAGGTCCCAGAGCGGGGCGGGTACCCGCCGCCCCTGAAACTTACGTGGGACGGGGTTTTGGGCGGGATGGTGTCGGGACCCCCAAATTCGGGATTTCCCCCCCCCCCCCCCCCACACGCACTGGGTCAAAGCTGGAGTCAGGTGCTGGGAAAAGAAATATGCCTGGCGACGGGTGTTGGCAAATACATTGTGACAAACAAGGATAGAAAGGGACAACAATGACAGTGAATGGGACAAAGAAATAAACAGAAACCATATGACAAAGAGAGAAATAGACCTTCTTCAAGGGTGGCATTCCTGAAAGAGAAGAGGCTATGAATCAAATAGCAAGGATAAAAAGACAAAAGCCGCAAATGTTGGAAATCTAAACTAACAGCAGGAAAAGCAGTAATTGCACAGCTCATCCATCAGCAGCTGAAAAGAGAGAGCATAAGGTTAACATTTTGGTGCATAATAACATTTGCACAACAAGAAATACAGTTTGTTTTTAGTTCTTACACTATTGATGATTAAAAGGAGATTGGGAGTGCTACTCAGATATTTGCAGTTGAGTATTCTCTTGCGGGTATGTATAAAACACTGGAGCTATTTTTGAAGTACCATTCGTTTTGTAAATGCATCTATTGTGAACAATTGGGTGTGTGCCCTCATTTGCAACAAAGCTTGTTGTGTCTCCTAGAATAAAACATTAGCACAGGCTCTGTTATGGATTAATCTGAATGTTTGGGACAAATATGCCTATTGTATTTTAGTTTTGCCTCTTTGGAAGCAGCGCCACTAATATTTAAGGGATCATACATTTTTGCTAACGTTCTCTTTTGTCCCCTACTTTCCTGCTGAAGTACAGTTCCACAGGTATCGGATGTCTTTTATCCAAGTGGATATTCTTCATATGTGAATCTAGATGGTGACTGCTGGAAAGCCATTTGAGTAAGGGCGGAGGAGGCATCACAGCCAAACTCGATCGTGGCCTCGCCTGACATCCATAGCACTTAGGAGTGATAACCATGGCTGATTTTCACTAAGGTGTAGCACCCTGACTGCCACTCCAGCCAAGATCAGTTAACAGAGCACAGAACAAAAACTGAACCTGGGACCTTCTGCTTTATATGGCGTAGCTACATGCTGTTTGTACCAGTTGAGTTAACATGGAAGTTATTTTGTCTATTTTAAGAGCATCTAACCATTTTATATCCATATAACAGTTGTTATTTGCATACATGAATCACAGAAAGTTAACATGCAAGTACAACAAGCAATTAGGAAAGCAAATGATACGTTAGCTTTTGTTACAAAGGGATTAGAGTATAAGAGTAAAGAAGTCTTACTACAATTATACAGGGCATTGGTGAGGCCACACCTGGAGTACTGTGTACAGTGCTGGTCTCCTTACCTAAGGAAAGACATACTTGCCTTTCGAGGGAGTGCAGCGAAGGTTCACTAGACTGGTTCCTGGGATGAGGGGATTGCCCTATGAGGAGAGATTGAGTAGACTAGGCCTAAATTCCTTAGAGTTTAGAAGAATGAGAGGTGATCTCATTGAAACATATAAAATTCTTAAGGGGCTTGACAGGGTTAATGCTGGGAAAATGTTTCCCCTGGCTAGGGAATCTAGAACACGGGGTCACAGTCTCAGAATAAGGGGTCGGCCATTTAGAACTGAGATGAGGAGAAATTTCTTCACTCAAACAGTTGTGAATCTTTGGAATTCTCTACCCCAAAGGGTGTGGACGCTCAGTTGTTGAGTATATTCAAGACAGAAGTCGATACATTTTTGGGAACAAAGGGAATTAAGGAATATGGGGATAGTGCAGGAAGGTGGAGTTGAGGTAGAAGATCAGCCATGATCTTGTCAAATGACGGAGTAGGCTTGGAGGGCCAAATGGCCTACTCCAGCTCCTATTTCTTATGTTCTTATCCTCTCAGTTCCTGGACATTTGATATTTGCCTATAGCAACTTTCCATCCTCTTCCTGAGTAAAGCTAACATCATTACATAGGATTACATAGGATAGACAGCACAGAAACAGGCCATTCGGCCCAACCAGTCCATGCCGGTGTTTATGTTCTACTCGAGCCTCCTCCCGTCTCTCCTCGCCTAAATCTATCAACATAACCCTCTATTCCCTTCTCCCTCGTCTGCTTGTCCAGCCTCCCCTTAAATGCATCTATACTATTCGCTTCAACCACTCCCTGTGGTAGCGAGTTCCACATTCTCATCACTCTTTGGGTAAAGAAGTTTCTTCTGAATTCCCTATTGGATTTCTTGGTGACTATCTTATATTGATGGCCTCTAGTTATGCTCTTCCCCACAAGTGGAAACATTCTAGACCCCATCTAGAGCCATCCTTTGTTCCTTAACCTGTCCCATTTCCACCTCCTCTCGCCTTGAATATCTCTTAATGTCTCTCAGTGTCTCTTAATCTCTCCTGCTTTCTATCCTATCACTGACCTTCCCTTTTGTTCATTCATCCCCTCCCCCTTTTCCCAGCCCCTAAACTTGCTTTCCATTTCCTGCTTTTTTCCAGTTCTGACGAAGGGTCATCGACCTGAAACGTTGACTCTGTTTCTCTCTCCACCGATGCTGCCCTGGCCTGCTGAGTGTCTCCAGCATTTTCTGTTGTTATTTCGGATTTCCAGCATCCGCAGTATTTTGCTATCATATTAGTGGAAACATTCTGTCTGAATCCACTCTATCAAAACCTTTCATAATTTTAAAGACCTCTATTAGGTCACCCCTCAGCCTTCTTTTTTCAAAAGCAAAGAGACCCAGCCTGTTCATCCTTTCCTGATATGTATATCCTCGCATTTCTGGTATCATCCTTGTAAATTTTCTCTGCACCCTCTCCAGTGCCCCTATATCCTTTTTATAATATGGCAACCAGAACTGTACACAGTACTTCAAGTGTGGTCTAACCAAGGTTCGATACAGGTTTAGCATAACTTCCCTACTTTTCAATTCTATCCTCTAGAAATAAACCCTAGTGCTTGGTTTGCTTTTTTTATGGCCTTGCTAACCTGTGTCGCAACTTTTAGTGATTTGTGTATTTGTACTCTGCGATCCCTTTGTTCCTCTACCCCACCTAGACTCGCACCCTCCAATTAATAAGTGACCTCCCCAATTCTTCCTACCAAAATGTAATACCTCACATTTATCTGTGTTGAACTTCATTTGCCAATTATATGCCCATTTTGCAGGTTTATTAATGTCTTCCTGTAATTTGTTGCAGTCCTCCTCAGTATTGACTATCCCCCCCAATTTGGTGTCATCCGCAAATTTAGAAATTGTGTTTTTGATTCCAAAGTCTAATTCGTTAATATATATTGTGAACAACAGTGGTCCCAGCACTGATCCTTGTGGAACACCACTACCCATCTTCAGCCACTGTGAATAGCTACCCTTAATCCCACTCTCTGCTTTCTGTCTTGAAGCCAGCCAGCAATCCATTCTGCTACTTGTCCCCTGACTCCGCATTCTCTGACCTTGTTTATCAGTCTATTATGGGATACCTTATCAAAGGCCTTTTGACAATCTAAATAAATTACATCTACTGCATTACCATTGTCTACTCTCTCTGTTACCTCTTCAAAAAATTCAATGAGGTTGGTCAAGCAAGACTTTCCCTTTTAAAATCCATGCTGACTATTCATTTCTATGTTTTTGATTTCTAGATGTTTTTCTATTTTCTCCTTTAGTAGGGATTCCATTATTTTTCCTACCACCGATGTTAAGCTGACTGGTCTATAATTCCCTGGACATGTTCTGTCCCCCTTCTTAAATATAGGTATTACGTTAGCTAGCCACCAGTCCTCAAGCACTACACCTTTTTCTAACAAATTATTAAATATGTGTAGTAATGCCTCTGCTATCTCTTCCCTAGATTCTTTTAAAATGCGTGGATGCAATCCACCTGACCAGGGGTTTTATCCTCTTTGAGTTTGATTAGTTTATTTAATATATCCCCTCTTTTTATTTTAAATGCACTTATCTCATTCAATGTCATGTCCACCTGTTCTATCTCCCTGGTAAATACTGAAGCAAAATAATTATTTAATATTTCTGCCATCTCTCTATCGTTACCTGTGGTATTATCCTGTCTATCCCTTAATGGCCATATTCCCATCCCAACCTTCCTTTTTTTATTGATGTAAAATATTTTATTATTTTGTTTTATGTTCCTTGATAATTTAATTTCATAGTTCCCCTTTGCCTTCCCAATTGTTTGTTTGACTTCTCTCCTAATCTCTTCGTATTCTCCCTTGTCATGCACTCCCCTGCTGTCTATGTACTGTCAAAGCAGCGGCAGCGGCGAGAGGATAGAGAGCGGCCCGAGAGCAGACCTGAATTAAAGCAGCGGCAACGACAAGAGGATAAAGAGCGACCCGAGAGCAGAACTAAATTAAAGCAGCGGTAGCGGCGAGGTTACGATTCAAAAACAACAACAACAAAAAAATTAAAGAGTGACGTCACAGGAGAGCAGGTAGGTGATTGGTTGGTGAGTATTACAGCTTTTTTTGCTCTCTAAGTTAGGGAAGGGGGTTAAATTAAGAGCTGAGAAACTGTAACTTGCTAGTGGTTATTAAATTAATAACTTAAACTAGATAAAATAATCAAACAATAAAACTAAAATATTGATTGAATAAAAGCTTTAACTAACTAATTAATAAATAAAACAAGGTTAGAGATGGCAGGGCAGGTGGTGTGTCGTAAATGCAGCATGTGGGAGTTTGTGGAGAGCATCGCGATCCCGAGCAACCACATCTGCAGTAAGTGGCTGCAACTCGAGGAACTTCAGCTCAGAGTTGTTGAGCTGGAGGAAGAGCTGCAGACATTGCGATGCATCAGGGAGGGGGAGAGTTACCTGAACACTTTGTTCCAGGAGGCAGTCACACTCTTTAGGTTAAGTAGTACTTTAGAGTTCGTCAGTGGTCAGGGACAAGAGGGTGTGACTGTGAGTCAGGTAGGTATGGGGACCCAGAACGTAGTGATGGAGGAGCCTCAGCCCTTGACCTTGTCCAACAGGTACGAGGTACTTGCTGCCTGTATGGATAAGGAAAAGGACTGCAGGGAGGATGGGCAAACTGACCATGGCACTGTGGTACAGGGGGCCATCCAAGTGGGGGGAGAAGGAAGGAATGTGGTAATAGTAGGGGACAGTATAGTCAGGGGGATAGATACCGTTCTCTGCAGCCACGAAAGAGAGTCCTGAAGGCTGTGTTGCCTGCCAGGGTTAAGGATATCTCCTCGCGGCTGGAGAAGAACTTGGAGTGGGAGGGGGAGGATCCAGTTGTCGTGGTCCATGTAGGAACCAACGACATAGGCAGAACTAAGAATGAGGTTCTGCTGAGGGATTTTGAGGAGCTAGGGTCTAAATTAATAAGCAGAACTTCAAGGGTAATAATCTCTGGATTACTACCTGAGCCATGCGCAAATTGGCATTGGGTCAAGCACATCAGATGGTTAAATGTGTAGCTCAAAGAGTGGTGTGGGACGCAGGGGTTTTGATTCATGGGGCACTGGCACCAGCACTGGGGAAAGAGGGAGCTGTTCCGTCAGGACGGGCTCCACTTAAATCGGGCTGGGACCAGCATCCTGGCGAATCGAATAACTAGGGCTGTAGATAAGGCTTTAAACAAAAAAAGAGGGGGGGAGGGGAGGGGGTCATGTGAGGGGAAATTTAGAAATCTAAAGAGAAAGGTCAAGGCAATAGAACAGTGTAGTGATTTGGGTAAAAATAAACAGAGTGTGACAGGAAGGGACAGAGAGTTTAACGGTAGCAGTGCAACAGAGAATAAGGTCGAAGCAGGGAATAATGGTAAAAAAAATTAATTAAAGGCTCTTTATCTGGATGCATGAAGCATTCGTAACAAGACAGACAAACTAATGGCACAAATAGAGATAAATGGGTTTGACCTAATAGCCATTACAGAGTTGCAAGGTGACCAAGGTTGGGAACTAAATGTTCCAGGGTACTTGACATTTTGAAAAGACAGGCAGAATGGAAAAGGAGGGGAGGTGGGGGATAGCCCTGATAATAAAGGATGACATAGGACAGTAGAAAGAAAGGATCTCGCCTCGGAAGATCAGGAAGTAGAATCAGTATGGGTGGAGATAAGGATTAACAAGGGGCAGAAAACACTGGTGGGACTAGTATATAGGCCCCCTAACAGTAGCTATACCATTGGACAGAATATTAATCAAGAAATAGTAGGAGCTTGTAACAAAGTTAATGCAATAGTCGTTGAGGACTTTAATCTTCATATAGACTGGGCAAATCAAATTGGCAAAGGTAGCCTGGAGGACGAGTTCATGGAATGTATTTGGGCAGTTTCCTGGAACGATACGTCATGGAACCAACCAGAGAACAGGCTATTTTAGATCTTGTATTGTGTAATGAGACAGGGTTAATTAGCACTCTCATAGTAAAGGATCCTCTGGGGCAGAGTGATCATAATATGATAGAATTTCACAATAAGTTTGAAAGTGACTTGCCTAAGTCCGAAACTAAAGTCTTAAACTTAAATAAAGCCAATTACATAGGTATGAGGGACGAGTTGGCTAAGGTAAATTGGAAAAATAGATTAAAAGGTTTGGCGGTAGATAAGCACTGGCTAGCATTTAAAGAAATATTTCATAATTCTCAACAAAAATACATTCCATTGAGAAACAAAACCTCCATGGGAAAAGTGATCCATCCATAGCTAACTGAAGAAGTTAAGGACAGCATTAGATTGAACAAAGAAGCTTATAATGTTGCAAAGAATAGTAGTAAGCCTGAGGATTGGGAGAGTTTCAGAAACCAGCAAAGGATGACCAAAAAATTGATAAAAAGGGAAAAAATAAAATATGAAATAAAACTAGCAAGAAATATAAGAACAGACTGTAAGAGCTTCTACAAGTGTGTAAAAAGGAAGAGAGTAGCAAAAGTAAACATTGGTCCCTTAGAGGCCGAGACAGGATAAATTATTATGGGGATAAGGAAATGGCAGAAACATTAAACAAATATTTTGTATCTGTCTTCACAGTAGAAGACACAGAAAGCATACCAAAAATGATGGGGAACCAAGGGTCTAATGAGGGTGAGGAACTTAATGTAATTAATATAATTAAAGAAAAAGTACGAGAGAAACTAACGGGACTAAAAGCCGACAAATCCCCTGGACCTGATGGCCTATGTCCTAGGGTTCTAAAAGAGTTGGCTGAAGAGATAGTGAATGCATTGGTTTTGATCTTCCAAAATTCCCTAGATTCTAGATCGGTCCCAGCGGATTGCAAGGTAGCAAATGTAACACCACTATTCAAGAAAGGAGGGGGAGAGAAAACAGGGAATTACAGGCCAGTTAGCCTGACAACAGTAGTAGAGAAAATGCTGGAATCCATTGTTAAGGAAGTGGTATCAGGGCACTTAGAAAATCATAACATGATTAGGCAGAGTCAACATGGTTTTATGAAAGGTAAATCGTGTTTGACAAATTTATTAGAGTTTTTTGAAGATGTAACTAGCAGGGTAGATAAAGGGGAACCAGTGAATGTAGTATATTTGGATTTACAAAAGGCATTTGATAAGGTGCCACATAAAAGGTTATTACACAAGATAAGGGCTCATGGGGTTGGGGGTAATATAGTAGCATGGATAGATGATTGGTTAACGGACAGAAAACAGAGAGTAGGGATAAATGGGTCTTTTTCAGGTTGGCAGACTGTAACGAGTAGGGTGCTGCAAGGATCAGTGCTGGGGCCTCAGCTATTTACAATCTATATTAATGACCTAGATGAAGGGACCGAGTGTAATGTATCCAAGTTTGCTGATGATTCAAAGCTAGGTAGGACAGTAAGCTGTGAGGAGAACACAAAGAATCTGCAAAGAGATATAAATAGACTAAGTGAGTGGGCAGTAAGGTGGCAGATGGAGTATAATGTAGGGAAATGTGAGGTTATTCACTTTGGTAGGAAGAATAGAAAAACAGAACATTTTTTAAATGGTGAGAAACTTTTAAATGTTAGAGTTCAGAGAGATTTGAGTGTCCTCGTGCAAGAAACACAGGTACAGCAAGCAACAAGGAAGGCAAATGGCATGTTGGCCTTTATTGCAAGGGGTTTGGAATATAGGAAGTCTTGCTACAATTATACAGGGCCTTCGTGAGACCACACTTTGAGTACTGAGCACAGTTTTGGTCTCCTTATCTAAGGAAGGATATACTTGCCTTGGAGGCGGTGAAACGAAGGTTCACTAGATTGATTTCTGAGATGAGAGGGCTGTCCTATGATGAGAGATTGTGTAGAGTGGGCCTATACTCTCTGGAGTTTAGAAGAATGAGAGGTGATCTCATTGAAACATCCAAGATTCTGAAGGGGATTGACAGGGTAGATGCTGAGAGGTTGTTTCCCCTGGCTGGAGTGTCGAGAACTAGGGGGCATAGTCTCAGGATAAGGGGTAGGCCATTTAAGACTGAGATGAGGAGGAATTTCTTCACTCAGAGGGTTGTGAATCTTTGGAATTCTCTACCCCAGAGGGCTGTGGATGCTGAGTCTTTGAGTATATTTAAGGTTGAGATCAATAGATTTTTGGACTCTAGAGGAATCAAGGGATATGGAGATTGGGCGGGAAAGTGGAGTTGAGGTGGATGATCAGCCATGATCTTATTGAATGACGGAGCAGGCTTGAGGGGCCGTATGGCCTACTCCTGCTCCTATTTCTTATGTTCTTATATTCTTACTTGCAATTATATATTGTTTTTAACGTCATAAATGTTCCAAGGCCCTTTGCAAAGATGAAAATGGACACCAAGCAGTAGCAGGAGATGAATTTGAGGAAGTAACCAAAGATATGGTCAGAAAGGTAAGATGCCTTTGAAGGATGGTAAAAGGATGGCAAGGCAGAGGGGATTAGGGAAAGATTTCTAGCATGTAGGGCCAAGGCAACTAAAGGCTCCATCACTGAAAATGTAGTGGAGGGTGGTGGGACTGCAACTGTGTCAGAGCAGTGGAGGCATGCAGTAGCACATAGAGACGTAGGGTGGGGTGAGGCATCAGAAGGAATTGAAAAAGAGGACATAGTTTTGAATTGAATACATTGGAGGATGGATGGCCAATAGAGATTGACGAGGACAATGGCAGGACTTAGTGCAGGATAGGATTCATGCAGCGGACTTTTAAATTCTATGTAGGGTGGGGCTCAGAAGGTCAGCAAGAAAGTTATTGGAGAAATTGAGCATGATGGTCACAAGGGCATGGTAGTAATGGGGATGAGATAGGGCCAGAGGCAAGCATATTGTAGAGGTGGAAACAGGCAGTAATTAATAACTATTCTATTAAATAAAGGGTGGTGGAAGCAGATTCAATAATAACATTCAAAAGAGAACTGGATAAATACTTGAAGGGAAGAAAATTGCAGGGCTACGGGGGAAGAGCGGGGTAGTGGGATTAATTGATAGCTCTACCAAAGAGCTGGCACAGGTTCGATGGGCTGATTGGCCTCCTTCTGTACTGTATCATTCTATGATTCTATGAAATATCTTCAAGACAGATGAATGAATCGAAAAGTTATTGTTGTTCCTAATTTCTAATTGGATTTTCAAGATGGAGGATGCAGTTCTTTGCAAAAAAAAGGTGGACATTGCCTGAGATGATGCCGTGGGATGTGTCAAAGCAAACTTTTAAATAATTTATCTCTGGAACAGAGCTTCCCAAAGTGAGGGGCAAAGGAAGGCCACTGATGCAACCTCGCATAACCAGAGAAGGTGCATCAAAAGCCTGATTTTCTTTAAAATTGAAAGAAACTGAGCAAATTTAAGTTTACATTTTAAAGAAAAAGTATACACCAGTGCAGCCCCACATAGTGCGATCTGTTTGAATTCTCACAGATTTCTACAAGTGCAAATCAGAAACCAGAGCTGCTTCTGGTGCACAGTAAATGGGTTATTGTGCTGAGATTGTAGTAAGCGAGGCTACATGGTGTATATCGTTTTTCTACCATAGTCTACCATAGTAAAGCAGGAGGTGAGTCTACCATAGTAAAGCAGGAGGTGAGTCTACCATAGTAAAGCAGGAGGTGAGTCTACCATAGTAAAGCAGGAGGTGAGTCTACCATGGTAAAGCAGGAGGTGGGTCTACCATAGTAAAGCAGGAGGCGAGTCTACCATAGTAAAGCAGGAGGTGAGTCTACCTTAGTAAAGCAGGAGGCGAGTCTACCATAGTAAAGCAGGAGGCGAGTCTACCATAGTAAAGCAGGAGGCGAGTCTACCATAGTAAAGCAGGAGGCGAGTCTACCATAGTAAAGCAGGAGGCGAGTCTACCATAGTAAAGCAGGAGGTGAGTCTACCATAGTAAAGCAGGAGGCGAGTCTACCATAGTAAAGCAGGAGGTGAGTCTACCATAATAAAGCAGGAGGTGAGTCTACCATAGTAAAGCAGGAGGTGAGTCTACCATAGTAAAGCAGAAGGTGAGTCTACCATAGTAAAGCAGAAGGTGAGCCACCATCTTTTCACAATATTATAGTTTGCTACCAGTCCAGATGACCCTTGCCTGAACTGAGATCTGCACTGACCTGCCTTTTTGAATTAAAATGTTCCGAGCACCCCCTTGGCTCCCGCATGCTATATAACTGACGTGACTGTGATGTTTGATGTTCGATAATTGTGGAGGAATGGAGCATTTTTTTTCAAGTGTAAAGTTAAGCATGTTGATCCCGTGTAAAGAACAAGTAGAGCCGGGCTAAAGAAAAATAGGAAATATGATCCTCGACACTTGGGACTTGGGATTCACATTTACTGCTTCGTCGACCATAATGTGTTTGTGCTGAAGTTCTTGCTCAGGATAGCATGAAGATCAGCCATGGTCTTATTGAATGGCGGAGCAGGCTCGAGGGGCCGTATGGCCTACTCCTGCTCCTAATTCTAATGAAACCAAATAAACTAAAATGCCACTTGGAGACCAAACATTCTGCCCTCAAAGATAAACCACAAGATTTTTTCAAACAAGAGCTCTTTCAACTGAAAGGACAGATGAAGGTAATCAAAGAACTTCAATCACTGTCGTGTGATAAGGTTTTGGCAATAACCTGCAGACTCAGTGGTATGTTTTTGATCGACTTTAATTCACCACTTTGGCATAATTTCCTCATCTTCCAGCTTCTACTGAGCTATTTGGTCGGCATATTTGACAGGCTCAATGACTTAACCTTTCTTTGCAAGTTAAGAATTGTAACATTTTTATCATGCACAAAAAAAGAACAGAGCTTTGCCAAAAATCTTTGCTGTAGCGTAGCTATGTGCTGCAAAACAATGTAACTCTACAGTAATGACATTGTCTTTTATTATTATGGACTGTGACATGTCGGTCCCAGAAGTTAAAGATGTAATTCTGGAGCATTTGTTTTGGTTTTGCACAACATTCAGTGAATATTTTCTTGAAATAGAGGGAAATTAATTGCAGGCTTTCGCCTGGGTTTGAAATCCATTTTCAGAGGATGTTGTAGCGGAAGAGCTGATGTTTTCATCAGTTTCAATGATTTATGAGATTTCACTGCGTGTGTGGGGCGGTGGGGTTGGGGGGATGAGGGGTGGGACACAGCACAGCCAGTTTCGGAGCTGTCATTGACAGACCGCAACTTCGAGATTCCCAAGTGCATGCAGCAAATCCCAAAGTTGCGGCCAGTTTCAAAGTCAGAATGATGGCCAGTTTGCCATCATCCCAACCGCAAATTCCGGGCCAATGTTTATGCTGCTAACTTGGCCTATCTCTTTAAGACCACTGCTCTCAAGTACTCCAGGTGGGAATTCAAGTAATTGTAGATGTCTGGACATTTCCTACATTAGCAATTAAAGGTCAACAAATTGTTTGTAAATTTCACGTTCCAGGATGAAATACTTGACCCTCTTTCTCTTTTTAAAAAATGTTGTTTTGCACCTGTAGAGAAGTGTATTATCTGTAAAGTGATAACTGCACTGGATGTAAGACTTTTTACATATACAAGCAAGTTGCCCATGGCACTGCTCACAGTTACTCAGAGTATGCACTGTTTTATAAGGAGAGGAATATTATACCCTGTAAAACATAATGGGCCATAATTTGCTGTCAAAATAACAGTGAGGTTAATGTCACTTGCTGTTATTTATGTGCAAATGCTACAGCAACTTCAGGCGAGGGCAGATGCATGGTTAAGCACAAAAATCCAAAGGTTTCTGTCCGAGATGCGCCGCTCCACCGTTAGCTTCACGAAAACAGCATTTTGCTGTCTGTCTCACCATTGAAACGCATTGAATGGTGTGAAGTTACTGTATTTGCGCGGTAGATACGAACTAAACTCGCCACAGAAAGTTAAGTCTTGCCCATTTCAGTCTAAGTACCCTTTTAATAACTTATGGTCACAAGGTTGTAATTGTTCAAAATTCTTGAGAGGAAGCCTCTGGTCAGGGAGAAGGAAATGGCTTTTCCTTTTTAAGCATTTAAGTTCTTTTAGACAAATGTTAGCTGTGGCTCAATCAGTAGCACCCTTGTCTCTGAGTTAGAAGGTTGTGAGTTCATAGTCCCACCCTAGAGACTTGAACACAAAAATCTAGGCTGACACTCCAGTGGAGTGCTGCACTGTTAGAGGTGCTGTCTTTTGGATGAGACGTTAAACGTAAAAGATCCCATGATGCTATTTTGAAGAGCAGGGCAGTTATCCCTGGTGTCCTGGCCAATAATTATCCCTCAATCAACAACACTAAAAAAAAAAGATTTTCTGGTCATTATCACATTGCTGTTTGTGGGAGCTTGCTATGTGCAAATTAGCTGCTGCCTTTCCTACATTACAACAGTGACTACACTTCAAAAAGTACATCATTGGCTGTAAAGCGCTTTGGGATGACGGTGGTCGTGAAAGGTGCTATATAAATGCAAGTCTTTATTTTTAATTGTTAAGAAAACACAAAACTCAGATTATTCAAAGTAACATTCTGGCATCACTGCCTTTATTTACACCTTTTAAGCGTGAAACAGAAATTTAAGTGTGACAGGGGGTTTGGCAGGCAGGAAATGCTTGGAGCCATACTACTCTTTATAATATAGATTACTAAATATGTATGTGTGCAAAATAACAAAAAAGTGAAGTACTGCAGGTTACTCAGTTCTAATGCTATGTGGGTGTACTTACTGAGGGTATAAATAATGCTCCAGACTTTTGTGTATAGAAATCTTTTTTGTGAAACGCACATTTAAGGCCACAAAGAGGTTAGGAGAATTTTTTTACAAGATTGTTCGGGCATGCAGAAACAGTGACAGGAGCAGAATGCAACAGCTTTTAACAGGGAAGTGGATACTGTATTTGACAAGAAAAAAAAGGGAAATGACAGAGGAATGGCACAGGAGCTGTATATTTCCACATGAGTCTATGCCGTGAATTGTGTGGCCTGTTAAACCACCCTCTTGAGAAGGGACTCTCTCCCCTTTTGGTTTAATATGTCTTAACACCTAAAAACACGGGGCCAGTTGTTTAGACGCTGATGCAATGTGTGTGTTTACTTTTTTTAATTTTAACTTTCAAGTTCAACAGTACTTATACAACTCATCAATTACTTAGTACATCCCCAGCATCGAAGCTCTGACCACGCTCAATCAGCTCCGATGGACGGGTCACATTGTCTGCATGCCCGATACGAGACTCCCAAAACAAGCGCTCTACTCGGAGCTCCGGCACGGCAAGAGAGCCTCAGGTGGGCAGAGGAAACGCTTCACGGACACCCTCAAAGCCTCCTTGAAAAAGTGTAACATCCCCACTGACACCTGGGAATCCCTGGCCCAAGACCGCACAAAGTGGAGAAGAAGCATCCGAGAAGGCGCCAAACACCTCGAGTCTCTTCGCCGGGAGGAAGCAGAAGCCGAGCGCAAGGAGCGCACGTCAACCCAAGCACCCCACCCACCCGCTGTCTGCCCCACCTGTGACAGAGACTGTAGGTCCCGCATTGGACTCATCAGTCACCTGAGAACTCATTTTTAATATGGAAGCAATTCATCCTCGGTTCCGAGGGACTGCCTAAGAAGAAGGAAGACATAGTAAATCCATTACATTCATTGACCACAATAAAAAGGATAAAGCTTCAAAAAACAGCTTTACGGTCAACAATATAAATAGAATAATAATTTTTTTACAGGTATGTGTGTGTTTATTAATTCTCCTAAATCTCCAACTGCCTGACGCCTAATCTTTGACGCGGGCGGACGCACAAAGACACTTCCGGGTTCCACCCTCTGTTGACGTGTAGCAGGTCGCGCGCTGCCTTTTGTCAGCGACGGATTCGGTTTCGAGGGGAAGAGGACGGTCGCGCATATTGATCGGCGCGGCTCGCCGTCTGCTGGTGATGCGAAGGGGGGGCGGGGTAGGGGCCAGAGTGACGGCTCGAGCGGCGGGGGGCGGGGCCGAGCTGAGCTTGCGCGAGCGGCGGAGGGCGGGGCCGAGCTGAGCTTGCGCGAGCGGCGGAGGGCGGGGCCGAGCTGAGCTTGCGCGAGCGGCGGGGGCGAGGGCGAGCTGAGTTTGCGCGAGGCGGACGGAGTCGAACCCCGCCCGACAACATGAAGCCCGCACTCGGCCTGCCAGCGGCGAGCGGCTCCGTCTGACAGCGCCTGACACTCACGGGGCGCCGGGGGTGGGGGTAGCGGTAGCAGCAGCAGGAGCAGGAGCAGCAGCAGCCGCAGCCTCTGGCAGCGGAGCGGGGATGGAGAAGAGCGAATCGGCGAAGGTAAACCCATTAATCGGCGTGTGTGTGTGTTTATATCTCGGGCGAGGGGAGAAAGAAGAGGCGACGTTGGTTTGTTATCGGGCGGACTTGTTTTGTTTGTGTTGGGGAGGAGGCCGGGCCTTGTAGCGGCCCTGAGTGGAAAATTTCACCACGATCTGAGGTCCCACAGCAACCGGCTCCCAACCCCGCGGGCGACTGGATTCACAAGCCGCCTGCGGGCAGGTTCGCCTGGCTGATGCCTTGTTTGTACTTTTGTGGCGGACTTTAGTAAGAAGTTTGCTCATCTGTCGCTTAGATTCTTCCCCTACTTTTTTTTTAATAAACCATCACTCTTTTGTTTCTCGTTAAGAAATGTTAATAGGATTTTTGCAAAACGCAACATGCAAAAGGACATTTAAAAATATCACTCAATTTGTACCTTATTGGGCTTTAATCGCTATACAGTATGCTACAGTTCTTTTTTATAAAAAAAAAACTAGGGCAAGTGCAATCCACAAGAATCTAAATTGTAATAATTGAGAAAAGACACTTGTCTCATGGACAAGCAATCAGGAAAGTCACTTGTCTGGTATATTTTCTGTTTCAGATGCAACAAAAATAGAACTGTTTTGTAAATTCTCTTGTCACTGTCCAGCTGAGTTATAGTATTAGTTTTTCCCCTTACAGCATCTAATCCTATGTACCTGTCATGAATGATAAACTTGTTATCTTAGGCTATTTTATCAGTAGCATTCTGGCTAGGAATGTGGCATAACTGGTGCTGCAGGAGGTTAGAGCATAAGGAAATAAGTGAGTAAATAAAGAATTAAAACTATTTTGCATTGTAATGTGGTGGAACCTGATTAAAGTTCTTGATATAATGAAGCTATTTTGTAGTGGAATATATTTCACTATGTAACTTAAATTGTAAATGTTATTCTAATCGAAACTCTTGCCTGTTTGCTGGTAAAAATCTGAATTTTCAATTGTTTAATCTGAGAATGTGAAAAAGCACACTTGAGATTCAATAAAAAAATTGGTACCTCTGGTCGAGTCACCTAATTTCTGTGTTGGTATTCAACCACTTTATTACTCAGTATCTCAGTACTATAGAAGAGCTGCTTACACAATTGACTGTCCCAGATTAAAATGTTAAAAACAACCTCTATGTAGTGTATCTTGTTAGAATTGGGAGATTTTAACTCCTTGCCATATCTTTCAGGTTAGGGTTTTGTGTTTTAAAAATAAATAAATATGGAGTTAATTAGCTAGCGTTGAAGTTATTCTTGAGTAAACGCTGGGCTTGTATCCAAGTTAATGCAGCAGAGACATTGAATTCACATACTAATTCTACTGAAATTGAGAGAGTACAATGGCAACATGTTCCCGTAAAGGTCAAGGGTGGGACCAACAAGCCCAGGGAACTTTGGATGTCAAGGGATATACGAGAATGGATTAGGAAAAAAAGGGGGGCTTTTGGCAGATACAAAGGACTAAAGACAGAGGAAGCCCTAGAGGAGTATAAAAAGTGCAGGGGGATACTTAAAAAAGAAATTAGGAGAGCGAGGAGGGGCCATGAAATAACACTGGCGAGCAAAATAAAGGAAAATCCTAAGGTGTTTTATAAGTATATTAAGGGCAAGAGGATAACTAGGGAAAGAGTAGGGCCCATTAGGGACCAAAGTGGCAATCTGTGTGTAGAGCCAGAAGATGTAGGTGGGGTTTTAAATGAATTTTTTGCATCTGTGTTCACTATGGAGAAGGACGATGTGGACATAGAAATCAGGCAGGGGGACTGTGATATACTTGAACATATTAGCATCGAGAGGGAGGAGGTACTAGCGGTTTTAGCAGGCTTAAAAGTGGATAAATCCCCAGGCCCGGATGAGGTGTATCCCAGGCTACTATGTGAGGCAAAGGAGGAGATTGCAGGGGCTCTGACACAAATTTTCAGAACCTCTCTGGCCACGGGATGTGCCAGAGGACTGGAGAACAGCTAACATAGTACCATTATTCAAGAAGGGTAGTAGGGATAAACCAGGGAATTACAGGCCAGTGAGCCTAACATCAGTGGTAGGGAAATTATTGGAAAAAATTCTGAGGGACAGAATTGGTCTCCACTTGGAGAGGCAGGGATTAATTAGGGATAGCCAGCGTAGCTTTGTCAAGGGAAGATCATGTCTGACCAATTTGATTGAATTTTTCGAGGGGGTGACTAGGTGTGTGGATGAGGGTAGTGCAGTGGATGTGGTTTACATGGATTTCAGTAAGGCTTTTGATAAAGTCCCGCATAGGAGACTGGTCAGGAAGGTAAGAGCCCATGGGATCCAGGGTGCCTTGGCACATTGGATCCAAAACTGGCTTAGTGGCAGAAGGCAGAGGGTGATGGTGGAAGGTTGTTTTTGTGACTGGAAGCCTGTGTCCAGTGGGGTACCGCAGGGATCGGTGCTGGGTCCCTTGCTGTTTGTGGTCTACATTAATGATTTGGATGTGAATGTAAAAGGTATGATCAGTAAGTTAGCAGATGACACGAAAATTGGTGGGGTGGTAAATAGCGAGGCGGGAAGCCTCAGGCTACAGGATGATATAGATGGGTTGGTCAGATGGGCGGAACAGTGGCAAATGGAATTTAACCCTGAAAAGTGTGAGGTGATGCATTTTGGATGGACTAACAAGGCAAGGGAATACACAATGAATGGTAAGACCCTAGGAAAGACAGAGGATCAGAGGGACCTTGGTGTGCATGTACATAGATCCCTGAAGGCAGCAGAACAGGTGGATAAGGTGGTTAAAAAGGCATATGGGATACTTGCCTTCATTAGCCGAGGCATAGAATATAAGAGCAGGGAGGTTATGATGGAGCTGTACAAAACACTGGTAAGGCCACAGCTGGAGTACTGTGTGCAGTTCTGGTCGCCACACTATAGGAAGGATGTGATTGCTTTGGAGAGGGTGCAGAGGAGATTTACCAGGATGTTACCTGGGCTGGAGTGCTTCAGCTATGAAGAGAGGCTGGGGTTGTTTTCCTTGGAGCAGAGAAGGCTGAGGGGGGACCTGATTGAGGTATACAAAATTATGAGGGGCATAGATAGGGTGGATAGAAAGGAACTTTTCCCCTTAGTAGAAGGGTCAATAACATAGAAACATAGAAGATAGGAGCAGGAGTAGGCCATTCGGCCCTTCGAGCCTGCTCCGCCATTCAATGTGATAATGGCTGATCATCCAAATTCAGTACCCTGTCCCTGCCTTTTCCCCATATCCCTTGATCCCTTCAGCCTCAAGAAACATATCCAACTCTTTCTTGAATATATTTAATGAACTGGCCTCCACCGCCCTCTGTGGCAGAGAATTCCACAGGTTCATCACTCTCTGGGTGAAGAAATTCCTCCTCATTTCAGTCCTAAATGGCTTACCCCTTATCCTTAGACTATGACCCCTGGTTCTGGACTCCCCGGCCATCAGAAACATCCTTGCTGCATCTAGTCTGTCCAGACCTGACAGAATTTTATAGGTTTCGATGAGATCCCCTCTCAATCTTCTAAACTCCAGTGAGTATAAGCCCAATCGACACAATCTCTCCTCATACGTCATTCCTGCCATCCCAGGTATCAGCCTGGTGAATCTTCGCTGCACTCCCTCCATGGCAAGAACGTCCTTCCTCGGGTATGGTGACCAAAACTGCACACAATACTCAAGGTGCGGTCTCACCAAGGCCCTGTACAACTAGCAAGAGGGGCATAGATTAAAGGTAAGGGGCAGGAGGTTTAGAGGGGATTTGAGGAAAAACTTTTTCACCCAGAGGGTGGTTGGAATCTGGAACTCACTGCCTGAAAGGGTGGTAGAGGCAGGAACCCTCACAACATTCAAGAAGCATTTAGAGGAGCACTTGAAATGCCATAGCATACAAGGCTACGGGCCAAGTGCTGGAAAATGGGATTAGAATAGACAGGGCTTGATGGCCGGCGCGGACGCGATGGGCCGAAGGGCCTCTCTCTGTGCTGTATAACTCTATGACTCTAATAATGTAATGTTTGTTTGAAGCAATAAATGCTTTGAATTCAGCGTTTCTGCTTGGACTCTTGAGTTGGAACCAGCTTGAGTCCTGATGTACGAATTAAGCACCTGGGCTGCACCCTAGACCTAAAAACTGGTTGCCACTATTGTCCAATATATTTTTTGGTTTAAAATTTTGTGTAGCAACTATTATGATTACATAGTATATCTGTATTCCTTATTTATAGATTGGAATTTTGATTGTTCTTGTCTAGTTTTTGTTAATAGTCTCTACTCTGACCTTTTACATTCTGTTTATTTTATCAAACTACTTTTATGTGTGGTGACCAGAGACACATCTGGTCAAATCGCAAATAAAATACTATGCATTTTTAAACTGAATAATGAAATAGTAAGTAGAATATTGTACAGTCATTTTACATTGGTACAAAAAGCAGTACTTTGACAAACTAAATTGAAATGGCCCATAGTTGTAAATATACTTGTTAAAGCAGCAAGCAATGCTAAATGGAGAATGGAACATGATTATAGATAGTGACATGGCAAATTGTAATGCTAAATATAGTAATGTAATAACCCTTTGAAATAGTTTTCATACATAGTCCAAACTACATATTATAGTATGGGTGTTTCCTATAGTTTCTGGATTAATTTTCAAGTTGTAAATATGAGTGTTGCAACAGAGGCTAAGTGACAGTATTGACCTTTTAGAGTGCTGCAGATAAGTGATCTCATCTGGGTGCAATTGAACGGCTGGTGCCACAGGCAAGGTAACTTGTCCAGTGGTGGCACTTCTGGTTTGATCTCTTAAATTATGAGAAATTTACTTGGCTGTGTCGATGACTGACTCTGCTCACAGCACCAGCACTGCCCAGGTCAAAGCCATGGCTGATATCCTTCATGACTGCACACATTGTTCCTCCATGTCCTACTCAATCTGTCCATGGTGTTTGATACAGTTAATCAGGCTATGCTCCTGCACAACTTCTTGTCCATAGTTGACATTGCCCTTGCATGATTCCACTCCTGCTGATGCCCACGCAGCCAGTGCATCTCCAGCAATAGCTCCTCCTCTTGACCCTACATAGTTACCTTTTGGCGTGCACAAGGATCCATTCTTAGCCGCTTTGACTTCCTCATCTATATGCTGATCTTTGATTGTTTCTCATAGGCAAGGGGGTCACCTTCCATTTATGCTGTAAACAACACCTAGCTCTATCTCTCTGTAGTTCCACAGAACATCTCTATGGTCAATGAACCAGAATTTCCCCCCAACTGAATACTGGAAAGACCACAGCCATTGCTTTTGGCACCTGTTCTCCTTGCCGTGGATCCTATCTACTTCCCTGGCTGTTCACTTGGGCTGAACCCGACTGTACGAAACCTCAGCTTATTGTTTGATCCAGAGTTGAGTTTGAAATGCTATATCCTATCCATCACCAAAACAACTTGCTTCCAGCTTCATAACATTACATGCATCTGCCCACTGGCAACAAAACTCTTAGCGATTCTTTTGACATTGATCAATTCCTACTTGTCAGTATTTCAATCTCTACTAACGTGAACTTGTTTAAAAACTGCCACGTGCAACCAGTCTTGCTTGAACTTCACCCACTATTTACTGACCTACATTTGCAATCTATCAGAGAAAGGGAGGATATAGGTAAGGGAAAGCAATCAGTGGTGACTCAATGGTTAGAATTAAGGAATAAGAGAGGACTTAAAAGTGTAATGGGAGTTGTCTACTGGCCTCCTGGCAGCAGCAATGAAGTGGCAGACTGTATCCATTCAGAGATTACAGAGACTTGTAGCAAAAGCTGAGTTTTAATGGGAGACTACTTTTCCTTGTTGGCCTTCGTAGCGAGAGGGTTTGAGTACAGGAACAAGGATGTCTTGCTCCAGTTGTACAGGGCCTTGGTGAGACCACATCTTGAGTATTGTGTGCAGTTTTGGTCGCCTTCTCTGAGGAAGGATGTTCTTGCCATTGAAGGAGTTCAGCAAAGATTCACCAGGCTGATAACCTGGGATGGCAGGAATGACGTATGAGGAGCGATTGGGCTTGTACTCGCTGGAGTTTAGAAGAATGAGAGGGGATCTCATTGAAACTTTTAAAATTCTGACAGGACTGGCCAGACTAGATGCAGGAAGGATGTTCCTGATGGTCGGGGAGTCCAGAACCAGGGGTCACAGTCTAAGGATAAGGGGTAGGCCATTTAGGACAGAAATGAGGAATTTCTTCACCCAGAGAGTGGTGAACATGTGGTATTCTCTACCACAGAAGGCAGTAGAGGCCAATTCATTAAATATATTCAAGAAGGAGTTAGATATATTTCTTAAGGCTAAAGGGATCAAGGGGTATGGGGAGAAAGCAGGGACCGGGTACTGAATTTGGATGATCAGCCATGATCACATTGAATGGCGGAGCAGGCTCGAGGGGCCGAATGGCCTACTCCTGCTCCTACCTTCTATGTTTCATACAGATTGGTAAGAGTAGCTCAAGTCAGAAAGGTAGTGAATTTCTTGAGTGCATTCAAGATGGTTCTAGAGCATATTGCTCCAGAAAACTAACAAGTGGGCAGGCCATACTACATTTAGTAATGATCCAGACTTGGTAAATAATCTAATATTGTAGTAAAGGAACATTTATTGAACGGTGATCATAATATGCTCAAATCCAATGTTGGGTTTGAAAAGGAGAAACTTAACACAGTGACTAAGATTCTAGATTTTGGTAAGGCTAACTTTAACAGGATGAGACTGACGACAGCAAGCTGGTTGAAACTGTTATTGGGTAAAACTACAGTTGAACAGTGGGAAGTGTACAAAAAATAATTTAGTTTAATACAGGACCAGTATATACTCCTAAAGGGCAGGAGCTCTATTTACCAAATAAAACAACCATAGCGAGGGAAGATTAACAGTTTTTACAATTATATTAGAAAAAAGTGCAGTGAAGGGTAATGTGTGCCCTTTAAAAACCGATGTGGTTAATGCTGCAAATGAAAATAAGGAAATGGCAGACTTGTTGAATAATTACTTTGTGTCAGTCTTCAATTCAATTCAATTTTATTTGTCATATATGCAGCAAATGTGTGTACTGCACAATGAAATGTTGATTTTTACGAGTTCACAGTAGAGGAAGAGGATAATATATCTGACATTTCAGGGGAACTAATATGGCCCTGAAATTGCAGTCGACAGCGTAACTAAGGAGTACACCGCCGGCCTCCGAAAGAAATCTGCACTTACCTGGTGTGAGGACCCATTTGAAAACTTGCGTTGTTTCGCTGCGGAGTTGAATGCAGCGCACGTAGTGGCCTACGGGTCCCAGGGACGCATCGTATGCATAAGCGTACCTGGGATCACGTGTAGCGGTGTGCCAATCCGGAAACAGTAATCTCCGATGCCCAGTCGTGATTTTTTAGTCTCACTCACTCCAGTTATTTATATTAATAAATAAATAAATAAATCAGTCTCTCACTCACCCCAGTTATTATAGTAATAAATAAATCAGAGTCTCATTTTTGGTAGATTGTTTTCACCCTTTGCCTATTATTCTCCGTGAGTTGTGTTGGGATCTGGAGATAGTTAGGTGGATATAGATATTTATTTTGAAGAATTTTTTTATCACGACAAGTGTGTATATTTCAAGCTGCTGCATATCCCCCCCCTCCCTTTTCACTGTGCAAACAGGCTCCTGTGCCTGTTTGCACCAGCCGTAAAATTTTCCTGTATAATTGCTGGGCAGTTTTGGTGGGCAATTAGCCCAACTTTGCACTAGCAATAAGGATTTCACAGTCGCAGCGCTTATCTGTCAAGTCGGAACTTGACAGATTGCCAGATCGGGATTTAGTGCATGCGAAAATCCCAAACTTGCGGTCAATTTCAAAGGCGGTATGATGGCATACTCTGAAAGTACACCGTCATGCCGACCGCAAATTCTGCCCCATTGAATCAAGGACTGGAACTCACTAAAGTTAACGTAAGCAAGCAAACAGTATTAGGCAAAATAATGGCACTAAAGACTGCCAAATCCCCAGGACCTGATGGTTTCCACCCCAGGGTTTTAAAGGAAATGGCAGATGGTTTAGCCCTAATCTTTAAAGGCGCTCTCGATTTCAGGAATTGTCCCTTTTTAGATTGGAAAATTGCAGTTGTAACTCCATTAAAGTTCCACATAAGAGACTTAGCTTAAAATAAAAGCTCATGGAATTGAGGCAAATTATTGACCTAGTTAGGAGATTGGTTAGGTGGTAGATGTCAGAGTAGGGATAATGGATATGTACTCAAATTGGAAGGAAGAGGTTAGTGGTACCCCACAAGGATCTATACTGGGGTCTCAACTATTTACTATATTTATTAATGACTTGGATAAAGCAATAGAGAGCCATATATCCAAGTTTGCTGATGGCACAAAGATTGGTGGCATAGTAAGTAGCGGAGACAGGAGCATAAAATTGCAGAGACATTGATAGATTAAGTGAGTGGGGAAAACTGCGGCAGGTGGATTTCAACACGGGTAAGTGTGAGGCAGTGATCCCTGTAATTTTTTAGGGCCGCGTGGTCCATTCAGAATTCCGCGCATGTGCAGTTTCTTCAATTTAAAAGCCAGCTCACCGGCTGTGGTGGATCCCCAGGGCACTGCACAGCCACGTAGCTTAAAGAACACATTGGTGTGAGGTCATTCATTTTGGACCAGAAAGGAAAGATCGGAATATTTTTTTAAATGGTGAGAAGCTAGGAACAGTGGAGGTCCAATGAAATTTGGGAGTCCATGTACACTGATCACTAAAATGTAGTTCAACAATTTCAGATCATAACCTCGGCCCCCATCACATTTTTACTTAATTTTTTTCCCACCCCTTTGTTTTGGGTTTTCCCTCTCTTCCCCCCCCCCCCCCCCCCCTTCCTCTTTTTTTTTACATGGCAGCTGTCTCTCATTCTGCCAGTACATTTCACACCTAATCTGAGCTGTCTTTTGTCTCTTTACTAGTCCTACCACCATCTTGTCTCGTTTTGAATACCTCTTAATGTCTATTCACTTCTTTTGTTCCCTCCCCAGCCCTGCCTTTCAATCTATTTCATTTCCTTTCCAGTTTTGAAAAAGGGTTCGACCCGAAACGTCAATTCTAATTTCTCTCCACGGATGTCGCTGAGTTTTTCCAGCATTTTCTGTTATTACTAAAATGTAGTAGTCAGGTACAAAAAATAATCAAAAAGGCTAATGGAATGTTAGCATTTATATCTAGAGGGCTACAATTTAAAGGGGAGGATGTTTTGCTGCAGCTGTACAAAGCCCTGGTTAGACCACATCTGGAGTACCATGTACAGTTCTGGGCACCGCACCTTGGACAGGATATATTGGCCTTGGAAGGAGTGCAGCGCAGATTCACCAGAATGTGACCAGGGCTCCAAGGGTTAGATTATGAGGAGAGGTTACATGAACTAGGCTTGTATTCCCTGGAATATAGAAGGTTAAGGGGTGATTCGATTGAGGTTTTTAGGATTTTGAAAGGAATTGATTGGGTAGATAGAGAAACTTTTTCTACTGGTGGGGGAGTCTAGGACAAGGGACATCCGAGCCAGGCCATTCAGGAGAGAAGTTAGGAAACACTTATTCACACAAAGGGTGGTAGTAGTTTGGAACGCTCCCACAAAATGCAGTAGATGCTGGCTCAATTAATAATTTTAAATCTGAGATCGATTTTTTACTAGCCAGGGGTATTCAGGGATATGGAGCCAAGGCGGGTGGATGGAGTTGGAATACAGGATCAGCCATGATCTCATTTGAATTGTGGAACAGGCTTGAGGCGGTAAATGTTCTGCAGCTTTGCATCTCTTTTCTGCTTTGAAAGATTAGCTGTGGAAGATAGGGCAAGGAAATGACTGATGCATTGGTCATTTTTTCGAAAGTTCTCTGGATTCCGGACTTGAGCATTTGGATTGGAAAATTGCAAATGTTACTCCATTATTTAAGTAGTGAGAGGAGGAGAAACCAAGTAACTACAGATCTGTCAATTTAACACCAACTGTGGGGAAGTTACTGAAATCTATCATAGACAGAGTGACTGAGCACTCGGGCTAGTATCAGCTGATCAGAGTCAGCATGGATTTGCGACGGGTAGAGTGTGTCTGACTAATCTAGTTAAATTTTTTGAAGAGGTAACTAGCATGGTGGACAGGAGAGTGTATATATTGGACTTGCAGAAGGCATTCGATAACGTTCCACGCAAGTGATTAGAAAAAATAAGTGCACGCAGAATTGGAGGTAACCTTGTGACATGGGTTGGGAGGTAGGAGACAGAGTAAGGATAAAGGGAATGTTCTCTGATTGGGATATGACAAGCAGTCTTCCTCGGGGATCTGTACTGGGGGCTCATCCTTTCATTGTATATATATTAATTACTTTGAAGGAGTAGAGAGTTGTATAAAAGTTTGCAGATGACACTAAGTTAGGAGGTGCAGTAAGGTGTGTAGCCAGCAGCAGGAAGTTAGAAAAGGGACTTGCAGACTAAGTGAGTACACAAAACTATAGCGGATGGAGTTCAATGTGGGGAAGTGTGAGGTCATCCACTTGGCTATGACTGGGACAAATTTAGAATATTTTCTTATTTGCGAGAGGCTAGGAACTGTGGAGAGCAAAGGGATTTAGGTGTCTGCATACACAAACTCAAAGCTAGGTGCAAAGATTAATCAAAAATGCTCATGGAATGTTGGTCTTTTTCTCAAGGGGGCTGGAAAACAAAGGGGAGGAAATGATGCTTCAGGTGTACAGTGCCTTGGTCGGACTGCACCTGGTGTACTGTGTTCAGTTCTGGGCACCGAACCTCAGGAAAGATCTATTGCCCTTGGAGGGGATACAGTGCAGATTCACCAGAATGATGACCAGGCTTAAAGGATTAAATTGAAAACAAGTTGCATAAATGTGGCTTGTATTGCATTGAGTTTAAAAGGTTGACGGGTGATCTGATCGAGGTGTTTAAAATGATAAAGGAATTCAATAAGCTAGATGCACAGAGAAACTAGAATGTCCATGTAACTCAGATTTAGAATTGGAAGCCCCACATTCTTTGTTGGATGGAGACTATTTGTATAATGTAGAAATAGTTGTCACATCCCCACACATGGTATAAAGAGATGATACTCCAAGCTAAATTCTTGTATCTGATATTGTATTGTACGGGATAGTAGAAGGAGCTTTAGTCTTGATGCTTGTATTTTCAGTGTTAAACCAATTTCTATTCATTTGCCGTGCTCCCCTAATCCTAATTAGTTTTGCGAGGCATTCCCAATCTAGAATTCACAGAAACCTTCAGATTGTTGTGATCTTGCAAGATTTGGTGTTCTCTTTAGCCGTATGTGAGGTTGGGTCTGGTGCGGTTTTGTCCCCCCTACCCGGGACCCCATCCTGCTTCACTGGAATTTCTGGGTTTTTTTTCCATGGAATCTGCCCTGTCTCCTCAATTTTGGCAGATTGACATATCCTTGGCCCTTCTGTCCAAGTGGTCTGTTACACTGGCTTGATCTAATTCAAAGGCAATGCTCCCAAGACTACCAGGGTTCCCATACCCTATTATAAGGGGCATCTCTTCAAAATAAAATACAAGGTTTGAACAGTAACTGTTCACTTTAAATAAAAGAAAATGTTTATTTGTACAAGTTTTATTTTTGTGTTTTGTTTAAAATTGCAGTATTAAAAATAACTATAAAACCGGTAACAGAAATTAAATAACTGCAAAAGTTAATTTGTAAAGCTGAAATTCCTAACTTTCCACCCACAAAATGTAATCTTTTTCTCAATTTTTACTTGTGTACTTTTTACTTTAAAAATTAATTTCAAGTTTAAAAACACAAGCTAAAACCCTATTTGCTCTAGGTTGGTACTGTGCTCAAGTTGAGCTGGAAGGTTTGATGCAGGATGTCATTAGAAGTGTGTATTCTTTCCCTCGTGCTAAATTTGTTGAGTAATTAATAAAATACACGATTTTTTACTCTCCTCCCCCCTCGTTTCCTCACGCTTCCCCCCCCCCCCCAACCACCAAAAAAAATGCATATGCATTTCTCACCAGAGAAGATTTTGATTTGGTCCAATTTCTATAGTTAGAAATAACATTTCCAGACAGCACAACACTTCTACATGGCAAAGAGAAATGTGATCCTTGCACTTGTATCTTTAACAGTTGAAGACTCTTGCAGACTTGCTTAGCGACATAACGACATCATTGAGCGAATAGAGTCTGGTCACCACGATAATATTCCAGAAGCAAGGCTTCATCCACCACTTGAAAATACATAACTGAGAATCTGTTAGTCTTGTGAGCAGAGATCACAGATCATATTGCGTAATGTTCTCGTCTACAGCCTAGAAAATAAGATTGCTGTGTGCTTCCCATCCGATCATGAAAGGGTGGGCTTGAGCCAGATTGATTTAATTTCTCTGTACTGGTCATGAAAGCTGGTTATATAATACTGTACCTAGTTTTAAGAGGTAACAACATTTTTATTCAGTAAAATCTACTGTTGAGCACCAATTTAAAACTTGTTGCTTAAAAAAAATCCCGATTTAAAGCCTCAGTCCATTCTGTCCTTTTATTTGGAGATTGGCAAATCCCCTGCAGACATCCTCGCTGATGCTATTTATTGCCACTCCTTGGTTGATCCACCAAGAGAAGTATGCTTGAACAATGCAGGGAGGGACCCCCATCTCAGTCAACCTGACCACGTTGTACAACTCTCATGCAAGGGAAAAAATGTGAATCACTCCAGCCCTGGTAACTAAGCTTCAGTCTCCCAAGTTGGGAATTCTCCTGTTGTAGCTACCAAATAGCCCCAAAGATTTTTTTAAAAAATTCACGGGATGTGGGCGTCGCTGACAAAGCCAGCATTTATTGCCCACCCCCAATTACCCTTGCGAAGGTGGTGGTGAGCGGCCTTCTTGACAACTGAGTGGTTTGCTAGGTCATTTCAGAGGGGCAGTTAAGAGTCAACCACATTGCTGTGGGTCTGGAGTCACATAGCGGCCAGACCGGGTAAGGACGGCAGATTTCCTTCCCTAAAGGACATTGGGGAACCAGTTGGGTTTTTACGACAATCCGGTAGTTTCATGGTCATCATTAATAATACTAGCTTTTTATTCCAGATTTATTTAATTAACTGAATTGGTTGGGCCAAATGGCCTGTTTCTGTGCCGTATATTGTAGTCGGGTATGTCGGGATATGTTTCTGTACATTGAAATATATTTTCAGTTTTTTAAATCAAGTGTCCAATTGAAATCGCTGACTCAATACAGGTGTGACTATGGCGACAGTTTTAGTCACATGCACTAATTTTAGTAAAATACATCTTGCATGCACTCTCAATACAGGTAATTGTATTTCATGTATATATTTACTGAACAAACATCTAACATTGTTCAGTAACCAAGAAAGTGAAGCACTCTCAACGATCAAAAAACACTCTGCTTTTTGTCTTGCCATTTTACCAATGAACGCACAAAAAAAGCTTAAATTACTCATGCATACAGAATCCACATAGGAGTATTGAGATCACATGCCTAACGACAGAGTTTTTTTAATTTACTGATCAGAAATGCAATTAGCCAAATCTAAATTTCCAATTGGCCACGTGGTTACCAGCTAACATTGGATAACATTGTTTTAAATGACACGCAGTCGTGATTCAAATTGCGAGGATGGTACAGTGGCACTTTTACCAACACTGAAAGGAGTGATTTGTTTGTAAATATTTTAGTTTTGTTTGTGGAAAGTGCATCATGATTTTGAATATACACACATTGCTTCTCCTCCTGTGGAGTTGCCTTCATGATGGTATTGCTGCCCAAACTGCTTTATCTTATTTGCAGAAATTGAGAGTTAACGATCACTTGCTCAACCAGGGCTGCTGGGGTATGCCTGATGAGATTAAATTAAGTGCGTCACTGCCTGTTAATGCTCTTAGTGCAATATCTGCAAGTCCTTTTGTGCTCTAGCAATAATCAGGCCAGTCCTTGTTACACTTCTGGCAGTGTCTGTTATGCCACTTGATAGCAATATAAAATACTTCCTTTTCTGGGAAATTGAACAAACAAGATGAATTTAGCAGTGTACATTTGTAGGGATCAAAATGAACAATTGGATGTAAAAGAGTTTTCCTACAGTACTTGACTTCAAAACAACTGTGCATATGTGTGTTTTTAAAGAAAATGAATTATCCTGGGCAGGGACTGCCCCAGGACACACTATTGTAGTCTATTGAGCGTGATGCACTCAGTAAATTTATTTCAGTAATATACAAAGTGTAGAGGTGTTGTATGCACTGTAATTTTAGAAGGCTCTATTTCAGTTGGCAGAACATACCTGTTTGTAAATGCATGAATGTGTCTGTACAGTATATTATAAGTGATGGTGTAGCTGGAAAGTTCAGTAAACAGTCTGCAAGCCATTTCTGGCATGTGACTGCTTTATGACCCTAGTACTATATCTCTGAAGAAAAGTTAGCTGCATAATCTATGATTTAAAAAAAAAACTTACCTGTAAATGCTCCTTGCCTCTGATGTTGCTTTCTTCACCGCTCCCTCAGTAAAAACTAGGAAAGGAGAAGGTGGTCCTCAACCGACATCACTAAAACAGACTTTCTGGCTATTTATCTCATTGCTGTTGGACCTTACTGTGTGAAGATCGGCTGCTGTGTTTTCCTACTTTACAACAATAACCACAATTTCAAAAGTACTTAATTGGTTGTGAAACGTTTTGGTATGTTTCAAAATCATGAGGTGTTCTATAAAGGCAAATTTGTTCTTTTTTATTTCTTTCTTAGGAAGAACCCTTTCTAAAAGTCATTAAAAATAAATAAATTAATTAAAAAAAACTCTTAGCTGAGGCTAATTGTAGTGCCATTTGCTGTTTTCATTGAGCTAACTCAGCACAGAGCAGGGATGAAATTGGTCTCTCTGGCTCTGCTTCACATTTACCAATTTAGCCACCGAGACAGCCACCTTAATTATTTGTATGGAAAATTAATGGTGCAGGAATTTAACAATTGAAACCTGTGCATACTTGCATTGGAGGCAGTTCAGAGACGATTCACAGGTTAATTCCAGAGATGAGGGTGTTGACTTATGAGGAAAGGTTGAGCAGGCTGGGCCTATACTCTTTGGAATTTAGAAGAATGAGAGGTGATCTTATTGAAACATATATAAGATTCTGAGGGGGCTCGACAAGGTAGATGCAGAGAGGATGTTTCCCCTCGTGGGGAAATCTAGAACGCGGGGGCATAGTTTCAGAATAAAGGGTCGCCCTGAGATGAGGAGGAATTTCTTCTGAGGGTTGTAAATCTGTGGAATTCTCTGCCCCAGAGAGCTGTGGAGGCTGAGTCAGTGAATATATTTAAGGTGGAGATAGACAGATTTTTGCAAGATAAGGGAGTGAAGGGTTATGGGGAGCGGGCAGGGAAGTGGCTTTGAGCCCAAGATCAGCCATGATCTTATTGAATGGCGGAGCAGGCTCGAGGGGCCAAGTGGCCTATTCCTGCTCCTATTTCTTATGTTCTATGTTCTTATATATGGTGGGGTAGGGAAGTACATAACTGCAGGACAGACTTGCCTTTGAAGCCAATAAGGGATCCTCCAGAACATTTTTTGAGTCTTATTTAAAAGGTTACTTATCCAAAAATGTTAAATTTTTGGTGTACTTTTTGTAATTACATTTTTGAACATGAATGTCAGTGTTTGTTGTTGAGGGGATATACCGTCTAATGAAGAGCATGCATCCTTGGCTACCTTCCTGTCTATTGTTAAGTCCCACACCTCTGCTGCCAAGAGGGAATGCGATCTTATTGATCTATCCAGATCTTTGCCAGTGCCCTCTTTGTAGGCTGCTGGTCATAATATTTCTGTCAACATTTTCCCAACCTCCGCAGCGTGCAGGAAGATGCTGTGGCTTTTTCCTTCTCCATGCAGCACAGATCGAGCACTGGGAAATCAAACCTGCATTCTTTATTGAGATTTTACAAGTAACTGTGGTGCCCCTAACACATCTCCTGTTTCTGTTGTGTACATCAATGTAAAGGTCTCGATTTCAACTTACTACTGTGGGTCTTGTGCAAAGATGTTTTGTTTTCTGTTAAAGATTAAGGTTTCACTTTTACTGTAACACACAATCTGACTTGCTTATGAAAGAATTAAAAGTGGTGACTTTTTGCAACCGTGTGTAATGACCCCACCGGCAGTGTCTCAATGTACAAATATTAGAAATCGCTGTTTCCTTGCCAAGTTCAAGGTTAACACAACCGTTATCATAAAGTATGGATGTAAGTGAAATCCACAGGGTTTTAATCTAATGTAATTTGTATGCCTGCCAATAGAAATTGCCACTTGACTGCTAATTTTAAAATTATGTACAGCTGACTTTAATGTACATCACATCTATACAATATGCTTAATTTTGACATGTACATTTAAGCTATAAATGTAAATAATACAGCAACTTTCATTTCTGTAGCTCTCATATCATACAGAAAGAGGGCTGAGGGCAATAATGGACACCCGAGCAGGAGGTCGAGGAACCTAAAGTTTGGGCAGGGCAGTGGCATTGTATCAGCAGGTTGAAAGAATTCAGGACTACGGTCAAGCCATTTCATCCACACATCTGTAAAGTTAACCACTTTCTGTCTTGCATGCCTCACTTCTGAGCATCTTCATAATTTATTTGGAACTTTTATTTACAGCCATAAAGTTTGTTCATGTGTTACAACTAAGTTGTTTATTAAGGCTAGAAAACGTGAAAGTTTCATAGTTCAAATATCTTTGCTAATGTTGAGGACCTTTCTCAGTTGGTCACCACACCAACTCTGCTATTCTTGGGGCCTGCATGACTCATTTGAGCATCTTTAGGATTTATTCTGAACTTTTATTTAAAGCGGCAAAGTAGTTAAGTTTGTTACAGCAAAGCTCTTAGAAAACGTAAAAGTTTCACAGTTCAAATACCTCTGCTAATATATTTTATTTATGACCTAAAGTAACAGTGAAATGGTTTTGATATGTGCACGGTTCTTATTGGATGGATGTTTTATTGGTGGAGAGAGCATACAGCTAGTGTATAAAACTGAGGGGCGTGGATAGGAAGGACCTATTTCCCTTAGAGAGGTCAATAACCAGGGGGCATAGATTTAAAGCAATTGGTAGAAGGATTAGAGGGGAGTTGAGGACTTTTTTCACCCAGAGGGTGGTGGCGGTCTGGAACTCACTGCCTGAAAGGGTGGGAGAGACAGAAACCTTCATCACATTTAAAAAGTACTTGGATATGCACTTGAAGTGCCGTAACCCACAGGGCTACGGACCAAGAGCTGGAAAGTGGGATTAGGCTGGAGAGCTCCTTTTCAGCCAGCACAGACACGATGGGCCGAATGGCCTCCTGTGCCATAAATTTCTATGATTCCACAGATCATATTCATGTTGCCATGCATAGGCAATGGGAATTCAACTACATGCTTTGCTGTGGCTTTTGTAATGAACAGAGTGTTATTGTACCTTGGCAACCGACCAATTTGACCACCTACACCCTTGAGTAAATTCCTTTACATTATGTTAAGTAAGCAAGGCTCAACATTGCGTCACCCACCCGCTGCTGGTGCAGCATTTCTTCCTGCTTTGTTCTCGCAGTTGCTGAGAACCAAACGCACTGTTGTTTTATGATGGTGCTTGGTCCATCATTGCACTCTTGTGCCCCTGTATCTGATTTGTCCCGCCATCCCCATAGGTCCTACAATGACCATTTCAGTGTGGCACAAGCATGCCTTTCTTTAACAATATGCCCATTAATAAACATTACTTAAAGGAATTTTCATGGAATGAACAGGCCTGTCTTCACCAATTGTGTTCATTTTCTTTTTATATATTTTTTGTTGTTCTGTGCATCTGCAAATGACTTCAGTGTTTTAAAATCTTCCAGTACAATGACGCCTTTTAAGTTTGTTGTTTTGGCATCAAAACTGGTGCTGTAAAACGAATGCTTGAGAATCTTCTATAAAGTTCAGCATATACAGGTAATAGTGACTCCTGCTGAAATGGTTTCAGCAGTTGGTATGTAAGGTTGCAATATTTTATGTATGTTTTTTTTTTAACGTATTAGAATTTTATGTTTTGTACATGAATTTTGATGACTGAACATAATGTCCAAGTGTTTTCATTCAAGTATGTTGTATCTGTACTGTTTGTTACCTATTTCTTTAGTTTTAAAACTAGATCTTTGATTACACAATAATTGAAATTTTAGTTCTTGCCTTCTAAAGATGAACAGAAACTTATTTTAAATGTCTTCCACCATTTTTGGTTCAGCCTTTTGTGGGGATCGCATTTGATCCTTAAACGCTGATGGAGATTAATTTATTCTAAAGAATCCAAGAGTTTGAAATTTTCTGAACTTGCAGCATGTGGGAGGCAAGTGGTATTCCATTAAACATGGAATTTATTCCATGGTGGGGAGTGAGAAATAGCAAAGTAACACATGGCCAACAGAGTTGTGTAGATCCTACTCACTAGTGGGCTGAATGCCGCATTCATTAGATTGCAGTAGAACATACGTTCTGTATTGTAAATGTGGTAGAAAATATTAGTTAAATATTTTGATGTTTTAATTTTTGTAAGTGTGAAAGATACTTCAAATATCTTCTGGTGAAATGGTTTTCACTGTAGTGAAAGTATCAATCTTTGTCTGCTATTGTACAGCTCCTGATAAGCTTGGCAGAAACTGATGGAAAAGTTGCTTTCCTTCCCTCTTGACCTTGTTTGAGCAAGATACTTTTGTTAGCTCATGTTAATTTTAAAGTAAAAGATGCTGAACATTACCGACACATTAGAAACATAGAAAAATAAGAACCTGCTCCGCCATTCAATATGATCATGGCTGATCCTCTATCTCAATACCATATTCCTGCTCTCTCCCCATACCCCTTGATATGTCTCGAGCAATTAGGTCCAAGAGGTACATAAAACACAATGAGCACTGTAATATGCAAAAATATTTTAAACAGGTTAAGCTGTGCTCACAGTTTCACATTGTTTGAAGTTCCTTCTAGTTGTTCAAGTATCTGTTGTTTTTGTGACTATAAAAATCTACAAAGAAGCATTGAATAGGACATTTCACAAATTTGCTTTGTTACAAAATTAAAAATGTATGTTTTTCTTTCACCAGTAGCTTACAAAAGGTTACTCTGAAATTTTCTAGTAAAAATGGCGAATATGTAAAGTATTACAAATTGTGTTTTAAAATTAGCATTGTTAAATTGAGACATCATACCAATTTTCTTTTAATTTCACTAATAATTTAAAATGTTCTTCGCTTGAAGATATTTCACCTTTCGAGCCTGATACTACCTTTGCTACAAGTGGCTCAGTTGGTGGCACACCTGCCACCTGAGTGAGCATGAATCTCAGTAAGCTTCTCTTAGTGATGCTCTTTAATTGAATTTTTTAAAATTACCTACTTCCTGTGCATGCATGCTGATGGCCAGTTATCCAGATGTTAATGGGGTTCTCATTAGTTTTAATTATTGCTGAAAGATTGAGGTTTCTGTTGTTGACCTAAAAACCATGTTATGCAAAGTTTTTTTAAGTTAGAACATCTTGAATAGATTGTTGGATAGTAGATTTTAGTAGGTTCTCTGTCCTTCCCTACACTCTCTTCCATCCTTCAAAACAGGAGTAACCTCTACACATTTTGCAAGTTCTACATGGTATTAAAGCCATTAAAAAGATGGAACTTGCATTTATATAGTGCCTTATTAAGCCACTTTGACGTACCCCAAAGTGTTTCTCACACAATAGCCTGGAATTTGCTGTCCTGATGACGGCGAACTGGCAGTGTTTGCCGTTATTTTGCTTTTGAAGCTGACTGCAACTTCAGCATTTAGCACATGCGCAGCCTAATGCGGAAATCCTGAAGTTGCGGTCTGTCATTCACTGCTCCTCCACAGGCTGCGCTGTGCCCCGGCCGCAGAACGGACAATCGGTGAAATCTCTCAACTCATGGAAACTGATGATAAACTTCTTTTCTGCGGTAGTTACGTAGTTGAATACCCCATTAAAAGTTAGACCCAAAGGGATTGGGTGTAACCGGGGTTTTAACAGCATATTGACTGCTAAACAAAGGTTATGGCCCTGAAAAACTAATTTTAATTTTGAGCAGTGTCAAATTTATCCATTTCAATTTATATATAAAAAAAAATTTAAAGAAACTTTTAACTTTTAAATAAAACATTTTTTTTTTAGAAAGTTTGTTCATCTTTATTTCAGGTTTGCCTTTTTGCCATCCAAGAGCCCCATCTTTGTTTTGCTCTCTAACATTTTTAAGAGCTTGCCGACTTCTGGTTTGCTGTCTGAGAATTCTGTGTTTTGACTGGTTGCTTAGACAGCGTGTTGATGTCACAGCAGCTCGCACGATGGGATTCTCACTATACTCCATTGATTTGAATTATGCGTCAGAAAGCCCAAACTTCTCGACACAGATCGCGGATGTTTGTGTGAAGCTTACTTCGGGGCCAGTGATGAACGCCTTTGCTTCACCACTGACCGCAAATTCCGGGCCATGTCCTTTTGAACTACCAGACCAGGCTGATAGGACCTCCATTTAATGCCTCATTTGAAGTGCAGAACCTTTGAGAATGCAGCAGTCCCAGTGTACAAAGGTTTCAGCGCTGTACTGTTTCAACCTAGATTGTGAGCTCAAGATCTGGAATAAGGGCATGAACCCCTAACTTTCTAACTCCGAATCAAGCTGCATCAGTGTAATAGCTGTTGGCATGGCTCAGTCTTTGACCCCTACCTGTTGCTGTTCCTCCATTTTTGTATTGGCCTGTCCTTTCAGGGGTTTTCCCACTCTCTCCATGCCATTTCCGAACAGCCTCACCTGAAACATTAACTTGTACAGGAAACTTTTTTTTTTATACGGGACCGACGTGGTGCCGGTTCATCAAAAATTCCGGATAACCGAGAGCTATAGTAAAAGATACGGAGAGCTGAGAGCTCCGTATAAAGCAACAAACCCTGTTGCTTAGCAACAGGTTCAGAACAGTGGCCACAAGTTCCAAGCGTCTCTGTAGCTTAGCAACAGCTGCAGCCACACCCTTGCACAGCAACAGATTGAGGAAGGCAAGTACAATATGAAGTACAACTTACCTGAACCTACTCCTGAATTTTGCCGGTTAACTGAGATTTCCGGTTATTTAGGTGCCGGTAAATCGAAAGTTTCCTGTATTTGAATTTATATGCTGACTAATCTGTGCAATGACAACATTTTCTGTTTCTATTTCATATTGATGTTCTTTGTTTTGAGTCATGATATAAAAGGTGACTAAAATTATCTTATCCATGGTATAATGGGATAATTGAAGTTGTGAATGGGTTCTTGAGTGTATACCATTGTTTATTTATTACAGTATGCTCTTACCAGTAAAATAAAAACAAAAAGCTGCAAATCTGAAATAAAAACAGAAAATGTTGAAAATACAATGATCAATCAGCATTTATAAAGGGAAAAGACCAGTTATGATGGTTCAGGTATGTACTCTTTATCAAGACTGAGTGCTCAGAGATAAACTGGTATTTTAAGCAGGTTGGGAAAAAAGAGAGGAAAGAGGGGGTGAGAAGCAGCAACAGATACACCCTTCACCGAGTGAGTTAATGTTAAATAATCTGCAAACTGCTGAATAGAAACAGGTTATATAAAATAAAATATAATACAGACCTGTAGAATGTGCTCATAGTAAACAGGGTGAGTGAAAAGACATGTACACAAGGTCCATGTACACAAAAGCATGAGAAATAAAGAGGGGGGAAAAGCAGAAGATGTAACAGACATGAAATTAAAACAGAACATACAAGCAGAACATGGATTGTCGATCACTGAATGAAGAATGAAAAGAACTTGCATTTGTATAGCTCCTTTTTGTGACATCAGGATGTCCCAAAGCGTTTTATAGCCATTGAAGTGTAGTCACTGTTGTAATGTAGAGAAATGCGACAACCGCTTTGCGCACAGCAAGGTTGCACAAACAGCAATGAGAAAAATAACCAGATATTCTGTTTCAGTTGTGTTGGCTGAGATACATATTGACCAAGATACCAGGCAAACTCCCCCGCTCCTCTTCGCAGAGTGCCATGGGATCTTTTATGTCCACCTGAAAGGGCAGATGGGGCCTCGGTTTAATGTCTCATCTGAATTACAGCACCTGAGAGTGTGTAGCACTCCCTCAGCACTGCACTGGAGTGTCAACCTAGATTATGGGTTCAAATCTCTGTTAGGGTTTGAACCCATGATCTTGTGACTCAGTAGCGAGAGTGCTACCACTGAGCTAAGGCTGACTCGGGAAGAGAAAATGAATGGGTCCACGCTATTTCCCAGACCCCCACCCGGGTAAGGCAGATAGGGCAGCAAATTTTCATACAGCTTGATCCCACAAGCATCAATTAAAAAAATAATCAGTTAATTTGTTTTTAATGATGTTGACCTGGACCGGGAAAGCTCCTCTGCTCTTATTCTGAAGTTAATAAAGTCCGTGTGAATACTTGAGGGCTACAAAGTGTCCAGCATTCAGTTCTTCATTGTTTATGCCAGTGACTTTCAAACTTTTCTTTGTGGAGGACTCCCTGCAAATATTGATTCACTTCAGGACCTCTATCCTAATTTCTAATAGACAATGTCAGCTACCCAAAGGAAAACTATGCCAGCGTTGCAGAAAATGTTTTAGGATACTGCAATAGAAATAACATTCTAGAAAGTCAATCGACACAAAAGAAAATGCACATTTCTCAAGACAGAAATCTGACTGGCTTGGGAATCACCTGAGATTCCCTCATTGATTCTCTAGAGTTTGTGATTCCAGTTTGAAAATCTATGGTTAATAGAATAAAATATACAGTAAGTTGAGCTAGCAATGCTAACTTCAAATTGGAAACGAAATTAAGGTGTGGATTTTGGTGCAGTTTACATTGCCCCATTCTTACATGTGACATCTCCATGAAATGTAAAACATTTTCCAAGAGATATGTGTGATACGAATATTCATAATTGACAGGATTCCAAAGCAAGGTTATTGGTGTATCAGGGAAACCAGTACTAAAAACAATGAGTGCAGTTTTGAAGAAACTTTAAATTACAGATTACTTTGTAACAGGGCAAAACTACAGTATCAGAAAACACTAATGTTTTGTTTTGTTTTATTTACAGAAACTAGTAATCCAGTGTGCCAACATGTGCTAATATATAGTGAATTAGCCAACTTGATAATAGGAAGCTGGAAGGATTGTTTTGTAAATTACAGGTAAAGGATGATTTAGTTCCCCTAGACTATGCCACTGATCTCTTTCCTTGTATTCGGTTTACTATTTACTAAGCAATAGACGTGTGTGGAAAAAATACAATAAGAATTTGGCTGCATTTGTAGCTAATGAAAGATCACCGTTTGTGTATTTCACATTAGCTGGGAAGTATATAATTCGTTCATAGCATGTGCTGTCACGTTAATCGCCCTGATGTATTCAGTTGTATTTTTGTAAAATAAAAACTGTGCTGCAATGATAGCTTGACTGCAGGAAATCATTTTTATTTAAAACTTATTTTTTGTTCTATGTGTAATATTGTAATGTAACTTGTCAATTTGAAGTTTTTGCTGTAACAATCTGTACTTGATGGCTGTTCATTGTAAACTTTTGCTGCAGAACTTCTGGCTCTAATGTAGTGGCTTCCTGAACTGTAGGATTCTTCCACTTGAAATGTACTAAGTTACCTACGCCTCAAACACCCATATTTTATGAAATCATTGTAAATTTCTGCTGTAATGGTAGTGTCAAACATTTTAGCTTAATTATAGAGAGTACATTCTGCACTGTGCAGCAGTAGTAGAACCATTATGTGGTAGACTTGTAATTTTTCTGCATTTTCTGTTCTCAAGATTGCAGTATTATTGGTTGTGATGGTTCCTATAGAACTGTACACCAGTTGTCAATCACCAAATGTTGCCACTTCTATAAAACTTTAAACTGACGGTAATGGCCCGGATTTTGCGGTGGTAATGACGATGGAACTGTCAGTGTTCGCTATCATTACCCCTCTGAAATTGACAGCAACTTGAGATAAACGCGGGAATCCTGAAGTGGCAATCAGTCATTCCCTACTCCACCACAGGTTGTGCTGTGGAACTCCGCAGAGCCGGCAATCAGTTGAAATCACACAAGGCCGAAAACTTTGCGATGGAATATCGCTGTTAAAAAGCCCCAAAAACTTTAAGCCCTGTTGGAAGAGGTGTAACTGGGTTTTTAATGGCGTATTGACTGCTGAACAACAATTCTGGCCCTGAAAAACTCATTTTATTTGTGGAATAGTAAAATTTTCCATTAATATGATTAATAGTTACAAGTTTAAAATTTTTAAAAAACTTTTGATATTTCAACTTCTACCTTAATCATATGTGTATATCCTAATCTTTATTTCGCTCTCTGTAAAATTTATAAAAAGTTAATTAGAATCTGTGCAATTTACTTCCTGGTTTGCTGTCTGTGAGAATTCTTCAATGTGATTGACTGTTTAGCCAGCTTGATGACATCACTGTTGCTAGGCGCTTAGGATTCGCTTGATTTGGCACCAGATTCAAAGGTCAGGGCAGCTGAACTTGACGCCACAGAGATTGCTAGATCTTTGTGGGCAGCTTTCTTGGTGAGCGCTGTCGCTTTGCCGCTGACGGAAATTCCGGACCAATATCTTTTTTTTAAAATCCCAGATCGGTAAGATTTCAGTCCGGTTGGTCAGGAACACACACTATTTTTCAAATACAAGCCTATTTATTTCTTGAATTAAAAAGAGAATGGAAAATTGGGGGGGAAAAAAGTACATTTGTGAAAATGTAATATTCCTTAGAAATTGTAATACACTGATGTTCTCCACGGAATCGTCCATTTATGTAGTAGATTGCTATTTAATGTAGTAAATACCGATGTGAAATATATTCAGAAGGGAATTGGATCAATTCCAGTTCTGCAGGGAGTAGGTAAGATTAAAAATGGTTAGAGCGGATTGTTAAGCAGCACTTTGGTGATGGCCCAAGTTGAACGGCTGATGGACTACACTGTTAAGTTGTCCTGGGTTCCATTTTGCATAGTGCATGGCTAACCCATATGGAAGTTGCACATTTCTACAAAATAATTTCCCTAAGTCTTGTGTCTTTCAGCCCATAATTAAATAATCCCCATAAAGATGATGTTTGGCGATCTGTTTTCTTTCTGTAATCCATCATTGATCCCCCCACTCTTTGGCAGCTGCTGCCCACCATTTGATGTTTCCCTTGAATGCCCTTTTGTTACAGATGATGCAGCGATGCAACAAGAATTGATTGTAGTTGTTCCGCTAGAACATCCAAGAGATTCTTTCATCATCTTACACTTGTAATCAGCTTTTTAACTTTGTTCTCGGGAAGTAGGCAACACTGGCAAGACTGCATTTATAACCTATCATTGGTTTCCCTAAGAAGCTGGTGGGTCTTCTCCTTGAACCTCTGCAGTCCTCGAGAGGCTTACGAGGCCATTTCAGAGGGCATTAAGAATCAACCACGTACAGGAAACTCTTTTATCCAGGACCGGCGTGGTGCCGGTTTATCAAAAAGTCCGGATTACAGAGAGGTATAGTAAAAGGTACGAGAGCCCTGTACACGGCCACAGCTCCAGGCGTCCCTGTTGCATGGCAACAAGTGCAGGAACCCCTGTTACACAGCCACAGATCCAGGAACGGCCACTAATATGAAGTAAAACTTACCTGAACCTACTCCTGAATTTTGCCGGTTAACAGAGATTTCCGGTTATTTAGGTGCCGGTAAATCGAGAGTTTCTTGTATTGTGGGACTGAAGTCATGTTTAGGCCAGATGTTGCAAGGATGGAGTTTCCCTTCCAGTTGGGTTTTTACAACAATCTGGTAGCTTTTGTCTTTTTTTAGTGCTAGCCCACAAATTACTGCTTTATTGAACTCTGTTTCATAACTTGTGGGATTTGAAATTGCAGTCTCTGGTTTGCTAGACCAATATAACCACAAAGCTACCTTTGAACTTGCTTTCCCCCATGCAACTTAAAAAAAAAAGACAAAAAGCACCCTATGCATTTGCCATTCTGTGGATTTTGCTAAATTTCAGTTGGGTGTTCAATATCCCAGCCGGTAGGATCCTAATGTCAAACTTGTTAACGCGTTTGTTAATTCAGTAACGTTAAAGTAAACTTGCTGTTTATTTAGAGATGTACTGAAAATGTAACCTACGCAATCTGCAATGTGCTTCTTGATTGGGATCTTGTCTTTATTTGTCTCCTTGTTAAAAACATTATCTGAGTCAGTCTTGATAAATTTCTGCTGTCTTGCTTGCAAATATAGCCGCTTATAGCAGATAATCGCATTTCTTACTCTGTTTCTATAAATAAATATTTTTGAGTAATACCTTATCACTATATAGGAATGAAAAGCTATAGACGCAGAAAGGCATTGTGTATTGGGACTATTTACACAAACACAGAAGGCCAAGAGGAACATAACAGTTTTTAAAATTATGAAAGGTTTTGATAGATTGAATAGAGAATTACTGTTTTTTGTCTGGTTGCGAAGTCGGTGGTGCAACTTTATTAATTTTTTAAAAAAGGTTGCGAGGAGAGGAGGTTTAGGAGAAATGTCTTTTATGCATTGAGTTGTCAGAGCATTGAATGCTGTGCCACAGGGAACAGTTGAGGCAGAGATGAATGCATCTTTTAAGGGGAAAGTAGATAAGCATTTGAAGCAGAGGAAGATACGTGGCTATGGGGAGGGGGGATTAGCTTTGGATTGCTGTCGCAAAGACCCAGCACAGATGGAATGGGCCAAATTGCCACCTACTTTGCTGTAAATTACTATGGTGTAGTGTCATGTTTGCCTTGACAGTCATGACTTGAAGCCTTTTTAAGAGCACCGACTGCTTGGACAGTTTTGTAAAATTAAATGTTCAGCCAAGTATATCTTTTTTTAAGCTGAATAAGTAACCAAGTTCAGACCATGCATAGCTCAGTATTGGACCTATAAATATTAAATTACAGGTGATACAATTGTAATTATATTATGGAAACCAATCTTAAATTGTAACCTGAGCCCATTTGTACTATATTCTCAACATCAGATTTCTATTACCACACAGAATTAAACTCAATTAATGACTCTTCTCCAAGTTGGGAACTAGCTACATCCCAATTTGTACTTTTATAGAATCAGTTTTATTAGCATCCATATTTTACTGACGAAGCCATCAATCTAATTGTGACATAACATCATTATCTTTTAAATTAATTGTTACCAAACCTGGTCCCCATGGAACATTTAAAAAATGTTGTTGGTGCTGGGAAATTGAACATTTCAGGCGTCCAGGTCAGATACCGCGCACCTTACTTCACTCTGCATCAACAATGTGTGCCTCAGCCTCAAATGCCGATGAGTGCCCCTTACTATGTCAGTGTGATTTTTTTTTTTTTTTCCCAAGCCGCACCAGCCATTCTGTGAGTGAGATTGCCAATCAGTGCCAAATTATCGACAGTTTAGTGCTTTAGGCACTAGGGGCTAGATTTTCAGTATAGGCAGTTTTGGGGCGCTAACCTTAGCGCCCGCCCGAAGTTAGCGCCCGCCCCAAAGTAGCGCCCCGTTGCCGGGAATTCAGTGGCTTCGCCCTAAGAGGTTGGTGGAGCGCTAAAAGAGGCGTTCCACTACTATCTTTAGGCGCTAAGCTGGCGGTCCAGAGGGATAGCGCCCAGGCGGGGCACAGCGCGGGTGCGGTCATTTTTGGACTGACAGCAGACCCCGTGGCGCCGACCAGCTCTTAAAGGGGGAAGGGACGAATTGGTCTGCTGCCACGCCCTGCACACTGCAGCCTTGCAAAGAGGCCTCAACACTGCTGCTCAGCCCCAGGGAGTCATGGCAACGCCAGAGAAGGCCCGTCATCGTGCCCTGCGCTTCTCAGAGGGTGATCTGGACATAATGGTCACAGCTCTGGAGGTGAGGCGCAAGATCTTGTTCCCAGAGAGTGGGAGGAATCCAACCCACCACGACTACACCAAAGCCTGGAAGCAGATCGCCCAGAGGGTGACGTTCACCGGCGATGCCCCCAGGACCCACAAACAATGTCGTAAAAAATACAACGACCTGACCAGGATTGTCAAGGTGAGTAGCCTTTCCAGTCTCCTCCTCATTCTTGCATGTACACCTGACATGATGGGCAAAGGGAGCTGAAAGTCCTATTGGCCAGCCCTCAGCCAGCAGCATTGGCACAGTCATGAGCATCAAATGGCCATTCGGCACTCTACACTTTGGCCAAGCTATTCCACCATGGGAGGCTGTGCACACTACATCAGGGCTTCACTCTGGCCAAGCTATTCCACCATGGGAGGCTGTGCACACTACATCAGGGCTACACTGCGCACTTACAGCCCGTCCTTTCTCTTGCAGGCTAAAGTAGCCTTTAATCGCCAGGCCCGTGCCAGGGGTGGCCGCGCCAAGCTGCAGAAGCTCACTCGGCTGGAGGAGCGCGTGTGATCGTCCCCACAGCGTGCGGAGTATCCGACCCTCCACTGCCCGGCAATGGTAAGGACCTCGCCTTTTGGCCCTCTCGCGTCGCACTGGCCCATCCGAGCTACCTCCTTTGCCACTGTCCCACCAATGCGCTGAATGCCACCAGTCCTAACTCCCTCGCTGACGCCGTCTCCTCACTCTGAAGCTACTCTTGTGCATTCCTGCTTTCAGCTGGTGACGACCAGGACCCTGAAGCTGCCAGTGACAGCACCTCCGAGCAGGAGGAGGAGGAGGAGCAAGCCGGACCATCGGGGGAACAGTCACGTCCCGCAGGAGAGGAGGAAATGCTTGACACCTCCTCACTGGACGAGTGCCTGGAGGAACTGTCGCAGGGCAATGCAGCTTCTGGGACCAGTGGCGTCCAGCCACCCAGGAGCCGTGCGCGTGGCCCGCGGCCTTCCCCCCCAAAGGGGGGAAGGATCAGAGGGGAGTGCTGCTGATCGGCACACCCGCCGCCACCAACGTGGCAAGGGTCCCTTAGTTCGGCCCCCTCCTCCCCAGCGGGAGAGTAGCGACTCCAGTCCGGACACCTTCACCTCGGAGGAGGTGTGGAAGCTGGATAAGATGGCCGAGGATTCGGACCGGCGCCACACGGAGCTCATGAGTGTGGTGGGGCGCATGCCTGAGGCCATCGAGTCGCTGGCGACCAGTGTGCGCGAGTTCGGGGCAGCAACTGGCCGCATGCTGACTGATGCCGTCAAGACCCTGGCGGATGTGATGCGCGCACACACCAGGACAACAGGGGCACTCACTGCTGCCACACGCACTGTCTCAGGCAGGCATCGCCAGGGCAGCCGCCGCGCTGGACCATCCCAGCAAGCCGCCCCTCGGCTGATTGTTGCGGATCCTGCAGTGCGGGCCCGGCCGAGTGCCACCGAGCCACAGCACCAGCCAGCGCATCCCAGACGCCAGCTGGCCCACATTGCGCCATCCGTCGCCGCCATTCCCCCACTGGGGCGTCAAGGGCAAGCGGCTGCAGCTGATGGTGGCCAGGCTCAGGTGCGCCACTCAGCAGACGGCCCCTCGAGGCCCAAACGCCGTGTAGGCCGCCCCCCAGCGGCATCTGGCGGAAGGGCATCTGAGCCTCAGGCACCTTCCCCCCAGCCTCGCAGCAGCCACTGGGCAGAGCTTGCGAAGGAGCAGCAGGCCGGGCAGGGGAGGCAAAAGGCTGGGCAAGGTCTCGCCCTCGCGGGCCACTCAGTAGAGGGTGTGGCCAGCTTTCCTTTTATATGGCGGTGGCCATCTTTATTTTGCCCATGGTTGTGTTGTTGGAGGGCTTATTTTTTGCGTTAGGCCGACGTTGAGGCCCGGTTTGAAGAAAGGTGGAGTGACTCCTCCCCAGTTTGTGGGAGTGAGTCGTTTGTTGGGCTTTTTGTGGGGCCCGTTTATTGTTTTTGGGGATTCATGTGGGAAGGGCTTTTCATTTTTGTGTAATAAAAAATTATCTTTATTCATGCAGTCTCCATGGTTGTTCTTCTTAGTGTTTGTCGGCTTCGCCGGCTGAGGGCTTGCGGAGCGCCTGCATTCATCTTCCCTCATGGCCCCTGGCCATTCCCTGACGGGGGGCTTAGAAGTACCGTGTAATAAGGTGGCGTCGTGCGGCCCTTGGCCCTGGTCGCTCCCTCCTGGGAATGTACTCCTGCTCCTCCTCCTCCTCATGCTCCTCCTCCTGAGGTGCTGGTCCAACGTCAGGTGGCAGTGCCTGAGTCCTGCGGATAGCCAGGTTGTGTAGCATGCAGCAAACCACCACAAATTGGGAGACCCGGTCCGGCGAATACTGGAGAGCTCCTCCGGAGCGATCAAGGCAGCGGAACCGCTGCTTGAGGACCCCAATAGTTAGCTCGATGATGTTGCGGGTGGTTTGATGGCTCTCGTTGTAGGCCTCTTCAGCAGCGGTCCTGGGCGCGCGGAGCGGGGTCATGAGCCAGGTGCACAAAGGATAGCCTTTGTCCCTGAGTAGCCATCCTCTTGGGGGAGGCTGTGCCTGGAACATGTCATGCACAGTACTCTGCCGCAGGATAAAGGCATCGTGGCTGCTGCCTGGGAAGCTGGCATTGATTGCCATGATGCGCTGCTTGTGGTCACAGACCAGCTGCACATTCAGAGAATGGTAGCCCTTCCTGTTGCGATACTGCTCGCCATGCTCCAGAGGGGCCCGCAAAGCCACATGCGTACAGTCAATGGCGCCCTGCACCAAGGGGAATTCCCCGAGTCTGGAAAATCCCAATGCGCGCTGATGCTGGCTCTCCAGGGCCATGGGGAAGGAGATGAATTGGCTTCTCCTTCTGAACAGTGCTTCGGTCACCTGGCGGATGCAGCGATGCGCGCCGTACTGGGAGATGTTTGCTATGTCCCCAGCAGCGTATTGGAAGGAGCCGGTGGCATAGAAGTTCAATGCCACCGTCACCTTCACTTCCACCGACAGAGACGTCCTGCACCTGAGCTTTGGCCGCAGATCTCTGCAATCACCTCCTTTCGGAATCGGAGCCTTTTAACACATCGCGCGGCACTCATGTTTAGGTAGGAGCGCTGCTGGCGGTATAGCCTGACTGGGTAAGGCCTACGTGGCCGACGCCTGTAGCCCCCTCTGCCTCTAGCCAGGGCTGCCCCTCTCACAATGCGTCTGCGAGCCCTACGGACATGGAGCTGCAGCTCCGCGTTGGCACCCCATGCAACCCCCATCAAATCCTGGCAAACACTCAAATTTCCAAAAGGCCACTTGCAGCGCTCTGGCCTGAGTCCAAAAATACCTGAGCTCTTGCTGCTTGAAACCAGTTAGCTATCCTCCTTGTTGTGTCTCCAGAAATGCGTTGCACAAGAGTGTTTTCTGAAAAAAGGCTGGCCTTTATACTGGAGAGCACGTCCCCTTTAATTTGCGCCCCCCGGGGCCCGCGCTGGTTGTGTTGCGTTCCTTTTTCCAAACGCTCCGGCCGCCAGCCACACAATGGGGCGGTCCGACTGAAGTTTGGAATCGGGGCGCACAAAGGGCGTTGCACGAGGATGTGACGTCATTTTCTGCGCGCGCATCCGGGCGGGCGCTAAACTTTGCGCCGGCGCTAACGGGCAACTTAATTTGGGGCGGGACGCAAACTGCGCTGCGCACGGGCGCTACACGCATAGCGCCCGAAAATCACTTCTCTTAAGGCGCTAACTGCTGGCGCTATCAACTGAAAATCTAGCCCTAGGAATCTTAACAGGCAGCAGGCAGAGGTTTTTGTTCCATCAGTCCATATTTGAACATAAAACTCGGGTAAAAGCCCACTGTCTTATCCACTGTACCACTCGGTTCCACCTTCACATAGAAGATTTCATTGGGCAGCTCCTCAGTGTTTTCCACAGCTTGTGCAAATATGGAAGAACATTTCTGCTGGGTACTAGAAAGTAAATGAATGAAAGTCAGTTGGGTTTAATTTGTTTCATCTTTTAGGATTGGGCAGTTATGCAATTCTGGATAGAAAAAAAATTGAAAATGACGGCAGAAGTTCGAAGTTCAGCAGAAAATTTCTATTGCCCAAGTTAGAGTTGATAACCATCTCTTTTGATCAGTTTGGGGAGATGTATGGCCACATGCACTAGGCTTTAAATGTTCCTTTTTGTCCAGTGCTATACTTCCGTTGTAATTGTTGCTATCTTGTTCAGTTTAAATACAAAACTATATATGTAGCCTGCTAAGTTTGTCCCAATATTTCCTTTTGTTCCTACACAGTATTGACATTTTCCAGGTTTTTTGTGTAGTCATAAATCAAAAAACACTTTAATATGGAAAGATTACAACTGTGGTTCTGTTTTACTGTCTAGTAAAGTGTGTGTGTGTTTTGAAACTAGGTATTTAACCATTGTTTTGGATATTGAAATTAAGTGGCTATGCAGTGTGTGGGTTGACGAGGTTGTGCATGTTATGGTTGGAAGCTTAAGAGGCGGAATTTCGTTTTGCGATTTAAGAGTGCGCAAGACTTGAAGAAAATTTGTTAGTTACTCGGTCTGTTTTTCAAATATTAGTATTTTAGTACTTAACATGAATTTATATTATCGATCAGTTGATTTTAGAAATCTATTTGGGTAACTACTGAAAACAGTGGTGTATATTTTGAGTTTAGCAGATTGTTTGGGCACTGGGTGCTTAATGAACTTTATGGTAAACGGGACAGAAATGTACATCTTTTGAGCTTTTCCACCATGTTTAGATTTACCTAGTAACCAAAGTAAATAATTTGGGGTTTCAAAACCACCACAAAAAAAACTATGTTGTGAAGTACAAACGGTTGCAGTTTATAAGCCTCTATCTATATATTACGTCTTGCAGCTAACACATACTTACAGTTTGTCACCTATTTCCTGTTTCACAATTTGGTCATGCTTGGGCATTTTAGCTATAGAGTATGTACACTTGCCATTATGTTAACCTTTCAGTCCTTCCAGTGCAATATGCTGCTGCTCCTCCAATCCCCATTGTTCTCGGTAGCATTGCAGCGTTTTTCTTTCACATTTATTAAACTTTTGATTTGCCACCAGGCAAGGTTTATTTATATTGTGACTTTTTTAAAGTTTATTTAAATTTTACTTTCTTCCAGCTCCCTTCACTGCCCTGTCCATTCCTGTCACAAAGCTTGGGACTCGGGCTGCCTGCCCTGATCATTAGACTTGGTGCCTACTTCCTGCCCAGTCACCCATCGCCTAGCTGCTGCCCAGCTTTCCCATTGCAGCGGCCGACCCACCCGTCCATCAGGCATGAGGTCACCTGGCTTCCTCTTTGTAGCTGCTGACGCACCTGTCAATCGGGCCGCTATATCTGTACCACATGCAGTCCCATCTGTGTGCCTCTCATTTTTGTTTGATTCAACAGTTTTATCGTCCGTTTCCCAACAGCAGCTTGGAAACTAGCAATTTTTTGAAGGCACTCGTTACACTATGTTCTAGTTGCAGGACTATAATTTTAATGTTTTAAACTGCCTTTGCACTCAGCCTAATGGAGGGGAGGGGATAGTAGTGATGTGAAAGTCAGGCAAAGAGGGAGACATAGAGGACCAGCCTACTGGTGGTGTAGGGGTTCTGGCTGATGGGAGGTTGGGGGTCAGGCAGAGGCGCAAATACAAGGCCAGAAAGAAAGACTTGCATTTATATAGCGCCTTTCATGGCCTCAGGATGTACAGCCAATGAAGTACTTTTGAAGTGTAGTCACTGTTATGTAGGAAACGCGGCAGCCAATTTGCGCACAGCAAGCTCCTGCAGACAGCAGTGTGATAATGACCAGATAATCTGTTTTAGTGATGTTGATTGAGGGATAAATATTGGCCAGGACACCGTGGCTAACTCCCCTGCTCTTCGAAATAGTGCCATGGGATCTTTTACGTCCACCTGAGAGGCCAGACGATGCCTCTGTTTAACGTCTCATCCGAAAGATGGAGGAGAGAGGAGGCGATGAGGGCGTCAGCCTGATTTGAAGGGAGAATAGAGGCTTCAACCAAAAGAGGAAATAGGATTGAGGCCAATGGGGGTGGGAGTAGGGGACAGTGGAGGGATGGTGATTGGGGCTGAGCGGGTGAAGAATGAATGGAGGAGGTAGAGGGGAGGATTCAAAAATCAGAGGATGTGCAAGGGTAAAGTGTAGGGAAGGCAATAAGGGTGGAACGAAGGAGGAGTGAATAGGGGTGGGTGAGAATGTGGCAACCACACCACGCTACCCATCTTCTGCTCCTGAAAGGAAAGAGGGAGAAGTTCAAAAAGGAGGAAAGAAGCACCAACAGAGGGTGACCAGACAGATACGACACCATATGCTCTGACCTACCAAGTCAGAATTGTCTCTGGCACTTAAAGCATCTTTTTTGTCCCTCTCCACCTGCCTTGCCATACTGAACAACTGAAATTGAGATCTCCACTGTAGAGGAAAGCTAATTGTTGTAAGTCATCGTTTTTCAGCTGAACTGGAACGTCTGGTGACATAATGGGGACCAAATTATGCTGGAACTAAAATTTCTATAGTGTCAATTTTATCACAAAGGAGCTTTGGTCTCAGAATAGACTTGCACTGTGCAGTATTTCACACCCACACTTAACTGGAATAGCTAAAGACTTTAAAAAAAACTATTTTAAGTACTATATAATTATGCAAGTGAATAAAACTTCTTAAGATATTAAGTTCAATATATCAATGGTTTTATATTGATGCTGTTGCTTACTGCTCAAAAATTAAACTTTGAATTCAAAGATGTAAAAGGTAATATCTATTTTACATTTGGAAGTGAAAAGTGACAGCTGTTTTAGTTAATGTCCCCAGTGTGCCTTTTCCAGTCTGTTAGGAGAGGCCCAGCAGCTCTCTCTAGGCTGTGTTGGAATGATCCTGAAGATGTCTTTACAGAAATTGGACACATCATTCCTTGTAGGGTGAGCTTTTGATCTCAATAGGACCATTTGGGAAAGGAACTGGATGTGAGGTCTAAACAATTTGTGGTGGATTTGTAGTAACAGGGCAGGCACTGGGGGGAGGAAGGGCTCTGGCTTATCGCTACCTTGGAGGGGGATTCAGCCTCACGAGCCTGGATTAAGCAGTTGGTGGTATGCACTATCGGACTTCGACATCTAGCGCATCCAGGTAATGGCACAGCACAAAGTCTCTTACCTATGTCCTTCCACTATGCTGAAAGCTTGGGATAACTAGTGCTGGAAGATGTTACCAGATTAGAACATGTGCTCATATATTCAGTACTCGCTACCTACCATGAGAAGTTTCAGAGAGGCAAGTAGCTGCTGCTAAAGCTCTGCATCTCCAAATGATGGTACCATTACATGAAGTATGATTTGTGTTCATGCTGTGGTCAGGAGCATGCACTCATACTTTCTGGTCAGTTGTACTGCTCGCTATGTCACTTGAGGTACTCCTGGTACCTGCTGTCCATATAGCGATGCTTCAAACCATGCTTTTTGGTTGTCTTAACCAACTAGTGACCATCATCTGGGGGAGCAGAGGGGAAGAAGAGAAGCAGGATTTTTTGGGGGTTGAAATGAGATGGAAATTCAGAATTAAGTCAAACTTCCATGGCAGGCTTGGTAATCTGGTAAGTGAATCAAGCAGGTCTAGAGTACGCCAGGGCCCTGTTGATAATTGACCAGTCAGTCTGGCTTGCTTATGGCACTTTGAAGGGTAGATGCATCACTGGAGGCCAGTACTTTGTACATGGTGGCACTCCTGCACCCACTTGGAGCCCCTAAGCTCTCTTGAGCTGGTTAAGTGTGGTGTGTTCCTATGAAGAGAATGTATGTGCTTTTTATTGAGCAAATAGAAATTCTGTATGAGTAGATATCTTAGTAGCTTGATTCAGAGATTTTTCAGTGTGGTGATGGATTTCTGTACATGTAAGATGCCTATCTGTTTATTTTAAAAATCAGAAATCGATTAATGGAATATGACCTACAGTTTATTTCTACTCTTAAGCTGCAAGTGAGCCAGGATGATTTATTGCTTGCATGTTCACTTAACTTATGGGAATGGAAATCGGATCTGAGACAGCAATGAAATAACTTGGATTATTTGGTGTACAAAACTTTTCTTTTTTGCAAAACTGTATTCTAATGTTGCATTTTCCTTGAGCAATATTAAGCACAACCCTTAATTATATTAACTATGAATGAATACACAATTTTCAAAAGTTTTTTTAAGCCATACTAATCTTGTGGATTGGTATAGTTAACGTGCCTATATAGAATATAGGTTGAATACCACCCTTTGTGTTTTCTTCCCACTGTTGACCTTGATCTGAAGGCTGCTATGAGAGCGTGGGATCTTCAAGCCTGCATTTTTGTGGAATAAACTCAATTTGTGTATGTATCTTTTTGTGAAATTTTTGCTGCTGATTTATTTTAAGAGTAATGGGCTTCCTCATCATTTTATTCAGGATATCCAACTTTCAGCAGAGGTCGAGCCATTTATACCCCAGAAGAAGGGTACGGAGACACTTGTTCCTATGGCTCTTCCTAATGATGGAAATGGTAGTGGTGTCGAAGCTCCTCCTATTCCTAGCTACTTGATAACCTGTTACCCCTTTGTACAAGAAAATCAAGCTAATAGGTGAGTAGAGGTACAAGAGCCAACATGTCTACCTGTGCATAATTTTAGCAAGAGCTGTTAACCATATGCTCAAGTTTTAAAGTCCATTTTTCAGCAATATTCCTATTTCAGTTAATTGTGGTACATCATACAGTAAACCTTGTGATAAACCTTGGATAACAGCTGGAATGCATAGGCTCCAGTAAGAGACTGTTATAGTCGAAGCTAGCTGAAAGGATGTGTTTGCGTGAATCTAAGTACAAGATCACACTCTGATCATAAATCACTTTTTCACCACTGATCCTCCCAAAAGGTAAAACATCAGAAAATACTAGTACCTGCCCGCTTTCTGTTTTTGTGAGCAAAGAGAAGCGCACCAGTCTGTTTGAAGCTAAGGCAGGGTTGAGCAAAGATGAAGTGTCACAATCCCAGGAATTGTCACAAGGCTGTGGCTGCAACACCTGCGCAAGCCATGATTTGACTCCTGACATTCAGAGACCTGACAGCAGCCCGTAGATCCAGTAGATGCATTGTTCTGATGGGCATTCCCCACTGAGGCTACAATTCCCAGGAGCCACCACGCAGCTGTGGTTCCATTGGCTGTGTAAAATAACAAATTACAATAGGGTAATATAAGAGGTGGCTTGTTGGCCTGGCCTTTCATGACCAACATTATTGTTCTTAAATGTATCCCTTATCTTTTGTTTGTAGTTTGCTTTTAAACTGTTTTAAATGTACACTTTAAAAAAAAAAAAAAAAAATTGGCAAATGATTTGTTGATATTTTAAATACAACCATTGGATATACATAAATATTTAATGGTCGTACTCACTGTACCAGCTTGGCGCCAACGGGTAGGCAGAGCGCTACTTGCTCTTCGCAGTAGACTTATGACAAACAAAAGTGTACCCCAGTGTATTCATCGTGCATTATTTTTAAACCTCGACTGCACCTGTACTCTTGATTTTTGATTTTTGCCATGTTGTATCAGCAACCGTGACGCCCTTATGTTTTTATGGAAACCGATTAATCTTTACTTCAACCTGTTAGCCACTTTAGTTTTAAGAGATTATTTTTGTTGTACCTTAATTTTAGTGGCATCTTTGGTGTGAAAAAAAATACTGATGGGAAAATGGTCATTTCCAACATCCCTGCCTGAAACACAGATATAAATGTGACAGACCAGGAGGTGACGCGCCTGACACCAGAAGAGGCTGTTGCCAGGGAACAGTGTGGCACCAATTCCCTGGAGCCTTATCGGCAATCCAATGTGGAAAAATTCTGTATCGCCCTGTTTGGGGCGCCATTATCGGCCGTGCGCAAAGATTAGCGCCTGGTGCTAATTATCGCCTCCGACAGCAAACTTGGCTTTTATCGCCCCCGGAGGTGATTGGAGCGCTAAATCAGGCGCTTCACACCTGTCTTAAGGCGCAAAGGCCGAGGAGCGAGGCGCTACCTCAGAGCGCTGGCGAAGCAAGGAAGGGCAAATCAAAATAAACCTGCAAAGTGCTGCTCAGTACTCAAAACTCCTTCACACAGCGTTGAATCTCTCCAGAAGAGTCTCTCAGAATGTGTGGTGCAAAAATGTCACCGACAAAAAATGGCAGGAAGTGGTCGCCTTTAAATAGCGCTCCCCTTGTCCCTTTCTGACTGCAAAACGCTCCCTTCAACCTGTCGTTGCTAGCGGCAGGCGGTAAGGCAGGGGGCGCCATTCAATATCCGGTCTGGGGCGCTAATGGGGCGTTGCGCACTCGACTGACATCACGATCTGCCGGCGCAGGAGATCATGGCGGTAATGTTTAGCGCCACCGCAAAATGTCTAGTTAATTTCACGAGCGGCGCAAACATTGCCGCGCCCGGGCGCTAGTTGCTTTGTGCCCCTTAAGGTGCTAACGGGAGGCGCAAACAACTGAATTTTTCTCCCCCATGTCTCACACTGGCTGTGCTAATATAGTCACCAAGTAATTATGGTCAAATACTGTCCAAATATATGCATGCTGCTGTGGAGGAAGGAGGCACTTGGGTGTTGCATTTATTACTGAATGAAGGGAAACAGGCTATAGATTACTGGTAGGATCATGAATCTTGTGGAGGTTCCTGCAGTGCTGGTCAGTGCAGCAACCTTGGTGGCAGAGGAACATCTGAAAATGGCTATCACGTCTGGCTAGCACACTAAGTGTGAGTTGATCCTGGAAGAACAGCAACAAGTGATGGAGCAGTTAGCGTAGCAAAGAATTGGTGGAGATGAGCAAAATTGGAGTCACTCAAATATTTGACTGGCATTACCAACATGTGCAACAACGTGTTCAGTTCATGCAGCATGTGGGCCTGACCGATGAAGTGCAGCAATTGACCATTTTACCTTTATGGGGAGTGTAAAGAAAACATGTAGACAAGCTGAAAGTGAAGGCACCCTGTTTTTGGGGAAGGGAAAAGAATAAGGCAGAGGAGAGAAACCTTGCAAGAATGAAATGTGGGTTCTGCTGGGGCCAGGAGGGATGATTGATGTCTCTGCCTAATGGCCTCGATAGAAAACTGCATACCTTCCAACTCACTGCAACAGTGCCGTGGGAGATCGAGTAGTATTGAAAAAGAGTCTGACCAGATATGCTGCAGCTTATGTATGTATAGTATATCTATCGGGAAAGCATGAACCGGCTGAGCCTCTTTTCTCTTGAAAAGAGAAGGCTGAGGGGTAACCTAATAGAGGCCTTTAAAATTCTGAAAGGTTTTGATAGAGTGGATGCAGAGAGAATGTTTCCACTTGTGGGGAAGAGCATAACTAAAGTCCATCAATATAAGATAGTCACCAAGAAATCCAATAGGGAATTCAGAAGAAACGTCTTTACCCAAAGAGTGGTGAGAATGTGGAACTCGCCACCACAGGAGTGGTTGAAGCGAATAGTATAGACGCATTTAAGGGGAGGCTGGACAAGCATATGAGGGAGAAGGGAATAGAGGGTTGTGCTGATAGATTTAGATGAGGAAAGACGGGAAGAGGCTTGAGTGGAGCATAAACACCAGCATGGAGTGGTTGAGCCGAATGGCCTGTTTCTGTGCTGTATGTCCTATGTAATCGTTTTTAAAATTTGATAAATTTACTATTTTTTCTTTATCTTATTACAGGCAGTTGCCTCTATATAACGGGGATATTCGATGGCAGCAAGCAAATCCAAACTCAACAGGGCCATACCTTGCCTATCCCATATTACCAACCCCACAGCCTCCTGTTTCTACAGATTATGCTTACTACCAGCTCATGCCAGCACCGTGCACACCAATGGTGGGCTTTTATTCTCCTTTTCCTACACCATACACTGCACCCTTCCAACCAGCCAATGTGGTGAATGCAGTGTCTGAATGTAGTGAAAGACCTGTTTCTGCCGGACAAGTCTGCCAAGCTGCAGCTCAGAGAAGCAGAGTCAACCGAGGACCAGTGCAAAAGGTAAGGATTTGAAGCTCTGTTTGCTCTTGATACTTATGTACTGAAGTTTAATGCCCCCCCCCCCCCCCAATCTCCCTCGCTGCAATAAAAAATAAGTCTTTTGGTTTTATTCTAAAGCCTGTGGGGGTCTCTGTCAAAAGACTTGGAATGAGGCAATGAGTTGAACAGTTTTGTTACTAATGGCTCCTTTACAGCAGTACAACTATATCTGAAGTAAACCCAGTTTGTTTTGTATACCATGCATGATCTAGGTTGGGATAGATTTAACAAAGATCTTAGTTTTTAAAAATAATTTTTCTTCTCTTTCCCGGTCCTTCCTTCCTGGAAAATGTTGCGCACCAATACTAGGCACTACATACCCTCAGATACCTCGCCCAAGTGACCATTATTTGTGTATAAGCCTAGATGATGGTCAGAAGGCTATTAAATTATGCATGGAAGTCACCAAATGTTCTCACCGTCTTCCAGCAGGGTTCACTGGATAATGAGCAGGAGCAGGAGAACTGGGCTTTTTGTTCTCTCTTCCCTAACCCAGAACGCTGGTGCCAAATCTAATGTTTCTGGTAAAATCAATTGTCAAATTTATAGGTTTGTGGTGACCCAGTTAATATTGGGCTCGACTCAATTTGACTCAACAAGTAGGCAGCCATGACCGACACATGTATCTGGTATTCCTGCCCTACTAAGATGAGCAGTAATGCTAGCTATCTTCATTAAGATGATCTATCAACATTGCTTCATTTTGGTTGAAAAGTAGTTTCCTTCTGGCACATAAACAAACAAGTCCAATGCATGTAATTATCTTGGAAGTCTGCTCATGCCACTCGTTTGTCTCTCACTGCTAGAATCTTGGTGTAGTAGTTTAAGCTTTGATTGAGCAGTAAAACTGGCAGGGTTCCTTTCCTCGTGTGTAGCTAGTTTCTCCTGATGGGTTGATTGAGCAGTGATACTCGTAGCTTCTATAATTACATTCATAGAATATGGAAGAGGTGGACATAAGATTACCAGAAAAAAAGTGTCTTGCATATTAATTTGAGTTGGTTGCCAACTAACTTTGCAGTATGCTAATGTAACAGAAGTTCTAGTGATTTTGTGAACACTTTATATTTAAAAAAAAAAAAAAAAAATTTCTACCACATTTCTCTCCTTTCATTCCTTCTGAAGACATAGACTGCTTGCAACAATGATTCCACTAGTGCTAGGCAGCCTCCAGTACCTGCCCAAATACCCTTTAATTGTGTGTAACCCTCTGTGATGACTGTAGTCTAGGCAACTATGGGGGCATCACAAAGCCAAGTCTGAACCAGATGTTCCACATAGCTACACTTTGAGCAAGAATAGCTGGATAAGAATCGTGGTTTGGATCCCCAGCCAATTTTTTTTCCTCCCTAACTGAGGAGCACTAAGGTCACTTGTAGCACCCTACTGCTGATCCATCAGAGATCACCTAACCCTGCAAGGATTTAGGATTGAACCCAGGGCCTTCCTAATCTGTGTAATTCAGCTACTCGCTGGGTAAACTTGCTGAGACTTTGGGGTAGCTAATTGTTCACTTCCTATTTACACAAATACCAATTGCTATATTTTACTTGAATAATGTGTCACATTTCTTGTATTTGTGCAGATTTTGAGAACCAGCAGGCCTCCGGTGAGGAGCGTGGCTGTTCAGAAGGAAAGCAGTGCCTCCGGTCCTGAAAATAGATCAAAGATTGTATTGCTAGTGGATGCCAGTCAGCAAACAGGTGAGACATCTGATAGTGATATTCATTCTAAAGTTTAATTTAGAAAAATCTTTCATTTCTAGAATACCAGATTCTGATCAAATTGTACCAAATAAAGAAATGTTCTTCAGATTTGGTTGTCCTGAACCCTAATAATAAAATAACAAATATGCTAAAGGTTTTATTTAGAAGTAAAAATTACTTTGTATTTCCGCATTTACCTTGCCAGTATTAAAACATCTTTGTCTCAATGGCAGTGAGCTTTTGGCACTGAAAAATCCCAAACTAGCATTTCATTGTTGCCTGACTGATTTAAAACTGACTGGGATTTAGACCAACTATTCTGTTCAGTTGCAATTTTTTAATGCTTGCGGTACAGGAACAAGGAAGGCAGGCAGAAGAGAAAGGACAGAATTTGTTGTATTGTTGAGTTCTTTAGTTTGGAGGGGCTACAAAAATGTTAACAACTAAGTGCTGCTTGAGTACCTTGTAGAGTGGCAGGAAATGGATTTGTCTCCTAGATTCCCTGGGCTGTGAGCTCCAATACAAGCTGTGCTGTTGGGGATGGAATCAGATCAGCGTTTGCAACTTCCCACAGAAAAAGGAAAACGTGAGGCAGTCACCCATGTTCCCTACTGTTCAAGTACAGATGCAATGGTGAATGGGGTTGGAGGATCACACACTGTAATTTTTTTTAAATGGGGAAAGGCCTTTAGCAATTCAAAATATCCAAAATATGTCGAACGTAGTTTTTGAAATTGTTAAATTACACTTGGCAAGCTAGTTACTGCAAATGACATACCCAAATCCACTTGCAGAACCTGCCACACTTGTTCTTTTATCTGCCTTGGGTGCATTCTGGTAGTAATTGTTACACTATATATATGAATTTATACAGGTTGAGCGTCCCAAATCCGGAGTTCTGGAATCTGGACTCCGGGACGATTGGTGGCAGGGCTCCAGAATCTGTAAAATGTTCCGGAATCCGGGCACCCTGAGGGAGGCTTACCAAAAACCAGAAATAGCGCAACCTGGGCCCAGGCATTTCCGGACTCGGCACGTGTTTCTGATGTCCGAAGTCCGGAAATACCACAACCTGGGCTCGGGCGTTTCCAGACTTCGGACATCAGAAACACGTTCCGAAGTCCGGAAAAACCCGAAAACTGACTCTGCCTCGGTCCCGAGGTTGCCGGATTCGGGATGTTGTACCTTTATAATATTTGGTTACATTATCATCCTGGATTTCGGACGTAATGCCGTAAATTCATCCTGTTGCTCGAATGCCAACTCGAGATTTTTATAAGTCATTAAATAAATGAAGTACTGTTTGCAGTTTTGCACATTAACAACTTCCTAGTTATGAAACTCTGATCAACATCTTCAGTTACTCAAGATAGTTAATGAGGAAGTATTTTAACACCTTTATTGTGGAAGTCTCAACAGAAGTATTTTATTTTTTGAGCAGACCTGGTTGTTGATACTACATTATGACTAATGCGCTGTTATCTTTCCCAAAGCGTGGTTTTGTTTTCGTAATCTGAAATTGTAGCATGTATAGATTAAATGGATGGTACTAAAATGTATAAGATGTGAAGCTTTGCCATAATTTGTACCTTTTAATTGTAAATATGATTGTCTTGCCATTTAAAGACTTTGCTGGAGATGTAGCTAATAAATCGCTCTCGGAGAGGGCCAGCCCTTTGCTATGGAAATCGAAAGTCAGGAGAAGAAGAGCATCTCACCCTGCTGCTGAATCTTCGAGTGAACAAGGAGCCAGTGAAGCTGACATTGACAGTGATAGTGGCTACTGCAGTCCCAAGCACAGTCACAGTCAGACCACATCAGCTCCCACAAGGAGTACAGAATGCAGTAATGCTAAAGTATGTAAATTTACATAGTTAATGTAATCAAAATAAACTGTGATATTGAAATGTGCCAGAATAGAAAGTGCTGATAATAGATTGAAACGTAGTCTTTATGGTTTAAAATGTCTGCAATTTAAATAATTATTTAGGGAATTCCTATTATGATGTAGCTTGAGACTGTTTCTATTTGGTAATATATAACCCAGCGTGACTAGTAGCTATAATTCCATTATGGATTTACAATAAAATAAATGCTAAATGTTTAAAAGGAAGAGTAGATGGTTTAATTGGTAAAAGCGTTGAATGGAACTGCCTTATCCGATAAACTGCCATTAAACTTTAATCTGAAAGGCTGTCAAAAGTTTCTTGAAGAAAACAGTCCAAGATTGAGAGAAAAAATAATCAGTAAACTCATAGCGCATTCTTATAGTTTTATAATTGGGTTCAAAAGTGTTGGCTTGTTTGAGTTGGTAACACACTCCTCTCTAGGTCAGAAGATGTGCTTTTGCATCCTGTGAGGGAATGTACATTGTTAGCAGGGCTGTCCTTCCAATGACATTAAACAGAGGTCCTGCCTGTTCACATGGGCTTTAAAACTGCAATGGCATGATCAGGTTCGTATCCAGAAAGGATGAGATTGCTGTACCAAAGAGCTGACTTCCCTCTGAACCAATCATGGCAAAGACTTCCGCTGTGCATTGTGCAATGAAATCTAAGATCAGTTCACAAAGAACTAGTTTACAGATTTGTTGCACGTAGACTCAATGTTGCATAGACTTGATGGGCCGAATGGCTTCCTTCTGTGCTGTACTATTCTGATTGTATAACACAAGAAATGTTCCCTTTATTCTGAGTAGCATAAAAATCATAAAACTGAAACCCACCTCAGAGTTATTTAGTGCATTAATCAAAGTTTAAATTTTCAAACTTTAAGGAAAGCACTTTTTCTTTCACATTGTAAAATAAATTAATGTTGCAAATATTCATACTTTCATCCAGCCATTGAAAACTAGACTTGTATTTCACTGCGTTCAGGAGAAACCTCTTGTATTTAAATAGTCTGAATAAAACGGACAAAATCCAGATAGTAAAACCTGGCTTGTGTTCCGTTCAAATATTCTGTGGTAATTGTTAATTTATGCTCATTTTAAAATTATAGTTGCTAGCTAATGGAATATTGTGACTAAAGACATATAGAGTTTGGTTAAATTGTTGTTTGTTTTTTATTTCAGGTAGAAAATTTAACTGGGATCACAGGTAATTAACAATATTTGTGTAATAACATTTTCACAGCAGTGGTGAGAATATGGAAGTCACTGGGAGTGGTTGAAGCACAAAACATCACCTGTCTCTGCCCTTACCTCAGCTCATCCACTGCTGAAACCCTTATCCATGCCTTTGTTACCTCTAGACTTGACTATTCCAACGCACTCCTGGCTGGCCTCCCGCATTCTACCCTACGTAAACTTGAGGTGATCCAAAACTCGGCTGCCCGTGATCTAACTTGCACCAAGTCCCATTCACCCATCACCCCTGTGCTCACTGACCTACATTGGCTCCCGATTAAGCAACGCCTCGATTTCAAAACTCTCATCCTTGTTTTCAAATCCCTCCTTGGCCTTGTCCCTCCCTATCTCTGTAATCTCCTTCAGCCCCACAACCCCCCCCCCCCGAGATATCTGCGCTCCTCTAATTCTGCCCTCTTTGAGCATCCCTGATTATAATCGCTCAACCACTGGTGGCCGTGCCTTCTGTTGCCTAGGCCCTAAGCTCTGGAATTCCCTGCCTAAACCTCTCTGCCTCTCTACCTCTTTCCTCCTTTAAGACTCTCCTTTAAAACCTACCTCTTTGACCAAGCTTTTGGCCACCTGCCCTAATTTATCCTTATGTGGATCGATGTCAATTTTTTTTGTCTTAACTACTCCTGTGCAACGCCTTGGGACGTTTTACTGCATTAAAGGCGCTATATAAATACACGTTGTTGGCTTGAGAGATATATATATGAGGAAGAAGAGAATACGGGGTCAGGGTAGGAAGAGCTAATTAGAGGGAGAGGAGGTTTGTGTGGAGTATAAACATTGGCATAGACCTGTTGGGTCTCGTGGCCTGTTTCTATGTAATTCAAGTTATATAAGGAAGATTACAAATTTCTTCAGCCTAAAGGTATGCATTATCTTTTACTGTTATATGAAAGTCAAGGCTGCTAAATGGATTTTTTTTTATATCAGTCACACAAATAAACCGGACATTCCTCAAAAAATACAGGACCATCCCTTTTAAGACTTGATTAACAACTTATCTTCACACCCTGCCTGTGCCATACATATATCATTCTCCGTTTCCTCCTTTATTTCTTTGCCTCCCATTGACAGCAATCCACTCAAGGAAATAGTTCTAATTTGTTTTGCAGTCTACAGTTGAGATGTTTTAAAGTTTAAAGCTTAGATATTTTAAGTTTTTCGTTTGAATCTGTCCCACAGATCTTGGTGTCCATTCTGTGGTTTCAATGTACATTTTTTTTTGTGATTTAAAATTCTTTTGGTTTGAGACACAATTTGATCAGGTCAGTCAGCATCAATCAAGATCATGCTAGCCACCTTTGATTGTGTTGGTTTATTGTCGGGTGTTACACTAGTGACCGTCTCTTGCTGGTATCAGTGATATGGCCTCACATCACACGACTTTCTGTAACAGGTGGCATGTTCAAGTATTCAAGAGGGCTTAGTGGAAAAGTTGGAAATGATTGAACATGATCTTGCAACAAAGGATAACATTGTTCAGTTCTCCATGTTATCAGTAGGACTTTGGAGAGTAGTAGCTCGAAGCACAAGCATTCCAAGAGAAGGAGGGAATTAAGTGAAGACACTAGCTACAAAAAAATATTGTAAAAGTTCTGTCCAGAGTTCAGCAAAGACTCTTTAAGGAATATGAGCACTGGTGTTGAGTTCTAGGGCTTTCACTTCCACTCCTGTACCTGGAACTCTCTTCCATGTGTTGATCAGACCTAAATTTGCCTGCATCTAGTTTGAATCTTGTCTTTTTGTGATACTCTTAGAATTTAGTTTTATTTAATTTTACGATCTACCTTATCGATACTATTTTCTACCTTGTGTGCCTCTTGTAAGATCATCTGTCACCTAGCTTTGGATGCTGAAATGCTCATATTTCTTCCATGTTTTCTAATTGGTAAAAAAGGAAGAACTTGTATTTATATAACAGGTTTCATGACCTCGGGATGTTCCAAAGCACCTCACAGCCAATGAAGTACTTTTGAAGAGTAGTTATTATGTTCGGCAAATGCGCACGGCAAGGTCCCACAAACATTAATAGAATCAATGGACAGATAATCTATTTTCTGGCGGTATTGGTTGAGAGATAAATGTTGGCCAGGACACCAGGAGAACATCCCAGTTCTTCGAATAGTCCACCTGAGAGGGCAGACAGTGCCTCGGTTTACCATCTAGTCAGATAGACAGCACCTCCAGTGTAGTACTGGGGGAGCGTCGAAGTGTCAGCCTAGATTGTGCTTGGCTCTGGAGTGGGGCTTGAACTTACAACCTTCTGACCCTGAAGCGAGAGTGCTACCACTGAGCCATAGCTAACACTTGAATCTTCAGAGAAGGTCCTTTTTAAACCACATTGAATGCTTGAATGACACCCTTGTGTCTATGCGACCAGAACTGGACACATTACTTAAGGTGTGGTCCGAACAGTGCATGACTTCCTCTGATTTAAAACAAATTGTTCTTGGAGTGTAGGTAACACTGGCAAGGCCGCATTTATTGCTCATCCCGAGCTGCCTTGAGAAGGTGTTGGTGAACCGCCACCTTGAACCAGTTGATTTTATAATTGAATGGCTCTTTGTTGATTACTGCTCTGCTTCGGTTGGACCTGCTGAGTGTCGTACTTCGTCCTTGGTTGTTTCAGTGCCGTTCATGGAATACACATTACACATTTTTTCTTCATGTGGGCAGTACTTTACATTTGTCCATATTCAATTTCATTTATTAAGAAAGGAATGTTTGGAGAGATGTTGCATTATAGTCAGATTGAGATTTAGTTTTTTTTCAGTTTTTGGCAGTTACATCTATCGTAGCAGTCCAATAAGTTATCTATATTTTATGATTTATTTATGTAAAATTACATGTAAAATTAAGTTAGAATCTTCAAATTTTATAACCTAAAATTGAATTTCTTTTACCTGTAAGTGTAAATTAGTAATTATTCATTTAATAAAGTTAGTCATGCAGGTAGATGACCTGACTGCTGATTATGAAAGTTTACATCAAGTGATTCTACACATTTAATAGTATGCTTTTAATATAAGTTCATCCTTTTATTTGTAAAGTGTTAGCTATAGTTATTAATAGAGGTGGAATGGTCTCTTTGTCAGGAGGCCCCAGCTGGGCGAATATAGCTTCCCAAGCACCACAGAGATTTGGAATGGACAGAATCCAGACATTTTCTTGTGGTCGAGGTGGCAGGCCAGCAGATTTACGAAACACACAGGTATGTGTATAAACTTGCAATGATAGTTTTGAATTGGGACTATTTTACGTTAAATTGTTTTAAAATCTAGAAAGTTGCTTGTCTTCCAGTTTAATATGCTAAATCCATTCCTGTACTCTCACTGGTGCTACTGCGAACAACTGAAAATCTCCAGCGCTATGTCACAAGAAAATTGTTTCAAGTGACTCATAACATAAGAAATAGGAGCAGAAATCGGCCACTTGGCCCCTCGAGCCTGCTCCACCATTCAGTAAGATCATGGCCGCTGCCCATAACCCTTCACTCCGTTATTTTGCAAAAATCTGTCTATCACCACATTAAATGTAGTTAATGACCCAACCTCCACGGCTCTCTGGGGCAGAGAATTCCACAGATTTACGACCCTCAGAGAAGAAATTCCTCCTCATCTCAGTTCTGAAAGGGCAGCCCTTTATTCTGAAACTATGCCCCTGAGTTCTAGGTTTCCCCACAAGGGGAAACATCCTCTCTGCATCTACCTTGTTGAGCCCCCCTCAGTATCTTATATGTTTCAATATCACCTCTCATTCTCCTAAATTCCAATGAGTATTGGCCCAACCTGCTCAACCTTTCTTCATAAGCCAACCCCCTCCTCTCCGGATTCAACCGTGTGAATCGTCTCTGAACTGCCTCCAATGCAAGTATATCCTTCCTTAAATAAGGAGACCAAAACTGTACGTAGTACTCCAGGTGTGGTCTCGCCAATACCCTGTACAGTTGTAGCAGGACTTCCCTGCTTTTATACTCCAACCCCCTTGCAATAAAGGCCAACACTCCATTTGCCTTTTTGATTACTTGCTGTACCTGCATGCTAATTGTGTTTCAGGCACAAGGACCCCCAGGTCCCTCTGAACTGTAGCATTTTGTAATCTCTCTCTATTTAAATAATAGTTTGCTTTTTTATTTTTCCTGCCAAAGTGGATAACCTCGCACTTTCCCACATTATACTCCATCTGCCAAATGTTTACCCACTCACTTAGCCTGTCTATATCGCTTTGCAGATTCTTTGAGTCCTCTGCACAACTTGCTTTCCCACCCACCTTTGTATCCTCCGCAAACTTGGCTACATTACATTTGGTCCCTTATCTCGATCAAGAATTTTGCTCTGTTTATATAAATTGAAATTTGCATTCATTTATCTTTCTGCATTTTTCTGATTTAATGGGTAAGATGAGGATAAAAACTTTCACAAATGAAGAAGGTGCAAATGCTGGAAATCTGAACTATAAACAGAAAATGCTGGAGGCACAACAGCTTCATTAGCATAATGCTGGTAAACTGCTAGCCTAGGTTTTCTGATCCAATCAGAAACTCTAGGCTATTTCCAGCATTTTCTGTTGCTATTTAAAATCTTTGCATTTGAAAGAGCGAATATGAAATTTCTCGAGGCATTGTATATTTTGCATTACTTGGTAAGGGTTTCAGTCACTGGTTTCACTTTCTGTAAACCAAATGTTGATCTGTCAGTAACCTGGTTAAACGGAATGCCATTTATCTATTAAAACATAAGTTCTCCATGCTCACCTTTTAGACTCTCTTTGTAAGGTGTACCATTTTCTGACTGAGAAGACTGGCAAGCAGACATGCTGCTCTCTTGCGAACGTATCATTGCCACTGTTGCACAAAAGGCTGGTGCAACTTCCTTTCTCATCCCCTGCCCCCCTCTCTTTCCTCTTCTCCTCAACCCCCCCCCCCAACTCCAGTTTTTCTTCGCTGCGGAGGAACATATGTATTGCCTTGTGTGTGGCCCCAGTCAAAATCAAGAGTTGAACCTGTAGGAAATTACTTATGCAAACCGTGTCCTGTTATTTTGGGGCATAAAATCCTGGTATGCTGTGTTCTGTCACTGTGTCGTGCTGCCTTGGTGCGCCTTAATCAATGGCCCAGATTTTCCGGCAACTGCACGATCAGTGGCGTACACAGTAAAATTCATGGTCTAGTTTGCCAATCCCACTGTCGATAGCTTCCTCCATGTTTTTCTGAATTTCTAAATGGAATGCACTGCGGTGAACATGGTGGTGAATCAGAAGCAGCGGCAGCCAATGACCAAAATTACTGCAATTCAGTCAGTGACTGTACTAAGTCTTTTTAGTTTTATGTAAAACTGTGACCAAATCAAAGTGTCCCCACTTCGCCCTTTTGATCTCCATGTCAATCCGTGTTGTTGATAGAATTTTAAATCACCATATGTGAATTTGATGAAGCTTTAACTGGAAAATAAAAGGTGATGAAACTAGCAAAAGTTGCTGTCAGTTGCATTATACTGCATGATTGTGCTTCATAAATTTTAGTTAGGAGTTGACTGTCCTATGAAGATCTTTCAGATCCTGTAATCTGTGATAAATGACCATTAACTAGACAAGTTATGATCATAGCTATTTACTAGGCTAACGTGACTAATGTCTCTACAGTTTTATCTGCTACAATTCATTGTCACCTCAAAGCAATGCACAAGTTATTTTCTTCAAATAAAATATTGAAAACCTATTAGAATGTTCCTCTGCCAGCGTTGTTTCCTTACGGATGCATGGTTCGGGATAGTGTCCAGTTCAATCAAATTTCGACTCTTTATTTCTGGGAACTTTGTTGAGATTTAAGTTTTAATTTATTGTGAGATCAAATTCAAGGACTTCAACGGGCTTTATGTACAGTAAATAATCATGCAGTCAATCAAACTATAATTCTAACATTTGGCAAGGTGCTGGAGATAATTCTACAAATAGGTCTCTTATGAGTGTAAATGGATGGTTCTCCATTTTACATACTGATCTTGGAGCAAGCAGGTCACTGCCAGGTCACCAGCGTCATTATTTTCAAGGCTAAGTGGCAGCAGCGAGAAAACAGGTGTCCATTCAGGAAAGGCTCGACCATCATTGGATTTTAATGGAGGACGGAGCTTTGAAAATTAACTTACAGGAAACTTTGGTTTATCCGGAGGTTAACTGTCCGGAATGCTCGAGCCACCGGCAAAATTCAGGAGTCGGTTCAGTAAGTTTTTTTTCTTTTCGTTGCTTTTTTTTCCACCAGTCAGGCTCTGCAAGGTCTAGCTAAAGCTGTTGCTTAGCTACAGAGACACTTGCAAGCTACGGCCGACTGTTTAGAAGCTGTTAGGATTTGTTGCTAGATACGGAGCTCAAAAGCTTCCGTATGTTTTAACATTAACGCTGGTTTGTCCGGCAGTTTTGATGGGACGGCAACAGCTCGGTCCCATCGGTGCCGGATATCTCAAAGTTTCCTGTAAATGCTGTTTTGGTGGTGGTAACAGCAGAGCAGCACAAATGGCCCAGAAAATTTTGGCATGGCACAAGTTATTTACGCCATAATTTCCTGGAAAATCTGTGTTTGAATAATGGCTTACACCATAAATGCACTATTACTATGCCGCAAGTTTCCAGGAAAATCTGGGTCATTTACAAACTGATCAGTTTTTATTGCACAATCTTTTCGATGTGCAGGATAGCTTCAGAGGGAGGATGCAGAGTTCGCCTTCAGAGAGAATGCCAAGCCAGCAGAAGAATCGTGATTGGACTTCTGGACAGTCTTCTGAAACAGTACAGTATGTCAGTGGACGGATGACTGGAGCTGATCAAAAGCCTGATTCCTTATATTTTGAGGTATTCAGTGTTTCATATAATCACATTATAAAATGTTTAATGATCATGTCAGTTGCATCTTAGGTTGTTGCTACTTCTATTATCTTTTGAAGAAGACTGTTTTCATGCACAGTTGAAACCAGAGGTATACTGTTGTATTAAATTCACATCTTCAGAATCCTGGGTCTGCTCTGTTGTACACAAATATTGTCATTTGATTTGCTGTGAAGGTTTTATATTGTGTAGTACCACATCAAATGAACCTACCATTGTCAAAACAATGTCCAGTTCACTAACTTTGTATAAATACCAGGTGTCTGACAGTTGATTACTGATGTTGTTCGAAGACAGCCTTCGGTAACCTGTAAATATATAGAAAAATTTGGAAGTGTCTTATGTTCTGGCATTTCAACAGTGTATAAATCTCTTTGTTATATACAGGATGACAGTGAGTTTCCAGAATTGATTATTGGAGCTGGGGTTTCTAAGAGCAAAGCTGTAGGCCATGATAATGCTCAGAATAAAAATTCTTCCATTTGTCAACTCACTAAAAAACAACTGGGGGTGAGTGTTGTATTGGACCTCATTTATACATGTACGTTCAGCAAAATGTTAACGTTAAAAAATTTGTGTGTTTTCACTAAAAATAAAATTTGGGACAGAAATGTGTGTCATTTTGTAGACGATAACTCAAAATATAATCTGGTTTTACCTTCAAATGTTTGTTATTTAAAGAAATTGCTTTTTATTCTATAAGGTAGATGAATAAGGATAAAGAATCTTCTAGTGTTAATTATTTTCACCAGTAGTTTTTCTTTATGCGTTTATTTAGCTGGGCGATCTGTCAGAAACTTCTCCAATCAATATAGTGCAGACACCTATTCCAATAACCACAGCTATTCCAAAACGTGCTAAAAGTCAAAGGAAAAAAGCATTGGCTGCAGCTCTTGCTACTGCCCAGGAGTATTCAGAGATTAGCATGGAGCAGAAAAAACTCCAGGTCAGTTTATTTTTAGAAATTCCTCTTTTTCTCCCTGTTTTGGATATTAGAAATGATGCAACAGGCAAACCATATGATGAGTTAACATTATTAGCATGGGTATGTAGTTTCTAATTTACTTAGTTTGGGTGAATTTTGGTATCTGTAAGCTTCTAAAATAATGTAATGCTTGGTTTGTTATTCAGCAGGGCAAGGGCAAGTGATGCAAGTTTGATTGGCTATACTTAAATTTTGTTAAGAATTTAATGGCTTTAACTTTTTGTGGTAGTACCTCAGATGCTCACCTGTGTTCCTTCTTCCTACAATGGAAAGGAATAAACTTTAGCCCTAAATAATAATAATCAACTTTATTGTCATTGTTAGTGCACAAGTGCAGTACACCGAAATGTAGGCTTGCGGCTCCTGAGAGTGTACATTTAGATTAAGACATTTAAACATTCAACATTCATTTGGCTTGTAATACATTAACATAAACATAACCATAACCATAATAAAGTGCATTGGCAGATGTGCAGGCTTTAGAGTTTATTTGTGGAGTTCAGTAGGATGACAGCCCTGGGAAAGAAGCTGTTCCTAAATCTGGTCGTTCGGGTGCGAATGCATCTGTAGCGTCTCCCAGATGGCAGGAGGGTGAACAGACTGTGGCTGGGGTGGGTAGGATCTTTGATGATGGTCCGTGACCTCCGTAAACAGCGTTTCTGGTATATGTGCTCTATAACTTGCTGCTCCACATAATACAGCTTTGTGGTTATAAACTATTAATGTATTGTGATGGGACTAAGTTCAGGTTGTGCAGTATTATAATAATACAAGCCCTTTTATCTGCTGTAAAATGTAGAGCAATGTATTAAGAAACAGTTGTTTAGAGTGTATTGTACAATGGCTTTGTGCTTGGTCTCGTTATGTTTTGTATTTTCCCAAGGAGGCTCTGAATAAGGCAGCAGGGAGGAAGAGTAAAGCCCCTGTGCAACTGGATCTTGGTGACATGTTGGCTGCACTAGAGAAACAGCAACAAGCCATGAAAGCAAGGCAACTGACTAACACAAAACCGCTATCATATTCTGGTATGGTAAATTCCGCTGTTGTACTTGGGAGTTTAAGTTTGTTTTCTCAGACAATTTTATCCCTGTAATGTTTCTGTAATTAAAGTTGGAAAGTATTTACAAACCATGTTAATGGATTCATCAAAGTGGATGCACAGGGAAATAGTGGGCTGGTCCTTTCATTTGAAATTTGAAATTATTTTTCTCCTCGCCGATTTCTTCAGTTTTGTTTTCTCTACCACACTTCACTTTTTCGTTTGTTTTCCCTTCCCTTCCTTCTCCTCCCCCACCCCCCAAATACCTGCCATACAAAAAAATGCAGGGCACCTTTCCTCGCATGCTTTTGTACTTCTTAATGCCACCTGTTCGGAGGTGTGTGAGAATGAGTGTGTATAATGTATCTATTCCTCCCTGTAAGGAACACATTGCCTCATGTGTCTGCTTTACAGTCCTGATTTTCCTCTTATTGGATACTTCTCTTGTACGTAAACTATTTCTGTTGATTGACTGACAGAATGGTGTACCTGTATTACTGAACCAGCCAGTATGGGGCTTCATTTTTCTTGACTAATCTGAATCACTGTGTATATTTTTAAATTACTTGTTACAGTACTGTTGATACATTTTTTTGCGCTGTGCAATGGTTATTTTGAAAAGTTGTAAAGAAAAGCCTGACATTTTTAATTCTATGTAATACTATGTCATTTTATCTGTGCTAAAAGATAAATGGGGCAAGTTGTTCTGTAATTTTTAATATTTTTGTATGACTCAATGTGAGATGCCAGTTAGGGAATGGAACATTTCCCCACTTTTGGCAAGCACTGTTGACGTGACACACCCAGGTCTGGTCTGCAGAATAAACCCCCAGTAATGTTCTTTGGCCCCCGCCACAGTAAAGCACCTGCATTACTGTCAAATGAGGTTTTTTTTTTGTCTTAAAATGCTCCTGTGAAGCGCCTTGGGACGTTTTACTACGTTAAAGGCGCTATATAAATACAAGTTGTTGTTGTCGTCAAACCAGTGCCAATCTCTTCTAATATCATTTTGCGCTGAATTGTGTGCTTTCTTTGTGCTATGGAACTGGGTTGACTCCTGAAATGATATATAGGACCATTGCAACTAGCAGAAAGATGAGTCTTTCATTCTGTCTATCTGGACTGGATTCAAGCCCAGGTTTCTTATTTTTTTTAAAAGGTACATATGCTAACCGATCGCATCACTAAGTATCCCAAGTTCCACAGTTTGAAGTTCATATTTTCTGTATGCCATCTCGTATTTAATTTCTTGTGGTCTTTTTGCAGAAATTGTTCTTTTGATTAAATCTCTGAAGCCACTTTTGCAGTATGTTCGGCTGGCCCTTGTGATTTAAATATTTTACTAATCGAGATTTTCTTGTTCCTTTTCCAGTTGGTACAACTACTCTTTTTTCTGTCAAAGACTGTGGGAGCATGAAAACTTTACATAAAAGTCAGCAGTTTATTGGGTTTCATAATCCATTGGATTCTGGTGCCCCAAGGATGAAGAGAGGAAAGGAAAGGGAGATTCCAAAAGCAAAACGTCCAACTGCACTTAAAAAGGTGAAAACTTGGTTGAGTAGCTGCTGCACGTTGAGAAAATTATCACTCTAAAGATGTGTGTGTATATCTGGTCTAAGAAAATGCCCAGTGTTTTTAGTAGAATAGAGGATAACTACAACAGATTTTCAATCTTCTCATGGTATATCATGAACTTGAGGATGAAAAATGAGTTTATAAACTTCTGTCAACAGTTTCAGTTCCACCTAAGAATGTTTGCTGTTAATGGAATTCAGCTGTAAAAAATGAAAGACAAATACTTGTGTTGACGAAGAACAGTTGTATTGGAGTGGAAATTAGTTGAATCAATTATACACAGACCAACTGTATACTTTAGTGACATTTGAACATGGATATTTCCAATTAGTCTATTTTGTTGGGATGGCTTATAGTAACTAAGTGATCCATCTTCATGGGGGAGGTGGGGAGAAGGAAAAAAATGAGACAAACTCCATTCTTCAGCTGTGAGCTGTAGCTTCTAGCAAAGCATTGGCCATCCTTTGTCCCTCTAACTAAATGGAAAGTGTTGAGGCAAGAAATCAGCAGAGAAGACTACAACTGATGTGGGAGGGATTTGAAAGGTGAATTAAGTGTTGAGATCGTTGCACGAGAAGTAAATTTTGTTTTAGCCTGTCCTATTGATATTCTGAGATGGGGAAATTATGATACTGTACCCCAGTTACTGTTCAATCGGTAGATTAAAGCTTTTTTCTCCCTCCCCTTGCATACAGATTATCCTGAAGGAAAGAGAAGAAAAGAAAAATAGATTTTCAATAGAGTCAACAATTGTGGGATCAGAGGAGCAAGGTGATGTACAACTGAGTTTTCCGGAGGAGCAGACTGTAACCCAGGAAGTGGTTTCTCAGGAAGGCAAGTCCGCGGGGGGGTAATTAATATTTTATTTACACCAGCATTTGGACACTTTTTTTATATTTCTAGCTTACGAATGACATTGGCATGTTTCTATGTACTATTGACATTTTGACTGCTGTTTGAATGCCTTTCACAATTTTGTTTTTGTATATGATAGAGACTGACTAATCTTTTGAAAATATATGGGTGGAACACACTGAATTGTGAGCTGTTTAATGGCTGCTTTCACTGAGGCTTCATGACTAGCCAATAGCAAATTAGGTAGTTGAGTAATGTCACTTTTTTTCTCTTGAAAAAGCCCTCAAAGTAAAACGCCTCGCATAGTAAAGTGTTCTGTCCAGCAGCCCAGCTGACAACTGAGAAACTTATTTACAAGTCATGCTGGACTTGGCTAAATGCTGCATATCTGTGATGGCCTTCAACTGATCTGGATGTGAGGCATATTTTGTTTTAGCTGCTACCACACCATTTAAATTTTAGTCTTTCCCTTTAAAATTTTTAAGAGTTAGTGTTGGATTTCAGTATTTTAAATGAGCACAAAATGTAAGTTTTAAAAAAAATCTTAATTATCTGTCTAGGCTTTAAAGACATACTATTTTCTGATTTTCATAGTGACAGCAATGTGTGCCATTTCTTCACTCCATTATTAAAATGAACATAATTCACATTATTATTTGTCCTACCTTCACAAACAGTTGATTGCCAGAATATGCAACCATTTCCGTAAGGTGGCCTTTCCCCACTGTGATGCAAATCTATATATATAAGACTCTGTTCTGGGTTCTAGCTGTAGTTTCTAATTTTTCCCCAAAAAATCCAGGAAGGTCCCAGGTTCAGTCCCTGGTCTATGGTGAGTTAACTAGTATCAAATGGGGCAACAATAGGGGAACTTCAGTGGGCTTCAGCTTCCAAGTTAGAGGGAAAAGGACTGGCCAGTGTTCTTGTTTAATTACTATCCAACTGAAAGTGTTTGTCTGTGGACATAGGCTAAGGATCAGGTTCAGCTGTGATGCCCATCACTGTTAAATAGCTGACACTGTTGATGCTCACACTTGTTGAATGACCACTAGGGCAAGGTAGCAGAGGGTGCCCAGAATCCTTGGAAACGTCCCTCACCAAGAAATCAATGAGTTTAGGAATGGAGCAGAAAGAAATTGGGGAAAAAATAACAAGAAACATGCTTTCTGGTATCCCAAGAAATGATGGTCAGCTGGCTTTGGGGGTGGTAGTCTGAATAAACAAATGTACTGTCCAGATTGTGGTTACAGTCTCAGTACTCCCTTAATGGCCAGTACTTTTCTTTATAGGGTGAGGGCATAACTGACCACACATTAATAAGCTTAAGTTGCAAGTAGTGTATTTACTCCTATTCATCAAAGAGCAAATCTGCAAGAAATCAATAAAGGTCTAGTTAGACTGCATAATTCTCGAGGGTCCTAAACAAGGATGGACTTTATATCTCAACACCAAGCAGATCTGACATTGGTGTCCTCAAAACCTCACAGTCGTGCCTATCTCCTGAAGCAAATGATTCCTCTGTGTATTTTCTTTGTATCCATGATTATTTCCAAGATTGGATCAGGAAATCCTAGTTTATTCTAGTACCCAAGTACTAACCAAAGCACCCTGTTACTTGGACCTTTAGCATCAATCAACTTTCTTTTGCATACATTATTGGTGAGTGGTCAAATATGCCACATTTAAGTTTGGTGTCTCTATTTGAAAGCTTGGCTGTCGAAGACCAGTCTGAGGAGGAATAAAAGATGCACTTTAGGCAAATCTGTCACTAAATCCAGATTAACAAATTCTATCCTCCCAGGAAATAACAGTTTGAAAAGGTTACAGCTTTTTGGCTTCTATTGTGGTTACTTCATGGCTAATGTGTATCTGTAAGGTATGCTTCCATCAAGCATGATGTCTTAATCTGACATCTGAGGAAGACTGTTGCTTTGGAAATGCACTGCTCCAAGTTAAGTCTGAATGTTTTAAGTATTCAAAGCTCTATTGCCAGTTTCTAAACTGCTTTGGTATTGTATTTAGAGATTGAACCAAAGAGAGAGAATGCTGGGTTTTTTGCTGTAGAGATGGTCGTCCTCATTCTTTGAAAAGAGGTTAATACGCTGAACTTTAGCCCAAATCGCCCTTCACTTCCCCTCCTGCTGCTTGAGCTATTATTAAGTTTTATGTTGTATTGCTTATTTTATCACGTGAGTCATCTGCTGACTTCTGTGGTCAACTAACTGAGGGTGTAATCCAGAATGAAACTGAGTATAATGAAGTGGGGAAGATGACAACCAAAATAGCTGCTAAGTGCTTTCAAGGGAATGTTTCTCGTTTATTTTGTTGCACCTCCTTGCAAGCCTCAGGCGGGTGTATATGGAGGTTGAACATCTCAAAAGATTGAAGACGACCATGCGTTCAGTAGGTAATTTTAACATAACAGCAGATGTTATTGCTGAAATGAACAGATGTTCACGATGAATGAAATAGCCGCAATGAAAAATATGGAGCAAAGTAACTGTTTTCTTATTTTCAGACATTGGATTGAGCGTTCCCAGTGACACATCTCTGTCTCCTGCAAGCCAGAATTCTCCATACAGTATGACGCCAGTTTCACAAGGGTCCCCAGTCAGCTCAGGAGTCGGCAGCCCAATGGCTTCTTCGACCATCACAAAAATTCATAGCAGGCGCTTCAGAGAGTAAGCTTTTTAGGAGAATTTATAAAAGCTGTCTCTTTCTCAGTTGACATTTTGTGACAACTTTGCTTTTTTAGTAATGAGGGGAAAGTAAAAATCTTCAGTTGGGATATAAAGCTTTATTGAAAATCTTGCTGTTTTGATTCAGTTTCATCTTAAAAAGTGTCAGGTAAGGGGGAGGCTTGTTCTTTTAAATTGCCTTGCAATCCTAAATGTTCTATAGGGCGATATCTGTATTGCTGATGTTTCCCAGTTGCTTTTTGCATTAGAACTGCTGGCTAGAAGCAGTCTGGCAGCAGATGTTGTGAATGGTACTGCTCCCAGCCATCTTAATCCAGCCACGTTGAATAGAAGCACTGGGCTGAGAACAGTGTTCACAATTTGTAATGCTATGTAAGGTGGGATGAGTTCTGTCTAAAATGTCTGCTTCCAGACTGCCTCTATTATATAGATGTATATAGCTAATTCTGTTTGATACTGAGGGATTATGGAACAATTCAATAGCATATACTAATACTATCTGACTGAAAACTAGGCCTAGAAATTCGGTGGCGTCTCGCCAGGGCGCCGGAAGTACCGCCCCAGAAGGAGTCGCGAGCGCCCGCCCGCCGGAAATTCAGTTTGAGCGCCCCAAACGGAAGCGCGGCGCTACTTGAGGCGCCCCGCATCCGTCTTGGGGCGCTGCAACTGAAAATCGCAGCACCACACGCTGCGGCACAGCGCGCTGTGGTACTGCAGGCCTTCCTCCCCTTCTTAAAGGGGAGGGGCCTGCTGCAGCGCGATCTGAGATCGCGAGTGCCGGCAAAAGAGCCCGGCACTGAGGAGAAGTGCCGGGCTCTTGGGAGGCAGCCGGCACTGCCCGGGGGGGGGGGTGCTCAGGAGGCCGGGGACGGCTGCGTGAAGAGGTGCTGGCAGGCAGCCAGCAAAAAAAATGGCCGCACCTCAGCGCCTCTACCACCGCAGGTAGGCCCCCCTGAACCGGTCGCAAATTGCGACCGGCGTTACAGCGGGGGGCGCTACCAAATTTGGCGATCGGGGCGGTAGCAGAGCGCTGCGCACACCGATGACTTCATCGGTGGTGGTGCAGTGCTACCGGCTAACGCCGCCATTAGCGCCCCACTAAATTTCGCGGGAGGCATGGCCAGTGGCGCTAAACCCACTAAGTGCCCTCTTTGGGCGCTAACTGGTGGCGCAGCCCACTGAATTTCTAGGCCCTAGTCTTTTATTTAAAACTCTGAAATGTAATTGTATGAAGATGGAGAATTAAATGTAATTTGAAGATTGACATTAAACTCCTACATTTTCAATACAAATTAGCTGACCAAATTGACCTAATAGGAAAGAGTTAAAATGGTGCTACAAACACAACATTTATGAAAATAATCTTGGTACATTCCATTATGTACTTTAAGTTTTCTTCTAGCAAATTATTGCGATTTGTAGGACTGAATTGTTCTACATTTAAGCACTAGGTTAAAGAGTTTTTTAACTTTCCACCCCCTTTCATATCTTGAATGCCTAACTTCTTTGATAGGATACATTTCATTTAGCAACTGCAAAGAATGGCATTTAAAAATTTTATATATTGATGATATGCAAAATCATAGCACTAAGATGTGTGTGTGTGTATTTACAAAAGATTTTTGTTTCAGTAGCCTAAAGATTCTGTATAAATCTGCCTGTTGCTGTTAAAAACTAAAATCATTAGACTTTTAAGCTACGTGCTATTGCTTAAGTAACTGTAAAGTGAGGGCTGAGACCCTTTGCTACATTTTTGAATGTATGTTAATATTGGTTTTAATTTCCTGACTAGCCATTCGAGGAGGGAAGGAAGGATTTTGATTTAAAACATTGTTTATCCACTTTTTTTGTTGATGTACAGCTTGCCAACTTGCCACCAGTTTTGAGAAGGAATATAAACTTCTACATGGAGTATTTTTGATACCGTTGGTTGCACACTAGTGTACAAATAAATGTGACTGTAAAGTTTTGAATAATGGAGGGGGGGGGGGGGGGGGGAAAACTTCAAAATAGATTGTAATCAAATCCAAGTGATTTTTCACCAAACAATGGGTTCAGTCATAAAATGGGCATATTTTAAGCCATTTTGTTTTCACATATCTAACTGAAGGGAGGAGCATAGTGCCAAGCACTGGTATTGGATTGAAAAACATTTTCTCCGAGCTACAGAATTTTTAAAACTATAAAAAAAAAAAATTATATGAAAAAAAATTCTTACAAATTGAATAACAACCACAAATACTTGTATTTATATAGCACCTTTAACATAGTAAAATGTCCCAAGGCACTTCACAGGAGTATTTTAAGACAAAAGAATTGACACCGATCCACATAAGGATAAACTAGGGCAGGTGACCAAAAGCTTGGTCAAAGAGGTAGGTTTTAAGGAGCGTCTTAAAGGAGGAAAGAGAGGTAGCGAGGCAGAGAGGTTCAGGGAGGGAATTCCAGAGCTTAGGACCTAGGCAACAGAAGGCACGGCCACCAAAGGTTGAGCAATTTAATCAGGGATGCTCAAGAGGGCAGAATTAGAGGAGTGCAGATATCTCGGAGTGGGGGGCGGTTGTGGGGCTGAAAGAGATTACAGAGATAGGGAGGGGCGAGGCCATGGAGGGATTTGAAAACAAGGATGAGAATTTTGAAATTGAGGCGCTGCTTAACTTGGAGCCAATGTAGGTCAGTGCGCACAGGGGTGATGGGCGAACAGGACTTGGTGTGAGTTAGGACATGGGCAGCTGAGTTTTGGATGACCTCAAGCTTACGTAGGGTGGAATATGGGAGGCCAGCCAGGAGTGCGTTGGATTAGTCATGTCTAGAGGTAACAAAGGCATGGATGAGGGTTTCAGCAGCAGATGAGCTGAGGCAAGGGCGGAGAAGGGCGATGTTACGGAGGTGGAAGTAGGCGGTCTTATGTTGCGGATATGTGGTCGGAAGCTCATTTCAGGGTCAAATATGACACCAAGGTTGTGAACAGTGTGGTTCAGCCTCACAGATGTTGGGGAGAGGGATGGAGTCAGTGGCTAGGGAATGGAGTTTGTGGTGGGGAGCGAAAACAATGGTTTTCTAGATTAGTACTGGCATTCAACATGCTGAAAGGGGACAGCATTGTACCAAGAGTGAACCATGTTTTATAGTGCTAGGGCAAGGTAGCAGAGGGTGCCCCGAATTCTTGGAAACATCCATCAGCAAGAAATCAATGGGTTTGGGAATGGAGCAGAAAAAAATTGAAAGAAAAAACACAAAACATGCTTTCCACTATCCCCAGAAGTGATGGTCAGCTGGCTTGGGGGGTGACAGTCTGAATAAACAAATGTACTGTCCAGATTGTGGTTGCAGTCTCGGTACCTGACTGGCTACATTCTTGGCAGCTGTTGCTATGCTGTGTACGTGTACAGTGCAATCCTGCACAATGTGGTTCAATATGTGTTTTTTTCTGTTGATCCATAGTCATTGCAGATAGTTGATGCCATCTTAGATTATGGTTTTGAGATTGTGGTGTCTGTACGTCTTACTGGTGCTCTAACAAGATACAGTACTTCAATCTATGGGGGCTTAATCTATTGGAAAAAATCAAAATGATTAAGTCCGGTTTTGTGACTTTTTTTCTTTACCATCAGTGACAGTTTCTCATCATTGGGTAAGTGCTGCAAGTACTCTTATCCTAGTTATACTGGACATTTGACATTGGTATGGTGCAATCATTTGCACCCTACAGATAGGATAAAAATTGATAGAGGTATTAGAAAGGATGGCTGTGCTTGAAAAGTAGATAAATCACCAGGAGCGGATGGGATGCATCCTAGGATGCTGAGGGAATTGAGGGTGGAAATTGCAGAGGTACTGGCCATAATATTCCAATCCTCCATAGATACAGTGGTGGTACCAGAGGACTGGAGAATTGCAAATGTTACACCATTGTTCAAAAAAGTGTGTAAAGGGGCAACTACAGGCCAATCAGTTTAACCTCAGTAGTGGGGAAGCTTTTAGAAATGGTAATCAGTGACAAAATTAACAGTTACTTGGATAGGTGTGGATTAATTAAAGAAAGCCAGCACTGATTTGTTAAAGGCAAATCGTGTTTAACCAACTTGATCGAGTTTGTTGATGAGGTAACAGAGAGGGTTGATGAGGGTAATGCAGTTGATGTAGTGTACATGGATTTCCAAAAGGCGTTCGACAAAGTGCCACATAATAGGCTTGCCAGCAAAGTTGAAACCTATGGAATAAAAGACAGTGGCAGCATGGATACGAAATTGGCTAAGTGACAGGAAACAGAGGGTAGTGGTGAACAGTTGTTTTTCGGACTGGAGGAAGGTATACAGTGGTGTTCCCCAGGGGTCGGTTCTAGGACCACTGCTTTTCTTTATATATATTAATGACTTGGACGTGGGTGTACAGGGCACAATTTCAGAATTTGCTGATGAGACAAAACTTGGAAGTATAGTCAACAGTGAGGAGGAGAGTGATAGACTTCAGGAAGACATAGCTGGTGAAATGGGTGGACATGTGGCAGATGAAAAGTGTGAAGTGATACATTTTGTTAGAAAGAATGAGGAGAAGACATATAAACTAAATGGTACAATCCTAAAGGGGATGGACGAACAGAGACCTGGAGGTATGTGTGCACAAATCATTTGAGAAAGCACTTAAAAAGGCTTATGAGATCCTGGACTTCATAAATAGAGGTACAGGAAACTTTTTTTTATCTGGGACCAACGTGGTGCCGGTTTATAAAAAATTCCGGATAACCGAAAGCTATAGTAAAAGATACGGAGCCGAGAGCTCCGTATAAAGCAACAAACCCTGTTGCTTAGCAACAGGTTCAGAACAATGACCACAGGTTCCAAGCGTCTCTGTAGCTTAGCAACAGCTGCAGCCACACCCTTGCACAGCAACAGATAGAGGAAGGCAAGTAATAAAACTTACCTGAACCTACTCCTGAATTTTGCCAGTTAACTGAGATTTCCGGTTATTTAGGTGCCGGTAAATCGAAAGTTTCCTGTATAGAGGAGAAAAGTGTGGAAATTACGATGAACCTGTATAAAACACTGGTTTGGCCCCAACTGCAGTACTGTGTCCAATTCTGGGCACCACACTTTAGGAAGGATGTGAAGGCCTTAGAGAGGGTGCAGAAAAGATTTACGAGAATGATTCCAGGAATGAGACTTCAGTTACTTTGATAGACTGGAGAGGCTGGGGTTGTTCTCCTTGGAGCAGTGAAGATTGAGAGGAGATTTGATAGAAGTGTTCAAAATCATGAGGCGTCTGGACAGAGTAGATAGAGAGAAACTGTTCCCATTGGCAGAAGGGTCGAGAACCAGAGGAGACAGATTTAAGATGATTGGTAAAAGAACCAAAGGCGACGTAAGAAAAAACTTTTTACGCAGTGAGCAGTTAAGATCTGGAATGCACTGCCTGAAAGGGTGGTGGAGGCAGACTCAATCTTGTCTTTCAAAAGGGAGTTGGATAAGTACCTGAAGGAAAAAAAATTGCAGGGCTACGGGGAAAGGGTGGGACTAACAGAGTCGGCACGGGCTCGACTGGCCGAATGGCCGCCTTTCGTGCTGTAAACATTCTATGTGAAGCATAAAATATAATGCTTCCACTTTCTTAGAAATAGGCAGTTTAGCATCAATCATGAGATCACCATGAATTGATATCCAGTTCTGCACTTAAGCTGCAGTATAGCTTAAAGCAGCATGCTGCCAAATTTTCAAACTTTCAAATGAGCCATCTTTAAATTTCGAATGTAGAAAAGAGCTGATTTTGGAAAGTTTGCTGCCACCCCCAGGCTGAACAGAGGTCCACAAATATATGTAAAAAATATATATATAGACAGAGCATTTGGGAGCATGTGAATGAACTATAACCATGGTCGCCTGCTCATTCTGCGATCAGAAAATCTTCAGATATTTTACTGCTTGATGAAGTTAAACTGGGACATTTGGCTACAAACTGCCAATTAATATTCAGCCTCATTTAGTTGATGAGCATTTGGTTAATGGGAAAGATAACTTAAGAATAATTGGGCTCAGGCAGTTTTCTTTTCAAATACTTTGTGCAGTGTTTGTTTCATAGGAATGATTAGATAGAAGGAACATTTTACTTGCCATGGAAACGTTTCAGCCAGGAGACGAGTATAATAGGATGGAATGAAGATGTTTTGTGGTTTTTTTCATCAAAAAACCCAGTCCTTTGATTAGTAATTTATAATGAGAGCATAAATAGTTAATGGCAAGGAAGGGCTATTAATGGCTGTTAAAACATCAAAAGATTTCTCTCACACAATTAAATTGACAACTAATTCCAAAGAATATGTGCTGATACAGACTCCTAGAAGTTCAATTGTTTGTGAATGTCCCACAAATTGAAATATCTCTAACGTTAACATTGCAGAATGAACAAATTTAAGTCATTAGAACAATCTCTCAATTGTTTTTTGCGAGGTAATTTTGTTATTACCACCGTAGTTTCTAAACAGTTTTTTTTTGTTTTCATGTCTTTAATTTTTTCCCCTGACCAGATACTGTAACCAAGTGCTCAGTAAAGATATTGATGAATGTGTGACACTGTTGTTGCAAGAACTGGTTCGCTTTCAAGAACGAATTTACCAGAAAGATCCAATCAAAGCCAAAATGAAGAGAAGACTTGTCATGGGTTTGCGTGAAGTGACCAAGCATATGAAATTAAAAAAGATTAAATGTGTGATCATCTCTCCAAACTGTGAGAAAATTCAGTCAAAAGGTACAGGGCAGTATTTTCTTAAGGTATTGTAGGCATGCAATGCTGAAATATTTTTTATCTGATTCATCCTTATTTCACTCTTTCCCTCAGGTGGACTAGATGAAGCTTTGTACAATGTGATTGCCATGGCTCGGGAGCAAGAAATTCCTTTTGTTTTTGCTCTTGGGCGTAAAGCTCTTGGTCGTTGTGTGAATAAACTTGTTCCTGTAAGTGTTGTGGGGATCTTCAACTACAGTGGTGCTGAGGTATGTTTTGGGATTTTCAACTATGCTGCTGCCATTTTAATGTTGGTGCAAAAAAGCTATACAGTGGAATTCAGTTCTAATGATTGACTGAGGCAGCCCTTTGCTTAGTAATTACATCCAGTTGATTACCACATGTGGATCCATGTAGCAGTACACTTTTGCTAATTGGGCATGATGTGCCTCAATAATCCCGAGACTCGATGTTAGCGAAACAAAACAAGGCTTTTATTAACTTAGAAGATAACACGCAGTGGAGAGAGGTATCTTCCCTGGAGGTCTGCAGTACTGGCTGTGAGGCCAGACTGAGCTGGCTTACATAGAGGCCAGGTATGGGCGGAGCCCTACACACAACACATTCCATACATTCCAATACACAATACAATGGTGAGGAGAAACCTGAAACCAACCACAGTCACAGGCAATACAATGGTAAGGGGGAACCTGAAACCAACCACAGTCACAGGCAGTGATGAATGGAATATTTCATCACATTCACCCCTTCTATAGATTTAGTCTGTTCGGGGGTTTGGTAGTCCTCTGCGACCGACGTGGCTGTTGTGGTGTCGCGGGTGTCGGCTGGGTGTCCCCGGTGGCCTCCTGGGTCTCTGCCGGGGGTGCCGCCAGGGTTGGTGAAGGGGTAGTTGGTGGGGGTGCCGTTGGTCGATGTTCTTCCGGGGGTGATGAAAGAGTAGTGGGTGGGTAAGAGTTGCTGTGGTCGTTGTTGCTGCTATTGCCGTGGTTGTTGTCGTTACCGGCTGGGGCGACGTCTTTTATTGACACGGTGTCCTCCCTTCCGTCGGCGTGCCGGACATACGCGTATTGGGGGTTGGCGTGGAGTAGGTGCACTGGCTCCACGAGAGGGTCCGTCTTATGGCCCCTCACATGCCTTCGCACGAATACCGGACCCGGGGTGGAGAGCCATGACGGCATGGATACGCCTGAGGTGGATTTCCGGGGGAAGCTAAACATTCGTTCATGAGGCGTGGCATTAGTGGCAGTACACAATAGCGACCGTATCGAATGGAGCACATCTGAGAGGACTTCCTGCCAGCGGGAGATAGGGAGGCCCTTGGTCCTTAGAGCTAGAGTGACTGCTTTCCATACTGTCCCGTTCTCTCGCTCCACTTGACCGTTACCCCGGGGGTTGTAGCTGGTGGTACGGCTCGTGGCGATACCCCTGGACAGCATGTACTGGCGTAGCTCTTCACTCATGAAGGACGCCCCCCTATCCGTGTGGATGTAGCTCGGCATACCGAACAGGCAGAACAGGCTGTTGAGGCATTTAATGACCGTGGCGCTGGTCATGTCTGGGCAGGGGAAGGCGAATGGGAACCGGGAGTATTCGTCCACAATGTTCAGGAAGTAAACATTGCGGTCGACGGACGGGAGGGGGCCCTTGAAATCTAAGCTGAGCCGCTCAAAGGGCCGTGTAGCTTTGATTAAATGGGCTCTATCAGGGTGGTAGAACCGAGGCTTGCACTCAGCGTAAGTGCGGCAGTTCCTGGTCAGAGACCGAACTTCCTCAATCGAGTAGGGTAAGTTGCGGGACTTTACGAAGTGGAACAGCCGCGTGACCCCTGGGTGGCAGAGGTCGTTGTGGAGGGTCTGTAGCCGATCCCCGGTGGCGCTGGCACACATCCCTCGTGAGAGGGCATCTGGGGATTCGTTAAGGGCCCCTGGCCGGTAAATGATGTCATACTCGAAGGTGGAGAGCTCGATCCGCCACCTAAGAATCTTATCATTTTTGATCTTCCCCCTCTGTTTATTATTGAACATAAACGCTACCGACCGCTGGTCGGTAAGTAGGGTGAAGCGTTTGCCAGCTAGGTAGTGGCGCACTGCCTCCACGATGGCTTGGGCCTCCTTTTCCACGGAGGAGTGTCTGATCTCGGGCCCTTGGAGGGTCCTCGAGAAGAAAGCTACGGGCCGCCCCGCCTGGTTGAGGGTGGCCGCCAAGGCAAAGTCAAACGCATCACTTTCCACTTGAAATGGAGTGTTCTCGTCCACTGCCTGTAGCGTGGCCCGCTCAATATCCTGCTTAATGCTTTTGAAGGCGGCGTGGGCCTCAGCAGAGAGCGGAAAAGAGGATGCTTTCAAGAGGGGGCGGGCTTTGTCGGAGTAGTTGGGGACCCATTGGGAATAATAAGAAAATAACCCCAGGCACCTTTTCAGGGCTTTGGGAGTGTTGGGCAGGGGCAGCTCCCGTAGGGGGCGCAATCGGTCGAGGTCTGGTCCGATTTCCCCATTCTCCACCACGCTGCCTAGTATGCAGAGGCGCGTGGTGTTGAAAACGCACTTGTCCTCGTTGTAGGTGAGGTTGAGTTTTTGTGCGGTTTCCAGGAACCTCTCGAGGTTCGAGTCGTGATCCTGCTGGTTGTGACCGCAGATGGTGACGTTGTCGAGGTAGGGGAAGGTTGCCTGCAAGTGGTGGTCATCGACCATGCGATCCATCTCCCTCTGGAAGACCGAGACCCCATTCGTCACCCCAAAGGGGACTCTGAGGAATTGGTAGAGGCGTCCGTTCGCCTCGAAGGTGGTGTACGGGCGGTCCTCTGGTCTGATAGGGAGCTGGTGGTACGCTGACTTGAGGTCGATGGTGGAGAACACCCGGTATTGGGCGATTTGGTTCACCATTTCTGATATGCGGGGTAGCGGGTAGGCGTCTAGTTGGGTGTACCTGTTGATCGTTTGGCTATAGTCGATCACCATCCGTTTCTTCTCGCTACCCCTTACCACCACCACTTGGGCGCGCCACGGGCTATTGCTGCATTCAATAATGCGCTCTTTCAGGAGCCTGTCTACCTCGGTCGCGATAAACCGCCTGTCCTCCCAGCTGTACCTCCTGCTTTTGGTCGCTATTGGCCGGCAGTTAGGGGTAAGGTTCGCGAATAGCGAAGGCGGCTTTACCTTCAGGGTAGCCAGGCCGCACACTGTGAGGGGCAGCTGGGACCCACCGTACTTGAGCGTGATGCTTTGGTGGTTGCACTGGAAATCCAGGCCCAAGATCACGCTCGCGCATAGATTCTTCATGATTAATACTTTAAAATTATCGTATACAGTCCCGTTAACGGACAATTGTACTGTGCAGTAACCCAGAATGGTCGATGTCTGGGTTTTATCAGCCATAGAGATGGTACCCCGAGTAGGGACCACCTTTAGGGAGAGTTGTCGTGCCAGTTCCGGGTGGATAAAACTCTCCGTGCTTCCACTGTCAATTAAACATTTAACCCCGCACCCGTTTACCTCGATGTCCACCATTGATTTGGATAGCGGGTGGGGCCTGGTCTGGTCCACTGTGACCGATGCCACTGTAGGGCCCTGATTGAGACAAGATGGCGTCCGCGCTGTCTGTTCACAAGATGGCGGACCCCACGAGGTCGGGCAAGATGGCGTCCAAGATGGCCGCTCCCACGGCGCACAAGCGGCGGTGGCGGGTTTTGGTTTTCCAGCGGGGTTCCCTCTGCACACCTTCCCAAAGTGCGGCGCCCTTGGTGCACGCGTGGCGGCGTGGACGGCGCGGGCTGAAGAGTAGGCGTCCGAGTTTCTCTGGGCCACATCCAGGGATCGCGCGGTGTCCGCAGCCTGTTTCAGGTCCAATCCCGTTTTTTCCAGCAGTCTTTGCCGGATGTAAGTGGAGCTGAGGCCTGTGATAAAGGCATCGCGAACAAGCTCGTCGGTGTACACTGCAGCTTTTACATCTCGGCACTTGCAGTCTTTGCCAAGCATTTTCAGGGTGCCTTGGAACTCCTCCACCGATTCCCCAGGTCGCTGTGCGCGAGTGGCGAGCAGATGCCTAGCATACACCTCATTCGTAGGCTGCTGGTAATGCGCCTTTAAGATGTCGCAGGCGGCCAGGTACGTGTCGGCGTCTTGGATGAGGGGGTAAACCCGGTGGCTTACCCAATTCCGCAGAATTCCGAGTTTCATACTCGCAGCGTCTGTAGCGTCTTTGACGGCTGCGGAATTGTCCAGGAAGAATTCCATACACATAAACCAGTGTCCGAAGCGTGCTGATGCGTCCGGAGCATGCTGATCCAAATCCAAACGTTCGGGTTTCAGGAGTTGATCCATTGTGTTGAAAAATAAGTTAATAAAATTGATGTGCCTCAATAATCCCGAGACTCAATGTTAGCGAAACAAAACAAGGCTTTTATTAACTTAGAAGATAACACGCAGTGGAGAGAGGTATCTTCCCTGGAGGTCTGCAGTACTGGCTGTGAGGCCAGACTGAGCTGGCTTACATAGAGGCCAGGTATGGGCGGAGCCCTACACACAACACATTCCATACATTCCAATACACAATACAATGGTGAGGAGAAACCTGAAACCAACCACAGTCACAGGCAATACAATGGTAAGGGGGAACCTGAAACCAACCACAGTCACAGGCAGTGATGAATGGAATATTTCATCACAGGACAGTCAAATGGAACAGATTTTATTTACTGGGGAACAGCAGTAGAATGCTACAAAAACTAAATACAAGACAAACCCATTAGGCATGAAATAAAAAACACTTTTCTAAAGTATGAATGAGCTGTGTCCAGCAAGCATTGTGTACTTAACATCTGTCTCTTTACCGTCATGTCTGGGTTTGGATTGATCAGCCAGTTATTCAAGATTATGCCTTTCTTTAAATTATATATCAGACTAAACAGTATGGACTGTGGGATTATCAAGTTTTTGACATTATCTCAATGCCCTCAAAATTTAATCCTTTGGGTAAAGTGCAGAGCGAGCTGTGCCAGACATTTGAATCAGTAAGTAATACTGTGCAAAGTATGATCAGAAATGAGAGAAAAAACACTTCACTCCACACAAATCAGACGAGATAATCTTACCGGCAAGGCAAGTCAGTACAGTTCTAATTGGCATTCCCACAAGTTGTTGAATTCTTTAACCTCAGCCGAATTGTGCTCAACTAGCTGTAAATTGTTTTTCTGTCTGTGAAACATCAAAGAAGGTCACCTGATTTGATCCTGCAACCAAAGGGCTATGGATCATTATAAACAAGTGGGGGGGAAAACCCCCAGCAGAAATGGGAAAATATTTTGGAAAGTAAGATTTGATCTACAGCCTAATGAACACTACAAGCATTAAAACTGAATTCCACTACGTTTGGCTATTATTGAATTGTAACGGTGATTGGAAGGGATTTAGCTCAATAGTTTTAATTTAAATATCAACAAAATAATTTCTTGATTTTTTGTGCAAACTAAATGTCAACGTAAAAAAATAAAATAATTGGTGCCCAATTTGGCTAAAAGCCAGTTCCAGAGGTTGACTTCATAATTAGTCAGGAGACTCAATGTTAAAGTTTGACCTGCCCATGTCATTGGAGTCACCTAGTTGAGCTTTGACATCTCTTTCAGGGCAACATTTAGAGGCATGAAAAGGCTGATAATCTAACTTACCTGCAGTATTGAGTGAGTGCCACAGGAACAGATTTTCATTGGAGTGTTGGAAGGGTTAATAATGTAGCATATAAATCATTGTGAACAGCAGAGGTCGTAGAACTGACTCCTAACATATTCCACAGGTCACAGTTGTCCAATTTGAGCTCCCAACATTTCTTGCTATTCTTTAGTTTCCTATTATTTAGCCAATTTGTTGTTCAGTTTATTACTTCCTTTATCCCAAGAGCTTTGACTTTAGCTTCAAGAAAGTTGAGAGACACCTTATTGGATATTTTTTTCATATCTATCTTATCACTCTCATCCAACCAAATCCTTAAATCTTCAAAATAATTCACATTTGTTTGAATGACCTTTATTTTATAAACCTCTTATTAGCTCGGAATGACAGCCTTTATTTTTGTGTGCTGAAATACTTTTTTAATATACTAATGTTTTTCATTTAACTTCAAGCTGATAGACCAGTAATTCTCAGGATGATGTTTCTGACCTTTTATTCTTAAATTTGGAACATTGGAAAATGGCTAACCTTCTGGTAATGTTATGAATTGCAGAAATTATCACCCACTACAACTCGACCTGCCCGAAAATCCTACCTCTGATGTCGGGCTGCTTGGCCAGCAAACAGTTTTGGATGAGCCACAATTTCCTCCACTTAAAGATTGGAAAGACCAAAGCCATTACCCTAACATCACCTGCCTCCACTCCTGCCTTAGCCCATGTTTTTCTGAAACTCTTCATCCATACCTTTGTCACCTCTGGACTCGACTATTCCAATGCTCTCCTAGCCAGCCTTCCATTCCCCACGCTATCTATACGTCACCTCATCCATAAATCTGCAGTCTGTAATCTATCCCGCACCAAGACCCGCTCATCCATCACTACTGTCTTTGCTGCCCTACATTGACTCCTGGTCTTCCAACACCTCCAATTTAAAATTCTCATCATAGTGTTTAATTCCCTTCATGCCTTTGTCCTTCCCTATCTCTGAAACCTCCTCTAGCCCTTAACCCCTCTTTCCCCTCCCTCCCCCCTACACATCCCCAAAGCCTTCCATTCCTCCTGATTGGCCTCTTGTGCATCCCTCCCTTGTCAGACTATGGAATGTTATATCTTCAGACACCCAGGCCCCACACTCTGCAATTCCCTTACTAAACGCCTCCATCACCCTCTCCCTTATCAGTCCAGGGAAGTTGGCTTTATGTGTTATGGAAAGGAAGGATCATTGGCTGTCAAAGTATCTTAAATGAACTATGTCCTTCATGATTTTCCCTTTATCAACCTGGCTTACTGCAGTATGTGCAGGCTCCTTTTTGAAGAATATGCTCTCTGGAGTTTAGAAGAATGAGAGGGGATCTTACTGAAACATATAAGATTCTGAGGGGGATTGACAGGGTAGATGCTGAGAGATTGTTTCCCCTGGCTGGAGAGTCTAGAACTAGGGGACACAGTCTCAGAATAAGGGGCTGGCCTTTAAGACTGAGATGAGGAGGAATTTCTTCACTCAGAGGGTTGTGAATCTTTGGAATTCTCTGCCCCAAAGTACTGTGACTGCTCAGTCATTGAGTATATTCAAGGCTGAGATGGATAGATTTTTGGACTCCAGAGGAATTGAGGGATATGGGGATAAGGCAGGAAAGTGGAGTTGAGGTCAAAGATCAGCCATGATCTTATTGAATGGCGGAGCAGGCTCGAGGGGCCATATGGCCGACTCCTGCTCCTAATTTTTATGTTCTTATGTTCAAGACTTTTCCAGATAGGTAATGTAACTTCAAATAAAGACTTGTTGAATTTCCATATTTAGAGCTTGTTTAATAAGCTGGTTGCATTAACTGAGGAGGCTCGTAAGGCTTACCGTGATATGGTGACCGCTTTGGAGCAAGAACAAGCTGAGGAAGCCTTGAAGCACACCAGAAAGATACCGCACATGGGCCATTCTCGCAACCCTTCTGCAGCAAGTGCAATTTCATTCTGCAGTGTGATATCCGAACCCATTTCTGAAGTGAATGAAAAGGAATATGGTAAGCAATCAATTTTCAGATCACTTTTGCCACCAAAGTATAAATACTTTAAAAAAAAATAAAAAATAAAAAATTTTTAATTGTGTAATGCACGTCTGATCATATTTAACAATAATTGATTTATGTAATATGCAGACACAACTGATTAAATGTTAAGATCCCAAATTTGCAAAGGCATTAAATAACTATGCTGAAAAATGCTAAATGCCTTCATTAGCAAGTGTGATTTGTCTTGTTTTTTTAAAGTCTTATTGTTGTAGTACATGTTTGAGACTTGAATTTGTAATTTTTTAAATATAAAATAAGTTATGTTTGAATTTTCTCAGAACAAATCTATATTGTAGCTTGTTTTCCCAAATGTGACGTGTAAAATAGTGATTGTAATGTATGGTTGAATTTGGATAATGGTAAAATTTGTACAGATTCATTCACCAGCATATCCATGTATTTGTTTGATTGCACTTCTTTACATTGGGCTATAGGGAAAACATTAAAGTAGTGGGTATCATCTGGGAATATTTACCAGGCTTCTGGTTTATCTCTGTTAGTGCCGTGGGATCTTTATTGGCCACAAGGATTGGCAATTTGGATTCACTAAGATTTTTGTCCTGAGAATTGGGCTTCCTTGTATTGTGTGGTGCATAATATTTAAAAGAAAATTCTGTATAGTGAAAATGCCTCATTAATTGTCTTGATAGTCATTTCTGTGATATATCATGTAAAGATCCACATTCTTTGAGAATTGAACTGAAACGAGTTCAAGAATGCTACTGTGGCCAAGAATTTAGAGGCTGTCTTGCAATTTTACACTCTTTTATGTAACTCAAATATCAATTCATAATCTTAAAATGCCTTTTTATTTAGAAACAAACTGGCGAAATATGGTAGAGGCCTCTGATGCACCTGAATGTTCTGAGAGTGAGAAACCCACACCAAGTGTGACCACTGTTCTGGAGAAGACTACTAGTTTACCAGCAGTCACAGGCAGTGCCAACAAACCTACCTTGGGAATAACCACTAGCTCTTCTGTGGGCCAGACAACCCATGCAGCAAAATCCTCTGGTTCCGACAAGGAAGAAGGAAAAACTGACGATATGTTAGAATGGGCCTCGCAGCAGAGCACTGAGACAGGATCACTTGACGGTAGCTGCAGGGATGTTCTCAATTCCTCCATGATCAGCACCACCAGCACTCTTGTACCAGACATGCTTGAGGAGGAGGAAGATGATGATGATGATGATGATGAAGAGGAGGAAGAGGAAGATTATGTCCCTGAGCCTGTTGCCATAGTGGTAACATTTAGCAGCAGAATTGATGATTGGGTATCAGAAGCACAAAAAACACTGGAAACGTTACAGCTTAGCAAAAATATTGATAGTACAGAGGAAGATCGCGATGGGCAAAGTGACATTGAAGAGCTGGATACAGTGGAGCAGATAGATGCGACTAATGAGAGTGAAGTGTCTCAACCTGCAGTATCAGAGAGCCAAATCTACTAATAATTCTAGACCCCAGACCAGCAGCTCTTTCACCGAGCACAATTTATTTTTAGGTAGACTCGTGGGATTGCAAAAATCGTTTTGTCAGTTTTTCATTGAAACACAAGCAACTGTTAAAAGCATTGTGTGACCCCCATTTAAGGTTACTCTTTTGTTGAAATGGGTTAAATATCTGGTTTAGTATATATTTTTCCAAGTCTGTAGCAAAACCATTGATGTGCAGACTTGAAAGCCATAGGTACAAGCCACAAAATAATTGGAAGTTTTGTCTTTAATGAATTTGGTATCCTTTGTTGGATTTTTTTCTCCTCTTGCACAGTTTGAATTTATTTTGGTCTTTGAAAATACATTTCTCCTATTAACTTACCATTTATATTAACATTTAATTTGATCAATATTCAAATTTTGCTTGTAAAGAGAAGTGATTCAGAAACCGTCTGGCTGTTTTTAATCAAATTTCATAGCATATAATATTAAACAGCTAACTGTACAAAGCTTTTTTGTGAGCAATCATTCGAGCCTACCTAGAGGGTTACTGTAAACAAAACAATACATCAACGACCTCAGGAACACTTAAACACGTCTAGGAACAATTAATTTAAGAACCTGCTGTTTCTAACCTTGTCATCTCACTCTTTCACTGATTTATGATCCAAGTCAGTAGTTGTAGAGGGAACTCATAAAATCACATGTTCGCAAGTTTTGTCTCATCTCAAAATCTGTCCTCCATTGACCCAAATTTTTTGGTGTATTTGTGAATCATAAAATAAATGTTTTTCTAGATGGTTTATGAAAGTCCTTTCTGAATCTTTGGAGAAAATGTAAAAATTGTTGATTTGGAAAAAAAGCCAGCAGTTTTGTTTACAAGAAATTCAGTCTCTAAGTGGCTGTAGTTTTATAGCAGAATTTAATTTGACTGATTTAAAAAGTTCTGTCTATGAAATTTAAAAAGCAATGATGGTGTTTTTAAGAGATCTACTTGTCAGCTTCAAAATCCAGTGGTATCCAGTTATGTGCAATAGATTGAAACTGATTAAGATGCATGTAACCAGACTTGTATATAATAAAACTATCTACCATTACTGGCTGTAAAAAGAGCATTACTGGGACCTGATGGACATTACCTGGAATTCGCTTATGTCAGGGTTACGCATGTGTAGATCTGACTTGTATTTAGAAAGTTGATCAAATGGGTAAACTGATGTTACTCTTAAGTTCTATATTCCTATTTTCTTCCTTCCATCCACCTGAAAAAAATAATTTGGGGTTTTAACCTGAAACAATGTGAAACATTTATATATTTATTAAATATATAAGTATGTCCTTGTGCATGCATGGGACAGTACTAGAAAATATTAATTTTAACTGAGATGAACAAGCAATTTTATTTTACTATTTTCCTCAACAGCATTGTGCTACACAGGTTTACAGAAACATAGTGTGACCATAGTGATTATATAGTTAATCAACTAATGGGTCCTTTTTAATCTGATGAGGCTTGCAATTCCCAAAGATGCAAGTTAGGTGTTTTTTCTACAAAACTTCAATTTTGGAACTCTTGACTTGTATAGTTATATACTGTACCTGTGGTGCTGTCACTTAAGGTAGCTATGACAGCAGTAAATAAGTAATATACTCCATGGAACATCTTTGTGAAACTAGTAATTGAGGTAATAAGATACGTCTGTGTCATTTGGAAATTGACCTTGCATTCAAAGTTATAAATGAGTAGCCTAGATCCATTTAAGCTGAAATTTATTGAGCAGAATTCATATACACTTGATTGGGCAAATCATACCTGTGACTTTTTAATTGCATCATGATCATTGTGCAAATTTCTTTTACATTGAATTGATTGCAGCAGTTTCGATAAATCCACAGGATGCATTATACCATCATAAAATACACATGAAAGGAAGGGGGCAACATAGTTTTAATGTCATTAAAAATTTAAGATCTGATCTTCAGCTCTGCCTGAATATTTACTAAGTAAAAATTCTGCTAGTTGCAGTACTGAGTGTAAAAAAAAAAAAAAAAAAAAAAAATTATGCTTACATTTATTACTATTAGAGTTTTATGTTTCAGGGTTTAAATGTATATTAAGTGTAGGTTTTCTTTATTGACCTTTCAAATGTGGGTTTTTTTGTCTAATGTAAAAAATGGTCCCTACAAGTGTTCTGTTAAAAATGGGCAACACTAATAAGTTGCACGTCTGTCTGAGCTCACTTTTCCAATGGCTTATGATGGAAACCAAATTGGATTGAATGATGCATCTCATTCAAAATGGCACGGAACCCTTGATTGGTGGATCTTTCAGCCACTCACTTATGCAAAGAAGAAACCATTTTCACTATGAAAACTTTGTTGCTTCATGAAAATGATGGGTGAAAGTATGGCGACGTTTTTGTAGATGGTTTGCTGATTCCACAGTAATGTATTATTTGTTGTGCTTGGAAGTTGATATTTCATGGTAGCACCTGTAGGTGGTGTAGAACTTGATCTATAGCAACATCTGGTGCTATTAAGACTTTTAAGAAAATAATTTTAACCTTTGTAGAGGAGACTTCCTTTATCATTTTTTTGTTTGAAATAGTTATTGCATTTGTAAATTTATACTGAAAATAGAACTATTGGTATACAAAATGGTGGAGGCTTTTGAACAATCACCAGTATTTAATTCTTACTGATAAAGAACTAATATTATGCAAAATAAACTTTCAAAATGATTCTTACCTTAGTTCTTCAGTAATTTGACTCCTTTCTAATCTAAGCAGATGCCCTGAACAAGTTTTAATCCTACATTGTTCAAAAGGGAGAAAGTATATTCCATCAAGGTGGTGGTGGTGGTTATAAAGCTAACTTTAAAAAAAAAATAACATCTAATTTAAATTTCAGGCAGCTGTTACCTGCAATTTATACAGTACTAACAGTGTGTGGATAACCTGGTGGATCCTCCTCATATCCCAGTTACAATAATAGGAACCAGGTTTTTTTCCAGCTACATTGATGCTCTTGTTTTGAATAGCAAAGGATTGTGAGACAAACATTTCTGTTTGGTCACATTCCCAGGAGGGTTTGCATCCCAGTGAGTATAGAATTTATTAGGCTTCTAATGCTTGGTGCAAAAGGAATTGCAAACTTGTGCAACTGAGAGAAGTGACCTGAAAATAAATTGTACTGTATGGAAATGTTAACCATACTTGTCTAATCAATCCTGTAAACTAAGTCATGCGATTCTGCTTCCTTCTAAGGGACAGAGAAAACTGAGGTGGTTACCATTCAGTAATGTGCCTCTTGCTGTGTATTAGAATCAGAAATACAATTAATATCTTTGTATTTTGTTGTCTCATAAGTTCTTTTAAAATCTGATTCATAACAGAAAAGCAGATGCAAAGTGAGGATTTGAAAATTAGTTATGAAGGGTGATGTGTTTTGTGCTTGAAATGACGAGCATATTTCATCGCATTGTAATGTATATAATTCAGTAATTAAAAAGGTATACTTTGCACTATGTAAATATCAGTAAACTTTCCCTTCTGTAACTAATAAATTGTGCAGATTATATAAAAAGTTTTTCTTGCATTGTGTAATTCATTATTAGTTTTATTTGTGCTCTCAGCATTGAAAGAGGGGTTCAGATGTCTAAGATTAACTCTGAACTACTTTGGTTCCACAACTTTTACTTGGCTGTACAAATAAGGACATAAGAAATAGGAGCAGGAGTTGGCCATTTGGCCCTTCGAGCCTGCTCCGCCATTCAATGAGATCATGGCTGATCTTCTACCGCATCTCCACTTTCCTGAACTATCCCCATATCCCTTGATTCCCTTAATATTCAAAAATCTATCGAGCTCTGTCTTGAATATACTCGACGACTGAGCCTCCACAGCCGTCTGGGCTAGAGAATTTCAAAGATTCACCAAGCTCTGAATGAAGACATTTCTCCTCATCTCAGTCCTAAATGGCCGACCCCTTATTCTGAGACTGTGACCCCTAGCTCTAGACTCCCCAGCCAGGGGAAACATCCTCCCTGCATCTACCCGGTCAAGTCCTGTAAGAATTTTGTATGTTTCAATGAGATCACACCTCACTCTTCTAAACTCTAGAGAATATAGGCCAAGTCTACTCGATCAGTCCTCATAGGACAATAAATCTTTTATATAACTTAGTAGGTAAACAAATTTGGAGTAATGCTGAAGCATTGTACTGTAATACTGAAGAATCATGGTAAGTAAGTACAGTTATACCATTCTTGGAGTATAAGAGTAAAGAAGTCTTACTGCAGTTATATAGGGCCTTGGTGAGACCACACCTGAAGCACTGTGTACAGTCTTAGTCTCCTTACCTAAGGAAGGATACACTTGCCTTAGAGGGAGTGCAACAAAGGTTCACCAAACTGATTCTTGGGATGGAGAATTGTCCTATGAGGAGAGATTGAGGAGACCGCCTATATTCCCTAGAATTTAGAAGAATGGAAACATAAATTTCTTACAGGGCTTGACCCAGTAGATGCTGGGAGAATGTTTCCCCTGGCTGGGGAGTCTAGAACTAGAGGTCAGTCTCAGAATAAGGGGTCGGCCATTTAGGACTGAGATGAGACATTTCTTCACTCAAAGGGTTGTGAATCTTTGGACTTCTCTACCCTAGAGAGCTGTGGATGATCAGTCATGTGAGTATATTATAGACCAAGAAGGATAGTTTTTTGGATATTAAGGGAATCAAGTGATCTGGGGAGCGGGCAGGAAGGTGGAGTTGAGGTAGAAGCTCCGCATGATCTTGCTGAATGGCGGAGTATGCTCGAATGGCCTACTCCTATTTCTTCTGTTCTAAACTATTATCTAGTACATTGTTATACATTGCCATCCCTTTTTATGTTGGAAATAATGCACCAGTATTGTATCTTGACTTACTACTTTATTTTTGATAATTAACTGAATCAGCCACTATTATAATCACTAGTAAAAATGATAACATGGGTATTTTATCAGAACCCTTTGTTACGCACATGTATGTTTAGATCCAGAACCACAACTGTGATCACATTTACCAAATTTAATTAGAACATATGTGAAAGAACAGTTCCTGCAAACTAGTTAAAAAACAAAAATTAAAGTTTTTTTCATGCAGATAATTTTAACTTTTTTTTCATTTTGTCTCAGTCTCCCTGTTCTATGATAACTTTGGCTTCAACCAAGAAGCCAAAGGACTTTGCAGAAACTATTGTTGATAGCATTCAACAATATAAAGGGAATGGTTGCAAGATGAGATAGTTGTCCCTGATGCATGTGGTGGTTTTCATTTTTTGTTTTACATCCTGATGTGCTCCAATATAAACATGGTGTGGAGATGCCGGAGTTGGACTGGGGTGGACAAATGTAAGAAGTCACACAACACCAGGTTATAGTCCAACAGCTTTATTTGAAATCACAAGCTTTCGGAGCGCTGCTCCTTCAGGTGAAGAAGGAGCAGCGCTCCGAGAGCTTGTGATTTCAAATAAAGCTGTTGGACTATAACCTGGTGTTGTGACTTCTTACCAATATAAACAGACATTCTTGGCTTTTTGTCAATTTTCTCTCCCGATTCCTTGCTGGGGTATGGTTCCTCAGCACTAATCCCCCTCAATTATTTTGCATAAGTAGCCATTCATGTGTGAGTCTTGATGGTGAGTATCGGGTTATATGACAGCAGGGAACATCAACGGTAAACCCAAACTAATCCTTACATGATGGCAAAATACTGCAGATGCTGGAAACCGAAATAACAACAGAAAACACTGGAAGAACACAGCAGGCCAGGGCAGCATCCGTGGTGAGAGAAACCAGAGTTAATGTTTCAGGTCGAAGACCTTTCGTCAGAACTGGGGGGGGGGGGGGGAAAAAGTTTTTTTCCAGTTCTGACAAAAGGTCATTGACCTGAAACGTTAACTCTGTTTCTCTCTCCACGGATGCTGCCCTGGCCTGCTGAGCTTTTCCAGCGTTTTCTGTTAATCCTTACATGAAGTTGACGTGTGCAACATTTTACATAAAAACATAATCCTATCGATTGCATGCAAATTACTCTTGATTTGTGCATTTAGGATGGAGACCTCGCCCAAGTCTTTTAAGTATTCACCTCGTTAGGTGGGCTAGCTGTTGAATTACTATATTTCCCTATCCTACCTTACCTTCATTCTCACCCCACTCTCTATCTTCTCTGCCGCTCCCTCCCCCACCCCCTCCAAAAAAAAAACAACTGACCAAGTGTGGAGAGCCAATTTGACAATATAAGGGAAAATGACAAATATAACCATTTTAATAAAATAATGTACCACTATTATGAAGTTAATGGCTTCTATGTGACTATTTCCATAAGCCACTACACACCCATGGAATTCTATTGCATGCTCAAGAAGAATTAACATTCTTGGACTGCCTATACTTAAGTAATGCGGGAGCAATAGCCTAAACGGAAATGTAAATTCTCCGTTTTTCCACTACATCTCTCATCTATTTTGCATACTCAGGTTAGATTATGATTCAGAAGTGAGTTACTGATGCACAAAATACAAATAGTCTAGATGCCTCCTTTTTATGCTTACTAAATAAAAATGATGCGCTGTGGATATTTAATTCAGCAATTTGATGAAACACAGTACGAAACAAGCACAACTCTGCAAATAGGCATCAAAGAATCTAAGCAATTATCTAGATGCCATAAAAGAAAGACTGACAAATTTTCTAAATTGCATTGAAGAAAGGAGCTGTTAATATAAATACAACTGTTAAGGCAAGGAACAATGTAAATTAACTAAATGACAAACAATTTCCTCAACGCCTTAATCCAAAAAACTACAGTTGACATGGCCAAATTGAGTCTCAGACGAAGATCAGCCATGATCTCATTGAATGGCGGAGCAGGCTCGAAGGGCCGAATGGCCTACTCCTGTTCCTATCTCTATGTTTCTATGAACCTGAGCATCATAAATCAGCAGGCCGTTGTAGTTCTGTTTCAGCGGCTCTGTAGTTCAACAGCTTACCTCTAGTTTTGAAGAAGGGTCAAACCCGAAACGTCAACTCAAATTTCTCTCCACGGATGTTGCCTGACTTGCTGAGTTTTTCCAGCATTTTCTGTTGTTATTTCGGATTTCCAACATCTGCAGTATTTTGCTATCGTACCTCTAGTTTTTGTCGCTTCCAAGTACACTACCTGCAAAAATGGTGAAATGTTGAGTTTTAGCATTTATTTCCAGTTTTCTCAAATCTGTAAGCAACTCTGTTCAACTTTCTGATGTCTCTCACATATTAATCTCTGCTGAGAAGATTTACAATGACAAGATTATACATAAATCAGATGGTGCGTCCCATAAAATGAGATATATTGCCCCTTGTATCTTGGTTTCACCAGTTGTACGTGCAGAGCTTCAGTATCTAATCGTGAGTTGGGTTGTGTGACTCATTGTTACTCAGAAGGATTGCCTAATATCTGTTAAGTGAAAGATATCTTTCTTCCGTGGGTGGATATACTAAAAAAAACTTTCATGTTAAAAAGATATAACACCAAGGGGAAGAGACTTGTTCTAAGATGTCTGGTACAGGAACAAGGATGTCTTGCTGCAGTTGTACAGGGCCTTGGTGAGACCACACCTTGAGTATTGTGTGCAGTTTTGGTCGCCTTATCTGAGGAAGGATGTTCTTGCCATGGAGCGCAGCGAAGATTCACCAGACTGATACCTGGGATGGCAGGAATGACGTATGAGGCGAGATTTGGTTGGTTGGGCTTATACTCGCTGGAGTTTAGAAGAATGAGGGGATCTCATTGAAACTTATAAAATTCTAACAGGATTAGACAGACTAGATGCAGGAAGGATGTTCCTGATGGCGGGGGAGTCCAGAACCAGGGGCCACAGTCTAAAGGGGTAAGCCATTTAGGACTGAGATGAGGAATTTCTTCACCCAGAGAGCGGTGAACCTGTGGAATTCTCTACCACAGAAGGCAGTTGAGGCCAATTCATTAAATATATTCAAGAAGGAGTTAGATGTATTTCTTCAGGCTAAAGGGATCAAGGGATATGGGGAGAAGGCAGGGACAGGGTACTGAATTTGGATGATCAGCCATGATCTCATTGAATGGCGGAGTGGGCTCGAGGGGCCGAATGGCCTCCTCCTGCTCCTATCTTCTATGTTTCTATGATTGCTTTACAACCATAAGTTGGTATTCCAAGTCTTGCTTTATTTACACAAGTTGTTATCTGAACCTCAAACAAAGCCCCAGCAATGTTTATGCAACCTTCCACTGTTGGCATCAGGAAGAAAACACATTTTGTCTGATTCCTAACACTATTGTGGAATCTTAATCTTGTTTTGATAAATGTTTCAATCTATAATTTTATTGACCTGTATTAATGCTTTGTGCAGTAGAGGTATTTTCACACTCCTGGCCTTTAGCTATATTGAGTCATAAGGGCTTGTGGTGCTCAGTAGTGGCTATTTCAACACTTAAATTAGGCCATGTTGAAATTATACCAAAATTCTTTCCGCCATCGTAGTCCACAAAATTTTAAACCGATTTTGCTGCATAGGTGCATTTTATCGGATACACCCAATAGCATGAGATTTTTTTTAGAAAATTTATTCATGGGCTATGGGCATCGCTACCAAGGCCAGCATTTATTGCCCATCTCTAATTGCCCTCAAGAAGGTGGTGGTGAGTCGCTGCCTTGAACCGCTTCATGAAGTCCATGTGGTGAAGGTGCTCCCACAGTGCTGTTCGGGAGGGATTTCCAGGATATTGACCGTGACGACGAAGGATCGGCGATATATTTCCAAGTCAGGACGGTGTGTGACTTGGAGGGGAACTTGGAGGTGGTTAGTGTTCCCATGCATCTGCTGTCCTTGTCCTTCTAGGTGATGGAGGTTGCGGGTTTGGGAGGTGCTGCAGTGCATCCTGTAGATGGTACAAACTGCAGCCACGATACGCCGGTGGTGGAGGGAGTGCCAATCAAGCGGGCTGCTTTGTCTTGGATGCTGTCGTTCTTGTGTTGTTGGAGCTGCACTCATCCAGGCAAGTGGAGAGTATTCCATCACACTTTTTGCTTGTGCCTTGTAGGTGGTGGAAAGGCTTTGGGCAGTCAGAAGGTGAGTCGCTCATTGCCGAATACCCAACCTCTGACTTGCTCTTGTAGCCACAATATTTATGTGACTGATCCAGTTAAGTTTCTGGTCAATGGTGACCCCCCAGGATGTTGTTGGTGGGGGATGAATTTGACCTAATGTAGCCACATCATTAATGTATTTCTAAATGGGTATTTATATTTTTGTTACAAGGTGTTGAAGGGAAAGTTCAAACCGTGGGTTAGCTTGTTCTTTCATTTTTGGGACACGGCTTTGAATCCAGCTCAGTCTGATTTTATATAAAGAGACTTTCTTTCAGTGAGTTTGGACACTCAATCTACCTTCTAATGGAAACAGGCCCTCAGCCCAAAGTTTTCCACTCTTTGGCCCAAATGTGATTTGCCACTTAGACTAGACTTGAGGATAGCTTGTGTGTGAAATCAAAAAATTGCATTTTTGCAGTAGAGGTATTCTTTTCAGTTTGGCCTTGTTGGTGTCGTGTTTTAAATAGTGTTGTGCACCAATGATTAAGGCACCTCTTAATATTAAACCAGGATTGTCCACGCCCATCTTTGTCACTGTGGTAATGTAGTCAAAGGTATGTGGTGAATAAATGAGAATGTTATCTTTGCTATTTTCTCACTCTTGAAATTTATCTCACCCTCTTTACCTCTTATTTCTGTGTGATTTGGAGTCTTTGGACATGGTTTAATTTTAACTTTTTATTTTGCTTTGCTGTGCGCTCATTACACTGATTTACAAATTGTCTCCATCGAAGAGAGTTGGAAACGGGTCTGGGGCTTTTAAGCAATACGAGATTGGGAGAAAGTCATGTGAGCCCTGGCTTCAGTGCATATAACATTTCTGAATGAGTGCTCTATAACTAGTCGAGGAGTAAAGTACTTGCTCTGTTCTTCACATGCTTTCTTAAAACTTACAATCTTTTAGATGATGTTGCAATCTTTTTAGATGTTGTTAAAATGTACACTGTCCATTCACCCCCAAAAAAACTCACTTGAAGGAATTATTGACACGTGCAATTTATTTTTTCATACTTGTTTTTGTAGCTTCTTCGCCCAGAATAAACTTTATTTAACCACACCCCACCAACCATATGGCTCTGTTGTATTGCAGCTTTGTTATTCAGGTTTAGTCCTCACTCAGTAAGAAAATGAACGCTTTTACATTTCATATCTCAACACAGGGGAGAGAGTCTTTTGTAAAAACAGCAAGCCACAGAAGGAGCTAGCACATCACTAAATAGCAATATTATAGCATTTTAACAATCAGAAATAAATGCATGAGTGGTGTTACAATATAATCCATTTCTATACTGTTGGTAACCTTTCTACACTACTCTACCTATCAAAGTTGCTAAAGCAGTTTCTTAGATATTGCACTTGGTTCATTTAAAGTTACATAATGAAATATATTCAACAAATTTAAACATCGGCTGGATGATTCCAATTCTCTTCTACTTTGACTTTGTTAGTAAGAATTGATGGGCACAACAAATGGTTTCATTTCTTTATACAACATAGCCCACACTTTCTCCTCTTCTGAATTTTTGGACGTGTGGGAGATGGGGTCAACAAGCAGGTTTCATCTGTGTGGAAAAAAAAATACACAATCAGGAATAAATCTTGGTTTTACTAAGAGTTTAAAAATGATTAAGCACCAGTAGCAAGTGTTTTCAGTGAGTGATTTAAGAGGCTTTCAGATAATCCAGCCAGGTGTATAGCTGAGTGGAACTGTGCACGTGTGTGTTTCAAAAACATGTCAGCCTACATGAAACCCTTCCGAGATATTAGTTCATCATCTACACTTGGATAATATAAGGAATCTGGAATACTTCATTTCAGTATTGGACACAATTACTGCTATGGAGAAATCCATTTGATGCTTCAATGCATTGTGCCATTAGGTGATAGGATCTCCAGAATTGATTTTAGGCCACTTTTGTACATTTCCTCATGGTTGTATTGTACCAGGCAGCATTGCAGCGTCATGGGACCATATCACCTGCCTGATGTAGGCTGCTAAAGGCAAAGGGATGTACAGAAAGTGAACTGATGCAGTGCCTAATTGCCAAGAACCTGTTGTTTATTAATTTAAATTCTTTCCATGCCATTTTATTTCCTGTGGTGACTGCAGTATTGCTCCATATTATTAAAAAGAGTAAGTTATTTTGTTACCTTTGTTCCATTATTTGGGGCAAATCGTGACACTAATGAGTAATATTTAGCAGTATTGCTTACATGTTCACACAGGATAAAATAGGTATTGTGCTGTGTTTTTCCCCCTCCCCTCCCCACCAACCACACCCCATTGGGAATATTCATATGGCTGGAATTAAGAATCTGCAGCCCTCAAATGGACTGTCTCACTTAACAGGTACAAAGGAATCTGTCAAGATAGTCATCAGAAATGTACCCACCCATTTGAGGACAGTAATTAGCTTAGGGCTAACATGCATAATGTATAAATCTCAGAGAAATTGGCATTCCAAGCACTTTTCAGATTGATAGCTTAAGGCATATTCCAACAAGCAAGAGTCCAACCACCACCCCTTGACATTCAATGGCATTACCATCACCAAATCCCTCACCATCAACATCCTGGGGGTCACTATTGACCAGAAACTTAAGACCAACCATGTAAATACTGTGCCAACAAGAGCAGGTCAGAAGCTAGGTAGTCTATGGCGAGTGTCTCACCTCCTGACTCCCCAAAGCCTTTCCACCATCTACAAGGCACACGTAAGGAGTGTGATGGAATACTCTCCACTTGCCTGGATGAGTGCTGCTCCAACAACACTCAAGAAGCTCGACACCATCCAGGACAAAGCAGCCTGCTTGATTGGTACCCCATCCACTACCTTAAACATTCACTTCCCTCCACCACCGGCGTACCGTGGCTGCAGTGTGTACCATCTACAAGATGCACTGCAGCAACTCGCCAAGGCTTCTTCGGCAGCGCTTCCCAAACCCGCGGCCTCTTCCACCTAGAAGGACAAGGGCAGCAGGCGCATGGGAACACCACCACCTCCAAGTTCTCCTCCAAGTCACACACCATCCTAACTTAGAAGTATATCGTCGATCCTTCATCATCGCTGGGTCAGAATCCTGGAACTCCCTACCTAACAGTACTGTGGGAGTACCTTCACCACACGGACTGTAGCAGTTCAAGAAGGTGGCTCACCACGACCTTCTCAAGGGCAATTAGGGATGGGCAATAAATGCTGGCCTTGCCAGCGACGCCCACATCCCATAAACAAATAAAAAAAATTAAGAAACAGGTATTTATGGAACTACAAAGCTCAGCCTATACAACACTGCCACCTAGAGGTGCTGTATTCTACCATGCGGAGGCTGAACGCCAACTCTTTGACACCTCCTCCTACCTCCCCCTGGACCATAACCCCACTACTAAGCATCAAGCCATTGTTTCCAAGACTGTCACTGACCTCATCACCGCGGGAGATCTTCCTTCCATGGCTGTCAACCTCATAGTCCCCCAACCCCACACAGCCCGCTTCTACCTCCTTCCCAAGATCCACAAACAGGGCTGCCATTGTTTCAGCCTGTTCTTGTCCCACGGAACTTATCTCTTCCTATCTCAACTCTATTTTTTCTCCCCCTTGTCCAGTCTTTTCCCACCTACTTTCGCGACTCTTCCGATGCCCTCCGCCACTTTAACAGTTTCCAGTTTCCTGGCCCCAACCTCCTCCTTTTCACCATGGACGTACAATCCCTCTACACCTCCATCCCCCTCCAGGATGGCCTGAGGGCGCTCCGCTTCTACCTTGAACAGAGGCCCAACCAGTCCCCATCCACCACCACCCTCCTCCGCCTGGCTGAACTTGTTCTCACATTGAACAACTTCTCCTTTGACTCCACTCACTTCCTCCAAATTAAAGGTGTTGCTATGGGGATCCGCACGGGCCCTAGCTATGCCTGCCTTTTTGTGGGATATGCGGAACATTCTTTGTTCCAGCCCCACTCAGGTCTCCTCCCTCACCTCTTTTTCCGGTACATTGATGACTGTATTGGTGCCATTTTCTGCTCTTGCCCAGAACTAGAAAATTTCATACACTTTGCTTCCAATTTTCACCCTTCCCTCACCTTCACATGGTCCATCTCTGATCCTTCCCTTCCTTGACTTCTCTGTCTCATTTCTGGGGATAGGCTATCGACAAACATCCACTATAAGCCCACAGACACCCACAGCTACCTGGACTACACTTCCTCCCACCCCGCTCCCTGTAAGGACTCTATTCCATTCTCCCAGTTTGTCCGTCTCCGCCGCATCTATTCTAGCAATGCCACCTTCCATATTAATGCCTCCGATATGTCTTCCTTTTTCCTCAACCAAGGATTCCCCTCTACCGTGGTTGACATGGCCCTCGACTGTGTCCGTTCCATTTCCCGTACTTCTACTCTCACCCCTTCCCCTCCCTCCCAGAACCATGATATGGTTGCCCTTGTCCTCACCTTTCACCTAACCAACCTCCACATTCAACGGATCATCCTCCGCCATCTCCAGCATGATCCCACCACCAAACATATCTTCCCCTTCCCTTTTAGCATTCCAAAGGGACCGTTCCCTCTGCGACACCCTGGTCCACTCCTTTATCACCTCCAACACGCCTTCCCCTTCCCATGGTACCTTCCCGTGCAAGCGCAGGAGATGCAACACCTGCCCTTTCAACTCCTTCCTTCCCACTGTCCAGGGCCCCAAACACTCCTTCAAGGTGAAACAGCGATTTACTTGTACTTCTTGCAATTCAGTATACTGTATTAGCTGCTCTCAATGCAGTCTCCTCTACATTGGGGAGACCAAACGCAGATTGGGTGACCGCTTTGCGGAACACCTCCGTTCAGTCCGTAAGGATGACCCTGAGCGTCCGGTCGCCTGTCACTTTAATTCTCCGCTCCACTCCCACTCTGACCTCTCCGTCCTCGGCCTCTTGCACTGTTCCAATGAAGCTCAACGTAAGCTCGAGGAACAGCACCTCATCTTTCGATTAGGCACTGTACAACCTTCTGGACTCAACATCGAGTTCAACAATTTCAGACCATAACCTCAGCCCCCGTGTTTTATTTTCTCTCTCACATGGCAGCTAATGGTGATTCTGCTAGTGTCATTTACACCTCATCTAGAGTCATCTTTAGTTTCTTAACTTGTCCCATTACCATCTCTTTTTGCCTTGCACCATCATCCCTTATGTCTTTCAATCTCTCCTGCCTTCCATCCTATCACAGACTATTCCTTTGTTCTTTCCTCCCCTCCCCCCTTTCCCTGCCCCATACTTGCTTAAATATCTGTTAGACGCGCCAATGCTGCAATCAACCATCTTAAACATTCACTTTAGTACTCTCCACCTGGCCGCATGGTTTGGTTGTACTGCAGCTTTCTGAGCAACATTCGTGCCACACAAGTGCCAGACAATGACTATCTCCAACAAGCGAGAGTCAAACCACTGCCCCTTGACATTCAACAACATTACCATCGCCAAATCCCCCACTATCAACATCCTGGGGGTCACCATTGACCAGAAACTTAACTGGACCAGCCACATAAATACTGTGGCAACATGAGCAGGTCAGAGGCTGGGTATTCTGCGGCGAGTGTCTCACCACCTGACTCCCCAAAGCCTTTCCACAAGGCACAATTAAGGAGTGTGATGGAATACTCTCCACTTGCCTGGATGAGTGTAGCTCTAACAACACTCAAGAGGCTCGACACCATCCAGGACAAAGAAGCCTGCTTGATTGGCACCCCATCCACCACCTTAAACATTCACTCCCTCCACCACTGGCGTACCGTGGCTGCAGTGTGTACCATCTACAAGATGCATTGCAGCAACTTGCCAAGGCTTCTTCGGCAGCACCTCCCAAACCCGCGAAATCTTCCATCTAGAAGGACAAGGGCAGCAGGTGCATGGGAACACCACCACCTCCAAGTTCCCCTCCAAGTCACACACCATCCTGACTTGGAAGTATATCGGCCGATCCTTCATCATCGCTGGGTCACAATCCTGGAACTCCCTCCCTAACAGCACTGTGGGAGTACCTTCACCACACGGACTGCAGCGGTTCAGGAAGGCGGCTCACCACCACCTTCTCAAGGGCAACTAGGGATCGGCAATAAATGCTGGCCTTGCCAGCGACGCCCACATCCCATCAATGAATTTTTTTTTTAATTTAAAAAGTAAGACAACCATGTCTTTGATTATCAGTGTAATCTCGTGATTGGACAGCACAGCCAAATGCCAGCTTGCAAATTTTCAGCATTGCAGCTTTTTGGTGTAGGTTTTGTGTTCATAGAATCATGCAGCACAGAAAGAGGCCATTCGGCCTATTGAGTCTGTGCCGGCTCTTTGAAAGAGCTCCCCAATTAGTCCCATTCCCCTGTTCTTTGCCCATAGCTGTGCAAATTTCTCCTTTTCAAGTACATATCCAATTCCCTTTTGAAAGTTACTACTGAATTTGCTTCCACCACCTGTTCAGGGAGTGCATTCCAGGTCATCATAACTTGCTCTATCAAATCTCCCCTTAATCTCTATCTCTATGACTCTATTAATCTTCTCTGCTCTAAGGAGAACAATCCCACCTTCTCCAGTCTCTCCATATAACTCAATTCCTTCATCCCTAGTATTATTCTGGTAAGTCTCCTCTGCTACCCTGCTGTAGTTCTTGAATTTATATCATTGAAAAATATCTACCTACAAAACCCTGCAGCCTTTTTTTAAAAGGAATAGTGATACAAAAAAAGAGAGAAATCACCTTTAAATTACAAGTATTGTGTGATGTAATGAGCTAATGGTTACACGTAACTACGCCTGTACTGTACACTTGATCTTATATATTTAACAGGAATAGATTGTAGAGGACAGTGTAGGAAGTAGAAACATAGAAAAATAGGAGCAGGAGTCGGCAATTCGGCCCTTTGAGCCTGCTCCGCCATTCAATATGATCATAGCTGATCCTCTATCACAATACCGTATGCTATATGAAATGAGTTTGGACAGTCTTCGTACAGTGCGTAATGAGCATGGGCTGACAACACAAATCTCCAGTTCAACAGTAAATGGCAAAGTCACTCAGATAGACCTGTTGTTGTCGGAAATGGAAAAAAATGAGAGCACTGGTGCAGTAGAGGGTGCTCTTCTGAGGTAGGGGATATAACCATCTAAAGAGACTTACTGCCCAACAGTCCAAAGATGCAATTCAAGGACATAGGAACAAAACCTATAAACTGGATCGTGGGGAGGGGGTGGGTGGTGATGTAAACAAGTAACTTCCCAGAACACCCACAACAAAGCAACAACCTGAATTTACACAACAGCTTCAATGCTAAGAAACATCCCGAGTTGTTTCACAAATAAGTTTAAGAAAAACAGACTCCGAGCCAGGAAGGGAGTGATTAAGAGGCGTGAATGAAAGGCTGGTTGAAGAGATGGGTTTTGAGGGTATCATTAAAGGTGGAGAGAGAAGGAGAGGCAGAGAGATTTAAGGAGAGAGCTCCAAAGAATAGGCTTGAGATGGTTCAACATAGAAGAAACATAGAAAAATAGGAGCAGGAGTCGGCCATTCGGCCCTTTGAGCCTGCTCCGCCATTCAATATGATCATGGCTGATCCTCTATCTCAATACAGTACTGTATTCCCGCTCTCTCCCCATATCTCTTGATGCCTTTTGTGTCTAGAAATCTATCTATCTCCTTCTTAAATATATTCATTGACTTGGCCTCCACAGCCTTCTGTGGTAGAGAATTCCACAGGTTCACCACCCTCTGAGTGAAGAGATTTCTCCTCATCTCAGTCCTAAATGTTCTACCCCTTATCCTGAGACTGTGACCCCTCGTTCTAGACCCCCCCAGCCAGGGAAAACATCCTCCCTGCATCCAGTCTGTCTAGCCTTGTCAGAATTTTATACATTTCAATGAGATCCCCTCTCATTCTTCTAAACTCCAGTGATTACAGGTCTAGTCGACCCAATCTCTCCTCATACGACAGTCCTGCCATCCCAGGAATCAGTCTGGTGAACCTTCGCTGCACTCCCTCTATGGCAAGTATATCCTTTCTTAGGTAAGGAGACCAAAACTGCACACACTACTCCAGGTGTGGTCTCACCAAGGCCCTGTACAACTGTAGTAAAACATCCTTGCTCCTGTACTCAAATCCTCTTGCAATGAAGGCCAACATACCATTTGTAGATATCATAATTCCGCTCCATGTACTCAATATAGAAAAATAATATATTCTACCTAACTAATGATGGTAATTAGCACTTCACTGTTTATGTTAAAAGTTTACCTGTGAAATATGGTGATTATTTAAAAACACTTCGAGAAACAAAACAAAAAAATCAAAAGAAAATTAAGTTCTAAACGTCAGAATGATGATTTTTATACAGTTGTTACTTTGTCCAGCATACTTTCCCTCCTCGCTTTATCACTCAGAAATTCTGTAGTTTGAGTCTTTAGGTGCTCAAATATTGTATTGTTGAGTTCTGACATATGTCGTCTGTTTGGATTCAAAAATACAACTGTTCTGCAAAGTATACACGTAAGTGATAGCCATTTAATAGAACTGGTATGTTGCTTTCTATCCCACTTATCATTCAAATCTCTTAACATTAGTCATTTTAAGCAGATATAACTGTGCAGATCATTTCACATCAATGGAAACAGTGTAAAATTTGCATTTTAATTGAACTTGCATTTAATTTAAGTGGGGAGATAGTTTTGTGCTCATCAAGGCGAGATGTATTGCTGCTGAGAAATGGAACACTTCTACAACTTTTGCACCCAGAGTCAGATGGGAAAGTGAAAACAGAGAGACAGGCAAAAGTGGAGGAGAAATATAAGCGAGGTGAAAAAGTGGGGGAAAGCGACACAAGTGAGAGACACAAGTAGAGGAGGAGAGAGAGAGAAACGAGGAGAAGGAAAGGAAGGGAAAAAAGGAGAGGAAGGAAAACCAAAGTAGTAAGTCATTGAATCAGAAAATTTTGTTTAAATTTATTGTAAAGTTTTAGGGGGAAAAATTGAGTCGTGCCCCTTTTGGGGCGCCCTGAAAAAATTAGCGCCCCCGTGGCCGAGATTCATCAGTAGCGCCCCAAGAGGGAAGCGGGGTGCTACTGGAAGCGCCCCGCCTCCCTCTTGGGGCGCTGCGAGTGAATATCGCAGCGCTACGTGCCGCAGCGTGTTCCTCCCCTTCTTAAAGGGGAGGGGCCTTGCGCATCGTGACCCGGGGCCCAGCTGGGCCACCAGGGATCAGGGTGCCGGCAAAAGAGCCCGGCACTCAAGAGAAGTGCCGGGCTCACGGAACACAGCCGGCACTCCACGGGGGGCTTCAGAGGAGGACGGGGACGGCAGAGGGGGCAGCAACAAAAATGGCCGCCCGGCACCTTCCCTGTAATTAGCGCCGCCTCGGCCGCAGGTAGGCCCCCCTGACCCCGTTGGACATAGCGTCCGGCGGTAAGTCAGGGGGCGCTACCAAAGATCGCGGGCGGGCGCGCTGCGCATGGCGATGATGTCATCGCCGGCAGCGCAGCGCCGCGGGGTGCTAACGGTTACCACCCCCGCTAACCTCCCGCAGAATTTCGCGGGAGGCGTTGGCGGCGCCGCATCCAGGCGCTAGTTGCTTTGCGCCCCCCGTTAGCGCCCGCTAACAGGAGGTGCAAAGCAATCAAATTTTCAGGCCTTAAGCTTTACTGTGCAGAAGAACCCCTGCAAATATTGACATACTTCTGAGTATCTGTGAATCAGAATTCCTGATTTGCATTCAGGTAAAATGTTGATGCGCTCCTGGGGATATATTCTCCTACATTTCTCTTTTCTCTCTCTCTCTCCTCATTCACGTTTATTGTTCCTCCTCCATTTCTGTTTCTCCCACTCTTAGGCCACGATTTTGCCTACCGAGGCGGGCAAAGTGCGGCGACTCCGCTCCCGATTCCATCCCGCTCTGCGAGAAGAATTTTACGTCAATAGGGCTTGTTAAGCCCGCCCTACTCCGCTCCCGATTCCATCCCGCTCTGCGAGAAGAATTTTACGTCAATAGGGCTTGTTAAGCCCGCCCTGCGAGGTTCCCGGCCAATTCAAAGGAAGCGGGTCTGATGACGTCATTTGATGACGGGTCATCAGCTGGTTTCCTTAAAATGGCCATGTCCAAATTGACCTTGACAGTTGTGCTGTCAGTGTTCTACAGCATTGAGGTGCTGCAAACACCGACAAGCACTGCACAAAGGTGCACGGCTGCACCCAGGCTCTCCCCTGACTCCCTCCATATGCTTATGGAGGGAGTCACAGCTCGCAGGGAGGTTCTCTTCCCTTCCAATGGGTGGAAGAGACCTCCCCAGGACACCAAAGCAGCCTGGTTGCACATTGTACAGGAGGACACAAACAGGGATGTCACAAGGAGGACCAGGCTGCAGTGGCGCAAACCTTTCAATGATCTCAGTAGATCACAAAATGTTACTGCAAATCCACATTCAACCTCATCCTGCTGTGCCACTCATCACATCCCCATCACACTGCCTTCCCTACCCTATTCCTGCACATCCTTACTCACACCAACTTACCTTGCACCTCCACCCATCCCTCTCTATCTACATTATCACTTCCCCATCTCACTAGCCACCCCTCACACTCACCCTCATCCTAGTCCAATCATATCAACTAACAACACACAAGGGTAGGCACTTGTGTGTTTTAGCCAGTGTTCATGTGATGTTTCTGTTAATGTGGTGTCAAACATTGAAATCTTTATTTTCAACACTTTGCTTTCTTGGACAGATTTGTGTGCACCTTTGGAAGTGGCTTTATGAGTTACAGTAAATGGTGAGACATAATGGTACCCCCCGCAATGGTGATGAGTGTGAAAGGAATGGCTTGGGCATTGTAGGGATGCTATGTGGCAACCAGGGTGTGCAGCATCAAGTAAAGTAAATGTGGCCATGGTGAGGCCATCGCTGGCGTCCCGGGCAGCAATGTGGTCGGGTGCTGATGCCCTGTTTCCTTGTGCAGCATCAGGTGATTGCGAAGGTTGGTGTTGTTGTTGTTGTGCCTGGTAATGTTGATGTTGGGGCTGATCGTGGTGGGATTCTGAGGACCCAGGTGAGATTGTTTCAAGGGCACCAATGCTGCTGGAATAGATGGCAGCTGAAGTTGAGATGACAGAAGCGATCTGTCAATGGTGAGAGAGGTTGCCCCAAAGAGGTGACAGTGGATAGAGGGTTTACTCCAAACACTTCCAAACTGCATACAGTTCAAAAGTGGGTTCCAAATCATTAATGCTCCAGCTTCTCTGATTGGGAAATGAACAGGTGTGAAATGGTAGGTTTTATACCACTTTTGCAGCTGTCACCCATTCACAGCAATGGAGAGTCATTGAGAAGCCGACATACTTACCTGACGTGAAACCCGCTCTCTGGGAACCTCGTTAAAAACCTGGTAAAATGCTAAGTACACGGGAAAATGGTGCTGAACTACCTTTTAACAAGCTTTTAACTGGTTGACCCGCCGCTTGGTGTCGGGCCTGTTCAGGGATGACAGACCCGACACTTGGGAAACTGACAAGGAGGCGGGTTTACAGCAGGATACTGGCCCGCTGTCAATCTTTGTGATTTTTGACAGCGGACCTGCCTCCAAACATGCAATCTGAGCACCGGTAAAATTCCGGCCTTAGATCCACTCCCAGAGCCACAGTGTCCTAACTTCCAAAACAGAGCGTCAGATACCCTGCTCTTTCATTGTGGAAATCAAGCTTTATTAGCATATCACAACAAAAATGTTAGTAAGTTAACAAATGCAGAAAAGTTCAGCAATCTAATGACCTCAGGACTCTCCAGAATTCTTTCATGGGCCCTCTGAGTGCCGAGGAGCCCAGTGTGAAAATCTAGATCCTATTGCACCATTGTAGCTTTCCTGTGTCTCCCACCAGTCATCCTTATGGCCAAACAGTGACAAATTATCTTTTGTTTTGTGTTGTGAACTTGCAACCCCTATGAACCAGGTTGAGATTCCCAAATCTCAAATTTCATTTTAGACCACTATAATGAGATGCATCTTTATTATCATTAGATTCAAACCCAGGGCCAAAGGTGTTATAATCCACTGTGCCACCTAATTCATGTATCCTGTCTTCCTAAAGCTGCTGTTATAGTCTGATCACTATTATTAAGAGTTGTGCTTTAATGGGAATGTAAGCATTTCAAGGTTATATAAGCATTATCCTTTGCCTCTGTGTAGATCTGAACACCTTTTAGATGCTGCGCAAATATAAATTGAGCGTATTGTTCCAAAGGAACTTTTCAAACATGCAGTACAGTTTCTTTTTCATGTTTACACTTATAAAAGTCACTTGTATGTCAAATACATACCCTGTATTTTCAGATATTGTGGGATTGATTCCCTGAGATTTCTCAGAAGGTACCTCATTTCCTGAATGTCACTGAAATAAGCAACAAGTACAAGGAAGTGCGTAAATGTTTGTTATTTAAAGTGATTTTTTATAATACAGCGCTCACAAGATATGGGCTCGTTACACAACTACAGGCAAGGTACTGTGTTTGAATGGGTGTCTGATTACTAATAAACCCATAATAAACTATTAAATTAATTCCGAAACAGTTAAATGATTTGGACATGTGAATTAGAATCCCTGTTTTTCACTCGGGTAGTTTGATCCTCTGGATCCATTCATAGAATAAATCGTGATATTCCTAAATGTCATGATTAAATTTTGCTGATATAAAGTACAGTGTCTGTGAAGACAGGTATCAGCTTTTAACGCACACACTATTAACTCCTCAAAAGCTATTTGTTACATGCTCATTCTACACTGGGGAAACCTTACACAGAATGGCTGAATACAGGGCCACATATCTAAGCATGCTTTTGACCAATGTTCCCGCTAAGCTGCATGGCCTCACAGTGGTCTGGAGGTCCCGCGCAGGCTGCTCGCTGGCATTTGCATTGAAGAAACCACGCAGTGTGAAAATTTGAATGAGCCGCGCAGGCAGTTAAAGGGACTGTGCACCCAAAAAAAATTAGAGGGAACATTGCTCTTAACCACCCTGCAATTCATCAATTCAGTCCCCCTGGCCACCTCAGTTTGACCTTTCTGTCTTAACTACTCCCAACAAGCTCTACAAAAACACAAAGAAAGGTGCCTCATCTTCCTCCTGCCTTTCTGCAGTCCTCTGATCTCAATATTGACTTTAACAACTTCGGCCCCTAGCTGTTCCCAAAGCTGTTCCCTGCGAGACTCTCCCATTCCCTTCAATTGGGAGCCATTTGACTCACCTATTGCCTTTTGAATGGCTTTTCACAGGCCTGACTGAGTCGAATTCTATATAGTGCCCTGACCTGCATTTTAGAAATCTCGTTCCTGCATTAAAAAAAAATTATTCACTGGCTATTGAACTCATTTGCTTACTTTTTGTGAAAACAGTTATCATATCTGTCCTCACGATCTCCATCTGTTATTGTCTCACCCTCTCTTAGTTTTGTTTAGCCCAGAAAGGGACTCTAGTCCTAACCAAGAAAGTTTTGATGATGGGTTGACCCTAAAAGTTAACCTGGTGCTATTTCCAGATTTTCAGCATTTTCTGATGTATGATTTTAAATTCTCATTTTGCTGTACTCATCTGTTCCTGTATGAAAAATAATGAATATTGCTAGATATATAAATTATTGTCACATCTTTGTAAAACTAAAGCCCAAAGAGTTTACCTTTCTGTAGATTCTGTTTCCATTGCTGCATCGAAGTGGCATCCCAACAAGTCCAGCTCTTGTGAAGATGATGAGCAGGTGACATCTTCTAGGAATGGGGCCTGTGAATGTTCTTCTTCTCCTTCATATGAGATTCCAGGAACAGGACAAATAGTTTGTTCTGAAGTGGAAAAATACTTTTAAGAATTACAGGTTTAAAAAAAAAATCAAGTATTATTTTGTATTCTTGTTCTTAATTGAGATGTTTTTGAACCATTTTCCAATTAATTTCTTCACTTACTCATTTTGGTTTTCTTCTCCATTGATATCACTTAAACGTTTATTTAGTCACTATATCTAACTGTATTTTCCTAGCAGTAATTGGTGTGTGCGTGTATATGTATATATATATGTATGTATATATGTGAGTGTGTGTGTGGGTGTATATGTATATATATATATGTGAGTGTGTGTATATATATGTATATATATGTGAGTGTGTGTGTGTGTGTGCATGTATGTATATATAAGCCCTGTTCCTGGGACTAGGGACAAGGTCACTGGCAAAGGCTTGGAAGCTAAGCTAGAGCCAGGCCTGGTTAGTACCTGGAGGGGTGACCATCAGGGAAGACCAGGTGCAGAAGGTCATGGAAGGAGCCCCAGGAGGGGCGGTTGGTGAGCAGGCCCGGGTGTTGGGCTGAAGATTGTTGGACAGGAGGAATGGTGGAAATGGAATGGCAGCGTGCACAGACGCAGCAGCTTTGCTTCTCCCAGGATGGTGCTATTTACGTTTAATGTTAATGTTATTTGTACAGGACTCATGGGAGCTTGCAAGATCACATTTCGTTGTTCATGTACTTGTGCATTGTACAATGACAATAAAGTTGAATGTATATATATGTGAGTGTGTGTTGTGGGTGTAAGCATTCATCAGTCTGAATGTGTGAGCTGTACTTATCATGGCTCTACCATTATTTCCAAGATCATTGATTGATCTGTTCAATCATTCCACCTTTTCCAATCCTGGGTGAGGATGATTGCGGCAGTGGTTAAAGTGTAATTTCTTGACAAGGGATAATGATCCCCTCCTACCTGTATATCACTGAGCTCACCCTGCAACCTTGGACTCTGCCCACAACCTTTAAGATTTAATAGGTACTTGGTCAGACTCACATAAGGTCAAAAAGTAACCTATTCATTTTTCAGTAAATATGATGTTTGTGTATACACAGGATTTTAAATTGAATTAACTTAAACCTGACACATTGTGGCTATGGCCACAACCTCTGACTGTTTCATGTCCCATTTAAGGAGTTCTTTCAGTCATGCCTTTCCCATGCTAGGTTTTCTCTTTATCTCAATATCTTATTCCCGGTCGGTTCTCGTTTTCCAAAATAATGTGCTTCACCAACTTACAATAATTCCTTTCAGTTCTGGCCATTTTCACATCATGTCCTACTTTATTCCCTCGATTCTGTTGTGGTTCAGTAATTCAGGGCCCAGTGGGGACGAACAGCTGCTCCAATCAGCAGTAATTAGGAAATATGAGTTTCGTAAAACCAAAACTCTATCATTTTTTTTCAACATACAGGCAGACTTCTGTTCTAAATATATCACGAAGCTGCTGTCTAGCTGTCTCTTTCTAACAATTATTCCTCACTCTCTATTCTTTCTTGACTTTTTGGTTATGAAATCAAAGATTGGGTAGACTCGGCCTATATTCCTTAGAGTTTAGAAGAATGAGAGGTGATCTCACTGAAACATATAAAATTCTTACAGGGCTTGACAGGGTAGATGCAGGGAGGATGTTTCCCTTTGCTTAGGGAGTCTAGAACCAGGGGTCAGAACAAGGAGTCGGCCATTTAGGACTGAGATGAGGAGAAATTTCTTCACTCAGAGGGTGGTGAATCTTTGGAATTCTCTACCCCAGAGGGCTGTGGAGGCTCAGTCGGTGAGTATATTCAAGACAGAGCTCGATAGATTTTTGGATACTAAGGGCAACAGGGGATATGGGGATCGGGCGGGAAAGTTGAGATGAGGTAGAAGATCAGCCATGATCTTATTGAATGCCAGAGCAGGCTCAAAGGGCCGAATGGCCTACTCCTGCTCCTATTTCTTATGTTCTTATGAAACCTGAATCATTCCATCCCCTTTAATTCCCATTTATGCCATTCAATAGGCATGTCTAAATTTGGGCTGTTGCCTTCCTGTGAGATGTTTGCTCCAAGCCTGCATTTTTGGGTTGAATTTTTTCCCTCAATGTCAATACATCCACTATCAGCTTCTCAATAACTGTCAAATAATTTACACAGTTGGGTACTGTTCATTTATAAATTTGGACCATTATTGCAGACTGCAGACTTCTACTCGTTTTATACACTTGTGGTGAATGTCAGGTGGAGTCAGGTGGAACTTCCTGTGGAGCAGTGCTATACATCAAGGATGCCCAGCTTTTTGCAGCTGAGAGTTCAAAACGTGTCCATAGCTATGAGTGGGCCACATACGATAATACGAGAACCAGCATTCTCCATACACAGAAAATCTAAATAGCCCCACACACAAAAAAACCTCCCTACATAATAAAAAAAAATGCAAGTCCTCAGACACAAAATATCCAAGGCCCACATACACCAAAAATCCTTGGAAGCCCCAGCTCTCTAAACTTCCCAGGCCTTGATTGCTTTTTTTTTTATTCGTTCATGGGATCTGGGTGTTGCTGGCAAGGCCAGCATTTATTGCCCATCCCTAATTGCCCTTGAGAAGGTGGTGGTGAGCTGCCTTCTTGAACCACTGCAGTCCGTGTGGTGAAGGTGCTCGCCGGGAGCAAGCGGAAGCCAAGCACAGGCAGCACAAGGAGCGCACGTCAACCCAAGCACCCCACCCACCCGCCCCTTCAACCACCGTCTGCCCCACCTGTGACAGAGACTGCAGGTCCCGCATTGGACTAATCAGTCACCTGCGAACTCGTTTTTAATGTGGAAGCAAGTCATCCTCGGTTCCGAGGGACTGCCTAAGAAGAGAAGAAGAAGGTACTCCCACAGTGCTGTTAGGGAGGGAGTTCCAGGATTGTGACCCAGCGACGATGAAGGATCGGCAATATACTTCTAAGTCAGGATGGTGTGTGACTTGGAGGGGAACTTGGAGGTGGTGGTGTTCCCATGCGCCTGCTGCCCTTGTCCTTCTAGGTGGAAGAGGTCGCGGGTTTGGGAGGTGCTGCAGAAGAAGCCTTGGCGAGTTGCTGCAGTGCATCTTGTAGATGGTACGCACTGCAGCCACGGTTTGCCGGTGGTGGAGGGAGTGAGGGGGAGAAATTGAGTCCCACCCCTTTTGGGGCTCTAACTTCGCCGGGGCCAAAATTGAGTGGTAGCGCCCCAAGAGGGAGGTGGGGCACTACTGGAAGCGCCCCGCCTCCCTCTTGGGACGCTGCAAGGGAATATCATGGCGCTACGTGCCGTGGTATTGCAGGCCTTCCTCCCCTTCTTAAAGGGGAGGGGCCTTGCGCAGCGTGACCCGGGGCCCAGTTGGACCACCGGGGATCGGAGTGCCGGCAAAAGAGCCCGGCACTCAAGAGAAGTGTCGGGCTCATGGAGTGCAGCCGGCATTCCGCGGGGGGTTTGGGGAGGCAGGTCAGAAGGTCGGGAACAGGAACAGAGGCAGGTACTGGCAGGCGGCCAGCAACAAAAATGGCCGCCCGGCACCTTGCCTTTAAATAGCGCAGCAGGTAGGCTCCCCTGACCCCGTCGGACATAGTATCCGGTGGTAAGTCAGGGGGTGCTACTGAAGATCGCGGCTGGGGCGCTGCACATGGTGATGACATCATCGCTGGTGGCACAGCGCCACGGGGCACTAACGGTTACTGCCACCGCTAACCTCCCGCTGAATTTCGAGGGAGGCGATGGCGGCGCTGCGCCCGGGCGCTAGTTGCTTTGCAAAGCAACCAAATCTTTTCCCCCTGAATGTTTAAAGTGGTGGATGGGGTGTCAATCAAGCGGGCTGCTTTGACCTGGATGGTGTCTTGATTGGTGCAAAAAGGCTGCTCCTTCATTGGTCTAAATCTGCCAGTCAGCGCAGCCTATTCCAGTTCTCCCAACCTGGGAAGTTTAAAGAGCTGAAGTCTGAATCAGCTTTGCACAAAAGTGGGCTGCCTGTACATATCTGGGTAATTAGGTGCTCTTCCTATTCAGATAGAGAAATGGTATTAAAACAGGTATAAAAAAGACTGGAGCATGTTCAAAAGGCTAATTTTAACCCCAGGCAATAAGTCCAATTCTAATAATTACAGTAAGAAATGTATTGCAGTGCTTTCTCCTTTGCAAGCGAATATTCTTATTCAATACATATTGAAGGAATTTGGTTTATTTTTTCATTTCATTGTAATGAGCTTCACTCGCAACATATTACTTTCCTGCTTCAAACCATTTTGTAAATGAATTTGTCTCCTCGAAGTGCCGTATGCCATAAAATAAACTCTGCAATTGGACAGATGATATGATCATGGGCCGCTTGCCAATAACATCCCTGGGCTGATTGCTAGCATCATGTAATCTATCAAATACCTCCAACTAACAAAGAAACTGCATGGCGGTGTACAAATGTTTAAACTGAACAACGAAATGAAAAGAAAACCTTGGCACACTCTCCTTTGGTGACTTCTCTACTGGTCTCACCCAGGTGATTTCATCTCCACCTGGAGACAATGCCCAATAACATCTAACAGTAAATAACAACAGAAAATGCTGGAAAAACTCAGCAGGCCAGGCAACATCCGTGGAGAGAGAAATAGAGTCAACGTTTCAGGTTGAAACCCTTCATCAGTCCTGATGAAGGGTTGCGACCTGAAACATTGACTCTGTTTCTCTCTCCACGGATGCTGCCTGGCCTGCTGAGTTTTTCCAGCATTTTCTGTTGTTATTTCGGATTTCCAGCATCCGCAGTATTTTGCTATCGAACATCTATCATTAGCTAGATTCCCAAATCACCTGCAGGAACTCAACAAGACACCAGTTGGAAAATATGTACACCAACTTTTCTGCATCGAAGCAGCCTATGATTGATATCTGGAAAGGAATATCAAGCATAAGGTTTGGCTCTTTGGCAGAACTAATTCTAAAGTACTTAATTAGGAGGTTATTACCTGGAACTTGTATCCCAAGTAGCAGTTAAGTAAAAATGCTTGTGGTTGAGACCATAAAAATCACTTTCAGTGCTGCAACTAACCAGCTGTGCACTGGAATTGGCTTTAGCCATCTGAATGAAAGATGCTGTACAAATAATTGAATTCGTTGTTAGATGGGGAAGCATATCTCCCTGTGGGAAAAGATTGTGGTCACCAGATATAAGCAATCACATAAATGGATATCCAGGATCTTATCACAGCGCTTATATAGAAATCCATCACGGTCTTCATTTTATTTCGATAGCAAAATACTGCAGACGCTGGAAATCCGAAATAACAACAGAAAATGCTGGAAAAACTCAGCAGGTCAGGCAACATCCGTGGAGAGAGAAACAAGAGTTTAACTCCGTTTCTCTCTCCACAGATGCTGCCCTGGCCTGCTGGGTTTTTCCAGCGTTTTCTGTTGTTATTTCCTCATTCTATTTCTTTTCTTCGTCAATGACCTTGTGAATGGCATTGGAAATAATATTTGCTGCTGACGCCATCCTCCGCAGGTTGGTTAATTCTCCAAATTAAAGGTGAGCTGTGATTAAATCATTGCAAGTAAATATCAACAAAATTGGAGGGTAGATAGACAAATGATGTGCTACGTTCAATAGTTAGTAAGAACAAGATCAAGTCAATAGTTGGGCAAGATGCTTGAGTGTGAACTATTTGCCAATAAGTACATTTGGGTGTCTTCAGTCACAAAGATTCAGTTACTTGGCTTTGTAATCATGTCCGAATAACACCGAAACTAACAAATAGTGGAAATGTTTGAGAAAGCTAGTAGAAGGATAGATTCAATTTAACTTGTCAACACTGGCAACATTAGTGTTCTGGAAAGTTTATATCCATCCAGTGACGAATGCTGTAATCACATGTTGCATGTTGCAGAGAAAACCCAGCTTTTTCATTTGGACACGATATAGTCCAAAGCCCATGTGGACCATGGATTTTACAGAGATGGCCTTGCAACCCCATGTCAAAACTCAGCCTATGGAATATCAGTGAGATGTGGCTGCATTGTCAGTTATCTGTAAGGCTGTGACCAAAGCAACACTAACAAGAGTCTTTACACCAGAAACACAATAGCTTCTACAGCTGCAGCTCATCATGCTGTATAAATCTACAAAGTTGGCATGATATAGAGGTTGTGAGGAGTTACACTGTACTTTCTCTGCCTCTGCAATTCTTTCCTGTACCATGTAATTATTGGAATTGACCACTGCACGTAGACGTGTCACTAATGTTTAATATCACAAGTGAAGCAGTAAACTGAAAAATCTCTAGCTTGTCCATTAGTGGAACTTCTCTCAGTTGTTCTGTGCTCCCACCAACCACCAGCGTCAAATTCATTAAATATCTTTACAGCCATCAATCCCCACACCACCACCCCACCGCCCCACCGCCTTCCTGTTTCCTGTTATGCCACTTCATGTACCCAAAATAAATAAATTCAACTCATGAACCAAATTTTGCTCAAGATTACAAAGTTCTAGGTGTAAAATTATTTCCACTTACTGTCAAATAAAGTATCGTAGTTATGATTATTTTTCTAAGATCAAATATTGCTTAATATTTTGGTTCAGTATTTTAATTGGTAGTAATTAAAAATTAAATTTCTTCCCATGTTGCAATAACTTGTTAAATCAAATCAGAATACTTTTCATGAATGCAAATACATTCTTTGATAAAGTGAATTGATAATATTGGTGCAGTAACCCTATCTGCTACTAGATGTCTGGCATCTCATGAAGATGCTCTATTCTATACACTGTGATGCTATGTACACTTTACAAACTGAAATGGCAACATCTAATGGCAGATTCTGCATCAACTATTTTATCAAGTCTACTGCAATCTGATTGGATCCAATCCCAGTTGAAATTAATTCTTTCTTTGGATCTGAGGAGGGTTCCACTGTCAGAATATTTCATAGAGAGTCCAAAATTTCTGTAATATTTTCCTTCTTTTAATGGACACGGCTACCCGTGTCCTAACTTGCACCAAGTCCCGTTCACCCATCACCCCTGTGCTCGCTGACCTACATTGGCTCCCAGTTAAGCAATGTCTCGATTTTAAAATTCACCCTTGTTTTCAAATCCCTCCATGGCTTCGCCCCTCCCTATCTCTGTAATCTCCTCCAGTCCCACAACCTTCTGAGATTTCTGCGCTCCTCTAATTCTGCCCTCTTGTGCATCCCTGATTATAATCGCTCAACCATTGGTGGCCGTGCCTTATGCTGCCTAGGCCCTAAGCTCTGGAATTCCCTCCCTAAACCTCTCCGCCTCTCTACCTCTCTTTCCTCCTTTAAGACGTTCCTTAAAATCTACCTCTTTGATCAAGCTTTTGGTCACCTGCCCTAATTTATCCTTATGTGGCTCGGTGTCAAATTTTTGTCTTCTAATACTCCTGTGAAGCGCCTTGGGACATTTTACTATGTTAAAGGCGCTATATAAGTACAAGTTGTTTTTTGTGTTATTGTTATAAGTTGTGGTCTGATACTCTTGGTCTGCATGCTGATACGAATAACAGAATAAATACAGATAGTCAGTTGCTCTCCTTATCCCAAGGTGCAATGATTTAGCTAGTAGTGTACCTTTGCTAAGACAATCATGTTTTTCTAGCATATAAAAGTCTATGTTTCCAAATGGCAGTTAAATATTTTTCTGTACATATTCAGTTCTTCACAATCAATTCCCAAATTGTTTTTAAAAAAAAGCATGACATCAGATTTTCTATTTGTGGTAATGTCAATAAATTCAGAAGTACCTGATTTTCGAAGTTGAAAAGATTCCATTAAGTATGCTGATTTAAGCATTTCAGTTATAAACATCTTCAAACAGCCATAAAACAGTATATGAAGTCTGCAGATACCAGGCTGCAAATCTTCATCTTCAAGGCTATAGAAATTTCAGCACAAAAATAATCAGGAACCATTAAATCAAAAATGCTTTTTTTTGTATGTTTCCCTCCCCCCCGAAAATGTTTTTCAAACAATATGTATTGTACATAAATATTTTAGTGATAATTGCTAAAATAGAAATGCAGAAACTTGATTTTCTACATATACAGGGCGTGGACATATATCAGCACAGATACCAACTGCTTCCTTTTGATCCGCAGCATAAAAGGGGAGGGGGGGGGGGGGGGGAATTTTCAACCTGCAGCCAAAAGGGACGCAAATGGAGCGTGGTGGCCGTGGCACTTATCCAAAGCCAAGGCCAGGAGGTCCGCAGCCCTTTTTAGGTTTGGGTCTCGGTGGAATCAAGCCGATGAGCTGCGAGCATCAAACGGGCGTTTCACTGCAGCATGCTGATTTTTGGAAGGGTGAAAATTGTCTGACTTCTACACAGAATAGGCCAGCAGGTCAGGCCCGTTGGGGGGTGGTGGCGACGCAAGAATAGGCCAGCCGAAGCCTGGAAGATTTTTGTGGGGACGGGAGGAGCGTGAATACGCCGTCCATTTGTACATGAAAATACAATCTGGGCCCTACTACCAGCGCAGGACTCCGATTTGCGTATGTAAACAGCCTCCCGCCTGTTTTGGGTGGGATTGCTTGCTGCCCATCAGACGGGCCTAAGGTGTCAATTTTCCTTGGCCATTGTCTGATTTTCAGGCAAGAATCAGGATGGCCAGCAGTCGAAAATTGTCCCTGTGTATTTTATGTAGATCACTTCAATATAGTAGTGCAGCTGCTGGGTCATCTATAAGACAATCCCATTTTTAATGATTTTCGTACTGGAGAAAATGGGTGGCAAGCTATTGCCTCTGACAGTTTCTACATGGAAAAAAACACAAGGCCATTGTGAACATGGGTTAGGATAAGAGTCTTTACATATCCTCAATATTTAAAAAAATTACATTGAAACTAGGTTAGGATAGTTTCTTCATTGTGCCACCAGACCTGTGGTGTAACGTGCAGCTTTGTGAAAGTTCATTGGCGATGGCAACAGAAATATAAAATTGAGACACAGCAGTGACAAGTGGAATCAATTAGGTCCTCAGCCACCACTTCCTTTATTCCTGGGTAAAATTAGGCCAAGATTGTGAGAAAAGTCGTATCTTGCGATTATAAAACAAGACTTTGGCAGTGTCAAAACTAATATGGGCTTCCATCCATAAGGGCACTACTGTAGTTTAAATGTATATTTTGTGGAATTGACTGGCTCCACAATACCTATCTCATTGACCATGCATTCCGTCTCTGCACCCCACCACCTCTTCCTTTACTTCCTGCTCAGTGTCCATTTCGCCACCTAGCAAAGTGCTCAGAGACATTCCTCCAGGTCAGCTTTATATAAATATACGGTGCTGTTTTAAAAAGGAGATCTTTCAGGTCTTGTTTATAATCCATTATTATTTTTCAAACTATTTTATGTTTATTTGGAAAATGCGGTTTTAATTGTGTACGATTTGCTCGCTTCCATAGTAACACCCTTGGGACAAGAGCTTACCTTCATGTCTCGGTGACATTCATTGCTTTGCCTTGTTTCCTACCTTTCCCTATTCTAACATATTAGCTAATTAGCAAATTAACACCACCGTGCATCCTTGCAACAGTTCTATTTATAATTTCCCTTTGTTGTTGCACACCTTCTTTCTAAAATTGGCTAATCAGTCAATCTAACTGGCTAACCAATTGCCATTGTACAGTATGGGCAATTCCCAGTTTTTGCAGGTCTAATGGGTCTTTCTAGCAAAAAGAAGATCTTCTTTAAGTTCCAGTGCCTGTCTGTGAATCAATATGAGGCTTATTTTTTAAGTCATAATTTGTATCAAAATAATTTATACAAACCTTGCTAGCAGTAAATAAAAAGTGTTATATAATTAATATTGGCTGTATTTGTATTATATTTTATATACTCAAAATATTTATTGCTCTTTGATGGTATCTTATTGAGATAAGCTGTCCTGAATTTTTAAAAAGATCATTACCAAATTTAGAATCACTCATATTTATTGGTCCACTTTTTGTACTACTTTTTACTTTATGTACTGAAGATCTCTCTTCAGAATCAATGGCGTGTTGATTGCAGTGTTTCCACTATCAGTGGACAAGAGGTGCGTGCTTTTTTTTTAAGGCTGTGTTTGGCTTTGATGGTACATAGAAGGCATATGCTGAAAGATGGTTAAAGCTAAATATAAGAGGTGCAACCAGTTGGGGAGGACGTCAGGGATAATTCCAGGATTTAGATCAGAAGAGAAAGGGGATAAATAACTCATGCTCCAAAGATTGAAGGGACACCCATCCACCTCATTATGACTATGCATTTGGGTACATTACCACACAGGACTTGGAAGTGGAGAAAGGACACTTGATTTTTTAACCCAAACCATTACAGAGGAATTTAAAAAAAATATTTGTTCCTGGGATGTGGGCGTCGCTGACAAGGCCAGCATTTATTACCCATCCCTAATTGCCCTCGAGAAGGTGGTGGTGAGCCACCTTCTTGAACCGCTGCAGTCCGTGTGGTGAAGGTACTCCCACAGTGCTTTGGGGAGGGAGTTCCGGGATTTTGACCCAGCAACTATGAAGGAACAGCGATATATTTCCAAATCAGGATGGTGTGTAACTTGGAGGGGAACTTGGAGGTGGTGGTGTTCCCATGCGCCTGCTGCGCTTGTCCTTCTAGGTGGTAGAGGTCGCGGGTTTGGGAGGTGCTGTCGAAGAAGCCTTGGTGAGTTGCTGCAGTGCATCTTGTAGATGGTATACACTGCAGCCACGGTACGCCGGTAGTGGAGGGAGTGAATGTTTAAGGTGGTGGATGGGGTGCCAATCAAGTGGGCTTCGTTGTCTTGGATGGTGTCGTGCTTCTTGAGTGTTGTTGGAGCTGCACTCATCCAAGCAAGTGGAGAGTATTCCATCATACTCCTGTAGTGGTAAGGCTTTGGGGGATCAGGAGGTGAGACACGCACCACAGAATACCCTGCCTCTGACCTGCTCTTGTAGCCACAGTATTTATGTGGCTGGTCCAGTTAAGTTTCTGGTCAATGGTGACCCCCAGGATGTTGATAGTGGAGGATTCGATGATGGTAATGCCGTTGAATGTCAAGGGGTGGTGGTTAGACTCTCACTTGTTGGAGATAGTCATTGCCTGACACTTGAGTGGCGCGAATGTTACTTGCCACTTAGCAACCCAAGCCTGAATATTGTCCAGGTCTTGCTGCATGCGGGCGTGGACTGCTTCATTATTTGAGGAGTTGTGAATGGAACTGAACACTGTGCAATCATGAGCGAACATCCCCACTTCTGACCTTATAGTGGAAATAAGGTCATTGATGAAGCAGCTGAAGATGGTTGGACCTAGGACACTTCCCTGAGGAACTCCTGCAGCAATATCCTGAGATGATTGACCTCCAACAACCACAACCATCTTCCTTTGTGCTAGCTATGACTTCAGCCAGTGGAGAGTTTTCTCCTTGATTTCCATTGACTTCAATTATACTAAGGCTCCTTGATGCCACACTCGGTCAATTGCTGCCTTGATGTCAAGGGCAATCACTCTCACCTCACCGCTGGAGTTCAGTTGTTTTGTCCATGTTTGGACCAAGGCCGTAATGAGGTCTGGAGCTGAGTGGTCCTGGCGGAACCCAAACTGAGCACTGGTGAGCGGGTTATTGGTGAGTAAGTGCCACTTGATAGCACAGTTGATGACACCTTCCATCACTTTGCTGATGATTGAGAGTAGATTGATGGGGTGGTAATTGGCTGGATTGGAATTGTCCTGCTTTTTGTGGACATACCTGAACTATTTTCCACATTGTCGGGTAGATGCCAGTGTTGTTGTGGAACAGCTTGGCTAGAGGCGCGGCTAGTTATTACTAATGAAAGCACTAATCCACTGCTTCTCCTGCCCCCACCCCCACACAAAGTACTGTTCCCCTTTGGAATAAGCTTTGGAAGCAACATATAGGTAGGGTGGAGAAAAGTAACCCCTCTGTTTCAGGTCTTGTTTATAGTACTGAGTGACTGTGAAATTATGGGATAACCTAATGTTTACAGATGGATGTTTCAGCTGAGGTCTGTAGTTTATAGAGATTAGCATTGTTTCAGTGATAGGGGACAGTCGTTTGCCGGTCATGACTGCAGAGATGTTAGTAGCAGGATAGGAAAAATTGTAGCAAATGCTTTTTTAAACAGAACTTCAGTTTGAAAGGTCATCGACCTGAAAGGTTAACTCTGTTTCTCTCTCCACAGATGCTGCCTGACCTGCTGAGTATTTCCAGCATTTTCTGTTTTTTATTTCAGATTTCCAGCATCCGCAGTATTTCGCTTTTGTGGAGCTATTGGGCCGTATTTTGTGACCCCCACGGGTGCGTACGAGGTGTGTACGCGCCCGTAGGGGGCCGCGCAAGTTCCGGGTTTAGGCATGCGAAGCGCGTGCGCTAAAACCCGGATCTTGCGATCTGTCAAGAATCTTCTTGGCAGATCCTCTGCATCCCCGGGAAAAGGGCCTTCGCGGGTGGAGAGTTGCGCTATTTGCCCAACTTCCGCCCACTGAATGCCTGTCAAATTCTTACGCCTGGTAAAAACAGGCATAAGGCCTGCTTTAACCAGCATAAGAATTTAAAAAAATAGAAAAATAAAATTTTAGCACTCATTTATAAATTTAAAAAATACTCTTCAATAAGGTAAGTTTATTTATAGCCCTGTAAAAACATTTATTTTTTTCCAAAAAATTAAATTTTTGTTTAAAATATGTAATTAAATGGCATATTAATTAATTTTAAATATGTAATTTAAAAAACAAAATTATTTCATGTGTTGGTGCATTTTTTAAGTGATTCCTCATTCATACTTATTGGAGTTCTTTACGTACGGAACTCCAATAAGTATGAATGGGGATTTCCTTTTTTTTATTGGTTGAGCCGGCCCACGTGATCTCAGGGCCGCCTGCGCCCCCTGGGACACTTGGGCCTTTGCCCGCGCGTACCCGGAGAGGCCCAGGAGCGCAAGCCTCCGTATCTCCCGGGCCACCAGGTAAATTAGTAGAAATTTTGCAGGTGGCGGGAAGCCTCCGATCGCAAATGTTGGCCCATTTTCCAGCATGCTTATACTGGTCTAAATTTGGTGAGGCACGTCAAGGCCAGATGCTGTGGCAGAGAATCCAGTGTTAGTGATTCTGTTCCAATGCATGGTCTTGTGTTGGTTGGATTTGACAATGCTAACAAATAGAAGGTTTAGTTGTACAGGTATAACTGAATCTTAAGATTGTTGGAATCATGATTTTTTTTTTTTACCGTGCAGGTTTGTCCTATTGATTCTGCTGCTCCTCTGTTTTTCCTTCAAGCATTTTATTGAGCTGCTGTCAAGAATTATACCTCTATTAATCTGCTTAAACAGAGCTCTTTGTAGAAGTCTAGACATTCACCTCAAGTGGATTCATCTCTATGTCAAAAAACTGAGAATCTGCGCCATTTCCACGTTTCAATTTCCCAATGCCAACAAAACAGACTAACTGGTCATTCATCTCATTTGCGGTTTGTGGGACCTTGACAAACAACAGTGAATACACTTCAAAAGTAATTCATTGGCTGTGAAGCACGTTGCGACGTCTCGAGGACGTGACAGGCGCTATGTAAATTCAAGTTCATTCTTTTCATGTACCAAAAATACATATCAGTCACACTTTCCTAATCTCTTTTGGAGGCATCATGGCTCAGTTGATTATAAAGCACTTGTGTCTGCTCAAAGACTTTGGTAGAACATTAGAAATAACATCAGTACACCATGGCCTTTGGATATCGCTTCTGATTTGATTTGTAGTGAGATGTACACAAGAATGCCGCCTGCAATAACTGGAGGCTGCCAGGCATTTCACATCAACAATTATTACTGAAGAATTTATGCTAAAATCACTAACACTGTGCAAGTGAATGAGGGCGTGGGTACTTTTGGCAGTAAATACAATATTTAGACAAATTACACAGCAATCACTTCTGCATTCAAAAGAGTCAAAATCGCCTCCAGCTCATTCAGTTAATATAATCCAATGTGTGGTTCCTGTATGTGACAGTACAACACCAGGCATAGGGAAGCCTTCGACCTGGTGTGTGTGACACTTTGAACTTTTATAAGTTGAAACTTATAAAATTCTAACAGGACTAGACAGACTAGATGCAGGAAGGATGTTCCTGATGGTGGGGGAGTCCAGAACCAGGGGTCACAGTCTAAAGATAAGCCATTTAAGACAGAGATGAGGAGGAATTTCTTCACCCAGAGAGTGGTGAACCTATGGAATTCTCTACCACAGAAGGCAGTGGAGTTCAATTCATTAAATATATTCAAGAAGGAGTTAGATATATTTCTTAAGGCTACAGGGATCAAGGGATATGGGGAGAAGGCAAGGACAGGGTATTGAGTTTGGATGATCAGCCATGATCTCATTGAATGGCGGAGCAGGCTCGAGGGGCTGAATGGCGTACTCCAGCTCCTATCTTCTATGTTTCTATGTTTTTCTTGGCTGGGCGAAAAGAGCTTTGAGGACACTGAGTGACGCAATTCACTCGCAAATCATGGCTTGTGCCTGGAAGGCAGAAGTCTGACCGTTTGACCAATTTGGCACAAAAAAAATGATTTTCACACCGAGCAAAACTTCAGACAACAAGAACGTAACCCATTCGAACCTAAACCCTTAACTAAAATGATATGAGCCTGTGTGCCCATCTCCTGGAGCTCGGGTGCACGCTTCTCTATGGATTGACTCAGAATCTAGTGACCTTCCTGCAGCACCACACTTATCCTACGTGTTATATTGGACCTTCCACTCTCAGAATGATCAAAGCTAACCTATGAAGCAGGATCGCAATGTCTTGTAAAGTGCAACAAGGAAACGATTCGGGATGTGGAGTGTTGGCCATACAAGGGGAATGGAGACGGCATGGCACCCCCGGCACTGCTGAAGATCTCGGGGGTAAGACTTCAGTCGAAAATGCTGGAAAAACTCAGCAGGCCAGGCATCATCCGTGGAGAGAAATAGAGTTGACTCTATTTCTCTCTCCACGGATGTTGCCTGGCCTGCTGAGTTTTTCCAGCATTTTCTGCTGTTATTTCGGATTTCCAGCATCTGCAGTATTTTGCTATCAGACTTCAGTCACTCGACACGATGGGCTCGCACTGTGCTTACCTGTACAGAGGCGAGCAGCCCTGCCCAGATCTTTTGGCGAGAGCTTTGCAGCTGGACCTGACGCTTCTGATCTCCTTGCGGACGGCCGGGGAGTCACAGGGGCCGTTGCCGATGGAGATGACCAATTCTCTGAAGAGAGCCACCTGGATATTGAACTCCTGCACTACCTGCAGGGGAGGGGGAGAGGAATCAAGAGTTAACCGAAAGAGGATCTGCACGGATCAATCCAAAAAAAGGACATTCCTGGTCGGTGTCCAATCCCAAACTCCTGAGTTAGCGAATGGTTAATTTTAGGAAATCAATTGAATGTTTAAACACTTAACGCTTCCCAATTTTTTTATGGGGAGAGGGTTGAACTATTCCAGCTAGATTGTGTTCAACCATGAATGTTTTTCGATGCTTTGGCAACATAAGATGTACCTTGTCATCATGCCAATAAAGTGATTTGAATTGAATTGAATTGAATTGGTCGGTATATGAATGAGCAAATGTAGGAAGTCACACAACACCAAAGCTTGTGATTTCAAATAAAGCTGTTGGACTATAACCTGGTGTTGTGTGACTTCCTACATTTGTCCACCCCAGTCCAACACCGGCATCTCCACATTATGAATGAGCAGTAATGAATCTTATAGAGTTCGATGAGCAGATTTAGTAAGACCAGTAATAAGACCAACCTACCAGGTTACATTCTTCGAGCTGTCCTTTGGTCATGTCACCCCGCTTCTGCCCGCCACCGCTCTCTCATTCCAGTGCTCAGAGCCAGAAATCAGACCCGTCCCTTCTCGTTTCTCCTTCCGCGTCCCATTCAGGACATTGCAGCCCCACGCCAGCCGGTCCCCGCGGGTCGCCACGCACCCTGACTCAATGTTGAGACGATGGGGAAATCCGATGTCGTGTCAATTGCCCGGCGTCTGCCCGGGTCTAATGAGGCGCGCCGGAGGAGCGCATCTTCTTCACCTCGCCCACAGTGCGGTGCTCACGTTGCGCCGGATCCTGTGAAACATGCGCCCAGTCCGAGTGAATTACTTGGAATGGGAGCAATCTTCACCGCGAATCCCAGTACAGCAAACAGCCAGCGTTTGTCACCGCCCGTGCCTCGCTAACGGGACATTATCCTGTAGTGAAAAAAAATCCATTCCCCCAAATATCCCCCCCATTCCTGCTACCCACCCAATGCTGTACAGAAAGCATCTGGAAAGCTCTTTGATCCTGTTGGACAATTTAAGTGTAATAATTTCTTTTATAATATCCTTCTTCTTCTTAGGCAGTCCCTCGGAACCGAGGATGACTTGCTTCCACATTAAAAATGAGTTCTCAGGTGACTGATGAGTCCAATGCGGGTCCTACAGTCTCTGTCACAGGTGGGGCAGATGGTGGTTGAAGGGGCGGGTGGGTGGGGTGCTTGAGCTGACGTGCGCTCCTTGCGCTGCCTGCACTTGGCTTCCGCTTGCTCCCAGCGAAGAGACTCGAGGTGTTCGGCGCCTTCCCGGACGCTTCTCCTCCACTTTGTGCGGCCTTGGGCCAGGGATTCCCAGGTGTCGGTGGGGATGTTGCACTTTTTCAAGGAGGCTTTGAGGGTGTCCTTGAAGCGTTTCCTCTGCCCACCTGGGGCTCTCTTGCCGTGCTGGAGCTCCGAGTAGATGGCTTGTTTTGGGAGTCTTGTATCGGGAGTGCAGACAATGTGACATGTCCATCAGAGCTGATCGAGCGTGGTCAAAGCTTCGATGCTGGGGATGTTGGCCTGAGCGAGAACACTGACGTTGGTGCGCCTATCCTGCCAATGGATTTGTAGTATTTTGCGGAGGCAGCGTTGGTGGTACCTCTCCAGAGCTTTGAGGTGCCTGCTGTACATGGTCCATGTCTCTGAAGCATACAGGAGGGCGGGTATCACTACTGCTCTGTAGACCATGAGCTTAGTGCCGGGTTTGAGGTCCTGGTCTTCAAACACTCTCTTCCTCAGGCGACTGAAGGCTGCACTGGCACACTGAGGGCGGTGTTGGACTTCATCATCGACGTCTGCCCTTGTTGAAAGTATAATATAATGCTGGTGGGGGTGACAATCTACACAGTCAATCTGGGACTTCTTTGATAGTCTAGGATAAAGGTTCTATGTTGAGAGATTATATAATAAACGACAACTCATTCAGAATACACCCCTCTAATTTTCACCCAGCCAAGTTTCCCCCCCCCTTCCATCACCCTGTCCTTTCCAAGCGCCACTGGCTCTATATGCCTCAGATAATTGACTCCAAGATTCTTGTCCTTGTTCTCAAACCCCTCCATGTCCTTGCCCTACCCTACTTCAGCAATCTCCTCCAGCCCCACGATCCCGCTCATCCTTTGCTTTACTCCTTGTTTCCTGCTTCCTCCAATCCAATATTGCTGTTCAGCCACAACGCCCCTGTCCTCTTCAATTTTCCTCACTAAATCCCTCCACCTTGCTGCCTTGCTCCCTGCTTTTTAATACCTTCTCAAAGTCCTTCTCTTATCCAGTGTTTTGGTTTTCCTTTTCTCCTCCTTCAACATGTTTCTCCTGCACCCTGCACCATGACTTTCTATAAGTGAGGAACATTATAGAAACAAAAATTGCAGGTGAGTTTGTAAATTGTGAACTCATCTCTGTAGGCTCATTCGACTCCGAACTTGCCCAATGGTTGATATAACTGAATGTAATAACATGAGGCCAATCTATTATTGCATTGTTGAGAGCTATCAGACTTATTTGTCGTAGTTAATTATATTGACACATCTTCAAGAGCACAGAATGTACTGGTTCTCCGAATTTGAGTTGTATGTATCACATTGGATGATTTCCCTCCTCACTCCCAGAACAACACAGCTGATGACATTCCTGGATCATATGATATTGATATTTATGGATTGATAGTTATGGATATCTATCTATATTAAATATATAGTACAGATAGACATTACTGACATTACAATGATTTGTCTTTGGATATTGACCCACATAATGTACATTCATGGCTGTAATAGATTCTGTATAGTATTTTAAACTAGGTAAGTCTGTGTGCCATAGAGGGAGTGCAGCAAAGGTTCACCAGACTGATTCCTGGGATGGCAGGATTTTCGTATGAGGAGAGATTGGGTTGACTAGGCCTGTATTCACTGGAGTTTAGAAGAATGAGAGGGGATCTCATTGAAACGTATAAAATCCTGACAGGGCTAGACAGTCTGGATGCAGGGAGGATGTTTCCCCTGGCTGGAGGGTCTAGAACGAGGGGTCACAGTCTCAGGATAAGGGGTAGAACATTTAGGACTGAGATGAGGAGAAATTTCTTCACTCAGAGAGTGGTGAACCTGTGGCATTCTCTACCACAGAAGGCTGTGGAGGCCAAGTCAATGAATATATTTAAGAAGAAGATAGATAGATTTCTAGACACAAAAGGCATCAAGGGGTATGGGGAGAGAGGGGGAATATGGTATTGAGATAGAGGATCAGCCATGATCATATTGAATGGCGGAGCAGGCTCAAAGGGCCGAATGGCCGACTCCTGCTCCTATTTTTCTATGTTTCTTCTATGTTGAACCATCTCAAGCCTATTCTTTGGAGCTTTCTCCTTAAATCTCTCTGCCTCTCCTTCTCTCTCCACCTTTAACAATACCCTCAAAACCCATCTCTTCAACCAGCCTTTCATTCACGCCTCTTAATCACTCCCTTCCTGGCTCGGAGTCTGTTTTTCTTAAACTTATTTGTGAAACAACTCGGGATGTTTCTTAGCATTGAAGCTGTTGTGTAAATTCAGGTTGTTGCTTTGTTGTGGGTGTTCTGGGAAGTTACTTGTTTACATCACCACCCACCCCCTCCCCCCACTCCCCACGATCCAGTTTATAGGTTTTGTTCCTATGTCCTTGAATTGCATCTTTGGACTGTTGGGCAGTAAGTCTCTTTAGATGGTTATATCCCCTACCTCAGAAGAGCACCCTCTACTGCACCAGTGCTCTCTTTTTTTTCCATTTCTGACAACAACAGGTCTATCTGAGTGACTTTGCCATTTACTGTTGAACTGGAGATTTGTGTTGTCAGCCCATGCCCATTGTGCACTGTACGAAGACTGTCCAAACACATTTCATATAGCACCTTACAGCCAGCAGACAGCGAAGATTACCATTTCATCAACCTGGGCTGGATTTGAACCTAGGTCCAAGAAGTTAAAGGCCAGTGTCTAAATCACTGTTCCCCAAAAATCTATTCTATGTAACTTGGTACTTTTCACATTTTAGTATCAGAACATGTACATGGGGTATGGTAGCATAGTGGTAATGTTACTGGGCTAGTAATCCAGTAGGCCTGGACTAATGATCCGGAGACATGGGGCTGGATTTTATTAATGGAGACGTGTTGGAGGCGGAACTGCTGCATGCTGGGTTTTAGTCCCGCCTCCAGCGATGTCTGGCCAACCCATGCTATTTTCCATTGATTGGCCTTGTTAAGCCCGCCCTGTGGGCTTAGCCGGCCAATTAATGGAAAGCCGGTGACAGAGGACATCAGCGAATGATGTTTCATCTGTCGAGATTTTTTGACAGATGAATTGTCAGTGTTTGACAGCTCTCTGAAGCTGTCAAACGCTGACAATCTGTCTTCTAAGGTGAGACGTTGGACACAGGCTCACTTAGAAATCTCTCCTGAGCAGAAAGCAGAAGGCTGCTGCATTTAAGAATACAGCAGGCATTCTGCATTCTCTGCCGTTGAGATGAGGCAGCTCCGCAGCCTAAAGGGTTGAAACCTGCAGGAAGAAGCAAAGGTAAGTAAACTTCTTAGAACACTTTAGACTCACCTCACACACTTACCTCTCCACACTTGCACCCATCACTCACCTCCACAGCGGACATTTCGGCCCCTCCAACCCCTGCAGACCCACTGCTCGCCTCGCTGACCTTGGTGAGGTTCAAAGCCATCGGGAAGCCCACACTTTAAGGCTCAAAATAGGGAAAAGCCAAAAAACTGCCTGTTAACTACCTGTTAACAGGCAGTTAATTGGCACTAATCCCCTTCCCGCCTCGAGGAGACGGGTCCCTGTGCAAGTCGGGGACCCGCCTCCCGGGAAGATGGCTTGGGAGCGGGATGGGTACCTGCTCCCAGATTCTGCCATTTTCCTGGCAGTCCCGCCTCCCCAGGTCTAGGAAAATCCCCCCCATGAGTTCTAAATCCCACCATGGCAGGTGGGGAATTTTAATTCAGTTAAGTAACTAAATCTGGAATAAAATAAAAACTAGTATCAGTAATGGTGACCATGAAACTGCTGGATGGTCGTAAAAACCCATCTGGTTCACTAATGTCCTTCAGGGAAGGAAATCTGCCACCTTACCCGGTCTGGCCTATATGTGACTCCAGACCCACAGCAACGTGGTTGACTCTTAACTGCCCTCTGAAATGGCAGTATGGCACCACCCTCTCAAGGGCAATTAGGGATGGGCAATAAATGCTGGCATTGCCAGCGATGCCCACATCCTATGAATGAATTTTTTAAAATGTCCTCGGTAACCAGAGGACACAGATTTAAGGTAATTGGCAAAAAATCCGAGGTGTAGTGGGGTTGGGGGTGGGGGGGGGGGGGACTGAGGAGAAATATTTTTATGTAGCAAGTTGTTGTGATGTCTGAAAAGATGGTGGAAGCAGGTTAAATGGTGACTTTCAAAAGGGAATTGGATATATACTTGAAAATAAATTTTCAGATCTATGGGGAAAGACCAGGAGAGTGGGGGTAATTGGATAGAGCTGGCACAGGCACGATGGGCCGAATGGCCGCCTTCTGTGCAATATGTTTCTATGCCAATACAATCCAGGTGAGATCGCCTCAAAATCTGATATGCAATACCTCAACTGAGCAGTGGCAGGAAGTCAAGAAACTGAATTAGAAGTTAGTTAAAATTATTTCCATCTACCAAGTCAAGAAGCGCATAATAAACAGTTTATAAACCATAATAAATAGTCATATCTTAGCACACTGAAAAGCGTCTCGCTGCAAGCAAGGACTTATCCTTGGCAAACGACCTCAAAAACTGACACCCAGTATGTTCTCTGAATGTTGACATTCTAGTAAGTGTGAAATATGTTGTTATTGTGAACACACCGCCCCTCCCCACCCCCGGTACAGTATAAGTAGTTTGAAGCACTGTTGATAAAATCTTCCCTAATAAATTTGCTAATATTGGTTCGTAAAGTTTGGAATTAACATGAATAAAGTCCCGTGTTCATATTCTTCATCGGCATTCAAACTGTATATATTAATTTTTTGCCTCTCTGATGTCTGCAGCAGTCAGCTCTTGCATTTCAGGCTGACTTATTAATGGAGCTGCAATCTTCAGGTATTCACTAATGAGTCACCTCCTGACATGAGCTCCTGGTGTGCAAAGTAAACTGCGATGTAACAGACATTGCACAGAAGCACATCTTGCTATCTTCCTGTTCATTTATAATTACTACCTTGGGTTGTAAGTCAGTGATTAATTTATGGTAGAAGTGGATGTTTATTTATCTGTTTTTTGAAGTACAGGACAATATAATTTTCTCGTTTACATCTCTAGTGTCATCCTTTGCCCCCCATGTCAGTTTTTCCATTCTGTTTCATACACTTGGGTGAAACAGCAACAGTTGCTGGAATGTTCAGTCACATGTGGCACTCTTTTATCCTGGGCAGCTACTGATCTGCTCAATCACACCCTCACCTCCGCCTTTGGTGCCCTTGTCCCCATCACTCGCTCTCAACCTGCTCATTTCCCCCTGGTATGGCCCTCATCTCCTCTCCCTTAACTCCAAGGGACACAACTGATTTAACTATTCATCGCCTAATCTGGCTGGACCACATAAAGCACTATCGGGTCCTGCTCTCCTCTGCCCAAAGCGTTCACCCCGGAATACAAAGATAACCCCTGGCTTCTCTTCTCCATGACAAACTGTCTTCTTAAACCCCTCTCCCCGGCCTCCTCCACCCTCAACTCCAACAAGAGCAAGAAGCTCATGGACTTCTTTGTCACAAAGATTGAGTCCATCCATTCAGTTGCCTCTGCTGCTTCCTCCCTTCCCCTTGCCCACTGGGTCAAACTTCCTCTAAGGTTCCGCCCTGCCCTAGCCCTGAACTCACATCTTTCTCCAGTTTCTCTTTTATCTCCCATCCTGCCCTCTCCGAGAACATCTTGTCCATGAGACCCACCTCCTGCTCCCTCAACCCTATTTCCACCAAACTGTTGACCACTCAACTTCCCTTCCTGGCGATACTCTCTCCTCAGGTACTGTCCCCCTCCCTTTCAAATCTGCCATCTTCGTCCCTCTCCTCAAAAAAATCACCCTTGACCCCTCTGCCCTTGCAAATTACTGCCCCATCTTCAATCTGCCTTTCCTTTCCAAAGTCCTTGAATGTGTTGTTGCCTCCCAAATCTGTGGCCCTCTTTCCCGCAATTCTATGTTTGAATCCCTCTAGACTGGCTTCCGCCCCTGCCACAGTACCAAAAAGGCCCTTATCAAAGTCACAAATGACATCCTATGTGACTGTGACCGTCATAAACTATCCCTCCTCATCTTTCTCGATCTATCTGCAGCCTTTGACACGGTTGACCACACCATCCTCCTCCAACAACTTTCCTCCATCGTCCAACTTGGTGGGACTTCCCTCGCCTGGTTCCATTCTTATCTATTGAGTTGTAGCCAGGGAATCTCCTACAATGGCTTCTCTTCCCGCTCCCGCACCGTTACCTCTGGAGTCCCCCCAAGGATCTATCCTTGGCCCCCTCCTATTTCTCATCTATATGCTGCCCCTCGGTGACAACATCCGAAAACACAACGTCAGATTCCACATGTACGCTGACAACACCCAACTCTACCTCACCACCACCTCTCTCGACCCCTTCACTGTCTCTGATTCATCACATTGCTTGTCCGACATCCAGTACTGGATGAGCAGAAATTTCCTCCAACTAAATATTGGGAAGACTAAAGCCACTGTCTTCGGTCCCCACCACAAACTCCATTCCCTAGCCACCAACTCCATCCCTCTCCCTGAGGATGACCCAGACCGTTCGCAACCTTGATGTCTTATTTGCCTCCGAGATGAGCTTCCGACCACATATCCGCTCCATCACCAAGAACACCTACTTTCACCTTTGTAACATTGCCTGACCGTGCCTCAACTGATCTGCTGTTGAAACCCTCATCCATGTTGTTGTTACTTCTAAACTTGACTATTCCAATGCTCTCCTGGCCAGTGTCCCATCTTCCACCCTACATAAACTCGAGTTCATCCAAAACTCCACTGCCCGTGTCCTAACTTGCACCAAGTCCCGTTCATACATCACCCTTGCGCTCACTGACCTACATTGGCTCTCGGTCCAGCAATGCCTCAATTTTAAAATTAAAGTCCTTGTTTTTCAAATGCCTCCATTGCCTCACCCCTCCCTATCTCTGTAGCCTCCTCTGGCCCTACAAGCCTTCGAGATCTCAGCTCTCCTCCAGTTCTGGCCTCTTGCGTATTTTCGATTTTAATCACTACACCCTTGGTGGCCGTGCCTTCGGCTGCCTAGGCCCTAAGCTCTGGAATTCCCGCTCTAAACCTCTCCACCTCTCTACCTCGCACTCCTCCTTTAAGATGCTCCTTAAAACCTACCTCCTCAACCAAGCTTTTGATCATCTGTCCAAATACCTCTTTATGTGGCTCGATGACCAATTTTGTTTGGTAACACTCCTGTGAAACATCTTGGGATATTTTAGCATGTTAAAGGTGCTATATAAATGCATGTTGTTGTTGTATCCCACTGTCACATACCCATGCACAGAAAATCTTGACCTGTGCCAATTGCAAGAGAAAAAATATTTCCTTCATGCCAATGTTGCATCCATGGTAATGTGCCCAATCAGAATGATGCACTCATATAATGATGCAGAGAAGATTTGTTATACACATTGGTATGCATCAGCATGGGCAAAACTGATCAGAGTCAGCACATGATATATGGTACGCACACTGATTTTATATGACACATTCTGACAGATCTGAATTATAATGGGTCGGATTTTGCGATAAGAATAACGGTCAGGCTAACAACGCTCACCGTTGTAACAGGAGTAAATTGTACAGCAAATTCTGGTGTCCACACATGCCCAGTTAAACACGCAAATCCGGATGTTGCTGTCAGAGATACCCCGCTCCTCCACAGAGTGCGCTGTTGCAGCTCTCGTTGATGGACTCGGCACTGAAATGACTACAACAGCGTGAAATTGGATACTTTCCCACTAGTTCCACACTAAAAAACAGCTGAAAAAGTTTGGGCTGGTGCATTCAGGAGTAAGTGAGTTTTTAACAGCGTGCTAATTACTGCTGAACAACCTCTCTGGCCCTGAAAATGTAATTTTGCAAGTGTGGAATCTCATTCCCTCAGAAGAAAATTAGTGCTTGAGATTTTTTTAACTTTTCCTATCTATCTCTTTTATCTCGCTCCCTTAATCCCATCTGTATTCCCCAATCTTTATTTCAATTTCTGTAAACAATTTCAAGTTAATTTCTATTTCCTGCTTCATACTTCCTGGTTTGGACTCTGCATGCCTCAGTGAGGATTCTTCAATCTGATTGGTTGAAGAGCTGCTCACATATGCCAAATATTCCCTATAGAGGGTGCCATGCTGAAACAGACAGTGGATTATAGCAACTCTGCGCTCTAAAGTCTGCAACAAATTTGTGGGCAGCTGTCAGCGAGGTGAACGGCAAGCGCCGTTCCTTCACTGATGACCACAAAATCCGAGCCATTGAAAATCAGCCTATGTGCACATTATCTGTCCACAACCTTCATTTTCCTATTGTGACAATTTTTGGTTATGCCTTTTATATCAACATTTAATCTTGAAAATGTTTATTAATCAGTTCCAGTGGAAATTTCCTTTGTAAACAACTCCCAATGATGCTGCACTTGCACAGAGGGGCCACTAGCTGATGCTGTAGCTCCATTGTATCCTCTACCACTGTATCTTCACCATGAGCAACACCATGGGAGATCTACTAGTTGTTTTTTTGTAGTACATGAATCATATTGATGCTAGTCTGTTGGTGAATTATAAGGGCTGGTTTGAGTGTGACTTATAGATTTGTGCAGCACACCACCTAATGATTCAGAATGTGTAAATGGCCTAAGTCAATTGCATTCTACCCTCCACCACCCAATAACAAACTCAATTTATGTTTCAATCCACTGGTATAATGTATTTATTTCTGTGATAAACCTTCATTGGAATCTGCAAAAAACATTTTTAATTCTCCCCAAAGTAGCTTTAATGCTCTGACCAACATTTCCATCATTGTAAAAAGAAAAATAACCTAGAAATCTGAAATAAAAAAGAATTTTCTGGAAATACACAGGAGGTATTTGACAAACAATCACTTAAACTGCTTTTGATCTCCCTGAGGTAAAATAATCCACACCGTGAACAGCAAATACAATATACAGGAAACTTTCGATTAACCGGCCCCTAAATAACCGCTCTATCCACCGGCAAAATTCAGGAGTCGGTTCAGATAACTTTTATTACTTTTTTTTACTCCATTTGTTGTTGTGCAAGGGTGTAGCTGAAGCTGTTGCTAAGCTACAGAGACGCTTACAACTTGTGCCGATTGTTTTGAAGCTAAGCAACAGGGTTTGTTGCTTTATACGGAGCTCTGAGCTCCGTATCTTTTACTATAGCGTTCGGTTATCCGGAATTGTTGATGAACCGGCACCACGTCGGTCCCGTCCGTGCCAGATACCAGAAAGTTTCCTGTACCTGATTAGGTAAACCTTGGCTCAGTGAGTAGCGCTCTCATATCTGAGTCAGAAGTTCATAGATTCAAGCCCCACTCCAGAGACCTGAGTACATAATCTAGGCTGACACATTCTTGTAGTACTGAGAGCGCAATGCATTGTTGAAGGTGCCATTTTTTGCATGAGATATCAGGTGGACGTAAAAGATCCCATGACCCCATCCAAAGAAGAGCAGGGCAGTTCACCTCAATCAACATCACTGAAACAGATTATCTGACCATTTATCTAATTGCTGTTTGTGGGACCTTGCTGTGCGTAAATTGGCTGCTGCGTTTTCCTGCAATAACCAGTGACTACACTTTAAAAGTACTTAATTGGCTGTAAAACATTTTGCGATGTCCTGAGGTTGTGAAAGGTGCTACACAAATGAAAGTTCTTTTTTTCTTCCTTTGGAGGAGGTGCACATAAATTGCTGTCTCACAGGGAAGGAGTGCTTGGAGGTCTGGACAGTGATGAAAGAAAAAAGAAAGAAAGACTTGCATTTATATAGCGCCTTTCACGACCTCAGGAAGTCCCAAAGCACTTTACAGCCAATGAAGTACTTTTGAAGTGTAGTTACTGTTGTAATGTAGGAAACGCACAGCAAGCTCCCACAAAGAGGAATATGACAATGACCAGATAATCTGTTTTAGTGATGTTGATTGAGGGATAAATATTGGCCCCCGGACACCAGGGATAACTCCCCTACTCTTCTTCGAAATAGTACCATGGGATCTTTTATGTCTACCTGAGAGAGCAGTTTAACATCTCATCTGAAAGGCGACATCTCCGACAGTGCAGGACTCCCTCAGTGCTGCACTGGAGTGTCAGCCTAGATTATTGTGCTCAAGTCTCACAACCTTTTGACTCAGAGGTGAGAATGCTACCAACTGAGCTATGGGTGACAGGAAGAGGTATTGTATTTGCTGTGATTGCATGTGAAAGTGCCAAGGGAAGGGCAGCTGGAAGTTAGGAAGGTGGGGAAATGAACAAGGGTATCCCAGAGGGAATACTCCCTTCAGGAAGTAGAGAAGGGAGGGGGCGGAAAAGAGAAGACATACTTGGCGGTGGGATCATATTCTAGGCAGCATAAGTGTTGGAAGATGCTCTGGTAAATATGGATACTGGTGAGGAAGGTAAACACGAAGGGACACTGTCACACGTCGTGAAAGGAGAGCAAGGGAGTGAAAGCAGAGGCCTAAGAAATGGGGCAGATACAGTCAAGGGTCTTGTTAACTACTGTCGAAAGGAAACCTTAGTTGAGGAAAAAAAGAGGACATTGTATCTGTTATGATTGAAACTCCGAAATCCTAGAAGCAAGGTTGAATTCTTGTATGCATTTTTCAACAATCCATATATTGTCAGAGCTATGATACTGATGTCCAATCATTCAGCCATTTTAGAATAGCATCCCTAATAAAAACAGTCGAAGAAATGGGTAGAAGCCTTTCGCTCCTCAAATGATTGGCGTGTATCTCATGGATCTCTATCTCTCCAGTCTTAAAATATATCTGATTCAGAGTTAATCTAAGTTCCAGATCTTGCCAGAATCTGCAAAGATCCAACTTATATGATTTAAATTAGGCAATTGTCATAGAGTCATAACGGCACAGAAGGAGGCCATTCGGCCCATCGAGTCCGTGCCAGCTCTCTGTAGAGCAATCCAATCAGTCCCATTCCCCCGCTCTATCCCCGTAGCCCTGCAAGTTTATTTCCCTCAAGTGCCTATCCAGTCTCCCCTTGAAAACATTGAGTGTCTCCGCTTCCACCACTTCCGTCAGCAGCAAATTCCAGGTCATCACCACTCGCTGCATAAAAAAGTTTTTCCTCACACCCCCCCTGTATCTCTTGCCCAAAACCTTAAATCTGTGTCCCCTAGTCCTTGTACCATCAACTAGTGGGAACAGCCTTTCCCCGTCTAGCCTACCCAAACCCGTCATAATCTTTTACGCCTCTGTCAAATCACCCCTCAACCTCCTTTGCTCTAATGAAAACAAATCCAGCTTCTCCAACCTGTCCTTGTAGCTAAGATTCCCCATCCCTGGAACCATTCTGGTAAATCTCCTCTGCACCCTCTCAAGGGCCTTCACATCCTTCCTAAAGTGTGGTGACCAGAACTGGACGCAATACTCCAGTTGTGGCCTAACCAGCACTTTATAAAGGTTCAGCATAACTTGCTGCTGAACTATGTGCACTGAGTGAGTTTAATTAAATTTTCCGGAACCTTCTTTAGTGGAATAGCCCCTAAGATATTTACTGCATAATGTCTTTGAGCTCTCACGGTCATGTGCTTTTCTTTGAATCCCTAATTATTAACATCAATTTTATCAGTTACCCTTCTCATTTCAAATGCTCACTTCTCCCCTCGGTATGTTCTGCTCTTTAACCTTTTTCTAACTGATGCATTATCTAGCATTAACATTATAATTTGCAAAGGAAAAGCTTCCTGCCCCCTCACTTGGAATGCTGTGCAACAGTCTGCTGTTTCTTTAATTGCGAAGTAGGGAGCAGTGGTATGAACAGCAGCAGTTTGGGTAACCATTAGAGGTCCAGCTGAGACCCTATTTTGTACAGCTTGGTAAAAAATCTGACACTTTAAGCTTTGTGCAAACATTACTGCGATGCTTATCCAAGAAGCCCCCTTTGTTTTGGAAAAAAAAACGCATTATTGTCTTTGCTGCTCTGATATATATTACAATGTGGGGCCATCATAAAAGCAAATCTGATTTTTGTAATGTTATGTTCTCCTCATTATTTTCCCTGTATACCGTGGGATATAAGTGGCACTGCTTCCATGCCAGGTGATGAGAATTTGCAATGAGATGCCAACATAAACACAAGATGGTTGTTGTCGAGGGTAATCTGCAGATGAATTAATTTAGACGGTGTGAGGAGGAAATGAATCACATCCTTGCTTCACACCTCTCACTGTGAGCCATTCAGAGAGTGTTGATGTAACTCCTAACCTGTAACAAGTAATAACACTATTCAGTGAGAGTAATCAACGGGCAAGATCAAAAACAGCTTCTGGAAATAACTTCTATTATCAAAATAATTCTGTTTTTTTCACATTAGTAATGTTTTTCTGAACCATCATCAAACTTCACTTTGAACCTGAATGCATTAATATTTGACACAAGATTAAACATCCCCTTTATTGGGCCGCTACTTTCTGGGGAAGAAATTGGGTATGTAGCGCCACCTATTAGCGCCTAAAGAGGGCAGTCAGTGGCTGTAGCGCCACTGGCCGTGCCTCCCGCGATATTCAGCGGGGGCGCTAATGGTGGCGTTAGGCTGTTGCGCTGCGCCGCCACCGATGATGTCATCGGTGTGCGCAGCGCCCCATTAGCGCCCTGATCGTGATATTTGGTAGCGAACGCCGCTGTAGCGCCGTTCGCTACCCGCGCCCGGTTCACGGGGCCTTGCTGTGCCGGCAGTGGCGCAAGTTAAGGTGGAGGTGCGGGGCGGCCGCCTGTTTCGGTGGCCGCCTGCCAGCACCTCCGTCCCCGGCCTCCTGACCCCCCCCCCCCCCGCGGCATTGCTGTTTCCCGAGAGCCCGGCACTTCTCCTCAGTGCCGGGCTCTTTTGCCGGCACTCGCGATTGGGGATCGCGCTGTTGCGGGCCCCTCCCCCTTAACAATGGGAGGAAGGCCTGCAGTACCGCAGTGTGCCGTGCCGCAGTGTGTGGCGCTGCGGCATGTTGCGCTGCGATATTCAGTTTCAGCGTCCCAAGAGGGACGCGGAGCGCCTCGAGCCTCGCCCCGTCTCCCTCTAGGGGCGCTGAAACTGAATTTCTGACATTCGTTAATGCTCCGAACGCTGCGCAAAAATCAGCACCCAGGCGAACTTGGTGCCACTTTGGCGCCTCAACCCAATTTCTCCCCCTCTATGTTTAATCCAGGCATCCCGGTGCTGTGAAAGTTTCTCAGTCGCCTTCCATTGTGTAAATTAAAGATTGCACAAGTAACAATGAGAACTAACAATGTTTGACTTTGTTAAACCGGATTTTTTTCACAATATGATAAAGTCTTTCCTGATTCATGCACTTTCTGTTATTTCCTGTGTAGTTTTTACTTTCTCAGACCACCTGTCATTCAAGCTCACTTGAATTGATTGGGTGAATCAGTTCTAAATCAACACAGAAATAAGGTTTCCATGAGAGGGCATGAGAGCATTGAGGGAGAAGGGAGGGTGAAGCCAGAGCCCTCCCCCAGGTTCAGGGCTAGTCTTGTCCCGCTATTCACCTAGTGAGACACTCAACCACAATAATATCACATGTAATGAAAGTACTGTTTGAAGATATTTCTTGGAGGCTGCATTTTGACATATGTTCCGCTTCACTATTTGTACACCTGGGAGAAGAGAATGCCAGCATAGCCTGTGGTCCTGAACAAGCCAAAACCTCAAAGCACCCTGCGTCACTCTCACCTACTTTGGCACAGTCACACACACCCTGCAGGATGTATGTAGTCAGCTTGAGGAGCTAGCACCAGGTGAGTCACAATGCATGGGTGAGGAGCAGCAAATGGCGGTGACAGATGAGATCGAACTCAGCCGCAAGGCATAGCGTTTGTGACCTCACGGGGTAAAAGGAGATGGCGGTCGGAGCAGGATCAAGGACGGGTGTTACTTGCGTCCCATGCGCAATACTCTGCAAAGCCTGCCTAGGAGTATGGAAGAGTCCACTAGCTGCAGTTGTGGATGAATAGCTGTCTGCACTCCGATCTACCATGGAGCACATGGCAACGCCAAGCCTCTGAGGTCGAGTCTTCAGTGGCACAGGTGCTATGTCTCATGAATGCTCAGACTGTTGCTATGGAGACCTTGGCCATCAATCTGCAGGAGGTTGCCTTGCACAGCTCCAACAGGTGAGGGGATTGGACTGAGAGAAGCTTGAGTCAGCGATTCAATTCGGCCATGTCTGGAAGAAGAAAAGATGAGATTACAGAGAGCCACAGCAGGCCCATCCAGCATCCCTGCTCCAGTGCCAGTAGAAGTGAAAATGCCAAGAGCCAGCCAGCCACAGCAGCAGCAGACAAGGCTGCATCAGGACCCAGCACAAGGAGGTACAGGGCCACCAGATCTAACACACTCCCACTGAAACTCTGAAGCCAGCCATTCTCTGAAAAATGGCACAGGTTTGGAGTTTGACCGTGGACAGAGCACACTATCATTAAGGGGAAGCACCGCAGTAAAACTCACTGATATCATCCATATATGACACAAAGGGGGTGAAATTCGCCTCCTTTGCGCCCGCCTTTAGCACCTCCGGGGGCGCTAGCGGGGCGCAAAGGGCTTATCGCCCAGGTGGGGGCGCTAATAGCACCTGCCAAGAAATAAGGGCGATGCCTTAGCACCCCGCCGAGGCCCCTTAGCGTCCCGCAGCAGAAATTCGGCTTTGCCCCGTAAAGCTGCCGCGGGCAATGTCAGCGACAGCCTCGCGGGTCGCGAACCGGGCCGCACAAGCCTGGCAGGGCTGTAATTAAAGGGGCATTCCGGCTGTGCCCCGCGGTGACATTTTTAATTTTGGCTGACCTCCAGGTCAGCCCTTAGCGAGGTCCGTGGCCGCCATCGCGCCGTCCGGCACTGAGCCTCGGTGCTGGGCTATGGCTGTGGCACCACGCCACCCTGGCTAGTGGAGGTTATCAAGCGACCTGCATAGTGCGCAGCAACCCCCCCTTTAACGGAAGGGGAGGGGCGCTGAAACGCATCAGTGCTACGTGGAGCGGCTGCGTAGTGCTCCGGCGCTACAGCGCTTTGCCCCCCAGACACCCCCCCCCCCCCAAAGAGGAAGTGGAGCGCCGGAGATAGTACTCCGCTTCCTCACCGGGACGGTAAGCCCAATTTGGCGGCCGGGGCGGTACGTCCACCATGGGTGCTAAATGCCTGGCGCTAATTCGGTTACCGGCCCCAAACGGGGCATAACCGAATTTTGCCCCCAAAGTATCATTATAAACTGGTCACAGTGTCCAGAGAGTCCAGGTAAATTGTGCTTGACTAATCTACTGGAATTTTTTGAGGATGTTACTGGTAAAATAGATAAGGGAGAACCAGTGGATGTGGTGTATTTGGAGTTTCAAGAGGCTTTCGATAAGGTCCCGCATAAGAGATTAGCATGTAAAATTAAGGCACATGGGATTGGGGGCAAGGTATTGACTTGGATAGAGAACTGGTTGGCAGACAGAAAGCAAAGAGTTGGAATAAACGGCTCTTTTTCCGAGTGGCAGGCAGTGACTAGTGGGATACTGCAGGGATCGGTCCTTGGACCCCAGCTATTCACAATATATATTAATGATCTGGACGAGGGAACTAGATGTAATATCTCCAAGTTTGCAGATGAGACAAAGCTGGGTGGGCGTGTGTGCTGTGAGGAGGATGCCGAGAAACTAAAGGATGATTTGGACAGGTTGGGTGATTGGGCAGAAGCATGGCAGATGCAATATAACGTGGATAAATGCGAGGTTATCCACTTTGGTGTCAAAAACAGGAAGGCAGATTATTATCTAAATGGCAATAGATTGGGAGAAGGGGAAGTGCAACGAGACCTGGGCGTCCTTGTGCACCAGTCGCTGAAAGTAAGCATGCAGGTGCAGCAGGCGGTTAAGAAGGCAAATGGTATGTTGGCCTTCGTAGCGAGAGGGTTTGAGTACAGGAACAAAGATGTCTTGCTGCAGTTGTACAGGGCCTTGGTGAGGCCACATCTTGAGTATTGTGTGCAGTTTTGGTCGCCTTATCTGAGGAAGGACATTCTTGCCATGGAAGGAGTGCAGCGAAGATTCACCAGGCTGATACCTGGGATGGCAGGAATGACATATGAGGAGAGATTGGGTCGATTGGGCTTGTACTCGCTGAAGTTTAGAAGAATGAGAGGGGATCTCATCGAAACTTATAAAATTCTAACAAGACTAGACAGACTAGATGCAGGAAGGATGTTCCCGATGGTCAGGGAGTCCAGAACCAGGGGTCACAGTCTAAGGATAAGGGGTAAGCCATTTAGGACAGAGATGAGGAGGAATTTCTTCACCCAGAGTGGTGAACCTGTGGAATTCTCTGCCACAGAAGGCAGTACAGGCCAATTCGTTAAATATATTCAAGAAGGAGTTGGATATATTTCTTAAGGCTAAAGGGATCAAGGGATATGGGGAGAAGGCAGGGACAGGGTACTGAATTTGGATGATCAGCCATGATCTCATTGAATGGTGGAGCAGGCTCGAGGGGCCGAATGGCCTACTCCTGCTCCTATCTTCTATGTTTCTATGTTGTTCCTAATTGATTCAATACAAGTAAACATTTTTCTAAGAGTTTAATTGATCGTAAAGCCATTGCACTTTGGAACTTTTTCTTCCTATATCAGGGGAAGGCAACCAATAAAGCCAAAGGTAATGGGCTAAGTTTCTTCTCCAGTGTTGTAGCATAGCATTCAATGGGCACGGATGTTGGTTGAGGAACTGCAGAGGGCAGAGCTGTAGAAGGTCATTTGAGCCACTTTATTGGTTACATATGGACAGATGAGCTCCTTAAAGGGCAGTTCAAGACTTAGCTAAATGGTCTTAGACGAGCACTTGGCACACCAGTCTTAATGGTTGCACTGGTGTTTCTAGAGAACGTCCCATGGTCAGTGTGTGTTATTATTTGTTTTCGAGATGTGGGTGACACTGGCAAGGCTGCATTTATTGCCCATGCTTAGTTACCCGGAGAGGGTAGTGATGATCCTTCAACCACTGCCGTCTTTGTGGTGATGGTGCAACCATGATAGTGTTAGATAGAGGATTACAGGATTTTGACCAAGCAATGATGAAGGTGTAACCGGTTTCTGCGGTGGCCAATTTCTTATATGTCCTGCTGCGGTCGCCAATTCTGTAACCGGTTTCTGCGGTGGCCAATTTCCTATAGGCCCTGCCACAATCGCCAATTATTGTAAGTGGTTTCGCCCTGCCCGTAGCAAGCCTGCAAACCCCCTTACTACAAGTTCTGGATGATAGGGATTACTGAGGACAGATTGGAACACGGACAGCATTTTCGGGCTCACCCATACAGTGTTTATTAAGGTTGTTAAAACCACTCCACTCGCATACAGTACGAGCGGTGTGAACACAACAGTACAGTTTAAAACAGTACAACCCTAACTTGTCCAACAAGCCCCTGCCGTGCTGACTTACCATGGCCTAAAAACACTGTCCCGTGAACTAAACTATCACAGGACCCTTCCAACGCTAAACCCCCTCTGGTTTGGTAGGAACATACAGGCACCCCCTCACACAGCTAAGTGATCTTGTGGGTGTGCAGGCTTGGCAATGCTCACCTAGATTGCCCTTGATCTTGCTGGCAGCTTCCTCACGTACGTCTCAGCTACCTGGTTCCATACCGGCCTTGCGGCATGCGAGTCCCAGTCTGAGTCGAAGTCCGTCTTGGTTGGAAGAGCAAAGCTCAGCCCCGCTTGACATTCCGTTGTGGGGAGGGCAGGAGAGAGAGAGAGAGAGAGCTATCCAAAACGGCTCTCTGATATACCCCTCCAATACACAGACTGCTGTCTGTGGTTTTAATGGACACATGGCCTCAGGGAAATGGTTTCCAGGCCTCCTCCCAGGTTTGGATGGTTTAGATCTCGTTTCGCTCTCCCAGCCGATTTAACTTAACAAGCTCATCTTCTCCAGAAACAATGAGTCGTCAGCCTCGTTATTCATGACTTGGGAGTGGGCCTCTTGGGCCATTGTTCCTGAGGACAGTCCGTTACCATACGAACGCAACCTGGTTATGTCAGCCACCTTCAGCTTGAGTGTTTTTCCACAGCTTCCCCCCCCCCGCAAAGAGCCTGTCCAGTTTTTAATAAGGGTATATGTTCATAATCTAAAAATCCATGGAGTCTGCACCGACTGCTACAAAGGAACATATGTACAAGTCAAAATGGTGTGTGATTTGAAGGGAAACTTGGAGGAGATGGTGTTCCCACAATATTGCTGTTCTTATTCACATTAGTGGTAGAGGTTACAGGACTGGGAGGTGTTGAATGCAACCTGCTTTGGTTTTGATTCTAGATTGTCTTCTTCCTCTCCCATGGTTAGACCTCTTTGAGAGGCAAAGTCATGAAGCATGAAGAAGATGATGATATTGTTGGATACCCTAGAGGGCTCTACTGTGAGATATGGTAACGTAGTGGTTATGTTACTGGACTAGTAACTCGATGGCCTGTATAAAGAATCTATATTCAAATCCTATCGCAGCAGTTTAAGAATTTGAGTTTGTTTTTTTTAAAGTCTGTAAATAAAAACCTGGTATCAGTAAAAGTGACCATGAAGCTGTCGGATTGTCGTAAATAAACCCAACTGGTTCACTAATATCCTTTAGGGAAGGAAGCCAGCTGTTCTTACCCAGTCTGGCCTATATGTGACTCTACACCAGCGTGGTTGACTCTTAACTTCCCTCTGATGTGGCTGAGTAAGCACTCCACTGTATTAAACCACTATAGAAGTTCAAGAAGACAGCCCACCACCACTTTCTCAGGGCCACTAGGGATGGGAAATAAACCCCAGCCGTGCCAGTAATGCCCGCATCTCGAGAATGAATAAAAAAATGGCCAAATAAAAAAAAAAATCTGCCCAGACAACTGAAGTGCTACTTAAAGCTGCCAATAGCAAGCTCAATAAAGATTCAAGTGATTGCATGGGCTTTGTGGTATCTGTGTGCTACTTCTGTTCATGGCTGCTGCAAGGGGGTTATTAGCCCCTGAAGCAGGTGCTGCCTGGGCAGGGCATTGACCTGCATGCTATGGTGTTGTTGATCACTGATTAGCTGCATATTGATGGGGCAGAACCCGTTTCTCATCATAGGCCATTTCATCGTGGCTAAAGATCCAGACGGCCACATGGTGCTATTCATCACCCGTGTACTTTTAGAAATCCAGCAACGTGGGGAAATTGGGCAGCCTTGTCACGCTGCTGTTGCTGGTCGATGGAAAAGGAGACAAAGGTATTTTCCCTCCTGAATAAATCATCAGTCATCTGTTAAGGCTAAAGGGTTCAAGGGATATGGGGAGAAGGCAGGGACAGGGTACTGAGTTTGGATGATCAGCCATGATCTCATTAAATGGTGCAGCAGTCTCGAGGGGCCGAATGGCCTACTCCTGCTCCTATCTTCTATGTTTCTATGTTTCATTTATGGACCTCAGTTTGGTTAATACTCTTGATGTCTCCTCGCCTGAGAGGAGCCAAATACATAAAATTTGAGGGCCATGGCCGTTTGATGGCCACTGGCCGTGCCATTCTTACATTTGAGGTTGGCTGGAGGTCTTCTGTAACTGCCTCCCCACCAAACCTGAGCCTGCAAGAGCAGTGCTCCTCAGTTATTGGCAGGGAACTGTACCTGTAGATGCGATGGGTGGCACAGTGGTGGGTGCGGACAGTGCGCATCCATGCCAGCTGACATCTGTGGTGGCCCTTCCCTACTCCAGCTGGTCCTCCTCTATTAATTCAAGTGACAGGGAGTGCTGAAAGTAATCCCCATAGTTGTGAACCTCGTGACCATGAAAGCTGACTGGTTACTTTCTGACTTCCAATGTGCTGGAACCTGCCTGAGCCCAAACGTCCATTCTGTGTGCGGAGAACACCACCAGCTCAAAAGCATTTTCATGACTGGCATACAGCAGATGGGAATCACACAAACTCCGAAACCCCTGAAATGTTTGGTCAGTATTGCATAATTAGCCCCAGCACAATGCTTCACACTGACACTTTCTACGCTATACTGCTGTGCAGAAAACAGCAGCAGCTTTAATGAGCTTGGGCTAGTTTGACATATCAGTGTGTGCTAATCCCCAGACAAAATCCCCAAAGTATTGTAATGGTTCTGCGACATTTTGAGACCCATTTTTAAAAAATATACATTCTCATTCTATACAGGCATAAAGGAATCTAGAGGAACACTGTTCTATAGTCCAATTTAAATTTAAATTGTGATTTTCATTTTCTGTTAGACTATGATGGGCTAACCCTACCTTAAAATGCAGTGTTTTTTTAAATTCGTATTTGGGATGTGGGCGTCGCTGGCAAGGCCAGCATTTATTGCCCATCCCCAATTGCCCTTGAGAAGGTGGTGGTGAGCCGCCTTCTTGAACCGCTGCAGTCCGTGCGGTGAAGGTACTCCCACAGTGCTGTTAGGGTGTTCCAGGATTTTGACCCAGCGACGATGAAGGATCGGCGATATACTTCTAAGTCAGGATGGTATGTGACTTGGAGGGGAACTTGGAGGTGGTGGTGTTCCCATGCGCCTGCTGCCCTTGTCCTTCTAGGTGGAAGAGGTCGCGGGTTTGGAAGGTGCTGCCGAAGAAGCCTTGGCGAGTTACTGCAGTGCATCTTGTAGATGGTACACACTGCAGCCACGGTACGCCGGTGGTGCAGGGAGTGAATGTTTAAGGTGGTGGATGGGGTGCCAATCAAGTGGGCTGATTTGTCCTGGATGGTGTCGAGCTTCTTGAGTGCTGTTGGAGCTGCACTCATCCAGGCAAGTGGAGAGTGTTTTGTATCCTAAAGTCTTAAAGGGGTGTTCTTTTCAAGTAAAGATATTTGGCAGAATTTTTAAATTTGAAGGGGGAGAAGGTCAACTCGGGATGGCATCATATACAAGTGACACGATGATGTGCTTTGGTGCAGTTTACATTATTGTGTTGTGTGTTTGTGAACAAATTTAAAAAGATAGGCTTGCAATTTTTTTCATGAAGGCTGCGCCCCTTTAAATGATTTCTCTGGGCATACTTTGTACAGAGGGCGTCCAAAGTGATGTGGAACCAGCAGGCCTTGGGAGAGCAGCTGCACTTACAGCAGCAGCAGTGTTCTTGTCACCACCAGTATTCAATTGTTCACAGTGTACCTCAGCAAGAAAGAAACCAATTGTTACTGAGGTCACAAACATGTTGAGCAATGTGCACCACTGGTACTTTGAAATAAGGTTTATTGGCAGGTGCAAATTAATTTAAGTACAATGAAATAAATTTAGTCACAGCCTAAGAAAAGCTTCTTTACTAAATTTACCAACTATCTCTACATATATCAGCAATGTTTTAATTATAAAATTATACAATATGCAAGGATACTGCTAGTAATTTGGGGAGGTGGAGGGAGGGGCAGTGGTGAAGATTCACTGTGTAGGTGGTTTGCCTTGGTGATTCGAATCACCCCTCCTACTTAGTTCTAGACGACAGGAATTACGGTGAACAGGATTGGGACACAGACAAGCTTTTCGGACTCAACCGTACGGTGTTTAATAAGGTTAACACACACACCCGCCTCCAGTACGTAAAATGCCTGGTGGCGTAAAACAAACAGTACAACAATACAACTTGGCCCGTCGAACAGGCCCCTGTCTCGTATTAAGAAGCCTAAAATCACACTGTGTTGCTATACAGAGTATAACATGGACTTGTCCCACAAACCCCGGAACATACACTATATAATACACACAGAACCTCCCCACTAAGCCACTCTGGATTGGTTGGGAGACACAACACCCCCCTCACACAGTACTGGTGGTCTTAAGAATGTGTGGGCTTGGACAATGCTCACCCCGATTGTCCGTTTTCTTGCTCGCTGCTTCCCCGTGTAGAGCGTGTCTCCTGGTTCCATATCGCCGATACAGTATCCAAGTCCCAGTTTCGAGGTTCATTCCTACAGTCGAAGAGCAAGGCGAGGCTCTTGTCGCTCATGGTGGTTTCTTCTCTCCGTCTCGGACAGAGTGCTCGGTTCTTGGTTCAGGGATGAGGGCACGCGAAGGCGAGAGCAAGCGAGAGCGAGCGAGAATGGCCAAAGCTGCCTTCTCTTATACCCTAAATGTTCATTAAGGTCTGTGTATTGCAGTGATGTCTTTTTAATCACCCTTCTTTGTCTGGTTTCCCGCCTTTCGGGGCTATCCCATCTCGGTGCTGGTGTTAATGGCCGCACTTCTCACTCGATCCTGGGTTAAGTGGTTTCCCATTAACTTACAATGGCCCTCCACCTTCTGCCCGTTACCGTATGAGTCACCTCCCCGGGCCCATTGTTTCCCAGAGAACTCTGTCTGCTCGGACATTCTCCCGTAATCAGCTTGTCGGCCTGGCTGGAATCTCCTGTCCATCACAAACACCTGGGCCCTCCCATCTTCTCCAAACAGGCTGCTGGTCAATCAGCAGTAACAATCATACAAAATGTCTGATACAAAAAAAACCTTGGGGCCTGTGCTGATGCTTACAGGCCCCCTTTGATATTTCAGTGTCCCCACTGGAATATCAGGCATCTGTAGGAACTGGGGTTCCTAGCCGAAGAATTGAGATCGACTCAGAAAATCAAAAACAATAAAATTTAATGAACAAACGAAGCTGTACAGGAAACTGTAGGATACAATGCAAATAGGTCTGGTCTGCTTGAAAGCCTTTCTGGAAACTGCTAGACGGTTCCGAGCTCAACTGCTAGCAGGTTCCGAGCTCAACTGCTAGCAGGTTCCGAGCTCAACTGCTAGAAGGTTCCGAGCTCTACTGCTAGAAGGTTCCGAGCTCTGACATCATCACGTCATCACATTCTTCCCGCCGTTGAGAGATCACGTGACGGACGGCATGACGTCATCACGCGGAGTACAGGAAAGAAGCCCTAGTACAGTTAACAGATACATTAAAGGTGCAGCCCCCAGCTGTACTACAATGCTGTAAAAGGAATTATATACAATTGTCCGTAATCCTCTGGTGGTTCTGCCACATGCGCCCCCCCCAGAATTGCTTTTAACAGAGAAGGTAAGGCGAGAAGGAGGTCTGACGAGTCTGTCCAACCGACTGCGATACCCCGGCAGCGGGAACGGAGCGCTAGAAGACGAACTGGCCGTTGGCTGTGGTTGGGATGACGCCGCAGGCGGAGGAGAAGAAGAGGCCGGCTGTGGTCGACCCGGTGAGGCGGGCACTGGCAACTCGGCGGATGACTGTGGCTGTACTGGACCGGCAGTCGACGGTGGACGACCACGACGAGGCGGCTGAGCGGTGACGACTGGTTCGCTCAGATCCAGATGCGCCGGTTTCAACCGGTCGATGGAGATGTGGTCAGGCTTACCGACGACGTCGACTGTGAAGGACTTGCCACCTGACGAGATGACACGGAACGGACCTGTGTAAGGCGGTTTGAGCGGGTTTTTGCGAGCATCCTGCCGAATGAACACGTATTCTGCGCTCTTAAGATCCACCGGGACATGGGAGCGCTGCAGGTCATGATGCGATGTAGGCACTGGGATGAAATTCCTAGCCGCTTCCTGGTGGCTGACGAGCTGCTGAGCTGGGGACCAGGGTTCCGTGTGAGGAGGAAGAAAATCGCCAGGCACTCTGAGTGGTTGGCCGTAAACCAGCTCTGCTGAAGAAGAATGCAGGTTGTCCTTAGGCGCCGTGCGAAGACCTAGCAGCACCCAAGGGAGCCTGTCCACCCAACTAGGCACACGGAGACTAGCACGCAGTGCGGCTTTAAGGGACCTGTGGAATCTTTCACACAGACCGTTCGCCTGCGGATGGTAGGCGGTGGTACGATGAAGCTTGGTGCCCAAACCTTGAGCTATGGCGTTCCAAAGCACAGAGGTAAATTGAGGCCCCCGGTCAGAGGAGATGTCAGCCAGTACCCCAAACCGAGCTACCCACGACGAGATGAAGGTTCTGGAGACGTCTGCCGCTGTGGTGGCAACCAAAGGAATTGCCTCTGGCCACCTGGTGGTGCGGTCTACCACGGTGAAGAGGTGAGTGTACCCGTGAGAGGAAGGGAGAGGACCAACCAGATCCACGTGCACATGGTCGAATCGACGCTCCGGAACTGGAAAAGTGGCGACTGGGGCCTTAACATGGCGTTGTATCTTGGACTTCTGGCAACTCACGCAGGTATTGGTCCAGTCACGGACATCGAGATGCATGCCCTTCCAGACGAATTTCTTTGCCATGAGTCGTTGTGACTCTCTCATGCCAGGGTGTGACAACCCGTGGATAGTGTCGAAGATTCTCCTGCGCCATTCGACTGGAACAATTGGACGTGGGACGCCCATCGAGATGTCATACAGGAGTGTGGTCCCTGCGGCCTGGAAACTGACATCAGCCACTTGTAAGCTGGAAGGTGCGGTCCGGTATGCCTGCACATCAGGGTCTGCCTTCTGTTCTTTTGCCAAACCAACATAGTCGACTCCCAGGTGTACTGCGTGGAGCTGGGCGCGGGAGAGACAATCCGCCACCACGTTGTCTTTGCCCGAGACATGTTGTATATCGGTTGTAAATTCAGATATATATGTAAGATGACGTTGTTGCCGTGCCGACCATGGTTCTGCTGTCTTGGCCATCGCAAAAGTAAGTGGCTTGTGGTCTACAAAAGCCATGAATGGGCGTCCTTCCAGTAGGAAGCGAAAATGGCGGATGGCCAGAAACAATGCTAACAACTTCCTATCAAAAGTACTATACTTGCGTTCGTTCTTCCGCAATTGGCGGCTGAAGAAAGCCAGTGGTTGCCATGTGCCGTCGACCCACTGCTCCTGTACTGCCCCGATGGCATAATCAGATGCGTCGGTGGTAAGGGCAATGGTTGCGCCCGGAAGGGGGTGTGCCAACATGGTCGCAGCAGCCAAAGCGTTCTTAGTGTCGAGGAAAGTCTGGTCCATCTGGGGTGTCCAATCGATCGGGTCTTTGCCCAATTTACCTCTGAGGGCCTCGTACAAAGGTTGCATCAACAATGCCGCCTTGGGGACGAACCAATGATAAAAATTGACCATTCCCAGAAATTCCTGGAGGGCCCTGACGGTCTGAGGAAGAGGGAACGAGGTGACTGCTTCCACCTTCGTGGCCAGCGGGACGGCGCCTTCTGAGGTGATTCTGTGTCCCAGGAAATCAATGCTGTGCAACCCAAACTGGCACTTGGCCGGGTTGATAATAAGGCCATGTTGGCTGAGACGAGAAAAAAGGGTACACAAGTGCGTAATGTGTTCTTTCGTGCTGTTACTGGCAATAAGGATGTCGTCTAGGTAGACGAAGATGAACGGCAGATCGCGCAACACGGAATCCATGAGACGTTGGAAGGCTTGTGCTGCATTCTTCAGCCCAAACGGCATACGAAGGAACTCAAAGAGCCCGAAAGGTGTGATGATGGCAGTTTTGGGGACGTCCTGAGGATGCACGGGCACTTGATGATAGCCTCGGACGAGGTCTACTTTGGAAAAGATGGAATTCCCTGCCAGATGGGCCGAAAAATCCTGAATGTGAGGAATTGGGTACCGATCCGGTGTGGTAGCCTCATTCAGGCGTCTGTAGTCGCCGCATGGTCGCCATCCGCCGCCCGGCTTAGGAACAATGTGTAATGGCGAGGACCAAGGACTATTCGAACGTCGAATAATACCCAGGCGTTCCATTATATGGAACTCTGCCTTGGCGGCTGCGAGTTTACCGGGTTCCAGCCTTCGAGCTCTCGCATAAACGGGGGATCCTGTCGTGGTAATGTGGTGCGCCACACCGTGCCTCGCGACTGAAGAAGAAAATGTGGGCCTGGTGAGCTCAGGGAACTCACTGAGAAGACGAGAGAACTCATTTGGAGATGGGACTGCACAGGCAACTGACCAAGACATCGTGGTGCTTCGGTGGCAGGGGACCGAGTGAAAAGTGGAGGCACTGATTAGCCGGCAGTGTCGGACGTCGACGAGAAACCTGTTTGCGCAGAAGAAATCTGCCCCCAGGATGGCCTGTGAGTCTTTCGCTGTGATGAACTCCCAAACAAAACGTTGGCCGCCAAAACTCAACTGGACCCTACGCTTTCCGAACGTGCGAATGGCCGCACCATTGGCTGCCTCGAGGGGGGGACCTTGACTGCCGGATTGAAGATCTAGCTTCTACGCTGGTAGGATACTGCACTGGGAGCCAGTATCACAGAGAAAACGTCGCCCTGACAGAGAGTCTGTAATGTATAGGAGTTTCCCTGCGGACCTGACGGCCATCGCAACTCCGGTGCGTCCCTTAGGCCTTATTGATCTTCTCAGAAACTGCTGGTTTGAGGTAGGTTTTTTTTTTGGTGAGAAACTGCAGGGCGGACGGCAATTTCTGGCCTTCGCGCCGAAACGAGCGTGGTATGCACACCAGCCTGCAGGAGGAGGAGTCGGATTCGCTCTTGTGGGGGATGGGCGCCTCGTGGCTGCACAAGATTGTTGTGAGACAGTGAATATTTTATCCGCTTCCCCGGCGAGTTCAGCACAATCCGTGATCACGGAATTGGCCAAGGCCGTCTGTACTGGCTCTGGTAGTTGACAGAGAAACAGCTCACGGAACAGAAAACATTGCGATTCCAAGCCCAAAAGCGTGAGCATTTGACTCATGAGCTCTGAGGGTTTTGAGTCCCCGAGGCCGGGCATGGAGATAAGTCTGCGAGCGCGCTCCGACTTGGACAGACCGAAAATCTGCAGTAAACGTGCTTTTAAAGCTTCGTACTTGCCATCGTTCGGTGGACTCTCGAGGAGGCTGACGACCCGCGAGGCTGTGGCGCTGTCGAGGGCGGAGACCACGTAATAACGGGTTGAATCCGCTGCTACTCCCTGGATTGCAAATTGGGTTCCGCCTGGAAAAACCACGCGTCCGGTTGTTGCTCCCAAAATTGCGGCAGTTTGAGGGTGACGGCGTTCGTGTCCATGATGTAACTTCAACGAAAGTTGTTCGAAGAAATCGGGGTCACCAATGTAGGAACTGGGGTTCCTAGCCGAAGAATTGAGATCTACTCAGAAAATCAAAAACAATAAAATTTAATGAACAAACGAAGCTGTACAGGAAACTGTAGGATACAATGCAAATAGGTCTGGTCTGCTTGAAAGCCTCTCTGGAAACTGCTGGAAGGTTCCGAGCTCAACTGCTAGCAGGTTCCGAGTTCAACTGCTAGAAGGTTCCGAGCTCAACTGCTAGAAGTTTCCGAGCTCTACTGCTAGAAGGTTCTGAGCTCTGACGTCATGACATCATCACGTTCTTCCCGCCGTTGAGAGATCACGTGACGGACGGCATGACGTCATCACGCGGAGTACAGGAAAGAAGCCCTAGTACAGTTAACAGATACATTAAAGGTGCAGCCCCCAGCTGTACTACATTGCTGTAAAAGGAATTATATACAATTGTCCGTAATTCTCTAGTGGTTCCGCCACACATCCTTGTCTTCTTCCACTGTGTAGAAGCATCGTGAGCCCCAACCAAGCAGTTCATTACCTTTAAAATCCCCAGCTTCTGTTCTTTAATCACAAATACATACTTATACAACTTTTTACAGAAAACAAAACTCCTGGTTACCCTTTAATCAGGGCCTGCCAACGATTTGGAGTGCCTTGCTTCGCTTTTTACAGGAGAGCCGTAACAAGTACAATACAGGTAGACTATCCTTTATCCGCACTTCTGAAAACCGAAAACCTCTGAAAACCGAAAGTTTTTTGTGGAGCGTAAGTCGTGCGCACGACATAACCCGAGTGGCACCAAACATGACCTGACGCGGCCGATGCTTTTCTGACCTGATTTGCGGGCCAGCTTAGTGTAGGAGTCAGCCGATATCCGGCTTTCCCACAACTGGCGGTGGCAGTCGAGCCCCAGACCCCCGCTAAGTCAAGGAATTCAGACACGGAGCAGGGGGAGCTGTAAACAGACTGTGAGCGGCAGCACAGGGAAGCAGGAAGGGGAATGAGACACGGAACAGTTGCAAGAGGTAGCCTGAACTTTTAAAATTTATATTAAATACAAATACTAATTACCAAATTAATTTAATGCTCAGAGTTTCCCAGTCTGAAATAATACCTTCTGAAATCCGAAAATTTCCGAAAACCGAAACACAGCTGGTCCCAAGGTTTTCGGATAAGGGATAGTCTACCTGTACCACCAAACTCTGTATAATTACAAGAACGTGCGAACATATCTGGATCCACGGAGGGATCTCGACATTTAGCCCAATATCCCACCAGGGCGGGGAAATCATCCCTTTAATTTCCTCCCCTGTGTCCCGGTTTCGCTGTTCGAGCGTGTAAAAATGTTTTTGTGACAGCTGAACGGCTTTTATTAATTTTGTGAGGTGTTCAGGCAGAGGCTGTATCTTGTACCCGAACCGTGTAATGTACTGCTGCAGATTCTGTACCGTGTTGTTTACCACGAGGTGTACTGTGGATGGCTCTGAAATGGGAAGGAGGCGCTCTTGCGCCACCTGAACTTCTGTGTGGGGCTTGAAGCAGGAAGTCGAATCGGTGACCGGGCACCAAGTGTCGTTGTGTACCCGATACCGGTCCACGCTTGTCGTGACGCAGTACATCCTGTCGCCTGCGTATGCTACCTGAGGTGGAAAGTGGCCCTGGGCCATCGCCTCCATGGTGCAATTAATGGGCTCTGCACTTTCCGATTCAAACCCACACACTGGTCGATCGAACGTGTTCAGGTGCTGGGGACACAATATCACGTGTGCGGCCCTGCTCTGGCACCCCTTGAGGTCAGCGCCGGTCATGGCGTGCTCCCACTTTATAACAAACGGTGGGCCCCATGATACCACACATGCACCCCGTCCCTCAAGACGCCAATGTTATCAACCCGGTATACCGGCACTGGTTGCAGTGACCCGCCCATTACCGGCATCCGCAGTACAATCCCCATAACCATGTGGCTGGACCGTCCGCAATCAACTGGGACTGGGTAGGCTTCGGAAGCTAATCGGAGCTGCCACGGGCTCATCGAATTATGATCCGGGCTGAGCGCTGTGAGGTGCCGGTTGCTAACCCACGACGGGCCGCGACCTTGTTGTACGTCCTCCAGATTACTGCGGCCCTCGTTTAGCAACCATGCTTGGCAAAGACTGCAAGTGCCAAGATGTAAAAGCCGCAGTGTACACTGACGAGCTTGTTCGCGATGCCTTTATCACAGGCCTCAGCTCCACTTACATCCGGCAGAGACTGCTGGAAAAAACGGGATTGGACCTGAAACAGGCTGCGGACACCGCGCGATCCCTGGATGTGGCCCAGAGAAACTCGGACGCCTACTCTTCAGCCCGCGCCGTCCACGCCACCACGTGTGCACCAAGGGCGCCGCCATCTTGGAAGGCATCTTCCCTGCCCGGCAGCCCGACACCGTCGGGGCCCCGCTCTCCCCCCAGAAGCCCTACGACAGCCGCGACGCGTCGGGGACCCAACTGCTACTTCTGCGGGCAGCCAAAGCACACCAGAAACCTGTGCCCGGCGAAAGGCACCACCTGCTTTAAGTGCGGTAAGAAGGGGCACTTCGGGAAGGTGTGCAGAGGGAACCCCGCCGGAAAACCCGCCACCGCCGCGTGTGCGCCGTGGGAGCGGCCATCTTGGACGCCATCTTGCCCGACCTCGTGGGGTCCGCCATCTCATGAGCAGACAGCGTGGACGCCATCTTGTCTCGATCAGGGCCCTACAGTGGCATCGGTCACAGTGGACCAGACCAGGCCGCACCCGCTATCCAAATCAATGGTGGACATCGAGGTAAACGGGTGCCGGGTTAACTGTTTAATTGACAGTGGAAGCACGGAGAGTTTTATCCACCCTGAACTGGCACAACAACTCTCCCTAAAGGTGGTCCCTACTCAGGGTACCATCTCTATGGCTGATAAAACCCAGACATCGACCATTCTGGGTTACTGCACGGTACAATTGTCCGTTAACGGAACTGTATACGATAATTTTAAAGTATTAATCATGAAGAATTTATGTGCGAGCGTGATCTTGGGCCTGGATTTCCAGTGCAACCACCAAAGCATCACGCTCAAGTGCGGTGGGTCCCAGCCGCCCCTCACAGTGTGCGGTCTGGCTACTCTGAAGGTAAAGCCGCCTTCGCTATTCGCGAACCTTACCCCTAACTGCCGGCCAATAGCGACCAAAAGCAGGAGGTACAGCTGGGAGGACAGGCGGTTTATCGCGACCGAGGTAGACAGGCTCCTGAAAGAGCGCATTATTGAACGCAGCAACAGCCCGTGGCGCGCCCAAGTGGTAGTGGTAAGGGGTAGCGAGAAGAAACGGATGGTGATCGACTATAGCCAAACGATCAACAGGTACACCCAACTAGACGCCTACCCGCTACCCCGCATATCAGAAATGGTGAACCAAATCGCCCAATACCGGGTGTTCTCCACCATCGACCTCAAGTCAGCGTACCACCAGCTCCCTATCAGACCAGAGGACCGCCCGTACACCGCCTTCGAGGCGAACGGACGCCTCTACCAATTCCTCAGAGTCCCCTTTGGGGTGACGAATGGGGTCTCGGTCTTCCAGAGGGAGATGGACCGCATGGTCGATGACCACCACTTGCAGGCAACCTTCCCCTACCTCGACAACGTCACCATCTGCGGTCACAACCAGCAGGATCACGACTCGAACCTCGAGAGGTTCCTGGAAACCGCACAAAAACTCAACCTCACCTACAACGAGGACAAGTGCGTTTTCAACACCACGCGTCTCTGCATACTAGGCAGCGTGGTGGAGAATGGGGAAATCGGACCAGACCCCGACCGATTGCGCCCCCTACGGGAGCTGCCCCTGCCCAACACTCCCAAAGCCCTGAAAAGGTGCCTGGGGTTATTTTCTTATTATTCCCAATGGGTCCCCAACTACTCCGACAAAGCCCGCCCCCTCTTGAAAGCATCCTCTTTTCCGCTCTCTGCTGAGGCCCACGCCGCCTTCAAAAGCATTAAGCAGGATATTGAGCGGGCCACGCTACAGGCAGTGGACGAGAACACTCCCTTTCAAGTGGAAAGTGATGCGTCTGACTTTGCCTTGGCGGCCACCCTCAACCAGGCGGGACGGCCCGTAGCTTTCTTCTCGAGGACCCTCCAAGGGCCCGAGATCAGACACTCCTCTGTAGAAAAGGAGGCCCAAGCCATCGTGGAGGCAGTGCACCACTGGCGCCACTACCTAGCCGGCAAACGCTTCACCCTACTTACCGACCAGCGGTCGGTAGCGTTTATGTTCAATAATAAACAGAGGGGGAAGATTAAAAATGATAAGATTCTTAGGTGGCGGATCGAGCTCTCCACCTTCAAGTATGACATCATTTACCGGCCAGGGGCCCTTAACGAATCCCCTGACGCCCTCTCACAAGGGATGTGTGCCAGCGCCACCGGGGATCGGCTACAGACCCTCCACAACGACCTCTGCCACCCAGGGGTCACGCGGCTGTTCCACTTCATAAAGTCCCGTAACTTACCCTACTCGATTGAGGAAGTTCGGTCTCTGACCAGGAACTGCCGCACTTGCGCTGAGTGCAAGCCTCGGTTCTACCGCCCAGATAGAGCCCACTTAATCAAAGCCACACGGCCCTTTGAGCGGCTCAGCTTAGATTTCAAGGGCCCCCTCCCGTCAGTCGACCGCAATGTTTACTTCCTGAACATTGTGGACGAATACTCCCGTTTCCCATTCGCCTTCCCCTGCCCAGACATAACCAGCGCCACGATCATTAAATGCCTCAACAGCCTGTTCTGCCTGTTCGGTATGCCGAGCTACATCCATACGGGTAGGGGGGCGTCCTTCATGAGTGAAGAGCTACGCCAGTACATGCTGTCCAGGGGGATCGCCACGAGCCGTACCACCAGCTACAACCCCCGGGGTAACGGTCAAGTGGAGCGAGAGAACGGGACAGTATGGAAAGCAGTCACTCTAGCTCTAAGGACCAAGGGCCTCCCTATTTCCCGCTGGCAGGAAGTCCTCTCAGATGTGCTCCATTCAATACGGTCGCTATTGTGTACTGCCACTAATGCCACGCCTCATGAACGAATGTTTGTCTTTCCCCGGAAATCCACCTCAGGCGTATCCATGCCGTCATGGCTCTCCACCCCAGGTCCAGTATTCGTGCGAAGGCATGTGAGGGGCCACAAGATGGACCCTCTCGTGGAGCCAGTGCACCTACTCCACGCCAACCCCCAATACGCGTATGTCCGGCACGCCGACGGAAGGGAGGACACCGTGTCCATAAAAGGCGTCGCCCCAGCCGGTAACAACAACAACCACGGCAATAGCAACAACAACGATCACAGCAACTCTTACCCACCCACTACTCTTTCATCACCCCCAGAAGAACATCGACCAACGGCACCCCCACCAACTACCCCTTCAACAACCCTGGCGGCACCCCCGGCAGAGACCCAGGAGGCCACCGGGGACACCCAGCCAACACCCGCGACACCACAACAGCCACGTCGGTCGCAGAGGACTATCAAACCCCCGAGCAGACTAAATCTATAGAAGGGGTGAATGTGATGAAATATTCCATTCATCACTGCCTGTGACTGTGGTTGGTTTCAGGTTTCAGTTCCCTTACCTCAGTTCCGTCTCCTCACCATTGTATTGTATATTGTAATGTATTGTGTGTAGGGCTCCGCCCATACCTGGCCCCTATGTAAACAAGCTCAGTCTGGCCTCATATCCAGTACTGCAGACCTCCAGATGGAAGATACCTCTCTCCACTGCGTGTTACCTTCTAAGTTAATAAAAGCCTTGTTTTGTTTCGCTAACATCGAGTCTCGGAATTATTGAGGCACATCACAACACACACGCGTCACTTCTGGCTGCCTGTGCCGAGGCATTCCTGTCCTCCCGTATCAAATCGTTGATGGTCTTGGCGTGTGTCTCCAGCTCAGCGATGACCTCTTTTAAATGAATGGTCATCGCCTGGTCTTCTTTTAGCTCCGAACCTTCCACCTCGTTCCCTTCCCCCAGTATCTTTCACAGCTGGTCCTTTAAACTATTAATCTGCATCTGCAGCTGGACATCATCCATACTATTGATGAGGGATGTGCCCGTGCTAAAAGCCGTGGCCATGTCATTAACCGTCCTTCGTCTTTGTCTACCCGGTTTGCCTCTATCGTACGCACCCATGCCACACGGTTTCTCCCGATTCACATCCCCATAGCTGAGCTCGAAAAATTGGCGGAACATTTCTTTAATAAGGGCTTCGTAAAACTGCTCAGTCTCCTTGGGACACCACTCGGGCAGCTGCACCCGGGTTAAATTTAAGATGACCGACGCGGCCGCGTAATGTACATCCTGGAATAAAACCTTCCTGGTCGGGACTAGAACTAAACCATTCCCTGGGCCTGGTGTGGTGGCGGGACACCTAGCTTCTGTCTCCTGTACCGGTGGGGCTGTGGGCAGGGGCTTCCTATCGTGCACTACCAGTGCTGTGGAATTTATTATGTTGGGAGGGTCTGGAACTACGCAAGCATCCAAACTCCGATCCCATCCCATACCGGCCCCGGAATCCTGCCATTGCCGTATGAAAGCAATCGACACACCCGCTGGGCAGATCCGTTCTGACCCCCAGACACACACATAAATCCCCTGTTCCTCCTTCCACCACTTGCTCCAGCATACTTCCATTCCCCCCCTTCGTCCCTGTGATCTGTCGGTACATGTCGCTCCCCAGTCTTTCCCAGTCCGCTGACCTGTTCCCCTTGTCCTGGCTCAACTTCCTAAGCCACCACCACCGTCCCAGGGGAATGTGTCCCTTGCATCTTAAGCACACGCGCTTGCCCTCGGTCACCCTAACCCGTGTGGCTGTGATCTTCAGTTGGGGACATGGTAGGGAAGCCTCCCCGTACATGAACCCGGCGTGGCTGGAGTATTTCGTCGAATTGGACCCCAGCCACCCTGGCCATCTTCCCTCGTGGAAGTAGGCTGCCATCCCGTCTGTGTCCCCCCTCCTACCCCCCTTAGTCACAGTGGGTCCCCCCCCTCAGTACAGCCGTAGAGGAGGGACGACTCAGTGTCCCCTCTCCCACTGTGCCCCATTCCGGCCAACATCAAGATCACGCTCAGTCTCAGGGCCGTCTCCATTCCGTCCTCGGCTTCCTATGAAAGAAGAAGCAACAATCGCTTTTGTGAGAGAGTTTACCGCCACAGATCTGGCTTCGTTATATACAAGAACTATGTACCTTAAGACCATGTACATCACTACCCGTGTTGCCGGGTGCCCCTGCTAAGGCTCTTCTCACCGGGGCCCTTTGCGGCTCACGGTCGACGTGTAAGGAGGCGTCCACGGCGTTCTCGGCCGTGGGACCCTAGTGCTCCTCCTTACTGTCCCGACCACCGGGTCATCGTCGTCCCAAATCATGGGAGGTAGACCCGCGTCCACCATGCTCATTATTGGGCCTTGGTGTCGTTTTACTTCTGTTGTTCTCTCCCCTGGGTTAAACCACTTGCTCTGGTAATATGGAACCACTTTGTGCGTTTTGGGAGTTTAACCGCGTACACCATGGGGCTTGCCTTGTCCACTATGCTATACAGCCCCATGTATAGTGGCTCAAATGCCCCTACCCGGGCATAGTTCCGTACCATTACCTGGTCTCCCACCTTCCACTCGTGGGTTTTCTGGGGCTCGAGCAGCAACCGGTTTTTCCGGTGTTGGTTCCCCATGATACTGGCTGCCTGCCAGTGAATCTGTTTTAATTTATCATACAAATTCTGTACAAACTTGTCCCGGTTCACTTCCCGGACTTGGGCTTCCGTTAGGACCGGTGCCAAAACGTGGGTGGGGGTGTGCATGACCCTCCCGGTCATGAGCTCATGCGGGGAATACCCTGTTCTTCTGGAGAGGCTGGCCCGGACACCCATTAAAACCAACGGCAGGACCTCATCCCACCTTTTCGGGGACGACCCTGTCTCTTTCCTTAGCCTTTCTTTAATCGTCCGGTTAAGGCGCTCCACAACCCCCGATGACTGTGGGTTGTGAGCCACATGCCACTTCCCCATAATCCCTAAAAGCTTCAAGGTGGCCTGCATTACTTGCCCCGTGAAATAACTCCCTTGGCCGGACTCCACGCCCTGTGGCAGTCCCCACCTGGAGAACACTTCCTTTACCAGAATCCTTGCCGTCGCCAAAGCCGTGGCTGCTCGGCAAGGGAAGGCTTCCACCCAGTTGGAGAACGTCCACCAGGACTAGGCAGGATTTCTTACCTGCCTGTGTGGTGGGTAGTAGTCCGATGTAATCGACCTGGAGGGACTGCCATGGTCCCTCTACCCTCCTTGTGTGTCCTATGGGGACTTTCCTCCGCTGAGGATCGGGATTGTTTGCAGCGTACACCAGACAGTCCGGGCAAAAGTCACGGACATCCTCCCTGACTTGCGGCCACCACCCTGCCTGTTCTACCCTCTGTCAGGTAGTTTCCGGCCCTGGGTGTCCCGCTCCTGGGCCCCCGTGGGCCAACTGGAGGAATTCCCTCTGGTACCACTTGCGAACTATCCACCGATCCCCTTTAAATAGCATCCCCTCTTTAACGGTAATGTCCGCTGCTCCGAATGGACCCTCTACCTGTTCGCCCTTTTCCTTCTTCCCCAGGATAGCCTTAAGGACGAGATCCTGGGCTTGGGCTTGTTTCAAGTCCGGGGCCAAGTTACCCCCGGTGTTCCTCCCTTGTCCCGGATTGCTGCTACCGGGCCTACTTCATAGGGATCCCAGAACTCTCCTTCCCTGGCCCCCTGCTTGGCCAACTCGTCGGCCCTTTGGTTACCTTCCCCTCTGGGCTCTGTCTTAGAATGGGCCTTGACCTTATGTACATAGTGAGCTCCCCGGGTGCCAGTGACCTCCAAAATCCTCCCTAGTAGCGGTGCTGTTGCTAGGGGCTTCCCATCGGCGGATTTAAAACCGCGCCGAGCCCAGATGGCCAGGTACTCGGTGCACGAATTACATGTAAACATGGAATCCGAGCAGATGGTGTAGGGGGTTGGGGAACTCATCGGGGTGGGTGACCACATACACCATCGTCGCCAATTCGGCATGCTGAGCACTCAGGGTGCTGGGGAGTTTAAGGGCCTTAGCTATCTTAGCCATGGGGTCATAAATCCCGCACCCGGTGAAGCGCTCCCCCTTTGCTACCGAACTGGACCCGTCCACGTAAATGTCCCAGCCCGTCGGGTGTAACCCGGCCCGGAACCCGACATCCACGTCCCATACCCCTTCTACCGTACACGTGCGGGCCGTACCTGGGTAAATCAAATTCGCTGCCAACTTGGGCTCGGTCAACCCCTGCACTCTCAGATTCATCTGCGAGAGCAATAAAGTCCAGCGAGCACTGCTCACTGTCCCGTCCTTTATTCTCCCGTCCAACAACATCTGAGTGTGGGTGTGGTGGGTGAGTAGAACTATCAGGGCTGATCCCGTAAAGAGCTGTGATCGCTTTACAGCCCAATGCATGGCCAGGAGATGCCTCTCGCAGTTGGAATATCCCCGTTCTACCTCGGTGAGAACCCTAGATGAGTAGACCACAGGCCGTAACTTGCCGTGTCGCTCCTGGAGCAACACCGCACTCAAGCTATCCCCGCTGGCTGCTACCTCTAAAAAGAATTCCTCCCCACCGTTGATGGCCCCCAGTGCGGGAGCTGTCTGCAAATCCTCCTTGAGGCGTGTGAACGCTTCCTGGCAGTTCTGGTCCCACTCAGAGGAGCCGAAGCAGAGGGGCTGCCGTGGCTGCGTAACCCTCAATAAAATCCCTGGAGTACCCTGTGAGTCCCAGGAAGGATCTTACCCCTGTTGCGTCCTTGGGGACTGGTAACTCCTGTACTGCCTTTCTTTTCACCTGAAACGTTAACTCTGTTTCTCTCTCCACAGATGCTGCCTGACCTGCTGAGTGTTTCCAGCATTTTCTGTTTTTATATCTAATATTTCTGGTCGAGTGACGTCTTGCCCCCCGTCCCCACCCCACATCAGCCTGGACCCCTCGTGGCTTACTTTGGATTCTCCCAACCAGCTGCTGGGACCCATAACTTCAGCGGAAACCCTGGATAGACACATAAGCATAAGATTGGCGGAAACGTGTCTATCCAGGGTTTCCGCTGAAGTTACGACGACCGATCAGGAGTAGCTTTCCCTCCCCACCATCATCCTCCGAGGAAATTCTCAGCAGAATGATCTCTCTGAGAGGGGTTGCAGTGGGAAATTGAAAATTGTCATGATGGTGAGTCAGGGGGTGATGTTCTGAGGCTGGGGGCTGAAATTGGCAAACGATGTGCTTAAATAATGCTTCATCTTTCATCCCTTATGTTGCTAATACAGAGAAATCTGTTGCACAGCAGGAAAAGCTGGCACTGAGATCATAGTTGGCAATGAGGCCAATTAGTTACTGCAGCACATGAATATAGAGTCAATAACTGACTCAACCTGGAATTAGTTCGAAGGAAGCTGGCCATAGTACATTTTGACTTATTCCCGTACATAGGTTTAATAATACAAAGGGAGGTAATTTTATGCATGACTAACCATTAGTCTTGTCAATATGTTGTTGAATCAGACACTGGGGGTGTGCAGGTTTGAATAACTCTAACAGCAGTTGGCTTCATTCTGCAGTTGTGCCTCCTGTTCCCCACTCAGCTTGGAACTGGTAATGATTACAGAGAGGCTTGCAATATAGACTCTCCTGTGACTCCTGCCCTCCTGTTGCAGTTGACACATGTTTGAATTGAACTTCAGATATTTGCAGATCAGATACATCTCATTCTTCAGACTCAAGCAAAGCACTGAGCATGTCAGGAGAGACCTCGTCGCGGTATGAAAAATTTCTTTTTCCAAAATGGCATGGCTGCAGTTCTTGTTTTCTTTCTTTCTTTAGTACAAACATGGCTTGTTTGAGTCGTGCAATATTACAGCCTTGGCAGTCTAAGGTTCTTCCAGAAGAATGAAAGTAATCAAAATGCCTTAGTGGGATAACTGCAGAGAAGAAACAAATCAATGACGTAAGAAAACTACTAGGCACTTGGTCTAAGCGTTAAACAAAGCTTTAATCAACTGTTTTACAACATGGAGGTCTAGTTGTGTCCTTCACTAGTTCCTGTTAAGAATGTCCTGCGCAAGCTGGGCCTGTGCCCAAGTATTTATACTCTCCCTGGACAGCGCCACCCGTAGGCCGCTCAGTATTATTTCATAAGTCTTTCTTTCATGAATGACTGATTCATGTCAATCAATATTGCTGCATTCTGCCAGTGTTCAAGTATGACATTCTCGTTTTATGTTCCCCGCTGTACCTAACCACCATCAGAAGCTAATGTGGGTGGGCTTTCAAAAATTAAATAAGACACAACCATTTTGTTACTTTAAAGAGTAAATTTGAACCAGTTTATAGAATATTATCTTTTAAATCTCCAGCCATATGCCTTTACACAAGGAAGAAAAAATACTAAAATTGCAGAAAGACCCTTCTAATAAATGACATTTATTACACCTTAGGTTTAACCCTTTTTAGATTTGTTTTCAACTTTTCCAATGAATTATCATCTCCAATTGTAAATGAAAAAAATAAACAGACAGTGAGAATGTATTGTTATAAGTTTTATTTCACTTGTGGGCTGGCAAAAGCCTAAGTTTATCAAATACTGAGTATGATTCAGGCAGGAATTTTAATCAAATATCCTTAGGCTATATTCTTACCTCCTCCAAGAAACATTAGATATTCACTACCAAACTGTTTTTTCTGATCAGGTGGATGTTGAATTAAGAAACCCACTTTCAAATGGTCATGGGCCCATTGCAGAAAAGTACCTAGAATTTGACCGGGAACACCGGGAATTTCCTCAACGCCTTTCCCAATTGCACATTGTAACTTCAGCGGAAGATCATCGGAAACCTTGTTTATGCGTCTACCCAGTGCCATGAATCTTATCATGACTCATGAAGTAACACTGGGCGGCCAGCTGGTGGCGCCGTCCAAGGAGTATAAATACTTGGGCGTGGGCCCAGCTTGCTCAGGATGTTTCTGTAACCAGGAACTAGTGATTGTAACTAGAAATCTCATGGTTTTGAAACAGTTGATTAAAGCCTTGTTTTATACTCAAACCAAACGCTCAGTACAGGAAAAGTTCTGATATCCGGCACCAACGGGACCGAGCTGCTGCCGATCTATCAAAACTTCCGGATAGACCAGCGCTAATGTTGAAGGATACGGAGGTTTTCATCTCCGTATCTGACAACAAACACTGTTGCTTAGCAACAGCTTGTAAACACTCGGCCCGTACCTTGGAAGCGTCTCTGAAGCTGTTGCTAAGCTACAGAGACGCTTTCCAGAGCCTGACTGTTAAAAAAAAATGCTAGGAGAAGAAAAAAAACCTAACCAAAACGGCTGCTGATTTCTGCCGTTAGATCGAGGTTTCCGGGCATACAACCTCCGGATAAACCAAAGTTTCCTGTAGTCTTTTTACATCACCCAGCATCCCTGTCAATCTTCCTCCAAAGTCATGGTGTCCAATCAGAAGAGCGTCCCAGGAGATTCCTGGCATAACTGGCAATCTCATTGAAAGAGGTTGGAGTGGGAAATTGAAAACTTTCACGGTGGTTATGGGGTGGTGTTCTTTGGTTGGAGTGCTGAGCCACACTGGTGGCACAGAATAGGGGGAGCTTCTCTCTACATCTAACTATTCTACCCGAGGGCTATCCAATCTTTTTGGGCAGGGGGCCAGGTTTTTGTGCCACAATCAGTGAGTAGACTGCAAACGATTTAACAATGAACAGCGAATAACCTGGCAATTCATACTTTCTACTTCAAACCACAGAATTATTAAACAAAACCTTTCATAACACAGCATTACCAGCACTCACAACTCATGTAAGCCATGTAATTATTACATTTTGTTTTATTAACATTCAGATTTAACATGAGAAACTTATATGTAGAAAACTAAATTTTACATTTCCTGTTTTAAACAAAATTCTTCCAATAGGTTTTGTGAGTGTTGGCAACTCTGAGTGCATTGTTCCCTATTGAGCCTCACAAAACAAATCAATCTGCTGTATGTAAACATTCAAGTTATTCCATACACATAATATTCAAGCCTCCATTCGCAAAACCTCAAAGCCCCCAACACAAGATTCCAAATCCCCCAACACAAGATTCCAAATCCCCAACACAAGATTCCAAATCCCCAACACAAGATTCCAAATCTGCCAACACAAGATTCCAAATCCCCCAACACAAGATTCCAAATCCCCCAACACAAGATTCCAAATCCCCCAACACAAGATTCCAAATCCCCCAACACAAGATTCCAAATCCCCAACACAAGATTCCAAAGCCCCCAACACAAGATTCCAAAGCTTCCTCCTACACAAGCCTCAAAAGCCATCCCCATGCACAAAACGTTAAAGCCTCCATACGCAACAATTCAAACCTCATTTGCAAAATCCATTGGCTGGCAGTCTTTTTGCTGCCAATTTCCTCACCTGGCCTGTCCTGGCCCATCATCCTCCACTGTCACTTGCTTCCCATTGTGATTTCTGACACTGCAGCTACCCACTTTACCTCAGTCTCGGCCTATTCCCAGCATTGCTCACTGCCACTCCCTTCATATTCCAATCTCCCTGAATACTAACACTGGGAAGCTTTTTGAACCTCTCACCCTGGAGGACTGGTAAAAGCTACTCCCTGCTTGATGATAAAATACCTACAACCATCAACCTTTTCTGATGCACCAAACTGGGGAAGTTTAAGCAGGCTGAAGGTTATGCACACAAGAAAGAAAAAATGAACTTGCATTTATATTGTGCCTTATCACAGCTCTCAGGATATCTCAAAGACCTTCACATCCGATGAGCTGCTTTTTAAGTGTAGTCACTGCTGTTACATAGGTCAATGCGACAGCAAATTCCCACAAATAGCAACAAATATTCCCACAAACAATGTTCATCTGTTTTTTTTTTGTGGTGTTGATTGAGGGGGCATTTGTTGGCCAGGATCTGGAAGAATTTCTGCTCTTCAGTTAGTCAATGGGAGCTTTTAGATCCACCAGAACAGGCAAACGGGAGCCTTTTTTTACTTGAATGTCTCATGCAAAGGGCAGCATCTCGGACAGTGCAGCACTCTCTCATGAAGGTACTGAAGTGTCCTTGAACCCTCAACCTTCTGAGTAAGAGGCAGGAATGCTGCCAACTGAGTCAAACCTACACAAAGAAGCTGAGTAATGGAAGGTCTCAGGCCAGAGCTAGCCTGCCGGCCGCCTCTTTGCCAGCCCCCAGGATATCTGACTCGGGAATGCGCGCAAGTGAGGCTGGGCGCCTGACCTGGGAAAGGGCCCTGGTATGATCTGTCACCTTGGTAAGCACAATCACTCATTTTAAAAAAGGTTAAAGAAAACCATCAGTTTATTGGTACGAGTGGCATTGACAGCAGATGGGCTGAGCGCATTTGGTTGACAGGTGAAGCTGAACATGCAGTCAGCATGGCAGCTGTGATAACAGCGGTTTGCAGCAGAAACCATTTACAAGTATTCGAGCGACAATTTTTTTTTAGAAATTCTTAGGTGAGACAGGAGAGGAAGTGACTGCCGCTGTCATCATAGTAAGTTTATCAGAGCTCATAAATTCCCCATGACACAAAATAATCTTACTTTTAGCCGCCGGTTATTTCCGTTCACAACGGTGGTGAATGTCAGCATGCAATTACATAGGGGCTTTACGTGTTGATTTCTGCACCAGCACAAACCTATATTTAGGTTTGAACAAAATAGCACTTGGGCAGCATTAACCTGTAGTGCAGTGTGCATCACTGTTTTTTGTCTTTTAGTCAGGCAATAACATTGTTTATTCATTCGATGAATGAAATGCAGATAAAATCATTGTAGTTCAGTACAAATATATTCACTTATAAAAGCAGAATTCAAAGGAACGAGCACAAAAACAGGTTAAAAAGGCTAAAAGCCCTATTTCAACACAGATAAATGTGAGGTATTACATTTTGGTAGGAAGAATAGGGAGGTCATTTATCACTTGGAGTCTGGGTGGGGTAGAGGAACAAAGGGATCTAGAAGTACAAGTACACAAATCACTGAAAGTTGTGACACAAGTTAGCAAGGCAATAAAAAAGCAAACCAAGCACTAGGGTTTATTTCTAGAGGGATAGAATTGAAAAGTAGGGGAGTTATGCTAAACCTGTATCGAACCTTGGTTAGACCACACTTGGAGAACTGTGTACAGTTCTGGTCATCATATTATAAAAGGATATAGAGGCACTGGAGAGGGTGCAGAGAAGATTTACATAAATCTGATACCAGAAATGAGAGGTTATACATATCAGGAAAGGATGAACAGGCTGAATTTCTTTTTTCTCTTGAAAAAAGAAGGCTGAGTGGTGACCTAATAGGGGTCTTTAAAATTATGAAAAATGTTGATAGAGTGGATACAGAGAGAATGTTTCCATTTGTGGGGAAGAGCATAACTAGAGGCCATCAATATAAGATAGTCACCAAGAAATCCAATAGGGAATTCAGAAGAAACGTCTTTACCCAAAGAGTGGTGAGAATGTGGAACTCGCTGCCACAGGGAGTGGTTGAAGCGAATAGTATAGATGCATTTAAGGGGAGGCTGGACAAGCATATGAGGGAGAAGGGAATAGAGGGTTATGCTGATAGATTTAGATGAGGAAAGACGGGAAGAGGCTCGTGTGGAGCATAAACGCCGGCATGGACTTGTTGGGCCGAGTGGCCTGTTTCTATGCCGTATATCCTATGTAATGTAATATTTCCATGCTTTGACATTTAATTATTATCATTAAATCAACTGCCACTTAGAAAACTGAATGAAGGCCTGAATGTCTTGCCATGTAGACCAGGAAAGCAATAATCATGATGATTAGGTATTGGGCACTGCTGATTAGTGTAAATTAAATGCACTAATACTTTATTGAGGAAGGGGGAAGGTAATAAATGATGCAAACATCTACATTTGTAGAATGTTTATAAATTTTACTATAAAGGAGGATTTCTTAGAAAGCAATTTTTAGAACATGCAAGTTAATGAAAAAAAGTAAAGAAAGAAATAACTTGCATTTATATCTCACCTTTTCACATCCTCAGGACAACCCAAAGTGCTTCACAGCCAATGAAGTACTTTTGAGGTGTTGTCACTGTTGTGATCTGGGCAAAAGCAGAAGCTAATTTGTACATAGCAAGGCCCTACAAACAGCATTGAGCTAAAAGATCAGATCCCGTGTTTTTGGTGATGTTGCTTGAGGGAAAACTGTTGGCCAGGATACTAGGAGAACTTCCAAGCTCTTCTTTGAATAGTTCCATGGGATCTTTTACATTCACTTGAGAGGGCAGATGGTGCCTCAGTTTAACATTTCATCTGAAAGATGGCACCTCTGGCAGTGCAGCACTCCCTCAGTACTACACTGAAGTGTCATGAGAAAAATAGGACATCTAAAAAAAACACATGTTTGCAAAAATAATCTCAGCAATGCACTTCACTGAAATAGAATATTTGATTGATTATTGGAATGACTAAACAAATATTGAGGATGATATCACTGTTCATAGTTCTCGCCCCACACTTACTCGAAGCCTGAGCAGAAGAGATTCCAAGTTACTTCAGACTCTAGTGTTAAAATTCAAAAGGGTAGGTTTTCTGATCAGTTACAGGCATAAAGTGAGCATAACCAATTGGAAAATAAATGGAGTTTCATTACGTTACAGTTCCACACACAAAGTGGACCTTGAGACAAAGAAGGAGATATTAGGAGAGGTGACCAAAAGCTTGACCAAAGAAGGTGGGAATTCAGGAGGGGCTTAAAGGAGAAGAGAGAGGTGGAAGGGCTTAGGGAGGCAATTCCAGAGCTTAGGGCCTAGATGGGTGAAGGCACGTCCGCCAATGATGGGGCAAAGGGACAGGGGGTGATGCACAAGAGGCCAGAATCAGAGGAACGCAGAGCTTGTGTGGGGTGGGGGGGGGGGCGGGAGTTGTAGGGCTGGGGAAAGTTACACAGATAGGGAGGGGGCAAGGCCATGAAGGGTTTTAAACACAAGGATGAGAATTTTAAACTTGAGGCACTGGGGGGACTAGGAGCTGTTTGCTAACTTTTCTGTTCGGTTGACTTGCAAAGATTGAAAATGTGCAGCTCCTAATTCCATTTAGCTGAATGCTGTGTCTTGAAATATGTGATAACTAGATGATCTTGCCCTTGAGGGACACAATTCAGAAAGGCCAAAGGAAGGATTTCATTGTAGTAATAGAACTTACTTTTTAATTTTCATGTCTTCATTGTGTGCACTTGGTACACCAATCAGTGTGAGCGTTGCCTTGCCGATATGGAATCCTGTTGAGCTGTGTCTTTAAAGATATCTATTGGGGGGGGCTCAGACTCAAGGTTGACACTCAATGGCAGCTTTGCTCCCTTTTGAAATGAATCTTTGCTGTTTTCTCCCCCTATTGAATTCATTTGAACTTTAACATTTGGAGGTTTACTCTTCACTACTTCTTCTTACCTATCCAACGGTTCTGTCCACAAAAAGGATGCTGCTTTACTGGAAAGAAGGTCTTCCCTCGAGAGAAGAAGACATTATTAAAATTTAATCATCTGAACATTATTTGCATGGTTCTTCCTGCTTTAGTGTCAGCTATGGCTCAGTGGGTAGCACCCTCGCCTCTGAGTCAGAAGGTTGTGGGTTCAAGTCCCACTCCAGGGAATTGAGCACATAAAGCTAGGCTGACACTCCAGTGCAGTGCTGAGGGAGTGCTGCACTGTCGGAGGTGCCGTCTTTCAGATAAGACGTTAAACCAAGGCCACGTCTGCTCCCTCAGGTGGATGTAAAAGATCCTATGGCACTATTTCAAAGAAGAGCAGGGGAATGATCCCCAGTGTCCTGGCCAATATTTATCCTCAACCAACATAACAAAAACAGATTATCTGGTCATTATCACTTTGCTGTTTGTGGGATGGCACTGCTCTGCATTTTGATGTCAAAAATATGATTGCTGTGGATATAGATATCTTAAGAGTTCAGCAGCGGATGCCTATTTTTCCACGGAACTTCACGGTGGCATAGTGGCATAGTGGTTAGCACTGTTGCCTCACAGCGCCAGAGACCCGGGTTCAAATCCGGCCTCGGGCGACTGTCTGTGTGGAGTTTGCACATTCTCCCTGTGTCTGCGTGGGTTTCCTCCGGGTGCTCCGGTTTCCTCCCACAGTCCAAAGATGTGCGGGTTAGGTTGATTTGGCTATGATAAATTGACCCTTAGTGTTAGGGGATTAAATACGTGGGGTTATCTGCATTGTGAGGATTCTGTGATTCTGTTCTGTGATTCACAATTCTATTGATAAAATGAGTTCCTTTTGCATTAACTCTGTAGAACTAGAAAGCTTGTACTTTTGGTGTGATGGTCCATTTTTAGAAGAAGGACCTGAAACAACCGCAGATCAAAAATACACAGGCTTCAAAATATACACAAAAGCATCACGAGAGCTTTGTGATTTTTAGATCACATTTATAAAATGGAAATTGGATTGTAGCACAGGAAGATTACCTGAGTGACTTTGAAGCTCGGCTGTTTACTGTGAAATGCTTGATTAAAAAAACAAGGAAGATTGCAGTAAATATTTCTGTTAAATCACTACCAAACTGGAAAAGTAGGATGCTCAGTGATTGGTCGCATCAAGGAATAACCCCCCTCTTACAGCTTAAATGGAGGCTCATGTTTAGGCTAGAGAAATATTTGTTACAAGGGTTTTGTAAATGTAATCATGAATATAATAATAATTATCTTTGCATAATTGAATTTTGTGGTTGAGAAATTGCCAGTAGTGCTATTTGTGCTCGACCTTACACTACAATCCCTAATTAATTCTGATGGCACTTTTCAACTTTGAGGACTGTTATGCTCATTGAGAAATGTACTTCAAATACTGCTTTCCTCTTTTTTGAAAGAAACAATTATCTATTGCACACTTCACCATCTATCATGGTGAGACTCAGAGCACACTGTAAGAGAGAGGGTTCATCCCTCACTACCTTTGAACTAGTATTGATTTGAGTGAAATGAGAAAAATGGACAATCTCAATGGCAGATGTCCAAGCAACTTTTATCTGTCTCGGCCTCTTGAATTGTTCCACAGAAGCTCACCGTAAACTCAAGGAACAGCACCTCATCTTCCGATTAGGCACTTTACAGCCTTCCGGACTCAATATCGAGTTCAACAATTTCAGATGATAACCTCGGCCCCTATTACATTTTTACTTATATTTTTTATCCACACCTTTGTTTTGGCCTTACCCCACCCCCCTTTCTTTCTTTTTTCTCTCTCCCACATGGCAGCTGTCTCCCATTCTGCCAGCGCATTTCACACCTAATCTAGAGCCGTCTTTTGTCTCCACTAGTCCTACCACCATCTCGTCTCGTTTTGAATACCTCTTAATGTCTCTTCTTCTCTTTTGTTCTCTCCCAGCCTGGCCTCTTAATCTATTTCATTTCCTGTGCTTCTTTAGTCTTGACAAAGGGTTTTCACCTGAAACGTTGATTCTATTTTCTCTCCACGGATGTTGCCTGGCCTGCTGAGTTTTTCCAGCATTTTCTGTTGTTATTTCAACTTTTATCTGTTATACATACCCATTTAAAGTAAATGCATTAATGCCTCCATTGAAATAATGGACAGAGGAATGGCAGACAACTGTGTTAATGGTAGTTCGCTATTATCAACGACAGACATTTCTAGCCCATGTTGCTCTCTTGACCCTCTCAAGAAGATTTATTCTCTAATAGAAATCATTAAATATTGCAATCATTAAAAAAAACATGCAAATATGAATTGCAGAAACAGGAACAGGCTGCAATGCTTTTCGGCACTGAAATTCTCCAATTCAGCCACTCAGGCCCAGCAGCAGCGAGAAGGAATTGAATAGTTTGCCAACAGGTAAGCAATCGACAGGTGAGCTGCCAGTTGTCAATGAGCTAGCTCTCTCATAATAATGATCTCAGATTGAGTTGAATTGTACCCACAGTGTTAAGAAGGGGGGGAGCAGTTGTACGCAATTGTATGCCCTAAGTTGACGCCTAAGGCTGAGGGACCTGTTCTCATTGCACAACAAGGTTTGGCAGGGACGCGAGTCAAATTTTTATGGTCATGAGGCAATTAAGAGGAAGAATGTTCTTGCCATGGAGGGAGTGCAGCGAAGATTCACCAGACTGATACCTGGGATGGCAGGAATGACGTATGAAGAGAGATTGAGTCGATTAGGCTTATATTCGCTAGAGTTTAGAAGAATGAGAGGGGATCTCATTGAAACTTATAAAATTCTAACAGGACTAGACAGACTAGATGCAGGAAGGATGTTCCCGATGGCGGGGGAGTCCTGAACCAGGGGTCACAGTCTAAGGGTAAGGGGTAAGTCATTTAGGACAGAGATGAGGAGGAATTTCTTCACCCAGAGAGTGGTGAACCTGTGGGATTCTGTACCACAGAAGGCAGTTGAGGCCAACTTATTAAATATATTCAAGAAGAAGTTAGATATATTTCTTAAGTCTAAAGGGATCAAGGGACAGGGTACTGAATTTGGATGATCAGCCATGATCTCATTGAATGGCGGAGCGGGCTCGAGGGGTCGAATGGCCTACTCCTGCTCCTATCTTCTATGTTTCTATGTTTCTATGTTAACAGGGTAACCTCTAGAAGGACAGATTGGGCATCAGCACCTTTAGCCCTTGTCCTGCTGGGAGTAAGCCTAAAGCCTACCAAGGTGATAACTGCCTGCAGGACAAAAAGCCTGATGCCAAAACACTATCCTCAGAAGAAGAACCTCCAACTACACTAACTTAATCTGACTATCCTTTTAGTCCCTCAGATGACATTAATTTTAATTGTGCCAAATTTGAAGCACCTTTGTGTAAGGAATTATATAGACTAAGAACTTTTGTAAGTGCCCAAAAAATTAGGAGCTTTAAAGCTGCTATAGTGTGTGTGTGTGTGTGGGTGGGGGGGGGGGCAGGAGAGAGGGGGGGCGTGGGTGGGAGGAGGGGGGGGAGGAGGTGGGAAACACTCATCAAACTATCTGTCTGTTCCGGATTGAAACCCAGATGCAAGTGGTGAAAGGAACAACTATGACACATTGGCCTAAACATTCACCTGCCCAGCGCCCGTTTTTCAAGTGCTAACTGGCCTACTAAGCCCTCGGTATGGTGGGCAGGAAGTACGACCTTCCATATTAGGGACACAAAATAAAAGGCAACCCCAGGGCTCACACCTGAAACAAGCGTTACTCCCTTTGCATATGCAAATGAGTGGCTTAACGCCTGTTTGAGGCCCTCGCTTCAAGATGGGTTTGCCCTGAGGCAGCCGACTCCAGTGCTAGAGCCCAGAAAAGAAAGAACTTGCCTTTCTATAGCGCCGTTCACAAACTCAGGACCTTCCAAAGCTCTACAGCCAATGAAGAACTTTTTCAAGTGAAGTCACTGTTACAGTGTAGGAAACGCGGCAGCCAGTTTGCGCACAGCAAGGCCCCGTGAGCATCAATGCGTTAATGACCAGCTGACCTGGTTTTTTTAAGTGATGTTAGTTGATGGATAAATATTGGGCAGGACACCGGGGAGAAACCCGGTGGTTTTGGGTGCCGCCACAAATTCGGGTGCCCTTCTACCCCCACAACCCCCCTCTCCATCCCCTTTCAGACCCATGGGGGTATAAATTTCGCTTGGGCAGTAACGCAAAACGGGCACTAGGGAATCAGCAGCCCCTCTTGCACTCCGCCCGATGTTCGTTTCCACTGATAGTGTGGCGTCGTTTCACTATCGCCCGTTTCGCAGCACCACGCAAGATGAATTTATATCCCATGGTCTCAGGATCACCAATTCTCTTAATGTAACAGCTTCAAGCATCTTTTATTCTGCTGTAAAATATAAGTGTGGTGTATGTAACCTGTACCACCTTAAGAGAACTACCTTAAGAAGATGGACTACTTTCTCTTGCTACTGTATATTGTAGTACCGGTGGTGACCACACCAGTATATAAGCTCTGTGTAGTAATTTGTAAAGCAGTTCAGCCCTGACCTTCAAGTAGTAAAGACCTGTTTAAGTTTTTCCTGTTGTCTGTGTCCAGTTATTTAAAATAAGTATATCTGGAACACACAGACTCAACAATAAGTTTCTTTGTAAAGTATGCCAAACTGTTCATTCTATCGTAACTTCATCCTGAATACCGTGAACACTTCCCATCAGTTTTAAAGTTAAGATCTGAAATTAGCGTAAAAACGTTCAGGCAGTACAAGTAGATTTGATTCGGGGGAAAAATTGGGTTGCTTTGTGCCTTCCGTTAACACCCTAAGAGGGTGCTAACGGGGCACAAGGCAAGCAGCGCCCGGGCGCAGCACCGCCCACGCCTCCTGCGAAATTCAGTGGGAGGTTAGCGGCGGCGCCGTGCGCAGCACCCCGCTCGCGATCTTCGGGAGCACCCCCTGACTTAATGCCGGACGCTATGTCCGACAGGGTCATGGGGACCTACCTGCAGCCAGGGCAGTGCTATTTAAAGGCGAGGTGTGGGGCGGCCATTTTTGTTGCTGGCCATCTGCCAGCACCTGCCTGCGCTGCCGTTCCCGGCCTCCTGAACGCCCCCCACCCCGCGGAGTACCGGCTGCGCTCCAGGAGCCCGGCACTTCTCTTGAGTGCCGGGCTCTTTTGCCGGCACTCCTGACCCCCGGGGGCCCAGCTGGGCGCCGGATCGCGCTGCGCAAGACCCCTCCCCTTTAAGAAGGGGAGGAAGGTCTGCAATACCGCAGCACATAGCGCCGCGATATTGACTCGCAGCGCCTCAAGAGGGATGCAGGGCGCTTCCAGTAGTGCCCCGCTTCCCTCTTGGGGCGCTACTCAATTTTTAGCCCGAACACTTTTAATTACAATTTTAATGAGGTAACTGACACTGCCAACCTTTAAAGTAATTGCAGCAGTTATTTTTAGAGATACTGGCTCAGTCTGTCCTCAAAACACAATCTTACAGCTTGTATCAGAGTGAAAAAATTGGCAGTGTTTAAAATAAATAATTTGCAAAACATTGTTACGTGTGCTCCACTATAAGATATAAAGCTGTGAAGTGACTCTTCTCAACTCTAGGTTATGTACCACTAACGGGGACTCTTTGTCCGAGTGAGCATCACATTTTTGTCTCGTGCTTACTATAAAGGCCCTCTCGCCCCAGGCCCCATATAAAGGCCCTCTCGCCCCAGGCCCCATATAAAGGCCCTCTCGCCCCAGGCCCCATATAAAGGCCCTCTCGCCCCAGGCCCCACCTTTATTAAGGTGCAGTGGAATGCAGATCAGAATTGTCATAGAAGCAGCAGCACCTTATTGAAATACAAATGTGTCAGATTCTCCGCGCGGTTTGTAGGACAGCTCATTTTATACAGAATCCGAACACTACATATTCACAGAGCTGTCTAATCAGATCCTGTTTTGGTGTGTGCTTACACTGTAATGCGATTAGGTAAATATTTCTTCTTCATATGCAGATCCTTGGCTATTTTGTAGGCACACGTCCTTTACATATTGAAAAAACAGGACCAGATTCTGAGACAAGGGGGCGGTTTGCCTAGCAGCACTGAAAATACAAGTTGGAGTGTAGAAAGTATGTAGGAGTAGAATTTTAAAATGAGCTTCGTGCTGCGGGAATGTATATCGGGAATTTGAGTGCGGAAGTCAGTGCGCGTCAATTTGTGGGCTCGAGAGGGCGTAAGTAGCCTTGGGGAGAGTCGAAAATGGGCAAGATCCTGGCACTTCGAGCATTCTGCCACCTTTCAACCAGAGCATGAAACTGCGGCCTGGACAGATCTTCTGCCTGCCCCATCACTCACATCAAAGTAGTCTGCCAGGGGTGTCCGCTGGCTTCCCCGGGGACTACCTCCCTTTTCATCCCTGAAAGGCTTCAGCAAGACTCACACCAGTGGAGAGCTGGCGTAAGTCCCTTTGAGGCCTTCTGAAGGCCAAAACCTTGGGCGAGGGCAGGCAGGAATTCAACTCCACAGCACTTACGCCAACGGAACAGGGCCCCAGAAATTTCAAGACCGGTGTGTGCACAGTTTCCTCATGCACTATATGCTGGTCCATCACATGGTAATTCATAGTAAGCCTCAGACCTTCATGTCTAATAATATCACACCTGAAGTTCTGAGGTGTCTTATGCATTTAACATCAGGAATTGTCTCCAACATTTATAGAATTTTTTCAAGCGCTCAAAACACAAAGGGGAAAAAATCCGCGTGGTCTGCGCCACACATTAGCGGCACAAGATGGCGTTAAAATGCCGTTGACCGCTGTAGCGACAACTGATGCCGGTTCCAGCGCCGCACGCCATATCGGTGTCGCCAGTAGCGCTGCCGGTAAACTCGATCACCAGGAGGAGGTGGACGAGGAGGAGGATGATGAGGAGAAGGAGGAGGAACAGGAGGGAGGGAGGAGGCAGCGAGACAATTGGCCTTCTGGACGGGCTGTCCGTGACCGGCTCATCAGACTCCGATTCACATGAATGAAACCCCCGATCCCCGTAGCTCACCACATCCCCATCATACAATCCCTGTCTCACGCCATATCACAGCGTCCTCCTGGGCACAAAGGTGAAGTGAGAGAGACCACAAAATATTCCAAACAAGCTTAATAAATTTATCTATAAACGTATCACACATATCACATCAATTCTAATAAATAATGATCCTTGTGCCTGTCATAGTTGAATAGCTGTCATTGTGTGCAAGGAATAAGATGTGGGTGTTAGTGTTGCTAGGTAGAGATTGTTGGTGGGTGAGTGCTGGGGGTGTGCTGCATTGAGCAGTGTGTGAAGCTTGTGGTACAGATGGTGGTATGTAGCATTTGTTGAAGCTTTCACTCACCCTGACCACATATGTGAACTCGTTAATCTTCCTCCTGCACTGTGTATGGGTCCTGGGAACCACAGTGCTGCCCGTGACATGGTGTGCCACCTACCTCCACATAGTCTGGCAGATTTGCGATGAGGGCCTCCTGCCAGTTGGGGGCTACAGGACAGCCTGCCTTCTCGCCACCGCTAAAACCAATGCCTCCAAAGCTTCCTCAGAAAACCTCCGGGCTCTCTCTCTGGTGTGGAGATCTGCCATCAGGGTTTGTAAATAAGTGCTCCTTCTCCTTGTCCTTCTACTTACAGTTGTTGAGGCAGCTACACACGCAACAATGCTAAGAATGAGGTGCTGCAGCATCAATGAACCTCCCCTTTAAGTAGTGAAAAAAGCCTGTGACAATCATTACTTGCGTATAGACTGCCCCCAATATTGGTCCATCTTTTCAGTGTAACGACAATGAGCTTGAGCTTTTAGACTAGAATCATGACTGCAACCATTTTAAGGAGGAGTGAGGACAAATTTTGCGTGCAGCCTAGACAATTTTCAACCGGCACTATTTAACATTTTTAGTCTAAACACTGCCCATTTCTTGGCTATAATGAATTTCTAGCCCAAATTCTTTAAGTGTATCTCATTTATGTGGTCCTTGGGTCCATCTACTCTTGTGTAAGACTAACTTTCTTAATTCAGAACGGAGGAATGTGAGATTCCGTATAGATATAATTATTGGGACACAGGTACACTGATTCAAATTTGTTGTGAGGTAGGTGGCTACGACTTTTTTTTGTAATAAAAAAAATGTTAACCTCTGGGCTGATTTTCTACATTGGAAGAGCAAGGCTGCCAAAGTGAGTTAAGCAGTGAGCATGTGCTAGCTCTGAACGCATCGAAAGCCAGCACAGCATGCTCCCACACTCCCACATACTGTTCATCTTGTGTGCATGGTGTGCCTCAGTGAAGCAAATTTGTTCCGACCACTATCTGGGTTTATTTGAACGTAATTTGATCACTTCAGATTTTGGTGTGTGTGTGTGTGTGTGTGCGTGTGTGCGTGTGTGTGCGTGAAGGAAGTCTGGAAGCCGTAAGAGAGGAAAAAGCTGGAGGGTGTAGAGAGAACCACGCACACACATGAACAGCTGAAACTTTGTCCCAGGGACACACCAATACATTCACACACAGGGGGTCATTCTGACTGTAGGCAATACAGGAAACTCTTTCTTATCCGGCACCGACGGGACCGGCGTGGTGCCAGTTGATCCGGATTACAGAGACGTATACTTACGAAGGCATGAGAGCCCCGTACACGGCCACAGGTGCAGGAGTCCCTGTTGCACGGCCACAGGTGCAGGAACCCCGGTTACACGGCCACAGATCCAGGAACCCCGGTTACACGGCCACTAATATATAGTAAAACTTACCTGAACCTACTCCTGAATTTTGCCAGTTAAGAGAGATTTCCGGATATTTAGGTGTCGGTTAAAAGAAAGTTTCCTGTAGTGTAAAACGAGTGATATTGATTCAGCCGCCCATTATACATCGCTCCTTGGTTTCCATTTCCATTGCTCTCTGATAACCAATTCACTGTGATCAGCGTTAATCATTAGGCCTGGGCTACACTAATTTAGTGCAACAGAGAGTAAAAGATGGTGCAGATTTTGGTTCATTAGTAACAGTTATAGAAACTGCCAGGAAGCTGTATACACAAGAAAGGTATTGGATAAAGCCCACAGTCGAACATGCCAGGGCCTCCCCCTATTTTACCCAGATAGAAATGACTATACACAGAAATGCTAATCTCATAACAGAATTCTGCCTAGAATTGGTCAGCATGAGGTAGTGGTTAAGCTGAAACCAGCCACCTACTTAGTTTATTTCAAAGCACTATTGAAGTTAGCAAAATAAATATGAGTGAGGAATGTTGTTCATTTTGTCATAGTTCATTCATCTAAAAAAGAAACTACAGGAAACTCTTTTTTATCCAGCACCGACGGGACCGGCGTGGTGCCGGTTTATCAAAAAGTCCGGATTACAGAGAGTTATAGTTAAAAGGTACGAGAGCTCCATACACAACAACAAATCCAGGCTTCCCTGTTGCTTAGCAACAGGTGCAAGAAGCCCGGCCACAGACCAAGCGTCCCTGTTGCTTAGCAACAAGTGCAGGAACCCCCGATTACACAGCCAAGAATCAAGAAACAGCCACTAATATGAAGAAAAACTTAACTGAACCTACTCCTGAATTTTGCCGGTTAACCGAGATTTCCGGTTGTTTGGGTGCCGGTAAATCGAGAGTTTCCTGTACTGTCGCTCCACCACAGTATCCAACTGTTTCTTAAACAATCTGGGTTCTTTTTCACCCCTGCACTACCCTACCCAGAAGTCCATTCCACACGTTGATCACTGTGCGAGGGAGAACTTCCTGACATCAGACCCAAATTTCCTTTCATTAGTTCGAACTGTGCCCTCTTGTTCTACGGTCATGGTTTAATTTGAAACAGTGTTCCAGATTAATCTTTTCCGAGTCATTTATGAACAGTCCGTGCAGATCAACAACAAATTGATCACGCACATGTACAAGACATCTCTTTATGCTCTCAATCTGACTTTCAGCACATAGTGCACAGTGACTTATTTCGAGGAAATGTTAATAGAGTAGGCACGCAAGTATCATATGCCAGTATTTAATATTTAATACACACGTAAGCCTGGACTTTGCTCAGTGGAGCAATTCACCCCCCCTCCCCGCCTGAGCACACTTGCAGTGACCCCACCGTCGTTTTCTTGGGTCAGTTTAATTGGAATATTGTGGGTGAACTCCAGGCATTAGAAATTATTTATCACTGGGAGCTCATCCGTGCAGCTTAAAGGGCCAGGCGTCATTAAAAGACATTTTTGCTCCAAACAAGAGGTTCAAGGGTCACCTCAGTCGCAAGAGGCTCATACTGAAACACAGTAGCCGGCCCCCCTCACACCCTCTTGTCATTCAGATGGTGCCTCGGTGAAGCAATGGAGCGGCGTAAGAGTTCACACTTCACACACCGACTGGCACCAGGGGGAAACACCGTGGTCAGAAGCACTAGGCAGGAACTCACGCCGGTGGTGTTCATTAAAATTATGGTTTCGCTAAAGCTGTTGTTCCTGGCAAGATTTGGAAGTGGCTTTCTGCAGGTGGTTTGAATGGAACTGTGTGATTTGATATGTTGAGAGAAGAGCCTGTGGATGATGGCATATTTGTGTTGGGAAAGGGGACGATGTTGACAGGAGTGTTTGTGCACTGGCCAGATGTGATAAGCAAGAGAAGGCCTCTGGAAGTAACATAATGGGGGAGAACTTCGGTGGCACCCCCTCTGGAGCGCTAACTTTGCCGGGGCGCTGAGGAAGCAAAAGGGGGCAAGTGCTGGCAGGCGGCCCAAAAAAATGGCCGCCGGGAACCTGTCCTTTAATTTGCGCCGCCGCGGCCTAAAAACACCACCCTGCCCCTGTTGGACATATCGTCCGGCGGTAGGTCAGGGGGCGCAACTGAAGATTGCGGCTGGGGCGTTAACGGGAGGTGCAAAGCAACCCAATTCCCCCCTCCCCCATGATTCTAATGGCCTCTTCCAGCTGCTACTCCTCTTTGTGATCCCCATGTTGCCCTTGGGAGCCTTTCTCCTCTGGGGCCTCCATTGGCGTCTTTGTAAGGCAAATTTGTGCAACAGGTACCATACAACTGGTACCATACAATGTTGGAGACCCTAGCCAGACACCTGAAGCATACCCTCAACATATTGATTGTGTGCTCTGTGTTGACTCTGGTGGATGAAAGGACCTGGTTATAGCAGTCCTCAGTTGATGTTCTAGAAAAATGCACAGGTGTCATCAGCCATGATTGTGAAGGGTAGCCTTGATCTCCAAGGATCCACCTAGAAACATAAAGAGGGCTGGCATGATACACTGCCTTAGAATGAACGCATCATGGCAGTCCCCAGGAATGCGAGCAGTCACTTGTATGATGCAGTGCTGCTGGTCGTAAACGAGCTGTACAGTCAGAGAGTGGAATCCTTTCCTGTTGACGTACGCGGTGACCTTGGTCAACAAGAGTTCATGAGGCCACATGCATGCAATGTATGATTCCTTGGAGAATCCTGCCACTGTGTAAAATTGCAGTGTCCCGTCATGCTTCTACCAGCTGTCCATGGCAACGCGCATGGACTGGCTGGCTGTAGTGAACATTGCAACTGTAACTTGCTGGATGCATCTGTGCACAGATAATTGGCTAATGTTAGCAATATCTCCAGTGCCAGCCTGGAATGCCCCTCTTGTATAAACGGTCAGGGCAGTTGGGACATTCACAGCAGCTGGCAGTGTAATGCTTGTGGTGGAAAAGAGTTCAGGACGTCCCAAAGCACTTTACAACCAATGGATTACATTTTGAACTGAAGTCACTGTTATAATTGTAGTGTATGTACCTTTAAGAGAGAACTACTTTTACAGCTCCTGTATACTGTAGTACCGGCAGTGACCACACCTGTATATAAGCCTTGAGCAGGCATCTGTACTGTTAGTTTTTAGACTACCCTCACCCAGTAAACACCTGTTGATTGTTGATCTGCAGTCTCCGTCTATTTATTAAAGAACACCATACCTTAAGATTCACGGATTCAACAGTGGCGACGAGGTCGATTCGAATCTACCTGCAATTCTGCATTCCTCCCAAGGATTCGCTCCGGGAGGACAGTGGAAGAAAGTCGAGGCCAGAAGCACAGGCGTCGACCACGAGCAACCGCCCAGTCATCCGGCAGAGAGTGAACATCGTAGGGGAGGCTGTTGAGAGCTGGGCTCGGTTCTCCAGCCACGACGATCCAGCAACAGGCTGGCAACAGGTACAGCGCAGACCCTTCCTGGACAGCGGCGGCTGGAGCCGACCGACGGCACAGAAAAGGCCGAGCAGCGTCGACGGGGTAAGAGAGAGGGTAAAGCGCACAGGGCGCAGCCGGGGGTTGAAGACCGAGTGGCGTCGACGGAAAACAAAAAGAGAGAGAGGGTAAAGCACAGCCGGGGTTCAGGACCGAGCGGCGACAACGAGAGAGGCGCACAGGAGAACGCGCAGAACGCAGCCAGGGCTCAAGGGCTGAGCAGCGTCTGCGGGGAAAGAAAGGAAGCATGGGAGATACCATTTGAGCCGTGGAGAAGAAGGGAGAGCACGGGAGATGCCATTTTTGAAGCCGCAGCAGAGAAGAAGGGCGAGCGCGGGAAGAAAGGAAAGCACGGGAGACGCCATTTTGAGCCAGCGGAGAAGAAGGGAGAGCGCGGGAGATGCTATTTTAGCCAGTCTAACCACACCCAGGGATGCCGAAGAGTGGCAGTGTCACAGCGTTCGACAATGAAGTCGAAGATTGGGCGACATATGTGGAACGCATTGAGGTGTACTGCAAGGCGAATGAAGTGCCAGATGCCAGGAAAGCACTGGTTTTGGTGAATTCCATGGGTGCAAAAACGTATGGCTTACTGCGAAACCAAGTAACCCCAGAGAAGCCAGTGGATAAGGATTTCGAAAGCATAGTGGAAATCCTACAGGACCACTTAAACCCCACACCGCTGCTGATAGCAGAAAGATTTAAGTTCCACAAAAGGAACCAGCATAAAGACGAAAGTAATGCTGAGTATTTAACGGAACTGCACAAGCTATCGAAACACTGCCAGTTTGGAATGGGACTAGCAGATACATTAAGGGACAAGTTTGTGTGTGGGCTTCAAAGTGAAGGAACCCAGAAACGGCTTCTATCAGAAAAGGAACTTACGCTGGACAAGGCTTTCAGCATGGCAGTATCACACGAAGCAGCCGCACGGGGCGCTGCAGAGATACAAAGGAGACCGCAAGAATACGGCACCAATGAAATGTCATATGGAGCAGGGAAGTGTTATCACTGCGGCAGAACAACACACGACCAGAAGGATTGTTGGTTCAAGGACCAAGTGTGCAGACAGTGTGGAAAAGCAGGACACATAGCAAGAGTCTGCAGGTCAGGGAAGAAAACCAGCAGCAAGAAATCTCCACAGGAGAAGTACAAACAGGTACATAAGGTGACGGAGAGTAGTTCAGACGAACAGAAAAGTGATACAGACTCCGGAAGCAAGGAGCTGGGTTGTCTGAAACTACATAAGGTAATCAAAATGGAGGATCACCAGACTATCTGGGTCACGCTCAAGATAGATGGAGTCCAAGTGAAAATGGAATTGGACACAGGATCAGCCCTAACAGTCATAAACCGAAGGGACTACAAGCGGCTATTCTCACATATACCCTTGAAAGCTACAGAGATTGTCTTGAAGACGTACACGGGGCAAAAAGTCTACCCCAAAGGAAAAATAAGGGTGAGCGTGATATACAACGGCCAGGAAATACCAAAAATGGACCTATATGTATTGCCAGATGGAGGACCACCACTACTAGGACGTGAATGGATCCGGAAGATACAATTAGGTTGGCATTCCAGACAGGCACTGAAGGTTGAGGCCAAAAAGGATGACGACGTCACACCTGGACGAATGTCAAAAATGCTAACTGACACACAAGAAGTGTTCCAGGAGGGACTCGGAACACTAAAAGGCATAACAGTGACGATTAAAATAGAGGAAAATGCAAGCCCAAAGTTTTTTAAGGCCAGACCGGTGCCTTATGCGATCCGCCCAGCCGTCGAAGCAGAGCTGGAAGGTTTGGAATGTTCAGGAGTACTGTCCAAAGTGGACTGGAGCGAGTGGGCTACACCCATCATTCCTGTAATGAAGAGGTCGTTGAGTAATACGCCTGGGGAACCAAAGAAGGTTCGCATCTGTGAGGACTTTAAGGTGACAGTGAACCCAGTCCTTCACATGGTACAATATCCGCTTCCGCGGATTGAAGATATTTTCGCCTCGCTACCTGGAGGAAAACGCTTCACTAAGATTGATCTGGCCCAGGCGTACCTGCAAATGGAGGTAGAACAAGCCTCGAAACAATACCTCACGATCAACACTCACAAAGGTCTCTACCAATACAACCGGCTGGTGTTCAGGGTAGCATCGGCTCCGGCTATTTGGCAAAGGGCAATGGATCAAGTCCTGCAAGGGATTCCAGGGACCCAGTGTTATTTGGACGACATCCTGGTCACGGGCGAAAATGACAGTGATCACCTCGCCAACCTGGAGAAGGTGCTCACTAGATTGAAGGAATATGGGCTACGAGCTAATCGCCACAAGTGCGAGTTTTTCCAGAAGCAGATCTCGTATTGTGGCCACGTTATTGATGAAGAGGGGTTACATAAGTCCCCTGAAAAGATTGAGGCAGTAGTCAAGGCTCCAGCACCGGAAAATGTGTCACAACTGAGGTCGTTCCTCGGGCTGGTGAACTACTACCATAAGTTCTTACCAAATTTGTCTACAGTATTACACCCACTGAACACCCTACTGCAAACGGGGGTACCATGGAAGTGGAATGACGAATGTAAACGAGCTTTCCAGAAGTGCAAAGAATTGATCACATCAAAAGAGGTGTTGGCCCATTTCAACCCAGCACTACCAATTCGGTTGGCATGTGATGCATCACCCTATGATATTGGAGCGGTGCTGTCGCACAAATTCCCAGACGGGTTGGAGAGGCCAGTAGCCTTTGCGTCTCGGTCACTAACCTCAGCCGAGCGCAACTACGCCCAGATTGACAGGGAGGCCCTCAGCCTAGTATGGGGAGTAAAAAAATTCAACCACTATCTGCATAGGCAGAAGTTCACCTTGCTGACTGACCACCAACCACTTGTCTCCATCTTTAATCCAAAGAAGGGCGTTCCAGTGATGACTGCACAACGGCTACAAAGATGGTCCCTTTCTCTAGGGGCGAACCAATATGAAATAGAGTATAAGGGCACGAAACAGCATGGAAACGCTGATGGGCTATCATGCCTGCCACTGCCTGCTGCGGAGGAAGCACCAGCAGTGGATCCTGTCGAAATATTTTATTCGTCGATAATTGAATGCTTGCCAGTAACTAACGCGGATATAGAGGAGGAGACCCAAAATGATCCGACACTGTCTCGGTTTTATGATTTGACAGTGAAGGGATGGCCAACACATGGCGACTCACTGTTGCCAGCATTCTCATCCAGAAGAGAACAGCTGTCAGTATGCCAGGGGACAGTGATGTGTGGATCCCGAGTGGTAATTCCACCCAAGTTAAGGGAGAGCGTGCTCAATGAGCTTCACGAAGGCCATCTGGGAGGGGTGAAAATGAAAAGCCTTGCTAGGGCTTATGTGTGGTGGCCGGGGATCGATCAACAAATCGAGGACCTAACAAAGAGCTGCTCAGGATGCCAGAAGGTCCAAAATGCACCACCACATGCCCCTCGACACCCATGGGAGTGGCCCTCCTCTCCATGCCAACGGGTGCATATTGATTTTGCTGGTCCATTCATGGACTCAATGTTCTTAATAGCAGTGGATGCGCACTCGAAATGGCCTGAGGTGATCAAAATGTCCTCCACCACTACGGAGAAAACGATTGCAGTCCTACGGACCATATTTGCCAGGAACGGCTTGCCAGAGCAGATTTGCTCTGATAACGGACCACATTTTGTGTCCGAAGAGTTTCAGAAATTTATGAGAAGGAATGGGGTAAGGCGTTACACATCCGCCCCGTATCATCCAGCCACAAATGGATTGGCTGAGAGGTTCGTACAAACCTTTAAAAAGGCAGTAAGGGCCATGTGCGATGATGACATTCCACTACAGCATAAGGTGGACAATTTCCTGTTAGCCTACAGAAATGCGACACATGCAGTTACCAACCAGACCCCGGCCATGATGTTCTTTAACCGAAGGTTGAGATCTCGTCTGGATTTGCTCAGACCAAATGTGCGAAGAAATGTTGAGAATAAGCAATTCCAGCACATCAATGAGAAGCCAACAAGGAGCTTCAATGTAGGGCAACCAGTCTTGGCCCGCGACTACCGAACAGAGAAATGGCAACCCGGAACGATATGCACACGGCAGGGGCCACTAATGTACACAGTGGATGTCGGGGAGAACATTGTGAGACGCCATGTCGACCAGATCCTAGCGTCACAGGAACGAGTCAACCCCATGTCTCGCTTACCTGGGGATGAACCCAACATACTGGTAGCATCTACCCCAGAAACAGTAGCAGCGGAAACTGATGAACTAACCGACGACAGGGGGCCAGAATCGCCTCTGCACCAAGAACAAGACACTCAGGAAAGGCGCTATCCAGAAAGGATCAGGAAGCCGCCCCAAAGACTGAATCTATAAATGGACTATTTCAGTTAATGTGCATGTTAAAGTGTTAACTGTTATTTGAATGTTATGGTACTGTTACTCTAAAAGGGGAGGAATTGTAGTGTATGTACCTTTAAGAGAGAACTACTTTTACAGCTCCTGTATACTGTAGTACCGGCAGTGACCACACCTGTATATAAGCCCTGAGCAGGCATCTGTACTGTTAGTTTTTAGACTACCCTCATCCAGTAAACACCTGTTGATTGTTGATCTGCAGTCTCCATCTATTTATTGAAGAACACCATACCTTAAGATTCACGGATTCAACAATAATGTAGCACATTTACGTAGAAAATGTCCTCTAATTTCATCCAAAAAAACATAGATACAGGAGAATTCCCAATGGGAAACTCATTGTGGCCTCACGGTGGTGGTGGGGTCAGGGGGTGGGGGCAGGGGTAGACAATGGCAGCACTACAGCAAAAGGCTCAAATGTGGATGCTAAAGTAGTTGTCAGCAGTGAAGAAACAACACAAATATCACCTGAGAATCCTTTGAAAGTACCTGCTGGGCCTTTTAAACCACTTCTGCTTTTTCTGTCATGCCTCGCAATACTGGACAGCCATTTTATGTGAGTGTGATTGCAAACCAAACGCCATTGCTAGAAAATGTGACTTATAACATCATCACTTCATCAGGATTCATTTGAAGACTCCGGGGGCGATTTTGCCGGCGCTCAGGGGTCGGGTTTGGAGGCGGGACTGCTGGCAAAATCAAAAGGATTGGCAGTGGGTCCCGAACCCTCTTCCAATCAATCTTCCCGGGAGTCGGGTCCCCGATTTGCACAGGGACCCGACTCCTAGCGGCGGGAAGAGGATTATAGCCACTCAACTGCTTGTTAACAGGTAGTTAAGAGGCTTTTTCCAATTTTGCCAGGTCGACTGCGGGCTTCCCGATGTTCGGACACCACGCCAGAGTAACTGTGGCGTGTTGTGAGTCTGTTGTAATGTTTCTGCACTGATGACAGCTGCAGAAGTGGTGTGAAGGATCCAATGGTACACTGGTGAGTTTCAGAGGTAAAGAAATGCTGGGAAAATCATTTTTAATATATTTAGACTTTTCTGTAGGTAATAAGGTTTGAATTGTTTGTGTAGTCCCAGCTCATTGGGAGAACCTCTCTCACCAATGACAGATTGCTTCTGTAACTTCACCTGCAGCTGCCATCAGTTTTATCCTAAGGAGAGAGTCTCTGGAGAGCCTGGGTGCAAGGGCTCACCTTTGTGCAGTGATTGGCAGCACCTCAATGCTGTCAAACACTGAAAAATCACCTGTCAAACAAAAATGAGCATGTCCCCTTTAAGAAAACCGGCAGATGACGCGTCGATCAACTGACGTCATCTGATACTAGCTTTCTCTTAATTGGCCGGCAATGCCGCAGGGTGGGCTTAACAAGGCCAGTTGACGCAAAATAGCATCTGTGTGTTGGGTGTCGTTGGGGGCGGGATCTGAACCCGCAAGTCAGCTGACCCGCTCCCAACTCGCCTCTTCAGGGTAAGATCACGGCCTCCATCTCGTTTTGGGACGGGCAGTCCACCATTTGCTGGAAATTATGGCAGAAAGGTGCGGAAAGAGATTGGGTACTATCCATAGGAAAATATGGTTATAGTTTATGGCAACCCCGCATTAGTAGAGAGCACCCTCACTAGGGCCGATCATATGGCTGGGACTGACGCTTACACCTGTGGTGCTTCCTATTGACCTCATGCTAAAATGAAAGGTCAGTTTATTATAATATTCAGTACTGTTGGGTACAGGCAGTCCAGATAGAGGCATATTTCCTCTTCCTAGAGTACAGTTCTTCAGTACACTGGGCAGTTAAATCCCTGTGCTCTTGATGAATGTTACTGTCTGAGATTTTACTTGAGAGAAAAAGGCACGACTATTTCTGCTTCATCACTATTCTCAGAACAACGGGTAGTGAAGTGAATCCTGCTCTCGGCCAAATGTTTTGCTGATCACTCCACGGTCATCCTGGAAAGCAAGGTCAACTTCAAACTCTTCTCCATCACAGTATCTCTTCCAACCATCCTGCTACCATTCCCTCCGTCCTTGCTTCCCGTACTAAATGTGAGGAGCTCCCCAAAATCAAAACTATGGGGGTGATTTTATCAATGAGGACGTGATGGAGGCGGGACTGCTGCTTGTCGAGTTTTAGTCCCACCTCCATCGATGTCCGGCCAACCCACGTTATTTTTCCTTGATTGACCTTGTTAAGCCCATCCAGCAGGCTTAGCAGGCCAATTAAGGGAAAGCCGGTTACAGAGAACGCCAGCGTATGACGTTTCATCTGTCAAAAATTTTTGACAGAAGAATTGTCATCGTTTGACAAATTTGAGAAGCTGTCAAACACTGACATTCTCTATTGTTTGGGGAGTCCTTTCACTCAAGACTCACAAAACCTCTTTCCTGAGCAGAAATCAGATGGCTACTGCATCGGAGAATGCAGCAGCCATTCTGTCATCTTTGCTGCGGAGATGAGGCAGCTCCACAGCCTAAAGGAATGAAGCCTGGAGGAAGAAGCAAAGGTAAGTAATGTTATTAAAACACTTTAGACTCACCTCACGCACTTACCTCTCCACACTTGCACTCATCACTCACCTGCACATCGGACATTTCGGCCCCGCAGGCCCCCGCAGACCCACGGCTCGCCTCGCTGACCCTGGCGAGGTTCGGAGCCATCGGGAAGCCCACACCTTAGGGCTCAAAATAGGGATTAGCCAAAAAACTGCCTGTTAACTACCTGTTAACAGGCAGTTAATTGGCACTAATCCCCTTCCCGCCTCGAGGAGACGGGACCCGGCACGGGTCGGGTAACCGCCTCCTGGGAAGATGGTACAGAGGCGGGTTGGGGGCGGGATGGGTACCCGCTCCCAGATTCTGCCATTTTCCCGGCAATCCCGCTTCCATACCCGTCTCCCCAGGGCTGGGAAAATCGCCCTGTAGCTGTCCAGCTGCCTCTACCTCCTCCGGAGCATTTAGAGGGTGCGACTTCTATTCAAGGAGAGCCTTCGTTCTTGCGGGAAATGGCTGGTTAAGGTTGCAGGGCACCTCCATTTTGTGATGCGGCTTTGCAGGTGTTTGTGCAAGAAGATCTCCCCCCTCCGTGAATATGGGAAGGGAGAGCCGAGGATAAAGCTGGAATAGGCATTGAGAGGTTGCTGTCTTTCAGCCCTCTCCTACCCCAAATGATAAAAAAAACCAGACAGGACCAGCTATCACGGCAGCTCATGACCCAGCACAAGGAGATACAGAACAGAGCCACCCCAATGTCAGTGGCCGGCAACAAGCCCTTTCTCTTACTCTTGCCACCGAAGAAGTCGATGAAAGAGTTGGTATCCATGGTAGTTGAGTTAGTGTAGAGAGCGATGTTGCTGAAGGTTTATTGCATTGTGCATGTGTACAGAGGACTGTTTGGGCATTGTGTGGATGTGGCAGTTAGCTGAAAGTCTCCTCTGAAAGCCTGTTACACGGTTCTTGCTGCCGGCACTGGTGCTTCAGCCGTAGGATTGCCAACTCTGGTTGAATGTATTGTGCGAGGTTTCATCACGTGACTCGCCTCCGACTGCTCCGCCCCCACACTCCCACCATTGGTCGCCTGATAGGTCCATCCTGGTGTCACACCACCTTCCCGCGCCAATTGGAAAGCGAACAGGCTCCTCGTTATCTGATTGGATGATTCTTGACTGTCACATAAACAGCCTTTTTTTCCCCATCTCCATTATTTTTATAACCAATAAATAATAGTGTTCAAAGAAAATGAATAAAACACACAATTGTTTTTGAGGCCCATATGATTTTCTCTCAGGTTGTTTGCAGCAGTGTCTGGGAGATTAATCTTTAATTCCCGGAGACTCCACAACAATCCAGGAGGGTTGGTAACCCGATTCAGCAGGGATATAGAATCATACAGCACAAAAGGAGGCCATTCGGCCCATCGTGCCTGTGTCCGCTCTTTGAGGAAGTTACCCAATTAATCCCACTGCCCCACTCTTTCCCCGCAGCCCTGCAAATCTTTCCTTTTCAAATATTTATCCAATTCCCTCTTGAAAGTTGCTACTGAATCTGCTTCCACCACCATTTCAGGCAGCGCATTCCAGATGCACATTTCCTACATGATCGCCAATGTATTACTGTGCCCTTAGCTGCAGGTGAGTGTTTTCTTCCACCATCTGCTCCACTTTTAGGCCTCTCGGGATCGCAAAGTTTTAGATCATGCAGCAGCCTCTGATAATCTTGGAATAAGCCTTGTGCCTAAAGGTTCAGGGTTGTGGTAGCCACCCTGACTGCCACTGGCAGAGCTGCCCCTTTTTTCCCCCTTTTTAAAAATGTGTTTTTATGGGATGTGGGCGTTGCCCATCCCTAATTGCCCTTGAGAAGGTGGTGGTGAGCCGCCTTCTTGAACCGCTGCAGTCTGTGTGGTGCTGTTAGGGAGGGAGTTCCAGGATTTTGACCCAGCGACGATGAAGGATCGGCGATATACTTCTAAGTCAGGATGGTGTGTGACTTGGAGGGGAACTTGGAGGCGGTGGTGTTCCCATGCGCCTGCTGCCCTTGTCCCTCTAGGTGGAAGAGGTCGCGGGTTTGGGAGGTGCTGCCGAAGAAGCCTTGGCGAGTTGCTGCGGTGCATCTTGTAGATGGTACACACTGCAGCCACGGTGCGCCAGTGGTGGAGGGAGTGAATGTTTAAGGTGGTGGATGGGGTGCCAGACCTGTTACGTCCGTATATAATAAGACTAGCTGAAGTGCCCGGCGGTGCCGAGGGTCTTTTGAGGGCATGTTGTTGTTGGAAGAGAGAGAGAGAGCGACTGGGGGGAAGAGAGAGAGCGACTGGGGGGAAGAGAGAGAGCGACTGGGGGGAAGAGAGAGAGCGACTGGGGGGAAGAGAGAGAGCAACTGGGGGGCAAAGAGAGCATGACTGGGGGGAAGGGGGGGAAGGGGGCGGAGAAAGGGGGGAAGGGGGGGAAAGGGGGGAAGGGGGGGAAGGGGAGGGGGGAAGGGGGAGGGGGGAAGGGGGGAGGGGGGAAGGGGGAGGGGAGGGGGAAGGGGGGGAAAGGGGAGAAGCGGAGGGGGGAAAGGGAAGGGGAGGGGGAAAGGGGAAGGGAGGGGGAAGGGGAGGGGAGGGAGGAAAGGGGAGGGGAGGGGGAAAGGGGGAGGGGAGGGGGGAAAGGGGAGGGGAGGGGGGAAAGGGAAGGGGAGGGGGGAGAGGGGAGGGGGGAGGGGAGGAAGGGGGAGGTGGAGGAAGGGGGGGAGGGGGGAGGAACGGGGGAGGGGGGGAGGAAGGGGAGGGGAGGGGGGGAGGGGGAGGGGGGGAAGGGAAGGGGAGGGAAGGGGAGGGGAAGAGGGGGGAGGGGGGAGAGGGGGGAGGGGAGGGGGAGAGGGGAGGGGAGGGGGAGAGGAGGGGAGGGGAGGGGAGGGGGAGAGGGGGAGGGGAGGGGGAGAGGGGGGAGAGGAGGGGAAGGGTGGGGGAGGTGGGGGAGGGAGGGGGGGAGAAAGGGAGGGGGGAGCCAGCAGACCCTCTCCCCTCTGCCGGCGATGGCTCCGCTGAGCTCCGTTCCGCCCCAAGAACTGGCATGCCGAGTGCAGCGCCCCGGTCAGCCCGAGCCCCGCCCTCCCGAGGCCAGGCCTGAGGTGGCTTGAGATGGCCGATTGCGGCTGGCCAGGCCCAGTTGCCTTGCTAACCCTCCTCCCCTCTCCGCCTCCCGATCTCCGGGACGGGGCCTGGGCCTGAGCGGCTTGAGATGGCCGATTGCGGCTGGCGAGCCCGGTTGCCGGGGTAACCCTCTCCGCTCCCCCTCCCCTCCTGAGCCCCGCCCCGCCCCCCCCGAATGAAGCACGAGGAGCTTGCAGTGAGCCCAGCCAGCCTTTACCAAGATGGCTGGCCGCTGGTTCGGAATCGGGCCCAGCGGGGGGGTGGGGGGTGAGGGGTGGGAGGAGCTTGCCACAAAACAATTGCCTAGGGTCCAGCATGGCTGGCAACAGACGCCCAGGCTTCGAGGCCTACCTGCAAAAATGGGGAAAGGTAGGAAAATTAATGAGATTAGATAAAAGATTTAGAAAGTAACTAACTTTTTATAAAAACAATATGTGTTTTAAAAGCAACTTTTTTTTTAAAGACGCAGAAAGCGGGAAAAAGAAATGAAAAGTTTGGAATCAAGATGGCGGCGACTCACCTTGGTTCAGAACGATAAGGCCCGCGCACACACGCACCGATTGGTCAATCGTCCTGTCACCGAAGCGTAGGATTGGTCAATCGTCCTGTCACTCGACTCTAGGAGGGCCCGCCCGCATGCGCGACGAACCCACCCCCACCACGCAGCGATTGGTCGACCGTCGGGTCGCTCGACCGTACGATTGGTCGACCTCGACGTCACTCGATGCTAATGAGCGGATAATGAGATGCTAATGAGCAGAATTTTGAACGTTTTTTGGATACCGCGGGCACAATTTTTGTCTCGCCGAAACGTAAATACGCTTATGACCGTTCCAGAATCGTAAGCTTTCTTTTGATGTAACGCACGTGTAGATACGCTCTATAACTTTAGAGTGTATAGCACGACAGAAACACCGAAGGACAGACAGACAGACAGACAGATGTATCCTTTTATTATATATATAGATAGATAGATACAGACTGCAGCAGAAACGGTACAACAGGTGTTTACTCAACGTGGCTCACAGTTGAACTGACTGTACAGATTACTACTCAGTGCTATATACAGGTGTGGTCACTGCCGGTACTACAGTATACATGAACTGTAAAAAGTAGTTCCCCCCCTTAAAGGTATATACATTACAATTCCTCCCCTTTTAGATTAACAGTACCATAACACTCATTTAACAATTAAATATCAAACTAATTACAATGAACACTTTTAACATGCAACATTAGCTGAAAATAGTCTATTTATATATTCAGTCTTTGGGGAGGCCTCCTGATCCTTTCTGGATAGCGCCTTTCCTGAGTGTCTTGCTCTTGGTGCAGAGGCGATTCTGGCCCCCTGTCGTCGGTTGGTTCATCAGCTTCCGATGCTACTGTTTTTGGGGTAGATGCGACTTGTACGTCGGGTTCATCACCAGGTACGTATGGGCAAGGCATGGGGTTGACTTGTTCCTCTGACTCTAGGATCTGGTCAGCATGGCGTCTCACGATGCTCTCCCCAACGTCCACTGTGTACATTAGTGGGCCCTGCCGTGTGCATATCGTTCCTGGCTGCCATTTTTCTGTTCGGTAGTCGCGGGCCAAAACTGGTTGCCCTACATTGAAGCTCCTTGTTGGCTTCTCATGGATGTGCTGGAATTGCTTACTCTCAACATCTCTTCGTACTTTTGGTCTGAGCAAATCCAGGCGAGATCTTAACCTTCGGTTAAAGAACATCGTGGCTGGGGCCTGGTTGGTGACTGCATGTGTCGCATTCTGGTAGGTGAACAGGAAATTGTCCACCTTGTGCTGCAGCGGAATGTTGTCATTGTACATAGCCTTTATTGCCTTCTTAAAGGTTTGTACGAACCTCTCAGCCAATCCATTTGTGGCTGGATGATACGGGGCGGATGTGTAATGCCTTACCCCATTCTTTTTCAAGAACCTCCGGAACTCTTCGGACACAAACTGTGGTCCGTTGTCGGAGCAAATCTGTTCTGGCAAGCCATTCCTGGCAAAAATGGTCCGTAGGACTGCAATAGTTTTCTCCGTGGTGGTGGAGGACATTTTGATTACCTCAGGCCATTTCGAGTGCGCATCCACGGCTATTAAAAACATTGAGTCCATGAATGGATCAGCAAAATCAATATGCACCCGTTGCCATGGAGATGAGGGCCACTCCCATGGGTGTAGAGGGGCCTGTGGTGGTGCATTTTGGTCTTTCTGGCATCCTGAGCAGCTCTTGGTCAGGTCCTCGATTTGTTTATCGATTCCCGGCCACCACACATAAGCCCTGGCTAGGCTTTTCATTTTTACCCCTCCCAGATGACCCTCATGAAGCTCATTGAGCACTCTATCCCTTAACTTGGGTGGAATTACCACTCGGGATCCACACATCAAGGTCCCCCGGCACACTGACAGCTGTTCTCTCCTTGTCGAGAATGCTGGCAACAGTGAGTCACCATGTGCTGGCCATCCCTTCACCGTCAAATCATATACCCGAAACAGTGTCGGGTCATTTCGGGTTTCCTTTTCGATACAAGCGTTAGTTACCGGTAGGTATTCAACTATAGTCGAATGAAATATTTCGACAGGATCCACTGCTGGTGCTTCCTCCGCAGTAGGCAGTGGCAGGCGTGATAGCCCATCAGCATTTCCATGCTGTTTCGTGCCCTTATATTCAATCTCATAGTGGTGCGCCCCTAGAAAAAGTGACCATCTTTGTAGTTGTTGCGCAGTCATCACCGGAACGCCCTTCTTTGGATTAAAAATGGAGACAAGAGGCTGGTGATCAGTCAGCAAGGTGAATTTCTGCCCGTGCAGATAGTGATTGAACTTTTTCACTCCCCACACTAGGCTGAGGGCCTCCCTGTCAATCTGGGTGTAGTTACGCTCGGCTAAGGTTAGTGATCGTGACGCAAAGGCTATTGGCCTCTCTGAGCCGTCCGAGAATTTGTGCGACAGCACCGCTCCAATGCCGTAGGGTGACACATCACATGCCAACCGAATCGGCAATGCTGGGTTGTAATGGGCCAATACCTCTTTCGATGTGATTAGTATTTTGCTCTTCTGGAAAGCTCGTCTACATTCGTCACTCCACTTCCATGGCACCCCAGTTTGCAGTAGGGTGTTCAGTGGGTGTAGTATTGTAGACAAATTTGGCAAGAACTTATGGTAGTAGTTTACCAGCCCGAGGAACGACCTCAGTTGTGACACATTTTCCGGTGCTGGAGCCTTGACTACTGCCTCAATCTTCTCTGGGGACTTATGTAACCCCTCTTTATCGATAACGTGGCCACAATACGAGATCTGTTTTCTAAAAAACTCGCATTTGGGGCGGTTAGCTCGGAGCCCATATTCCTGCAATCTAGTGAGCACCTGCTCCAGGTTGGCAAGGTGATCACTGTCATTTTCGCCCATGACCAGGATGTCATCCAAATAACACTGGGTCCCTGGGATCCCTTGCAGGACTTGTTCCATTGCCCTCTGCCAAATAGCCGGAGCTGATGCTACCCCGAATACCAGCCGGTTGTATTGGTAGAGGCCTTTATGGGTGTTGATTGTGAGGTATTTTTTTGATGCTTCTTCTACCTCCATTTGCAGATACGCCTGGGCCAGATCAATCTTAGTGAAGCGTTTCCCTCCAGATAGCGAGGCGAAAATATCTTCAATCCGCGGAAGTGGATATTGTACGGTGTGAAGGACCGTGTTCACTGTTACCTTAAAGTCCCCACAGATGCAAACCTTCCTTGGTTCTCCAGGCGTGCTGCTCAATGACATTTTCATCACAGGGACAATGGGTGTAGCCCACTCGCTCCAGTCTACCTTGGACAGTACACCTGAATGTAGCAGACTCTCCAGCTCTGCTTCGACAGCTGGGTGGATCGCATAAGGTACCGGTCTGGCCTTAAAAAATTTTGGGCTTGCGTTTTCTTCAATTTTAATTGTTGCTGTCATGCCTTTTAGTGTTCCGAGTCCTTGCTGGAACACTTCTTTCACGTCAGTTAGGATCTTTGACAGTCGCCCAGGTGTGACGTCATCATCCTTTTTGTCAGCCACAGTCAGTGCCTGTATGGAATGCCAATCCAGTTGTATTTTCCGGATCCATTCACGTCCCAGTAATGGTGGTCCTCCACCTTGCAATACATACAGGTCTAGTTTTGGTGTTTCCTTACCGTTATATATAACGGTCACCCTTATTTTTCCTTTGGGGTAGACTTTTTGCCCCGTGTACGTCTTCAAAATAATTTTTGTGTCTCTCAAGGGTATGTGTGAGAATAGCCGCTCGTAGTCCCGTCGGTTTATGACTGTTAGGGCTGATCCTGTGTCCAATTCCATCTTTACCTGGACTCCTGCTATCTTGAGAGTGACCCAAATGGTTCAGTGATCCTCCGTTGTGATCACATTATGTAGTTTCAGACAACTCAGTTCCCTGCTTTCGGAGTCATTATCACTCTTTTGTTCGTCTGAACTATTCTCCGTCATCTTATGTACCTTCTTGTACTTTCCTTTGGTAGGTTTCTTATTGCTGGTTTTCTTTCCCGACCTGCAGACTCGTGCTATGTGTCCTACTTTTCCACACTGTCTGCACACTTTGTCTTTGAACCAGCAATCATTCTGGTCGTGTGTTGTTCTGCCGCAGCGATAGCACTTCTCTGTTCCATATGACATTTCGTTTGTGCCATATTCTTGCGGTCTCTGTTGTATCTCTGCAGCGCCCCGTGCTGCTGCTTCATATGATACCGCAATGCTGAAAGCCTTTTCCAGCGTAAGGTCCTTTTCAGATAAAAGCCACTTCTGGGTTCCTTCACTTTGAAGCCCACACACAAACTTGTCCTTTAAGGTATCTGCCAGTCCCGCTCCAAACTGGCAGTGTTTCGATAGTTTGCGCAGTTCTGTTAAATAATCAGCATTGCTTTCATCCTTATGCTGGTTCCGTTTGTGAAACTTGAATCTTTCTGCTATCAGCAGCGGTGTGGGGTTTAAATGTTCCTTTAGTATCGTTACTATGTCTTCAAAACTCTTTTCCATTGGCTTCGTTGGGGTTACTAGATTTCGTAATAAACCATACGTCTTTGCACCCATTAAATTTAACAATACCGACGCTTTCTTGTCATCTGACACCTCATTTGCCTTGCAGTATGATGCGCCATCAATTACTCAAAAAACTGAGGTTAAGCGAGTAACAACCAGGCTTTTATTAACTAAAGAATGAAGGTCTTGTCTCGAGTGGTCGACCCGTCCAGAATACTAAGGGACTGGGAGGTAGTCACTTATATACCTGGAATAGTGGGAGGAGTCAGCCGAGGCATGTCCAGACCTGTACCTAGTGGAATACACATACACATACAGACAGGTATAACAGTGGTTTACCACATTCACCCCTTGTTTAAAAATGAGTCCGGCGGGGTGAAGTGTATTTAAAAGTTCGTGTATTGGAGTCTCTCCGGAGGTCTTGTCTGCCGCTGTGATCGGCGTGGCGACGGCAGGGGTGGTGGAGCTTCCGGCGTCGCGTCCCGTGTAGGCTGGGGCCCTAGAGTGTAGTCCTCGTGGGTGACGGTCCAAGGCGAGCCGGCTGCTGGGGTTGGATATCGGGTCGTGGGGGGGGGGTGGTAATGGGTAGTGGGTTACAGCGGTCCCCGAGGGTGCGAGGTCTCGTATGGAGACTGTGTCCTCCCACTCTACAGCGGTCCCCGAGGGTGCGAGGTCTCGTATGGAGACTGTGTCCTCCCGCCCGTCCGGGTACGCAATGTAAGCGTACTGGGGGTTGGCATGGAGGAGGTTGACCCTCTCGACCAGGGGGTCCATTTTATTGGCCCTCACGTGCCTTCTCAGTAGTACCGGCCCTGGGGACGTCAGACATGGCGGTAACGATGTCCCCGATGTGGACTTCCTTGGGAAGACAAACATTTTCTCGTGAGGGGTGGCATTGGTGGCAGTGCAGAGCAGTGACTGAATCGAGTGGAGCGCATCGGGGAGCACCTCCTGCCAGCGGGAGGTCGGAAGGCCCCTAGACTTTAAGGCGGCCTTCCAAACTGTTGCATTCTCTCTTTCCACCTGTCCGTTCCCCCGGGGGTTGTAACTGGTGGTCCTGCTTGTGGCTATACCCCTAGCGAGCAGGTACTGGCGGAGTTCGTCGCTCATAAACGATGAGCCCCGGTCGCTATGGATATAGCTGGGGAAACCGAACAGGGTGAAGAGGCTGTTCAGAGATTTAATGACCGTGGCACTGGTCATGTCCGAGCAGGGGATAGCGAACGGGAAACGGGAGTACTCGTCAATGATGTTGAGGAAGTACACATTGCAGTCGGAGGAGGGGAGGGGCCCTTTAAAATCGACGCTCAGGCGTTCGAAAGGGCGAGTGGCTTTTATCAGGTGGGCTCTGTCTGGTCTATAAAAGTGCGGTTTGCACTCAGCGCAGACTTGGCAGTTCTTGGTCATGGTCCTGACCTCCTCGATGGAGCAAGGCAGGTTGCGGGCCTTGATGAAGTGCAAGAACCTGGTGACCCCCGGGTGGCAGAGGTCATTGTGGAGGGCCCTCAGCCTATCGATCTGCGCGCTGGCGCAGGTGCCACGCGATAGGGCATCTGGGGGTTCATTGAGCTTCCCAGGCCGGTACAAGATCTCGTAGTTGTAGGTGGAAAGTTCGATTCTCCACCTCAAGATCTTGTCATTTTTGATTTTGCCCCTCTGCTTGTTGTTGAACATAAAAGCAACTGAACGCTGGTCAGTGAGCAGGGTAAATCGTTTTCCGGCCAGGTAGTGCCTCCAATGACGCACAGCCTCCACAATAGCCTGGGCCTCCTTCTCGACCACGGAGTGTCTGGTCTCCGGGCCCTGGAGGGTTCGTGAGAAGAATGCCACAGGTCTCCCCGCCTGATTAAGGGTGGCGGCCAGAGCGAAGTCGGACGCATCGCTTTCCACCTGGAAGGGGATGGATTCATCCACTGCGTGCATGGTGGCTTTGGCAATGTCCTCCTTGATATGGTGGAAGGCCGAGCGGGCCTCTGCCATCAGGGGAAAAGAGGTGGATTTGATCAGCGGACGGGCTTTGTCTGCATAGTAGGGGACCCACTGAGCGTAGTAGGAAAAAAACCCTAGGCACCTCTTCAGGGCTTTTAGGCAGTGGGGCAGTGGGAGTTCCATAAGGGGACGCATCCGGTCCGGGTCGGGACCGATGACTCCGTGTTCCACAACACAGCCAAGGATGGCGAGGCGGTCTGTGCGGAATATGCACTTCTCCTTGTTATATGTCAGGTTCAGGAGTTGGGCGGTGCGGAGGAATTTCTCGAGGTTTGCGTCATGGTCCTGCAAGTCATGGCCGCAGATGGTCACATTGTCTAGGTAAGGGAAAGTGGCCTGCAGCGCGTTTTGATCGACCATCCGGTCCATCTCCCTTTGGAAGACGGAGACCCCGTTGGTAACGCCGAAGGGAACCCTAAGGAAGTGATAGAGGCGGCCGTTTGCCTCAAATGCAGTATACTGGCGGTCTTCAGGGCGGATGGGGAGCTGCTGGTACGCTGATTTCAGGTCAATGGTCGAAAAGACGCGGTACTGCGCGATCTGGTTGACCATGTCAGCTATGCGGGGGAGTGGGTAGGCGTCCAGCAGGGTGTAGCGGTTTATTGTTTGGCTGTAGTCGATGACCAGGCGTTGTTTCTCGCCGGTCTTAACGACCACAACCTGGGCTCGCCAGGGGCTGGAGCTGCCCTCAATAATCCCCTCCTTCAGGAGCCGCTCCACTTCGGTTTTGATGAAAACCCTGTCCCCGGCACTGTATCGCCTGCTCTTTGTGGCGATGGGCTTACAGTCGGGGGTGAGGTTAGCAAACAGTGGGGGGGGTGGGACTCTGAGTGTGGAGAGGTTGCATCTGGTGCGCGGCGGGCAATTTGGAGGCTGCTGGCTGCAGACTGTGAGTGGGGGGAGGGGGCCACCGTACGCCATCGTAACGCTTTTGAGGTGGCACTGGAAATCCAACCCCAGTAGGACGGCAGCGCAGAGGTCGGGCAGGACCAGGAGTTTAAAATTATTGAACACAGTCCCGTCTACTACTAGTGTCACCACGCAGTAGCCGCCAATGTCCGCTGACTGGGACTCGGAGGCCATAGAAATCCGCTGGTGCGCAGGCAGGACTGGGAGAGAGCAACGCCGCACCGTGTCGGGGTGGATGAAGCTCTCTGTGCTCCCGGAGTCAAAAAGGCAGTTTATTGCATGGCCGTTTACCTTGACGTCCATTTTGGACCGAGCTAGTTGGTGCGGTCTCGTTTGGTCCAGCGTAACAGAGGCCAGCGTAGGGGTCGGTGTGTCGCTGCGGGTATCAGATGGGGGGGGTTGGCGGTCTGCTGCGTCCCGGCTGGTGTCCAAGATGGCGGCGTCCATGATTCCCATGTGGCTGGAGTCGTCCAAGATGGCTGCTGCTGCGGTGGTTCACACATGGCTGGGGAGGCCCAAGATGGCGGCCCGCACGGCCCACACGCGGCGCTGTTGGGGGCCCAAGATGGCGGCTCGCCCGGCCCACACGCGGCGCTGCTGGCGTTCGGGGTGGCTTTGGCCTTGCAGACGCTGGCGTAGTGTCCCTTTTTCCCGCAGCCCGAGCAGGTCGCATTCTTCGCCGGGCAGCGCGCTCTGGGGTGTTTGGCCTGGCCACAGAAGTAGCATTTCTGGCCTTGGGATACTGCTGTCTGGCTTTGGGACACTGCTGCGGTAGTTGGGCCGTTGTTGGGCTGTGGCTGGGGTGGCACGGTACTATGGGGCTGTCCTACCGTGTCCCAGGTTGTCGTTCCCCGCGGCGTCCACGGTGCAGAGGAGTAGGCATCCATGCCCCGGTAGGCTGCGTCCAGCGTTAGTGCGATTTCGGAGGCTTTGTCGAGGGTGAGGTCACTCTGCTCCGGCAGTCGCTGTCGGGTGTAGTTGGACCTGTGGCCCGCTACGAAGGCATCCCGGATCAGTTCCTCCGTGTACTTAGCGGGCGTTACCGCCTTACACCCACAGGCCCGGCCAAGCACGGACAGTGCTTGGAGGTATTCCTCAGTCGATTCCCCAGGTTGTTGCTTGCGACTCCCCAGAAGGTGCCTGGCATATACTTCGTTCACAGGGCGCGTGTACTGGGTCTTGAGGAGCTGGAGGGCAGCTGTGTACGAGGTCGCGTCCCGGATGACTGAGTACGCTCGGTGGTTCACCTTGGAAATCAGGACAGACAGTTTGTCCGCATCCGTTACGACCGCAGTGGAGGCAGTCAGGAATGTCTCGAAGCACGTGAGCCAGTGAGCAAACTTGGTGGAAGTGTCCGCTTCCCGACTGTCCAGGTCCAGGCATGCTGGTGTGAGGATTTTCTCCATTATAAAAAATTTAGTTAATAAAATTGATGCGCCATCAATTACTCAAAAGACTGAGGTTAAGCGAGTAACAACCAGGCTTTTATTAACTAAAGAATGAAGGTCTTGTCTCGAGTGGTCGACCCGTCCAGAATACTAAGGGACTGGGAGGTAGTCACTTATATACCTGGAATAGTGGGAGGAGTCAGCCAAGGCATGTCCAGACCTGTACCTAGTGGAATACACATACACATACAGACAGGTATAACAGTGGTTTACCACACAGTATACCTCTATTCGTTCGACATATGTAGTCCAATCTTCGACTTCATTGTCAAACGCGGTGACACTGCCACTCTTCGGCATTTTGGGTGTGATTTAAAATGGCATCTCCCAATGGCTTAAAATGGCGTCTCCCGCGCTTTCCTTCCTCCCCCACTCCCGGTGGTTCTCATGGCAATGGCGGCGCCCTGTAGGTTTCGTGCGCTTCTCCTGCGCTGCTGCCAACACCGCTCTTGGCGGTCCTCGTGGCAATGGCGGCGCCTCGCGGGTTTCTGCGCGTCTCTCTCTCCCTCTCTCCGATGCTGCTCGGCCCCTGAACACCGGCTGCGCCCTGTGCGCTCTGCCCTCTCTCTCTCTCTCCCCCCCGTCGACGCTGCTCGGCCCTTTGCTGTGCCGCTCGGTCGGGCTCTAGCCCGCCGCTGCCCGGGATGTGTCTGCGCACTACCTGTTGCCAGCCCGTTTCGCTGGACCACCTCGACTGGAAAGCCAAGCCTGGCTCTCGACAACCTCCCCCGCAATTCTCGAGTCTCTGCTGGATGACTGGGCGGTTGCCCATGGTCGACGCCCGAGTCTCTGGCCTTGACCTCCAATCCACTGATCTCCAGGAACGAATCCCCGGGAGGTGATGCAGAGTTGCAGTAGGTTCGAACCTGCCTCGTCGTCAATGTTGTGTCCGTGTATAATAAGATACAGACTGCAGCAGAAATGGTACAACAGGTGTTTACTCAACGTGGCTCACAGTTGAACTGACTGTACAGATTACTACTCAGTGCTATATACAGGTGTGGTCACTGCCGGTACTACAGTATACATGAGCTGTAAAAAGTAGTTCCCCCCCTTAAAGGTATATACATTAGAAGACCAACATATGGTAGAGGCTGTCTGCAGGTCGCCTTCGAGCAATTCGCACAACTCTGTCGCTGCCTCTTAGTGAAGAGCAACCTTACAAAGGCAACTTTCCTGGAACATTCAGAATAGCTGTACCGAGGCTTATAGACTTTTTAAATTAAATTCTCAGGTTGTGGGTGTCACTGGCATGGCCGGCACTTATTGCCCATCCTTTGTTGCCCTACGAAGTTGGTGGTGGGCCGCCTTCTTCTTGAATCACTGCTAGTGGTTTGATACAACTGAGTGGCCACTTCAGAAGGTGGTTTAGAGTCAACCACATTGGTGAAGGATTGGAGTCACATATAGGCCAGACCAAGTAAGGACGGCAGGATTCCTTCTCGAAAGGACATTAGTGAACCACTTGGCTGAATAGGCAAGGGTAGCTAACATAGAAATATAGAAAAATAGGAGCAGGAGTAGGCCATTCGGCCCTTCGAGCCTGCTCCACCATTCAATATGATCATGGCTGATCCTCTATCTCAATACCATATTCCCGCTCTCTCCCCATACCCCTTGACCCCGTGATGCCTAAAGGCAATCCACCCATGGTGCAACTGAACCTGCCTCACATCACTTATTTCATCCACTTCTTCCCCCCATAAAATAATTTTTTAAAAAGGCATCTCCACCGGAAATCCCACCTCCAGAGTTTTGATTGAAGTAATGATAAATTTTGCTGGCAGAAATCTGGGGCAAAAACCTCCAAAAATCAACAAAATGCTAAAAACTCTTAAAAGGTCATGTTCATATATGATCCAGATAAGCTGATTCCCCTTGAAAGAGAGTTTTTCTCAGTTTGTTAAATCGGGGAAGAAGGCAAAGCGCGGGAGGCGCCATTTTAGATTTGCAAGATGCCGAAGACTGGCTGTATCACTGCTTTTGATAATACAATAGAGGACTGGACCACGTATGTGGAAAGAGTCGAAGTATATTTCGAGGCAAACGAAATAGCGGAGGAGAAAAAGGCATCGATATTGTTAAACTTAATGGGCGCTAGAACGTACGGCCTATTGCGGGACCTGATTACTCCAGCCAAACTGAAGGCGAAGAGTTTTAACGAAATTGTTGCTGTCCTACAGGAACACCTAAACCCTGCACTGCTGTTGATAGCAGAAAGATTCAAATTCCACAGGAGAACTCAGCACAAAGATGAGAGCAATGCTGAGTATCTTACGGAACTACGCAAGCTATCAAAGCACTGCCAGTTCGGAGCAGGACTGGCAGATACCCTACGGGACAAATTTGTCTGTGGACTCCTGAGTGAAGGAACACAGAAGAAGTTACTCTCAGAGAAAGAGCTGACGCTAGATAAGGCTTTCAGCGTGGCAGTATCGTATGAAGCAGCAGCCAGGGGAGCTGCAGAAATTCAACAAAAACCACAGGAATACGGCACCCACGAAATGACACGGGGATTTGCAAAATGTTATCGCTGCGGCAGATTTACCATGACCAGAAGGACTGCTGGTCCAAAGACAAAATATGCAGGCAATGCGGGAAGATGGGACACATTGCACGAGTTTGCAGGTCTGGGAAGAAGACCAGCGACAACAAAAAGGCTACTAAGGAACCGTACAAGAAAGTACAAAAGATGACGGACAGTAGTTCCGAAGACCAGATGAGCGATGGTGAATCCGGGAACAGGAGACTAAGCTGTCTCAAACTTCACAATGTAATCGCAAAAGAGGATCACCGAACCATTTGGGTCACCCTCACGATAGCAGGGTCCCAAGTTAAAATGGAATTGGATACAGGATCAGCGCTAACCGTCATGAATCGACGAGACTACGAGCGCTATTTTCACACATACCCTTGAGAGAGACATCCATCGTCTTGACGACGTATACGGGGCAAAAAGTATACCCCAGAGGAAAAATAAGGGTGCCTGTCGAATACAACGGCAAGAAGATACGGAAATTGTATCTCTACATACTGCCAAATGGTGGACCACCGTTATTGGGACGGGAATGGATCAGGAAGATAAACTTAGATTGGCACTCCATTCATGCAATGACGGTGGACGGTAAAAAAGATGAAGACGTCACTCCTGAACAATTGTCAACAATCTTAACTAACGCCAAAAAGGTATTTCAACAAGAACTGGGCACGCTTAAAGGCGTAACCGCCTCGATAAAAATAGAAGAGAATGCAGTTCCCAAGTTTTTCAAAGCAAGACCGGTACCATATGCAATTCGCCCAGCCGTCGAGGCAGAGCTGGAGAATCTGGAGAAGGCGGGCGTGTTGTCCAAGGTCGACTGGAGCGAGTGGGCGACACCCATCATTCCTGTCATGAAGAAAACGTTAAGCAATAAGTCCGGGGAGCCAAGGAAGATTCGCATCTGTGGGGATTTCAAGGTGACGGTGAACCCAATCCTTCACACAGTACAATATCCTCTTCCAAGGATAGAAGACATCTTCGCCTCACTGTCTGGAGGGAAGCGTTTTACAAAAATTGACCTAGCACAAGCATATTTGCAGATGGAGGTTGAAGAGTCCTCTAGGAAGTATCTCACGATAAACACTCACAAAGGTCTTTACCAGTATCATCGATTGGTATTCGGAGTAGCATCGGCTCCGGCGATATGGCAAAGAGCGATGGAACAAGTCCTGCAAGGGATTCCGGGGACTCAGTGTTACTTGGACGACATCCTTGTGACGGGTGAAGATGACAGTGAACACCTTAACAACCTAGAACAGGTGCTCACTAGACTACGGGAACATGGGCTGCGAGCCAACCGCCCCAAGTGCGAATTTTTTAAGAAACAGATATCGTATTGTGGCCACGTGATTGATGAAGAGGGGTTACATAAGTCCCCTGACAAAATTGAAGCGGTTATTAAGGCCCCAGCGCCTGAAAATGTGTCGCAACTGAGGTAATTCCTCGGATTGGTGAATTACTATCATAAGTTTTTGCCGAATTTGTCGACAATTCTGCACCCACTGAACGCCCTGCTACGAACGGGGGTAGCATGGAAATGGAGCGATGATTGTAAGCGTGCTTTTCAGAAGAGTAAGGACTTAATCACTTCAAGGGAAGTATTGGCTCACTACAACCCAGCACTGCCGATCAGACTGGCGTGTGATGCGTCTCCCTACGGCATTGGGGCGGTACTGTCACATAAATTCCTTGATGGGTTAGAGAGGCCGATAGCTTTTGCGTCACGCTCGTTAACTTCTGCCGAGCGTAACTACGCCCAGATTGACAGAGAGGCCCTCAGCCTAGTGTGGGGGGTGAAGAAGTTCAATCACTACCTGCACGGTCAAAAATTTACTCTACTAACCGATCATCAACCTCTTGTCTCCATTTTCAACCCTCAGAAGGGTGTACCGATAATGACAGCACAACGGCTGCAGAGATGGTCCCTTTTCCTAGGGGCACACCAATATGACATCGAGTACAAAGGAACTAAACAGCATGGAAATGCTGATGGATTGTCACGCCTACCGTTGCCGACGGTGGAAGAGGAAGACCTTGCAGTGGATCCAATGGAGTTATTCCACTCGACCATAGTCGAATGTCTCCCTGTGACGAATGCAAACATAGAAAAGGAAACACGGAATGACCCGACATTATCACGGGTCTATGATTTAACGGTGAAGGGATGGCCAGCACATGGCGAACCACTGCTGCCAGCATTCTCGCCGAGAAGAGAACAGCTGTCAGTGTGCAGAGGAACCTTGATGTGTGGATACAGAGTAGTAATTCCACCTAAGTTGATGGATAGAGTGCTCAATGAGCTTCATGAGGGTCATCTGGGTGGGGTAAAAATGAAGAACTTAGCCAGAGCGTTTGTGTGGTGGCCGGGAATCGATAGAGAAATCGAAGAGATGACCAAGAGCTGTGCAGGATGCCAGAAGGTCCAAAACGCCCCACCACAAGCTCCTCTGCATCCATGGGAGTGGCCCTCATCTCCATGGCAAAGGGTGCACATTGATTTTGCTGGTCCCTTCATGGACTCGATGTTTTTAATTGCGGTGGATGCACATTCAAAGTGGCCAGAGGTAATAAAAATGTCCTCAACCACCACGGAAAAAACTATCACAGTTTTACGAACCATATTCGCCAGAAATGGGCTGCCTGAACAGATTTGCTCTGACAATGGACCACAGTTTGTGTCTGAAGAGTTCCGGATGTTCTTAAAGAACAATGGTGTTAAGCATTACACATCTGCCCCATATCATCCAGCCACTAATGGATTGGCCGAGAGGTTTGTCCAAACATTCAAGAAGGCTATCAAGGCAATGTGTAATGAAGATATACCCCTACAACACAAGGTGGACAACTTCTTGTTTGCCTACCGGAATGCGACACATGCGGTTACCAACCAAACTCCAGCCATGATGTTCTTCAATCGAAGACTACAATGCCGCTTGGATTTGGTTAAGCCAAACGTCCGAAGAGATGTGGAGAACAGGCAGTTTCAGAATATGAATGAAAGGCCGACCAGGAGTTTTAAGATAGGTCAACCAGTTTTGGCCCGGGACTACCGCACTGAGAAATGGCAGCCAGGAACGATTTGTACACGACAAGGACCTTTCATGTATACCGTGGACGTTGGGGAGAGCATTGTAAGACGCCATGCTGACCAGATTCTAGAGTCACTGGAAAACGTCAACTCCACACCACGATCTGATACACCTGGTAATGAAATCGACGTTCCAATTGCAACTACCGCAGAACCGGTAATATTGGAAGCAGATGAACCAAACAACGACATTGATCCCGACTCAACATTGCCAGAAGAACCTGATACCCCAAAGAGGCGTTATCCAGACAGAATCAGGAAGCCTCCTCAAAGACTGAACTTATAATTGCTTAAACTTAACCAATGTATCTTGCAACAGTAATTGTGATTGTAATTAGTTACCATTTAGTTGTTAAATGAATGTTATGTACTGTTTATCTAAAAGGGGAGGAATTGTTGTGTATGTACCTTTAAGAGAATAACTGGTCTCAGACTGCAGTACCGGCAGTGACCACCCCTGTATAAAAGGCGCTAGTGAGCCTCTGTTTTTTTAGTTTCACTATTGACTTCCACCAGTAAAGACGTGTTTTGTTTAACTCTGCTGTCCGTGTCTCAATCATTCACGGACATAATAGTATCCCCGGTGTCCTGGCCAATATTTATCCCTCAATCAACATCACTAAAACAGATTATCTGGTCATTATCACATTGCTGTTTGTGGGAGCTTGCTGTGCACAAATTGGCTGCCATGTTTCCTACATTACTACACTTCAAAAAATACTTCATTGGCTGTAAACCGCTTTAGATTTATTGGATGTCTGGTGGTCGTGAAAGGTGCTATATAAATGCAAGTCTTTCATTCTTCTGTTTGCCCAGCTCCACTGGCCCAAACCTGGAAATCCAGTTACAATTAGGTCATGTTCGGCAGAGCAGGGTGATCGATTCAACTCCCCAGCCCCAGTGATTTAAAAAATTTCTTGAAAAATTCCTCCTCTCTCTTTGGCTGCCCCTGAGGCCACTGTCAATGTCTCACTGTGGCAGGCAAGAGCCTGAGGCCTGCCACTCTGGTCTTCCTCGTCTCCCCCAAAACAGGCTTCCCGATGATGGTGGCAATCCCACTGGGAGTCCACCAAAATATTCTATCCAGCAAATAGGCCAGGGTGAGGTGAGCAAGCGTGGAGTGAGCTCAAAGTACATTCATGGGGTGAGCTCAAAGTCACCCTGCCAATGTTGCACCAGCACTACGGGCTGGGAGGACAATCATCTCCTAGAAAACCCAACTGGAATATTTAGACTTGTCTTATTGGAGTTCATTAAGGCTTTACTGTTACACAATAAAGAATTTCTCTTGGCCAGATTTAAAAGGCCATTCCGTGGCTGCAGTGTGCACCATCTACAAGATGCACTGCAGCAACTCGCCAAGGCTTCTTCGGCAGCACCTCCCAAACCCGCGACCTCTTCCACCTAGAAGGACAAGGGCAGCAGGCGCAATGGGAACACCACCACCTCCAAGTTCCCCTCCAAGTCACACACCATCCTGACTTGGAAGTACAGGTAGACTACCCTTTATCCGGACTTCCGAAAACCGAAACCCTCTAAAAACCGAAGGTTTTTTCGTTCAGCGTAAGTCGTGCGTACGAACGAAAAAACCTTCGGTTTTTAGAGGGTTCCGGTTTCGGAAGTTCGGATAAAGGGTAAGTCGTGCGCACGACCCCCCGCCGGCCCCGACAAACGCCGACCCCGCCAGCCCCGACAACCGCCGACCCCCCCCGCAGACCCCGCCGGCCCCGACAACCGCCGACCCCCCCGCAGACCCCGCCAGCCCCGACAACCGCCGACCCCCCCCGCAAACCCCGCCGGCCCCGACAACCGCCGACCCCGCCAGCTCCGACAACCGCCGACCCCCCCCGCAGACCCCGCCGGCCCCGACAACCGCCGACCCCGCCAGCCCCGACAACCGCCGACCCCCCCCGCAGACCCCGCCGGCCCCGACAAGCGCCGACCCCGCCAGCCCCGACAACCGCCGACCCCCCCCGCAGACCCCGCCGGCCCCGACAACCGCCGACCCCCCCCGCAGACCCCGCCGGCCCCGACAACCGCCGACTTCTCTCACCCCATTATAGTGTTGTCCTCATTGCTTTGGTACTGATCCACTGCCGTAAAAGTTTACAAGGCCATTTAGCACGGCTCTTTTCCAAAATACAGACAGTTCACTTAATATGTATTCTGTAAGTTTCTTGGTTCTTTTCTTTCACTCCATTTTATAGCGTTATTTTTCCTCGCCTCAGCTCTCCCTTTGTTGTACGCCAGCCCCGACAACCGCCGACCCCCCCGCGGACCCCGCCGACCCCGACAACCGCGGACCCCGACTGACTTACGCTGAGCGTCAGCGTAAGTCGTGCGCACGGCCCCCCGCTGACCCCCCCGCGGACCCCCGCCGACCCACCTTCCGAAATCCGAAATTCTCCTTTATCCGAAACTCGGCTGGTCCCGAGGTTTTCGGATAAAGGATAGTCTACCTGTATATCGCCGATCCTTCATCGTCGCTGGGTCAAAATCCTGGAACTCCCTCCCTAACAGCACGGTGGGAGTACCTTCACCACACGGACTGCAGCGGTTCAAGAAGGCGGCTCACCACCACCTTCTCAAGGGCAATTAGGGATGGGCAATAAATGCTGACTTTGCCAGCGACGCCCACATCCCATAAAAACTAATTAAAAAGAAATATGTTTAGTATTGATATAAATTAATGGACAGCTTGAGTAGTTACTACCTCAGGTATTAATGAGTGGTTGTACAGGACAATATATCTAGTAACAAAAAAGCAGCATTAGTTGTTTTAAAATAAATTTATAGACACTACTCCCACTACTTCCTTAGTTTCTGTTTATAACTCACTAAATAGTTACTGAACTACAGTCGAGTTCCCCTTTTTCTCTCACGGGTTACGTGTTGCAGTCGTCTGGTCTCGCTGGAAACTGAAATGATCATTTCTGCGTGTAAGTAAAGCTTTCTCTTAACTAAGAATCTGAGCTCTGGACTGAGGCTTTTTGCAGTTAATTTACTTGATTGGGAGTCAAGCAGCCTTTCGCAAGCAATTTCTTTCCACCGGTTGTTCTTCCCCTACAGCCTACTGTAAGTGCCAGTTCCATTTCATAATTTTCGTACCTTCTCCACCGGACCCTGCAGTTTTTCTGGGTCTGATTTGCTAACGTAAGAAGGAAATTGCTAGCTTCACTTAAGCGGGTTAAATAGGGCATTGAGGCTGCCCATCATGCCCATTACTTAGTTCAGTTTTCTTGGTCCTAAGCACATTTAAGGGCCATTTTAGCAATCTCAGCTACAATAACACCAGGATTGGCAGAGTGATGAGTGGATGACTAGAGTGCAAAATGAATACCGCTGCTGCTCGGAGCTAAAGGGATGATCCATTAAAAGCTAAGGGGGAACTTCCTTTGCTTCCAGTCCAAATGGACACACAAGCCAAAAAAAAAAAGCAATTACCTCTGAATTTTACTAAATGTTCATTAAATTATTTTTGCATCAAAGATGGCGCGTTAATAAGGCCATTGCATTAAATATGCACAAGTACTTCAGCTCGGCGAATGCAGTAGAGCACTGAACCGCAACCCAAAGCGAGATGGGGGAAGGGCCTGCTCTCCCAGTTGTGCAGACCCTCTCTGCATCCCTGACGCGTAAGCCTGCAGACTCAGCCTTTTACTTTCGTCTTTTTGCGTTAGCTCGGTGAGGTATTTAGAACTTTCAGATACCAGGCCATTTGAAGCTTGCCTGTGGTTAGGGTTAAAAGTGCTTCCCCCTTACATTATTTTCTTTCAAGGATGTAATTTGAGGAACCTCTCACCCGATAATGTAGCTGAGGTCTGGAATTCACCATGTGGGAAGTCGCAGTGGTGGATGTGTGTGCCCCACTGTTCCCTGGCGCAGTATATCAGCACCCATTGCAGCTGATGGAAGCACTTCAAAGCTAATATGAGGCACACAACAGGGGCTTTGCAACGAGAAAAAGTGAGCTGAACGCACAGAGCAACATTCTTATTCTGTACTTACAATACTTTAAAAATTGGAACTTTTTTTTTACCGCCTTGTCTATTAATCATTTGGGTGATTTATTTTCTTGTAATCAAGATGAGGACATAGGACACCAGCACTTCTTTAATTTGCTCGAGGGTCTATATTCCGAGTACCTGCTGCTGATAGGGATGGGTGGAAAATCGCAGGCAGTGCACTGCGGTTGCAGGAACATAGAAGAATCACAGGGCGCGAACTTGCCAGCCCCGGGGAGGCGGGTATGGAGGCTGGACTGCCGGGAAAATGGCAGAATTTGGGGGCGGGTACCCAATCCGCCCCCAACCCGCCTCCGTGCCATCTTGCCAGGAGGTGGGTAGCCGTCCCGCGCCAGGTCCCATCTCCTTGGAGGCGGGAAGGGACTAAAGCCTATTAACTGCCTGTTAACAAGGTCAATCAAGGGAAAATAGTGTGGGTTGGCCAGAAGTTGTTGGAGGCGGGACTGAAACCCAACAAGTGGGAGTCCCGCCTCCAAAAGCTCCCCATTGGTAAAATCACCTCCATAGAATCATAGAAATGTACAGCACAGAAGGAGGCCATTTGGCCCATCTTGTCCGTGCCGGCCGACAAAGAGCTATCCAGCCTAATCCCACTTTCCAGCACTCGGTCCGTAGCCTTGTAGGTTACGGCACTTCAAGTGCATATATAGAATCAATAGAAATTTACAACACAGGATATGAGCAGCCAGTGGACAAGGCTCTGTGCCAGGGTCGGAAAATCAGCCCTCATGGTCAGGATCAAAGATTCCCAGGTCAGGAGTGGCATAGCCAGCTACAAGGTGAAGCTCCCTCTGCATTACCCCACAATTGACTTTGAAAATAGATAGGACATTACATACTCCTTACCGCATGGGTAAGACAGCGGGCTAGTTACATGTATCTCTGTACCCTGGAAACTGATACATACTGCAGGGGAATGGGAATATGCAGCTGCAAACACTTCAGCCCACTCATAGGTAAAATGAGAGCTATTCCACTTTTAGTTAATAAAAAAGATTTAATTGATAGATTGTTAGTAGGAGAATTACAGTATTAGTGATGTTCTAACTAACATATCCTCCCTATGGTACCCCTCCTATAACACAATTCATTGTGTTATATTACGTCCAACATTTCAGGACACTGCGTCGTATCGTAATGAAAGTGATCTTGCTGGAGTTATCATTGATTCTGTCAATCACGTTCTTGAGAACTGGTGTTACTGAATCTAAACCTGAGTGTCTTTATTAGTAACTGATAGTTTCGCAATGCAAACTCGTAAATGTAAATGGTTTTGGGGCTCAACATTAAGGTTTATTTAATTGCAAGACTGTAGTGTTTAGAAGTGATAAATGATCATTGGTTGTATGATCACTAAGTATTGAGCTCAACCTCTAAACAACTTTTGCCACAAGAATGTATACTTCCCTTTGCCCGTCCTCTAATATCCTCCCCTCTTACATAAGAACATAAGAAACAGGAGCAGGAGTAGGCCATACGGCCCTTCGAACCTGCAATAAAATCATGGCTGATCTTCGACCTCAACTCCACTTTCCCGCCCGATCCCCATATCCCTTGGTTCCATCTCCTGTAGGCTTTAACTCATGCTGGACTGCAGGTCCACAGGCAACAAACAGCAGCCCTCTGGTACCTCCCCCAAGCAGCCAATCTTCACATCTGAACACAGACAGTCTGTATTGGCAAGCTATTTGACTATGGAGGGGATCACACCTGAGTTCAGTCCTGTCCTTGTCCAATACCAACCCTATGGAATTCTTTGAAGAAGTAACAAAAAGAGTAGACAAGGGTAATATATTTGGATCTTCAAAAGGCCTTTGACAGTAGGCTCATGACTGAGGCCAGAGGATGTGGAGTCAGGGGTCAAGTGACAGAACGGATAGCAAGTTGGCTACAGAACAGAAAACCGAGAGTAGAGGTTAAAGATTGTTACTCAGACTGGCAAAAGGTGGGAAGTGGTGTTCCACAGGGATCGGTGCTGGGACCACTGTTGTTCACAATTTACATTAATGATTTGGACTCGGGAATCAGAAGTACAATTTCAAAATTTGCAGACGACACCAAATTGGGAGGTATAGTAAAAACTGAGGAAGAATGCGACAAATTACAAGATGACATTAATAAACTTGCAGAATGGGCATGTAATTGGCAAATGGATTTCAATATAGAAAAGTGTGAGGTAATACGTTTTGGCAAGAAGAATAAGGAGGCCACATACTGCTTGGATAATAAGAGTCAAAATGGGGTAGAGGAGCAAAGGGATCTAGGGGTACAGATGCACAAATCAATAAAAGCACTATAATGTGGATAAATGTGAGGTTATCTACTTTGGTGGCAAAAACAGGAAGGCAGATTATTATTTGAATGGCAATAGATTGAGAGAAGGGGAAGTGCAAAGAGACCTGGGTGTTATTGTGCACCAGTCGCTGAAGGTAAGCATGCAGGTGCAGCAGGTGGTTAAGAAGGCAAATGGTATGTTGGCCTTCGTAGCAAGAGGGTTCGAGTACAGGAACAAGGATGTCATGCTGCAGTTGTACAGGGCCTTGGTGAGACCGCACCTTGAGTATTGTGTGCAGTTTTGGTCACCTTACCTGAGGAAGGACGTTCTTGCCATGGAGGGAGCGCAGCGAAGATTCACCAGGCTGATACCTGGGATGGCAGGAATGACGTATGAGGAGAGATTGTGTCGATTGGGCTTATACTCACTGGAATTTAGAAGATTGAGAGGGGATCTCATCAAAACCTATAAAATTCTGGCAGGTCTGGACAGACTAGATGCAGGAAGGATGTTTCTGATGGCCGGGGAGTCCAGAACCAGGGGTCATAGTCTAAGGATAAGGGGTAAGCCATTTAGGACTGAAATGAGGAGGAATTTCTTCACCCAGAGAGTGGTGAACCTGTGGAATTCTCTGCCACAGAGGGCGGTGGAGGCCAGTTCATTAAATATATTCAAGAAAGAGTTGGATATATTTCTTGAGGCTAAAGGGATCAAGGGATATGGGGAGAAGGCAGGGACAGGGTACTGAAATTGGATGATCAGCCATGATCTCATTGAATGGCGGAGCAGGCTCGAAGGGCCGAATGGCCTACGCCTGCTCCTATCTTCTATGAAAAAAAAGTAGCGACACAGGTTAACAAGGCCATAAAAAAAGCAAACAAAGCACTGGGGTTTATTTCTATAGGGATAGAATTGAAAAGCAGAGAAGTTATGTTAAACTTGTATCAAACCTTGGTTAGACTACACTTCAGTACTGTGCACAGTTCTGGTCTCCATATTATATAGAGGCACTGGAGAAAGTGCCAAAAAGATTCACAAGGATGATACCAGATCCGAGATGATATACTTATCAGGAAAGGCTGAACAGACTCTTTTCCCTAGAAAAGAGAAGGCTGAGGGGTGACTTAATAGAGGCCTTATGAAAGGGTAGACCTAGAGAAGATGTTTCCACTTGTGGGCGAGCCCAAAACTAGGGGCCGTAAATATAAAATAGTCACCAATAAATCCAGTAGGGAATTCAGGAGAAACTTCTTTACCCAGAGAGTGGTTAGAATGTGGAATTTGCTACCACAGGGAGTAGTTGAGGCGAACAGCATTGATGCATTTAAGGGGAAGCTAGATAAGCACATGAGGGAGAAAGGAATAGATGGATATGTTGATCGGGTTAGATAAAGAGGGGTGGAAGGAGGCTTGTGTGGAGCATAATGCCAGCATAGACCAGTTGGACTCAATGGCCTGTTTCTGTGCTGTAGCCTCTATGTAATACCCACACAATAGATTTTCCAGTAGGGCTCTCTGGATAGCGGTCACGAAAGGGAACCCTAGCTGACTTTCTTTCCTCCCACTGTAGGTTATCATAGTTCCCTGACTCCACTTCACCTGACGAAGGAGCAGCGCTCCGAAAGCTTGTGATTTCAAATAAAGCTGTTGGACTATAACCTGGTGTTGTGTGACTTCTTACAGCAATCAGATAACGCAACTCAGACCAGGCATCAAAGCTGGATTGTGTGGCTCCATTCCATAGGAACAGGAGTAGGCCAGTCAGCCCCTCGAGCCTGTTCCGCCATTCAATTAGATCATGGATGATCTGTATCTTAACCCCATTTACCCGCCTTAGTTCCGTAACCCTTAATACCCTCACCTAACAAAAATCTATCAATCTCAGTTTTGAAATTTCCAATTGACCCCCAGCCTCAACAGCTTTTTGAAGGAGAGAGTCCCAAATTTCCACTGCCCTCTGTGTGAAGAAATCCTTCTTGGCCTCACTCCTGAACGGCCTTGCTATAATTTTCAGGTTATGCTCCTTGTTCTGGACTCCCGGACCAAAGGAAATAGTTTCTCTCTCTACCCTATCAAATCCTTTAATCATCTTAAACAGCTTAATTAGATCACCCCTTAATTTTCTATATTCGAGGGAATACAAACCTAGTCTATGCAACCTGTCCTCATAATTTAACCCAGTTAGCCCTGGTATCATTCTGGTGAATCTGCGCTGCCCCCCCCCTCCAAGGCCAATATGTCCTTTCTGAGATGTGGGGCCAGAACTGAGCACAGTGACTCCAGATAGGGTCTAACCAGAGCTTTATTTATTTAACTGTAACATAACTTCTACCCCTTTGAATTCCAGCCCCTTTGAGATAAAGGTTAACATGCCATTAAATATTTGAATTATTTTTTTGTACCTGGCCACAAGCTCCTCCACGGTTCCTAACATCTCGCCATTTTGAAAATGCTCTGATCTATGTTTCTTAAGCCCAAAGTGGATGACCCCACATTGAACTCCAGCTGCCACAGTTTTGCCCACTCACTTAATCGATCAACGTCCCTTTGCTAACTTTCTGCTCCCATCTACACTATTCACTGCGCCCCCTAACTAGGTATCGTCTGTAGATATGCGGCTCTCTCTATTCCTTCATCTAATTCCTTCATAAATAGAGTGTAGAGCTGAGGCCTCAGCACAGATCCCTAGGAGACACCACTCGTCACATCCTGCCAATTGGAATACAATCCACAGTGGGCAGCAAACTTACTAACTGGGCCATTTAGGGGCTCAAAGAATGCAGTTTCCTCACATCTGAGGTGTTTTCTCAGCTGCAGCATGTCTGCAAAACACACTTGATAAACAAGGGCCCCCACAGCTGATGCTGATGCCTGATATATATTTTTTTTACAATATGTGTGCATTACGCTGGATTTATTTTGGCAAAATCTGTATTTTTTTTAAGAGTTTGCAGGGTCTCTGAAGGAACTTACAAATTATTTCCTGTGCTTTCAGTACAGCTCGATATGTCTTATTTTGCAAAAATAGCAGTTCCACATGGTTTCCTGATCTGTTACGGTAGACTGCATGCAGCTGTAGTGCTGCTGATAAACATGGACTATAATTTGCTCAGTTGCTTTCCTTTTGAATGTGAAAAAAGTAAATATCTGAGACTGGGATTTAATGAACATCCCAACATGGGCTAACTCGTCACCTTATTCTCCTAACGGTGGAACTGATATTTGTGAAGTAAGTGAGCCATAAATACCATGTTTGAATTTGATTTGAAACAGTTATGTGCTATTTATCCATACAGTCACACAATAGAAGTAAGGCATCTTTCTGCATACAAAAATCCAGCTTATGATCACGGCTTTTGGTATATATTATTCCATCTTGGGTCTCGCCTCTGAAAGATTTATACTTCTGCTGCTCTTTTTTTTTGCAAAGTAGATTTGTGTTGCCAGCTTATTTTGTTATGCAGCAATGTGTGAATGCAATTCCCATGTGTATGTAACTTTGGTCAATATACCACATTGAATACAATGAATAAAATAGAATTAGCAGAGAGAGATTTAAAAAGGAACCTATGCACATTGGAGTTTAGAAGACTGAGAGGTGATCTTATTGAAACATGTAAGATACTGAGGGGGCTCGACAAGGTAGATGCAGGGAGGATGTTTCCCCTCGTGGGGAAATCTAGAACGCGGGGGCATAGTTTCAGAATAAAGGGTCGCCCTTTTAGAACTGAGAAGAGGAGGAATTTCTTCTGAGGGTTGTAAATCTGTGGAATTCTCTGCCCCAGAGAGCCATGGAGGCGGGGTCATTAAATACATTTAAGGTGGAGATAGACAGACTTTTACAAGATAAGGGAGTGAAGGGTTATGGGGAGCGGGCTGGGAAGTGGCTTTGAGCCCAAGATCAGCCATGATCTTATTAAATGGCGGAGCAGGCTCCTATTTCTTATGCTTTCTTATGTTCTTATGTTCTTAAAGTAATAATGTGCGTTGAATGTGACAAAGTAAGTGACAAAGTTACCAGAATGTTGCATGTATAACTGGAACTGTACAGCACATGTCAAAAGAGATGTTGTTACGGCCTTAGGAAGCACGGTGCCATCTGGAATGTTGCATTCCGTTGTGGTCACTATTGCTGCAAAAAGGACAAACATGCATTGGAAGAATGATCCCAAGTGTAAAGGGGAGGAGCTGTGAGGAATCTCCAGTTCAGCGATCTAGAGAGGAGACATTGGATTTTACAGACTCACAGTGCTGGCGGGGAGTTTCACATGCTGAGACAGTACATCAAGAACTTGGACACAGAGCTCAGCGGGCTCCATTCCACCAGCCTGAATTTGTAAAATCTACTCCTAAGAAGGGGGCGGCCTCATTCAGATAAATAAAATAAATGATGCAGCCCCCTTCTACTTATATTGTCCACGCTGACCACGGGTAGCCACCTATATCAGGCAAATAGCGCTAACCATTTGCCATTACCATAGCAGTCAATTACAAAAGCACCGCTTATATCGTATTAAGCATGCTGGCTATTCCGGGCATACTTTGTCGTGGAATCCTTCTTTTAACAGATTTAATAACGACAGGTTTTCATGTTCCGGCAGCTGCTTTCAGAGTTTGTTTTTCTTCTCTTGCTTTCCGCTCTCGCTGTGCCACTTCGGTACTCTCTCGCTCGGTTGGATAAAATGTCAGTGCTACAGTCTCACAAAGTAGCATGGCTGACCCCTGCCACTTGTTACAACTTCCACCGCTTATAGCGGGCAAATCGCGTTAAGACCAGCATGCCCGTTATAAGCGGTTGGGGCTGTGGAGATGAATTCAGATGAGAATATCTCTTCAAAGTAAGTCAGCATAGTGGAGGATTTAAATTTAAATTAGTGAAAAGTAAATTCTTTACTTACAAATTGCTAAGTGTTTGGGATAATTTGCCAGGTAAGGCAATAGAGACAAAAGTATTAGGGAAGTTCAAAATGCCAGGCTGGAAGAGCTGGGATAGACTACGATGGGCTGAATGGCCTTTTCTTGCCCATGGCTGCTCTTGGGTTTTAATGTTCCCCCCTGACCTTAGACTTCAGCCACATAAGGTGTTAATTATGAGTAAATCATTTGTATGGATCTAAAAGCAATCACTGGGATTTGGTCCACGAAAGTAAAAGTAATGAACATTTTTTTTTAAAACCTCCAAGCTTTTAAATCTCTAGTACCAGAAGACTAGCCAGCATCCTGAAACTGGCCAGAGCAGAAGTGAGTATTTTTGCACAGTCCTGTGATTCACTGGTCAAAAAATCAACAATTAAAACTGCAAATGTTCGAGTTTGTGGCACTGTCTCCCGTGTACAGGGTCAAATCGGCTTCTCTTTATTTTGCTGCAGCTTCACATTATGGTTAATCTCACATCGTTTGCAGAAAACCGAATTGATGCCTCACAATTAATTATCAAAAGAACGTCACAGGATAAAGAAAAGGAGCCAAGAATCCAACCCGTGACCTCTTGGGAACCAACCCTTACACCAGAAAACCTTAGAAGGGAATATACTGTGAGCACACACACATATGCATCTCACTTGTGTGTGTGTGGGCACCTCCTTGAGTTTCATTTTGAGATATTTTTTTCATAACGCTCGGTCACTTCTCTCTCTGATGGCTATTGAGTTGTGTCAGCTGTGGCTCTGTGGGTAGCACCCTCGCCTCTGAGTCAGAAGATTGTGAGTTCAAGTTCCACTCCAGAAACTTGAGCACAAAAATCTAGGCTGACACTCCAGTGCACTGTCAGAGGTGCCGTCTTTTGGATGAGACGTTAAACCGAGGCCTCGTCTGCTCTCTCAGGTAGATGTAAAAGATCCCATGGCACTATTTCGAAGAAGAGCAGGGGAGTTATCCCCGGTATCCTGGCCAATATTCATCCCTCAATCAACATCACTAAAAAAAAAACATTATCTGGTCATTATCACATTGCTGTTTGTGGGATCTTGCTGTGCGCAAATTGGCTGCCGCATTCCCCACATTACAACAGTGACTACACTTCAAAAATACTTCATTGGCTGTCCGGTGGTCGTGAAAGGTGCTATATAAATGCAAATCTTTCTTTTAAGTTTTTCTACTGATGCATCTATTCTGGAACAGCTCCTGGTCCAGTGTGTTGACTGCCATTGTTGAATATAAAGAAACTCAAAAAGAGAAAATCATAGGGAGTAGAAAGTTGCAGGACATATCAGATTTGATATATGGGTTTTCTTTCCTTCCTGCTACATTTCTTAATAAAGTTCTTTTATGAGTTCCGCTGCCTGTGCTAATGGAGGGAAAGTTGAGTCTAAAATGGAACAACTGGCAGCTTTCCTCACTTTGAGGTTTGATTGAGAAATGTTAAAGGCATGTGTGAGCTGCTGTGACATAGGATGTGGTAATGACCTCTCCAAGGTCAGGAAGCTAGAAATATGCCGGCCATGATGAGTTGTATTTGAGGGTGTCTGTTACAGAGGAATTCCTATTGCTTGAATACTAAGTACTTATGTGGTAAAAATTGTGCTGTGATATTAGCATGAAAATTAGTTACTGGGTTTTTATAAAATCCTCCTGGTGATTAACAAAGGCTTTAATCCATTTAGATAAAAATATTTGTGTGCTAATATTTACCGGCACAATTTCACCACCTTGCTCCTCCTTTCCTTCTATACCTGCCCCACGCGGTGTGTTAAAGGCATATACCACTGGTGTGTGCTCCATGTTCGATATAAACGTAATGCAACCAAAAATTTCTAATCAACTTTCTGAGAATCAGAAATCGTGTTTGACGTAATAAAACTCACTACACACTTGGTTTGAGTATAAAGCAAGGCTTTAATCAACTTGTTTCAGAACATGGAGATCTAGTTGTACTTCACTAGTTCCTTGTCTTACAAAATGTCCCTGGAAAGCTGGGCTCACGCCCGAGTATTTATACTCCTTGGATGGCACCACCAGCTGGCCGTCCAGCATTATTTCATGAGTAGTTTCTTGATGATGAGATTTATAACAGTGTTCTCTTGACTGGATGGAGGCAGCATAAAAAAATTGGAAAATAAAACTAATACTACTGTTCCGGACTCCCTCTTTTCCTGAAGGTACTGACCCATTCTGGGGTACGGACCCATGGGCATTAGCCACCCTGCTCATGCGCCCATTTCTAAGTTGTTTGAGCTCGGTGATCATTGGCAGACAGTTTGAACATGGAGGGCGTCACAGCCAAGCCTGGTCCTGTCTGTCCGCACCTCGTGTACACACATGGCCACCTTCCAGCAGAGGTCACTGGTCAGCGATTATGAATTGCTGAGTTTTGCCCCTTTTAGCCCAGAGCCACTGCTCTTGATTGTGGAATCATTATCGCCACCCTAAAGCTAGGTCACTTAGCCCAGAGTGCGGATCAATGTGGGGCCATCTGAGCCTATAAAGCTCAGTTCAATACAGAACAGTCCAAACTGAGTAATCAAAGGAACTTGCAAGCAATCAAATAAATATTCAAATCATTTTTACATCTGTTCTTTTTTCACTTATTGAGTAGTTTACACTTTACCTCATAGTGTACTAATACATGCCATTTTTACGTATTAAAATACAAATTACACTGTGTGTAAACACATCAGCAATCATGTACCCATTTAAAATTATGAATATAATAAGATAACTAACCTTCTGAGGACTGTAAGAATGGAATACCAAAGAAATGCTATACAAACAGAAATTAGCATAAAATATTCATGATTGGGCCAGGAGCCCTTTTTTGGCCATGTTAGTTCTGACTGTGCTATCACAAGCTTTATGGCCACTAATGCTGGAATATTAGTAAAATTCAGTAGTCAGTTAAATATTTAAGAGGTTAAAAAAATTGTTTTAAAGAAATGATTGACGGCCTAAAAATTACTGTTTGCAATATTAGTCTTAATTCATGTGTAGGTCAACCCTCTGTCTGCCATTTTAACAGAGCTGTTAACTCATTTATTTTAAATTGGTTAATGCTTCCAATAACGAAAGAACTTTCATTTATATAGCGCCTTTCACAACCTCATGACACCCCGAAGCAATTTACAGTACTTTTGAAGTGTAGTCGCTGTTGTAATGTAGGAAAAGCGGCAGCCAATTTGAACACAGCATCAAAGTAACAGACAAAGGACTGTTATATGCAAACAAAAGTAAAGAGGTAACACTAATCCAAAATAGATCATTGGTTAGGCCTCAGTTAGAACATTTGTCCCGTTTGGGACACCTTATTTTATGAAGCATCTCAAGGCCATGGAGATGGTTCAAAAGATAGTCACCAAGATGGTTATAAGGAATTAGAGGCTTTAGTAATGAAGAGGGACTTGAGAAACTGAGACTCTTTTCATTCGAACGTGGAAGGTTAAAATAGCTCTGATAGAAGTGTTCAGAGTTTACAAAAGGTTTTGATGAGGTAAGTAGGGTAACATCTGTTTCCACTGGTCAGTAATTTGAGGGCATAAAATCATCACCAAAAGAATGAAGAGAGAGATTAGGAGAATTTTTTATGCAGAGGGCTGTTAGGACATGGAAAGCCCTGCCAGAAACAGAAGCGGAATCCATAATAGCTTTAAAAAGGAATTGAATAAATATTTCCGAAAGAAAAATAAAATGAAAAGATGTGGGGAAAGGTGGGTGCTGTCTGAACTGCAGTCTGCTCAAACCTGAATGTAGGGTCGGGCCAGTGAAAGGGTTAATTCAGACCAGTCGGCAATGTCTCTATTATACACTAGCTAGGGGGGCCCAGCGTTGCTAGGGCAGTTTAGAGGGCCGCGCGGTTGACGGCCGGCTGCTGCCGCTCCCCCGCTCTGTGTCTCGGGCCGCGCGGTTGACAGCCGGCCGCTGCCGCTCCCCCGCTCTGTGTCTCGGGCCGAGCGGTTGTCAGGCCCGGCCCGAGTGACCCCATCGGCCCGAGTGACCCCAACTCACCTCCCGCTCCGGCGGGCCGCCGCAGCTGGTAAAAGCAGGGGAAAAAATGGCCGCAACGTTTTGGGAGGTTGCAGGGTTAGGTCCCGCCTGTGACGCACCGATTGGTCAACCATCAGGTCACTGAACTGTAGGATTGGTCAACCATCACGTCACTCAACGCTAATGAGCGGTAGGATTGGTCAACCGCTAATGAGCGGATTTTTGAACGTTTTTTGTATACTGTCTGAACAATTTTTGTCTGACCAAAAAGTAAATACACCTATGACACGCCCCTGATCATCAGCTTTCTTTTGATATAACATATGTGTAGGTACGCTCTATAACTTTTGAGTGTATAGCGGACAGACAGACAGACATACAGACAGATGGACAGACAGACGGACAGACACCACTATCCTTTTATATATATAAGATAGATAGATAGAAGATAGAAGATAGATAGATGGCTGTGCGCCATGCAGTGTGGCGAACAAGCAGGGGTTCGACTCACCCATGGGTGTGTTCAGATTGCCATTTACAGTGAGCAGCCCACTGTGACCACGACCCACGATATCGTGTCAGGGTGTTACACTAAACTCACTAATTGATTACCCACTGGCTGTTCAGGAAGCCACCAGAAAGTTAAGTTGCTAAAAAAATACGCGCTGGCAAGTTTGCAATTACGCTTTAGGGGATTATTTACCACACAGGGAGAAACCAAAGTCTGCTGATTTGGATATGGTGTGTAATGACGATCGAATTTGGACCTCAGTAGAAGCATTGCAAATTTTTCTTTTAAATTTTGTCGTTCTATCCATTTGGCTCTTAATGGCCCTTTTCTTCCTGTCTCCCTTCTTTCCTTCCTTCCTTTATTGATTAAATGCTGTAAGTAGTTAAAGTCACTCAACATCATTAAAATATGGAAGCAGTGTAGTAACAAATTTTCAGTGATGTCCATATAGACAGTTTAGGTCTGTATCATACTGAATCAAATTAGATTATGCTAATATTAAATTATTAAATTATAAAATTGACATGAATAAATCCATTTGTAAGAAACAAAAGCAGCTTTAGAAAAGTGCCATCCCCACTTAAAATCTCAATCTTTTACAAATAAAAAGATCAACTACAATTAGAGCAGTTTCCCCTAAGTAAAATTAACTAGATAATCAGATCATTTCTGCACTAGGGTTTTTTTCTAGAGGGATAGAATTGCAAAGTAGGGAAGTTATGCTAAACCTGCATCGAACCTTGGTTAGACCACACTTGAAGTACTGCGTACAGTTCTGGTCGCCATATTATAAAAAGGATATAGAGGCACTGGAGAGGGTGCAGAGAAGATTTACAAGGATGATAGCAGAAATGTGAGGGTATACATATCAGGAAAGGGTGAACAGGCTGGGTCTCTTTTCTCTTGGAAAAGAGAAGGCTGAGGGGTGACCTAATAGAGGTCTCCAAAATTATGAAAGGTTTTGATAGAGTGGATACAGAGAGAATGTTTCCACTTGTGGGGAAGAGCATAACTAGAGGCCATCAATACAAGATAGTCACCAAGAAATCCAATAGGGAATTCAGAAGAAACTTCTTTACCCAAAGAGTGGTGAGAATGTGGAACTCGCTACCACAGGGAGCGGTTGAAGCGAATAGTATAGATACATTTAAGGGGAGGCTAGACAAGCATATGAGGGAGAAGGGAATAGAGGGTTATGCTGATAGATTTAGATGAGGAAAGACGGGAAGAGGCTCGAGTGGAGCATAAACACCGGCATGGACTGGTTGGGCCAAATGGCTTGTTTTTGTGCCGTATATCCTATGTAATCCTATATAATATATATTTTGCCTGAGAACTGGTAAAACTGGCCTAACTGAAAAGGGAATATGTTGGAGTGATGGGCAGCCCGAGCGTCTCAAACCCCCAATAACTTCAGCCCTACTCTGCCTAAAGCAGTTGTTTTCCATTTTTTCCCCTGTAAATATTAACAGATAGCTGTGGATCCCCTGCAAAAGATTTACATACACAACTAGGGCCCCATGCAAAGACTGACAGACTGTGAAAGATCCCCAGCAAATAGTGGCGTGCCCTGTGACCCCTTTCCTTGCTTGCAAAAGACCACTGTCAGCTACCCAAAGAAAAACATTGAAAGACTTGCATTTATATAGCACCTTTCATGGCCTCAGGATGACCGAAAGTGCTTTACAGCCAATGAAGTACTTTTGAAGTGTAGTCACTGTTGTAATGTAGGAAACGCGGCATCCATTTTGCACACAGCAAGCTCTCACAAATGGCAATGTGATAAAGACCAGATTATCTGTTTTAGTGATGTTGATTGAGGGATAAATATTGGCCAGGACACCGGGGATAACTCCCCTGCTCTTCTTCGAAATAGTGCCATGGGATCTTTTACATCCACCCGAGAGAGCAGACGGGGCCTCAGTTTAACATCTACATCCAAAAGACAGCACCTCTGACAGTGCAGCACTTCCTCAGCACTGCACTGGAGTGGAGTGTCAGCCTAGCTTTATGTGCTCAAGTCTCTGGAGTGGGACTGTGAACCCACAACCTTCTGACTCAGAGGCGAGAGGTGCTATCCATTCAGCCACAGCTATCATTGCAGAAATTGCTTTATATTAGTATATACACAGAAACGAAAAAAAAATAGTGAATTAACAAATACAAAAATCTGATAACAAATCGACAGAAATCTGACGTCGCGTATACCCTGGGGTCATCTTACAAACCCCTTTGTGCCCAGGAAGCCCAGTTTGAAAACTTATGGGGGGAAAAATTGAGTTGCGCCCCATTTGGGGCGCTACTTCTAGCTCCCTGAAAAAATTAGCGCCCCCCCCGCGGCCGAAATTCATCAGTAACGCCCCAAGAGGAAAGCGGGGTGCTACTGGAAGCGCCCCGCCTCCCTCTTGGGGCGCTGCGAGGGAATATCGCGGTGCTACGTGCCGCAGTGCCATGCACTGCGGCATGTCGCATCGCGGTACTGCAGGCGTTCCTCCCCTTCTTAAAGGGGAGGGGCATTGCGCAGCGCGACCCAGGGCCCAGCTGGGCCACCAGGGATCGGAGTGCTGGCAAAAGAGCCCGGCACTCAAGAGAACTGCTGGGCTCACGGAGCGCAGCCGGCACTCCGCGGGGGGGGGGGCTGCTCAGGAGGCCGGGGACGGCAACGGGGGCAGGTGCTGGCAGGCGGCCAGCAACAAAAGTGTCCGCCCGACACCTCGCCTTGAATTAGCGCTGCCCCGGCCACAGGTAGGCCCCCCTGGCCCCGTCAGACATAGCATCCAGCGGTAAATTAGGGGGCGCTACCGAAGATCACGGCCGGGGTACAAGCAGGGCGCTGCGCACGGTGATGACGTCATCGCCGGCGGCACAGCACCACGGGGCGCTAATGGTTACCTCCGCTGCTAACCTCCCGCTGAATTTCACGGGAGGCGTTAGCAGCGCCGCGCCCGGGCTCTAGTTGCTTTGCGCCCCATTAGCGCCCTCTTAAGGTGCTAACGGGAGGCGCAAAGCAACCGAATTTTTCCCCCATGGTCTAACAAAATTCAGAATATTCTCATTAACAGATTATTCTCATTGCTGTTTGTGGGATCTTGTTGTGTGAAGAATGGCTGCTGTGTTTGTCCACGTGACAACATTCACTGCACTTCAGGTTAATTTGTGGCGTGGGTGAAGCACTCGGAACCATTTCTGAGAAAAGACACAATGCAAATAGAAATCCTACTTTTCTTTGTATGAACACACGGAAATGATGGACAGGAAACCATCAGCCGGCCCATCGAGCCTGCCCCACACAGTCGTGGATGCCTTAAGCATTGTGATTCACATCACACCCCCGCCCAACCCACTAGCAGCCATATGATCTCCTCGGACAGGCAAAAAAAATTAAAACCCAAGGCCAATATAGGAGGAAAAAAGTCTGTAAAATACCTCTCTGATCGCCTCCAAAATGGCCCAGGAGACCACATTGACCATGACTTATATTACTTAGTATTCCACCTACCTATTGTATGCTGTGATCTCCAGCCAGGAACTGGTTCCGCTTTCTTTTGAAAGTATGCAGCGGCAACTTCTTCCATAGGTTGACTATCCTCTGGGGTAAACTCTGCCGCTGAAGTGTGTCTAGGGAACTGCATGGCAAAACAGGGCTTCAGTTACCTCCTTAATGGAGTGGGGCATGACAAAGCGTCTGACTCCTGAAATGCTCCTGCGAATGCTGAAAGCACCCTGTGGCATAAAGGTCGAGGCAATGGTAGCCTTCACTGTTACTGACAACATAGTGAAAAGTGGTTGACCGTCCCCGCAAGTCCTTGGGGGGCACTGTTGTCACCAAATTGTGAGCACATCTCTCTCGAAATTCCCTTTTTGGGTCTCTTCAATTTGGTTTCTGTCCTGCCTGGATCATCGAGACTATACTAGCCAAAGTCATTCATGACTGTGACTGTGATCATGGCGCATTATCTCTCCTCAACCTCTCCCCTCTGTGATCACTCAATCCTCTCCGACCGTCTCTCCTCAGTGATCCACCTCCAGAGGAACTGCTCCCAGTTCCGTTCCTACTTGTTCTAACAGGGCCAGCGTATCTCCAGAAATGGTTTCTCCTCATGACCCCGCATGGTCATCTCCAGAGTACCGCATAGTTCCTTCTTTGGCCCCTCCTTTTCCTTACTTACATGCTGTCCCCTTAGAGACATAATCTGTAGGCCTGGGATCAGCTTTTATGTACATGCTGGTGACTTCCAGCTTTGCCTCTCCACCACCACCACCTCTGTATTCTCAGACTGCCTATTTGACGTTAAGTTGTGGATGAGCCTGAACTCTTTTCAATTGAACATTGCTAAAACCAAATCTATATTGTTTCTCTCTCCAGAAAACTCTACACCCTTGCCCCTGTCTATGTCCCCCTTCCCAGCTGCTTGCTTAAATTGAACCAGATTGTGCAGATCTTCTGCGTCCTGTTCAACCACGAGCTGAGCTACAAACCCCATGTCATGAATCTTACCATTCATGTAGAAATGACTCATGAGCTAACACTGGGCGGCCAGCTGGTGGCGCCGTCCAAGGAAAGTATAAATACTCAGGCGTGGGCCCAGCTCGCTCTCCACCTTTTAAAAACCTCCTCAGAACCCAACTTTTTGACCAGGCTTTCGGTCGCCCCTTCTAATCTTTCGTAATTAGCGATTCTGTTATCTACATTTATCTGTGAAACACCTTAGGATGTTTTTTTACATTAAAGGTGCTCTATAAGTTCAAGTTATTGTTGTTCAAAAGAACTTGCATTTATTTAGAGCCTTTCAGGACAACCAAAACATTTTGCACTAATACAAAAGCAAAATACTGCAGATGCTGGAAATCTGAAATAAAATCAGAAAATGCTGGAAATACTCAGCGGGTCAGGCAGCATCTGTGGAGAGAGAAACAGAGTTAACGTTTCAGGTCGATGACCCTTCGTCAGAACTAGAAAAAGCTGGAGATGGAACAGGTTTTAAGCAAGTGTAGGGGCAGGGAAAGGGGGGAGGGAGGAAAGAACAAAAGGGAAGGTCTGTGATAGGATGGAAGGCAGGAGAGATAGATTGAGGGTAGCCCGAGGCCGTGGAGGGATCTATCCATCTTCTAGAGTCATCTTTTGTTTCTTAACTTGTCCCATTACCACCTCCTTTTGCCTCGCACCATCATCTCTTTTGTCTCTTAACCCCTTTGTTCTTTCCTGCCCTCCCCCATTTCCCTGCCCCTACACTTGCTTAAAAATCTGTTCGATCTCCAGCTTTTTCCAGTTCTGACGAAGGGTCATCGACCTGAAACGTTAACTCTGTTTCTCTCTCCACAGATGCTGCCTGGCCTGCTGAGTATTTCCAGCATTTTCTGTTTTTATTTCATATAAAACATTTTGCAGCCAATTTTGAAATGTTGTAATGCAATAAATGCGGCAGCCAATTTACACACAGCAAGCTCCCACAATCAAGGAGAGAATGGCCAGTTTTAGTGATGTTAGTTGAGGGATAAATATTGGCCAGGACACCGGGGAAAAATCTCCCCTGCTCTTCTTCGAAATAGTGCCTTGGGATCTTGTAGGTCCACCTGAGAGGGCAGACGGGACCTCGGTTTAACGTCTCATCCGAAAGACGGCACCTCCAACAAAGCAGCACTCCCTCAGCATTGCACTGAGGTGTCGGCCGAGATTTTGTGCACCAGCCTGAACACACAGCCTTCTGATTCAGAGACGAGAGAGCTACCACTGAGCCACAGCTACGCCTTGTTTAGCTTAATTGTTTCTAGGAGCATTACATCACTCATTACTCATATCTGTTTTACAAGCATTATGGAAGAGAGGAAAGTGCGGCCCTTTCCGATTGGCGATATTTTAAATGGATTATTGTCAGTACTAGAATAATGCTGACTGGGAAATCTCGACTAATAAAAGACATTCCCATATATAACCACAAGGTGGCATTTTAAACTGCCTGAAAATATTCAGCTACACAAATGATAAGCATGTTAAAAAATGACGGTAGATAGAAATTGGTCAATTACACATTCAAAAGGCATCAGTGCCAAAAATGTTAATTTCTCAATAATAAAATATATATCTTGGTGTTCTAGAAATTCAAATTGTATAATTGGAAATTGTAAGGATGAAAATATTGGCCCGGAATTTGCGGTCAGCGGCGAAGCAAAGGCATTTGCCGCTGGCCCCGAATAAAGCTGCACAAGTTTGAACCCGCGGCCTTCAGACTCGGAGGCGAGAGCTACCACTGAGCCACTGCTGACACCTAAAGCGAGACGTTTGCCCTTTTTCGACGCTCAAGTGATTTCAGCACTTTATAGTGGGGAATCACTAGCGCGATCTGCTGTGACGTCAACAAGCTGTCTAAGTAGCCAATCGCATTGCAGAATTCTCGCAGGCAGGGAACCAGGAAATGAGAACCTGCTTTTATCCCGACTTTTTAAAAGTGTTACAGCGAGCAAAACAAAGATTGGGGCTCTCATAACAAAGATTGGGGCTCTCATAACAAAGATTGGGGCTCTCATAACAAAGATTGGGGCTCTCATAACAAAGATTGGGGCTCTCATATGGGAATAATATCATGAGCAAACTTTTAAAAAAATATTACTTTTTTTTTAAGTTTCTTAAAATTGTCATTTTTACCATAATGGAGAACTTTGACACGCCACAAAATTAAAATTCGTTTCTCAGGGCCATAACGTTTGTTCAGCTGTCAACACGCTGTTAAAACCCCAGTTACACCTAATCCAACAAGGCCTAACTTTTAATGGGGTATTTAACAGCAATATTACCGCGGAAAAGCCCAAGTTTTAATTAGTTTTACTAATTACACTGATTGCCAGCTATGGGGTGGCGCCACAGCCCAACCAGTGTCGGAGCAATGAATGACTGACTGCAACTTTAGGATTTCCACGTTTAGATGCGCCTGCGCTACATCCTGAAGTTGTGGTCAGTTTCAAAGGGGTAATAACGGCGAACGCTGTTATTACCCACTGCAAATTCCAGCCCATGATATAGGTTTTAGTGAGTTAAAAATTGAAATCTGAAAACTAAAAGTGTAAAAGCAAATTGCCAACATTCTTGTTAACCCATGTTGTCCAATTTCTTCTGAGAGGCCAGACCTTGGCCTATGACATGGGCGCGGTTTCAAACCCACTTTTTGGTTTTGGAACCTCACGTGATCCACTATATTGGGGTAATTTTCTGACTTTGCGCTTCCTATGGGGAACTTTGTTCATTGGAGCACACATCGGAAATTTGGGCTCATACTGTTCACGATTATCTGACTACTCAATTTTAATGGTCAGAAAATCGTGTGCAGCACTCGCCTGAATTTCCGATTTGGGCTGACCACAGGCAAGGCTCACTGTCAGTAGCACGGAGTTGGGAAGCTACCCCGTGTATGAGTACATTTAGTTATTCGTGCTATTGAACCACTGAATTATTCCCCTCAGGAACTGGTTGGGATTTCCATGTGGATGATACACTTAATGGGATCTAAAGCAGTGCGTGTGTTTGTGTCTTTGAAATACAACACAAACATGGTCAACAGTAATACATGTGAAGACATTTTGCTCTTAAACTGTTTCCATTGGCCTGATACAAATCTCAAATGTTACACCTTCTGATGCCAAGAGTTGGGAGATTTTGTTCTGATGTGTCACTAGAAGAAAAAGATCCCCATACCATTTGGTTTAGATTTTCTAAAGCACATCAGCTTGAAATCTACAGCTAATTTGAGAAATTGTAACTATAGTAAAACAATGGTGCAGTTAATGTTAGTGGTTTTGGGTGCGTTACATTGCAAACATGGCCATATTACTCACAAGACAACCATGTATACAGAAACCCTGAGGTGTTAGATCCCCTCTTGGAGGCCATCCCGCCTGTTTCAGTTTGCAGGGAGTGCAGTATATGGAACTCTCGCGATCCCTGGCCCCGAGCTCCACTTGCGATCCACTAGTCACTAGATCACTAGTCCAGTGAAGAAGCGTAGTCTTGATAGCAGAGAGGTCCAAGACTTTGTCCTCGACATGGGTGTCCTCAACTCTATCCCGCAGCATGCTACCCGCCACCATCTCAGTACAACCCCAGCCTAGCATAAGGTTGAAAAGGCCATCCGACAACTGAAAAACAACAAGGCCTCAGGAGCAGATGGAATCCCTGCCGAGGCACTAAAGCATGGTGGAGAAGCACTACTGGCACGAATTCATGAACTCATTTCTCTTATCTGGAAGGAGGAGAGCATGCCAGGGGATCTCAGAGATGCCGTAATTGTGACCATCTTCAAGAAAGGTGACAAGTCCGATTGCGGTAATTACAGAGGAGTTTCCCTGCTGTCTGCCACAGGGAAAGTCATCACAAGAATCCTCCTCAATCGTCTTCTCCCAGTGGCCAAACAGCTCCTCCCAGAGTCGCAATACGGATTCCACCCACTAAGGGGCACAATGGACATGATCTTCACCGCACGTCAATTACAAGAGAAATGCAGGGAACAGCACCAACCGCTGTACATGGCCTTCTTTGATCTCACAAAGGCCTTTGATATTGTCAACCGTGAGGGATTATGGAGTGTCCTCCTCAAATTCGGCTGCCCTCAAAAGTTTGTCACCATCCTCCGCCTGCTTCACGACGACATGCAAGCCGTGATCCTGACCAACGGTTCCACCACAGACCCAATTCACGTACGGACCGGGGTCAAGCAAGGCTGTGTCATTGCACCAATGCTCTTCTCGATCTTCCTTGTTGCAATGCTCCATCTCGCCCTCACTAAGCTCCCCGCTGGAGTGGAGCTAATTTACAGAACAAACGGGAAACTGTTCAACCTCCGTCGCCTCCAGTCCCGATCCAAGGTCGTTCTATCCTCTGTCATCGAATTACAATATGCAGATGATGCTTGCGTCTGCGCTCACTCGGAGGTTGAACTCCAAACCATCGTCAACACCTTCACCGAAGCGTACGAGAGCATGGGCCTTACACTAAACATCAGTAAGACAAAGGTCCTCTACCAACCTGCCCCCGCCACACATTACTGCCCCCCGATTATCAAAATCCACAACAAGGCCTTGGACAACGTGGACCACTTTCCATACCTCGAGAGTCTACTGTCAACAAGGGCAGACGTCGACGACGAAGTCCAACATCGCCTTCAGTGTGCTAGTGTAGCCTTCGGTCACCTGAGGAAGAGAGTGTTTGAAGACCAGGACCTCAAACCCAGCACTAAGCTCATGGTCTACAGAGCAGCAGTGATACCCGCCCTGTTGTATGCCTCAGAGACATGGACCATGTACAGCAGGCACCTCAAAGCACTGGAGAGGTACCACCAACGCTGCCTCAACAAGATCCTGCAAATCCATTGGCAGGATAGGCGCACCAATGTCAGTGTTCTCGCTTAGGCCAACGTCCCCAGCATCGAAGCTTTGACCATGCTCAATCAGCTCCGATGGACGGGTCACATTGTCCGCATGCCCGATACGAGACTCCCAAAACAAGCGCTCTACTCGGAGCTCCAACACGCACGAGAGCCCCAGGTGGGCAGAAGGAACGCTTCCAGGACACCCTCAAAGCCTCCTTGAAAAAGTGCAACATCCCCACCGACACCTGGGAATCCCTGGCCCAAGACTGCACAAAGTGGAGGAGAAGCATCCAGGAAGGTGCCGAACACCTCGAGTCTCTTCGCCGGGAGCAAGCGGAAGCCAAGCGGAAGCAGCGCAAGGAGCGCACGTCAACCCAAGCACCCCACCCACCTGCCATCTGCCCCACCTGTGACAGAGACTGTAGGTCCCGCATTGGACTCATCAGTCACCTGAGAACTATTTTTTAATGTGGAAGCAAGTCATCCTCGGTTCTGAGGGATTACCTAAGAAGATATGGAAGTCTAGCCTAAGGGGTGTCTGTGAGAAAGGTTGTGTCACACTAAAGATACAGAAGCCAATTAAACAAAGTGGTTTGTTTGACCCCCAGCTCGACCCCTGCCGGTGCCCTATTCTCCAACACATTGTGCAGGCGAGATTCCGTTATACTCTAATGATCTGAGCAGGGGCCAGGGTGCAGTTAATGGGCCCCTGAGTGTTCGAAAATTCTGGAATGCCAAATAGTTTCAGGTTAGCTTTGTGTTAATACTGGAGAATCCTAGGAAAGGAGATTACGTCACCTTGTCTATTAACCAGAGCACTGGGAGATACATTTTGACATTGATGACTGACTGATGCCTCAAGTGTTGCTGGAAATTCTGAAACAAACTATTGGCATAAGTAACGAGGACTGTGTTTACCTCAAGTGCCACCAGCATTGCAGAACTCCAAGTTGCCTGACATTCCAAATCCTCCTTAAACTCCTCACAAAAACATGAAATCAATTGTTTGCTTCAATGAAATCCAGTGAAGTGATTGTATCACTTAATAAAGAAAACTTAATGTGAGCTTGATAAACTATGTCTAGAGATCCTTAAAATTGTTTTTACCGATTTCCACTGATAATTTCCTGGATTTTTCTGGTTTGATAGGTCAGTAAAAAGTAATTTGTGACCATTTTTCACCTCCAACAACCAGCAGTTTCCCTGCTCCTAGTGACAGCGTCACACGTGTTGTGTGATGGCCTTTGCACACAATGTCCATGATGACACCACTAGCATGATGTGTGCATCACTCGGGATCCAACTGTCAGCAGGAAATTATGGAAGGGAAACAATCTGAGCTAAGGTATTTGGAGATGTTGCTCGTAGACTGTGTAGCCAGAGGAAGAAAAATTAAAATAATGCTCTAAAGCCTGAATAAATATGAATGCTTAGGTTTATCTCTCCACCTCCTGTATGCTTAGTGACTGTTTAAGGATTCAATTAATTTAACTGTGCCTTGTTAGTCTCTTGCTTGCTTTCTTGAGGTTTAATACTGTCCAAAATTTAAAAAAAATTATTTTTACCGGGTTTCTCTGAGCGTAACCTGTTTTTTTATTAGCTCTAATTGTTTCCCCTTTATAATCTTTCTGGCTTCAATTGTTAAAAATAAAAGCTGAAAAACACCCAAAGAAAAATCCATTCTTTTAAAAATCGATAATAAAAATAGATGTTAACAGTCCCTAACTAGACCTAAGTAACGTGGTTTTTTGCCTCTACAGTCATCTGCGTTTGTTAGTGGGTCTAGGGCCATCTGTATTTTTAATGTTGGTCCCACTATGGGAGCCCCAGAAATATGATTTAATATTCAATATTTGAAAAGACCTTGTTGTACTTTCCAATTGGATATTAAGTTGTACATACAGTGCAATTAATAGCAATAGTCTTGTTGCACTTAATATGTGCATTGCAGCAAGATCACAAACAAATAGTAACAGCACATAAAAAATAAAATGGGGAACACTTGCTGGAGACTGGAGATATATTTTGCATTCTAACATGGTGGGGGCAAAAAAAACTTTTGTGACTTTGCACAGAATGTAAAATATGATTTCAACTGCCTGCTCCACTGTGGGACTGGACCCTGAGAAGGTACACATTGACCAGCCGAGCCAAACAGGGCTGTCCCGGGATTGTGATGCTCCACCTAGTGGTCCAACTGCAATATAAATTTATTGGCCCAGAATTTGCAGGAGTGGGGCACCTTGCAGTGAGCGGCGTGAGTTGGACTTTTTTCCTCATCCTTCAGCTCGAATTATCTTTACGCTGCAAATTGCTGGAATTCCAAGTTGATAATGACGGTGAGGTCAACGGGGCGTCTGGGACCTTGGTGAATGATGGTACCAATGTCTATCTCCTTAACCAATGAAATTTAAGGATAAAGAAAGAAACAGCAAATGACAGAGAAGGAAACAGGAGGAATTCGAGTCAAATTAGATACAGAAAGCGAAATAGAGAGGGAAAGAAAGATTGAATTAAGAGATAAAAGAGACAGAAAGGAAAAGTAAGGGGAAAAAAATGTAATTTTAAAAAGCTCCAGGAACAATTTACTACCTGCGGGAGTGAGACTTCACAGTTTCAATTGTTCCTTTCCTGAGCCTCAAGGTTGAGTGGCATGTCAGGACCATTAATCACCCCATTAACAGGGTCCTTACACCGTGAAATAACAGCCCTAACTTTCTGCAGCAAGTTTAATTTGTGTATACGGCGCATATCTGGCAATTTCTTCAAACTCACGGGGGGGGTTGACGACGAGATCCCCACATTCATCAGCACGCTGGCAAACTCCAAAAGTAGCTGGGAAACCATGCCTTTCGTATATAAGACTAGCTGGGTATTGCTGAGTAATACAACTCTTCATCTTCAGTAGAGACACAAAATGGCCCAGTAACAAATATTTGCCAATTATTGAGGGAAACCTTACAGTTGAATGCCAACCAAATTCGCCCTTGGATATTCTTCCTTGTTTTCAGTGTTTATTCGCTGACAGTCTGGAATAGCACAGTTGAAGGATTCAGTTGTCCTTCAAAACAAGCCCATGCCTTTTGTCAGCTCAATCTGTTGCCTTTAATTCTTTCCCAGGAATCCATTATTTTGACAATTAGATTTTTTTTAAACGGTTTCAACTTCTTAGTTGATGCCTGACCTTTACATCTGCTGTGAGAAAAAAGAGCACAATTTCTGAGTGAAATTAGTGGGTGCGTAATCATTTGTTTTGTAAATTTATTTTTACAACTTATTTCCTACCCTGTATGTGTGCTTAGTTTGTTAATCCCCATGGATTTCAAAGGCAGGATGGAACCACTCCAGTTTGAGAAGCACTAATTATTGCCACTCACAATGAAATGGTCTCAGAAAATTTTTCCAATGTTCCAGAAGACTTGAACCAGTGTAGCTGTGAACCATACAGGCCAGGTTCAGTCCCCAGTCTGTGTTGGGTTAGCTGGACTCAGCTGTGGCTGGGGTACGGGGCACTACCATTGGCCTGTTACTACTTACTTAGGCTGTCCCTCGGAACCGAGGATGACTTGCTTCCACATTAAAAATGAGTTCTCAGGTGACTGATGAGCCCAATGTGGGACCTACAGTCTCTGTCACAGGTGGGGCAGACGGTGGTTGAAGGGACGGGTGGGTGGGGTGCTCGGGTTGATGTGCGCTCCTTGCGCTGCTTGCGCTTGGCTTCCGCTTGCTCCCGGCGAAGAGACTCGGTGTTTGGCGCCTTCCCGGATGCTTCTCCTCCACTTTGTGCATTCTTGGGCTAGGGATTCCCAGGTGTCAGTGGGGATGTTGCACTTTTTCAAGGCGGCTTTGAGGATGTCCTTGAAGCATTTCCTCTGCCCACCTGGGGCTCTCTTGCCGTGCCGGAGCTCCGAGTAGAGTGCTTGTTTTGGGAGTCTCGTATCAGGCATGCGGACGATGTGACCCATCCATCGGAGCTGATAGAGCGTGGTCAAAGCTTCGATGCTGGGGATGTTGGTCTGAGCGAGAACACTGACGTTGGTGCGTCTATCCTGCCAATGGATTTGCAGGATCTTGTTGAGGCAGCGTTGGTGGTACCTCTCCAGTGCTTTGAGATGCCTGCTGTACATGGTCCATGTCTCAGACATACAGCAGGGCGGGTATCACTGCTGCTCTGTAGACCATGAGCTTAGTGCTGGGTTTGAGGTCCTGGTCTTCAAACACTCTCTTCCTCAGGCGACCAAAGGCTGCACTAGCACACTGAAGGTGGTGTTGGACTTCGCCATCGATGTCTGCCCTTGTTGACAGTAGGCTCCCAAGGTATGGAAAGTGGTCCACATTGTCCAAGGCCTTGTCGTGGATTTTGATAATCAGGGGCAGTACTGTGTGGTGGGGGCAGGTTAGTAGAGGACCTTTGTCTTACGGATGCTTAGTGTAAGGCCCATGCTCTCGTACGATTCGGTGAAGGATAGGGAATGATGAGTACTAGGATAGGGAAGAGCAAAATTGACCATATGCTTTGCTAACCACTCTCTCAATATGTCCTGCCACCTTCAGGGACCTGTGCACTTTAACTCCCAGGTCCCTCTGTCCCTGCGCATTCTTTAAAACAGTGCCATTAAGTGTTAATTGCCTCTCCCTGTTCCTTCTGCCAAAATGCATAACCTCACACTTTTCTGTATTAAATGCCACCTGCCACTTGTCTTCCCATTCTGCTAGCCTTTCTATGTCCTGTTGCAGTCGATTGGTATCATCCTCACTGTTTGCCACATCCCCAAGTTTGGTGTCATTGGCAAATTTAGAAATTCTACTTTGTATTCCAATATCCAGATCATTTATATAAGCAGTGGCCCCAGCACTGACCCTTGGGGAACACCAATGTCTACCATCCTCCAGTCTGAAAAATAGCCATTTACCACAACTCGCTGTTTTCTATCCTTAAGCCAATTCCTTATCCAAGCTGCCACTGACCCACTTATTCCATGAGCCTCAATTTTGTTAACCAACCTTCTATGTGGTATTTTGTCAAACGCCTTCCTAAAATCCATGTAGACAACATCCATTGCATTCCCTTCATCGATCCTCCCTGTTACTTCATCAAAAAATTCAGTTAGATTAGTCAAACATGATCTGCCTTTTACAAATCTGTGCTGGCTCTCCTTAATTATCCTAAACCTCTCCAAGTGCCCGTTAATTTTTTCCTTGATTATTGTTTCTAAAACTTTACCCACCACTGTTGTTAAACTGATCGGCCTGTAGTTACTAGGATTGTCCTTACACCTTTTTCTTGAACAACGGTGTCACATTTGCCACTTTCCAATCTTCAGGCACCTCACCCGCATCTAGGGAAGATTGGTAAATGATGGCAAGCCCTTCCGCTATCTCCACCCCCAATTCCCTTAGCAACCTGGGATGCAAGCCATCTGGACCAGGCGACTTATCCACTCTAAGCATATCCAGCCTTTCTAGTACATCCTGTCTGTCAATTTTCACCCCTTCCATTGCTTCTACCTTCTCCACTTCTACCGATATTTTGTCAGCATCCACCTCCTTAGTAAACACTGATACAAAGTACTCATTGAGTATTCTAGCCTTGCCCTGCGCCTCTAAGCATATAACACCTTCTCTGTCTCTAATAGACCCCACCCCGCCTCTTACTACCCACTTACTGTTTACATGCCGGTAGAAGATTTTTATGTTAACCGCCATTCTACTCTCATATTCTCTTTTTGCCAATCTTATTTTTATCTTCACTTCCCCTCTCAATTTATTGTATTTGGTCTGGTTCTCCCTTGAAGAATTCACCTGACATGCATCATACACCCTCTTTTTTTGTTTCATCATCTTCTCTATCTCCCTTGTCATCCAAGGAGCCCTTGCTTTGGTTCCCTTGCTTTGGTTCCCTTACCCTTCCCTTTTGTTGGAATGTACCTAACCTGTACTTGGAACATCTCCTCCTGAAAGATCACCCATTGTTCCATTACAGTTTTTCCTGTGAGTCTTTGGTTCCATTTTACCCTGTCTAGATCCTTTCGCTTCCCATTGAAGTTAGCCCTATTCCAGTTTAGAAGTTCCACTATAGATTGCTCCTTGCTCCTCTCTGTTGCTAATCTAAATCTTATGATACGATGATCACTCGTACCCAAGTGTTCTCCCACAGACACTTGGTCGACCTGGCCCACCTCATTCCCCAGCATCAGATCCAGCAATGCCTCCTTCCTAGTTGGGCCAAGAATATACTGGTCAAGGAAATTCTCCTGAACACATTTCAGAAATTCCTCCCCCTCCTTTTCCTTTACCCTAGCATTATCCCAATCGATATTTGAGTAATTAAAGTCCCCCAATGTCACCACTCTATAGCTCTTGCATATCTCTGCAATTTCCCTGCAGATTTGCTCTTCTACCTCCCTCTCACTATTTGGAGGTCTATAGAATACCCCCAATAGCGCGTTCATACCCCTTTTGCTCCTCAACTCTCACCAAATGGATTCTGTCCTTGTCCCCTCAAGAACATCCTCCCTTTCCAACACTACAATGTCTTCCTTAATCAGCACTGCCACCCCACCTCCCTTTATTCCTTCCCTATCTTTTCTGAACACCTGTACCCTTGAATATTAAGTGCCCAGTCCTCACCGTTTTTAAGCCACGTTTCCGTTATTGCCACATCATATTGCCACACAACTAATTGTGCTTGTAGCTCACCAACCTTATTCACCACACTTTGTGCATTTACGTACATGCATTCTAAACCCATTTTTGAAATTTCATAGTCTTTCTTAGTCTGCTCCTATCTAATATGCTACTACTTCCGCCTCTAGTACTACTTTCTTCTCTAGTACTATCCAACACACTCACTCTTTTATGCAGAGTAGACATGTTCCCCAGGTAATGTGACCAATATTTATCCCTCAACCAACAGTCATTCATCTCATTGCTGTCTGTGGGACACTACTGTATGCAAATTGGCTGCTGTGTTTGCCTACATTACAACAGTGACTATACTTGAAAGTAATCCACTGGTTGTGAAGTGCTTGGGATACCCTGAGGGTGTGAAAGGTGATATATAAATAAAGGTTTGTGGCGGAACCACCAGAGGATTACGGACAATTGTATATAATTCCTTTTACAGCAATATAGTACAGCTGGGGGCTGCACCTTTAATCTGTTAACTGTACTAGGGCTTCTTTCCTGTACTCCGCGTGATGACGTCATGCCGTCCGTCACGTGATCTCTCAACGGCGGGAAGAACGTGATGACGTCATGACGTCAGAGCTCGGAACCTTCTAGCAGTAGAGCTCGGAACCTTCTAGCAGTTGAGCTCGGAACCTGCTAGCAGTTGAGCTCGGAACCTGCTAGCAGTTGAGCTCGGAACCTTCTAGCAGTTTCCAGAGAGGCTTTCAAGCAGACCAGACCTACAGTTTCCTGTACAGCTTCATTTGTTCATTAAATTTTATTGTTTTTGATTTTCTGAGTCGATCTCAATTCTTCGGCTAGGAACCCCAGTTCCTACATTGGTGACCCTGATTTCTTCGAACAATTTTCGTTGAAGTTACATCATGGACACGAACGCCGTCACCCTCAAACTGCCGCAATTTTGGGAGCAACAACCGGCCGCGTGGTTTTTCCAGGCGGAAGCCCAATTTGCAATCCGGGGAGTAGCAGCGGATTCAACCCGTTATTATTATGTGGTCTCCGCCCTCGACAACGCCACGGCCTCGCGGGTCGTCAGCCTCCTCGAGAGTCCACCAAACGATGGCAAGTACGAAGCTTTAAAAGCACATTTACTGCAGATTTTTGGTCTGTCCAAGTCGGAGCGCACTCGCAGACTTATCTCCATGCCCGGCCTCAGGGACTCAAAACCCTCAGAGCTCATGAGCCAAATGCTCACGCTTTTGGGCTCGGAATCGCAATGTTTTCTGTTCCGCGAGCTGTTTCTCTGTCAACTACCAGAGCCAGTACAGACGGCCTTGGCCAATTCCGCGATCACGGATTGTGCTGAACTCGCCGCGGAAGCGGATAAAATATTCATCGTCTCACAACAATCTTGTGCAGCCACGAGGTGCCCATCCCCCACAAGAGCGAATCTGACTCCTCCTCCTGCAGGCTGGTGTGCATACCACGCTCGTTTCGGCGCGAAGGCCAGAAATTGCCGTCCGCCCTGCAGTTTCTCACCAAGAAAAAAACCTACCTCAAACCAGGGGTTTCTGAGAAGATCAATAAGGCCTAAGGGACGCGCCGGAGTTGCGATGGCCGTCGGGTCCGCAGGGAAACTCCTATACATTACAGACTCCCTGTCGGGGTGACGTTTTCTCTGTGATACTGGCTCCCAGTGCAGTATCCTACCAGTGTCGAAGCTAGATCTTCAATCCGGCAGTCTGATGCGCTATCAATTACTCATAAAAGACTGAGAGTTAGAAGAGTAACCAAAGGCTTTTATTAACAACAGAATGGAGGTCTGCCTCGCGTGGTCGACCGGTCCATGATACTAAGGGCTGGGGAGCAGTCACCTTTATACTAGGACCTGTGGGAGGAGTCAGCCGAGGCATGTCCAGGCATGTACACAGTGGAATACAAACAGGACAAACAGGAATACAAACAGTGGTTTACCACATTCACCCCTTGTTTAAAATTGAGTCCGGCGGGGTGAAGTGTATTAAAAGTTAGTGTATTGGAGTCTCTCCGGAGGTCTTGTCTGCCGCTGTGATCTGCGTGGCGACGGCAGGGGTAGTGAAGTTTCCGGCGTCGAGTCCAGCGTAGGCTGTGGCACAGGCGTGTCGTCCTCGTAGATGTCGAGCGGGTCGCGGGGCCCAGGCCTGCCGTCTGCTGGGGCTGTATATCGGATCGTGGGGGGCGGTGGTAGTGGGTAGTGGGTTACTGCGGCCCCCGAGGGTGCAAGGTCTCTTATGGAGACTGTGTCCTCACGCCCGTCCGGGTATGCGATGTAAGCATACTGGGGGTTGGCGTGGAGGAGGTCGACCCTCTCGACCAGGGGGTCCGTTTTATGGGTCCTCACGTGTCTTCTCAGTAGGACCGGCCCTGGGGACGTCAGCCATGGCGGTAGCGATGTCCCCGATGTGGACTTCCTTGGGAAGACAAACATTTTCTCATGAGGGGTGGCGTTAGTGGCAGTGCAGAGCAGTGACCGAATAGAGTGGAGCGCATCGGGGAGCACACCCTGCCAGCGGGAGGTTGGAAGGCCCCTAGACTTTAAGGCTAGCAGGACGGCCTTCCAAACTGTCGCATTTTCTCTTTCCACCTGTCCGTTCCCCCGGGGGTTGTAACTGGTGGTCCTGCTTGTGGCAATACCCCTAGTTAGCAGGTACTGATGGAGTTCGTCGCTCATAAACGATGAGCCCCGGTCGCTATGGATATAGCTGGGGAAGCCGAACAGGGTGAAGAGGTTGTTCAGACATTTAATGACCGTGTCACTGGTCATGTCCGGGCAGGGGAAGGCGAACGGGAAACGGGAGTACTCATCAATAATATTGAGGAAGTACACATTGCGGTCGGAGGAGGGGAGAGGCCCTTTAAAATCGACGCTCAGGCGCTCGAAGGGGCGAGTGGCTTTTATCAGGTGGGCCCTGTCTGGTCTATAAAAGTGCGGTTTGCACTCAGCGCAGACTTGGCAGTTCCTGGTCATGGTCCTGACCTCCTCAATAGAGTAAGGCAGGTTGCGGGCCTTGATGAAGTGGAAGAACCTGGTGACCCCCGGGTGGCAGAGGTCATTGTGGAGGGCCCGCAGTCTATCGATCTGCGCGCTGGCGCAGGTGCCACGCGATAGCGCATCCGGGGGTTCATTTAGCTTCCCAGGCCGGTACAAGATCTCGTAGTTGTAGGTGGAAAGTTCGATTCTCCACCTCAAGATCTTGTCATTTTTGATTTTGCCCCTCTGCTTGTTGTTAAACATAAAAGCAACTGAACGCTGGTCAGTGAGCAGGGTAAATCGTTTTCCGGCCAGGTAGTGCCTCCAATGACGCACAGCCTCCACAATCGCCTGGGCCTCCTTCTCAACAGCGGAGTGTCTGGTCTCCGGGCCTTGGAGGGTTCGTGAAAAGAAGGCCACGGGTCTCCCCGCCTGATTGAGGGTAGCGGCCAGGGCAAAGTCAGACGCGTCGCTTTCCACCTGGAAGGGGATGGATTCGTCCACTGCGTGCATGGTGGCTTTGGCAATGTCCTCCTTGATACGGTGGAAGGCTAAGCGGGCCTCTGCCGTCAAGGGAAAAGAGGTGGACTTGATCAGCGGACGGGCCTTGTCCGCATAGTAGGGGACCCACTGGGCGTAATAGGAGAAAAACCCTAGGCACCTCTTCAGGGCCTTGAGGCAGTGGGGCAGTGGAAGTTCCATAAGGGGACGCATCCGGTCGGGGTCAGGGCCGATGACTCCGTGTTCCACAACACAGCCAAGGATGGCGAGGCGGTTTGTGCGGAATATGCACTTCTCCTTGTTATATGTCAGGTTTAGGAGTTGGGCGGTGCGGAGGAATTTTTCGAGGTTTGCGTCATGGTCCTGCAAGTCACGGCCGCAGATGGTCACATTGTCCAGATATGGGAAAGTGGCCTGCAACGCATTTTGATCTACCATCCGGTCCATCTCCCTTTGGAAGACGGAGTTGGTGACGCCAAAGGGAACCCTAAGGAAGTGATAGAGGCGGCCGTTTGCCTCAAAGGCAGTGTACTGGCGGTCCTCAGGGCGGATGGGGAGCTGGTGGTACGCTGATTTCAGGTCAATGGTCGAGAAGACGCGGTACTGCGCGATCTGGTTGACCATATCAGCTATACGGGGGAGTGGGTAGGCGTCCAGCAGGGTGTGGCGATTTATTGTCTGGCTGTAGTCGATGACCAGGCGCTGCTTCTCGCCGGTCTTAACGACCACAACCTGGGCTCGCCAGGGGCTGGTGCTGCCCTCAATAATCCCTTCTTTCAGGAGCCGCTCCACTTCGGTTTTAATGAAAACCCTGTCCCCGGCACTGTATCGCCTGCTCTTTGTGGCGATGGGCTTACAGTCGGGGGTGAGGTTAGCAAACAGTTGGGGGGGGGTGACTCTGAGTGTGGAGAGGTTGCACCTGGTGCGCGGCGGGCAGTTTGGAAGCTGCTGGCTGCGGACTGTGAGTGGGGGTAGGGGTCCACCGTACGCCATCGTAACACTTTTAAGGTGGCACTGAAAATCTAACCCCAGCAGGACGGCAGCGCAGAGGTCAGGCAGGACCAGATGTTTAAAATGATCGTACACGGTCCCGTCTACTACGAGTGTCACCACGCAGTAGCCGCCGATGTCCGCCGACTGGGACTCGGAGGTCATAGAAATCCGCTGTTGCGCAGGCAGGACTGGGAGAGAGCAACGCCGCACCGTGTCGGGGTGGATGAAGCTCTCCGTGCTCCCAGAGTCAAAAAGGCAGATTGTATCGTGACCATTTACCTTAATGTCCATTGTGGAACTGGCCAGTTGGTGCGGTCTCGCTTGGTCCAGTGTAACGGATGCCAGCGTAGGGGTCGGTGTGTCGCTGCGGGTATCAGATGAGGCGGTGTCGGGGGCCTGCTGCGTCCTGGCTGTCGTCCAAGATGGCGGCGTCCATGATCCCCATGTGGCTGGAGGCGTCCAAAATGGCTGCTGTACCGGTGATTCACACATGGCCGGGGAGGTCCAAGATGGCGGCCCGCATGGCCCACACGCGGCGCTGCTGGGGTTCGGGGTGGCTTTGGCCCTGCAGACGCTAGCGTAGTGTCCCTTCTTCCCGCAGCCCGAGCAGATCGCGTTTTTCGCCGGGCAGCGCGCTCTGGGGTGTTTTGCCTGGCCACAGAAGTAGCATTTCTGGCCTTGGGGCACTGCTGTCTGGCCTTGGGACACTGCTGCGGTAGTTGGGCCATTGTTGGGGTGTGGCTGGGGTGGCACGGCGCTATGAGGCGGTCCTACCGTGTCCCAGGCTGTCATTCCCCGCGGCGTCCACGGTGCAGAGGAGTAGGCATCCATGCCCTGGTAGGCTGCATCCAACGATAGTGCGAGTTCAGAGGCCTTGTTGAGGTCGAGGTTACTCTGCTCCAACAGTCGCTGTCGGGTGTAATTGGATCTGTGGCCCGCTACAAAAGCGTCCCGGATAAGTTCCTCTGTGTACACGGCGGCCTTTACATCCTTACAACCACAGGCCCGGCCAAGCACAGACAGTGCCTGAAGGTATTCCACGGTCGATTCCCCAGGTTGTTGTTTACGACTCCCCAGGAGGTGCCTGGCGTACACTTCGTTCACTGGGCGCGTGTACTGGTCCTTGAGGAGCTTGATAGCGTCCGCGTACGAGGTCGCGTCTTGGATGACCGAGTACACTCGGTGGTTCACTTTGGAGGTCAGGACATCCAGTTTGTCCTCGTCCGATTTGATTGCTTCGGAGGCGGTCAGGAATTTTTCGAAACACTTAAGCCAGTGAGTAAACTTGGTGGATGAGTCCGCCTCCCGATGATCTAAGTCCAGGCATGCTGGTGTGAGGATCTTCTCCATTATAAAAATGTTGTTAATAAAATTGATGCGCTATCAATTACTCATAAAAGACTGAGAGTTAGAAGAGTAACCAAAGGCTTTTATTAACAACAGAATGGAGGTCTGCCTCGCGTGGTCGACCGGTCCATGATACTAAGGGCTGGGGAGCAGTCACCTTTATACTAGGACCTGTGGGAGGAGTCAGCCGAGGCATGTCCAGGCATGTACACAGTGGAATACAAACAGGACAAACAGGAATACAAACAGTGGTTTACCACACAGTCAAGGTCCCCCCCTCGAGGCAGCCAATGGTGCGGCCATTCGCACGTTCGGAAAGCGTAGGGTCCAGTTGAGTTTTGGCGGCCAACGTTTTGTTTGGGAGTTCATCACGGCGAAAGACTCACAGGCCACCCTGGGGGCAGATTTCTTCTTCACTTTTCACTCGGTCCCCTGCCACCGAAGCACCGCGATGTCTTGGTCAGTTGCCTGTGCAGTCCCATCTCCAAATGAGTTCTCTCGTCTTCTCAGTGAGTTCCCTGAGCTCACCGGGCCCACATTTTCTTCTTCAGTCGCGAGGCACGGTGTGGCGCACCACATTACCACGACAGGATCCCCCGTTTATGCGAGAGCTTGAAGGCTGGAACCCGGTAAACTCGCGGCCGCCAAGGTGGAGTTCCATACAATGGAACACCTGGGTATTATTCGACGTTTGAATAGTCCTTGGTCCTCGCCATTACACATTGTTCCTAAGCCGGGCGGCGGATGGCGACCATGCGGCGACTACAGATGCCTGAATGAGGCTACCACACCGGATCGGTACCCAATTCCTCACATTCAGGATTTTTCGGCCCATCTGGTAGGGAATTCCATCTTTTCCAAAGTAGACCTCGTCCGAGGCTATCATCAAGTGCCCGTGCATCCTCAGGACATCCCCAAAACTGCCATCATCACACCTTTCGGGCGCTTTGAGTTCCTTCGTATGCCGTTTGGGCTGAAGAATGCAGCACAAGCCTTCCAACGTCTCATGGATTCCGTGATGCGCGATCTGCCGTTCATCTTCGTCTACCTAGACGACATCCTTATTGCCAGTAACAGCATGAAAGAGCACATTACGCACTTGCGTACCCTTTTTTCTCATCTCAGCCAACACGGCCTTATCAACCCGGCCAAGTGCCAGTTTGGGTTGCACAGCATTGATTTCCTGGGACACAGAATCACCTCAGAAGGCGCCGTCCCGCTGGCCACGAAGGTGGAAGCAGTCACCTCGTTCCCTCTTCCTCAGACCGTCAGGGCCCTCCAGGAATTTCTGGGAATGGTCAATTTTTATCATCGGTTCGTCCCCAAGGCGGCATTGTTGATGCAACCTTTGTACGAGGCCCTCAGAGGTAAATTGGGCAAAGACCCGATCGATTGGACACCCCAGATGGACCAGACTTTCCTCGACACTAAGAACGCTTTGGCTGCTGCGACCATGTTGGCACATCCCCTTCCGGGCGCAACCATTGCCCTTACCACCGACGCATCTGATTATGCCATCGATGCAGTACAGGAGCAGTGAGTCGACGGCACATGGCAACCACTGGCTTTCTTCAGCCGACAATTGCGGAAGAACGAACGCAAGTATAGTACTTTTGATAGGGAGTTGTTGGCATTGTTTCTGGCCATCTGCCATTTTCGCTTCCTACTGGAAGGACGCCCATTCACGGCTTTTGTAGACCACAAGCCACTTACTTTTGCGATGGCCAAGACAGCGGAACCATGGTCGGCACGGCAACAACGTCATCTTATGTACATATCTGAATTTACAACCGACATACAACATGTCTCAGGCAAAGACAACCTGGTGGCGGATTGTCTCTCCCGCGCCCAGCTCCACGCAGTACACCTGGGAGTCGACTATGTTGGTTTGGCAAAAGAACAGAAGGCAGACCCTGAAGTGCAGGCATACCGGACCGCACCTTCCAGCTTACAAGTGGCTGATGTCAGTTTCCAGGCCGCAGGGACCACACTCCTGTGTGACATCTCGATGGGCATCCCACGTCCAATCGTTCCAGTCAAATGGCGCAGGAGAATTTTCGACACTATCCACGGGTTGTCACACCCTGGCATGAGAGCGTCACAACGACTCAGGGCAAAGAAATTTGTCTGGAAGGGCATGCATCTCGACGTCCGTGACTGGACCAATACCTGCGTGAGTTGCCAGAAGTCCAAGATACAACGCCATGTTAAGGCCCCAGTCGCCACTTTTCCAGTTCCGGAGCATCGATTCGACCATGTGCACATGGACCTGGTTGGTCCTCTCCCTTCCTCTCGCGGGTACACTCACCTCCTCACCGTGGTAGACCGCACCACCAGGTGGCCAGAGGCAATTCCTTTGGTTGCCACCACAGCGGCAGACGTCTCCAGAGCCTTCATCTCATCGTGGGTAGCTCGGTTCGGGGTACCGGCTGACATCTCCTCCGACCGGGGGCCTCAATTTACCTCTGAGCTTTGGAACGCCGTAGCTCAAGGTTTGGGCACCAAGCTTCATTGTACCACCGCCTATCATCCGCAGGCGAACGGTCTGTGTGAAAGATTCCACAGGTCCCTTAAAGCCGCACTGCATGCTAGTCTCCGTGGGCCTAGTTGGGTGGACAGGCTCCCTTGGGTGCTGCTAGGTCTTCGCGCGGCGCCTAAGGACGATCTGCATTCTTCTTCAGCAGAGCTGGTTTACGGCCAACCACTCAGAGTGCCTGGTGATTTTCTTCCTCCTCACACGGAACCCTGGTCCCCAGCTCAGCAGCTCATCAGCCACCAGGATGCAGCTAGGAATTTCATCCCAGTGCCTACGTCGCATCATGACCTGCAGCGCTCCCATGTCCCGGTGGATCTTAAGAGCACAGAATACGTGTTCATTCGGCAGGATGCTCGCAAAAACCCGCTCAAACCGCCTTACACAGGTCCGTTCCGTGTCCTCTCGTCAGGTGACAAGTCCTTCACAGTCGACGTCGGCGGTAAGCCTGACCACATCTCCATCGACCGGTTGAAATCGGCGCATCTGGATCTGAGCGAACCAGTCGTCACCGCTCAGCTGCCTCATCGTGGTCGTCCACCATCGACTGCCGGTCCAGTACAGCCACAGTCATCCGCCGAGTCGGCAGTGCCCGCCTCACCGGGTCGACCACAGCCGGCCTCTTCTTCTCCTCCGCCTGCGGCATCATCCCAACCACAGCCAACGGCCAGTTCATCTTCTAGCGCTCCGTTCCAGCTGCCGGGGTATCGCAGTCGGTCGGACAGACTCGTCAGACCCCCTTCTCACCTTACCTTCTCTGTTAAAAGCAATTCTGGGGGGGCACATGTGGCGGAACCACCAGAGGATTACGGACAATTGTATATAATTCCTTTTACAGCAATGTAGTACAGCTGGGGGCTGCACCTTTAATGTATCTGTTAACTGTACTAGGGCTTCTTTCCTGTACTCCGCGTGATGACATCATGACGTCCGTCACGTGATATCTCAACGGCGGGAAGAACGTGATGACGTCATGATGTCAGAGCTCGGAACCTTCTAGCAGTAGAGCTCGGAAACTTCTAGCAGTTGAGCTCGGAACCTGCTAGCAGTTGAGCTCGGAAGCTGCTAGCGGTTGAGCTCGGAACCTTCTAGCAGTTTCCAGAGAGGCTTTCAAGCAGACCAGACCTATTTGCATTGTATCCTAGTTTCCTGTACAGCTTCGTTTGTTCATTAAATTTTATTGTTTTTGATTTTCTGAGTCGATCTCAATTCTTCGGCTAGGAACCCCAGTTCCTACAGGTTTGTTCTTTCTTTCATTACTGCGAGTCATGTGGCAAAATGATAGAATCATAGATTCATGCAGCACAGAAGGAGGTCATTCGGCCCATCCTGCCTGTGCCAGCTCTTTGAAAAAGCTATTCAATTAGTCCCACTCTTTTGCTCTTTTCCTTGCAATTTTTTTTACCCTTCAAGTATTTATCCAATTCCCTTTTGAAAGTTACTATTGAATCTGCTTCCATCTCCCTATCAGGTAGTGCTTTCCAGATCACAACAACTCGCTGCGTAAAAAGAATTCTCCTCATCTCCCCTCTGGTTCTTTTTCCAATTACCTTAAACCTGTGTATTCTGCCAGTGGAAACATTTTCTCTTCTATCAAAACCCCGCAGAATTTTGAACTCCTCGATTAAACCTCTCCTTAACCTTCTATGCTCTAAGGAGAACAATCCCAGCTTCTCTAGTCTCACCATATAACTGAATTATGTAAGTGATAGGCAGAAATAACCAATATTGGAGTGAGGGAAATGAGGGTACAGCGCCATTGGTCAGGACATGTCATCCAAATGGATAATGTATTGGTGAGACCACACCTGGAATACTGCATACAGTTTTGGTGTCCATACTTAAGAAAAGACATACTTGCTCTCGAGTCAGTACAAAGAAGGTTCACTCGATTAATCCCGGGGATGAGGGGGTTGACATATGAGTAGAGGTTGAGTAGATTGGGACTCTACTCATTGGAGTTCAGAAGAATGAGAGGCGACCTTATTGAAACATATAAGATTGTGAAGGGGCTTGATCGGGTGGATGCGGTGAGGATGTTCCCAATGATGGGTGAAACTAGAACTAGGGGGCATAATCTTAGAATAAGGGACTGCTCTTTCAAAACTGAGATGAGGAGAAACTTCTTCACTCAGAGGGTGGTAGGTCTGTGGAATTTGCTGCCCCAGAGAGCTGTGGAAGCTACATCATTAAATAAATTTAAAACAGAAATAGACAGTTTCCTAGAAGTAAGGGGAATTAGGGGTTACAGGGAGCAGGTAGGATATCGGACATGAGGCTAGGTTCGGATCGGTCATGGCCTTGTGGGTGGCAGAGCGGGCCCAGGGGCCGTGTAGCCTGGTCCTGCTCCTACTTCTTGTGTTCTAATTCTGTGTTAGATTTCAGGAGATGGTTCTATTCACAGGGATTAGTGGAGACCTCGGGAACAGGCTGCCAGCTAGGAGTCCTTCAAGAGTAAATTGGGCCTGTTCCTGGCTGGGGTGGAGATCACCTCTTACAGAAGGTAAGTATTGCAGGAAATACAGGGACAGAGTGATCTCCTGGACGAGTTTCGATCGCCTAGATGGGTCGGAGAGGAATTTCCCAGTTTTTTTCTCCCAAATTGGCCATTGGGTTTTTTATCTGGTTTTTCGCCTCTCCCGGGAGATCACATGGGTTCGGGTGGGATGGAGAGTGAAAGTAGATTTGAGGTTAGGATCAGATCAGCCATGATCTTATTGAATGGCGGAGCAGGCTCGAGGGGCCGATTGGCCTACTCCTGCTTCTTAAGTTCTTACAATATAAGGTTACCAACATGCATTTTCTATAATGAATGACATACTGTTGGTGTGTACAACCACCGCCGTCAATAAAAACACTGCAAAGAATGACATGAAAGTCCGCTAAAGATCAAGAGGCAAACGTGAAGAAGTAAAAACAGATCACCCAAGATGACAACTTCGAGACCAGTGAGAGCACAACACGTAAGATCAAGTGGATGGAATGAAAATGGTGACTGCTGGACCAGGGGTAGACTATTGCTGCATAGCCAAATGCAGCAGCATAGATGAACAATTTTGGTGTGATTTTTCACACGTGCTGAAATTCCAAGTGTTCACTGCATGAAACAAGCTTGTAATTAGTGCTACTCATGTGAAGGTCCTTGCTTTCATCTAAGCCTTTGTCACCTTAATTTCTTGCATTTGAATGTCACTAATAATAGTGTAATCACCAACAAAAGGGACAGCAACAATCTCACAGAGAGAGTCAAGCAGGAATATTAAATCGGGCTTTTCAGGCATCTCAAGGATAGTGCAAGTGCGCACATTATATAAAACTGCAGATGTCTGAGTGTCTTCTGAAGCTGATCAGAAAACTTAATGAACCACGTCAGTTTCACACTCACAATTAATGGCATCATCTGAACCCCGTGATTGTGTTATATCCTTGGAAACACATTTTCAGGCATCTGTTGTTCTATATGTAACACAGACGTGGTGACTGAATGATATCATAAACCATAATTAGCATAATTGTAAACCAGAGAATGAGTTACAGCTTCACAGTACATTCTGAGGCATCTTATTTTTTTTTAATTCAAAGGTTTTAAGGTAAATATTGCAAACAAATAGGAAATGATAGCACAGGGAGAGGCCAGGACGTTCTGCATAATACTTCCAGATCCCTAAACCTAATCAAGGGAAATTCCAGAATATCGCCCATCCAAAATATCTTCTGATTCCATCTTGCCACCTGCCCTCCCATATGACTCTCCACTCCTTACCCCTTGGTCTCTGCAACATAGGAACCATTAAACCACCATGTCTTGTAGAGTATTTCATTTTCTCAATCTATGCATATTAATGTACAAAATACATAATGGGCAGCACATGAAGATATAAGTATGCATTAATCATATTGGAATTACAAATACTGTCTTGGCACCAAATCTCTCCTATATAATAACCCAGTTAGTAAGGGTTATATTGCAACTCAGGGTGGTTGAAATCTCTCTCCTCTCCCCACCTATTCCCTGCTAACAAAAGAATTCTAAAAAAAAAGGTAAATGGGGAGACTATATGGACAGCGAGTTAACAGTGGGGCCTGGATTGTAATTTAATCCAGGCTGGCAAGATGAAATTATTTTCTTTTTGTCAGATCCAAGGGTCCAAAATAAGCTTGGTCAGTCTCCAAGATCCTAGTGAATACAGGCCCACAGTACAGTATAGTGAGTACAAGCCCACAGTACAGTATAGTGAGTACAAGCCCACAGTACAGAGCCCATAAAGATGGCTGGTGTGGGAAAAGGGAAATTTTGCACTGGTACAGTAGAGGGCGCTCTTCTTAGGTCAAAGGCTAAAAGTGTATTGTTGGGGCAAAAAGAAGAGAAAGCTTGGGGTCGACTTTCAGTGTGCCGTGAGGCGGGCTTTTAGGCGTGCGTGGGGGCAAAAATCCCGAATTCGGGGGTCCCGACACCATCCCACCCAAAACCCGCCTCCACGTAAGTTTCAGAGGAGGCGGGTACCCGCCCCGCACTGGGGCCTGCCGACCCGAGGCGGGAAGGGATTAGTGCCAATTAACTGCCTATTAACAGGTAGTTAACAGGCAGTTTTTAGCCTAATCCCTATTTTGAGGGGTGTCGTGTGGGTTTCCCGACGGCTCCAAACCACACCAGGTTAGAGCAGGCGGGCCGTCGGATTGAAGGGCTTGGAGGGGTCGCGATGTCAGTGTTCAGGTGAGTGATGGGTGCATGAGTGCAAAGGTAAGTGTGTTTGGTGCGTCTAAAGTGTGTAAAGAAGTTTAAATTACTTGTACTTACCTTAACAGCCTTTCTTCCTCTAGGTTTCGGGAGTCCATCACACAGCCGGCACTGAAAGCTGAATGGCTGCGATCTGTCAAAAGTGACAGCCTTCAGCTTTCATTGCCGGTGAGATTTCTAACTGAGTCTGTGGAGAAGGACTCAGGTTAGAAGTCAGACTGTCAGTGTTTCACAGCTTCAAACAGCTGTGAAACACTGATGTTTCATCTGTCAAGACCTCTTGACAGATGAAATTTCAGTCTGTGACGTCACCTGTTGCCGGGTGGCCCTTAATTGGCCTGCTGAGCCCGCTGGGCGGGCTCAACAAGGTCAATCAAGGGAAAATCGCATGGGTTGGCCGGACGTCAATGTAGGCGGGACTAAAACCCGAAAGTTGTAGCCCCGCCTCCTTCCCGACTGCTGAATGAAAACCGACCCCTTTATTTCTGCTTGTAATATGTGTCCATGGGCATGAGTGACAGTGGCCTAGGCATATGTGACACCAACATTGGATGGGTGACAAAATTCCCTGATTGACAGAGGCGCTCAAGCGGCCCCATTCATTGCTTGAAGAACATTAAAGGATCGTTGTGGGAGGCTCTTTGCATTGTTCCGACGGAAGGTCACCGACCTGAAATGTTAACTCTGTCTCTCTCTCCACAGATGCTGCCCTGGCCTGCTGAGTGTTTCCAGCATTTTCTGTTTTTATTTCAGATTTCCAGCATCCAGTTTTTAGCTTTTGTACTTTGTAACATAGAAACATAGAAACATAGAAGATAGGAGCAGGAGTAGGCCATTCGGCCCTTCGAGCCTGCTCCGCCATTCAATGTGATCATGGCTGATCATCCAAATTCAGTACCCTGTCCCTGCTTTTCCCCATATCCCTTGATCCCTTTAGCCTCAAGAAATATATCCAACTCTTTCTTGAATATATTTAATGAACTGGCCTCCACTGCCCTCTGTGGCAGAGAATTCCACAGGTTCACCACTCTCTGGGTGAAGAAATTCCTCCTCATTTCAGTCCTAAATGGCTTACCCCTTATCCTTAGACTATGACCCCTGGTTCTGGACTCCCCGGCCATCAGAAACATCCTTCCTGCATCTAGTCTGTCCAGACCTGACAGAATTTTATAGGTTTCGATGAGATCCCCTCTCATTCTTCTAAATTCCAGTGAGTATAAGCCCAATCGACCCAATCTCTCCTCATACGTCATTCCTGCCATCCCAGGTATCAGCCTGGTGAATCTTCGCTGCGCTCCCTCCATGGCAAGAACGTCCTTCCTCAGGTAAGGTGACCAAAACTGCACACAATACTCAAGGTGCGGTCTCACCAAGGCCCTGTACAACTGTAGCAAGACATCCTTGTTCCTGTACTCGAACCCTCTTGCTACGAAGGCCAACATACCATTTGCCTTCTTAACCACCTGCTGCACCTGCATGCTTACCTTCAGCGACTGGTGCACAAGAACACCCAGGTCTCGTTGCACTTCCCCTTCTCCCAATCTATTGCCATTCAAATAATAATCTGCCTTCCTGTTTTTGCCACCAAAGTGGATAACCTCACATTTATCCACATTATAGTGCATTTGCCATGTTTCTGCCCAATCACCCAACCTGTCCAAATCGTACTGGACTTTCCCGACATCCTCCTCGCAGCTTACCCTCCCACCCAGCTTTGTGTCGTCTGCAAATTTGGAGATATTACATCCAATTCCCTCGTCCAGATCATTAATATATATTGTGAACAGCTGGGGCCCTAGGACTGATCCTTGTGGTACCCCACTAGTCACTGCCTGCCACTCGGAAAACGACCCGTTTATTCCAACTCTTTGCTTTCTGTCCACCAACCAGTTCTCTATCCAAGTCAATACCTTGCCCCCAATCCCATGTGCCTTAATTTTGCACGCTAATCTCTTATGTGGGACCTTATCGAAAGCCTTCTGAAAGTCCAAATACACCACATCCACTAGTTCTCCCTTATCTATTTTACCAGTTACATCCTCAAAAAATTCCAGTAGATTAGTCAAGCATGATTTACCTTTTGTAAATCCATGTTGACTTTGTCCTATCCTGTCACTGTTTTCCAAGTGCTCTGCTATTACATCTTTTATAATAGACTCTAGCATTTTCCCCACTACCGATGTCAGGCTTACCGGTCTATAATTCCCCGCTTTTTCTCTACCACCTTTTTTGAATATTGACTGTTGGTTCAATCTCTGGTTGACTGCAATTTCCTGAGCCTAGTTTTTTTGGATTGACTCCTAGTTTTTCATGAGATTGAATTCTAGTGAAGCATGGGTTTTAAAGGTGCAATTTCATCAGCAGTTCATTAATTAAGATAATATTTATTTCTCGCATTTGTTTTTAATAGAGGAGTGTTGGGAGGCCCAGAATGAGAATCTGTGACCACTCTTTGATTTCCATACATCTTCCTCTCGCCTCTGCTCAGCCGGCTTTAATTAATTGCGTGGCAGCAGATTACACGGCTTAGTTACTCATACTGCACATCAGGAAGTGCCGGGTCTGAGTGAAACAGTCTTCTGATGGTTTAACTATCAATATTTTACTAAATTTGAAAGTTAAACGAACAAAACCAGATTAATTTTTTCCCATCTGCCCACTCAAATCCTGGCTTCCTGTGTGCTTGATCGCCTTGCCGCCTTCATTATGTCTTCAGAGTAAATTTGATAGGCTCAGGAAGTTGCAGTAGACCGGAGATTGAACCAACAGTCAATAAAAAGAACTCCAAGCTCCGAGAAAGATGCATCACATCTTCCCACGGGATTAGTACCATATTTCCACGCGTCGGCTCAACGCCATTTCTAATCTTTGCCTCTTGAAAATGTAGCACGAATTTAATCCTAATTTTCACTGTATGCAAATTCCCAGCTGTCTCTTTCTAAAGGGTCCTGTTATCTGCTATTTCTGGAAAGAGTTCGTTTTTTTTTTAATGCAGATGGGTAAATGTGGAGTGCTGGTCCTTTAGTGTATTTGTGGTGCGTGAGTCAGAAAGCTTTTTGCTGATTGGATGAGAGGAAACCACCCCAGGGATTGTCAGTCAATTACAGCAATCTACACTTCATTCACAGATTTATTAGCATGTGCAGAGAGAGAGAAAAAACTCATTCATAAAAGTTCATTCATAAAAATTCCAACAGCTCCCCATATCCTCTCCCTCCACGCTGTGACTCGGGCTTGTAACTTCGAGCCGAGGGTTCACTCTTGTGTGTCGCTGGCTGCAATCTGGAGGAACACGGTGCGGTTAGGGAACGTTGTCTAGGACATTAAGCCATTCGCCCGCATAGAAGTGTCAGCCTTTTTATTCCCTCCCCAAGGGGGGGATTTTTTGTAGTGCCATTGAAGAGGAGCATTTGGAAGACAAGTTTGCGGAATCCTCCACCGCCTGGCGTCCTGGGAAACATCTTTGAGGAGCAAGAGTGGGGGCGAGGTGCAGAACGCGTTCACCGCGTTAGTTGAAACCATTTTTCTGGGGGGCAGTCTAACGGCGCTTGGCAGTGCAAGCCTCTTTAAACCTATCTGCCTGTTTCAAGGTTATTGCCTCGCTAGCTCCCGGCTGGATTTAGGGGGACAATGGAAGCAACACTCAATCAGATTTAAAGCTGCCTCCGTTGCAAGCAGCTTTCGAAGACCGACGCCAATCGTTTCCTCCGAGTGCCCTCACATCTAAAGCACTGTGATGCAAACTTGCATCATTTGCAATTTGGTCTTTCTGTGGGCACAGGGGAACAGCCGGCGATGCATAAAACCAGCGTCTTCATTTTTAATTTACTGTGCCAACATTAGAAACAGGATATTCTCGACACGCCGCTGAAACCATCTCGATTTTGGCCCCATCCAGTATATTGGGTACTTTTTTGAATTCGAAGGGCTTGGAGCAGGATCCGGTTACAGCAGTAGGCTATGAGAGAACGTATTCGTTGTAGTTTCACAGGACGCACATCATATGTAGGAGGACTTTTCACACAGCCGGGCATGCTTCATCGGGCAAAGTACAGTCGTTTCAGAAACGATTCTTTAACATCATTAGATGAAGCTACGGCCAGGGTCAAAAATTCATCCACCTCCTCGTCTCCTTGCTCTGCGCTGACGCCCGGCTCTGCAACCGATGAACTTGCACCTGAAGCCGAGGAGACACTGTCCGCCTTTATACCCAAAATGGCAAATCTGAAACTCTCCAACCCAGCTAACTTGCTTGGCCTCAAAAGCTTTTCGCTGGGCGTAAGAGAAATCCCCAGAATGAAACTGACCAACACCTTCAGTGCTCAGAGTCTCCCCCCTTCCTCGGCCCTTGACTTAACCAGCTGCCTTTCTGCATCCTCTCACCCCAAACAGGACCTCGGGAAAGTGACCACAAGCACAATGCAGTACGGAGGGGGGCATCCCGTGAGCCAGGAGTGGGCCCGTGACATTCATTCGGCAAACAGACCGGTCAAAGGGTCGCTGCATCCCCGGGACGATGTTCTGGGCTCTGGCACACTTTACACTGTGAGAGTAAGTAAGTCTTTTTTTTAAAAATGTTAAGTTTTAATACTAATTGTTATCATTTTATTAGGGGAGGCTTTACCCAGCGAGAACAATTGGCTATAAAAACTAGTAACTCAAATTGGATTCCTTGTAATGGCAAACAGATTTAAGCTATCTTAAAGGTGTATATATGAGACCTTTGCACTCCCAGATATCTGCTTGCTCATCTCTGCATATATTACTTTAACCTGTGATTAGCAACTAAAGTTGCCTGATTTTTATATATGAATATTTTAAAACGACCAGTTGGCTGCAATCAGTGCAGTCAAGCAGTATGCTGAACTTTGAGTTGATTTTGTAATCTCACTCCAAAAGGCTTAAAAAAAACTGAAAAGCAAATATAATGCACAAATCATGCAATGTATTGCATTTATTTTCTCTCTGGAAACAGATATCTTGAGAGAATATTCCAAGCCGCAATATTGATTTGTTTTAGACTTTAGAAGCTGCATGTTGTTCATCCATATGTTTCCTGACAACAGTAGATGCTGGTGAGTTTCAGTAGATTGCGTGTGTGTAATTTAAGTATGGGATGAAAGAAGAGGTTTTTTTTTGTTATTTCTATATTCACGGAGTTATTTTTTTCCTTCAATGTATTCGTGTTGGAGCAGTGATGATTAATTGATAATTAGTGCCAAGGAGAGACAGTACAGTCGATCTGGTTTATCAGAACAACTCCCAATTGTCGAACAAAAGCAACAAAAACAATTTTGTTAATTAGCTGGGCATGTGTTTGCATTTCCTGACAGCCCGATCACACTTTGTATGCCACACTTCTGTGTCACACTTGTAGGCACATTTCATGCAATTGATTAGCTCGTTGCCAATTTCTTGCAACAACTTTTAAAACTCATGCGGCAGTCAGAATATCTGCCATCTGACTTTAAAAACAAAAACAGAAATAGAAAGGCGGGTCCAGATGTTTCTTCATAGATTATGAGCATAAAAGACAATTAAACTCTGATTGCCCTCGCCCTGCACACTTTATTCACCAAACAATTAAACTCTGATTGACCCGAGGCTTTATTTTCTTCGCAACAATTGGACATGGTGGTCTTAAGCGACATGAAATCTACCGTAACATTGTGCATTACATGGTCTAACACACCTGTTCTTACAAATCAGCATATCATCTGACTTTACATGAGCAATGCCATGGGAGTTCACTAGTGTACAGTCTACTCCAGATAATTCAAAGTTGTTTAATTGATGAATTAAGCAACATAAATAATGAAGGAAAGTAGGAATTTAGAGCTAAAAATGTTAATTATCAGATCCTTTTGAATTAAGTAACTTTGAATTAAGAGGAGTAGAGTGTACAGGTTCTACATCTAGTGCACATTTTGTCCATCATACTTTCTGTGACACAGTCTGGCATCACACTGTGTAACTCATGCACATTTTGTGCCACCTTTTGCATTTGATTCAGTGTTATGAATACGAAATTTCAGTCAATCCCAACTGAACCGGTAAAGAACATGCCAATCATAAGAAAGCAACACATGTACATGAGCTTCCAATGAATGATGATAATATCCGAGAAAGCAATAAACAATTGGCAGTCAACAAAATCTACTGCTTTAAAAATAAAAAGACAAGCCAATGAAATTGCTCCGAAATATTTTTTGATCCTTTCGGCTACGATTTTGGATGATCTCTAAATTTAGAAACTAGTTTGTACCATTTTAAAAATCTGAAAAGAACACGTCAAGCAATGCTTTCTGTTGGAGGCCTCTGTGCTTCCGAGATGGCTGAGCCCTCAGTTCGTGGGTTTCCCAGAGCTATCCCTATTGGCTGAAGACAAGGTAGTAGGCTACAATTCCCAGCATGCATATACATCTGCAACTTGAATTTTTTATGTTCACAGTATGTGGTAGGACCTGCTGTTTATAATCCCTTTCCTGAACAACACAAAGCTTTGAAGGCAAATACGTATTTATTTTGTTTTGTATAAACCATCAAAGCATTGTCAAGCTTGAACTTTTTGAGGTAATTTTTTTTAGCTGTAAGAATCATGTAAACAATGTGTTTACGTGGGGTTATTAATTTTTGCCATTTATGTTAGCTAAACACGAGACAGGTTCCTCCCACTCCACCAGCCACTCTCCTCATCCTCCTGTTTGGTTTTTACTCCCAGTGTGCAGACTTTGGTTTCGATGTCTGGGCCCCTGTGTCCCCTTGCATTCTCTCTCAATCTAATCAACAATTGAACATGTGGCCATTTTGCCTCTGTCACCTATAACTCTTGTTTTGGACAATAGAATTAAGCAGCCGTATAGTACTGAACCACCATTTTCCCTCTGAGTGCCAGTTTTCTTCATGCTACATACAGCGTTATTTATGTATTTACATAGCTATGATCTGTGAGGACTGGAGTAAAGCAGCTGAATGAATGCCGGCCAAGGGTAGAGCAGAACGAGCTGGGGACAAGAGGTAACTGAGTATCTGAGGAGCAGAGGGTGCATGAAACCAGTGGGAGTAACTAAGGTAAGGTGGGCTGAAGCCAGGGAGAGATTTGAAAGTGAGGGCCAGAATGTTCAAGTCAATTTGCTGCAGCGCGAGGAGTCGGTGGAGCTTGGACAAGGACAGGGTGATGGGAGTGTGGAGATGGCTTTCAAACCAGACGCCTCACCCTGACACACTTCCGGCACGAACACTTGCAATGGCAGAGAATGTAGGCCAACATTTCTCTGCCACTAAATCTGCATATATCAAGATCTTTGACTGTGTATTAAAAGTACAGCTAACTGATCCTCATTTAGTAATTATGAACCCATTGTCGCCCATTAAATGATACCTTTCAGCATTCAGTACATATTTAATCTATAGTTCAGTAAACAGATGTTACATTCTGGTCTTATTCCAGTGTCTGCGTCTAATGTGGGTTTAGAAAGTAAAATTTACCCTTGTCATTTGGAAGTATGATTCATTCTGAAGCTGTATGTACACACAGATATTTCTGGCATTGTGCCCAACCTGTCAGAAAAATCTACAAAGACTCATAGGAAGTAGATTAGCTCCAGTGAGTCACTACTTCTGCCACTTCATCCATCATTCATGATGCTGAATATATATTTAGCACTTTAGCCGTCCTTTCATGCTGACATGCAGTAGTTTCTTTTTCATTAGCATATTAAGAATGAGCTACTACAAGACACCTGTTTATTTTGAACACTATGGGCCACATTTTTGTCTTGTGTGTGCAGGGACTTGTACACCTTGCACAACGCTTGGGTACTGATTATGTGCACATGTACTTGTGTATTGCAGCATGTACAAAATACAATGAAGGATTATGTATATAGCTGGTCACGATGGAGGTGCATCACCCATGTTAATGGTATAGTAGTTATGGTCTGGGATCAATTTACGACCCATTAAGTACATGTGCCAGTGCAGCCAAGTGAAAATGTTGACTTGGGAATAGTAGGGAGCCAACTGGCTATAACCATTGTTTTGGACAATAGAATTAAGCAGCCGTATAGTACTGAACCACCATTTTCCCTCTGAGTGCCAGTTTTCTTCATGCTACATACAGCGTTATTTATGTATTTACATAGCTATGATATGTGAGGACTGGAGAAAAGCAGTTGAATGAATGCCCGCCAAGGGTACAGTAGAATTATTTTAATAGTCAGTCCTAAAAAAAAAAAAAAAAAAATCTTTTGGATCACAGTGACCTCTTGGTCCTGCCCAATCTCCAATCAGATTAGAAACTAGAAGGCACGATGCAAACCTGCTGCAAATGTCACCTTCTGGATGGACCAGACCAATGACCGCTGAAAATAGTAGAGTAGCTGACTCATTCTAGTAGACATCAATGAAGTCCCTTGCCTCTTGACTTGGCAGTGCACAGCAGAACTCCTAAGCAGGCAATGAATCTAAAGTTTATATGGGCACCTGGTGGGATAGAGAGAGCTTGGAAGTGAGTAGCACTCAAGAATATTAAAATGAAGGCCATTAGCTTTTGGTTTTCACAGAAAAATGGATAGATTACAAGAAGGTAATCCACGAAACACTGGTAAAAATCCAATATTATGAAAGTGAAATTTGACTTAATTTAAGAACATAAGAAATAGGAGCAGGAGTAGGCCATTTGGCTCTTCAAGCTCCACTATTCAGTAAGATCCTGGCTGATCTTCTACCTCATCTGCACTATCCCCATAACCTTTGATTCCCTTAATATTCAAAGATCTATCGATCTATCTTGAATATAATGACTGAGCCTCCACAGCCCTCTGGGATAGAGTATTCCAAAGATTCACATCATGAGTGAAGAAATTTCTCCTCATCTCAGTCCTAAATGGCTGACCCCTGGTTCTAGACTCCCCAGCCAGGGGAAACATCCTCCCTGCATCTACCCTGTCAAGCCCTGTAAGAATTTTGTATGTTTCAATGAGATCTCCTCTCATTCTTCTAAACTCAAATATAGGTCTAGTCTACTCAATCTCTCCTCATAGGACAATCCCTCCCCCATTCCAGGAACCAGTCTGGTGAACCTTTGTTGCACACCCTCTATGGCATGTATATCCATCCTTATGTTAGGAGACTTCTTCAGTTACTGTAAACCAATGGCACTGATTATAATGGTTATAATGCTTTAGAAACATTTTGAAAATATGTTGTTAACATGGCAGAGAAATTAAATAAATACTTTGTGTCTGTCTTCACAGAAGAAGACGCAAAAAACTTCCCATGAATAGTGAAGTTCCAAGGGTCTAGCGAGAATGAGAAACTGAAAGAAATTAGTATTAGTTTAAAAAGTAGTACTGGAGAAATTAATGGGACTGAAAGCTGATAAATCCCCTGGACCTGATGGCCTACATCCTAGGCTTTTGAAAGAGGTGGCTATCGAGATGGTGGATGCATTGGTTGTCATTTTCCAAAATTACATAGATTCTAGAATGGTTCCCGTGGATTGGAAGGTAGCAAATGTAACCCCACTATTTAAGAAAGGAGGGAGAGAGAAAACGGGGAACTACAGACCAGTTAGCCTGACATCAGTAGTAGGGTGTGGTGGCGCATCATAGGGAAAATGCTAGAATCTATTATTAAGGACGTGGTAACAGGGCACTTGGAAAATAATAGGATTGGGCAGTCAACACGGATTTATGAAATAGAAATCATGTTTGACAAATCTGTTCGAATTTTTTGAGGTTCTAACTAGCAGAATAGATGAGGGGAACCAGTGGATGTGGTGTGTTTGGATTTTCAGAAGGCATTCGATAAGGTGCCACACAAGAGGTTATTAAACAAAATTATGACTCGTGGGATTGGGGGTAATATACTAGCATGGATTGAGGATTGGTTAACTGACAGAAAACAGAGAGTAGGAATAAACGGGTCATTTTCGGGTTGGCAGGCTGTAACTAGTGGGGTACCGCAAGGATCAGTGCTTGGACCTCAGCTATTCACAATCTACATCAATGATTTGGATGAGGGGAACCAAATGTAATATACCCAAGTTTGCTGATGATACAAAGCTGGGTGGGAATGTAAGTTGTGAGGAGGATGCAAGGAGGCTTCAAGGGGATATAGACAGGCTAAGTGAGTGGGCAAGTACATGCAAATGGAATATAATGTTGAGAAATGTGAAGTTATCGACTTTAGTAGGAAAAATAAAAAAGCAGAGTATTTTTTAAATTGAGAGATTGGGAAATGTTGGTGTTCAGAGGGACCTGGGTGTCCTTGTACACGAATCACTGAAAGTTAACATGCAGGTACAGCAAGCAATTCGAAAATCAAATGGTATGTTGGCCTTTATTACAAGAGGATTTGAGTATAAGAGTAAAGACATCTTACTGCAATTATACAGGGCCCTGGTGAGACCACACCTGGAGTATTGTGTACAGTTTTGACCTCCTTACCTAAGAAAGGATATACTTGCCATAGAGGGAGTGCAACGAAGGTTCACCAGACTGGTTCCTGGGATGGGGGGGATTGTCCTATGAGGAGAGATTGAGTAGACTAAGCCTATATTCTCTGGAGTTTAGAAGAATGAGAGGTGATCCCATTGAAACAGACAAAATTCTTACAGGGCTTGACAGGGTAGATGCAGAGAGGATGTTTCCCCTGGCTGGGGAGTCTGGAACCAGGGGTCACAGTCTCAAAATAAGGGGCCGGCCATTTAGGACTGAGATGGGGTGAAATTTCTTCACTCCGAGGGTGGTGAATCTTTGGAATTCTCTACCCCAGAGGGCTGTGGATGCTCAGTCGTTGAGTATATTCAAGACAGAGATCGATAGGTTTTTGAATATTAAGGGAATCAAGGGATATGGGGATAGTGGAGATGAGGTAGAAGATCAGCCTTGATCTTACTGAATGGCGGAGCAGGCTCGAAGGACCAAATGCCCTACTCCTGCTCCTATTTCTTATGTTCTTTAGTTCAGCTCTACTCCTTGTTTATAAGGACATAACAGTTTTGAACCATTTTAAATTGAGGTTCATCTGCACATGAATGCCACCACTGTTTTTAAGTAGAAGAACAAATTATAGTTCTATAAATATTACCATTTTCTGAGTCATGCAAAGCTGACTATGCCTAAAGCCATAGCAACATTTTTATTAATAAATGACATGATCTCCTAGGAAGGCTTTGATCCCTGGCAATGTCAAGAGATGGGTTGCATCTGTAATCTTACTGGAGATCAGCCTGTAGCGTGTCTCCATCTGATTCCTGATGCACCAGTTTTTGATGCTTCACCTTTACAAATGGCCAAATTTGATGGTCTCTAAAGGCCAAAATGTACTAAATTGTTCATCACTAGCAATAAACTCTCACCCTTCCTAATATCTGGTGTCCAAAGGAACAAGCTGGAGACCGCAGATGTGTATGGTTGTATTCTATCATTCTGCAGGCCTTGATCCAACTCCCTTGATTACTATGTTTGAAATCTGCCTGTTACACTCTGAAGGCAAAGCAACAGTGTGCCCAGCTGGTATACAGGAAACTTATTTTTATCCGGGACCGACGTGGTGCCGGTTCATCAAAAATTCAGGATAACCGAAAGCTATAGTAAAAGATACGGAGAGCTGACAGCTCCGTATAAAGCAACAAACCCTGTTGCTTAGCAACAAGTGCAGAACAATGGCCACAAGTTCCAAGCGTCTCTGTAGCTTAGCAACAGCTGCAGCCACACCCTTGCACAGCAACAGATGGAGGAAGGCAAGTACAATATGAAGTAAAACCTACTCCTGAATTTTGCCGGTTAACCGAGATTTCCAGTTATTTAGGTGCCGGTAAATCGAAGTTTCCTGTACTGAAGAGTTGGTGGACATCGGTCAATGGGAGCTGATCGATTGGGAGCATAAAGGGTTGTACACGTGCAGCTGATTCCTTTGCCTACTTGCATTTTAGTATTAAAGTTCTTGTCCAACTGGTTTAAGCAATTGTAGTTATCTCAGTCAGAACCTAGGCTACCCCCACCCCGTGAATTTGCTGAAACACTTGCCTAGTTTCCCAAGTGTAGAGACCTATATCATCTGTAACGTTTACAAAAAAATAGCTCAGTCTTGTAAAAAATTTCAGTTACGGAACTGTGGCTTTTTCAAATTGGGTTAAGATGGATTAATCAGCATAAATCCTAATCCACAGCAATTTCTTGTTGAGAACAGTTTTGAGGCCGATTGAAATAACAGTGGTTTGGATGCTTTCAAAATAAGAAAGGATGCATAGGTACCTCCTGAACCAATCTCGAAATTAAAAAACAGGACTGCACTTTGCCATCATAAATTTTCCCCAGTTACATAAGAACATAAGAAATAGGAGCAGGATTAGGCCACTTGGCCCCTCGAGCCTGCTCCACCAAATAATATCATGGCTAATCTTGGGCTCAAAGCCACTTCCCAGCCTGCTCCCCATAACCCTTCACTCCCTTATCTTGCAAAAATCTGTCTATCTCCACCTTAAATGTATTTAATGACCCAGCCTCCACGGCTCTCTGGGGCAGAGAATTCCACAGATTTACGACCCTCAGAAGAAATTCCTCCTCATCTCAGTTCTAAACGGGCGACCCTTTATTCTAAAACTGTGCCCCCGAGTTCTAGATTCCCCCACAAGGGGAAACATCCTCTCTGCATCTACCTTGTCAAGCCCCCTCAGTATCTTTTTATATTTCAATAAGATCCCCTCTCATTCTTCTAAATTCCAATGAGTATAGGCCCAGCCTGCTCAACCTTTCCTCATAAGTCAACCCCCTCATCTCTGGAATTAACCTAGTGAATCGTCTCTGAACTGCCTCCAATGCAAGTATATCCTTCCTTTAAATAAGGAGACCAAAACTGTACGCAGTACTCAAGGTGTGGTCTCACCAATACCCTGTACAGTTGTAGCAGGACTTCCCTGTCTTAATACTCCAACCCCCTTGAAATAAAGGCCAACATTCCATTTGCCTTTTTGATTACTTGCTGTACCTGCATGCTAACTTTTTGTGTTTCATGCACAAAGACCCCCAGGTCCCTCTGAACTGTAGCATTTTGTAATCTCTCTCCATTTAAAAAATAATTTGCTTTATTTTTCCTGCCAAAGTGTATAACCTCACGCTTTCCCACATTATACTCCATCTGCCAAATGTTTGCCCACTCACTTAGCCTGTCTATATCCCTTTGCAGATTCTTTTGAGTCCTCTGCACAACTTGCTTTCCCACCCATCTTTGTATCATCTGCAAACTTGGCTACATTATACTCTGTCCCTTCATCCAAGTTATTAATGTAGATTGCAAATTGTTGAGGCCCCAGCACCGATCCCTGTGGCACCCCATTAGTTACCATTTGCCAACCGGAAAATGACCCATTTACCCCGACTCTCTGCTTTCTTTTAGTTAGCCAATTCTCTATCCATGCTAATATATTGCCCCCAATTCCGTGAGCTCTTATCTTATGCAGTAACCTTTTATGTGGCACCTTATCGAATACCTTCTGGAAATCCAAATACACCACATCTACTGGTTCACCTTTGTCCTCTGGGCTGGAGAGAAACTTGGAGGGGGAGGATCCAGTTGTCGTGGTCCATGTTCGTACCAATGACCTAGATAGGACAAGGAAAGAGGTTCTGCTGAGGGAGTATGAGCAGCTAGGGGCCAAATTAAAAAGCAGAACCACAAGGGTAATAATCTCTGGATTACTACCTGAGCCACGAGCAAATTTGGCTAGGGTAAATAAAATCAGAGAGTTAAATGCGTGGCTCAAAGACTGGTGTGGGAGAAATGGGTTTTGCTTCTTGGGACACTGGCACCAGTACTGGGATGGGAGAGAGCTGTTCCGTTGGGACGGCCTTCACTTGGCCAGTGCTGGGACTAGAATCCTGGTGAATCGAATAACTAGGGCTGTAGAGAGGGCTTTAAACTAATTAGTGGGGGGGAGGTTTCAAGAGAGCGAAAAATAAAAATGTCAGCAGAGAAGGCAATAGAGCAAGGTAGCAGTGGGGGAATTACAAACCAGAGCGTGTCAGGAAGGGACAGAAGGTATAAAGATAAAGGTAGAGTAGTAAAGGGGGGGTAAAAGCAGGAATAAATTGTCACAAAACATATTTAAAAGTTCTTTATCTGAATGCACGCAGCATTCGTAACAAAATAGACGAGTTGACGGTACAAATAACAACACATGAGTATAATCTGGTGGTCATTACAGAAACATGGCTGCAAGGTGACCATGACTGGGAACTAAACATCCAGGGGTATTTGACAATTAGGAAGGACAGACAGGAAGGAAAGGGAGGTGGGGTGGCTATGTTAATAAAGGATGGAATCACTGCAATAGTGAGAAATGATATTGGGTCATAGGATCAGGATAGTGAAACAGTTTGGGCGGAGATAAGGAATAATAAGGGGAAAAAGTCACTAGTGGGCGTAGTCTATAAGCCTCCTAACAGTTGCAACTCTGTTGGTCAGAGTATAAATCAGGAAATAGTTGGGGCTTGTCATAAGGGAACAGCTATAATCATGGGGGATTTTAACTTTCATATTGACTGGACAAATCAAATTGGGCAGGGCAGCCTTGAGGAAGAGTTCATAGAGTGCATTAGGGATGGGTTCCTTGAGCAGTATGTGACTGAACCAACCAGGGGGCAGGCAATCTTAGATCTGGTCCTGTGTAATGAGACAGGATTAATAAAAAATGTCCTAGTAAAGGATCCCCTTGGAATGAGTGACCATAACATGGTTGAATTCCAAATTCAGTTGGAGGGTGAGAGAGTTGGATCTCAAACCAGCATACTGAGCTTAAATAAAGGAGACTATGAAGGTATGAGAGCAGAGTTGACTAAAGTGGACTGGGAAAATAGATTAAAGTGTAAGACAGTACATGAACAGTGGTGTACATTCAAGGAGATATTTCACAACTTTCAAGAAAAATATATTCCAGTGAGGAAAAAGGGGCGTAAAAGAAAAGACAGCCATCTGTGGCTAAGTAAAGTAATAAAGGATAGTATCCGACTGAAAACAAGGGCATGTAAAGTAGCCAAATCTAGTGGGAGGATAGAAGATTGGGAAGCATTTAAAAGCCAGCAAAGAATAACTAAAAGATTAATTAAGAAAGGGAAGATAGATTATGAAAGTAAACTAGCAAAAAATATTAAAACAGATAGCAAGAGTTTCTACAGTTGTAGAAAAAGGGTGGCTAAAGTGAATGTTGGTCCCTTAGAGGACGAGACCGGGAAATTAGTGGCGGGGAACATGGAGATAGCAGAAACGCTGAACAAATATTTTGTATCAGTCTTTACAGTAGAGGACACTAAAAATATCCCAACACTGGACAAACGGGGCTATGGGGGGGGGGGAGGAGCTAAACACGATTAAAATCACTAAGGAGGTGGTACTCGGTAAGATAATGGGACTAAAGGCGAATAAATCCCCTGGACCTGATGGCTTACATCCTAGGGTCTTGAGAGAAGTAGCGGTAGGGATTGTGGATGCATTGGTGGTAATTTTCCAAAACTCCCTGGATTCAGGAAACGTCCCAGCAGATTGGAAAACTGCTAATGTAACGCCCTTATTTAAAAAGGGAGGCAGACAAAAGGCTGGAAACTATAGACCAGGTAGCCTAACATCTGTGGTTGGTAAAATGTTGGAGTCCATTATTAAGGAAGCAGTAACAGGACATTTGGATAAGCATAATTTAATCGGACAGAGTCAGCATGGTTTTACGAAGGGGAAGTCATGTTTGACAAATTTGCTCAAATTCTTTGAGGACGTAACAAACAGGGTGGATAAAGGGGAACCAGTGGATGTGGTGTATTTGGACTTCCAAAAGGCATTTGACAAGGTGCCACACAAAAGATTACTGCACAAGATAAAAAATCACGGGATTGGGGACAATATACTGGCATGGGTGGAAGATTGGCTATCTAACAGAAAACAGAGTTGGGATAAATGGTTCATTCTCGGGTTGGCAATCAGTAACTAGTGGTGTTCCGCAGGGGTCAGTGCTGGGGCCCCAACTCTTTACAATCTATATTAACGATTTGGAGGAAGGGACCGAGTGCAACGTATCCAAGTTTGCCGACGATACAAAGATGGGAGGGAAAGCAGTGAGTGAGGAGGACATAAAAAAACCTGCAAAAGGACATAGACAGGCTAAGTGAGTGGGCAAAAATTTGGCAGATGGAATATAATGTTGGAAAGTGTGAGGTTATGCACTTTGGCAGAAAAAATCAAAGAGCAAGTTATTATCTAAAATGGAGAGAAACTGCAAAGTGTTACAGTACAAAGGGATCTGGGGGTCCTGGTGCATGAAACACAGAAGGTTAGTATGCAGGTACAGCAGGTGATCAGGAAGGCCAATGGAATCTTGGCTTTTATTGCAAGGGGGATGGAGTATAAAAGCAGGGAAGTCTTGCTGCAGTTATACAGGGTACTGCTGAGGCCACACCTGGAATACTGTGTACAGTTTTGGTTTCCATATTTAAGAAAAGATATACTTGCTCTCGAGGCAGTTCAGAGAAGGTTCACTCAGTTGATTCCGGAGATGAGGGGGTTGACTTATGAGGAAAGGTTGGGTAGGTTGGGCCTCTACTCATTGGAATTCAGAAGAATGAGAGGCGATCTTATCGAAACATATAAGATTGTGAGGGGGCTTGATCGGGTGGATGCGGTGAAGATGTTTTCACTGATGGGTGAGACTAGAACTAGGGGGCATAATCTTAGAATAAGGGGCTGCCCTTTCAAAACTGAGATGAGGAGAAACTTCTTCACTCAGAGGGTAGTAAATCTATGGAATTTGCTACCTCCAGAGTTGTGGAAGCTGCGACATTAAATAAATTTAAAACGGAGATAGATAGTTTCCTAGCTGATAAGAGAATTAAGGGTTATGGGGAGCAGGCAGGGAAGTGGACATGAGTCTAGATTCGGATCAGCCATGATCCTATTGAATGGCGGAGCAGGCCTGAGGGGCTGTATGGCCTACTCCTGCTTCTACTTCTTATGTTTGTCCACCCTACTCATTACATCCTCAAAGAACTCCAGCAAATTTGTTAAACATGATTTCCCTTTCATAAAACCATGCTGACTCTGCCTGACTGCATTATGATTTTCCAAATGCCCTGCTACTGCTTCCTTAATGAAAGACTCCAGCATTTTCCCAATGACAGATGTCAGGCTAACTGGTCTATAGTTTCCTGCTTTCTGTCTCCCTCTTTTTAAATAGGGGTGTTACATTTGCAGTTTTCCAATCCGCTGGGACCTCTCCAGAGTCCAGGGAATTTTGGTATATTGCAACCAATGCACCCACTATCTCTGCAGTCACTTCTTTTAGGCAGTGAAATGCTAAAAAAGCAGAGAGACTTTTTGCTCACTGCCAATTAGGATGGAGGTGGCGTCCTGCTTTACTCGAGGGTTTTGTCATTGGCCATTTCCTCTTCCCGCAATTTCCTCCTGTTTTTTGTTTTCTTGGCCTGCAGTGAGCAATGTAAGGCATCAATTGTTAGAATTGAATTGGCGTTTTCAAAGTCAGACCGGCCAGTTTTATTAACTGTACATGCACTTACCACTGCACCAGCCCAAAGTCATTTCCTGAGCCTTTGTTGGTTTTATCTAATTTGTTCTCTAACTGGGCCAATTTTAATCACATTTCAAAGCAAGAGGAGGATTTCAACATTTTTATTACACCAGCAACTTGCATTTATATAGCGCCTTTAATGTAGATAAACATCTCCAGACGCATGATCAAAAATAATCTGATGCTGAGTCAAAGGAGGAGATATTATTAGGAGGAAATACCAAAAGCTTGGCCTTAAAGGGGGAGAGGCAGCTGGATTTAGGCAGATTATTTCAAAGCGTGCAACTGAAGACACAGTCACCAGTTGTGGGGTAAAGTTGCTTGGGTGAATGCACAAAAGGCCAGAGTCTGAGGAACAGAGTTTTGGAAATGGGGTGGGGTGGTATTTAGAGATGGGGAGGAGCAAGGCATGAAGGGATTTAATTGGGGGGGCCAATGTAGGTTAGTGAGCAGCGGAGTAATATTTGAGTGGGACTTGATGCGGGATTGGATACAGACAATAGAACTCGAACGAGCTGATGTTTCTGGAGGTGGGAAGCTGGCCAAGAGAGCTGGTACAGTTGAGTCTGGAGGTGACGAAAGCAGGGAAGGGAATTTCAGCAGCACATAGACTGAGGTGTAGGTGGGAGATGTTCTGGCTGTGGAAATAGGTACACTTTGTGATGGAGAGGATATGGGGTCGGAAGCTCAGCTTGGGGTCGAATGGGATGCCGAGATTGCAAACAATCTGGTTCATCCTGAGACACTGGCAGGGGAGGGAGCTGGAATCGATGGCAAGGGTACGGATTTGTGACCGGGGATGAAGATGGTGGCTTCAGTCTTTCCAATGTTCAACTGGATGAAATTGCATCTCATCCGAGACTGGATGTCCGACAGGAAACCTGACCGCACTGACTGATTGGATGGACAGGAGAGGGGTGGAGATATAGAGCTGGGTGTTACCAGCATACAAGTGGATGCTGATCACACATCTGTGGATAACATTGCCATGGGGCAACATGTAGACCTGGAATAGGAGGAAGCCAAGGATTGATCCATGTGGGACTCTGAAGGCAACGGTGCTGGGGCAGGAAGAAAAGGCATTGCTGGACATGCCTGGGTACGATCGGAGAGGTAAGAATGGAAGCAAATGTGGGCAATGTCACTGAGCTGGACAATAAAGGTTTTGGAAAAGGATCCAGAGAGGTTGAGGAGTGTTAATGCACCACATTTGGTTACAGAGAACGTCATTTGTAATATTGATCAGGGCTGTTTTGGTGTTGTGGCAGGAATGGAAACCTGATTGGAGAAACTTAAACATGGAGTTATGGAAGAGATGTGCACAGATTTGGAAAGTAACAACATTTTCAAGGACTTTGAAGAAGAAAGGGATGTTTAGTTTGCAAGGACAGGGTGGGTTTTCTGAGGAGATGATGTCAGTGGTTTTGAAAGGAAGGGGACAGTACCTGACGAGAGGGAACCATTTACAATGTCGGCTAGCCTAGGGGCCAGAATGGGAAGTTGGCTGGCCAGCAATTTAGTGAGAATGGAGTCAAGGGGGCAGGAGGTGAGGTGAGTTGAGACCCTATGATGGGACGATGTTGACTTGTAGATGGCGTGGAGTCAGCTTGTAACATCCACAAAGCAGCGTCCAGGTTTGGAGACAGTTGTGGAGAGGGGATGGACCCAGGAGCCTTTTAAGGGGCAGAATACCAGAGGGAACACTGCTGGAAGTTGTCCACTGGAATCTGAGGACCGAGGAGGAGTGGAGAGTTGGCGGTGAGCCAGCAGAGGTTGATCCAGGGGTCCAGCGTTTTGTATGTAGTGGCCTCAGATGTTCAAAGCCCGTATCAGCAGTTCCGGTGTACCAGCAGAGGAGCGAGGAATATTCATTTAAATTGTGCTTGTGTTCTTGCAGCTAAATAAGTGTGTTTTAAAACATTGTTTAATTTGGAAATAATATCATTTGGTGCAATCTCTCCAATTTTGAGTGTTTATGCTTTTTTTTAATGCTGAATCACGCAGGTACAGTATAATGGTAATATACCACAGCAACACATGGCAGTGCAGACAGATTGCAAATGGAGACTAACGATTTACTCTTTATAATCATTGCCTATTAGCTACATAAAGTGTTAAATGTAGGATTTATTTTAAAAGAAGCGTATTTGATGATTTTTTAAAAAGGAAAAAAATTTCCGAGCTTTTCAATTAAAATTAACCTTTAATAAAGTTTCAATTTTTTTTTTACATTAAGATGGTTACACTAAAATGAATAAAAGTTAATTCTGTACATGTAATACGGGTAATCCTATGCACAAAGTCTGCCATCTTGGGCTCTCTTCCAATTCTGTTGGGACACTTGGTGGAGACAATTGTTTAGTGCACGGAATGTTGAAAGACTCTCAGTATATTTTCTTTCCACAAATTGGCAAATCTCTTCAAGACAGCCGTAGACTTCTCCAAGTATTGGTGATGAGGCGGACAGTATTCATCCTCCTCGTTCTCTTCCACTTCAGTGTCAGTGTTGTGAGCGATCACAGATTGGCGAGTCTTGGCCTCAGTCACAAGTCCCATGCGGGTCATTCCCGTGGGCAACTGCACATTAGCTGCCAGACCAGCACTTTCTTTGTTAGGTACAGGTATTTAGACTAGCTCTTGCAAACTCATTCATTATTGTAGACAGTCAACCATCGGTATGTCAGTTTTATCAAGGAGAGTAATCTGTTCGGCCAGTTATGATCCTTTGCACTTCCATTGTCAATGGCATGTCATCTTCAGTCCACCATTCTACTCCAATAAAGCTGTTTCAAGTTTTGAATTACCTTGATGCACTTTCTGTGTGTGCTTTTTGAAGGCAGAAAAAATTAGCTTGATATTTTGAGAGATAAGATTTGACTGTGCCGTGCAGTTTTTTGTCGATGACTGACTGACTGCAGTTTTCAACACCCGTGTCTGTACTGATCGCTGGCTGAGAAGCTTCATCAGAAATTGGAGCTGAAGTCATCTGGAGCCTTGCCCTTCCCAGGTGGACACCCCAGGAAGAGATGGAACTGGCCAGATAACATCAGAAGACCTCCAGTTCTCTCTTCATACATCCCCACACTAAGTATACCTCCAATAATGCAGGCACACATAGCGTGCCAGGATCCGATCCGGGCAGAAGTGGGGGCCACAAGTGTCTGAAACGCTGGTCACCAAATGGAAAGTTTGAATTTGTCTGTTTCGAGGCATCTTTGGCCAACATAGCCCCCTTAATGTTGCACCAAGTTCTTGCTCCAACATTCTGTCTTCCTCACTGAGGTAGGTGCCTCAGTTGCACCAAAAATTGCAGGTTCCCCCCAACTGTTATGGAAATCCCAGATCCAGGGATTTGGGACTGGATTAGAGATGCCCCAAACGGGTGGCTGGAATCCCCGCCACACTCCTTGTGGCAGAGCGGAGCGCCACAAATTTCAACCCCACTGTTTCCAACAATCTCATTGATTTTTTTTTTCCAATTCTGTGACCTGGCCCACCTTCTGCAGTGGGACCACATGCACATTTGGTCAGGCTGGCCTTCAGCAGGGTTCAAACTGCAAATTACAAAGCTGTGCGATGAAGATCTTGCTCCTTCTTCACAGGGAGTCCAGATCAGGTTGGTTAGACCCTGACATTTTTGATGTTTTGTAGGCCTTTCGTAAATTGACCTCTTAAAACGGCACTTGAATAACCTCTCTGTTCGCATCCGGCCGGTACCTGCTACTTCACGAGATTGTTCCTTTCGGCAGTGTCGGCATCACTGTTCTTGAAGAATTTCAGGCACTAATCTAAAAATAACTGCTCTTGGAAGGACTTAATTTTATGAATATTTCTCTTTGATTGTAGAGATGACTCTTTAAATATTGAACATATGAATGAGTCATACCAAAGTATATTCTAAGTTTAGAAAATCAGCAGCAAAGGCAAAGTATTGAGAGGCTCTTGCTAATTCTCTTCAAATATCATCACGGGGAAGAAATTTCGGGGGCAATTGTAACCTAATTCACCAGGCAGGAAACCCATGGGATCGGGTGGAATATTGGTTTTACACCTTGCTCGATTTTACTCCCCATTGAAATCAATGAGTGATATTGAGCGGGGTGTAAAACCGCTGTTCCACCTGATCCTGCGGGTTTTCCGCCCACAGAATTAGGTTAAAATTACCCCATTTGAGTTAAATAGCGATTTTTTTTTCCTGAAGTATTCTAGGTACCTCCTAAGTAATGAACACAGTGCATCCAAGGCATACAATTTTGGCTACAGTTCTACCATGCTACCAGTCTGATAGCAGTAACTGGAAAGCGGGAAATGCAGTCAGCAAGGCCGGAGTTGCACTGTGTCCTCCAGGGAATACCTCAACAGAGATTGGCTCTCCCAGAGGCTATTTCTTTTTAAAGTTAGGCGAGAAGCATTTTTTTATCATAACCTTCAGAAGGGTCAATACTACGTTTTTGAAATGCTCAGGAGGATCAATAGACTTTTTTTTAAAAAACATCTAGCTTCACATCAGACTTGAGATTCCTCGGACTCCAAACGGTGTCCAGTATTCACAGCGCTTGCATGCTGCTTGGTGTTTGTGCATTGTTGAGTTGGCTTGTGACCTACATCTGGTTATATTACCCAAAACCACTTTGCATCAACAGAGTGGCAGTATAACGGCAGCCTGTGAGAGTGAATTCGACAGAGAAGTTCATTTCAAGCAGATATTTTATTTTATAGAGACTTCTAAACAATAGTATACTGGAAAATATAACCGCAAAAAGGAGAGGGGTAAATGCACCATTCCACGATGTTGACCCAAAAGATTTCCAAGCTGTTTCTATGTGACTTCAGAGAGGCACGGGTGCTGCCATTTCCTAACGCTTGGATCTTGCACACTTGACCGCAATCCCAATGTCAACTCGCTAAGACCAGGGGCTGGGAAGACCTGTTTGTTTTTAAACAATTTGATAGAGGTGTTTTAAAATCGTGAAATGTTTAGGTAGAGTAAACAAACTGTTTCCAATGGATGAAGGGTCGATAACCAGAGGGCACAGATTGAAGGTGTTTGGCAAAACAACCAGAGGCGACATGAGGAAAACTTTTTTTTACGCAGGGAGTGGTAGGATTTGGAATGCACTGCCTGGTAGGGTGGTGGATAATTAAGTAGCTTTCAAAAGGGAATAGGATAAATACTTGAAGGAGAAAAAAATGCAGGGATATGGGGAAAGAGCGGGGGGAGTGGGACTAACGGGATTGCTCTGTGAAAGAGCTGGCACCGACTCGATGGGCTGAATGGCCTCCTTCTGTGCTGTACTATTCAATGAGCTGTTTTCCTGGTAGCCAGTCTTGGTAAATACGAGTTCAGTGGTACCAGGACTGCTGCTCAGTAGGTGCTGAGCATGTCCAGCCCCAGAAGAACTGGCCTCCCACTAAAATGCAAGGTCGGTATTTGAATATTTTTTGCCACATTATGCAGGACACATGGAGGTTGGGTCATGCACCAATAGTTGGTGATAGCATCTCGGTGTCATCTCATTATTGGCCCCAATGTGTATATTTGTCAAAATAAACCACTCATGAAAATGAGCCCTAGATTTGAAAGTTCACATTTCTTTATCAAATTCTTGACATGATTTTTGACCTGTGTGTTTCCTCCAGTATAAACAATATGCAGATTTCAGTCTTGCTGTCCAAACTTTTCGCATACCTTTACTTTAATAATAGACACACTTTTTTAACCAAGTAATTTGAGTAACCGCTCCTCAAATTGAGAATAGAGCAGCAAATGCAGTACTGGGAATCAAAATGAATGTTTGCTGTGAATAGTCTCTCTAAGGGAGTCATGCAACCATGATTCTCCTTTCACAGAAGATAACAGAGGAGACAAATTTTACATATGTGGATATTCAATTCTGGTCCTACAGGCCTTGACTCTTTAGCCCTGTTTGGTGCTAAGATTCCTAAGTAAATAATTCACTGAACTCCAGTGTCGTACTTGAAATCTACCTCTCTGACCAAGCTTCTGGTCATTTGCCCTAATATCTCCTTACGTGGCTCGGTGTCAGATTTTGTTTTAGAACACTCCTGTGTAGCACCTTGGGACATTTTACTACGTTAAAGGTGCTATATAAATACAAGTTGTTGTTGGTCTTTAAACAGACAAAATCTGCATTTGAATCTGACATTCAAATCCTTCCCGGCTTTGGAAAGCTTCTTTGTTTTAACTTAACTGGTTTTTCTTAACTGATTAACATGGGAAAAATATGGCTGCTGTTTTCCCCAGCTGCTCCTATCCTCCCCTGCTGGCTCACAGCTGCACTGCGCTCTCCCACCCCACCCCCTGTACCTTGGCCACTGTACAAGAGTTGTCTGAAGAAATGTGGTTGAATTTTGTTTTGCATGTGCACCTGCACAAGTAGTGCTTCGCACAAGAGCTGTATTTTCCTCCTCCTTTCAAAATCGGCAGCACTGCCGGCTGGCTGGGAGGAGAGGGAAATGAACTTTTACTGTGAGTCAGCACTAAGTGAGAAAGTTCTGGAATCGACATCAGGCTCTGCTGACTCATCGTACATTATCTCCGATCACTCCAAACGTCAGTGAAGCAAAATGGGGGAAAGGCTGTAATTGTCTTGATACGTACAGTGGGCAATAAAATACTCGTGTATAGAATGACTGGTACACTTGCATGCTGTATTGTATTATCTGTCAAACAAGACTCGCGCACAAATTTTGAGTCAAGCAGTAGTGTTAATGCAGATCCGATTGTTCATTTAACATAATTTTATACGGCTGTAATTTCACCTATGAAAAGAGACGTAAATCAGCATAGTCTAGATAATTTTTTTCCTTCAGGATATGGGCGATGATTTATTGCCCAGCCCTTGCTGCCTCCGAGTAGCCATTCTTTTTACAACCATGTAGCTTTCCACTTCGAAGGGCATTAAGAGTTGCCTACGCCCCGTGGGACTGGAGTCATGTGTAGGTCATACTGGGCGGGGGTGGTATTTTTATGCATTTCTAGGATTCCTCCGAGAATATTCTTCTTTGAGTAATAAACCATCAGCATTTCCTACACAATGTAATTGACTTTCTTAAACTACACACTTCCATAGCACTGCTGTGGAAAAGTCATAATTGACTCATTTCTCACCTCTCCTCTCCTAAGTCCTGTTGAAGATCACCTGTCAAATTCTTCCAAGACTACACCAATTGTGGGGGGTTTTTCGCAACAATCCTTAGTCATTTTTTCCTCTGATGTCAAACTGCAAAATGACCACATTTTTTGAGTTCAATTTCAGAATTTGATGTATTTGGAATTGAACACTCAACCTCTGAATTGCTGGACCAGTATCATAATTACACCACTGTACCCCGGAGAGTGAGCTAGACTGCTTGCTATGAGTGTGTAGACACCTCCTAATGTCAGAAAGGTGCTTGATGTAAATATCCTCCCATTATACCACTGTGACCAGTATTTTTTTTTAATTTTTATTCATTGATGGGATGTGGGCGTCACTGGCTGGCTAGGCCTGCATTTAGTGCCCATCCCTAATTGCCCTTGAGAAGATGGTGGTGAGCCGCCTTCTTGAACTGCTGCAGTCCATATGGTGTAGGTACACCCACAATGCTGTTAGGAAGGGAGTTCCAGGATTTTGGCCCAGCGACAGTGAAGGAACGGCGATACAGGTCCAAGTCAGGATGGTGTGTGGCTTGGAGGGGAACTTTTAGGTGGTGATGTTCCCATGCGTCTGCTGCCCTTGTCCTTCTAAGTGGTAGAGGTCGCGGGTTTGGAAGGTGCTGTTGAAGGAGCTTTGGCGAGTTGCTGCAGTGCATCTTGTAGATGGTACACACTGCAGCCACAGTGCGCCGGTGGTGGAGGGAGTGAATGTTGAAGGTGGTGGATGGAGTGCCAATCAAGCGGGCTGCTTTATCCTGAATGGTGTCAAGCTTCTTGAGTGTTGTTGGAGCTGCACTCATCCAGGCAAGTGGAGAGTATTCCATCACACTCCTGACTTGTGCCTTGTAGATGGTGGAAAGGCTTTGGGGAGTCGGGAGGTGAGACACTCGCCGCAGAATTCCCAGCCTCTGGCCTGCTCTTGTAGCCACAGTATTTATATGGCTGGTCCAGTTCAGTTTCTGATCAATGGTAACCCCCAGGATGTTGATAGTGGGGGATTCAGCGATGGTAATGCCATTGAATGTCAAGGGGAGATGGTTAGAGTCTCGCTTGTTGGAGATGGTCATTGCCTGGCACTTGTGTGGTGCGAATGTTACTTGCCACTTGTCAGCCCAAGTCTGAATGTTGTCCAGGTCTTGCTGCATATGGACATGGACTGCGTCAGTATCTGATGAGTCTCGAATGGTACTAAACAGTGTGCAATCATCAGCGAACATCCCCACTTCTGACCTTATGATGGAGGGAAGGTCATTGATGAAACAGCTGAAGATGGTTGGGCCTAGGACACTGCCCTGAGGAACTCCTGCAGTGATGTCATGTGATTGAGATGAATGACCTCCAACAACCACAGCCAACTTCCTTTGTGCTAGGTATGATTCCAACCAATGGAGAGTTTTCCCCTTGATTCCCATTGACTTCAGTTTTGCTAGGGCTCCTTGATGCCACACTCGCTCAAATGCCGCCTTGATGTCAAGGGCAGTCACTCTTACCTCACCTCTTGAGTTCAGCTCTTTTGTCCATGTTTGGACCAAGGCTGCAATGAGGTCAGGAGCTGAGTGGCCCTGGCGGAACCCAAACTGGGCGTCAGTTAGCAGGTTATTGCTGAGTAAGTGCCGCTTGATAGCACTATCGACGACACCTTCCATCACTTTGATGATTGAGAGTAGACTGATGGGACGGTAATTGGCCGGGTCGGATTTGTCCTGCTTTTTGTAGACAGGACATACTTGGGCAATTTTCCACATTGCCGGGTAGATGCCAGTGTTGTAGCTGTACTGGAACAGCTTGGCTAGGGGCGCAGCTAGTTCTGGAGCACAAGTCTTCAGTACTATTGCCGGAATGTTGTCAGGGCCCGTAGCCTTTGCAGTATCCAGTGTCTTCAGCCGTTTCTTGACATCACGTGGAGTGAATTGAATGGGCTGAAGACTGGCATCTGTGATGCTGGGGACCTCAGGAGGAGGCCGAGATGGATCATCCACTCGGCACTTCTGGCTGAAGATAGTTGCAAATGCTTCAGCCTTGTCTTTTGCACTCACGTGCTGGGCTCCACCATCATTGAGGATGGGGATATTTTTGGAGCCTCCTCCTCCTCCTCCTGTTAACTGTTTAATTGTCCACCACCACTCACGACTGGATGTGACAGGACTGCAGAGCTTTGATTTGATCCGATGGTTGTGAGATCGCTTAGCTCTGTCTATCGCATGTTGCTTCCGTTGTTTGGCATGCAAGTAGTCCTGTGTTGTAGCCTCACCAGGTTGACACCTCATTTTTCGGTATGCCTGGTGCTGTTCCCGGCATGCTCTCCTGCATTCTTCGTTAAACCAGGGTTGATCTCCCGGCTTGATGGTAATGGTAGAGTGAGGGATATGCCGGGCCATGAGGTTACAGATTGTGGTTGAATACAATTCTGCTGCTGCTGATGGCCCACAGTGCCTCATGGATGCCCAGTTTTGAGTTGCCAGATCTGTTCGAAACCTGTCCCATTTAGCACGGTGGAGGGTATCCTCAACATGAAGACGGGACTTCGTCTCCACAAGGACTGTGCGGTGGTCACTTCCACCAACGCTGTCATGGACAGATGCATCTGCAACAGGTAGATTGGTGAGGACGAGATCAAGTAGGTTTTTCCCTCTTGTTGGTTCCCTCACCACCTGTCGCAGACCCAGTCTGGCAGCTATGTCCTTTAGGACTCGGCCAGCTCGGTCAGTTGTGGTGCTACCGAGCCACTCTTGGTGATGGATATTGAAGTCCCCCACCCAGAGGACATTTTGTGCCCTTGCTACTCTCAGTGCTTCTTCCAATTGGTGTTTAACATGAAGGAGTACTGATTCATCAGCTGAGGGAGGGCAGTAGGTGGTAATTAGCAGGAGGTTTCCTTGCCCATGTTTGACTTGATGCCATGAGACCTCATGGGGTCCTGAGTCAATGTTGAGGACTCCCAGGGCTACTCCCTCCTGACTGTATACCATGGTGCCACCACCTCTGGTGGGTCTGTCCTGCCGGTGGGACAGGACATACCCAGGGATGGTGATGGTGGTGCCTGGGACATTGGTTGTAAGGTATGATTCGGTAATTATGACTATGTCAGGCTGTTGCTTGACTAGTCTGTGGGACAGCTCTCCCAATTTTGGCACAAGCCCCCAGATGTTGGTAAGGAGGACTTTGCAGGGTCGACAGGGCTGGGTTTGCCGTTGTCATTGTCATTTCCGGTGCCGAGGTCGATGCCGGGTGGTCCGTCCGGTTTTATTCTTATTGTTTTTCGTAGTGGTTGTTTACAACTGAGTGGCTTGCTAGGCCATTTCAGAGGGCATTAAGCGTCAACCACATTACTGTGGGTCTGGAGTCACATGTAGGCCAGACCAGGTAAGGACGGCAGATTTCCTTCCCTAAAGGACATTAGTGAACCAGATGGGTTTTTGCAACAATCGACAATGGTATCATGGTCGCCGTTACTAATGGCTAACATTTAATTCCAGAATTAAATTGAATTGAATTTAAATTCCACCAGCTGCCGTGGTGGGATTTGAACCCATATCCTCAGAGCATTTGACTGAGCCTCTGGCTTACTAGTCTACTGACATAACCACTACGCCACCGCCTCCCCTGGGTCATGAGTCAGATGAGATCAATGTTCTTTCAGGATAATTTATTATCAAAACAATATATTGATTTTTTTTTTTTTAAAGCTTTTCTTTGGGTTGCCTCCTAGAATTAAAGCTCAAGAAACAAGGGTGGACTTACTCATCCTATAACTTTGGAAGAATGAGTCACCTACTGAATGTTTTATTCCTGCAAGGATGGAAAAGTAATAGTAATCAGTTTGTAGGACAGACCATGTTCTTCTGAGCCACTTTCAAGAATAGTTTGTTAGTAATGACCTTTTTAAAAATCTCAAGTTCATTCTTTACATGCAGAAATATCTTTCTTTGGAGTGTAACAACATTCTGCCAGTTTTTGAATAAATTCCACATCCTTTTGTTTTTAGTCTGCCACTAGGAGACTGTATGGTAGGAGGAAACCAAATAATTGAATGATCTGGACTGTTACTGTTGTGTTCAGATCGCTCACCGCAACTCACTCTGGGTGAACATGGAGTCTGGAAATGGCTCATCTGAAAGCTCCTACCATTTGCTGGTGTGTTGGTTCCTACGACTGGCCTGTACTCCATGCAACCCAAGAGAATGGGCTATTTTTAACATTAATGCAGGAATATTGTGTTAAACTCCTGTTATGTTATCAGGAGAATTTGGTGGTTGGTCTTCAATGGAACATGAGAGGTGAGAAATGACTCTCTTTCACAGTGCAGCTATGGAAATGTCTAGTTTAAGAGTCAATTACATTGCGTGTGTAATGCTTACAGAGAATATTTTCTGAAGAATCCTAGCATTGCATAAAATAATTTTCAATGCAGTATCAGAGAAGCAAGGCATGATCATGAGGGACTTGTTCTTTGGTGCTTTTTCTCATCTTAACTGAGATGATATAATCGGAGGCAAGTACAGTATGTGCAGTGATCAAATTTCCACCCTAATTGGCCCATGTTGCCATTAGAGATTGACAAACTAATGAATTCCCAGTGGACAATTCCTGTGGATCTCTTTTGATCTGTAAGTGAAGTGAATCTATTGTTTTGTAGCAGGTGCAGTCTCCGACCATACAATTCTCATGCGGCTCAGACCTTCCTGCAATTCAATCCAAAAATCCAGATTCAGCAGAAAATAGATTCCACCTCGAGGGTATGCCTAAATTGACACATGCCATGTTGTGTGCTTTTACTAACCCTTCCCATAAGGCCGCCACCTTTCCTAGAGGAAATTATGAATCACAAGTGCAACTCTTCCAAAACATTGCACTCTTAGCCATATTTTAAACATAAATTTGTTATTTTTTGCCAGAAAACTGATTCCAGAATCAAAAGCACTTTAATCTTCAAACAGCAGAATTCTGACCAGACTGTGTTCCAATTTCTGGATTGATGGTGACCACCTTTTCAGCCACTGATACCATTCCTTCTGCTAAATGTCTTGGCACCATAATTCACCCAAGTGTCGTCTTCACCAGCAGGTGATTAGTTGGGCCTGGCTGTAGAGAAAATTACACATGGTGGAACAAACACAGTGGAGCATTTGGAAGTTTACACCTTGGCAACCTCCCGCCTGTTGGTCATTGACTGTGACGGGGACAATGTCGCTAGAGTCAAGACCCGGTTGATGATGATGATTACCTAGGAAACTCTGGGGTAGAAATTGGTTATAGCCCATTTTCAGGACCAACGTGTGCCCCAACCAGGAGGCCCAAGGCTGGCCTGAAATTGCGCACTAGTTTAATTTCAATAATTTAGTCTCGCCGCCAAAGGCAGCTCACCTGTTTGAAGCAGATGAATTTTGGATCACTTGCCTCGCCAACACCGGCCCTCGGGTAAGTCGCAGGAGTAGGAGACAACAACGAGAGGGGGGCCGATTGTGGGTTGGCAGCATCTCGCATGGAGTGCTGAGGAGCCGGGAGGAGCACTCCTGCTTCGCCCGGCTCCACATCAACCTTAAAAAAAAAAAAAAAAAAAAAAAAAAAAAAAAAAAAAAAACTTTAAAAATTAATAATTTGCCACCCTTTTCCGGTGGTGACCACTTACTAGGCCGCATCCACTCCCGGAAAACCTAAGCACAGCATGCCTGCTACCTGCTCCACTCAGTGGGGTCCAATTTCTACCCCCTCTTGTCTCCAATATTCCTTTTATTCTTCTCAAAAAGAGTGAATCTCCTACTTTTTATGAAGGAGGGTGATTTCTGGAATTTGTCTCCAGTCCACCTGGCCTGGACCTAACTGACTTCATAAGGAACACATCCTTCAGCCTTTCAGATTATTGCATCTTCTCAAACCTACACAGAAGCTTCACAATTATTAGTTCCTCTGCTGTTGTGTCTAGACTCGATTAGAAGGAGTCAGTGAACGTCACAAGTAGCTGAGCACCTTATTCCATGAGGAATACTACCCTACCTTTGGTAAAAAGAAGAAAGAACGAACTTGCATTTATTTAACGCTTTTCATGATCTCAGGAGTCCCAAAGCACTTTGAAGTGTAGTCACTACTTTACCCAAATGTGTGCAATCATAGAAATTTATGGCACAGAAGGAGGCCATTCGGCCCATTGTGTCTGTGCCAGCCGAAAAAGAGCTATCCAGCCTAATCCAACTTTCCAGCTCTTGGTCCATAGCCTTGTAGGTTATGACACTTCATGTGCATATCCAAGTACTTTTTAAATGTGTTGAGTGTTTCTGCCTCCACCACCCTTTTCAGGCAGTGAGTTCCAGACCCCCACCACCCTCTGGGTGGAAAAAAAGTTCTCCTCAACTCCCCTCTAATCCTTCTACCAATTACTTTAAATCTATGCCCCCTGGTTATTGACCTCCCTGCTAATGGAAATAAGTTCTTCATACCCACTCTATCTAGGCACCTCCATAATTTTATACACCTCAATCAAGTCTCCCCTCAGCCTCCTCTGTTCCAAAGAAAACAACCTCAACCTATCCAATCTTTCCTGCTTTACAGTATTTTCTTCCCCATTTTAGGTCCTCTAGTATGTACTCCTCTTCAACTAAGAGGATAAACACCAACCTGCTCCTAATTTCCACATATGCTGCTTTTAAACCATCTGTCAGGGAGTGCACATAAGTGAATAGTTTCTTCCTTTCACTTTGTCTTTCCTCCTTTTTAGGAGAAGCATATTGCCTCAACCTGTGCCCTTCCCTGAGAGCTCCAGGAACTCCCTGGTCAGAAGTCCTGAGTCACTCATTGGTACAGCATGTGAGCACACTAACTTGCTGTGGTGCCTACCTCTAATAAATATTTCAGTGAATAAAATATACCAATTTACTAATTTAGTTTGCATAGTTTCCCTTTATATTTTAAAAAAAATTGTGCGCTCGTTATTTTGAGTTAATAATGTTGTACTTTTTGTTTCCTTGCTGATGTTTTCCATCTTTCTTGTTTCAGTATATGGGCTGTGTGGAAGTATTGCAGTCCATGAGGTCACTTGATTTCAGTACAAGAACCCAAGTCACAAGGTAAGCGTCAATGGAAACCTGTAATGCTGGAGAAAAGAGATCTGCATTGTTAAAATGTGTAGCTCCACTCTGAATATTGTCGTCTTTTCTTCTTCATTTTTGCATGTGTCATTCGAGTTTCAAAAATGTTCCTGGCCTTTTTATTGGAAGGCATGTAAAGTTGGATTAGATACTGGAAAAATGCTTGTAGTTCTATGTGCAGATTTACTTATTAGGTTGGGACAGTGAGGCGGTCCAGCCTACAGATTTCTGTATGGGCGTTACCGTGCCATTAACAAGCTAATATTATACCAGAATTTGTGTGGCAAGTGATTGTTATTGCAACGATCGGCTCAGAAATGTTGCCCTTTCATTGACGCTGGTAATTTTTTTTTAATGCAAAATTGTAGTACTTGGGCAGCAGATCATGCTGCATGCAGTAAGCAATGTGTAGATACACCACGGCAAATCACTTGCCCTGCGTGTCATAGCACTCGAGCAGCTCACAAAGGGAACTTTTTACACTTTGCTTTCCCCCCCTTCCACAAATGTCTCTGGTGGCATCACTCAGTAGTTCTCTAATTGCTTAGTCAGTAAAAGATCTGCACAGGATGGTGCTGCTCCATATGGTTCAGGAAGATCCCACATTCAGCCCCTTGGCTGAGCTGCTGTCAGTTGGGCTGATGGTATGAGTGTTATAATTGGCCGCACTCGCACGCACGCACGCACTCACGCACTCACCTCGCTCGCCTCACTCTTCTGGTTCCCATGGAATCATAGCACAGCACAAGAGGGAAGGGGAGAAAATTGAGGGCGAACAGCAAGGCCTTCAGTAAAGCTGCTGTTTAAATATTTTTTTTTTAGATAGCTTGGCAATTTTTCAGATGGCAGAAAAATGCAAGCATTCCAGCAACTTCTTAGAATTATTAACTTCACAATATATATAGATCAACAGTAGATCATTCCCACTAGATAAACTCAGGCTTTTAAATACTTTCTCTCCCATTGATTTATAGGATCCTAACAGTTCAGTTTTCCTAACTTGTTCTACTATTCCTATGGTGAAGTTAAAAGCTACCCATCAAAAAAAACAAACAGCTGTATATGTGAAATCTCTCTTCATTCCTTTGATGTTTTATCAATATAATACGCTGTCCAATGATGTCAGAATACGATACAGTTGCCTAAAATGGACTTTCCCCAAACAAAATGTTTCCATGGCAACCAGTGAATTTGCAGACAAATCATAACCATGATGCATATTAAAATACCATGATATTTTTACATTTTGCAAAGATGCTCTTTGCACATAATGCAGTGATAGAAGAACAATATATTTTATGATGTTGAATTTTAGCATTCAGCAATGCATACAAGAGATATTGGTTTATGAATCTAATATTTTCCAACCTGGTCAGACTTTGTTTAAGTTCCACCCAAAGGCTTTGGTTGCATTGGATGTTTTAGCCCTCTCCTCGTTAGATTAGATTGGATTCCTCCCTAACAATCTGCTGCATTGACAGATATCTGTAATGTGCAGAAAAGAGTTTCTGCCCACTTAAAATATAATGGACAGCCCAGACCAGCAGAATTCCATGTTGTATCTAAACTTCCTTCCTGGCACAAAATGAGCGTGGATTTTACCAGCATGTGGCAGGTTTCCCTCCTCCCCCATAACTTAAAATGTGCTTCTCAGGAAAGGGAGTAATTGACTTTGTCTTCGGTGAAAAATCATGTTGCTGGGAGATGTAAAACAAATTAACTGGCTTCCTTAATGTGACAGTGGATCAAACACTAATGTACAGTCACAATAATTCAGTGGAAATTGCATTTGGCCAATTTCCTGCTTAAAATTTTATACAGATCTTGACAGGACCCTGGTCGCTCAGATTTAATTTGTTGCCGAAGGAAGTTGGCAGTTACTGTCTTTGACATTTTTTGCAGTCATGTCATGCCACATTTTTTGACAAAAATATATTTGCTTGTATGACTGTAAAATCACTGTTAAATGTTTCATTTACACTGAAGTAAACTGCTATTGTGCGCACAAGCACAAATGTTGAAACTAGGTCAATTATTATCGGAATCAAACTTTTTGACTGTCATAGAAATATTTCTGGGAGGAAATCTCTCTGGGCTTTGCGAATAGAAGCTGTAAGTTAAACATTGCCACTTAAATCTTTGCATCCGAGGTTTTGCATGAATCTTATGTACAGGATTTAGCGATTAGTGTCAGACCGGACAGAACATCTCTCTCAAAATGTTTCTACGTGGACCAGAAACACAAATCATTAAAAGTGGCAGGGCAAGTTGATATGATGGTTAAAAAAGCATATGGGTTACTTGGGCTTATAAATAGAGGCATAGAATAGAAAAGCAAAGAGATCATACTCAAACTTTATAAATCACTGGTTAGGTCTCAGCTGGAGTTTTGTGGACAATTCTGGGCCCCACACTTCAGGAAAGATGTTGAGGCCTTAGAAAGGGGACAGAGGAGGTTTACCAGGATGTCGCCAGGGAGGAGGGACTTCCGTTAGGAGGAGAGGTTGGAAAATTAGGACTGTTCTCCTTGGAACAGAGAAGGTTAATAGGTGACCTAATAGAGGTTTTCAAGATGATGAGAGGTTTTGATAGTGGATGGAGAAAAACTATTCCCTCTGGCGCATGAGTCAATAACCAGAGGTCATAGATTTAAAATCATTGGCAAAAGATCTAGCGGGGAGAAGAGGAGAAATGTTTTCACTCCGAGAGTTGTCGGGATCTGGAACGCTCTACCTGAAAAGTTAGCTGATTCCATCAATAATTTTAAAAGGGAGTTGGATAGGTACTTGAGGATGAGGAACTTGGGGTTACAGACAAAAAGCAGGGATGTGGGACTATCTAAGCTCTTTCAAAGAGTTAGCACAGGCATGACTGGCCGAATGGACTCCTGTGCTGTACGTTTCTATGAAATGGTCATTACTGTTAGAAATTTGACATGGAGTCTGGGATCGTAATTATTCCAGAGAACATCTGTTTTCAGCATCAAGCACGTGCAGGTCAGGAGTACCTTGAATCAGATGCAGAGTAAAACTCCCTCCTGTCTGCTCCAACCTTATGCCTTCAGTGCAATCTCAGAAGAGTGCTCCTAGTACACCAGCCATCCTCTAGCCTTTTCTGAGTGACATTTGCTATACAGGAAACTTTTTTTTTATCCGACACTGACGGGACTGATGTGGTGCCGGTTCATCAAAAATTCCGGATAACCGAGAGCTATAGTAAAAGATACAGAGAGCTGAGAGCTCCGTATAAAGCAACAAACCCTGTTGCTTAGCAACAGGTGCAGAACAATGGCCACAAGTTCCAAGCGTCTCTGTAGCTTAGCAACAGCTGCAGCCACACCCAATTGCACAGCAACAGATCGAGGAAGGCAAGTAATATGAAGTAAAACTTACCTGAACCTACTCCTGAATTTTGCCGGTTAACTGAGATTTCCGGTTATTTAGGTGCCGGTAAATCGAAAGTTTCCTGTAAATGCCAATTGTTTCAAATCATGGGCAGTTATGTTTGGTGAGCTTACACCAGCTGGAAGCTGAATTGAGACCGAGGCGCATAATTAATGTAATAACACCTTACGGCCTGTGGTAAGGTATCACTCTGGACTGGGTTTAAATCCGGCCCCAGAGGTGGAAAGACCTGGTGCTAACTAGACTAATTAATAATGTTCAAAAAACACCGGTTTTAACAAGCAGATGGCGAATTGTAGCATTTGGTCGATGAAGGGAAGATGTTTCCACTTGCAGGGAGTTCATAAATATACAAAAGTCACTAATATAACCAATAGGGCATTGAGGAGCAACCTCTTTACCCAGAAAGTGGAACTCGTTACCACAAGGAGTAGTTCAAGCGAATAGCATAGATACATTTAAGGGGAAGCTAGATAAGCACATGAAGGAGAAAGGTCACGCTGATGGGATGGGAGGAAGCTCATGTGGAGCATAAACACTGGCACGGACCAGTTGGGCCGAATGGTCTGTTTCTGTGCTGTACAGGCTAGGTCCTTTGGCAGTAATCACCAGAACTTAATTAAGTATTCACGGTGATCTTCCACACGACTGACTGTGCACGAAGAATTTTTAAAATGCCATTTTTTTTTAAAATTTAATTTTCTTTCTATGTCTTGAAGTTGTACAGATTTATTTTTTGAGATGAGGTGAAATCCTATGAATCTCTCTGTACACCGCCTTTATGCACACCTATTAAGGAACTGCAAAAGCCCAAATGATAATTCATAAAATTTGTATGTTTTGTAAAATAACAGGCTGGCAAGTCTGTCAGTTTTAGCGAAAAATCACCAAAACCTGAAAATGAACTTATTTACTAACTTGTTTATTTTTCTGTTTTTTTTAGTCTATATCCCTATTCCCAACGTTGCAAAAATAATCATTATAAATTTAAAGTGCCACTTTTGATCACCAGTCTGTGCTAAGTTAACTAATCTAAGCCAAGGTGGTGGTAGGGTCAGCTTAATCAAGCACAGTACTCCTGGACTAAGGTGGGGGAAAATCAGCCAGGATTCTGGGTCACTATCCATAGATCCTGTCAGGTGAGCATTCGTGGAAAGGCTCTACAATTGTTGTCTAGGACATTTGAATGAGGTATTGGTGGCTGATGGCTCCAGTGAAGCCATACCAGAGCATGAAAAAGTAAGACTTTACGGTCTGTTTAGATATCTTTGTGATTATGGGGAGTGATTTCCTCTTGCGCTAAGTATAGCAAAATTGCAAATGTGTCTTGATAAACATATTTCCAATTTCATTACTGCTAGCACACTAAGGAAATCTTCCTCCTATTCGGTAGAAGTCTAAAATGTTGATCTATTTTTGAAATTGCATTTTTATAATGTGCATTGGAGAATAATATATCTGGTATTCATAAAATAATCTTTCACAAAAGTTTTTTTTTGTTACTATTGAGACAGTGGCCACGATTTTCCCTACCTTGGCGGGTCTGGTGCGGCCGGGGTCGATGGCGGATCGCGACCTCGCTGCTGTCTCCAGCCCACTGTCCAAAGTGATTTTACGTTCATTGGGCTCATTAAGCCCGCCTAGCGTGTTTGCCGGCCAATTAAAGGAAGTGGGTCTGATGACATCACTTGACGCGTCATCAGCCGATTTCCTTAAAGGGACCATGCGCAAATTGATTTGGACAGTTGTGCTGTCAGTGTTCTACAGCATTGAGGTGCTGCAAACGCTGACAAGCACTGCACAGCACCCAGGCTCTCCCATGACTCCCTCCAAATGCTTATGGAGGGAGGTTCTCTTCCCTTCCAGTGGGCGGAAGAGACCTCCCCAGGAGACCAACGCAACCTGGTTGCACATTGCACAGGAGGACACAAGCAGGGAAGTTGTCGGAAGGACCAGGCTGCAGTGGCACAAACCTTTCAATGATCTCAGTAGATCACGAAATGTTACAGCAAAGCCACATACAACCTCATCCTGTCAAACATTGAAATCTTTATTTTCAACACTTTGCGTTCTTGGACAGATTTGTGTGCACCTTTGGAAGTGGCTTAGTGAGTTGCAGTGAGTGGTGAGACATAACGGTACCCCACGCAATGGTGATGTGTGAAAGGAATGACTTGGGCTTTATGGTGTTTGTGTGGGGTGGTGCCAACCTGGCGCATCATGTGGTAGCCAGGGTGTAAAGCGCCAAGTGAAGTAAATCTGGCTATGGTAAATCCCTGGCGTCCCGGGCAGCAATGTAGTCTGGTGCTGATGTCCTGTGCAGCATCAGTTGATTGCGAAGAAGGTTGGTGGTGTTGGGGCTGATTGTGCTGGGATTCTGAGGACCAAGGTGAGAGAGTTTCAAGGGCACCAATGCTGATGTAATAGATGACAGGTGAAGTTGAGATGACAGAAGCGATCTGCCAATGGTGAGAGAGGTTGTTTCAATGAGGGGACACTGGATAGTGAGTTTACTCCAAACACTTGCAACCTGCATAAAGCTTAATCTGTCTTCCAAATGCAGTAAGCAACAGCTTCTGAGCTTGGAAAGTGAGCAGCTGTGAGATGGAAGCTTTTATACCACATTTGCAGCTATCAAGTAATGCGATCATTTATTTCATGATGACGTAACTCCTGACCTCCTTACCTGATGGGCGACCTCGTAAAATGTTATGGTGAGCTCAAAATTCACTTTTTTTAACAGGCTGTTAACACGCTCTTAATCACCTAAATTGCCTCCCCCACCGCTTGATGTCAGGTCTGTTCAGCGCTGACAGACCCAACATCTGGGAAACTAGCGTGGCAGCGGGTTCTCTACCCGCTGTCAAAAAAAATTTTCCCCATCCGACCCGCCATCAAACTGACCCGCTGACAACGCACCCCCCCATGAAAAATTCCCCCCAGTGACTCTCAAAAGTGTTGAAGATGCCTTTTAACTTTTCTGCAGCTTGGTGTAAAGGACTGAAAGGATTAGTTTTACAGCCTTTCATAGCAGGCAAACAATCCAGCACTTCATTACTGTACAATGATTTCATTGGATTAGATATAAGGAAATTACTGGAAACCGTGTCCAGAAAAAAGGGGAAGTCGGCAAAGGGTTTGTTGTGGAGATATGATTTCACAACAGGATTTGACTATAGCCTGTGCAGGCAAACAAAAGGGAGATTGTCTGTCGAATCCAGTGCTGGGCTACACTTGGCTTCAGTTTGAGATTCACATGGGTTCAGCCAGATGTGCTGTCCAATGTGTACTGGACAGGCCTGGGATATTTCCATCGCTATGTACAGTTAGCTAACTGACTAAAGTATATTCCTAAAAATGAAATTCTAGTCACAATGGAGTATGTTGTACGTGCTTCATTTCACGTCATAAAGAAAGACTTGCACTTATATAGCGCCTTTCATGCCCACCGGAAGTCTCCAAGCGTTTTTCGAGTGTAGTCACTGTTGTAATGTGGGAAACGCGGCAGCCAATTTGCACACAGCAAGCTCCCACAAAGAGCAATGTGATAATGACCAGATAATCTATTTTAGTGATGTTGATTGAGAGATAAATATTGGACAGGACACCAGGGATAACTCCCCTGCTCTTCTTCGAAATCATGCCATGGGATCTTTTACGTCCACCTGAGAGGGCAGTTTAACGTCTCATCCGGAAGACGGCACCTCCGACAATGCAGTGCTCCCTCAGCACTGTACTGGAGTGTTATACACTCGAGTCCCTGGAGTGGGACTTGCCTCCGAGTCAGAAGGTTGTGGGTTCAAGTGTGCTGCCCACTTAGCCACAGCTGACACTTGGCAGTATATAGTATCGGCTCATTTGAAGGGAGGGGACATTAGAAAAGAATTATGGAATATGATTAGAGGATGACCTACCTTCAAACCTGTCGTGCATCTAACTGAAGGAAATTCAATTTATATTGATACATGAATACAATTACATCTCATTATAATTAATGGAATAAGTCATTCTTAACCTTTTGAGCTGTTGAAAGTGTAGTCAGAAGAAAAGTACTTGCTATTTAATCCCCACTCTGAATATATCAATAAATTGTATTGTTTTGGCCTGTGGTTTGTATTCAAATCTGCTCCCTCCCTTTCAGTTGAGCCCAATGTGTTCACTGTGACTTCTGGCTCCCTAATCCTCGTGTGTATTGTGAGTCACCGTTTAAGTGGTTGTCACACCTGAAAAGTGCCCATATGCCAAAAAAGCTCATGAATGGTGGAAATACCATTGTCTAAGTTAATGATACTGATTAGTTTGCACTTTGTTAATGGGGACATTTAAATTAGTTTGCATTTTGTTAATAGTTATTTAATAGCCGTTTCCATTCACTTCCAATCAACAATGAGCTAGCCTGGAACCAGCAACTATCACACAATGAACCAACTGAATCACTCAAATAATTTCTTCACCTTGTGTTTTCAAGTCATTTCCAAATAGTTGCCGAGATCAGCAAATATAGCTAAAGGTAATGGGCCTGAATTTCTGCGGGGGATTCTCCCAATCTCCTGCCATAACTTCAGCCAGAAATTGGCTAAACCCCCCTGAGGAATGGCATGAATGGCTATTTACCCCTTTTTCCAGGGGTTTCACCAATCTCCCTCTGACCTTACAGTGGGGTTTTTGGGACAAACCCCACAAAAATTCAGGGCCAACATTTTATAACATTGGAAACTTTTTTTTTTTAAATTGCATAATTCTGGGGGGAAAAAAACTAAAGTTACCCAAAAAATTAGTTATTTACTACTATAAATGTTCCCTGCACTGGATTAACCTATTTCTCTGGGGGATGTCGGGTTTGAGTCTGCAGAATTGGAAATATCACTGGGACCTTGGATGTTGTAGATTTCCAGCTTCCATTGGTAGATTCTAAGTGTATGAGAGAAAAGGACACCTTGCTCCTGTCGAACTACATTACCCAGGATGCCCCATGGCACCCAGGCAAGAACATTAACAAATAACAACTGTGTGGCACAAGACATATCAAAAATGAAGGGATTCAATTATTTCAGTTTATATTTGGTGGCCGTGCCTTCTGTTGCCTGGGCCCTAAGCTCTGGAATTCCCTGCCTAAACCTCTCTGCCTCACTACCTCTCTTTCCTCCTTTAAGACGCTCCTTAACCTACCCCTCTGACCAAGCTTTTGGTCACCTGCCCTAATTTATCCTTATGTGGATTGGTGTCAAATTTGTTGTCTTAAAATACCCCTGTGCAGCCCCTTGGGGCGTTTTACTACGTTAAAGGTGCTATATAAATACAAGTTGTTGTTATATAGTTTGCGTGGTCAAATAAAGATTCTAAACTAATGGTGTTTTGGTAGCAGTGCTTTGTGTTACTGAAGGGGGGAATTGATGTTTTGAGCAGGGGCTAGAAGGAAATGTTTGAGAGACTTTTTTGCTGAACTTTGACTGACTGCAGTTGGAATGTCTGTCGGGCACAGAGCATCGTAAAAAGATTCAACAGTAGGAAAAGCCTTCCTGGTGCAGGGCTACTAACCACAGCTGACTGAGGAGAAATATTACCTTTTTTTAAATAATCCTACAACTAACCAAGGAAAAGAAGGAAGACATTGGGAGTGGAGGTGGTGGGGGGAGTGGAGGTGGTGGTGGTGGGGGGGGCGGTGGGGGGAGGCGAGAGAAGGGAAGAGGGAAACCAGCTAATTGCATCTTAAGCAAATGATAAAAGCCCACCTTGAGAACTGGAGCAGAAAAAGGTTATACCTGTAATGAGAATATGAGGTACATGTGGGAATGTGTGCTGGCCTCTTGAGAGTTTCTGTGAAGTGGTAGGAAAACATTATATACATGAGTCCTGTATCTTTCAATATTAGTAAGGTGTGTAATATTAAATAAAAAACAGAAAATGCTGGAAATACTCAGCTGGTCAGGCAGCATCTGTGAAGAGAGAGAAACAGAGTTAACGTTTCAGGTCGATGACCTTTCGTCACAACTGTTCTGACAGCGGATCATCGACCTGAAATGTTAACTTTGTTTCTCTCTCTACGGATGCTGCCTGACCTGCTGAGTATATCCAGCATTTTCTGTTTTTATTTCAGATTTCCAGTATCTGCAATATTTTGCTTTTGTGTAAGGTGTGTAATATTGTTGCTTTGTGTCACTCGTGATGTACTGCATCTAATTCTGCCCACTTGAGGATCCCTGATTATAATCGCTCAACCATTGGCGGCTGTGCCTTCTGTTGCCTAGGCCCTAAGCTCTGGAATTCCCTCCCTAAACCTCTCCGCCTCACTACCTCTCTTTCCTCTTTTAAGACGCTGCTTAAAACCTACACCTGCCCTAATATATCCTTATGTGGCTTGGTGTCAAATTTTTTGTCTTAAAATACTCCTATGCAGCACCATGGGACGTTTTACTACGTTAAAGGCGCTATATTAATACAAGTTGTTGTTGCTTAATTGCATTTGCTGTATATCGACAATGGGCAAACCACTGTAGTACTTGAGCTACAGTAGAACCGAGGTTAACAGCAGAAACCATGCTCCGGGTGCAGAACCACCCTCCCCGAACAATGCCAAAAGGAGATTTAATGCTAATGTATAATGGTGTCTCTCCTGTGGCATTGCTTGCATAAGAATTTTTTTTAAACCAAGTACATCCATCCTAAATAGATAAACCAGGACCCCTCAAAGCCCCTACTTATTTAAATAAATAAGTCTGTGCCCCTCATCCACCCCAGTTACAAGCTAGAAAAAGATAAATGAGGAATGCCACTGGGTCCGTTATTACCCATCTGTCCTCCATCACAGCATCCAGTTGTTAATTGATTCCAAGTTTTTGTCTCAACTACCCAAGCCATAAAGTCAATCCCACATGTTGAACACTTTTTGCATGAAGAATTTTCTGATATCGGTCCTAAATTCACCTTTTGCATGTTTGAACTAATGCACATGAACCAATTAATGGTTTAAATTTAAGTAGCATTCATACTTTATCTTTTCTATACCGTTTACTGTCTTCTAACTCTGAGTTTCCTGCTCAGTCACATCACTTCAAGGCTGATGAGCCCAAGCTTCTCCAATTTTTCCTGTTAACTTGGTCTCATGACTCCTTGAATGTTTCCTTTGTGCCTCAGTGACTGGAACTGGACAAAGTACTCGAGATGTGGTCTGAATAGAATACTGCACAGTTTAAGCATGACTTCCTTTTAACTTTTACTCTGTTGTATGGTTTTTCTATGCTAGTGAGAGGATTTGAGTACAGGAACAAGGATGTCTTGCTGCAGTTGTACAGGGCCTTGGTGAGACCACACCTTGAGTATTGTGTGCAGTTTTGGTCGCCTTATCTGAGGAAGGGTGTTCTTGCCATGGAGGGAGTGCAGCGAAGATTCACCAGACTGATACCTGGGATGGCAGGAATGACGTACGAGGAGAGATTGGGTTGATTGGGCTTGTACTCGCTGGAGTTTAGAAGAATGAGAGGGGATCTCATTGAAACTTATAAAATTCTAACAGGACTAGACAGACTAGATGCAGGAAGGATGTTCCCGATGGCGGGGGAGTCCAGAACCAGGGGTCACAGTCTAAGGATAAGGGGTAAGCCATTTAGGACAGAGATGAGGAGGAATTTCTTCACCCAGAGAGTGGTGAACCTGTGGAATTCTCTACCACAGAAGGCAGTTGAGGCCAATTCATTAAATATATTCAAGAAGGAGTTGGATCTATTTCTTAAGGCTAAAGGGATCAAGGGATATGGGGAGAAGGCAGGGACAGGGTACTGAATTTGGATGATCAGCCATGGTCTCATTGAATGGCGGAGCAGGCTCGAGGGGCCGAATGTATTACTCCTGCTCCTATCTTCTATGTTTCTATGTAAGCATTCTGCATGTCTTATTGGTTGCTGTCCCATAGTAATTGGGCATAGCTACCAAGTTGATTAATACCCCATGATCTCTTTAACTTCACTCTTGGCTATTTTGATACATAAGAACATAAGACGTAGGAGCAGGAGTAGATCATTTGGCCCCTCGAGCCCGCTCCGCCATTCAATAAGATCATGGCTGATCTGATCTTGGCCTCAACTCCACTTCCCTGCCCGCTCCCCATAACCCTCGACTCCCTTACCTTTCAAAAATCTGTCTATCTCCACCTTAAATATATTCAATGACCCAGCCTCAAGTTCTCTGGGGAAGAGAATTCCAAAGATTCACAACCTTGAGAGAAGAAATTCCTCATTTCCGTTTTAAATGGGTGCCCACTTATTCTGAAATTATGCCCCCTAGTTCTAGATTCCCCCACGAGGGGAAACATCCTTTCTGCATCTACCCTGTCAAGCCCCTTCAGAATCTTGTATGTTTCAATAAGATCCCCTCTCATTCATTCTTCTAAACTCCAGTGAGTATAGGCCCAACCTGCTCAACCTTTCTTCATAAGACAACCCCTTCATCTCCGGAATCAACCTCCTGAACCTTCCCTGAACTGCCGCCAATGCAAGTATATCCTTCCTTAAATAAGGAGACCAAAACTGTACATGGTACTCCAGGTGTGGTCTCACCAATGCCCTGTACAGTTGTAACAGGACTTCCCTACTTTTATACTCCATTCCCTTTGCAATAAAGGCCAACGTTTTATTTGCCTTCCTATTACTTGCTGTACCTGCATGCTAACTTTGTGATTCATGTACAAGGACCCCCAGATCCCTCTGTACCTCAACATTTTGTAATCTCTCCCCATTTAAATAATTTGCTTTTTTATTTTTCCTACCAAAGTGGATAACCTCGCATTTTCCCACATTATACTCCATTTGCCAGATTTTTGCCCACTCACTTAGCCTATCTATATCCCTTTGGAGATTCTTTGCGTCCTCCACACAATTTGCTTTTCCCACCTAATAAGAAGCGGGAGTAGGCCAATCGGCCCCTCGAGCCTGCTCCACCATTCAATAAGATCATGGCTGATCTGATCTTGGCCCCAACACCACTTTCCCGCTCTCTCCCCATACCCCTTGACGTTGTCTGTCAGTCTCCACCTTGAATATATTCAATGACTCGCCTCCACAGCTCTCTGGGGTAGAGAATTCCAAAGATTCACGACCCTCTGAGAAGAAATTCCTCCTCATCTCCATCTTAAATGGGCGACCCCTTATTCTGAGACTATGCCCCCTAGTTCTAGATACCCCCACGAGGGGAAACATCCTCTCAGCATCCACCCTGTCAATCCCCCTTTGTATCATCAGCAAATTTGGCTACATTACGCTGGGTCCCTTCATCCAAGTTATTAATATAGATTGTAAATAGTTGAGGCCCCAGCACTGATCCCTGCGGCACCCCGCTAGTTACAGTTTGCCAACCTGAAAATGACTCATTTATCCCGACTCTCTGTTTTCTGTTAGTTAGCCAATCCTCTATCCATGCTAATAAATTACCCCCAACCCCATGAGCTCTTATCTTGTGCAGTAACCTTTTATGTGGTACCATTCATAATGTAGGCATGTCTTCCATTTTTCCTTCCTATGTTCAATAATTTACCCTCGTCTATTACATTTTATCTGCCATTGTTTCATTTGGGTGCATATTTTATCTAACTCATTTTGTAGGTCCAAATTTGCCCCCTCAAATTGAACTAGCTTCCCCTTAGCGCTGTATGTACTGCTTACAAGCAAAACTGAAATAAATAAATGAGTCATTTACCCTTAGCTCTGTGGTAGCACTGTTGGCTCGGAGTCAGAAGGTTATGGGTACAAGCCCCACGCCAGAGACTTGAGTATCTAATCAATGCTGACATTTCAGTGAAGTATTAAAGGAGCGATGCACTATTGCTGTCTTTCGGATGAGACATTAAACGCAGGCCCTATCTGTCATCTCGGTGGATGTAAAATATCTCGAGGCACTTTTTGAAGAAGAGCAAATTTTCCTGGTGTCCTGGCCAATATTAATCCCTCAACCGACATCACTAAACTGGTTGGCTGGTCCTTTTACCTCGTCGTTGTTTGAGGGACCTCGCTGTGTGCAAAATGGCTATTGCCTTTCCCTACATTACAACTGTGACTGCCTCTCAAAATACTTCATTAGTTGTGAAGTGCTTTGGGACATCGTGAAGTCATGAAAAGCATTACATAAATGTGGGTTCTTTCTTTGCCAACTCCTACCTCTTTAAATATAATTCAAAATTTTTAAAATGAGCATCAGATACATGCATGATAGTATAGAAATATATTAGAAATATATTATGTAATTATAATTGGGAATATATCTCATTGTATAATTTTAATACATATGAATGTAAATATGCCAAATTATATATTTGTATGCAATTACATTAAATTATAAATATTTTATTAAATGTGAATATATATATTAGCTTATCCAAATGATTTATAATGTATCCAAATGATTTATAATGTATCCAAATTATATATAATCCAATTACTTAATACAATTTTAAAAGTTGCCACTTTAAATTTATTTTTCCTTCATCACAATATAATTTGTACTATTTTTTACACGTTAAGGCGGAGAAATTCGGTATCGCCCCGTTTCGGGCGCAATTATCGGCCGGGCGCAAAATTATCGCCTCCGACTGCAAACTTGGCTTCTATCACCGCTGAAGGTGATTTGGGCGCTAAATCAGGCGCTACACCCCTCATTCAAGGCGCTAACACTGAGGAGCAAGGCACTATCTCGGAGCGCTGGTGAAGCTCATGTAATGTCAGTTAGCAATGGAACACAGACACACTGGCGCCATCCAGTTCTTAAAGGGGAGGGTCGATCTTGCTCTCTAGCCACACCCTGCTCATTGCAGCCTTGAATCTCGGCCTGGAGAGACCTGTACATCAATTCTGCTGGAAAGAACAATGGAGAGGCCCAGGGAAAGAGCTGAGTGCAGCCCCCATAGTCTCTTCTAAAGCGATGCAAGGAAGGTCAAATCAAAATGAACCGGCAAAGTGCTGTTCCGTACCCAAAACTCCTTCACTCGGCATTGAATCTCACCAGAAGTCTCTCTCTCTTAGGGCGCTAATCAGCCGAATTCCACCCCCCCCCCCCCCCCCCCCCCCCCCCCCCGAGTGTTTTTAAATTGTGCCTTTTCTGTCTTTCTAAAGACAGTTCTGCTCAATCATATTTCGCTGCTCAGCAATTATATGAATTCAGCATTTGTTTTTTTTGTAAAAGCAGCCCATTCTCTAGTGTATGGAGTGAGGTTTTACACAAGCGAACCTTTACATCCAGTCTTTTAAATAGAGCCTTTGATCCTCCTCGGTGTACTGACTTATGTTTTTAAATATAGTGATTGCTTTGTCTTTGTGGTGAATTTTTATATGTGATTTTTAAAAAAAAATAATAAAAATCCGAGCATGTCATTTATATTTTACACCATATTTTCCACATGGACATCCTAGGAGGCTGATTCCATTTTCAATACATTTCCAGGCTAACGGAACAAATGCATTACTGAATCCGATCACTGGAAGTGTGCCAATGCCTCTTGTTACATGATTTGCACAAATTAAAGCAGATATTTCCAATCGTTATCTAATTTTTCTCTGTGAGCAATGCCAATACTACAATGCCCAGACTGGGTCACCTCACTCTGCTGAGTAATGTAAGAAAAGCTCATGGACACAGAAACCTCATTGTGCCATCTCTTGTTATACAATCTCCACAAATAAGTAGCGAGAGGTTCTTAACAATATGTTTAAAAAAAAAACCACAAGCCAAATGATAAGCATAAGTACAATATGTAACAAATAGGTTAGTTCTTTAAAATAATTGACCCACCAGTTCTTCCAGTGACTTTGGGAGTTCTTGGTTGGACCTGGAGCCTGGGACCACTTAAGACCGGCTTCAGGGCTGGGAGCATGTTCATGTGACCTGGGAGCTCCCTACTGGCATGTCACTTACCAGTGCAGAGGGGAGTAGAAAGAGCTGGCACAATTCGGGTTCTGTATGCAATGGCTTTTCTTGTGTTGCTCACCCGAGTGAGGTGGCCCAGTCTGGGCAACGTAGTATTTCAGTAGAGTTACCCTGAGGTTGAGGGTATCACGGGGCATCAGGCTGTGCAACCAAAAGTGATGAGAGATTAAGTTTGTAATCTCTTTCATGGGTTTTTTTTTTACAAGAATATATTTAAAAAATGTGTTTTTATGACATTTCTATTTTTAGGGATATATAATGGAGGAACTATCATCTGTATCAGTCTCTTACTGCACTGTGATTTGGGGAGTTTCTTGATCGAACCTTTTATGAAGAGAATTCTTGCAAAGGAAAGCTTTTACGCAGTCTGATTGGTGAGATAATAGTAGAAATTAGCCAACTACAAAGCAGGGAAATGCAGAGATTATGCACACCTAACCATTCAGCAGGAGATAATTGTCAGATTTGCAATGCATACTACACTCACCATGTTCACTACCGGCACTGAGGTTTGTTCTATAGACATACGCTCTGTGCATTGCATCCTTGTAACCTGCTGCAAAAAAAAAAGGTTATGGTGCTGCTGTTCTACAGTTCAAACAATTTCAGCAGCTTTGCACATCATCTTGGTGCTGTGCTCTCAACCCTTCCCTTTTATTGGGGTATCACCACTACAAAAACTATTGGACGTAAACCATAAAATCGTGTTTTAGGAATATTTGTTCAATTTCAAAATGTTATTTCAACCACTAATCCCAAGATTTTTTTTTTCCAAGTCATCCATTCGTGTCCGCTACGATGTTCATACTTTGCTGTAATGGCAAGACAGGCCTAGGGGACTGGGCTGTCAGTTTTAAAGTAGGCTATAAAGGTGTTTCATTTTAGCAAACAGCCCACTCTTTGATAAACTGATGATAGCTGGACTTTTATGTTAGAGCTATCTTTTTAAAGTTTTCACATTACAGCGATATTACACTTCAGAGCTGTGAATGCTACAATATATGGAGGCCATTTGGAAAGTGACAGTTTTATCTCTCCCTCGGCCAAAGTGAACAGTCAATGATTGGAGTTCAGAGTAAATTAAACTTGCCACTGCAGAACTCGAGCAATAGGTATTCTTGATCAGAGCTGGGGCCCTGGCTGCAATAACCTTTCATTTTGGTTTTTCTTAACATACTTCAATTTCTTTTTTTAATTGAGGAATACAAAATGTGCGCACTTTCTCAGTTCGTGGTAGTATGCAAGCTACATTGCATTATTCATAGAATGGCACCTAGAAATATTTTCAAAGATCTTAAACAGATCTGCATTTGGATGGCAATACTTGCTCACCTGAACGAGGTTGGGCAGCAGGATCAGTCGGGAGACTTGTTGGCCATTTGGTTGGATGGCCATCCCTGTGAATGTTTAAGGAGGTACAGCTGTAGTAAGATTCATTGTGAACTAATGTTAATATTGCAAACGTTTATGATTTTCTGTTGAACTCTACTTGCAATCTCTCTCTCGCTCTCATGATTGTTTGTGAGTTGAAGTTGGCCATGACTGCAGCTTGAGCTTGCATAGCAGCAATGGGAACATTGATGGAAGATGCTGCTAACGTGCCTATGGCCTGTATAACTGATGTCACCACTGCAGGTGCCATTGGTGTTGCCACATGCTTAATGCCAGACTGCAGTGAAGACCATTGCTTCACATCACTCATGTTGGAGATAGCAGTACTTATCTGGGTACTGGACTCCTCACACTACCCAGACCACCTTTCAATGTATTGTGTAAGAAGGCAAGTGACTCCTAAATATAGTTCCGATCCTATACTAGCTTCCATTTGAAAAGTAGGGCTGGGATTTTCTGGGGTGGTGGCAGGCGCGATGGGTGGCGGGTCGGGTGGGAAAGTTGTTATTTTTGACAGCAGGTCAGGAACCTGCTGTTATCTCGCTCCCACACGCCTTTCCCCCAGGCGCGTCTGTCATCGCGGAGCCGACCCGACCGGCAGCGGCGGGCGTCCCAATTGAAATGATTATCGGGTAGTTTACAGGCACTCGAGAGCCTTTTTTCACTTCCTTTATAAATTTCCCTGCATGGCCACAGGATTCGCGCAGCTCGGGAACCACGTCTATCAACATGAGGCGGGAGTTCCGTGGCCATTGCTCCAACTGATTACTCGACAGCATCAAATGTTCAGTAAAAGCTCCCACCTGACAGATGATCACTTTCCTCAGGCAGAAACTGTTGCTCAGTCCATTTCCAGCACAGATTCTGCAGGCTGCAAGTCTTTCCAGCAAAGTCTCCATCCAGTCTCACCTCATTGGAAGAACTCTCTCACCATTGACGGAATGCTTCTGTCATCTCTACTTCACCTGCCATCTATTCCATTAACATGGTTGTTTATACTGTTTCACCTTGGTGCTCAGAATCGGATCACGATCACCCCCCCCCATACCAGCAGCACCAGGCACACCAGCAACACCAACCTTCTCCGCCATCACCTGATGCTGCACAGGACAGAGGGCATCAGCATCCAAGCACATTGCTGCCCGGGAGGCCAGATTTAGTTAACTTTACGCTGTACACCCATATGGCTGCCACATGATGCACCAACTTGGGACCACCCCACACCAACACCAAAAAGTGTTCCTACAATGCCCAAGCCATTCCTTTCACACTCATTAACATTGCAGGGGGTACCGTTATGTCTCACCATTCACTGCAACTCACTAAGCCACTTCCAAAGGTGCACACAAATCTGTCTCCAACTGGAAAGTGTTGAAAATAAAGATTTTTTATGTTTGACACCACATTAACAGAAGCTTTACATAAAAAACATTGGATAAAACGTCCAAGTGCTACCCTTGTGTGTTGTTAGTTGATATGGTTGCATTAGTGTGAGGGGTGGCTAGTGAGATGGGGATGTGTTAATGTAGATAGATAGAGAGAGAGAGAGATGGATGTCGGTGCAAGGTATGTTGGTGTGAGTAAGGGTGTGTGTGAGTAAGGGTGTGCAGGAGTAGGGTAGGGAAGGCAGCGTGATGGGGATGTGATGAGAGACACAGCAGGATGAAGTTGAATGTGGCTTTGTACTCTCATTTCCTGATCGAATGAGATCATTGAAACATTTGTGGCACTTCACCAAGGTCCTCCTGACCACATCCCTGCTTGTAACCTCCTCTACAATCTGCAACCAGGCTGTGTCTGTCTCCTGGGGAGGTCTCTTCCGCCCATTGGAAGGGAAAAGGACACCTCTGCGTGCTCTGACTCCCTCCATAAGCATATGGTGGGAGTCCTCTGAGAGCCTGGGTGCAGCCCTCTGCCTCTGTGCAGTCATTGTCAGTGTTTGCAGCACTCCAATGCTGTAGTGTACTGACGGCACTATGTTAGAATAAACTTCAAATCTAATGTGGCCATGGTCCCGGCTGTAAACGCGTCATGAATGACGTCACCAGACCCGCTCCATCTCATTGGGCCGGATAAAGCGCCGGGCGTGCTTAATAGGCCCCATTAAGGCAAGTTAATTTTTGACAGCGGGATGGATCCAGCAGCGGGGTTGCGACACCCTCCCCACGGACACTGCCCGCACCAGACCCGGCCAGGTAGGCAAATTCCAGCCATGATCACTAAAGCATATATATCTCCAACTCTGGTGGTGGTTGAATGTCCCTTCTTTATTAGTAGTTGGTGATGCACCCTGGGCTCCCTCAACAACATCTCCTGCAATGTGTGTATCTGTGATGGTGCCTGCTTCAAGTGGAGTAGTGCTGGCTGGCACCCTGATGAATGGTGGTGTTCTTCAGGTTTGGCTGGAGTGCAATTGAGTTCTGCTTAATCTGTGAAGAGAGCGTATGCTGCATTAAGAATAAATAAGCGCATTTAACCATTGGCCTACTGTATTGCCATTGCATGAACTATTATCTGCTTGCGCCAAATTGGTGTGTGTGTGAACTATTGGTCTAACATCTCGTGCAAATCATAGAATATCAATGACACGGTGTACCACAGGTTCTGCATACATTTCCAATCCCTGCAGCCGTCTTAGCTGTCCCTCCTGAGAACACCTAAAGCATCTCTTGTTCATAAGGAGTCAGCTGTTTCATGTGGAGCACTTGTCCACACGGCTATCTCCAAGAGTATGCAAGTTTGCTTTTAAGCATAAGAGAAGAGGGCAATTTTGGTGCATGGAAATTTCCTCCACCTGTATTCTACCTTTTGCCGTTAAGGCATGTATAATGTAATTGGTTTAATCCAGTGATTTTTCACTTCTACCTTACATTCACTTTGTTACCTCTAGACTTGACTATTCCAACACACTCCTGGCTGGCCTCCCACACTCCACCCTACGTAAACTTGAGGTCATCCAAACCCTGCTGCCCGTGTCCTAACTTGCACCAAGTCCCGTTCGCCCATCTACCCTGTGCTCGCTGACCTACACTGGCTCCCGGTTAAGCAACACCTCGATTTCAAAATTCTCATCCTTGTTTTCAAATCCCTCCATGGCCTCGCCCCTTCCTATCTCTGTAATCTCCTCCGGTCCCACAAACGCCCCCCCACACGAGATATCTGCACTCCTCTAATTCTGCTCTCTCGAGCATCCCTGATTATAACCACAAAACCTTTGGTGGCCGTGCCTTCTGTTGCCTAGGCCCTCAGCTCTGGAATACCCTGCCTAAACCTCTCCGCCTCTCTACCTCTTTCCTCCTTTAAGACGCTTCTTAAAACCTACCTCTTTGACCAAGCTGTTGGTCACCTGCCCTAATTTATCATGTGGATCGGTGTCAAATTTGCTATCATAAAATACCCCTGTGCAGCGCCTTGGGGCGTTTTACTATGTTAAAGGTGCTATATAAATACAAGTTGTTATATCCTCATTGACCTTTCTTGCTAATGCAGTAGTGGCTTTAGCATCTATCATTTCCCTTCACGTCCATGTGCCCTAATGGTGGTGTTTTTCAGTCATACCTTTGGCTTTGCACTCTTCAATAACAAGAAAAACAACTTGCATTTATATAGCACCTTTTTAATATATTAAATCTCCTAAAGCGCTAGACAGGACCATTACCAAACAAAATTTGACACCAAGCCACACAAAGCTATTAGGACAGGTGACCTAAAGCTTGGTCAAAGAGGTAAGTTTTAAGGAGTGACTTAAAGGAGAAGAAAGAGGTGGAAGGGTTTAAGGAGGGAATTCCAGAGCTTGGGGCCTTGGCAGCTGAAGGCAGCACCTTTGGTCAGTTGTGCCACATTATGCGGCCCCTTCTGCTGGGGGCCCCCAGATGCTAAAGAGCCACTTTTTGTGACTCCACCCTCCAACCCTGCAAGCTTTGGTGGGGTCACCTGGCAGCCGTGGGTGGGCGTATGCCAGTATGTATGCCTGGATGTGCCCACCCACCCAATGCATCACTGGCCTTGACCTGGCTCTCTCTTGGTGCTTGTGATTCTTACCTTGTGATTTTATTTGCGCCAATAGAATTTTTCTTTCCCAGAAATTCAGGCTGTCTCCAGCACAAATGGACAGTTTCTTTAGAACAATGATCTCGTGCATTAAAAAATCAATTCATCAATTTTATACTTTTAAGGTATTATGGACTGAAATGATGCATAAATATGGTTAAACTATTTGAAGGGACACTTGCAAACAAATTTAAAATATATTAGTCACCATATTAATGCCTTGCAATACAACATGTACAGAAATGTTTTTAATGCCTGTGAAATTAGTGCGTTAGTATTTTGTGAAGAAAAACAATTGATATCCGTATTACATATCTCCAGAAGAAGCAACTGATGGAACCGGAACAGAGCACAATAGGCACATAGAGAATTATTTCCGTTACACAATAGACGCTCAGGGTCACGACTTGGTGGCTATTAGTTATGGCAGAGTTTCAAGAAGATTGAGAGGAGGCGTGGGAGTGCTGCAATCTACTTTCATCAGCTTCCATTAATGAGCTGTTGCTGGATCGGTAGCTATGACCCAGAGTGGCTGATGTACGGAAGAGAACTGAAGTAGGGAGGAAATTTGTTATTGATTTTTTGTCTTTTTTTGCTTCCAATTTACATGAAGGTATGATGGCCATCATGTAACTTAGTCAATTGAAGCCTTTTTATGATCACAAAAAGGTACCAAGGTCACCCTTTTGGTAATTTTAATTTACAGCTCAATATTTGATTCCTTTTTAAGAATTATTAGCAGTTGATGGAAAATGAGGGATGTCTAATAATAAATTGCATACTTCAATTGAAAAGCCTTGATCATGGAAAATTCATACATAATCTCTCTCTCTATCCAGACAAAACTAGCATGGATACAGGTATGCAGTGTAGATTACATTGGAGATGAATGATATCAGCTAGTACTGCATCACTAAAGGGGCTTCAGTTTTAATATTGTAGACACTTCACTTTTATTAGTAAATGTTTGTTTCCTCACTGTTCGTACTGCTTGACTGTTTCTCTGCTGCTCACGTGTTTAGCCCGTGAGTATACGCAAAGAAAGAAATTGAATAATATTTTATTTGATGTCATTGAAACCAAGGATTAAAATAAGTGAATCATTATTTGGACAATGAAATCTGATTTATTGATGTGCGTTCTTTTAAAATTTATTGAGCGATTTTTTTCAGTCAGTGTTAATGGCGCCAACCTGTGCAGAGTGGCCTAACTCCCAATCTGAAGGACAATCCATGACCAAATTACTGCAGGTAGAGACACACACAACTCCATGGTGGATAGACAAGTAGGGGCTGAAATCCCTGATTGCCCATTCCACTGCCAGAAGTGCAGCAGGGCAGGACCCCTGGCCGCAAATCCTGGGGGTGGGGGGGGGGGGGGGGGGTCATTCTGGCTGAAGACGGTCCGAAATTAAAAATAAAATAAAATGGATTTCAAACATCTTTAGGAAACTGACATTATGAGTCTTAATTGTTCAAGTCCGCCTGCATGATGCCCCTGTATCCATGCCCAACCCCCTATTGGGAGGATGGAGCGAAGACCCGGTGGAACCTGGCCCTGCCATGGTAGTGCTCTCCCAGGCCCAGGGTCCTCAGCATGCTATCTTCACTGTGAGGTCTGTTAGTGACTCTGTCGAGAAAGATTGATTGCAATGTTGCCCACACACCTCTGCTCTTTTTAAAAGCCTCAAACCCTCTTAGATTGTGGGTACACTATAACCTTGGTGGTGCTGTGAAACCGTTTCTGCTTTGCAGCAACTTCTAAGTGACAGCATAACTCTGGAGTTGAGTCCTGACTTGATTCCAGAGGGAGGCATTGTGAGATTCACTAGAAAGGATCATCTCGTACTGTGCCACTCTAATGAAGTGTCAAGACTAATTTAAAAGATGCTCCAGGATTTTACAGGGTCCTTGGGGACTTTAGTACCAAAACCCAGGTTTACTCTTTTTTTTAAGAATGTGCAGTTCTATCCAGTATACAAAAGAATAATGGCTTAGGATCATGATTTCAATCAGTGTGCAGAGTTTTTTGAGTTACTAGTTTGAATGAAACTGCATGTCAATTAGCCCTTGTATATAAAACCGGAAGAATTCAATGGCACTAAAATTGTTACTGACCATTTCAACAGTGACTACACTCCAATTGGCTGTAAAGCGCTTTGAGATGTCCGGTGGTCGTGAAAGGTGCTATATAAATGCCCATGAACAGTAGAGTCATAGTGGGTTAGTAATTGCCACGTAATCGTGGAATGTTTGCCATTTCACTGACTCTTTTATATATTCTACTTTTATGCCACAAAAGTGTTCTAACACTGGAGTCATTTTTTCGGGTGGATACTTGCCTGGAATTGTAGTTGAAAACGCCAGATGATTGTGCACTCATGTGTCAATACTCGTGTGTCAATTCTAGTCCCCCATGTACCCAATGAGTCAGTGTTCAGTAAAATGTTATTCATTCATTTGCTGGGTCATCTTCAAGGCACGAGTATCACGTGTTGTAAAGCGTGTTTCTTTATATGTCCTGTATATAGAATTAATTATATCTGAAGGATTTAATGTGTTGTAGGACTTCTTGTATATGCAGAATATCTTTGCCAAACATCAATTACTGCCTTTCATAAAATATTTGGCATATATTTACAGTATATGAATGCAGATGTATGCACTGACATCGGGTCAATTCCAGTTACTGTTACTTGTAATAAAGAGAGAAAATTCTGGGAATACTCAGCAGGTCAGGCAGCCTCTGTGGAGAGAGAAACAGAGTTGACGTTTCAGGTCGATGAGCTTTCATCAGAACTACAAGTCCGAATGTCCTTCAAGCGCCTTTGGAAGTGGAAGCAATGAAATAGAAGTGCAGTGGTAAAGGCACAAACAAGCCTATGAATATCCTCCATGGTGAACATACCAAGAGCAAGAATTTCCCCCTCTTCCCCCACCGCCACCGTCCTGCTGAGGGAAAAACTGTCTGGCTGAGAACCGCACCCAATGCAACTGCTGCCAACAGCAGACATCTGGTAACGTTTGCTGTGCTATTTGACCTGAGCAAGTAGGCGATCTTATAATAGGGCACCATTTGGGAAATGGTAACCACAATATAATTTAGATTCAAGAACAGAATGGAAAAAGACAGAGGACAAGGCAACTTGACTGGGGGGGGGCGGGGTGGGGGGGAAGCAAATTTTAATTAAATTTTAAAAAACTGCACAGCCCAGCATAATTAGAAGGAAAAATTGGCAAATAGAATCACAGATCAGCAATGGAAAATATTTAAACAGGAGTTTGTAAAATCAAGTCCATTCCAGTAAGCCAAAGGAGTGCCTTGAAAAAATGGAAAGACAAAATCATATTGCAAACTGTTAACGAGGCACGTGGGATTCTTGGCTTTATTAATTGAGGCATAGAGTACAAAAGCAAGGAAGTTATGCTCAACCTTTACGAAGCACTGGTTAGGCCTCAGCTGGAGTATTGTGTTCAATTCTGGGCACCACACTTTAAGAAGGATATCAAGGCCTTGGAGAGGGTGTGGAAGAGATTTACTAGAATGGTGCCAGGGATGAGGGACTTCAGTTATGTGGAGAAGCTGGGGTTGTTCTCCTTAGAACAGAGATGGTTAAGGGGAGATTTGATAGATGTGTTCAAAATCATGAACAGTTTTGCTAGAGTAAATAAGGAGAATCTGTTTCCAGTGGCAGAAAGGGTCGATAACCAGAGGGCACAGACTTAAGGTGATTGGCAAAAGAACCAGAGGCGACATGAGGCAATGTTTTTTACACAGTGAGTTGTTGTGATCTGGAATACACGGCCTGAAAGGGCTGCGGAAGAAAATTCCAGTAATAACTTTCAAAAGAGAATTGGATAAATACTTGATGGGGGAAAAAATTGCAGGGCTATGGAGAAAAAGTGGGGGAGTGGGATTAGTTGGATAGCTCTATCAAAGAGCTGGCACAGACACGATGGGGAGAATGACCTCCGTCTGTGTTGTATCATTCTATGAATCTATGATTAAAGGATATAGGGAGTGAACAGGAGAGTGGCATTAGACTAGGTGAGTTGTGGAGGAAAAATGCCAGGACAGACTTCATGGGCCCAACGCCCTGTTTCTGTGCTGTAACACTCTTATGATCTATTTTTGGTTATGTGAATCGTTTGTTAGAGCAGATCCCATTAATAGGTTTACTATGGTACAGGAACTATTCTCCTATTGATTGAAGACTAAGGACAATAGTGGGATTAATTGAAACTTAAAACAAATACTCCTTTTAAGTGTTTATAGAGCACTTTGTATTCATTAGAACTTGGGTATAAACCTAGCCCACAAAAATTATATGAAGATTACTTCTCCTCTAGGGATGATTTATGGGTTACAGGTGAAGTGAGACCTAACCGTGTTGAAGATCCAAGGGTCATGTGTCCACAGCAACCAAATCTCTCCACATTCAACACGAAGGGGATAGTCTCGGTCCACGGTCCAATAGGTCATAGGGATGGAGCTTGGTTTGGAAAGAGAAGTCCTCCATCAAAATTGTTAGAGTTGTATTGTTTTTGCCATTGTAGGGAATTTGTTGCTGCCAGGAAGCTTAAACTCGAAAACTTGTTATACATCATCCTCATCCTCTCTCCTTGAAGGAGCCCAAATACACAAATTAAATTGTTATTTTTTGGTTGAGAAACTAATGAAGGAGCAAGAACTACTGTGCAGGGCATCACCAACATTGCAAGGAAAGATGTTAATCAAGAACCTTTGATTGGATGATGCCAAGCTGATTGTTCAGATGTTTGAAATTCAGGCTTGACATTATCCAGTCAAGGATTCTTGATTGACCTCATTAGTCACCAGTATATGAATTATATTCCAGCGGTGCCTTGAGTTTTCTGTTGGTGTCCTAAAGTAACCGCCGTTATTCCTGTGACTTTACAGCCCTGAAAATCACCAGTAATTTTATTCTTGGGTGTTTTTTTTTAAGCCACTTGTCAATAATTGTAATAATTTCCATTCCACAGAGAAGCAATAAGCAGAGTGTGTGAGGCTGTACCAGGTGCAAAAGGGGCTATGAGGAGAAGAAAGGTAAATACAGTTTTAGCATGAGATATATATATATCCAATAGATACTTTTTAATCATGTTCTTTATAGAAATCAATGTTAAGTGTGACACACACAATCGTGGGCCAGTTTGTATATAGCTCTGTTAATTGATTTGTAATTAAACAAGCAATACAATATTTCATATGAATTCTAATCTAGAAAATCAATTGAGAAACCTATATAATTTTTCTAGAATTCATAATTTACTCTCTCCAAAAAATGTTTTTTTCCCTTTTTTTTCCCCCCAATGACTGGGTCAATTGTCGTCATTCGCTGTCCTCTCTGTTGTTCCGGTATGCAATCTTCTCCATCTCCGTTAGTAATACTGCTCCCTTATCTGCCAACAACATGTGTTGTTCTCTCTGAGGTTCGCTGCTCCATGTCAGCTTATCAGCCCCCAGGTTACAACGTCCAGGCTTCACAGGACGACTCTTTGAACAGTTTGGTCAAAAACTGGCGCAATTCTCCGAGCCAAAGCTGGAGTGTCCAAGTATCCTTGAACTGAAGCTCGCTTCTTTCTGATTCGGGGATGAGCACCAGCGCCTCTGGGCTAACGCATACAGTCTCTCTTTTTTTAATATCTGTATCATGGTCCACATTAAAAGAGTCTTTGTTTAAAACAAATGAATAAACTATGTGAAGGGCCAAAGTGTAGACCAGGATATGGTCAAAGTTGAAAAGAGAAGAGAATACTTTGTAAATCAAGAATAGTTGTTCAGAGAAACCAAGCTTAAACTGTTAAAAACCAATCGATTGTGGGAGAGAGGGAAAGCTGCAGGAAGTAAGGAATTTCACATTTGGAACCTGTATCTCTTTTTAAGAATATTTTTGTGTGAAATTAATATTGTATTATTCTGGTGGGTTATTTAAATAGTGCAGGTTTATTGAATATTTTTCAGTTTTGCTTTCCTTGGGTACCATTCCAGCTTGAGAGGCTTGGTGACCTTCCAGACTTTTACCATTGCCATTTGGAAACCCATCACTAGGAGGGGGCTGGGGTAATGCTCCTTATTCTCCCTCCCACCCTCTGAGAAAATAGTTAGCTCCACTCAGCATCTCCCCATGGTTGTAATGATATCAGCAAATAGTGATGGTATTTGCCTGTTTGATTACTTATGCCTGACCAGCAGAGGGCATGTGAGAGACAAGCAGTTTAGTTTTAGTTTCGTTTTAGATGGATCTCTAACATGGTGTCTCCTGTAATGCTGTTAACAGAGTTGAACAAACTTTAGATTAAAAGACATTCTCTTTCATAAATGAGTCGTCATTGAACCCACATACAAATCGATACAATGGTGACCTAGCCAAGATCAGGAATAAAAGCCCACGGGTGTGAACACACATCTTGCCACACCATTCATTGTGACACCGCTTACTTTTCTGCCTTTTAAGTCAAAGTTAAGAAGACTAATTGCTGTGGCTATGTTTGTACTTGCAGCCTCCCAGTAAAGGGCTGTCTACTATCTTGGGGAAGAGTAACCTCCAGTTTGCAGGAATGCACATAATAATGAACATCTCTACTAGCAGCCTCAGCTTGATGATCCCAGACTCCAAGCAGGTAAGAATTTGTGTTGAACTGAGATTGCCCCAATATTTTATGGGGGTAATTTTTAATATTTGGCGACGATGTAAACTGTGATATATCGGTTGTGTGACTTCAGCGGGGCAGCCTGCCCTGTCCCAAATCCCAGGAGTCACTTGCATAAAAGTGGTGACTGCCCACGCCATTTACAACGTTACTGGGGTGACTGCCCTGCAGCGGCACCGGAATGTCCGAGCTACACCCTACCGCTCTGTCGGGGTGTGGGCCAAAGTGTCCCAAGAGAAGGATTTTTGTCCTGATCTGCTCTGTTGATGACATGCTGCCTTCCTGATGGCAGTTGGTTTGTCTGAAACGGGTCAGCCCCAAATTCCTCCTTCCCTGGTTCAGATTGTGCCAGTCCAACGCCCCAAAATAGCCAGAACTCCTCGCGTATTAAATTTTACTCTGTTGCACTGTAACTTAAAACTCCCTTCACAAGCTTTCCATTATTTCTGTCTTTCACTCATGTAGGTCTATTTAAAGATGGTCTGTATGTGCCAAGCTAATTGGCACCAATTGGAAATATTGTGTACGGTTCCACAATTTTGTATTGATCCACTCAAATAGCAAAGAAAAAGGATACAGAACAGATGCACAATCATGTCTCATGTTTGTTACAGCCACTTGGCAAGGGGGGAAAAAAAGTAAAATATATCCGACATTACGACTTAATTAGCTGGCAATTGGTTTGCCTCTATCACTGGCATGAGGTAATGTCCGATCTATTGTTTAGTTAGAAATGAAACCCACCTTTTCCAGCAACACTACAAAATAAACAGCTTTTTCTTTGTTACAAACCCTTTTCTTTCTCTGTCTTTAAAATCAAGACAGCGAGCTTTAGACTTGTTTCTAGGCCTGTCCCAGTGCTGCATTTGAGCCTTGAATGTGTGGAGAGTAGCCCGTGCTAACTGTGGCTCTGACTGAGTACACCCCAAAGTCGCAGAATGGGATAAACCGCTCCCTTATACCGCACTGTAAACTGGAGGCGAAGGATGCAAGCTACGTTAGAACCATAACTGTGACTAAGATATAATTTTTGAAGTACAGAGCAAACTCCTTATTCCCCCATCAAAGAATGTAAAGAACATGAAGCAAGCTTTGGTTTCCTTGGTTGATTATGATGTATGAGGTGACGGTTATGCAAGACAAAACAGATGAGTCACCCTTCACTTTGTAATGCATTACGTGTGCCAGCATTCACGCTGGTTGTACATGTCAGACCGAATGCAAAATGCCAATTTGATCCTCAAAGAAAATGCGAAAGAAAAGAGCTTTTGTATATTGGGAGATAAAATCACAGAATTAGGTACAAGATGTCGAAGTTGTGGAGGGGGGTGAGAACTGTTGACCTATGAAATCTGATGAACTGATCACAATCTGACACTTTTTTTAGGAAAACAAGAATTTATAAATCTGTGGAAATTAGATGTAATTCTGAATTATTATAAATCAAGTTCAAATCTTTTGTAAAAGCAAATTTGTAAATAATGTTGCCAATTTAAAAAAAAAAATTAAAAAAAAATCCATATAAATCTTACACTGTTACTACTACCACTTTTCAGATGACACCTTTAGTCTTTAACTCTACCTCGCACCATTTCGTCTGAGTCAGAAATGATATCGAGATCTCTATTATAGTCTTGTTGCTTACCAACTGTAAATTACTGTGTAACAATACTGATGACACCTTTAATGTGTACAGGCATAATCACCAGTCTCTTATTCAGCTAAGAGTATATATAATTATAAGAGATATTAAATATGGAATCAAAATCCATGGGCTACAGTATGAAATGTTAACTGATCTCATTTATTGTCAGTCAGTTGATGGACTCCCTATGCCTTTTAATAAAAGCAAGTCTTTACTCAAATAAAGGGTTGGGAAGGCTGCCCCATTTTTAGGTTGACGAGGCAGCCTATAGTTGTAATGTTGAGCACGATGGAATGCCAGGCATTCTCTTTCACTCCACAACGTCTCTATCTGGCAAAATCAAGCATCTTATTGGGTGCAAAGCAGTCCAGTGGCTGTGCACAGATGGAGATGGGGGATTGTGGGGGGGGGTTGCTGTAGTTACATTCTTTCTTTCCCCTTATTAGCACATTCTAAATTCTGATTAAGGGTTACAGGAGCAAGGATGTCTTGCTGCAGTTGTACAGGGCCTTAGTGAGACCACACCTTGAGTATTGTGTGCAGTTTTGGTCGTCATATCTGAGGAAGGATGTTCTTGCCGTGGAGAGAGTGCAGCAAAGATTCACCAGACTGATACCTGGGAATGGCAGGAATGACGTATGAGGAGAGATTGGGTCAATTAGGCTTATATTCGCTAGAGTTTAGAAGAATGAGAGGGGATCTCATTGAAACTTATAAAATTCCAACAGGACTAGACAGACTAGATGCAGGAAGGATGTTCCCGATGGCGGGGGAGTCCAGAACCAGGGGTCACTGTCTAAGGATAAGGGGTAAGCCATTTAGGACTGAGATGAGGAGGAATTTCTTCACCCAGAGAGTGGTGAACCTGTGGAATTCTCTACCACACAAGGCAGTTGAGGCCAATTCATTAAATATATTCAAGAAGGAGTTAGATATATTTCTTAAGGTTAAAGGGATATGGGGAGAAAGCAGGGACAGGGTATTGAATTTGGATGATCAGCCATGATCTCATTAAATGGCGGAACAGGCTCAAGGGGCCGAATGGCCTACTCCTCCTATCTTCTGTGTTTCTATCTATATCTCATTAGCATCTGGTTTCATTCACCACGAGGTTAGCCTTCAGCTTACCGAGTTACTGGTAGAGACCAGATTTATATTATGCAGATGTATGAAAGTTGAAGACCAAATTCTTGGATTAGTGCAACACAATGATTGTTGCGATAGTCTTGGAATAAGTAACATGCAGAATCCAGGGAAAAGAAGTGGATGAGCTTCCTAACTTTACCAACTTAAAACATAAGCAAGTATTTCAGTAGGGTTACCCAAAGAGCAGGGGAAGAAACGATCGCTAAGTTCAATCACAGAATGGGCTAAATGACCTACAAGCTGCCCGAATAGTTAGATGATATAAAATGTCATCTTCGTAAGGCAAGCAAAAGACATTAAAAGAATGCTAATAGATAAGATGATAGGACTAGGAAAAAGGCAGGGAAATTAGGAAATTTGGAAAAATAACCTGCAGATGCAGGAGGTCTGAAATGAAAAGAGAAAATGCTTGAAACACACAATCCTGAGAGGAGAACAAAGAAATACAGGACAACACCCCAGGCACGGACCCAATCCCCAGTCCCTGATGTGTTCTGCTGAAGGGTCTCCACCTGAAACATTAACCCACTTCCCCACTCCACTGGCTCATTCCATACCCCCCCCCCTCCCCACTGCTGTAAAGAAAATGAGGGATAAAGCTAAAGTCTGAAGTTACTAAAGTCAAAGCGCAGATCAGAGGGCTGCAGAGTGCCCACGAGAACGAGATGCTGTTACTGGGTTGCAAGTTTCCTTGATTGCTACCCAACTTTGTTCCTCCCATGAAAGGATTATTACTAGTCCTAGCCCCTTTAGGGCTACCCTGGATCAGGCGTATTCTCCAGACGTTCACTTTCAATTAAAGTTAGAGGTAGCCAAATCCTAAAGACGCTTAATTGGGTCTAAAGGTCCAGACTATCTCTCCCTAAAGGAAAGGAACAACCTGATGATGTTACTGTCCTCCAGATAGCACTTTTAGTAAGTTTAGCTAGACTGTAACCTTCCAGATATTATGAGGGTCTGGAAAACTCCAACAGAATACTGCAACTCCTCACCAAGAGTGTACAGAGATTGAGTTCGCGAGTTGTGTGAGACAATTCTAAAAATATATATATTTATTAAAGAACCAACATGTAATTACAGTAGGTGTTTCAATCATGACATTAACAGTTCCAAATAAAAAAAGCTTTTACAATCTTATCAGAGATCCTTATTCTCAAATCTTAACTTCGTTACATTTCTTAGTCTTATTCCAGGATATCCACACAAATCAAATACAGTACCTTTTTGATCCCCGAGACTCAGTTGTAGACTTACAGAGCTTGCCTCTGAAGCCGAGAATCGCTTTGCCCCTTTACAGCGAATCTGTCTTCCCATTTGTGGTAAACCACTGTTTGTATTCCTGTTTGTATTCCACTGTGTACATGCCTGGACATGCCTCGGCTGACTCCTCCCACAGGTCCTAGTATAAAGGTGACTGCTCCCCAGCCCTTTGTATCCTGGACCGGTCGACCACGTGAGGCAGACCTCCATTCTGTTGTTAATAAAAGCCTTTAGTTACTCTTCTAACTCTCAGTCTTTCATGAGTAATTGATAGCGCATCAATTTTATTAACAACATTTTTATAATGGAGAAGATCCTCACACCAGCATGCCTGGACTTAGATCATCGGGAGGCGGACTCATCCACCAAGTTTACTCACTGGCTTAAGTGTTTTGAAAAATTCCTGACCGCCTCCGAAGCAATCAAATCGGACGAGGACAAACTGGATGTCCTGACCTCCAAAGTGAACCACCGAGTGTACTCGGTCATCCAAGACGCGACCTCGTACGCGGACGCTATCAAGCTCCTCAAGGACCAGTACACGCGCCCAGTGAACGAAGTGTACGCCAGGCACCTCCTGGGGAGTCGACCGTGGAATACCTTCAGGCACTGTCTGTGCTTGGCCGGGCCTGTGGTTGTAAGGATGTAAAGGCCGCCGTGTACACAGAGGAACTTATCCGGGACGCTTTTGTAGCGGGCCACAGATCCAATTACACCCGACAGCGACTGTTGGAGCAGAGTAACCTCGACCTCAACAAGGCCTCTGAACTCGCACTATCGTTGGATGCAGCCTACCAGGGCATGGATGCCTACTCCTCTGCACCGTGGACGCCGCGGGGAATGACAGCCTGGGACACGGTAGGACCGCCTCATAGCGCCGTGCCACCCCAGCCACACCCCAACAACGGCCCAACTACCGCAGCAGTGTCCCAAGGCCAGACAGCAGTGCCCCAAGGCCAGAAATGCTACTTCTGTGGCCAGGCAAAACACCCCAGAGCGCGCTGCCCGGCGAAAAACGCGATCTGCTCGGGCTGCGGGAAGAAGGGACACTACGCTAGCGTCTGCAGGGCCAAAGCCACCCCGAACCCCAGCAGCGCCGCGTGTGGGCCATGCGGGCCGCCATCTTGGACCTCCCCGGCCATGTGCGAATCACCGGTACAGCAGCCATTTTGGACGCCTCCAGCCACATGGGGATCATGGACGCCGCCATCTTGGACGACAGCCAGGACGCAGCAGGCCCCCGACACCGCCTCATCTGATACCCGCAGTGACACACCGACCCCTACGCTGGCATCCGTTACACTGGACCAAGCGAGACCGCACCAACTGGCCAGTTCCACAATGGACATTAAGGTAAATGGTCACGATACAATCTGCCTTTTTGACTCTGGGAGCACGGAGAGCTTCATCCACCCCGACACGGTGCGGCGTTGCTCTCTCCCAGTCCTGCCTGCGCAACAGCGGATTTCTATGGCCTCCGAGTCCCAGTCGGCGGACATCGGCGGCTACTGCGTGGTGACACTCTTAGTAGACTGGACCGTGTACGATCATTTTAAACTTCTGGTCCTGCCTGACCTCTGCGCTGCCGTCCTGCTGGGGTTAGATTTTCAGTGCCACCTTAAAAGTGTTACGATGGCGTACGGTGGACCCCTACCCCCACTCACAGTCCGCAGCCAGCAGCTTCCAAATTGCCCGCCGCGCACCAGGTGCAACCTCTCCACACTCAGAGTCACCCCCCCACCACTGTTTGCTAACCTCACCCCCGACTGTAAGCCCATCGCCACAAAGAGCAGGCGATACAGTGCCGGGGACAGGGTTTTCATTAAAACCGAAGTGGAGCGGCTCCTGAAAGAAGGGATCATTGAGGGCAGCACCAGCCCCTGGCGAGCCCAGGTTGTGGTCGTTAAGACCGGCGAGAAGCAGCGCCTGGTCATCGACTACAGCCAGACAATAAATCGCTACACCCTGCTGGACGCCTACCCACTCCCCCGTATAGCTGATATGGTCAACCAGATCGCGCAGTACCGCGTCTTCTCGACCATTGACCTGAAATCAGCGTACCACCAGCTCCCCATCCGCCCTGAGGACCGCCAGTACACTGCCTTTGAGGCAAACGGCCGCCTCTATCACTTCCTTAGGGTTCCCTTTGGCGTCACCAACGGGGTCTCTGTCTTCCAAAGGGAGATGGACCGGATGGTAGATCAAAATGCGTTGCAGGCCACTTTCCCATATCTGGACAATGTGACCATCTGCGGCCGTGACTTGCAGGACCATGACGCAAACCTCGAAAAATTCCTCCCCACCGCCCAACTCCTAAACCTGACATATAACAAGGAGAAGTGCATATTCCGCACAAACCGCCTCGCCATCCTTGGCTGTGTTGTGGAACACGGAGTCATCGGCCCCGACCCCGACCGGATGCGTCCCCTTATGGAACTTCCACTGCCCCACTGCCTCAAGGCCCTGAAGAGGTGCCTAGGGTTTTTCTCCTATTACGCCCAGTGGGTCCCCTACTATGCGGACAAGGCCCGTCCGCTGATCAAGTCCACCTCTTTTCCCTTGACGGCAGAGGCCCGCTTAGCCTTCCACCGTATCAAGGAGGACATTGCCAAAGCCACCATGCACGCAGTGGACGAATCCATCCCCTTCCAGGTGGAAAGCGACGCGTCCGACTTTGCCCTGGCCGCTACCCTCAATCAGGCGGGGAGACCCGTGGCCTTCTTTTCACGAACCCTCCAAGGCCCGGAGACCAGACACTCCGCTGTTGAGAAGGAGGCCCAGGCGATTGTGGAGGCTGTGCGTCATTGGAGGCACTACCTGGCCGGAAAACGATTTACCCTGCTCACTGACCAGCGTTCAGTTGCTTTTATGTTTAACAACAAGCAGAGGGGCAAAATCAAAAATGACAAGATCTTGAGGTGGAGAATCGAACTTTCCACCTACAACTACGAGATCTTGTACCGGCCCGGGAAGCTAAATGAACCCCCGGATGCGCTATCGCGTGGCACCTGCGCCAGCGCGCAGCTCGATAGACTGCGGGCCCTCCACAATGACCTCTGCCACCCGGGGGTCACCAGGTTCTTCCACCTCATCAAGGCCCGCAACCTGCCTTACTCTATTGAGGCGGTCAGGACCATGACCAGGAACTGCCAAGTCTGCGCTGAGTGCGAACCGCACTTTTATAGACCAGACAGGGCCCACCTGATAAAAGCCACTCGCCCCTTCGAGCGCCTGAGCGTTGATTTTAAAGGGCCTCTCCCCTCCTCCGACCGCAATGTGTACTTCCTCAATATTATTGATGAGTACTCCCGTTTCCCGTTCGCCTTCCCCTGCCCGGACATGACCAGTGACACAGTCATTAAATGTCTGAACAACCTCTTCACCCTGTTCGGCTTCCCCAGCTATATCCATAGCGACCGGGGCTCATCGTTTATGAGCGACGAACTCCGTCAGTACCTGCTAACTAGGGGTATTGCCACAAGCAGGACCACCAGTTACAACCCCCGGGGGAACGGACAGGTGGAAAGAGAAAATGCGACAGTTTGGAAGGCCGTCCTGCTAGCCTTAAAGTCTAGGGGCCTTCCAACCTCCCGCTGGCAGGATGTGCTCCCCGATGCGCTCCACTCTATTCGGTCACTGCTCTGCACTGCCACTAACGCCACCCCTCATGAGAAAATGTTTGTCTTCCCAAGGAAGTCCACATCGGGGACATCGCTACCGCCATGGCTGATGTCCCCAGGGCCGGTCCTACTGAGAAGACACGTGAGGACCCATAAAACGGACCCCCTGGTCGAGAGGGTCGACCTCCTCCACGCCAACCCCCAGTATGCTTACATCGCATACCCGGACGGGCGGGAGGACACAGTCTCCATAAGAGACCTTGCACCCTCGGGGGCCGCAGTAACCCACTACCACCCCCCCCCCCCCCCCCCACGATCCGATATCCAGCCCCAGCAGACGGCAGGCCTGGGCCCCGCGACCCGCTCGACATCTACGAGGACGACACGCCTGTGCCACAGCCTACGCTGGACTCGACGCCGGAAGCTTCACTACCCCTGCCGTCGCCACGCCGATCACAGCGGCAGACAAGACCTCCGGAGAGACTCCAATACATTAACTTATAATACACTTCACCCCGCCGGACTCAATTTTAAACAAGGGGTGAATGTGGTAAACCACTGTTTGTATTCCTGTTTGTCCTGTTTGTATTCCACTGTGTACATGCCTGGACATGCCTCGGCTGACTCCTCCCACAGGTCCTAGTATAAAGGTGACTGCTCCCCAGCCCTTTGTATCCTGGACCGGTCGACCACGCGAGGCAGACCTCCATTCTGTTGTTAATAAAAGCCTTTAGTTACTCTTCTAACTCTGTCTTTCATGAGTAATTGATAGCGCATCACCATTTGAAAGTCCAATTTTTATACCCTTTCTCAGTGGTATTTCCTTTGAAGTTTTCTGCTGATGTAAGCTAATTATCTCTAATCATTTTTCTGTTGACCCCTGCTATTTTTTACAGTTAGATCAGCTTGTAGCATTAAGAATTATGTCTCCTGTGTAGGTGTCTCAAGCTTAACACAAAAACAATGTGATGGCTGGTGCATCTATTTGATGTCATTCTTACCAAAGTCTTCTGTTCATATCTTTTTACGTGTAAATTAAAAACACCTCAACCGGATGCACCATTGTCTTCTTAGTTACCTCAACTGTTTGTAACACAGACTCGTGTCTCCGTGTTTAATTTGATATTTTTATGAAGGCATATGTTTCTTTTAATTTATGTGGTTCTTAAGTGTTGGTTTAAGACACTTTAACTGGGTATACCATTGTGTTCTTTCCAAGGCTTCAGACTTTCTGGAACCTCTAACCTTCTGCTTCAATAAGGCTATTGATTCAGTGTCAACAACTTATCTTATCTCAATATCCTGTATGCTGTTTACAGCTTTTCCATTGTTGAGGCTTTTAGATTTTTCAAGCCCAGTATGTCATGTTTTAATAAAGTCTAAATTCTTTCATAGAATGGCGTATCTTTCTGAATAGGTATACCCTGTATTGCTTATTCCTTCACACCCAAAGCTTGGTAATGATAAAACGTCAAGTGCCCCATTTACTCTCTCCCTACGGTTTTCCCCACCATTTTTCTAATTTGCCATCATTGTTACTTATTGACGGTGAAACTCCGGAAGCTTTTCCTCTATGCTGAAAGAACCATGCTTGCTGATATACTGACAAAGTGCTAGCCGGAAAAAAAAAAAAATCAAAATTCTTATTTCTGTCTCTCATTCTAGCTTGAATGTGCATGTTCGATTTAGGGGTCATTTAAAACTAGGAAAAAAATACAATTTCAGAAATCCAATTCTAGATTAGTAAGTGCTTTTTGTTTTACAGATCATTGCCAACCACCACATGCAGTCAATCTCATTTGCCTCTGGAGGAGATCCAGTGAGTACATCATCTCCTATCCGATTATAATGTTAATCATTACATTTGCAGAAGGAGCTGTGTGTCTTGAACTGGGCATTTTTGGTAGTGGAATGTTGCGATTAAACCACCACAAATTAATTCAAATTGAACTTGCTCTCTTGCAAGTAATTAGGGAGGTAAATGGAATGTTGGCCTTTATTGCAAAGGGAATGGAGTATAAAAGTAGGGAAGTCCTGTTACAACTGTACAGGGTGTTGGTGAGACCACACCTGGAGTACTGCATACAGTTTTAGTCTCCTTATTTAAGGAAGGATATACTTGCATTGGAGGCAGTTGAGAGAAGGTTCACGAGGTTGATTCCGGAGATGAAGGGGTTGTTTTATGAAGAAAAGTTGAGCAGGTTGGGCCTATACTCATTGGAGTTTAGAAGAATGAGAGGGGATCTTATTGAAACATATAAGATTCTGAAGGGGCTTGACAGGGTGGATGCAGAGAGGATGTTTCCCCTCGTGGGGGAATCTAGAACTAGGGGGCATAATTTCAGAATAAGGGGGCACCCATTTAAAACGGAAATGAGGAGTAATTTCTTCTCTCAAGGTCGTGAATCTTTGGAATTCTCTTCCCCAGAGAGCTGTGGAGGCTGGGTCATTGAATATATTTAAGGTGGAGATAGACAGATTTTTGAACGGTAAGGGAGTCAAGGGTTATGGGGAGCGGGCAGGGAAGTGGAGTTGAGGCCAAGATCAGATCAACCATGATCTTATTGAATGGCAGAGCAGGCTCGAGGGGCCAAATGACCTACTCCTGCTCCTACGTCTTATGTTCTTATGTCCTACCCTGTCATTTGATGGGCTGAGCAGACTACAGTTGCCTGTTGCTACCCGTTTTTCCACCCCCTCCACCTGCCTGACTCCTCTCGCTTGGACTACAATTTTTTTTTTTTTAATTTATTTGTTCTTGGGACGTGGGCGACACTAGTAAGGCAGCATTTATTGCCCATCCCTGTGGTACAGTAACAGTCGTGAGAGGCTCACTGTGTCATATCTATCACTGCAACTGAACTGTGGGCCAGACACAATCCATCGGATTACAGAATCAACTTTCAAATGTTTATTTTAAGAGTATTTTTTACAACCATGTACCCTCGTGATTGGGTTACATTAAAATATTTTCAAAAATATATATTTTTTAAAAAGCACAGTTTAGTCAGTCGGTGAACACAAAGTTGGCAGTTATCGGGTACAGCTAATTTTGCAGAACAACAGAATTGTTTCTGATATTTGGAAATGAGCACAAGATGTACAGGAATCCAGATTATGGTGGTGGTTTGGAATTCTGCTATTCACTCCATAAAAGAGCTGCTAATAAACACCAGTAGAGTAAAATGGCAGAATCATTACTGAACGTGTCTTTTCACAAAAAACACAAACTCTGTTTCCTTGCAATCACTTCATCAAAATAGATTTGTTTATTTTGTACATCAGAATTGTACTGTGTGTAAAATATAAATGGGACATGGTTACTGTAGTAACCTGGGAGGTTGAGTAACCTGATCCACCAGGTGGTGCTGTGGCAATTGGTCTCCTGAGTTAAGTCTGGTCTGTACTGGTTGTACTCTGTTTTTGCTGCCTCATGGCAGAAGCTTTTATGTGCAAGTGTTGATTAAACCATGTTACGGAGTTAACCTGTGTCCGTCTCCATCTATGGCCACCTCAAGATACCACATATGGCGACGAGAATAAAGGATGGAAAAGTTTTGGTGGATCAGTCATAGTTATGGAGTATTCGGAAGAGGTGCTCGGGTTGGTTAGCAAACTAGTCGGAAAAGCACGAGGCTAGGCCGCGGGAGTCGAAACGGAGTTTGATTTTTTGGCTGACGCGACCGGACTCCAAGGATGGCAGGAACGGTAGGCTCCGTGGCACCTTTTGACAGCAAGTTGCAGTCTTGGGAGGAGTATTGTGAAATACTGAGCCATTTCTTTATGGCAAACGAGGTGCTGAAAAGAAAAGGGCCATTTTACTGAGTTGTGTGGGAGCGCAAACCTATACACGGATGAGGAATCTGCTGAGCCCGGAGCGGCCAGGAGAAAAATCTTTTGACGAGTTGGTGAGTCTACTAAAGAATCATTTCAATCCGAAACCTAGTGAAATAGTACAGAGATGGAAATTCAATTCAAGGATTAGGAGGCCGGAAGAAAGCGTTACTGAGTATGTGGAGGAGCTTCGGAAGCTCGCACAGGACTGTAATTTTGGAAATACGCTCAGTCATGTTAAGGGACAGACTAGTATGCGGAGTTAACGACGACAGTATACAGCAAAGGTTGCTGTCAGAAGAAGAATTAACGTTTGAGACGGCACTTAAAAAAGCACAAGCCATGGAGACGGCTAACCAGGACATTAAGGACTTAAACCGTATGAGCAAGGAGAAATGGAGTAAACCAGTGGGAGGAGCTGTTTTCAAGATGGAAGCTGGCGCGAAAAGTCCACCAGTCGGGGTTGGGGATTGCTACCGATGTGGCGGGACGAGCCATTATGCAAAGGACTGCAGGTTTGCAAAGGCAAAGTGCCAAAATTGTGGAAAAATAGGGCACTTAAAGAAAGTCTGTAAAAGGGCAGTGAGTGAGAGAAGCAGTGCTAAAGGGGCAAAGCATGCTAAAGGGGGGAGGGAGAAGTACATAAAGCGGGCAAATTACATACAAGAGGAGGAAGAGTCTAGTGAGGAGGTTTTCACTATATACAGTATAGACACCAAGGCCCAACGTTACCCCCTCTCACTCAGTATTTGATAGTGAACGGAGGTCAAGTAAAGTTTGAGATTGACACCGGATGTAGTGTAACCATAATGTCGCAGACTGAGTACGCCAAGCAATGGGGGGAAGCAAAAGTACCAGAGCTAGGTACATGCCCCATTAGTCTCAACCTAAACAGGACAGAAGGTGGACATTTTGGGGGCGGCCGAAGTACAAGTGGAACACAAAGGAGTCACCAAAGAGCTTACGGTGGTAGTGGTAGCAGGGTCAGGGCCAAACCTGTTAGGGCGAGGGTGGATCAGTGAGTTGAGTGTGGACTGGCGGGCAATGAATAAAATGGAGGACAGTACAGAGGCACTGCAAGAAGTGCTGATGAAGCATGAGTTCGTGTTCAAGGACGAACTGGGCACCTTAAGGGGAGCCACAGCCAAGATTCATGTAGCCAGTGATGCCACGCCTCGTTTCTTTAAACCAAGGTCGGTACCTTTTGCAATGAAAACCAAGGTTGAGGCGGAACTAGATCGCCTGCTAAAGGACAAAGTAATAGAACCAGTGAAATTTTCAGACTGGGCAGCACCAATAATCCCGGTATTGAAGCCCGACGGTAACGTAAGGGTGTGTGGTGACTATAAGTTAACAGTGAACAGAGTATCATCACTGGAACAGTACCCCATTCCAAGAATGGAGGACATGTTAACATCGCTCGCTGGGGGAGAAAGATTCAGCAAACTGGACATGAGTCATGCATATCAGCAGATATTGCTAGATGAAGAATCAAAAAAGTTTGTCACGGTGAACACGCACAAGGGGCTGTTCACATATGCCAGGTTACCATTTGGTGTCAGTTCTAGCCCAGCAATATTCCAACGGACTATGGAGGGCATTCTGCAGGGCATTCCAAAGGTGGCCGTGTACTTAGATGATATTCTGCTAACAGGAAGTGACGATCAGGATCACGTAAAAACACTGGACAAAGTGCTACAGCGGCTGGAAGAGGCGGGGCTACGCCTGAAATGGAGTAAGTGTAGTTTCATGGAGAAGGAAGTTACATTCCTGGGACATCGGGTGGATGCCACAGGCCTCCATCCATTACCAGAGAGAGTGCGGGCAGTGCAGGATGCACCTGCACCCACCTCAGTGACTGAACTGAAAGCCTATCTAGGGCTCCTGAATTATTATAACCAGTTTCTTCCAAACTTATCGATGCTGCTGGCACCCCTGCACAAACTGCTGAGAAAGGAGGAGCCATGGCGTTGGGGGCCAGAGCAAGCGAATGCGTTTCAGCAGTCAAAGGAGCTACTTCAGTCCAGCAGGGTGTTAGTGCATTACGATGAGAAGGAGCTGATAATGTCCTGCGACACATCACCCTATGGAGTGGGGGCAGTGTTGGCCCACCGCATGCCAGATGGAGCGGAAAGGCCCATCGGGTTTGTTTCACGCACGCTCACCGCTGCGGAAAAGAACTATTCACAGCTTGATAAAGAGGGGTTAGCCATTATATTTGGAGTAAAGAAATTCCATAAGTACATATATGGGAGGAGGTTTGTAATCAGTACTGACCACAAGCCTCTTATCAGCTTACTGAATGAGATGAAAGCAGTGCCTCAAATGGCCTATGAATATGTGATCACGTACAGAGCCGACAAGGAAAACTGGAACGCTGATGCTCTCAGCCGCCTGCCCCTCTCAAAATCTCCTCGCAGTACTTCCCCTGAGGAGCACGTCCTGATGCTGGATCAGGAGATCAGTCCCCTGATGACTTCAGCGCAAATCCAGGGCTGGACAGCCAAGGACCCCGTTCTGTCAAGGGTCCGTGAGTATGTGTTGAAAGGCTGGCCAGATCACCGCGAGGGACCGGAGTTCGCGCCGTACAGACAGAGACAGCACGAGCTCAGTGTCCAAGATGGATGTGTGCTATGGGGAGCACGCATCATAGTCCCAGAGCGGGGACGCTCTACTTTGATGGAACAGTTGCATCAATCGCACCCAGGAATGACTAGAATGAAAGGACTGGCTAGGAGCTACCTGTGGTGGCCTAACTTGGATGCTGAAATTGAGTCAAAGGTAAAGTCATGCACTATATGTCAGGAACAGAGGAAAGCACCTGCCGGGGCACCACTCCATCCCTGGGAGTGGCCCAGCAAACCCTGGAGGAGAATTCACATAGACTATGCGGGACCTTTTATGGGCAAAATGTTTTTGGTGCTGGTAGATGCTCACTCAAAGTGGATCGACGTTTATCCAGTGAGCTCTGCAACAACTGATGCCACACTGGATTGTCTCAGGAACAGCTTCAGCACGCATGGTATTTCAGAAATGATTGTATCCGACAATGCACAGTGTTTTGTTAGTGAAGGGAGCAAAGAATTCATGGTAAGGAATGGAATCACACATGTCACCTCGGCTCCATATCACCCAGCCTCAAATGGGTTAGCCGAGCGAGCCGTGCAGACTTTTAAGGAGCTCATGAGGAAAAGCTCGGGTGACACCCTAGAGACCAAGCTCAATAGAGCCTTTTTTAGTTATCGTATAACACCCCAAGCTACCACTGGGCTTTCTCCGGCTGAGTTGATGATGGGGAGAAAGTTGTGGTGCACGTTAGACCTGATACATCCAGATCTCAAAAGCAAGGTTGAGACAAAACAAACAAACCAAAAAGCGTACCATGACAAACATACTAAAGCTCGCCATTTCGCCATAGGGGACTCTGTGTACACCCGGAACTTCGGCTATGGACCTAAATGGATACCAGGACTAAGCCAGGACATTACAGGACCTGTGTCATACTCCGTGTTACTAGGGGATGGTCGAGGGGTTTGTCGGCATGTGGATCAGCTTTTCAGCCGGCAGCAGGGGGAACTGCCTCAGATAATAATAATAATCAACTTTATTGTCATTGTTAGTGCACAAGTGCAGTACAACGAAATGTAGGCTTGCGGCTCCCGAGAGTGTATATTTTGATTAAGACATTTAACATTCATTTGACTTGTAACATGAACATAAACATAATAAAGTGCATTGGCAGATGTGCAGGCTTTAGAGTTTATTTGCAGAGTTCAATAGGATGACAGCCCTGGGAAAGAAGCTGTTCCTAAATCTGGTCGTTTGGGTGCGAATGCATCTGTAGCGTCTCCCAGATGGCAGGGGGGCGAACAAACTGTGGCTGGGGTGGGTAGGGTCTTTGATGATGGTCAGTGACCTCCGTAAACAGCGTTTCTGATAGATGTTCTCAATGGTCGGTAGCCGGGTGCCGGTAATGCGTTGGGCAGTTTTGACTACCCGCTGCAGGGCTTTCCGGTCATAGGAGCTACAGCTGCCATACCATACTGTGATACAGTTTGTCAGGATGCTCTCTATTGTGCAGCGGTAAAAGTTAGAGAGGATCAGGGGTGACAGGTTACATCCCTTCAGCCTCCTTAGGAAATATAGGCGCTGCTGGGCCGCCTTCACCAAAGAGGAGGTATTGAGGGACCAGGAGAGGTCTTCTGTGATGTGGACTCCAAGGAACTTAAAGCTGTCCACCCTTTCCACCACAGCCCCATGGATGTGGATGGGGGTGTGTCTTCTGCCTTTAGACTTCCTGAAGTCCACAATGATTTCCTTGGTTTTCTTGATTTTCAGGGCCAGGTTGTTATCAGCGCACCACTTCACGAGGTGCTGGACCTCCTCCCTGTAGGCTGACTCATCGTTGTTGGTGATCTGGCCTACCACCGTGGTATCATCCGCAAACTTGATGGTGTTGGAACCATGAACAGCCACACAGTCGTGGGTGAAGAGGGAGTAGAGGAGGGGGCTCAGCACACAACCTTGTGGGGCCCCCGTGTTCAGGGTCCGGGGGGGGGAGGTGTGGTTACCTAATTTGACAGACTGGGGTCTGTTAGTTAGGAAGTCCAGGGTCCAGTTGCAAAGGGAAGTGTTCAGGCCAAGAGTGTGGAGTTTGGTGGCCAGCTTGTTGGGGACGATAGTGTTGAATGCTGAGCTGTAGTCTATGAACAGCATTCTGATGTAGGTCTCTTTACCGTCTGTGTTTCAATGCAGAATGTAAAGCAGTTGTGATTGCATCCTCCGTTGATCTGTTTGCACGATAGGCAAACTGGTGTTGGTCAAGAGAGGCGGGAACACTGGCTTTGATGTGAGCCAGGACCAGTCTCTCGAAACAAAGGGCAGTAGAGGAGGCTGTTCCAGGACCCAGCACAGCTTATAAGGTGCCAGTGGACACTGGTACTGCCAGGCCACAGCGGGACAGAGTAAAACCAACATCAGAGACTACTCCAATCTCAAGTGCGAGTGAATCTGAGAATCCACCACAAGTGGAATTAAGACGTTCACAAAGGATTCGCAAGCAACCAGAAAGACTTATACAAACCTGTTAAATTAGTCAGGGGTTAACCATGGTTAGAGCATAATGGTTAATTAAAACGTAGTACCTAGTAAGGGTTATTGTTTAAGAATTGCATACGGCAATCTTAAGGGGGGAGGAGTGTAGTAACCTGGGAGGTTATGAGTAACCTGATCCACCAGGTGGTGCTGTGGCAATTGGTCTCCTGAGTTAAGTCTGGTCTGTACTGGTTGTACTCTGTTTTTGTTGCCTCATGGCAGAAGCTTTTATGTGCAAGTGTTGATTAAACCATGTTATGGAGTTAACCTGTGTCCATCTATGGCCACCTCAAGATACCACAGTTACAAAAAAAATATTATCCCTTTGTTCTGTGTTTTGGGACCTTGGACTAAGCAGGGGAGGACTTTATTGTGCTCAACCCTAAATGGATGGCTAGGACTCCATCCTAAATAACTATACTTGTACAATGATTTCCTGAGTGAGATTTTGAAGAACCTCCTAGTTATGATCTAGCTAGCGTTCTGCAGTTAAATTACCCAAATTTGAATTTTTTTTTACAATATTCATCAAGAGAATTTGAATGGTCCTATTATCGAGGACTGAAATGATGTACCATTGCCGCTCCATTTAGAAGCTGGTGAGGAGGTTGTTTCAGCCTCTGGATTAGCCTGCTTTGAAAATTCTCTTCTAAAAACCATCGTACTGACTGAGAGTGCATTTACACTGTGACAGGCTTCTTACCCCAGCACAAACTTTTCCAGTGCAGTTTTTAAGCTGCCTTTGTTATATTAAAAATGTAAAATCTATAAAAGTAATCGTGAATTGCGCTCTGACAATATCATTCTGTCTTCAGTTGCACCATTGAGCATACCTCTGGTAACCAAACTGCTGATGTACCCTCTACCACCCCTGTCTACTGCAACAACAGCTTGCATTTATATAGCATCTTTAACATAGTAAAACATCCCAAGGTGCCTTGCAGGAGTGTTATTAGATAAAATTATTAAATGATTTACATAGCACGTGCAAAAACATTCACAGTCTATTGAAATGTGTATTGGTGAAATTTGATCATAGCCTTTTTGGGGATAAATTTATGTTAAGTATATACTGGGGCATGATGGGCTCTAGAATTCTATTGAAAACACGGCAAAAGTGAAGAGAAGTGTTGGGCTCTCCGCTCAGACACCTGAGCTCAATCTCCAATAACATCCTCATCTCTGTGTCCCCAAGGGGTATGTCTGCTAGGTCCCAGCTGGGTCTGAGTGCAGGACGAAAAGCTAGCTGTGGAGGTGAACACTTCCTAAATCTTTTTTTAAAAATGCAACAGGATAAGCGGCAATAATCACTGGATCCATGGAAATGTCTGATGGACAGATTATCCCACGCTCCCAATAATTTAGATATTAATATAAATTTTGGATAATCCCAGGGAAAGTGTATGAGATGGGAATGAATTTGATGAAATAGAAATAACACTAAAGTGAATTTCTATTTCCAAAACTACTGTAATGAGTATAGTAATCATTAGTTAGTCTAATACAGGTATTTTGATTGCCAAATTAAAGATTTTATTAATGCAGTTTGTTCGAGCAAGTCAAGCTCACTTTTTAAAGAACATTTGCTCCAATATTTTTACCTCAACCTATTGGATTAACGCAAAAAAAGAGAAAGGAAATGAGGAAAGAAACTACTTCTACTGATTAAAGAGCTGTAAACATCAAACATCATCAGAAAGTGCCAGAACCGCATCTCGGATTTACTGAGGCATCACTTTCACAGTTCGGAACAAGCACTCCTGTCCCTAAGTGCCACTTCTGTCATGATTCATTGCTGATTTGTCAGTGATTATCTTTGCTTGCACTGCAGGCATGGATATTTTTCCTGTCAATTGATTAATATTACTTTGCTTGTTAGTCATTGTTTTTAATTGCAAATGGTTGCAATTAATTTTAGAAGCTTTCAGGAGCTGTGGCTTTGTGATTATCTGAAGGAAGCTTTGGTGATTTGTATTTACTTGGCAGTGGAGTCTTGTTTATTTTTAATTTTATTTCCTGGTTTTATATCGGCAGGATCTGCAGCTGTAAAGATGAAGATATACAAATTGTGGTCATTTATCAGCGCACAAGAATCCTTGAATAATGATGTAGTTTAACTTGTTTTTTAACTAAAACGTTTGCAGTGATCATTCTGTTACTGGATTTGTGCTTTAAAAAAAAAAAAAAATGGAAAATGCTGGAAATGCACAGCAGGTTAGTCAGCGTCTGAAAGAGAATTATGTTAATGTTTTGGGTAAGATCCTTCATCGGAATTGGCATGCTCTGACAGGAGAGCCCTTTTATAGGCCAGAGACTGTCCTACCAGACCATGCCAAGTCTGTTGGAGGTTCCCATGTGAAATGTGAAGCTAGCTTTCTCTTCCAGGCATTGGCAGACCTGCCGTCTATTCCCAATACTTTTCTTGATTTTATTTCAGATTCCCAGCAGATGTAGTCTTTTTATCTGTATGGGGTTTGTGTTGCTCTGCATATAGAGCCACCTCTGTTCACCTCTATGTCCAAACACTCTGCACTTTCACACTAGTTTCTAATGGAGTAGTCGGCTTCTGTATTTTCACATTAAGTTTCAGATGTATTATTGCAATGATGCTGAACTCATTTTTGGCACAAGTTATGAGTGTTAACTCTAAAACTCTCTATTTTAGGACACAACCGATTATGTTGCTTATGTTGCCAAAGATCCAGTGAATCAAAGAGGTGTGTAACGACTCTTTGGATTGTCAGCAAATTCATTTACACATTGCATTCCAACAATAAATATAATTCTCATTAAGGCTATAGCACTCTATTCCTGCCCTTGGCTGTCTAGTTCTGCAATTTTCAAACATGCTACATTTGTTTTTTTCCCCAATGCTTGTGAAAAAATACATCACTAGAATAATTAGAAAGGCAGACTATAAATTGAGTGATGCAGGCATGAGTTACCTACAGCACTGATCGTTGGGAATATGTATAGTTCTAATTTATTAATTTCTATATGCTAAATTCATGAAATGTTCACCAATTATCTTTTTAATACGAAATACAGAAATATTGAGCTAAATATTAATATTTGTATTCAGTACTAGATCATTAGTGTTAATGCTGTTTAGCAATAATAAAACAATATGAAATACTACAATAATTTCACTGTGATTAGTGTATAGCTTATTTAAAATGGAAAGTGTCAGAATTTATGTTAACTTCTACAAAGTCTGTTCAATGTACAATCATTTTGCAAGCAACATAAAAGAAATTTCTAACCCGTCTTGCATTCTTATTTTAGCGTGCCATATTTTGGAGTGCTCTGATGATTTGGCCCAAGATGTTATACACACCATAGGACAAGCATTTGAACTTCGCTTTAAACAATACTTGAAGAACCCACCTGTAGTTCTCACACCTAACGAGAGGTCAGTGCGCTCAAGTCCCAGTTACAACTTCAACAAAAATCACAAGACTTGAATATTTTTGTTAGGAATTTCCAAACCATTAATGAGCATAACAAACTGATAATTTGCAAAAAACCTTTTACGTTGGCCACTGTCAATTTCAGAAATGAGATGATAAGTGGTTTACAAATACTGTTCTAATGTTTTTGTTGCTATTCTCGTGCTGCAGAAGACCAGGCTTTGCAATATGGAACGTGGAGAGTGAAGAAGATCAGAACCATGGGTATTATAATGAAATCCCAGGTAAACTGGCACCTCCCGGAGGCTTGCAAAATGCAAGAGTAAAAGACGACTCTGCGGCCTACAGTGATAATAGCCAACTGAAAAAGGAGGGAGACTTTTCACAGGTTAGCGTATTAAAAATGTTTTTTTGCTAGTATTTTCAATGCCAGAAATAGCTGGAGTCTGAGATTCTCTAAATAAACATTCTCATTTCAAAAGGGTGATTTATCATTTTACAGGTGCATATAAACTACTGGAAATCATTTGAAAGATTTTGCATCTTACATATATTTATTTATATATTGGGGAAACCCAGCTGAAGGGCCAAGGTCCATAGTGTAAGACATAATCAATGTTAAACAGAGTAGAAGATAAAACAAAGGCTAGATGAGGCAAGCTTGGGCTTTTGTAGGAGGAACAGAAAACTGAGTTTGGTAAAGAGCAACATCGCCAGCACGGTCATTTCATTGACCATTTATTGATCTTGTATTATTGTTTGAAGCCGGTACTGTTCATGTGCAAACTGCAGCGAGCAAGACTAGTTCTAGTCCCGGGTTCACCTTCCAGCAGATAGGACTTCCATCTGCCCCTCTGACACCACTGAAACCTTGATCCATTTCCCTGGGTTGGGATAATTCCATATGTTGGGAGGATCACTGCCACCAAGAGGGGCCCACCCTGCAGAAGCGGGAAATTCTGTCAGTGGTGCAGCAAAACCATCGCTGCAGCATTAAATGGACTCGAGCATCTTGGAGGTGGGAGTAGATGTCCCACTGAAGGCCTCAGCCGAGACGGGGGCCTTTAGCAGGCAAGTGCTGGGGACAGAGCTGAAGGAGGGGAGGCCTTCCCTTCAAAACTCTCTTTAAAAACCCATCTCCTCAACTCTGGTTTCAGTCCACCCTTTTCTCCTTGCATTGAGTCTTTGCTTCACTCCTCATGAGACCTACTTGTCTGTGAGGGGCACTATAAAAGTGATGGTGTTTCTTCTGCCTGACTGAGGTATGGTTATATACAAGGTCGTTTTATATATTACACTTGTGTTGAAACGGTTTGCTGTTTCCTTAATGTTGAATACATTGCTTTACAGACTGCTAGCCCACCATCCGTCACCATTTATGAAAATTATTCAGATCCACACAAACAAACCTTCATTATGGCAGGTATGTAACATACCTCACAGATTTCAGTTCCATTAAAATTATAACATTTGGTATATAATGATTTCAGAAAGTTCTCCATGCTTTTTTAATTCATTACAAATTTTGTAACACCACTTTTGTACCACAAAAATTGATTTTTTGAGACTTTCTATAGATTGTATGAAAAATAACTTCAATTTGTAAATAACATTTCAATACTAGGACTACTGTTTATTCAGTTAAGTGTGTGTGTTTACTTATCAATGGCTTGTGTTTCAGCTTCCTGATTGGTTCAGTGTAGGCTCAAATCTGGGCTTTCCAATTGGTTTCTTTACCATCAAAAAAAACCACACTAGCGCTTTCGGATTGGTTCAGTGTTGCTACTGTTTTTGAATCGGATATTAGGGAAGAACATCGAAGCACCATTTAGTGGTCATTAATGGATCCCCATTCCCTGACCCCAGCTCCAAAGTCAACTGCCATGTTGTTGCCTCCTCTGGCCTTCCAGCACTCGTTGTTCCTGAGCCTCGATTCTGCTCCTCCCTCTCTGCTGAGGCTCTGCTTTCCCTGCTGCCCAGGACCTCCCACTCTCTGACCCTTGGCTTACCTCACTGTCCCTCTCTCGCCTGGAGCTCAGCCTTGCTCCTGAGCTTCCCCCTCTGTCACACCTGTGTTTCCCTGTCACTAAGCCTCATATTCTGACATACATTTAGTCTTTGCCTGCCATGCTCTACCCACTCTGCCTTCCCTCCCCTGCATCCTTCTCCTTCGCAGCACTTCGTCTCGCTCCTTTACCACCTCCTCTATTGAGCCTCTGCATTCGCTACCAACAGGAGCCTCCCACTCTCTAATAGAGCTTTGCCCTTTTCTGCTGTCCACTGCCTGCTTGCCTTCACCTCAATCTGACCTCCCAGAGCTCAGTCTCATTCCTACACCCCACCCTCCTTTGAACATCTGCTTTCCCTGTTACCTACTCCCTGCTAGACATTGGCCCTTCCCTTCTGCTCACTCCTCACCCGACCCCCCTCTCTCTCCCAGAGCTTCAGACATTTCTCCCTCTGTCCAGCCTTCACCTTCCTTGCTGCCTAGGATTTCCAGCACTCGGTCATGCCACACGCTGACCAGCGCCTGCCTTCAGTCCATCCGTCCCCTCAAACTTGAAACCTAAAATATATTACAAAGTATTTATAAAAGTTTTTAAAAGTGCCATGATTTCAAAGTTTAATTTGTCACACACACATATAGGGCTAGAAATTGGGTACCTTAGCACCTCCGGGAGGGCGCAAACGACTTTTCGCCCGAGTGTGGCGCTGCTTTCGACTCCCGCTAAATTCAGCGGGAGTTTAGCGGCGACAGTAACCGGTAGCGCCCTGCTCCACTGCACAGGCGACGACAACATCATCACTGTGCGCAGCACCCTGCTTTCGTCCTGCCTGTAAAATTGGCCCGCGCTCCCTGAATCTGCGCCGGGCGATGACAGCGACTGATTCAGGGTGCGGGAACGGAGCGTCAGGAGGCTTGCAGAGCACGAAGTAAAGGGGAGGTGGCGGGCAGGGAAAAAAAATCGTCCAACTTGTCTTTGAACATAGGGTCCGTGCTGCGATCTTGTGCGCCGGGCTGCTGGCACGGCACCCCGCTCCCCGGTGGTCCAGGTAGTCTCTCGGTGCGAGTGAGTGAGTGAGTGAGTCTCTCGGTGCGAGTGAGGGGAAAGAGCCCTTCCATGCGGCAGCGCTACGTGGCCCAGTGCGTAGCACTGCAGAACGCACCACCCCGATATTTGAGGTTCGCGCTCTAAGAAAGTGGAGCGCTTGAATTAGCGCTCCACCTCCCTCTTTGGGTGCTAAAACTGAATTTTGCAGTCGCCTGCACTAATTAGCACCCAAAATGGTCGATACCAAATTTTTCCCCCATAGTATGCTTCATTTGAATTTGGTAATTTTTCATTGTTAACCCTTGAAAGTTACCTTGGATAAAGTTCCAAAGTTCATGCTTTTTATACAAAAAGCACAATTCGAGTTCCCTCCACTTCTAATAATGGCTTCCCTAGAGATTTAATCCTGACTCTTGAACATTTCCATCGATGGGAAGAAGGCAGCAAATCCCAGCATGCTTTATGAATGGACTGTGTTGCTGTCGACCATAGACAAAATCCTGAGGCTATTAGTTTGATACTTTGCTGAGTCTCTTCAGCTGACCATGATCACTCTGGGAAGCACCATTAACTTGTATGCTAAGCTTCTGAGAGGCACAGACCGCAATGGAGAATGTCATTCGAGACATTTTAAACACACAATGCTACAGAGCAGCTCAAGTTAATCATTCCTTTTTGTACTTCTTTTGCCTTTATTATCTCCTCTTCTCCTTGCTATTGATGGTGGCTTGCCTACTGCCCTTTTTTTAATTTAAAACTTTTGCAATTGGTAGTTTTCATTTCTGTTGGCTACTTAATCATGGGTATGATCCTATCTCCTAAGTTGTGATTTATTGCTGTTTCACAAACGTGACATTTGAGGCAATCTCTGTGTGATGTCTGAGGTGTGATGGAGATAGGTACACATAAGACACACAACTTTAAAAAAAAAAGATGTACTGGTAGATCTCCTCTGGCATTGCTCATGCTCAGAGGTTTTATAGGAACAGAGATGTTATACAAAGTAGATTTATCAGGGACACTCATTTATCAGCATATAAATAGCTGTCTTAAACTCAGAATTACTTTAACCTTCTTGTTTAGAACTCAAAAATAGATTATCCAAGTTTACATTTTTGTCTAAGCATAACTTTAAAGATCCTACATAATTAATATTTTAGGCAATTCATGGACTAGATTTCCACAAATTAATGGAAACATTCTGCCAATCAAAGCCACCAGCAGATCTGATCTTTTTGACGATCCATCTTACATGAACACACACAATGTGGAGAATCCCACCTCTTCTACCAGGAATGGAGCATCAGGACAGATCTCTGCCAACATGCATAGAGATGTATATAACGCAAGTAAGTTTATTCAACAACAACTTGTATTTATATAGCGCCTTTTAATGTAGTAAAACATTCCAAGGTGCTTCACTGGACTGTTATAAGACAAAAAATTTGACACCGAGCCACATGGGAAATTAAGGCAGATGACCAAAAGCTTGGTCAAAGAGGTAGGTTATAAGGAGCGTCTGAAAGGAGGAAAGAGAGGTTTAGGGAGGGAATTCCAGAGCTTGGGGGCCTAGGCAATGGAAGGCACGGCCACCGATGGTTGAGCGATTTTTATAATCGGGGATGCTCAAGAGGGCAGAATTAGAGGAGCGCAGATATCTCCGGTGGGTGGGGGTTGTGGGACTGAATGAGATTAGAGGTCGGGAGGGGCGAGACCACGGAGGGATTTGAAAACAAAGACCGAGATTCTACATCCAAAATTGAAGTTCACTGTTACACTGCCACCGATACAAAACTTCAGAAGCCTCTGTAATTTTGTTATATCTTAAGGACAGGCTGTTAATTAAAATAGTTTTAGAGCTTAATACAAGAAAGCATAAAACAAATAAAGGACATTCAGCCCATTGAGCTCCTTCCCTCTACAAACCTTGTACAATTTATCTTATGGATTCCATTGGCCTCACTCAATCGCAAACAACCACAGGTGCAGTATCTGAGAAGTTGAGCCTTTATATAAAAAAAATTAAAAATTCCTTCCCGTCTCTTCCAATTGAGAGACTCAAATATTAATACAACCTACACTATTCATCTGTAACCAAACACATTCCAGTATATCCAATCTGACTGTGTGCAGCTGTATATATCACTAGTAAACGTTCCACTTTTCTATTTACAGATACTGACTCATTTCTTGTGTACTTCCAGCATTTTCTGCACTCGGGCAAAACTTTCAACTTCAGCGAGAGGCGTAGAACAGGCGCTGGTGGATTGGCCGCCCGTTCTACACCCCTGCCTGATGGAAAGGAAAATCAAGGCGGGTTGTATAACGGGCGCCAATCCACTACTGCCTGTTTTACACCCCAGGCAATGTTGAAAGTTTTGCCCTATACTTCAGATCTCCAACATTTGCAGTGTTTTCTCTTTTTTGGTTATTTGTAAAGGCTCTACTCATTTGTTAGTTTTGTAGATTGAAACTTCCCTGAAAAGACCATCCAATATTTTAGAACTTCTCAAATGATACAGTGTAGCTGTGGGAAGTATAGTGATGCTGCATGGTCGCTAAGGCTGGCGGGGTGGAAGTTTGATCCCTCACTCTATTGAAGTCCCACTCTCGGCCACACTGCTGTGGAGAGGCACTGAACAGAAGGCAAGCACCACCCCACAAGGGGCAGAGTTTTCACCAGGCTATTCTTGTGACCCATAATAGCTGACCAGGAATAGTACTCCTATCACCCTGGGAGTCAGCCATGGGATGTGCGAGGCTCAGTAGAGATGAGCAAAGGGAGGAAAATAGACCAATTTAACTCCATTTATGAAGAAACGTACCCTCAAGAAAAAGCCTCTGGCTTTGACGGTGGTAACAGACTCGGGGTTTCAACAATTCTTGAATCATGGACAGATCCTGGTTAGAAACATTTTGGTAGGGACACTCCCGGGAGAATACTTTGTATGGGATCCCACTGCAGTGTCAATGGGATAGGCCTAATGCGGATATCGGCTGATTTTTCCTGGGTTAACCTCATTTAAATAATTTGGTCTGGGATTGCCGCCTCCATTGGCCCTGGGGGTGGGAACTTGAAAATTGCTAGCATAGGCTTAGGGTGTCAGTGGAGTAGGGCAGCAGCCTCTAGGGCAGCTCAAGACAAAATAATCTTTTTATAGTCAATATAGTGTTTATTATAGTGATTATAGTCAATCGTACTGCAATCGATTATAATCTCTTGAGGGTCATTTTAAATTTAAAATCCTATCCATCCTCCACAGTAACTCTGCAATCCAGGAATGCACTGGTGTTCCTAGCGTCTATCGTTGCTATGGGGTTAATGATGAGAAATGCAATGTTTGACATTTTCCTCTCATTGATGCGTTATTTGAATAAGCATGCCCATATTTGCTTGGACGTATTCAACGCCTGCTGTTGTTTCTGGCAGAAAATTCCAGAAAAGGTGGCAAGCCATGGGGAACCAGCAGAACATCTCCCAGCCCGACCTTCTGCCCCCCGCCCCTTCTGCTCTGGATATGCCTAAAATCTGGTGGATTAGGAGCACAAGATTGGTCCTTTTATCACAATGTTGTAATTCGGTAGATACCAGACAGTAGTTGTGTGAAAATCTAGTCATTGTATTGTCTATACAAACCTAGACCACCCAAAAAGTCAGAACTAAAAATCAGCTGTCTAGTTGGATAGTTTCAATTTAAAAGGGAGGTTCTCCACTGCCCAGTTAATCTATCACAATATGTAGACAAGAATTGACCGCTACAGTATTTTCAGATAGCTGCAAAGCTCAACCACCCAGGATAAAATCCTAACGCACAACAGAGAGACACGTGGAATTGCAACATAACACTTGGGTTACAAATGTTACACTTAAGATAGGATATGAACTTTAAAGGAAGAATGATGCATTGTCCAGCTTACATTTTCACTGTCCTTCGGAGTGTGATTCATGAGCAGGGCTCTGTCCCGCACGGAGGGAGAAATGTGGCAGAAATGTTTAATCAGTATTTTTGTCCCAGTTGTTAGAGGAAGGTGAAAGTATAACTGTAGGAGTACCTGGGGAGGATGGTAGCCATCTATGTATCTTGACATTTTTCTGTCCTCTCCCATCTGAGTTCCTACTGCTGTCTCTGTGTCTCCTGGAACTCCTCTGTGTTCTCCATCTCACATCCCCCTGAGCCTTCTATTGTTTGTAAGATTCGTAACCCCCTCTGTCTCAAAAACCTCCATCAATATAGTTAAAATGTCTTGTCCACCTTCATGCCCCCATCCTATCCCTATACACCTGACTTCTCCCCTGCCCTCTTGTCACTTTCCTGAGATCGCGCTAAGGCAGCAGGGCTATGGCAGAATTCTGAATGCCAGATAAAGTAGTCTATTTCTTTCACTAATGCTCAGAATACTACAATAGAACCACCCCCGCACATTCGGTGTCTGATTGCAAGTATAAGGCAGATAGGGAGCAGCAGCATGGGTACTGGAAGGAAAGGTATGGATTGGTCATAAGTGGGAGGTGGAGGAAGCAGATTGAGTGTGTGTGAGAGAATTCTTGATATCTATATAACCCATAGCAATAAGTTGTTCATCTATGACCATAATGACTTACTATTAATAACTGTATCATAGATGTTCAATTAAGTATACTCAATTCTAATTTTCTACCTGGTGCACAAGCATCAGAAGATCATGAATTGGTGTCACATTTGCTGACTTCTTCACAGTATTTGAAAATCTATTGAATTTTACAATAAAAGGACTGCATCACGGTCACCGACTGAATGAACATTTCTAATGAAGGCGAATACAATATTGAAAATGCAGCAGTTTTGTTGCATAGTGGCTCATCTGCGGTTTGCTCTTGTAATGTGATGTATGGCTATCCCCACAGGAAGTGGCTATCACATTTCTAAAACTGTATGTTAATAGAACTCTTGCTCTGCAGGGTCCAGATGGAAATTAAGACATTAAATTAGATCATCTGCTCAGTGCAGATGAAGCGAGGGTTTGCTGAAACCTCCCGACTGGAAAGCAGCCATTCCTGATTTTTAAGCCATTAGCACTGCAGGGTTTTTGTTTTAGTTGCAAGAAAAAACACAAAAAGAGTGAAACAACCATTAAGACATCCTGAACCAGTGCTGTGCTGCACTGTGCAAACAAGCTTTGTGATCGCTATTTTTCTGAAAGATGGGCTTACCGGTCCTATGATTTTATGTCTATTGGTGCTCTGTTAATTTGCCACAAATTAACCTGACATATGGTTCTAACGGATGATCATTTTAGATATCTGTTCCTCCGCTATCAGCCCACTAATTTGACTTTGTGGTGAAATGCAACTCGAGACATGTAGTCTGTGGTGATCTACAAGTAAAATCAAAGAATAAGGAACACTTCCATTTAAGAAGCAGCAAAAGGACATATTAATAGCACTCTCCGGTGTCGCTCAGTACGAGTGGTCCTTGAAATCACAAAGGAAAAAGTCCCAAACTTAAAATTACAGCAACTTATTTTCTTATAGGCTTACTTTATAGTTCCTCTTGAAGCTTCCGTTTCTGATTTAGTACAGGTGACTAGACAACTGCCTTTTGAAGGGGGGAAAAAAGGTAATCAAATGTAATTAATGCATTCCTTAAGGGCAAAACCATAAAGGGCAAGCTACTTACAGTGGCTCTGAATTACTAAAGTAATAAGTAACATAACCCTCCAGTGACAGCTAAATGTGGTTCTGAACTCTTGTGTGGCAATAATTATCTGAACAGTCTTGAGGAAGAGACATCTGGTAGCAGTTTTTAAACACATTGTGTTGTAGTCACATTAAACATAAAAATGGGCTTTCTTGTGTTGAACAATGTTTTATCATCAAATTAACATCTCAAGATTCAGATGCTTAAAAACGGTACAATTCCTACACTATTAATTTTTGATTAAAAAATCTTTTGAGTGCTCTCCTGATGGCTCAATGGGTAACTGCACCACGTAGTGTGGTACTTGGTCATAAAGTCCAGAAAGGTCCCAAATTGCTGGTCTGTCCTGAGTTAGCTTAACACAGACGAGGCATTAGTGGAGGCACTTTAGTTGGTGTCGACCTCCTCGGGTTGGGGGAGGGAAAAATCCGCCATAGTTCTCATTCCTGATCACTGTCCAGTTACTTTCTCGTGTGAACACAATCGGACTTGGCCGTGATGTCCTCCCTCCTCCACCATTGCTAAAGATCCTACCAAATGTCACTGCCCAGGCTTGTACCTGGAAAATGGCCATAATAGTAGGGTTCCAGCGAGTTGAACATATCTGGAGAATTATGCGCCACCATGAGTCATCACCTTTTAGAAAAGGAGAGAAAATTGGAAAAGGAACATCAAAAAGTGCTGCGATGAAGAAATGCAATGTAATTCCAGATACAGGTAGACGATCCTTTATCCGCACTTCCGAAAACCGAAAATCTCTAAAAACCGAAAGTTTTTTTGTGGAGCGTAAGTCGTGCACACGACATGACCTGAGTGGCGCCAAACATGACAGGAGTGGTCCGGGAGCTCTGCCTTTCCCTGTGAGCAGGGCAGAGGGTCACAGAGTTCCCTCCTGGGTAGGAGATTGCAGGCCGAGCCGGGCAGTGTGAAGGAGGTACCGGGAGAGTGAACCCAACAATACAGCGGCCCGTCCGATAGCTGCAGCGGCCCGTCCGATAGTCTTTTCTACCCCCCCCCCTCCCCGACCTGATTTGCGGGCCAGCTTAGTGTAGGAGTCAGCCGGTATCCAGCTTTCCCACAACTGGCGGCGGCAGTCGAGTCCCAGACCCCCGCTAAGTCAAGGAATTCAGATACGGAGCAGGGGGAGCCGGAAACCTCGATCTAACAGCAGAAATCAGCAGCCATTTTGTTCGGGTTCTTTTCTTCCCCCTAGCATTTTTTTTCTTCCCCTAGCATTTTTTTTAAACAGTCAGGCTGTGGAAAGAGTCTCTGTAGCTTAGCAACAGCTTCAGAGGCTTCCAAGGCAGGGCCCGAGTGTTTACAAGCTGTTGCTAAGCAACAGTGTTTGTTGTCAGATACGGAGATGAAAACCTTCTGAAATCCGAAAAATTCCGAAAATCGAAACACAGCTGGTCTCAAGGTTTTCAGATAAAGGATAGTCTACCCGTACAGCTACTTTCCAAGAATAAAGTTTGGTTTGATGCACTGTACGTGCTGCTTGTTACTTGTCCTCTGCTTGTGTTTATTTTATATATCCAATCTTTTTTGTCGTCCTCAGTTTTTGTCTTTTGTAGTAAATAAGTGTGACTGCACAGTATAATTTTCCAAACTCTGACTATGTGACTGTAGAACACGCTGACGTTGCTCAGAACAGTGCAACGGCCAACAACCCGACAGCTGTCCCACTGCCCACTACCCTGTCTTCCATGAGAGAGCAGCTGCTGAAGGAAGTCTGGTACCGTGGAAGGATGAGCAGACAGGAAGCCGAGAGGCTGCTGATAAAGGATGGTGACTTTTTGGTGCGGGAAAGCATGACCACACCAGGACAATATGTACTGACTGGGCTACAGGGAGGACAAGCTAAGCACTTGCTACTGGTGGACCCTGAAGGCATGGTAAGATTTAAGGGTGCAGAAGCAACTTTTATTTTTTTTTAAATTCAAGATAATTAAAATATCTAAATGTCATACAGATCCATTTCATTTTGGCAAACTAACTACTGCAGTGGTTTTATTAAGTAAACAAATATTTGTCAAACCCTATTTTTTTTTTTAAAACACACTTTTCTATATTGTACGAAATGTGAAATATTTTGAATTTTAATAAATCCAAGTTAGCTTCTCATTGTGACTAAGCAAGAAATTCAAAATTTATTACAAATTTTAGATTCCTTCCAGAAGCTTAGAATTATGTTAGTATTAGAAATACTTATCCAGCATTGTTGGTGAGAAATCCCATTAACCACTTGCATTACAGCATCAAACAGACCATGGAGCAGGTACTGATGTGTGTTTTCAATACTAGGTTAAGTCCTGTTCCTGGAACTATGACAATCTCAATCCAAACTTTCTTACCTTTGATTTTTTTTTAACTTTTAATCAAAGTTTGCTTTTCTTTTCTTGCTACAGTTTTAACTGTTCTATATAAGTTGCTGACTATCTCTCTGTGTCTTCTTTTCATTGGCCTCAAAGAATAAACACAGCTGAATATTAATGCTGTAAAACTTAATGGCAGGGAGAAAAGTTCAGTCCCTAATTTGCTGTAGTTTAACATATGAATTAGGAGCAGGAGTAGGCCACTTGGCCCCTTGAGCCTGCTCCACCATTCAATAAGATCGTGGCTGATCTGATTACTCCACATTCCCACCTACCCCGATAACCTTTCACCCCCTTGCTTATCAAGAATCTATCTACCTCTGCCTTAAAAATATTCAAAGAATATGAACTAAGGTTTGCTATCATGCTAAAACCCTAGGATTCATGTATACTTAAAGCAGCTACAGCCGACAAGCTTTTAAAACCCCATCAAATCACCTGATTGACCACTACTTCTTGCTTTATCTTGATGGTTGCTGCATCTTCTTGGGGATGTCCTGCAGTAGAAGCCTTGAGCTTCACCTAGGTATCTCTATGAAATAAAAGGATAACATATATAAGTTTTGCTGTTCCTTTTCTTTCTTATCCTCTTGTACATTTCCCTCCCCTTCCACCATTCCCTGTTTGAAATAGAGCAGTTGACTTTGGGTAAATCTAAGGTGTGAGAATTTTAGTAATAAGGTAGCCATAAGTTCATTCATGTGACTGTATAAGAACTTGCTTTTAAAAAAACACATTGATTTATTCTCCATATATGTCCATCCTCTCCATATTAAGATTAATGGACTTGCCAGGTCTGTAAGCTGCTGGCAAGACTAGAATCACAGTTACCTCCATAAGTTGAATTGGGTTGGATCGGATCAGCATTGCCAGTGGGAGTCAGATTGAGTAGGAGCTGTCAGTGGGAGTTTGGTTGTAACTATTTATTATTCCATGTTCATCCATTCCTGTATAGGGTTTCCTCTTTTTTTTTGTTCCTGGGATCTGGGCAAGGCCAGCATTTATTGCCCATCCCTAGTTGCCCTTGAGAAGGTGGTGGTGAGCCGCCGCCTTGAACCACTGCAGTCCATGTGGTGAAGGTACTCCCACAGTGCTGTTAGGGAGGGAGTTCCAGGATTTTGACCCAGCGGCGATGAAGGATCGGCGATATACTTCTAAGTCAGGATGGTGTGTGACTTGGAGGGGAACTTGGAGGTAGTGGTGTTCCCATGCGCCTGCTGCTCCTGTCCTTCTAGGTGGTAGAGGTCGCGGGTTTGGGAGGTGCTGCCGAAGAAGCCTTGGCGAGTTGCTGTGGTGCATCTTGTAGATGGTACACACTGCAGCCACAGTGCGCTGGTTCTCTTTGTCATGGCTTTGGTTATTGATATAAAAAAAAATGCGTACTGGATTATAAAATAATATTTCACTTTTTTGTGTTTATTATCTAACTTACTCCTTTATCTCCTTTCACTGTTGTAAAAAATGTCCGTTTTGATTTTCCCTTTTGCCCATAAACTCAGCTTCCCTGACGGCTTATTGTGTAACTGCATTGGCCAATCCGCACTAAGTTATACAGACCAGAAGGTCCTAGATTTGGTCCCATGCCTGTGCTGAGTTAGCTGATCTTGGTTGGGGCTGCCATTGGGGCACTGCAATTGACCTCGACAGCCTGGCTCAAGAAGGAAAAATGTATCCAAGGTTCCCGCTCTTGATCGTTATGTGGTGACCCCCAGTGGAAAGTCTGTATGTGCCAAGATTGGGCGAGAACAGGTTCAGGCTAAGCTGTGGTACCCTCCATTGCCAACTAGCCTGCTGACATTCACTGGCAATAGTCCGAGTTGGCCAATTGGACAAGGTGCAAGCTGCTCATGCCCCTGGGACTCTACCCTAACATTAATCATTGCTTCGAAGGGAGAAAGTTGTAGGACAAAAAAAAGCAGTTTTTTTTTATTTCTTTAGTTCAATTTTGAACTACTTTCTTTCTTTTTATTCTAATTATGCATTCTTATAAGCGCACGACAAAGCTCAAGGCAAAATATTTAAGGTGGCATGAATTGTATTCTGCACTTTAGAAATGATTAAAGGCATCAGTGACTAGGTCAGATGCAGTGAGAAAATTATTATAGAATGAGACAGAAATGATTGCCAAATGCAGACAGAGATCATAGGGGCTGGATAAATGATTGCAGGCAGCAAAGAAATATCTCCAAGCACAGAGAAATAATTTAAGGCAACAGGAACTGAGGCACTTACTAAGCTCTCTCGCACCCTCCTGTGTGCATGCAGCAGGTGTGCAATAATAAAGGTTTCCTTCACAGATACTTCGCAAAAAGTCAGCTTCCAATTGTATTTTGTCATTGTACTGCTTATTGTATTGAATATAGCTCACAGTGACAGCTGTCAATTAGTCAGCTAGTGTGACTAGTTATCGTATGCCCCAGTCCAATGTTTACCAGCATAACGATCTAAACATAGAACGCTGCATTTTGCATCCGTTGCACTGCAGAATGTTATTTTAACAAACACTAAAATGTATCCTCCATGTAAAATTCATTTAGTAGTTTATTTGAAAGTGTGTTTGCCTCTTTTTTTCCTCCTGTAAAGGTGAGAACAAAGGACCACATATTTGACAGTGTCAGTCATTTGATCCGCTACCATGTGGACAACCAGCTGCCAATCGTCTCATCGGGAAATGAACTTTATCTTAAAAAAACTGTCTAAGACAAACAGTCGGAGAAGGAACTCCAGCCGAAAAGTGTTTGCTTTCCAGATATAGCCATTTGCACCTGCCAGGATGTTTCCGAAAGCCATCTTCTCAGAAAACCATGGACTGACTGCATTGTTTCTTTCAAGAAATAAAAATGTAAAAACATTGTAGGCTGCAACGGTCACAAAAATCACTTTGCACTTCTGACTTAAAAGTGTGTTGCTATAAGAAAAATAATAACTTTAATGTAGTGTGTCAGTGTATATAATAAATGATATTTTAGGAACATAAATCAAGAAATAGCAACAAAAGTGTAACCACATATACTGTGTGAATGTTTGTTTTCTTTTTTTCTAAGCACAACTGGCATTCAGAACATATAAAAAGCCAATCCTAATGACTGCAGACCATAAAAATGTGCCTTGATTCTATGAGATATTACAGCATATATACATGCTTTTTATGGAAAAACCCTTTTTTTTCCCCAAATGGTTTAATTTGCTGTATACAGGTCCGGTGTTTGTTTGAAACCTGTTTCACTGCCTTTTACACCAGAATTCTAGGAAGCAAAAATCTTTAGAAAATGGAATGGAGTTTAAAAATGCTTTGCTCTGTGCCAATACAGTTTGCATTTTGTGTACCAATTTCCCTTATTGCTTTGAAAAGCACTTTACTAATGCAGGGCTTTACTGCTTTTCTTTATTTTAAGGTGTTAAAAAGATTTATCACAAATATATATTATACACGTACATGTGCGTGTGTGTGTATATATATATATGCATATAAAACAAATCGAAGTCAAATATTTCTATAGGAAAGTTGATTTTTCACATTCAAGTTCTGTCATTTGCTACTGTAGTGTACTGAAGCTGATGGGAAAATAAAGCAAACTGCTTCAGAAACTGTACACGATCAGACGCAGCCTTTTGTAAATGATAAATATATATAGTGGATAATTTTGGATATGGCTTGTTAATTCTAGAAGTGTATCTACTTGCTGTATATCGTGATGGGTAACCGAGAGAAATAGAATGCCAGAAGCGGAATAATTATTTTTAATGTTTTTTGGGCTAGGTTTCAACACTGGAGTACTATATAAATATGACTCTTATTTTCATCCTTGTATCAAAGCATGGCATGATTATGAGATTTCTATTATTGCTCTTCTCCCATCTCTGCCACAGTTTGACTTAATGCCAGACTTCAAAGAACGGACACAAGATATTTCCGTTGCATGATAACTCCATCTAATTGAAACTGTTTATTAAAGAAAATCAGATAATAAAGTATTTTTAAATGCTGAAAACATTTTAAATGGTGCATGACTTCTATTGCAGTGTCATTTGTAAATACTACTTTGGTGCAGCTCTGCTGTGCACTTTTGTGAAGAATAAAAGGTTATTTTATTCACTGCTACCTAATAATGCTTGTGTTTTCTTTTTACAATGAGAGATATGCTAAACAGTATACAGCCTTTTATTATTCAAACACTTGTGCCTATTATATATTTTTTACTTTATAAAGTGAACCAGTTAAAACTTAATGTTGAAAAAATTACTTAAAGCAATGAATATATTGAAATACAGTTAAGTGCCTCCATATTTGAATTTTTATGATAGATTTCATGGTGTAATAAATTTGATGTTAAAACACTGACCAGAAATGCAATACTGCATTAAATAATCCCAGATGATGTCCATGAAAACAATTAATATAAAGTACTGCTTTGAGCCATTAATGGTTGATGTGAGTCACCGTTTGAAACTACAGAAAGCTATCTCCACACAGAAAAAGCTACACTTTATGGCGATCTTACCCCCCCCCCCCCCTTCTCAATGCCTCCCTCTAGTGAAAAATACAAATCATTGCAGCCTTCACTGCAGTATGTGTTGTACAACTAAAAACATGCTTTGTGTTGTACAGTACATCAACTCTGGAAGGATATACAACACTGTTGAGATTAATCAATTTGTGGATATTAGCTTATCTCTGGTCTTTCAAATAATCAGGATTGACGGCAAACCAATATGGTGGGAATATTGTGTTTAATCAGAGTTTAAGACAGAATATAACACAGTTCTCCGGCTCACTGCCTTTCTTCCTCTCGTCTAGAACCTCAGAGTGTTAACTTAGGTCCACATGTGTCCACTCCCGGAAGAGTGTTAAACCAGCCCCACTCTTGTATAGCTCTCCCCTCCACTGTCTGTGCTAAGGACTTTTCAGGTCTTTCTCTTGTACTTTTTTTTAGGGGTGGGCCTGATGTAAAATATGGACAGGACCATTTAACCTGTAAGGGCTCTTCCTAAACCAAGGTGCCCAATGGCACGTCGAGTTCTTTGTCTCAATTTCGAGATGAAGATCCTCCCTCCAGGAGGGATCTTCACAATCATTACACATGCTCTATTGTTTATACGTTTTGAAGGCCTACCCATTGGAATTTCTCTTATCCCCTTTGTCCCTATCCTCCCTAGTTTGGAGTCAGACATGCCATTCTCAGCCATCAGATGTCCGTAACTGCTTGTTATCAATTATTTATGTTCATACAGCTTTAGCTATGCAAAACTAACTCTTTCCATGGTACAATAGTCTGATAATGAATGAATCATTAAATTCCAAAGATATCTTCTATTCTCATACACTGGTTAACTTACGCATTTTAAAGCAGTTTTGTTAAACAAAGTCAAAATCCTCACTTAGCATTATAATATGATTATTAGCAGTACCAAAGGCGTTGGGCCTTGGTTGGTCAAATTAAAGATACATAAAACAACCTTCCTAGCACACAAACAGCTAGCCTGAAAACAAGGTCATATGTGACCGTCACTCTGTAAATTGTTATAACATCCACAGGGAACCAAAACATAAGCAAATTCTAAGCATCTATCCAGTTATTCTAACACCAGTCTGAAGAGACTTTTTGTCTCGAGTTCTAATAGTCATGTAAACACAATCTTATTCATGTCACAATTTCATTTGCATAACCCCATATATTTTGGATACCCTAATTTCTAACAATTTCCTACATTCTGTGCAAATGAGGTTTCAATAGAGGTTGATAATCAAGAAATTAACATTTCACCTTGACACAATGCAAACCGGATTTAAATCAATGCAAACCCATGTTCCTATTGGTTGACTGGCACTCATTATTTTGTGGGCAGTGCTGTATGCTCCATTCTTAAGTTTACAACTTTTGATCAGAATGCAATGAAAAGTGACAATGTTTCATTCCCCCTCCCCCCCCCCCCCCCCCCCCCCCCCCGTATCGGCTGGAGCACATTCTATTGCCATGAAGGGTGGTCTTGATGCACGCAGCACATTTAATAAAAAGGAATAAGCAGTTCAAAGCCATAACACAGATTAAAAGGACCTCCGACTATGTAGTAATGCTGTGGGTAAAGAAGCAGACAAGACAATAGTGATATGGAGATATCACCAAGAAACTTTCTGGCCATAATCAATTATTTTGAACTACTTTTCATAAGCTGACTCTTCAGATCTATGTGCATAATTTTCATGGATCTTATCATTCAGCGTTTCCCTATCCTTTACTAAAGCAATACAGGTAAATCCTCCAGCTATTGATCGGTTGCTAATGTGCATCTTTACTGACAAGCACTCAACTACCAGAGCAAACAACAAAGGTCTGTAGGATCTTCAATTCCGAGAGTTGTACTTGTATTACTTCAGTACTCCTCCTGCATCTCTAAGCAATTTATAAATGGGGAGAGGTGGACACAGCAATAAAGGAAGGAATTTTTGCAAGTCAGGGAGACTGAAAGCACATTTGATGAGAGAGGCCGTCAGGAGATTTTTGAAGTGATTTTAGGAACTGATTTCAGAGGGCAGGGGGTAGCGCCTGAAAGATCATCCTGCAATAGTGGAGTAAAAGGTGCAGGTAGCAAGCAGTAAACCAGAGTTGGGATTGGAGTGAGAGGGCTGAGGCGTGTCAAATTATGATGAGGGAAACCTGGACTCCAGCTTTGAAAGGAAGCAGATGAAATAGAAGCTTACAAAGGTGTACAATTTGCAATTATATAGCACTCTTCGTGTGGAGGAAGTAATCTCTGAGAATTTTACAATGAGAAGGAAAGGGATACAGCGGGTGCCAAGCATAGGGAAAGAGAAATGGAATGGACAGAGCGAAGGGGAGTGTTTTGAATGAAAGGAGAGAGGTAGTAAAGCAAAGGGAACTGGGTAGAAAATGCTAGAGGGCCGGAGATTAATGGTAGAACTAGCAGTCATTGATGGTGAAGTGGAGGGAGCAAAGGGGGTAGAGAAGTTCAGTATTAGAGCAAAGAACATGTGTAGGATGTAACTCAGGAGGAGAGCCCCAAGGTAGGATGAGGTAATGCCGTGGAGAGATTTGAAGCAAGAATGAGAATTTTGAAACCGACATGCTGTGGTACGGTGAGCTGGCGGAGCTTGGACAGGAAGTGCTGGGAATGTGGAACTCCGTGCATGTTAGGACGTGGGCTGCATTGTTTTGGATGGGTTGAAGGTTGTGGATGGTTGATGCAGGAATCGTAGCTAGAAGGGTATTGAGAAGTCAAGCTTTGAGGTGATAAAAGCATAACTAGGGTTTCAGCAACAGAAGGGAAAGAGAAGGTAAGCTCAGGATTGCACAAGACACCAAGGTTCTGCACATTTGCTCAATCCTTTTCTTTTTAAGGTGAAGAAAAAATACAATATCCCTGTTCATTGTATATTCTAAAATACCAGAAGATGTGGAAAATTAAAATGACAAAAAGAAACAATTTGTGTGGGTATGCTTCCAGAGCCTTTAACTAAGAAAATAAATCTTGCATCTTCAAAAGCTGTTCCCATTTAGGCTATTATGCACTTTATTTTCCTCTCCAATATAAAAATACAGCTTAAATTAGAAGCCCATGTTCCAATGTACATTCAGTGTAATTACTTGTTTTAATGTGTAATAAGTTTGTATTTAGGTCAACTTTTTGGGTTCACATCATAAAACAGGGAACTAAGTGAACTTAGTTCTCTTAAATGTTTTGGTGTCCTGTTTACCATTTAGGAACTTTTAATCAGTGCACTCAAAAGCTAACAGCACTGTGTAGTGGCTGGGTGTGGTAGTGCAATGGTTATGTTTCGGGGACTGATAATCCCAAGAATGTGAGTTCGAAATCCTACCGTGGCAGAATTAAATAAAATAGTATCAGTAAAAATGACCATGAAGCTGTGGGACTGTTGTAAATACTCAAGTGAGTTCACTAATGTGAACTTCAGGGAAGGAAATCTTCGTGCCTCCAGTTCCACAACAATGTGATTGCCCTCTGTGGCTTTACAAGCAGCTAGGTTGGCCATAACTGCTGGCTGTGCTAGCAACACCCACATTACAAGGGTGTCTTTGAAAAAGACTTGCATTTTTATAGCACCTTTCATGACCTCAGGATGTCCCAAAGTGCATTATAGCCAAATAAGTAGTTTTGAAGTGTAGTCACTGTTGTAGTATAGAAAACAGAGCAGCCAATTTGCACACAGCAAGCTCCCACAAACAAGTGTGATAATGACCAGATAATCTGTTTTAGTGATGTTGATTGGGGGATAAATATTGGCCAGGACACCGGGGATAACACCCCTGCTCTTTGTCCATAATAGTGCCATGGGATCTTTTGCATCCCCTCCAAGTCACATAGCATCCTGACTTGGAAATATATCGCTGTTCCTTCATCGTCACTGGGTCAAAATCCTGGAACTCCCTCCCTAACAGGGAGTACCTTCACCACACAGACTGCAGCGGTTCAAGAAGGCAGCTCACCACCACCTTCTCAAGGGCAACTAGGGATGGGCAATAAATGCTGGCTTTGCCAGATACCCACATCCCAGGAACAAATAAAAAAAACAGGCGGGGCCTCAGTTTAACGTCTCATCTGAAAGACAGCACCTCCGACAGTGCAGCACTGCACTGGGGTGTCAGCCTAGATTTTTGTGCTCAAGTCTCTGGACTGGGACTTGAACCCACGACCTTCTGACTCAGAGTGCTACCCACTGAGCAAAGTTGCAGTAGGAGGTGCTTTTGAGGTGTATAAAATTATGAGGGGCCTAGATAGAGTGGCTAGGAAGGACCTATTTCCCTTAGCAGAGGGGTCAACAACCAGGGGGCATAGATTTAAAGTAATTGGTAGGCGGTTTAGAGGGGAATTTTCTTCACCCAGAGGGTGGTAGGGGGCTGGAACTCGCTGCCTGAAAGGGTAGCCGAGGCAGAAACACTCACCGCATTTAAAATGTGCTTGGATGTGTACTTGAAGTGCGGTAACCTGCAAGGCTATGGACCAAGAGCTGGAAAGTGGGATTAGGCTGGATAGCCGTCTTTCACTCTGCTAGCGCATTTCACACTTCATTTAGAGCCATTGTCTGTTTCTTTACCTATCCTATTACTATCTCGTCTCACCTTGAATATCTCTTAATGTCTCTTCTTTCATCCCATTTCCCAGCCCCCAAACTGCCTTTTGTTTCATTTCCTGCCTTTTCTGTCAGTCCTGACGAAGGGTTTCGACCCGAAAGGTTGACTCTGTTTCTCTCTCCACGGATGTTGCCTGGCCCTGCTGAGTTTTTTTCCAGCATTTTCTGTTGTTATTTAGGCTGAATAGCTCTTCCTCCGCTGACTGCGGACACGATGGGCCGAAACGGCCTCCTTCAGTGCTGTATGATTTTTAAAAGAAACAGAATAACATCTACAGCTTGCAAAGCCGATGGTGGTGAAAGCTGCACAACATACTATAGGAATTAAACTACCTGCTGTGCAGGATATCTACCCCGAGAGGTGCCGGGGGAAGGCCCTGAGAATCATCAAAGACACGAGCCACCCCAGCCACAACCTCTTCGCCCTGCTCCCGTCCGGTAAGAGATACCGAAGCATACGGTCTCGTACCAGCAGGTTTCGAAACAGCTTCTACCCCCAGGCCATATGTAACCCCTTCACGGTTCTCTAGATATATGTGAGATGTGGTCTCTGTTGTAGACAGTATTCTATAGTCCAGTAAGGAGATCACTACTGCAATGGCTTAATTCTAATTATCTTACTTTATAGTTTTAACGTCAGACAGTATAAGAAGATTACGGGTCAATGACCTAAATTAGACATTTGCATACATTAGAATGAATCTAGACATAATAAACATACATTCTCCATTTATATGGATTCAAAGGAGAATCTGTCCCTGTGTCCAAATTCGAGTGCACTCTTTCGTTGGCGCGCTTAAGTTGGAGCTCATGGTATGTATAATGTCTGCAAGACTTACGACTCCGAACCCCTTCGTTGAATTCTCTTCACGATCACTGAATCCCACTTTGAGTTCTGGATGCAGAGCTACTAATACGAAGGGCGGCGGCCGAGTTTGGAAGCCCGGGACGGGATGCGGCAGCCATTTGCCTCCTGAGCCCTCTTTTCAGAGCTCCTGCCCTCTTTTCTTCCAGTCGCTCGCGTTTCCCGCTCGAAAAACCCGACTCCACCCCTTCCTCCTGGGGTTTCTGCCTGGAGACTGCGCAGCCTCATTGTCTGCAACAGTTGATACTGGTGCAGAATTATGGAAAGTCTGCTCTTAGTCACATTGTGTCCTTAAAAGTTCTTGCCGTACCTTCACATGGGCAACTTTAACCCAGGGATTTATAACAATGATAATACAGTGTCTAAGTTAAAGATTGATAAGCATACTTAGCGTACATAACATTTCCAGTGGGTATTACACGCCCCCCCCTACCAAATATAGGCATGTCCCCATGACTAATGAACTTTACACATAAGTGGTTGCATGCTTCCCAACCATGTATAAAGGGAGGTAACATATCGAACCGTAGGGGCTATCATTACACTTGGCACTCCTAGTGTACTGTATGTCAATCTTTCAGGAACCTTCTTAACTCGCTGTGAGCTCCTTATTTTGGATACCCGGTCTTCAGTTCCTTCAACTACGTTGGAGGCGTTGGTTCCTTTGTTATCATGCCTTTCAGTCTCTTTTATCTCCTTCTCGGAAGCATCTGGTTCTTCCCAGACCATGTCCAAGTCTGAGCTAAATGGTTCAGACAATTCTTCCAGATTCTGTCTTATGCGTCTTTCTGGGAGGCCGTACCATAGATCCCATTCTTCATCTTCCGACTCATCAGGTTCCTCATGATCCACACACTGTGTCATGGGTTTTCTGTCTTCTGGAACAAAGTTTTCCTGGTTTCTCGTTTTTTTCCTTCTTCTTCTCTGCAGGGTTCTCCTACTAGGTGTCGGCTCATTATCCGCTGGCGGATCCAGACGCACTTGCTGTCCCAATGGCAGGATATGATTCCGGTGCAGTATTTTTATGGGTCCATTCCCACCTGCAGGTTTTAGCCGAAACACAGGTAGTTGTGACATTTGACTTTCAACAATGTAAGGTGTAGAAGCCCAGCAGTCTGCTAACTTATGTTTCCCTTGAAGTCCTAGGTTCTGTATGATAACTCGGTCACCAGGCATGAGTTGGGAAAAACGGATCTTCTGGTCATACCTCTGCTTATTTCCTTTATTCTGTTTGGCAGAAACAGACTCAGCAAGTTCATAAGCAGCTTGCAATTCCTTTCTCATGTCAGATACATACTTGAGGTAAGTTCTCTGTGATGTGCCATCACTGGATACTCCGAAACACAAATCCACCGGCATCCTCACTTCACGTCCAAACATGAGGTAGTACGGTGAAAAACCAGTAGCGTCATTTCGGGTACAATTATAAGAATGAACAAGATGTCCAATGTGCCGACTCCACTTGTTCTTTCGCTTTGAATCCAGCGTTCCAAGCATGTCTAACAAAGTACGGTTAAACCGCTCAGGTTGAGGATCTCCCTGAGGATGGTATGGAGTTGTTCTTGACTTCTCAATCCCGAGCATGGACAACAACTCATGTATAAGTCTACTTTCAAAGTCTCTACCTTGATCACTGTGTATTCGCTTTGGCAGTCCATAGTGGATGAAGTATTTCTCCCACAACACTTTGGCAACGGTGGATGCTTTCTGATCCTTTGTGGGAAAAGCTTGGGCATAGCGAGTATAATGATCTGTAATGACCAAGACATTTGCGGTATTGCTGGAATCGGGTTCGATGGACAGAAAATCCATACAGACAAGGTCTAGAGGTCCATCACTTTGCATGTGAAACAGAGGAGCAACTCTTTTAGGTAAAGTCTTTCTCTGGACACAACGTGCACAGGACTTGCAGAACTCCTCAACCGCAGACTTCATACGCGGCCAACAGAATCTGTCCTTGACCAACCCATAGGTCTTATCTACTCCCAGATGACCTGCGTCATCATGCAAAGACTTCATCACTATTTCCCTGTACTTTTCAGGCAGGACCAACTGTGAATGACATGGTTTAGTGGGTGGGTGAGTGATTCTACACAACACTCCCTCTTTAATTTCCAAGTGGTCCCATTCTCTTAGTAGCAGACGACAGTCAGGATGTTTTGATTTGTCGATCTGTGTAATATCACCCAGACGGAGAGCTGAAAACACCTCATGAATACAGGGATCCTCCTGTTGTGCTTTGGATACTTCAGATGAACACAACATGGGTAAGTTTTGTACATCCAAACTGGAAAGGTTGCAAAATGCCTGGGGAACAGCATGCATTGACGCTCCCAAGTGGTCAATCTCTCGGGCATGAAATGAATTCTTTGGTCCAGATACCACGGACATCTGACACATTACTTTCACATCTGCTGAAGCAACATCTTTCCACTCTGGTTTCTGGTAGTGTGGGCGACGAGACAGAGCATCTGCGTCAATGTTCTGGTTCCCAGGTCTGTACCTGAGACTAAAGTCGTAAGCACATATTGCAGCAAGCCAGCGGTGGCCGGTGGCATCAAGTTTTGCCGAAGTCAACACATAGGTTAATGGATTATTGTCTGTCCTCACTTCAAACTTCGCTCTATACAGATAATCCTGCAGCTTATCCACCACCCCCCACTTCAACGCCAAGAATTCTAGCTTATGAGCTGGGTAGTTACGCTCTGATGGCGTAAGACTGCGACTGATGAACGCTACAGGTCTCAGCCCTGCTCCTTGGTCCTGATACAACACACCACCCAACCCTTCTTGACTGGCATCCACGTGTAGCACATATGGCAGCTGTGGGTTTGCAAAAGCCAACACGGGGGCTTGAGTAAGACTTTGCTTTAAGGTGTGGAAGGCCTCTTCGCATTTCTCATCCCATCTAACACCAAAAGGCTCAGAGGGGTTGAAGTAGTCCTTGTTCTCGTTACCTTTAGCCTTTTTCTTCCTCTCGGCTGGTGGGAGGTAACCAGCCAGCAGCTGATTCAGAGGATGGGCCACTTTGGAGTAATCCTGCACAAAGCGCCTGTAATATCCGCAGAACCCAAGAAATGACCGCAAGGCAGTCACTGTGTTCGGTTTGGGCCATGTGGTAACAGCTTCGATCTTGGATGGATCTGTGGCTACTCCATCCTGTGATACAATATGCCCCACATAGGACACGGATGTTTGGCAAAACTGACACTTGTCCAATGATAGCTTGAGACCTTCATCCTCCAGGCGACCAAGCACTTTCAGCAACCGAGCTTCGTGTTCTTCAATGGTTGCCCCAAACACAATGATATCATCCAAGTACACCAATACTTCGAGCAAGTTCATGTCCCCAACTGTTTGTTCCATTATTCTTTGAAAAGTTGCTGGAGTGCCTGAAACTCCCTGTGGCATCCTTTCAAATTGGTAGAACCCAACTGGACATATAAAGGCTGTCTTTTCTTTGTCCGATTCACTCATCGGTATTTGGTAGTATCCACTTCTGAGATCCAACACACTGAACCACTTGCTTCCATTAAGACAAGCCAGTGCATCCTCAATTCTTGGAATGGTGTATTGGTCGGGAATAGTACGTCTGTTAAGCGTCCTAAAGTCCACACACATCCGAATCTTTCCGTTCTTTTTCCTCACCACCACTATAGGAGATGCATAAGGACTCCTGGACTCGGTAATGATCTCAGCTTCTTTTAACTGCGACAGGTGCTGTCTCACTGCTTCGATGTCAGCTGGTGCCAGCCGTCGAGACCTCTCCCGAAAGGGTTTATCCTCGGTAATTCTGATAGAATGGCGAGTACTCTTACTACAACCAACATCAAACTCATGAGTAGAGAAAACTCCTCTCCGCTCCATCATCTTCCTGACTGATCGGTCCTTCCATTCTTTAGGAACGAATGAATCTCCAAAGTTGAAGGAGGAGGGTGTCAGATCTCCGGTTGAGTTAACTTTGGACTCTTCCTTCACATGTGACGACAGTACATTTACAGGAAACAGATGCGCAATCAGCATTCCTTTCCTCAATGTGATTCCTTTGCCTGACATATTCCTCACGGTCACTGTAACTCTCCTTGACCAGATTTAGGAACAGCTTCTTTCCCAGGGCTGTCATCCTACTGAACTCCACAAATAAACACTAAAGCCTGCACATCTGCCGATGCACTTTATTATGGTCATATTTATGCTAATATATATGTACAAATGTATGTTGAAATGTTTAAGTGTCCTAATCCAAATTGTACACTCTCGGGAGCCGCAAGCCTACATTTCGTTGTACTGCACTTGTGCACTAACAATGACAATAAAAGTTGATTTGATTTGATTTGAGCTGTCGGGGTCTGCAACTCTGGTCTCACCAGAAGCTCGTTTGGAAACCGTGACTCTTCTGCAGGATCATCAGGTGACTCTATCAGAATGGCTTCAGTACCTGGCGTTCCAGGGAATTTTGGTATCCCAAGGATTCTAGCCACTCCTCCAGGACGCAGGGTGATAGGTTTGGCTCGAACGTACCACACAGTTCCTCTTTTGCTATCATCTACGTCGGAAGAAAGTTCAGGCAGTTTCTCAAAAGCCTTTTTGAAAACAGGGTGAATGTGTCTGGTGCTCAAGAAGTTTTCACCTCCCTGCTCTTTGCAGCTTGTCAGGAGTCGTCTCACTATGGGTGTATTACTGCCAACCAGTATGGAAACCTCACCTTTCACCATGGGGTCCGGGCAAACCAACACAAGTGCATCAATGGTCTCAGTGGTCCCTACATCAGCTTCCAAGAACTCCAACCTCAGCGACAAATAGCCATCATATGGGTAATCAGCAGGACTAAGGCCCCAGGTCTGCAGAAGACTGATTGGGGTTAACGGCAAATGCGTCAGGTATCGGTCATAGAAGGATCTGTACAGTATGGTAACCTGAGAACCCGTGTCGAGGATAGCTTTAGTATAAATGCCTTCAATCTGTATTGATACAGCAGAACTCGGCCCTACTAAACCTTCAGGTATGATGTCTTTCATATCCCCTTGTCTATTATTGCACTTAGCGGAATGTGTCTTAACTACAGGGACAGCAGGCCGTTCCGTTACTGTGCCCCTTTGTAGTTTCCCGACTTCTTGGTAAGTTTTATGAGACGGTCATTTACTTTTTTTAGATTTTCCTCACCTCTACATTCTCGCTTGAAATGTCCATCCTTTCCACAGTTATAACAAAAGACTCCAGGTCTATCTCCTTCATGGGGATATCCTTTAGAGGAATCATTCATTTTGCTGTTAGACTTCGCAGGGTGTTCAACCTTTTGCACCCGTGCGTCATCCCTTTCTGTGTTGGGCTTAGACCGAAAATATGCCATCTCGGCTCTCATGACATTTATTTCCTTCTTCAGCTGTTCCATCTCAGGGTTGACATCACCCTTAGGAGTAGGAACTGTAACAGGAGTCACAAGCTTGGACATCACAGCACTCTTTGCTACATTCCGGGCCTGAAGCATATCCTCCTCCTCTCTGACTTCCCTTAGCAGCTCAGTGAAGGTAGGTGGATCTCGCAACTTATGGGTCATGCGTATGCGAAGAGCAGTCACGTCTTCGAGCAATGCACCTCGCACAACCTGTTCAATGCGGAACCGATTCATTTCAGGCAACTCAATCCCTCTTTTCCGTAACATACAATGCAGCAGTTTGTCTATTCTCAGCAGATAACTGGACAGCTTCTCTCCCTCACACTGGAATGTGCTTCTGAATCTGACCATCAAATCTGAAATGGTTTCAGTAGTTCCAAAGGCAGTTTCTAGAGCCTGCATGTAGTCAAAGGAAGTAGCAGAGGTGTTCTACACCTTTAAGAATCTTACAATGTCAGCAGCAGGACCCTTAAGGCTTTCTACTATTCTCTGCCTCTTCACATTGTCACTGCACTGCCATTCCTCTAGCAGAGGCAGGGTCTGCTCAGCCCAGGCGTCGTACTCCTCTTCCCCACTGGGAGTTGGTCTCACTCCTGAGAACATACGGAGCTTACGGTATCCCTGAGCCTCAAAGGGCAGATTGGTGCATTTATCCACCGGAGAACTAATGGCACTGACCAACTGAGTGTTCATATCCAGGGCCGAAGGACCTATCAGACCTTTGACATCAGCAACAGTCTTTCCTTCTTGTCTCAAGAATGACAACAACTTGGTCTGAAACCCTTCTTCTTCCTTAGTAGTAATAGGGACAAACTGAACTGGCCAGGGACCAGCCTCTTCAGAAAGCCCAACTGCCTCAGGTAAACCATGACCTCTCAGGTTCTCTGATGTCTGGATCAACACAAACTGCTTCTTGGTAGCTGTATCCAAGCAGCGCTCAACTATCCTAACCTTTCCAAAGGCTTTGACACAATTCAGAGCCCTTAGCAAGACATCATCAGGGTCATCGTTAGCAACACCATTCAGCACAATGGCATGGGTAGTAGCTACCTGCTTCCGTTTGCACCAAGCTTCAACCTCAATAACATCCATCTTTTATGCTCAAACAGCCCAGTAGAAACCACAAACCACTCTCTTAGCAATGAGCATTCAATACTGTTAGTTTACTGACATAAATAGACCACAATCCCGGACGAGCCCCCAAAATGTAACCCCTTCACGGTTCTCTAGATATATGTGAGATGTGGTCTCTGTTGTAGACAGTATTCTATAGTCCAGTAAGGAGATCACTACTACAATGGCTTAATTCTAATTATCTTACTTTATAGTTTTAACGTCAGGCAGTATAAGAAGATTACGGGTCAATGACCTAAATTAGACATTTGCATACATTAGAATGAATCTAGACATAATAAACATACATTCTCCATTTATATGGATTCAAAGGAGAATCTGTCCCTGTGTCCAAATTCGAGTGCACTCTTTCGTTGGCGCGCTTAAGTTGGAGCTCATGGTATGTATAATGTCTGCAAGACTTACGACTCCGAACCCCTTCGTTGAATTCTCTTCACGATCACTGAATCCCACTTTGAGTTCTGGATGCAGAGCTACTAATACGAAGGGCGGCGGCCGAGTTTGGAAGCCCGGGACGGGATGCGGCAGCCATTTGCCTCCTGAGCCCTCTTTTCAGAGCTCCTGCCCTCTTTTCTTCCAGTCGCTCGCGTTTCCTGCTCGAAAAACCCGACTCCACCCCTTCCTCCTGGGGTTTCTGCCTGGAGACTGCGCAGCCTCACTGTCTGCAACAGTTGATACTGGTGCAGAATTATGGAAAGTCTGCTCTTAGTCACATTGTGTCCTTAAAAGTTCTTGCCGTACCTTCACATGGGCAACTTTAACCCAGGGATTTATAACAATGATAATAGTGTCTAAGTTAAAGATTGATAACCATACTTAGCGTACATAACATTTCCAGTGGGTATTACACATAAAACTCATGAACGAATAAATTATTATTATTTATTACTGTTGTTTTATTTATTATTACTGTATTTCTATTAGTATTTTTATCATTGCTATGCCATATTTATTCCAATGTTGGGAGGACTCATAAAAATCAACATTTCATTGTACAGTACACACGTTTGCTGCATATATATAGGACAAATAAATTGAATTGAAGCCTCAGCTCCGGCTATTTGCTGGTGCACTGCCGAGCCCTTTCAAGCAGCCGCCTCCTGTCAATCATCCGTAGCGCCGGCCGGCGGTTGGCCAGTGACAGCACGCGGCAGGAATCAGGTGACGCCACTTCAGCCAATGGGCGGCCGCAGCTCTTCCCGCTCGGCTTCGCGGCGCTCGAGCGCCAGGTTTGTAAAAAAAACCATTTCCCGGGCCCCTGCGGCGCAACCCAACCCGCCGCCGGAGGTCCCGCCTTCTGCGCTCTGACTGGAGGGTCTCGTCATTCAAAAAATCCCGGTCCTGCCGCCTCAATGGCTGCCTTGGATGTCAATCAGAAAACGTCGCCCCCCCAGTGACGCCCAGCAGGTTCGGTTGAGCCGGCGGCGGCGGTTGTTGTTACTATGGCGGTCGCTGCTGGAGGAGTAATGGGACCAAAGAATAAGCTGCTGTCAGCGGAGGCCATTATACTTGCTGATATATAATCTGGTCACCTGGACACCCATTTAAATACCAGTATGAAAAGGTCGCAAGTTCCGGTGTTGACTTTAACATTTGGTAAGTTTCAGTTATTTTGTGTTTTTTTTTGATGCTGTCGGAAACGAAGCCGACGGCTGAGACCAGCTTCTCCAAACGATCCAACATCATCACGGTCCCCTCCTTATATCAGCTAAAAAGAAGTGGTTATTATTTGAAGCCGTGCTCATCATCAATCTGGTTGCCATTTCATTGCATAGAGATTCATTCTGTTTCATCTACTGATATTTAAAAAAAACTACTAATACATCTGATCAGGTTCCGAGTTGTTTGTTCACTTGGGTTCAAATTTATAAATATTCTGGTAATCAACCGTCATTTGATAGAAACATAGAAACATAGAAGATAGGAGCAGGAGTATGCCATTCGGCCCCTCGAGTCTGCTCCGCCATTCAATGAGATCATGGCTGATCATCCAAACTTAGTACCCTGTCCCTGCTTTCTCCCCAAATCCCTTGATCCCTTTAGTCTTAAGAAATATATCTAACTCCTTCTTGAATATATTTAATGAATCGGCCTCCACTGCCTTCTGTGGTAGAGAATTCCAGAGGTTCACCACTCTCTGGGTGAAGAAATTCCTCCTCATCTCTGTCCTAAATGGCTTACCCCTTATCTTTAGACTGTGACCCCTGGTTCTGGACTCCCCGACCATCGGGAACATCCTTCCTGCATCTAGTCTGTCCAGTCCTGTCAGAATTTTATAAGTTTCAATGAGATCCCCTCTCATTCTTCTAAACTCCAGCGAGTACAAGCCCAATCGACCCAATCTCTCCTCATATGTCATTCCTGCCATCCCAGGTATCAGTCTGGTGAATCTTCACTGCACTCCCTCCATGGCAAGAGCATCCTTCCTCAGATAAGTAACTGCACACAATACTCAAGGTGTGGTCTCACCAAGGCCCTGTACAACTGCAGCAAGACATCTTTGCTCCTGTACTCGAACCCTCTTGCTACGAAGGCCAACATACCATTTGCTTTCTTAACCGCCTGCTGCACCTGCATGCTTACCTTCAGCGACTGGTGCACAAGGACACCCAGGTCTCGTTGCACTTCCCCTTCTCCCAATCTATTGCCGTTCAGATAATCTGCCTTCCTGTTTTTGCCACCAAAGTGGATAACCTTGCATTTATCCACATTATACTGCATCTGCCATGCTTCTGCCCAATCACCCAACCTGTCCAAATCATACTGGAGTTTCTCTGCATCCTCCTCACAGCAGACACGCCCACCCAGCTTTGTGTCGTCTGCAAACTTGGAGATATTACATCTAGTTCCCTCGTCTAGATCATTTATATATATATTGTGAATAGCTGGGGTCCTAGGACCGATCCCTGCGGTACCCCACGAGTCGCTGCCTGCCACTCGGGGGAAAAAGACCCGTTTATTCCAACTCTTTGCTTCCTGTCTGCCAACCTGTCTGTCTCAAAACGATCCAACATCATCACGGTCCCCTCCTTATATCAGCTAAAAATAAGTGGTTATTATTTGAAGCCGTGCTCATCATCAATCTGGTTGCCATTTCATTGCATAGAGATTCATTCTGTTTCATCTACTGATATTTATTAGTTTTTTTAAAAATCTGATCAGGTTCCGAGTTGTTTGTTCACTTGGGTTCAAATTTATAAATATTCTGGTAGTCGACCGCCATTTGATGCACTTGCAGAGGCTAATGGCATAGCTGTGGGCACAGACCCAAGGTGTCATTCATTTGCAGCAGCTGTCTGTCATTATGGTTTTAAAATGTAAGCTATTTAGATGTATGTCTCTCTCTACTGAATTTTCAAGGATGACCATTGCTGGTGCAAGAACGATTCTATTGTGATCAAATTGTGGCCAGTGAGTGGAGTAGCATTGTCTGGTGTTATTTTGCTGGAACACCGTGGTGTCCCCTCAGGCAGGTGCTGTTCTGGCAGCAATGCACTATGCAGGTTATAGTCAGCTGTATGATTATGGTTTGCCATGATTTGAGTAGTTTAAGTAGTAAATGTTCAGAAAATTAAAGGGAAGGATGTGGATTCATGGGCATTATAACTCGGAGTGTCTCTGGAACAAGAGATGCATCAGCCTGCAGACCAAGCTCAGCTGCTGTTCTGATGGCCCTGCTTTATGCCTATGAAACTTGGATAACATATTCGCACCACATTAAAACATTGAATCACTGTCACCTAAGCTGCCTGAGACCTCCCGGTCATTTTCGTGGTGGCAGGCTGTATGTAACTAGTGGGGTACCGCACGGATCAGTGCTTGGGCCTCAGCTACTTGCAATCTAAATCAATAACTTAGATGAGAGGACTGAGTGTAATGTATCCACGTTTGCTGATGATACAAAGTTAGGTGGGAAAGTAAGCTGCGAGGAGGACACAGAGGGCTGCAAAGGGATATAGACAGGTTAAGTGAGTGGGCAAGAACATGGCAGATTGGGTACAAGGTGGAGAAGTGTGAAGTTAGCCACTTTGGTAGGAAAAATAAAAAAGCAGAATATTTTTTAAATGGTGAGAGAGTGGGAAATATTAGTATTCAGAGGGACCTGGGTGCCCTTGTACACGAATCCCAGAAAGTTAACATGCAGGTACAGCATGCAAATAGGAAAGCAAATTGTATGTTAACCTTTATTACAAAGGGATTGGATTATAAGAGTAAAGAAGTCTTAATATAATTATATACAGCCTTGGTGAGACCACATCTAGAGTACTGTGTACAGTTTTGATCTCCTTACCTAAGGAAGGATATACTTGCCTTAGAAGGGAGTGCAACAAAGGTTCACTAGACTGGTTCCTGGGATGAGGGGATTGTCCTATGAGGAGAGATTGAGTAGACTAGGCCTATATTCTGTAGAGTTTAGAAGAATAAGAGGTGATCTCATTGAAACATAGAACATTCTTAAGTAGTTTAACAGGGTAGATGCTGGGAGGATGTTTCCCCTAGCTGGGGAGTCTAGAACTAGGGGGTCACAGTCTCAGAATAAGGGGTCAGCCATTTAGGACTGAGATGAGGGGAAATTTCTTCACTCAAAAGGGTTGTGAATTTTTGAAATTCTCTACCCCAGAGAGCTGTGGCTGCTCAGTCGTTGAGTAAATTCAAGACAAAGATTGATAGATTTTTTTGGATGCTAAGGGAATCGAGGTATATGGGGATCGGGCAGGAAAGTGGAGTTAAGGTAGAAAATCAGCCATGATCTTATTGAATGGCGGAGCAGGCTTGCGAGACCGAATGGCCTACTCCTGCTCCTATTTCTTATGTTCTTATCAAATGGCAAGACAAAATCCCTGACACTGAAGTCCCTAAAGCTGTCATGCCAAGCATCGATGCTCTGATCATGGAGGTATGGCTGCAATGGTCAGGTCATGTGGTGTGAATGTCTGATGAACAAATCCTGAAGAAGATCTTTTATGGCGCATTGACACCTGGGAAGCTATTTTGTGGTGGTCAGCAAAAGAGATATAAAGACTTCTTAAAAGCTACTCTGAAACAGTGAAAAGTAGACATAGGAACAGGAGTAGGCTATTCAGCCCCTCGAGCCTGCTCCACCATTCAATGAGATCATGGCTGATCTGTGACCTAACTCCATATACCTGCCTTTGGCCCATATCCCTTAATACCTTTGGTTAACAGAAAGCTATCAATCTCCGATTGAAAATTAACAATTGATCTAGCATCAATTGCGGTTTGTGGACGAGAGTTCCAAACTTCTACCACCCTTTGTGTGTCGAAGTGTTTCCTAATTTCACTCCTGAAAGGTCTAACTCTAATTTTTAGACTATGCCCCCTAATCCTAGAATCCCCAAACAGCGGAAATAGTTTCTCTCTATCTACCCTATCCATTCCCCTTAATATCTTGAAAACTTCGATCAGATCACTCCTTAACCTTCTAAATTCTAGGAAATACAACCCTAATTTGTGTAATCTCTCCTCGTAGTTTAACCCTTGGAGTCCGGGTATCATTCTGGTAAACCTACGCTGCACCCCCTCCAAGGCCAGTCTATCCTTCCTAAGGTGTGGTGCCCAGAACTGCTCCCAGTACTCCAGGTGTGGTCTAACCATGGATTTGTATAGCTGCAGCATAACTTCTACTCCATTGTATTTTAGTCCTCTAGATTTCAAGGCCAGCACCCCATTAGCCTTTTTGATTATTTTTTGTACCTGTTCATGACATTTTAATGATCTATGCACCTGGACCCCCAAGTCTCTTTGGACCGCCGCTATTTTTAGCCTTTCGCCATTTAGAAAGTACCTTGTTCTATCCTTTTTAGGTCCAAAGTGGATAACCTCGCATTTTCCTACATTGAAATCCATTTGCCGCAGTTTTGCCCATTCACTTAATCTGTCGCCCTTTGTAATTTTATGCTTCCATCTACACTGCTTCCAGTTTCACCTATCTTTGTGTCATCAGCAAATTTGGATATATGACTTTCTATGTCATCTAAGTCGTTAATAAATACTGTGCATAGTTGAGGCCCCAACATCGATCCTTGCAGGACACCACTAGTCACCTCCTGCCAATTTGAGTACCTGCCCATTATCCCTACTGCCTGTCTCCTGCCGCTCAGCAATTTCCTAACCAGGTCAATAATTTGCCCTCCATTCCGTGGGCTTCTACCTTCGTTTAAAGTCCCACATAAGAGACTCTCTCCAAATGCCTTCTGGAAGTCCATATAAATAACATCCATAGACATTCCCCTGACCACTACTTTAGTCACCTCTAGACATCCATTTTAAACTCCTCTTGCAGTTCTGATGGTAATTATAAAAATTGTCAGGTATGATTTTTGAGCTACTTGATGAAATCATTACTTTGGTAACAATTATTTCTTAGAAATTTATGAAGAAATAATTTCATCTATTCAGCTTGAAACAATCTGATACTGTATCCTTCTGGCAGGGCAATAATAATGAGCGTTGACTAAAAAAGGCCTGCATATATTTGGCTAGGCTACAGGTGATTGTTCTATATTTGGCTGCTGATCACCGTGTTTAGCATTTTGGCACAAACCAAAGCCTTTGTACCCTGTTCATCTAAATAACAATTAATTGTCATGTTTTAAATCAAAAACTGTATTTACTTCGGTGGTTAAAAGATTTAAGCTTGGAATGATAGTTATACCTCTGGTGACAGAATCTATGTATGCAGTTACACTATAACTAAGACTGTAACTACCACATCAGTGTGACGTTGTTTGATTTTGCGGCAGTTGCGCTATAAATGCAGCTTGATTTCTGTGTCAGCGTGCAATCTGACACCAGTGTGAAGTGAAGCGAGACTCAATAACAATTATTTGGATTTATATAGCTGAGTCAGAGTAACAGAATGTGTTGATAGCGGTTCCAATGTTGGGGAAGGTTATAGAGATAGGGCGGTGAGGCCATAGAGAGATTTAAACTCGAGGATGAGAATTTTAAATTTGAGGCGTTGGTGGACCTGGAGCTAATGTAGGACAGTGAGAACAGGGTTAGACAACGAGTGGGGCTAGGTGCAGGATAGGATATGGGCAACAGAGTTTTAGATGAGCTGAGGTTTACGGAGGGTGGAGCATAGGAGGCTGGCCAGGAGAGCATTAGAGTGATCGTGTCTGGAGGTGACCAAAGCATGGATGAGGGATTCAGTGGCACATGGGCTGAGATAGGGCTGCAGGTGGGCAATGATAGAGGTGGAAGTAGGTAGTCTTTGTGATGGAGAGGCTATTGGGGCAGAAGCCCATTTCAAGGTCGAACAGGAAGCTGAGCTTGTGAGCAGTCTGGGTCAGCTTGAGATGGTGGTTCGGAATGGAGTCGGTAATGAGGGTACAGAATTTGTGTTTGGGGGCCAAAGATGATGGCTTCAGTCTTCCCAATGCTTAGCTGAAAGAAATTGCAGCTTATCCAAGACTGAATTTCAGACAATGTCTAACAGCACAGCGGACAGAAGCAGCGGAAGGGCTGAAAGGGGTGGTGGAGATCTAGATGTTGTCATGCTGACCTCGTGTCTGCAGATTATGTCGCCATGGAGAAGTATCTAGATGAGGAAGATTGGGTGGATGGCAATGATGGATTCTTTGGGAGACTGCTTCAGTGATGGTGTGACTGTAGGAAAAGCTATTGTGAAGATGCTCTGGTTACGATTGGATAGGCAAGAGTGGAACCAAGCGAGGGCCTATGAACAAACTGGACAATGGAGGAGAGGCTCTGGAGGAGGATAATGTTAACCATGTCAACTTCGGCAGTTGTGAAAGGGTTGGAAACCTGATTCGAGAGATTCAAATGGAGTTTCACTCCACTTCATTTTGAAGTCCACTTGGGTCTTAACACCTGGTTTACACTACATAAATATCATGAAGCCAAAACCACTTTGCACTGACAAATTTATGTTGTTTGCACCCTTTCTGCAAAGGAGTTCAGGGACACAATTGAAGCCCAAATATCTATATTCTGTATCAATATGCAGCATTTTACAATGTTAAAGTAATAATCAAATCAAAATGTTAATATTATCATAGTTTTAAAACTTGAAATTGTTTCATGGAAGTCTGTAAGTCAGTGATTTAATTTAGTGGTTTGAATTTTAAACAAAGGAGTTGCAAGTTTCTTGCTTTTCTCGGTTAGGTTTGTTTCTCTAAATCTTCTGAAGATGTCCATGGACTTTGACAGCGCGGCTTTGCCAACCCAACATGAGGAGGAGGAGGAAGAGTACGACAGAGAAGATTATGAACGAGAACAAGAGGTAACACCAAACTACTTCCCTCTCTTCCACCTTTCCTATTTTTTCCAGATCCAACTTGCTTTCACTCAAATCCATTCTTATTTGTGCCGTACTTGTTTTAAATAGGAAAATAGAAAAATGTTAGACTTCAATATTATTTTGTAATAAAATACAACAAATTTGTATTTTAGTAAATCAAATTTCAAACTTTTACTATGGAAGTGTGCCCTTCTATACTAAATGGCAAAAAAACAATGGCCCAGTAATTCGGGTCCCAATGCGTGAGTACGGACGGGGTACTCACGCGTGGACCCGATGGAAGTGCCGGTTTTCAGCTAGCACAGCGCATGCGCGGAAAACCGGCATTTCCTTTCCTCTGAACCAAGGGGTTCAGAGGTCGAACGCGTGCGTGCAGGAGTCTGCGCGTGCGCGCTGAAATTCCTTCTTTTTTTAAGCTTTGTCCGTGCGTGAAGGCCTCCGGTTTTTACGCGTGAAAAAAGCAGACGTAAGGACTTCGTTTTAAAAGGTAAGTGGTCTATTAATTAAAGTTAGACATTTTTTTCCACAGGTTTATTATTTTTTAAGAATTTACAGTAAGGTAAGTGTATTTTTAGACCCGATTTGTTAAAAAAAAAAAAAAAAATTCTAAAATTTGAATAATTGTTTAAAATAGTTTTTTTTACAGTTATTAATAGTTCATTTCATTAGTGGGATTTTTAAAAACTTTTATTTGAAGTTTAAGTACTGTTTTGGGTGCCCGGAGTTTTCATGAGTTTGACAGTTCTTACTATCAAACTCATGAATGAACTTTTGCAACCTCCGATTGGTTGCCCAGTGCTCACGTGATCCCAGCCGGCTCATCGAACTAACTACGCCGCTGGATCACGCAAGCACAGCGCGCCGGGAGCTGAACCGGGCCACTGACAGGAAATCCACGCAGGGCCAGGCTTCAACTGTCGGCGCGCTAGGTAAGTGTAGGTCGAGGCCTTGCACCCGCGGGAAGCCCCCGACACCAATTTCTGGGCCAATGATAATGATTTGGCACATTGTAACCATCTCAGTAGCAGAATCCTTTATTAACCCAATGTATGCCTATGTTAAGAAGGCTCTTGATTGGGAATTGAAGTGATAACTATTATTACATTTGCCCTCTCCCAAGCTTGACTTGTCAATGGTGCTTTAGTGTACCTGAGTGCAGTGGAGTTTCTGTTTATCAGTTCCTGTGTACCTACCATGTGCTAATGTTAGTCAATAATTACCAATCCTTTAAAAAAGATGGTGTCTGATGCCAGCAAATCAGGCAGTACCACTTTATCATAAACTTTGACTTTATTTGCCTAAGGCCTGGGGTGGTACTCATATTTTGGTATGGCTAGTCAGATTAGGTGACAAAAGTTTGAAATCTGAAGTCCATTATTTCCTCCTGCATAAGTAATTTGAACTGAAGAACAGGGTGTCGTACTACAGCTGTTGTGGGTGTGAAGTAGGCTTCTTTGTGCTGTGGCAAAAGTCTCTGGTTTGTCATTAGTTGAGATTCTTGCTTTATACACTGAGAATAGAATTATGAAGTTAGTCTTAGCGCGCTTAAGTGCATCATGTAGCTCTAAGAACAGTAGTAGCGATTTGTTTGAATAATCTGTTTCTATAACTGTAGACCTAAGCAAATTCTGTATGTAGTCCAGCACTTGCATTACAAGAATGTTTTATTAGGAAGAAGGGCAGGAAATTTATTTTCACGGTTGCTTCAGAAATGGGACTAATATTGCGAATCTCATCTGTGAATGAATTATATTTCAAGGACACTTGGCAGAGTCAAAGTAACTTGGTGCAGATCCGTGTGTTTTTTTATTAACTGCTGATTTTGTTTTGCAAGCAGGTTTTTCTTGTTACATTTTAGAAGTAATGACTTGCCTTGCAGCTCTTTGCAGCATTTTTCATATTTAGTACAGTATAGTAATGGGTTAACTAGATGAAGTTTTTCCTCTTCTCAGTAGGGCAGGTGGTTTGAGTCTCTTACGCTAATCCTTTTTCTCTGTTTTACTGAGGGGAAAAAAAATCAGGATTTTTACTGTGCTGCAGGTTGAAAAAAAGACTGAAAGATCAATTTCAGTTAATAGTTGAAACTTGGTGATAAGGGAACATTAGACTTGTGGCCTTTTTCATTTTACCGCATTTCTGAGTAGCTGATGCAATGAGAAATACTGGTAAACAAATGCTGACTCGGAGCGCTTACCAAGTTTATAGAGACAGAACGAAAGAACTAGAAGATAATGCACAGTGTATACATCACTTATTATTCAAAGTAAGTACTGTTCTGTAACTAAGATATTTATAATGAAATGTTGCATTCAGGTGCTAAAATAACTACAGTGTTGCATAATTTAAAGAAACATTATTTAACTCTCCTGCTCAGATGCACTGGGGGTTATTTTGGCCAAAGGGTGAAAACGGGTTCTAAATGAGTGCTGTGCGAGGCACCTGTTTGAAAGTCTGGATTTAGCGCACAACTTTGGTCCTAATTGCTGATTACCATAATTTGAACTTGTCTGGAGGTGCTAAACTAGACATCTGCAGGTTTAGCACTCGTGTGATGATGAGACACAATTTTCGTGGAGCAGTATATGTGGGCTCCTCGCACCCACTTCCACTGAAGGTGTGGCGTGCGCTGGCTGGCGCACAGCAGCACGTTGCAGGATGGCTCAGGGACCGAGGGAGAGGGCGGACAGGTTCTCAGACGCGGCACTGGAGATCTTGGTGGAGGAGGTTGAGGATGTGGGATGCCCTGTACCCGTGGGGGGGGGAAGGACGCCACCTCGCCCTCCTGTCCCTCTCTCCTGCAGCAGCTAGTGCTGCTCTGCCTGGCCTCATGTCCTCCATTCCTCGTCCAGACCAAGGGGGACCCCTAGCAAGATGCCCTTGACCAAGCACGCCCTTTCTCCTGGTGACTCCTATAAGGTGGAGCCGCACAGCACTTACTCTTAGGTGAAGTCCTCAGGGAATTTAAATGTTGCTAGAGTGTTGAAGTCTTGACAAATGTTCCAGAAAGTGTCCCGATGTTTTCATGAAATGGTGAGTATCCCTTTAAATAGTGCTTGAAATCCATATCAATGTCGTGTTTACTCCCAAACAACTGGTTGCTGCTAGGAGAGGATGTTGGGACAAGCACTAGCCTCCTTAATCAGTGCTAGCAGGCATTTTGAGTGGCAATCTGCCCCTTAATGAGCCGTTCCTAGCGCAGGCTTCAATTCATTTACCAAGATGGCATCTTGCACTACATGCGGGCTAAGCCAGTGTTTCAGTTCAAGACTCCATCTTGGCCACCTCGGAGGATCTTTAGTGCCTGAATGCGCTGCCAAAAATCACCCCACTGTTTCTTGAAGTCGAAAATGAACGAGTTGAGAGACTAGATGGATTTCAGTTTTCACAGTACCTTGCTGGGCCCACTTGTTCAGCATTGTATTTCAGTGCTCATATCTTTTCAAAATTGCAAGCTTCAATTTCTTCCCTTCCTTCTGTAGGATGAAAAGATTTTTTATTTTAAAAATGATTATGATGGTGTTTACTATTTCTGAACACCTTACTGCTCTCTACAGCTTACCAATCTAGAATGTTAGAAGTTACAAAGGCACACTCAATGTAGAGTTAATTGTTTCTTGTATTGTACCATCATAGAAACATGGGGCTAGAAATTCATTATAGCCCAGGAATGGGCGGTATCTTCAGAAAAGTTTCAGAATTAGCACCAGGCACTAATGCTTTACACTGCACGCAAAATTCATTCTCGCTGCACAAAGAAATGATTGAAGCGCTAAATCAAGTCTTAAAGGACTAGCTCAGTGGCGCTACACTAGAAGGGTGGACCAATATCGGGTGCAGTCTAATCACAACTCATCATTGCCACAGGCTTTTCCCAGTACTTAAAGGGGAGGTTCATTGATGCTGCAGCACCTCAATCTCAGCATTGCTGGCTGTGCAGCTGCCACAACAAGAAGGAGCTGGAGGACTGAAGCAGGTGTGCTCATGGCAGATCCACCTCAGTCGGGTGGTCAGGGTGATTGAATGCTTCATCAAAATGCTACATACCATCTGTACCACAACCTTCACACACTGCCCAAAGCACCACACCCCAACACTCGCCCACCAACAATCTCTACCTACCAACACTCACATCTCACGCCTTGCACACAATCACAGATATTCAACTATGGCAGGCACAAGGGTCATTAGTTATTAAAATAAATGTGATATGTTTATGCATAAATTTATTTATGGCATTTGCAATATTTTGTGGCCTCTCTCATTTCACCTTTGCACCCAGGAGGATGCTGTAATACACAAGGATGGTATGATGGGCATGTGGTGAGCAAAGGGGATCTGGGGTTTAAGTCATCCTGGTGTGAGGCTGGAGGTCTGTTTGGAGGAGGTGGCAGAGTTCTGTGACCACCACTTTGGTGATGTGGCGCCATCTAATACACTGCTCCTCGCTTAATTGAAGGTAGGAGAAGTGCTGTTGGAATACCTCTGAGGGCAAGGCCTCCTGGTGAGAGCCCTGATGTCCTTCCTCTTCCCTCTGCACACATGTTCCCGTATTTCTCGCTGCCTACGCTCCCTCCGCCGTAGATCCTGGAGGGCGAGGTAACATGCCAGTACAGCCCCCATTAATGTTGCCAAGTATAGCAGTTTGAATCTTTGAGCAATAAGTGTAGCTACTTTGCACTTGCTAGAAGATTGCTGATACAAAAGAAACTTGAAATTACTCATACAAACTGTTCCACTGGGTGAAACTGATAAGAAACCACTGAAACTAACCTGCTCTGACAGCTGCAAGTGATTAATGCTGATGGCTTTAAATAACATCGTTGGAGCCGGCTTCCTGCAGCTGCACGCCAGCTCGCTCTGTCGATGTGCTAAGGTAAGTGGTGACGATGAATTTTCCAGGTTGGGTGCCCAGTGAGTGTTGCATGCTCACTGACATCACGATCTGCCTGCCGTTGAAGTCCCTGGTGGTACTTCGTACCGGTGGCACCATGGGGAGGCCGGATTTGCTGTGCGGCACTGGATTCGCCTCACCCCGGCACTGCTGCATCAGCGCCCCGTTTCTGCCATCTGCAGGTACTAACTGGAGGCGCTAGGCTACCAAATTTATCCCCCATGGAGTTTGATAGTAATAGTTGTAGCACATTTAAGGGGACATTGTCCAATTTGGTGTACCCGACACATAAGTGGAATACATATTGGAAATGATGTACCACCAGCCTGTGATTTTCTGTCCACCAGGAGCATCAAAGGGGAAAATCTTCCTTGTAATGCCTATTTCAGAGCTGCCTCATAGTTACCTGCTTGAGAGCCTATGGAGCAAGGAGAAAATGGTTTACAAAATGGGAGCAGGAGCATTTAATTTTTTTTTTTTTTTTTTTTTAAAAAGAGAAAATTCCTACTCTGTGCTAATTTATGCCAAATTATGTGTAAGTTTGGTGTGGACCTGTGATTTCCAGGAACTGGATTAAGACCACCGTGGATACCTTTTCATGTATGACCTTTACAGTCCAGGCTGGATTTGAACCTTGAAACCAGAGGTGAAGAGAGATTCTGTTACTCATCCTGTTTTGAAGAATTAGCAATCTCGCCCAACAAAACTGTAAGCACAGCTGATGTGGACAGTGCAGAAAATCCACATCAATGCTGTAGTGGGTTGCTTCTGAAGTCAAGGTTTGTTTGCACTTTGGAGGAAGCTTTACTTTACATATGGCTGTACTATAGTTGAGAATTTTATGCCGACAATGTAGAAAAATACTCCATTCTAAACACTGACATTGCTCACCTTTTTATTATAGGTTAAAGGAACAAGGTTGATAGTTTTTTGGGGGGAATTGATAGTGTGGCCTTTAGTGGCAAAGTAGAAACGGTATCTGTTTGAGGTACTAACTGATGCGCTATCAATTACTCATAAAAGACTGAGAGTTAGAAGAGTAACTAAAGGCTTTTATTAACAACAGAATGGAGGTCTGCCTCGCGTGGTCGACCGGTCCAGGATACAAAGGGCTGGGGAGCAGTCACCTTTATACTAGGACCTGTGGGAGGAGTCAGCCGAGGCATGTCCAGGCATGTACACAGTGGAATACAAACAGGAATACAAACAGTGGTTTACCACATTCACCCCTTGTTTAAAATTGAGTCCGGCGGGGTGAAGTGTATTAAAAGTTAGTGTATTGGAGTCTCTCCGGAGGTCTTGTCTGCCGCTGTGATCGGCGTGGCGACGGCAGGGGTAGTGAAGCTTCCGGCGTCGAGTCCAGCGTAGGCTGTGGCACAGGCATGTCGTCCTCGTAGATGTCGAGCGGGTCGCGGGGCCCAGGCCTGCCGTCTGCTGGGGCTGGGTATCGGATCGTGGGGGGGGGTGGTAGTGGGTAGTGGGTTACTGCGGCCCCCGAGGGTGCAAGGTCTCTTATGGAGACTGTGTCCTCCCGCCCGTCCGGGTATGCGATGTAAGCATACTGGGGGTTGGCGTGGAGGAGGTCGACCCTCTCGACCAGGGGGTCCGTTTTATGGGTCCTCACGTGTCTTCTCAGTAGGACCGGCCCTGGGGACGTCAGCCATGGCGGTAGCGATGTCCCCGATGTGGACTTCCTTGGGAAGACAAACATTTTCTCATGAGGGGTGGCGTTAGTGGCCGTGCAGAGCAGTGACCGAATAGAGTGGAGCGCATCGGGGAGCACATCCTGCCAGCGGGAGGTTGGAAGGCCCCTAGACTTTAAGGCTAGCAGGACGGCCTTCCAAACTGTCGCATTTTCTCTTTCCACCTGTCCGTTCCCCCGGGGGTTGTAACTGGTGGTCCTGCTTGTGGCAATACCCCTAGTTAGCAGGTACTGACTGAGTTCGTCGCTCATAAACGATGAGCCCCGGTCGCTATGGATATAGCTGGGGAAGCCGAACAGGGTGAAGAGGTTGTTCAGACATTTAATGACCGTGGCACTGGTCATGTCCGGGCAGGGGAAGGCGAACGGGAAACGGGAGTACTCATCAATAATATTGAGGAAGTACACATTGCGGTCGGAGGAGGGGAGAGGCCCTTTAAAATCGACGCTCAGGCGCTCGAAGGGGCGAGTGGCTTTTATCAGGTGGGCCCTGTCTGGTCTATAAAAGTGCGGTTTGCACTCAGCGCAGACTTGGCAGTTCCTGGTCATGGTCCTGACCTCCTCAATAGAGTAAGGCAGGTTGCGGGCCTTGATGAGGTGGAAGAACCTGGTGACCCCCGGGTGGCAGAGGTCATTGTGGAGGGCCCGCAGTCTATCGATCTGCGCGCTGGCGCAGGTGCCACGCGATAGCGCATCCGGGGGTTCATTTAGCTTCCCGGGCCGGTACAAGATCTCGTAGTTGTAGGTGGAAAGTTCGATTCTCCACCTCAAGATCTTGTCATTTTTGATTTTGCCCCTCTGCTTGTTGTTAAACATAAAAGCAACTGAACGCTGGTCAGTGAGCAGGGTAAATCGTTTTCCGGCCAGGTAGTGCCTCCAATGACGCACAGCCTCCACAATCGCCTGGGCCTCCTTCTCAACAGCGGAGTGTCTGGTCTCCGGGCCTTGGAGGGTTCGTGAAAAGAAGGCCACGGGTCTCCCCGCCTGATTGAGGGTAGCGGCCAGGGCAAAGTCGGACGCGTCGCTTTCCACCTGGAAGGGGATGGATTCGTCCACTGCGTGCATGGTGGCTTTGGCAATGTCCTCCTTGATACGGTGGAAGGCTAAGCGGGCCTCTGCCGTCAAGGGAAAAGAGGTGGACTTGATCAGCGGACGGGCCTTGTCCGCATAGTAGGGGACCCACTGGGCGTAATAGGAGAAAAACCCTAGGCACCTCTTCAGGGCCTTGAGGCAGTGGGGCAGTGGAAGTTCCATAAGGGGACGCATCCGGTCGGGGTCGGGGCCGATGACTCCGTGTTCCACAACACAGCCAAGGATGGCGAGGCGGTTTGTGCGGAATATGCACTTCTCCTTGTTATATGTCAGGTTTAGGAGTTGGGCGGTGCGGAGGAATTTTTCGAGGTTTGCGTCATGGTCCTGCAAGTCACGGCCGCAGATGGTCACATTGTCCAGATATGGGAAAGTGGCCTGCAACGCATTTTGATCTACCATCTGGTCCATCTCCCTTTGGAAGACGGAGACCCCGTTGGTGACGCCAAAGGGAACCCTAAGGAAGTGATAGAGGCGGCCGTTTGCCTCAAAGGCAGTGTACTGGCGGTCCTCAGGGCGGATGGGGAGCTGGTGGTACGCTGATTTCAGGTCAATGGTCGAGAAGACGTGGTACTGCGCGATCTGGTTGACCATATCAGCTATACGGGGGAGTGGGTAGGCGTCCAGCAGGGTGTAGCGATTTATTGTCTGGCTGTAGTCGATGACCAGGCGCTGCTTCTCGCCGGTCTTAACGACCACAACCTGGGCTCGCCAGGGGCTGGTGCTGCCCTCAATAATCCCTTCTTTCAGGAGCCGCTCCACTTCGGTTTTAATGAAAACCCTGTCCCCGGCACTGTATCGCCTGCTCTTTGTGGCGATGGGCTTACAGTCGGGGGTGAGGTTAGCAAACAGTGGTCGGGGGGTGACTCTGAGTGTGGAGAGGTTGCACCTGGTGCGCGGCGGGCAATTTGGAAGCTGCTGGCTGCGGACTGTGAGTGGGGGTAGGGGTCCACCGTACGCCATCGTAACACTTTTAAGGTGGCACTGAAAATCTAACCCCAGCAGGACGGCAGCGCAGAGGTCAGGCAGGACCAGAAGTTTAAAATGATCGTACACGGTCCCGTCTACTACGAGTGTCACCACGCAGTAGCCGCCGATGTCCGCCGACTGGGACTCGGAGGCCATAGAAATCCGCTGTTGCGCAGGCAGGACTGGGAGAGAGCAACGCCGCACCGTGTCGGGGTGGATGAAGCTCTCCGTGCTCCCAGAGTCAAAAAGGCAGATTGTATCGTGACCATTTACCTTAATGTCCATTGTGGAACTGGCCAGTTGGTGCGGTCTCGCTTGGTCCAGTGTAACGGATGCCAGCGTAGGGGTCGGTGTGTCGCTGCGGGTATCAGATGAGGCGGTGTCGGGGGCCTGCTGCGTCCCGGCTGTCGTCCAAGATGGCGGCGTCCAAAATGGCTGCTGTACTGGTGATTCGCACATGGCCGGGGAGGTCCAAGATGGCGGCCCGCATGGCCCACACGCGGCGCTGCTGGGGTTCGGGGTGGCTTTGGCCCTGCAGACGCTAGCGTAGTGTCCCTTCTTCCCGCATCCCGAGCAGATCGCGTTTTTCGCCGGGCAGCGCGCTCTGGGGTGTTTTGCCTGGCCACAGAAGTAGCATTTCTGGCCTTGGGGCACTGCTGTCTGGCCTTGGGACACTGCTGCGGTAGTTGGGCCGTTGCTGGGGTGGCACGGTGCTATGAGGCAGTCCTACCGTGTCCCAGGCTGTCATTCCCCGCGGCGTCCACAGTGCAGAGGAGTAGGCATCCATGCCCTGGTAGGCTGCATCCAACGATCGTGCGAGTTCAGAGGCCTTGTTGAGGTCGAGGTTACTCTGCTCCAACAGTCGCTGTCGGGTGTAATTGGATCTGTGGCCCGCTACAAAAGCGTCCCGGATAAGTTCCTCTGTGTACACGGCGGCCTTTACATCCTTACAACCACAGGCCCGGCCAAGCACAGACAGTGCCTGAAGGTATTCCACGGTCGATTCCCCAGGTTGTTGTTTACGACTCCCCAGGAGGTGCCTGGCGTACACTTCGTTCACTGGGCGCGTGTACTGGTCCTTGAGGAGCTTGATAGCGTCCGCGTACGAGGTCGCGTCTTGGATGACCGAGTACACTCGGTGGTTCACTTTGGAGGTCAGGACATCCAGTTTGTCCTCGTCCGATTTGATTGCTTCGGAGGCGGTCAGGAATTTTTCGAAACACTTAAGCCAGTGAGTAAACTTGGTGGATGAGTCCGCCTCCCGATGATCTAAGTCCAGGCATGCTGGTGTGAGGATCTTCTCCATTATAAAAATGTTGTTAATAAAATTGATGCGCATTCAATTACTCATGAAAGACTGAGAGTTAGAAGAGTAACTAAAGGCTTTTATTAACAACAGAATGGAGGTCTGCCTCGCGTGGTCGACCGGTCCAGGATACAAAGGGCTGGGGAGCAGCCACCTTTATACTAGGACCTGTGGGAGGAGTCAGCCGAGGCATGTCCAGGCATGTACACAGTGGAATACAAACAGGAATACAAACAGTGGTTTACCACACTAACATTTTATTATTTGGTGATGCTTTTATTCTCAGCTGCACCAGTTACTGATGACGGGTCTTCCAGATGACATGCTTGAGGACAGCAGAGATATTTCCTCTCCAGAACTGAATTACTCTGGCTGTACTGCCAATAACAGGTAAAAAAAAGCTCCGCTATAAAAATAAACAAACATATAATTGGGAGGGAAAAGAACTGGTAGATTCAGTTCAAACACTCCGTTTTTTTTTAGACTCCACATGCAATGTTAGTGTGAAGATGTAATTCCATGTACAGGAAACTTTCTGGTATCCGGCACTGACAGGACCGAGCTGGTGCCGTTAGATCAAAACTGCCGTATAAACCAGCGGCAATGTTAAAACATACAGAGCTTTTCAGCTCCGTGTGAATCAACAAACCCTGTAGCAACAGCTTCAAAACAGTCGGCTGCAGCTGCAAGCCTCTCTAGCTGAAGCTGTTGCTTAGCTACAGACCTTGCAGAGCCTGACTTGGGGGGGGGGGGGAAAAAAAAAGCAACGAGAAGTAAAAAAAACTTATAGAAAACGGCTCCTGAATTTTGCCGGTAGATAGAGCTTTCCGGACTTTTAACCTCCGGTTAAACAAAAGTTTCCTGTATTTGTTTGGGGGAAAAAGTGGTAAAATATTTCACAAAGGGTATAATTATGAAATGGAGTGGGGGGAAGAAGTGAAAATTGTCAGGGAACATAATAACCAAAGATGCAGCCTAATAAAATTCATTCTGACGTCCGTGTAAATTTTGATTGATCTATAAGCCTGAACATTTTCCGAAAAGGTGGGTGTGAGTGCTTGCTCCATCCATTAGACAGTGCAATGTCATACAATGGGGGGGTGTTAATTTCAGGAAAAAGACCCCTACCCCAGGCACCCCCTATGTGTTGCAATGTCCTCTTCACTCAAGAATTTGTCAAATCCCTTCAAACACTGCACTTCTAAAATTCACATCTTCATTGTTTTTATTACAGTATTATGTGATATGTACACCTGACCAGGACACAGGATAAAGACATATGTACCAATTGTAATTGGGTTGCTGCACTAGAGCAGTGAATTGTTGAATTTAATGATCATGTTACTGCATTGTGCAGTACATAGGGTGGGGAGAAAGTTTTAAACCAGATGGTACATAGTATATATTTTCCTGGACCGGAAAGTAAGGATCGGAATGGTTGGGAGAAGGAGCCAGAAGATGTAGTCGGGATAGAAGCTTATCCAAACTAAATCTAGCCAACATCTTATACAAAAGCAAAATACTGTGGATGCTGGAAATCTGAAATAAAAACAGAAAATGCTGGAAATACTCAGCAAGTCAGGCAGCATCTGTGGAGGGAGAAACAGAGTTAATGTTTCAAGTCGATGACGTTGCCAACATCTTCTCTAGTCTAGATTTCCAGGAGTTGGTTGAGGATTAGTCTCTGGAGGCTGTTTCTGAAGACCATATTCCCATGAATCATTAACTCATTTTGCCTTCAAAGCCTCCTCAAAATCTGCCTGTTGAATCATCTCTTCTAACTTCAGCAAGCTAAATTACAAACCGATAACTCACCTTTGCTGTCTTTTAACCCTTTTAATCCTACAATCAAATCGCTGCAGAGCATGGCCAAAACAACATCTCCATTACGCTCTCATATTTATACTGTCATTTACCACTGCGATCTGTTGGAGGCCTACTCAGAACTGAGATGTGAACAGATGTATGCATGATCATACTACTTTGACGTTGTGAAGCATACAGCAGGCCTGGGAATTGACACTAATCCAGTTCCTTATACCGTATGTTGCAATGTCCTCTTCACTCAGGAATTTGTCAAATCCCTTCAAACTCTGCAATTCCACTATTTGCATCATGACACAAGCACACTAATGCAGAAGCCATTTTATGGTTTTGGTCGTCTCAGACAGCAGTATTCAATAGATCAGTTAAATGCACATTTTTAGCTAGCAAAAATGATATGTGCTTCACTGCCGCATCAGTGTTTCACATTTTTATGTTTTTTCATAAAATACAGTGGAGAAATTTCCATGTATGTTTTTGTTTAAAGACTTGTACTGTCCTGGAAAGTAAATATCCCCTTTTAATACTGCTGCTCTTACAGTGTCACTTTTATACCACTGTATGATGCTGTTGTGCTGTATGACAAAATAATGGGGATGTAGATTTATTTAGATTACTGCAGGTGCAGCATTCCAATATCCAAGCTATTTGCAGCAGCATATTTGTCATCGCACTGCTTCGGAAAATGTTATTTCACCCAATTCCATCAGAAAACCATTATATATTGCAGGGAAAAAATAAACAATCCAATCAAACCGTGCCGAATTCGAAAGATTGATAATCTGTGGGTATTGGATGAAGTCGACTCCCACTGGGATTATCAACAATCGTCTCCCTTGCAGTCACATTTTAGGAAATTAGCAGCGTGTCTAAACTTGGAATTTTTAAAACAAGAAGAATAACAAATTACAATTTGCAGATTAGCACATTTAAGTAACAAAGCCACAGCTTGGAAAAGTTTCACTGCCACTTAGTGACTTGAAAAAAGTACGTAATGTTAGTAAATTTTGTAAGATTAGTGAATATGCCGCCTCTGTTTCAACAAACTAGAAACTGATTTGTGATTTTGTTATTTGCACAGTTCGAAGTAACCATTTAATGCTGCTGCAGTCTTAAAGTAAATATGAATTTTCAAAGAGCATTAAAGAGCAACCTAAATTGACTTAAATATTAGCTAAACTTGTTCTATTTAACTACTTATCATTTATCTTCTAGAGGTCAACAAACCTGGGAGCAGAAGGGAAATTGGAATGAACAGGAAGTAAGCAACACTCCAAGAGATAAAGATAATTATTCTACAGAATATCCAGTACACAATGGGCAGAATGAAGTAAGTTGTGTATTTTCAGTGGATTTGTAGGTATTTTAATGTACTGAATTTACAAAGTAATTACAAAGGGTACTGCCTTCTGTTTATTCTTCATAAATGCTCTGTTGGTGCTGCACAAATCTGTAACACGTGTAATGTATGGCAACCAAGGTTGTCACAAATTTCCCTCTTGTGCTAGAGAATGTAAATATTTTCCAAGTGTGACTTGCCCTGTCAAGGAGTAATGCAGAGATGGATTCTACAACCTAATTTGATAAATACTTGTTTGTGTTGGGTTTATTCCTATAACAAACAATTACATCGGAATCGAGGTTCTAGTAGTCAATTTGGTCACATCACCAAATGATTGTGAAATCAAAATCCAACCCGTGATCTCCTGGGAAACTCTCAGACATTGAGTAGAGCACTCGGCTGTTTGAAATGCTGGTGAGTAGTGCTAGGAAGAGCTGAGCTGAGCTGTGCTGGCTGACGATTTAAATTGATCAGAAAAATATGTAGAAGTCTCTCCACAGATGCTGCCTGACCTGCTGAGTATTTCCAGCATTTTCTGTTTTTATTTCAGATTTCCAGCATCCACAGTATTTTGCTTTTGTATGTAGAAGTTTTGTTGTGTAGTCTACAGACCACCTAATAGTGGAAGGGAAGTGGAGGAAGAAATGCAAACAAATTGGGGAAATGAGTAAAAAACATAGAAGAATAATAATCATGGGGGATTTCAACTACCCCGATATTAATGGGACAGAAGAGGTAGGTAATGGGGATAAGGGAATGGAGTTCCTACAATGTGTTCAGGACTCCTTTCTAACCCAATATGTAAGAAGCCCAACAAGGCAAGATTCGCTATTGGATCTAATAATTGGGAATGAGCTAGAGCAGATAAAAGAAGTAAAAGTAGGGAAACATCTAGGCAATAGTGACCACAATATAATACACTTTACGATAATAATTGAGAAGGACATAAGTATGACGAAGACCAGGGTAATATATTGGAGAAAGCCCCTCAAAAATCAGCCTGAGAATAGAACTTGGGGAAAATAAAATGGACAACAATATTGGTAAACAATGATGTAGAACAACAATGGGGAACATTTAAAATGGTGTTCAACAGAGTCCAGGAAAAATATATTCTGCTAAAAAATAAGAACAAGCTAAACACTAATGAGACACTATGGATGAATAAAGACATAAGGGAAACATTGAGGGTAAGGAAAGAGGTATACATTAGGTACATGGACAGCAGGGGACATCATGACAAGGGAGAATACGAAGAGATTAGGAGAGAAGTCAAAAAAACAATTAGGAAGGCAAAGAGGCGCTATGAAATTAAATTATCAAGGAACATAAAACAAAATAGTAAAATATTTTACAGGCACATAGATTAAAAAAAGGAAGATCGGGATGGGAATAGGGCCACTAAGGGATGGACAGTATAATACCAAAGCCAGCGATAGAGAGATGGCAGAAATATTAAATCATTACTTTGCTTCAGTGTTTACCAGGGAGACAGAACAGGTGGACATGACATTGGATGATGAGTGAGAACTACATTTAAAATAAAAAGAGGAGAAATATTAAATAAACTAATTAGACTCAAAGAGGATAAAAACCCCTGGTCCGGATGGATTACATCCGCGCATTTTATAAGAATCTAGGGAAGAGCTAGCAAAGGCATTGCTACACATATTTAACAATTTGTTAGAAAAAGGTGTAGTGCCAGAGAACTGGTGGATAGCTAACATAATACCTATATTTAAGAAGGGCGATAGAACATGTCCGGGGAACTATAGACCAGTCAGCTTAACATCGGTGGTATGAAAAATAATGGAATCCCTACTAAAGGAGAAAATAGAAGAACATCTAGAAACCAAAAATATAATAATGAATAGTCAGCAAGGATTTCAAAAGGGAAAGTATTGCTTGACCAACCTCATTGCATTTTTTTGAAGAGGTAATAGAGAGAGTAGACAACGGTAATGAAGTAGATGTAATTTATCTAGCTTTTCAAAAGGCCTTTGATAAGGTACCATATAAAAGACTAATGAATAAGGTCAGAATGCGGAGTCAGGGGACAAGTAGCAGAATGGATAGCTAGCTGGCTTCAAGACAGAAAACCAAGAGTAGGGGTAAAGGGTAGCTATTCACAGTGGCAGAAGGTGGGTAGTGGTGGCCCACAAGGATCAGTGCTGGGACCACTGAAGTTCACAATTTATATTAACGATTTAGACTTTGGGATCAAAAACACAATTTCTAAATTTGCGGATGACACCAAATTGGGGGTGGGGGGTGAGATAGTCAATACCGAGGAGGACTGCAACAAATGACAGGAAGACATTAATAAACTTGCAGAATGGGCATATAATTGGCAAATGAATTTCAACACTGATAAATGTGATGTATTACATTTTGGTTTAAACAAAAAGGGAAGTCACATATTACTTGGAAAATACGAATCTAAATGGGGTAGAAGAGCAAAGGGATATCGGAGTACAAATACACAACTCACAAAAAGTAGCAACACAGGTTAACCAGGCCATAAGTTTTGAAGAAGGGTTCGACCCGAAACATCAACTCAAATTTCTGTCCACAGATGTTGCCTGACCTGCTGAGTTTTTCCAGCATTTTCTGTTGTTATATAAAAAAAGCAACCCAGGCACTAGGGTTTATTTCTAGAGGGATAGAATTGAAAAGTAGTAAAGTTATGCTAAACCTGTATCGAACCTTTAGTACTGCGTGCAGTTCTGGTCGCCATATTATAAAAAGGATATAGAGGCACTGGAGAGGGTTCAAAAAAGATTTATAAGGATGATGCCAGAAATGCAAGGGTATACCTGGCAGGAGGGGATGAACAGGCTGGGTCTCTTTTTCTCATGAAAAGAGAAGCCTGAGGGGTGACCTAATAGAGGTCTTTAAAATTATGAAAGGTTTTGATAGAGTGGATACAGAGAGAATATTTCTACTTGTGGGGAAGAGCAAAACTAGAGGCCATCAATATAAGATAGTCACCAAGAAATCAAATCGGGAATTCAGAAGAAACTTTACCCAGAGAATGGTGAGAATGTGGATCTCGCTACCACAGGGAGTGGTTGAAGCGAATAGTATAGATGTATTTAAGGGGAGGCTAGACAAGCATATGAGGGAGAAGGGAATGGAGGGTTATGCTGATAGAGTTAGATGAGGAAAGAGAGGAGGAGGCTCGAGTGGAGCATAAACGCCGGCATGGACTGGTTAGGCCGAATGGCCTGTTTCTGTGCCGTATATCCTATGCTGATCAGCTATTATGACATTTAGATATAGTTCAAAGGCATAGTGCCAATAGCTGAGTAGCTATCTAACATCTGAGCAGTGCGTCAGAGTTTTTACACTAAGTTGCCAGTCAGTGCTGCTGAGATGTTCAACAATGCTGTTCACCAATTTTTGAAAACAGCTCAGCAGCACTCTGCTCAGAGTTTCTGTTTTGAGCTAAGGTTCGAGACTTCCCTTGTTTATACAGATCTTTCAGATGTGAATGGCACATCAGTTAATAGATCAGATATACAGAGCATGAGCAGGAACTGCAAGAGGGCAAAAGCGGGATTAAGTAGCGTATCAGCGCTGCTAATCACAAGATGAAATGTGAAAAGATTTCTGATGCTTAAACAGTAGAAGGAGCAGCGCTGGAAGGTTCTGTATAACCGACTTGTACAGTTCACGTGCTGGAAAAGTACTGAGTAGAGACTTTATGCCGTTTGGTTTTTGGAAATTGCATTGAGCACTTTATCTGAGTGATCACTAAAGCTATTATAATTGTTCCATCTACACAGAAAGTTAAAGTTCTGTGCAGAACAACTAAATATACTTCACTCATTTTTTGAAAGGAAAGGGTGATAAACTAGGCACAATGATTAACTGAGAGTTGAAGCTTGGATAAAATTTTTTGATAAAAGTGACTGTGTCTAAGAATTGTTCCACCTACAGGAAAAGTTCTGATATCCGGCACCGACGGGACCGAGCTGCTGCCGATCTATCAAAACTTCCAGATAGACCAGCGCTAATGTTGAAGGATAGGAGGTTTTCATCTCCGTATCTGACAACAAACACTGTTGCTTAGCAACAGCTTGTAAACACTCAGCCCGTACCTTGGAAGCGTCTCTGAAGCTGTTGCTAAGCTACAGAGACACTTTCCAGAGCCTGACTGTTTTTATAAAAATAAAAAAAAAAATGCTAGGAGAAGAAAAAAAACCTAACCAAAACGGCTGCTGATTTCTGCCGTTAGATCGAGGTTTCCGGGCATACAACCTCTGGATAAACCAAAGTTTCCTGTACTTTCCATACAAGATGCACTTGGTCCACCACCAAAGTATAGGTTACTGATATAAAAACAGAAAATGCTGGAGATACTCAGCAGGTCAGGCAGTGGATGCTGCCTGACCTGCTGAGTATCTCCAGCATTTTCTGTTTTTATTTCAGATTTCCAGCATCTGCAGTATTTTCTTTTTGTATAGGTTACTGATCCTTAGTTGTGAGATAAGATTAGTAAAGTAACTTTTTTTATGGATAGGAAATCCCTATGTTCAAACAATCAGAATATAAATCGTATTAACAACTGATAAACTTCTGGGGGGAGAAGCATACACACAAAGTGCATGCACAGATCAGTGCTGTATTTTCATTAAACAAATCCTTGTAGTTTGAGAAACTTTTTAAAAATGTAGTTCTGTCTTTCTAATCTAGTGTCCTCACTACATGTGAAAATGCTTTGTATGGTTTACAAGTGGTTTCATCTGTGTATGTTCAGGGTCCAACAGTTTGTGGTTCCCCTCATAATGATTGACATTTGTTGTAAATTGTAATAGAAATTCTCTATTTAAATGCAAGTACTAAATTCTCCTAAAATGTCTTTTACGGGTAGGGCTACAATGAAGATTATGAACATGATCAATACCAGAGGGACTATATGCACAAAGCTGAAGAAGAACAAGTGAAAGACCATGAACGTCCAGCTGAGAGTGAGTCACATCTCAATGGGTGGAATCAAAACCGCAAAGATGATGAACATCAGTACCTATATGAAAACAAGGGTTATAACTTCCCTTGTGTGGAGGTAAATGAGGGTACTGTTGATGATCACTACATTAATGGGAATAGATATGATTCAAACCATTATCAACTGCCTAATTCATACCCTCAGTCTGGAGGCTACCATGGCTACGTTAGTGGACTGGCTAATAGTAATGGACAAAATGAGGAGTTCCATGATCAACTGGGGAAAATGCCAGATTACCCACCAAGTCAAAGGGACCAACTGGAACACTTACAGGTAGCATTATCTTAATTGGTGGTTTTTAGATTAGTTCATGTTTGATATGTAATTAAGATCTAGTCCCATCTCATAATAAACTTGATGATTATAAACCCATTTGTTTTCCTAACTATTTCAAAGTTTCCAAATAAAGTGGAGCAGTGAGTAAGAGCATTGTCCTGACTCCTCCACGACGTGGATTAGATTCAAGCCCAGAATGATGGGCTGCAATAGTCATCCTCGGTATTCCCTCTGAAATTAGTTTGGGCATTCCAAGATCAAGTTCCTAGTGTGTACAAGACTGCAATAAGAAAAGCATTGCCCTTAACTCACTAGTAGCCAGTCTCATTTCAGGCCAAGAATAACTGATTTGGGAAATGGAAGTTGTTCCTCAAAGGTTGCAATTACATTAATTAAATTTGACCCTACATCTGATGTGGAAGTGTTTGGTGACACCGTGCTATTGGGTGGAATATATTCTAATCCAAGCATTGATGTGCCTTGCATTCAATGAGCATCAATATAACTTAAAAAATCTAAAGCACTGGAAGAAAGATTGTACAATTTAAATTGCAAAGGAGGATTTTGCTTCTTTGATGGAAAAAGTGTGTTACAAAGGCCATCATTTACAATTTGAATCTTCGTCCTGTTGTAATAAACTGCACATTGATGAAAGTTTTTCGCCCTCCAGGACATTCCTGTGTTTACCATTTCCTCGAAATACTGTTGTTTCAATATGTCTGCAATAATTAAAACTCTGTACACTTCCTTCCCCCATCTATTTACTGGCCTGAAGTGAAGATGTAAAGCTGGGATAGGAAATTAAATTTCAGCATTTGCTAATTTTGGGGCACTGTGAAATAGGTACATAAGATTTGACTTGTAATTTGGTGTATAAATTATAAGTAAGTCCCAGTGTTCATATACTTGATGCTTTCTGATTCAAAAGCTCCTTATCTCTTCAGTAGTGTTACCTAAAATTTTCAAATAAAAATCATATTCAAAGTTCTTAAAGCTGAACAAAACATTGAATGAAATGTTTTCCAGTACACCTTTAATCCCTGGTGAAAATGTATGCAGATGGTTATAGTGTAGAATCATAGAATGTTACAGTGCCGAAACGGGCAATTTGGCCCATCAAGCCTCCACGTGAAGTATCTAGCCTAAACACACTCTCCTCATCACTTCTTATCCCATTTCATATTCCTCTTTTTCAAGTAACTATTTAATTCCCCTTTCAAAGACTGTACTTCAGCAACAGTTTGCGGCAGAGACTTCTAACCTACCAAACTAAAGACATTTCTTTCTAGCCTTCCCTTTAATTCTTGTGATTATCTCATTCATGTTGGCAGTCTCGCCTACCAGCAATCTTAATTTTACCATAACCCATTATCATCTTTAAAACCTCTCAAGTCACTCCTTAACCTTCTCGGCTTTACATATTTATGGAAACTATACCGGAAGCATGTTGAATTATTGCACTGCAACTTCTGAAAGATTCCAGTCCAATGGGGAATCTGGCTGCATTATATGGATTGTGTCCTAATGTAATTAATCATCTCGGATGTTTGATAAATATCCATTTTGGTTTCAGCATAGAGCGCATTGAATCCAATTACTAAGATTATTTTTTTTTAAGGTAAATTGAGTTTCAGATGAGGAGGGGTAATGTATTGATCGATCCATTGTGGTTTTTTTTCTTCGTTTATGGGATGTGGGCGTCACTGGCAAGGCCAGCATTTATTGCCCATCCCTAATTGTCCTCGAGAAGGTGGTGGTGAGCCGCCTTCTTGAACTGCTGCAGTCCGTGTGGTGAAGGTGCTCCCACAGTGCTGTTAGGGAGGGAGTTCCAGGATTTTGACCCAGCGACGATGAAGGATCGGCGATATACTTCTAAGTCAGGATGGTGTGTGACTTGGAGGGGAACTTGGAGGTGGTGGTGTTCCCATGCACCTGCTGCCCTTGTCCTTCTGGGTGGAAGAGGTCACGGGTTTGGGAGGTGCTGCCGAAGAAGCCTTGGTGAGTTGCTGCAGTGCATCTTGTAGATGGTACACACTGCAGCCACGGTACGCCGGTGGTGGAGGGAGTGAATGTTTAAGGCAGTAGATGGGGTGCCAATCAAGCGGGCTGCTTTGTCCTGTATGGTGTCGAGCTTCTTGAGTGTTGCTCTTCACAGTTAATTAGCCTGCCAACATTCTCATTCCCTAGGCTCACACAGGTACTAGGTATAGAACTACTCCAGCATGAGTCAACTACTTAAGAAGAGGAATAGGCGAGAAACGTACAATGAAATATAAAAGATGTCCTAATCACAGAATCACAACAGTGCAGATAGAGGCCATTTTGGCCCATCGAGCCTGCACCGACACATATCCCACCCGATCCCCGTAACCCCTACACCAACACATATCCCACCCTATCCCCGTATTTAATCCCCCTAACACTAAGGGTCAATTTATCATAGCCAATCAACCTAACCCGCACATCTTTGGACTGTGGGAGGAAACCGGAGCACCCGGAGGAAACCCACGCAAACACGGGGAGAATGTGCAAACTCCACACAGACAGTCGCCCGAGGCGGGATTCGAACCCGGGTTCCTGGCGCTGTGAGGCAACAGTGCTAACCACTATGCCACCGTGCTCCCTAATATACCCATCTGAAAATTGTAAAGAAGCAAACGGTGTTAAAAATCCATACCAACGAGCTCCTGGTTTTTAATTTATATTGACAATTTTTTGGTGATCAATTGCAGATTATCTCTTGCTTTAGATTTGCAGTGATCACATCACAGTTGTATCAAGCATTAACAGTATTGAGTATCTCGGCCATGCTGCCAGCAAAGGAGTAAAAATTAAGTGAAGCTGCTCCTGACCCCTCTTGCTGCATATATTATGAAAAACAATGGTTGTGTGCGCCTATGAACTGGAATTTCACCTTGGGGTTCAGATGACCACTAAGCCTAAGATTTGGTTTTGTTGTTTAATATAATTTCAATTACTGCTTCTTTGTTTCACTTGTTGTTCGTTCTCTGATCCCAAACCACTTGAGCTGCAGTTCTTGTTCCTGGCATTCTCTAAGCACTTCCATTGAATTCAATTCTATTCAAAAAGGGGTATCTATTATTGATCAGCAATGTGGTCAAATTTGCAAACTGGTATTTGTATAATCAGTTTTTATATTTAAAAGCGTTGAGTACTTCACCATTCTTTTCCCTGTTTTCCTCCTGCAGCATTTTATTACAAATGAACATATTTCTAATGAAGTTAAGGAGCTATACAAAGTGAAGTACAACCCTTATCCTGCTGCGCATCCACCTAGAGGGGCTTTTAATCCAGATGAAACAAAAGGTGCAGACAACAGGTTTGAACAAATGCAGAGCAAGTTCCTGGATAGTGGAGAAGGTAAGATGTAGCTACTTCTAATTTCGTATGCTCTTTGCATTTTAAATAATGATTGTAGAGCTTAGCGCATTGGATCGCAGATGAAAGGGTATACCCAATGTTGTTGGCAGTTAAGTGCTCACAAATGAGTTCAGGAAAGGATGGAGGGACTGCTTGCCTCTTGAGACATGTAGAGATTTATTTATTTTATGTAGCCGGAAACTCTCGTTTAAATGGCATCTAAATATCCGGAATTCTCTATTAACCGGCAAAATTCATACTCCGAAAACACCTCCATAACCGGCAATGTTGCCGAGTCCGAGTCTCCCGCGGTGGCCGAGTTAGTCAGTGGGGGTAGTTCTCCAAACTGCCACTACTCGGCATCTTGGCGCTGTCGGAAGTCCGAACACCTCAATAACAGGAGTCTGACTCTGTTAAAAATAGCCTCGGTAGATAACCCTCTCCGTCATCCGGAATTTTTAATCAACCGGCACCATCCTGGTCCCGTCGGTGCCGGATACCAGAGAGTTTCCTGTATCTATGTTTGTTATATACCTGAAATAAGATAGGAGAAAAAGCCACTTGTTTCACTGCCTTTGTGGAGCTCTCTTACGAATGTATTTCCAGATCGTTTCAGTGAAGATGTGCACTTGCAATAGTATAACCTTCAATTCATCGGCAGGGAGAATTTAAAAAGTGGTGGTTAGGGTTTTTGTTGTGATGGCTTGAGTCATTCTACATAAACCAACTCGGACAAGGACCAATATAACTCTTCTCACCCATAGACATCTGGGATCAAGAAGGACATGGTTTGATGTAAATCTAATTACTTGGTATCGCATTACTATGTAGCCAAGGATGGGACATTTAACACAAATGAACAACAATTTGGTTTTGGAATTACCATAACCCAGCATCAACTGTGTTCCACTTCACATGACATAACTCCGTTCAGAATTGAAGTATCACAGCTTTAATTGAGTTCAACTTAATTCTAGCACATCAGTAATCAATTTTGAGGATTACAGTTCGTGCTTTTAGTTTATTCAGCAAATAACAAGCATGCTCTTTTTTTAAGCATATTTCTTGGGCATTAATATAAAATATACGACCTAATCAGGTAGCAATTTTACTGCTATATTGAAACAGTTCTGTCTTCCTCTGCAGAGTGCTGTTTTCGGCCTCTGGGCTTTGCCTTCAGTGAGTAGTCTTCATTCCTGGTTTGTTGCCAATCTTCTAACTTGGTTTGCACCTAACATATACTATAAGCAACATAAGAACTAGGAGCAGGAGTAGGCCACTTGGCCCTTCGAGCTGATCTTCTACCTCAACTCCACTTTCCCGCACTATCCCCATGTTCCTTGATTCCCTTAATAGCCAAAATTTAGTTCCTTAAACTGTGCTAGTAACTGTTAAATTCTTCTCGACTGTATTTGAACATAATCTAACATGTCTTTCTCCTTCAGATTTCTCCTGTCCAAAATGCTTAAATCTAAGCAAAAACCTTTCCTTTAAGTACCTTTTGTTTATTGAGATTAAAACATTAGTTTAGGCAACCTGACTGATCAATTACTCCTCACTATAAGTTTTCACTTATAGAATTATGCAAACAAACTTCCAAATTGATATTCTCAGCAGCTTTTCATTTTTGCATCAATTAAAGTGAATACTTAATATGTCAATAAATTTGCTTCAAGACATGGGAACCCCTGCTGCTAATGACAACTGAGCATACCAAAAGAGGTCCCTTATTTCATGGAACCTTTGCTTATCATTTCTTTTCATTTCACAATCACCAAAGAATCCCAATTCTTTACATATTCACTTCTATTCGTTCATGGGATGTCGGTGTCGCTGGCAAGGCCAGCATTTATTGCCCATCCCTAGCTGCCCTTGACAAGGCGGTGGTGAGCCGCCGCCTTGAACCGCCGCAGTCTGTGTGGTGAAGGTACTCCCACAGTGCTGTTAGGTAGAGAGTTCCAGGACTTTGACCCAGCGACGATGAAGGAACGGCCGATATATTTCCAAGTCAGGATGATGTGTGACTTGGAGGGGAACTTGGAGGTGGTGATGTTCCCATGCGCCTGCGGCCCTTGTCCTTCTAGGTGGTAGAGGTCGCGGGTTTGGGAGGTGCTGCCAAAGAAGCCTTGGCGAGTTGCTGCAATGCCTCTTGTAGATGATGCACACTGCAGCCGGTGATGAAGGGGGTGGATGGGGTGCCAATCAAGCGGGTTGCTTTGTCCTGGATGGTGTTGAGCTTCTTGAGTGTTGGAGCGGCACTCATACAGGCAAGTGGAGAGTATCCCATTACACTCCTGGCTTGTAGATGGTGGAAAGGCTTTGGGGAGTCAGGAGGTGAGACACTTGCCACAGAATACCCAGCCTCTGACCTGCTCTTGTTGCCACAGTATTTATGTGGCTGGTCTAGTTAATTTTCTGGTCAATGGTGACCCCCCCCCCCAGGATGTTGATGGTAGGGGGTTCGCTGATGGTAATGCCGTTGACTGTCAAGGGGCTGTGGTTAGACTCTTGTTTGTTGGAGATAGTCATTGCCTGACACTTGTGTGGCATGAATGTTACTTGCCACTTATCAGCCCAAGCCTGAATGTAGTCCAGGTCTTTCTGCATGAGGGCATGGACTGCTTCATTATCTGCGGAGCTGCGAATGAAACTGAACACTGTGCAATCATCAGCGAACATCCCCACTTCTGACCTTATGGTGGAAGGGAGGTCACTGATGAAGCAGCTGAAGATGGTTGGACCTAGGACACTGCCCTGAGGAACTCCTGCAGCGATGTCCTGGGGCTGAGATGATTTGACCTCCAACAACTACAACCATCTTCCTTTTTGTGCTAGGTATGACTCCTGCCAATGGAGAGTTCCCCCCTCCCCCCCTCCCCCCCCCCCCCCCCACCCCGATTCCCATTGACTTCAATTTTACTAGAGCTCCTTGATGCCACACTCTGTCAAATGCTGCGTTGATGTCAAGGGCAGTCACTCTCACCGCACCTCCTGAAATTCAGCACTTTTGTCCATATTTGGACCAAGGCTATAATGAGGTCTGGAGCCGAGTGGTCCTGGCAGAACCCAAACTGAGCATCAGTGAGCAGGTTATTGGTGAGTAAGTGCTGCTTGATAGCACTGTTGACGACACCTTCCATCACTTTGCTGATGATTTGAGAGTAGACTGATGGGCGGTAATTGGCCGGATTGGATTTGTTCTTTTTGTGGACAAGACATACCTGGGCAGTTTTCCACATTGTTGGGTAGATGCCAGTGTTGTAGCTGTACTGGAACAGCTTGGCTAGAGGTGCGGCTAGTCCAGGAGCACACATCTTCAGCACAACAGCCGGGATGTTGTCGGGGCCCATAGCCTTTGCTGTATCCAGTGCGCTCAGCCGTTTCTTGATATCACCTGTTAAAGTACTACTTTGTGAGCCAAAAACAGTGAAAATATATTTTGTGGTAAGTTCACCTCATTTCCTGAATTATCATAACACGAAATGTGGAAAAGTGTATTAATTGACTATATTAGAAAGGTCTCTAATTGGAAACCTTTCTTTATTGATGAATAATGTCCTTTTTTGTCATTCAACTTTCTTCCTGAAAAATTTAATTTAATTTTCAGTGCTGATGGTTTCAAGTTTGAATTCTTGTAATATTGATAGTACATGTCTTCGGAAGGGGAGGGTAAAGAAGCATTCAGTCAGATTTACAAATTTTATATGGGCAATTGAACTATATAACTAATGAAATCTGTTGTTTGTTTATACCCATAATTTTTTTGATTCTTGGGTTGTCCTTATTTCCATTCAAGTTCTATTCCTTGTGTTGTTTTTGGTGGTAATCTCAGCTAAGATTCGTCTTGCACAGCAACTTGAAATTTAGTATAAGTAAAATTTCTGCAAAAAATGATCAATACTTTGCAATATTGATTAAAATACAGTTTTTTGCAATTGTTTACAAATAAGCCTTATTGCAATATGTGAATTTGCAAAAAGCTAACCAATCCATTCAACTAACCTTTCTCATTCCTTTTTAATAGTTAGAATATTATCTGTGTTCTACAGGTTCTACAGAAGCCCATCAGTTTGCACAGTTACAGATACTTTACAATGCACGAGGAAGGCAGTTAGAAGAAATGCAACACAAACAGGAGGAGTGTGCCCGTGAGATCAGATATTTGAATCACCAGCTTGCCATGACCAAAGGTAATAGAACAACCTTAAATTTCAGCAGGTGTAAGTTATGAGTGTTACTTGGGTTTTTTTTTAAAGAAAAGAGAGTTTATAGAGTCATAGAGTAATACAGCACGGATAGAGGCCCTTCGGCCCATTGTGTCCGCGCCGGCCATCAAGCCCTGTCTAATCTAATCCCATATTCCAGCATTTGGCCCGTAGCCTTGTATGCTATGGCATTTCAAGTGCTCATCCAAATGCTTCTTAAATGTTGTGAGGGTTTCTGCCTCCACAACCCTTTCAGGCAGTGAGTTCCAGACTCCAACCACCCTCTGGGTGAAAAAGTTCTTTCTCAAATCCCCTCTAAACCTCCCGCCCTTTACCTTGAATCTATGCCCCCTAGTTATTGACCCCTCTACTAAGGGAAAAAGCTCCTCGGCATCCATCCTATCTATGCCCCTCATAATTTTGTACACCTCAATCATGTCCCCCCTCAGCCTCCTCTGCTCCAAGGAAAACAAACCCAATCTGCCCAGTCTCTCTCCATAGCTGAAGCGCTCCAGCCCTGGTAACATCCTGGTGAACCTCCTCTGCACCCTCTCTAACGCGATCACATCCTTCCTGTAGTGTGGCGACCAGAACTGCACACAGTATTCCAGCTGTGGCCTAACCAGTGTTTTATACAGCTCCATCATAACCTCCTTGCTCTTATATTCAATGCCTCGGCTAATGAAGGCAAGTATCCCATATGCCTTTTTTACCACCTTATCCACCTGTTCCGCCGCCTTCAGGGATCTGTGTACTTGCACACCCAGATCCCTCTGACCCTCCGTCTTGCCTAGGGTCTTTCCATTCATTGTGTATCTGACATTCTCAGTTATTGGTGATATTCTGTTGATGACATTCAAATCTAGTGGGAGTGCAGAATCTTAGCATGGTGTTTCTGAAATTAATTGGAATTTGATGTTGATGGCTGCTCATTGATTTTTGGTTACTATTAATATTTGTTACCATTACTGCGAGGAAAAGGGGGTGAGGAGAATGTTCCATGAACACTTTTTTTAAATATATTTTTGTGGGGAGACACGAGCAGAGCAGTACATTTGTGAAAATATTACAATTGTGCATGGCATCTTTTATCAAAATAGGTTTTTTGCATGATTCTATAAAGAAAATAAAGAACTTGTATTTATATAGTGCCTTTCACATCCTCCGGACGTCCAAATCTTTACAGTCAATTAATGACTAAGTGTTATCACTTGTTTTTGAAGTGTAAGCAAACCGCAGCAGCGTTTTCACACAGCAAGGTCTTGCAAGCAGCAATGAGATCAACGACAAAAGCTGTTGTGTTTTTTTGGTTGAGGGATAAATGTTGGCCAGGAGACTGGGAGAAATCCCCAGCTCTTTGAATAGTACCATGAGAGCTTTTTCACCCACCGGAGTAAGCAGAGCATCAGTTATTCCATTCATAAAACAGCACCTCCACGAATGCAGCACTTCCACAATTCTGCACTGAAGCATCAGCTTAGATTATACAAGTCCTGGAGTGGGGCTTAAGCCGACGATCTGACTCGGGGCTACCACTGAGCTAAGGTTGACACTTGTTCTCCCAAATGTTAATGTAAGTGGCTCGTACGTAAACCGTTTTTCACTAAGCTATATTGTTTTACAGGAGAAAAAGATGGTGTGGCTATTAGTTGTCAGGAGTTGCAGAAGTTGCTTCAAGATGCAAAAGAGCGCGAAGTTCAGCTGGAAGGCCAAATTAAAGCATTGGCGTCCAGAGTTCAAGACCTGAGTGCCAACGAAGAAGAGGCAAGCATAAAGAATATTGGGTTTCCAGATATCTGTACCTCTATACACATATCTATACAACTTTGGGCTTTCAAAATGAAACTAAGCACTTGCTGCAGGCATAAAATCAGTTTAACTGAATAACTATTGGCCATTCATATTTTGGCAATTTTACTTTTTAATGAATAAAAGCAGTTTTTTTTATATGTTCAGTGGATATATTCATTTCCTTAAGGAAATGGGACTTTGGTGTCAAACAATTCGGTGTAAAAACTTACCCCTTGTAGTTTAATCCTTATACCCAGAAATTAGTTTGAGATGGAGGAGATTTTTCTGGTACACTTGGATGCCTGGGCGCAGCGAATCTTGAAAAATCGAGCAGCTCAGCGCATACCTGTAAAGGAATCTGCCTGACTTTTCCTTCTATTAACTCCGATCATTCCCTTCCAGGTAGGCGCTCTGACCCATCTGACTGATATTTGCTGCACCCAGGTGATCTAGTATACCTGGACACAGAGCCAGGAAAATCTCCCCTGATGTTTAAAGGAGTACAATATTAATAATTTTAGATTGCAGTGCTGATATATGTAATAGTGGAATCATGCAATTTGTCAGAAGTTGCTTATTGTGTGTTGCGTGAGCGACCTGTACAGCTGAAAAGCGCAACATGGTGATTAAATTATCTAGTACAAGTGTCAGCTTGGCTCGGTTGGAAGCATTGTCATTTGTGGGTTCAAATCTCACTCCTGAACTTGAGCACATAATGAGGGAGTGCTACATTGTCTGAAATGTTGTCTTTCAGATGTGACATTAAACTGAGGCTCTGCCTTGTTCAGGTGGATGTTAAAGATCCCATGGCACCGTTCAAAGAGCAGGCAGTTCTCAGTATCCTAACACATTCCTCCCTCAACCAACTCTTTTTTTAATGAGACCTTGGTGTGGCAAAATGGTTGCTCCTTTCACCTACATAGCAACAATGACTGCACTTCAAACATAATTAATAGTATGTGAGACACAATGTAAATGTAAATGGTCTCTTTCTTTTATGTCTTTGTTCACAGATTTTTCAGAATCATCAAAGTAGTGTTCACCAGACTTTATTTTTCTTATTTTATTTCTGTCAAGGTGTGAGGGTTGTTAGTGCTGGGGAGTGGAATGTTTTCCATTGCAGGCACCCAATGTTCCATGTACCACTTCAGGTAAGTATAGCACTGCTAGATTCAGAGGAAAGCACCCCCACCCCCACCCACCATGTGCCACAGCTTGACCTGAACACCAGCCTCTACTGCACTAGTGAGACATTGCTTTCCATTTTCCATACCAACTGAGTTCATCAGTTTCTGACTGGCTACAGTTATAGTGAGGGCATCTTTGAATGGGGCTAGAGGAAGAGTTGGGACTCGTACTGCCCCACAGGAGCATACCTATGTTATTCATGAGTGGTGATGATCAGTCAAGTAACTGGAACTATGCTCAAAGTCTTCTGGCTGTATTTAGTTTGGTTTCTATGAATCTGAATAATGATTGTATTCTCAGTTTTAATTATGCATGTTAAGGGCATATTCCTTTGCTTTCTGTGCAGACGCTAAAGAACCAGAAGATTGCTGAGGCAGCCATGGACAGTATGCAACAGCAACTATCGGAGCTCTGTCGCTCAGAATCTCTGACTCGTGCCAGAGAGCAACATGAGAATGTCATTGGTGCACTTAAACAAAAACATGCGGAATCTCTCTTAGTAATGCAGCAGACACTTGATGCAACTAATATTGCTTTGGAAGAACAGGTTAGAATCTGGCATATTTGATTGTGAATAGTATTCATTTTTATACTGCACTGATGCTACAATTATTGCATAAGTCTGCCTGCTATAGCTGTCGACTACTCAAAAAATGTATTTTTACAAATAGTGTATACGTACAAATATATAGAAGCTAGGGTGGCAACCAGCACAATTGAAGGGAATATTTCCCAATGAAGGGCCTGGAGGGAAAAAAAAAAGGGCAGTAACAGCAAACCTGAATGATGTCGACTAAAACCTAGTGAAATGCTTGTACTGAACTTCTAAACATTGCATTATTTTGAGAAGTTAAAAGATCATTTTTAAATAGAGTAAATTTTGTGTTGTCTGCTGTGCTTGCAGCTGAGTGTATCGTGTAAGGCGCCTGTACAACTTAAAATACAAAATGGTGAATAAACTCGTTTTTCTTTTCCTTTTTCTTTTTCCTCGTCCTCTTCTGTCAGAAAGAGAATTCTAAGCGACTTGAGGAACAAGTTAAGCAGTTGCAAAGACAACAGGAAGAAGCCAAGTTGGAGAAAGCCGAAATAATTAATGGGCTGACGAAAAATTTAGAAGCAAGTCAGAAGCAGTGCAGGGATTTACTGCACACAGGTTAGGAACCCACCAATCAACTTACTTAAACAAATGCAGCATCAGAACTGCAGTCTTCTATTTTTTTGTGGAGGAGTTTATCTCCTTTTCTGTCAACTGCAATTTTTGATGATTCTTCTCATCTGTAACTAGACCACACTTCCCAGTCAGCATGTCCTACAGGGACAAACGTGATGGCCTTATTGTCACAACTGTTGCCATAACTGACCCAGAGATGGTATGGAGTTTGTTTGGGACAGCTAAGCCTCACGATGCTCACACATTTACTAGGTGCCACAACGATCTTATGGAACACAACCTCCAACCTGTGACACCGTTCTTAAACCAGTGACAGAGCAAATATTATTTTTTAATGTTAAATTCCAGCATCGTAAACTATTGTGTGTGTTTCAGGTTCAATGCAGGAGATCACTCAACTTCAGATCCAACTTCAGCAAGTTCAGTCTGCCAAGAACATCAATGACAACATGAACAAGGCTTTACAGGTCATCATGCTATCATTACTTCTACTTAATATAATAATGTCTTCTAGAACTCTGAATTAAGGTTTTTAATTACTGCATCTGGGTAAGCTTTTAAGGTGGATTTGATTTTCTGTATATTTGAGTGTTCCGCTGGAATGAAATTTCAGGTTATTGGTCGGGGGGGTGGGGTGACACAAACAAGCAAAAATGTAAAGAAAGGAATAATATAATGAAAATCGTATACGGCAATTGTACTTTGTTTCTTTGGACTTTGGCACTTAATTGAAGAGCCTAGTGGACTCTACTTTGACTGACTTGAAAGCATGGCAAGAGCACACTACTCTTGTTTGATGGACTGTTTGTGGAACTGTAATTTATTGAAACATGTCTTCTTGACATGAAATTTGTGCTTTTTTGTTTACTTTAGATTTTTCTTGTTCTTGGGCACTTTGATGTTCTAATGCTGAAACATGCCAAATTTAATTAACTATTTGCTTTCCTCTACTTTGGACCTACATCATTCCACTGTCCCTAAATTGGCCCTTTTAAAAGCAAACTGAGAGTGTTTTCTCTTGCCCCTCAAATTCTGTGTGAATTGAAGTCGCAATAACTTATTTATCCTTTTTAGGAAGAGCTGGCTGATTTGAAGGAACAGATTACACTTTATGAAACTGCTGCTAAGATTGATGTTTTTATTAAAGAAGAAGCAGGAGAATTAGAACTTCCATTATCAGATTCCTACATGGACCTCGGTATCAGGAATGGGAACTGGAAAATGCCCAAGTTCCAAAGGTAGAAACTGAAATGGACTTAAAGTGATAGTGCTTGTAATGTAAAATGCTAGTTGTAGTCTTCCATTGTACATCATGTTATCCAAATTTTTATCCTTTTCCACAAAGAATCTTGCAAAATCCTAATTTATATTTTTTTCTCTTTTAAAGATTCATCATTGTGCTATAGAGTGTCATTATGTTTATTGAACTTGGCTATTTACTATTTTTAAGATGGTGCATTCATCAATAATCTTATTTGAAGTTTTAGCTTATGTTTAAAAGTCAACATGTTGCTATCTTTACAGTGAACAAAGAATTCTGATTAAGACTTTTTTTTCTGACTTACAATAAATAGAGAATAGTGACTGTCTGGAAGTCTGCACTAGGCAGGAGTCTCAGTCATAATTTCTGTTAACTTAACGTGCAGGAACAAAAGTCAAAGGGGGAGAAATTGGGTGAGTAGCGCCACCTGTTAGCGCCTAAAGAGGCAGTCAGTGGCTGTAGCGCCACTGGCTGCGCCTCCCGCGATATTCAGCAGGGGCGCTAATCATGACGTTAGCCATTTGCGCTGCGCCGCCACCGATGACGTCATCGGTGTGCGCAGCGCCCCATTCGCGCCCTGTTCGCGATATTTGGTAGCGAACGCCGCAGTTGCGCCGTTCGCTACCCGCGCCCGGTTCACGGGGCCATACTGTGCCGGCAGCGGCGCAAGTTAAGGTGGAGGTGCGGGGCGGCCGCCTGCCAGCACCTCCGTCCCCGGCCTCCTGATTTCCCCCCCGCGGCATTGCCAGCTGTTTCCCGAGAGCCCGGCACTTCTCCCTGGTGCTGGGCTCGTTTGCCGGCACTCGTGATCGGGGATCGCGCTGTTGCAGGCCCCTCCCCCTTAAATGGGAGGAAGGCCTGCAGTACCGCAGCATGCCATGCCACAGCGTGTGGCGCTGCGGCACGTTGCGCTGCGATGTTCAGTTTCAGCGCCCTAAGAGGGACGCGGAGAGCCTCGCCCTGTCTCCCTCTAGGGGCAATGGAACTGAATATCTGATGATCACTAAAGCCTCGAACGCTGCGCTAAATCCTGCGCTCAGGCGACTTTGGCGCCCCAACCCAATTTCAAGGCCAAAATTTTAAAACGGAACTTCCACTCAAGTGGGTGACCAGTTGGGTTCCAGTAGTCATTGTGTAGGTAGATTTTGTTTTTGTAAAGGCTATGGTTAAAATAGTGCAAATGTACAAGTCTTTAGATTAGAAAACTTTAGCTATAAGGAGAGTTTTGCGGAGGGCTAAGGAAGGTACCTAGGTGGTGGTGATTTTTATTTACCTTTTTCTTCCCTGCTTTCTGTCCCCTCTCCAAGCACAATGCGGCGGGGAGGTTCGGATAAGACGTTGTCTAAGGATGAGATGATATTAGACCTGAAGGCTGAACTGGAACGATCACTAAGCAGCATCAGAACAAAACGTCATCAAGTGACTCAGCTTCAGAATGAAACTAAAGAAAGTCAAAGGCAAATAGCTGAGCTAAAGGAGCTATTACAAAATGCTGAAAAAATGGCAATAAGTCATGAGGTCAGTTGTGAGATTAATTCTATTTTAAATGTGTAATATTTGGTAAAGTACTGAAAATAAGAAATGCTTATGCACTTAGTTTAGTTGACCCACTTGTAACACAATTATTAAGAGGAAAATGTAATTGCTTTAATTCGCTGGCCATTTAACTGAGTGCAATAATGCTTTTGTAACCAAATTCATGTCTAATGAATAAAATGTGAGCATTTTTATGCCATTAATTAAGAAAGGAGTTTGGATGTCTCCAATTGACTGATTACGTTAATGACCACATTTAGAAGTAAATTTTCCCAGGAGTCTTTGTGCTTGCATTTCTACTTTAGCTGCCCCTTCCTCCCCAAGCTATTTTCATCTGTTGCTATATACAGGAAACTTTGTTATATCCGGCACCGACGGGACCGAGCTGTTGCCGATCTATCAATACTGCCGGACATACAAAGTTAATGTTGAAGCATACGGAGGTTTTCATCTCCGTCTCTGATTACAAGCTGTTGCTAAGCAACAGTGTTTGTTAACAGTCAGCCTGTACCTTGGAAGCGTCTCTGTAGCTTAGCAACAGCTTCAGAGAGACTTTCCAGAGCCCGACTGTTGAAAACAAAGCCACGAGAAGAAAAAAAACCTAACAAAACGGCTCCTGATTTCTGCCGGTAGATCGAGGTTTCCGGACATACAACCTCCGGATAAACCAAAGTTTCCTGTACTACTCTTTCTATTTGTCAGACTTCTACATTGGTTTATGTATTGTCTTAGCATTGCTGTTTTTTGCCTCTAAAGCCCTTATACATGCTTTCTTCACATCCAGACTCCTTGTTGGCCCCCTATCTTCTACCCTACATAAATTCCAACTTGTTCAAAACTCCTTTGCCCTTATCCTGTCGTCTCCTCATCCTACTCATTCTCACTGATCTGTGGCTCTCTGTTCCCCGGTGTATTAAATTTAAAACGCTTGTCCACAAATTCCTCCATCACCTCACCCCACCCTATCTGCAATTCCTTTGAGTCTTCTATCCAGCCCGAATACGCCTTTCTGCGCACTCCCTTCATGCCACCATTGGTGACAGCGCCTCAGCCACCTTGGCCCTACACTCTGGAACTCCCTTTTTAAATCCCTCTGCCTTCCACTCTCTGCATCTTTAGAAAAGCCTCCCTAGCCTGGCTTGGTATCCGTTTATCTTAGTTAAGTTTGTTTGAAGTGCCTTGGAACGTTCTTTACATTAAAGGAATGCTGCTGAGTTCTGTACACTTCGCTTAGTATGATAGTGGGACCATACATTGCAACTGTGAGTCAGATGACGTGGCTATATGTATTACACACTTAGAAAACTGATTCCTTGTGACTTTTTGAATTATTTTTTTGTCCTCATTTTGCTCTTCCCTTCAGTTCTGGAGTAGCAGTGTTTCTTTTCTATAAATTTCAATCCAGCTCTGTTCTCCGACTTTTTTGGCTGTTTTCAATAATCGGAAGCTCACTCCAGCCCTCTCCGTCTCATGCTTGCGTGCAGTCAGCTGGCTATTGATAGTGAAAGTTTGTTTGGAAACACGACTTGACTGAAATATTAATGAGTGTATTAAAAGTCAGATTTTTTTCACTTCTCATAATACTGTATTCACCAAATCAGTTATTGTTAGAAGATGACTCAAAGCTGCATGAGTGAATTTGATTGTGTGCATTCAGGTGAGGGCCTGCACATTAGAAAAGCAGCTGGAAGCGGTAGGACCCTGCTCATCTGCCTCTGAAAAGACTCTCCGAGAAGAAGTTGAGAGGCTGCAATGCGAGGCACAGGTTCTGCTCAAAGAAATTGAGGTGAAAATTGAAATCCAGCTCAAAATGTAATTCTTCATGTTCAATCAGATTAGTGTACATCTTGATTTAATCCCTATTTTAAAAGCAAAAACTTCTGCTATCTTATTTAGGATAAACAACAGCAGATTGAAAAACTAATTGGTAGTGAGAAGCAATTTAAAGAAGCAAACCAGGAATTGTACAATGAGATGCGTCAGATGATCCAGGACTTTGACCAGGATAAGCAAGAGGCAATTGACAGGTACAATGTAAAGCTATTAATTGAATGAAGTGGGCAATACCAAAGCGTTCTTGCGTGTTGATGGCATACAATTATTCAGCCTTTAATGGTTAGTGTACTTCCGTTCAGTTACAACGAGGGTAGTTAAGAGAACTTGCGCATCAGTCCAATGCATTAAAAGCTTTACTTTGATGTGAGTGGTACAAAAAAAGCAACTTGTTCTTGTGTGTTTTGTTTGTTTTTTATGTGACGCATTGCTGCAGATGTGAGCGAATTCATCAGCAACATCATGAGGACTCCAAATGTCGACTTCAGCAAGAGCTGCTGGAGCAGCATGAATTGGAGAAAGCTCAATTGACTCAATTTTATAAACAGCAGATCACACAAGTAAAGTGAGTTTGTGATTGAATTAACTCGGTAAAGTCTTTCTGTTTAATTAATTTGAATTAAGACTCGGTCAGAAGTCTGTTCAGTTTTATAAACCAGTGTTGACCAATAGAAATTGCTGACTAACCACAGGTGTGGCTATGGTGGCACCATTTAAGTCACTTGCATTAATTTTAGTGGGAAATGCTTTACATACACTCACACACAATACAGGTAAATGCACTTCTCATAGTATATATTTACTTAACAAGCATCTCTCGCCATTCAATAACCAAGGAAGCAAAGCACTCCAATCAAAAGACGCTCGCACACTCTGCTTTTTGTCTTGCCATTTTACAAACTCTCAAAGTTAGTACACATGCATACACTATCCAAATAGGAGTATTGAGATCACATAACAAGTGCCCCCTCTTTTTATTTACAAATCCGAAGTACAATTCATCACATATACAAAGTACAAAAATGGACGTAAACTACATGCATTCAAAATTGGCCAATATGAATGTGTATGCGCAATATAATAAACCCTGAACCAGGTGTGTACAGTTTTTGTGACCGATGAAATGCTACCTTCTCCTTTATCAAGAAATTAGTGTATGATGGAATTACATTTTTTTCTGCATATGATTTCACTGGACCGATTTTCTTTTTTTCCCCCTTCTAAATCCTTTTTTATGCATTAGTAGTCACCTGGAGCAACTGAATCACGAGATGTCTGGAGTACAGGAGTGCTACATTACCATCTGTAAAGAAAAGGACTCCTTGGAGAGCAGATTCAGAGAGGAAATGTCCCTCAAGTTAACAACGGAACAGGAAGTTAGTACTTAAAATGAAAGAAAAAAAATTTCTTCATGTTCAACGGATTTGTTGCATATCCCAATTTGGGGTGGGGAATCATAAGGTGCCTGTTCATTTTGAGACTTGAAACAACATTGCATGATTTTCCCCATCCTACACTATTAGATTGCACAAACCTCGTGGTAGTGCCACTAGTTCTCTCAGTCCAGGCCTCGGACCACTGGCTGAATGTTGCACATAAAATTATCCAGGCTCACTACGCTGTTGGGACGACACATTTTAGCAGGTCTTCTGGCTGATGGTTTTAATGAGTCCTGGCAGTTTTAATTTGACTTCCATACATTGCACAAGGCCCATGCTTTGGGAACCAGCGGCACTATTGTGGTCTTGTACAATGTAAAAGCAGTTTTCATGTGACTATCTTTAATCATTTTTCTCCTCACATTAGCACCAATTAGAATGTGCCTGGTCCATCAGAAAAGAAAGATATCCTAAGTTCTGCATGTTTTCAAATCCCTGTTACAACTTTGTCGATTGCTTCAGGTGCCTTCTCCTTGAATAAAGCACAAGTTAGATGCAGAGTAGAGTTCCAATAATGATCATAAGCCAAAAAAATCCAGTGGTATAAATAGAATTACCAGAGTGACTAGTTATTGTAGTCAGTTACAACACTGTCCTTTCACCTCTAAAATCTGACTTCAAATTCAGACCAGTTTGGGTTAAAAATGTTTCTGTATTCGGATCCTAAATTAAACCAATTTGGGGAGGTATCATTACTGCTTCTACTGGTTTCTTATCTACAGCATCAATTGTGAATCCTCAGATGGGCGATATAAAAGCAAAATACTGCGGATGCTGGAAATTTGAAATAAAAACAGAAAATGCTGAAAATACTCAGCAGGTCGGGCAGCATCTGTGGAGAGAGAAACAGAGCTCACATTTCAGGTCGAATTTTTGGCGAAAGGTCATCGACCTGAAACGTTAACTCTGTTTCTCTCTCCACAGATGCTGTCTGACTTGCTGAGCATTTCCAGCATTTTCTGTTTTTATCTCCTGGGTGATGTCTGCTGTGAGAAACAGAAATGCCCCGCTGGAGCAGTAGGCCCGTGTTTTTCAAACTTACCGTGTGGGGTACCCCTGTAAATATTGTCATGCACATGGGAATTCCCAAAAAACATTAGCACACTCCCAGGGACCCCCTGTCTTAACCTCAAAAATACAGCGTCGGCTATCCAAAAGACAACAGACCCTCATGGCAGTAAACATTTTAGTGTACAACAACAAATAATGTACTTACAGAAAAATAGAATTCTTGAGGTACAGCGCTCGTATCGTGCAGCACAGACAGAAAATGAATGAGCTTTTAGCCCATTGACGAAGGTTTTTTATTCAGTCTCTCATACACAACTGCTTAGAATAAAGGAATTTTTGCTCCTCACTAGAAATGTGCTTGCATTGTTGGTTCAATACTTGAAGTGTAAATTTTGATTTTTTCAGATGAAAAAGAAATTTTTAGAGGAAATGACAGAGCGTTTAAGTGAGCTGGAGGCTGAGCTGCAAGAAAAGCATACGGTTGCGACGGAAGCTGCAAAGGACCAATGGATGAGGGAAAAAGAAACTGTTGTCAAGCAGCAAGTTGAGAGGCGTGTTGAGCTAGCCAAAACACAGTGGCAAGAAGAACAGCAAAAGGTGATAATATATCTTGGCGATAAAATGAAAGTGGTAAAAATGTCATGCTCTGCTGAGCCTGCAGTGTCGTCACCATCTTGGTAATGAGCTTGTAGATTTATTCTCCGCTTCATAAAATAAATCTCCTGTGTGCTCCGATTTCTCTAGTGGCATTTCCAGAAGTAAAGGGTTACAAAGATTTTTTTTTTTTTTTTTACTTTGATTTATATTCTGGTAGTTGTACATTTTGCTTTGTGTTTGCAGTTTTGTTTTTCTAAACTCCTTGCTCTATCTCTCTTCACTGAAGGAAAATTATTTCCAAATACAGTAGTTTTTATTTTCTCAACCACAAGCATGTCAGTGCCATTAATGGTAAAGCTTCACTAGTGTTACATAATTACCATCTTCTATTTCCTCTGAATCACTAGAATTATGTAAAAAAATGCACCACCTTCCATTAGGTGTGAGGTTGGAAAGGTCTTGGTCCTAGGAAAGAAAGAACTTTCATTTATATAGCACCATTCACAACCTCAGGATGTCCCAAAGCACTTTGCAGCCAATGAAGTACTTTGAAGTGTAGTCGTTGTTGTAATGTGGGAAACGCGGCAGCCAATTTGCGCACAGCAAGGTGCCACAAACAGCAATGTGATAATGACCAGATAATCTGTTTTTGTATTTTTTACTGATGTTAGTTGAGTAATAAATATTGGCCGCGGCACTGGGAGAACCCTTCTGCTCTTCTTCCAATAGTGCCGCGGGATCTTTTACATCCACCTGAGAGGGCAAATGGTGCTTCACAAAATGAATTACTTTTGAAGTACTGTGACTGTTATGTAAGAAGTGGGTGCAGAAGTGTGATTTACATGCAACAAACAGAATTCCCAGTCCTGGAAATATAACTTGTAGGTTGATTTTTGCCTACCAAGCAACAAGCAGAAAGCTTAGAAACTCAATCGCTTACCCTCTCAGCCCGTGCAGCAGAACACTTTTGATGTGCAGCAGAACTCTGAGCCATAAGGGTTGAATCAATGAGTACTTGTAAAATGTACAGGAAACTCTCGATTTACCGGCACCTAAATAACCGGAAATCTCTGTTAAGCGGCAAAATTCAGGAGTATGTTCAGGTAAGTTTTACTTCATATTAGTGGCCGCTCCTGGATCTGTGGCCGTGTAACTGGGGTTCCTGCACCTGTTGCTATGCAACAGGGACGCTTGGTCTGTGGCCGGGGTCCCTGCACGTGTTGCTATGCAACAGGGACGCTTGGTCTGTGGCCGGGGTTCCTGCACCTGTTGCTATGCAACAGGGACGCCTGGATCTGTGGCCGTGTACAGGGCTCTCGTACCTTTCACTATACCTCTCTGTAATCCGGACTTTTTGATAAACTGGCACCACGCCGGTCCCGTCGGTGCCGGATAAAAAAAGAGTTTCCTGTAGCTTCTTTTAGGAAAAGTGCCCTTCTCTGATGATGGGGAAACCCTAGGTAACATCTGAGTGAAGATGGGAAACATTTGAGAGAAGCCTGACCACTTTTAGGTACTGTGACAACGTAGCTTCACATCTCCTGATTCTTTGTCCCAGCTTGAAAATAAAAGATTATTGGAGGACATCGTTTCTAGTCAACTGTACTTAGCCAATTCCCAAAAAGTTCATTTTAACATTAACTAAGTAGTGGGCTACATCATTGTTAAGTCTGTGTGTTATAATGAGAATTACTACACAGACCACAAGAGTAACTTTTAACAGGTCTTTACTAGTCGAAGGTCAGGGCGGAACTGCCCAATAAATCATTACACAGCACTTATATACCGGTGTGGTCACCACTGGTATTACAATATACAGCAGCCAAGATAAAGTAGTGCAACCCTTAAAATAGTTCTCTTAAAGGTGGAACGGTTACATGCACTACAATCCTCCCTTTTTAGGTTAACAGTATATATTCCCCATTAAACATAACATAACATATATACACAACTTCATGTAAAAACAGTTCACAGATTCAGTCTCTCTGGAGGCTTCCTGACTCGGTCCGGATAACGCCTCGGTGGTGTAGTAGTCTTCGGTGGTGTAGCAGGTTCTTCCAGCAAGGTCGATTCGGCTTGAATGCCAGTGTCGGGTTCATCTGGTTCCAGTATTACCGGATCGGAGGTAGATACTATGGGTATCTCTGCTTCATCATTAGGCGTATAGAGTTGTGGTGTAGGTTGTCCCTTTTCGGATGACGCTATGATCTGGTCAGCATGGCGCCTTATTATGCTTTCACCAATGTCCACGGTATACATCAGCGGTCCTAGTCGTGTGCAAATAGTTCCAGGCTGCCATTTCTCGGTACGGTAGTCCCGGGCCAAAACTTGTTGACCTATCTGGAAGGTTCTAGTTGGCCTTTCATTCATGCCTTGAAATTGCCGGTTCTCTACGTCCCTTCTGATGTTTGGCTTGATCAAATCAAGCCGGCATCTTAATCTTCTATTGAAAAACATCATGGCGGGAGTTTGGTTTGTGACCGCATGTGTTGCATTCCTGTACGCCAACAAGAAGTTATCTACCTTATGTTGTAGATTTATGTCTTCATTACCCATGGCCTTTATGGCCTTCTTGAAGGTCTGGACAAACCTTTCAGCTAATCCATTGGTGGCGGGATGGTATGGGGCGGACGTGTAGTGCTTAACCCCATTGTTTTTTAAGAACTTCCTGAATTCTTCGGACACAAATTGCAGTCCATTATCAGAACAGATCTGTTCCGGCAGCCCATTCCTGGCAAATATGGTCCTTAATACTGTGATGGTTTTTTCCGTGGTGGTGGAGGACATCTTTATTACCTCCGGCCACTTGGAGTGTGCATCCACCGCGATTAAGAACATTGAGTCCATAAATGGACCAGCAAAGTCGATATGTACCCTTTGCCATGGAGATGAGGGCCACTCCCATGGATGTAGAGGGGCTTGTGGTGGGGCGTTTTGGACCTTCTGGCATCCTAGACAGCTCTTGGTCATTTCTTCGATGTCTCCATCGATACCTGGCCACCACACAAACGCTCTGGCTAAGTTCTTCATTTTCACTCCACCCAGATGCCCCTCGTGAAGCTCCTTTAGCACTTTACTCTGGAGTTTGGGTGGAATCACCACTCTGGATCCACACATCAAGGTTCCTCAGCACACTGACAGCTGTTCTCTTCTTTGCGAGAATGCTGGCAACAGTGGTTCGCCATGTGCTGGCCATCCCTTCACCGTTAAATCGTAGACTCGTGAGAGAGTCGGGTCATTTCTCGTTTCCTTTTCAATGGCAGAATTTGTTACAGGTAGACATTCCACTATGGTTGAGTGGAACATCTCCACTGGGTCCACTGTAGGCGCCTCTTCTACCGTTGGCAACGGTAGGCGCGATAAACCGTCAGCATTCCCATGCTGTTTTGATCCTTTGTATTCTATGTCATATTGGTGTGCCCCTAGGAAAAGGGACCACCTCTGTAGCCTTTGCGCTGTCATAATGGAAACGCCCTTTTTAGGGTTGAATATGGATACCAACGGCTGGTGGTCTGTCAGCAGTGTAAACTTCTGGCCCTGCAGGTAATGGTTAAACTTCTTTACTCCCCACACCAGGCTGAGAGCCTCCCTATCTATCTGAGCATAGTTGCGCTCAGCGGAGGTCAATGATCTGGATGCAAATGCGACTGGCCTTTCCGAGCCATTTGGCAACTTGTGTGAGAGTACTGCTCCAATACCATAAGGAGAAGCATCACAAGCTAAACGAATAGGTAGCGTTGGGTTGAAGTGAGCCAACACTTCCTCTGAGGTGATCAATGCCTTGCTTTTGCGAAAGGCCTTCTTACAGTCCTCGCTCCACTTCCATGGTACTTCTTTCTGCAAAAGAGCATTCAGCGGGTGCAGCACCGTGGATAGATTTGGCAGAAACTTATGGTAATAGTTAATCAACCCTAGGAACGACCTCAACTGGGATACATTTTCCAGAGCGGGAGCCTTCACAACAACTTCGATCTTGTCAGGTGACTTGTGCAGCCCCTCCTGGTCAATGACATGACCACAGTACGAGATCCGTTTCTGAAAGAACTCACATTTCTGGTGATTAACTCGAAGGCCATATTCCTTCAACCTGGTGAGCACCAGCTTCAAATTTGCAAGGTGTTCCTCATCGTCATCTCCTGTAATCAGGATATCGTCCAAGTAACATTGAGTGCTTGGAATTCCCTGTAATACCTGCTCCATGGCCCTCTGCCAAATTGCTGGAGCCGAAGCCACTCCAAAAACCAGTCTATTATATCGATACAAGCCTCTGTGCGTGTTGATTGTGAGATACTGGCGCGACTCTTCCTCAACTTCCATCTGTAAGTACGCTTGCGCCAGGTCTATCTTGGTGAAGCGTTTCCCGCCAGACAATGAAGCAAAGATATCCTCAATCCGCGGGAGCGGATATTGCACCGTGTGAAACTGTGATCTTGAAGTCTCCACAGATGCGGACCTTCCCCGGTTCCCCTGGCTTGTTACTCGATGAACGCTTCATGACGGGAACAATGGGCGTGGCCCACTCACTCCAGTCCACCTTAGACAGTACGCCTGAACGTTCAAGCCGCTCCAGCTCAGCTTCCACAGCAGGTCGTATCGCATAAGGTACCGGTCTGGCTTTGAAAAATTTTGGGTTTGCATGTTCTGCAATCTTGATTTTTGCCTTAATTCCTCTCCGTGTTCCCAGTCCCTGTTGGAACACCTCTTTAGCTTCATCCAATATTCTGGACAATCGTTCAGGTTTGACATCTTTCTTTCCGGAATCTACCGTTATTGCATTTAGGGAGTGCCAGTCCATATTTATTTTCCTGATCCACTCCCGTCCCAGAAGTGGTGGACCTCCCTCAGGTAGTACATATATGTCCATTCCTTGGTGTTCTTTGCCCTTGTGTACCACCTTGACTTTTATCTTTCCGATGGGGTATACTTTTTGCCCCGTGTATGTCTGCAATACTATCTCCGTCTCCCGTAGGGGAATATGTGTGAATAACTTTTTGTAATCTTGCTTATTCATGACCGTCAACGCCGATCCGGTGTCCAATTCCATCTTCACTTGGCCTCCTGCTATCTGAAGTGTGACCCAGATAGTTTGTCGGTCAGCTTCCTTACTCACATTGTGAATTCTCAGACTACCCAGTTCCTTGCTGTTGGAGTCTGAATCCGAATTCTGTTCATCCGAACTCTTCTCAGCCACCTTATGTACCTTTCTGCACTTTTCCTGCGGTGACTTTTTGTTGCTGGTCTTCTTTCCTGACCAGCATACTTTAGCTATGTGACCAAGCTTGCCACATTTTCTACATTCCTGGTTTTTAAACCAGCATTGGTTCTGATCGTGTGTTGTCTTTCCACAACGATAACATTTCGTTGTACCCAAAGCCATTTGATCTACGCTGAGTACCGCTGCCTTCAGCTGCATTTCCGCAGTGCCTCTCGCTGCGGCTTCGTGCGATGCTGCAATAGTGACAGCCTTATCAAGTGTAAGATCATTCTCTTCAAGCAGCCGCTTTTGTGTTCCTTCTTTCGACAATCCACACACGAATTTGTCTCTCAGTGCCTCTGTCAGACTTTCCCCAAACTGACAGTATTTCGCTAGCTTACGCAGTTCAATTAAATACTCCGCGTTGCTTTCCTCTTTCAGTTGCGTTTTCGCATAAAATTTAAATCGTTCCGTTAACATCAGCGGTGTGGGGTTCAAATGATTTTTCAGAACAGCAACAATTTTAGCGAAGGTCTGATCCGCCGGTTTAGCTGGTGATAGAAGATGCTTCAATAGCCCGTATGTCTTCGCACCCATTGAGTTTAGTAAGGTTAGTGCTTTATCTTCATCTGATATTTTATTTGCCTTACAATATATCTCTATGCGTTCTACATACGTGGCCCAATCTTCAACATCGGGATCGAAATCGTTGATGTTACCACGCTTAGGCATCCTCGCAACCTTCTTGAGAAACAAAAAGAAATTTTTCTTTTTTTTTCCAAAATGGCGGTTTCCCGCGCTTGTCTTCTTCCCCCGCCTATGAAAATGGCGGCTTCCCGCGTTTGCTTTTCTCCCCCGCTGGCTGTACTGGCGATTGCCGTATTGCTGCGTTCGCCCTCCCCAGCGGTTTTCAAATCGTGCCTCCCAGCCCCTCTTGCAGTCCGGTCCTTTCCCCCGGCTGCGGCTGAGTTCTCCGCGGTTTTTTTTAAATTTATTTTCTCCCGCGCCTTACGCTGACCCGGTCGCTGCGCCTCGCGGCCTCGGTAGCTGCCCGGCCTTTTTCACCGATCGCGGTCGAGCTCTCTCACGACGCTGTTGCGTCTCCCAGCCCGCTTGCAGCCCGGTCTCTCACACCGGCTGCGTTTGCTTTCACCGCGGCTTCCGTGCCTTACGCTGCCCCAGTCTCAGCGCCTCTGGCCCCGACTTCTGTCCGGCTCTTTTCCCCGGCCGTGGTCGAGTTCTCCGCCCTTATATCCTCCGTTTTTCCCTCCCCTACTTCACGCCAACGTGGCTGACTTGCTGCTCGTCGCTGATCGGCTTACCCACCACCGTGATAGAAGGGATGATCACTGCCTGTTGCTGATGGAAGGCTTCGTGTCAGAATTCTTCCTTTGCTCTGCAGACCCGAGTCTTTTCTCAGCAGAATGATGAGGGCGGATGCCTCCTCTCGACGCCCGTTAAACTGCCTTGGATGTATCTCTGCCGCAGGGTAAGATCGTACTCGTCGCCACTGTTAAGTCTGTGTGTTATAATGAGAATTACTACACAGACCACAAGAGTAACTTTTAACAGGTCTTTACTAGTCGAAGGTCAGGGCGGAACTGCCCAATAAATCATTACACAGCACTTATATACCGGTGTGGTCACCACCGGTATTACAGTATACAGCAGCCAAGATAAAGTAGTGCAACCCTTAAAATAGTTCTCTTAAAGGTGGAACGGTTACATACACTACAATCATGATCCACATGCTTCTGCCAACATAGGTTATAGGGTTATTATTCCCAGGGCTAATGATTGCTGAAAATCTATTTGATGCATGAAGACTAGTCTAATTGGTAAATTTTCTTTACTACGAGAGTAAATAACCTATCTACCATTCGATGCAGGGTTGAGGCGTTTTAATTTGAAGCATTTTCATTGCTTGTTCCAATTTATTTTTTGTTAGGTTAAAGACCAAGCAATACATGCAATTAAGACAGAATGGCAGCTTCGTCTCCATAAGACTGTGGAAGCTATCGAGCAAAAGACTTCATCATCTAAGAGAGAGCAAATTTGTCAAACTGAGCAGTCCTCTGGCGGAGAAGTTTATACGTGCCAAGAATTAGAAAGTCGGCTTGCTTCTCTAAAAATGACACTGGAGCACCAAGCTAAGGAGCAAAAAATCATGGCAGTTGGAGAGGCTTTAAAACAACTTGAACTAGAACTGCAGAAAAAGCATGAAGATAGTGTGGCCAAACTGGTAAGATATGGAACAATGATACCAATAGAGAATGTGAAAAACAATGACTAGTAGTGCTTTGCAACGGTCAATATTTACATAATACAAGTTAGTGGAAGACTTGAAGCACTTGTTTTCATATAATGCCTCATCATCTCTGAGACATCCCAAAGTGTTTCACATCAAACTAATTACTTTGAAGTGAAGTAACTTCTTATACAGGCAAATATGGCAGCCAGTTTTGTTCAGCGCAACATCCCATAAACAGCAATTGGATGAGTGACGAGTTATTCTGTTTTTGGTAGTGTTAGATTGAGGGATGAATTTTGGCCAGGGCACTGAACACTCTGCCCTTTTTCCCGTAGTGGCATGGGATCTTTAACATCAGCCTGATATCTTTCTGACTCGGGCAAGATGCTACTTACTACGCCAAGCTGGTCCTCTTTTTAGTACTTTAATAGAATATTAATGAATGTTGCTTCTGAGCCACCATATTGCCCCACCGGAATAACGTGATGATTGCAAATGATAGTGTTGCTTTCTAGCAATCTCACAGTATTTACAAAACCATTTTCTAATAATCTCATTGGCTGGCTTATTATTCTATGTTTGACAAAGCTCTGGGCCATTGCCAGTAAAGGCAGGTGAAGATTTGGCAGTTTTAAGTTTATACCATAATGGTTCATTGGTCCTGGATAACTGGGCTAAATTTTAATTGGGGTGGAGGGGGGTGCTCCGAGGTGGGTGGGAAACCGGGGCCTGATTTGCATGCGAGACCTCTGTTTCCCACCCGCAGCCAGCCAGGTTGAGAGGCGCACAGAAGAGGGAGGGCAGGGATCAGGTGGGGGTCGGCCTCTGGAGGATCTGGGTTGTGGGGGTGGGAGGGAAGATCGGGGCTGGAGGTTTGGCGGGTGAGGGAGAGAAGATTGGGCCCGGCCTTGGGATTATCCGGGGAGGTGGGGGGTGGGGGGGGAAGGAAATGGGATCGGAGGCCTCGTGGGGGCTGGGTTAAGCGGTGACCCTGGATCCAGGAGGTAGGTGTAAAGCCACTTACCTCCTGGATGCTTCGCCTTGCTGTAACTGCCAGGTTTTACGAGGCATGTAAAACCCAACCCACTACAGTTAAACACAAAATGGAGGTTAAAGAAGAGGCTTCCAGCCTCATCATTATAATAATTAAATTGACACCCCACCTCCCGGCAGCTGGTTGGCTGCCTGCCCCCCCATTCTGCCTCCGGTAAAATCGGAAGTGGGCAGGTTGGAGGCGGGTTCAGGTTGGGATTCTGATTTTTAACACTTTAACTACCTGATGTGCCTCAATTATTCCGAGACTCGAAGTTAGCAGAACAAAAGTAAGGCTTTTATTAACTCAGAACATAACACGTAAAATAGAGAGATGTCTTCCTTCAGGAGGCTGATGCCCGACTGAACTTAGATTACAAAGGAGCCAGGTATGGGCGGAGCCCTGCACACAACCAGTTCCAGCACATTCCAATACATAATGCATGAGGACTGGGGGAAGGGAAAAGACACAGAAAGCAGGCAGTTACAAGACACAGAAAACAGGCAGTGATGAATGGAATATATTTCATCACACTACCCACATGACCCCAGCTCCTAACCCACCCATTTTGTTTTAGGTTAAAATTCCCCCCAATGTGACTGTTTTGTAATAACTGTTGCTCATCGATTTTGAAGGCTCTGATTGTTCCATTTCAACATTTTTAACTGAAAAATCTGTCACTGGTCCATGGTATCACTACTTATTAGTCCCTCGAGTAATGTCTTTTCTATAATGAGGAATGTCAGCACAATGGCAGTGATGACAGAATTTTGACTTTTCTTGGGCACAAAAGTTTCTTCAAAAATAAATAGAATATAAACTTGAGGATTCAGCATTTTCTCCCCATTTATTTTAAAATTAGTAGTGATGCATAGTACAGGTAGGTGTAGAATGGAATATCAGGATCTATCTGTCTACCTATTTAAAATAAGTCTTGCATCTAGCAAGTTGGCCACACCTGATGGTGTCACAGATGCAAAGTGTATGTCACAAATGCACCTGATTGGCTCAAATGTCATATTCCTAAACCAGCAACAAATCGCAAAAAATAAGTGTAAAACAAAGACTGTAATTCCCTGCAGGTTTCTGCTGACCTTGCGAGCAGCTGCCAATCCAGGGAAACTTCACTGAGCAGCAGCAGTTTACTTCTAATTGACATCAAGATGCTCAGATATCCCCCTTAGCCTCTGTACTGAGTGACTCCTCATCCTCATTGATTTCAATCCTCCTTGATTTCAATCTCCATCTCCGCTCCCCTCGCCTTCTCTTCTAAATTCACTGCCCTCCTATCCTCCCTAAAGATCTCCCTCCATATAAACACTCTCCTGCCCACATTCACGACCAGCCCTTCAACCTTGCCATCTCCCACGGCCTCTCTATTCCTACGGTCCCATTACCGACTAGGCCATCTGTGACCTCTTCCTTGTATCCCTCACCACCCACATCCTGCACCCCCTTCCAACCCCGTCCATCCTTAGAAAATTCCCTCCCCCAAGTCATTTACAACTACACTTTAAAACTCTCATCTGCCTAGCTTTGGCCTTCCATTCACCACAATACTATTGCAGCTGTCAATTTTCTCAACCACTCTATCGCTTCCACCTTTTTGATGCCCTTGTCCCCAGGAAAACTTTTTACATTCTTCCCATCCCAATTATTTCCCCCCAGCACGGCTCCAATCTTCACTCCCTCACGTCCAAGGGGTGCAGACTTGAGAGTATCTGGCACACAACATCACCGGATCTGGCTGGACCACATCAAGCTCTTTCGGGCCTCGCTCTCTTCTGCCAAAACCACCCAGTATTCTAGGATCGTCCTGAAGATCAAAGATAAACCCCAGCTTATTTTCTCCGCAACCAGCCATCTCCTTAAACCACGCCTCCAACAACAAATGCAAGGAGCTCATGGACTTCTTTATCACTAGGATTGAGATCATCCATTCAGCTGTCTCTGCTGCTTCTACCCTCTTCCTACCCAAGCCTGCCCTAGCCCCAAACCCACATATATCTCTCTCTATTTTTTCTCCTATTTCTGCTTATGCCCTCTCCAAGCTAATCTTACCCATGAGACCCATCTACTGCTCCCTTGGTCTTAAAGATATAGGTGGAGTAATAACTGCTTCACCTTAGGAATTGAACATCACAACTGTGCTCCACACCCCAGACTACCTCTGAGCAACACCACAGAAGATCAGCTAGTGCATATAAAAGTGTGATTTCTATTGTGATATAATTTGCTCTTGCTCCTTCATTTACATTGGTTAAAGGAAGCCGTCCTGTCTTCCTCTGGATTCATACCAGCACAGTGGTAAAGCACTTCAAGAAAGCAGGAGGGAATGCACTCCATGGTCCTTTTGTGGAGATGCTTCAGACATTGAAAGCAGGATTCTAGTGGAAAAGGCTTCTATGATGGGTCAGCCTTGCTTAATTATGAAGAACAATGATTCGAGTGTTGAGCAGTGACTCTTGTACCTTTTTCTAAATTTGCAACTATATTATTTTGTAGATACTTTAATTTGGTTTGAAGAAAAAATAAAGATTACCTTTTAGGTTGCTTTTAACAGTAATCTTTTAAGAAAAAGAATTGAACGTATTGTGATGAAGTAACTTGCCTTGGTCTTTCAGGTTGAAATAGCGTTAACAAAAGCACGTGGTCGTTGGTTGGAAGAATTGACTAGCCTGCCTGAATACAGAGCCAATTTACAAATTGAGGAAAAGAAATGGGAGAGAAAGCATAAACAAGATGTGGCAAAGCAGGTAAAATGTTGTTGGGGCAGCCATTTTGTGTAAAACATTCGACTGTCCGTGTCTAGTTATAACTGCATTGTTTTCAATTCTAGAGCACTAAAAATAATACTGAAACTAAGGTGCAGTTTTTAATCTTTTGAGTGCTTATTTTGTGCAGATGCGATGATTTTTCTTTTATGCAACATCTGCAAAAAGTGATTTTTCTTATCCTGGGTCGTATACATTTCCATTTAGAGAAGCATCTACAATAGTACCAACACATATTGAATCACGTTATTTAAAGGCTGTATACAACTGCCAGATGGTGTTTTTTATGGATCAAAGACAGCTACTTTGCTATGTAGTGCCTTCCATCTTCAGTAAGGGCAGGTGTTCAGTGCTTTTTTTGTCAGTAATGAATGCATTCTTCTAAAGCTAGTTCACTTTAGTAGACTATTTGTGAATTGCCATTACTTGGTACTGAGTGACCCCCTGACATGACATAAGAGCAGTCGTTCTGCGTCTGTCAGCTTGGCACAGTTGGTACACACTTGCCCCTGGCTCGGTAGATTGTAGTTTTGGATCTTTTATACTTTTGAGTTCATATGCTGACACTCCAGTGCAGTGCTGTGGGACTGTGCCAGAAGTGCCATCCTTTAGGTGAGGTTTTAACCCAAATTCCTTCTGCTTGTTCTGGTGGCTCAGTTGGCACTATTAAATGCAGAGAATTCCCTTGGTGTCCTGGCCAACATTCCTCCCTCACCAATACTGCCGAGAAGAGATTAATAAGTCATTCACCTTATTGTGAGATATTGTTGGCACACAAAATGGCTGCCTTGTTTGCCTGCGTAACAAGAGTGAATTTCAAAAGAAATTAATTGTATAAAATACTTTGAGATGTTTTGATGTAATGAGGTAGTAGTTAATTGCAAAATATTATGTAAACTACATTCAAATATATACCATTGTCATATGTTGATTTGCTTGTCTAGTCAACTATACTGTCATTTGGTGAGCAGATCTCTACCAAGATGAGAGAAGCTCAGGAGCAGAAAATATGGAATGTTGGAACTTCATTAAAACAACTTGAAATAGAAGTGGGGGAGAAACATATTTGACGATATTCAGCTTCTACTGTTAATCACCCAACGTAATTTTAAAGGCTGCAATGTGAAGTCCCAATCATTTGTATGGTTACTAAACCTTATGTCTAAATGTTTTTCCAAATCCAGAGCAATAGCTGCGGTAGTACTTGGGGAATTTGAAGAGACGTGCCAAACCTAGAGTGGCACATTCATCCCTTCAGTAATATGCATTCTACTAAATATGCCGTGTACACAGCAAATTTGTTAATTGGTGTTTATGAAGTCAGTAGAACCTTAATTAGTTCATTGATTTGTAGGGTCTGTGAAATAATGCCTTGGAACTTTAAAATGTATTTTCTAATGGAAAATGCTTTCCAGCAACAGTTTAGCCTTAGAATTATGTTTTTTAATGTGAGGGAGGGTGGTGGGGGAGAGCGAGCATCTTTGCTTTGAAACATCCCATTGCTGTATTAATTACTTTAATGGGATCAAATTGGTCCAAGAAAGTATTGATTTATCTTTAAAATGGATTTGTTAATTTGATCAGTACTTGCTATTTACAGATAGCACCAGTACTCAAAGCAAATGAGGAAAAATGGAAGAAATATGCTTTGAAAGAAACTGAGAAGGCTGGGTCCAGTGTCAAAACTGTAGAACTGCAGGAAAAAATACTTGCTCTTGAACGTGAATTAGAACTTCAGCAAGAAGAAGCAGCAGCAGTCGCTAAAGCTGAATTGGCAAAAGTTCGAGCTCAATGGAATAAAGAAAAACAAGAAGAGATCAATAGAATTCATGAACTAAATGAAAAGGATTATCGCGCCTTCTTAGATGAGCATAGAAATAAACTCAATGAAGTTCTTAAAGCGGCCAAAGAGGATTTTACACGGCAGAAAAATGAGCTGCTTGCACGAAAGGAGGCAGAATTAAACCTGCGTCTCCTGGAGAAGCAAAAAGAATGGTCAGCTCACCAAGAAGAACAGATTAATCGTGCAAGACAGCAGTATGAATCTGAGCTTGTTGCTGAGATTGAACATTTTCTGAGTGAAATCGCAAAACACTTTGTTGTAAAGTCTGAGACTGCATGTTTCAGAATAGAGGAATATTCTAACCCCGACAAACCCACACATGCACAGGTCAATAAAGTGAAGGACCGTCTCCAGAAGGTTTGTACGAAAATGGTTGAAGAGATCCTCGAGACCATCCAGAAAGAGGTAATGGAAAGTAACTTTATGGTGACAATTCAAAAAATGTTGTGGCACCTTACATGAGCATTGTTAAAGCATTACCAGTACTTGCATTATCTGTATCTTTGTGTCAGCCGTGGCTCAGTGGGCAGCACCCTCACCTCTTGAGTGAGTAGGTTGTGGGTTCAAGTCCCACTCCAGAGACTGGAGCACAACAATCTAGGCTGACACTCCAGTACAGTACTGAAGGAGTGCTGCACTGTCGAAGGTCTTTCGGATGCGATGTTCAATTGAGGCCCCGTCTGTTCTCTCGGGTGGACGTAAAAGATCCCATGGCACTATTGCAAAGAGGAGGAGGAGAGTTATCCCTGGTGTCCTGGCCAATATTTATCCCTCAATCAACATCACTTAAAAACAGATTATCTGGTCATTATCACATTGCTGTTTGTGGGAGCTTGCTGTGCGCAAATTGGCTGCTGCGTTTCCTACATTACAACAGCACTTCAAAAGTACTTCATTGGCTGTAAAGCGCTTTGGGACGTCTGGTGGTCATGAAAGGCGCTATATAAATGCAAGTCTTTTTCTTTCTCTCCAGTCTTTTTGCTGCAGTTGTACCCCCTGGTGCGGCTGGCTTTTTAATGAGAACTTGGATGTTATGGGTCTTGATTTAAGTTCCAGTGTCCATTCTTATTTAGAAAACCTTATTGACATGTCCTGTGTAGATAGCATTGTGGTCAGTAAATACCTGTACATATTTGGAGCAGAATCTGTCTTTAGTTTGTCATGTAGGTTGGTCTATTTATTGTATGTACTTCTTCAAAATCTCTTTTTTTTCTCTTTCTCTTAACTTTAATGTTAACTTGTTGGAATGTTCCAGGAAGAATCCCCGCAAATAGCCTTATTCTGGATTATTCATGTGGGAAATATGCCCTTCTTAGCTAATTTAGAATGCAAAAAATTAGAAGCTTAGGGTACCGTGCTGGGCTCCTGGTCATAGGTACCATGTTTGAGGCTAGGCACAGAGACGTACAATTTTGTTAATTAACTTCTGGTCCCAGCTCTCCTAGCTGTCCGTTTCTCTAACTGGAAACCAGCTGCAAAGCCTAGTTATTTAACTAGCAGCTTTAAATGTTCAACCAGCAAGCAATATTGCTTGGCAAGTTACCTTGGGTTATATTTTTCACAGTCATACTAAGCAGTTGACTAAATCAGTAGTTGGTATTGTACATTTTTTTTAAAATACACACACTTGCACTCGGCAGAGATACTAAGAATGCAGTACAGGAAACTTTGTGATATCCGGCACCGACGGGACCGGCGTGTTGCCGATCGATCAAAACTGCCGGACATACAAAGTTAATGTTGAAGCATACGGAGGTTTTCATCTCCGTATCTGACAACAAACACTGTTGCTTAGCAACAGCTTCTAAAGAGTCGGCTGCAGCTGCAAGCGTCTCTAGCTGAAGCTGTTGCTATAGCTACAGACCTTGCAGTGGCTGACTGGGGGGAAAAAAAAGAACGAGATCTTAAAAAAAACTTACAGAAAACGGCTCCTGATTTTTGCCGTTAGATCGAGTATTCCGGACATACAACCTCCGGATAAACCAAAGTTTCCTGTAATACTATAAAGTATCTGTTAGAGCAGTAGCTGCTTAAAACAACTAGGGGTTATGTTATATTACTGGCTTTGCTTCACACTCTGACCAGGAAAACTAGAGCTCTGTCCCTGCATGACTGCTCACTGCCATCAGAATGCCCATTGAGCTTTAATATTAACGAAGACCCAATCGCCCAGTCGGCTCTTTGCTCACGTTAAAAAGAATAACCGTTAAGTTTAAAAGTTTTTGAACTTCTGGGTGGCTCAGTGTTAAAGGCAATGTTTAACTAGGTTGTGCAGGTTAGAAAATCCTCAATTATCAATCCTCTATTAGCTGAATTCAGCCATCATATCTTGAGCACTGCAATAGTCTTTAGCACCCTGGAACTAGTGGAGGGAGATAAAATCATCCAGGATTCCTAATCCTGATCAATACCCAATGACTGTTCTTGAAAAAGTGCATGTGTGCGCACTAGCTAAGGATGGAATTCAGCCCAGTTGTGATACCTAACACACAACTGCATAGGTTCTCAGATAAAGAATAGCCACCGGAATCAGGAACTGGAGGGCGGCTGTGGCAGTGTAGCCCAACGTGAATCTGTGCCTCCGAGGTAACTGGGGTGGCAACAAAAGTAACCGAAAAGAAATTCCAGCTGGCTCACTTTTTAAGCTTTACTTCCCAGTTTGCTGTGGCCTGTGTGAAGCTGAAGTGCTGAGAGATCATCTGCTCGTAGTGGTCTCTTGGCATTGCCTGAACTTCAATCTGGCAGCTTCACATCGATAGAAGCTGCGTAGTGTAATGGAAAACACATATTCATAATTAGGGGATTAGTCATTTTCGTTTGAAGTGGCATTTATGCTCTTGTATACCAAGTGGATTTTGGATGACTTTTATTTTAATGTCCTGCTCTGATTTCTCTATCAGCACGTTCTAATAACAAAGAGGATTCTGTGTGTGTTGCTCATCGTTCTAATTTGAAGTTTGATAAATTATTTTGAGTGACTTGCCTTGTACATTGAGTGCCTAGTTTCTTTTTTTCTTTCAGGAGAATAAATTAGATCTGCAGAATGCATTAAGAGAATCAGAAAGGCGACATGAGGAATATAAATCTGAAAAGGTCGCACAGCTTAGGAAACTTGAATTGTCTGAACTTCAGCTCAAACAAGAACTGGAACATTTACAGCGTAAGCTGAGCAATTTTACACAGCAAAGGGAAACCAAATATGGTATTTTAGTTCTTTCAAAATAAATTCATAAATCAAACTGTTCATAGTGGCAAAATAGAACCTGTCTCTACTTTTCACCAGACAATCTGACTCTGTAACTGTTGCCAGCAGTGATAAGTTCAGGTTGTTAACTTTTCATGAAACTTTTGTCTGACTATTTCCTCATCGTTTTGATGTTCTGCTCAACTTCTTGAGTTTCATTTAAGAAAATTGCACATGGCGATGAATTTTCTTATCTTGATATCGGCTGGCATACAATTCATTCTAACAGTTAATTATAGAGGAATAGCCAGCGACAGGGTTAGAAATTGAGCTTTTTCTGTTCTACCAAGGTTATATCAACTAGCAGTTATTTCAATTTGTTAAATGCTTTATTTGTAAACCATCAAAAATCCATCTCGAATGTTGTCAATTTAATTGGGGAAAAAAATCTATATTTGTACCTCATTATATGTAAATTATCTTGTTTATATTTGCGCCTTTTCAACTTAAATTGTTTGAAATTGAATTTTCTCATTTCATTGAATAAACCCTTTAACAAAGCTGGCCCTTTAAATGTTTTAATTTTTCCTTTTGTTTAGTTGTCTTACACGATGCAACTGCATTAGCTGAAGAGAAAAAAACATTGGTTTATAAAAGAAACAGTACATCTGTTTTTACCAGATTCTTTTTATCCATACAAAGTCATTAATTACACATTTTATTGAATTTACAAGTTAAATTTAACTCTTCAATACGGTTTACACCTCCTGCCATATCCACAGCAGGTGCAAGAAAATAACAGGGCAATGATGGGAATGGGGTTTTATCAGAACCAAACTGATGCCAAACTTTTCAGCCAGCATCCAACTTAAGTAACCCATAAATATTTAAAGTTACAGCTACTTCCCTGGCTAATTGGCTACTATTGCTTTTTAAGAACTGGGGAAAAACACAATTCTGAGATGACCCTCTTTTCACCCAACCACCCACCTGAAAATTTGGCTGGAATTAACAGTAAAATGCAATATTGTTTAATTCTCCAATTGTTCAAAGATACAGCCACATGATATCCGCATCTTTCCCACTGCTCTCCAAGCAAGAGACAATTTGATTTGCATCACATGAGGCAAAGATTTCCCACATCTTATTGCAAATTAAAAGGTCTTATAATCCCCATAATCTTGAGAGTGCCTGAAGAGCAAGAGAAGTTCTCCCATTTCTAATATAAATCTATTACTCCCTTGCCTTGAAAATAAATATTTAGGGCATACGTAAAGAAGCTAAATTACATGAAAATAGCAATTTTAATGCTGTTGCCGTACTTTATTCCTTGTTATGACTTCCAAGTATATACTGGTATAGGAAAAGGATACAAAGTCTTGCAAAGAAAAATATAGAAAAGTACTGTAATTGCAATCCTATAATGTTATAACATTGAAAACTCTCTCTAATATCTCTTTTGAAAATATGTTTTGCAGAACTGGCTTCTGGAAATGAAAACGTAAATCCCAAATACCAACCATGTGAGGAACAATGCAGCCAGGAAGTACAGAAGCTTCAACAGGAAGGTCAGCAGCTGAAGAAAAAGCTAGAGAAAACATCTAGGCAGCTTCAGCTCACTGCTCATGAACACAAAACCAAAGTACAGCATCTTAAAGGTCAGCGGTAGGACAATAATTTAAGTGGGACCAAGGTTGCTGATACTGATCTGATGGAAAGGTGGGAGAAACATGCACCATTGAGCTATCAACTTCTCTTCACCCTGTTTCTACTGCCCTTATTGAGAACCACGTCCTTAATTATTCGTGGCAAGACTGCTGATTATCTACACCAGGAGTTGCTGTTTCACAATTCATTAGTATTTTTCACTGTAATTCTGTGTAATTGTGTTTCCTGTATGCCAGGGGTAGTCGGAGTAAGCTTTTGAAAGTTCAGTTTTTGCATCTAGTCATTTCCCTAAACCTGTTCATTTATTATTGCTGTACCTGAACGTTGGTACATGAAGATCTGCTTTGCTTGGTTCTGATTCCGTTAATACATCTTCAGCCTCCAATCAATGTCAGCTGCTGGTTTCAAAATTGTTTCATGAATGCCAGTGACCAAAGCACACAACTCCTGTTTATACTAATGTATCGTTTACCCTACACTCTGGAATTCTCCAACCCCACCCCCCCCCCCCCCCCCCCAAAAAGAAAACCTCACCACCTCTACCACTCTCCTCCTTTAAGCCACTCCTTAAAACCTACCTCTGACCACTTGTCCTAATATTTCCTTATGTGGCTCGGTGTCAAATTTTGTTTGCTAACGCTCCTGTGAAGCGCCTTGTGACATTTTACTATGTTAAAGGCGCTATATAAATGCAAGTTGTTTTGCCTCAAAATGTGGATTCTTCACAATACCCTGATTGGAAAAAAACAATAGGTGTGCTTATAATTCTTCCCCTCCCCATTAACCAACTTCTTGATGCCCAGGGTGGATCAGTCCATCAAAATTCCATATTAGCAGGACCGCCTGTTCCAACTGACAGGATAGCTGTTGAACAGCCCTTTCTAGAGAACCATTATTTCCATCAATTTAGAGTGGCCACACTGCTAGCATATTGGACAAGTTCATACAAAATCATGACTTCCAAAATCCTGTTGGAATCTATATCCCAGCTATTTTATTGTAACTGCAAATACTACTTGGAGCTATCTGTTGCTGGTATCTCTGCCTATCCTGCCTTTGGAATGGACACCATTTGGAAAATATCCAGGTCCAAGGGAAAGCACTTGGAAAATAAGTTCCCACTTGAGATTTGAATCTTGTGAGCAACTTGATCCGTTGAGCCTATGGATCTGTGTGATCTTGTATTTGTTACTCCACTCGCTCTTATTTTAGTACAACGTTTTACTTGAACTGAAGGCATTCATGATCAATCCACTGTACACTTTTTGGCTTGTTGCTATGGGGACATCTTTAGTTTGTAGGTGTTTTATTGCTGCTACAGTATTCAAGGCCTCTTTGCTGCCTCCTCGTTAAAGAACTAAAGGTGCAGTTGAGAACGAGCCCCTATGTGCAGTGAAGTTGGGGGTGGGTCACCTGGATAAAATGGCCATATACCCGTGCTATCAGTGGTATTTATCCTTGTGGAATGGCAGAAATTCAGAAATGAGGAGTTATATGCCTAATGGTTGGGAATAACATGTTCATGACATCTGGTGCCTTCAGGAAGTTGATCATCGGATCTATCACCTAGGTTTCGGATTTATTTTTCACATCAACAAATTCTCCACTCTTGCATTGTGTAATTCAAAAAATGTCTGAAAGGATGAATTCTGGTCTCTATACTACTCAGCAGAAAATCTGTCGCTACAGAGTAGCTTTATGCAAACAGGGTCTTGTGTAATGTGATTTTTCTGAAGTAAGCTAAATTTTATATGTCCTTATTAAGAAATCTAGTGGACCTTCCACTTTACGAGTTATTAATTTTAATTTATATTATAGAGCCCTTCAGTTCAGAAAAACAAGAAATACTGTGATTTTTCCACCTTGTCTATTAATCAGAAATGATTTTTGAAATTCTTGTATTACAATATTTCACAGAAGAACATGAAAGAGCAGTAAATATTATGCAAAATGAAAAGGGTGATCTTGTAAGAAGACTGAAAGCAGGTGAAGCAACCAGCAGTAAAACAAATTCTTGGTATGTTATCTCTGAATTACAGTGATACACTGCAAAAAGTACTTCATTGGCTGTAAAGTACTTTGGAATGTCTGGTGGTCGTGAAAGGTGCTATATAAATGCAAGTCTTAATTTGAAAACATTGCAGTGTTAATGCTGTGCATGTGATTTAATACTTCACAGGTTTGTTTTATAACAATTCTTCTTCGGCAGTCCCTCAGAACCGAGGATGACTTGCTTCCACACTAAAAATGAGTTCTCAGATGATTGAGTCCAATGCGGGACCTACAGTCTCTGTCACAGGTGGGGCAGATGGTGGTTGAAGGGGTGGGTGGGGTGCTTGGGTTGACGTGCACTCCTTGCGCTGTTTGCGCTTGGCTTCCGCTTGCTCCCGGCGAAGAGACTCGAGGTGTTCGGCGCCTTCCTGGATGCTTATCCTCCACTTTGTGCGGTCTTGGGCCAGGGATTCCCAAGTGTCAGTGGGGATGTTGCACTTTTTCAAGGAAGCTTTTGAGGGTGTACTTGAAGCATTTCCTCTGCCCACCTGGGGCTCTCTTGCCGTGTTAGAGCTCCGACACGGCATGGTCTACAGAGCAGTAGTGATACCCGCCCTCCTGTATGCTTCAGAGACATGGACCATGTACAGCAGGCACCTCAAAGCACTGGAGAGGTACCACCAACACTGCCGCCACAAGATCCTGCAAATCCATTGGCAGGATAGGTGCACCAACGTCGGTGTTCTCGCTCAGGCCAGCATCGAAGCTTTGACCACGCTCGATCAGCTCCGATGGACGAGCCACATCGTCCGCATGCCTGATACGAGACTCCCAAAACAAGCGCTCTATAACTGTTAAGTGCCATTAAAGCTCATTTATCTGTCCACATATACTTAAATTAAGTTTGCGATCCAGTGGATGAATTTCCTGGACACCGTTTCTTTAATGGTTTTCATCGCAAGAGCCACATGTTACATAAGACAGGTCCTGAATCCCCCTTCGGGTGTTTTTCTCTCAGGGAAAAAAATATAAATCCTTATTTATGTATTTTGTGGCTTTTGCTTTTCAGTTTCTTTAACATTTCCTTGTGTTTTTGCCTCCTTGTTCAGGGTGACTTGGCATTGATTTGTTCCAGAACAGAATATTTTGGATTTTTTTTTCTGCAAGTGTTTGGGCTAGATCAGAGTTTTCAGAAATAGAACTACAACATTGTAGCCCTGATTTTCCCCTACATGCTTTCTTTGAGCTCAACTCCCTACTCTAACTGTGGGACTGCAGAATTATACCTAGTATCTACGCTGCCTTCCTAAGAAATGTGTGTGATATTTTTGTGGTTGAGTGTACATCTGTATGTTAGTGAGTGAGTAGGGAACAAGGCATGATATCTGATGGTACTAACACTCCACTATTCCTTCGATGCTCTTGTGCACATTGATGTCTATAGAGTGGCCTTCTCAAGGGGTGTCGAGGGGTTGTAGTTCCTGGACCTTTCCCCAGTTTGGTTCTGTTCCCTTTTTATTATGTGCCATCTTGTCTGGCAAACAGAAAATGAGTCTTGAAATTTTGCAAGTTTAAGGCATACGTACAGTGATGAACATCCTCCCTGTTTACCTCCTGGCAGGGCTGCACAGGATAAAGTTGTATGAATATTTTGGATAGGGCCCCAATACGTGAATGATGGGATATCAAGTAAAACTTTACGGCGTGCATTCTTGGAGCTGCTATTTAGCAGAGAACGCTGTTCTGTAGCCTTAACTTGGTAGTTTTTTCAGGTTTGACATCTTGCAGATTTGGGTACAGGCCCTTTGTGTTATGCAGACAGCATTAAGTCTATCTCCTTTCTTGCACTTCCTGGATCTCTGCATTGTAACATCATGGAAATAAGCAGCATGCCATTTTGTGGTGCAAACCCCTTCCCATCTCCCAGATGAGAATGCAGCTGTTTCAATGGCTGCTCTAACCAGCCTAATATGTGGATGGAAGCTCATGTGGATGGAAGCTCATATATGCATGGAATCTAAATTGTGCATATCGGAGTTTAACAGTCACGTGAGATTACTCTCTGGCAAAATTGCAGTACAATGTTAACCCCCCACCCCTCAATTTGCATACTTACAGTAATCTCCAGGCATATTTCATTCTAGCCAGTTTTTATTTTCTTTTTGATGGTAGTTTGGGTAATCCTATTCCAAGCAATATATTGTGCAATAGGCAGTATTGGATGCAGGCCCTTTGTCTAAATGAGTTTTTTTGTATTCATAACACAATGTCAGGTGTCTGCCTAGACTGTACCTGTGTGGTCAAATCACAGAATTGCTCACTTCCAGCAGAATATGAAAGATGAGTGAATGAGAATCTTTATGTTCAATAGCCTAATTTTAGGCAAGTAAATCTTGCGTATCAGGTTTAGTTAGTTCTAGCAGATGCAATCATCAAGTACAATAAAATAGATCTTCACTTATGGAGAACTTACTAATTATGAACATGATTATAGTTTTAGTGCTTTGCTATTTGATTTAATATCAGTTGTGCATAGAGTTGTCTTTTCAATTTTTTTCCCCTCGATTTCAGTTTACAGGAAAATTGGAGCCCTGAAAATTCATGCAAGTTGATTTCTACAAAAGGATTAGAAGAAATTCGGCATCAGTATTTGAGGGCTGTGGACAAAATTAGAGGTAATTACCGCTAATCTAAATTTGTGTGTGCACATCTTGAATAGAACATAGGAACTACTAGATAAAAGATCATTGTCCATTTAGTTTGCCTTCTACCATCCTGGTAGTCGCATGATACAATGATAATGGAGTTGTTGACTAATCATGGTAATCAAATGGATTGAAATTGATATTACATTTGTCTTGTGTATGATCTTAAATAGCTACTGTGAGTGAGACTTATTGATTCACATTTCCCATAGCTAGTTCAGAGAAACTATTCACTTGAGCATACTCTTCTGTATTGGGCGCAATAGACTGTTCTTTAATTTTGTGTGTATTCTCCTGATGGGTTTGTAATACATTATGACGGTGTAAGTGGGTACCATGCAACAAATTCCAAATGATACCCGTTTAGTCAAGCAACTGTTTCAAAATGCATTTAATTGGAATTCGGAGAAGAGTATGGTCAGATATGTTCACATATATACAATGGTATCAAGTTTGAGTGAGCAGTGAATAGTCAATCAAAATGCTTGCATGTTAAATAAAATTTACCTCCCAATTTTTAGTTTGCTTATCCTTTCCAGCCATTTGTTTGTGGGGGGTTGTAACTATGAAGTTATTTAAAGGACAGCACTTTCTGAAGTGCATTAACAAGTAAATTAGAACTAAATTTTTTCAAAATTCCCTAACCAGATTTGTATGTCAGTTTACCTCCAGGGACTTGAGCACATAAAGCTAGGCTGACACTCCAGTGCAGTGCTGAGGGAGTGCAGCACTGTCGGAGGTGCCGTCTTTCAGATGAGACGTTAAACCGAGGTCCTGACTGCTCCCTCAGATGGACGTAAAAGATCCCATGGCACTATTTCGAAGAAGAGCAGGGGAGTTATCCCCAGCGTCCTGGCCAATATTTATCCCTTAACCAGCATAACAAAAACAGATTAGCTGGTCATTATCACCTTGCTGTGTGCAAATTGGCTGCGGCGTTTCCCACATTACAACAGTGACTCCACTTCAATAAAAGTACTTCATTGGCTGTAAAGCGGTTTGAGACGTCCGGTGGTTGTGAAAGGAGCTATATAAATGCAAGTCTTTCTTTCTTTCTTTCTTTCACTCTCTTATTGAGGTCAGAAAGTTGAGTTCAAGCCCCATATCCAAGCTTGAACTCGTTATCTAGGCTGACATCCAGTGCATCGTTGGAGGTGCTATCCTTTGGATGATTTGTTAGGGTGAGGTCTAGTGGCTCAAATGGATGTTCAAGATCCCAGAGTACTATTCAAAGAGCAGACAGAGACTTCTGCTGTCCTGACCAATATTCCTCCTTCAACCAGTACCACCAAAAACGGTGATTATTTATCTAATGCTATTTGTGGGACGTTGTTGTAGAATGACTGACTGCCACATTTACTTACATAACACATCACAGTACTTTAAAAGTAATTCTTTGTGAAGTAATGTAGTACAGGAAACTTTCTGATATCCGGCACTGACGGGACCGAGCTGGTGCCGTACCATCAAAAGTGCCGGACATACCAGCGTTAATGTTGAAACATACGGAACTGAAAAGCTCCGTGTGAATCAACAAACCCTGTTGCTTAGCAACAGCTTCAAAACAGTCGGCTGCAAGCGTCTCTAGCTGAAGCTGTTGCTATAGCTACAGACCTTGCAGTGCCTGATTGGGGGGAAAAAAAGCAACGAGAACTAAAAAAAACTTATAGAAAACGGCTCCAGATTTTTGCCGTTAGATCGAGTATTCCGGACATATAACCTCCGGATAAACCAAAGTTTCCTGTAAAGTGCTTTAGAAAAGCAAGTGTTAGATTTTATCTAAAGTGATGAAGTTGGTTTACCAATATATTAAAGTGGTAGTACTCTAATCTCTGAGAGGGTTGTGGGTTCAAGCCCCATTCCAGAGACTTGAGCACATAACCTAGGCTGACACTTCAGTGCAGTACTGATTATATACTGCACTGTTAGAGGTGCTGTTTTTTCAATGAGACGTTAAACCGAGGCCCTGACTGCCTTCTCAGTTGGACGTAAAAGATTCCATGGCACCGTTCAAAGAAGAGCAGGAGAGTACTCCAGGTGTCATGGCCCACATTTATCTCTCAACCAACACCACCAAAAAACAGATCATCTCATTGCTTTTGTGGATCTTGCTGTGTGCAAATTGGCTGCCATGGTTCCCTACAGTACAGCTTCAAAAATACATCATTGGATGTGAAGCACTTTGGGATGTCTTGTGGTCATAAAAGGCGCTACATAAATGCAAATACTTTCTATCTGTGAGGTAGACTTCTTTACCTCCTACCAGAGAGAAAAAAGTTTAATGCTGCATTTTTAGACTCTGACGTGATTTAGCTCTGTGTCTTGCTTTGTGCAGGAGACATGCTGTGTTATATCCAAGAGAGCAAGGAGCGAGCAGCTGAAATGATTCGTACAGAAGTATTGAGAGAACGTCAACAAACTGCACGAAAAATGCGAAAATATTACTTGACCTGCCTCCATCAACTCCTAGCAGACAGTGGGAAGAAAGAAGGGTAAAAATCTTTATGTTCCAGTTTCTATTAGAACATTATTTATTGCGGTTACCAATGTTTTAAAGATTACAGCATTTATTTGTAGAACTTTAGGAGATTTGAGACAATACAAGTAAAGCCTTCTTAAAGGAACAATGTCCCTTTGATGATAAAACTGCCTGTCTGAAATCGAACATTCAATAGTGTCCTAGTCCAGAAGGTCACAGCTTTGAGTCCAGGACTCGATCCCTTTTAACTCTGCCATCCTCCGCTCTTTTGGGGAACATGAAATGGGCGCTTTGTAATAGAGTAGAGCTTCTGTCTTCAGGGAGGGGGACCAACTGATACTGGCTTCCTACTGATTAACTATGGAGCAGTATAGGTCGGAGAAGTGCACAATGTGAATGACTGCTGTGTTGATTGAAGGTAGCTATATGTAGATGTTTGCCTGTGGAGGGCAAAGAAATAGAAGTACAGTACTAGCAATCCTGTACATAGGCAAATTGACTGTATACTTGTCATTGCAAGAATGGGAGCATTTCTTAGCACAGAATTAGTGGTTTGGGATTTTTATGAATGTAAAACATTACTTTGTTACTGACCTGTACATTCCTCAGCAATAATCAGCTACTTCTGAAAAGCCCAGGTACTGAAACAGGAGTTTGTGATCATTTAGAATTTATGGGCGCAAGAGTCCAGTTAATTATACTGGCAGGATGGATTGATATTAAAATGTATTTGTAATTCTTTACAGTGCTGAAAAGAGGATTATGAATGCTGCTAGCAAGTTGGCTGCAATGGCCAAAGCTTTAGAAACTCCTCTTGCGAATCGAAAGCGTGATAAAACGGAAACCCTGACTGGTATGAATGGAGTTTTGTAACATTGAATTTTCATATTTTGATTTTTAAATACGCATAGTTTTATTTTATATGGTTGCTTTTGACTTTTTTTATTTCAAAGTATAATATGGTGTTAGTGAATCACCTCTACTGGAGAGAATAAATACATTTTTGCTAAACTTCAGTAGTATAGCATGTTGCTCCTGCCATACAGTGTGCCAGGAAGTAGTAGGGTATCTATATTTTCCCCAAGAGAGATACAAAATGGAGTCATCTCAAGCCCTGCTAATGGCCAACTTGAGCAGCATTTACAGAGACTAAGGTGAAAAATGATTGCTTGCCCCCATACCTAGAGAATAGTATATGTTATAGGTGGGCCTAAAAGTAGTAAAAAAAGGGCATTTTTAATAAACATGGATGCCTGTTTTATGCTGTAAATTGTAATGTCTGGTACCAGCACTGATCGATATACAATGGACTCATGGCTCACTGCCATCATTATGGAAGTTTCATCCCTTTAACTTTAGAGGCTGGAATGTGTTTTTGCTAGCAGAGCCCACAGGTCAGTGCATTTTTAATGAATTTTTATATCGGCTACTATGTGAATAGATAATGTTAAATGGAATGACATAGATTATGATTATATGTAAGTGTCTGCATCGAGAATGTGGGAAGATTAAACCTTAGAGCCAGCTGTGATGTAACCCTAGTTTTTTTATAGCTTGAATGTGTCTGGCGTGTACCAGAAGTAAAGGATATAGTGGCAACAGTAATTCAATGGCTGTGAAGTACTTTGGGACGTCCTGAGGTCATGAAATGCGCTATGTAAATGCATGTTCATTTTTTCTTTGAACATTGGTTAATTGATTTCACCATTACTGTGATCTATACGATAAAGAACTGTCATTGCAAAAGAGTTACTATTTAACGGTTACAGTTCAGGCATGTTGCAGATAATTTTCTGTGCAAACTTTATATTGCATCTGGCTTCTACTTGTGCATGATCAAATTACTCTCTCTATTCAGTGCCAGCATTAATACTTAATTCCTTTACAACCTACATTTTTCACATGGATGAGTTTTTATGTATGTGTTTTTTTTATTACTTGTTCCCTTCTACCTAAAGCACATCCAAACAAGAAAAGTTCAGAACAAACTCCAGTCACTTCCGAGAATAATCGAGACCCCACTGGATCGGGGCACGTGCAGGCAATCCACATTGAGAAACCATCTTCTAGTGAAGTCAGAGTCCGAAAATTCAAAAAACACAGAACGGGCCATGAAATTCATAAAGTATGTGTGCCACACAGTTTGAACAAAGTGTTATATGCTGCAACTGTGGAGAATGGCACTTCAGATGAAGAATTGTTTACAAATAGTAAACAAGTTAGCATTCATAAAATTGAAGGAAAGTCTGGCATTTTACAAAAGGATACTACTACCATTGTGCATGAGACTACGGACGGGCATCAACTGAATGGTGCTGTGCTAAAATCAAAGCTTCACAAAGCTGCTAGTGTTGCACATTTTCAGAATTCAGCCAAGTACCTTTCCCAAATGTGTCTCAGCAAAGCGCATGTTTTCAGCTCTGTTGATAGTCTTTCAGACAGAGCACCATTGCAAATGGCACACAATCAGGATGGTGTCCCACCTTCAAAAGGTTTTATACATTATTCAGAAGAATATGTCTGCTCCAAAACCCTGACCGGGGCATCAATTGACGTCCAAGAAACCCCAGAAAGAGATGAAGGTGATTGTGTTACCAACCTTGAAGGTATTCGGTCCTGTAAAATGGACACTTTCAATTTTAGGCAGACTGGAGGAAAAACATGCCATCTAGATGATTGTAGCACGCCTATTATATACACAGGGTCAAGTGGCATTTCTATCCCACTCTCCAATACAAACTTGCCACAGAAAACCGTTTCCATGGCCAATGGTACTGCACAAGTGTCATCCTCCATTTCCTCTATAGTCTCTGAAATTAGTTCTCTTTCTGATGATGAAAATGCTTGCTTTTCGAGCAAAACAATCCCAGTTGCGTCAAGGATACACACTGAACAAAAAAAAGTTGCAGAAAGCGGCCTTTCAGCTTTTAACAGGGACCGGTCGAGCACAAGGACAAAGCCTCATACATATATTAACCACACTGAAACTGAACTGGCATTGAATGATGGTACGGCAAAGACAAGTAAACCATACCGTGCGAAAGAATATACCCAAAAGAAGTATCCATCACACATCCCCTATATGGGCATTGTTCAGCAGGACAGTGGATTTGACAGTCCATTCCTTAATTTTCATTAGTTAAGAAGTGTTATCTTCCAGAACAAATCCTTAAGTCTTTAAGATATCTTTTTTGTGCCACTGAACTAATAGTACAGGATTTTTTGAGTAACTGATCACTGTTCTCAGTGATTTTGCTAAATTATGCTTGCTGTAAAAGTTTTGTAATTTAAGTAATTGATATGTTGTAATATATTTGCACATATTTATATGTTTCTAAAATCTATTTTTATACCACAAACTATGATTTATGTTTTGCTGTTTGGTTTGTATGTTCATATGTTTTTTGGGACAAAATGTTTTTTAAGATACGATGCTAATAAAGTGTTCTTGGGTTATTAAAAATAAATAAGACTTGGTCTGAAAAGTAATTTAAAAACTTGAAACAGTCACTTGGTGTTTCTCTAATTCAGTAGCAACTGCTTTCCTGTCTTTAATTCTCTTTTGAAGAGGTCCGTTTGTTTTTCATCTGATTTTTGTTTGATGTCCTGTAGCGTTCTTCTTCAACAACACAAATACCTGAATTGGGGTTTTCCATACCCTTTTAGTTGTAACTTTAGTTGGAGACTAACCATGTAAGGTGTAAGCTCTTCATCATTAGTGATGCATAGAGTAAACCTAAAGCAGTTGAAACATGCTTCCTCTTATTTTTAGGTGGAGAAATCATTGAACACAAAAAACCTCCCAGAAATACGAGAAAACCAAGGGTGTGACGAGAATGAGGAACTTAAATTATTATTAGTAAAAAAAAAACAGTACTAGCAAAATTAATGGGACTAAAAGTCGATAAATCCCAAGGACTGGATGACCTACATCCTAGGGTTTTGAAAGAGGTGGCCATTGGAATAGTGGACGCTTTGATTGTCATCTTCCAAAATTCTATAGGTTCTGGAACGGTTCCTGCAGATTGGAGGATAACAAATGTAACCCCGCTATTTAAGAAAGGAGGGAGAGAAAACGGGGAACTACAGACCTGTTAGCCTCACATCAGTAGTTGGAAAAATGCTGGAATCTATTATGAAGGATGCAATAACTGGGCACTTAGAAACTAATAAGATTGGGCAGAGTCAACATGGATTTATGAAAGGGAAATCCTGTTTGACAAACCTATTGGAGTTCTTTTGAGGATGTAACTAGTGGAGTAGACAAAGGGGAACCGGTAGATGTGGTGTATCTGGATTTTCAGAAGGCCTTCGATAAGGTCCCACACAAGAGGTTGTTGAACAAAATTAGGGAACATGGAATTGGGGGTAATATACTAGCATGGATTGAGAATTGGTTAACAGACAGAAAACAAAGAGTAGGGATAAACGGGTCTTTTTCAGGATGGCAGGCTGTGACTAGTGGGGTACTGCAAGGATCAGTGCTTGGGCCCCAGCTATTCACAATCTATATCAATGATTTGGATGAGGGGACTAAATGTAACATTTCCAAATTTGCTGATGATACAAAGCTGGGTGGCAGTGTCAGTTGCGAAGAGGATGTGAAGAGGCTTCAAGGGGATCTCGACAGGCTCATTGAGTGGGCGAGAACATGGCAGATGGAATATAATGTGAATAAATGTGAAGTTATCCACTTTAGTAGAAAAAGCAGAAAGGCAGAGTATTTTCTAAATGGTGAAAGATTGGGGAATGCAGATGCTCAAAGGGACCTGGGTGTCCTTGTACATGAATCACTGAAAGTGAATGCAGATGCAGCAAGCCATTAGGAAGGCAAATGGTACTGTACTGGTCTCGCTAGACGTGCTCCTATCTAGTTATCCAGCCAGCTAAACACTCATTCAAATAATTCCTCGAGAAGCAGGTTGCTGTTTTGAAGCTTTACTTGAATTTATTTTGTGAAACTGTAAACAAAGACAAAATATGTTTTGTACATAGAGCTGAGTACTATACATTAGATGTTACGTAAGATATAAACATGTTTATGACAACAGAATAGACTAATTCTATAACTAAATAGCACTGAAGCTAAACTTCGGTAACTAACAGCTAATAACTTCTTATAGACAAAGTATTGTCAAAATATTACACTGACAAGGTTGTTATGTTACTAAACAAGGATACTCACAGACATTGCGTCTTGCCTAGCGTATAAGAAGGATGCAACAGGATTGAGAATCCCTCGTGGCTTTCTTCATAACTCAGCAGGTTCTTCCTGGAATACTACTTCCGGGTCAAACAGGAAGAAGGTCAAATAACACCCTGCTATACAATAACACTGCTATACACTAACTACCACTAGAGGGTGCTATCTGCATGTAATAAGTCCAGGATACTCCCCGTCTGGGGTCGTTAACGACTCCACATAATCCTAACTCTACTTGTCACTGGAGTCCTCTGGCGACAAAAGAAGGACCAACTCAGAAGTCCGTCGGTGTCGACGATAGGATGCAGCTTCCGTAGACTGCTGTGAGGGGGTAGGTTGTATTCTGCTGCTATGCACTTCAACTCTTCTGAGTAACACTCATGTTGGACGCTCTTCATCACAAGGATTTTGGCTCTCTTGAGCTCCTCTTCAGAGGGACTCTTACGTCAGATGTGCCACCCATGGCAGCTACTCTCTTGTGTAGACTGGGAGAAGGTATGAGTTATGTGGGTTAGGCGTGCTACTGTCTTTGAGAGTGTTCCATTTGGAGAAACGCTCGAAGCGTTTGGTGCTCATCAGGTCCTATTGCTGAAGACATGGACACGCATTCTGTAGTCCACAATGTCTCTGCTGGGGTCGTTGTTGCGATACCACAGGAAGCGGAGGAAGTCTCTGTGGTCTTCTCTCACCACAAAGCAGTGAAACGTGCTAGATATTGGCAGTGATGGCGACGGGCTCTTTCCTGAATCTCATGAGTACCCCTAAGAGGCTGTTGTTGAGATCAGGCCCTGTGAGGAGTACATCGTTGAGAGAGACTCCCTGATATGGTGCACTGGAGTCAAACGCCACGCGGATTTGTTCCGGCTTTTTGGGGTGATAGACTCCGAAGGAGGGGAGGTACCAACATTCTTGGCCTTCCTGGAGTGGAGGAGCTAGCTCTGCATGATCGTTGACGAGCATTTTCTTGACAAACTCTAGGAAGTGTGCTTTCATCTTTGGCTTCTTCTCTAGTGTGCGAGGGAGTGAGTTAAGACAATTATAGGCATACTCCCTGTTGTTCGGCAGCCGTCGTCTGGGGTTCTGGAAGGGTAAGGGTGCAACCCAGCTGTTAGAGCTGTCACGAGAGACCTCATTGTCCATAATCTGGAGGAATCTCATGTCGCCGATCGATGGAGCAAGTTTGTGGTCATTGGCGGTGCGACAGAAGACTGACTGACCCGGGTTCTCCAGTGAGCATCATCTGTGTGCTGTTTGTGGAGATCTGCGCCGGGGGGTTCTGAGGCTGGGCCGTATGACTGAACTTCTCTGTCACTTGGATCTGACTACTGCATGGGGTAAGGTAGCTTGGACGACCATTCTCCAAGATGGAAGTCTTGAGTGTGCTCACCTGAGATGGCTTGTGAGCACCCCTGAGGCACATGTCTCCAACAACGACCCAGCCGAGGTCTAGCCTTTGGGCGAAAGGGGCGTTATGTGGACCGTTGATTTGTTTCCTTATCTTATGTACCCTCAGGATGTCCCTTCCCAACAACAGGAGTATGTATGCGTCTGGATCAAGAGGTGGGATCTCGTCTGCAATGCGTCTCGGATGACGGTGATGATGAGCTGCATTCGGAGTGGGAATCTCAGAATGGTTGTCGGGGACTTGATTACATTCGATCAGTGTAGGAAGGGGGAGACTAATCTTCCCGTCGGCTGACTCAACAACATAACCGCAGGCCCTCCTGCCGGCTGTCTCTGAAAGTCCAGCACACGTCGTCAGCGTGTAAGGCGACGGACTTCCTTTGACATTGAAGATGTCGAAGAACTCGGATCTTGCTAGAGAACGATTGCTTTGTTCGTCTAGTATGGCATACATCTTTTCAGATTCCTGGCGACGTCCTACAGGGTACACATTAACGAGGCATATCTTGGAGCATGCTCTTGCGCTCACTCCTTCTCCACACACCTCGGTGCACTTGGATGTAATCTCCGGATAGGCAGCTCCCTCTCCCCGCCGTGCTCTGAGGCGGGAGGAGACGACTCTGACTTCCAAGGAGCTGGGCCTGGGTGGAGTGCTGAAATGTGCCGATCACTTTCACATCCTGTGCATTTTGCATCTACCTTGCAGTTCTTGGCGAGAGGTTTCGTGGAAGAGCAGCACTTGAAACATATAGAGTTCTCTGAGATACTGTTTTCGGTCTTCCAGGGACTTCTCTCTGAACATAAGAAATAGGAGCAGGAGTAGGCCAACCGGCCCCTCGAGCCTGCTCCGCCATTCAATAAGATCATGGCTGATCTGATCCTAACCGCCAATCCACTATCACAAAACCATCTCCCGAATCTAACAGAATTAGACACACGAAATAGGAGCAGGATCAGGCTACACGTCCCCTGGGCCCGCTCCGCTACCCACAGGGCCATGACCGATCCGAACCTAGACTCATGTCCAAATTCCTGCCCGCTCCCCGTAACCCTTAATTCCCTTTACTTCTAGGAAATTGTCTATTTCTGTTTTAAATTTATGTAATGATGTAGCTTCTACAGCTTTTTGGGGCAGCATATTCCATGGACCTACCACCCTCTGAGTGAGTGAAGTAGTTCCTCCTCATCTCAGTTTTGAAAGAGCAGCCCCTTATTCTAAGACTATGCCCCCTAGTTCTAGTTTCACCCATCATCGGGAACATCTTCCCCGCATCCACCCGATCCGACCCCTTCACAATCTTATATGTTTCAATAAGATCGCCTCTCATTCTTCTGAACTCCAATGAGTAGAGTCCCAATCTGCTCAACCTCTCCTCATATGTCCATCCCCTCATCCCCGGGATTAACCGAGTGAACCTTCTTTGTACTGACTCGAGAGCAAGTATGTCCTTTCTTATGTATGGACACCAAAACTGTACGCAGTATTCCAGGTGCGGCCTCACCAATACCTTGTACAACTGAAGCAATACCTCCCTATTTTTATATTCTATCCCCCTAGCAATGAAAGCCAACATTCCATTGGCCTTCTTAATCACTTGCTGCACCTGCATACTAACCTTTTGAGTTTCGTGCACCAGGACCCCCAGATCCCTTTGTACTACAGTACTTTCCAGTTTCTTGCCATTAAGATAATAACTTGCTCTGCAATTTTTCCTGCCAAAGTGCATAACCTCACACTTTCCAGTATTGTATTCCATCTGCCAAATCTCTGCCCATTTACTTAGCCTGTCTATGTCCCCTTGCAGGTTTTTTATGTCCTCACTCACTACTTTCCCTCCCATCTTAGTATCATCTGCAAACTTTGATATGTTACACTCGGTCCCCTCCTCCAAATCGTTAATGTAGATTGTAAAGAGTTGGGGACCCAGCACTGACCCCTACGGAACACCACTAGTTACTGATTGCCAGTCTGAGAATGAACCATTTATCCCAACTCTCTGCCTTCTGTTAGATAGCCAATCCTCTATCCATGCCAGAATATTACCCCCAATCCTGTGATTTTTTATCTTAAGCAATAATCTTTTGGGTGGCACCTTGTCAAATGCCTTTTGGAAGTCTAAATACACTACGTCCACTGGTTCCCCTTTATCCACCCTATATGTTACTTCCTCAAAGAACTCCAGCCAATTTGTCAAACATGACTTCCCCTTCATAAAACCATGCTGACTTTGTCCTATTAAATTATGATTATCCAAATGTCCTGTTACTGTCTCCTTAATAATGGACTCCAAAATTTTACCTACCACAGATGTTAGGCTAACCGGTCTATAGTTTCCAGCCTTCTGTCTACTGCCCTGAAGCCTCTGCACTTCTTTAATGGATGGGGCTTGTTGTGGATGGGGCATTGTTTGCTCATATCCTCAGATTTCTTCTGATCCCTTGTGCTCTCGGTTGAAGACACTTGCGTTTTGTGGATAGATATTGGTGTCTTTCCATGTCTGTCAAACTCGTCTCTTCTGGCAAGTGCTGTGTGCGAGGAGAAGAGGTTGAAGCTGGGGTCGGTCCTGGCTTTGGCTTCTCTATGAATGAAGTTGGCAAACACAGAATGGAGGGAAGGTAATGTTGTGCTTTAGCTTGAACTCTGACCTGAATGATATCCACTTCTGCAGATTGAATGGAAGCTTCTCAATGATGGGACTTACCCCTCTGGAAGTGTCTAAGTACGATAGGCCGGGTAGGTAGCCGTCCTGCTTTGCGGCTTCGAGTTCCGAAAGCAGATCTCCAAGGTCGCGGAGCTTCTGGGGTTCCTTATTCGTCAACTTCGGAAAGTTCTCCAACCTGGCAAAGAGAGCCCTTTCAATGGCTTCAGGTGAGCCGTAGCTTTCTTCCAGCCTCGCCCAAGCCATCGTCAGCCCAGCTGGCGGATGTCTCACATTGACTGCTTTTATCCTGCGTGCCTGTCCGGCGGACTCTGGGCCGAGCCATTTGATAAGGAGGTCGAGCTCTTCTCCTGCCGACAGGTCTAGGCCCGATATGGCATCGTGGAAGGAGGACTTCCAGGCCCAATAATTCTCTGGTCTATCATCAAACGTGGTTAACCCTGTAGTCACCAGCTGGCTGCATGCCAGTTATTTGGCAAGGTCGTAGGTGGTGGGGCCTGTGCCATGGTTGCCTTGAGTAGGAGCTCTGTTGGGGGTCTCAAGGAAACGGGAGGGGGTTTGCTGCTGACTTTCTCTCTTCAGCGCTCCATTCCTCCACTCCGTGTCCTCTGTTTTGCAGGGGAGGATCCTGTGACTTGGGGCACGCAGTCCATTTTGACCTTGGTTGGTGACATGGGGCATGTTATATGAAGTGCTTGAGTCTGTAAAGATGTGCGGATCTTCATCTCTTTCTCGTAAACTGTGTGTCGGCTTGGTCGCTCACGTAATCTGTGGTGCGCTGTAGTCGACTCTGGCGGGGAACGGGAATTAAAAGTTTGTTAGCTGTCTCAGGATCAGCTTCCACCAAAACTGCCTCCAATATTTGTGCCTCAGCTAATGCAGCATCTATCTCTTTTTCTTCCTGCAAAGCGTCTAATGTGGCTTGGAGACGGGCCTGGTCAGCTTGGAGACGGGCCTGTTCAACTTTGATTTCTATTTCTTTGTTGGCATAAGCAGCTCTGGCTTGGGCTGCTTCTAGCCTAGCCTGTGCTTTGGTGATGGCCATGCTTACCCTAGAACCACCTGATGACCGCGAACCGGCTGATTACCTAGAACCGGCTGACGATCTAGAACCAGCTGGCGATCTGTAGTAACGAGAGCTTATAGACAGATTGTCACATTCTTCAGTTTCATCTAACTGTTTAAGGTCTTCTACTCGCTGAGTAGCGTTTTCGGTATTACCTTCTGCCATGATGATGTGAGGTAAGTGTGGTGTACAAGGTGAAGACTTAAGCTGGCTGTGTCGTGATGGCTTACTCTGCGCCTAGATGACAGCCATTTAACTCTGAGTCCTTGCTCCACGTGGAGGATCTCCTCTCTTCACAGCTAGCCGTAATGCTGTCTTTTCACTTTACTGGTCTCGCTAGACGTGCTCCTATCTAGTTATCCAGCCAGCTAAACACTCATTCAAATAATTTCTCGAGAAGCAGGTTGCTGTTTTGAAGCTTTACTTGAATTTATTTTGTGAAACTGTAAACAAAGACAAAATATGTTTTGTACATAGAGCTGAGTACTATACATTAGATGTTACATAAGATATAAACATGTTTATGACAACAGAATAGACTAATTGTATAACTAAATAGCACTGAAGCTAAACTTCGGTAACTAACAGCTAGTAACTTCTTATAGACAAAGTATTGTCAAAATACTACACTGACAAGGTTGTTATCATGTTACTAAACAAGGATACACACAGACATTGCATCTTGCCTAGCGTATAAGAAGGATGCAACAGGATTGAGAATCCCTCATGTGGCTTTCTTCATAACTCAGCAGGTTCTTCCTGGAATACTACTTCCGGGTCAAACAGGAAGAAGGTCAAATAACACCCTGCTATACAATAACACTGCTATACACTAACTACCACTAGAGGGTGCTATCTGCATGTAATAAGTCCAGAACAGGTACGCTGGCCTTCATTACAAGAGGATTTGAGTACAGGAGTAAAGAAGTCTTACTCCAATTATATAGGGCCTTGGTGAGACCACACCTGGAGTACTGTGTACAATTTTGGTCTCCTTACCTAAGGAAGGATATACTTGCCATAGAGGGAGTGCAACGAAGGTTCATGAGATTGATTCCTGGGATGGCGGGACTGTCGTATGAGAAGAGATTTGAGTGAACTAGGCCTGTATTCTCTTGAATTTAGAAGAATGAGAGGGGATCTCATTGACGCATACAAAATTATTATAGGGCTTGATGGGATGGATGCTGAGAGAATGTTTCCTCTTGGCTAGGGAGTCTAGAACCAGGGGCCACAGCCTCAAGATAAAGGGTCGGCCATTCAGGACTGATGAGAAGAAATGTCTTCACGCAGAGGGTGGTGAATCTTTGGAATTCTCTACCCCAGAGGGCTGTGGAGGCTCAATCATTGGGTATATTCAAAACAGAAGTCGATAGATTTCTGATTAGTAAGGGCGTCAAGGGATATGGCGATAGGGCCTGTGAATGGAGTTGAGGCAGAAGATCAGCCATGATCTCATTGAATGGCGGAGCAGGCTCGAAGGGCCGAATGGCCTACTCCTGCTCCTATTTCTTATATTCTTAACACTGTTTCTGGAAGACTTTTTACTTTCCTATAATATCCATCTAAATCTACCCCATACTACACGACATACAAGGCCTCATTCTCAATTCACAACTTGTTCTTTATCTTCTTTTGTCAATAACCCTCCATTTTTGGCTGCTTTTCTATAAGTAATAACGCTAATTAGATTAGCAACTTTGTTTTTTTTTTATACAGAGTGTCTAGTGAGTTCCACTGTGCCAGCCAATGAGTTGGAAGTGGGGCAGGACTTGCAGCAAACAATGTATTTTACAACAAAGTCTATTTAGAGTCTATTTTAAAATAGCCTCTGCGAACTGCAGCAACTTCTCTCCCTATAAAAGCACAGTAATTTCTCCAGCAAATTGCAGTGAGTGGAGGATAGTTGCATACAAATTACGTGCATGAAATCAATCCCAGTCATTTACTGCGGAGCAGTCTCCAAGCATGATTGACAAGGGAATTATCCAATCATCTCCATTCTCGCTGGGAATAGTGGCATCATTATATGCAGCCCTTTTTAAAACTAGTTTTTATAGGCCACCTTAGCAGTGTTTGGTATTCTATCAGAGTGCGGTATTTTAAATTTTCCACTTTATATGTTGGTCAATACATGATTGTGTTGTTGCCTTGACTCAAGTTCTGGAACTGTTACCTTGGCATCTGTTGGTGGCAGTAGCTGGAATTGTAAAATTCCACATCCTGCCCGCACCAGGTGCCCACTAATGGCATTTGCACTGTTTTCACATATCACAAGCCTCTTGCAGTGTGCCAAGTTTTTAACAAAGGCTCATCAGCATTGGAGTATGAGGCTGGGAAAAAAGCTGCGGGGCTGATTGTGTTGTCCCATTTCAGTAGTGGTAGATTGCTGCTCCTCGGACGAATTCACAAGTCAGGGCATTTTAATTATTGGAACACACTCCCTCTGCATGTTGTCCCAGGTGCGGAGAAAAACAACCCTTTGAAGCCTGCTGGAAAATTTAACAGGCTGTGACCACTTACCACATCATCTATGTTTGAGCAGTGCTAGTTGTGAATGAGCCACAGCCATAACAGTTGAAGGACAGTGGTGACCAGGCCGACCACTGTCAGTGGAATTCCTATGTTCCAATTTAGCTGCAAGTATCCTTGCTGTAGATTGCCAAACTCTGCAACTGGTTTCATGCTGGGACAGTTATCCCTGGTCATTGGTGTGTAGGTGTGCCAAGGTCTGCAGATATGGTCTGGTGCCTGTTGATCTTTACATCTGGATCCACCTCAACCATGAAATACAGTATTTGAGGCATATTAAAAATGCAGGAAGGATGTTCCCGATGGCCGGGGAGTCCAGAACCAGAGGTCACAGTCTAAGGATAAGGGATAAGCCATTTAGGACTGAGATGAGGAGGAATTTCTTCACCCAGAGAGTGGTGAACCTGTGGAATTCTCTACCACAGAAGGCAGTGGAGGCCAATTCATTAAATATATTCAAGAAGGAGTTGGATATATTTCTTAAGGCCAAAGGGATCAAGGGATATGGGGAGAAGGCAGGGACAGGGTACTGAATTTGGATGATCAGCCATAATCTCATTGAATGGCGGAACAGGCTCGAGGAGCCGAATGGCCTACTCCTGCTCCTATCTTCTATGTTTCTAACTTGAGATTTTAAAAAAAGGCTCTCCAAAAATGTTACAAAACCCAAAAAAAGCAGCCATATGGAAGAATTTAATAAAAACTACTAAAAATATACTGTAGACAGTGGGGGGATTGCCCTACTTCGTGGTCGAGATGAGGGTGGCCTTCGGGGGTGTCGCCCAGCTGGACGAGGAGGTGACCGCCGTCCTCGGCGTTTTCGTGGCCTCCAACAGCGCCGTCAACCCGTTCGTGTACCTCTTCTTCAGCTCGAAGAGCAGGCACCTGAAGAGAATGGAGCAGGCGCTCTGTTCCTGCTGCACCCAGGAGCAGAGAGGCAACAGAGAGTTCCTCCAGGTGTCCCAACCCCCTCGGCGGAGCAAAGCAGAAGATAGAGACAGCTGCTGTGAAGAAGAGCGAACTCTCGACATAAATACCAACTTTACACAGAGTGAACACTAGTTAGATTTACTAGTCGTTAACTATGATGGGAATGAGATCATTCCCTGTAATAGAATCGTCCTGTCCGTTTAGAGTGTTATAAAATGTAAATATTTTTGCTATGTGAAGTTCATTGATGCAATGCACTTGGTTAACTGTTCTGTTTAAAAAGGTGTTTATAAATGTTTTTACATTGATGTACAAATTAAATTTATTTTTGTGTGATGTTTATTTCTGCTGTTGTGGGACATATCTGAATCCGCACCAATTATCTAGCACTGTTCCTATGCATTCCTCTTAGCGATCAGCATATTGGAACTTTACTTGCAGAATCGGTAGCACTTTTTTGTTGAATTTCTTTAGTCATTTTGCTGTTTTATGATTCCCCCTACTCGCACAGAGGACGTGTTTCCCCTTCATTCCACAAGCCTCCCAGCCCATCTCGGTGACCTAAAATTTCCACCAAACCAAACCTTTTCAATCGGCTGTCAGGTTGTGAGATTGACATCAGTAAACTGTCCAGAGATTTACCTTCCTTTCACATTTTTATTGTATGCGGTATTTGGACAGCAGATTTTTTTTCCATTGCCATTTTCGTAACTTATGTATGCAAACGAGTTGTGTAAACGGTGATGGACAAAATCTGCTCTCCAAACACAACACACAATTTAAAAAAAAACAGATGTGAAATAAGGTAAATCTCATTGCGATTGACTGATGTCAGTTTCATACCTGGACACCATTTGAACAGTGTGCAAGTGTGTAGGTGAAATAAGCAAATCACTTCAGTGATGAAGGTGTTCCCATTAGGAAACATTACAAAAACAATTGGTGTTTTGTCCTTTCTGATAAAACAGCATAGCTTTATGTGGGCTAGTTTTTTTTTTAAACCAGCAATGGATGTAATGGAAGAAAGAACTTGCATTTATGTAGCACCTCATCACCTTCTCAGGACTTTCAGAAGCACTTTTGAAGTGTACTGTTGTTATGTAGGAAGATGTGATTGCCACTTTGTGCACAAGGTCCTCAAACAGCAAACACAAAGAGTTTATCTGCTTTGATGGTGTTGGATGAGGGAAGAATGTTGGCCAGGACGCTGGGAGAAGTCTCTGCTCTTCGAATAGTGCCATGGGATAGGTTATGTCCACCTGAGCAGGCAGATGGGGCCTCGGTTTAACAACTCGTCCAAAAGACAGCACCTCTGGCAATGCAATACTCCTCCCTCACTACTGTATGGAAATGTTAGTCTAAATTATGCACTCAAGTCCGTAATGGGGCTTGAATCCACAGACAAAGGCAAGAGAATTATCAACGGAGCCATTTTTCTCATGGCTGTTACCATATTTTTGTACAGGACCATGTATCAGCTGTTGCAAGTGTAATAAATGTAAGTTTCAACTAAAATATTATTATGGTTTTTTTTGTTTACTAGGTGGCATAACAACTGGGTGCAATTAGATAGGACTTCAACAACACAATACATTTCAGGAAATTGATCCCATGGTTGGAAGAACAGAAATTCTTAAATTGTGCTAGGGCTTCAACAGGCAAGTCTGGCCTTCCTTGGCCTAATCCGTGTTCCAGCAACTCAATTTAGGAAGTGGTGATTAATTCTGCATTTGAACTTTTGGTTACAAAAGACCTACCAGTTCTAGGCGACACAAAGTTTTACGGGTGTTCTTTTATTTCTTCCAGAGTTTTGAAATTCGTTATTTTAAGATGATTTGTGCAATCATCCCTTGACATATCCCACCTTTTTATAGTAACATACAAGGAATGTAGTACTGGGCTGCCATTATGCAACCATTCTGTACCAATGTGAAGCAGTTTTCAATGTATGTGGATGAAAAAGTGGTAATATAAAAAAAATTGGCAATCTAACTCGAGCTCACTAAAGCAAGAGTTGTGATCGAATAGATAATCCCACTTGCTCTGTCATTATATTAAAAAATTAGCTGTCTGTGGAGAAGATCTTAGTACATGCATGCATGCACAGAACTCAGTTGTCACTGAATTGAATGAGGGATGCAGCTGGCAGTATAACTCAGGTCAGCAGGCTATACATCACACCAACCAGTTTGAATCCAGTATTTGTGATCTAACATGGAATACACAAATGCGGAATATTGGTTTTAACATTTTGTCACATGCCATTCCTGTTTAGCCAGTATTACTTGAGGTGGATAGTCAGGTCAGGTGTGCTCAAGTCTGAGGCTATGAAGGTGGGTACCTCCTCTCTATTTTTTCCTTGCCTTTCTGACCAATTGGCTTGATGTCACCTGTAAATAAGGATCAACACAATGCTGTAATATCTTTCATTCTGTTATGGAAGTAAGAATAATTGAGGAAAAAAATATTCTTTTGGCAATCAACTATAATCTATAGATATCTATATGATATCTATAAGCACTATGATCCTCATGCCACTGCACTGGTAAGTCACAAAGCAAAGTTCTAGCCTACACAAAATAAATGATTAACATTTTCCTGTTTAAAATGAATTTAGCTCAAGGCAATATTAACATTTTAACGTGGATTACAATTTGTGTATATAATTGAGAAACCATTGTAGCTGGTTACAGGAATGATTCTGAGATTAATAGCTCACAGGTGTACACTGCTGCTTTTTGTCCAAAGGGGTTGTTTCTGTGGAAAGCTAATACATTGTAGAGATGATGAGGAATATAAGCTCTCAGGGTTCATATATCCTTGGACTAAATAAAATATCATAAGGGAAAAGCAAGTTTTATTATTACATGCTATTTGACATCAGTAGGCTACCATTAGGTGAGCTTTAACAGAGTATTGGCTATTACTGCCAAAGCACAGTAGAACCTTTGTGCATAAAATGTTATAGTATAATAAAACTAATACAGGTACTGGCCAACATCTTTGTGTCTTTAAGGTACTTTGACCACCAGAGTATTCTTGCATCTAATATTCTCAGATTTCCAGAGGAAAATTGTAATACTGGCTTTAAATTATTTTTTTTGGTAATCCATTTTAATGTTTTCTCATCACTCACACTACAACATAGCCTGACTGAGAAGTTGGGTAGATAGCCTTCTTTGCCTTTGCCAATGCCTCTCGGGGACCAACTGCAAGAAGTTGTGCAGGATTGGCCCAGATTAAGTTAGTCAGGAAATGCCTGGCCTCTGTTTGGTTACCTCCCCTTGATGGGCTGGCTGAGATCAGAAGCCCATTATACAGAACACATGAACATGTTGCTTTCTGATCATATTTGGTTCAAAATGTTATTACTGGACTCAATATCTGGTTTCCCTGCCCTTCCCCCTGTTTCTGACCTCATCCTCTAATGGACCATTTGTGTTGATCTCTGATATATCCAATAATTTAATTCTCTTCTCCCTGCCTTTTGCTCCATTTTCCAACCAGATCTACAACCATCCACACTGTGCATTTAGAATCCAGCAGACTTGCAATGATGTGCACAGGTTTTATTGTGGGTTGGGGGGAAGAAAATATGTTTCTTTGTTGTCATATCATCTCTATGAGTAAACATTTCCTCTGCGCTATGAAGCAAAATTAGTCCTGACATAAGAAAACTACTAGGCACTTGGTCTAAGCATTAAACAAAGCTTTAATCAACTGTTTTACAACATGAAGGTCTAGTTGTGTCCTTCACTAGTTCCTGTTAAGAATGTCCTGCGCAAGCTGGGCCCGTGCCCGAGTATTTATACTCTCCCTGGACAGCGCCACCCGCAGGCCGCTCAGTATTATTTCATAAGTCTTTCTTTCATGAATGACTGATTCATGTCAAGTCCTCTATCATTTTTCAGCAGTTAAATATTAATGTTTCCATGCTTATTAGCCTCTGAAACATGTAGAATGTGGAACAGGCAGATCACTAATTTAGTATTCAACAGCACTATTAAAGCATCTTTCACTGAAGACCTTCTCCACCATTACAGGTCTGATTTGCTCAGCAGATGCTTTGGTTGTCTTAAAAGCTTGTTGTAATTGTCTCTGTTTCTCAATGCTGTGCACAGTCACACTGTACTACTTCTATCAGCAGGTATCGGCACAAGAACCTACCGAGGGAGTCAAAGACCATTCAATTCACATGTAACATAGAGGCACAGAAGGAGGCCATTTGGCCCATCGAGTCCGTGCCGGCTCTCTGTAGAGCAATACATCTAACAATGTTATTACTGGAAATCTGATTTATCTTAATTTTTTGTGTTGTTGCCCTGAAAACGCATTACCTGATACATGAGGTCTTTATTGATCCCACGTTCAATAGTTGCATTTGGAAATATAAAATGTGCACAAGTAATTAATGTTCTGCAAATGACAGTTGATGCTAGGTCAATTGTTAATTTTAAATCTGAGATTGATAGAAGCTTGTTAACCACAGGTATTAAGGGATATGGGGCAGCGGCAGATATATGGAGTTAGGTCACAGATCAGCCATGATCTCAGTAAATGGTGGAACAGGCTCGAGGGGCTGGATGTCCTACTCATGTTCCTATGTTTGAAGTACAATACAAGTGAAATAGAACATTTAATTTCACGCTGTTTCATACAGCACATACCTGAAGGACAAAATGTTGCAGTGGAAAGGGTGGGGGAGAGGGACCAGCTGAAGTGTTCTTGCAGAGAGCCGGCAGGGGCTCAACGGGCCGAATGGTCTCCTTCTGTGCTGTAACCATTCTATGATTCTATGACATACCTTTTTGGCTGTCAAAATTTCAAAAAACATTTTTAGGTTACTTTGAGAAGTGCCATGCAGATCCTTCTTGCTTATTACTTGACCTCTTTAATGTTGTTGGTGCTCTTTATTGAACATTTTTATTGCTTTTGAATGGCAAAAATGAAATGTCCTTTTATTTGTTGTGAGGGATATTCATGATATTCTTCAAATAGGGAGTCAGGTATTTTAAAGAAACTCGCAATCCATACACTAATTATTCAATAATCTTAAACGTTTTTATAGATCGAACATACATTGACAAATGACAGACCCTGTCGATGATCAACATTTCATCCAAGAATTTGCTACTTTGAGGGCCGAGTACCCGATAGTTGGTCATCACTCCATAGTGGCTAGTGGGATGAGATCAAAAAGCAACAAAGAAATATAACCAGCCACACAACACCCAAGCGGCTTTTATTGGGTAAAGTTTGAAACATAGAAACATAGAAGATAGGAGCAGGAGTAGGCCATTCGGCCCCTCGAGCCTGCTCCGCTATTCAATGAGATCATGGCTGATCATCCAAATTCAGTACCCTGTCCCTGCCTTCTTCCCATATCCCTTTAGCCTTAAGAAATATATCCAACTCTTTCTTGAATATACTTAATGGATTGGCCTCCACTGCCTTCCGTGGTAGAGAATTCCACAGGTTCACCACTCTCTGGGTGAAGAAATTCCTCCTCATCTCTGTCCTAAATAGCTTACCCCTTATCCTTAGACTGTGACCCCTGGTTCTGGACTCCCTGGCCATCGGGAACATCCTTCCTGCGTCCAGTCTGTCCAGTCCTGTTAGAATTTTCTAAGTTTCAATGAGATCCCCTCTCATTCTTCTAAACTCCAGCGAGTATAAGCCCAATCGACCCAATCTCTCCTCATACGTCACTCCTGCCATCCCAGGTATCAGTCTGGTGAATCTTCGCTGCACTCCCTCCATGGCAAGAACATCCTTCTTCAGATAAGGCGACCAAAACTGCATGCAATACTCAAAGTGTGGTCTCACCAAGGCCCTGTACAACTGCAGCAAGACATCCTTGTTCTTGTACTCGAACCCTCTTGCTACGAAGGCCAACATACCATTTGCCTTCTTAACCGCCTGCTGCACCTGCATGCTTACCTTCAGCAACTGGTGCACAAGGACACCCAGGTCTTGTTGGACTTCCCCTTCTCCCAATCTATTGCTGTTCAGATAATAATCTGCCTTCCTGTTTTTACCACCAAAGTGGATAACCTTGCATTTATCCACATTATACTGCATCTGCTATGCTTCTGCCCTATCACCCAACCTGTCCAATTCATACTGGAGTTTCTCGGCACTCTCCTCACAGCACACAAGCTCAATTGAGATGAAACACAGGGCAATGCATTTCAAACATTTCAAAGCACACATAAATATCTGAAAGTAGAGAGAGTGGTCAACTGAGATGAGTACCTTGGCAAAATGAAAATGTGGAAAATTGAAAGCCTACCTTCGAGCAAGGGTGTCTAAACTGCAGTTTGAGGCCACACGTATCCCCCAGCCCTGGCCAGCGACCCCTTTAACCCCAGTCCTATGTACACTTTTTAGTTTACCTACTGGTTTGGTATATTTGAATTTTGTCAGCCTGGAGGTTTGGAAAGGGCCGATTTTGGGGTAGTTGCCTCATTGATGGATAAATTTGAACACCGAGGTCTGTTAGTATCAACAACCTGAGATATATGCAAATTAATGGGAACTCGAACTTAAACACTTTTTAATATGGCGATAGAGGGTCCATGGTATACACCTATGTGGCACACAAAGGCAAAAAACTTGGATCCATGCCTTAGAATATCAATTTTGATGTCTGTAACCTGGAGAATATGTATCGACATTGGGAAGATTTATACAGCACTGTTTTATTTTTACCTAAGGTTTCTCAATTACTGATGTGTTCTTTTCCATCTGGAGTTAGAGGTACCTTTATAGCAGGTGGCATTTCAACAGACTGAAATGGACAACCTACTCCACTGTGTAATGAATAGGAAACTCAACTTCTATCTCATCCTATTGTCTGGCATGTGCCCAGAGAGATCAAAATTCCTGACACATTTTTTTCTCTTTCCCGAAAACTGAAATTACCAGCTTACCTAAGAACAATCTTTACCCTTTGCAGGCTTCATATTATTACAAACATTAACCACTGGTTTTGCTCCAGATCCTAGAATTCAATTCAGTGTTTACATGTCAGTAGGACACATTTGTTGTTGCAATTCCACTGCATGTTATTTCTAACTCACTCTTTAGCACATTCACACAAACTCCTCTGTGTACACTTGTTTCAGTGGGTTAACAACTTTGTTAAAATAGTACAGAAGAATTTCACACACACACTTTAACCAAAGGGTTACAAAAACCGCACAGCAGAATTTCACCCCATTAACTGTAAAACGTCACTTTCCTTGTTATATCCCCATTGATGATCTCATGCCACCTCATAACCATTGTGAACATTCCAGTCCACCCTGCACTATTAAGGTACTTGTGTAGACACAATCTAAGCAAGCTTATTTAAAGGCATTATTCAATTATAAAGAAAGAACTTGCATTTATATAGCGCCTTTCATGATCTCAGGATATCCCAAAGCGCTTTACAGCCAAGGAAGTACTTTTGAAGTGTTGTCACTGTTGTAATGTAGGAAACACAGCAGCCAATTTTTGCTTAGCAAGGTCCCACAAACCGTAATAAGATAATGACCAGACAATCTGGGGTTTTTTTTAGTAATGTTGGTTGAGGGATAAATATTGGCCAGGACTCTCCTGCTCTTCAAATAGTGTTATGGGATCATTTACGTCCACCTGAGAGGGCTGACAGGCCCTAGGTTTAATGTTTTATCTGAAAGACAGCATCTCTGACAGTACTACACTCCCTCAGTACTGCACTAAAGTGTCAGCCTAGATTATGTGCTTTGAAATGGGATTTGAACTCAAAACCTTCTGACTTAGAGCCAAGGCTGACGCCTTTAATAATTTAAAAATAATAATTTGAACAGTGATAGACCGATGGAAGGGCTCCAGATTTCCAGTTAAGCAAGATGTATTTCTTAACTGCAATATCCATAACCTTTAGGTGCATCCCATACCACTGAGTACAGGAAAAGAACCACAAGACTAAATCTGAGCAAGTGACATCTTGAAGGTTATATTTGATGCTCTCCCATAACCTGCTTAGGAATTTACTGTTTATTATGATGGTATGCTCCCAAATGTTTATGAAAAAATGCTTTATAGAACCTATAGTATAAATATTACACAGAACTGAAATGTACAGGCAAAGCACTGGGTTAGTGAACAGTCCTTTCACTTCAGGGTTCTGGGGTGAAATCCAATTTAGAGCACTGAGATAAAAAACCTTTTCTCCGCACCAGCTGTAAGTCCTATTTGTAAGAACTTTGGGCAGTTTACACCTTTCTTTTATTACATCCGTGTACATAGTACAAAACTGCCCACAAGTTGTAAGGATGGCTGGGGTGAAAAGCAGAAACAATCACCCTGGTGTAGTAGCTGTTGGAGGCCTGATGTGGCGGCCGAGTAGTGTAAGCGTCCAAGGAGGCTTCATATTGGTTGTGTGCTGACTTTATTCATATGGAATAAATAATGTAAATACGATCACTTTAGTAACAGTACAGAGGAATAAGCAAAACTGTATTACCCGCTCCTCTGGATCGAGCCGTAACTCCTGTCTATTTTTGGCGTTCTTCCTTCTACCACTCTCTTTCTGCCAGTTTATATCTTGTCTCTTTCCGGCCATGCCAAGTGCCCACCCACTGTGACCAAATGGACAGTAGCCTGTACATTGTGATTAAATAGATTTTAACTTGGCAATTCTAGCTTACTGTTGCAATACCTGAAATGTATTAACCCCATGTTTTGTCTAAGCTAGTACTTTCTAAAATGTAGTTCTACCATCAGAAGGTTGTGGCTTCAAGTCCCACTCCAGAGACTTAAGCACAGAATTCTAGGCTGACACCCCAGTAGTGTGCTGAAGTGAGACATTAAACCGAGGCCCTGTCTGCCATCTCAGGTGGCCATAAAAGATACTATGGCACTAATTCAAGGACGATTAGGGGAGATATCTCTGGTGTCCTGGCCAATATTTATCCCTCAATCAACATCACTAAAAAACAGATTATCTGGTCATTATCACATTGCTGTTTGTGGGAGCTTGCTGTGCGCAAATTGGCTGCTGCGTTTCCTACATTACAACAGTGACTCCGCTTCAAAAAAGTACTTCATTGGCTGTAAAGTGCTTCGGGACATCCGGTGGACGTGAAAGGCGCTAGATAAAGGCAAATCTTTCTTTTTTTCTACCATCTACCCTTCTTCCTTACAGTAGAAGGAACTTTATTGTGCATCTGCCAGGACTGTACCTGATCTGGGAATAACCCTATCACTGGATGTCCAGAATGGATAAATATTCCATTCCCTGAGCATTGACGTCTCTCACCTTTTTCACAAGACAAAATATCGCCCTGCAACCACAGCAGTGAGGATGTTCTCTCACAACATTATGGTTTTGGACACCACTGATAGCTACACTTGTACATTTCAACTGATAGGAACATGTGCAGTCGTTGGGGAACAGAGCGACCTAGTAAGCATTGCCTTGTAATACCAGTGCTTTCTGTTAATGATCATGCACCTCCTGGAAAAAGGTTTGGAGAGATTTGAGGCTGGTTGAATGTTCTTTCCATTGGAAAAAAAAACAAGTGTTCACGCACAAAGTCCTCGTACAAGTGGAAAGGGTGGGCAGAAGCGAAAGGAAAACAAACAAAGCTGATCATTAATAGAGCAGATCCAAAGTAGATCAATGCAGCTAACATTCTTTTATCATATTGTATGACTAATTTCAGTCCGCAAGCAAAACAAACCACTTGTACGGTGCTCAAATATAAAAGGCTAATCTTTCTTTTTAAACTACGAGGTGCTTTCAAACTTAAACAAAAACTGAATCAAATTTCATTTGAGACCCTTTACAATGAGTTTATAATATGGCCTATTGAACTATACTTACAGTAGATGCATGCATTGTGCTTCACCTCAGATTGGTGGAGTGTGTTAGTCACATATATAGGAATATAGGAACAGGAGGAGGCCATTTAGCCCCTCGAGCCTGTTCTGCCATTCAATGAGATCCTGGCTGATCTGCTACCTAACTCCATATGTGGCAACTGTCAGTGTTTCATGCTTGACGGTCAGTGTTTTGGGGTCCCAGTTGTAATTTGCTGGCAACACTTGCGCAGCTGGGTCCCACTTTTCCCCCACCCCTCTTGCGTGATCACTCCTCTGATTTCAACTAGCGGAGCTGTGGGTTGCTACAGTTGGCATCAGCGCTCCTGGGATCAGAAGAGTAAAATAGGTCAGGGCTCTCATTCCTGATCATTATCCAGTGGCTCCAGCTGGCAGCTACACATGTGTGAAGGTCTTGCCACAGCTGAATAACCTGCCAACACTTGAGGAAGTTATGCAAGGGCTGGGGCACACTGAACGGACCCCGAGAGCAGGTATACATAACGGGGTAGCGTTTCTGCTTTGGGCGCAGTCGGGAAACGGTGCAAATTACGCTTGAAATTGTGCTGTTTTTCCGAATTGAAGTTATGGTACCACAGAAGGCAGTGGAGGCCAATTCATTAAATATATTCAAGAAGGAGTTAGATATATTTCTTAAGGCTAAAGGGATCAAGGGGTATGGGGAGAAAGCAGGGACAGGGTACTGAATTTGGATGATCAGCCATGATCTCATGAAATGGCGGAGCAGGCTCAAGGGGCCGAATGGCCTACTCCTGCTCCTACCTTCTATGTTTCTATAATCATTGACGAGTGATTTACCTGGTGATGGTGTTTTGCTCCTAAAAGAAAGAACTAAAACCTAATCAAGAGAGTCTCAAATTGTACACGTCAAGTGGTTAATTTTCAGTGGAGATGATTGGAAAGCTAATCAGGAATAACTTCAAAATCTAGGAATTTATTAGTAAAGCAGAGCACAAAGAACTTTATTTATCAGCTGTGACCTATTATACTTGGACCCTTCCTCTATGTGTCCTCGTGTTAGCTTTATCAAGCAACTACTTTAGATCCTTCTAATTTCTTAGCTTGCACTAATTAGCAACAATTGAAAATTTTCTTGAATAATCTATTGCAAAATCCTAGCAATGCCATTATCTGTCCTACAAAATAATAATTCAACTTTATTGTCATTGCACAAGTACCTGAACAACGAAATGTGATCTTGCAAGCTCCCATGACTGGGAGAAGCAAAGCCGCTGCGTCGGTAGCGCGCCGCCATTCCATTTCCACCATTCCTCCTGTCTGACAATCTTCAGCCCAACACCCAGGCCTGCTCAACCAGCCGCTCCTGCTGGGGCTCCTTCCGTGACCTTCTCACCAACCGCCCCTCCTTGGGGCTCCTTCTGTGACCTGGTCTTCCCTGATGGTCACCCCTCCAGGTACTAACCAGGCCTAGCTCCACAAGCCTTGCCAGTGACCCTGTCCCTAGTCCCTAATCCCAGTCCAATTATGTTTTCTTGTGATTTCCCTTGACTTTTTACTAACTTGATTTCTTTATATTCTTATATTAGATGTAAAAATGCCAATTTATTTTCAAACCTGAATATAGGCAGCAGATACCTTTCAATGTTTTACAGGCCTTTTTACCTCCTGTCCCACTTACGCTGCTGAAAGCGTTCTACAGTGCATGCACTATAGGTTGCTCTTGAGGGCAATCTTCCACCACCACAGAAAACATCAGTAGTTATTGAATAACATTTTTCTGCCTGTGGATTTTATAATATACCATAATTGCTGGAAGAAAGTACAAATACAAGCTTGATCTAGCGCTGGGTGGAGTCTTTGATATTCCTTTGTCTCCAAGCAACAAAATATGTTTTTGTGATTTTATAACTGTTGAAAGCCTCAAAATGCACCAGAATTATCTCGGGTACCAATGTAAATGCAGAATAAAATAAATGTTGTCTGTGTACAGATGTTAGATCTGTCCAATGTGCTTGCTTATTATGGATAAATATTCTGAACTAGTTATAGCACACTAGAGCAGGGTGCATGCAATATTGGAACTCCATACTTTGCAAAAGTATCAATGGGAATAATAGGGGGAAAGATCAAAAGGTTTGCGAGATCTGCAGATATAGAAAGCTTCTAACGTAGGATCTGAAAAACAAGATGCTGCTCGAAATGAAAGACAGCGAAACCATGAAACATTTCTCGCTTTAAAATGTTAACTTCCATGAATAATATCACACACAACTAAAACATTTGGAATTCAAATAATATTAATGTAAGCAGTTAACTTAGATTCTTATCTATAACATGTATCACGCCCTAAATACCCTTGTTACACGCAAGCAGCAAGTCATGGATTGCTTTAATTTCGCCCATGCACCCTATCTCACTGTCTCTACTCCCCTTCCTTCACTGCTGGCTGCATTCCCCCTCCCAACCCCCTCCCTCGCTGTTCCAACTCACCCACTGACTGCCAATCCTTCTTTACCTCCACCCACTGGATGCAGTTTCCCTCAGTTTCCCCCCCCCTACCCTGCTTAATTTCCCCATTTGCAGTAAACCACACCCCCTCTTTAAAAAAAAAAAAAAAAAAAAAAAAAAAAAAAAAAAAATGCCTTCCCCATCCACTGCAACCCCTTGCCCATTTGGCTGCATTTCTCCCCTGGTGACTGGCTGTCACATGACTCAATCCCCTCATCGCCACTGATCTGAATTCCCCTTTCTCAGCACTCCCTTCCTCTTCCCCTGTCCTCTCCCTTTCCACTGTTTTATCCTTCCTCTCCTGCCTCCCACCTCCCCTTCTCCCTCTCTGATTTGTCTCTGCCTCCTCCTCCCTCCCTCTAACCCTCCCCCCACCATTCCTCCACATTATCCCACACTCTTTAGCCCTATTTGACCTGAAAATTTCAAATTAGTCTTGACTGTGTGCAACATCATGGGTGATTGACTAGTATATAATTATGCCTCAGATTATCAAAATCCATGACTTGGACAACGTGGACCACTTTCCATACCTCGGGAGCCTACTGTCAACAAGGGCAGATGTTGGTGACCTACAGTCTCTGTCACAGGCGGGGCAGACGGTGGTTGAAGGGGCGGGTGGGTGGGGTGCTTGGGTTGACGTGCGCTCCTTGCGCTGCCTGCACTTGGCTTCTGCTTGCTCCCGGCGAAGAGACTCGAGGTATTCGGCGCTTTCCCGGATGCTTCTCCTCCACTTTGTGCGGTCTTGGGCCAGGGATTCCCAGGTGTCAGTGGGGATGTTGCACTTTTTCAAGGAGGCTTTGAGGGTGTCCTTGAAGCATTTCCTCTGCCCACCTGGGGCTCTCTTGCTGTGTCGGAGCTCCGAGTAGAGCGCTTGTTTAGGGAGTCTCTTATCGGGCATGCGGACAATGTGACCTGTCCAACGGAGCTGATCGAGCGTGGTCAAAGCTTCGATGCTGGGAATGTTGGCCTGAGCGAGAACACTGACGTTGGTGCGCCTAACCTGCCAATGGATTTGCAGGATCTTGCGGAGGCAGCGTTGGTGGTACCTCTCCAGTGCTTTGAGGTGCCTGCTGTACATAGTCCATGTCTCTGAGGCATACAGCAGGGCGGGTATCACTGCTGCTCTGTAGACCATGAGCTTAGTGCTGGGTTTGAAGTCCTGGTCTTCAAACACTCTCTTCCTCAGGCGACCGAAGGCTGTACTGGCACACTGAAGGCAGTGTTGGACTTCGTCATCGACGTCTGTCTTTGTTGACAGTAGGCTCCCAAGGTATGAAAAGTGGCCCACGTTGTCCAAGGCCTTGTCATGGATTTTGATAATCGGGGGGCAGTACTGTGTGGCGGGGGCAGGTTGGTAGAGGACCTTTGTCTTACGGATGTTTAGTGTAAGGCCCATGCTCTCGTACGCTTCGGTGAAGGTGTTGACGATGGTTTGGAGTTTGACTTCCAAGTGAGCGCAGACGCCAGCATCGTTTGCATACTGTAATTCGATGACAGTGTTACCAGGGATTTGTACTGTTGCTGATGAAAAACTCCCAAGGATTCAATAAGATGATGTTCTCAGTATCAGCGTGCGAGAGAGAATTCAACTTTCTCCTATTCTGGCCATTTCAGCTATTGAACTGTTTCTACTTAATACTCTATTAACCAAAAGTAACGTTAAGATCTAAATCTCCTCCACAGGTAATGAAGTACACAGAGCAGCGTTACAGCCACGTAAGTATTTCCACCGGTGCTATTTCCTGGTAGCATCTTCAGTTTGAATTGTACGGCTTAATCAAATGTCTGCTGCAATTTAATCTCAGCTAAATAATTTATCGGCACAGTCATTGGCACAGCTTTGCTGTCACTGTTTCTAATATACTGTAAATCCTTCATGTAATGGCTTTTGCTGTGATGGGTTTTACTGCTCCGCTATTAGTGTATTCCATTGATGTGCATTAACCTAAAGTATATCGCGCGCTGTGATAATTGGGTTATTAATTTGCTATCACCCGTTCAAACGTCACAGCCGAATGCCTCAATAAACTTACAAAGATTTACAAACAAAACAAGTCTGTACAATTTGAAATGAACATTAGCTGCATTTGTTTTTTAAATACAATAAATGATGTAAACACAAAATAGACTTGGATTCTTAAATTGAGAACTGAATGTTCCAAGTCTCTGTTGACTCCTTTTTTTTTCTATTCAGGGTACTTTGGGTTTATGACTTTGGGGGGGAGAAATTCGGTAACGCCCCGTTTGGGGCGCAATTATCGGCCGGGCGCAAAGTTTAGCGCCTGGTGCTAATTATCACCTCCAACTACAAACTTGGCTTTCATCGCCCCTGGAGGTGATTGGAGCACTAAATCAGGCGCTGCACACCTGTCTTAAGGCGCAAAGACCGAGGAGCGAGGCGTTAACTCAGAGCGCGGGCGCAGCGCAGGTGATGTCAGTTAGCGATGGAACACAGACACACTGACGCCGGCCAGTTCTTAAAGGGGAGGGTCGATCTTGCTCTCCAGCCACACCCTGCTCATTGCAGCCTTGAATCTCGGCCTGGAGAGACCTGTGATTACATTTTCCAGCCAAGGACTATGGAGAGGGTGAGAGAACGAGCTCAGCGCTTCAGCGAGCGGACCTTGGAGGCTCTGGTTGGCTCAGTGGAGCACAGAAGATCTATACTCTACCCTGAGAGTGGCAGGAGGCCTTTGCCGCGCGACTACAGAAGAGTTTGGCTCAGCACATCTCCTGCAGGAGCACGGTGCCCAGGACCCATACTCAATGTCGCAAAAAGTTCAACGACCTCACTCTGGTCGTCAGGATGAGTGGCTTTTTTTCAATACCTCTCCATCCCTCCATTTCAACCTCACTCTATGGCCAGCGGATCTTAAAACCCAAATGCACATTCCACACCTTGCATTCCTGCTGCCACCACTGTCACTTCCCCATTGCACTTGCCACCACCTGTAGGCCAGACTGCTGCTGCCTATGCAGAGTTGGTGCAATCTGCAGCCGGGCCTTCCAGGCCGAGAACTGGTCGAGGCCGTCCTTCAAGGGTATCTGTAGTCTCAGGTTCTGACAATCAGCAGCCTTCCACCAGCCTTGCTGCAGCCACTGGGGCCCCATTACGGAGGAGCAGTAGGGTGGGAAGGGGAGAAGTGCGCGAAGGGGAGAAGTGCGCAAGGGAAGGAGTTCACCCTCGAAGGGCAAACAGTAGGAGGTGTGACGAAATGTTGGTAAATTTTTTATTAAAGGCCGCGGTTCATGTTCAAACTTTTGTTTAGTGATTTGGACATTATCTCCAGGTTGTGAGAACCAGTAATGTTAATGAATGATTTTTTGTGTTTGTTTCTATTAGTTTGTCATGAAGAAATGACACACAAGAGTTTGTAAAATAAAAAAGTTTTTGTATTCAAAATGTATAGGTTTGGCCTTTGGAATCATTGCTGCCTTGGCTGGCTTTGGGGTTGCAGGTTGCTTTCATTCATGTTGTTCTCCATACCAGAAGCCATTTCCTCTGTAGGGGCCCAGAAGGGGCTTGTTATCAGCCGTTGACGGACGACCCTTACAGTTTCAACATTGTGGGCCTCCCTCCCGCCTTGGTGCTGCTGCTGATCATCCTCCTCCTCTTCCTCCTCCTCCGGTGGTGCTCCAAGGCCTGGTGGCATTGGCTGGGTCCTGAGGATTGCCAGGTTATGAAGCATGCAGCACACAACTATGAAGTGGGAGACTCGCTCAGGCGAGTACTGCAGGGCTCCTCCTGAGTGGTCCAGACTCCATTGCTTGTGCACGCCGATCGTCTGCTCAACGATGTTCCTGGTGGCGAGATGGCTCTCAATTTACCGCAGCTCAGCAGGGGTGTTGGGGTTACGGAGCGGTGTCATCAGCCAGGTGCACGGTGGATAACCCTTGTCCCCGAGGAGCCAACCACTTGGCTGATGCGGTGTCTGGACAAGGTCTGGCACACCAGTCTGGCGCAGGATGAAAGCATCGTGGCTGCTGCCAGGATAACGGGCATTGACAGCAAGTATCAGCTGTCTGTGGCCACAGACCAACTGGACATTTAAGGAGTGGAATCCCTTGCGGTTTTGGAAAAACTCTGCATTCTCATGCGGTGCCCGCAATGCCACATGCGTGCAGTCAATGGCGCCCTGCACCATGGGGAAACCTACTATCTTCGCAAAGCCCAATGCACGTTCATGCTGTTTGGCCCGGGTCACCGGGAAAGAGATGTACTGGCGTCTCCTTTTATAAAGGGCATTTGTGCAATGGACCGCGAACTGAGAGATATTGGCGATGTCCCCAGTAGCTGCTTGAAAGGAGCCCGTGGCATAAAAGGTCAGAGCCACTGTGGCCTTCACAGCCACCAACAGAGATGTCCTGGTCCTCGGTAGAGGCTGCAGATCTGGCTGCAGCAGGTGGCAGCGCTCAGTGACCACCTCCTTGCTGAAGTGCAGCCTGCGTAAACACTGCTCCTCAGACAAATTAATGTAGAAGAATTGTTCCCGGAATACCCTGGGAGGGTAAGGTCTCCTGTGCAGATGCCTGTTGGCCCTCCTCCGTCTGGCCATGATTGCCACTCTCTCTCTGCGTCTCTGTTGCCTCCGATTCTGCAGGCGCAGGATGACGCCCCGAATCAGTGCAGCCCCCATGGTCTCTTGGCAATCAAAGTAATGAAGGTCAAATCCAAAAGTGCCTGCAAAGTGATGCTCAGTAGCCAAAACTACTTCACACAGCGTTGACTCTATGCAGAAGTCTCTCTATCTCAGAATCTCTCTCTCTCTCTGTCAGAATGAGTGGTGCAAAAATGTCTACCACAGAAAAAGCCAAGAAGAGGCCGCCTTTAAATAGCACCCCCCGCCCCCCCCCCCCACCAGCCCCTCACCGACTGGGAAACGTTCCAGTCTCCCTGTCGTTGCTTGCGCCAAGTGGAAAGGAGGGGGGGCGCCACTCAATATCCAGTCCGGGGCGCCACCAGGGCGTTGCACGCTCGACTGACGTCATGATCTGCAGGCACGGGAGATCGGGGCGGTAAACTTTTGCGCCGCCGCAAAAACTCATCAATTTCGTAAGTGGCGCAAACATCGCCGCACCCGGGTGCTCGTTGCTTTGCGCCCCATTAGCACCCTCTTAGGGTGCACACGGGAGGTGCAAGCCAACCGAATTTTTCCCCCTGGGTCTCTTATGCAATCTCTCACTGCCCTATGCCCTATACTCAGATCTTCCAGCTCCTTGGTTTTCTTACTAACCTATCTTTTCTTTCTCCTCAATGGGACTAAACACAACTGCTCTTTCAAAGAGCTAGCACAGGCACGACGGGCTGAATGGCCTCCTTCTGTGCTGTAAGTTTCTATGAATCTATCGGTTTTATTGTTGACCATCCTGCATGTTGAACCAGTGGCCAAGACATACTGTGGTAGCCTAGCCTCTGACCCCCTTGAGTGCACATAATACCACAACTCTAAGAACTATGCTAAATCTTTGCAAATAACTTTCAAATGTGCAGTGTTGCTTCCTCTTTCAAATTTCTTATTACTGTGGGGCCTTCAAACTGGTAGGTTCTTTCAAAGAATCTCAAGGTTGACTCCAACTTAAACACACTTTTTTTTTAAAAAATATCCTAGAAGAGAGTTAACGGGACTTGGATTTTGAATACCTGACCATTCAAATTTAAAAAGAGACTGTCAGTCATACACAAACCCAAACCAATCACAAAGCGTTGTTAAGTTTGAATTATTCCAGTATCCAGCCTGTAACTGATGAAACTTTAAACCTTTTATTGATAGAGGCTTGGTACAAGAATCTGAACTGTAGTCAGTTTGTAAACTGGATTTAAAGGAACAGCTCACAAACTAAAATGAGACAAAAATACTTAATTTTTCTTAGTGTTATTAGCAGATGAATTTTTACAGTGTTCATGACATTCCTCTGCCCGTTATTGTAATGCAGGTGTTAACCCCTTTAAAATAAACAAGTTAATGCCTTTGCTGAAATAATGGACAGTCATTTTGTCTGCTAATATTGTCAAATGTAATTTCTAGGTTATAGAAACACAGAAGATAGGAGCAGGAGTCGGCCATTCGGCTCCTCAAGCCTGCTCCGCAATTCAATGAGATCATGGTTATAAAAACATGAATAAGAAATTATGTACATCAGATTTTATGGCATTTAGCAAATACAGAAACAAGTTAGCACTGAGGCGTGACTCTTCAATTAATGCAAGCAAATGCCTAGCTAATTAGCTAGAGATTTAAAATCCATTTCCGTGTTGGCCCAATGGCAACGAGCAATCAGTGGCTGTCATACTGATCAGAAGGTTGTGAATTTGATTGCCATGGTTGCTTTTTTCATGTTGTTTGTTTCAAATGGGGTTGCTAGTAAAAAAAAACGATATGCCGCTTTGTATAAGTGGGAGAAGCCGGACATTATTCAGACTGCCAGCTAGTCCTTGCTGTTGCTGTCTGATAATGGAGAAGTAAATAATGGCAATCGTGAATGGAGAAATCCCATAGACCAATCTATCTTCGCTTGGTGGAGATTGTAATTTTTTTTAAAAAGGACAAACTTTGGATTCTATTGTGAACAATTCTTGCTAAATTATTAACATGTTTAGTGAACACGACTTTAAAAAGCATGATTTGGTCCTGAGTGTTTGTATTTGTGTGTAAAACGTTGTTTACTTTGCACTATAGCCATCTGCTGTGTACCAGCTCCATTTCAACAGAGACCATAGTAGCCTCCTCTCTCATTTCATTTGATATTCATTAAAGTGGAGAATAGCTACTTTGGTTCAGTTTAACGACCTTCAGTTGTGGTTAGTCTATCTACTGTGAGAAACCATTAATCAAAGCGTTCAGTTCTTGTGTTCATTTTTTTCTGTTTGTGGGACCTTGCTGTGTGCGATTTGGCTGCTGCATTTCGCTACATCACAACAGTGACTGTACCTCTGGCCTGTAAAGGGCAGTAAAGAGCTTCCATGTAGAGATGTATTTATTTAGTCAGACATGTATCGGATGCGAGGTACATATTTAGTTGTGTAAGGAAATTTTAATTTATTTTCCAGGAACCACTCAAAAAAAAAAATAGTGGGGGTCTCTTACAAGTTTCTTTCCCCAATCTTTTGGTGGCGGTGTACATTCCAACATCCTCCCTTCCTCTCCTCCTCTTGCAACAGTGCCTGGGACTCACGTGCAGTGTAACAGGTTATCCATCCTGCTTTAAAGTGTCACACTACTTACAGTTACAAAACAATCGCTTAAAAGAAAAAAGCCAGTAATTTTCTCCTGGTTTTTCTGACCTTGAGGAGAAACTAATTTACCTCAGGAAGTGCCTGTGTAGAGTAAATGGCCTAGAAATTGACTATAGCCCCGTTTGGGGCGCCAGCCTCGCCAGGGCGCTAAAAGTAGCGCCCCGGCAGCATTCGCGGCCGCCCGCCGGAAATTCAGTGGTAGCGCCCCAAAGGGAAGCGCAGCGCTACTGGAGGCGCCCCGCATCCCTCTTGGGGCGCTGCGACTGAATATCGTAGCGCAACGTGCCGCAGCGTGTGGCGCTGCGGTATTGCAGGCCTTCCTCCCCTTAAAGGGGAAGGGCCTTGTTCAGCGCGATCTGGGGCCCAGCTGGGCTCCCGAGGATCGCGAGTGCCGGCAAAAGAGCCCGGCACCGCGGAGAAGTGCTGGGCTCTTGGAACGCAGCCGGCACTCCGCGGGCGGGGGGGGGGGGGTCAGGAGGCCGGGGACGGGAGCGCAGAGAGGTGCTGGCCGCCCCGCACCTCTCCTTTAATTTGCGCCTCTACCGCCGCAGGTAGGCCCCCCCTGAACCAGTCGGACATAGCGTCCGGCGGTAACCCTGAACCGGTCGCACATAGCGTCCGGCGGTAAATCAGGGGGCGCTTCCAAATATCGCGGCCGGGGCGCTGCGCACACCGATGACGTCATCGGTAGCGGCGCAGCGCTAGCGGCTAGCGCCACCACTAGCGTCCCGCTGAATTTAGCGGGAGGCGTGGGCAGTGGCTTGCGACCCACTTAGCGCCCTCTTAAGGTGCTAACGGGTGGCGCAGCCAACTGAATTTCTAGGCCAATAGACCTTATGGCTTTAAGCAAGATAATACTTTATGCAATATACAGTATGCTGCTTGCCTTTGTAAAACAGTGCATCCTCCAACTTACTCATTTCCCTACATTACAACAGTGACTGCATTTCAAAAGTATTTCATTGGCTTTTAGATATCCTGTTGTTGTGAAAAGCACTATTTAAATGCAAGTTCTTTCTATCCTTCGATCAACACCATTGGAGATCTGCAGATCCTAAGTGAAATACCGGCTTTTGTTTGATTTTGTGTTAATTTAAGGTAAGATTAAAAGGACCTGATCTCCAAATGGCTCATCTGCTTAACACAAAAAACAGCTGAACCTGCAGATCAGGAAGAACCTGTCTATGCTGAATTAGCTGAACTCAGATGGGTTATCGGGGAGGGGGAGGGGGGACTGTAACTGATATCAGCACCTGAGTTGGGAAGGGAAAAATCAGAGCCAGTTCTTACTCCTGATCACTAGCCAGGAATCCGAGCATTGATATTTGAATAAGGATCAGACTTGACAGTGATGCTCCCATGGTCCTATAGCCTGGTGAGGTTCACAGAAGAATTCCCATCTAGACCAGAGGGCACCAGTGGAACTGCAGCCAACAACATGTCAACACCTTCAGGAAAGGTAGGGCCAGTAAACCAGCAAAGAAATGACAAGAATCACCTCACTAAAGTATTACATTCATACGATCAGTGATTCTGGGACTTAATGGTAGGAACCTATTTTAATGGTAGGGGACAGACGGTCTATCACTTGTGTAGACCCTTTTATATCTTCCTGAAAATATGTTGTGGATGTAAACAATAAATGTCGAAGAGACAAAAAGAGTTGAATTTTATTTGAATCAATTTTCACTAATTACAGCACATATGCGTTAACATTTTAAAGTAAGCCAAAAGCATATTCCTGGCAGTATTATGAATACAAAAGGGGATACATTTGTAAAGCTACAACCCAGAGTAACAGCTAAAACATCTTCATCTAGCTTTGTGCAGACGCTAAGGAACATTTAAAATGATAAAGCAATTTGATAGGGTGGGTGTGGAGAAACTGTTTCTACTTGTGGGTGAGTCCAGGACAAGGGGGTATAAATATAGGATCGCCACTAACAGATGAAAGAATTTAGGATGAATTTCTTTACACAGAGTAGTGAGAATGTGGAACTTGCTGCCTCATGGAGAAGTTGAACGAGACAGCATTGGTATATCTAAGGGCAGGCTTGGTGCAAAGATGAGGGAGAAGGGAATAGAGGGATATGAGGCAGGGTGGGAAGAGGTCATTAGAGTGGGAGGAGGCTGGTGTAGAGTATAAATATCGGCACAGATCAGTTGGGCCAAATGGCCTGTTTCTGTGCTGTAGATTCTACGTAATTCTATATCTTTAGTTAAGTCTCATAAAAGTGCAAAAAGTGTTTCAAATGCAATAAACTTTTTAAAAATCTTAACCACTGCATGTCAAAACTGCTTCTTTAGCAAAATACTAAATTCTAAAAAGAGTCTCTGATTTTTAGAAACAGGAATTTGGAAGTTGATAATTAATTGGCAGACAATTCAGTAAAGCTCCAGGAAGCTAAAACTTCCATTAATAATCACTAATTCATAGCAACAACACTTCATCTAAGAACAAACGTAACAATGGAGTAGGTAGAACAAAAGTGTGTTACTTAAAATTATTGTTTAAAAAGTTTACTGAAACTATAGGGGCGATTTTAACCCCACGAGCCTGGCAGAAAACGAGTGGGCGGGCAGTTAAAATCGGGCGGGAGACATACCCGCTGGCGTTCTGCACCATTTCTTCTAAGCAGGAGGCAAGGATGCCTCCCTGAAGTCAACAGGCTCTTCCTTTACATATACATGTCATCGGGCCCAGACTGTAATTGTAACGATAGCAAAATACTGCAGATGCTGGAAATCCAAAATAACAACAGAAAATGCTGGAAAAACTCAGCAGGCCAGGCAACATCCGTGGAGAGAAAATAGAGTCAACGTTTCGGGTGAAAACCCTTTGTCAAGTAATTGTAACTGGTGGCCTGAGCGGGGAAGCTGTTGTGGAGTTCCTGCCCGGTGAAACGTGTGGGAAGAGGATCTGAGCTGGAAGAGGCCCAATTATGTATTGTTACTTTTTTTCAAAAAGGAGTGCTCCACCAGGCCCCATAAGGAAAGTTTAGGCCTGCTCTGTCCCGGGCTCCCCCCTCCTCCCAAAACCCTCTCCCTGCAACTTATCTTGTTGCTGGCGACCCTTTATTTGGTGTTGGCTGGTGGCTTCCTGCCGCCCGACATTGCACTCCCGCCCACCGGGTACCTGGCCAGTGGTGTGCAGGTGAGGCCTGGGAATTAAAGTCACGCACCTCATGCTGCCGAAGTTTGGCACTCGCCTCACCACCCACCCAATTCCGCTCGCAGTTAAAGTTGCGCCTTATGTGTCAATCACCCTTGTGTAATAATGACAAAGATTGTCTCTGCTAATGGGAATTTTGGAATGATTAACAGACTTGGCTATCACATATTGTTTTAATCAGCTGTTATTACCGCGTATGCATAATTAGGCTCAGTATAAACACATATAAATAGAAAATGCACTATAAATGAGAATTTCAAAAACTTACATTAACATTGCCTGGAACTGGTGAAATACCAATCAGCCCGTTCGTGGAGACCCTCCTCACCACAAACTACACCCTCGGTGCAGCAACCCACTCAGTAGACATGGGAGGTGGGGGAGCTCGCCATGATCTGGAAAAACATGACTGCCAGTACTCACCTCCCCACTGTCTCCAAGCCTAACTAACTCCCAGAACCCTAGGGCAAACAAGCTGCCTTAGCCTCAAGTTCTGTATTACTCCCAGTGCAAGCACACTCACGCCAAGAAGCCCGGATGTGTTGATGCATTCCTCCTGTAGGCACCGCTGGCAGGATGTGCAGTGACTTTGTAAACTACATATAGGAACGTATACTCTCAAAATACGTGTGTGAATGTACATCCAAAACATAGAATTAACTAATAAAATATACATGTAGCCCTAATTGTTCAATAGCTTTATAAAATATGTTTAATAGCATACAATAAAATAAGGTTTACTTTCTTCAGAATCCAATTATAAAGAAATGTTTTAAAAAGCTGCAATCAATCATATGAATTGAGAACTGCGGGCGGTTTTAATCAGAATGAGTGTGTTCTCACCTTCCCTGTGGAACGACCTCCCCTTCCCTGTGGAACGTTCTCACCTTCCCTGTGGAACGACCTCCCCTCCATTCACTGCCTCCTTTTGCAGCAAGGCCAAGATCAGGAACTCCGAGCTGGGGAATTGCAGGAACAACTCCTAATCGCAGCAATCCACAATGCACCACAATAAAGTAGCAGGTTGCTATGCTGCTGCTTTTAATATTTGAATCCTTTTTTTAATAAGGGTCACTGCAAGCACAGAGAGCACTTAAAATGACCACAGACTGGTGCTCATATTTTGCAAACTACTTTCCTGGGGGCTACTGACAGGGTAAATTGTTTTACAAGTTTGTCTCAGTTTAAACATGGTAATACTGCAGTAATAAAGTGTATAGTGCTGCTGTAACAAAGTGTATAATGCTGCAGTAATAAAGTGTATAATGCTGCAGTAATAAAGTGTATAATACTGCAGTAATAAAGTGTGTAATGCTGATGTAATAAAGTGTATAGTGCTGCTGTAATAAAGTGTATAATGCTGCAGTAATAAAGTGTATAGTGCTGCTGTAACAGTGTATAATGCTGCAGTAATAAAGTGTATAATGCTGCAGTAATAAAGTGTATAGTGCTGCTGTAATAAAGTGTATAATGCTGCAGTAATAAAGTGTATAGTGCTGCTGTAATAAAGTGTATAATGCTGCAGTAATAAAGTGTATAGTGCTGCTGTAATAAAGTGTATAATGCTGCAGTAATGAAGTGTATAGTGCTGCTGTAACAGTGCATAATACTGCAGTAATAAAGTGTATAATACTGCAGTAATAAAGTGTATAATACTGCAGTAATAAAGTGTATAATACTGCAATAATAAAATATATAGTGCTGCAGTAACAAAGTGTATAATGCTGCAGTAATAAAGTGTATAATGCTGCAGTAATAAAGTGTATAATACTGCAGTAATAAAGTGTGTAATACTGATGTAATAAAGTGTATAGTGCTGCTGTAATAAAGTGTATAATGCTGCAGTAATAAAGTGTATAGTGCTGCTGTAACAGTGTATAATGCTGCAGTAATAAAGTGTATAATGCTGCAGTAATAAAGTGTATAGTGCTGCTGTAATAAAGTGTATAATGCTGCAGTAATAAAGTGTATAGTGCTGCTGTAATAAAGTGTATAATGCTGCAGTAATAAAGTGTATAGTGCTGCTGTAATAAAGTGTATAATGCTGCAGTAATGAAGTGTATAGTGCTGCTGTAACAGTGCATAATACTGCAGTAATAAAGTGTATAATACTGCAGTAATAAAGTGTATAATACTGCAGTAATAAAGTGTATAATACTGCAGTAATAAAGTGTATAATACTGCAATAATAAAATATATAGTGCTGCAGTAACAAAGTGTATAATGCTGCAGTAATAAAGTGTGTAATACTGTAATAAAGTGTATAGTGCTGCAGTAATAAAGTGTATAGTGCCGCTGTAAAGCACCCAAGCCTGTCCAATTTACAGTAACAGGTGGGAGAGCGGGTAGAAACTGCTCTGGTCACAATGTTATCATGGAAGGCGATGTTATGCCAATACCCACCAGACTTCCAGACAGTGTGTTGGTAAATGTTGCTAACCTTGATTAAACTTCTTATTTACAGTACAATTTTCACAGAATTCATCTTCAGGACTGGTAAACTGGTTCTGGAACTATGTGACAAATATTGTAAACCCAGATTATGGACATATAGAAGAAAGGATTGAATAGCTCTGTTCACAGTGCGATCGTGTTACACTGCTTTAATTTTAAAAACTCAAATCAGATATACATCCCATTAAAGCATCTTCTGTACCAGGAAATTCACACACAAGTTACTTTATTGGGAATAAAGGCTTAACGCTGAGTTTGATGTACAGTACTCAAACCAGTACAATTTGCTGATTTCCTTGGTTAAACTTACGCTCATGGATACAGGTGTTTAAATGGTTTTACTGAGACCCCTCCTTGCTAAACAAAGGCTATATGAAGTAGCTTCAAGCATCTACCGATATAAAGGTGAATGTAGTTTTAGATTATGATTATTGGGCAGTGTCTAAAGAAGGTTGTGCACCACGGACCGTGATTCTGTTATTCACTAGGGTCCGGAGGAATGGAATCCATCATTTGCTTCACCTGAAGAATCTGTTTCTCCAATTGGTCTTTATCCAGCTTCATTTTTGCTTCAAGTATTTGTCTTAAGGATCCAATGCTTTCATAAACAGCTGTAAAGCCTTGACAAAACACAAAAATCAGAAGTGTAAAGCATTGCATTAAGTGTAGTGGGTATAAACAAAAATCAGAAAAAAATCTAAAATATACATTAGCTTTAATATAACGGATTTTAATAAACCGTATGAACAGTAATCTGATCTAATGACTATGATGGGAATAAATATTCCCAATCACAAATACGAGGTAGCTAAGTTTCCAATTTGAACAACTCCATCCAATGCCCCGAGGGATGCCCTATACCAGCGACGCACACAGACCAACAGATCCCAAGTCGGATCCCCTAGCCTGGGCTGAATTGGTTGCTCTCAGCAGGATTGCAATCGATGCACTATAATTGACCTTGGCATCCCTGGCTAGGGAGTGAAAATAATCACCCAGCTTTCTCACTCTGAGCTGCTGTTCCGAGCCCTCTCTGCTGGAAAGCACCTGCGTGTGGATATTAGGTGAAGGCAGGAACTGGGCTCGGCTGTGATGCCACACATGGTCGAGCAGCTTTTCTACACACTTTGTCTGGGTTCACACAATGAAGAATTCGAGCAAAGTACTGGAGGGCTGCTGATGCCCGGGGAAATGTCACCTGACAATTCAATAGTATATTTTGGAATACTGTGTGCAGTTCTGGTCACCACATTATAGGAAGGATGTGATTGCATTGGAGAGGGTGGAGAGGAGATTCACCAGGATGCTACCTGGGCTGGAGTGCTTCAGCAATGAAGAGAGACTGGACAGGCTGGGGTTGTTTTCCTTAGAGCAGAGAAGGCTGAGGGGGGACCTGATTGAGGTGTACAAAATTATGAGGGGCATAGATAGGGTAGATAGAAAGGAACTTTTCCCCTTAGTAGAAGGGTCAATAACCAGGGGGCATAGTTTCAAGATAAGGGGCAGGAGGTTTAGAGGGGATTTGAGGAAAACCTTTTTCACCCAGAGGGTGGTCGGAATCTGAAACTCACTGCCTGAAAGGGTGGTAGAGGCAGGAACCCTCACAACATTCAAGAAGCATTTAGAGGAGCACTTGAAATGCCATAGCATACAAGGCTATGGACCAAGTGCTGGAAAATGGGATTAGAATAGACAGGGCTTGATGGCTGGCGCAGACACAATGGGCCGAAGGGCCTTTTTCTGTGCTGTATAACTCTATAGGAGTGAAACAAATCCTTGTCTTTAATACCAAGCTGGGTCATAAGGCAATGTCCTTAAGGATGTGTAAATTATGGAACCATGCAAACACTGATATGTTCTCACCAACATTAGTTTCAGCTTTGATGTCCTCTATTTCTTTCCATATTTTCTTTTCTATGCTAATGATGATCACATTTAGTTTCTTCTCGACATGTTTAATGCTGCAAAGCTCCGCATTCATTTTCTGTGTTGCTTCTATTTTGTCAAGTTTCATGGACAGCTGGTTAAACTGCTCTTCCATTCTTTTTTCATTGCTTTCCTAACACAAACAGAAAGACGCATATCCATTACAGCTAGCAAACTGACAGTCAGTCGAGAGAATACTTCCACTATTTGAAGATCTCAATACTGTACAATTGTAGCAATACCTAGCACTGGCCTACGCACGTTAACCTTTAGGCTGCTGGGCAGATTTCCTCAGTGTGCTAGATAATAAGAACATAAGAAATAGGAGCAGGAGTCGGCCATTTGGCCCTTCAATCAATAAGATCATGGCTGATCTTCTACCTCATCTCCACTTTCCTGCCCAATCCCCATATCCCTAGATTCCTTTAATATTCAAAAATCTATCGATCTTTATCTTGAATATACTCAACGAGTGAGCCTCCACAGCCCTCTGGGGCAGAGAATTTCAAAGATTCACCTGCGGTAAAATGGTAGACATGTTCTTTATAAAAGCACTTATGACACCTAATTGTGGGGGAATCCAAAGCTTTTGTGTCATAAATATAAGATAGTCACTAATAAATCCAATAAGGACTACAGGAGAAACGTCTTTACCCAGAGAGTGGATAGAATGTGGAACTCGCTACCACAGGGAGTAGTTGAGGCGGATAGCAGAGATGCATTTAAGGGGAAGCTAGATAAACACGTGGGAGAAAGGAATAGAAGGATATGCTGATAAGGTGAGATGAAGTAGGGTGAGAGGAGGCTTGTGTGGAGCATAAACACCGTCATAGACCAGTTGGGCTGAATGGCCTGTTTCTGTGCTGTTGCCTCTATGTAATTCTATCTAATGCACAGAGAGAGCCCCCTGATGTTTTTCAACTGTTTGGCCTCTGGGCCACTTTAAAATAATATCATAACTTTGCTAAATTGTATACAATCTAAAAATTATTCACTGTAACATTATTATTGTTTACTTAAAAGTACTTGCAAGCTTCTGGTGTTATCGTTTATAATGGACTAGCCACAAAATGAACACACTCAGAGACGGTGACTAATTACTGTAGAGCTTGTATAAAATCTATTATCAAATTTGATAGATCACTCTCAGATACAGTAGTCCAGGGGAAATGTTGTGTTTACTAACATGACATCCAAAGCATGACATCCACCGGGTCAAACTTCCTCTAAGGTTCCCCCCTGCCCTAGCCCTGAACTCACATCTTTCTCCAGTTTCTCTCTGATCTCCCCTCATGACCTCTCCACGCTCTTCTTATCCATGAGACCCACTTCCTGCTCCCTCAATCCTATTCAAAGATGTGCGGGTTAGGTTGATTGGCCATGATAAAAAATTGGCCCTTAGTGTTAGGGGGGATTAAATATGCGGGGTTACGGGGATAGGGCTTGTGTGGGATGGCTGTCGGTGTAGGGACCGGGTGCTAGGGTTTGGATGATCAGCCATGATCTCGTTGAATGGCGGAGCAGGCTCGAAGGGCCGAATGGCCTACTCCTGCTCCTATCTTCTATGTTTCTATGTTTCTATTCCCACCAAACTGCTGACTGATGTGCCATCAATTACTCAAAAGACTGAGGTTGAGCGAGTAACAATCAGCCTTTTATTAACTAAAGAATGAAGGTCTTGTCTCGAGTGGTTGACCCGTCCAGAATACTAAGGGACTGGGAGGTAGTCACTTACATACCTGGAATAGTGGGAGGAGTCAGCCGAGGCATGTCCAGACCTGTACCTAGTGGAATACACATACAGACACAGACAGGTATAACAGTGGTTTATCACATTCACCCCTTGTTTAAAAATGAGTCCGGCGGGGTGAAGTGTATTTAAAAGTTCGTGTATTGGAGTCTCTCCGGAGGTCTTGTCTGCCGCTGTGATCGACGTGGCGACGGCAGGGGTGGTGGAGCTTCCGGCGTCGCGTCCCGTGTAGGCTGGGGCCCTGGAGTGTAGTCCGGGGCCCTGGAGTGTAGTCCTCGTGGGTGACGGTCCAAGGCGAGCCAGCTGCTGGGGTTGGATATCGGGTCGTTGGGGGGGGGGGGGGTGGTAATGGGTAGTGGGTTACAGCGGTCCCCGAGGGTGCGAGGTCTCGTATGGAGACTGTGTCGTAGTGGGTTACAGCGGTCCCCGAGGGTGCGAGGTCTCGTATGGAGACTGTGTCCTCCCGCCCGTCCGGGTACGCAATGTAAGCGTACTGGGGGTTGGCGTGGAGGAGGTCGACCCTCTCGACCAGGGGGTCCGTTTTATTGGCCCTCACTTGTCTTCTCAGTAGTACCGGCCCTGGGGACGTCAGCCATGGCGGTAACGATGTCCCCGATGTGGACTTCCTTGGGAAGACAAACATTTTCTCGTGAGGGGTGGCATTGGTGGCAGTGCAGAGCAGTGACCGAATCGAGTGGAGCGCATCGGGGAGCACCTCCTGCCAGCGGGAGGTCGGAAGGCCCCTAGACTTTAAGGCTAGTAGGGCGGCCTTCCAAACTGTTGCATTCTCTCTTTCCACCTGTCCGTTCCCCCGGGGGTTGTAACTGGTGGTCCTGTTTGTGGCTATACCCCTAGCGAGCAGGTACTGGCGGAGTTCGTCGCTCATAAACGATGAGCCCCGGTCGCTATGGATATAGCTGGGGAAACCGAACAGGGTGAAGAGGCTGTTCAGAGATTTAATGACCGTGGCACTGGTCATGTCCGGGCAGGGGATAGCGAACGGGAACCGGGAGTACTCGTCAATGATGTTGAGGAAGTACACATTGCGGTCGGAGGAGGGGAGAGGCCCTTTGAAATCGACGCTAAGGCGTTTGAAAGGGCGAGTGGCTTTTATCAGGTGGGCTCTGTCTGGTCTATAAAAGTGCGGTTTGCACTCAGCGCAGACTTGGCAGTTCTTGGTCATGGTCCTGACCTCCTCGATGGAGTAAGGCAGGTTGCGGGCCTTGATGAAGTGCAAGAACCTGGTGACCCCCGGGTGGCAGAGGTCATTGTGGAGGGCCCTCAGCCTATCGATCTGCGCGCTGGCGCAGGTGCCACGCGATAGGGCATCTGGGGGTTCATTGAGCTTCCCAGGCCGGTACAAGATCTCGTAATTGTAGGTGGAAAGTTCAATTCTCCACCTCAAGATCTTGTCATTTTTGCTTTTGCCCCTCTGCTTGTTGTTGAACATAAAAGCAACTGAACGCTGGTCAGTGAGCAGGGTAAATCGTTTTCCGGCCAGGTAGTGCCTCCAATGACGCACAGCCTCCACGATAGCCTGGGCCTCCTTCTCGACCGCGGAGTGTCTGGTCTCCGGGCCCTGGAGGGTTCGTGAGAAGAATGCCACAGGTCTCCCCGCCTGATTAAGGGTGGCGGCCAGAGCGAAGTCGGACGCATCGCTTTCCACCTGGAAGGGGATGGATTCGTCCACTGCGTGCATGGTGGCTTTGGCAATGTCTTCCTTGATACGGTGGAAGGCTAAGCGGGCCTCTGCCGTCACGGGAAAAGAGGTGGGCTTGATCAGCGGACGGGCTTTGTCTGCATAGTAGGGGACCCACTGAGCGTAGTAGGAAAAAAACCCTAGGCACCTCTTCAGAGCTTTTAGGCAGTGGGGTAGTGGGAGTTCCATAAGGGGACACATCCGGTCCGGGTCGGGACCGATGACCCCGTGTTCCACAACACAGCCAAGGATGGCGAGGCGGTCTGTGCGGAATATGCACTTCTCCTTGTTATATGTCAGGTTCAGGAGTTGGGCAGTGCGGAGGAATTTCTCGAGGTTTGCGTCATGGTCCTGCAAGTCATGGCCGCAGATGGTCACATTATCTAGCGTAAGGGAAAGTGGCCTGCAGCTCGTTTTGATCGACCATCCGGTCCATCTCCCTTTGGAAGACGGAGACCCCGTTGGTAACGCCGAAGGGAACCCTAAGGAAGTGATAGAGGCGGCCGTTTGCCTCAAAAGCAGTATACTGGCGGTCTTCGGGGCGGATGGGGAGCTGGTGGTACGCTGATTTCAGGTCAATGGTCGAAAAGACGCGGTACTGCGCGATCTGGTTGACCATGTCAGCTATGCGGGGGAGTGGGTAGGCGTCCAGCAGGGTGTAGCGGTTTATTGTTTGGCTGTAGTCGATGACCAGGCGTTGTTTCTCGCCGTTCTTAACAACCACAACCTGGGCTCGCCAGGGGCTGGAGCTGCCCTCAATAATCCCCTCCTTCAGGAGCCGTTCCACTTCGGTTTTGATGAAAACCCTGTCCCCGGCACTGTATCGCCTGCTCTTTGTGGCGATGGGCTTACAGTCGGGGGTGAGGTTAGCAAACAGTGGGGGGGGTGGGATTCTGAGTGTGGAGAGGTTGCATCTGGTGCGCGGCGGGCAATTTGGAGGCTGCTGGCTGCGGACTGTGAGTGGGGGGAGGGGGCCACCGTACGCCATCGTAACGCTTTTGAGGTGGCACTGGAAATCCAACCCCAGTAGAACGGCAGCGCAGAGGTCGGGCAGGACCAGGAGTTTAAAATTATTGAACACAGTCCCGTCTACTACTAGTGTCACCACGCAGTAGCCGTCAATGTCCGCTGACTGGGACTCGGAGGCCATAGAAATCTGCTGGTGCGCAGGCAGGGCTGGGAGAGAGCAACGCCGCACCGTGTCGGGGTGGATGAAGCTCTCTGTGCTCCCGGAGTCAAAAAGGCAGTTTATTGCATGGCCGTTTACCTTAACGTCCATTTTGGACCGAGCTAGCTGGTGCGGTCTCGTTTGGTCCAGCGTCACAGAGGCCAGCGTAGGGGTCGGTGTGTCGCTGCGAGTATCAGATGGGGGGGGGTTGGCGGTCTGCTGCGTCCCGGCTGGTGTCCAAGATGGCGGCGTCCATGATTCCCATGTGGCTGGAGTCGTCCAAGATGGCTGCTGCTGCGGTGGTTCGCACATGGCTGGGGAGGCCCAAGATGGCGGCCCGCACGGCCCACACGCGGCGCTGTTGGGGGCCCAAGATGGCGGCTCGCACGGCCCACACGCGGCGCTGCTGGCGTTCGGGGTGGCTTTGGCCTTGCAGACGCTGGCGTAGTGTCCCTTTTTCCCGCAGCCCGAGCAGGTCGCATTCTTCGCCGGGCAGCGCGCTCTGGGGTGTTCGGCCTGGCCACAGAAGTAGCATTTCTGGCCTTGGGATAATGCTGTCTGGCTTTGGGACACTGCTGCGGTAGTTGGGCCGTTGTTGGGCTGTGGCTGGGGTGGCACGGTGCTATGGGGCTGTCCTACCGTGTCCCAGGTTGTCGTTCCCCGCGGCGTCCACGGTGCAGAGGAGTAGGCATCCATGCCCCGGAAGGCTGCGTCCAGCGTTAGTGCGATGTCGGAGGCTTTGTCGAGGGTGAGGTCACTCTGCTCCAGCAGTCGCTGTCGGGTGTAGTTGGACCTGTGGCCCGCTACGAAGGCATCCCGGATCAGTTCCTCCGTGTACTTAGTGGGCGTTACTGCCTTACACCCACAGGCCCGGCCAAGCACGGACAGTGCTTGGAGGTATTCCTCAGTCGATTCCCCAGGTTGTTGCTTGCGACTCCCCAGAAGGTGCCTAGCGTATACTTCGTTCACAGGGCGCGTGTACTGGGTCTTGAGGAGCTGGAGGGCGGCTGTGTACGAGGTCGCGTCCCGGATGACTGAGTACACTCGGTGGTTCACCTTGGAGAACAGGACAGACAGTTTGTCCGCATCCGTTTCGACCGCAGTGGAGGCAGTCAGGGATGTCTCGAAGCACGTGAGCCAGTGAGCAAACTTGGTGGAAGCGTCCGCTTCCCGACTGTCCAGGTCCAGGCATGCTGGTGTGAGGATCTTCTCCATTATAAAAAATTTAGTTAATAAAATTGATGCGCCATCAATTACTCAAAAGACTGAGGTTGAGCGAGTAACAATCAGGCTTTTATTAACTAAAGAATGAAGGTCTTGTCTCGAGTGGTCGACCCGTCCAGAACACTAAGGGACTGGGAGGTAGTCACTTACATACCTGGAATAGTGGGAGGAGTCAGCCGAGGCATGTCCAGACCTGTACCTAGTGGAATACACATACAGACACAGACAGGTATAACAGTGGTTTACCACACTGACCACCCAACTTCCTTTTCTCGCTCCCATGTTAGCTGATATTGTTAACGGTTCTCTCTCCTCAGGTACTGTCCCCCTCTCCCTCAAATCTGCCGTCATCATCCCTCTCCTCAAAAAAACAACCCTTGAACCTTCCGTCCTTGCAAACTACCGCCGAGCCTCCAACCTCCCTTTCCTCTCCAAAGTCCTTGAATGTGTTGTCGCCTCCCAAATCTGTGCCCATCTTTCCCGCAACTCCATGTTTGAATCCCTCCAATCAGGTTTCTGCCCCTGCCACAGTACTGAAATGGCTCTCAAAGTCACAAATGACACCCTTGTGACTGTGACAAAGGTAAACTATCCCTCCTCGTCCTTCTTGACTTGTCTGCAGCCTTTGACACGGTTGACCACTCCATCCTTCTCCAACAGCTCTCCACTGTCGTCCAGCTGGGTGGGACGGCACTCGCCTGGTTCCATTCTTATCTATCTAATCGTAGCCAGAAAATCACCTGCAATGGCTTCTCTTCCCGCTCCCGCATCGTTACCTCTGGTGTCCCCCAAGGATCTATCCTTCACCCCCTCCTATTTCTCATCTACATGTTGCCCCTTGGCGACATCATCTGAAAACACAGCGTCAGTTTCCACATGTACGCTGACAACACCCAGCTCTACCTCACTACCTCTTCTCTCGACCCCTCCACAGTGTCTAAATTGTCAGACTGCTTGTCCGACATCCAGTCCTAAATGAGCAGAAATTTTCTCCAATTAAATATTGGGAAGACCGAAGCCATTGTTTTCAGTCCCCGCCACAAACTCCGTTCCCTAGCCACTGACTCCATCCCTCTCCCTAACATCTGTCTGAGGCTGAACCACACTGTTCGCAACCTTGGTGTCATATTTGACCATGAAATGAGCTTCCGACCACATATCCACGGCATAACTAAGACCGCCTATTTCCACCTCCGTAACATCGTCCGTCTCCGCCCTTGCCTCAGCTCATCCGCTGCTGAAACCCTCATCCATGCCTTTGTTACCTCTAGACTTGACTATTCCAACGCACTCCTGGCTGGCCTCCCACATTCCACCCTACATAAACTTGAGGTCATCGAAAACTCGGCTGCTGGAGTCCTAACTCACACCAAGTCCTGTTCACCCATCACCCCTGTGCTCGCTGACCTACACTGGTTACCTGTTAAGCAACCCCTCGATTTCAAAATTCTCATCCTTGTTTTCAAATCCCTCCATGGCCTCGCCCCTCCCTATCTTGAATCTCCTTCAGCCCCACAACCACCACCACCCCCCCCCGCCTCCCCGCGATATCTGTGCTGCTCTAATTCTGCCCTCGAGCATCCCTGATTATAATCGCTCAACCTTTGGTGGCCGTGCCTTCTGTTGCCTTGGCCCTAAGCTCTGGGATTCCCTGCCTAAACCTCTCCGCCTCGCTACCTCTCTTTCCTCCTTTAAGATGCTCCTTGAAACCTACCTCTTTCACCAAGCTTTTGGTCACCTGCCCTAATTTATCCTTATGTGGCTTGGCATCAAATTTTGTCTTTTAATACTCCTGTGCAGCACCTTGGGACGATTTACTACGTTAAAGGCGCTATATAAATACAAGTTGTTGTTGTTGTATGACAACCTTTTTATTTCTCCCCACAATATTTCCCATTTTCACTCCTTGTCAGCTCCTTCCCAACTTTCTCTAGACGGGCGTGTACAACGTTCTCCGTTATTGCTCTCAATAACACACCGTCTCTGGCTAACAGGAAATATTTATTGTGATCCAGGCACCTGGGGACAACTTTGCATTGTAACTTATATATTTTAAAGCTCCTGTCTTTGAAACAGCTTGATGCTGAATACCTTTTTTTTTTGTTCTTTAATGTAATACTTACAGTTTTATCTTTAATGACTAAGGAGAGCAGTTCTATTTGATGTAACAATTCCTGCTCCTTCCTAGCTAGTTCCTGTTCCAACCGGGAACAACAGGACAAAGCCTGCCCCTTGATGTCTTCGGTTATGCTCTTCATCCTTTAAAAGTAAATTTGCAACATTTTGTGGTCATTTAGGACAGAAGAGGAAACAAAAGAAAAATCACAGATCACAGTGGGTTTTATAGAAACATAGAAGATAGGAGCAGGAGTAGGCCCTTCGGCCCCTCGAGCCTGTTCCACCATTCAATGAGATCATGGCTGATCATCCAAATTCAGTACCCTGTCCCTGCTTTCTCCCCATATCCCTTGATCCCTTTAGCCTTAAGAAATATATCTAACTCCCTCTTGAATATATTTAATGAATTGGCCTCAACTGCCTTCTGTGGTAGAGAATTCCACAGGTTCAGCACTCTCTGGGTGAAGAAATTCCTCCTCATCTCTGTCCTAAATGGCTTACCCCTTATCTGTCAAGGCTTTAGTTATGATAGCCATTCTCACAGATCTACTAAAAAGGGGACATCTTGCTTGGGAAGTACGGTGGTTATGTTACTGGACTAATAATCCAGAGAACATGAGTCCAAATCCTGCCACGGCATTTCGAGAATTTGAATTCAGATTATAAAATGTGGAAATAAAAAGCTGGCATCAGTAAAATTGACCGGAAAGCTGTCGGGTTGTTGTAAAAACCCAACTGGTTCCCTTATGCCAGCACAGGCCTCCTTCTGTGCTGTATGATTCTATGATAAAGCAGCTTATTTTGTTCTAAACTCTGAACATTTTTTACTTTCATGAAACCTCTCCCAATCTCACTCACACACAAGCAGTGCCAGCGGGCTGTGAGGCGAGATCCACAGACGCAAGAACTGCATCTCTGACCTCAGGGGAGGCGAGCAGGGGCTGACTGGCTCCCCGGAAAAGGCGCAGGATTCATGGGGATTCTCAGGGGAAAAGGGGTGGCGCCGCTAATAGGGCACTTGGGAAACCTCCCAGTTTCCCATAGGACCAAGTGCCCGTAAATCGTCCCCGAGCTTTAATACAAGTACTGGGTTAGAGTGTGAATTGTGCACTCACCTAACATCCAGCAGGTGGGGCTGTTCGCTGTTCTGTCCCCTAGTAAGCTTGATCTTTCTTTCTTGCTCTCGAATAGACTCCTCAATTCTCCTTAAAAGTTGTGAAATCTGTTGGAAGATTGGTGTAGTGCAAAATAAACATAATGGGGTAGGAATGGGTCCGCGCCCATTTTCAGGCATCGAATATACACTGCACCCAAGCCTGAACACATGGGCGCTGTTAAGTAGGGAAATTCTGCCTCAATTCTGCCCTCTTGAACATCCCTGATTATAATCGCTCAACCTTTGGTGGCCGTGCCTTCTGTTGTCGAGGCTCTAAGCTCTGGAATTCCCTGCCTAAACCTCTCCGCCTCGCTACCTCTCTCCTCCTTTAAGACGCTCCTTAAAACCTACCTCTTTGACCAAGCTTTTGGTCACCTGCCCTAATTTATCCTCATGTGTCAATTTTTTTTTTGTCTTACAATACTCCAGTGAAGCGCCTTGGAACGTTTTACTACGTTAAAGGTGCTATATAAATACAAGTTGTTGTTGAAATTGGTCCCCGTGCCTCATTATCATTGATCAGATGGGCTGCCCCACGCTGATCACTGGCAGCTCGCCTAATCGGGGCCCTGAAGGTGGCGTGTCCGTGACGCTATTGAAAGGCAGCCTGCACCTCTTAAAGGGGAGGCGCACTTTGGCTGCTGAACACTGGAATCTACCATGGGCACCTCAGACATGCCTGAAGTAGCTGCTGAGAGAGCCCCCGGGTGCACAGGCGCTGCACTGGGGGTCCGATCCACCGGAGGAGTGAGATGCTGTTGCCGCCGGGGTTACCAAAGAGGTTCCAGATGAGTGGCCAGGCAGCAGTGGCAAGAGCTGGCAGAGGAGGTCAATGCCAGAAGTAGTGCACCCAGGACAAGAAGTTCAATGACCTCCTAACTCAAAGCTTGCATTTACTCTCTCCTTACCTCAGCACCACCTGTAGCCCCACTACGCAACAGCCTTTCCTCCCCGTCTGCCTTCACTCTCCTGCAATCGCTGCACTACACCACCTTCTGCGGCTACTCATGTACTCTGCGCCTCCTACTTTATTGCAACCCTCACAGTTCTGCCATGACATGCACATCTTCAAAACATCTCATTAGGCTACCACCAACACACTCCCTTCCATCATGCAGGGCAAGCTGGCGCACAATACAAGGAAGCAGGTGGGCACGGGAGGAGGGCGAGCCTACATCCATATCCTGTGCCCACTCGAGGAGGAGGAGGTGCTGGAAATCGAGGGCAGGGGAAGAGTCAGGACCATGACCACTGGTGAGGCTGGAGGACGAGGACCACTGGTGAGGCTGGAGGACGAGGACCACTGGTGAGGCTGGAGGACGAGGACCACTGGTGAGGCTGGAGGACCATGACCACTGGTGAGGCTGGAGGACGAGGACCACTGGTGAGGCTGGAGGACGAGGACCACTGGTGAGGCTGGAGGACGAGGACCACTGGTGAGGCTGGAGGACCATGACCACTGGTGAGGCTGGAGGACGAGGACCACTGGTGAGGCTGGAGGACCATGACCACTGGTGAGGCTGGAGGACGAGGACCACTGGTGAGGCTGGAGGACGAGGACCGCTGGTGAGGCTGGAGGACGAGGACCACTGGTGAGGCTGGAGGACCATGACCACTGGTGAGGCTGGAGGACGAGGACCACTGGTGAGGCTGGAGGACGAGGACCACTGGTGAGGCTGGAGGACGAGGACCACTGGTGAGGCTGGAGGACGAGGACCACTGGTGAGGCTAGAGGACGAGGACCACTGGTGAGGCTGGAGGACGAGGACCACTGGTGAGGCTGGAGGACGAGTCCCACAGGTTTTTTGTGCATCTTACCCTCTTTTCCCTTCCCACTCCAATATCGCCCTGCACATTCTTCATGACCAAACGCAGCAGCCTTTCATCTCTCTCTCTCTCTCTACTTACCCTTGACACTGTCTCCTCTCTTCCAATTTAGGATCAGAAGCTGTACAGGGCCCTGGACAAGCAGAGGAAGAGGGCAGCACTATGAAAGAAGTGTCATTTGACCTTACCCGTACCAGCACAGATACTGGTGCACCCCGCATATCCAGAGGGTAGGATTAGATGGGTCGGCACAGAGATAAACCCAGCACTCGTGCAAGGACATGCAGATCGAACGGTGCCGGAAGCAGCTCGTCCGAAGGAGAGCTCGCAACTGAGCCTTGCTACAGTTCAACCAACGGCCCAGACTATAGAAGAATGATGGCGGTATGAGCTTCTGATTGTCATCCAGCAATGCTGGAAATGTTCATGTGAGGACAGACAGCATTGGGTTTTGGTGGCGATTAAATTCATTATTGAATAGCTTGTGCTGACACTCACTGTTGAGATTCACACATGAATAATAGCCCTTAGGCAAGATACCAGAGAACAGCCTGTGGCACAATACCGCAGCAAGGATTCAAAGTAATCAAGAGAGGGAGGAAAATGGTGAGGAAAAAAATCAGCAGTGAGCTAATCCCTCTTTATAACATTGAACGATTAAAGGGTAATTCAATATAATAAGCCTGCTTTTTAATGCAAATCTTTTAAGGAATTGTCAATATATTGTAATATAAACCGATTTGAAATCTTTCCTTTCCCTGGTCATTGCTATCTAGCACCGACATGGCACCATGCAGATACTGGGATAGAATTTCCGCAGGGGGATTCCGCTGTTTCTCTGGGATTTCTGCCGATTCCACGTGTGTCAGCTGTGGCTCAGTGGGTAGCACTCTCGCCTCGGAGTCAAAGGTGGCAGGTTCAGGCCCCACTCCAGAGAATTGAGCACATAATCCAGGCTGACGCTCCAGTGCAGTGCCGAGGGAGTGCTGCACTGTCGGAGGTGCCGTCTTTCAGATGAGATGTTAAAACGAGGCCCCGTCTCCCCTCTCGGGTGGATGTAAACGATCCCACGACACTACTTCAAAGAAGAGCAGTGGCGTTCTCCCCAGCATCCCTCAACCAACATCACTACAAACAAATTATCTAGTCATTATCACAATGCTGTTTGTGGGAGCTTGCTGTGCGCAAATTGGCTGCCGCGTTTCCCACATTACAACAGTTCAAAAGTACTTCATTGGCTGTAAAGCACTTTGGGACGTCCTGAGGTCGTGAAAGGCGCTATAGAAATGCAAGTCTTTCTTTCTCCTGCTGAAATTACGGCAGAAGATCGGGAGAACCCTGCGGGAATCACTGGCGACGGTGTCAACTCCTGATCCTTATTCCTCACCACCATCAGTGGTGGGGCAATGCCACTATTCAAGCAATACTTTTTTTTTGCAGCACCACACAGATTTCTGCAATTTGCACAAACTTGTGTTTTGGAATAAGGACCCAATCTGAAGACTTCCTCTGTGCTCATTTAAAAAAATAGTAATAACAATCTATGTCCCGATATTAGAAACTTTCATGAACAGTAATGTAATAATTTCCTTGTGTTAAATATATAAACAGAGTGGTTGAACAATGCACCATTCACAGAAATGGTAAATCTATATGAACGTATTCAAAACAGCACTCTCTATATAGAGTTAAATGGTGCTAAAATTCTCAAAGGGTTCGTTAGCAACACTGCAACCTATGGCACCGAGTACAAGAGACTAGGGAGACTTCAGCACGTAAAAGTGAAACAGAAAGACAGTTTCAGGTGAAGCCACGAGTTTGACTGAGGATAGTCTCGCAGACGGTTAACTTTTAAAGTCATTTAAGAAAAAAGTATCGTTCTCAATGCGAGATAGGTTTATGTGGTGACGATGTCTTGGTTCTGTTTAAACATTTTGTGAACAAATATGTATTTATGTTTCATAGTACATTTTCAGAACCGTTAGATTTATATTGATGGCTGGTGGAAGGGTCGTAACTGTGTTCTTTAGGGAAGGTGGGTTAAAACACTGATTTTAAAGGTAATTATTTTATGGACGCATCACATAGAAACATAGAAGATAGGAGCAGGAGTAGGCCATTCGGCCCTTCGAGCCTGCTCCGCCATTCAATGAGATCATGGCTGATCATTCAAATTCAGTACCCTGTCCCTGCCTTCTCCCCATATCCCTCGATCCCTTTAGCCTTAAGAAATATATCCAACTCTTTCTTGAATATATTTAATGAACTGGCCTCCACCGCCCTCTGTGGCAGAGAATTCCACAGGTTCACCACTCTCTGGGTGAAGAAATTCCTCCTCATTTCAGTCGTAAATGTCCTACCCCTTATCCTTAGACTATGACCCCTGGTTCTGGACTCCACGACCATCGGGAACATCCTTCCAGCATCTAGTCTGTCCAGGCCTGACAGAATTTTATAGGTTTCGATGAGATCCCCTCTCAATCTTCTAAACTCCAGTGAGTATAAGCCCAATCAACACAATCTCTCCTCATACGTCATTCCTGCCATCCCAGGTATCAGCCTGGTGAATCTTCGTTGCACTCCTTCCATGGCAAGAACGTCCTTCCTCAGATAAGGCGACCAAAACTGCACACAATACTCAAGGTGCGGTCTCACCAAGGCCCTGTACAACTGTAGCAAGCCATCCTTGTTCCTGTACTCGAACCCTCTTGCTACCAAGGCCAACATACCATTTGCCTTCTTAACCGCCTGCTGCACCTGCATGCTTGCCTTCAGTGGCTGGTGCACAAGAACACCCAGGTCTCTTTGCACTTCCCCTTCTCCCAATCTATTGCCATTCAAATAATAATCTGCCTTCCTGTTTTTGCCACCAAAGTGGATAACCTCACATTTATCCACATTATAGTGCATTTGCCATGTTTCTGCCCAATCACCTAACCTGTCCAAATCGTACTGGAGTTTCATGACATCCTCCTCGCAGCATACCCTCCCACCCAGCTTTGTGTCGTCTGCAAATCTGGAGATATTACATCCAATTCCCTCGTCCAGATCATTAATATATATTGTGAACAGCTGGGGTCCTAGGACCGATCCTTGCGGTACCCCACTAGTCACTGCCTGCCACTCGGAAAACGACCCGTTTATTCCAACTCTTTGCTTTCTGTCCGCCAACCAGTTCTCTATCCAATTCAATACCTTGTCCCCCGTGCCTTAGTTTTGCACGCTAATCTCTTATGCGGGACCTTATCGAAAGCCTTCTGAAAGTCCAAATACACCACATCCACTGGTTCTCCCTTATCTATTTTACCAGTTACATCCTCAAAAAATTCCAGTAGTCAAGCATGATTTACCTTTTGTAAATCCATGTTGACTTTGTCCGATCCTGTCACTGCTTTCCAAGTGCTCTGCTATTACATCTTTTATAATGGACTCTAGCATTTTCCCCACTACCGATGTCAGGCTTACCGGTCTATAATTCCCCGCTTTTTCTCTGCCACCTTTTTTGAATAGTGGGGTAACATTAGCTACCCTCCAATCCATGGGTACTGTTCCAGAGTCTATCGAGTTCTGGAAGATGACCAGCAATGCATCTACTATTTCTAGGGCCACTTCCTTAAGTACCCTGGGATGTAGATTATCAGGCCCTGGGGATTTATCGGCCTTCAGTCCCATCAATTTTCCTAACACCATTTCCCTACAAATACTGATTTCTTTCAGTTCCACCCTTTCATCAGACCCTATGTTCCCCGGTATTTCTGGAAGGTTATTTGTGTCCTCCTTTGTGAAGACAGAACCAAAATATGTATTTAGTTGGTCTGCCATTTCTTTGTTCCCCATTATAAATTCCCCCGATTCTGACTGCAAGGGACCTACGCTTGACTTCACCAATCTTTTTCTCTTCACATATCTATAAAAGCTTTTACAGTCAGTTTTTATGTTCTCTGCAAGCTTACTCTCATATTCTATTTTCCCTTTCTTAATTAATCCCTTTGTCCTCCTTTGTTGAATCCTGAACTGCTCCCAATCCTCAGGATTATTGCCTTTTCTGGCCAATTTGTATGTCCTCTCCTTGGATCTTATGCTATCCCTAATTTCCCTTGTTACCCACAGTCGAGTCACCTTTTTTGTTTTATTTTTATGCCAAACTGGGATGAACAACTTCTGTAGTTCATCCATTCGGTCTTTGAATGTTTGCCATTGCCTATCCACCGTCACCCCTTTGAGTGCCATTCCGCAATCAATCCTACCCAACTCGCTCCTCAGACCATCGTAGTTTCCTTTATTTAAATTGAGGACCCTTGTTTCTGAGTCAACGACTTCATTCTCCATCTTAATGAAGAATTCGATCATATTATGATTGCTCCGACCCAATGGGCCTCATACAACAAGATTGCTAATTTATCCTTTCTCGTTACATAATACCCAGTCTAAGATGGCCTGATCTAAGAGGGCCACAACCCCCCATTCCATCAAATTTACACCTATGTTTAAGAACTACTCAAAGCTATAATCTAAATGTTGTTTTGGAAGCCATCTGGTTAAAACATAAATGGGACAGATTTACCTCTCATTGCGCTTGGCATAAAGCATCATCTGTGGGCAGTTCATAGAGGAAAACCGGGTTGGAAAGAAAGAACTTGCATTTATATAGCACACTTCTCATCCTCAGAAGGGCTTCGCAACCGGTTAATTATTTTGAAGCGCAGTCACTGTCATAAGGTCAGCAAATGCAGTCAATTTGCGCACAACAAAGTTCCACAAACAGCAATGAGATAAATAACCAGTTAATCTGTTTTGGTGGTGCTGGATGAGGAATAAATGTTGGCCAGGACTTCAGGGAGAACTCCCCTGCTCTTCTTCACATATTGTCATGGGATCTTTTATCTCAACAACAACGAGGCACTTCACAAGGTGGTTATAAAACAAAATTTGACGCCGAGCCACATAAGGAGAAATTAGGGCAGGTGACCAAAAGCTTAGTCAAAGAGGAATGTTTTAAGGAGCGTCTTAAAAGGAGGAAAGAGAGGCGGAGAGGTTTAGGCAGGGAATTCGAGAGCTTAGGGCCGAGGCAACAGATGGCACGGCCACCAATGGTTGAGCGATTATAATCAGGGATGCTCAAGAGGGCAGAATTAGAGGAGCGCAGATATCTCGGGGGGGTTGTGGGGCTGAAGGAGATTACAGAGATAGGAAGGGGCATGGCCATGGAGGGATTTGAAAACAAGGATGAGAATTTTGAAATCGAGGCGTTGCTTAACCGGGAGCCAATGTAGGTCAGCGAGCACAGGGCTGATGGGCGAACGGGACTTGGTCCACCTAAAAAAGGTAGACAGCGCCTCAGTTTGATGTCTCCTCGAAAGATGGCAACTCCAATTCCCAAGTGACAGCCCACATGCACAAGTTCCTGAAGTGGGACCTGAACGCGAAACCTTCTGACTCTTTCATGTGTTCCACCCAGGCGATCCTTTACACACAATGGGGCTAATTTTGACTTTGCCCAATAGTGTAAAGCGGGCAATATCGAATCTGGAAAGATGTATAAAGGGCGGCCGATCTAATCAGCCACTTTACACTTTCGCCCAAAGTTAAAATTACCCTCAATATGAGGAAAGTTCCCCATAGAGTTTCATATTGAAAGTTATGCCTAATAATGGGACATTAACTGATTTTTTCTAACATGAAATAAATCTGAATTATCACAGCAATGCATAACTAGGACATGAGGATTAGTTACATAGTCAGCATTACCTGTAAAGGACAAAGAACCGGTTAGTCCCGTGCGGTACCATTAATGACAAATAGCTTTAGTGGCATGAAACAGCCATTTATCAAATGAATGAAATATTGTTTTAATAACAGAAACCGAGATCCTATTTGGAAAATCAATTGAAAATTGAATCTTTATGGCTATCAGCTACCAAATATTCACAGTGCAAGGGAACCTAGCTTTTAATTAGCAATATAGTGGCACTTCCATTGAGATTGCTATTGAGGTGCAAAAAGGAAGTCAAAGAAACATTAGTCCTCAAGTTCCTGAAGGGTGGTTTTGTGGCAGCGGTGAGATGGAAGCCTGTCAAGCCCTGTAAGAATTTTTTATGTTTCAATGAGATCACCGCTCATTCTTCTAAACGCTAGAGAATATGGGGGAAAAATTTGGTATCGCCCCATTTGGGCCGTGCGCAAAGTTTAGCGCCTGGCAGCAAACTTGGCTTTTATCGCCCCTGGAGGTGATTGGAGCGCTAAATCAGGCGCTTCACACCTGTCTTAAGGCGCAAACGCCAAGGAGCGAGGCGCTACCTCAGAGTGCTGGCGAAGCAAGGAAGGGCAAATCAAAATAAACCTGCAAAGTGCTGCTCAGTACTCAAAACTCCTTCACACATCTCTCCAGAAGTCTCTCTCTCTCTCTCTCTCTCTGACTGCGTGGTGCAAAAATGTCACCGACAAAAAAAGGCAGGAAGCTGTCACTTTTAAATAGCGCTCCCCTAGTCGCTTTCTGACAGCACAACGCTCCCCTCCAACGCACCCTCTTAAGGCACTAACGGGAGGCGCAAGCAACTGAATTTTTCCCCCTATAGGCCTAGTCGACTCAATCTCTCCTCATAGGACAATCCCCCCATCCCAGGAATCAGTCTGTTGGATTGTTGCACTCCCTCTATGGCAAGTATATCCTTCCTTAGGTAAGGAGACCAAAACTGTACACAATACTCCAGGTGTTTATTTATTAAATAGCCAAGTCTCAAAACTACAGTACAAATTTATTTTGTACTGTAGTTTTGAGACTTGGCTATGTAAAGTCGATGGCTGATTGTGTGTGCGCGCTACGCAAGCATTTCATTTTATTATCTGTACTGAATGAGTCAAACACCAGCTGGTCTGGTTTTTGCTGATTGCATTATTGTGAATATCCACAGAGTTGCATGAATTCCACAGGAGCAATTGTCCTGTCATCGCCAAGAAAGGCAGTGTAAAGGCAGTAGGCTGAGGTTTTAACTGGTGCCAATAATAAATAGTTCAAAGGGTGTGTCTGCAGGTTGAGTGAAGTTTGTCTCCTTGGATGTATGAACTGTCAACATGAGTATTCGGAGTGACATTTTAAAATCAGTAAGAGATGGTATTGATAGCAAATCCAATTAAATACATGGAGATATGTTTGCTTATAAGGCTGGTTTTACATTGCAACTGGTATGAAGCAGTTTCACTTTCCACTGATGTTAAGTAGTTGTAGTTAAGTAGTTGTAGTATAAGTCCTAAGTCGGGGCCCAATTCAAATCTGGAGCAAAGCAGAGTGAGACTCTCAGGAAGAGGGAATCTCAGTCCACTTCACTCCAGGGTCCGCTCAGGCCCCGGCTCCAGATTTAGTGATACAAAATTTGTCGGTGCCCAGTTTTAGGCCTCGGGCCTCATTACTATAAATTGGACAAGCTACCGGTGTCTGTTGCGTCTCCACAGGCTGTTCGCCCCAATGTATACGGCCTTGCTGCGCCCGTTTTATGCCGGTCCACAACGAGGTCTAATCTCTACCCCGTACACGACAGCTTCTTAGCATCGGTGCAGAGTGAAAGTGCTTTATAACCAACGCTGGAGTTCTGGTGGAAGTGCAGCCTATGAGTAACATGCATCAAAATAAGTCACTTTTTTTTTAGACCAGAACGAGTGATTGTCACTCTGATGAAAGGTGCTTGGCAGGTCAGGTGCTATCTACTTAAGAACATAAGAAATAGGAGCAGGAGTAGGCCATTCAGCCCTTCGAGCCTGCTCCGCCATTCAATGAGATCATGGCTGATCTTCTGCCTCAACTCCATTCACTGGCCCTATCGCCATATCCCTTGATGCCTTTACTAGTCAGAAATCTATCGACTTCTGTTTTGAATATACCCAATGACTGAGCCTCCACAGCCCTCTGGGGTAGAGAATTCCAAAGATTCACCACCCTCTGCATGAAGAAATTTCTTCTCATCCCAGTCCTGAATGGCCGACCCTTTATCCTGAGGCTGTGGCCCCTGGTTCTAGACTCCCCAGCCAAGGGGACATTCTCCCAGCATCCATCCCATCAAGCCCTGTAATAATTTTGTATGCTTCAATGAGATCCCCTCTCTCATTCTTCTGAATTCAGGAGAATACAGGCCTAGTTTACTCAATTTACTTCAGGTCAGCATTTTTTGGAAACAAGGTTGCAGCCAACAGATTTCACACAGAGTGTGCTTGTCCAGCTCATTAAATCCTTAGGACATCCATTGAAAGATCCAACAGGATCTTCTACCATTTGTAAAAGTTTTTAGAAAAAGGTCTCATAAAACCCAACGCAACTGCACAAGAAATGTAAGGAAATATTCCTGCAAGAGAAAATTAAGTTAACAGAAAAGATCTGGATTATTAAATATATAGATAGTCCATTTTCAACTGCTTTTCCAAATAGGGTCTGGCCTTCTATTATTTCATACATTTAGGTAAATACATGATTATTGAGAAACCTGGGACCTAATGGTGCTTTCTTTTTATTTAGTGTATGTTGTACGTTAAATGCTATGCACTATATTTTGTTTAACCTGCCCTTCAACATCCTTTATTTTTGCTTCCAAGGTCACTTTGGCTCTTTGTTGCTCTTTGCTGACGTTCTGAATTCCTTCGTATATTGTTGTCAGGTCCGCTGACAGTTTGGCAATGCTTGCATCACACCTATGGGAGGAAGCTGGGATAGAATCACGAGACATCCCTCATCATCTGTTAGACATTTAAAACAAGTATCCACAGGGAAATGGCTAATACACTGTTGGGATAATTTTTCCAAGTATGGGAGGGTAGCAGTAGGGAGCCCCACCCGTCTCCGAGGTCCTGTGATTTTCCACAACATGCTGGCAGCAGGTGCAGGTCCTTGCTTCCAGCGCGTACTCGGGAAATTTAGGCTTAGGTCTCACGCTGTGCTTTAACTGCGGAGATCTGGCCAGAAAGGCAAGGTGAAAGTTTCCCCTCTCTCATAGCTATTAGGGCTCATAGTAATTCGAACAAGTTTGAACTCAGTCAATACAGTTTTCAGTCAACAAGAAAACCACAACATCAATATGTGTGTCTCATCATTAATGTCACAACAATTATTTAATTCTGATACAACACTGAAATAATAAACCCAACTTCTTGTTGTTAGTATTTTTTATATTTTAATCTTTCCAAAGCATATTAAGTCAGTAATTAAACATGATAGGGGAGAAATTGAGTATCGCCCCATTTGGGGCGCAATTATCGGCCGGGCGCAAAGGTTAGCGCCTGGCGCTAATTATCGCCTCCGACTGCAAACTTGGCTTTTATCACCCCTGAAGGTGATTGGAGCGCTAAATCAGGCGCTACACACCTGTCTTAAGGCGCTAACGCTGAGGAGCGAGACGCTACCTCAGAGCGCTGGCGAAGCTCATGTGATGTCAGTCAGCAATGGAACACAGACACACTGGCGCCGGCCAGTTCTTAAAGGGGAGGGTCGATCTTGCTCTCCCTCCACACCCTGCTCATTGCAGCCTTGAATCTCGGCCTGGAGAGACCTGCACATCAAATCTGTTGGAAAGAACAATGGAGAGGCCCAGGGAAAGAGCTCAGAGTGCAGCCCCCATATTCTCTTCTAAATCGATGCAAGGAAGATCAAATCAGAAAGAACCTGCAAAGTGTTGCTCAGTACCCAAAACTCCTCAACACAGCGTTGAATATCTCCTTCAGTCTCTCTCTCTCACTCAGAATGCGTGGTGCAAAAATTTCGCCGACAAAAAAAGGCAGGAAGCGATTGCCTTTAAATAGCGCTCCTCCAGTCCCTTCCCAACTGCAAAACGCTCCCCTCAACCTGTCGTTGCTAGCGGCAGGCGGTAAGGCAGGGGGCGCCACTCAATATCCGGTCCGGGGCGCTACCGGGGCATTGCACACTCGACTGACGTCACGATCAGCTGGTGCAGGAGATCGTGGCGGTAGTGTTTAGCGCTGCCGCAAAATGTCTAGTTAATTTTGTGAGCGGTGCAAACACCGCCGCGCACGGGCGCTAGTTGCTTTGCGCCCCATTAGCGCCCTCTTAAGGCGCTAACGGGAGGCGCAAACCAACCGAATCTTTCCCCTGATATCTTGGTAAAATAATGGTGTACTAGGTTGGTGCTCCATTGTGGCACATGCGTTTATGACTAGTTTCTTATATTATGAGTTCCTGATCTCGGCTGTACCAGCAATAGAGTCTCTAAGCTGATGTCAGACATCTTTGTTTGAGGGAAGAGTCAAAGGCCCAAGGAGCCTGACCACTCCCCTGCACGTATTGGCAGCTGGCTTTACCAGCATGTGTCACCAGCCAGGGAGCAGGTTACCTGCTTATCCTTTCACTCCCACGTGGAGTCATTGACACTGGGTTGGAAGGGGAAATCCCCTACTCACCTCAGAGGGTTGGATCAGTCAGGGAGTGGCTCACTGACCCAGAGTTGGTGAAGGGTCCGGGAGTGGGTTAACCACCCACCCTCCCAGCTGCAAGGGGGAAATGAAGAGGGATTAAAAAATGAGAGAGAAATACTCAAAACTGCCCTGTTGCTCTGTGTATGTCGCAGACTCTCTCTTCAGAATGTTTTGAAAAATTAGCTTTCAGCAGCGAAAAGATTTTTAAACTAAAAATAATTTCCAGTCAAAATGAGTTGAGTTCTGAGCATCAATTATAAATAGTTTGTGATATTTGAAAGAATTTTCTTGTATATAGAGAATGTAAAACATTACACAGATACACCCAGAAAATTCCTCTTCACAAAAGAGAGCACCTTGAGCAGATTCAGTGCACAATGCAACAGCGCGCAGACTGCTTAAACCAGTCAGACGCTGTAAGTCGGGGAACCTGTTTTTCTAGTCTTACCTCGCCACCCTGCCCCGAAGATCCCCAATGCCATTCAGATGACGCATTTCCAGACTTTTCACCACAGAATTGGTTCCATGCCTTGCATTATCTCGTGTGCGAATTTGTTCCTGCAGCACCTAATGGAGATCCAAAATAATTGTTTTGGTCTGGTTATGACAAAGAATGAGAGTTTACAAATTAATGTACATGTGGGTATATCCGAAGAAATACTGCCTCAACCATGTATGTTTTGTGAATTTCAAAGTTGTCCAGATTCCCAAGTGTCAGTTTGATTCAGTGGCATCTGCCATCTATTCCATCAGCATGGGTGCCCTTTATACTGTCTCACCTTGGTCCTCAGGATCCCACCACGATCAGCCCCAACACCAGCAGCACCAGACACACCAGCAGCACCAACAACAACACCAACCTTCTCCACAGTCACCTGATGCTGCACAGGACACAGGGCATCATCACCCGAGCACATTGCTGCCCAGGAGGCCATGCAAATTGCACACAACGGAGTTCCATGAAAAGCAACAAGGTGAATTACCAGTGAGTCTGTTTATGTAATGTAGGTTGCGAGATGAATGTTGACCAGGACAACTCCGGTTCTCTTCTTCAAACGTGGAGATTAAATTGTTTTTGGCGGTAACGCGAAACGGGCGACAGCGAATCGGAATCCTGTTTTACAATGGTCATGAGTGTGAAAGGAATGGCTTGGGCATTGTAGGGATGCTTTATGGTGTTGGTGTGGGATAGTGCCAACCTGGTGCATCATGTGGCAGCCAGGGTGTACAGCATCAAGTGAACTAAATCTGGTACCATTATGTCTCACCAGTCACTGCGACTCACTAAGCCACTTCCAAAGGTGCACATAAATCCATCCAAGAACGCAAAGTGTTGAAAATAAAGGTTTCAATGTTTGACACCACATTAACAGAAACTTTACATGAACATTGCATAAAACACCCAAGTGCCTACCCTTGTGAGTTGTTAGTTGGTATGATTGCATTAGGATGAGGGTGAGTGTGAGGGGTGGCTAGTGAGATGGGGAAGTGATAATGTAGATAGAGAGGGATGGGTGGAGGTGCAAGGTAAGTTGGTGTAAGGATCTGCAGGAGTTGGCTAGGGAAGGCAGAGTGATGGGATTGTGATGAAAGGCACTGCAGGATGAGGTTGGGTGTGGCTTAGTACTAACGTTTTGTGATCTACTGAGATCATTGAAATGTTTGCAGCACTGCACCCAGGTCCTCCTGACCACATCCCTGCTTGTGTCCTCCTCTGCAATGTGCAAGCAGGTTGTGTTGATCTCCTGGGGAGGTCTCTTCCGCCCATGGGAAGGGAAGAGGACCTCCCTGCGTGCTGTGACTCCCTCCATAAGCATATGGAGGGAGTCATGGGAGAGCCTGGGTGCAGCCCTGTGCCTTTATGCAGTGCTTATCAGTGTTTGCAGCACCTCAATGCTGTAGAACACTGATAGCACAACTGTCAAAATAAAGTTGGCGTGGTCCCTTTAAGGAAACCGGCACGTGTCATGAAATGACGTCATCAGACCCGCTTCCTCTGATTGGGCCGGGAAACGCGCTGGGTGGGCTTAACAAGCCCAATCAACGGAAAGTCATTTCAGACAGCGGGATGGAGCCGGCAGCGGGGTCGGGACCCGCCACCGATGTTGCCCGTCACGGACTCGCCGAGGTTCGGAAAATCACGGCCAACGTTTCAGGTCGATGACCTTTCGTCAGAACTTCTATTTCTCTCGGCCACAGCTGCTGTCTGACCTGCTGAGTATTTCCAGCAGTTTCTGTTTCTATAGAAATGAAGGTACTTTATTTCCATCAATGGTCTTTTTTTAAATTTTATTTTGAGGGACCATAGACTGGGTTTCCTACTTGTATGAGTGCGAGCTGACCATAGTGAACCAGAAGTAGAGGGATGGAGATCGTGCGCAGAAACCTCTATCTGTAATGCACATCGTGCACCTTTCGGGTCAAGCAGCTCTCACTGAAAGCAAGGTAGCTTCATTATAATATCACAACGGACTGGTGAATGGCATCACATGGGGGCCTAAATCATTTCCCAGATTGGACTCAGGGAATGCACTCAGTATTAATTTTTCAGTGTTGCTAGTTTCCGTGTTGGAAGCGATTAAAGGGACACACTGCAGATAGTTGTAATGTTTTTTAGCCTGTATTTCAAGTGAATCTGTGGAGGCTTTTTATGGGCATTGTTTTGGCCTCTCAGTAACGTAGAAGTTTTTGTGCCAAGTATTTTTGGCAGTGCAATTTTTAATTATTGTATAATATTTTCGACCATAAGGTTCTCTATGGGAATCCCTCTAGTTTTGGAGGAAGAAAAGGAGGAGCAATAAAAACAGGTGAGGTTTCACTGGAGGAGGAGGACTTTGCACACCCATTACCCTCTGACCCACCAATCCCGTACAGGCAAGGGATCTTCACTTGGAAGGATCTGTGTCAAGGCTAAGATTCACCAGGGAGACAGTGTTAAGAGTTATGTCACATGCTAGAATCTGACCTCGAGCCAAACTCCACCACAATCGTAGCACTGACCGTGGCTCTCAAGGTCACTTTTGCAAGGGCTATCAATGTGCCGCTCATCTGTGGCCATCTGCACAGGATCATGCAGGTAAACGCTCGCTTCCCAAGCAGCAGTCACGATACCTTTATTGTAAAGCAATGCACCATGACCCTATTATCTGTCCCACAAAGAAATCTGCAATTGTGGCTCCTTGGAGACTGCATCATCTCTTTTCAGCCCTGGCTATCAGTAACTCTATGACTGTTGCCTAAAACTGCTGCGCGCAAGTGCAGTGATGGTCATGCAGCCTACTCAAGTCATTATAAAACGTGCCACAGGCATGTTAAAGCAAAGCTTCCGTTGTCAAGTTACGGGGCATCCTACAATACAGCCCAGACAAAGTGTCCAGGATCACCATAGTCTGCTGCATTCTCCACAACTTCACCATCCAATGGGGCACAACTATGGAGTACCTGGAGAAGGCAGATAACAAGCTGCAGCAAAGAGATGACCAAGATGAGCAGGAACAAGCATTAGATGTTGCTGCTGAAGAAGGCATAGAGCTGTTGTAAGCAAAGGGTGATGCTACCCACCATGATGCCATCCACCATGATGCCATCCACCATGATGCCATCCACCATGTCCATAGGTCTGCCACACCTACCTGGCAACGACCACAAGAAACTAGCCGCACAGGCTCCGAGTCAACAGGGAGTCGTTAGCAGAGCTGTGCCTTTTGCTCCAAGAATACCTGCAGCCAACCTGCACCATTGGCTCAGCACTGCGCGTGGCAGTCAAGGTCACCAGAGCCCTCAACTTCTCCTCCTCCATCTCCTTTCAGACGTGCTGTGCTGCACGCTTCCAGGAAACAAGGCCGCAAAGGGCAAACTGGGCAATCCTCCCTGCAGCAGCAACTCTACTTTACCAGCCATCAAACAGGGCTACAAATGCTATGCTGCTGCATTGCTTGTCCACAAGCTGTTTCCTGCCTCCCACATTAATTGCGGCAGCCACTGCATTTTGCCTTTTTTTGCATTTAGAAAGGTTTAAAATCATCGTTTTGAATATTTACAGACTTTTTAAAGGCTAACAAAATTTTTTGCCCGTATGCTACCACTTACCTTTAACTGGTTACATCCCTTTAAATATTCTCAGCGACCCTGGTCAGCAGTCCTTTTAAGAGCATGTGATTTCCACAGGCTCTACTGATGAGCTCCAAACACCAGGCCCAATATGGGCTGGGATCTTGCTCTAACTATCCAGATGAGGCTGCCCCCACTAGTTATGGCAGGGTCTGCCCGCCCCTGCATGGGCGTGCACCAAGCTCACTGCGCCCGGCTTCTGTTTGGTCCTCACACCGACCACAAAATCTACAAATGTGCAAATTCTTTTCTTACCGAATCTAACTCAATCTATCGATTCTGACGCTTTTCTAACTTTATAATTAGTTTTAGGGTTTGGTGATGGCAATGCCTAGTGTGGGACTAAACCATACAGAGAAGAAACTCCCACGTTTAATTCCCAGAATGTGCTGGTGCAGTAACTGGAGTGCTATATTTGGCCTCAAACGCCTAGGCTAGGGAGGAAAAAGATTCAGCAATGGTTGTTGTTCCTGATTGTTATCCAGTGGCCGTTGTTGGAAAGATAGTTTGGATGTCATGTGAGGACAGTATCAGGCTCAGTTATGATGCCCAACACCCAAAAAGTGTGTACAAGCTGTGATAAGCTGAGATTGGCTCCAGTGAATGAACTACATATGCAAGGAGGAGATGATGTGATTATAGGAGAGGGATCACCTTTGTAAGGTCATAGTGAAAAAGGGTGTTGCCTCTCCTGCGCTTGCACGGGAAGGTACTGTGGGAAGAGGAGCCAGTGTTGGGTGATCGAAGAGTGGATCAGGGTGTTGCGGAGGGAATGGTCCCTTCGGAATGCTGAAAGGGGCGGGGAGGGGAAGATGTGTTTGGTGGTGGCATCACGCTGGAGGTGGTGGAAATGGCAGAGGATGATCCGTTGAATGTGGAAGCTGGTAGGGTAGAAGGAGAGGACAAGGGGGACCCTATCGTGGTTCTGGGAGGGTGAGGATAGAAGTACGGAAAATGGGACAGGCACGGTTGAAGGACCTGTCAACCACAGTGGAGGGGAACTCCGGTTGAAGAAAAAGGAAGACATATCGGCAGCACTGGTGTGGAAGGTGGCATCATCAGAACAGATGCGACAGAGATGGAGAAACTGGGAGAATGGAATAGAGTCCTTACAGGATGCGGGGTGGGAGGACGTGTAAACAAGGTAGCTGTGAGAGTCGGTGGGCTTATAGTGGATATTGGTTGACAGCATATCCCCAGAAATGGAGTTAGCGAAGTCAAGGAAGGGAAGAGAAGAGTCGGAGATGGGCCATGTGAAGGTGAGCGAGGGGTAGAAATTGGAAGCAAAGTTTCTCCAAACTGTTGTCAGAGATTACCTCAATTGTTTCCTTAGAAGACGCCCTGGTGTAACTCATCAATCACTTGGCTGTGCACGTGGTTTTTCAACTCCAGCTTGCCAGATTGATGTCATATGCTGATGCAGCTTTGGACTGTGGGCTTTCAGAAATGAATTATTGTTCCCACTCAATGCACCTGCCACTGTAACACTTACTAGTGAGAGTTCTGCTTTCGCTCTTCGTGTACGAGCTGGATCTGAGCCAAGGTCTCTCAACAACATGCTTATTGTACTAAAACACAGTGTTACAGTTCTTTTTCTGGTGAGTAATAGTACTCTATTACTCAATACGAAAAACGGGAATTTATCTATAATTCTCAAAAGGAAGTGAATTTCTCAAGTTAAACCTGTGATTTGTAATCTGTTCTCCTTTTAAATATTTTTTTAAAAGATCAGATTAATCCTGGTCAAATTTAGTTTCAAGCCCCCCTACAATTATTGTAATTTTTTTTGTGGTTGGAATGGACTCCGTTAGATGACAATGTTCTGCTTTTGTTCCCAGACAAATTTGAAAGTGCTACTGGAATTGGTTAAGCCAACAGTTTCAATATTATTTAAGTGGAGTAAGCACAAAAATAGCAGCAAGCATGACTTCAGAAGCAATAGTTTGTAATTTAATATAAGAACCAATAAAACCCCAAACACTCCTGAAATATGGAAGAGCGCGTCAGTCATTTTAACAGTAAGGCAAGTGAATAAATGGTGTACTCTACATGTCATTTCCTGAATATCACAAACCAGACGATGCTGATAGGTGATCTATTTGGTCTCGACTTTGATTACTCAATAGTCCCTGAGTGGCACATACGCCAGAACACCATTGGACCATGGCTTGGCTATGGGTTCACTACACGCCACCCCCCACGCGGTGAGCTCTTGGTCTGAACTGTGCCAGTGTGGTAAGACATAGTACGGAGGCCAGGTGCTTCTGAACATAGGGGCAGGCACAATCTAAGAGGGAGTCATCCAGGCCACTCTGGCACACCTCCCAGTCAATGGCTATAGATTGCCACTGCTGTAGGTCTGGCCTCTGTCCGAATACTGTGTGACACAAGAGACTAATAAGGAGAAAAATAACAAAGCACAGTAAATGTTACACTTGTAGCAATAAGTTATGAACCTAATTAATTTGTACTTGCTCATAGTTTGTTTGTGTACCAATATCTTTAGCAATTTCTTATTCATTCTTGGGATGTGGGCATCGATGACAAGGTCAGCATTTATTGCCCATCTCTAGTTGCCCTGAGCCTTCTGTCTTTGTTGCGGTTTGATACAACGGAGTGGCTTTCTCGGCCACTTCAGACGGTAGTTAAGAGTCAACCGTGTTGGCGAGTCACATATTGGCCAGACTTAAAGGACATTAGTGAACAAGTTGGGATTTTACGACAATCCGATAGCTTCATGCTCACTTTTACTGATACCAGCTTTTTTTAAATTTACATTTTTTTTTAAAAACTGAATTTAAATTCTCGAACTGTTATAGTGAGATTTGAATTGATGTTCTCTGGATTATTAGTCCAGGCCTCTGGACAGAACCACTACTCTACCATACCCGCTCACTTCTGAACTTTGCACGTCAGATGTCTGAAAACAGTGTGTTCAGTTCAATCCGTGAGTAATGGTGGCTGGCCAGAAACATCAGAGAACTGCATGTATTTCCTTGGATGTTACCAGAAGCTGAATAGGACCAACCATATCAACATAGTGGCTACATGCACAGGGCAGAGGCGGTGTACTCTATGATGAGTAGCTCACCTCCTGAACCCTTAAAACCTCTCTACTATCTAAAAGGCTCAAGTCAGGAGTGTGATGGAATACTTACCACAGGAAACTTTTTTATCCAGCACCGACAGGACTGGCGTGGTGCCAGTTCATCAAAAAGTCCGGATTACAGAAAGGTATACTTACCAAGGTACGAGAGCCCCGTACACGGCCACAGGTGCAGGAGCCCCGGTTACACGGCACTTGTGCAGGAGTCCCGGTTACACGGCCACAGATCCAGGAGTCCCTGTTGCACGGCCACCGATCCAGGAACCGCGGTTACACGGCCACTAATATATAGTAAAACTTACCTGAACCTACTCCTGAATTTTGCCGGTTAAGAGAGATTTCCGGATATTTAGGTGCCGGTTAAAAGAGAGTTTCCTGCACTTACCTGAATGGGTTCAGTCGCAACAATGCTCAAGAAGCTCAACATCATTCGGGACAGAGCAGTTTACGAGATCGGTGCCCCTGCCACTGGAGTCAATATCCACTCTCTCAACCACCGGCACTCTGTGACTGCAGTATGTACAATCTACAGGATGCACTAAAGCAACTCACCAAGGTTACTTTGACAGCACCTCTATCCTCTGTGACCTCTACCATCGAGAAGAACAAGAGCAGCAATGTCATGGGAACAACATCACTTCCAAGTTCCCCTCCAAGTCACATACCATCCTGACTTGGACCTATATCACTGTCCCTTCATCACCATTGGGTCAATATTCTGGAATTCACTACCCAACACCATCACCACAAGGACTGTAGTGGTTTAAAGAGAAGGCCCACCATTTTCCAGAGAACAAATTAAAAAAAACATAAGGGATATATCATATATTTTATACACATAACTTGCCCTGGAGTATGTTCATTTAAAAGACTGAAGAAGTTTGTTCCTGAATGAATTAAATTCCTTTTTAATATCATTATGGTATTTCTTACACAAGGAAGCAGTTTAACTGTTCAGGATTGCATTTTTGCTGATATATGATTGACAGAGTTTCATCTGCAACATAACCTTTCATCACAGGAGGCTGCTGCTAGGTAGAGAAGAGCCGGACCAAAATAAAGTGGAAAAGAGAGAAGGAAATCTAAACTAGGAGAGAGGAAGTGACAAATAAAGAACTGTAAAAATGTTATAGCACAGAGTAGAAAGGATTAAACTCCAGTTTCACCGCTATTTGATATGCTTTTGTGAGGTGAATTGCAGGGTTATTTGCACTAGGGTGCCTACCTGATTACCTATAGCTAGTGGAGTTGCTTTTTAACTTTGAATCATGACATTAAACAGACTATTATAACCTGAATCTAGGAGCTCCTATAAGAATCCAAACCAGTTTGTAGTTCTCCGCTAATTAAAGGATATCAAACTGCATGTCTATAAACCAACTGCAGTTTACCTAAAATTATTTCTCAGTTTCTAACGTCTGGTATCGGTTAATCTGTCATTCTATCTTTATGGATTTTACAAAATCAATGAAATGGAATAAAGCTGAATACTATACTACAGCTAACAAGGAGATGTAGAATTTGTACGAAGAAATAACCAATTAGTAGAAAAGTTGAAATGCAAATATTAGCTCATTTAATCTGAAGAAGAATTAGTGCGCACCAGGTTCCCGACTAAAGTGAAGAAGCTTTCAGTTCATTGTTCATGGCTTCCTAGCACAGCTACATTTATATAAGACTGAGGCCCTGTTTATTTGACAGGGTTGCCAGCAACATCAAGACTGGAAAGTAATGCAAGTAACGGGCATCAGAACTCAATGCAGACCAAGGATAAAACCCGTGGCTTGCCTGGTCTGTAGGGCTCAGTACCACACCGGGCAGTGCATGATGAGTGAGCCATCAGGGTAGCCCAGGCTGCCAACATTTGAAATGGTTTATATTTAAACCTGTAGTAACATAGGTTAAATCTTACCTCTATGTCCTTGTTTAATTGCTGCACAATGATTGTGATGTATTTTATATGTTCCTCCAAGAGTTCCCGAGCACCATACTCTCCTTCACCTCGGCCTTTCAGTGTCCGTGAATGTGAATCAATGTCATCCTTGATGTACCAGGTCTGATCCATGGTTTTGGCAGGATGATGATATGATCTTCTAATGGGCCCAGCCACCTAGTAGGTGTACTGGGATGACCTGGCAGTCTTTGAGTCCATCAGGAACAGGAATGAGAAGAAAATATTATTAGCAAACAGAAACTTGTGAATCTGAACAAGTGTGGCTAATGTAGTAACAATCTGGAATGCGCTCGGACACCTTACTGTGTAATTGGTATTTGCAATAGTTGACATTTTTCTGCGGAATTAACTATCTGAGTAGTGAGCTCTGTGGTTGAATGTGCTATAACGTCAGAAGAAATATTAATGAAATATGGGCATAACAACTTAATAACATCGCTGCAGGAGTTCCTCAGGGCAGTGTCCTAGGCCCAACCATCTTCAGCTGCTTCATTAATGACCTTCCCTCCAGCATAAGGTCAGAAATGGGGCTGTTCGCTGATGACCGCAGTGTTCAGCGCCATTCACAACTCCACAGATAATGAAGCAGTCCATACCCGCATGCAACAAGACCGGGACGACGTTCAGGCTTGGGCTGATAAGTGGCAGGTAACATTCGCGCCACAGAAGTGCCAGGCAATGACTATCTCCAACAAGCGAGAGTCTAACCACCTCCCCTTGACATTCAATGGCATTACCATCGCCGAATCCCCCACTATCAACATCCTGGGGGTCACCATTGAACCAGAAACTTAACAGGACCAGCCACATAAATACTGTGGCAACAAGAACAGGTCAGAGGCTTGGTATTCTGCGGCGAGTGTCTCACCTCTTGATTTCCCAAAGCCTTTCCACCATCTACAAGGCACAAGTAAGGAGTGTGATGGAATACTCTCCACTTGCCTGGATGAGTGCAGCTCCAACAACACTCAAGAAGCTCGACACCATCCAGGAGAAAGCAGCCCGCTTGATTGGCACCCCAGCCACCACCTTAAACATTCACTCCCACCACCAGCGGCGTACCGTGGCTGCAGTGTGTACCATCTACAAGATGCATTGCAGCAACTCACCAAGGCTTCTTCGGCAGCACCTCCCAAACCCGCGACCTCTTCCACCTAGAAGGACAAGGGCAGCAGGCGCATGGGAACACCACCACCTCCAAGTTCCCCTCCAAGTCACACACCACCCTGACTTAGAAGTATATTACCGATCCTTCATCGTCGCTGGGTCAAAATCCTGGAACTCCCTCCCTAACAGCACTGTGGGAGAACCTTCACCACACGGACTGCAGCGGTTCAAGAAGGCGGCTCACCACCACCTTCGCAAGGGCAACTAGGGATGGGCAATAAATGCTGGCCTTGCCAGCGACGCCTTGATCCCATAAACAAATAAAATAAATTTTAAAAATATTTTCTTCTTTCAAATTATGATGAGCTTCACTTATAAATCCCTGTTAGTACCTTGCTGGCTTGCCTTGTTTGATGGGGAGTGCTGTTTGACAGAGGAAGAGGCAAGAAGGATGAGAAAAAATAACGTACAAAATGAGAGGGAGGGAAGGATAAAAGGAACAGTATCAGAAGTGTTATTTGTCTGGTCATTTTTTTTCCATTAACAGTAATTTTCTTGGGAAAATATTGGCAAAATCAATTTTTAAAAGAACCAAAGGGCAAATCCAAGCCAGAAGCAAATTAATCGATTCTGATGACGGTCTGTGAATGTGCTTCTCAGCTGGAGGCAAGTCTGAGAATGACACAGTAGAATATAACAACCAAAGAAGCAGGAAATTATATTACACATTTCACGGAGGAAGACACAAAAAACCTCCCAGAAATACGAGAAAACCAAGCGTGTGGCGAGAATGAGGAACTTAAAGAAATTATTATTAGTAAAAAAAAGTACTAGCAAAATTAATGGGACTAAAAGTCGATAAATCCCAAGGACCGGATGACCTACATCCTAGGGTTTTGAAAGAGGTGGCCACTGGGATATTGGACGCATGAGTCGTCATCTTCCAAAATTCCATAGATTCTGGAACGGTTCCTGCAGATTGGAGGATAGCAAATGTAACCCCGCTATTTAAGAAAGGAGGGAGAGAGAAAACGGGGATCTACAGACCAGTTAGCCTCACATCAGTAGCTGGGAAAATGCTGGAATCTATTATAAAGGATGCAATAACTGGGCACTTAGAAACTAATGAAAGGGAAATCCTGTTTGACAAACCTATTGGAGTTCTTTGAGCATGTAACCAGTGGAGTAGACAAAGGGGAACCGGTAGATGTGGTGTATTTGGATTTTCAGAAGGCCTTCGATAAGGTCCCACACAAGAGGTTGGTGAACAAAATTAGGGCACATGGAATTGGGGGTAATATACTATCACGGATTGAGAATTGGTTAACAGACAGAAAACAAAGAGTAGGGATAAACGGGTCTTTTTTCAGGATGGCAGGCTGTCACTAGTGGAGTACCGCAAGGATCAGTGCTTGGGCCCCAGCTATTCACAATTTATATCAATGATTTGGATGAGGGGACTAAATGTAACATTTCCAAATTTGCTGATGATATAAAGCTAGGTGGCGATGTCAGTTGTGAGGAGGATGTGAAGAGGCTTCAAGGGGATCTCGACAGGCTCAGTGAGTAGGCGAGAACATGGCAGATGGAATATAATGTGGATAAATGTGAAGTTATCCACTTTGGTAGAAAAAACAGAAAGGCAGAGTATTTCCTAAATGGTGAAAGATTGGGGGATGTAGATGCTCAAAGGGACCTGGGTGTCCTTGTACATGAGTTACTGAAAGTGAATGTGCAGGTGCAGCAAGCCATTAGGAAGGCAAATGGTATGCTGGCCTTCATTACAAGAGGATTTGAGTACAGGAATAAAGAAGTCTTACTCCAATTATATAGGGCCTTGGTGAGACCACACCTGGAGTACTGTGTACAATTTTGGTCTCCTTACCTAAGGAAGGGTATACTTGCCATAGAGGGAGTGCAACGAAGGTTCACGAGATTGATTCCTGGGATGGCGGGACTGTCGTACAAGAGGAGATTGTAAACTAGGCCTGTATTCTCTTGAATTCAGAAGAATGAGAGGGGATCTCATTGAAGCAGGGTGGATGCTGGGAGAATGTTTCCCTTGGCTGGGGAGTCTAGAACCAGGGGCCACAGCCTCAGGATAAAGGGTAGGCCATTCAGGACTGAGATGAGAAGAAATTTCTTCACACAGAGGGTGGTAAATCTTTGGAATTCTCTACCCCAGAGGGCTGTGGAGGCTCAGTCATTGGGTATATTCAAAACAGAAGTCGATAGAATTCTGACTAGTAAAGGCATCAAGGGATATGGCGATAAGATCGGTGAATGGAGTTGAGGCAGAAGATCAGCCATGATCTCATTGAATGGCGGAGCAGGCTCGAAGAGCCGAATGGCCTACTCCTGCTCCTATTTCTTATGTTCTTATGTGCTAGACACGTCTGCGTATAACTCAAAGGGGGAACCAACGAGGGGAGAAAACTGAGAGAAAGCAAACAGCCAATGCTTTGTAGCATGATATTAAACCTGAAAATTCTGACTTGAATGAAAGTTCCTATAAGTTGACTTGGACCAAGTTACTGAAACCATACTCTTGATATATCCACAGTTCACTAGCTACTGTTTTGGGTGTGGGGGAGTGGGGGGGGGGGGGGGCGCGGGGGTGGTGTTGGAAGGTTAAAAAGCTTGTCTGTCTGTCAATCTAATAATAATTTTCTGGTATCAAATCAAATCAAATCAACTTTTATTGTCATTGTTAGTGCACAAGTGCAGTACAACGAAATGTAGGCTTGCGGCTCCCGAGAGTGTACATTTAGATCCTCCTGTCTGCAGTGTCAGTTTTATGTGTCCAAAGTACATTCTCATTGGCTGTCTGATTTCACAATCCAACCAAGGTAAATTTTACTACCTGTCAAAAATTAACCAACCAAAAACTACTTAAGCAGACAGATTTCAGAAAACCAATCAAGTGCATATATTTCAAGGGTGAGGGCTTCAGTTAACAACAAGAACAACAACTTGCATTATAGAAACATAGAAACTAGGAGCAGGAGTAGGCCATTCAGCCCTTCGAGCCTGCTCCGCCATTCAACGAGATCATGGCTGATCATCCAAACCCTTAGCACCCGGTCCCTACACCGACAGCCATCCCACCCAAGCCCTATCCCCGTAACCCCACGTATTTAATCCCCCCTAACACTAAGGGCCAATTTTTATCATGGCCAATCAACCTAACCCACACATCTTTGGACTGTGGGAGGAAACCGGAGCACCCGGAGGAAACCCACGCAAACACGGGGAGAATGTGCAAACTCCACACAGACAGTCACCCGAGGCCGGATTTGAACCCGGGTCCCTGGCGCTGTGAGGCAACAGTGCTAACCACTATGCCACCGTGCTGCCCGTGCCACTATGCCACCGTGCCTTTAATAAGTAAATCATCCCAAGGCATCTCACAGAGGCATAGTTTGATTAAAATGGACACTTATCCGAAGGAGACATTAGTAGGGATAAGAGGTGGGTTTCAAGGAGGACCTTAAAGGAGGAGAGGGAGGTGGAGAGGCAGAGGGGTTTGGGGAGGGAAATGGGATTTGATGGCCATCAATGGTGGGGCAAAGGTAGGAGAGGGGGATACACAGGAGGCCAGAGTTGGAGGAATGGAAAATTCAGAGAGGGGTGTAGGCCTAGAGGAAATTAGAGTTAGGGAGGGGCAAGACCACGAAGGGATCTAAACACAGGAATGAGAATTTTAAATTGAAGGTGTTGGGGGACTGGGAGCCAATGTAGATCACTAAGAACAGGAGTGATTAGTGAGCGGGACTTGATAAGGGATAGAGTACGAGCAGAAGAGTTTTGGATGAGCTGAAGTTTACAGGGCATGGAGAACGAAGGCCAATCAGATGAGCATTGGTATAGTCAAGGCATGGATGAGAGTTTCAGCAGAAGATGGGCTGAGGCAAGAGCGGAGGTGAGTGATGTTACGAAGGTGGAAGCAGGCGCTCTTTAGGTCGGAGAGGCTTTAGGGTTGGAAGCTCAGCTCTGCGTCAACTAGGATGCAGAGGTTGTGAACAGTTTGGTTCAGCCAGAGACTGGCTGGAGAGGAGGATGGAATCTGTGGCAAGAGTTAGTAGCGGGGGCTGAAGGCAATTGCTTCAGTCTTCCCAATGTCCAATTGGAGGAAATTGCTTGTCCGACAACTAAGACTATATGTTGGACAAGCAATCTGACAGCACAGAGGCAGGGGAGGGGTAGAGAGGTAGAGCTGGGTGTTACCAGCGTACATGTGGAACCTAACCCGATGTTTTAGAATGATGTCTCCAAGTGGTAGCATGTAGATGAGGAAGAGAAGGAGGACAAGGATAGTTCCTTGAGGTAATAGTGCAGGAACAGGAAGAGAAGATATTGCTGGAAATTTTCTGGCGATGATTGGATCGGTAAGAGTGGAATCAAGCAAGGACAGCCCCATTGAGCTGGATAATGAAGACGAAGAATTGGAGGAGTATGGGGAGGTCGGCTGTGTCAAAGGCTGCAGGGAGATTGAGGAGTGGGATTTCGCTTGGTGGGAGGTTTGGATTGATGGGCAAGGGGAAAGCTAGGAAGCAGCAGAGGCAGCTGAATGGATGGTCTCAATCTTTGTGACGAAGAAATCCATGAGCTCCTCGGACTTGTTGTTGAAGTTAGGGTGGAGAGGACAGAGGAGAGGGATTTAAGGGGACAGTTGGTAGTGGAGGAAAGAAGCTGGGGGCTATCTTTGCTCTTTGATCCTAGAGTAGTGGGTGGTTTTGGCAAAGGATAGCGAGGCCCAATAGCACTTGATGTGGTCTAGCCAGATGTACGGCTAATCCAGCTGTACGCCAGAGCCACACAAGTCTGCACCCCTTGGACTTGAGGGAATGACTATGGGGGCCATAACAGGGAGAACGAACAGGATGGGAGTGAGTATAGGTTTTGCTGGGGACAACGGCATTAAAAGTGGAGGTGCAGGAGTAGTTGAGCAGATCGGCAGCTGCAGAAGTATTGTGACAAATGACAGGCCAAAAGCTGGGCAATTGGCAGATTGAAAGTGCAGTTGTAAATGAGTTGGGAAAGCGTACTTTGCAGGGCAGTTGCAGAAGGAAGACGGTTTAATTTCACCCAGAACAATGTAGTACAGTAGTTCTATAAGCAGAATGATATATATAAAAAAATAAAGGAATCAAATGATAATTAATACAGTAGGAAAATAAATGTAAATTCTAAAGCTCAACTACAGTGGAATAGGTGGAAAGAAATGGCTGAGGAAAGTCTGGGGAAAAAGAAAATCCAAAACTTTTCAGTTGATGTTGTACCCATAGATATCAAGTGCCAAACCCGAAGTGAGAGTCTGTATCAAACCGCTCCACCCAGATTACTTTGGCTACAGTTTCTGCAAAGATGAAATGTTGTGAAAACATGATTCACACTGGGTAATGAATGGAAATGATTTGCTCCATCAAGTCTATGCTGGTGTTTTTCTCCACATGAGCCACCCAGTCTAATCCCGCTCTCCTGTTCACTCCCCAGACCCTTTAATATCATCCTTTTCATGCAACTATTTAATTCCCTTTTAGAAGAATTTATGGGTTCTGCTTCAACAAATGGTTAATGGCAGATAATTCCAAACTCTAACCACCCCGTTTAAAAGAATTTGTTCTAACCTCCCCTTTTAACTTTTTTTGCAAATAGCTTCAATTTGTGCTCTCTCGCTACTATCTAGCTAACAAGTGGCGACTGTTTATCTATCCTATCTTTAATAGGATAGGAAAAGCATCTGGGAAGGTGCCGAACAACTCAAGTCTCTTCGCCGGGAGCAAGCGGAAGCCAAGCGCAGGCAGCGCAAGGAGCGCACGTCAACCCAAGCACCCCACCCACCCGCCCCTTCAACCACCGTCTGCCCCACCTATGACAGAGACTGTAGGTCCCGCTTTGGACTCATCAGTCACCTGCAAACTCATTTTTAATGTGGAAGCAAGTCATCCTCAGTTCCGAGGGACTGCTGAAGAAGAAGACCCTATCTTAACCTCGAAAGCTACATCAGGTCACCTCTTAAGCTTCTTAGCTCCAGTGGAAAAAATGCATTAACTTCCCTAATCACTCTTCAGAACTATAACCCTCATCCCCCGGTGACATCCTTGTCAACCTAGGCTGAACTTTTTTTACATTTAGCCTTTCTGTAATGGGCTAAATACTAATGGGAGGTGTGCAGAGTAGATAGACTCATGATGTGGTTCCCTACCACTCTGCAAAATAAAACCCTGACCCTCCCCCTCCAGTTCCTTTAGTAACTCTCCTCACAGCACACAAGAGTTCAGAAACTCAGTGGAGTGAGGAAATCAAACCCGTGTCCCACCAAGATGCAGTGCGCTCCAAAATGAAGAGACATTGCGCCCTCCTGACTATACTTTATTTTATTGGCAGTCGCATGTAAATATCTTGTATAATTATAATCTGGGTTTAAATTAATGTCTATACTTTTCTCTGTATATTTAACACAACAAGTGTTGGGAAAGCCACTAATGATAGTAACCATGGAAACAATATGCAAAAGCAAAATTGGAAGGACTGCAAACAACATGAATATGCAATAAGCAACACGAATTAAATGTCAGCTAAGAATATCTGACAAAGCCACAGTACCTACTCTTAAAGCTCATACTGTTATTTTTTAAATGATTGAAAACTATTTCACCAATCTAATTTGTAAAATCATTCTTGATTACTACTGAATGACCTTGACAGCAAAATTCCAAATACTATACTGTATACTGGCCTCACAAAATATACTTAGGTACAACAACTACCTAAAATACATGTGAATGTAACTTTGCTTCTCTGTTCGCTTTATAAAATAAAAAGTAAATAAAGAGCCATCAGTCAAAGGCACGAGTGCACCCCCCAATATCATTACACCAAAACACACCATTACACACTTCTTGGCCAAAAATAATGCCTACGGGTTTTTGTGTCACCGCATCCTGCGATTCCAGAAGCCAGACCATTGGGTATCAGGAGTGACTTTCTTTTACTTTAGACACCATCATTTTCTGAAAAGAGCCTCGTCTTTGGAGCCACTAAATAATTTGCATATTTTAAAAAATTACATTGTTAGGATGTGGCCGTCGCTGGCAAGGCCAGCATTTATTCCCCGTCCCTAGTTGTCCTGGGAAGGTAGCTCTGACATTTCGAATACAACGGAGTAGCTTTCTAGGCCACTTCGAAGGGCAGTTAAGAGTCATGGGGGGAGAAATTGGGTGAGTAGCGCCACCTGTTAGCGCCTAAAGAGGCAGTCAGTGGCTGTAGCGCCACTGGCTGCGTCTCCGGCGATATTCAGTAGGGGCACTAATGGTGGCGTTAGGCATTTGCGCTGCGCCGCCACCGATGACGTCATCGGTGTGCGCAGCGCCCCATTCGTGCCCCGTTCGCGATATTTGGTAGCGAACGCCGCAGTTGCGCCGCTCGCTACCCGCGCCCGGTTCACGGGGCCTTACTCTGCCGGCAGCGGCGCAAGTTAAGGTGGAGGTGCGGGGCAGCCGCCTTTTCGGCGGCCTCCTGCCAGCACCTCCGTCCCCGACCTCCTAACCACCCCCCCGCGGCATTGCCGGCTGTTTCCCGAGAGCCCGGCACTTCTCCTTGGTGTCGGGCTCATTTGCCGGCACTCGCGAGCGGGGATCGCGCTGTTGCAGGCACCTCCCCCTTAACAGTGGGAGGAAGGCTTGCAATACCGCAGCGTGCCGTGCCGCAGCGTGTGGCGCTGCGGCACGTTGCGCTGCGATATTCAGTTTCAGCGCCCTAAGAGGGACGCGGAGCGCCTCGAGCCTCGCCCCGTGTCCCTCGAGGAGCAATGAAACTGAATATCTGACGATCGCTAAAGCTTCGAACGCTGCGCTAAATCCTGCGCTCAGGCGACTTTTGCGCCACTTTGGCGCCCCAACCCAATTTCTAGGCCATGGATCCTAAGGAATATGGGGATTGGGCGGGAAGGTGGAGTTGAGGTAGAAGATCAGCCATGATCTTATTGAATGGCGGAGCAGGCTCGAAGGGCCGAATGGTCTACTCCTGCTCCTATTTCTTATGCTCTTAACCACGTTGGTGTTGGACTGGAGTCAGATATGGGCCAGACCGGGTGAGGACGGCAGGTTTCCTTCTCTAAAGGACATGAGTGAACCAGTTGGGTTTTTACAACAATCCAACAGCTTCATGGCCGCTTTTACTGACACAAGCTTTTAACTTCCAGATTTTTTTTTTTTTAAACTGAATTCAAATTCTCAAACTGCCATGGTGACATCTGAACCCATGTTCTCGGGATTATTGGTCCAGGCCCCTGGATTACTAGTATCATAATCAATACACTCTCCTATCAGAATCAAGTTTTATTTATGTACTGACAAATAGGCACTGCTTTACTGTCAATCCTATAAACCTCCAGCATATAATAACTGTGTAACATTTTAATTTGATCAATAAATCACAAATGTCACTGAATCTCTTACATTCAAGAGTCGGGGCAGGAGGGAGATCGTGAGGGGCTTTGGATTGAGGGTCGGGGCGGGGGGGCGATCGTGGGGCGGGAAGCAGGTTTGCTCGAGGGGCCAGGGAAGGGGCGAAGCACTGCTGCTCCTTCCAGCCCACACGCAGTGCTGTAAAGGCACTTACCTGCTGGAAGCGGTCTTTCTTGCTTCCTTTCAGCTGCTAGCTTTCCTGAGCCCTGGGAGACCCAGCCCGCAGCAGTTAAATCTAAAAGTCTGTGAAAATATGAGCTTCATTAGCATAGTTAAATGACTGACCTGCCTCTCGAGAGCAAGTTAGTCGCCCGCTCCCCACCCCCTCCAACCCGCCTCTGTTAAAACTGTGTTCGAGGGGAGTTGGGGTTGGGTTTCAGATTTTTGAAATTTTGACACCCCACCCAACCCTCTCCCGTCTGTCGTGGGGGGATTAAAATTTCCCCGTGTTCACAGACAAAGCCTGGCAAAGTCATCAAATAAAAGATAGTACAGGTAGACTATCCTTTATCCGCACTTCTGAAAACCGAAAACCTCTGAAAACCGAAAGTTTTTTTGTGCAGCGTAAGTCGTGCGCACGACATAACCCGAGTGGCGCCAAACATGACCGATGCTTTTCTGACCTGATTTGCGGGCCAGCTTAGCGTAGGAGTCAGCCGATATCCGGCTTTCCCACAACTGGCGGCGGCAGTCGAGCCCAGACCCCCGCTAAGTCAAGGAATTCGGATACGGAGCAGGGGGAGCTGTAAACAGACTGGGAGCGGCAGCACAGAGAAGGGAATGAGACACGGAACAGTCGCAAGAGGTAGCCTGAACTTTTAAAATTTATATTAAATACAAATACTAATTACCAAATTAATTTAATGTTCAGAGTTTCCCAATCTGAAATAATACCTTCTGAAATCTGAAAATTTCCGAAAACCGAAACACAGCTGGTCCCAAGGTTTTCGGATAAGGGATAGTCAACCTGTATACCCTAATCTTTAGATCACCTCACATCAATGTTTTAGTTGCACCCGCTGAATTCTGTAGCGTTCTACAGCTTAAAGGTGCCTTACATTAAAGGAGTGGAGCTTACAGAAGATGTCAGATCTCCTGCTGTCGGCTGCATTTGCAAACATAAGCAACCTGACTTGCACAGAACTGCATCGTAGACCTACAAAAATGTGGGTCTATGATTCTGCTGTCAGATTAAGTATCTCCTATTGCAGAAAACTAAAGGCCAGAAACTCATCCCATGCACCTGTGTGCTTGCTTCATAAAGCAACATGGTGCGATGGTACAGAATGCAAATGCATTTTGTCGATTCCCGGATCCTGCTAAATCAGATAGTGTTCAAATTGTTTACACACACCAGTGAGTATAGTTTAATTATAATTATCATTTTCTCAACTGGTAAGTTTAGGGTTCCTAATCCTGGATGAGCTGCTGTGAGAATCAGACATGTGCAAAAAAAAACCACAGGCCTTGATTTGGAACAACAGCATATAATAAGGTAAACAGGGGAGAGAGCGGCACACACGGGTTGCAGGTCTCCATTTAAGCATTGCACAGGAGCCTAACCTATAATGTAAAAGTGCCTTAAGTCTGGTAGTGTTGATAAACTACCAGAGTAGATCTTGTTCTTCTTAGGCAGTGCCTCGGAACCGAGGATGACTTGCTTCCACACTAAAAATAAGTTCTCAGGTGACTGATGAGTCCAATGCGGGACCTACAGTCTCTGTCACAGGTGGGGCAGACGGTGGTTGAAGGGGCGGGTGGGTGGGGTGCTTGGGTTGATGTGCGCTCCTTCCGCTGTTTGCGCTTGGCTCCCGGCAAAAGACTCGAATAGATAAAATGCATTCAACAATGGGAAACTGAACCATATGGACCAGGAAGCTCACACGTTTGATCCCTGGTCTGTATTATGTTAGCTGATCCCAGCCAAGTCAGCACATGGTGAGCCACAATCGACCCCAATGTTGATAGACGAGGTAGAGAGAAAAAAATTCACCAGGGCTACAAGTCCTGATCACTATCCATCCAGTGATCGCTGCTGGAAAGAGCACGTGGTGGCATCAGGTAATCATAGGATCAGACTCAAGTGTGATGCTCTCTATGGTGGAAAATCCTGTCATAGAAACATAGAAGATAGGAGCAGGAGTAGGCCATTCGGCTCCTCGAGCCTCCTCCGCCATTTAATGAGATCATGGCTGATCATCCAAATTCAGTACCCTGTCCCTGCTTTCTCCCCATATCCCTTGATCCCTTTAGCCTTAAGAAATATATCTAACTCCTTCTTGAATACATTTAATGAATTGGCCTCAACTACCTTCTGTGGTAGAGAATTCCACAGGTTCACCACTCTCTGGGTGAAGAAATTCCTCCTCATCTCTGTCCTAAATGGCTTACCCCTTATCTTTAGACTGTGACCCCTGGTTCGGGACTCCCCTGCCATCGGGAACATCCTTCCTGCATCTAATCTGCCTAGTCCTGTTAGAATTTTATAAGTTTCAATGAGATCCCCTCTCATTCTTCTAAACTCCAGCGAATATAAGCCCAATCGACCCAATCTCTCCTCATACGTCATTCCTGCCATCCCAGGTATCAGTCTGGTGAATCTTCGCTGCACTCCCTCCATGGCAAGAACATCCTTCCTCAGATAAGGCGACACTGTCAACACTCAGTGACCAATATCACACTATCAAAGAATGGGCACCTGAGTAAGAGACTGGAGGACTGTCAGCACCCATGGGAGCATAGCCAGCAAGAGTCAGCTCTTTCAGGAGAGAAGCAAAGGAAATAGTTTGACAGGACCTCCACACACCAAACCACAAATATAGAAAAATAGATCACATGAAACTATTCCGACTCAAGTCACATCAAATAAATACAATTTATTTATCAAAGAAAGAACAAAGATGCAGTCCACAATATGCAGAAGAGACAGGAAAAAGATTTTGTCCTGGCTGTCTGTAAAGTTAGTGGAAGGAAATACAAATTGAAACCCACTGTATCTTAATGTGTAACAGGGTGAAAGAGAGCGAGTTAAAAATAGTTCACAGATGTTATACCCCTCACGTATTTCAGAATGTGGATCTCAACCATCCTGCCACATGTTGCGGAACTGGGCTACAATACTTCACACCAAAGGATCAGGGGAGCTTGCTTGTGTTAAAAATCCTGGGTTCGCAATATATTTCCAGGTCAAGGGGAAGCTGCATCACAGGACTACATGCAGGCTAAAGAGCAGAAGCAGCATGTTATAGACAGGGCTAAGCAATCCCACAATCAACGGATCAGATCAAAGCTCTGCAGTCCTGCCACATCCAGTCGTGAATGGTGGTGGACCATTAAACAACTAACAGGAAGGAGGAGGCGCCATGAATATCCCCATCATCAATGATGATGGAGCCCAGCACGTGGGTGCAAAAGACAAGGCTGAAGCGTTGGCAACCATCTTCAGCCAGAAGTGCCGAGTGGATGATCCATATCGGCCTCCTCCTGTAGTCCCCACCATCACAGAAGCCAGTCTTCAGCCAATTTGATTCACTCCACGTGATATCAAGAAACGGCTGAGTGCACTGGATACAGCAAAGTCTATGGGCCCCGACAACATCCCGGCTATCGTGCTGAAGACTTGTGCTCCAGAACTAGCCGCGCCTCCAACCAAGCTGTTCCAGTACAGCTACAACACTGGCATCTATCCGACAATGTGGAAAGCTGCCCAGGTAAGTCCTGTCCACAAAAAGCAGGACAAATCCAATCCGGCCAATTACTGCCCCATCAGTCTACTCTCAATCATCAGCAAAGTGATGGAAGGTGACATCGATAGTGCTATCAAGCGGCACTTACTCACCAATAACCTGCTCACCGATGCCCAATTTGGGTTCCGCCAAGACCACTCGGCTCCCGACCTCAGTACATCCTTGGTCCAAACATAAACAATGGAGCTGAATTCCAGAGGTGAGGTGAGAGTGACTGCCCTTGACATCAAGGCAGCATTTGACCGAATGTGGCATCAAGGAACCCTCGTAAAACTGAAGTCAATGGGAATTGGAGGGAAAATGCTCCACTGGCTGGAGTCATACCTAGCACAAAGGAAAATGGTTGTAGTGATTGAAGGTCAATCATCACAGCCCCAGGACATCGCTGCAGGAGTTCCTCAGGGCAGTGACCTAGGCCCAACCATCTTCAGCTGCTTCATCAATTACCTTCCCTCTAACATAAGAACATAAGGTCAGAAATGGGGATGTTCGCTGATGACTGCACAGTGTTCAGTGCCATTCACAACTCCTCAGATGTTGAAGCAGTCCATGCCCGCATGCAACAAGACCTGGACGACCTTCAGGCTTGGGCTCATAAGTGGCAGGTAAGATTCGCGCCACAGAAGTGCCAGGTAATGACTATCTCCAACAAGCACGAGTCTAACCACCGCCCCATGACATTCAACGGCATTACCATCGCCAAATCCCCCATCATCAACATCCTGTGGGGTCACCATTGACCAGAAACTTAACTGGACCAGCCATAAATACTGTGACAACAAGAGCAGGTCAGAGGCTAGGTATTCTGCGGCGATTGAGTCACCTCTTGACTCCCCAAAGCCTTTCCACCATCTACAAGGCACAAGTAAAGAGTGTGATGGCATACTCTCCACTTGCCTGGATGAGTGCAGCTCCAACAACACTCAAGAAGCTTGACACCATCCAGGACAAAGCAACCCGCTTGATTGGCACCACATCCACCACCTTAAACATTCACTCCCTCCACCACCGGCGTACCGTGGCTGCAGTGTGTACCATCTACAAGATGCACTGCAGCAACTCGCCAAGCTTCTTCGGCAGCACCTCCCAAACCCGTGACCTCTACCACCTAGAAGGACAAGGGCAGCAGGCGCATGGGAACACCACCACCTCTAAGTTCCCCTCCAAGTCACACACCATCCTGACTTAGAAGTATATCGCCGATCCTTCATTGTCGCTGGGTCAAAATCCTGGAACTCCCTCCCTAACAGCACTGTGGGAGTACCTTCACCACACGGACTGCAGCGGTTCAAGGCGGCTCACCACCACCTTCTCGAGGGCAATTAGGAATGGGCAATAAATGCTGACCTTGCCAGCAACGCCCACATCCCATAAAACAAATTTAAAAAAAATCCTGACTTGAAACAGATGGAGGCTCAAAAGAGAAGAGGTGTCCTAGACAAACAGCAGGAGCTGAACGTGCTAACAAGACATCTTCTTTGAAATATGTCAGAACATGCTGCAACTGCTGTTAACATTGTGGCTGATTCCTGATCTCGAGTAGGAATATGCGGGTATGCTTTTCTCTTAGTGAGTGTGCGTTAAGTAAGAGTTAACATTTTCTCCCCTTTTTAGTGTCTTTACAGGAAGGCTCAAGTTTATTGAGTGCACTTTCATGGCATTGGCTGTGTAACAACTATATTGCAAGGGGGTTGGAGTACAAGGGTAAAGAAGTCTTGCTACAATTGTACTGTACAGGGCTTTGGTGAGACCACACCTGGAGTACTGTGCACAATTTTGGTCTCCTTATCTATGGAAGGATATACTTCCCTTAGAGGTGGTGCAATGAAGATTCACTAGATTGATTCCTGGGATAAGAAGGTTGTCCTATGAGGAGAGATTGAGTAGATTGGGCCTATACTCTCTGGTGTTTAGAAGAATGAGAGGTGACCGCATTGAAACATAAGATTCTGATGGGGATTGACAGGATAGACGCTGAGAGATTGTTTCTCCTGGCTGAAGAGCCTAGAACTAGGGGGCATAGTCTCAGGATAAGGGTCGGCCTTTTAAGACTGTAATGAGGAGGAATTTCTTCACTCAGAGGGTTGTGAATCTTTGGAATTCTCTACCCCAAAGGGCTGTGGATGCTGAATCGTTGAGTTTATTCAAGGCTGAGATCGATAGATTTTTGGACTCTAGAGGAATCAAGGGATATGGGGATCGGGCGGGAGAGTGGAGTTGAGGTTGAAGATCAGCCATGATCTTATTGAATGGCACAGCAGGCTCAAGGGGCCGTATGGCCGACTCCTGCTCCTATTTCTTATGTACAACTGAGTAGCTAATTAGAGCAAACCTGCGATAATGCCATTCACTATCATAATGGGCACACTAACTGTGAGTAACGCTCAGTGTGAGAATCCAGCTGAAATAAAAACATATCTTACTCGTAAGCCCTGATTTTAACTCGGGGCGGGATTCGGACAGCAAACCTTGGCGGGAGATTTTAACTCCCAGGCCTCATCTCTATCGCCTCAGTCAGTGACCTGTCCGAAATCGCCAGCAAGCAGGCGGAAGCGCAATGCCGGGCGGCAGGAAGCCTCGGCTGGGACCGAAGGAATGGTCCCCAGGTCTCAGGCACGTCGCAGAGAGGGGTTCAGGAGGGCCTCGTAATCGGGAGGGGATGCCTGGGGCAGGATATCGTCTGTTTCTAAAGCGGTCTTTAAATGAAATAGTAACCCAGGGTGTTGAAGTTTATAGTCTTTGAATCTTTGGAGAGATATCATAATCCTGCTAACCATATGCGTGTTTCCTCTTTATACAAAGGGGGGGGGGTATTATTCCCAACTGGGGAAATACATATTTCTAGGATCAGTTATATCAGCCTTAAGCCATTCAGTTCTCCTACTGACCAACTTAAAAGATGGAAAATGAGTATGAAATCTAAAAAAATCAACACAACACATTGGTAAATTTCAGTGGTGGTATTTACTGCACAGTTAGATTAGATATGATTATAAGTTTGTTATTCAGAATTAACTTATTCACTACATCTAATTCATACCTTTCAGTAACTGTGAGTTTCGGCAGTGTGGTACTTCGATGCAACATCTATTTATTTGCTTGCTGGAATAGATACAAATTTCAAAAACACCGTTAATTCGTCTGTCTGAAGTACATCATTAAACTGTGCCAATGTGTCCTTTGAAAGAACACCATGTCTTCTCACTGACATAGAATAGGTTGTTATTGATTTTTATGTCAAGAGGCTATAATTTAAATCATCAATGGTAGATATATAACAGCTAAATAAAAACTAGCATACAAAGGATAGCACAAACAAGACTGTATTTTATATACTAATACATTAGTACACCTCACCTCAATTTTGCATACTCTTGATGTTGCTGTTTAGAGTACTGTAGATAATTGACAGAAATTATCTCAATCTAACTAAGTCATAATAAATCATTGCAGAATTATATCTTGGGAGCAGTGGCACGGAGGGCTAAATGCACTCTTTGTTCCTTCCAAAAGGCTTCATCTTATGTTGCCTGAGAAAGCAATACTGTATGTGTGTGTAACTACATTTGGGAATTGAGATTAATGTTTTTCAATGCCAGGACAATTTAAATATATATTAAATAGAAGAACATTGAAAAGTATGATATATATTTCTTCTTTTTCATTGATTCCCCCCCCCCCACTATTTGTTATGTTTATATTAAATAATGTTCTGTCGTTTAGAGCCTCTTTGCATATTTGCACAACCATCTCTTGATGGGAAATTACATAAATAATTTTTTTAATGTCTAAGACTGATTTGTATATTTTTGGTTCCTATCCAACTCATCTAAATTAAAATTGCACTTTAATTTGGCATGAACTTGCCAGAAACAGCGAACTCATCGCAATAATTATGTATTACTCATACTCTTCAAACCTACCAGCTGTTACTGCTTATCTGCATTTTCAAGTTAGCAGTGATTACAGTAAGGGTCTCAGCAGGTAAGTAAAAGCTTATACATTCAACCAGCTCCCTTGAAAAATATCTGTTGCTGGCAGGTTTAGATAACTGTTCAGCTGCTCAGTGTAATGCCTTAATACGTGTAATGCAAGCTTATGCAAGATTCAAAAGGTGCAACTTGCAATATAGAAAGCAACTCTTTTCCAGTGTTATTTTTTTTATTGTGCCCTTTTCCAGCTACAAATTAGCAGTTGGACTAGGGCACGTTTTGCTGTTTCAAAGAATTAAAGGCGGCAAATAACAGTTGGCTGGGGAAGCAATTATTTGCAATCAGTTTGGAAATCTTTGGGCACTGTGTAACATCCACAATTGTACAAAGTTGTATTGTGCAGATTTTAATGTAAGCATTTGGTTTATAATTTTGCAATGTCTGAGGAGAAGAATTTAGAGTTTCAGTTCAGACCCATCAAAACAAACCCCATTTCACAGGAATTTATAAAGGACCTTGAGGCCCTTCAGTAAAGGGCTGTCTAGTCCCTCACTGCCAAGCTAAGTTTCTTTTATAGAAGTTATATGGCCATGAATTTATTTTTATACCACCACCATTGTGAGAGTAGTGTGACTGCACTGCATGGAGTTATACTGCCTGGCCTCACCAATCTCTAATCACATAAAGTTGAGATCCAATTACCAGTGAAATATTTCAACCCGCGACCTCTTCCACCTAGAAGGCAGCAGACGCATGGGAACACCACTACCTCCAAGTTCCCCTCCAAGTCACACACCATCCTGACTTAGAGGTATATCGCTGATCCTTCATCGTCGCTGGGTCAAAATCCTGGAACTCGCTCCCTAACAGCACTGTGGGAGTACCTTCACCACATGGACTGCAGCGGTTCAAGGCAGCGGCTCATCACCACCTTCTCAAGGGCAATTAGGGATGGGCAATAAATGCTGGCCTTGCCAGTGACGCCCACATCCCATAAATTATTGGAAAAAAATGATAAAAGATAAATATGAAAATAATAGAATGTGAAACTCACTACCACAAGGAGTAGTTGAGGTGAATAGCATAGATGCATTTAAGCGGAAGCTAAACACATGAGAGAGAAGGGAATAGAGGTTATGTCGAGGTTAGATTAAGTAGGGTGGGAGAAGGCTCCTGTGAAGCATGGACTAGTTGGGCCGAATGGCCTGTTTCTGCGCTGTACATTCTATGTAATCATGTCAGCTATTTTCTAACACTGTAAATGTTATCATTAGACTTTAAGGTGGTTCTGAAATGTTTCAAAATTTAGCTTCGTACTGTTTTCAGTCATACTGCAGTTGGTGTGAAGCCAAAGCAGCGTGAGAGAGACTACCTTTTCTAGGTGGTCTTACACCAGCACAGAAACGAGCTCACAGCTTGTTGGTGGGAAACTGCGCTTGAACTGATGGGAGTTCAAAAACCGAGTCACACCAGTGCAGCTTAACTACCCCACCAGCACATAGTTTTATTTTGCTACTGATAAACTTCTCGTCCTGCGGCATGTTAGTATACAACGCTCATTGCGTTTGTGTGAAAATTTCTTATTCAGCTATTTTGAATGGAAAATAAACGGGTTAATTCCCCCGTTAAAGTAGGGCGGGAGGAATTCCATACAAGCACATAAAAGCAGTCCCAGAATGCTACCTCACAATGTAATTTCAAGCCCTCTTACTGCAGATTTATTGAAATTGTGCTGTATCTCATGTCGATTTAATCAAGTTTCATCCATTATGAGGGATAATCACTCATTTTATATTGGGCCTAACCTGCTCTGTCTTTGGGATCACAATTCCTATCATTTGCGTGATATTTCCTCCCTGAAAACAGTTTTCCTTCATTCAGTTTTGAAAACGTGGGTGATTTAATTTAACCGATGCTTTTTATTAGATCAGTGCTTTTCTCCCTGACAAGATCCACATCTATGTCACACGCAAAGGTCTGCCTGATTGGCAACAAAAAAAATGTTAATGTTGATCATTTAAACACAAAAGTGCACGGTTTGAGGGGGCAAGGTGTAGCACCGAGTGCACAGTACCCATGGACCATGTACAGCAGGCACCTCAAAGCACTGGAGAGGTACCACCAACACTGCCTCCGCAAGATCCTGCAAATCCATTGGCAGGATAGGCACACCAACGTCGGTGTTCTTGCTCAGGCCAACATCCCCAGCATCGAAGCTTTGACCATGCTCAAATCAGCTCTGATGGACGGTTCACATTGTCCGCATGCCCGATACAAGGCTCCCAAAACAAGCGCTCTACTCGGAGCTCCGGCACGGCAAGAGAGCCCCAGGTGGGCAGAGGAAACGCTTCAAGGACACCCTCAAAGCCTCCTTGAAAAAGTGTAACATCCCCACCGACACCTGGGAATCCCTGGCCCAAGACTGCACAAAGTGGAGGAGAAGCATCAGGGAAGGCGCCGAACACCTCGAGTCTCATCGTCGGGAGCAAGCGGAAGCCAAGCACAGGCAGCGCAAGTCAACCCAAGCACCCCACCCACCCGCCCCTTCAACCACCGTCTGCCCCACCTGTGACAGAGACTGTAGGTCCCGGCATTGGACTCATCAGCCACCTGCGAACTCATTTTTAATGAGGAAGCAAGTCATCCTCGGTTCCGAGGGACTGCCTAAGAAGACCCATATTTTAAGTTGCTGAAATGCAGGAGGACCACTTAAAAATCGACTCTCCTCACCGTTAGGCCGGGGTAAACATTGACAGGGGGAGGGGGGGGGGAGACAAGCTCCTTCCTGCAGCAGACACCAGGCCCCTGGGTATTGGCCCTTCACATGTCCAGGCGGCTCCAGTCCCACCCGCTTCTTAGTTGTGTTGTTGGGGGGGAGGTTTTGTTGCTCTTCACCGAAGATGTCCTGTGGCCGCTGCCAGAGGCGCTGCCGCCGGTTCGCTGGGGCTGTTGCCGGGCGCTTTGTGTGTCGGCTGCAAGTGTCTGCGCCGACGCTGTTACCATAGCAGCCGGGGGATTGTGCGCTGTTTTAATCGGCCTTGTCTGTGTTGGAGAAGCGGCTTTAGGCTTTAGCCTTTCCACCCATCGGGAACGAGCCGTACGACCTGTGGTGGTTGGTAGTAACCGGGAACCTGGAGCTTCCCCCCGCCCCAAATAAAATCTCCAACATCTTTATACAAACCAACAATCAATCGCGCGATCAATAGAATATTAAGAACTGCTATTACCTTGAGGGGAACTTCTGGGCTCTGGCAAAACACACACTCAAAGGCGATTTATAATAAAAACAGCAACCGCACTGCGTGTGGTTTGAGGAGTTAAAGGACTTAAAATGTTTGGACCGAACTCAGAAATGAAGTGGATCCTTGGTACATGAACCATGCACTTCCAGAGTTGGGTTAACGGTATCTCTAGAAGATTTTTTTTTAAATCCCATCTTGTTCCAGAGTTAAAAAGAAAGACATGCATTTATATAGCGCCTTTCACAACCTCAGGACGTCCCAAAACGCTTTACAGCCAATTAAGCACTTTTTTTTGAAGTGTAGTCGCTGCTGTAATGTAGGAAATGCTGCAGCCAATTTGCGCACAGCAAGCTCCCATAAACAGCAATGTGATAATTAATGACCAGGTAACCTGTTCTTTTAGTGAAATAACAACAGGAAACGCTGGAAAAACTCAGCAGGCCAGGGCAGCATCCGTGGAGAGAGAAACAGAGTTAACGTTTCAGGTCGAAGACCTTTTGTCAGAACTGTTCTTTTAGTGATGTTGATTAAGGGAGAATATATTGACTGGAACTCTCTTGCTCTTCTTCGAAATAGTGCCATAGGATCTTTTACGTCCACCCGAGAAAGCAGACTCGGTTTAACGTCTCATCCAAAAGACGGCACCTCCAACAGTGCAACACTCCCTCAGCACTGCACTGGGAGTGTCAGCCTAGATTTTGCTGCTCAAGTCTCTGGAGTGGGACTTGAACACACAACCTTCCGACTGAGTAAAATGTTCAGTAAAATGTAACCACATTATTTATATTATAACCCCCTTCACACAGGGTCATCAGTTTGCAGTTCTGTTGTCAATTAGCAAGTAATAAAACTATTAGAAAAACAAGAATGCTGGGCAGCATCTGGAAAGTGGGAAGACAGGTTACAATTCCAGGGTAAACCCATCCCAGAGTTTCCAGTTCTACACACCAAAGATTAACCCTGTTGATGGTGAGGGAATGAGTCAAATTCTGTTTTTTTTATTACAAGGAACTACCAGGGATTGCATTCCTCAATTCTGTTTATAGTTAAACCCACTGTCCTACCGTGAATGACTAAATCAACTTCTATTTATTATTTCCTGGGATCACAGAACGTTGGCGGGGGGGGGGTTAGAGGTATTTTTGAGGATTGTGTTCTGATTCCATCTATTTTTATTTCCTGAAAATGACAGATACTACCTCACCTGCTGAGTATTTCCAGCATTTTGTGTTTTTTAAACGAGTAGCCTTGCCCATTCCAGATACTGATAGACCTGCTGTGGCACTCCCAGCATTTTCTGTTTTTTAATAAATTCTAACAGTTCTTTATATATATATGTAAAATAAATCTGCTGGTGCCTGTACTTGGGTTGCCTAATCGAGGTGACGCTGGTGTCACTCACAGAAAGGCAACCTGCACAAGTGCCCCCTCTAACTGAAGATGCACTTATAATATAATTAAACATTATAAACTAAAATAAACTCACACTTTAACGCACAAGGTTATTATCGGTGCGGATAAGTCGCTCTATGCCTTACGATGCCCATGGTTGGCAAGTTCCCCTCCAAGTCACACACCATCCTGACTTGGAAGTATGTCGCCGTTCCTTCATCGTCGCTGGGTCAAAATCCTGGCACTCCCTCCCTAATAGCACTGTGGGAAAATTCCTGGAACTCCCTCCCTAACAGCACTGTGGGAGCACCTTCACCACGCGGACTGCAGCGGTTCAAGAAGGCAGCTCACCACCACCTTCTCGAGGGCAACTAGGGATGGGCAATAAATGCTGGTCTTGTCAGCGACACCCACATCCCATGAACGAATTTAAAACAAAATGGTGTTGCACTGTGCAAGTTACAGTGGTATTGTTGTTGGGGTGGGGGGTGGTTGTTTTGAATGGTATCTGATCAGAAGCAGGGCTGACTGCATTGCTGTGTGTGCCGGCTCTGGCTGGCTCCACCTCGATTCCCTCTTCCCTGTCCGCATTCCCAATGGTGTGACGAGCTGCACTGACAACCCGATTGGCTGCAGTGCTGAGCCACATTTCTCCATTTATGGGCTGATTGGCAGAATCCCCGCATTCACTAGACAACCATTCAAAACCCCTCTCTGACTGCGAAGCGCTCCGAGACACCCGGAGCTCCAGCACTGATTCACCAGAAACTTGACATTGAAGACTTTTTTCCTCTCTCTCTTCCCCCCCCACCCCCTCCCCACTCTCTGAAACATGGATCCATCCCGAGTCTGTTGATGCATCCAGCTTCGATTGCAGATGGAGTTCCGCTCTTTCTCAGAGGCAGGGGATCGCCGGTGAGAAGCACAGAGTAGCAAACACCGCCTGCACTAGGGTAACCCTCCCCGGACGCGGCGTAAACCCAAGAAAAGAAAATGGTAAGTTTAAAAAAAAAACATTTCTAACATTTAGTCTATAGGAAAGTGCTTAAGGATTTCCCCCTCCTATTGAGATAGTTGCTCTGAACTCAAATAGCGGCACCAGTCCAGGTCCTAGTCTCTAGGACATGTTTTCCTTTAGAACAAAAAGACTGCTCCAAAAAAAAAAGCTGATTTTAAAATCCGCCGCAGTCCAGCGCTCCGGCTCCACACTTTCTGCGAATTTGTTTGGAAGTGGCCGCTTTGTGACCGGCAAGAGCGCCCTCTGGATAGTCGCTGAACAAAAAAAAAAGGGACATCCACAGGTTGGAAATGATTCGGTCTCGAGTTTAATCAACAGAACCGGTCTGAAACAAGCACGCTGGTTTTTTTTTTCTTCCAATAGCTCCTTCTACTCCTTTTTAAAAATTGGAACAATCAGGAGTCGCCCCAGTGTAATCAACCCAAATGCAAACAATCTTAAAGTGCTCCCTTTTTAAAGGGGCACAACTAATAAAAAAACGAAATCATTTAAAAAAAAAGAAAACTTATCAAGTTAAATCATAATGTTGTCTCCACTATACCCTGCAGTGCCCATCGATCGCGGAAAATAGCTCATTCTATGTATTGCCTGATGAGGTTTCCAGTGTGAGGGTGCAGACCCTACAGATTAATCCAGTATTTGGTTTGATTTAGTGAACTCTGTTTATAGTTATTTCCATTTATAGCAAAAAAAAACCTACCAGGCCAAAGGGATGCTGGAATTATTTGTAGTACAACCCATGCATTTTTTCTCCAAAAAAACAACTTTTAAAGATTCCTGATCGTTTTTCCAAATGCGTTGTATTTGTAAATGGCGTTATTGAAATTACTGTCTGGCAATAAAGTTTCCATTTGTATTACGTTGGTTAGACTAAGCGTGAGTGGATCGACTGTCGGTGCAAAATATAAAGGTGAAACTCTAAGCCATAAGTGACAGTAAATGATGAGCGAGTGTGAGTCATTTCCGAAGAGGAATGTGTTTGGTTGAAAGCGTCGAACTAAGCTGTCACTCAACAGATAATCTAAATCTACCCAGTATAAAAGAAAGAGGAGGCAAATTATGCAACGTCATCAAAGTATATACCAAAATTGACCAAACCCTAGATTACACTTTTTCCAGTCTGACCTTCCTGCTTTGTTTCCAGTTCTGACGAAAGGTCATCGACCTGAAACGTTGACTCTGTTTCTCTCTCCACGGATGCTGCCCTGGCCTGCTGAGTTTTCCCAGCGTTTTCTGTTGTTATTGCCTAGATTACACATGTCCGATTGCCCCAGGAATTTTGTTGAGTATTTATCTTAGTCCTACTATGTGCGATCGTGTGTAAAACAATACAGTAGTGGTGTGCAGCAGGTATGTTTGGTAAGACAGCCCCCTCCCCTCCCCGCGCGCCATTGTTTCTGTCCATCAATGCCTGTTGACTTTGATTGTCACGTGTGGAAGCAGTAATTGAATCTACTCACAATGATTGTCTCAGAGTGTAATCTGAGAACTGTTTCAGCAGTTTTATTCAATTCCCCTAGTTCTTATATCTGATCAAAGTGGACAAACATCATCATAGTTGCATTTGTATAACGTGTGCAATCGGGAAATAAATTCAGTATTCTTTTAGTTAAAATGGCACATAGTTTCTCTGATTAATATAATGGCTTTGCATTTTTCTAAGCTGGTCGTTAGTTTTAACAGAGCATAGTTTTTATGTTCCCCATCCAGCATCTTTAACTTTCTCATCTTTTAATGTTGCAACAATTTTAATAGGAATTGTAAACAAAATGCTCTTATTTAGAGCCAATTAGACCATCTTCTAGTACTGTGCCTGTGTCCCAAATTTCAGTCTGTTCGGGCAATGCTTGGATGCATTTAAGGGGAGGCTAGATAGGTACATGAGGGAGAAAGAAATAGGATATGCTGATAAGGTTAGATGAGGAGGCTCATGTGGCGCAGAAACACAGGCATAAACCAGTTGGGCCGAATGGCCTGTTTCTATGTTGTAAATTCTATGTAATTCCTGTGTACATAAGAAATAGGAGCAGGAGTAGGCCATTCGGCCCTTCGAGTCTGCTCCATCATTGAATAAGATCATGGCTTATCTTGTACCTCAACTCCACCTTCCTGCACTATCCCCATATCCCTTGATTCCCCTAGAGTCCAAAAATCTATCGATCTCTGTCTTGAGGTAGAGAATTCCAAAGATTCACAACCCTTTGAGTGAAGAAATTTCTCCTCATCTCAGTCCTAAATGACCAATCCCTTATTCTGAGACTGTGACCTCTGGTTCTAGAATCTGCAGCCTCCCAGAATCTACCCTGTCAAGCCCCTTAAGAATTTTCTGTTTCAATGAGATCACCTCATTCTTCTAAACTCTAGGGAATATAGGCCTAGTCTGCTCAATCCCTCCTCATAGGACAATTCCCCCATCCCAGGAATCTGTCTAGTGAACCTTTGTTGCACTCCCTCTAAGGCAAGTATATCCTTCCTTTAGGTAAGGAGACCAAAACTGACTGTAAACAGTACTACAGGTGTGGTCTCACCAAGACCCTATATAATTGCAGTAAGACTACTTTACTCTTAGCCTTTATTACAAAAGGATTGAAGTATAATGTACCATTTGCTTTCCTAATTGCTTGCTGTACCTGCATGTTAACTTTCTGTGATTTGTGTACAAGGACATCCACGTCCCATTAAATAACATTTCCCAATCTCTTGCCATTTAAAAAATATTCTGCTTTTCTATATTTCCTAATTTCACATTTCTCAACATTTATATCCCATCTGCCATGTTTTTGCCCAATCATTTAACCTGTCTATATCCCTTTGCATCCTCTGTGTCCTCCTCACAACTTATTTTCCCACCTAGCTTTGTATCGTCAGCAAACTTGGACACACTGCACTCGGTCCCCTCATCTAAGTCATTGATATAGATTGTAAATAGCTGAGGCCCAAGCACTGATCCTTGCGGTACCCCACTAGCTACAGCCTGCCAACCCGAAAATGATCCGTTTATTCCTACTCTGTTTTCTGTCCTTTTAACCAGTCCTCAATCCATGCTAATATATTACCCCCAATCCTATGAGTCCTAATTTTGTGCAATAACCTCTTGTGTGGCACCTTGTCGAATGCGTAGAACTAAAACAACTCCCATTGTATTTAAACAACACCTTTCAGATTTGGTTTTCAGAGATGCTTTTTCATTTTCTCTCTACTGAATTGTCCTACCTATCTATAAAGGCAAGTGGTTACAATTACATTTAAAGACAGAGAGAGAGTCTGTCAGAACTGCATTATCTGTGATTCGAGTCCATGCATTAAGACTCCTAAAGGTAATTGTTTTAGACCCATTCAACAAGACATAGAAAGTAGCCCAGCGACAGTTAAGTGTAAAACAAAACCCTTGAGTGCATGTTAATTTAATTTAAAATGGTGCTCTGTACACTTGCTTTTTCTGTAAAGAGTGCCAATGTATGTGGCGTCATGGTTAGCTAAAGTAACAAATCATCCAAACCGTTTTAGGTAGAAGTCAAATGACTGGTGATGCAGTGCTTTAGTGCTCCATCGTGCTCTACCACAAAGCAGCTGGACATGAGTGTGCAACTGTGTTTCCAGACACTGTTGATTCCTGATTATCAGCAATGTAGTCAAATAGACCGTACTTGCTAAGCACTTTTTCTTACAGGGAGGGAGAGAAAATGTGCTATGGAGGGGCTGGTCAAAAGATTCAGACCATCCAGATAGACAGAAGCAACATCTGAGAACTGGAAATAGTCACCTGCCCATCTTCATTTCCAAGGAATAGTACAAGGTGTAGAGAAACCTATGCATAGTAACTTAAAAATAGAGACAAAATTGCTCCCTCATTGGCTCAGCATATTTAGCCAGTGAGTTGCTGAGCAAGATCCCGGTTGCCATGCCCAGTCTGTGCGGACTTGATCTTGGTTGTCGTGCTGGAAGCAGTGCTGTTGGGTGGTTCCTGCTCCTGATTGGTATAGAGTGACCTGTGCTGGAAGTGCAGATGTATGGACATTGGGTGAGGATAGGATCGGGTTTGGCTGTGACCGGCAGCAGATGCCAGGTACGTTCCTATAGTTGAACCCTTGCCTTCAGATTTTTGAAAGGTAAGGGAGTCGAGGGTTATGGGGAACGGGCAGGGAAGTGGAGTTGAGACCAAGATCAGATCAGCCATGATCTTATTGAATGGCGGAGCAGGCTCGAGGGGCCGAATGACCTACTCCTGCTGCTACGTCTTATGTTCTTATGAAGAGCTTGCCAGTGCTCACTGTCGAGACTCTCATTTGAATACTACTTCTTGGGTGAGGTTCTGGAGGGCCCCCGGTGGCTGTGGAATTACCCCCCAGCAAAAACTGGATGCCTTCAATAGAAATGGGGAGAAATTATTTAACAAAGAACAAAATGCTCTGAAATGCTTCTATTTTTTTTAAATGTAAAGTAATGTGAACTCTTGGAGGTCTTGACCTGAAATTCCACATGTTTACTGCAGCTTGGCCATAGAGTTTCTTTAAATTTGATGGTACTGAAAAATAAATCTGATCTGTTCAAGTTTAAAATCAGTTTAGTGTAGAAGTGGAAATTTACTAGCTGTGATAATGATCTGAAGGACAACAAATTGCAGGGCTACGGGGCAAGGGCAGGGGAGTGGGACTAGCTGAGAGTCGGCACAGGCTCGACGGGCCGAATGGCCGCCTTCCGTGCTGTAACCATTCTATGATTCTATAATTTATGAGTGAAGACTGTTTAAGGGACAACATCTGACTTCTAGGGAACTTTTTCCTCTCCACCTTATTTCTGTTTATTTTATACTATGGAAAGTAATGACTTTCTCGAAAGATTTAAAATGATAGAATAAACAGATGACCTCCTAAATAGATGGTGTTTATTGAATTTTTAAATGCCTTTAAGGGGGATTAAAAAATGTCTTAGTTATTTAGTGCAGCACTGAACAGGGCTCAGGTAGGAAAAAAGATGAATGATTTCCAGTGGTTAAGGGCTTTCTGCTCATTAATTTCAAAGATAGATTCACTTGTCATTCATCACATTCAACTTTGCTGTGCACAAAAAAGCTGCTGCGTTCACCTACATAAAGAAAAAACTTGTATTTATCCAGAGCTTTGTGCGGGCTCAGGACGTCCCAAAGCACTTTACAGCCAGTGAAGCCCACTGACTTCCACAGCGACCTGGACTACACTTCCTCCCACCTCGCTTCCTGTAAGGTCTCTATTCCATTCTCCCAGTTTCTCCATCTCTGTCGCATCTGTTCTGACGATGCCACCTTCCATACCAGTGCTTCCGATATGTCTTCCTTTTTCCTCAACCGAGGATTCCCCTCTACCATGGCTGGCATGGCCCACGACTGTGTCCGTTCCATTTCCCGCACTTCTGCCCTCACCCCTGCCCCTCCCTCCCGGAATCACGATAGGGTTCCCCTTGTCCTCGCCTTTCACCCCACCAGCCTCCACATTCAACGGATCATCCTCTGCCATTTCCGCCACCATCAACGTGATCCCACCACCAAACGCATCTTCCCCTCCCCTCCTCCCCTTTCAGCATTCCAAAGGGACCGCTCCTTCCGCAACACCCTGGTCCACTCCTCAATCACCCCCAACAGCCTCGCCCCTCCCCATGGCACCTTCCCGTGCAAGCGCAAGAGATGCTACACCTGCCCTTTTACCTCCTCCCTTCCCACTGTCCAGGGCCCCAAACACCCCTTTCAGGTGAAACAGCGATTTACTTGTACTTGCAATTTAGTATACTGTATTCGCTGCTCACGATGCAGTCTCCTCTACATTGGGGAGACCAAACGCAGATTGGGTGACCGCTTTGCGGAACACCTCCGTTCAATCCATAAGGGTGACCCTGAGCTTCCGGTCGCCTGTCACTTTAATTCTCCGCTTCACTCCCACTCTGACCTCTCTGTCCTTGGCCTCTTACACTGTTCCAATGAAGCTCAACGTAAGCTTGAGGAACAGCACCTCACCTTTCGATTAGGCACTTTACAGCCTTCTGAACTCTACATTGAGTTCAACAATTTCAGACTATAACCCCTGCCCCCTTTTTTCCAGGCGGCAGCTGTTGATGATTCTGCCATCCCCATTTGCAACATTTAATCTCTCCTGCCTTCCACCCTATCACAGATCGTCCCCTTTATTCCTTCCTTCCTGCCTCTGCATCTGCTTAAAACCTGTTACATCCCTAACTTTTTACAGTTCTGACGAAGGGTCACAGACCTGAAATGTTAACTCTGTTCCTCTCTTCATGGATGCTGCCTGGCCTGCTGAGTGTTTCCAGCATTTTCTGTTGTTATTTCAGATTTCCAGCATCCGCAGTATTTTGCTATTGTTTTTACTTTTGAAGTGTAGTCACTGTGGTAATGTAGGGAGATATTACAATAGTGTCATTGCATAACAATGACTGTACTTCAAGCTAAGTAATTAATTGTATGTGACACACTTTGGGACACTTCTTCTAAGGTGTATATAGTAAGGTGCTATATAAATGCAAGCTCACTTTTATTTTTCCTTTACGTTTTTTGCTTGCTTTCATCAGTCTTGTATATTAAGGAAAAATAATATTTGCATTTATATATCGCCTTTCATATCAAAATATCACCATGCATTATGCCTTATTGAAGTGCACTGACCGTTTTGTATGCAGATGAAACAGCCATTCTTCACTAGCAAGATCCCAAAAGTGGCCCCGAAATGAATGATCTGTCGAGATGTTTTTTTAGTAGTGTTGGATGAAGGAGCAAATTGGGCTTCCTGCTCATTAATTTCAAAGATAGATTAACTTGTCATTCATCACACTCAACTTTGCTGTGCACAAAAAAGCTGCTGCGTTCACCTACATAAAGAAAAAACTTGTATTTATCCAGAGCCTTGTGCGGGCTCAGGACGTCCCAAAGCACTTTACAGCCAGTGAAACCCACTGACTCCCACAGCGACCTGGACTATACTTCCTCCCACCCCGCTTCCTGTAAGGACTCTATTCCATTCTCCCAGTTTCTCCATCTCTGTCGCATCTGTTCTGACGATGCCACCTTCCATACCAGTGCTTCTGATATATCTTCCTTTTTCCTCAAGAGAGCTCCATGTAGTTCTTCAAATAGTGGTGACGTAAGAAAACTACTAGGCACTTGGTCTAAGCGTTAAACAAAGCTTTAATCAACTGTTTTACAACATGGAGGTCTAATTGTGTCCTTCACTAGTTCCTGTTAAGAATGTCCTGCGCAAGCTGGGCCCGTGCCCGAGTATTTATACTCTCCCTGGACAGCGCCACCCGCAGGCCGCTCAGTATTATTTCACAAGTCTTTCATGAATGACTGATTCATGTCAAGTGGCATGGGATTTTTAAAGCCCACCTGCATTAACTTCTCGTACAAAGGACCGAACCTTTGACAATGTAACACTGTCCCAGTACTGCACTGGAGGGCCAGCGCAGATTATTAGCTCAAGCCTTGATGTGCAACAGAAACTCGCAACCTTCTGACCCGGAGGGAAGAGAACTACCAGCTGAGCTAAACTGACACAAATTAACTTCAATTTAAATTAAAACCTGTGTTTTTCTTTTTTTTTTGTATTCCACATCAGGCATCAACACTGAAAATTTAGCTAAATTGGTGCCCTTTTCTGCTGTCTGGAACAACAGACAATGGCATTAGTCATAGACCAGATGCAAAGTACTGTAGTAGGTCAGTATGATGGCATCTGTTTCACATTAGGAACAGGCCTTTCCAAGGTGCATGTTGCAGTAGTCTCGCAGTAAAAGAGTCTGCTCTTCATTTGCAGTCAGTGCTATAGGCTGAACCCGATGAGGATGAAAGTAACAGTCGAAGTAGCAGACTGTACAGTCTCATCACTAAGACAGAAGAGTAGCAACAGTGGCTCCCTCTGAATTACCTCAGATGCAGTTATCACCATTTTTATTTGCTGCTGTAATCATTTTGGCTGCTTATACAGCGGTCAGGACAGCATTCAGCCTGTGAACAAAAATAACTTACCTGCTGTTTAGCACATTATGGCCTCACTTTATTGGCAGTGTTCACTTGAACGATTGAACAGGCTGCACTCACCATTTTTATTATTTGTTTAACTAAATGTTAGATCAGAGTCTTGCTGAATGACTGCGTCACATTGCCATTACTGTTAACTCTACGATGCATTAATAAAATGAGACCTACACAATACAATTACCATTTTATGACTTCCTATTAAATTTCCACCATTACAGAAAGCCTTTTCTTGTTGGTAATTGCCAATAATTAAATTAAAGTTATTAAAAAGGTCTATTAAAAAAAATATGAGCCAAGGTGCCAGTCAGAGACTTGAGCACATATTCTCGGCTGATATGGCAGGTAAGTCTTTTTAACTTTTTTATTTAGACTTTCCTTCTGGGGGGCAGGAGGAACAGGAGAGGTCCTCTAGGCGTCACGAGGAAAGCTTGGGCACCCTGTGCTGTGGCACCTCCCCTCTGAATCCCCTCTCCGGGAATTACCCGAGTACCGGGGACCATTCCTTTGGTCCCTGGCAGCGGCCTCCTGCTGCTTGACATTGCGCATCCAATTCCCGCCGGTCTCTGGCGGGAGACTGACTGAGGCTGTGCAGGTGAGGCCTGGCCGTTAAAATCGCCCGGGCCTCGTGCTGCCAAGGACTGCCTGCCCCAAGATTCCCGCCCTGAGCTAAAATAGGCTCTACAGTTCCTTAAATGACAGCGCTTTGCATATTTTTTACTGAACTGTAATAACCCATAATTCAGGAAACATTCTTTCTCCTCGTGGCTTTATTTAGAAATGTTTTAATGCTGTTTATAAGCACTATCTGAGTTTAATTGTAAAATATGCTGTCAACGTGTGCTAACATTTTAAAATTTGGGGCTAACCCAGTACATTTGAGCGATAGCTCACTTTGAATTATATGTGGAAACCAAATGTTAATCTTGAAAGGATGAGTTTTGCAGGCATCAATGTGAAGTGTATTTTATTAATCTGTCTCGGCATCATACATTATTTGGTCATTCAGAGCATAGCTTGCTGCAAAGTGAAACGTTTTCTAGAAGGGTAGAGTCTCGCTCAGCAGACACAGTTGTTTGCACAGCATTACCAGAGCGAACACTGTGGATTTATCCTATATAAAGAGTCAGCATTTTTCATACAACAGCAACTTATTTATAGAGAGCCTTTCATGTAGGGAATGCCCCAGTGTGCTTCCTCTGGGAAAAGAAGGCATGAAGCAATAGATACAGACTTGGGGGTGGGGGTGGGGTGACTAAAGGCTTGGTCAAAGAGATAGATTTTGAGTAGGCTTGTAAAGGCAGGGATAGAGGTAGCAAAGCAGAGGGTTGGGGAAGAGAGTTTCATAGTAGGGTTAAGATTGTTGAAGACTCTACCATTGGTGGTGGAGTGGAGAAAGGGAGATGCCAGGTGGCCGACATGGGCTGGGATATGGGGCTGGAAGTAAAGTGGGGCAATGCCATGGAGGGATTTGTAAACAAAGGCACAGATTTCAGTGGGTTGGGGAGCCAGTGGAGGCCAGCAAGGATGGGTGAGTGGGACATGGTGGGGGCAGAGGAATTTTGAACACCTTGTAGTTTAATTAGGGTGGATTAGATATTAATGAGCTGGAAGTTCTTGCTACTGCTACTAGATGCCTAAAATGGAAAGTGCTCCTTTCGCTAGCCCAAATATCCCTCACTGGGACAATTATTAAAATTCACCAAATCCTTTTTAAAATAAAAAGCTTTGAAACTACAGTGATCTATAAATTATGAAAATAATTCAGTGATATTAAAGTACTTACTGATGGAACATTACAATATAATATTGTTCTTTTCTTTTCATTATGGGTGTTTTAAAGAGATCTTTGATGTGAAAACCTACTTTGTGTGTTTATTTCACGAGTGCTATGCAAGTTATAAACCAAGGGACCTAATCCTGCTCACTCTTGTGGCACTTACTGAATCCACCTCGCATCACTAACTGGCAAATCTCTTGTTAATATGTAACGTGTGTGGTTATAAATACTGTATAGTCCAACACCGTTTATGATCTTACTTTCTTATCTTTATTTTGCCTGCAAAATTACAAATGGCAATAGCTGGGCTGGGGCCATGGCAGGCTTGGTGAATGAAAGCACTGCCTGCTGTTATATTGAGCCAACAGGTGGGTCTCAGCTTTGACCGCTGGTCTGGGCTACGATAGCGATGGAGTGCTAGAGGTGTCCCTCAGTGCTTACAAGTAGGAGGTGGGAGAAATCAGCTGTACAGTGGCCAGAAAGCGTAACTGTGTGGATGTTGGGTGAAGAGCAGGTTGGGCTCAACTGATGCCCTGCTGACCCTCGCTGTACAGACAAAATCACTCTTTTGTACACCAAAATAGTGCTGGCACATAATACCGTACCTAGCATTGAATGACTGACTTCTAGACAGGAGGAAAGAAAACTGGGCGAGGGGATGAGCAATAGTAAAAAGCTTAAGTATATTGTAAGAATAATGACATACAGGAAAGCCTCTTTTTTAACCGGCACCTAAAAAATATATCCGGAAATCTCTCTTAACCGGCAAAATTCAGGAATAGGTTCAGGTAAGTTTTACTATATATTAGTGGCCGTGTAACCGGGGTTCCTGGATCTGTGGCCGTGTAACCGGGACTCCTGCACAAGTGCCGTGTAACCGGGGTTCTTGCACCTGTGGCCGTGTACGGGGCTCTCGTACCTTGGTAAGTATACCTCTCTATAATCCGGACTTTTTGATCAACCGGCACCACGCCGGTCCCGTCGGTGCCGGATAAAAGAGTTTCCTGTACATGGCTAAGGCAGTGAATTCACTATTGCCTCTATTTCAAATAGATTTTTGTACAAAACTCGAGAAATAGTAAAACGCGTAAATATATTGTAAGAATAATGACATACTAAGGCAGTGAATTCACTGTTGCCTCTATTTCGAATAGATTTTTGTACGAAGCTCTCCAAACTATCAGGTGGTGATTTATTGCAACCTGCTTTAGTGGTATAACAGGATCACTAATTGGTATCCTGATCTTATTCTGAAGGTAACAATGATGCGGGAGATCGTTTAATACTGTTCCTTTAACTGAAAGAAGGTCTTGGAGCTTTTACAGAAAACCCACCAGAAACATCTGGATACGTGCAACAACATTACAAACCAATGGTAGTTAGCAGTAAAAATGCTAGTAAAATATGTATTTATTGAAGTCTTGTGCCTAGTGCATGTTCATCACTCTTCAGATGTCATGCTCCTAAAATGTTAAAAATAAAGATTTCAGACAAGCAGTCATTTCCTGCTTGTTTTTCTATCCTCGCCTCTCCCCAAGAACAGGACCCAGAGAGATGCAAGCAGCTGACACTCTACAGAAGGTTCCCTCCACAATTAGCCTGTAATGGAGATCTGAATATGTCCATTTAAACCACTGCTCCACAGGCAGTACCTGAGGAGAGGCCCTAAAGGAACAGGATGTGTCGTGGTACATTCATATCACCAATACTCAACTCGCACCAAGTCCTGTTCACCCCTGTGCTCGCTGACCTACATTGGCTCCCGGTTAAGCAATGCCTCGATTTGAAAATTCTAATCCTTGTTTTCAAATCCCTCCATGGCCTCGCCCCTCCCTATCTCTGTAATCTCCTTCAGCCCCACAACCCCCCGAGATATTTGCGCTCCTCTAATTCTGCCCTGTTGAGCATCCCTGATTATAATCGCTCAACCATTGGTGGCCGTGCCTTCTGTTGCCTAGGCCCGAAGCTCTGGAATTCCCTGCCTAAACCTCTCCGCCTCTCTTTCCTCCCTTTAAGACGCTCCTTAAAACCTACCTCTTTGACCAAACTTTTGGTCACCTAATTTCTCCTTGTGTGGCTTGGTGTCAAATTTTTTGTCTTGTGAAGTGTCTTGGGACGTTTTACTACGTTAAAGGTGCTATCTATGTACAAGTTGTTGTCGTTGATTGGGTGTCAAGTCCTGAACTGACTCTGAAGCGAGGAAGAGCAAGACTTTCTCCTCCTAGATGTTCTCACTTCCTCTTCAGCCTGAAGCCAGGTCAGGCGCTGAATCTAGTTTCAACCTGCATTCACCTGACATATGAGGAGAGATTGGGTCGATTGGGCTTGTACTCACTGGAGTTTAGAAGAATGAGAGGGGATCTCATCGAAACTTATAAAATTCTAACAGAACTAGACAGACTAGATGCTGGCAGGATGTTCCCAATGGTCGGGGAGTCCAGAACCAGGGGTCACAGTCTAAGGATAAGGGGTAAGCCATTTAGGACAGAGATGAGGAGGAATTACTTCACCCAGAGTGGTGAACCTGTGGAATTCTCTACCAAAGAAGGCAGTAGAGGCCAATTCATTAAATATATTGAAGAAGGAGTTGGATATATTTCTTAAGCTAAAGGGATCAAGGGATATGGAGAGAAGGCAGGGACAGGGTACTGAATTTGGATGATCAGCCATGATCTCATTGAATGGCGGAGCAGGCTCGAGGGGCCGAATGGCCTACTCCTGCTCCTATCTTCTATGTTTACACAGCAACTGCAGTGTGGGTGCAAAGTGACACCACTTCACACCGATACAATACTCTATAGTGTGGCTGTACCCCCGCACAGAGCTTGGTCTTGGCAACTAAACATCACCACCATCCCCCAAAAACCAGGCAATCCATGAGCAATGCCACGGGAGATCAGCTAGCATTGTTGCTTACATTTATGATTTTTAAAATGTAACTGTAAAGGCACATTTAATATAATGATGCATTTGCTTAGCTCATTATCTTTGCACAAGGCCATTACTACTGCATTGCTGTCCAAACATTAATATCTGCTTAGCAGAGACACGGGGAGGGGAATTTCAACTAACCGGCAATGGGCAAACCAGCAACTTCGCAAAGTTGATAACCACCTCACACATACTGTCTCGTTTTCAGCAGTATAAGTAATTCATGGGGGTAATGTATAGATGTATGCAGGTATTCTCACATGGGTGGCAGCTCTTGTACTCTGTGTGACTGAAGCATGTTGTCTTGTATGATTTTGATCACTAATTCATCAGTGAAACCTTAATACTGTTTTATTATTATTGTTGTGCCGGCCTTGGTTCAGTGGGTAGCACTCGTGCATCTGAGCCAGAAGGTTGTGGGTTCAAGTCCCACTCCATAGACTTGAGCACAAAATCTAGGCTGACACTCCAGTGCGGTACTGAGGGAGTGCTGCACTGTCGGAGGAGCTGTCTTTTGAATGAGACGTTAAACCAAGGCCTCAGGTGGACCTAAAAGATCCCGTGGCACTATTTCGAAGAAGAGTAGCGGAGTTCTCCCCAGTGTCCTGGCCAATATTTATCCCTCAACTAACATCACTAAAACAGATTATCTGGTCATTAACGCATTGCTGTTTGTGGGAGCTTGCTGTGCGCAAATTGGCTGCCACATTTCCTACATTGCAACAGTGACTACACTTGGAAAAAGTCATTCATTGACTGTAAAGTGCTCTAGGATGTCCTGAGGTTCTGAAAGGCGCTATATAAATGCAAGTCTTTCTTTCTTAAACTATTTGATTATGTTTTAAGAATATTATATATACAGACTTTGAATTCTTATTGCCATTAATCTGCCAGTTATAATTTGTGAGTTTTAGAAATGCATATATTCCAGATTCTGGATAAACTTGATGCAGTATATATGACTGAGAACTTTTGATCTTAATATTATGTCTCGGCGAATGGAACATTTTTCTACTTCTTGGACCTAGTGTCTGCACAGATGTTTTCAGGTACACTGTGTGTTAGATGCAAAGTAATGAGGGTGCTTTACTTCATCAATATGACACATTTTTTTATTGTGCACACCAAGCATCGTTCATAGGTGCCAGCTGCGGCTCAGTGGGCAGCACTCTCGCCTCTCGCGTCAGATAGTTGTGGGTTCAAGAGCTGCTCCAGAGACTTGAGCACATAATCTAGGATGACCCTTCAGTGTCGTCTTTCGGATCAGACGATAAACCCAGTCTTCCCTCTCGGGTGGATGTTAAAAAAACCACTCCCATGGCACTCTTTGAAGCATAGCAGGAGCGTGCTCTCCAGTATCCTGGCCAATATTGATCCCTCCATCAGCATCACTAATACAGATTATCTGGCCATTATCACATTGCTGTTTGTGGGAGTTTGCTGTGCGCCAATCGGCTGCTGCATTTCCCACATCACAACAGTGACTACACTTACTATTCCATTGGCTGTAAAGCACTTTGAGATTGTGAATGGTGCTATATAAATGCAAGTTCTTTCTTTTTTGAACTCTGTGTGAGAATCTCAATTAGTGTCAAATGCCAGGTGATTTTGGGCACCCACTAGGATCAGACTGGCAAAATTCCTCTGTACTAGAGAGACTTGGAACTATTCTAGGCGGCAGACAGGGATGGTTTTTATCCTTTCTGTTGGTCTGTATTCTAGCCCAGGTCCCTGAGGTGAGAGTATAGTGTTTTATCGATAGCACTTCACAGTAGCATGCAAATTAGATTTTAATCATTACTTTTATGAGACTTGCAAGCTTTAATGAATCCCACAACATATTGCAAAGTGCATATTTATGTCTGACTGCTTAATCCCCACCATGTTGCACCAGACTGTGTTTTTGGGGGGAAGGGTTAAGATTGCTGTTTGTGCTGCAGTAATCAGCCACTCCCTGTAAATCATAATTGAAATGTCTCTTCGTGGCTATTATCTGCTTGATTTAGTAACTATGTTTTACAGAGATTATTGGAAATGTAAAGCAAATGTATTTTTTGTGGCTGTGTAGACGATTACAATCACCAGCCGACATACTGGAGAGGGCATCCTTGAGAACTGCTGGCGTTTACTTGTCTGGAGCCTAGAGGAAACCGTTCTATAAATAGAAAGCTAAGATTGATAGAAGAAATGTGAAGGAAGATGAAAAGGTTCTAAGTAAAAGATATTGACATTTCAGTGCTGTACTGAGGGAGTGCTACATTGTCAGAGGGTGAGATGTTAAACCAAGGCCCTGTCTGCCTGTTGAAAGATACTTCTGTATATAGATGTCAAACCGAGGCCCCGTCTGCCCTCTCAGGTGGCCGTGAAAGATCCCACGGCACTATTTCGAAGAAGAGCAGGACAGTTATCCCTGGTGTCGTGGCCAATATTTATCCCTCAATCAACATCACAAAAACAGATTATCTGGTCATTATCACATTGCTGTTTGTGGGCGCTTGCTGTGTGCAAATTTGCTGCCGTGTTTCCTACATTACAACAGTGACCACACTTCAAAAAAGTACTTAATTGGCTGAAAAGCGTTTTGGGGCGTCCTGAGGTCGTGAAAGGCGCTATATAAATGCAAGTCTTTCTTTATCTTTTTATAACTGAAAATTCTTCCCTCCTTTCTTTCCTAGGTAGAGCTGTAAGAAAGATGAATGTATAAACACCTGGCTGTGGTTATCTTGAATGACTGACTGTGTAGGATGTTGTATGAAAGAAAGAAAGCATTCACAACCTCATAACATCCCAAAGTGCTTCACAGCCAATTATTTACATTTGAAGAGTAGTCACTGTTGTTATACAGGCAAATGCAGCAGCCAATTTGTGTACAGCAAAGTCCACCAAATAGTGATGAGATAAAAGACCAGTTAATATGTCTTGATGGTGTTTGGTTGTAGGATAAATGTTGGCATGGAGCACTGGGAGATCTCCCCAGCTGTACTTTGAACACTGTTATGGGATTCTTTTACATTCAGCTGAGTAGGCTTAATGTTTCATCTGACTGAAACCATAGAGATGAAGCCGGCCACTGGTTCAGTTCCCGGTCAGTGCTGAGTTAGATGATCTCAATCAGGGTAGTGGTATGCATGCTAGAATTTGCATTAATGACCCGGGGTTAAGGAGGGAAAATTCAGCCAGGGTTGCTGCTCCTTATGGTTATCCAGTGACCCTCTCCACTGTAAAATGTGCGTGTGGGGGGTATTGAATGAAGACCGGATCAGACCTGACCGTGGCTCCTCTTTAACGCGAGCAAGAGCTGGACCTGTTTCTGGCTGGGGAGGAGATCACCTCTTACAGAAGATAGGTACTGCAGGGAATTGAGGGCCCGAGTGATCTCCTGGACTAGTTTCGATCGCCTAGATGGGTCAGAGAGGAATTTCCCAGATCCCCCCCCCCCCCCCCCCCCCAAATTGGCCTGGGATTTTAATCTCTTTTTTTGCCTCTCCCAGGAGTTCCCATGGTTTCAGAGGGGGTGGCGTGTATATATTGTGGTACACAAGGCATCGCAATTGTGTGGGACAGGCTCAATGGACCAGAGGGTCTTTACCTGTCCGTCATTGTTCGTATTAATCCTGCCCCTCCCCCCTCCATGGTCAAATAGGCTGCCGATACCCAACACCAAACCTCACTCGAATAATGGCCACTTGAGCAAGGTACAAGAGGGCTGATGGTAGTCATGGATTAATACCCCTGCAAGGAGTCAACACATTCAGGAGACAAAGGAAGGGTGACAATAAATAGATATTTAAGGAAGAAAACTGTAAACTTTAAGGTATTCCCGAAAGCAGCGAATTCATAAGTCACCACGCAACCCCTTCAGCTACATTGTTAACAGAAAATAGTGAGAATTGTTTCTAACTGTTTTCATTTGTAAAATATCACTTTGTGTCAAGCTAAACATTTTGGCTTTGGTTGCCTTATTATTTTAATAAAACATGTGAATGAGATCATTGAGTTCTGGCTATTGGTGACTACGCAGTATGAGTAACTGTCTCTGGGAAATGCTGCCATTGCTGCCTTTTTTTTTAATAGTTGGAAGGAGGGATTTGGGATAAATTTACACCATCAGCAATCCTGAGGGGTTTGCTGCACTTTATCCTTCATCTAACCCTGGCAGTTCTGACATGTCTGCATTGCTTACTGTAGTGTATTTTTCATAAATCCATTTCTAAGTGGTTATTAATGCTGCCTTTGGGTCTAACTGAATGCATATCGAGCTAACTTGAATGACAAATATTGTAGATTTAACACTTTAACATTTTCCAGAGGATCACTGGACAGTGATCAAGAGCAGGAGCTTTTGGCTTATTATTCCGCACCATAGCTACAAGGACAGGTTGGAGAAGCTGGATTTGTTTTCATTAGAGCAAGAGGTTGACTGGTGATTTGATAGAGGTGTACAAGATTATGATGGGTTTGGATAGGCTAGACGAGGAAAAGCTGTTCCCACTAGTTGATGGTACAAGGATTGGGGGACACAGATTTAAGATTTTGGGCAAGAGATACAGGGGGGATGTGAGGAAAACTTTATTACACAGCGAGTCGTGACGACCTGGAACTCGCTGCCGACAAAAGTGGTGGAAGCGGAGACGCTCGATGTTTTCAAGGGGAGGCTCGATAGGCACTTGAGGGAAATAAAGTTGCAGGGCTCCGGGGATAGAGCGGGGGAATGGGGCTGACTGGATTGCTCTACAGAGAGCCGGCACGGACTCGATGGGCCAAATGGCCTCCTTCTGTGCCGTTATGACTCCGACTCTATGGGCTGGAATTTCCCAGGGCCGTGGAGGCGGGAATGGAAGCGTGTGGGGTGTTAAAATCGCGAAATCGGGGGGCACAAACCCATCCCCGCCCCCAACTCGCCTCCATGCCCGTTTCCCAGGAGGCGGATACCCGACCTGTGCTGGGAGCCGCCTCCCCGAGGTGGGAAGGGGATTAGTGCCAATTAACTGCCTGTTAACAAGTAGTTAACAGGCAGTTTTTAACCTAATCCCTATTTTTATCCCTGAAGTGTGGGCTGCCTGACGGCTCCAAACCACGCCAAGTTAACGAGGCGGACTGTCGGGCTGAAGGACTTGGAGGGGTCGAGATGTCCAGTGTTCAGGTGAGTGATGGGTGCATGAGTGCAGAGGTAAGTGTGTTTGGTGTGTGTAAAGTGTTTAAATAAGTTTTACTTACCTTTACTTACTAATGCAGGCTTCCTTCCTTCAGGCCTCGGGAGTCCCTCATCTCACCGGCACAGAAAGCAGAATGGCCGCCAGCTGTCAAAATCTGCAGCATTCAGCTTTCTGTTCTGGAGAGATCTCTAAATCAGCCTGAGAGGAAGGAATTAACAGTGTACAAATTGTCAGTGTTTGACAGCTTCAAAGAGCTGTCAAACGCTGATATTTCATCTGTCAAAAGCTCTTGACAGATGAAATGTCAATCTGTGACATCACTTGTTGCCGGGTGGCCCTTAATTGGCCTGCTGAGCCCGCTGGGCGGGCTCAACAATGTCAATCCAGGGTAAATCGAGTGGGTTGGCCACAACTTGATGGAGACGGGACTACAACCCCAAAAGTGGGAGTCCCGCCTCCTACTCGCCTCCATTGATAAAATCCAGCCCTATGACTCTATAGCTCATAGCACTGGGGACAATTGCTTCACCCAGTTATACCCAACACGGACTAGAAATTGAACGTGGCCTCTTCTGGTCTGTATCGCTCAATACTACACCATGTGGTATCTTTACCCACTCCATCATTCGGGGAGCTGACCATACAACTTTTAAGAAGTGTTATGCTGTCTCAAGACTTAAAAAAAAAAAAAAGATTCATAAGACTTGAACCTGACTTTGAGTTTCTTTCCCTCCATTTGGATTTGACCAGTGTTTGAAAATCTTATTCCCAACATTTCTAGTCATTTCCTTGGATATCTTATTAAATGCTTTTATGTCTCATTGGTACAAAAAAACTCTAGTATAATTAGAGTGAAAAAGAAAGACTTGCATTTATACAACGCCTTTCTCGACCACCGGATGTCCCAAAGCGCTTTGCAGCCAATGAGGTACTTTTTGGAGTGTAGTCACTGTTGTAATGTAGAAAACAAGGCAACCAATTTGCAGACAGCAAGCTCCTACAAACAGCACTGCGATAATGTGCCATTGTATTTGGACATTGAGGCATGGAGCTCTGTGCGTGTAAGTACACAAGCAAGTGGAGCACTGCAGGTAAATCCACCGGCACAGAGCCCCACTTGTTTAATTAGAGAGCAATTTGAAGCTAGCAGCATGACTCAAGTCTGCCAGCTCTGCATCATTGCAAGCGGGAAGCAGTACCTGCAGTATAACAGCACCAAGGAACAGTGATTGATACTGACAGTTCTGCTGGTGGAAGGAGAATGGTGCTGCTGGGTGGAATTTCAAAAGACCCTCCTGTATTATGCAGTGGCCAATATGCTGCTGAATGCAGCAGGCCTGGAGGACTAGCTTCTGGATTCAAAGGTGAACTAAAGGCCTTTGATGTGGGCTACTGTTAAATAGTGCCTCCTGAATAGGGTGAGGAGATGGTCTGGCTCCAGGTATAATGGGAAATGCGCAAGGTTAACCTGGAAATGAGGTCTGTTGAACCCAAAAACGTTGCCGGGGAAAGCTTTGAATATGGAGATTTGTACAGCCCTTGTAAAAGAACAATTTGCATATGCAGCCACATTAGGAAATGTCCCAATTTCATGCTTGCTGGTATCCAGAGAATCGCTAAAACTTTGAGCCTATCATTAAAAATAGTGAGCAAACCTATTTAGATATGCAAACTCTTGCTGCATTTGTGTCCTTTCACTTCACAGTCTCATTTGCTCCATTCTTCCTTGCTGACTGCAGGAGGTTTTGACTACAGAAACGGAAGAATAGCTGTGATAAACTTGCCATGTATTCCGGAAGATGAAATGGAGTCTTATTCGGTTTGCTTCGTGGCTTTGCCCTGTGGCAGTCGTATTAACCTCTAGCCTGCTGGAAATGTGCGCGCCTTTTTGCTGCACGTGCAGTCTCAATCCCTATGCAGTAGGAGAAGGGTTAAGAGAGCGATGAAGGAAGCTTGTACCTCAGCTCCACAACTGATTATATTTTTCCTTGGGTTCTGAGTGTTTAAAACAGCATGAATTTCGGCTTCCTGCATGGAGCAGTAGACTGCAGTAACCATCCAAATAAGGAACTGATTACATTGCTTGAAGTGAAAAAGTGCACTGAGGAGCTAGTCATATTCCTGCGAGGTGAAACAAGCCTGTCTTTCATTACAGGGCTGTATGTCCAGCGTTGCAAGCACTCTTGTGGCTGTACATCTGCTTCGCAAGACCTTACAAGGAAGCACTTGTTAATTTTTATCGGTGAGCAGAGAGTTTTCAAAGAGCGAGGACAGGACCGCAATGTTTTGTCTAAGTTGCAAGAATAGAATCTCTTTATTTCCAGCCGTTAGGTACATCTAACCCCCACGTGGGACTGTTTATTCATAGGGCAGCTTGCAAATAAATTTTACGAAATGTAATAACTCTTGTATGGGTCACTGCAAAAAGAAAGAGAACCCATTCGTTTTTTAAAAAAAAAGTTCTTTTCAAGTATTGAACATTTTCTTGTGTCTGTGCCCGAGGATGTTGCATCACCTGGGTGGGTACAGGGGATCGCACTCACTGTAAGCCAGACCAATTTCGCCCCCTCCCCTCTATTCACTGCCAAGCTAATCCAATATGCCTAGGTACAGGCATACTACAAATTTTCCTGTTTTTTACTTCCACTTCACTTTTATTGGATCTCTTACTTTGACTATTTCTCTCGTCACCGCCACTAACTCCTCTCCCCCATTCCAGCTCCGTGTGCATTCTCTCCACATTTTATGGGCGATTTTGCAAATATTGTTGGATCTAACTCTGCTTCAAAGTATGTGTGTGTGGACATTAGGTGGGAACAGGACTGGGTTCAACCCTGATGCCCCCCTCTCCGCCCCCCCACCCCCCCCCACCTTCCCACAGTCAAACCGCCTCCAACACTCTCACCATCTAAACTCACGTGAGAACAAAGTACTGGAAGGCCGCCAATCGCGATGAAATTATACCCCAGCGTGAGCCACCACCTTCAGGAAAGGAGAAAATTGGGAAGGGAGGATATTATCCTTTTCCACGGAAGCAACATAAAGAGGATGTGCCTAATGGGCAACTAATGAATTCCATTTGTTATGAAAAGTATTAAATGTCTGATTGTCTAAACTGCCTTTCCCTTGAGCTGTGCTTGTGGCTGTATAGTTGTAAGAACATAAGGACTAGGAGCAGGAGTAGGCCCTATGGCCCCTCGAGCCTGCTCCGCCATTTAATAAGATCATGGCTGATCTTTGACTCAACTCCACTTTCCTGCCATATCTCTTGATTCCCTTAGTGTCCAGAAAGTAGAGTGCATCTAGTTAACCTTCTGGAGTTGGGTGGAGTTAGGTACAGACTTTGAGTTATTTCCAGTAATCCAGTGAAATTTGTGTTGCTTTGCATTACTATGGTGTGAAACAGACTTAATGGGCAGGATTTTCATTGGGCCGTGGAGGTGGGATTGGAAGCGTGTGGGGGGGTTAAAATCGCGAAATCGGGGGGCACGAACCCATCCCGCCCCCAACCCGCCTCCATGCCAGTTTCAAAGGAGGCGGGTACCCGACCCGCACTGGGACCCGCCTCCCCGAGGCGGGAAGGGGATTAGTGCCAATTAACTGCCTGTTAACAGGCAGTTTTTAGCCTAATCCCTATTTTTATTCCTGAAGTGTGGGATTCCCGACGGCTCCAAACCACGGCAAGTTAGCGAGGCGGGCCATTGGGCTGAAGGGCTTGCAGGGGTCGAGATGTCCGGTGTTCAGATGAGTAGTGGGTGCATGAGTGCAGAGGTAAGTGTGTTTGGTGTGTGTAAAGTGTTTAAAGAAGTTTTACTTCCCTTTACTTCCCTTTACAGCCTTCCTTCCTTCAGGTCTCGGGAGTCCCTCATCTCACCGGCACAGAAAGCAGAATGGCCGCGAGCTGTCAAAATCTGCAGCATTCAGCTTTCTATTCTGGAGAGATCTCTAAATCAGCCTGAGAGGAAGGAATTAACTAGTGTACAGATTGTCAGTATTTGACAGCTTCAAAGAGTTGTCAAACACTGATATTTCATCTGTCAAAAGCTCTTGACAGACGAAATGTCAATCTGTGACGTCACCTGTTGCCGGGTGGCCCTTAATTGGCCTGCTGAGCGGGCTCAACAAGGTCAATCAAGTGAAAATCGGGTGGGTTGGCCACAATTCGATGGAGGCGGGACTACAACCCCAAAAGTTGTAGTCCCACCTCCTACACTCCTCCAGTATCCAAATCCAGCCCAATAACTCCAAAAAAACTTTTTCTGGCTGGTTGTTCTTCTCTGGCATCTCACCATGAATATCAGTCTCCCCCCAATTCATAACAAATGTAGTGCATGTGCCATGAAAAATTCCAAACCTTCAGTGGGTGGGTTTCCTTCTGCTGGTTGTTCTTGCAGCAGCTACCTGAGAAACACTTTCGTAGAAGCAAAGTTGCTATCGGCAGAATGAGTTGGAGCTTCAAGGGTCAGGAATGAAGAGCGAGCAATATTTGAAACCTCTTGCTAAATCTGCAGCAGCAAACCCCTGAGCTGAGCCAGCTCTGGAACAAAGTCAGAAATGAGGCTTTTGTTTACAGGGTTTATTGACTAAAGTACCAGACTGTACAATAAAAGATCGTGTTACAGGTCTTTTGGCAAAAGTTGTGAAAAGCAATGAATCTGGTGTTCGAAGAAACCTGCAGAGACACTGGCCAATGCTGACTGCAGACGAGCTGCTGATTTAGGCAGACCACATGTCCCGTGGTGTGGCAGATGCATTGGTAATGCAATTACGGTAAAGTAAACGTAGGCAGCTTTGGAAAAGTGAATCTGCCTCTAGGCAAGAAGTGAAATTATTCCTGCTGATAATTGTACAGTACTATGTTGGTACAGAACAGGATTTTACATTTTGTACTTCTGTCAAGTTTCCAGATTAAACTTCTCAGTAGGAGAAGGTTCACCGATTTGAGTGTTCATATTTTTGGTCCATTCATAGCCCACCTTGGGGCTGAGTCGCATCCGACACACCAGCTCTCTGCTCCAAGTGGTAAACAGGTACATTTAGGGAGGGTTTCTCAAAGGAAAACAGTCAAGAGAGTTGAGAGGGCAAATGCAGTTGTTGTTTATAACACACAGGAGTACTGTCATGTACTTTGTTTTAGTAAGTGATTCTCGTCTTGTCGTAGAACATGACTCATTTTTTGTTTTCCAATCGATCTGGGCTTGTGGTAATCCTGTAAATGTAATTGTTTCTATGGCAGCAGTGGTGAAATAATTGGTAATGGTAACAAGAGGGGTAAAAGTCCAAAAGTAAAGCTTGAATAGAGAAGTTTGGGAATTGATCTTCAAAAACTCAAGTCTGTGTTTATTTTCCAGCAAATTACTATCCAGTGACCTCAACCCAGTAGTTTGAAGGGTGAGTGACCTATCCAGGTCTTGCTCACTGACTGACTGACTGTTTATTCTTTAAACCACACAGATCCACTATTAACCATTTATTTATTGATTTTTTTCTTTAACCAGTATGTTTAGTTTTTTTAAATTTTAAAACCAGATAATTGCTTTATCCTGTTGGGATTTGCCACAGCTCCTGTTGGGATTTTTGTTACGCAGTTGCTATACTGAGATGCAGCCACCTGGTTGATAAACTCATCATGGAAGAGCCAAGTTGGAGCAGTGGGAAATAATGGGCAAAGATTTTATTGCCACTTTTTTTAAAATTCCATTTATATTCTAATATGACCATGTGGATCATATTCATTTGTTCTGGCTGCTGACGGTGGTTATGCAAAGATGTGTAATGTATTTACCCGACTGGAGAATTTTCTGACAATTTAATTTCTGCTTTTTTTTCCCCCCCTTCACTGAAATAGTGCCCCTTAATTTGAGTTACAGTGATGCTATCTTAAATAATACAATATCCATAGCCCGTACAAGGGAGGACAAAAAGTGCTGGCTATTATTGCATATTGTTTATTTCATGAAATGCTGTGTGATTTGGGGTAAGATTCCTACACTCTGGAAATAATGCATCTTCACTCTGCCTCAAACTCCATCACCAATTATTTCATTACTGCTATCATTGAAGCTTTAAGTTTACAGGATTGACACCAGATCAGATTTATTGGCGGTTTCTAAACATGGCTAAGTTCCAGCCAGCAGTACCTTCATGGGGTTTGAATGACCATGTAAGCCATTATAACATCCTCCAAGCCCTTACAGCCTTGTAACACAATTCCAGCCATTTCTTAGTCTCTCTTTATACATACACTATGTTCTAGTCATGCTGTTGCTTAGCTGCTCCTGTCACATGATCCAGTCACAAGATGGCTTTGCTTTTCTGTTCCTGTCACATGACACCGAGGATACAAACAGCAAAATGTCCCACTGATGCAACAGAAAGAAAATAAAACTGAGCTTTTATATACCAAGGGTAAATTCAGTGATCTCTTTCCAGTGGGAAGGTATCCTCAAAAAGAGCACAGATCAAAGAATCGACTCGCCAGTGTTGTAACCCTATCTTCAACTGCACTGCCTATGAATGGCACTCCTCATTGGGAGTGTGGGTTCAGTGAATTCACCCTATAATCCCAGGATTTGTGATTGTAGTTGTATACACTGTCCTGTGAAGTTCTCAGTTGTGAGCTGGAGTATAATGTACTGAAACTAGCAATTGTTCTTGTTAGCCCAAAAGCATTTTTAAAAAACTCTACATAATTTAAACACATGCATCTCGGAGTCAGGTCGCGCTACCAGTAAAACCTGGATCCTGAATGTTGTTTCATTATACATTTTATACTTCCATTTTAAGAAGAAAAATTAATTCGGGGCTCCTTGATACTTTAGTAGGTAATGGCAGCATTCAACAGAACCAGAAGTTCCCTGGCTCAGCTCCTGGCCTGTGTTGAGTTAGCTGACCTTGGGGTATTGGAGGGACCACAAAAGGCTTCAGTGCAATGGGAACGTCTGACACGGTTCTTGCTTATGATCGCGATTAGGTAATCGTCCCCCTTTCCTGTTGAAAAATATGCATGTGTGGTCACGAGGCGAGGACTGGTTCGGGCTCAATCGTGATGCCCCCTATGTTCAAATAACTTGCCAACAATTGCTATTTGGACTCTCTCACGAAGGATGGCTGCTTGAGCTAGATGATGGATGCCCAGCATCCATGGATTTGTACCCCAGGAGGAGTCAGTTCTTCAGATGAACGAAGAGGGGAATTAAACTTCTACTTTATTTTTTGGGAACAACCTCCTCCAACTCCTATGCAGTCAGCACAAGTTGGTGGTGTTGTGTCCGCCAGTAGTAAGACACAAGACTGCAGGAGAACGGTACAACAGGTGTTTACTCAACGTGGCTCACTCTGGAACGGAACTGTACAGATTACTACTCCGTGCTATATACAGGTGTGGTCACTGCCGGTACTACAGTATACATGAGCTGTAAAAAGTAGTTCCCCCCTTAAAGGTATATACATTACAATTCCTCCCCTTTTAGCTTAACAGTACCATAACACTCATTTTAACAATTAAATATCAAACTAATTACAATTAACACTTTTAACATACAACGTTAGCTGAAAATAGTCCATTTATATATTCAGTCTTTGGGGAGGCTTCCTGATCCTTTCTGGATAGCGCCTTTCCCGAGTGTCTCGCTCTTGGTGCGGAGGCGATTCTGGCACCCTGTTGTCGGTTGGGTCATCAGCTTCCAATGCTACTGTTTCTGGGGTAGATGCGACCTGTACGTCGGGTTCCTCACCAGGTACGTATGGGCGAGGCATGGGGTTGACTTGTTCCTGTGACTCTAGGATCTGGTCAGCATGGCGTCTCACGATGTTCTCCCCAGCGTCCACTGTGTACATTAGTGGGCCCTGCCGTGTGCATATCGTTCCTGGCTGCCATTTTTCTGTTCGGTAGTCGCGGGCCAAGACTGGTTGCCCTACATTGAAGCTCCTTGTTGGCTTCTCATGGATGTGCTGGAATTGTTTACTCTCAACATCTCTTCGTACGTTTGGTCTGAGCAAATCCAGGCGAGATCTTAACCTTTGGTTAAAGAACATCATGGCCGGGGCCTGGTTGGTGACTGCATGTGTCGCATTCCGGTAGGCGAACAGGAAATTGTCCACCTTATGCTGCAGCGGAATGTTGTCATTGTACATAGCCTTTATTGCCTTCTTAAAGGTTTGTACGAACCTCTCAGCCAATCCATTTGTGGCTGGATGATACGGGGCGGATGTGTAATGCCTTACCCCATTCTTCTTCATAAACCTCCGGAACTCTTCGGACACAAACTGTGGTCCGTTATCGGAGCAAATCTGTTCTGGCAAGCCGTTCCTGGCAAAAATGGTCCGTAGGACTGCAATAGTTTTCTCCGTGGTGGTGGAGGACATTTTGATGACCTCAGGCCATTTCGAGTGCGCATCTGTGGTAAACCACTGTCGTTCACTTGTTGTTGTTGTCGTTCACTCTTGTTTCACTGTTATGCCTGACTATGCCTCAGCTGACTCCGCCCTTGGCTACCTGGTATAAGGACGGCCGCATGGCAGCTCTCTGGCATTCGGTCGTCCACTAGAGGCATAGTCCTGATCTGTTTGAAGTGCAATTCAGTAGTTAATAAAAGCCTGTCGTTCTGAACTCTGCTCAGCCTTTTATTAGAATTGATAGCTCATCAGCATCCACGGCTATTAAAAACATTGAGTCCATGAATGGACCAGCAAAATCAATATGCACCCGTTGCCATTGAGATGAGGGCCACTCCCATGGGTGTAGAGGGGCATGTGGTGGTGCATTTTGGACTTTCTGGCATCCTGAGCAGCTCTTGGTCAGGTCCTCGATTTGTTTATCGATTCCCGGCCACCACACATAAGCCCTGGCAAGGCTTTTCATTTTTACCCCTCCCAGATGACCCTCATGAAGCTCATTGAGCACTCTATCCCTTAACTTGGGTGGAATTACCACTCGGGATCCACACATCAAGGTCCCCGGCACACTGACAGCTGTTCTCTTCTTGTCGAGAATGCTGGCAACAGTGAGTCGCCATGTGCTGGCCATCCCTTCACCGTCAAATCATATACCCGAGACAGTGTCGGGTCATTTCGGGTCTCCTTTTCTATACGAGCGTTAGTTACCGGTAAGTATTCAACTATAGTCGAATGAAATATTTCGACAGGATCCACTGCTGGTGCTTCCTCCGCAGTAGGCAGTGGCAGGTGTGATAGCCCATCAGCATTTCCATGCTGTTTCGTGCCGTTATATTCAATCTCATAGTGGTGCGCCCCTAGAAAGAGTGACCATCTTTGTAGTCGTTGCGCAGTCATCACTGGAACGCCCTTCTTCGGATTAAAAATGGAGACAAGAGGCTGGTGATCAGTCAGCAAGGTGAATTTCTGCCCGTGCAGATAGTGATTGAACTTTTTCACTCCCCACACTAGGCTGAGGGCCTCCCTGTCAATCTGGGCGTAGTTACGCTCGGCTGAGGTTAGTGATCGTGACGCAAAGGCTATTGGCCTCTCTGAGCCGTCCGAGAATTTGTGCGACAGCACCACTCCAATGCCGTAGGGTGACTCATCACATGCCAACTGAATTGGTAGTGCTGGGTTGAAATGGGCAAATACCTCTTTCGATGTGATTAGTGTTTTGCTCTTCTGGAAAGCTCGTTTACATTCGTCACTCCACTTCCATGGCACTCCAGTTTGCAGTAGGGTGTTCAGTGGGTGTAGTATTGTAGACAAATTTGGCAAGAACTTATGGTAGTAGTTTACCAGCCCGAGGAACGACCTCAGTTGTGACACATTTTCCGGTGCTGGAGCCTTGACTACTGCCTCAATCTTTGCTGGGGACTTATGTAACCCCTCTTTATCGATAACGTGGCCACAATACGAGATCTGTTTTTTTTAAAAACTCGTATTTGGGGCGGTTAGTTCGGAGCCCATATTCCTTCAATCTAGTGAGCACCTGCTCCAGGTTGGCGAGGTGATCACTGTCATTTTCGCCCGTGACCAGGATGTCGTCCAAATAACACTGGGTCCCTGGGATCCCTTGCAGGACTTGTTCCATTGCCCTTTGCCAAATAGCCGGAGCTGATGCTACCCCGAATACCAGCCGGTTGTATTGGTAGAGACCTTTATGGGTGTTGATTGCGAGGTACTTTTTTGATGATGCTTCTACCTCCATTTGCAGATACGCCTGGGCCAGATCAATCTTAGTGAAGCGTTTCCCTCCAGATAGCGAGGCGAAAATATCTTCAATCCGCGGAAGTGGATATTGCACGGTGTGAAGGAACGGGTTCACTGTTACCTTAAAGTCCCCACAGATGCGAACCTTCCTTGGTTCCCCAGGCGTGCTGCTCAACGACTTTTTCATCACGGGGACGATGGGTGTAGCCCACTCGCTCCAGTCTACCTTGGACAGTACTCCTGAACGTTCTAAACTCTCCAGCTCTGCTTCGACGGCTGGGCGGATTGCATAAGGTACCGGTCTGGCCTTAAAAAATTTTGGGCTTGCGTTTTCTTCAATTTTAATTGTTGCTGTCATGCCTTTTAGTGTTCCGAGTCCTTGCTGGAACACTTCTTGCGCGTCCGTTAGGATCTTTGACAGTCGCCCAGGTGTGACGTCGTCATCCTTTTTGGCAGCCAGCCAGTGCTTGTATGGAATGCCAATCCAGCTGTATTTTCCGGATCCATTCACGTCCCAGTAATGGTGGTCCTCCATCTTTCAATACATACAGGTCTAGTTTTGGTGTTTCCTTACCGTTATATATAACGGTCACCCTTATTTTTCCTTTGGGGTAGACTTTTTGCCCTGTGTACGTCTTCAAAATAATTTTTGTGTTTCAAGGGTATGTGTGAGAATAGCTGCTCGTAATCCCGTCGGTTTATGACTGTTAGGGCTGATCCTGTGTCCAATTCCATTTTTACCTGGACTCCTGCTATCTTGAGAGTGACCCAAATGGTTCGGTGATCCTCCATTTTGATCACATTATGTAGTTTCAGACAACTCAGCTCCTTGCTTTCGGAGTCGGTATCACTCTTTTGTTCGTCTGAACTATTCTCCGTCACCTTATGTACCTTCTTGTACTTTTCTTTGGTAGGTTTCTTATTGCTGGTTTTCTTTCCCGACCTGCAGACTCGTGCTATGTGTCCTACTTTTCCACACTGTCTGCACACTTTGTCTTTGAACCAGCAATCATTCTGGTCGTGTGTTGTTCTACCGCAGCGATAGCACTTCTCTGTTCTGTATGACATTTCGTTTGTGCCATATTCTTGCGGTCTCTGTTGTATCTCTGCAGCGCCCCGTGCTGCTGCTTCATATGATACCGCAATGCTGAAAGCCTTGTCCAGTGTAAGGTCCTTTTCAGATAAAAGCCGTTTCTGGGTTCCTTCACTTTGAAGCCCACACACAAACTTGTCCCTTAAGGCATCTGCCAGTCCCGTTCCAAACTGGCAGTGTTTCGATAGCTTGCGCAGTTCTGTTAAATATTCAGCATTGCTTTCATCCTTATGCTGGTTCCGTTTGTGAAACTTGAATCTTTCTGCTATCAGCAGTGGTGTGGGGTTTAAGTGTTCCTGTAGTATCGTCACTATGTCTCCAAAACTCTCTTCCACTGGCTTCGCTGGGGTTACTAGATTTCGTAATAAACCATACGTCTTTGCATCCATTAAATTTAACAATACCGGCGCTTTCTTGTCATCTGACACCTCATTTGCCTTGCAGTATACCTCTATTCGTTCGACATATGTAGTCCAATCTTCGACTTCATTGTCATGATACCGCCACTCTTCGGCATTTTGGGTGTGGTTTAAAATGGCGTCTCCCGCGCTTTCCTTCCTCCCCCGCTGCTGCCAACGCCGCTCTCGGCGGTCCTCGTGGCAATGGCGGCGCCCTGTAGGTTTCGCGCGCTTCTCCTGCGCTGCTGCCAACGCCGCTCTCGGCGGTCCTCGTGGCAATGGCGGCGCTCGCGGGTTTCTGCGCGTCTCTCTCCCTCTCCTCGACGCTGCTCGGCCCCTGAACACCGGCTGCTCCCTGTGCGCTCTGCCCTCTCTCTCTCTCTCTCTCTCTCTCTCTCTCTCTCTCTCTCTCTCTCTCTCTCTCTCTCTCTCTCTCTCTCTCTCTCTCTCCCGTCGACGCTGCTCAGCCCTTTGCTGTGCCGCTCGGTCGGGCTCTAGCCCGCCGCTTTCCGGGAAGGGTCTGCGCACTACCTGTTGCCAGCCCGTTTCGCTGGACCACCGCGACTGGAAAGCCAAGCCTGGCTCTCAACAGCCTCCCCCGCAATTCTCGAGTCTCTGCTGGATGACTGGGCGGTTGCCCGTGGTCGACGCCCGTGTCTCTGGCCTTGACCTCCAATCTACTGGTCTCTAGGAACGAATCCCTGGGAGGTGATGCAGAGTTGCAGGTAGGATCGAATTTGCCTCGTCGCCAATGTTGTGTCTGTCAGTAGTAAGACACAAGACTGCAGGAGAACGGTACAACAGGTGTTTACTCAACGTGGCTCGCTCTGGAACTGAACTTTACAGATTACTACTCAGTGCTATATACAGGTGTGGTCACTGCCGCTACTACAGTATACATGAGCTGTAAAAAGTAGTTCCCCCCCTTAAAGGTATATACATTACAGGTGGTGGCTGTAATCTACCGAGATATTGCCTTGCAGTGAGAATTTTCCAAGTATGAAAGTTGACAGGTATTTTGTCAGCTGTGGCTCAGTTGGTAGCACACTCTCCTCCGTCAGAAGGTTGTGGGTTCAAGCCCCACTCCAGAGAGTTGAGCACATGGCTCTGGATCACACTTCATGCAGTACTGAGGGAGCGCTGCACTGTCCGAGGTGCCGTCTTTCAGTGGATGCAAAAGATCCCGGGGCACTATTTTGAAGAAGAGCAGGGGAGTTAACCCTGGTGCCCTGACCAATATTTACCCCTCAGTCAACATCACTAAAACATTATCTGGTCGTTATCACATTGCTGTTTGTGGGAGCTTGCTGTGTGCAAATTGGCTGCCATGTTGCCTACATTACAACAGTGACTACACTTCAAAAGTACTTCATTGGCTGTAAAGTGCTTGTGAGATGTCCTGAGGTTGTGAAAGGCGCTATATAAATGCAAGTTCTTCTTTCCTTGACACGGCTTCTATCTTCCATTAGTGTGTGTTAACTGAAACTAGTAATGTACACATATATACCTCTGTGAAATTGATAAGCCTGGTGCTGTGCATGTTTACTGTATGCCTGGTTCTGTTTTTGATACGTTTGGGGATGCCAGCAACATTCTGTTTCAGGACTGTGTACACATTACACTGGATTCAGTGACTGCAGTAGCTGCACCCCCAGAATGAGCAGTATACCATTTTCTAGTGTGTCGTTGTTGAGCTTAAAATAGAAGATGATGTTGGCAATCCTTTATTTAGTAATTGCCAGGGTGGAGTTGGGGTGACACCCAGCTGTTGCACACTAGCTCTTCAGTTTAACCTCTCTGGGTAAAGACTGAAGCAAACAAGCCACTATTTGACTAGTAGATGAGCTGAAACATCAGCGTTTATATATAAAAAAAAAAAAAATTCTACCTAAATACTCGTCTGAAAACAGTGCAGTAACTGTTTAGAGTATCCACTCCTTCACTGTAACGTCCTGGTTTAGTATTCCCTAACATTTCAACCGTTGCCCAAATTCGTGTAGTGGATATTTTTTTTTTGCTCGGTGGGAATCATTTCAAGTATCCACCTTCCACTAGTTTCCTCCTGCACTGTCTGGAAGGTGCTGACTCGTGTTGAAATGCAGATGACGGCAAGTAGCCATTTTTTGACACGTGCGCCTAGACGTTGAGACGGTGATTTCCCGCTTCTGCAGAATCCTGGCGCATCTGCGACGGAACTGGACATCTACCCGTCAAAAGGATGCAGTTACAAAAAAGAAAATACTGCAGATGCTGGAAATCTGAAATAAAAACAGAAAATGCTGGAGATACTCAGCAGGTCAGGCAGCATCTGTGGAGAGGGAAACAGAGTTAACGTCTCAGGTCGATGACCCTTCGTCAGAACTGGAAAAAAGCAGGAAATGGAACAGATCTTTAAGCAAGTGAAGAGGCTGGGAAAAGGGGGAGGGGATGAAAGAACAATAGGGAAGGTCTGTGATAGGAAGGAAGGCGGGAGAAATTAAGAGACATTAAGAGATATTCAAGGCAAGAGGAGACGGTAATGGGACAGGTTAAGAAACAAAGGATGGCTCTAGATGAGTGTAAATTGCGCTGGCAGAATGAAAGACAGCTGCCATGTGGGAGAGAAGAAAAGACACAAACAAAAGGTGTGAATAAAAAATATATATGATGATAGGGTCCGAGGTTATGATCTGAAATTGTTGAACTCTACGTTGAGTCCAGAAGGCTGTAATATATATAATTTATTTATTATATAAAAAGATGCAGTTGTTGCCCCAGCCAATTTTCTGATGCGTTTGAGGGGAAAGCTAGATAAGTACCCGAGGGAGAAAGGAATAGAAGGATATGTCGATTTTAGGGTTGGTTGAAGTCGGGTGGGAGGAGGCTCGTGTGGAGCATAGACCAGTTGGGCCCAGTGGCCTGTGTCTGTGCTGCAAGGCTATTCCGCAGAATTGAGTTGGGCTGGAGAAAGGCTGTGGCTGATCTCTGAGGCCTGCGATGGTGTAGGTGGCTGGTGCCCTCAGGCAACTGAAGAGGCGGCCAATATTTTTAAATTTTCAAATTGCTGGGTTGGGCCGTTGTGTTGAATGTCATGCAATTGATTCAACTCCCTTCAGGGTATTTAAAATTGAAATAGTATTTTAATGGCATATTAACGCATCATAAAGTCGGCAGGGTATGCTACCGACTGACCATTATATACAATTTTCCCCTGGTGCTTTTGCTTCTAAATCAAAGTGGGAGTCCCATTAAGCAAGTGTCAACATTACGGGGGGAATTTTAACATGGATGAGTGGGTGGGGTTGGGTGCAGGTGGGGGCAAAAATTCCGAATGCGCCGGGAAGCCGGCTCCAACCCGCTCTCTTCCGGGTTTTACTGAGGCGGGACAGGGGGCGGCAGCCAACCCACTCCCAAGAGGCGGGTTGGAATTTTAAATAAGGCTGGAATCCTCCGATTTAACCTGCTTTGCAGGCATTACTATCGCCGGCCGGGCCTCGGACAAACCCGGCAGCTGCAGCGAGGCGAGCACAGCCTCTGGGCAGAAGGCAAGTGCCCTCACAGCACTCCTTGAGGGCCAGGAGCAGAAGGAGTGCCTCCTGCCGGCCCTCCAAGCTCCCCCCCCCCCCCCCCCCCACCATCGGATTCCCTTCCGGGTTTCCCGTCCGAAACTCCGCCATGCTGCCTACGCAGCCCACCACAGTAAATATCCAGCCCTATGATGCTGAGGTGTCAGAATACCAGATTCCTGCAAGTGCACCTTAACTGCTGGTTCATTAGTAAACAGGCTGGCAGTGACCATGTGCCAGTTGCTACCCTTCCCTACTGCTGGCTTACTGGTGTACACAGGACAGTCAAAAGGGGTCTTCCTGGCTGCCAGTTTTAGCAAATCTGGTGTGTTTGCTTTAGTGTTGGCAATTGGAGACCCATGCTTCAGGAGGCAGATGTGCTCGACTAGCACAGTACTAGACCAAATACAGGAAACTCTTTGGTATCCGGCACCGACGGGACCGGTGTGGTGCCGGTTTATCAAAAAGTCCGGATTACAGAGAGGTATAGTTAAAAGGTACGAGAGCGCCGTACACAGCAACAAGTCCAGGCTTCCCTGTTGCTTAGCAACATGTGCAGGAACTCCGGCCACAGACCAAGCATCCCTGTTGCTTAGCAACAAGTGTAGGAGCCCCAGTTACACAGCCACAGATCCAGGAACTGCCACTAATATGAAGTAAAACTTACCTGAACCTGCTCCTGAAATTTGCCGGTTAACAGAGATTTCCGGTTATTTAGGTGCCGGTAAATCGAGAGTTTCCTGTAGAAGCAGGTCTTCTCCACCAGATCCCAGCAATAGCTTCTAGTACCGGCCTGGATGAGGAGTGGAAGCTTCTTCTTCGAATGTTCTTTTGTGCCAATCCCATTCATTGATCAAAATCAGACCACTTGTGCTGTTTTTTTAAATCCAGCATTCTACTTACACTTTCTGGTTTAAAGGCAATGAGTGAAAGTTGATGTATCACCTTCAGGACATTATGCAAGTTTTTTTAGTTCTTGGTAGTTACTGATGGTTAGATGAAGTTTGTAATAATGTTAGTAATTTTACATTTATATAGCAACTTTCACATCCTCAAAGTCCCAAAGCCAATGAATTCCTTTTGAAGTGTTCTTCCTATTGTATGTAGTCAAAATGTGGCAGCCAGTCTGTGCACAGCAAGTCCCGTGAACTGCTATGAGATGAATAACCCATCTGTTCCAGTAACATTGGCTGAGGGATGTGAGTATTGGCCAGCACCCCAGGCGAACTTTGTTTTTCTTTGAATAAGTGCCATGGAATCTTTTGAGTCCACTTAAACCGAGACACCGTCTGCCTTTTCAACATCTCCACCAAAGGACATAATCTCTGACAATGCAGCACTCCCTCAGTACCGCAAAGATCATCAGAGTCTGAGGCAAGTGCTGCCACTGAGCCAAGGTGACTCTGTATAGTTAGTAGTGAGCTTTGTGGCATTAATTGAGCAGACTAGTTGCTTACTCTAGTGACTGGTGAAGATTTTGTGAAGACTGTTTCTTTTTTGGAAGAAGTACAGTTTGGGAATGAGTTGTGTAACTACAACGGCTGCAGTTTCCTTCATGGGCAATGAGTAAGAGCACAATTTCACTCCTTATGCAGGAAACTTTGTGCTATCCGGCACCAACGGGACCGAGCTGTTGCCGTCCCATCAAAACTGCCGGACAAACCAGTGCTAATGTTGAAACATACGGAGATTTTGAGCTCCGTATCTGGCAACAAACCCTGTTGCTTAGCAACAGCTTCTAAACAGTCGGCCGTACCTTGCAAGCGTCTCTGTAGCTTAGCAACAGCTTCAGCGAGACCTTGCAGAGCCTGACTGGTGGGAAAAAAAAGCAAAAACCTAACGAAACGGCTCCTGATTTTTGCCGGTGGCTCGAGCATTCTGGACAGTTAACCTCCGGATAAACCAAAGTTTCCTGTAATTGGATGAGGAGTGGCTCGTGGTTTTTGACGTTAGGAAGTCCTTTTTGTTTCCCTTACTGTCTAGCTGCCTGCCTCTTGTGGCATAAGGGCAGTGACATGTTTCTTTCCCTCGATCAAACGAGCCAGCCACCAAAGAGGCGTGGGACCAAGATTTGATGATGAATGTGAATCATGGGAAAGCACAAGGCCTCGTCCGCACAGCTGAAATCGAGAACTTGTATCTCTCCATCTTGTTAGTGTGCACTCGAATGCTAGACCAGTCTGATCATCATTCGTGCTCCAGTGTTTAGTAAAACAGTAGTAGTTTTTAAATTGGCTGACTTGGAAAGAGTTTTGTGAAGACATCGGCTAGACGGACAATGTATGTCTGTGAAGCATCTCTAGCCTACACTGGGACTTCGCAACGAGTATTCGCATTCTTCATCATTTTTTATTGCCACTCTTTGTTTACATTGTTGCAGCTGAGGTAATATATTCCTATCTACACGTCCTCCTTAAGATCGCTTTGTTTGAGAGTGCAGTTACTGTTCTGGCTGTGTTGTGCAAGACTGCGGTTGCTTCATGAATGATACAATCCTAATATTATCTCATCAAAAGACTGTCGTATGCAAAAACTGACCGTTTTGAAGCCTCTCTAATATCAACTGTAATTTTATTAGTTTTCTTTCAGCAGTTTTCTCCCCCCTCCTCTCCTGAAGGTCTTGACTCCTTCGTGAGGTATAGTTGCAAGTGCATAGGGTGTCCTATGCCACCCCGTCCAAGTGCCCTTTATTCTATTCAACTGTGAGCCTTGATGCGGAGTGGCGGCAGGCTATTGGACGATGGGAGCTTGAACCAATCCTCCCCCAACGTCGACACGTGCACCTCCAGTGTGGATCACTGGATGGTGATCAGTGGTAGGAACCCAGGGCATCAATGCTGATTGTGGTGCCTATAATGCTGCCCTGGGTGAGATCAGCTACCCAAGAGACCAGGGATAAAACTTGGAACAGTCCTGGTCTGTATAGCTCAGCCACTCACTGGATAAACTCAATGAACAATTGTAATTGGAAATTCTGCAACTTTGGATCCCAATATTCTAGTTAGGCCTCAGCTAGAGTACTGCGTGCAGTTCTGGTCACCACATTACAGGAAAGATGTGATTGCATTAGAGAGGGTACAGAGGAGATTTACAATGATGTTGCCGGGAGTCGAGAATCTTAGCTATGAGGAAAGACTGGATAGGCTGGGTCTGTTTTCCTTGGAACAGAGGAGGCTGAGAGGAGACCTTATTGAGGTGTATAAAATCATGAGGGGCCGAGATAAAGTGGATAGAAAGGACCTATTTCCCTTAGCAGAGGGGTCAAAAACCAGGGGGCACAGATTTAAAGTAATTGGGGATTTGAGGGGAAATTTCTTCACCCAGAGGGTTGTGGGGGTCTGGAATTCCCTGCCTGAAAGGGTGGTAGAGGCAGACACCCTCACCACATTTAAAAAGTACTTGGATGTGCACTTGGGATGCTGTAACCTGCAGGGCTACGGACCAAGAGCTGGGAAGTGGGATTAGGCTGGATAGCTCATTGTTGGCCGGCGCGGACACGATGGGTCGAAATGGCCTCCTTCCGTGCTGTAACTTTCTATGATTCTATATCAAACTGCTACACCAACCTTAACTGCTGCAGTTTTCAGAATTCTATCACGGTTTTGGTAGAATCGATTGCATTCTGTTGCCTTGGGTTCTCTTGCTCTGTGTTTGAGTTTCTGCACTGTAGGTGAGCCATATTCTCACACTTTGTGTGCACACATGCACTTCCAGCGGGAAAGGCGGCAATTAATGTATGAATCTTTAGTTTGATCTTTTCTTTTATTCCAATCTGGTAAACGTGTCCTGTACCAAAACCAAAGTAAATGGCAGTAGCTTCATTGCATTCCTCAACTGGGCTCACCCACATCCTTTCCTGATCTCATCAGCAGTTCACGGCCCTTTTGTAATGTTGTTATCTTTTCTGTTGACTTCAGGCTTTTAGCATCGGTTGCTTGTGGGCATGGTGGTGCATGCTGCGTAATGCATTACTGCTAGTTCAGTCGCGGTGTGAAAGTGTTGGTGCTTATCCAAATTTCCACTTTCTCAATCATCTTTATACGGTTGACTACAAAATTCTGCTCCCAACGCCTCTCCACGGTCATCCAGCTGGATGGGACTGCACTCGCCTGATTTCATTCCTATCTTTCCAACCGTAACTATAGAATCACCTGCAATGCCTTCTCTTCCCGATCCTGCACTGTCACCTCCGGTGTCCCCCAAGCACCTATTCTTGGCCCCCTCCTTATTTCTCATCTACGTGCTACCCCTCGGTGACATCATCCAGCGACACAACGGGAGTTTTCACATGTACGCTGATGATCCCCAGCTCTACCTCTCTCGAACCCTCCGCTGTCTCTATACTATCAGACTGCTTGTCCGACATCCAGCACTGGATGAGTAGAAATTTCCTCCAATTAAATATCGGGAAGACCGAAGCCATTGTCTTCGATTCACGCCACAAACTCCGTTCCCTTTCCACTGATTCGATCTCTCTCCCCGGCAACTGTCTTAAGGCTGACCAAGTCCGTTCACAACCTTGGTGTCCTATTTGATTATGAATTGAGCTTCCTACCTCATCCATCCGTTCTGTCACTAAGACTATCTCCGCCCTTACCTCAACTAGCCTGCTGCATAAAACCCTCATCCACGCCTTTTTCACCTGTAGACCTGACTATTCCAACGCACTCCTGGCTGGCCTCCCTAGTTCTACCCTCCATAAACTTGAGGTCATCCAAATTACTGCCGCCTGTGTGCTAACTCGCACCAAGTCCCACTCGCCCATCTCCCCTGTGCTTGCTGGCCTACATTGGCTCCCAATTAAGAAATGCCTCAATTTTAAAATTCTCATCCTTGTTTTCAAATCCCTTCATGGCCTCGCCCCTCCTTATCTCTGTAATCTCCTCCAGCCCTACAATCCCTCTGCGCTCTGCCTATTCTGGCCTTTTGAACACCCCCCCGATTTTAGATGCTCCACCATTGGCGGTCGTGCATTCAGCTGCCTAGGTCCTAAGCTCTGGATTCCCTCCCTAAACCTCTCCGCCTCTCCATTTCTCTTAAGATGCTCCTTTTAAAACCTACCTCTTCGCCCAAACTATTGGTCGTCTGCCCATACATCTTGTATGGCTCAGTGTCAAATGTTGTTGTTTTTTTCATAACACTCCTGTGAAGCGGCTTCGGATGTTTTATTACATTAAAGGCGCTATAAATATATTTGTTTTTGTTGCGAATCTTCTGGTTTCCTGGTGGACACTGTAGAATTATGCTGTGACTTTAGCTGGCTATAGAGTTACATATTTTACTCTTTCCTCCATTTACCATTCATCTGCACACTAGTTTGGCTGTATTGGGGATGATTGCATGTTTCCCTCTTGGGTGACATAAGCTATTAAGCAACCCAGTATTATCATAGCAAAAGATTGTCAGACATGTCGAACTTGCAGTACCATTTGGGCCTGATACTGAAGGGCCGTACCCAGGGAAGCTGTATCCAAGCAGTAGCCCATGCCTTCACGAGAGGAGAGGCAGAAAATTGGGAAGGTGGGGGTGAAATTAAAAAAAATAATTGTGTTGTGGTTCCTCTTGCCACTCCCTGCCATTCTGTGCTTTTTCAACTGGGGGTTGGGATAGTCCTGGGTCACTGACCCCTCTCTCTGACCTGAGAGTACGTTGACCAATAGTGGAGTATTTGGTAGAGCAAGATAGGTCTCCTTTGCAATTTGATTTGAATTATGGACAATAAAAGTCAGATGTCTGGTAAGTAAAACTTCATGGCTATTTGCTGATGGTGAGTTAGCAGTGCTCCTTGGTATTTGTGAAAAATGTACACCAGTGAGTTTGAAGGCTTTCTCGTGAATGAAAGAACTGCTAGGCTCCCTTTTCAGCAGGAAGATAATATTCTGGTCATTGTTTGGGTTTCAGTTATAGAAAGCGAGGCCTTGGAATTCAAGGTTGGTTCAAATTCAGTCTAGAGCCATGAACTTGACTTTGGGGAAGGGTATTGTTGTCTTAAGAGTTCTGCTTATTCTTGGATGCTTCAGTTAGATTCCATCTGTTTGTTTATCCTAGTGTGTTCTTCCTGTACGCAGTCCTAATGATTTGCATTGCCTCAGCACTCGTCAGTCTGTTCTAACATTGCACGTAACCAATGACTTCTAACCTTGTATCATAATTGTATAACCCCACAGGTAGCTCCTGCTTCCCTCGCCCTTCCCTCAGTCTGCAGGAGTATATTGGTGGCATGTACTTTATTGGAACAAAATACTCTGGGACATTTTGCACCACGTGCCTTGCCTTGATGCCTTGGGTGCAGAGACTCTGGGTGACGACCAGCCTCTCGGATAATAACCCTTGGAGCTGACCAAGGGACAGCCCAGATATAACTCTCCCTTCTGATTTCCACCCCCCCCCCCCCCCCCCCACACAAGTTGTAGCTTCCACACTCAACAAGGCTCAGACATACTAAGCAGAGTAGGCATTGAGAACCAATGTGCATACCTCACTCTATGGCTTTGAGTTAGTGCTTTAATGTTGACCACCATCTTGCCATCCCAAGAAAAAGAACTTGCATTTATATAGCGCTTTCATGATCTCTGGTTTCATGATCCCTGGATGTCCCAAAGTGGCTTACAGCCAGTGAAGTATTATTGAAGTGCAGTCAGTAATGTAGGGAAACACAGCAGCCAATCTGCACATCCCACGAACAGCAATGAGATAAATGACCAGCTAATCTGTTTTTTAGTGGTATTGGTTGAGTGATAAATGTTGGCCAGGACACTAGGAGAAGTCCCTTGCTCTTCAAATAGTGCCATGGGATCTTTTGCATCCATCTAAGGGCAGACGGGGGCCTCTGTTTGTGTCTCATCCAAAAGACAGCACTTTCGACAGTGCAGTGCTCCAGTGTCAATGTAGCTCTTGTCTCAAATGGGCTGGAATCCGCGACCTGCTGATGCAGAGGTGAGAATGCTACCACTGAGCCAAGGCTCCCACCACGAATAATAGGCTGACGCACACAAATTAAAGGAGGTGTCATTGTATAAACATCGCAGGGTAGATATTCCACTCCGCAGAAATGGTTCCCGCAGCAATAACTGGCCAACCGCACACTGACTTTGACTGACCCCTGCTCCTAACACACACTGTGTGGAATTGCACATTGGATTCTGCTGTCATTATTGGCTCTTGGACAAAATGGACAAGCCTTCATTACATATTAAAACTGCCTGTAAATAAGGATATTATGAAGCAGCCCTCAATTTCTCACGTTCCGTGCAATGGGCCTGCTCGATATTAATCCCAATCCCACTCATTTCAAGCGGTTGCTAAAGGCCAGCAAGGTTATCGCTTGTCTTAAAGGTGCACTGTCATTCATTAACTGTCCCTTTAGTCTGCAAACTGAGGATTGTTTTCATATCGTCAGTAGAGGACTGCAGTTGGGCTCGGGGATCGTATCCAGTGAAGAAAGCTCCTTGTGTGTGGATGTTGGAGGACAGGAACAGGCTCGGCTATCATGGTCACTTGGTCAGAGCTACTCGCCGTCCTTACCTGGTCTGGCCTATACATGACTCCAGACCCACAGCAATGTGGCTGACTCTTAACTGCCCTCTGAAATGGCCGAACAACCCACTCAGTTATACCAAACCGCTACAAAGAAGTATCGTGGCCTGCAGCGGTTCAAGAAGGTACCTTCTCAAGGGCAATTAGGGATGGGCAATAAATGCTGGCCTTGCCAGCGACGCACACATCCCGTGAACAAATAAACAAAAAAAGAGTGGCCACTTGAGCAAAGAGATTCCAGCACCTGTGGCGCCATGCCCCCAACCATGACCAGGAGAGGGGAATAACAGAGAAAATTGGCGTGGGGGGATGGGGGCGGTGAACGAAGCGAAAATAGCTTTGCCAGTGGGATAAAATGGCAAACTTGTTCTGAGCTGGACTGTTCTACAGATCAGGGCTTTTAAGTGAAAGGGGTGTTTCTCTTTCAAAGCTACTCTGCCTTCTGATGGGTTCTTCTTAGGTTCCGCTCCTTTGCAGGAAACTCCCCCATGGCGGCGGCTGAGTTGTTGCATTAAACTCCACATCTGCTGCAGCCTGAACGTCTCGAAGCTTTTTCATTTATTTTAATAGTTGTCAAAGTCTGTTTTGGTGGGGGGGCGGGTAAAGATTGGTGACCAACCAGTTTAATTTAACATGTATGTAATCGCAAGATGCCCCATCTACAATACAGTGCCCTGTTACATTGGATACGTGTTATTTTATTCCCTTTTCTCTCCTGTGTGAACACTCCCCTCCCTATAAAGAGCGATGCCTTTGCCCCCCCCGCCCACCCCCAACCTTATGGCGATTTATTGTCGTTTGACATTAATTATATTGTACGGGAGGGACCTAAAGGGCACTTTTTAAAAAAAAAAGCAAACCCTAGTGAGATTTGCCTGTGTGTTTGGACAAAGGCGCTTGATTTTAATTAAGTTTCATTCTAGGGAGTTTTATAACTGCCTTCCTCTGTTAATTTATTAAGGGGGGGGTGAAAGGTCAGTGGTTTACAGACTGCATTTTCATTAGCACTTTTTGTAGGAGCGTTACTCATAATCTGCTGAGAGTTTTCGCAGTACTCAGTGGAGGAAATGCTTTGGAAACGGACCGCCTTTCGCATCGGTTACACCAGAAATTGCAGGCTCGGTGATTAAATCTAAAACATGACTATTTCCTTTGCCACGGCATTGGCTCTCTGTTCTCCTTATATGGGAAAGGAATTTTCAAAAGCAGCTGACCGGCTGTGCTGGAAATTCCTTGGATATTGCAAACTTAAGGATTGGGGAAAGGAGGTCCCAGAGAATAGCAGTTGTCTGTATGTAAACTGAATGGAAAGTGGCTTATTTTGCAAAACAAGGGAGATTTTGATTAAATACTGTCGCAGTGCTTGCATTCAGTTGTGCTCTTGGTGACCCTGATTAACTATCACTGTATTTAATTATCATCAAACTTAACACGGTGTAACTCATCAGAATAAAAACACTCTATGGTTGTCGACCCACATTCTTTCAGACCAGGACTTTTCCTGAAGAGCTTAGCTACCCTCCTTGCTAAGCTGCGTGTTGCTGCTCCTGTTAATGATGGTCCATTGGCTGCAGAGGTGAAGCCAGATTCCATCATCTTATTTAAAAAAAAGACTTGTAAAGTTTCTGGTCTCCTGAAGCTGTTGATGTTGTCCTCATCTAGTTGAGCAAGTAAGATGCAGGGCTCCTACAGTCTGCTGTTGAATGGCATGATTTCCTACAAAGGGGACTGTGGGGAATCCAGCCACTGGCATTAAACTGCTGTCCTGCTGCCTGAGGAGAAACCATTACAGTTGCTCCATTGAGTAGAGATAGATATATAAATAAATAATATTTGCATTTATACAGCACCTTTTTCGGGTTGAAACATCTCAAAGTGCATTGAATTATTTTCAAAGTGCAGTGACTATTGTTGTGTAGGCACATCACTGGACCCATCCACCAGTTTAGGACTATAGTTGAATGGATAGAAGAGAAGGGGCTCCTCTCCAACCTCCAGAGGAAGGCAGATACAGCAGGCAACACAGAAGATTGTTGATGTATAAGAAAACTAGACTGGGGGGGAAGGAGAGTCCCATTTACTGAGTGCATTTGTGCAGCTTCGCAGAAATTGTCCTCAAAAACTGAGGACTATTGTGGATTCCACTACGAAATAACCAGGTGGATAAATATTGAGATTTAGGGGTCGATTTTGTGGAACCTGCTGGGACGAAGGCAGGACTTCCCTTTTCGGGTTTTTGACCCGCCTACTTCGACGTCCGGCCAATCTGCGCGATTTTCCCTTGATTGACCTTGTTAAGCCCGCCCAGCGGGCTCAGCAGGCCAATTAGTGGCCACCCGGCAACCGGTGACGTCACAGACTGAAATTTCATCTGTCAAGATTTCCTGACCGATGAAATATCAGTATTTCACAGCTGTTTGAAGCTGTCAAACACTGACAGTCTGATTTCTAAGCTGAGTCATTCTACGCAGACTCAGTTAGAACTCTCTCCGACACTCCAAGCTGAAGGCTGTCACTTTTCACAGATCGCAGCCGTTCAGCTTCAAGTTCCGGCTGAGTGATGGGCTCCTGACGCCTAGAGGAAGAAAGGCTGTTAAGGTAAGTACAGGTAAGTAAAAGTTCTTTACACACTTTAGACACACCAAACACACTTACCTTTGCACTCATGCACCCATCACTCACCTGAGCGCCGACATCGCGACCCCTCCAACTCCTTCAACCCGACGGCCCGCCTGCTCTACCTGGCGTGGTTTGGAGCCGTCAGGAAACCCACACGAAACCCCTCAAAATAGGGATTAGGCTAAAAACTGCCTGTTAACTACCTGTTAACAGGCAGTTAATTGGCACTAACCCCTTCCCGCCTGGGATTGGCGGGTCCCAGTGCTGGGCGGGTACCCGCCGCCCCTGAAACTTACGTGGGGCGGGGTTTTGGGCGGGATGGTGGCGGGACCCCCCAAATTCAGGATTCCCCCCCCTCCCCCCCCCCCCCTCCCCCCTCCCCACACACGCCTGAAACCCCGCCTGACGGCTCCCCGAAAATCTAGCCCTTAAGTTTGGAAAGGGAACAGCATGAATGTCAATAGGAATATGTGGGTGATTCCTTTGCTAGTTTTGACCAATTATGAAAGAACTGAAGAAAGAATGAACTTGAATTTATATTGTGCCTTTCATGATCTTGATGTCCCAAATCGCTTTACAGTCAATGAAGTGTAGTCAATGTTATATAGGTAATGCGGCAGCCAATTTACACACAGCAAGGTCCCACAAAAAGCAATGTGATAATGACCAGATAATGTTTTAGTTTATATATTTTTTATCCGCACTTTTGGTTTGTGCCTTTTCCTTTTTCTCTCTCCCACATGGCAGCTGTCTCTCACTCTGCCAGCGCATTTCACACTTCATCTAGAGCCATCCTTTGTCTCTTTACCTGTCCTATTACCATCTCGTCTCGTCTTGAATATCTCTTCATGTCTCTTCCCCTCCCAGACCTTCCCTTTTGTTCTTTCATCCCCTTCCCCATTTCACAGCCCTCAAACTTGCTTTTTAATCTGTTTCATTTCCTGCTTTTTTTCTCAGTTCTGAAGAAGGGTTTTGACCTGAAACGTTAACTCTGTTCCTCTCTCCACGGATGTTGCCTGGCCTGCTGAGTTTTTCCAGCGTTTTCTGTTGTTATTTCGGATTTCTGGCATCCGCAATATTTGCTATCGTATTGATGTTTTAGTTATGTTGGTCGAGGGATAAGTATTGGTTAGGAGTAGGACACTGGGAGAACTCCCCTGTTCTTCTTCAAAATAATTTTTACATCCGCCTGAGGGCAGATTGTGCCTCTGTTTAACATCTCATCTGAAAGACGGCAGCTTTGACAGTACAACACTCCCTCAGTACTGCATTTGAGTGTCAGTCTAGATTTTATGCTCCAGCCTCTGCAGTGGGACTTGAACCCACAATCTTCTACATAAGAACATAAGAAATAGGAGCAGGAATAGGCCATTTGGCCCCTCGAGCCTGCTCTGTGGTTTAATGAGATCATGGCTGATCTGATCTTGGGCTCAGCTCCATTTCCCTGCCCGCTCCCCATAACCCATCACTTCCTTATTGTTCAAAAATCTGTCTATCTCCACCTTAAATATATTCAATGACCCAGCCTCCACGGCTCTCTGGGGCAGAGAATTCCACAGATTTACGATCCTCTAAGAGAAGCAATTCCTCCTCATCTCAGTTTTAAATGGGCGACCCCTTAATCTGAAACTATGCCCCCGAGTTCTAGATTTCCCCATGAGGGGAAACATCTTCTCTACATCTACCTTGTATCTTGTATGTTTCAATAAGATCACCTCTCATTCTTCTAAACTCCAATGAGTATAGGCCCAACCTGCTCAACCTTCATAAGTCAACCCCTTCATCTCAGGAATCAACTTTGTGAACCTTCTCTGAACTGCCTCCAATGCAAGTATATCCCTTCTTAAATAAGGAGACCAAAACTGTGTGCAGTGCTCCAGGTGTGGCCTCGCCAATACCCTGTACAGTTGTAGCAGGACTTTCCTGCTTTTATACTCCAACCCCCTTGAAATAAAGGCCAACATTCCATTTGCCTTCCTGATTACTTGCTATACCTGCATGCTAATTTGTTGTGCTTCATGCACAAGGCCCCCCCCCAGGTCCCTCTGTACTGCAGCATTTTGTAATCTCTCGCCATTTAAATAATTTTGCTTTTTTATTTTTCTTACCAAAGTGGACAACCTCACACTTTCCCACATTTTACTCCATCTGCCAAATGTTTGCCCACTCACTTAGCCTGTCTATATCCCTTTGTAGACTCTTTGGGCTAGATTTTCCTGGAGCCGTCAGGCAGGGTTTCAGGCGTGTGGGGGGGGGAGGGAAATCCCGAATTTGGGAGTCCCGACACCATCCCACCCAAAACCCCGCCCCACGTAAGTTTCAGGGGCGGCGGGTACCTGCCCCGCACTGGGACCCGCCGAAACCAGGCGGGAAGGGATTAGTGCCAATTAACTGCCTGTTAACAGGTAGTTAACAGGCAGTTTTTAGCCTAATCCCTATTTTGAGGGGTGTCGTGTGGGTTTCCCGACTGCTCCAAACCACGCCAGGTTAGAGCAGGCGGGCCGTCGGGTTGGAGGGGTCGCAATGTCGGCGCTCAGGTGAGTGATGGGTGCATGAGTGCAAAGGTAAGTGTGTTTGGTGTGTCTAAAGTGTGTAAAGAACTTTTACTTACCTGTACTTACCTTCACAGCCTTTCTTCCTCTAGGCGTCGGGAGCCCATCACTCAGCTGGTACTTAAAGCTGACCGGCTGCGATCTGTGAAAAGTGACAGCCTTCAGCTTTGAGTGCCGGTAAGAGTTCTAACTGAGTCTGTGCAGAATGACTCATGGTAGAACTCAGACTGTCAGTGTTTGACAGCTTCAAACGGCTGTGAAACACTGATATTTCATCTGTCAAAAACTCTTGACAGACGAAATTGCAGTCTGTGACGTCACCTGTTGCCGGGTGGCCCTTAATTGGCCTAAGGTCAATCAAGGGAAAATCACGCGGATTGGCCGGATGTCGATGTAGGCGGGTCAAAAACTCGAAAGTTGAAGTCCCGCCTTCTTCCCGACAGGTTCGGGAAAATCTACCCCTTTGTGTCCTCTTCACTCTGACTGAGACAAACAAGTTACCACAGAGCCAGGGCTGACACCTGCCTTTCAAGAGGCCAATTCTATTCATGCTTCCATAACACAGCAGCAGTTAGGCCAACAACAACTTTCATTTATACAGCGCCTTTAATGTAGTAAAACATCCCAAGGTGCTTCACAGGAGCGCTATCAAATAAAATTTGACACCGAGCCATATTAGGGCAGATGACCAAAAGCTTGATCAGAGGTAGGTTTTAAGGAGTCTCTCAAAAGGAGGGAAAGAGAGGTAGCGAGGCCGAAAGGTTTGGGGAGGGAATTCCAGAGCTTGGGGCCCTGGCAGCTGAAGGCACGACCGCCAATGGTGGAGCGATTTAAAATCGGGGATGCCCAAGAGGCCAGAATTGGAGGAGCGCAGAGATCTTGGAGGCTTGTAGGGCTGGAGGGGGGTTACAGAGATAGGGAGGGGTGAGTCATGGAGGGATTTGGAAACAAGTAATCAGAATGTTAAGGAATATATATGGATATATTTTCCAACTGGCATTATTCCCATATGAGCATTTAATGTGATCTTTGCATGAAATGTCACATAATCTTCTAGGTAAATGAGAAATATGCATCTGGACAGTAGGTGACCTTTCTTGGCTGCTGTTATTCCTACAGGAAACTAAAGTTTGGAAATTACTGCTCTGAAGTTTCTGACTTTTATATTGTCTGTGAGAAAAGGTACAATTTAAGATAAATAATTTTGAATAAAGTTGGCACATTTATAGTATTTTGGCGTTCCTTAATTGCTGTATAAGCTGCTTCCTGCACAGAATTTTTAATCTGTCCATGGGCAAATGGGAGGTAACTAGTTTGTTGTACGAGGCATAGTTTACATTTTTTTTTTTAAAACCGTTTGTACATTTCCACAAAGTTGGTAGCATGAACATGTGAGATGTAATGCCTGTCTCCATACAATAAACAAGTCCAGAACCATGAACGTCCAAAACAAATAGGGAATTCGGAGGAAATTTCTTTGCCCAGAGTGTGGTGAGAATGTGGAACTCGCTACCACAGGGAGTGGTTCAGGCAAATAGTATAGATGCCTTGAAGGGGAGGCTAGATAAGCATATGAGGGAGAAGGGAATAGAGGGTTAAGCTGAAAGTTAGATGAGGAAGGACGGGAGGAGGCTCGAGTAGAGCATAAACGCCAGCATGGGCTGGTTGGACCAAATGGCCTGTTTCTGTGCCGTATATTCTATAAAAAACCAATTCCTCAATTGGTCTCTGTTGAGTAGTGGTAAGGATACTACAATTGGTCTCGAGTGTCCCTGGTCCAGAGAGTGGTGGAGGGGGAAGAATTAGCCAGGGTTCTCGCTCCTGATCGCTGTGCAATAGAAATGTGAAGAGTGTGTGTTGGCAGGTTAGTTAATTAGCTGGGGCTAACAAAGGCGGTGGGTGGGGGTTGGGATGCGGGCGGTGGACTCGCCTGTAAATCCATAAATGGTGTCTTTCAGCAGGAGTCACTGAGTAGCATTGAAGGCCTGAAAGCCTACTTGATTTTTCCCCTCCCTAACAGGAACATTGAAGCCAATTCTCTCAACCTCCCCAATGCCCCAGCTGAGTTTGGCTAACTTAGCACAGAGCAGGGATCAACCCAGAGATCTTCCTGGGCCATCTGGGTCCGTTCCACGCTAGCTGACAGACCATATAGTGCAGGCTAAATACTATCCTAAAGTAAAATCGTACAAAAGCAAATATAAAATCAAAAGATTAAGAAAGGATGGAACAGTCCTTAATTCTCACTGTTACATTAAAACAGTTTTTCTTGTGCCAAAATAAGTAAGATCTTCTGAGGTGCTGTTATGTAACTGCGTGCCATTGGACTCGCCGAATCCTACCTCTGCGATACCTGCACATGTGCTGGAACCAGATGAATTGAACCAAAGAACTAGGGAAAGCTTTCCACATTTATCCCCAGATTCTGGCTTCAGATCTTTAGGCCTTAGTAAGATTCTGTGGTTCCTTTCAAAGAGCTGGCACAGGCACAGTGGGCCGAATGGCCTCCTCCTGCGTTGAGATTCTGAGAGAACTGTCACTCAAGAATGAGAACGAAGACACAATACAAGGAACTGGATTGCATATCATGTTCATTGGCAGGAATGGCCTGCATCTGCTTTAACCAGGCGGTTAATTCTGACCGCGTGCATCTGGCTAGCTTTTGAAAGATGAAGCATATTTTTGATAGATTAACCATTAGGGATAATAGCGCAGTGACGATCTCCATATGTTAATGTATCACAAGCCTAAGGCATTTGGCAACCAACCAGTCTGGACCTGGGGCTATTTATCGACTAAGACATAAACCAAATGCAAACCGGCCCCTCTCCCTGCACTTCAGTGTCCAATTCAGATTGCATAGTCTATCCTTTACAAAGACAACAGGAACCACTCCCAATAAACCTGCCACAGAAGCCATGTTTACATTGTCATAATGCTAGGCATGACTACAAACTCCGATTAAAATATAGAGATTCTTCTGATCTGAAACCAGATTGATCTTCTGTTCCATCACAGCCCCCAAGGAGTATTGTAGGCTGTACTTACCAACAGTGTATTTAATTTGATCTGATAGATGAAAATTCCCCTCCTTTTGCTATCGGAGTTCCACATGAAGTTTCAGCATCCTCGGTCCAATTTCTAGTGGTATAATAAAAGCCAGCACAAACAAGTATTTATACTCCAGGGCGCTCTGTTTGGAGTCCAACTCTTTTCCCCCCCCCCCCACCCCCGTATTATAGATGATGAGTGATCTTCTTAACTCCAAAACAGCAATACCTTTACAAAGCTGACGTGTGTATGTCCGCACTTATTGTTGCACTAGTTCAGTCTCCTGCACTGAATGTGGAACTGCGGCAATCTTCAACCACTTACGAGTGACTCCAATGTAACTCGCGATATAATTGAGGAACATTTAACTGTAACATGGACATGAGCATTTTTCACTGAAACATATTCATGATTTACGAAGGATGCTTTTAAAATGCGCTCGTTGGTATATATGTATTTTTGCGTCTAAAGATTTTATAATTATCAGATTAATTATAAGAACATTACTTCCAATTAAAGTCAGGAATGTAGGACTAGAGGCCATGGCCTAGAAATTGAGTGGGGTTAGCGCCCAATTAGAGGTGCTAGAGGGCCTTGCGCCGGAATTATAGCCGCTTCGGAAATTGATTTGGGCCCTACCATCGGCGTTAGCCGGTAGCGCTGCGCCGGCGCCGATGACGTCATCGGTGTGCGCAGCGTCCCGGTTGCCGTGGTAACGCGGCCGGACACCGAAATTCAGTTGCGGCCGCCTCGCCCGTGGCAGCCGCAACCGACGATTTTTCAAAAGTTTCTTGCTGGACTTAGCGCCGGCGCATTAAGGTGGCGCGGCGGCCGGCCGCTTTCCCGGCGGCCGCCTGCCCGCACCTCCCTCCCCGGACTCCTCCACCACCCCCGCGCGGCACAGATGTGTGTGGGCCTCGAGCCCGGCACTTCTCCGAGGTGCCGGGCTCATTTTTCGTGCGATGCCAGCGGTCGGCTGCAGGCAGCTCCTCCTTAACAGAAGGAGGAGGCCTGCAGCACCCCAGCCTGCCGCACCGCATCGGGTGCCGCAGCAGGGGATTAGCGCCGCAATCCTGCATTCGGCGCCCATTGCGAGGCGCTGACACCCTCCATTAGCGCCCGCAGCCGTCTGGGCGTGGCGCAGCTGAATTTTTGGCGGGCGCAGCGGCAATTAATGCTGGCGCTAAATTTCGGGCGCTACAGCCCTGGCGGAGGCAAACTCAATTTCTCGGCCCATATGTTTAAGCTAGTGAGAAATGGCTTTAGGATGGATTTTAGGAAGAACTTTATTTACTCTGGTAAATGTTCAGAACAATTTGCAAGGGACGGATTAGCAACAAAAACATTTCTGATGTTCAAAATGAGGTTTTATAAGCGGAGACCGAGTACTGGAGGGATGAGCTTTAATGGACCAAACGATTTGTTTCTCATCCTTGACTATTCTGGTGTTCTTGCAGAATGTTCCAAGTTCCCATAACAACAGTTACAGTGGGAACACCATGTGCATCATTACTGCTGGAAAGTTAAAGCAAATGAGTTGAGAATTGCACTTTAAATTCTCTGCTGTTCCTAAATTTCTTTCCATCCTTTACTTTTTGTAGGGGAGCAAAGGTCACTACAGGTACCACTGGCAGAGCCACAATGTCAAGCATAGTGGAGTGGATGACATGGTGCTGCTTTCGAAAATCACAGAAGATGGCGTTGTCGATAATCTGAAGAAGCGATACATGGATGATTATATTTTTGTATCCTTTCAAAGCATGACATAAAATCCAGACAGAGTGTGAACTTGGGAAGGGCAGTATTGGGAAGTTATTGACCTTCTTGCATTCTAGAACGAACTAAAAATGACTCCAGGCATCTCCAAGTCCTGAAGAAGGGTTTTGACCTGAAACGTGAACTCTGTTTCTCTCTCCACGGATGTTGCCTGGCCTGCTGAGTTTTTCCAGCGTTTTCTGTTATTATTTCGGATCTCCAAGTCCTGGCTGCCCACCAATGACCTTTGATAACACTGATCATGTAGCACTCCCTTCCTGCTTGTGACAGGCCTCCGAAAGAAACGCTAAACGGAGAAGACTCGATTTCTTTCGCAACACAAAAAATAACTGCACTGTGTAAACTGACATGACCCAAGATTCCAGTTCTTGCATTAATATCTGTCCTTAAATCTGTGCCTACTCCAAATGTTCTCTTATCCAAATAAAACCATGTAAGCAAAGGGTTTGGAGGGTGTGAGGGCGGTTCTGCGACTTGCAATTCACAAAATCCTCGGAGTGATTGCCTGTGTTTCTCCATTGATCAAGTTCAGTATCGAGCTTGCATCATAATAAAGTGCCACTTGAGCTTTGACCAGAGCACCAACAGTACAAAAGTCTTGACTAGAACGCAATGTCATTTTTAAAAGTTAACTCTTGACTTATTTTTTGACTCATTCAGAGAGTAGCTTTTGATACAAAATTGCTGGCTAGTTCATGCATTTCATGTTTAAATTTTTTTTTAAAATGTTTATTATAGTCTTTCAGACCAGCATTTGAAATATATCCGGGTTTCCCTCGAGAACAAGTTCCACTTGGCAGCATTTTTTGCTCTGTGTATGAACTTTTTCACCCATTCACTTTACTGCAGCTCAAATCCCGACGAGAGGAAATTATTTCCACTGTACGTATTGTAATGGGAAGAAAGCTGCGATTATCTGGCTCATGTGCCTAACTGCTGACTCTAAGTTGAGCCAGTGAGTAGCAGAGCTCTACAGAACATAAGGAGCAGGAGTCGGCCATTCGGCCCCTCGAGCCTGCTCCGCCATTCAATAAGATCATGGCTGATCTGATCTTGGCCTCAACTCCACTTCCCTGCCCGCTCCCCAGAACCCTTGATTCCCCTGTTTTTCAAAAATCTGTCTATCCCAGGCTTGATCCTTATTCCGAACTGCGTTCAACTTGCTCAGCTGGGATGGCAGTAGGGATCTTCCAATTGGCTTCAACGCCCCTGGATTAGGAGGAGGAAAAAACAGCCAGGATTCCCTGCTTCTTCCCATTATCCATCAACTTGTGCTGGAAGTACACCTGTGGGAACAGGATGGGGCTTGACTGTGATGTCCTCTGTGGACAAATAGCTTGGTAACCCTCACTGTCAAGACTCCACACACTTGGGCGAGACACCAGAAAGCACTCGGTGGCTGGGGAACAATACCCAAGTGTGGAGTCACACATTTAGGAGAGGAGGGGGGTGGGGGGGAAGAAAATCTGTGAGAAAGGAAAAAATATGGTCAGTAGCAGCTCCTTATTCTGCAATCCATCAATCAGTTCCTGATAGAGTCATAGAGTTTTACAGCACAGAAAGAGGCCCTTCGGCCCATCGTGTCTGCGCCGTCCATCAATCCCTGTCCAGTCTAATCCCATTTTCCAGCATTTGGTCCATAGCCTTGTATGCAATGGCATTTCAAGTGCTCATCCAAATGCTTCTTGAATGTTGTGAGGGTTCCTGCCTCTACCACCCTTTCAGGCAGTGAGTTCCAGATTCCAACCACCCTCTGGGTGAAAAAGTTCCTCCTCAAATCCCCTCTAAATCTCCTGCCCCTTACACTGAATCTATGCCCCCTTGTTATTGACCCCCCTACTAAGGGGAAAAGTTCCTCTTTATCTACCCTATCTATGCCCCTCATCATTTTGTACACCTCAATCAGGTCCCCCCTCAGCCTTCTTTGCTCCAAGGAAAACAACCCCAGCCTGTTTAGCCTTTCTTCATAGCTGAGGTGCTCCATCCCAGGTAACATCCTGGTGAATCTTCTCTGCACCCTCTCCAAAGCAATCACATCCTTCCTATAGTGAGGCGACCAGAACTGCACACAGTACTCCAGCTGTGGCCTCACCAGCGTTTTGTACAGCTCCATCATAACCTCCCTGCTCTTATATTCTATGCCTCGGCTAATGAAGGCAAGTATCCCATATGCCTTTTTAACCACCTTATCTACCTGTTCCGCTGCCTTCAGGGATCTATGTACATGTACACCAAGGTCCCTCTGTACTTCCTAGGGTCCTACCACTCATTGTGTATTCCCTTGCCTTATTTGTCCGTCCAAAATGCATCACCTCGCACTTTTCAGGGTTAAATTCCATCTGACCAACCCGTTTATATCGTCCTGTAGCCTGAGGCTTTCCTCCTTGCAATTTACCACCCCACCAATTTTCGTGTCATCTGCGAACTTACTGATCATACCTTTTACATTCTCATCCAAATCATTTATGTATATCACAAACAGCAAGGGACCCAGCACCGATCCCTGAGGTACCCCACTGGACACAGGCTTCCAGTCACAGAAACAACCTTCGACCATCACCCTCTGCCTCCTGCCACTCAGCCAGTTTAGGATCCAACGCTCCAAGGCACCCTGGATCCCATGGGCGCTTACCTTCTTGACCAGTCTCCTATGCGGGACTTTGTCAAAAGCTTTACTGAAGTCCATGTAAACCACATCCACAGCATTTCCCTCATCCACACACCTAGTCACCCCCTCGAAAAATTCAATCAGATTGGTCAGACATGATTTACCCTTGACAAAGCCATGCTGACTATCCCCGATTAATCCTTGCCTCTCCAGGTGGAGACTAATTTTGTCCCTCAGAATTTTTTCCAATAATTTCCCTACCACAGATGTTAGGCTCACTGGCCTGTAATTCCCTGGTTTATCCCTGCTACCCTTCTTGAATAATGGTACTACGTTAGCTGTTCTCCAGTCCTCTGGTACATCCCCTGTGGCCAGAGAGGTTCTGAAAATTTGTGTCAGAGCCCCTGCAATCTCCTCCTTTGCCTCACACAACAGCCTGGGATACATCTCGTCCAGGCCTGGGGATTTATCCACTTTTTGGCCTGCTAAAACCGCTAGTACCTCCTCCCTCTTGATGCTAATATGTTCAAGTATATCACAGTCCCCTTGCCCAATTTCTATACCTACATCGTCTTTCTCCATAGTGAACACAGATGCAAAAAATTCATTTAAGACCCCGCCTACATCATCTGGCTCTACACACAGATTGCCACTTTGGTCCCTAATGGGCCCTACCCTTTCCCTGGTTATCCTCTTGCCCTTAATATACTTATAAAACATCTTAGGATTTTCCTTTATTTTGCTCACCAGTGTTATTTCATGGCCCCTCCTCGCTCTCCTAATTTCTTTTTTAAGTATGCCCCTGCACTTTTTATACTCCTCTAGGGCTTCCTCCATCCTTAGTCTTTTGTAACTGCCAAAAGCCCCCCTTTTTTTCCTAATGCATTTTTGTATATCCCTTGTCATCCACGGTTCCCTTTGCTTGTTGGTCCCGCCCTTGACCTTTACAGGAACATGTTGGCGTTGTACTCTCTCTATTTCCCTTCTGAAAGTCTCCCACTGTTTTGATGTGGATTTTCCTATAAGTAGCTGCTCCCAGTCCACTTTGGCCAGATCCTGCCTTATCATATTAAAATCGGCCTTCCCCCAATTTAGAACCCTTATTTCCGGGCCGTCTTTGTCTTTTCCCATGACCACCTTAAATCTCACCGAATTATGGTCACTGTCGCCAAAATGCTCTACTGACACTTCCACCACTTGCCCGGCTACATTCCCTAGAATTAGGTCCAGTACCGCCCCCTCTCTTGTAGGACTTTCTACATGTTGGCTCAAAAAGCTCTCCTGGATGCACTTTAAGAATTCTGCACCCTCTAAGCCTTTCACACTCTGACTATCCCAATTTATATTGGGGAAGTTGAAATCCCCCACTATTATTACCCTATTATTTTCGCACTTCTCTGAGATTTGCCTACATATCTGTTCCTCTATCTCCCCCTGACTGTTTGGGGGCCTATAGTACACTCCCAGCAAAGTGCTTGCCCCCTTTTTGTTTTTAAGTTCTACCCATATGGCCTCATTAGAGGAACCCGCTAATATATCGTCCCTCCTTACAGCAGTAATTGACTCCTTAATTAATATTGCAACACCCCCTCCCCTTTTACACCCCCCTCTGTCTCGCCTGAAGATTCTATACCCCGGAATATTGAGCTGCCAGTCCTGACCCTCCCTCAACCATGTCTCCGTGATAGCAACAATATCGTACTCCCATGTGTTCAACAACAACTTCAGTTCATCCACCTTATTTGCAAGACTCCTTGCATTAAAATAAATGCCTTCCAGCCCTGCCATATTCCCTTTTGCCTTCACATATTTGCTCTGCCTTCCCAGCTGACTTGTTTTTTCCTCCGTATTTGGCTGTAAGTCACCCCCTACTATAGCTCCACTCTGTATCCCATCCCCCTGCCAAGTTAGTTTAAACCCCCCCCAGCAGTGCTAGCAAACCTCCCCGCAAGGATATTGGTTCCCCTCTGGTTCAGGTGTAAACCGTCCGACTTGTACAAGTCCCACCTTTCCCAGAAGCAGACCCAGTGATCCAGGAAGCTAAAGCCCTCCCTCCTGCACCATCCCTTTAGCCACGCATTCATCTGTTCTATCTTCCTATTTCTATACTCACTAGCACGTGGCACCGGGAGTAATCCAGAGATTACAACCTTTGAGGTCCTGCTCTTTAATCTTCTACCCAGCTCCCTAAATTCTTGCTGCAGGACCTCATCCCTCTTTTTACCTATGTCGTTGGTACCAATGTGGACCACGACCTCTGGCTGTTCACCCTCCCCCTCCAGAATGCCCTGCAGCCGCTCAGTGACATCCTTGACCCTGGCACCAGGGAGGCAACAAACCATCCTGGATTCATGTCTACGGCCACAGAAACGCCTATCTGTTCCCCTTACTATAGAATCCCCTACCACTATTGCTCTCCCACTCTTTTTCCTCCCTTCCTGGGCAGCAGGAGCACCCCCAGTGCCAGGAAGTTGGCTGCTGCTGCCTTCCCCTGGTGAGTCATCCCCCTCAACAGTATCCAAATCGGTATACCTGTTTGAGAGGGGAATGGTCACAGGGGTCTCCTGCACTACCTGCCTGCTTCTATTGCTCCGCCTGGTGGTCACCCATTTCCTTTCTTCCTGTGCAGCCCTTGCCTGCGGTGTGACCAACTCACTAAACGTGCTATCCACAACCCTCTCAGCACCGTGAATGCTCAACAACCCATCCACCCGCAGCTCCAGCGCCTCAATGCGGTCTGCTAGTAGCTGCAGCTGGATGCATTTCCGGCACACGTGGTCATCAGGGGCACCGGGGTCCCTGAATTCCCACATAGAGCAAGAGGAGCATATCACGGGGCTGGGCTCACCTGGCATGACTTACCCTTTAATTAATTTAAATTAATTTACTATCACCAATTAAAGATATCTCTAAGGCGCTTGTATAGTCTACCAACAGTCCCTGCTACACCAGAAACGACCCTAGTAACTATAAACTACAGAGTTAAAGTTTAAAAAAAAAAGAAATACTCACCAACCAATCACTTACCTGCTCCCTGGTGACATCACACACTGATTACTTTTTACCTCTCTCCTCGCTGCTGAGTTGGTGTGCCTCGCTGCTCCCTCTGGTCGGGCCTCGTTGGTGGAGCCGGTTTTTATACCTGGCTCCGCCTCACCTCGCCTCGCTGCTCCCTCTGGTCGGGCCTCGTTGGTGGAGCCGGTTTTTATACCGGGCTCCACCTCACCTCGCCTCGCTGCTCCCTCTGGTCGGGCCTCGTTGGTGGAGCCGGTTTTTATACCGGGCTCCGCCTCACCTCGCCTCGCTGCTCCCTCTGGTCGGGCCTCGTTGGTGGAGCCGGTTTTTATACCGGGCTCCGCCTCACCTCTCATCGCTGCTCCCTCTGGATCATCAAGATAAGTGTGGATGATGAAGACCATTTGGTCTGTCTTAATTTATCCATTCAGAATACCAACAGTCCCCTCCTCATGATGTCCAACTGAGTCTTAAATGGTTCCATGTTGTCTCGCTGTAAACTGGAATGGACCCTACAGGTACAAAATGGGCATTTACACTTCATTGGCTGTAAAGCTCTTTGGGATGTCCTGAGGTTGTGAAAGGTGCTACATAAATGCAAGTCTTTCTTTTACTTGCTGATATAGGATGGTATGTGGATTATGGCGTTCTCCACTCAGACACAGCTCACTGGACTATGGACTGTGATGATGCGCCCTGCCGTTTTGAACTTGGTTTTTCGCTCCTTGTTTTTGGTCCCCACACCACATACCAATCCCTGGTTTAAAAGTGCAGGCTGCTGATCTACCCCAGGCCTCTATCAATAGTACAATAGCAAAACACTCTATTGATCGTGTTCCTGAACTGGTTGCTAAGGGATGGCGGGAGGTGCACACTGTAGGACTACAAAACCTGCTGTTTTCACACTGTGCCTGTGGAAATCGGCTCCGCACAATGGCTGCAGGAAGATGTGTGCAATGTGCACAATTAAATGCAAATTTATTTCGATGTCTTGGCAGTGGGAGGGGAAAATCAATCCAAGGCATTTAGAGGGTACTCCAAAACACTGCCATTTTGTTTTTTTAACTCTAATTCAGTGGCTAGGAAATGGCACATATGGTAATACCTGCAAGGCTGATGTCTGCCTGAGTTCGAGAGGGTAAGCTAAGAATGGAGCAACAGTCAGAGTGGGGGGTGCAAGGTCACAGTATTGGAGCAATGGTCAGGGTAAGAGTGTAAGGTCACAGTATTGAGGTATGGTCAGGGTAGGAGTGTAAGGTCACAGTATTGAGGTATAGCCAGGGTTAGGGGTGTCAAGTCACAGTATTGAGATATGGTACAGATTTTCTGGTCTCTGTACAAGGTTGAATTTGCTAACTAAACTTCAGCTTCTGTTTTTATTTTTCTCATTTTCAGCAGCCGTCGTCGTACGTGTCTTCACACTGTTCCCTTTGGGGAACTGTATGAAGTGGTGGAAGGATTTTGGGCCGCGATTAACGCTCCTTCTGTGACTGTAACCATCTTCGTACCAGCCATTAGGGTGGTTAGTCCTATGGCGGGAGGGTTTTACGGGCTCCCACAACCCATACGGGGGGGGGGGGGGCCCCCACCCACACCCATGGATGCAAGTATCCCGCTGGATGTCAACCCAGAATTTAGAGCCGGAGCTCCGACTCCACTTGCCAGGACTGTCTGGAGCGGGGTTCGAAACCCTACGCCTTCTGGCCCAGCGGCGGGGATGCTACCGCTACGCCAAAGGCCCACTCCATTTTCAGCAGTATTAGTGTAAGTTAGAGATATGTACAGGGATTCCTGTCTGAAGGCCAGCAGTGTCTTCTTTCAGTTAAAAGTGACTGTGGTCATGAAAGGGGAGAGCACGCAGTCTGTGAATGGAACTGGACGACGCAAGCTTGTGGGGGGGATGTCAATTTTAAATCATTTTACCTCTCGTGAAAGTTCAGTTATTTGCTTAAAATGCTTCCATTCAGCAAGTGTTGTCCTAATTGGCCTAAAGATTTTAATTCTTTCAAAGACCCAGAGATTAAGAAGCATTCCTCTTTTGCTGAGTTGAGTTAACCGAGCAAGTCCATGGTCCACTTGTTTGCTGACTGTCTGTTAAATAGCCCCATGTTGGCTACTATTTGATTGGTTTATTTATTTTATGTAAGCATTGATAAGCTTGCGCGCTGAATGGGCTGGCAGACTGAGAATAAAGGCAGGGGCACGTGAAATGTCGACCGGCTGTGTCACTGCTGCCAGGGATTACAGCAGATGCCGCTGACAGTGAGCATTGTTTGTGAGCTGGCTGAGTTTTCACCGCACAAACCAAACACAGTCGTTTCTGAAAGGGGCCCGGAATAGTCTTTAATGTTTGTATCTAAACAGATTTTAAGTAAACAATCTGGGAATTTCATTGACCCACCCACCAATGTTCCCTTTAAGCCGTGGGGCCGCGCAGCGCTCCAGGTGTCCCGCGCAGCTGGTGAGCCAGCTTTTAAATTGAAAGAGAACCCCGAATGCGCAAACTTTTAAAGGGGCCGCTCGATCCAAAAAAAATTACAGGGAACATTGCCGGCCATGTGATGCCATTCATTGCATTACATCACTTCCTGTTCTTTGGAAGACATTTCACAGCATTAATATTTGTGTTGTTCCCCCTCGTTTCCTCTCCTTCTGAAGGTGCTGGCTACAGCTGCACAGGTGGCAGCAGCATTGCTATTACATAGAAACAGAAGATCGGAGCAGGAGTAGGCCATTCGGCCCCTCGAGCCTGTTCTGCCATTTAATGAGATCATGTCTGATCATCCAAATTCAGTACCCTGTCCCTGCTTTCTCCCCATATCCCTTGATCCCTTTAGCCTTAAGAAATATATCTAACTCCTTCTTGAATACATTTAATGAATTGGCCTCAACTGCCTTCTGTGGTAGAGAATTCCATAGGTTCACCACTCTCTGGGTGAAGAAATTCCTCCTCATCTCTGTCCTAAATGGCTTACTCCTTATCCTTAGACTGACCCCTGGTTCCGGACTCGCCTGCCATCGGGAACATCCTTCCTGCATCTAGTCTGTCTAGTCCTGTTAAAATTTTATAAGTTTCAATGAGATCCCCTCTCATTCTTCTAAACTCTAGCGAATACAAGCCCAATCAACCCAATCTCTCTTCATACATCATTCCTGCCATCCCAGGTATCAGTCTGGTGAATCTTCGCTGCACTCCTTCCATGGCAAGAACATCCTTCCTCAGATAAGGCGACCAAAACTGCACACAATACCAAGGTGTGGTCTCACCAAGGCCCTGTACAACTGCAGCAAGACATCCTTGCTCCTGTACTCGAATCCTCTTGCTATGAAGGCCAACATAACATTTGCCTTCTTAACCGCCTGCTGCACCTGCATGCTTACCTTCAGCAACTGGTGCACAAGGACACCCAGGTCTCGTTGCACTTCCCTATTCTTCATGTATGAGTCTAGACAGTGATTGTTGCTCGACTATTCACCCATGGAGGTCATCGCCTCCGTGCGGAGTCTGTTCTTGCCCAACGTCCAGTCGTAGGAACTTTGGATATAGAAGAGGAACGGGAACCTCCCACTCTCTCCCCCCACCCCCCACTCCCCCAGTTCCCTCATCCAGGAGATCCAAGACTTGCCTGTCGTCCCAGCCCAAGATCAACTAACTCCGCAGTGAGCGGGGATCAAACCTGGGAACGTCTGGTCTATTTGCCTTAGTACCACAGTCTACAGTGCATTTACACACTGAGCCATTCGAGGGGTCCTTATAATTTTTTTTAGACCTTTTGCTGGAAGGCATTGGTGTCCGTACCACCGTGTGGTACAGTGCAGCATTAGACCCGTGACTGCCCTCCCAACTCTCTCCCAAACCTGAAGTCAGTGGGTGAATCAAACTGGGTCGCCCCTGTGCACCGCACCTGATGGCCAGTACAGAATGGCGTGGGCAAGCATCACCTGGCCACCCTATTAGTTGGGGAATGGTTCATTTATCCCTCAAGCTACATCACTTTATAAAAAAATAAATAAAGATAATAAAGATCTGGTCATTGCTGTTTGCGGGAGCTTGCTGTGCGCAAAATAGCTGCCATGTTTCCTACATTACAACAGTGACTACATTTCGAAGTACTTCATTGGCTGTAAAGCGCTTTGGGACATCTTGAGGACGTGAAAAGCTCTATAATAAATGCAAGTCTTTTTTGTCTGGAGAACTCTGTGGGGAAAAAGACATCAAAAAGCAGCGATGCCACGGTCTTCTACACGTAAGGGGTCATTTTGCGAGGCAAGGCTGTTTGGTGTGAGCACAGGTCGGAGATGGCCCGACAACACTGCAGGCCAACTCTGGAATAGCTCCAAAAGCAGAGCCTCGCGAAAGGACCCCTACATTCCGGCCTCCACCTAGATTAACATTTAATTGGGAGCCTCGTGCTAATATTAGCAAACTGACTCTCTTGACAGGTTCATGGAACAAGGCTGTAATCATTTACAGAGGTACTGGACTTGGAAAACATAGGAGCTTTTTTCATGAAACCGTTTTGTACTGAATTATTCTGCAGACCAGTTTTGAGACTATTTATAAAGGGGGAAAAAAAAAAGCTGTTTCCTCTAAATTGCAATGGTGTAATTTCAGAGGTAGAGTTCCTGGCTGGCAGAATAGTTACATTGGAATAGAATCAGTCTCAAACTGTGTTATTAGACTATTTTAGAAAAAGAGTCCTTCTTCTTGAATATGCTTTTTAATATCACTGTGACTTTGTATTTTGCTCTAAATGCCTTTTCCCTAATTACTAAGGGCTCAGTAAACTGATGACAACTTTGAAGCTACTTTGGAAATGACACTGAAATAGTGTTTATACCATGCACTCTTAATAAGCTTTGGGTTTGCATTCCTGAGCAGACTGGCACATATAGCGTTTGGTGCGGTATTGTAACCATTGTTAACTCTGAGATCCAGTTAGAATACTGTGTGCAGTATTTGGCTCCACACTATAGCTCGGATATGGAGGCCTTCGAGAGGGGACAGCAAAAATTCACTAGGATGCTGCCCGGTATGATGATGTACAAATACGAAGAAACACGTGGGAAAAATTGGGCCTTTTCTCGTTCAAACAATGGGACGATATGCTAGAAGTGTTTAAAATGATGAAAGGACGGGATTGGGATGGGATAGAAGCAGGCCATTTCCAGTAGTTGAGGGGTGACGTTTGAAGGGCCTCAGATGCAGGATGGGCCTCAGATTCAGGATTAAAGAGATTTAGAACAGAGGGCAGGAGAAGCTGTGAGTTCTGAGGCGGTTGCATTCACTAATTAGTGGGTTAACGGTTGAAGCAGAAACAATGTCAATATTAAAGATTGGATTGATTAGGTGGATGAAGGAATAGTTTTTTTCGTTTATGGGATGTGGGCGTCGCTGGCAAGGCCAGCATTTATTGCCCATCCCTAGTTGCCCTTGAGAAGGTGGTGGTGAGCCTTCTTGAACCGCTGCAGTCCGCGTGGTGAAGGAATATGGAAATAAGGCAGGTAAATGTGGGTATATTCAAGACTGAGAGCGATAGATTGTTGGCCACTAAGGGAATCCAGGGATATGAGGATAGGGCGGGAAAGTGGAGTTGAGGTAGAAGATCACCCGTGATCTTAGTGAATGATGGAGCAAACTCGAGGGGCCACATGGCCTACTCCTGCTCCTATATCTTATGTTCTTATTAGTGTGGAGGTTAAATGCCGACACGGTCTGTTGGGCTTGATGGCCTGTTTCTGTGTAACCTCTATATATTTCTGCCAGAGTTGGCAGTTATTTGGGAATGCTTTGTTAACCCTCACTGGGGGTGAGGGGTGAGGGGGGTGGGGGGGTTGGTTGTGTTTTCTAGTTAAAAATAATGATTTGCTTCAATTAAAGCTCTTAAGTCTGGAGGAAATGTTACTGTTCTCGTTGAATAGAGTAAGTTGTACTGGTATTAAGATAACATTCCGAATATAAATAGTTTATAGAAATCCTGCTAATCCTAAAATTAGATTACAGCCATTAACTCTTTCCCTGTGTATATACTGTGTATTTAGTTTAATTGTTGATGGTAATATTCGGAAAGTGTTATAAGTTTTCTTTAGGTGGGGGTTTTGTGACCATTTATTATAATTGCTGTTTGAATTGTGCCCCTGACCAACTAATAATAATAATAATAATTCAATTTTATTTGTCATATATGCAGCAGACGTGTGTACTGCACAATGAAATGTTGATTTTTACGAGTCCTCCCAACATTGGAATAAATATGGCATAGCAATGATAAAAATACTAATAGAAATACAGTAATAATAAATAAAACAACAGTAATAAATAATAATAAATTATTCATTCATGAGTCTTATGGCCTGGGGATAGAAGCTGTTTCAAAACCTGTTGGTACGAGACCGTATGCTTCGGTATCTCTTGACTAGTAGCCTCCGACAGCTCCTTGCTCTGATCTTGTACCTCATCTGCTGCCAACCAGCTTCATATTGAATTGTTGCCAAATGAGCTCCCAGTGTGGATGACCAGATTCCTCTTAACGAGGCCACAACCACCATATAAAATAACTCATCAGCCTTCATCGAAAGGAAGAAAACACTTTTTTTAATCTAGGGGACAAAGTCAACTCCAGTTTCTAAGGTTACTCTGTTGGAATTTCCCCTCTCTAATGTAAATACCGGACTCCTCCCTCTGTTCAGCTAATTCAGTGTCTGAGTACATCCCATCTTGAGCAGGTCATAGTCATAGAGTTATACAGCACAGAAAGGGGCCCTTCGGCCCATCGTGTCCGCGCCGGCCATCAAGCCCTGTCTATTCTAATCCCATTTTCCAGCACTTGGTCCGTAGCCTTGTATGCTATGGCGTTTCAAGTGCTCATCTAAATGCTTCTTGAATGTTGTGAGGGTTCCTGCCTCTACCACCCTTTCAGGCAGTGAGTTCCAGATTCCAACCATCCTCTGGCTGAAAAAGTTTTTCCTCAAATCCTCTCTAAACCTCCTGCCCCTTACCTTGAAACTATGCCCCCTGGTTATTGACCCCTCTACTAAGGGGAAAAGTTCCTTTCTATCTACCCTATCTATGCCCCTCATAATTTTGTATACCTCAATCAGGCCCCCCCTCAGCCTTCTCTGCTCTAAGGAAAACAACCCCAGCCTGTCCAGTCTCTCTTCTTAGCTGAAGTGCTCCAGCCCAGGTAACATCCTGGTGAATCTCCTCTGCACCCTCCAATACAATCACATCCTTCCTATAGTGTGGTGACCAGAACTGCACACAGTATTCCAGTTGTGGCCTAACTAGTGTTTTGTACAGCTCCATCATAACCTCCCTGCTCTTATACTCTATGTCTCAGCTAATGAAGGCAAGTATCCCATATGCCTTTTTAACCACCTTATCTACAATAACCACAGCTGACAGTGGATGTGGAACAGACCTCTGGCAACATCATTTCATGCAGAGATGCTTTAAATCCTTGAAAAAGAAATTGGATAAGTATTTGGTTAGGAATGGAATTCAGATTGTAGAGAAGCATGAAATTCCCAGCTGGATTTACTGCTCCATCCAATTCAGCACCTTAAATTTACAGAAGGTCGTTTTGGTGTCTCCTCAATCAGCCTGTGGCTCAGTGGGTAGCACCCTCGCCTCTGAAGGTTGTGGGTTCAAGTCCCACTCCAGGGACTTGAGCACAAAATCCTTGGCTGACGCTCCCAGTGCAGTACTGAAGGAGTGCTGCACTGTCGGAGGTGCCATCTTTTGGATGAGACGTTAAACCATTGCCCTGTCTGCCCCCTCGGGTGGACGTAAAAGATCGCGTGGCACTATATCGAAGAGGAGCAGGGGAATTCTCCCCAGTGTCCTGGCCAATATTTATCCTTCAATCAACATCACTAAAAACAGATTATCTGGTCACATTGCTGTTTGTGGGAGCTTGCTGTGCGCAAATTGGCTGCTGCGTTTCCTACATTGCAATATCGTGATTACACTTCAAAAGTGCTTCATTGGCTGTAAAGCGCTTTGGGACATCCTGAGGTTGTGAAAGACGCTATATAAATGCAAGTCTTTTTTCTTTCATTAATAAATATTGAACTAAGAAACTGTCATAAACTTCAGGTTATCCAAGCTGATGCCTTTCGTTCCCAGGCTTGGAAAAGATCTTTGTTCCCCCTTCTGTCTTGCTGACATGTGCCTGGCATTATGCATGGAGGCTATTTCCAGATTGATTTTAATATCTTGTTTGACACTAATACGTGGGACCTTAACCAGGACTGTGCAGACATATATTGGGCCTGTGCTTATCTCTGTGAACCCGTTCAAACAAATGCCATACTTTGGAGAGAAGGAAATCGAAATGTATCAGGGAGCAGTGAGTATACTACACTTGGTGATGCTGTGAAAATGTGAGATTTCTAAAAAAATTAAAAATAACATGGGCAGACCTCACCCGACCGCTCAGTTGATAGATGTACCACCCGTTGTGGTAGTGACCCACACTGGCCAGCAAGATCCCAGGATCAGAGCCTAATTGGGGCTGTACTAAATACGCCACAATTTGCTGTGGCTCTCCTGCGGCTGGGAGGGGGCGGTGTGGAAGGGGGGAAATCAGCCACCGTTCCTGCTCCTGATCACTCTCCAATGACCTGTGTTGGAAAGTGGATGCACGTGGACATGGGGTGGGGAGATTTCTGCTGTTCGTGGTGAAATTGTTAGCACATTCTTTATGCGTGGTTATGCTTTTATCATAAATAGCGGAACTCTTCCACCCAGTAGTGAGGATGGGATCGGCCTCAACTGTATGCCCCACGTGGTTGAATAGCCACCGACATTCTCTGTTTAGCCTCACCCATGAAGAATAATTACTTGAGTGAGATAAGAGCGAGGGCTGTCCATACCAATCAAGCCATACTCCAGCAGAAGGAGAGGAAAAGAGGATGAGGGGAAATAAATAAATAAAAGTAGAATGCATTTATAAAAAATAAAAAAAAAATTCCAATCCTGTCTGGGAAGAGGGTAAAAATAGTTCCACCCAAAATATAAGAGAAAAATGTCTATACACAAGACTAACTTTCTAGTTCTTCACATGTTACTTCAATTACCAAAGTTAAAAAATTACTGGTCTCTTTCTTTTTTGACCTTAATGCCATATATGTTGGGATGAGTTTGATAATGAAAGAACATCTCGGGATAAATACTTAAAGGAGAAAATTGCAGACCGATGGGGAAAGAGCAGGGGAGTGGGACTAATTGGATCGCTCTTTCAAAGAGCCGGCACAGGCACGATGGGCTGAATGGCCTCCTTGGCTATATCATCTTATGACTCTGACTACATTTTAAAGTTTTTTTGTGACTCTTTAAAGTAAATAAGGAGTGTTGCATTCTAGTACATTATATACGTGGTATAATAAGCTGTTGTTTCTTTTAGAGGCAGACAATTAAATGGGCATTCAGGTCTTGGATATTAATGTGCTAATGTTTAACAGATCCATATGAAATTCCTCTCGCTGTTTTAGTGGAGGCATTAAAATGAATGGGTTAACGTCTTTTTAAATTAATGGCAAGGCTGCATTAAGAGACTGTGCCTTGTCTTTCCACAGTGCAATTCCAAGGCACTGGTGTTCCTGTCCTAGTAGATGTTTTAAGTACAAATCTACTTGTTTCTGGATCTCACTTTTCCACAACCCTGATGGTTAAAAAAAAAACCCTCATGGTATTCAACCCTTCCCACCACCTCCCCAAATTCAATTGTTGGTCACCTGATTCCATTTGGTTTAGTAACTCCGTTATCTCCATTCTTCCACTAACATTGCCTTGTTTCTTCACAATCCAGGCTCCATATGAAAACCCACCTCACATCTATGCTCTAGCAGATAACATGTTTCGGAACATGATTATCGATGGGGAAAATCAATGTGTCATCATCAGGTAATCAAACTTGTAGATGGTTTTTTTTGAAGCTGAGTGAAACACAATGGGGGGGAAATTCCTCCCATTCCCTTTGTTTTGTCTCCTACTGATTGGATCAGAAAAAATTATCGACAGGAGGATTCTAAAAATCTTTTACGGCCTTCCCCTTTAAATGACTCTGATGCTGCCATAACCCAGTCCTTAGAAGTTGCAACTGTTGCCTCAAAAAGCTTGGTTTCTTCACAGTCGAGTTTATTGCAGCAACATAATTGCTGTATTTTATGAGCTGCAGAGAATGAGTTTGCACTTTGCATTACATAGGAAATCAATAGTAATGAATAATCAATTAAAATGCCTTCCTGGTTACTTGGTTCCCATCACTAACACAAGAGAGCTATTTCAGTCCTTTTTGTATTTTCCTTTCCGTGGGTTTTGATTCATTATTCAAAGCATTAATTGCTGTGGTACCCCAGTGAGTTCAATAGTTTGCATTTGAATAGAACATCTCCCAAGTCTTCATTCTGGTTGAATCAAGTTGCTTTTAATACTAGAGCTGTACTGATTCCTGGAGATATGTGTCTGCCAGTGTTTACACTGCTACATCTGGCTCCTTTTTATACCGGCAGCAAAATTGCAGCCCCCATTGTGTTGAGTGTGCATGTCTTCCCTCACATTCTCTCAAACTCTGCAGGATGCAGTCAGTGATGGGAGGCAAGTTCCATTCTAATCCAGGACTGTTTTTACCCTGTTTACTGTCAATAATGAATGACACGCTTGGGCCTGCTTCCATACATCTGCGCAAAATGGCCCTGTGTGACACCGGAGAAATTGTGTGCTTGCTAATTATAATGACAATGTGTGCATTGTTCTGAGGTTTCAGGGAAGCTCATCCGTTGTAAGTTCACTTGAAATTGGAGCCCCCAACATTTTGAACGAGTCCCCAGTGGGACTTTCTCTCTTGAAACACTAAATTTCACGCATGGCCGTCGGAAATCGGTTTCAGTGTTTCGTATCTGTTGCCTGTGTTCGCGTGGATGTGTGCCAAACAATGAGTGTTAACTGAATGAGCTGTAAAATTCCACACTGTTGACTGGAGATGGAGGGGAAGTTGTGTGAGACACAATCACTGAACAACTGTGTGATCATTAATGATGTGGGGGCCGTAGGTATAAACTCTTGGAATTTAACCCTTAGCAAATCAGACTTTTTTTAATGCTCCCTTTGTCCTTGCTTTCACACTTAGATATTCAATAATATGAAAGAATACATTAGCATTAAATACTTTGAGGTTTAAAGGCATCACATCAGCTCTTAAACAACAACAATACACACTTGTATAGCACTGTTAGTGGAGAAAAATACCCCAAGGGACTTCACAGAGGGGTAATCTGACCATAATGGACACCTAACCAAAGAAGGAGATATTAGATGGGGTGATTAGACAGGATATACGGCACAGAAACAGGCCATTCAGCCCAACCAGTCCATGCCAGTGTTTATGCTCCACACGAGCCTCCTCCCGTCTTTCCTCATCTAAATCTATCAGCATAACCCTCTATTCGCTTCTCCCTCGTCTGCTTGTCCAGCCTCCCCTTAAATGCATCTATACTATTCGCTTCAACCACTCCCTGTGGTAGCGAGTTCCACATTCTCACCACTCTCTGGGTAAAGAAGTTTCTTCTGAATTTCCTATTTGATTTCTTGGTGACTATCTTATATTGATGGCCTCTAGTTATGCTCTTCCCCAGAAGTGGAAACATTCTAAAGGGAGGGGGACAGAACCTGATGAGCGGGAACCATTTACAGTGTCCGCTAACATGAGGGTCAGGAAGGGAAGTTGGGTGATCAGCAGCAACACAGACATGCATCAAGTTAGGAGAGCGTTTTATAAAAAAAAAGGACTATATTGTTAAAATGAAAGCCTGACAGAGTTCACATTGCTACCATTGCTGTGAGTATTGGGTTTCATATACACTTCAATCAGGTGCTACTTATTGTCAAATGACCCAAATAAATAGTGGTCACTGCTATCATTCCACCTGGGTCTTCCCTCCAACCTCCAAGATAATAGCATAAGAACATAAGAAATAGGAGCAGGAGTCGGCCATTCGGTCCTTCGAGCCTGCTCCGCCATTCAATGAGATCATGGCTGATCTTCTGCCTCAACTCCATTCACCGGCCCTATCGCCATATCCCTTGATGCCTTTACTAGTCAGAAATCTATTGACCTGTCTTGAATATACCCAATGACTGAGCCTCCACAGCCCTCTGCGGTAGAGAATTCCAAAGATTCACCACCCTCTGTGAAGAAATGTCTTCTCATCTCAGTCCTGAATGGCCTACCTTTTATCCTGAGGCTGTGGCCCCTGGTTCTAGATTCCCCAGCCAAGGGAAACATTCTCCCAGCATCCACCCTATCAAGCCCTGTAATAATTTCGTATGCTTCAATGAGATCCCCTCTCATTCTTCTGAATTCAAGCGAATACAGGCCTGGTTTACTCAATCTCTTCTCATACGACAGTCCTGCCATCCCAGGAATCAATCTCGTGAACCTTCATTGCACTCCCTCTATGGCAAGTATATAATTCCAGCACTTCCCATTTACACTAATCTTTCCATACATTTGTGCTTTGTTTTAACACGTAAATTCGTGATGCACAATTAATTTTCTGTCATGCTTGTTTTTCGGTTATGTAAACCCCCCTGCCTGCCTGCTCTACCCCAAAGCCAGCGAGTTTGTGCTTTTTTACATAGCATCTCTTAACTCATTCTGCAGATACCGTCGGTGCTGTGATCATGTTTTTTTCTTGTAGATGCAATAACGGACTGGTTGAAATGGAAACCGTTTGTCAGGGTTCTGATTACTGCACTAGGAAAGTTCTTTGGGTGTATTGGCGGAGGAGGGGGGGTGAGAACAGGAAGTCGGGTTCTGAAGCTCAGGATGTGATTAGTGGTGTTCAACCATCTCATTCAGGAACTCCTCTTATGCATGAGTTCGGAGCGGTGGAAGAATTTTTTAATTGTTTTATTTTTTATAAGAAACTGTTAAGTAAAACATGAAAAGGAAATCGCACCCAGCATTGTGAAGAATTGGCCATACATTTAGCAGCCTGTTTCTAAGTGTTGTCCTTCAGGCCATTAACAGAAGAATTGTTTGTGCAACAAATTCCAAACTTGCCGACATCCGCAGGAATAAAAACCGTCTAATCACAGCTCTGTTGTTTCATCAGATTATTAAGCAACCAAGAAGCAAAGAGCTTGCATTTATATCCGGCTTTAATCACGTCATTATACAACAAGTTATTATTTTTGAAGTATACCCACTACTATTATTTGGCAAACGCAGTTTTTCTTTATTGTTGTGTTGGCCAGAAACTTGAACACACCATAGCAAGGACCATTTCAAGGACACTAAAATCGCCCATTATCACAGCACCTATGGTATCTGTAGAATGAAGTAAGAAATGCCATTTAAAAAGACACTGAAATGGGCCTTTTCTTTGGTTTTGTTCCTAGAATTCTTTTGTGCTAGTAAGGAGGGTGACAGTTTTCAGCTCTGAAGCACCACCTCCCTCCCCAATCCACACGTCGCGATTAGTATTAAGCCACCTATGATCGGCTGATACATGGACTTACACTAGAGTGAGCTGTGACGTAAGAAAACTACTAGGCACTTGGTCTAAGCGTTAAACAAAGCTTTAATCAACTGTTTTACAACATGGAGGTCTAGTTGTGTCCTTCACTAGTTCCTGTTAAGAATGTCATGCGCAAGCTGGGCCCGTGCTCGAGTATTTATACTCTCCCTGGACAGTGCCACCCGTAGGCCACTCAGTATTATTTCATAAGTCTTTCTTTCATGAATGACTGATTCATGTCAAGCTGTCTATGATAACTTAACCTCTCCATCGAAACAAATGCCCAGCTTTACACAGTGTATTGTGTTGGCATCTATTTCCCCTCCCTCTCCTAATGTTGGCAATTCAAATATCATACAGCCATGGTACACAAACTCTTCATTTCTGTTTTGGAGTGTTGGAGTCTGCCTACACTATCTCTATCTTACAACAGATGTCAAGGGCTCCACAAGAGTACGTCATCAAGCTTAATCAGTGATGAGTTTTACTGCAGAAGTTCCTCGGAGTCCACATCACGGAAGACCTCTCCTGGTCCCTCAACACCACCTCTCTGGTGAAGAAGGCCCAGCAGCGCCTATATTTCCTAAGGAGGCTGAAGGGATGTAACCTGTCACCCCTGATCCTCTCTAACTTTTACCGCTGCACTATAGAGAGCATCCTGACAAACTGTATCACAGTATGGTATGGCAGCTGTAGCTACTATGACCGGAAAGCCCTGCAGCGGGTAGTCAAAACTGCCCAACGCATTACCGGCACCCGGCCACCGACCATAGAGCACATATACCAGAAACGCTGTCTACGGAGGTCACGGTCCATCATCAAAGACCCTACCCACCCCAGCCACAGTCTGTTCGCCCTCCTGCCATCTGGGAGACGCTATAGATGCATTCGCACCCGTACGACCAGATTTAGGAACAGCTTCTTTCCCAGGGCTGTCATCCTACTGAACTCCACAAATAAACTCTAAAGCCTGCACATCTGCCAATGCACTTTATTATGGTTATGTTTATGTTAATATACTACAAGCCAAATGTATGTTGAATGTTTAAATGTCTTAATCCAAATGTACACTCTTGGGAGCTGCAAGCCTACATTTCGTTGTACTGCACTTGTGCACTAACAATGACAATAAAAGTTGATTTGATTTGATTTGAGAAGCAATGATGGATTCTGTTGCCCAGTACAGACAGACCAACACACGAGTATGTTATCGTGTGTTACAGATTTCCATTTATTGTTTTTTTTTCTCTTCCAGTGGTGAAAGTGGGGCTGGAAAGACGGTGGCTGCAAAATACATCATGGGTTATGTTTCCCGAGTCTCTGGAGGTGGTCCCAAAGTACAGGTAAAGTCGCATGGTGTCGGAGCGAAACCTGCATTATTTAAAGGTTTTGTGCATGTGGAGAAAATACAAGCTTGTCCAATATGCGGCTGTGCTGTAGTGTGCAGTTCACCCAGAAGTTGATCTGGTTGGTGTTGATCAACAGAGCTTTGGTGGGAGGCCAGATAATGGTAACTTGTTTAGAAGTTCTTGGTGTTTGAACCCATCAAAGACTTTGGCGATGTCCAAGGTAACAACCAATAATTCCAAAATGTTGAAGAACAAGAGTCCCAGGGGTGCCCAGCTGCACCTGGCTTGACCGTGCTGGGGTTAGTTCCTTCACCTACTGTGGTATCATGACATAACAACAGAAAATGCTGGAAATACTCAGCAGGCCAGGCAGCATCCGTGGAGAGAGAAACAGAGTTAACGTTTCAGGTCTGGGACCCTTCATCAGAACTGGAAAAAGCTGGAGATGTAACAGATATTAAGCAGGTGCAGAGACAGGGGGTGGGGTGGGGGGGGGGGGGTTAGGAGGAGAGGAAGAAATAGAAAGAACATCCTGTACTTTTGTAAGAGGCAGGAAAGATAAAATGTTGCAAATGGGAATGGCAAAAATCATACTGCATGAAAAATGGGGGCAGGGATAATTATCTGAAATTGTTGAACTCAATGAGTCCAGCAGGCTGCAAAGTGCCCAATCGAAAGATGAGGTGCTGTTCCTCGAGCTTACGTTGAGCTTCATTGGAACAATGCAATAGCCCGAGGACAGAGAGATCAGAGTGGGAGTGAAGCGGTGAATTAAAGTGACAGGCGACCGGAAGCTCAGGGTCACCCGTACGGACTGAACGGAGGTGTTCCGCAAAGCGGTCGCCCAATCTGCGTTTGGTCTCCCCAATGACAGTTGTTCAAGGTGATGTTTATGCCCAGATAATGAGGAAGAACTTCAGACAGATTTTATGTCTGGAGAGAGAAGTACTTTGTTATTGAGCAATGCAGCAGACTCTCACTTTAGTGTAGTGTAGTAATTTGTCATTTCTTTAAGGAGAGTTTTTTTTTCCTCTCGCAGCATATAAAGGACATCATTCTTCAATCAAATCCACTCCTAGAAGCATTTGGAAATGCTAAGACAGTGAGAAACAATAACTCCAGCAGATTTGTGAGTTCTAGAGGCTATGTCCTGTTTTGACTAATATCCTGTGGGTTTGGCTGGGGGAATTCTTACGGAAAGTCTTCATCACGAGTAATGGTTCGGTGGTGGTTATTTTTGGTTTGAAGTTCTTTTTACTTCAAGTACTAAATTTCCTTTTGTAGTTTGCAGCAAGTGAGCATGATTCTTGTTTTGCCTCATCTTCAAATATTACTCGCTGTAAATTCTAGGCCAAACCAGCTTTCTGTGTACAGGAAACTTTTTTTTTTATCCGGCACCGACGGGACTGACGTGGTGCTGGTTCATCAAAAATTCCGGATAACCGAAAGCTATAGTAGCAACAAACCCTGTTGCTTAGCAACAGGTTCAGAACAATGGCCTTAAGTTGCAAGCGTCTCTGTAGCTTAGCAACAGCTGCAGCCACACCCTTGCACAGCAACAGATCGAGGAAGGCAAGTAATAAAACTTACCTGAACCTACTCCTGAATTTTGCCGGTTAACCGAGATTTCCGGTTATTTAGGTGCCGGTAAATCGAAAGTTTCCTGTACATCTTCTGCATTGCAGCCTGACTGTGTGTCCTATACCCTTTGACCAGCAGCACTTTTATTCTATGATGTATTTGACCATGCTTCCAGAAAACACATGAAGGTAGAAATGACTGTCAGTGTTGTACAATAACATTCTGATCGTAATTTCTCCCACAAAATCGCTTTTCCGAAATCCTACTGTATTTTGTTACAAATCTATTATATGATTCCTACATTTTCCCCTGAATATAAAAATCAACATTGTTCATGTTTGGGATGTCTCTCACTAATGGGTCTGTCTCTTAGTTTCTGATCCTCTCAGTGAACAAATACGATGCTTTGAAAATTAACTAGGTCTTGTTTAAATATTTAAGCCGTGGTCAGTAAAAAAGGCTGAGAGACTATATAACTGCTTTCGACCATTACCACTGAACCTTTATCAATTCTAGTTACGTTTGTATTTGGCTACACAGTTATGTTTCTTGCAAGTGTTGCCATTGCAGTGCTTGGGGAGTAACTGCGCAGCAATGAAAAGCAAAGCAACCTTAGTATAGGTGAAATAAAATGGAAACAATACTTTTCCAACACTGTCAGGAGCTGTACTTTGTTTATATTTCAATACCAAATAATTATCCGGGTCCAACATGATTGCGGAGTCTTGCTCAAATAAAAGGCCCCAGCTGGTTGCCAAATGCACCAGATGTGTCATCTGAGCAGATCTTTTTATGGCTGGGAGACTTTTTTAAATATATTCTCCCCTCCCATGGTGAAGGCACTGTATAAATGTTGGCTGGTTGTGCAACCATGGGGGGCATCTCTGCTGCACCTGAAGCTGATGAGCAGCAGAAGTCACCTGGATCATGCTCAGGGGCAGGAACTGGCTGCTTTCCCACCGCCCACCACCCCCCCCCCACCTCTTCCCAGCCCAGGTGCTTTGAGCCACCCCGACTGTTTCATCGGCTAATATTAGTTGACGACACAGACCGAAAGCTGAACCTGGGGCCTTTCAGATCTGTATGGCCGATGGTTTATCCACTTACACGAGGCAAGCAGAAGAGCTTAAACAAACACTTCCTCCAATTACACTCCAGCTTTTTTTTCTTCTTCCTCTTTTGCTCTTAGTCATAGTCGTACGGCACAGATGGAGGCCATTCGGCCCATCCAGTCAGTCCCATTCCCCCGCTCTATCCCAGTAGCCCTGCAAGTTTATTTCCCTCAAGTGCCTATCCAGTCTCCCCATGAAAATATTGAGGGCTGGATTTTCCTTTAAGCTGTCGGGAAGGAGGCGGGACTACAACTTTTGGGTTTTAGTCCCGCCTCCATCGACGTCCGGCCAATCGACGCGATTTTCCCTTGATTGACCTTGTTGAGTCCACCCAGTGGGCTCAGCAGGCCAATTAAGGGCCACCCGGCAACAGGTGACGTCACAGACTGAAATTTCATCTGTCGAGAGTTCTTGACAGATGAAATATCAGTGTTTCACAGCTGTTTGAAGCTGTCAAACACTGACACTCTGAGTTCTAACCCGAGTCCTTCTACGCAAACTCAGTTAGAACTGTCACTGGCACTGAAAGCTGAAGGCTGTCACTTTTGACAGATCGCAGCCGTTCAGCTTTCAGTGCCGGCTGAGTGATGCGCTCCCGCAGCCTAGAGGAAGAAAGGCTGTTAAGGTAAGTACAGGTAAGTAAAACTTCTTTACACACTTTAGACACACCAAACACACTTACCTTTGCACTCATGCACCCATCACTCACCTGAACACCGACATCGCGACCCCTCCAACTCCTTCAACCCGACGGCCCGCCTGCTCTAACCTGGCGTGGTTTGGAGCCGTCGGGAATCCCACACGACACCCCTCAAAATAGGGATTAGGCTAAAAACTGCCTGTTAACTACCTGTTAACAGGCAGTTAATTGGCACTAATCCCTTCCCGCCTCGGGTCAGCAGGTCCTAGTGCGGGGCGGGTACCCGCCTCCCTTGAAACTTACGTGGAGGCAGGTTTTGGGCGGGATGGTGTCGGGACCCCCGAATTCGGGATTTTTGCCCCCCCCCCCCGCACGCCTAAAAGCCCGCCTCACAGCACACTGAAAATCTGGCCCTGAGTGTCTCCGCTTCCACCACTTCCGTCGGCAGTGAGTTCCACGTCATCACCACTCTCTCTGCGTAAAAAAGTTTTTCCTCACATCCTCCCCTGTATCTCTTGCCCAAAACCTTAAATCTGTGTCCCCTACTCCTAGTACCATTGGAACACATGAAATTATTGGTCTCTTTCAGCATCACCTCCTGAACCCTCACTCCCTTACTGGTACTACAGTGTGAATGTTTTCTTTTACCTGTCTTTAGTTGCCTTTTTTTTTTAAGTGTGTGTCAGTAGCCTTTTGGTGGAAGGAACAAACTGCATCGTCAGTCTCTCTCCACCTTGTACTGTCTTCCATGGACTGGAATCTGATCTAGGTCCGAGCAGGTATGGGTTGTTGGGACCTCCCCTGAAGGACATTAGTGAACCAGTTGGGTTTTTGCAAATCCGGTAGCATTTAAAAAAAATTCGCTTGTGGGATGTGGGCGTCGCTGGCAAGGCCGGCATTTATTGCCCATCCCTAATTGCCCTCGAGAAGGTGGTGGTGAGCCGCCGCCTTGAACACTGCAGTCCGTGTGGTGAAGGTACTCCCACAGTGCTGTTAGGGTGGGAGTTCCAGGATTTTGACCCAGCGACGATGAAGGATCGGCGATATACTTCCAAGTCAGGATGGTGTGTGACTTGGAGGGGAACTTGGAGGTGGTGGTGTTCCCATGCGCCTGCTGTCCTTGTCGTGGTAGTTTTTCTCTTGCTAGCCCACAAATGACCCAATCTATTGAATTCAATTTTCACAACTTGCAGCAGTGGTTATGAAGCTGGACCAGCAACCCAGAGCTGAATACGAGACTCCAGTGCCACACTTTGTGGTTGACTCTTCAATGCCCTCAGGGCAACAGGGATGGGCAATAAATGCTGCCTTACCAGTGTCGCCCAGCTCCCAAGAACCAATATAAAAAAAATTAAACAAAGGATACACGACAGAAAGCCCAGCGTTTGTGACTGAGCCACAGGGAATGAGGCCATGCCAGGAGTGAAATGGAAAGGCCTGAAGCAGAGGGACTCTTGCATACAAGGGTCTCCCGAGCTGTAACCTGCTTCTTGTTAAATGCCGGTTTCAGCTGGCTCGCCGACACCACGTTCAAATAAAGTGTCTGTTATACAATGGATCCAGAAATGACAGCAGTTACTGAATCTTTCAGAAAAGGGAATACAGTTCAAATGTCGTTTTTTGGGCAGACCTCTCTGTGTGTTTGCTGCTCTCTGCGTTCGTGCAGTCAAAGGTCGAGCATGCACTGAGCATGTCTTGTGTAACGCGAGCACCTGCACAATGAATTGGGACATGGCAGCTCAGGCTGGTACTATTGGAGACCTCACACTGCCTCTTAAATATCAGAAACTGAAGTTAGAAAGTCAAAAATAGTAAATTTCAGCCTGTGGGTGACTGGTGATTACATTGCTAGGAATTGTGTAATATTACTGCACTGTACTAGTTTAATTAATGGAAGCATAAGTAAAAGGAAGGATATAGCAACCAAAAATACAGGATAGAAAGAAGAATGAAGAAGAGGAATTAAAAAGGGTTCTTTTAAAAGAAGTAGCAAGATTGAATAAACCACAGGCTCGACGGGCCGAACGGCCTCCTTCTGTGCTGTAACCATTCTAAAGGGTTGGCAGATTTGCGCAAGTGTGCAATTGGAGAGCTAGCAAAATTAAACATAAAAGTAGCCAACTCGACATGTTTATTTATAAAAAGGATAAAAGTAATTCTGCTCGCAAAAGGAATGGCTGTAATAAAACCTCCTTTGCAGTTTATATTTTCATTTTTATAAGCTCATGATGTTGAGATTGCTCCAAATTGAGCCATTTTGAGCTTCAGATTATCAAAAGGTTCCCCAGGATGGTCATTGCATGCTTTTATTAGTAGCTATACAATAAATTTAACATTGCGAGAAGAAGTTAGAGACACACAAGAGAGTCTCTCACCAGACGCACCACACCCGTAACCCACTTTGTAACTCCTGAGAAAATTGTACTAAGAAACGAGATACTGAATGTAGAACCCAGCTTCATTCCCAACATGCTCCACATCCTATATTCATATATCCACATCCATAGCTTCAGGGCTCCACTAGCGCAGATCTAGGAGGAGATTATCCACGTTCTTGGTCCGGGCTGGTGCTGGTAGGACAGAAAATGCAGCTAGTTGTTTTTCAAACTCGTGAGACTCCCTTCTGGAGGGTAGTTTGTGTCCAACCTGAAGAGTTGGTGGGATTACAAATGAGAACTGGACCGTCAAGCCTGTTCTTTCCACAGTTATTTTTGATCACTCAAGCATGGACTCCCCCGCCCCACCACCAAGATCTTTGTATTCTCAGTCCCCGTGTGAATCAAACCAATCTATTAATAACTCTATAGCCCCCTGCCTTTTCTTGAAATATATTGAAATAGGCCCTTTTTAAAGATATCAACCAACTCAAGTTTCTAACTGGCAAATTGGCTGCCGCGTTTCCCACATTACAACAGTGACTCCACTTCAAAAGTACTTCGTTGGCTGTAAAGCGCTTTGAGACGTCCGGTGGTCGTGAAAGGTGCTATATAAATGCAAGTCGTCGTCTTCTTCTTCATCTGATCCCGCATCCTACGGAAAAGTAAAAATCTTCTCCTCTCTAATTTAGCCCAAGTGAGTCATGTTCCCAACTTCTGTGCTCACTGTCCAAAATAAATAGTCTGCTTACCTCAACCTTATTTTCATAATTCTAAAAATCAGTAACATTCCTCCTCTCGATCTTCTTTTCTCTAGTGAAAAGAAGTTTCCTCACGCCTGTACCTACTACAGCCTGTTGCCCAGTGGGTGCTGGGTGACACGGACTCTGTGTGGACCAGTCTAAGACCAGACTTGCCTCAATATCTGGACTCTTGCTTGGCCACAAAGCTATCCGCTATCACTGGAAAACTCCCGGTCGTATCAAATGCGGCTGTGGATAGGAAACACACACTTTATTAGCAGCCTTGGGGCAAATTGCCAGGAAGGAAAGGAAAGCTCTATTAAAATTAAAAATGATCATGAAGGTACAAAATCTGCTCCAGTTTAGCTTTGCCCAAGTGTAGAAGGAAAAGACTCTTCTGATTTGGGCTTCTCCCGATACTTTTTCTCGTGCCCAACGCAAGAGTCAGTTTTATAGACAAGCCGAACTGAAGCTAAACCTTGTGCGCAACCCTGTGATCTGGGCTAGCGTTCCCTGGTTAACGGATTGACTTATTGGGGGGAATTTTAACTGGACAGTTAAATGGAGTGGAGACTTGCCCACACCTTTCCCGCCCCTCTGGTCGACTGCACTTTTAACTTGCAGGCGACCAGGATACCTGCGCCAAGGCGGCAGACTCTTTAAATAAACAAATCAGGTTTCGATTACTTCATTGGGGCCTAATCTGCTATTTTTACCTGAGTCTTGAGCAGTTGGCTGCTTCCCTGCCAGAAAAAATCTGGCCGGAACAACAACCAGGGCCTCAAGAGGCAAGAGAAGTTTTTACATTAAAAAAATAAAATAATTCTTTACATGTTTCCTTGTGGGCCAGGAGGAGCTGGATTCCTTGTCCAGGCCCCACAAGGAAACCTTGGGTCTACCCATTCCCAGGCTCCCCCACCTCGACGGAATTGACCTTTACCAGAGTCCTCCTCACCACTTGCCGTTTGCCAGGAACTGTTTATCCGCGGAGGCATAGCCGAACCCCGTGATTTTAACGGGCGGGCAGCCACTTCCCGCCAACTTCCCGGCCCTTTTGGTCAGGAAGTTGGGAAGCAGCGTTGTAATGAGGCCTGGCCGTTAACATTGCTACCGTTGCCGGGCGGTCACGCAACTCACCCACCCGGGAGTAAAAATCAATCCCATTGTCTCTGGATTACATTTTGTATTTCCAACACATACCCATGCTACTTCAGAAGCCAATGTCAGTCACATTAGACACTTTCATAGCAGACTAGCTACTAAACAGATTTATTCACACCATCATTTACAGCAGGAAGCAATAAGTTGTTGAAACTAGTCAAAATAACATCATAACTTTGAACCAGGATTCAATAGACAAGCCTGTCTGTTAAGTCCCTGTGAATTGTTTTCTTTGCAGACGTACACACACTTCTTGGAGTAGCTACCCGACCCTTACTAGTTACACACTTCCTCAGAATTCTGTGGGCATCTTGCTCATGGAGCTGCATCTTGTCTCCACATCTGTTGTGGCTCGGTCAAAATTATAACTAGCTGGTGTATCAAAGATGTCTTTAAATGGGAAGGAAAATCAGGTGGGGTGTATAACAGGCAGCCGATTTGCAACTGCTCGTAATTACCCCCTCATGTCCCTTTCCCCTTATCCCTCTGGGATGGTGCCCCACTGACCCAATTATTGTCAGAAGGTATTTGGGTCATTCAGTTGTGTTTTGGTGCCATGTGTTAATGATATAAATGCATTACCCATCATTCACCATGGATGAGTTGACTCAACACGCTTTCTGTGAGACAACAGTGAATTTGCTCGCTCATTGACCGCCTCGCTGTTTTTGAAATAGCCGAGTGATGCGCTATCAATTACTCATAAAAGACTGAGAGTTAGAAGAGTAACTAAAGGCTTTTATTAACAACAGAATGGAGGTCTGCCTCGCGTGGTCGACCGGTCCAGGATACAAAGGGCTGGGGAGCAGTCACCTTTATACTAGGACCTGTGGGAGGAGTCAGCCGAGGCATGTCCAGGCATGTACACAGTGGAATACAAACAGGAATACAAACAGTGGTTTACCACATTCACCCCTTGTTTAAAATTGAGTCCGGCGGGGTGAAGTGTATTAAAGGTTAGTGTATTGGAGTCTCTCCGGAGGTCTTGTCTGCCGCTGTGATCGGCGTGGCGACGGCAGGGGTAGTGAAGCTTCCGGCGTCGAGTCCAGCGTAGGCTGTGGCACAGGCGTGTCGTCCTAGTAGATGTCGAGCGGGTCGCGGGGCCCAGGCCTGCCATCTGCTGGGGCTGGATATCGGATCGTGGGGGGGGGGGTGGTAGTGGGTTACTGCGGCCCCCGAGGGTGCAAGGTCTCTTATGGAGACTGTGTCCTCCCGCCCGTCCGGGTATGCGATGTAAGCATACTGGGGGGTTGGCGTGGAGGAGGTCGACCCTCTCGACCAGGGGGTCCGTTTTATGGGTCCTCATGTGTCTTCTCAGTAGGACCGGCCCTGGGGACGTCAGCCATGGCGGTAGCGATGTCCCCGATGTGGACTTCCTTGGGAAGACAAACATTTTCTCATGAGGGGTGGCGTTAGTGGCAGTGCAGAGCAGTGACCGAATAGAGTGGAGCGCATCGGGGAGCACATCCTGCCAGCGGGAGGTTGGAAGGCCCCTAGACTTTAAGGCTAGCAGGACGGCCTTCCAAACTGTCGCATTTTCTCTTTCCACCTGTCCGTTCCCCCGGGGGTTGTAACTGGTGGTCCTGCTTGTGGCAATACCCCTAGTTAGCAGGTACTGACGGAGTTCGTCGCTCATAAACGATGAGCCCCGGTCGCTATGGATATAGCTGGGGAAGCCGAACAGGGTGAAGAGGTTGTTCAGACATTTAATGACCGTGGCACTGGTCATGTCCGGGCAGGGGAAGGCGAACGGGAAACGGGAGTACTCATCAATAATATTGAGGAAGTACACATTGCGGTCGGAGGAGGGGAGAGGCTCTTTAAAATCAACGCTCAGGCGCTCGAAGGGGCGAGTGGCTTTTATCAGGTGGGCCCTGTCTGGTCTATAAAAGTGCGGTTTGCACTCAGCGCAGACTTGGCAGTTCCTGGTCATGGTCCTGACCTCCTCAATAGAGTAAGGCAGGTTGCGGGCCTTGATGAGGTGGAAGAACCTGGTGACCCCCGGGTGGCAGAGGTCATTGTGGAGGGCCCGCAGTCTATCGATCTGCGCGCTGGCGCAGGTGCCACGCGATAGCGCATCCGGGGGTTCATTTAGCTTCCTGGGCCGGTACAAGATCTCGTAGTTGTAGGTGGAAAGTTCGATTCTCCACCTCAAGATCTTGTCATTTTTGATTTTGCCCCTCTGCTTGTTGTTAAACATAAAAGCAACTGAACGCTGGTCAGTGAGCAGGGTAAATCGTTTTCCGGCCAGGTAGTGCCTCCAATGACGCACAGCCTCCACAATCGCCTGGGCCTCCTTCTCAACAGCGGAGTGTCTGGTCTCCGGGCCTTGGAGGGTTCGTGAAAAGAAGGCCACGGGTCTCCCCGCCTGATTGAGGGTAGCGGCCAGGGCAAAGTCGGACGTGTCGCTTTCCACCTGGAAGGGGATGGATTCGTCCACTGCGTGCATGGTGGCTTTGGCAATGTCCTCCTTGATACGGTGGAAGGCTAAGCGGGCCTCTGCCGTCAAGGGAAAAGAGGTGGACTTGATCAGCGGACGGGCCTTGTCCGCATAGTAGGGGACCCACTGGGCGTAATAGGAGAAAAACCCTAGGCACCTCTTCAGGGCCTTGAGGCAGTGGGGCAGTGGAAGTTCCATAAGGGGACGCATCCGGTCGGGGTCGGGGCCGATGACTCCGTGTTCCACAACACAGCCAAGGATGGCGAGGCGGTTTGTGCGGAATATGCACTTCTCCTTGTTATATGTCAGGTTTAGGAGTTGGGCGGTGCGGAGGAATTTTTCGAGGTTTGCGTCATGGTTCTGCAAGTCACGGCCGCAGATGGTCACATTGTCCAGGTATGGGAAAGTGGCCTGCAACGCATTTTGATCTACCATCCGGTCCATCTCCCTTTGGAAGACGGAGACCCCGTTGGTGACGCCAAAGGGAACCCTAAGGAAGTGATAGAGGCGGCCGTTTGCCTCAAAGGCAGTGTACTGGCGGTCCTCAGGGCGGATGGGGAGCTGGTGGTACGCTGATTTCAGGTCAATGGTCGAGAAGACGCGGTACTGCGCGATCTGGTTGACCATATCAGCTATACGGGGGAGTGGGTAGGCGTCCAGCAGGGTGTAGCGATTTATTGTCTGGCTGTAGTCGATGACCAGGCGCTGCTTCTCGCCGGTCTTAACGACCACAACCTGGGCTCGCCAGGGGCTGGTGCTGCCCTCAATAATCCCTTCTTTCAGGAGCCGCTCCACTTCGGTTTTAATGAAAACCCTGTCCCCGGCACTGTATCGCCTGCTCTTTGTGGCGATGGGCTTACAGTCGGGGGTGAGGTTAGCAAACAGTGGTGGGGGGGTGACTCTGAGTGTGGAGAGGTTGCACCTGGTGCGCGGCGGGCAATTTGGAAGCTGCTGGCTGCGGACTGTGAGTGGGGGTAGGGGTCCACCGTACGCCATCGTAACACTTTTAAGGTGGCACTGAAAATCTAACCCCAGCAGGACGGCAGCGCAGAGGTCAGGCAGGACCAGAAGTTTAAAATGATCGTACACGGTCCCGTCTACTACGAGTGTCACCACGCAGTAGCCGCCGATGTCCGCCGACTGGGACTCGGAGGCCATAGAAATCCGCTGTTGCGCAGGCAGGACTGGGAGAGAGCAACGCCGCACCGTGTCGGGGTGGATGAAGCTCTCCGTGCTCCCAGAGTCAAAAAGGCAGATTGTATCGTGACCATTTACCTTAATGTCCATTGTGGAACTGGCCAGTTGGTGCGGTCTCGCTTGGTCCAGTGTAACGGATGCCAGCGTAGGGGTCGGTGTGTCGCTGCGGGTATCAGATGAGGCGGTGTCGGGGGCCTGCTGCGTCCCGGCTGTCGTCCAAGATGGCGGCGTCCATGATCCCCATGTGGCTGGAGGCATCCAAAATGGCTGCTGTACCGGTGATTCGCACATGGCCGGGGAGGTCCAAGATGGCGGCCCGCATGGCCCACACGCGGCGCTGCTGGGGTTCGGGGTGGCTTTGGCCCTGCAGATGCTAGCGTAGTGTCCCTTCTTCCCGCAGCCCGAGCAGATCGCGTTTTTCGCCGGGCAGCGCGCTCTGGGGTGTTTTGCCTGGCCACAGAAGTAGCATTTCTGGCCTTGGGACACTGCTGCGGTAGTTGGGCCGTTGTTGGGGTGTGGCTGGGGTGGCACGGCGCTATGAGGCTGTCCTACCGTGTCCCAGGCTGTCATTCCCCGCGGCGTCCACGGTGCAGAGGAGTAGGCATCCATGCCCTGGTAGGCTGCATCCAACGATAGTGCGAGTTCAGAGGCCTTGTTGAGGTCGAGGTTACTCTGCTCCAACAGTCGCTGTCAGGTGTAATTGGATCTGTGGCCCGCTACAAAAGCGTCCCGGATAAGTTCCTCTGTGTACACGGCGGCCTTTACATCCTTACAACCACAGGCCCGGCCAAGCACAGACAGTGCCTGAAGGTATTCCACGGTCGATTCCCCAGGTTGTTGTTTACGACTCCCCAGGAGGTGCCTGGCGTACACTTCGTTCACTGGGCGCGTGTACTGGTCCTTGAGGAGCTTGATAGCATCCGCGTACGAGGTCGCGTCTTGGATGACCGAGTACACTCGGTGGTTCACTTTGGAGGTCAGGACATCCAGTTTGTCCTCGTCCGATTTGATTGCTTCGGAGGCGGTCAGGAATTTTTCGAAACACTTAAGCCAGTGAGTAAACTTGGTGGATGAGTCCGCCTCCCGATGATCTAAGTCCAGGCATGCTGGTGTGAGGATCTTCTCCATTATAAAAATGTTGTTAATAAAATTGATGCGCTATCAATTACTCATAAAAGACTGAGAGTTAGAAGAGTAACTAAAGGCTTTTATTAACAACAGAATGGAGGTCTGCCTCGCGTGGTCGACCGGTCCAGGATACAAAGGGCTGGGGAGCAGTCACCTTTATACTAGGACCTGTGGGAGGAGTCAGCCGAGGCATGTCCAGGCATGTACACAATGGAATACAAACAGGACAAACAGGAATACAAACAGTGGTTTACCACACCGAGGTTGACTTTTGCTTGCACCTGTGGCATAACCCTATCAATCTTAAAGCTGGGCGGGCTTAACGAGGTCAATCAAGGGAAAATCGCGTGGGTTGGCCAGAAGTCGAATGAGGCGGGACTAAAACCCGACAAGTGGGAGTCCCGCCTCCAACGCGCCCCCATTGACAAAATCGCCCCCTTAGTGTTTGTTTTCAGTGTCCCTGCATGTTACCTAAAGATGTACGCAACTAAGCGTTCTGGGGAGATGATTAGTTCTGCGGCCTTTATGGCGAACTAAGGATTAAAGGGCTGATTCCACGATCAGGTGCTCTCGGCAGGGACCATCGCTCGCAGGGAGCTCTGGGCGGGTTATCGCCAGCCCGCAGACATTGATTTTTTCCATCCTTTTAAAAGAATAGATGGAAAATCGAGAACTGCGAGCCGGGATTTCCCAAGCTGTGCTCCGTGTGTGCCCGATCGAGGAATCGGCCTATAAATCTGTAGCACTCCTCAATGCCATTCCGTTCCTTTAAATGGTTAAACCATTGTAATGCTGAAACATTTGACTGCACTGTAAATTATAAACTCAAATGCAAGATCCAATTTTAGTTGCAGTATAAGTGCTAATTTTTTATAAGGCGAGTTGGGAGGCATCCCAGGAAAATTGACGCTGATTAAATTTGGTGATGTACAGTACATTACTCCCTCCTCAGACATACAGACATTATTCTATACCCTGTAGCTAGGGAGGGTGCCTCAAGTGAGCTATTTAAATTTGACTTTCTATATTAAGCGGGTCCAATAAAAGGTTCAAAATATATGTGGTGATTGTCGGTAAAACACAACAGTGTAACCATGTAGTTCTATAAAAGGACTGCATAGAGTTCCGTAGCCCTGATACTTCAATTAAATTCTTTGTGTAATTCATGGCTGCTGCTTGTTCTGTGCCTGTGGTTTTCCCTGTTATTAAAAGTATGACTGATCTGTGCAGGGGAAATACTTTGAAATCCAGTTTAGCCCAGGTGGGGAGCCAGATGGCGGAAAAATCTCCAATTTCCTACTGGAAAAATCCAGGGTTGTCGCACGGAATCCTGGAGAACGAAGCTTCCACATTTTCTATCAGGTTAGTCGTAAAGTTTTAGTCTCCTTTCGCGATTAAGAAAGCATCTGACTGAAACTGCGGGTGGTCTGGGGAAAGACGGGAGCTGGCTTCTCCTTCCCATCTGCAGTGCTAATGGTGGAAAGTGTGGGCGTAAAGCCATTCTCCTCTCTGCAAGATGTAACAGAAGGTGCTTAATGACACTATACTATATAAAACCTCACAACTAGTGAATGAGGTGACTCAAATTTGCTCAATTGTATTTCATACAATTGCAACTGAAACATTAAAAAAAAATAATAATTGACATTTTAGTTGCTGATTAAGTATATCTTTCCTGCATTGCAGAAATTCCTAAAGGCTGGGCTTTCTGTTCAGTTTGTCATATGGACGCTGGCAATCTGAAGCAATGGGCTGAAATAACAGTTTATTTCATGGACTTTGTTAGCATTTCCTCCTCCTCCTTTACCAAAGGTGCTAACTCCTCCTGCGATAAAGATCCCCTTTACTCCCTTGGCCAAGAGGCCAGACTGGGTCTGGTAGGCTATTTGACTTTGTGAGGCAGCTAATCCCAATATCTGCATACTTCGCAACACGGGTTACTGGATTGTGATCAGGAGTGGGCAATTTGGCTGATTTCTTTCCCTTCTTAATTCAGAGGTGCCCAGGCTAATTGTAGCACCCTTACTTCTGTACCGACTGAAAGTCCGTGCTTTTTAACTCCAAGACCAGTGTTCTTGCATTTTACTTGTCCGGTTTATGCAGTGGCATTCACTATAAAAACTTGACTTTGAATAGCCATTTTGCATCATTTTCATTGCGTGACTGTGTTTCAATATGATTTATATACCAATATTCCATTTGTACGCAAGCATGACCAGATTTATCAACCACTTTTTCATCATGAAATTAAGTGAGCAGATCTCAAGTGTAGAGTAAAGCAATTGACAAGAGCCTGTCTAAATTGGTGCGACACTAGTTGACAGACATGGCCCCTCAGTGCTTTGACGTGTTTACATAGATTGTGGATAATGCAGAGGACTCCACACTGACCATATGCAGTGAAGCCGGTGCGTTGGAATGGACTGTTATCAGAATATCTGTGTGTGATCTCGTCACTGCTTACAAACAAATGGATTAGTAGAAGCATCAAGCTCTCCAAAACTTGACGTGTTTAAGTGATGATGCACTCTCTCCCAAATCAGTCAGTCACATCTTTCCTGATTTGTATTTACTTTTAACTTGTTTACTAGAAACTGTTGGACTGTTTTTATAACCCTGGAACTAGCAACCTAATAGAATTAAAAATGCTGGAATTACACAGCAGGTTCATCAGTTGATGACACTTTAACATATTGGATGTGAAAGCTTTGTCAGACACCATTGTTTCCCCTTTTCAGGAGCTGAGTGACCTGCTGTGCATTTCCAGCATTTTCTATCTTTTTATTTCAGATTTTCAGCATTTATGGTTTTTTTCTTATCTATCTGTTGGAATTGTCATCTTATCTAACATTACATTATCAATTCTCCTTGATTGAACTCTGACAGGGAGTCTGGCCGAGTCGGATTATATTCCATTTATAGTACACCTGCTCCTGGGAGCAGTAGTTTATTTGTGGTCATCTTATCTAACAGTTTATTTGTGGTATTATTTTCCACCCAGAAATTGTTGTGTAAGAACATAAGAAATAGGAGCAGGAGTAGGCCAATCAGCCCCTCGAGCCTGCTCCACCATTCAATAAGATCATGGCTGATCTGATCCTAACCTCAAATCTTCTATCACTCTCCATCCCACCCGAACCCATGTGATCTCCCGGGAGAGGCGAAAAACCAGATAAAAAAACCCAATGGCCAATTTGGGAGAAAAAATCTGGGAAATTCCTCTCCGACCCATCTAGGCGATCGAAACTCTTCCAGGAGATCACTCTGTCCCTATATTTTCTACAGTACTTACCTTCTGTAAAGGCGATCTCCACCCCAGCCAGGAACAGGAATAAAACCATCTCCTGAAATCTAACACAGAATTAGAACACAAGAAGTAGGAGCAGAACCAGGCTACACGGCCCCTGGGCCCGCTCCACTACCCACAGGGCCATGACCATTCCGAACCTAGACTCATGTCCAATTGCCTGCCCGCTCCCCGTAACCCTTAATTCCCTTTACTTCTAGGAAACTATCTATTTCTGTTTTAAATGTATTTAATGATGTAGCTTCCACAGCTTTCTGGGGCAGCAAATTCCACAAACCTACCACCCTCTGAGTGAAGAAGTTTCTCCTCATCTCAGTTTTGAAAGAGCAGCCCCTTATTCTAAGATTATGCCCCCTAGTTCTAGTTTCACCCATCATTGGGAACATCCTCACCGCATCCACCTGATCAAGCCCCTTCACAATCTTATGTTTCAATAAGATCGCCTTCATCATCTGAGACTGGTCTTTTAAGAGCATAAGAAATAGGAGCAGGAGTCGGCCATACGGCCCCTCGAGCCTGCTCCACCATTCAGTATGATCATGGCTGATCTTTGACCTCAGCTCCACTTTCCCACCCGATCCCCATATCCCTTGATTCCTCTAGAGTCCAAAAATCTATCGGTCTCGGCCTTGATTATACTCAACGACTGAGCCTCCACAGCCCTCTGGGGTAGAGAATTCCAACCCTCTGAGTGAAGAAATTTCTCCTCGGCTCAATCCTAAATGGCCGACCCCCTATCCTGAGACTTCTTCAATCTTTTCTTCGTGTGTGCTACTTTTCTTGGTATAATGCGGCAATTACCAGAAAATGAATTCAATATTGGCAGCCAGGTTACTCCATTTCCCTTTGAACCTCTGAACTGCATGTCTTCCCCCTCCCTATCTATAGATGCAACCACTGAATTTTTTGATAAGGGTTATGTCCCCATACTCCAAATCTCAGAATTGTTCCTCCTGTCCCCTACGATTCTTTGCTTTGCTTCTGTTCCTATCCCGGGGTACTGAGGCCAATTGTTAATACCTCAGCTGTTCTGAGATGGAGTTTTGCACTTTCAGTTATAAATGGGGGACTGGATACTAAAGAGGAAAACTCTTCTTTATACCAAGTATCTGATTTAAACCGTTTGACTTGCGCTGTTCCAAATGCAAATTGTTTTGTCAGTATAAAAATTGCAGCATAATTATGTAACTACAGTTGACGCGCACATCGACTTTTGTTAAAATGTGGCCTCTTCTGTTCATTTGGTGACCTGTTGGCCTGATTTTTGTGTCTCTTCAAGCTTATTGAAGGTGCATCTGCAGACCAGAAGTCCAACCTAGGAATCACCAGTCTGGAATACTATTTTTACCTCAACCAATCTGGTTCCTATAAAGTGGACGACATTAATGACCGGAAGGATTTTCAAGAAACTCTGGTGAGATTTTATTTTTAATTCTGTACTTCGCGAAACCAGTCATCTCGCTTTGTACTGACTTGATGCATCCCTCTGGTTAGATCTGTGCAAGCCACGGGCTCAGTGGGTAAATGCCCCACATGGTGCGTCACTAAGCCCTGCCGCCTGGGCGTGTGCCAGGTTCCATCAGAGTTGATTTCTTTATAATACGGCCCCCATAATTTCGGAGGTGCCTCTTTCGGATGAGGCATCAAACCGAGGCCCTGTCTGCTCTCTCGGGTGGACGTAAAAGATCCCACGGCAATATTTTGATGAAGAGCAGGGGAGTTCTCCCCGGTGTCCTGGCCAATATTTATCACTCAATCAACATCAGCAAAACAGATTATCTGGTCATTATCACATTGTGGGAGCTTGTTGTGCGCAAATTGGCTGCTGCGGTTCCTACATTACAACAGTGACTCCACTTCAGAAAGTATTTCATTGGCTGTAAAGCACTTTGGGACGTTGCGGTGGTTGTGAATGGTGCTATATAAATGCAAGTCCCTTCCTCATCCCCCTTTTCCCCCTCCCCCCTCTCTCTCTCTCTCTCGCTCCTTTTTTTACCCCCCTCCTACCCCCCTCCCTCCTTACCGCCAGTCAAACAAAGCATGCAATATATTCCCAGGCTTTACAAAGCCAACTGCTGGATCTCTGGATTCTTCTACAACATCCTGAGATATTTATACTGTTCACTCGCCTTTTCTGAAAGGAATGAATGTTTGGAATTCTTCACCCGAGTGTGTTTCTGTAAATACATGTATTTTAACAGATCAAAAACTCCATAAATTATAAACCAGCAGTGAGCCCAAGGATTCTCTGCATCACTCACCTCAACAGTTATTAATAAGCTACATTAGCAACTTAAGGAGCCAATCCGTCTGTTCCGCATGTATGAACATCACTTAATTTGAAATGATTATTTATTTACAGCACGCTATGAATGTGATTGGGATCTTTGCTGATGAGCAGGCTATGGTCCTACAGATTGTGGCTGGTGTGCTTCACATGGGTAACCTCACTTTTAAAGAGGTTGGCAACTATGCTGCTGTAGAAAGTGAAGAATGTAAGTACTCCATTTCTGAATTGTACTGGAGTCTACACTGTGTTACAAATCGAGATGTAATGGTGAATCTGTACAAGACCACAGTTGGAGGGCCGGGTGCAGTTTTGGGCTCCACCCTATAGGAAGGGTGTTGAGGCAATAGAGAAGGTACAGTTCAGATTCACTAGGGTGCTGCCTGGTATGGAGAAAGGCCAGAAAATCTGGGGCCATTTTTGTTAGAACAAAGGAGGTTACTGGAGGATTTGATTGGATGCTTTTCCTTATAAAATAACTGGACGGATGGGACAAGATTGATAGAAACAGACTGTTTCCGGTGGTTGAGGGATTCAGGATAAAAAGGACATAGATTGAGGACAGAGCAGGAGAAACCCTTTTTGTACAGGCATTGTGCGGAATGTACCATCGGAGTTGGCGATTGAAGCAGAAACCATGCCAACATTTAAGAATAGTTTAGATAGGTTGTTCAAGGAAAGGGGATACAAGATATGGGAACAGGGTGGGCACATGAGATTAGGATTACTGCTTGTGTGGCGGATAACCACCAACACGGAATTGATTGGGCCAACCAGCCCGCTTGTGTTAGCAAAATCAGCATAGACGTCAAGATTTAAGTACAGTTAAGGAAGGGGAATAGTGCAACACATTGTAGCTGCGTTCTTGGAAGCATCATACGTACTTTCCCTGCTGTGTTCATTCCTACTTTCTATGGTAGTGGTGTTCGGAATCTGGAACCCACCTCCCTCGCCTGTGACCTGGGATGTTTTAATATGTTAAAGGCGCCATATAAATACAAGTTGTTGTTGTTGATGGTCATCCATCCACACCCTAGCGACTTTGTGATGTTGGAGCTGTCGTAGACTTTGACTTTGTGCGATAAAGTAAACGGGTGATCGTGAATCAGCAGCCCGTTTTACATGTTTATATTTCCATCGCCCTCCACCGGGAGAGATGTAAAAGGGGCTGCCGATTCGCTATCACCCGTTTTTTACACTATCTCTCAAAGTCAAGATCGACCCCATAGATTGAGAGACGGGTATTGGGATTGTGGCCCTCAATAATACATCTAGTGAGTAACTCTTCAATCAAAAAAGGGGCAGGTTTGTGGCACTTAGTTGGGTTTTTTCTGTTGCTAAATTGTTCTTTTCTCAGTGCTAGAGGTGATTGAAACCATTCTGCCCACTGAAGGTTGTTAACCTTTGGTTAAATGTGCTTTTGAAACTGTGAGGTAAATTTTCCCCTCGATGAGATAAGAATCGGGTGGGTTCTACAACGGGTGACGTGCTCCCAAGTGCTGTAGGTTAAAATCTACCCCAGTTTCTCTAAGCTGGAATCGGAGTCTCTCCTGGAGATGCAGAGAGGCTGATGTTTGATTTTACTGTTTGATTTACTGTGCTATACAGTACTAAAAATAAATGGAGCCCCTGCAACAGTAAACAGGAGTTCAGATGGCTACTGTTGGATTTCTGCACTGAACACTCTTTCTTTCCTAAGGAAGTGTTCCTTTCTCTCATGCGCAGTTTCCCCTTGTTTCCGCACCTAGCCGTATTCTGCTCCATTTGGACAGTTTTGCAGCATTCCCTAATTGCGGAGCTTTTTATTTTCCCGGGAGTTTAGCGTCTGCATCCTGTTCTGCAACATCTGTGCCTGCCACAGCTGCCAAAACCCCACCAACTTCGCTTTAATTTAAAACAGGGCCCCTTCAGTTCACTGCAACCATCTTGTGACCGTTTTGTGACACGTTCAAAACCTATGGAAAATTTCCATCTGGATTCCCAGAGTTCCCGACAGATTCCCAGAAACCCGGTGCCTCTGGTTGGTCTGTAATTGTAGTTTCAGGATTAAAGTAGGTTTTTGAATGCTCTCCAAGGGTACAAGAAGGATATGAGGACATGATTCCCCAAGGGGTTGTCTTCCCCCCCAAGTTTACATTCTCCTCTCTTGAAGGCGCTGACTCTGAGCTATAGGGGTAGATTTTCCTGGAGCCGTCAGGCAGGGTTTCAGGCGTGCGGGGGGGGAAATCCCGAATTCGGGGGTCCCGACACCATCCCGCCCAAAACCCGCCTCCACGCAAGTTTCAGGGGAGGCGGGGACCCGCCGACCCGAGGCGGGAAGGGATTAGTACCAATTAACTGCCTGTTAACAGGTAGTTAACAGGCAGTTTTTAGCCGAATCCCTATTTTGAGGGGTTTCGTGTGGGATTCCCGACAGCTCCAAACCACGCCAGGTTAGAGCAGTCAGGCCGTTGGGTTGAAGGGCTTGGAGGGGTCGCGATGTCGGTGTTCAGGTGAGTGATGGGTGCATGAGTGTAAAGGTAAGTGTGTTTGGTGTGTCTAAAGTGTGTAAAGAAGTTTAAATTACCTGTACTTACCTTAACAGCCTTTCCTCCTCTAGGTTTCGGGAGTCCAACACTCAGCCGGCACTGAAAGCAAAATGGCTGCGAGCTGTCAAAAGTGACAGCCTTCAGCTTTCATTGCCGGTGAGAGTTCTAACTGAGTCTGTGTAGAAGGACTCAGGTTAGAAGTCAGACTGTCAGTGTTTGACAGCTTCAAACAGCTGTGAAACACTGATGTTTCATCTGTCAAGAACTCTTGACAGATGAAATTTCAGTCTGTGACGTCACCTGTTGCCGGGTGGCCCTTAATTGGCCTGCTGAGCCCGCTGGGCGGGCTCAACAAGGCCAATCAAGGGAAAATCGCGCGGATTGGCCGGACGTCGATGTAGGCGGGACTAAAACCCAAAAGTTGTAGTCCCGCCTCCTTCCCGACAGCTTAGGGAAAATCTACCCCATAGTCTCAACAAATGTCAACAGGCCTCCATGGGATGTTTTGTTTCCTCAGAACTTCCCGGAGTTCCCCCCCCCCCCCCAGAAGGCAAGGACTTTCTCAGGCAACCAATGCCATTCTTGCGTGACTCTTCTGTCTCTTTATATATTGCCGGAGGGGAAGTTCCCCTCACTGTAGGGAAGAGCCCATTGTCCACTCGGCCCCTCTCCTGGTGTCCTGGCCAACATTGGGAGCACATCACGTGGGAGAGTGGGAGCACAAATCTGTCTCCTACCCAGACGACAGTGTAGCCGATCTGATTGCCAGCCCACTGTCGAACCCGCCCAGCTTACATCCCTTTGGCTTCAATGGAATGAAGATCTGGCAGGTTGTACAAGTGGCCTGATCTGCCAGACTACCGCCCAGGTGGTGAAGGTAAAAATTACTCCCATTGTGTGGAACATCAGCATATATTGTCACCAAATCTTTTCAGTGTGTTTATTGTGGCTCAGTTGGTATCACTCTCGCCTCTGAGTTGGAATGTTGTGGGTTCAAGTCCCACTCCAGAGACTTGAGCACAAAATCTAGGCTTACACTGCAGTACTTAAGGACAGTACAGGGGAGTTCTCCCCGGTGTCCTGGCCAATATTTATCCCTCAACCAACATCATTAAAACAGATAATCAGGTCATTATTACATTGCTATTTATGGGACCTTGCTGTGCACAAATTGGATGCCGCATTTCCTACATTACAGCAGCGACTACACTTCGAAAATACTTCATTGGCTTCAAAGCGCTTTGGGATGTCCGAAGCTCGTGAAAGGCGCTATATAAATGCAAGTTCTTTCTTTTACTGTCCATTAAAATGTTTACTTTGACACAGAACATCCATATAAACCTCCCCGCACACCTATATATTCACTCCAATACAACTGCATTTCATTCTTAAATGGCTTCAATCCAAATCCAAATTGAGCTCCTGCAATTCATTTAATGAGCAGCATGTGAACTGTTCCTTTTTATAGCAAGTGTGGTGGGTCCAGGGCAATGAGCATGGTGCTCTGGCAGTGTGATTTCTAATCACTCTCCCGTAATTAAGTTCATCTGTGCCTGAAAGTCGAAAACGCTGAAGAATTGTCATTCCCACTCTAATCCTTGTGAGGAAGAATTGCCAGAACTCTCGTCCTTTGGGATAGCCAAATTACAATAACTGCCAGTAATTGTAGTTCTGGCATGTTGGGGGGGTGGTCAATGAGCTTGTGAATGTTGAGCTTGGGTAAGAAGGCATGTGATTTCCTCCAACTTTCTGCTTGCTTCTCTGGATGGCACTGGCTCATGCGGGCACCAGTTGCTCTTCAGTACCTTGCCCAAGCTGCATTCTTCATGTATGAGCCTATCCTGTGAGTGACAGTCTGCTATTTGGTCACTGGATGCATCGCAGCTAAGCCCAATTCCATCCTCCCCCAAAGCCCACACAGAGCCGCTGTCTAGACTCGAGCTGCTGTCTAGACTGGTGCCATTGGCTAGATCGCTCCAGAGTAAAGGGGCACGGAGGCCTGATGATCACCTCTACCGCAGCCTCCGCTAGGTTCATCTGGCTCACTCCGATCAAGAATTAAATGTGGGCCCATGTACTCTATTGTTCGCTTCCACATAGAACACTGCATATACCTGCTGGGCCATCATGGAGCAACTCTCTCATAGTATACAATACATTTTAGGGCTGATTCTTTATAATTCACTGGTTAGGCACCAGCTGGAGTACTGTGCCCAATTCTGGGCACCACATTTTAGGAAGGATGTCAAGGCCTTCGAGAGGGTGCACAGTAGATTTGCTAGAATGGTGCCAGGGATGATGGACTTTAATTAATGTGGAGAGACTGGAAAAGCTGGGATTGTTCTCCTTCGAGCAGAGAAGGTTAAGGGAAAATTTAATAGAGGTGTTATGATCTGGATGCAGTGCCTGAAATGCTAGTGGAAGCAGATTCCGTAGTAATTTTCAAAAGGGAATTGGATGTAAACTTGAAAAGGAAAAAAATTGCAGTGTTATAGGGAACGAGCAGGGAAGTGGGACCAATTGGAAAGCTCTTTCAAAGAGCCAGGACAGGCACGATGGGCAGAATGGCCTCCTTCTGTGCTGTATGATTCTATGCATTCCTGAGATATCTGATAATGTTACTGCTTGATAATTTTTTTAAAAATTCACTGGGATATATACAGTAGTGGGAAAAATTCAGTTGGTTAGCGCCCTAAAAGGGCGGCGGGAGGTTAGCGGCGGTGGTAACCGTTAGCGCCCCGCAGCGCTGCACTGCCGGCGATGACAGCATCGCCATGTGCAGCGCCCCGCTTGCGCCCCCCCCCCGACTTACCGCCGGATGCTGTGTCCGACATGGTCAGGGGGGCCTACCTGTGGCCAGGATGGCACAAATTAAAGGGAAGGAGCCAGGCGGCCATTTTTGTTGTTGGCCGCCTGCCAGCACCTGACCCCTCTGCCGTCCCCAGCCTTCCGTGCAGCCCCCCCGCCCCCCCCCCACACCGCGGAGTGCCGGCTACGCTCCGTGAGCCCGGCACTTCTCGAGTGCCGGGCTCTTTTGCCGGCACTCCGATCCCTGGTGGCCCAGCTGGGCCCTGGGCTGCACTGCGCTGGGCCCCTCCCCGAAGGCCTGCATTACCGTGACTCACTGCGGCACGTAGCGCCGCGATATTCACTCGCAGCGCCCCAAGAGGGAGGCGGGGCGCTACTGCCTCCCTCTTGGGGTGCTACAGGTGAATTTTGGGCGCGGGGCGCTAACTTTTTCGGTGCGCTAAAAGTAGCACCCCGGCGAAGTTAACACCCCAAAGGAGGCGCGACCCAATTTTCCGCCCCATTATTTTTAGGAAAAGTCTGGCAATTTACCTGAACTTACCATTTGGCCTGCAAAATTACTCTGAGGGATAATAACTTCCAAGTGCTTAAAGCGTTCATAGAAAGTCCTCTCACTGTTCCGGTCGAAGTCTTAACCTATCATTTTGAACAAGTTAATGCCTCCACTAAAGTAGAGCAGGGAGGAATTTCAGACAATACATTAAGCATTCAGTGTCATTTTAGGACCTATATTTATCTTATCTATAGCCCAGAGCTTCTCAAGAAAACTTGCTAAATTGTATCACTGTAAATCAAGTGATTGTAGAGTGTGGAGAAGGTTGTCAGTCTTGCAGTATTCTTCATAATTTATGGTCACTGAATAAACCAGCATGAAAATTCTGCAGCAACTTGTAAAATGTATTTTTGCATTTATTTTATCGATGCTGAATTTTAGTGCATCGGTCTATTAAAACGCAAGTTTGCCAAGGAGCCAAGACTCCTATATACATCGGGAGAACCAAACTCCTTTAATTGAGCGAATAAATAACTCTTGTATTTATTCCACAGTCCTGGCGTTCCCAGCTTTCCTACTTGGCATTAATCAGGAGCGACTGAAGGAAAAATTGACCAGCAGGAAAATGGACAGCAAGTGGGGAGGAAAGTCTGAAACTATTAACGTGACGCTAAATGTGGAGCAGGCTTGTTATACAAGAGATGCACTCTCCAAGGCTCTTCACTCGCGCATCTTTGACTATTTGGTAGACGTAAGTACATCTGGGCACTTTGTCCTGCGCGGCTTCTAATGCTCGCAAAATGAGGTCGTCCTGTTAAATATTTAAAGGGACAGTGCTCAGCCGGTAGTGCATGGTCATGGATCTAAATCACTTCTCTCGTGGGTCTATGGAATGAATAGAGCTGCTTCAGGACATCTTTGCCAGTCACATCAGCAGATAGAACATCAGAATACTGCGGATGCTGGAAATCTGAAATAAAAAACAGAAAATGCTGGAAATACTCAGCAGGTCAGACAGCATCTGTAGAGAGAGAAACAGTTAATGGCCTAGAAATTCGGTGGGCTGTGCCACCAGTTAGCGCCTAAAGAGGGCACTCAGTGGCTTTAGCGCCACTGGCCACGCCTCCCGCGATATTTAGCTGGGACGCTAATGGCGACGTTAACTTGTTGCACTGTGCCGCAGCCGATGACGTCATCGGTGTGCGCAGCGCCCCGCTACCGCCCCGATCGTGATATTTGGTAGCACCCGCCTCTGTAGCGCCGTTCGCAAATTGCGCCCGGTTCACGGGGCCTACCTGTGGTGGGAGTGGCACAAATTGAGGTGGAGGTGCGGGGCGGCCGTTTTTTTTTCGGCGGCCGCCTGCCAGCACCTCCGTCCCCGGCCTCCTGGTCTCCCCCCTGTGGCAGTGCCGGCTGTTTTCCGAGAGCCCAGCACTTCTCCTCGGTGCCGGGCTCTTTTGCCGGCACTCGCGATCTCTGATCGCGCTGGTGCAGGCCCCTCCCCTTTAAGAATGGGAGGAAGGCCTGCAGTACCGCAGCGCGCCGTGGCGCTGCGGCACGTTGCGTTGTGATATTCAGTTTCAGCACCCTAAGAGGGACGCGGAGCGCCTCGAGCAGCGCCCCGTGTCCCTCTTGGGGCGCACAAGCTGAATTTCCGGCGGTCGCAACTGCTCCGATCACAGCGTTGATTCTGGCGCCCAGGCGAGCTGGGCGCCCCATTTGCGGCTCCACCGAATTTCTCCCCCAATGTTTCAGGTCGATGACCCTTCGTCAGAACTGAAAGTTGGAGATGTAACAGATTTTTAAGCAAGTGGGTGGGGGGGGGTTGCAGGGAGAGGGGGGAATGGAGGAAAGAGCAAAAGGGAAGGTCTGTGATAGAATGGAAGGCAGGAGAGATTAAGAGACGAAAGGGATGATGGTGCAAGGTGAAAGGAGATGGTAATGGGACAGGTTAAGAAACAAAAGATGACTCTAGATGAAGTGTAAATGGCACTGGCAGACTGATCGACAGCTGCCATGTGAGAGAGACAAAAAAAAACATGGGGGCTGAGGTTATAGCCTGAAATTGTTGAACTCAACGTTGAGTCCAGAAGGCTGTAAAGTGCCTAATCGAAAGGTGAGGTGCTGTTCCTCGAGCTTACGTTGAGCTTCATTGGAACAGTGCAAGAGGCCGAGGTCAGAGTGGGAGTGGAGCAGAGAATTCAAGTGACAGGCGACCGGAAGCTCGGGGTCACCCTTACGGACTGAACGAAGGTGTTCCACAAAGCGGTCACCCAATCTGCGTTTGGTCTCCCCAGTGTAGAGGAGACCGCATCGTGAGCAGCGAATACAGTATACTAAATTGCAAGAAATATAAGTAAATCACTGTTTCACCTGGAAGGAGTGTTTGGGGCCCTGGACAGTGGGAAGGGAGGAGGTAAAAGGGCAGATGTAGCATCAGCAGATAGGCTGTGAAGGGAAGGGTGCTTGAAGTGGTGGATCAACATTGAGCAGGAAACATGACCGTACACTTTCATTTTAAAGGTTACTAATGCATTTCTAAGTATATTTGTTTCACATAGACTTCGAGGAAATGCTTTGAACAAAGTGCACTCCCCCAGACTGTCCTTCCTCTAATTGAATCGCATAGACTAATTGAAGTGCTTTTTACCGCACTGCATTATGTTGTTTCATTTTATTCCCCTCCCCCCACCCCCCCCCCCAAAAAAAAAATTGCAGATGTTTTTTGCCACATGTTCTCTGTTGTTGCTGTCACAAAAGTGACCTTGTTCGACAGTGGTATGAAGAGAACAATACTCCCTTCATTAAATTATCCCATGTACCAAGTGCCTCATTGATACGGCATTTAAAAAAAAAAAAGCTTTTTGGAAGCAGCCGAAATAACACACTGCTACCAAACTTTGAACTATCAGGGTAGCTGCAATTAAACATTTTATATTTGATTCCAAATCAAGTATTTTTGGGAATATCAGATCAGTTATCCAGTAGTTTTGGAGCTTTACTGTTGTTGGTAAAAACAGATAAAATACAGAGTATTTCTTGAAAATGAGCAAAGACTTCATGTAAATAAAGAGCTAACCATTTGATTGAGGACAAACCACCATCCAAATCCTATTTAAAAAAAAAATTTTTGTGTGAGGTTTTCTACTCCCCAAGATGAGGGATGTGAGCTCTTAAGAAATGGAACACCTTTGCATTTTAGCCACTCTCTCTTGTCCGTAACAAGGTGGACTAGTTGGATGTAGAGTACTGCACTTTTCTCATCAATGTTCTCGCCTTCGCTCCTGAAAGTGTGGACTCTTGCTGGGTTATACAGGCACTGGTATCTCGTCCAAGTGGCCACTCTTCATGTGTGAGCCGAGACCACAAGCGTCAGCGGGCTGCTTGGCCATGGAAGGTATCGCAGCCAACCCCGATTCTGTCCGTACCCGATGTCCAAGATGCTTGCTTTCCAGCAGGCATAGCTGGAACCATCAGGAGTGGGGTCCAATCTGATCGTTTCCCCTCTCTCTAGCTCGGGGGCACTGAAGTTGACTGCAGCATTCGTATCTCCACCCCTGGTGAGATCAGCTAACTCCGGACAGACCGGACACCTCCCAGTTTGTACGGCCTTGAGTGTCGCACCAGATGATGCCTTTGCTCCATTAGGCGATCGGGGGAGATTCCTAACGATGCTGCTGAATGATTTCTTGGAAGATATTTGACAAGATTTTCTTCGTGGAGGAAGAGGTTGGAGGGTGTAAGCTGTCAATCTTATTGCCCAACCTTCCCATTTTATACCTCTCTTGTGATCATGTGAGATTTGTGTGCCGCGAAGGAGTCGAATGAAGGCAGAAATTGTGTTTGCTGATGGGATGTTCGTGTCTCCAGTACTTAAAGCACTTTGATCTAATCGCACTGAAGATGATACATTGCAGTGAAGAGTGACTCTGTACCCTTCATACCCCTTTTTGAAAGCAGTGATCGCTCAGTGGGTAAATGCCCTGCCGAGTGTGGAAAGGTTTCAGGTTTGATTCCAGGCCTTTGTGAGGTGGCTGATCTCCACTAGGTTGACCGTGGGAACTCAGCATTCCTGCCTAGGAAGAGGAAAACAAACAAAAAATCAGTCAGTGAGCCTGCTCCTGACTGCTGTACAATGTGAATTTCAGGAGCGGACAAGATTGTGATCAGCTGTGATAAGAATATAAGAAATAGGAGCAGGAGTAGGCCATACGGCCCCTCGAGCCTGCTCCACCATTCAATAAGATCATGGCTGATCATCGACCACAACTCCACTTTCCCGCCCGATCTCCATATCCCTTGATTCCCCTAGAGTCCAAAAATCTATCGATCTCAGCCTTGAATATTTTCAAAGACTCCGCATTTACAGCCCTCTGGGGCAGAGAATTCCAAAGATTCACAACCCTCTGAGTGAAGAAATTCCTCCTCATCTCAGTCTTAAATGGCCGACCTATTATCCTGAGACTGTGACCCCTAGTTCTCAACACTCCAGCCAGGGGAAACGGCCTCTCCGCATCTACCCTGTCAATGCCCCATACAGTTCAATAGCCTACCGAAGCTCTCTGCATAGGCTGAGATTCACGCATGAACGTAGGCACGTGGATTAGGTACTTTAAGGCCTCTGGAACTGGACTGAGGGGAGAAAATATGGGGGGGGGGGGGAAGGAAACAGAATTACTTGTACTGATTGCTTAGTAATATTCTTTATCTAATACCTTTTGCTGGTATTAATGGATCTGCTGATGTTAACTCCATTCCCTGTCGCTGTGGGTTCAGGAACTCCTCTGAACAAGATTCCATTATGATGGCATCAACATCTACTGTTTGAAATAAAAATATTCAAATCAGTAGAAGATTGACTAAAGGATGTCAGCTGTTTATTTAAATTTTTAACGGTTCTTGGTGATTAGATTGGTTATAAGTTTTGTATTTTATGATGTATAAAAGGGTTGAAATTGAACCGTGTGATATCTGTACATCGCCATGAAATTCCTTTCTCTGCTGTATTATTGAAGGTGATATTTTTATTAACACTGGACAAAGGAATTTCCTACCAAAGTGGTAACTAGGATCGCACAACTCCATTCCAACTCCAGAATATTTTTGCACAACATGTGCAGTCACAGTTGTTTTGTATTTTTTTCCAGTCTATTAACAAGGCCATGGAGAAAGACTACGAGGAATACAACATCGGCGTTCTAGACATCTACGGCTTTGAGATTTTCCAAGTATGACTTTAAGTTACCGGCTGCAAATTGCTTCAGTGTTGCCTTTTCACATTTCTGTTCATGTACATTTCAACGTCAAACACAGTGTTTAGAATAAAATCGCCCCAAATTATTTTTAATTCTTCTTGGGAGTGTTTTAATACACCTTGGTGCCAGATGTGTTCAGTAAAGTACCTGTTTCCAGCTAGTGGTTGTGAATGTCAGTAAATGTTGGCATTAAGAACATAACATAAGAAATAGGAGCAGGAGTAGGCCAATCGGCCCCTCGAGCCTGCTCCACCATTCAATAAGATCATGGCTGATCTGATCCTAACCTCAAATCTACTATCACTCTACATCCCTCCCGAACCCATGTGATCTCCTGGGAGAGGCGAAAAACCAGATAAAAAACCCAATGGCCAATTTGGGAGAAAAAAAATCTGGGAAATTCCTCTCCGACCCATCTAGGCGATCGAAACTCATCCAGGAGATCACTGTCCCTATATTTTCTACAGTACTTACCTTCTGTAAAAGGTGATCTTCACCCCAGCCAGGAACAGGAATAGAACCATCTCCTGAAATCTAACACATAATTAGAACACAAGAAGTAGGAGCAGAACCAGGCTACACGGCCCCTGGGCCCGCTCCGTTACCCACAGGGCCACGACCGTTCCAAACATAGACTCCTGTCCAATTTCCTGCCCGCTCCCCGTAACCCCGAATTCCCTTTACTTCTAAGAAACTGTCTATTTCTGTTTTAAATGTATTTAATGATGTAGCTTCTCTTTAAGACTGGTAACTGTTAATGATATCAGTGGGTGAACACTTAATGTATTTGCATGATATCCCTTTATCCGCTTTTTTAACTTGGGTGTTAACTGGTTTATTTTAAATGGGTTTGCTCCGCTAAAATAGCTGAGAAATGTTACCCGATTGTGCTGTTTGTCCTGCCAATATCACTCAAACTCATTTCTAGACTTTATTGAAAGCTCTTGTTATGTGCAGCCACTTTTAAGATGTTCTACCTGTGTATTTGTAGAAAAACGGCTTTGAGCAGTTCTGTATCAACTTTGTGAATGAAAAACTCCAGCAGATATTTATTGAGCTCACCCTGAAAGCTGAGCAGGTATGTCCGACTGTTCTAATTTATTTATAATGTTTAAGTAGGCTGTCCACTTGGCTGGAACCTTTCATTTTAAAATTAAGTCATGACCACGTCAAGCTGTGTTTCCATATAACTTATTCATGCTTCCCGTAAATCTCCAGAAATGTAGCCAAGATATTTGCATTTTATAATGAAAAGTACAATATTGAGATAAGCCCTTAAATGATGGGGTATTATTACAGGCTCGAGGAGCTAAATGGCCTCCTCCTGTTCCTATGTTCCTATTATTTAACCTGTAATCCTATTTCTTGTAAGAGTCTTGCCATTGAAACATATTTTTGTTTTGCTTGGGAGTATTGTTGAAGTGTGATTGATATCTGAAACTGGGAGTGTGAAGTTTGATTTATTTATAAACATTACCTGAACCAGTAGATTATATTACAGCCCTTGACTAGTTGGCAGGGGCCTCTTCATTCCACAAATCGGGCAGCTCTAATTGTCTGCATGTCCAACTTTAAAGAAAATCTAGATTTTTCTCCAACTGTTTCAATTTAATTCCTGTCCCTGTTCAAATGTAATTCTTGTCCATTTTCTATGCAAGGAAGATCAACATGAATTTTTATCTCCGCCTCCTCTCCCTCTTCCACCCCCCCCCCCACCCCCCCCCCCAACACACACACACACTTTTAAATCTGATTGACCTTGAGCAGGAGAACAAAGAACCGCCAAAAACAAACCTTAATTCTAACAAAAAATATATAGTCTGGCAACGACTGTGGGAATACCAAAAGACAAATGCTCAATATGTTCACATGGTGTCCACTATTTTAATAGTGGTGTTAACCCATTTATTTAAATGTCGTCTGTGCTGTCATTCAAATGTTTTAAACATTCATCCACTATTCTTTCCAACGGTAATTTCTAGTCTGATAAATACAGTCAAGAAATTGCCCTTGGAGTTTATAATGTAACCACAAGGTCTTGGGTTACAACAGGACTAGACAGACTAGATGCAGGAAGGATGTTTCCGATAGCGGGGGAGTCCAGAACCAGGGGTCACAGTCTAAAGATAAGGGGTAAGCCATTTAGGACAGAGATGAGGAGGAATTTCTTCACCCAGAGAGTGGTGAACCTGTGGAATTCTCTACCACAGAAGGCAGTTGAGGCCAATTCATTAAATATATTCAAGAAGGAGTTAGATATATTTCTTAAGGCTAAAGGGATCAAGGGATATGGGGAGAAAGCAGGGACAGGGTACTGAGTTTGGATGATCAGCCATGATCTCATTAAATGGCGGAGCAGGCTCGAGGGGCCGAATGGCCTACTCCTGCTCCTATCTTCTATGTTTCTAACCCTGCAATGCACTCTTCAAAACTTCATCAATGCCGCATTCATGCTCTCATTAAAGCAAACTGCAGCAAGTCCTTTTTTGTAACTAGTGTTGAATATAAAAACCTCAATCGGATCACACCTCAACTTCCTCAGCTCCAGGGAATATAACCCAAATATACCCAGTCTGTCGTCATAACTCTCACTCCTGTCACCCCAGCTCAATTAAGATATAGACCACTTTTTATCATTTTAAGTAGCTAAGGAGTGAACAGTAACCTCCTGGCTGCCCAATGTTCTGTCTGCCTTTGACACCTAATATAGCATTAACCTGATCGTGCATCCATTATAGATGATGAATTTACTCCTGTGTCAATTAGCATTTACAAAGAGCAAGACCGAGACATCATGTAATCATCTGACCCAATTAACTTTTGAATATAGGCACCAATATCAGACAAAGGACTTCCATAGAAACTGTTAAGTCTGTGTGTTATAGTGAGAATTACTACACAGACCACAAGAGTAAATTCAACAGGTTTTTACTGGTTGGAGGTCGGACTATACTGAATACAATATTATTACACTGTGCTTATATACCGGTGTGGTCACCACCGGTATTACGTATACAGCAGCCAAAGAAAGTAGTACCTTTCTTAAGGTGGACCAGGCTTAAGTTCTCTTAAGGTGGAACAGGTTACATACACCACAATCCTCCCTTTTTAGCTTAACAGTCATATCCCCAAATAAACATAACATATATACATATATAACTTCAGGTACAACAGTTCAAAGGTTCAGTCTCTCAGGAGGCTTTCTGATTCGGCTTGGATAACGCCTTTCAGTGGTCTCTGATTCTTGTTGTTGAGGTGCCTCCTCTAGTTGGTTGCCAATGTATTGGGTGTCATCATCATCAAATACATTCTCGGCCGAGGTAGATGCTTCAGGTTCATGAACGTCTTCCACAGCTGTCTCTGTCACAACCATGGGTTCGACCCTTGCTCTCGACTCTACCAGTTGATCCGCATGACGCCTTATCACATTATGACCAATATCTACGGTGTACATCAGAGGTCCTTGTCTGGCCCGGATTGTTCCGGACTGCCATTTTTCGTTTCCATAGCCCCTTGCCATCACTGGTTGTCCTACGTCGAAAGTTCGAGTGGTCTTGCTGTTAATATGCCGAAACTGTTTGTTTTCCACTTCCCTCCGCACATTTGGTTTTAACAAGTCCAACTTGGACCGCAACCTCCTGTTATAAAACATCATAGCAGGACTTTGGTTAGTCACGGCATGATCGGCGTTTCTATATAACATCAGGAACTTATCGACCTTGTGTTGCAGCGGAATCTGATCATCATTCATGGCCTTAATAGCCTTTTTGAATGGACAAATCTTTCAGCCAACCCGTTTGTCGCCGGATGATATGGGGCAGAGGTATAATGTTTAACTCCATTCTTCTTTAAGAATTGTTGGAATTCTTCCGACACAAACTGTGGTCCGTTGTCCGAACAGATCTGTTCTGGCAATCCGTTCCTTGCGAATATTGTTCTTAACACCGCAATTGTCTTTTCTGAAGTAGTGGTATTCATCTTGATGACTTCTGGCCATTTGGAATGTGCGTCCACCGCGATTAGGAACATGGAGTCCATGAATGGACCAGCAAAGTCAATGTGTACGCGTTGCCATGGGGCTGAAGGCCATTCCCATGGGTGTAGCGGTGCTATCGGAGGTGCATTTTGCACTTTTTGACACCCAGCGCAGCTTTTCGTTAACTCCTCAATCTGTTGGTCAATACCCGGCCACCATACGTAAGCCCTAGCAAGACTTTTCATTTTAACTCCCCCCAGATGACCTTCATGTAGTTCTTTTAAAACTCTTTCCCTTAACTTGGGAGGAATAATCACTTTTTTGTCCCGTACATCAAAGTACCATGGCAGACGGACAGCTGGTCTCGCCTTGCCGAGAATGCCGGTAACAGAGGATCACCCCGTGTTGGCCATCCTTTCACTGTCACCTCGTAGACTCTGGACAGTGTCGGGTCATTCCTGGTTTCTCTTTCAATACTTGCGTTGGTGACAGGTAAACACTCGATAATGGTCGAATGAAATAACTCAACAGGGTCAACTTTCGTCGTGTCTTCATCTTCAGGTAGTGGCAGGCGCGACAGGCCATCAGCATTGCCATGCTGTTTCGTACCTTTGAATTCTATCTGATATTGATGTGCCCCTAAGAAAAGAGACCATCTCTGGAGACGCTGTGCTGTCATCACCGAAACACCCTTCTTAGGGTTAAAAATGGACACCAACGGCTGATGGTCCGTCAGAAGTGTGAATTTTTGGCCCTGTAGGTAATGATTAAACTTCTTCACTCCCCAGACAAGGCTAAGGGCCTCCCTATCGATCTGCGCATAGTTGCGCTCAGCGGAGGTCAATGATCTGGATGCAAACGCGACTGGCCTTTCCGTGCCATTTGGCAATTTATGTGAGAGTACTGCCCCAATACCATATGGAGAAGCATCACAAGCCAACCGAATAGGCAGTGTCGGGTTGAAGTGAGCCAACACTTCCTCTGAGGTGATCAATTCTTTGCTTTTGCGAAATGCCTTCTTACAGTTTTCGCCCCAGTCCCATGGTACCCCTTTCTGTAAAAGAGCGTTCAACGGATGCAGCACCGTGGATAGATTTGGCAGAAATTTATGGTAGTAGTTAATTAATCCTAGAAACGACCTCAACTGAGAGACATTCTCCGGAGCGGGAGCCTTTACAACTGCCGCTATCTTGTCAGGAGACTTATGAAGCCCCTCCCGGATGACATGACCACAGTACGAGATCCGCTTCTGGAAGAACTCACATTTCTGCCGATTTACCCTAAGTCCATACTCTTTCAGTCTGTTGAGCACTAGTTCCAAGTTAGCGAGATGCTGTTCATCACCATCACCTGTGATCAGAATGTCGTCCAGGTAACATTGTGTGCCTGGAATTCCCTGTAATACCTGCTCCATGGCCCTCTGCCAAATTGCTGGAGCCGATGCCACACCAAAAACCAGCCTATTGTACCGGTACAACCCTCGATGCGTGTTGATCGTGAGGTATTGGCGTGACTCTTCTTCAACCTCCATCTGCAAGTACGCCTGCGCCAGGTCTATCTTGGTGAAGTGTTTCCCGCCAGACAGTGAAGCGAAAATATCCTCAATCCGTGGAAGCGGATACTGTACCGTGTGAAGCACCGGATTAACGGTGATCTTGAAATCTCCACAGATGCGAACCTTCCCTGGATCTCCTGGCTTATTGTTCGCAGGACGTTTCATAACGGGAACAATGGGCGTAGCCCACTCACTCCAATCTACTTTAGACAGTACCCCTGAACGTTCTAGTGCTTCCAGCTCCGCTTCAACCGCAGGTCGTATTGCATAGGGTACCGGTCTGGCTTTAAAAATTTTGGTTGTGCATGTTCATCAATCTTGATGTTTGCCGTAATTCCTCTCAGTGTTCCCAGTCCCGGCTGGAACACCTCTTTAGCCTCATCCAATATTCTGGACAATCGTTTAGGTTTGACAGCTGTTTCCCCGGAATCTACCGTTAGTGCTTTCAAGGAGTGCCAGTCCATATTCATTTTCCTAATCCACTCCCGTCCTAGTAGTGGTGGACCTCCTTCAGGTAGCACATATAAGTCCATTACTTGGCTTCCTTCGCCCTTGTGGACCACTTCTACCTCTATTTTTCCGATGGGGTACACTCTTTGCCCCGTGTACGTTTTCAATATAATCTCCGTATCCTGTAAGGGAATATGTTGGAATAACCTTCTGTAATCTTTCTTATTCATGACCGTCAATGCCGATCCAGTGTCCAATTCCATTTTTACTTGGACTCCTGCTATCTTAAGAGTGACCCAAATTGTCTGGAGGTCTGTATCCTTACCAACGTTGTGTATTCTTAAGCTATCCAGTTCATTACTGCTAGCGTCTGAATCTGACTTCTGTTCAGTCAAACTGTTCTTTGTCACCTTGTGTACCTTTGCATATTTTCCTTGCGGTGACTTTTTATTGCTGGTCTTCTTTCCTGACCGGCATACTTTAGCTATGTGGCCAAACCTGCCACACGTTCTGCATTCTTGGTTTTTAAACCAACACTGGTTCTGATCGTGCGTTGTCTTTCCACAACGATAACATTTGACAGAACTCAAACCCAATTTGTTTGTACCTAGTTCCGGTGGCCGTAGCTGCATTACTGCCGTGCCTCTCGCTGCGGCCTCGTGTGCTGCTGCCATAGTGACCGCCTTCTCGAGAGACGGCTCATTCTCCTCGAGCAGTCGCCTTTGTGTATCCTGTTTAAATAAACCACACACAAATCTATCTCGAAGTGCCTCTGTCAGTCCCGTTCCAAACTGACAATATTTTGCTAGCTTACGTAATTCCATCAAATATTCAGCATTGCTTTCATTTTGCAGCTGTCTTCTATCGTAAAATTTAAATCGTTCCGCTAGCATCAGCGGCGTGGGGCTAAGATGATTTTTTAGGACAGTAACAATCTGTTCGAACGTCTTATCCGCCGGTTCATCTGGTGATAACAGGTGTTTCAATTGCCCGTATGTCTTCGCACCCATTAAGTTTAGTAATGTTAGTGCTTTATCTGTCTCAGGAATTTTATTTGCCTTACAATAGTTTTGTATGCGTTCTACATACATAGCCCAGTCTTCTATATCACTGTCGAAGGCATTAATGTTCCCATGTTTAGGCATCGTAGCAATTTATCGTATTTTTAATGTTATCTAAGATGGCGGCTTCCCGCTCTTGCCGTCGTCCTCCGCCCACAAAATGGCGGTTTTCCCGCGCTTGGCGGTCTTCACCCGTCCCCCGACGCTGTCTCTGCTTCACCGCGGCTCTCGCGCCTTCAGTTTCCCCAGACGCTGCGCCTTTAGCCCGAATGCGGCCCTTATCTCCGGTCGCGATCGATGTCCCACGCTGCGCCTCTCGCTCGAAAGCGGCCCGGCCCTTATCTCTGGTCGCGATCGACCTCACCGCCCTTATTCCTCCGTCTTCCCAGCCCCGTCTGTACAGCCAACGCGGTTGACTTTCTGTCGCGTCGCTGCCCGGCTTACCCACCACGAGGTAGTAGAAGAAGCTGACAGTCGCTGATGGAGGCTTCGAGGTCAGGATGTCTTCTGCACTCCGGTTGCTCGATGCCTGCCGCTCGACGTGTCTTCCCGTAGGTGATGAGGGTGGAAACCTCTCTTCGACGTCCTGTCTGTGGACGAAGTCGCCGTGGAAATTACTGCAGCAGGGTAAGAATCGGACTCGTCGCCACTGTTAAGTCTGTGTGTTATAGTGAGAATTACTACACAGACCACAAGAGTAAATTCAACAGGTCTTTACTGGTTGGAGGTCGGACTATACTGAATACAATATTATTACACTGTGCTTATATACCGGTGTGGTCACCACCGGTATTACGTATACAGCAGCCAAAGAAAGTAGTACCTTTCTTAAGGTGGACCAGGCTTAAGTTCTCTTAAGGTGGAACAGGTTACATACACCACAGAAACTGTCGATGTTCTGTGTATTCGCAAGTCAGAAGAGTTCTCTTAAATATATAATTAACTAAAGCCAATTTTTAATTCACATTACTTTACCAAAAAGATGCAATACACAAATTTCGCCTATTTGACCCAAGTAGCTTTGTTTTTGTACTCTTAGCATTAGCATGCTTCACCTTGATGAGCAGAAAATTTACAAATATACCCTTGAGACTGGACACTTAGCAGAGGCTGTTGGACAGCAACTGTGGGTTACAGGCCTGCAACATCGGGCACAGTGCTGTAGTGAATACTGTTGCGATTCAGTGTCTTTTATTTCAGCTCTACTGCAACCAAAGGGCTTTTTAGGTCTGAATGAGCTCATCAAATATTGTGTATTTCTCATCCCCTAGGAAGAATATGTGCAAGAGGGAATTAAATGGACTGCAATTGACTATTTCAATAATAAAATAGTCTGCGATCTTATAGAGAACAAAGTTGTAAGTATCAGAACTGATTCTTGTATGTACTTGGAATGATGTCCAAATATATGTAACAGTAGCCTCCTTAATGCTTCATTGTTCATCAGCAAAGACCATAGTGCCATTTATAAAAGAAATAAAATCAAGTCTAATGCTTTTTCCTTCATTTACTTGTTGACTTTTCTTAAGAATTTCCGTAAAATACTTTCCTAGTACTTTGATATAGTTGCACAGTTACTCCTGTGTAAGATGCCAAAATTCAAGAAAAGTTCTGTAATCTATTTTATAATAAAAAATGTGTATCTCTTTTAAGCAATCTCTTTGCCAATTCTAATCATGGAACCGTTCCAATTGTTAGTGTCATTTTCGAGGAATTTCATTGGTTAATACCCTGTAGTGGTTTATTAGTCGCTGGAAACCATATGACCATTTTGGTGGTAACCCCGGCTCTTTAGTTTTGAGTGCTGTGATTGGTCCGTAGGAACAATGTGACTGGAAAACAAATCTACCATTGGTCTGTACGAACCACCTGACTAACATTCTTCTTAGGTTACAATGATAAAAGTGACATGGCAGAACATTTCCAACTGATTTTTCTTGGGTTACAGAACAAATCTGTCAAAAATGTGTTACAGGATTATAAATAGAACATAAATTCAGAGGGGAGGTTTCAATACTTATTGAATATTTATAGAGCTATATGTAATAGGCAGGTGAGCAATGGAAGTGTTTGCGATTTTGATGAGTCACCTGGAAGGACAGGGACTGATTAGGGAGAGCCAGCACTCTAAGATGTTCATGAAGTTGGAGAGATTGGATCTAAGAAAGTTCTTCAGTTGGGCCCATGATTCGAAGACTAGCGCGCACGGCTTAAAGCGAAGGTGTCAAAAGAAAATAGCAAAGTTAGATAACTTTTTTTTTTAGCAAAAGGTGATAGAATTGTGAAACACATTACTAAAAGAATTTAAAAACTGTGGCAGATTTTTTTAAAAGGACTGAATGAATTCCTATTGGGAAAGGTGATACATTTCCAGAACTGATGAATCTATGATCTTCTCCTGCCCCAAAACATTACTACGTCACTGAGATATAGATAGAACATAAGAACATAAGAAATAGGAGCAGGAGTAGGCCAATCGGCCCCTCGAGCCTGCTCCGCCATTCAATAAGATCATGGCTGATCTGATCCTAACCGCCAATCCACTATCACAGAACCATCTCCTGAATCTAACAGAATTAGACACACGAAATAGGAGCAGGATCAGGCTACACGGCCCCTGGGCCCGCTCCGCTACCCACAGGGCCATGACCGATCCGAACCTAGACTCATGTCCAAATTCCTGCCCGCTCCCCGTAACCCTTAATTCCCTTTACTTCTAGGAAACTGTCTATTTCTGTTTTAAATTTATGTAATGATGTAGCTTCTACAGCTTTTTGGGGCAGCATATTCCATGGACCTACCACCCTCTGAGTGAAGTAGTTCCTCCTCATCTCAGTTTTGAAAGAGCAGCCCCTTATTCTAAGACTATGCCCCCTAGTTCTAGTTTCACCCATCATCGGGAACATCTTCCCCGCATCCACCCGATCCAACCCCTTCACAATCTTATATGTTTCAATAAGATCGCCTCTCATTCTTCTGAACTCCAATGAGTAGAGTCCCAATCTACTCAACCTCTCCTCATATGTCCATCCCCTCATCCCCGGGATTAACCGAGTGAACCTTCTTTGTACTGACTCGAGAGCAAGTATGTCCTTTCTTAAGTATGGACACCAAAACTGTACGCAGTATTCCAGGTGCAATATGTGTCGCGTTTATAAATAATGCAAGGAATCCACTGACCACTACATCATACCATTATCCTGTTATGTATACCCTATGGTCTGTAACAATATCTATTGATTCACAGAATCCGCCAGGCATTTTGAGTATTTTGGATGATGTTTGTGCGACAATGCATGCAACGGGAGAAGGGGCAGATCAGACATTGTTGCAGAAATTGCAGATGCAAATCGGAACCCATGAGCACTTCAACAGCTGGAACCAGGGTTTCATCATTCATCACTATGCAGGCAAGGTAACCAAACATGATGGAAATGCAATTACTGTCCGAGGTTTACGTCAAGTCTTTAGAAAGGGGCTACCTGAGAGTTTTTGTGTTGCTATGACCCGAATTAGTAACACTGCGCTGGTATTGTGTCAAGATATTGAGAAGCCTGGATGAAGGCCGAAGCCCATATGTCAGAACACCATCAAGTCGGGGGGGGGGGCCGAAAAGTAGAAGAGAAGATGATGTTAAACAAGAAGTAGTGGTTAGGTGACAGCAAGTTTGGGTTTTCAAACCAGTAGGAACTCTCAATTAGTGCCAAGTGATGTGTCTTTTTTGCAATGGACTTGCTCCCAATCAGAACTAGATCGAGACTGTCCAAACTCTGCTCTAAGATCAATGAGGGATAGTATACAGGTCTACACATTCATTCTCGTCATTGGTTATTTTATATACAAATATAGCATCTATGTGTGCAAGTGTTTTCCCTCTCATTCCCCATGCTTTCATGTGAAAATGGCATCTTCTGAAGGTGAGCAGACCGACCAATGAAGTGGTTAACAGTAGTAAAGTACATTGGCAAAGCCTTGCATGATCTACCATTTACAGACTACATAGAATCGGCATTTATGAGCTGCGTGAGTGGCTAAGCCTTGCATGCATATGAAAGCCTAAACTGATGAAGGTTCCCATTTTCTTAATAACCTACTGTTCCCAGGACCTCAACACAGTGGGACTCCTTACCCTCCTCGCTCATCTTCTCCTCCCACTTACAGGCTTTTAAAACCCAAGTTTGCTGTTAGCTAATCATTACTTCCTTCCTTACTTTGTCTTTACTCCAACTGTTTTCAACCTCACTGGTGCTCCGCACCAGGCGTTGGCACTTCACCTGGGTTTGTAAGTTATAAAACAAAATACATCTGAACTTGTACCTCCCGACCATCCCTTCTGTTGTATTGTACTTCATAGAAGGTTTCCTTTTAACCACTCATAGTAAATGGCTGTTGTTGTTATCAGGGTGAGCAGATGGTACAGTCATTGGCTAATGAATTTATTGGCTTATATAAACTGCAATCAATATATACCAGGAAAAGTTTTAGAAATAGTTGGAGAACCACAAGGTTTACAAATGCTGCGAGACTTGGTGGCAGAATTCCAGAGCCATTGTGCGTCCAGTCTTACAGCAGACGGACTGATGCCAAGACTGCTTATTAATGCAGCTCAATCCTGATAGCCATGTAACTTAGTTTGTGAAGAAATTTTCTGCTTGGATCAGGAGGGCTAGAAACCGCAGATAAAAGCAGCCAATCTGTAAACCTCTGTACCAGAGGCCATTCCTGAATTATTCAGCAACTCCCGTCTAAACAAAAACAGGAAACACTGCTTCTAGGTGAAGCTCAACAGTTGAGTATTTAGTGTGCAGCTCAGTGGGAGAGCATTTCAAGTAGGCAAAGATAATAAGCCTTTACTGTCTACAGAAATAATTCGGGGCCTCCGCCCTAGCTCTTAATTTACCCCTTCACTCTTCCTTTCTCCACCCCACCATCAGTGCTATTCTGATGTTTGACATGAGTAATGAAAAAAACAGCATGATTTGTGGCCCAGTAGTGAAATCTGGAAATACTGGTTCAAGATATAAGTGGAGCCCCGCTCCTCCTGTTGCTGGACTTAGACATGCCTGGAAAGTTAAAGTGCAGCTGTCTACAGGGACAGGATGGTCTTGAGAAGAACTTGAAGCTCCTTCTCCGGCCATATCAGAAATCTAAAATAGGTGGCAATGACCTCTTGAGTCACCCTGATATGCATAAAATGTGCATCCTGAGTCACTAATCAAACTGCATACCCAAAAGTTTCCTTTATACTGGCTCGGTAATTCTATACAGTAGGAGTAAATAGTGGGTGTATAAGAAGCGGTTTGGTACATTGCAATTCTATAGAATAGGAGTGTTTACATTGGAATTCCATTGAGTAGGAGTGAGAGAGATTCAGTTTGATGCATTGTAATTCTATACCGATGGCGGGAATGTGAAGTGATTTACTATCGTATACAGTAGTAGTGAGAGGAGGTTACTTGCTCTGTAAGTTTCATTATTCTAGAGAGTAGGTATGAGTAACGAGAGGTTGGGTTCATTTTGTACTTTACATTTGGATCAGTACATGTTCATCTGGCATTAACTGTATTGAGACCTTCAACTGAGTACTTTCAACAAAAAAAATGCTGTTGCAAAACCTGCGGGCTGGAAAGTAGAATTCAAATCTTTCAAATTTCCCTTCCTGTCCAGGTGTCCTACAATGTGGAGGGGTTCTGCGAGCGGAATCGAGACGTTCTTTTCACCGATCTGATCGAACTCATGCAGAGCAGTGAGCTGTAAGTGGGAGAGAAGCGACTTGTGAAATGCGCATGGATTGTCTTGAGCTGGTTTGTGTAAAACATTCGCTTTGCTCGCATATTAATTTTGTTTGTTGCTGCTTCACAGCCCTTTCATTCGTGCACTTTTCCCCGAAAGTTTGCAAGCAGAAAAGAAAGGCCGGCCCACAACTGCAGGCAGCAAAATTAAGGTACTTTCAGTAACCAGCGTTCCTCACTAACCTTTCGTTGAGGGCCACAATCCCAGCCGTTGTCTATCTGTAGCAACACTTGTACCACAGAGTGATGGGACATTGTTCTGCACCTGCAATTCAATCATACCATTGTTGGCAAGTGGAGGCCAAACGCTTCCTACAGGAAGGGAAAAAAACCCCAGAGGAACAGTCCTTCTACTTTAATAGGGCACTTGCTCTGTGGAAGCTGGGATAGCTCCCAATTACATTCCCTTGTTGCCTTTGCGGGGGATCAGGAAAAGGAGAGTGTCCCAGCTTGGTTGCCATCCTACAGTTGGGTAGGCAAATTGAGCAGCAAGTCAACCGAGGGTTGCCCATGGAAGGGAGACTGACTGCATTAGCCGACCGTAACAAAAACCACCACAACAACAACAACAAAAAACCGGTGCCTAGTACAGATGGAATACTTAAGAGTTCCTGACTTGTCAACTGAACTCTGGATGCAGTTAGAACCACACAAGCTTTGGAAAATGTTGCTTGTTTGCACTTTCATTCCACCTGGGTTCACGGCAATGTCATCAGTTTCATTAATATTTTTGGAATAGTCACTCACTTGGCAACAATGTGCGAGTTGCCATATTGTACACCACAAAGCAATGCACCCATTGATATGTTTTTTGACAATAATGGCTGATCTCCTGTGGCATTGTTCGTGGGCAAGCTGGCGCACAGTTACGATGTTTACGTACTCGGAGAGAGCCGTGTTCAACCTGGTATGCCTCTCCAAGGTCATTGTTCAACTCCTCCCTTAAGGAAATGTTCTAAAATAAGCAGATCCTGAGCTAATTGTTGAGGGAAGTTTCTATAGATTGGCGGTTGATTGTAAATCCTTGGCTCTCGCCCTTGGGCAGAAGTCAGATATTTGACAGGAAAGAGGCCGGGAATGATGAGAGCTTCCTTTCTTATGCACTTCTGACACTTTGAAGCGTGGCATCTGATGTGCGATTAGCATGTGTTAGCTGCAAGACTTTTATATTTCTAGATAAATCACCGGAACATGTCACCGCATTGGCCAGTACCCAGCCCATGCATCAGTGGTGCTGACACGTTCCTCACAGACACCTTGACAGACCTCTTCATTCTCAGATACGTCATTGAACTGTTGCAGCATTTTCTGATCATTTTTTTGTTGTTGCCTTTTTCAGAAACAAGCCAATGACCTTGTGGGCACGCTGATGAAGTGTACGCCACACTATATCCGCTGCATTAAACCCAACGAAACCAAGAAGCCCAGGGACTGGGAGGAGAGCAGGTAACATTGTAAAAAACATTGATCTAAAGGGAGACCAAATGGCTGAAAGGTCATCCCATCAAGTCTCCCAATCAGAATTCCCTTCAGTCTACTCAGATTTTTCTTTTCTTCTATTTTCCTCACCTTTGCTCTCCTGAAGACTCTGAACTGCGCTCGGGTACGAGACCACAACTGCTGGCTCTCTCATTCCAATGGCCGCACTTGATGTTTGAGTGTCGGCAGATGACTTGACCATGGGGGCTTCACAGCTGATCCTGGTCCTCACCCGACACCTGCACCTACGCACGCTCCAGCACGCGTCACAGGATAGTGATCAGGAGCAGAAACCCTGGCTGAGTTGACCATTGGCATCTCGAGGCCAATTGTAACCAGCCTGCCACCATCTCAGCAGACTTGAGCCCAGATTGAGTTCTTCCTGGTATATTGAGTGTTAGTGGTGCAAATACTACTGCTCACTGCTGTCAGGTCAGCATGAGTGGCAGCTGTGACTGAGCAAAGATGTATGAAATGTCCACTGTCAGCCATAGATGTTGCTGTGATATGGCAGGAGTATAATTCCCAAAGTGGAACTGCTCAGTTTGGATACAGCCTTAAAAAGCCTAGACTTTTCTGCACGGCCTGCCCTCAGTAATTGTGGGTAGCTTTATATCTAAATGACTAGCCAACCCCTGTGCTCCTCCGGAGTCTGGTACCGGGGGGTACATGGGGCTGATCTATTGCACATGTACATGTCCAGCATGTGACCAGGCAGAATTGGATCAACCTAGAAGGCAAGGCGGAAGGTGGTGGGTGGAAGGCTGACCGGATGTGGCTGTAGCTGCTTACATTGACTCAATTCAGAGAATGCAGTACAAATACTACTGCTCACCAGAGATGGTGGGCCTGACCCAGAAATGCCCCACTGTTCTACAAGGCAATGGCCTGGAATTTGCAGTGGGTAATAATTTAGATAGGAGGAGCATGTGCTATGCGCTAAACCTTAACATGGCAATCCTGAAGTTGCGGTCAGTCATTCACTGCTCCCACACTGGCTGTGCTGTGCCTTCCCCTCAAACCCCCCCCCCCCAACCAGGCCGGCATCGGTGTATGAATAGCTGACGCGTCCCTACGGGGAGTAAGCATTCCATTGTAATGTAATTGTACTTGTACTGGTTACATATGGCAAATAAAATTGAATTGTAATCAGGGAAATCGGTGAAACTGATGAAAACTTCAGCTCTTCTGCGGTAATATCGCTGTTAAATACCCCATTAAATGTTAGACCCTTTTGGATTAGGTGTAACTGGGGTTTTAACAGCATATTGACTGCTAAACAAAGGTTATGGCCCTGAAAAACCAATTTTCGTTCTGTGGGGTGTAAAAATTGAAATTTTTAGGAAAAGAAAATTTTAAAGTTTGTTGACATTTATTTCAGGTTTACTTTTTCACCATGCACGAGCCCCAATCTTTTTTTGCTCTCTTAACAACATTTAAAAAAAGTCAGAATAAAAGCAGCTTCTTCACTTCCTGGTTCGCTGTCTGTGAGAATTCTGCACTGTGATTGGCTGCTTAGACAGCTTGTTGAAGTCGCAGCAGATCGCGCTGTGGAATTCCCACTGAACTACACTGATCACAACTGAACGTCGAGAAAGCCGAACTTCTTGCCACAGAGATGGTGAGATCTTTGTGGGCAGCTTTCTGCTGGGCCGGCAGTAAACACCTTTGCTTCGCTGCTGGCCGCAAATTATGGGCCATTGTTTAAAATTCCTTACCCAAGAAAGGATATACTTGCCATAGAGGGAGTGCAGCAAAGGTTCACCAGACTGATTCCTGGGATAGCAGGACTGTCGTATGAGGTGAGATTGGGTCGACTAGGCCTGTATTCACTGGAGTTTAGAAGAATGAGAGGGAATCTCATTGAAACGTAAAAAATTCTGACAGGGCTGGACTGACTGGATGCAGGGAGGATGTTTCCCCTAGCTGGGGGGTCTGGAACGAGGAGTCACAGTCTCAGGATAAGGGGTAGAACATTTAGGACTGAGATGAGGAGAAATTTCTTCACTCAGAGGGTGGTGAACCTGTGGAATTCTCTACCACAGGAGGCTGTGGAGGCCAAGTCACTGAATATATTTAAGAAGGAGATAAATAGATATCTAGACACAAAAGGCATCAAGGGGTATGGGGAGAGAGCAGAAATATGGTCTTGAGATAGAGGATCAGCCATGATATTGAATGGCAGAGCAGGTTCAAAGGGCCGAATGGCCGACTCCTGCTCGTATTTTTCTATGTTTCTAAAAGGGAGATGATTCTAAAAATTTTGATTTATTATTACAATTTATTTTTTCACGTCGTTGAATGCAATGGTGTTGTATAGATACCAGGAAACTTTCTGGTATCCGGCACTGACGGGACCGAGCTGGTGCCGTACCATCAAAACTGCCGTAGAAACCAGCGCTAATGTTAAAACATACGGAGCTTTTGAGCTCCGTGTGAATCAACAAACCCTGTTGCTTAGCAACAGCTTCAAAACAGTCAGCCGCAGCTTAAAAGCGTCTCTGTAGCTAAGCAACAGCTTCAGCTAGACCTTGCAGAGCCTGACTGGAAAAAAAAGCAACGAGAAGTAAAAAAAAACTTATAGGAAACGGCTCCTGAATTTTGCCGGTAGATAGAGCTTTCCGGACATTTAACCTCCGGTTAAACGAAAGTTTCCTGTAGATAGATAGATAGGCTCCTTTTAACGAATGCTACACGCACTCAAATGGATTATAATTGTCACCAGAAATGAGGCAGAAATGCACAGCAAAATCCAGGTCCAATCGCTAGCCACTGAATCTCTTGTCATTTGGGCCTTGAAACGAACATATTTGAAATTTCTCTCTCTCTGCTATTATTTTAAACAGGTTAGCACTCTCTTAATAGCAGAGAGAACAATTTCAAATAAACTTGACGAGCCTTTGCACATAAAGGAAGAACTTGTATTTATATAGCACCTGTCACATCCTCGGGGCATCTCGAAGCATTTCACACCCCTTGAAGTATATCAGGGTCCCACGAAAAGCAGAGATAGATAACCAGATAGCCTTTTTTTTAGTGGTGTTGGTTGAAGGATAAATATTGGCCAGGACAACTCCCCTACTCTTCAAGTAGCATTATTTGATTTCTTGGGTCCATCTGAGTCAGCAGACAGGACCTTAATTAATGTCACATTTGAAAGGCAGCACCTCCAACTGTGCAGCTTTCCCGCATATATATCTTGTGCTCAAGTCAATGGAGTAGGCCTTAAACCCACAACCCTCTGACTCAGAAACAAGATTGCGACCACTGAGTCAAGGCACCACCTAAGTGTTCCATGGTGTAATTTCAAAGCTCTGGCGTTTGTTCAGGAGGGTGAGTAATAAGCATGGATTTATGATCATGAAAGGGGTACATTTAAAACCAGGCAACGAAGATTGTTGGCCACATTTTATGTATGTTATTTTACCAAAACACTCAATCTTCTTTCTAGGCCCTAGTATACAGTTAATGTTTTACGTTTCTTTTCTTAGAGTTAAGCACCAAGTGGAGTACCTGGGTTTAAAAGAAAACATCAGAGTGCGACGAGCAGGCTACGCTTACAGACGAGTTTTTAAGAAATTCTTACAAAGGTGAGGCTTAATGGACGTCTTAGTTTCACTTGCTGTTTCCCACCTGCTAGCTTTGTTTTAGAAAATCTTCTCCCTTTTTTCCCCTCTCTTGAAAACACCAGCTCTTGTTGGGGAATGGTCCTGCGGGCTTGCTCGCCTTGCAGTACCTCTCGCAACTGGCCCCTCTTCATTACCGAGCCTAAACAGTGAGTCCACTATGGAGAAGCATCAGAGCTGAGCCCAATTCTGTCCTCACCTGATATCCACACAAGTGTACTTTCCAATGATCAGGAAAGAAAGAACTTGCTTTTATATAACACCTGTCACATCCTCGGGATGTGCTTGAAAACCAATGGATTACCTTTTGAAGTGCAGTCACTGTTGTTATGTCGACAAACGTGGCAGACATTTTGCACACAGCAAGATCCAAAAACAGCAGATAATAAATAAATAAATAAATAAATAACAGATAATCTGTCTTTGGTGGTGTTGGTTGAGGGAGGAATGTTGACCAGGAGAACATTCAAATAGCCATTTCCTATTCTTCTTCAAATAGCGCTCTTTACATCCACCTGCCAGCAGAATTGGCCTCATTTAACTGTCTGATATGAAAGATAGCACCTCTGACAATGCAGCACTCCATCAATACTGCACTGAAGTCCTAGATTATGTAGTGGGGATTTGAACCCACAACCTTCTGACCCAGAGGTGAAAGTCCAACCAACTAAGCTAAGTTAACAAGAAGCAGGAGGCTCTGTGACTTACTTTTCGCTCCCTCGCCCAAGGGTGCTGAGGCCAACTGTAATAGTGTCCGTCGTGACATCAGCTAACTAAGCCCAGATCATTGAACCTGGGAATCTCTTGGTCTGTGTGACTCAGTTTCAACTGAGCAGCCAGAAGAGCCACCTTGGGTCCATTGTCTAAGGAACGATACTTGCCTACATTAAAGTTGTATACCCCAGCCCACAGACAGGAGCTGTTTCCAATAAATCAAATCATTTTTACCAGGGTTTATTTATACTGGTGAATGCAGTGCAATATAAAGAGGTTTTAACACCATCCTTGCCAGCTTGTCCACACAGCTCACCTTGTGTCTGCTGTATTTTGTACACATTCAGCCATCCTGACGAAAGTCTGAGATGGACCCAAAGTATACACTATATACTTGTTATTTATACACTATATATTTGTTATTTATTAGTGGCTGTTCTTCAGGTATTCCACATTAGGGTTATTTTGCCTTGAATAAACCTGTTTAAAAAGTAAGTGAAAATCTGAGTTTAGATCTGATTGTCTTGTGCTGCAAACAGTGGGGTAAATTCCCGGAGCCTGTGCTGCTGGTGAGTCGCCTCGATTTCAATCAGTGCAAAATGGCCGTGTGCTTGCGGTTTTCTGATGTGTGCTAATGGCGGGCAAGGCACTTTGCCATTAGCCCAGACTCGGATAAATTACATTGTACTGTACTGTAATGTCATTTATGTGGAAATTTGAACTTTGCATTAGTAATTAGCTGCAGGACTAGGAAAGAAAGAGAGAGCCTCAAAGCCGCTTTTGCGTTTCAATGGCCTCCTGACAGGGTGGTAGAGAACGGTACTAAAGTCTAAAGTACTAAGGTGGTTGGATCCCTTTCTTAACGTCCCTCTTTCCTCCAAGCCACCGGCTTTGTGTTGTGTAAAAACAGCGTTTTTAATACGTTTTAATTTATTGCACTTGGGACAATGACACAGCACGCTGGTAGGATTTGGATACTAATCATGAAAGTCCACTCCCACTGATATCACTCTGCCGTGTGTGGGTGTGTTGAAGAGAGAGATCATATATTGTGAAATTTGTGCTCTATTATGTTTAGTACAAAACAAACTCACTATCATTTTTCCCAATAAGGTTTAGAAAGATGACTGTTTTATCGACTTCAAAGGAGATTAAGTTGCTTTTGGTTTTATGAATTGGATTAATTATGCTAAAGTGCTAAGCATAAATACTAGGTCCTGTATTTTGCAAGTGTAATAGGGTAACTGTCTGTAAATTGGTGCCAGCCATTGGATCCAGAGCAGGAACTGTTACTAATTTCAGCATTGTGTAATGTCACAATGAAATTCTGGTTTTGCTCTGGTTGCTTGTTAAAACTGACTAACAGGGATCCACAAAAAATGTCTGTCGACCATCCTGAAGCTATAGATTTATTGCATTGTGCTTTTGTTTATAGTATCTTTTTAAAATGTGACTGTTTTGCTTCTTTAAATAAGTTAAGCAAAAACTGTTTGTTCTTTAGTTCCTGCTGGTTTATGAAGGCTGTTCAGCATAAAGGGTTCCACAGGCTTGTGGTTCTTGTATTTCTTGTGATATGACTCAACATAGCATTCTGTTATCAAAAGAGCAAGGGAAGACTGGCCTGTTGCCATTCACTTTGCCTGTAGTTTTTTTTGATGAACAGCTAATGATGGTGAGAAAATAAGCTCAATACTTTGTTTAATTCTAAGAATACTCTTTTAACTCAAGGGGGGGAAGTTTTCCCAGACCTGGGGGGCCGGGACTGCCGGGAAAATGGCGCAAACTGGGAGCGGGTACCGAACCCGCTCCCAACACGCCTCCGTGCCACCTACCTGGGAGGCGGGTCCCCGAGTCGCGCAGACATAGTTTTGAGGCTTTTCCCCATTTTGCGCCTGCAAGTGTGGGCTTCCCGACAGCTGCGAACCTCGCCAGGGTCAGCGAGGCGAGCAGTGGGTCTGTGGGGTGAGAAGGGTCAGAATGTCAGCTGTAGAGGTGAGTGATGGGTGCAAGTGTGGACAGGTAAGTATGAGCGGTGAGTGTAAAGTGGTGCAAAAAGTTTCCTTATCTTTGCTTCTTTCTGCAGGCTTCACCCCTTGGGGATCCGGAGGAGCCTCATCTCAATGGCAGAGATGACAGAATGGCTGCTGCATTCTCCGATTCAGCAGCCATCTGCTTTCTGCTGAGGGGAGAGGTTTTGGTGAGCCTTTCTGTGCAAGGGTTCACCTTAGAACAGAGATTGTCCGTGTTTGACAGCTTCTCAAAGCTGTCAAACGCTGACAATTCATCTGTCAAAAATTTTTCGACAGATGAAGCGTCATACGCTGACATCATCTGTCACCAGCTTTCCCTTGATTGACCTTGTTCCTTCCGGCCAATCAATGGAAAATAGTGTGGGTTGGTCAGACGTCGCTGGGGGCGGGACTGAAACCTGAAAACCAGCAGTCCCGCCCCCAACGTGCCTTCATTGACAAAATCCAGCCCTAAGAAACTGTTTTGAACTGCAGAAGGTCAGAACATTATATATTGTAAATTCTTGTTCCCCAGTTTAAGTCTCATTCATTGTAGTTTTGAGCCATTTGATTTTTCAAATAAATTTGATTAGTAGTTTTAGCCTGTCGAATATTAGGTCTGTGTATAGTGGATTCGTTCTTTAGCCTGCTGAATCTTTGACTTGGGTTTCCTATGTGTCCAAGTTGAGTGTAGGAGTGTTGTAACACCAGAATTGGGATCAGTGTTCATTCCTGCGCTCATGGATTCTGAAGGGGGCAGAATACAAAAAGATGCAGATTTCAGAAAATGTTGTTGAACAAGACAATGATGTCAAAGAACTTGAATCCGCAACAGATACAAAATATACAGTGACCACACAATCGAGCATAGTAGTTCCTAGTAAATCAACCAGATCACATTATGAATGGAATATTTGATTTTTCATTGGATATGCTGTTTAATTGACAGTTTTGCTTAATTCAATTTTTGAGACTAACTATGTATGGTTTTTCAGTCTTTTTGCTTTACTTACATGAAGGGTGGTAATGATGAATCCTAAATGTACAGCTCTATCTGGGTATGAGTAGGACCAGCCTTGCATATGGCTAGAAATTCCTCAATGTGGTACATTTATCACATGGCCAAAGTGATGATGGCCTTGACCGTGGGATAAATGTAAAGCATGGAGCAATATCTAGCCAATTACATTCTGAGAAGCCATGGGAAGTTGAGTAACCAGGGTGATGGATGAAGTGTCGAGCTTCTGGGGGGGGGAGAGAAAAGCCAGTTCTTGGTATGAGAGCAGAGTGTGGCGAGGAACCAGACTTTGGAATGAGGGGAATGTATGGGGAAGGTGGCTTTTGGCATGACAGGGGGGGATGAAGAGAACCTTGGCCTTGGCTTAAAAGGTTGGAGGGGGAAGAACCCTGGTCTAACTGAGGAGGAATGTAGGACAACTGGACATTGCTTTGAGAGAAGGGGGGAAAGAAAGGAAAAGGTAATAAATGTGTTTGTGGAGCTGTGGGTACAGAGGTCTGTGTGAGTAATTCAGACTATTGGAATCTTGATTGGGATATTATTAGAGTGAGGTATTCCTTGGCTCCAGGGCTCATGTATGAGTTATTTAAACTGCACAAAATCACTGCTATCATTTTATTTAGAACATGGTTATTTAGTGCTAAAAATGACCTATGAATGACTTGAAAACCACAGTGAAAATTGGCCAACTAAAGTTATTGTTAATGATGCCATGTGTGTGGGCCCCAGATTTTTCCTAGAGGGTTAATGGACTGTTTTGCTATTTATTCCCAGTATATATGAGCTAAGTATAATGAAGTTTTCTGTATGTAAAAATTTCCAACATTGACCATGAAAGTAAAGTTCAGCAAGACTGCTGAATTTTCATACTAATTATCCATATATCGTACATGGTATAAAACATCTGTTACTGTTTATTTTGTCTTGAATAAAAACTGTTTTATTCCAGTGTCGAGCAACATGAAATTAAGGTGGGAGATTGTATAAAACCCCTGATTGGCATGAATTTAGAAAAACATTCTCCGAGGAACCTCTTCACTAACCCACCTTTTTGAACTCTAGAGGAATCAAGGGATAGGGGGATAGGACACGAAAGTGGAGTTGAGGTCAAAGATCAGCCATGATCTTATTGAATGGCGGAGCAGGCTCGAGGGGCCGTATGGCCTACCCCTGCTCCTATTTCTTATGTTCTTATGTTCTTTTTCATTACAGGTTTGCCATTCTGACTAAAGAAACGTGGCCTTCCTGGAGAGGAGATGAGAAACAAGGAGTTGTTCATCTCCTCAGATCTGTCAACATTGACCCGGATCAGCACCAGCTGGGGAAAACCAAAGTCTTCATCAAAGCTCCCGAGTCTGTACGTGAGTTTGTTGTACTCTACCTGATCTGTATCCACTGTCTATGGTTAGTGATATGGTTGCTGTGCAGAAGGAATTGATTTGAAAGGCCAGCTCCACCCATGTTACGATTCTGATTTAGCTGCACGTCACTACACCTTTCAAACTGGTTTCTGCTTTGTTCCAGCTAAAACAAGTATGCTGTTGTCTGAATTGTACCGTCTCACTTGGGCTTGTGTCTCTATGGTGGTGTTCCGTCACTGGGCTTGCCTTTCTCCTTCAGTGTGGCAGCCGGCAAATTGGATTATTCTTTCCTTATTTTCTATTTGTTTGTCTTTTTAAACGGAATAAGTTGTTGTGACAGAACTCTTGCCCAGAATGAGAATGGGATTTTGTGGGAACCATTGGAAAAAGAAGCACCAAATTGGTGCAGGTATATTCGCAGAAACTCCTACAAAGCTGCCTTCAGTTTCCTCCATTGGGGAAAGACAGAACTCCGCTCGGATGGTGGCTGACCTTTTTAGTTTGTCCGGAATGTGGGTGGACTTTGTCCTCCGGAATAACTGAGGTGGGCAAACTGGAGCTCTGCAGCTGCAACTTTGGCTTGGAGTTAAGTTTTTTTTTCTTGGCTCCAGATTTAAAAAGGATTGTCGAATTTGCCAAAAGGCAGTAAAAGCTACAGCCAAGCTCCTGCAGTTCCCCAATGGTCTACTGCTGATCTCGCTGGCACCGCGCTTTCTCAGGATCCAGAAAAAGAGTGTCATGGGAGCCATCCTATAGTGTAAGTGATCCTATGAGCCCGACACTCTGAACATTCAATGTCCCGAAAGGTCAATTTGTACGGTTGGCTGTTGAGGTGACCTCCGTTAGTTGCTCGTCAGCAGGGCCTGAGTATACCCACTGTGTGGATTATTTTTTAACAAGTAGTTCAATGATTTTTGGAGGGATTTCTTGCATTTTTGTGCTACCTCATAAACATGTGTGCTTTAAAACCTTCTAATAGTAATACACCCTATCAAGAACTCTACTGGAGTTAATTTCCTCCTGAGGGGACTAAATAAATACTCCTTGATCCCCAAAGGTAAACTCGCAAAACTCCAGAACATTTATCCATCCCCACATCTCTATTATTCAGCCCTGTCCTACTGTATGCCAGATAAAATATTTGTGCCGCCTTCTTGCCTCCTGGCCCCAGCAGTACAGGAGCCATTGTACCCCGAGAAGTATTTGACCATCCCACACTGACCACCACTAATCCCATTCGCAAGCAGATATCAATGACTTGTTCACACGCTGGCGACAGAGCCTGGATTGCTCCTGTGTTTGCTTCAGATTTGAAGGGTCGATCATACTCTCACCTCCTGTAAAGCCGATCTTTGTTCAGTAGGATTTACTTGTGTGACCGCATCATCGCACATGCTCACAAAACGGGTTCATGTTGGGGGAGTTATTCCCCCATCACTAGGAGTGTCCAACAATTGAATTCAACTTTGCCCTTTGGGACCTGATCCTCCGAGGACTGAGTTCACACTGCCGTCTGCGGTTCAAGTCTCAAACCACCTGGTGCTGGGAGTTCAACCGTTGGGTCTTCAGATCAGTTCGATCTGACCTCGGCCCTCTTTTCACACCATTGTTAGTGTCTAGATCTCTGTGATGTGAAAGATAGCGTGCGACTACTCTGCTCCCATTTTAAAAAGGAGCTAGTTGTGTCCGTCTCGACCGCTTTCGCTGGGTTTGGATGCCCCAGTTCTACTAGCAAGCGAACTTTCTCCGGATCTAGTATTGCTCAAGACTTGTCAACTTTCAGCCTGCTGGCCTGTGGTTCCAGAATAGCTGAGTCTTATTGACGATTGTCTCGATGTTGCATATTTCATTCAGCAATTAGTCACAACGGACGTTTTGTGATTTTTTTTTTTTTTTTCAAAAGTGCTAAAAATCGGACAGGATGTTTAGTCTTTGTGAAACAACAAGTGAAACTGGTCACAAGTTGACACAGGAAATTACAGGATGCTGAGAAATGCCAGCAGGGTCTGTTCATACATCAGTACTGAAAGCTCAAGGCAAACTTTGTGGCTAAGTCAGCCTGGGCAGTGGACCAGAACTGTCTGGGCTGGCTGCTGGAAAATGGTTTTCTTGGGGCGTCATCCATTACTGAAATGCACTTTTGTCGACTCTCTGGAGTTTCTAGCCTATATCATGCAGTTTTTTTTATAACATTTTAAGTCTTGTTTAAGGCTTTCAATACACCTATATGCATCAAAAGAGAAAATCCGAACATTCTCTCTTAGTTTCTTGATTTTGAGTTTTCAAGGCAGCACCCACTCCTCCGATGGCTCTGTGGGTTACAGCCCTGCCCGGTGTGGTACTGAGCCAGACACACTTGGAAGATCCCAGGATTGATTGCGAGTCTGTGCTGATCTGAGCCAGGGTGACCGAAGGTGGCAACAAGCCTCGGCTCCCCAGGTCCAGAGAGGGGAAATACCAACCTGAAGCACCCCCTGGGTGAGGAAGAGATTGGGGTCGGATGTGATGCAGCGCTCTCCCATGGTCGAATAACCCGCTGGCACTTGCTGTCTAGGTTTACACCTAGAAAATGATCGCTTGGACAAGGTAGCAGAGGGTAATCAGTATCTGTGGATCTGTACAATAGCAAAATACCGCGGATGCTGGAAAGCTGAAATAACAACAGAAAATGCTGGAAACACTCAGCAGGCCAGGCAGCATCCGTGGAGGGAGAAACAGTCAACGTTTCAGGTCTGGGACCCTAGCCCAAGTCAGTGACGTCAAAGAGCGAAGGGAAGAAAATTGGGAGAAATATCTGAATCAAGATGCCCACCTACTTAATGCCACCTTTCTTAATGAAGTCAGACTACTTCAACACCCATTGATAGCAGTAGACAGATTTAAAAGTTGCATATCTTGATGCCAGTCCCTTCTACCAACAGACACCCAGACACACATTGTATGACTTCTTGTAGCGCACACTCCCTTCCAAACTTTCCCAAGGGAGCTCGTTGTGAATGCTTGAAACACTGGAGCATCGTCTCGGAAGAAAGAAATGGTATCACTCCGTCCTGGGCTCGGTACCTGTCGGACGTCCAAGCCCAGGTCGTATTCGAAGCCCGAGAGACATGGTGACGGCAGGTCAGACCGAGAATGTGCTGGAGAGACTGTGTCTGAGGCATTGCACAATCTCCTCCAATCGTCACAAAAGTCTACTTTCCTCTCCCATTGTTGGCACAGCCTCACCTATTGCAAGCCATGGGTGGGTAATGTGAAGAATTAAATTTGCGTGTATCTAGTAAGCTTTTTACTCTTTATTTTCCACAGCTGTTTTTGCTCGAGGAGATGAGGGAAAGAAAATATGATGCGTATGCTCGGGCGATTCAGAAGGCGTGGAGGAAGTATGCCGCAAGGAAGAAATACGTAAAAATGAGAGAGGAAGGTAGAGCAACTCAATCTTGTATACCTGGACCAGTCTCGGTAACTGTTCTGTTCTGCCCTAATAGCTCAGTGGGTTTAAGCAGTGAGTAGCTTGAGCCATGCAGACCAGAATGGTCCCAGGCTCCATTCCTGCTGTGTTACATCGTATTTACAGCACAGAAACAGGCCATTCAGTCCAACAAGTCCATGTCCATGCTCCACACAAGCCTCCTCCCACCCTTCTTCATCTAACCCCATCAACCTATCCTTCTATTCCTTTCTCCCTTTATGTGCTTATCTAGCTTCTCCTTAAATACATCTATGCTAGTTGCCTCAACTCCTTGTGGTAGCGAGTTCCACATTCTAACCATTCTCTGGGTAAAAAAGTTTCTCCTGAGTTCCCTGTTGGATTTATTAGTGACCATCTTCTATTTCTGGTCTCGCCCACAAGTAGAAACATCTCTACGTCTACCCTATCAAAGCCTTTCATAATCTTAAAGACCTCTATCAGGTTGTTGGGTGATCTCAACCAGGGTAGCAGTAGGATTGCTACACCTCGCCTCAATGGTAGGGGGGTGGAAATTGGCCAGGGTTCCCGTTACCGATAGCGATACAGCAATCCCAGCTAAAAATGTAGATGCATGAACATCAGGTGTGGACTAAATCGGGCCTGTCTGTTGAATAGCCTGTTGGCACTCCCCGTCGAGGTTGTTTGGGATACTAACATCTTCGTGAGAAGAAAAAAAAGTCGATACAGAAAACTGGCCAGAAAATAAATAAATCTCTGTACCTGCTTCAGTTATTGTCGTGTCATTACTCAAGAGCAAAGAGTTTTAAAAAAGTGATTGGTACGTTTCAGAACACTTTTTAAAAGGACGAATCCGATGTTCTAACCTGAAATTGTTTTCTGTTCAGCATCTGACCTGCTGCTCAATAAAAAGGAGAGACGGAGAAACAGCATCAACAGGAACTTTGTCGGCGATTACATTGGAATGGAAGATCTACCTGAGCTGCGGCAGTTCATAGGAAAAAGAGAGAAGGTTGAATTTGCAGACACCGTTACTAAGTACGACCGAAGGTTTAAGGTATGTCTGATTTCAACCAGCCCTGTGCAGCCTACATCAGTTTACTAAATCAGCAGTTGATTTATAAATTGACTTATAAATTATAAGTCGGGTTTGGTCGTTTATCAATACTGGCATACGCTCCGGGAGGCCATGATTCTCGATTATCCCCCCCCCCCCCCCCCCCAATCTTTATTTTCCACCACTGAAGAGTTGATCTTCATTTATGCTGAATAATCGAGGTTCAACTCAAATATTTAGAGTAGAGGCCTCCAGTGAGCTGCTCGTGAATAAGAATCAACAGGTGGGGAAGTTTAAAATCGGTCTATTACCACAATGAAGATTCACTCCAAAAAAAAACAGCACCGTACTGCTACTGAATGAGTGAGTGACCTTTGCTGAAGCACCTCCTGCTGTCCAGTCCAGGCACTGCAGTATATAGAGGCAGTGTTGCAGTGTGTGAACCAGAGGGGCATTGGTGTGACGCTGTAGCTTCGGAAATGTTTTGGCACAAGAAGCAGACCAGTAATTTATTAAACGTTCGTAATAACTGAAATCTTACTCCAAAGAATGTACATGAAAGCTTTGACCACACAATATTAGATATTGAAATCTCATTCACCCCCCCCACCCCCCCCCCCCCCCCGGGCTGCCTGTTTTCTCTCCTCCACTGGCTCCTTGCTTGGGTACAGTTCCACCGGCACCAGGCATCATCTGGTACCTTGCTCAAGTTCGTTATTATTCACGTGCAAGGTATAAAAGTGAGTGTCTTCAGGCCGTTCCGCCAAGCGAGCATCATAGTTGAACTTTAATCCCGTCCTTGCCTGCCATCCGCAAGTGCACTTCCAGCAGGGGGTCGCTGGGCATCGATCAGGGGCACGAACCCTGGGTAACATTCCCCTTCTTAGCCCAGGAGTACTGCGGCCAATCGTAGCACAGACTGGGCATTGAACCAGTGATCACCATGGGTCATTGGATAGAATCAGTCCTGCAGCAGCAGAACTGTATGTCTCCAATTTAAAAAAGAAAAAATACCTAATTTGTAGATTGCTTTTTTTGTCATCTATGGTCATTCAAGAATCAGTAGGAAACTGACCAGTCTTTAACGGTGATTGATTTGCTGTGCTATCATTGCAAAATAAACCCTTCAAGATTCAGTCATCATTAAGTAAGAATTGGATTCCCCCCGCCACCCTCCAGTGAATGGAATTGACTTTATCCCCAGCCTCTGCTGCATTTGCTGAAAGTAGCTGGGATGGCTGTAGGGGCACGACAGTTGGCCTCAGCACCTGTGGGTTAATGGTTGGGGGAGGAAACCAGTCAGGGCCCCCCCCTTCCTGATCGCCACCTCGTGACTGCTGCTGGAAAGAGCACGGGGATGAATTCCTTCTGCTTTGTACCTGGGGAAAACTCTTCTATCCCAAGTACTAAGCAAGGGAAAGGGTTGGATGCCGGAGATGCTGAGTCTCCGCCACCTTTGCATTTCACCTGCACTGCCAGGAGTTTTCCCTGGGGAGGGGAGTGGAGCCAATCTTCCCTTTTTTTTTGGTGTGCGTGGCCCATTCAAAATACCGCGCGTGCGACTTTTTTCCTATTTAAAAGCCGGCTGCACGGGAGCTGCAGAGTGCTGCGTGACTGCGCGGCTCAGAGCGAACATTGGGCGAAGACCCCCCCCCACCCCCCCCCCCCCTTCTAGAAAGGGCGAATGGAATTGGAATGAAGAGGGAGTGACAGCAACACACCGTCTGCTTCAACGTCCCGGGTCCCCACCTGAACTACATTCGGGCGAGGTGAAGAGTATAGCCCCCGTGTGTATAGATGTCGGATGAGGGGAAATATTTGGCTTGGTTGCAGTGCCCCTCCTGGCCGAATAGCCTGCCAGCATTCACTATCCAGACACTACGGGCTGGATTTTCTCTGTCCCAAGGAGGCGGGTATGGAGGTGGGACTGCCGGGAAAGTTGTAGAATTTGGAGGCGGCTGGCAAACCTGCCCCCAACCCACCTCCGTGCCCTCTTGCCAGGAGGTGGGAAGCCGTCCTGCCCTGGGTCCTGTCTCCTTGGAGGCGGGAAGGGATTAAAGCCTATTAACTGCCTGGGTGTAGGAGGTCTGCGGGGGCCGGAGGGGTCTGAAAGTGTGATGTAGAGGTGAGTGATGGGTGCAAGTGTGGAGTGGTAAGTATGTGAGGTGAGTGTAAAGTGCTAGAAAATGTTAACTTACCTTTGTTTCTACCTGCAGCCTTCAGCCGCTGTGGAGCCGGAGTCCCTGACATCTCCATTGTAGAGATCACAGACTGGCTGTTGCATCCTCCGATACAACAGCCAGCTGATTTCTGCAAAGTAGAAAGGTTTGATGAGTCCTGAACACAAGGACTCATCAAACTACACAGAGCTGTCAAATGATGACATTTCTTCTTTCAAAAGTTCTTGACAGATGACACGTCAGACGTTGACGTGCTCTGTCACTGACTTCCCCCTAATTGGCCTGCTGAGCCCGCCAGGCGAGCTTAACAAGGTCAATCAGGGGAAAATCCCATTGGTTGGCCAGAAGCTGATGGAGGCGGGACTGAAACCTGACAAGTGGGAGTCCCGCCTCCAAAAGCTTCCCATTCAGAAAATCCAGCCCAAAGAGTGACCTTCTGGATGAGATATGAAGGACCATTAGCACCTGTGCAACTGTAGCCCAGGAAGGGTCAAGGAGAGCAGTAAAGAAAACTCCAGAATCCAACAAACCAGTTTGAGGTGGTTAGAACATAATGGGGGCATTTATGTTCAAAGAAATTTTTGCTTCCACTCCTAACCTGATAACATTTCTCAAACTCAGCAAGACTCACACAACAAGTACTTCCTTCTAGTCTGTTGTTTCATTTACCTGGTGCTCCATGACACAATCCTAAAATGAGGCGTTCTGTTTTCAGAATGTGAAGCGTGACCTTGTCCTCACCCCTAAGTTTGTGTACCTCATTGGACGAGAAAAAGTAAAGGATGGTTCTATGAAAGGCCAGGTGAAAGAAGTGCTGAAGAGAAGGATTGAGTTGGAGCGGATCCTAACCGTTTCACTGAGGTAAGCCAGTGTCACTGAGCAAGCAGCAGCAATCACTGGATATACATTGTCGTTTTTCAGATTTCACCATTATACCAACTTTCACACAGTGTTGCCTCTCCGTTCTGTATCGACTCTGCAGTCCAGACTATTGACTTCTCTGTTACCATCACGGACACAAGACTTCAACTTGTGTTAAATTCTGTGGTTGGAGCTTGGCTCAGTTGGTAGCACTCTTGCCTCTTGAAGGTTGTGCATTCATGTCCCACTTGAGGACATCATCTAGCCTGGCACTCCACTGCAGCTCTGAGGTGAGTGCTGCATTGTCAGCGGAGCCGTCCACTGGATGAAAGACTAAACGTGGATCCCATTGGCTTGTTTAGGTCCAATGGCACTGTTCGAAGAGAAGTTCTTCTGTCATTGGCAACTTCCTTCCCTTCAACCAACGTTACTGAGAACGGGACCAAACTGGTGATATTTAGCATCGGGTGTTTCATTTCGCCAATAACAACACAGCTTCTTTTCATTGTGCAGCACAATGCAAGATGACTTCTTCATCCTACACGAGCAGGAGTATGACAGTCTGCTGGAGTCTGTCTTTAAAACTGAATTCATCAGCCTCTTATCTAAGCGCTATGAGGAGAGAATGCAGAAGAAGCTACCTCTGAGGTTCAGCAACACGTGAGTACCTCTGCAGTCTGATGTATTGCTCTACACGCGCACGACTCTAAACTCATTGAATTACATAACTGGCCGGTGCAGTCAACAGAAACTGTTCTTCATTCTAAAAGTCTGATTTCTTTGTGCATTTCTCTATTTTGTTAATCATTGTGGTCGTTTGAGTGTCAGCCATGGCTCAGTGGGTAGCACACACTCCTCTGAGTCAGGAGGTTGTGGGTTCAAGTCCCACTCCAGAGACTTGAGCACAAAAATCTAGGCTGACACTCCAGTGCAGTACTGAGGGAGTACTGCACTGTCCGAGGTGCCATCTTTAAGATGAGACGTTAAACCAAGGCCCCGTCTGTTCTCTCGGGTGGACGTAAAAGATCCCAGGGCATTATTTCGAAGAAGAACAGGGGAGTTCTCCCCGGTGTTCTAGCCAACGTTTATCCCTCAATCAACACCTAAAAGCAGATGATGTTGTTGTTGTTTGTGGGAGCTTGCTGTGCACAGATTGTCTGCCACGTTTCCTACATTACAACAGTGACCACGCTTCAAAAAGCACTTAATTGGCTGTGGGACATCCGGTGGTCGGGAAAGGTGCTGTGGAAATGCAAGCTTGTTCTTTTAAATTTAACATTTTTATTTACTGTTACTTAGACTTGAAATGAAGGTAAGGAAGGATAACTGGGGTCCGTGGAGCGCTGGAAGCTCTCGACAAGTTCAGTTCATCCAAGGCAGTGGCCAGGTTGCAGTGCTCAAACCCAGCAGCAAAACCTTGCAAGTCATCATTGGCCCAGGGTTACCGAAGAACTCACGTAAGTGACTCCTCCACTTCGCAGCTCTGTGTAAGGACCCAGTCATTGTATTCATGAGTACCTACAGGGCACAAGAACTTTACACATCAATGCTAATATTATCAATCTCATTTTGGTGGGGCACAGTAGAAGTATAATTTTCATACTCCCTGAATATAATAATTGTGAAGTACCCCAAGAACAATATATTAAGAATTATTGTTGTTAAGATCCCCCTACCCCCAGCCCCCCCCCCCCCCCCCCCAAATGGGTTAGTTTGTGTCACAGAATAGAATCCTTTATTTCAATCCCTGATCTGTGGTGTGTTCGCCAGGTATAACTGTGAATGAAAGGGATGGAAAGACATCCTGCTCACGTCTCGTTAAAGAATTGTTAGTTTTCTAAAACCATCCAAGTTTACTACCTGATGGTATTCAGTCTCCACACCGAGTGTACTGCCACACTGCCGCAGTTTAATGCAGTAACCAAAGCATTGTCTGCAGCTGGACTGAGAGGGGACCAGTTACTTTTTGCTCATCAGAATAGGCCAAAAATTGTATTATGAATAAAACAATAAAGGATCGATGCACAGTGTAAAGATAGCTCTATGTTGTATTAATGCAAAGAAGTTACTCGATGTCTGATTAATACCAAAGTACATGAAAACAATAAAGCACTGCCTCACTGTGCCAGTAGAGGTGCTAAAGTGTGTGTGTGTGAATCTATCTATCTGTACGTTTGTGTGTGTGTGAATCTATCTGTATGTTGGTGTGTATGTGTGTGAATCTGTGTGTGTGTGTGTGTGTGTGTGTGTGTGTGTGTGTGTGTGTGTGTGTGTGTGTGTGTGTGTGAGAATCTATCTATGTTGGGTGTGTGTGTGACTCTATCTGTATGTTGGGGTGTGTGTGTGAATCTATGTTGGTGTGTATGTGTGAATCTATCTATGTTGGGGTGTGTGTGTGAATCTATCTGTATGTTGGTGTGTGTGTGTATCTATCTGTGCTTGTATGTGTGTGAACGTTTGTGTCAACTAATTTTGTGCAGGCCAGGGACCAGTCACAGGGCTCAGTACCACTGGGGAATACACCTACCAGTTGCACTATTGGAGGAAGTGGGTTGCTTATTTTTATGCTACATGTGATTATGTATTTTCTGCTAAATATACATGGGATTAAAATCAATTTTAGCAACCCCACCCTGTTCCAACAAATTTTTACGTCCGCATTTATGACCTGATTAACCTTCATTTGGACCCTTTCTCCATATGTTGGCTCTCTGGCGATGCTTGTTAATATTTGCTAAATAAATTTCTATTACTTTGTACCTTTTTTTTTACTCTAGGGCCTACAAGGAGGGACTTGACACAAGTGAGACACCAAATTGCCAGGCCACAAACTACAGCTTACCCAACTCGAGCCGCCCCTCCTCCTCCAGCAGGTAAACCTCGAGGCTTAAGATTACTTTTCCCACTTGTGAACGTCCGATTGAGGAAAGCTAAGAAAACAAATGGAGGGAGAAAGGGCGGGTCGTCAACCCTCCAGGATTGGCCTGGAGTCTCCAGGAATTGAAGCTTAATCTCCAGGACACTGCCAGCAAAATCCCAGGAGAAAAATCATGGGGGCGTTTTTAAAAAAAAAAGGAAAGATTGTGTTTATTTTTTTTTGGTGAACACTTTTGCGTATTAGTTATAAAAATATTGGTGACGGGAGGAAAAAAGGCGGCTTAAGCAAGTCACGAATCATCCAATCAGCTAACAGAGTTTGTTCGTTTACCAATTGGCGTAAGAAGGCGGGTCCTGGTGAGGATTGATGTGTGAGGCGGCCAGTCGTGGAGGCGGGGCGGTTGGAGGTGGGAAGGTCATGTGATGAAACCTCCCAGGGTTACGTCCAACCAGAGTTGGCGACCCCAAGAAAGGAGCCCATTCGCCTGTTCCTTCCAATGGGCCGGTGCACAGACTCTCTGATCTGGTCATTATCCAGCAAACCCTGCTGGAAGTGAGCAGGTTTTCACACGAGGGCAGGATTGGGCCTCCCTGTAGGGGAATAGCCGGGCGACATTTGCTGTCTGGGTTCACGCATAAAGACTGGCCCCTTGGATGTTGTAGTCAAGTGCAGTTGGAGGCAATGGATCTGTTCACTAAAATAATTTAATGCCTTCAGGAGGGAAATGGGAGAAATTAGTGGGGGGAAAAGAGAAACCAATTCCAGGTGATTTATAAAGTGTGGCTGTGTTTATTTTTATTAATCTGAGCTTTTTTTTTACAATTATTAAAAGTTTAGTACCATTTTAAAAATGAAGTCTCAAGGTTTCTACACAATAAATGAATGGAGGTACTCTCACAGAGTAACATGTTACCCAAAGAGTAGAGTCCAATACTTATCAATAGTGCAAAAGTCCTAGAAAATGTTGAAAATGTCACTGGGTTCAAACCAGAACTGTCGACGGTGGGACGTGAGATTTGATTTTGTTCGCGCAGTTTCCTCCCTTCGCTCGTCGCCTGACGAAAGGTTCGACCCGAAACATTGACTCTCTTTCTCGCTCTACAGATGCTGCCTGACCTGCTGAGTGTTTCCAGCACTTTCTGTTATTTCAGATTTCCAGCATCCGCAGTATTTTGCTATCGTATTAGTTAATCTGCTCCTTTTTTCACTCTGTATTAAAAAATGTTAAAACCAAAGGAAACACGGTGGATGCTGGAAATCTGAAATAAAAATAGAAAATGCTGGAAATACTCCGTAGGTCTCTCTCTCTCTCTCTCTCTCTCTCTCTTTGGAGAGAGAAACAGTGTTAACGTTTCAGGTCGATGAACTTTCATCAGAACTGGAAGATGTTAGAGATGATTGACTTATAAGCAAGTGCAGAGCCAGGGAAAATGGGGCAGTGATGGGGTGAAGAGCAGGAGTGCTTAAATGACAAAAGTGATACTAAAAATGTTTTGTGGAATATATGACCAGTGTGGTTGCAGCAGTTCTGACAAGTTTTTCTCACATGAGGACAAAATATTATTCCAATGATTATTACAATGGTATGTTGGCCTTCGTAGCGAGAGGATTCGAGTACAGGAGCAAGGATGTCTTGCTGCAGTTGTACAGGGCCTCGGTGAGACCACACCTTGAGTGTTAAACAGTTAACAGGAGGAGGAGGCTCCAAAAATATCCCCATCCTCAATGATGGTGGAGCCCAGCACGTGAGTGCAAAAGACAAGGCTGAAGCATTTGCAACTATCTTCAGCCAGAAGTGCCGAGTGGATGATCTATCTCGGCCTCCTCCTGAGGTCCCCAGCATCACAGATGCCAGTCTTCAGCCCATTCAATTCACTCCACGTGATGTCAAGAAACGGCTGAAGACACTGGATACTGCAAAGGCTACGGGCCCTGACAACATTCCGGCAATAGTACTGAAGACTTGTGCTCCAGAACTAGCTGCGCCCCTAGCCAAGCTGTTCCAGTACAGCTACAACACTGGCATCTACCCGGCAATGTGGAAAATTGGCCAAGTATGTCCTGTCTACAAAAAGCAGGACAAATCCGACCCGGCCAATTACCATCCCATCAGTCTACTCTCAATCATCAGCAAAGTGATGGAAGGTGTCGTCGACAGTGCTATCAAGCGGCACTTACTCAGCAATAACCTGCTAACTGACGCCCAGTTTGGGTTCAGCCAGGGCCACTCAGCTCCTGACCTCATTACAGCCTTGGTCCAAACATGGACAAAAGAGCTGAACTCAAGAGGTGAGGTGAGAGTGACTGCCCTTGACATCAAGGCAGCATTTGATCGAGTGTGGCATCAAGGAGCCCTAGCAAAACTGAAGTCAATGGGAATCAAGGGGAAAACTCTCCATTGGTTGGAATCATACCTAGCACAAAGGAAGTTGGCTGTGGTTGTTGGAGGTCATTCATCTCAATCACATGACATCACTGCAGGAGTTCCTCAGGGCAGTGTCCTAGGCCCAACCATCTTCAGCTGTTTCATCAATGACCTTCCCTCCATCATAAGGTCAGAAGTGGGGATGTTCGCTGATGATTGCACACTGTTCAGCACAATTCGAGACTCGTCAGATACTGACGCAGTCCGTGTCCATATGCAGCAAGACCTGGACAACATTCAGACTTGGGCTGACAAGTGGCAAGTAACATTCGCACCACACAAGTGCCAGGCAATGACCATCTCCAACAAGCAAGACTCTAACCATCTCCCCTTGACGTTCAATGGCATTACCATCGCTGAATCCCCCACTATCAACATCCTGGGGGTTACCATTGATCAGAAACTGAACTGGACCAGCCATATAAATACTGTGGCTACAAGAGCAGGCCAGAGGCTGGAAATTCTGCGGCGAGTGTCTCACCTCCTGACTCCCCAAAGCCTTTCCACCATCTACAAGGCACAAGTCAGGAGTGTGATGGAATACTCTCCACTTGCCTGGATGCGTGCAGCTCCAACAACACTCAAGAAGCTCGACACCATTCAGGATAAAGCAGCCCGCTTGATTGGCACTCCATCCACCACCTTCAACATTCACTCCCTCCACCACCAGCGCAATGTGGCTGCAGTGTGTACCATCTACAAGATGCACTGCAGCAACTCGCCAAAGCTCCTTCAACAGCACCTTCCAAACCCACGACCTCTACCACTTAGAAGGACAAGGGCAGCAGACGCAAGGGAACATCACCACCTACAAGTTCCCCTGCAAGCCACACACCATCCTGACTTGGACCTGTATCGCCGTTCCTTCACTGTCGCTGGGCCAAAATCCTGGAACTCCCTTCCTAACAGCATTGTGGGTGTACCTACACCATATGGACTGCAGCGGTTCAAGAAGGCGGCTCACCACCATCTTCTCAAGGGCAATTAGGGATGGGCACTAAATGCAGGCCTAGCCAGCGACGCCCACATCCCATCAATGAATTTTTTAAAAATTGTGCGCAGTTTTGCTCGCCTTATCTGAGGAAGGATGTTCTTGCCATGGAGGGAGTGCAGCGAAGATTCACCAGACTGATACCTGGGATGGCAGGAATGACGTATGAGGAGAGATTGGGTCGATTAGGCTTCTATTCGCTAGAGTTTAGAAGAATGAGAGGGGATCTCATTGAAACTTATAAAATGCTACCAGGACTAGACAGACTAGATGCAGGAAGGATGTTCCCGATGGCGGGGGAGTCCAGAACCAGGGGTCACAGTCTAAGGATAAGGGGTAAGCCATTTAGGACAGAAATTAGGAGGAATTTCTTCACCCAAAGAGTGGTGAACCTGTGGAATTCTCTACCACAGAAGGCAGTTGAGGCCAATTCATTAAATATATTCAAGAGGAGTTAGATATATTTCTTAAGGCTAAAGGGATCAAGGGATATGGGAAGAAGGCAGGGACAGGGTACTGAATTTGGATGATCAGCCATGATTTCATTAAATGGCGGAGCAGGCTCGAGGGGCCGAATGGCCTACTCCTGCTCCTATCTTCCATGTTTCTATGTTTACACTCAATGTACTTTTTCTTTTAAAGAATAACTAAAATTGATTCCTCTCTCAATTTGTTGTTCAAAGGTTCCCACCAGAATGGAGTCATAAAGGGTTTCCATAATGCTTCTCAGTGGCCACCTTTAAACTCCCGAGCCAATCCGAGAATACCTTACCAGGGCACCTCTTCCCACCGCCCGTCACTGCCAAGGCCAGGCAACAACTTCACCGACAAGAATTCCCGCGTTCAACATAATCTGGATTTCTTGAAGGTGCCAGAGCAAGGTGCTGCAGGGTAAGAGGCGCTCCAGGGGGTGTCTGGCTGTTCTTGGCTTCTGTTGCATTGTCACATCTCTGAGGATAACCAGTCGCCTCCGATTGATTGAGGAACTCCGCTCCTCGGAAGTGTGCTGGAATCCCACTCGGAGAGGAAAGACTTGTCGGCTGAATTGGAAGCCTACAAATGCCAAATGTTGAGTAAATCTCAGATGCTCGTGCTTTGCTCATCTATGAGGGGTAATAGATTATCTAACAACTGTGACTGGCTATGTTGATAATGCTTTTTTGCCAGGGGCAGTATATTAGTGAACTTATGTGTACCTTGCCTGGAAATCTCGACCTGGAGGCACAGACAGTCTTGTTACACTTCATTGAGATGTGCGGGTGCACTTGAACTGGTATCTCACCTCTGAGATGAGAGCCTGTTCAATGCGGAAATATGAAATGGTACGATAAAAACTGATCAAAAGTGGATAACTGCTGCTCTTCCCCCACGCGCAGATCCTAAAATTCTCCTGTGAAGGGAATGACCCGTACATCAGTGAGCTATTTCACCATGGGGGCCATCACGACCAGGCCTACTCTAGTCTTCACATGATGGCTACGCATGTACGTTCAAGCAAAAGTCACTAGATAGGTATCAGGAGTGGAAACCCAATAGTTTTGCTTCCCTTCCCTATTCTGTGGACTCTTAAGCTCAGTTTTACCAATGTCCCCACAGCAGAGATCAGCTACTTCAGTACAGGTCAGGGATCTAAAGACTGGAATTTGCAAATATATTTGCCGGTGTACCGCGCTGGAGCTGAAGCAGTTGAGCACTTGAACAATCAAACTGTTGTGAGTTTGTGTGGCAGGGAATCTGTTACTCGGAACAGCTTCCCTCAGTAGTGTAACTTCTGTCAGAGTTTAGCCGGTCTCCTGACTGAGTAGCGCATTGTGGGGAAGCTCGGTAGCCAACACACAAATGAAAGAACAGAAAATGCTGGAAAAACTCAGCAGGCCAGGCAACATCCGTGGAGAGAAAATAGAGTCGACGTTTCGGGTCTAACCCTTTTTCAAAACTGGAAAGGAAATGAAATAAATCGAAAGGCAGGGCTGGGAGAGAACAAAAGAAGTGAAGAGACATTAAGAGGTATTCAAAACCAGACGAGATGGTGGTAGGACTAGTGGAGACAAAAGACGGCTCGAGATTAGGTGTGAAATGTCACCATCTCGTCTCGTTTTGAATACCTCTTAATGTCTCTTCACTTCTTTTGTTCTCTCACAGCCCTGCCTTTCGATCTATTTCATTTCCTTTCCAGTTTTGAAAAAGGGTTAGACCCGAAACGTCGACTCTATTTTCTCTCCACGGATGTTGCCTGGCCTGCTGAGTTTTTCCAGCATTTTCTGTTGTTATTTCGGATTTCCAGCATCTGCAGTATTTTGCTATTGCACAAATGAAAGAAATGTGCCCTCTGCTGGCCAGTCATAGAACTGCATTGAGAAGCCAAAAGTGGATGAAAGCATACTCCCGACATAATGGCATTGTAGAAACCTCTGCATTAAATTAATCCAACCAGTAATTGTGGCGAGGGATTCTTTAACCAAAAGAAATGTTGCCTCACCTGTTTTGCTGTATTAACTTACAGTATTTATAGTAGGTGTGTATAAATTATTTTTAAAAATCTCTTCCTTTTTATAGTAACCATACTGGAATGACCCGACCAAATGGAGGAAAGTGAGTTAAGAATGGTGTTATTGGGTGGTGGTTTGGATGCTGTTGCTTCTGGATTTAGTACAGCTGGTTTAGTTTACATTAGTATTTAGAAGCATGTAGGTTTGATGGCTTATCACTGGTCTCGATTCTAATGGTGATATAGGAGGTCATCGCGCTAACCTTGGTTGTCTCTTTAGTCAGCCATGGCTGTGGTGGTGGGAGAATGATATTTCTGACTGGTAATGAGACTTCATTGTGTACTAATGTCACTAAAAACAATCATCATCAATAACATCACTTCAAGCAGTTATAATGGAGGTGGTGTGTGTGTTGAAAGATTTAGCTGGTGCACAGATCTGACTGTTAAATCGTACTGCACCTTTTTCCATTCTATGTTGCTGTTGTATAGTCTTTAAAAAAAAAAAAATACATATAAAATTTTAAATATTAAAAATGTACAGGCTGGGTGCACCCAGTGTATATACATCAGTATGCACAACGCCAGTCCAATGCATTTCTAAGTCGAAACCCCAAGTCTGAAAACTGGCCTTAATACTGAGGGGAATAAAAACAGAAAATGCTGGAAATACTCAGCAGGTCAGGTAGCATCTGTGGAGAGAGAAACAGAGTTAACGTTAATTCTGTTTCCAGCATTTTCTGTTTTTATTTCAGATTTCCAGCATCCGCAGTATTTTGCTTTAATACTGAGGGGCTTTGATAGAGTAGATAGGGAGAAACTGTTTCCACTGGCAGGAGGGTCGATAACCAGCGGACACAGATTTAAGATAACTGGCAAAAATGCTGGGGTGGGGGAGGAGGAGGAGGAGATGAGAACTTTTTAACACAGCAAATTGTTGTGATCTGGAATGCACTGTCTGGGAGGAGGGTGGAAGCAGATTCAATAATAACTTTCAAACGGGAATTGAATATAAACTTGAAAAGGAGAAATTTTCAGGGCTATGGGAACATAACAGGGGAGTGGGACTAATTGGGGAGCTCTTTCAAAGAGCCGGCACAGGCACGATGGGCTGAATGGCCTCCTTCTGTGCTGTATGATTCTATAAAAACTCTATTCATATTCAGGCTTGTTTGGGGGGATAGGATGGGGAGGAAGAGTTTACATATCTTCACCGGGTTATTGGAGGGAGGGAACTATTTCTCCTGGAAGACATTTTGCATCGCGTGTGTCTGAAAATGTCGGCTGTGAGAGCTTACTTCAAGTCCAGGAAATGGGTGTGGATGGATGAGAGTGAGTGAGATAACAGAAGTACAGAAACTGATAGCAATTTGCAGAAAAGATCTGGGCAGTGGAATATCCAGACTAGTCAGTAGAATCACTATATCTTGATTTACTTTCTTTCTTGGTGAATAGAAAAGAAGCTTCCAAGATTATGATGGGGACTAACAAAGACTGATCTAGACCAATCAGTGGTGAAGGGCACAAGTTAATAATTAGGATGTTAGGAGCAAGAAAACGGAAGTCATTGGAGGAAGTTTTAAAATAAAGCTGTATTAGACTGGGAGAGCACGTCGTGAGGGAAGGGCTGGAAGTGAAGAGCATAAATAAGTTTAAGATGTGTTTCTGGAGAAAAGATTTGGGATATAGAGAGTTGACGAGAAGCTGGGTTGAGCTCAATAAAAGATCTGGGCATATCTGACCTAAAGGCCATTCCCTGTTCCTAAAATTTCTTCTGTTTTAATGTTTCAAAGCTTGCAGCTTTGTTGTTACTTTGGAGACTTGCTCTGTGTGCATTGATGTTGATTGTCTACAGCAGGGGTGTCCAAACTACTTCCCGTGACCATATGTAACCCATGACCCCTGGCAATTCAACCCCCCCAAACGCAGACAACTCGGCTCTTTGTGGTTTGATACCTCGCTCACTGGTTCATCCTGATTGAGTCTCCTGTATCCTGGCGGTCTCGAACAAGGCTGCCCTTCGCTCTGCCTCATCACCAAGGTCTGTTGGTATCAGCAGCTCGAGGTTTGCAAATTAATGGGCACGCTGATTTCAACTTCCGACGTGGCCCGCAACGCTCCATGGCACGAACCTGGGTGGTTCTCAAAGACAAAGAGCTTGGACACTCCTGATCTACAACTTTTCATTCTCTGGTCTTTCCCTGTGCAGAAATGCTAGAAGTAAGACGCGCGAGTGCACTGTAAACAAGGTCCAGGGCAGCGAGTTCCATTCATTCTTTCTTTTGCTTTAGTGCGCGCAGGCAGATGACGAGTCGGCCGCCCCCAGCAGGAGGTCGACCGAAGCCACAACCCAAACCCAAACCTCAGGTACCACAGTGCAAAGCGCTGTATGCGTATGATGCTCAGGACACAGATGAACTTAGCTTTAATGCTGATGACGTTATAGAAATAGTTAAGGAAGGTAAGTAGTGGCTTTAATTAAACACAATCAATGCTCCCATTCTCTTTGCATGTTCCATGGGATTTAAGTATAAGCGCAAAGTTGAAAACGCACTCCATTTCCCCAGTTAAATGACTTGTGTTATCTTCAGACTTCACCTTGGTGCCAGTGCAGTGCTGTGCTTTCACTGTCCCAGGGCCAAAGATCCGTAACACTGCTAGTTCCTCCCTGATTTTGATGATGATGGTGGCAATCAGCTTCAAGCTGTGGTTTCATGTTGTAGGTGCTGCAATATAATTGGGATTGGTGTTGATTTTTGAATACACTACATTAAATGTGTTGGCGTAATGACATGGGCTGCAGTGGATTGCATGGAACTCCAAGCGCGCCATAACTGCCACCATTCCCTACATGTACACCCAAGCACTGTCAGCTTTCCCCCCCCTGCCTCCCCATCACTTTTCTTCATTGCAAGCATTTTTATCTCTCTTTTTTTCCCCCTCTCTCCCTTTCATTGACACCACCGGGAGCATTGCTCCTCTGCACCTTCCTTTCCTGTTCCTCCTAAGCTCCAGATGTGCCATCCAACTTCTTCATTCTTCTCTCTCTATCCTCACTGCGTTGAGATGAAAATGTATTGCCCTGTCTGCTATTCCAATTTGTTCTTTTACAAGACCTCAAAACTGTGCAACTTTTTACCCATCCTCCATCTGCAGGCTTTTCAAATCCAAGCTTGACGTTGCCTAATCTTTGCTTTTTGGATGACCTTGTTCTCCCTTACACTTTTCAATCTCACTGGTGTCTTGCACTATTGGCCCTTCACTTGGATTTCTCAATTAAAAAAAAAAACAAGTACGCACTCTTTACTTTCTATAAAAGTTTAAAGGTGGTATAACTGGAAACATTTTGGCCTAGAAATTGACTATAGCCCCGTTTGGGGCGCCAGCCTCGCCAGGGCGCTAAAAGTAGCGCCCCGGAAGCATTCGTGGCCGCCCGCCGTAAATTCAGTTGGAGCGCCCCAAAGGGAAGCGCGGCGCTACTGGAGGCGCCCCGCATCCCTCTTGGGGCGCTGCGACTGAATATCGCTGCGCAACCGCGGCATGTCGCGCTGCGGTACTGCAGGCCTTCCTCCCCTTCTTAAAGGGCAGGGGCCTTGTTCTGCGCGATCTGGGGCCCAGCTGGGCCCCCCGAGGATCGCGAGTGCCGGCCAAAGAGCCCAGCACCGAGGAGAAATGCCGGGCTCTTGGAACGCAGCCAGCACTCCGCAGTGGGCGGTGGTCAGGAGGCCGGGGACGGGAGCGCAGAGAGGTGCTGGCAGGCGGCCAACAACAAAAATGGCCGCCCTGCACCTCCTTTAATTAGCGCCTCTACCGCTGCAGGTAGGCCCCCCTGAACCGGTCGTACATAGCGTCTGGCGGTAAATCAGGGGGCGCTTCCTAATATCGCGGCCGGGGCGTTAGCGGGGCGCTGCGCACACCGATGACGTCATCAGTAGCGGCGCAGCGCTAACGGCTAACGCCACCATTGGCATCCCGCAGAATTTAGCGGGAGGCGTGGCCAGTGGCTTGTGACCCACTTAGCGCCCTCTTAAGGCGCTAACGGGTGGCGCAGCCACCTGAATTCCTAGGCCTTTAAGTTCTGAGATCCCTTAACTACCAAAAGTTTAAAAATCCCAGATGCCTATGTAGAGGATACATTTTTACAGAATACTTAACGAACGGCCAGATCTTATTGAATAATGCATGTGACATTGGATAAATCAAATCCAGTCTGTTCCTGCCATGGTTTTTGCCGGTCCCATGCATATATTACTGGATTAACAGGCTGCTCATGGGAGCACAGCCAAAGTCCTAACGCCTGTGATTGGCGTACCAGTTCTATAATGGTCATTATTTGAATTTCCAATAAAGAAATACATAAAGCCACAGTCACTGAAACCAATTTACTTGGCATATTGTTTCTCTGGATCTTGCATCAATACTATTGTTGTCCAGGCTTGCTCCTTATTGGATTCAATGATAAACCTTCCTAACCACGCCTTGAGGCTATCCCCATTTCTATATGTCTCAATTTTAACTAGAAGTGTCTTGAGTGGAACCTTATCAAATGCCTTCTAAAAACCTACAAATAACCATTGATCCTCCTCCACTACCTCAGTGACTGTCAAAGAAATCTATCACATTAGTTAGGTGTGACCTGCTGAAACGATTGCAGCAATATTGGTGTGGTCTGTTACAAAGGGAAACATAGTACAGCAACACAAAGGAAGATCTTACACTTGTATAGCACCTTTCTCCACCTCAATGCCCCAAAGCACTTTACAGCCAATTAAGTACTTTTGAAATGTAATTACTGTTGTAATGTAGGAAAAAGCAGCCACCAAATTGCACACAAGATCCCACAAACAGTGGATATAAATGATCAGACAATCTATTTTAACAATGTTGGTTGAGGGATAAAGGTTGGCCAGGACACAGGGAGATCGCCCCCGATCTTCGAATACTGCTGTGGGATCTTTTATGTCCATCTGAGGGCAGAAGAGACCAAGGTTTGACGTTTTATCCAACATTAAGGTTCATGAATCACTCCACTTGCCATTTGAGGGGGTGAAAATGCATTTGCTGAGGATCATAACTTGCTTCTGTTCCCCATTTTCACTTCTCTCAGTGGTAGAACTTACACCTGTGATCCGAAGATTGTGGGTACATAACCTGTACATAATCTTCAGTGCAGCCCTGAGGGAGTACTGTATTGTCGGAGATGCTGTCTTTCAAATGAGACGTTAAACTGTCCTCTCGGGTTAACGTAAAACATCCCATGGCACTATTCAAAGAAGAACAGGAAATGCCCTTGGTGTCTGCCCGGCCAACATTTTCCCTCAAGTAACAATAGAAAAAACAGGTTAACTGGTTATTCAACTGATTGCCATTTGTGGGACCTTGCTGTGCACAAATTGGCTGTTGCAGTTGGTCACAAAGGTAATTAATTGGCTGTAAAGTGCTATGGAACATTCTGAGCATGTGAAAAACGCTCTAGAGAAGCAGATTCTTGCTTTCTTTCTATCTGCTGCACCTGATATCCTGGTAATATAAACTAAAGGGTACAATTCTAAAGGGGGTGCATGGACAGAGAGACCTGGGGGTTAGTGTGCACAAATCGTTGACGGTGGCAGGGCAGGTTGAGAAAGCAGTTTAATGAGTTTAAATCAGAAGAATGAGGGGCGATCTTATTGAAACATATAAGATTGTGAAGGGGTTGGATCGGGTGGATGCGGGGAGGATGTTCCCGATGATGGGTGAAACTAGAACTAGGGGGCATAGTCTTAGAATAAGGGGCTGCTCTTTCAAAACTGAGATGAGGAGGAACTACTTCACTCAGAGGGTGGTAGGTCCATGGAATATGCTGCCCCAAAAAGCTGTAGAAGCTACATCATTACATAAATTTAAAACAGAAATAGACAGTTTCCTAGAAGTAAAGGGAATTAAGGGTTACGGGGAGCGGGCAGGAATTTGGACATGAGTCTAGGTTCGGATCAGTCATGGCCCTGTGGGTAGCGGAGCGGGCCCAGGGGCCGTGTAGCCTGATCCTGCTCCTATTTCGTGTGTCTAATTCTGTTAGATTCAGGAGATGGTTCTGTGATAGTAGATTGGCAGTTAGGATCAGATCAGCCATGATCTTATTGAATGGCGGAGCAGGCTCGAGGGGCCGATTGGCCTACTCCTGCTCCTATTTCTTATGTTCTTAAAAAAGCATATTGGATCCTGGGCTTCACAAATAGAGGCATAGAGTACAAAAGCAAGGAAGTTATGATGAACCTTTATAAAATACTGGTTCGGCCTCAACTGCAGTACTGTGTTCAATTCTGGGCACTGCACTTTAGGAAGGATGTGAAGGCCTTAGAGAGGGTGCAGAAAAGATTTACAAGAATGATTCCAGGGATGAGGGACTTCAGTTATGAGGATAGACTGGAGAAGCTGGGGTTGTTCTCCTTAGAGCAGAGAAGGAGTTGGATATGTTTCTTAAGGCTAAAGGGATCAAGGGATATGGGGAGAAGGCAGGGACAGGGTACTGAATTTGGATGATCAGCCATGATCTCATTGAATGGCGGAGCAGGCTCGAGGGGCCGAATGGCCCACTCCTGCTTCTATCTTCTATAAGGTTGAGAGCAGATTTGATAGAGGTGCTCAAAATCATGAGGGGTCTAGACAGAGTAGATAGAGAGAAACTGTTCCCATTGGCGGAAGGGTTGAGAACCAGAGGACACAGATTTAAGGTGACTGGCAGAAGAACCAAAGGCGACATGAGGAAAAACGTTTTTACGCAGCGAGTGGTTAGGATCTGGAATGCACTGCCTGAAAGGGTGGTGGAGGCAGACTCGATTGTGGCTTTCAAAAGGGAATTGGACAAGTACCTGAAGGAAAAAAATTTGCAGGGCTACGGGGAAAGGGCGGGGGAATGGGAGTAGCTGAGGTGCTCTTGCAGAGAGCCGGCATGGGATCGACGGGCCGAATGGCGGCCTCCTGTGCTGTAACCATTCTATGATTCTATCACCAAGTGCAATATGGCACAGAGTGCGGACTTCAAGCAACTAGCCTTTATTTAAGTATACTCGCCACTCTGGACACAGATAGACGATAGTAGTGGCAGCGTTTGGCACCACTCCGAGTGCAACTTCTTGCAACAAAGGGTTAATGAATTTTCCCATGTCCGAGTCAGGTGAGTCTCCACAGGAGCCCCAGAAAACTTCAAAAAGTGATAAATGCTGAGCTTCTCTAATACACACAATCTTGCCGTACAATCTTGGTAGAAAGTTTGATGGTTCAAATTATTTTAAAAACACAACACACCATTTCCTTTGGGTGTTTCGTACAGCAAACATTCTTCATATGTGACTCATCAAAAAAACCTGCTTCTCTAGAGTGCTTTTCACATGCTCAGAATGTTCCACAGCACTTTACAGCCAATGAATTTCTTTTGTCATCACTTTTGTGGCCAACTGCAGCAGCCAATTTGTGCACAGCAAGGTCCCACAAACAGCGATGAGTTGCATAACCAGTTAATCGTGTTTTGTGGTGTTACTTGAGGGAAAATCGTGGCTACAATATTTTCATTGGTTGTGTATATTTAAATTTTAATTGATGTGCGCAAGCTTTTAATTAAGGTGTCAATCTATCAGTGAATGTTGTATCAAAAAGTTCCTGACGATCTGTCTTAACGCTCTCTTTCTTTCCATTGTAGATCCCTCAGGATGGTGGATAGGTAGACTGCGAGGGAAACAAGGATTGTTCCCCAACAACTATGTTGCCAAGATATAAAGCTCTGTTACTATCAAAATATATGGACAAACCAAATGGAAGTATAGCGAGCTGCCAGTGGTCCTACCTTTGATGTGACAGTGAGTGGAGGACATGTTTGTAAATGTATAAATCTACAAATACCTGTAGTCTGGGAGCTACACTACAGTTGTGCTAGTACTGAAGGAACTGTAATTTATTGTATTTATACTTGTTTTCCCACAAATAAAGGTGTATAACTGGTAGTTTAGAAAGAATGTTGCATTTAACTTGGACCATAAAATACCTGTGTATGGGTTTATCATTATTTTTGCTTTAAGTGCCTTTTGTCAATTAAAGCTTATTAGTCTTTTTTTATATAATATTTCTTGGTCATCTGCGATTTCTTCAGGATTAATAGTGATGAAAGGTAAAACTTCCCTTTTGAAGTCCATTCCGAATCGTGGAAAACACTGAACTTTGCTGCTGAGTCCCGTATGAAGAATGTTTGCTGCCCGCGACACCCAAAGGACATGGTGTGTTCTGTTTTTAAAATAATTTAAACTATCAAACTTTCTACCAAGCACCATAGGGGTATTGTGGACTTCATTGGGGAGCAGTATGAAGGTTTAACGAGAAAGCATTCTGCTCAGTACTGTAAAAATGTAACATTTGCATTTTAAAGTGCCTTTTAATTAAATGCGTTAATGTGGCTGGTCCATATTTTAAGTGCTGTATCTGATGTAAAGTTGAGGTAATAGAGAAAATGTGTTTTGGTCTTTTTCCTTTACTGTACATTATGAAACTCTGAATAATTCTACAACTAATGCCTAACAACTGTATATTGATGTACTCTACTGCACTTACTCTGCAAGTTTTGGGTTATTCCGTTAGATTGTAGAAGCAGTCAAATCCTCACTCCTCCGCATTGTTTCTTTTGCCAATGTGTTGAATTTTATAAATTTTATATATGAACAAACTTTGAGATGTATTAGGAGGATTACTGGATTGACGTAATAAACTTATTCGATATATCTGGAACAATTGTGCCTAATTCATTGATCTACCCTACATTGTAGATTAAAAATGGAATGACTCAAACATATAAATATCTATTTAAAAATTACTCAAGTTCTGAAAGTTATCTCTTTTTAGTGTTTATTTGCCCTTTTTCAATGTGGTTTTTGAGTAATATTTTTTAATTATTCATTCACGGGATGTGGGCGTCGCTGACAAGGTCAGCATTTGTTGCCCGTCCCTAATTGCGCTTGAGATGGTGGTGGTGAGCCACATTCTTGAACCGCTGCAGTCCGTGTGGTGAAGGTACTCCCACAGTGCTGTTAGGTAAGGAGTTCCAGGACGATGGAGTTCCCACGGACGATATATTCCCACGGTGGTATATTTCCAAGTCAGAATGGTGTGTAACTTGGAGGTGGTGGTGTTCCCGTGTGCCTGCTGCCCTTGTCCTTCTAGGTGGTAGAGGTCGCGGGGTTGGGAGGTTCTGCTGAAGAAGCTTTGGCGAGTTGCTGCAGTGCATCTTGTAGATGGTACACACTGCAGCCACGGTACGCCAGTGGTGGAGGGAGTGAATGTTTAAGGTGGTGGATGGCATGCCAATCAAGCGGGCTGCTTTGTCCTGGATGGTGTTTGAGTGTTGTTGGAGCTGCACTCATCCAGGCAAGTGGAGAGTATTCTAATCACACTCTTGATTTGTGCCTTGTAGATGGTGGAAAGGCTTTGGGGAGTCAGAAGATGAGTCACTCATTGCAGAATACCTAGCCTCTGACCACCTCTTGTTGCCACAGTATTTATGTGGCTGGTCCAATTAAGTTTCTGGTCTATGGTGACCCCCCCAGGCTGTTGATGGTGTGGGATTTGATGATGCAAATGACATTGAATGTCAAGGAGAGGTGGTTAGATGTTCTCTTGTTGGAGATGGCCATTGCCTGGCACTTGTGTGGTGCAAATGTTACTTGCCAAGCCTGAATGTTGTCCAAGTCTTGCTGCATGCGGGCATGGACTGAATCATTATCTGAGGAGTTGCGAATGCAACTAAACACTGCAATCATCAGCGAACATCCCCATGTCTGACCTTATGATGGAGGTAAGGGCATTGATGAAGCAGCTGAAGATGGTTGGGCCTAGACATTGCCCTGAGGAACTCCTGTAGCGATGTCCTGGGGTTGAGATGATTGGCCTCCAACAACCACAATCATCTTTGCGCTGTGTATAACTCTAGCCAGTGGAGAGTTTCTCTTTCCTCCCCGCCCCCCCCCCCCACCTCCCATTGACTTCAATTTTACCAGGGCTCTTTGATGGGTCAGATGCTGCCTTGATGTCAAGGGCAGTCACTCTCACCTCACCTCTGGAATTCAGCTCTTTTGTCCATGTTTGGACAAAGGCTGTAATGGGGTCTGGCAGAACCCAAACTGAGCATTGGTGAGTAAGTGCTGCTTGATAGCACTGTTGACGAGACCATCCATCACTGCTGATGATTGAGAGTAGACTGATGAGCAGTAATTGGGCGGATTGGATTTGTCCTGCTTTTTGTGGACAGGACGTACCTGGGCATGATCAGATAGATGCCAGTGTTGTAGCTGTACTGGAACAGAATTAGAGTGGGTTATAAATTCATCTTGGGCAATAGCCAAGGTGGGCAAACGGATCAACAGCCCATGTTGCACTCCACCTGATTTTTGTTTCCATAATGGAAAAGAAAAAAAGAGTGGAGTGCAAAGCTGATTCGCATTTGTCCCTTCTGCACTATTGTCCACGTCTCATTTATGCCCCAGTGACTAAATGAAGACTTTGGTTATGCCATTATGACCGAGGCTGAAAGGGCCTGACTACTAAACTCAACTGCTGCTCGCTGAAATCAGTTGTGCAGTAAATGTATCGGTCTGAAAATTTGCTTCCACGATGAATAATACAATATAAAATGTCTGTTGGTTTACAACCAGTAGAAATTTTACTTTTCAACCTCCTTCAAGAATTGACTCTTGTTTCTCTAGATAGAAACTGGTGATGGGGCAGATTGAGCCAGGTCAACTCACACTACAAGGTAGAGGTTCTTCAAAACATGCGCAAAGGAACGTCAACACTGCAAGTACTCAGTGAAGAGCTTGACCTGATTAAAGAAGTAGTTACACAATTTATTTATTCAAATTTAAGTTTTTGCTTTAAGCAACTATGATCCAACAACAAAATACAGGAACATAAGTGGATGATGATTTCTGATATACAAAGCAACTAATGCATATAACGAAGTGACACTAACACGCCAAACTATAGGTAAATTTATAATGGAACAGCTGGGCAACCATCAACTCAATACAAAGTATTTCATGAATAATTGTGCTTTAATATATTTAACATGAGTTAATGGATTGAATAATGGTGGTGATCAAATGGAGGTCTCTATGAACTAGCACTTGACCGTATCTGCTTTTCTATCGCTTTATTATACTAATAACTGGAAGAGCCTCTACAACCAAGGACATGCATCAATTCTTGGCCATGAAGGAAAATGACAAGTTATGTCTTTAGGCAGAAGTGTACTGGTCATGTGAAAGTGCTCACAGGACAATAGTTACCATAAAAATAAATTATATATATCCTGAAGGAGACAAACAAGGTCTGGGTCTATAGGAGGAAGCTTCTTTAAAAGAATACAGATGAAACTAAGTAATTCAATTTCAAAGATCCTCCTTTGCAACAATTGGAGGGACTACAATTGGCCTCATTACCCTATCACAACAACAACTTGTATTTATATAGCACCTTTAACGTAGTAAAACATCCCAAGGTGCTGCACAGGAGCATTTGAAGACAAAGTTTGACACCAAACCACAAGGATAAATTAGGGCAGGTGACCAAAAGCTTGATCAGAGAGGTTGGTTTTAAGGAGCGTCTTAAAGGAGGAAAGAGGTAGCGAGGTGGAGAGGTTTAGGCAGGGAATTCCAGAGCTTAGGGTCTAGGCAACAGAAGGCATAGCCACCAACGGTTGAGCAATTATAATCAGGGATGCTCAAGAGGAGTGCAGATATCTGATGGGGGGTGGGGCTGACAAAGATTACAGAGATAGGGAGGGGCGAGGTTATGGAGGGATTTGAAAATGAGGCGCTGCTTAACCGGGAGCCAATGTAGGTCAGCAAGCACAGGGGAGATGGTGCGAACGGGACTTGGTGCGAGTTAGGATACAGGCAGCCGAGTTTTGGAGGACAAGTTTACGCAGGAAATATCTAATGTTCCTATGCCAGATCAATGTGCTGTGCCTACTACTGTCTATGCTTGCAGTTGGATGGTCTACCGCCATTCATTATCTAGGACCACAAAGAAAGACTTACATTTATATAGTGCCAGTTTATAGCCAATGAAGTACTCTTGAAGTGCAGTCACTGTTGTAATACAGGAAACGTGGCAGCCAATTTGCGCCTCGGTCAGTGCAGCACTCCCTCAGCACTGCACTGGAGTGTTAGCCTAGCTTTATGTGCTCAAGTATGTGGAGTGGGGCTTGAACCCACAACCTTCTGACTGAGGTGAGAGTGCTACCAACTGCACCACAGCTGACACTCGAGGATTATTTGAACCGCTGTGGTAGATCAGAGTTAAATCATCCTCCCTTCAGGTTGTGGCATTTATTGATCTTGGCCAGAGTAGACATTAAGGGGGAAGTGCAGCAATGCCACTCTCCTGCCTTGTTTGCTTGCAGCTGTAAATTTTAACCACTTTGCATTGAGTTTCTGAATCCAGGTCATTTAGGCAAATTAGAAAACACACTAGTGGTTCTAGCAGTAAGCAGAGATACCCTACTCAGTTCTTTTCCTCTACTCCATTTTTGCACTCATTTTTTGCCAGGTTTCATCCTGAATGCCCACAGCTTTGATTTGAATAGCTTTGCATGTAGAACTTTGTCAAAGGCCTTCTGAAGTCCAGCTTCACACTTGCCATAATTGGTTTAGGATGTAATTCCTCAACGATATTGAGGATGGTGGTCAAGCATGATCAGCCCCTTCTACATCAATATTTTTTCATGGACTTTTTAAATAAATATAGGCACCAACTGAGCCCCATCTTAGTTTCCAATCTTCAGGCACCACCAATAGTCATTGACAATCATAAGGAAGTCAATGGCTTACAAACCGCCACACCCCATTCATAAGTCATTGATTTTAAGTAGAGTATTTGTTTGGCAAAGGGGGTGGTGAATAGTTTCAGCTTGTATCCTCTGCCATGGCATGGGTATTTGCATCTTTATGGTTTTTCCCACCTGTAGTACTGGATCCATTTTTACTGTTATGCTTAGATATATTATAAAAATGGAAGCATCCAAGGCCAAGGTTAGGTGCTCCCTCATTTCACCCTTTTTAAAAACTATGCACCTTGCTCTTCCATTTCTATCTTCCAAATTATATTAAACATCATGTGCTACAATTTCCATGTTATGTACACATCACAGTAATTTTATTCATTTAAAGCTTCATTTATCTGTGGTATCAAGTTTGGCAAGAAGCAAACAATGGAATACAAACAGGATTGAAATTAGTACTGTTAAAATTGTCTAGTTATGGATAACAGTGCATGCAACAAATCTTTAAAAAAAAAAAACAGATCAAATCATAATACCACACAGCATGCAAGTTGTAACCATCACAAAACTCCATTAGCAGCACATGGGAGTCACACCTAAACAGGAGCTCTGGTCACTGATTACCAAAAGTACTGCTGCCCCAACAGCCAAGAGGACCCAAAAGGCAAAATTGAATTGTTACTAGGTGGATTTATTATATAAACACCACACTTGACCAAAAAAACCTTGTGACTTAAGATGTTACCTCCCTAAAGCTAAGTCAGTGGAATACAGATGAATAAATCCATTGCAATTAATTAGTTATCAGAAAAAGGTATTTGTGCATGGCTGATTTTATTCTTAAATGAATAATTAATGTGCAAAATGTTTAAAGTGGGCTTGACTGATGAGTGCTTTCTTCCCCCCCAAATCCTGTTTGGTCAACATATTTCAGAGTGCATGGCAGCTGTAATCAAGAATTCAGATTATAACCTGAGACATGCAAGATTAACTTCCATTCTTACACTAGTTTTAAGGAATTAATTTTGCCTACACTTATTCTGAATTCAGGAAGATTTGATGCACGAAGCTAAATACTTGCATTGCATGTGCAGGAGACCCTGCTCCCAACTTCAGAAGCCTTGACCAATTCACCTCAAACCACACATGTGTCATCCCAACAAGGTGCCTGCAAAAACAAAACCCAGCATCTTCCTGATCCCTGTGGCTCAGTTACTTGCTGTCTAAACATTGTGGAAGCCCAAGTAAATGAGATTTAAAAAGTCAAATAACTGATTATAGGGTGTAAGAAAGCTACTGATAAATGGAACAGAAGCTGTCTCTGGGGGGGGGGGGGGGGGGGTGGGTGTAGGGAAGAGATATTCCAGGGACAAAGGTGAACAAGTGCAGAATTCCTCAAGTATTGTAAACTGGATAAGTGATCCCATGTTAGAAAGTCACTCCAAGAGCAAAATCAGTGGATTTTTTTTAATGTTAAGAAAGGAAAACATTGCATTGTAATAAAATGGCACAGATCAGATATCCAAAACTAAGATTTACATGAAAATCTAAAAGCATTAGACTATGGCCAGCCATTAGTGATTGGTCTCCACAAGTGCCCATAACCCATGGGTCAACCTCAGACCAGACCAGCCAGCACAATACTTTCTCCCAAGCAGAGAAAGACTTCAGTTACAAGAGCTGAAATTGCAGATCTGAATCCTGCTGGAGCGACTCAGTAAATCGCCACACTGGGGACAGCATATAAAGTTCAGTCGGGTTTTAAATATGGGTATGCCCCCATCTGGTGCAGCTCCCATGGGACTTGAGCCTTTGAAAAGTCACGTGTAATATAGCAGCAATATTCCTATTTAAAAATCTGCAAAGTGCAAAAATGTCAGTTACTTTTTGGAATGTTACAGTAGGGAAGCAGCCAGCTCTTGGATAATTGTTGACTTTAGTTGAGGAGTGGCACTTATTCGCAGTAGTTTAGCACTTGCATATTTGTTCTTTATAGCCTATGAAAGAAAGAAACTTCATTAAACTGATGCAACAAGATGCATTTAAGCCTAAACAAATCTCAAACTGGACATTTACTTACAACATGCTTTGTGAGGCCTTCATTCATTTTCACCACATTCTTTGCTATGTGTTTCATAGTTGGCTGCAAGGCTTCCTCCGTGTAGCCAGTATAGTATTGTTGAACTGGTGTCTAAAAAAAGACAAAGGCAAGATTTGCAGGGCAAGGCAGAAGTTTCCACATTCTATTCCCCTTTCCAATGACATTTTGCTAGGGGTAGATCATCAACATAGAAGATAGGAGTAGGCCATTCAGCCCCTCGAGCCTGCTCCGCCACTCAATGCGATCACGGCTGATCATCCAAATTCAGTAACCTGTCCCGGCCTTCTCTCCATATCCCTTTAGCCTTAAGAAATAAATATATTTAATGAATTGGCCTCTACTGCCTTCTGTGGTAGAGAATTCCACAGGTTCAACCATCTCTGGGTGAAGAAATTCTTCATCAGTCCTAAATGGCCTACCCCTTATCCTTAGACTGCAACCCCTGGTTCTGGACTCCCCAGCCATCGGGAACATCCTTTCTGCATCTAGTTTGTCTAGTCCTGGTAGAATTTTGTAAGTTGCAATGAGATCCCCTCATTCTTTTAAACTCCAGCGAGTATAAGCCCAATCGACCCAATCTCTCCTCATTCGTCATGCCTGCCATCCCAGGCATCAGTCTGGTGAATCTTTGCTGCACTCCCTCCATGGCAAGAACATCCTTCCTCAGATAAGGTGACCAAAACAGCACACAATACTCAAGGTGTGGTCTCACCAAGGCCCTGTACAACTGCAGCAAGACATCCTCGTTACTGTATGCAAACCCTCTTGCTACAAAGGCCAACATACCATTTGCCTTAACCACCTGCATGCTTACCTTCAGCGACTGGTGCACAAGGACACCCAGGTGCAAAAGGGAACTTGCAGCACCATTTTAACTAACTCTGCAGTGAACAGAGATCAAATGTTATTTGTATGGCTTAGGGATGCATTGAATAAGCCATGGGACTTTAAAAAAAAGAGATGTATTAAAAAAAGTGTACATCATACTTTAACACCTCCCACTGGATTCTAATAAGTGCCAATGTCATGGCAGGACTGGTGGGTAAGTTACTAATTCACCCAACAGTTGAGTTGAACTAAAATGTATAAAAACCAATCAGTATATCCTGTAAGTACTGAGAGATACCAAATCTAAAGGTGACTACTTACCCATTTGCTTTGATCCAAGACTCTAAGAGACAGGCAAAGTGCAGCTGCTGCAACTTCAGAAGGGTGGATGTGTACCATGTTATAGTCTATAACCGTTAGCTCCATCAGATATTTTGCCAGCGTGTATTTCTCAGCATCAACCTGAAGAACAAAAAAAAAGTTAGCATTTGACATTTTTGCACTAATCAGATTTGGAAGTATGAAGAGATATGAATTTAAAATGGCAGACCCAGGTCAGGTGTGCTTCAGTCAGTGTAAAACTGGACAGCCGTCTTGAATTGCCCTGGAGAAGTGATTTTAAGTCTGAGATTCCATACTTACATTACCAGCCTTTGAAGCCCGTCTCAGGAAGTGCAGTGGAAGGGGACGACCCAATTTAAAGTCAAGCTCTTTAAGAATAAGGATTTCCATTTGCCGGATCTGGGTCTTGGTATAAGCATTGTCTGTGATGTAAACAAAGTCTCCTATAGCAGGTGGATACATTTCTTCATACTTGGAAGCTAGCAGCATGGCAGTCACGGCAACTAGTTGGAGCTTCTTACGAGAAACTGGCTGGCTCTGAAAAGAGAATTTAGCTCCTTGAATGATGAGGCAAATCTACATGTGGTCTTAGAAGAGCAGCAGTGATCTCATTTTAAGCAATAGTTACAGGTTGAATTTTTCTTTAATGAGGCCAACACATGGGACAGATTCCTCTACCATAGGATCTTTATTCTAGGACACGTAGCAGTTATAGCAACTTGTCCTAACTAGATCTTCCTTCAGCAATATGGGAGAAGGGATCAAGGCCACTTAGGCCTAGAAATTCAATATAGCCACGTTTGGGGCGCTACAGCATGGCGTTTGCTAACCTTAGCGCCACCTTCGCCGATATTCAGTTGCATCACCCCAAGAGGTTGCTGCTGCGCTAAAGCAGGCGATGCACGACTATCATTAGGCGCTAAGCCGGCGATCCGGGGGCGCAAACACCGAAGGCGGACGCAGCGCAGGTGTGGCGAGGTGCTTAGAGGGCAGTCAGGTGCCGGTCAGCACTTAAAGGGGGAGGGTGAAATTGCTTGGCTGCCACGCCCTGCAGCCCTAAGGCAAGGCCTGAACACTGCTTCTGGAACAGCTCCACGCCCAGGAGAATGGAGAAGGCCAGGGAGAGAGCGCAGCGCTTCGGCGAGGGTGACCTGAGGCTGCTGGTTGGCGCAGTGGACCGCAGGCACCATATCCTCTTCCGAGGGTGGCAGGAGGCCGCTGCCCGAATATCGGAAAGCATGGAGGGATGTGGCAAACAGGGTCACGTCCAACAGCGTGGTTGGCAGGACACCAACCCAGTGCCGGAAAAAATTCAACGACCTCACTCGGGTGGTCAGGGAGAGTACCCTTTCCAGTATCCTCATCCCTGCATGTGCACCTCACTTTATGGCCAAACAGGTCTGAAAGCCCCAATGGCCAGCCCTCATCCAGCAGCTATGGGACTGTCATGAAAAGCACTTGCGCAATCAGGACTTTAGACACGGTCAGGGCTATTCGACCATGGGAGGCAGTGCGGGCAAGGTCAGGGCTTGACACTGTACTTAGAGGCAGTCCTTTCTCTTGCAGGCCAAGCTGGCGCATAACAAGACAGCAGCGACAGACCGGGGGAGGCCGTCCTGACCTGAAACAGCTGAGCGACCGAGCAGCGAGTGGAGCGGATCATGGCAGGCCGGCTGAGTGGCCCCGTCGCCACTGGAGATGCTGACCCTGTTCTGGGCAATGGTAAGGTCATCACCTTTTGGACCTCTCCCTTTCCACTTGCACCTCACACCAGCATCCTTTGCCACTATCGAACCAATGCAGTGCACAGCAGCACTCATGCCTCCCTCGCTGCTGCCTTGTCCTCACTCTAAAGCAACTCTTGTGCCTCCCTGCTTTCAGATGGTGACTCGCCAGGCGAGGAGGCGGCCCCTCAAACTGGCACTGTCAGTCAGACAGAGGAGGAGGAAGAAGAGGAAGCCAGCCCATCAGGGACACCCTCAGCCGAGGCAGCCCATGGTGACACGTCTTCCCTGGAGGGGAGCAGGAGAGGGGGGGGGGGGGGGGGGGGAAGGGCGGTGTGTGTCTCTCCATTAGTCTGTCATGTGGGAAGGGCACAAAGGTATCACAGTAAAAAATTCTTAAATCGCACTGTCCATGCTCTTTTGGAAGTCCTGGTCGCCCTGCTCGGCTGAGGGCTTGTGGAGCGGCTACATTCATCTTCTGCCATTGGCACAAGCCATTCCGAGAGGGGGCCTAGAACCGACTTGCAATAAGCCGCCGACGGGCGGCCCTTGCACTTTCTGCCTCCCTCCTGTGCTGATCCTCCTCCTCTGGTGGTCCTCCAATGTCTGCTGGCAGTGGCGGAGTCCTGCGGATAGCCAGGTTGTGCAGCATGCAGCACACGACAACGAAATGGGAGACTCACTCAGGCGAGTACTGTAGGGCTCCCCCGGAACGATCCAGACAGCGGAACCGTTGCTTCAGCACGCCGATTGTTTGCTCAATGATGTTCCTGGTTGCTTGATGGCTGTCATTGTATCCCTCTTCAGCAGGGGTGCTGGGCGCACGGAGCGGGGTCATCAGCCAGGTGCACAAAGGATAGCCTTTGTCCCAGAGAAGCCATCCTCGTGGGTGAGGCTGGGCCTTGAACATGTCTGCCACAGAAGTCTAGCGCAGGATGAAGGCATCGCGGCTGCTGCCTGGAAAGCAGGCATTGACAGTTAGGATGAGCTGCCTGTGGGCACACACCAACTGCACGTTGAGCGAATGGTAGCCCTTCCGGTTGCGGTAATCCTCGGCATTCTCTAGAGGTGCCCGCAAAGCCACATGCGTGCAGTCAATGGCGCCCTGCACCATGGGGAAGCCCGCTAATGCTGCAAAGCCCATTGCACGCTCTTGCTGCTTGTCAACGGTCATGGGGAAGGAGATGAACTGACGTCTCCTTCTGAAAAAGGGCATTGGTCACCTGGCAGATGCAGCAATGTACCGCAAACTGGGAGATGTTGGAAATGTCCCCAGTAGCGGATTGGAAGGAGCCGGTGGCAGAGAAGTTGAGAGCCACCGTCACCTTCATTGCCACCGACAGACGTCCTGCTCCTCAGCTGTGGCTGCAGATCTCCGAAGCAGGTGGCAGATCTCAGTGACCACCGCCCTTCTGAATCGCAGCCTCCGAACACACTGCTCCTCAGACATGTTCAGATACGAGAACTGCTGGCGGCATAGCCTGGGTGGGTAAGGCCTCCTTTGCCAACACCTGTTGCCCCTTCTCCGTCTGGCCATGACTGGCACTGACGGCGTCTGAGCCCTTTGAATACAATGCAGTAAGCCAACGTTTCCACATTGCAGCCCCCATTATATGTTTCCAATCAATGCTATGACACTGAAGTTAAAGACAAGTGCAAAGCTGTGGCCTGAAGCCACAAGTACCTGTGCGAGTGTTGAGCCAAACCAGAAAGCTCTCGACCTTTGTCTCTCTCCAAAGATCCGTCTCTCACAAAGAAGGAGTGGTGCAAAATGGCTGCCATTTATACTGCAGGAGGAGTCCCTTTAATTAGCGCCCCCCCACACCTGGGAACTGTTCCCCTCTACCAGTCGCTCGGGGCGCCAGGCGCACAATAGGCCGGCGCCACTGAATTTCCGGTTCGGGGCTCACAAAGGGCGTTGCACCATGAAATGACGTCAGGATCTGCGCGCGCAAAGGTTTTGCGCCGTCGCTAAATCTTAACTGAAGTTTGAGAGAGGCGCAGATGGCGCTGCGCCCGGGCGCTAGCCACTTAGCACCCCACTTCTCCTAAGGCGCTAGCGGCTGGCGCAAACAACTGAATTTCTAAGCTTTATCCCTTTATGCCTTTTTCCTCCTAAAGGCAGCATTGGACTCCCCACTGGGGTACAGTTCCACTGGTGCCCTCCAGTATCTCATCTGTGAGGATCATGCATGTCTGGACCTCAAATTTCAGTAGGCCATTTCAACTTTTAGGGGGCCAGAACAAAGTCCAATCCCATCTTCATCCAAGGCCATGTGCACATAAGGCAGCAGGACTAGATAGTCAAGTGCCAACACTGGCCTACGTGCCCTCTAACTTACTAGTTAATCAAACTGCAGCACCATCTTGCCACAAGCATGGTGTTTTAAATATATAAATGCCATATTAAAGATAAAGATCCCAAATCTACAAGTTCAAGCCAGACACACTAAAGTCTCAAACTCTGCTTAAAATTAAAGACTATGATGGTGCTTTTAATTTGGAGTTGGACAACCTACTAGAAAGGGCTGGTGCTTGCATTGGAGACATACAATTGATACAATTAATGCAACTTCTGTTTGTGTATCAAGTGACTAACCATCTCATTGTTCCAGTTGGCCAACTGTGGAATAACAGCAGGTTACAATTCAAACTAAACTCACCCAGTGTTAACTCAAGTCTACCTTCAGAGGTTGAGCGAGTACTCATGATATGGAAAGCTGATGCATACATGAGCTTCATGCTACTCCTAGGTCCTGCTACTGCACAACAAATGCAAGTAGGACATGGAAGCAAGACATTGGTGTCAACTTCCATACAAAGCAAGCATTTAAGGAGTGACTGACACCACTGTACCCAAGATACCTACAATAGCTCCAGATTTGTAGGAAGGAAAGTGCATTAAAAAAGAGACCTAATTCAATGCAGTAAGCACACTCAATCCTAGCTTCTTCGGTCTTCGGGAAATGCTTTATGGCCTATACCATTTTCCTAGTTTGTGATAAGAAAGGTAACTACTGAAACTTTAATTGGAAATGCAACAAATCCCCCTGTCTGTGAAATTTGGTGCAGATCATATGTACAAATGCAGTTTAAACTACAGATCCCAAAGACATTCTACTGTACCCTGCAACCAGAAAAAAGACTCACTTGCAGAAAACGATCCATTATAGCCAAGGTCATGTAGAGCGTTTCTTGGAGCATGTGGAATCTGGAATGAACTTGAATTAGCCAGTCAACTAGGAGTGCACGCATGCGCTCATTGATTTCTTGCCCCTCAAGGTAATGCGGCCGGATTGTTTGCTGCATCTGCAGTGGAGTAAAATGATTAAACATTATGTTTGGCTTAAATGTTTGAATAGTGAAGAGGGCAAATTTCAGTCAGATTTTGGAATGTTTCATGCAATACATGAAACAATCTCACCCTCCTTGACCAGAGATGAGAAACAATGCTTTGCAGTTCATGCTGAAAATATGAAGGAACATTTCTTGCCATACACTGAGCACAAGGGACAGTAAATCAAATAGCACTGAATTAGAGTTCCCTTATCCATGCTGCTTCGCAAAATAAACTGCAGCAACTTTATTCTGCTGAATCAACTTCTCAAAGCTGACCCTTTCCCACCAAGCTACAGCAATGATCTGAGCAATGATCAAAAACTCCACGAGAAAAAAGTTCTCAAAAAAAGTCTTGATCTTTAGTTTAATAACTTCAATGCATGTTGGAATGAAAGATTTGCTCTAGTTTGCCGTTGCAACCACCATTGCCATTTAATAAAAGCAAACTCTTGATTAAACAATGCCATTTCTAGAGTTGCAGGTTGAATGATAGTAGCAAATTTACAGCATGCACTTTAGAACCCAAAATTTCAAATTTAGGATTGCTCTATTCTTTATAGAAGTCTATTCAGGTCAGAGAGAGAGAGAGAGAGAGAGAGAGAGAGAGAGAGAGACTGATTCACATGGGAATTTCTAAACTCTGAAGAAATAAAATTCTGAACCAACTTATCATTTAGCAACACAAACAGGCTTCAACTAGGAACAGGAGTAGGCCATTTAGCCCCTCGAGCCTGTTCTGCCATTCAACAAGATCATGGCTGATCTGTGACCTAACTCCATATCGCTTAATACCTTTGGTTAAAAGAAAGTCAATCTCAGATTTAAAATGAACAATTGATAATTGCGGCAGAGTTCCAAACTTTTTCCACCCTGCATGTAGAAGCGTTTCCTAATTGCCCCCAAGTCCTTGGCTCACTAGCCAGCAGAAATCTATCTATTCCCCAAAATATCTTGAAAACCCAGGATCAAATCACCCCTTAACCTACTACAGGCCTGATCAATCTACACACCTCCAGTTGCCGCAAGTATTTGTAGATGTCTTTTATGTATTGACTGCACAGCTGAGGATTATCACCATCTTGAGCATCAATATCTTCCACCTCCAGCAAGGTACCAGAAAAAGCTTGGCATAGGTCTTCCTCTTTCATCGACACATCTTGTGTCATCGACACATCCATAGGCGTTGGAGACAGGGGGGCCTTAAAAGGTGGGGCAAGGAAGAAAGGCAGAGTGAAGTTTTTCATTAAAAAAACCCAGGGAAAATAAAAACCTCTTGAATTTATAATGCATACCTTGGGCTCCTGAAGTTCTGGTTTTACCTCCTGAACCACTGGCCTCAACTCTTGAACCGCTGGTCTCAACACCTTTTTCGGCAAAACTTTTCCTTTTGGTTTGGATGCCACTGGTTTAGAAACTTGCACTTTAGCCATGTCTTTTTTCTGCAGATAAATAGCAGCGTGTTAGTCATTTTGACAAGTTGCGGTCAACGAGATGTTCAATTCAAGGACCGCCACCATTACCTGCTCTGCTCCTCGAGTCACAACTCTATTCGCCAGGTCTCCTAAAGCAGGCCGTCGAGTGGCTGCCGTCGCCTTGGCTGATGGCTTGATTGGTTCCATATTGTCCAAGTTCCGAAGAGCCTAACAAGGGAAGTTTAAAAAAAGTTACGTACGTTGGCAAGGCTTCTGAACACAAGTATGATCTAGTAAAGTACAGATATGGATTCTCAATTTATGATATTTATCCTTCAGCCAGAATAAAAGGAATTGCCTCAGGGAAATCTCAAATATAGGCCATGTCAGTTTCTCTCCCCACCCCATTACAACCCATCATTCAGATCAATATGGCCATGAAATTAGGGTATTGGTACAATATTGAAGTATTAATTGGCTAACTTGATATGGCCAATAAGTGACCTAGTTCAGTTCAATGAGGTTTCCAATTAAGGGCCACTATGACATTCAGTGATCTGAGAATGCAATCACCCAGCTCAACGCAAAGCTCAACCATGTTGATCGATACCAGATAGAACTTGATAATTAAGGGTCCAAATTCTGGGGATAAAATTTAAAATTCACTACTAGACTAGGCCTGCATTTAAACAGCCTATTGGTTAGAAGACAACATTAAAAAAAGTAACAAATGCACAGAGTGTAATAGCTTTTACACCACTTGATACAAGGACCCTCTTAGTAGGAGTGTCTCTTCTAATCACAGCCATGCCTATTAAACAGGATTCCCTGTCCACATTTTTACTGCTGCTCTGAATCCAAGGCCATTACTTCTTGCTGTTCACCCGCCCCATCCTGTCAATTATGCCACCTTTATTTCTTCCCCTCTTGGGTACATTGCTGCCCCCAACCCATCACTACATCTGCTTTCCAGGGTCCCAGACTTAAGGGGGAAGCTAGGCAACTACAAGATGGAAAAAGGAATTGAACAGGTTGATTGGGAGAGATGAAGCAAACTGGGAGGTGGCTTGTGTGGCACAAACATTGGCCTGTTTGTGCTGTAAAAGTCTATGTAATACCCCCTGAAAAGGCAACAGCTACCCTCTGCCACTTGGCATGCTCAAGCCCCCACTATGGTTGCCCCTTTACAAGCAGCACCCCCAATTCTTCTCACTGATCTTTCCACCCAGCAGACTTGCTGGAGGCTAACTTAAACATCCTCCTTCCCATCCTGGTCACTACCCACTAATACCCCCTTATAATAAGGCTCTTGCAATCCACAAGCTTAAGAGGATTACATGCACATCATGTCGGACAGGAACTTGGCTCAGTGAGCAACACCTTGTGTTTACTAGCGCCTCCCTTGCCCAACTATTCTTCCCACCACTACAAAAGCAAAATACTGCAGATGCTGGAAATCAAATAACAGAAAATGCTGGAAATACTCAGGTCAGACAGCATCCGTGGAGAGAGAAAGAGTTAACGTTTCAGGTCGATGACCCTTAGTCAGAACTAGAAAAAGTTGGAGATGTAAGGTTTTTAAGCAAGTGCAGGGGTAGGGAGACAATAACCTCTGCCCCTATTTCCCCCCCCCCCAAAACATGGCAGCTGTTGATGATTCTACCATCGCCATTTACACTTCATCAAGACTCTTGTTTCTTAACTTGTCCCATTACCATCTCCTTTTGCCTTGCACCATCCCTTTGGTCTCAATCTCTCCTGCCTTCCATCCTATCATAGACTTTCCCTTTTGTTCTTTCCTCTGCTCCTCCCTCTCCCTACACTTAAAAGCCTTTTACATCTCCAACTTTTCCCAGTTTGGATGAAGGGTCATCGACCTGAAACATTACAACAGCAACTCCACTTCAAAAATACTTCATTGGCTGTAAAGTGCTTTGACGCATCTGGTGGTTGTGGAAGGTGCTATATAAATGCATGTTTTTTTTTTATAACCATTAGCTGTTTCTGTCTACAGATGCTGCCTGACTGCTGCATATTTCCAGCATTCTCTTTCTTCCCACCACCTTGCCCTACCCAACTGCTGCAGTGTGGCCTTTATCACCAAGTCACATCTTGGTCCCCTGTGGCACTGCGTTCCAATCCTCTGTACCACCTGCCAAGACCCATCCAAGTTACTGAGAAACTCTTCTTTCCTCACTCCACCAAAAAATCTCATCTTAAGTAATCAATCTCCCCTCCTATCCTCCCTAAATTTCTGGTCCATACTGACAGCCATCCCCCACAGCCTTATTCCCCTGGTCTCACTGACAATACCATCTCTAACCACTACTGTTCTTCACCCACAGCCAAGAGATTATTAATGACAACAGCAAAATACTGCAGATGCTAGAAATCCAAAATAACAGAAAATGCTGGAAAAACTCAGCAGGCCAGGCAACATCCGTGGAGAGAAATTAGAGTCGATGTTTCAGGTGAACCCTTTCAAAACTGGAAAGGAAATGAAATAGATCGAAGGCAGGGCTGCGATAGAACAAAAGTAGTAAAGAAACATGAAGAGGTATTCAATACCAGACGAGATGGTAATAGGACTAGTGGAGACAAAAGACAGCTCAGATTAGGTGTGAAGTGTACTGGCAGAATGAGACAGCTGCCATGTGAAAGAAAAAGGGGGGGGGGGGGGTGGAAAAAAAAAAGTAAAAATGTAATAGGGGCCAAGGTTAATGATATGAAATTGTTGAACTAGAGGACAAGGCATCAGTCAGTGCTGAGGCAGGTAAGGAAAGAGAATATGCAGTGAAACTCAATGGCAGGACAAGGCAAGATGCTTGAAGGTACTAGAGGAGGAGGAGGGAGAAAAAAGTCAAAATGGGATAGGATAAAGACCAGTTTGGCCAGGGTAGATAAGGCTTCAGTAAGGGGCAAGGTGTCAGTGAGCCCAGTTTCAGTCAAAGCCAGGACGACAATATAACCGTTCCCAAAGCCGTGGACAGCAAGGTCCTTAACTCGCCTTTCGGCTCAGCATCCATTTTTGATTCGCCATCTGAAACACTTGGACATTTTTCTACATTAAGGGTACTATTCGCGTGATGTTCTCTTCCAATTCAATAGATCTAGTATTGAAAGGGCAATGCTAACAACGTTATCAAATCACCAGGGCAAAAACACAACTCGATCGGAAAGTTCCTGGACTTGGGAGAGATTGCCAGGAACCTCGAGCAACACGTGACCTCGATCTATAGCAATAAAAGCTACATTTAAACAAGGAGTTGTAGCTATTGACGCGTTTCATACTCGTGACAAATCATTTCAGGTGGTTTATAAAAATCATGTTAAGTGTTTAGATACTAAAGCTCCGAAATTAGCATTCAGCTGGAGCAAGAAAAGGTCTTAATTCACCCAAGTCAAGGATTACAGCTTTGTGATGTTACAAATATTTCCACTGCAAGGTGGTTTTCTACACACGGGAAAGTTCATTGACACAATTTAGAGTTCTGAAGCTGGAGAAACTGACTCGGCAATGCTATATGTCGGTTTCTCACACCGCCATATCTGGAAACAGGAACTCGTTGCAACTTACAATAGCACGGCGGGTGAGAGCCATGGCGAGCACTGGCGATTCGGCCCAGCCAGTGGCGGGGCGGGAGGGGAACCACACGTCTAGACTCCCGACACCGGGCGGCGGATGGAGTCAGTCTCCGGCTCCGCTGTTGAGGTCGAGCCGCGTCTCTGGTCGATATCCCGCTGTAGGTAGAAGGCTTGAAGGGGCTGGTGTTCCTGCTCCCTGGGACCCTCCGCTGGACTAGTGTTCCTGGTCTCTCCTGGCCTGGGCTGGGCTGGTCTTTCCTGGCCTGGTCTCTCCTGGCCTGGGCTGGTGTCCCTGCTCCCTCAGACCCTCCGCTGGACTAGTGTCGCTGGTCTTTCCTAGGCTAGGCTGGTGTCCCGAGTCTCTCTCGGATGCTGGGCTGGTGTCCCCGTTCTCTCTTTCGGACCCTGGGCTGGTGTCCCTAGTCTCTCTCGGACCCTGGGCTGGGCTGGTGTCCCTAGTCTTTCTCAGACCCTGGGCTGGTGTCCCTAGTCTCTATCAGACTCTGGGCTGGTCTCTCTCGGATGCTGGGCTGATGTCCCTACTCTTTCGGACCCTCCGCTGGGCTGGTGTCCCTAGTCTCTATCGGACCCTCCGCTGGGCTGGTGTCCCTAGTCTCTCTCGGACTCTGGGCTGGTGTCCCTAGTCTCTATCAAACGCTGAGCTGGTCTCTCTCGGATCCTCTGCTTCAATCCCCGCGAATCTTTCAAATAACACTTCTCTCCTTCTCATTCGCCAGAGCTTTGTACGATGCACTCTCCTTATTGGCTGACCGCCGGCGCGCTGGAATGCGTTGCTATGGAGATGCCTCGTTCCGAATCAGAACCTTTAATACAATCTCCGTAAAACTCACCGGGTAACAACCCAATGTCACAAGATGCGGAGTGTGGCGGGATTTGTGGCAGTATCTGGCTAAATGTCCAAATGAACATAAGGGGTTTGCAACATTAACAGACATCTGCAGCACATGTGTAGTTAGCAACATTGGTGACTGACATGAATCTTATCATTCATGTGAAAATGACTTATGTAATAATACTGGGCGGCTTGCTGGTGGCGCTGTCCAGGGAGAGTATAACTACTCGGGCATGGGACCAGCTTGTGCAGGACATTCTTTAACAGGAACTAGTGAAGGACGCAACTAGATCTCCATGTTGAAAAACAGTTGATTAAAGCCTTGTTTAATATTCAGACCAAGTGCCTTGTAGTTTTCTTACGTCAGTAACATTGCTAAGGATGGCCCAGCAATTTAAGAACATAAGAAATAGGAGCAGGAGTAGGCCAATCGGCCCCTCGAGCCTGCTCCGCCATTCAATAAGATCATGGCTGATCTGATCCTAACCACCAATCCACTGTCACAGAACCATCTCCTGAATCTAACAGAATTAGACACACGAAATAGGAGCAGGATCAGGCTACACGGCCCCTGGGCCCGCTCCGCTACCCACAGGGCCATGACCGATCCGGACCTAGACTCATGTCCAAATTCCTGCCCGCTCCCCGTAACCCTTAATTCCCTTTACTTCTAGGAAACTGTCTATTTCTGTTTTAAATTTATGTAATGTAGCTTCTACAGCTTTTTGGGGCAGCATATTCCATGGACCTACCACCCTCTGAGTGAAGTAGTTCCTCCTCATCTCAGTTTTGAAAGAGCAGCCCCTTATTCTAAGACTATGCCCCCTAGTTCTAGTTTCACCCATCATCAGGAACATCCTCCCCGCATCCACCCGATCCAACCCCTTCACAATCTTATATGTTTCAATAAGATCGCCTCTCATTCTTCTGAACTCCAATGAGTAGAGTCCCAATCTACTCAACCTCTCCTCATATGTCCATCCCCTCATCCCCGGGATTAACCGAGTGAACCTTCTTTGTACTGACTCGAGAGCAAGTATGTCCTTTCTTAAGTATGGACACCAAAACTGTACGCAGTATTCCAGGTGCGGTCTCACCAATACCTTGTACAACTGAAGCAATACCTCCCTATTTTTATATTCTATCCCCCTAGCAATGAAAGCCAACATTCCATTGGCCTTCTTAATCACTTGCTGCACCTGCATACTAACCTTTTGAGTTTCGTGCACCAGGACCCCCAGATCCCTTTGTACTTCAGTACTTTCCAGTTTCTTGCCATTAAGATAATAACTTGCTCTACGATTTTTCCTGCCAAAGTGCATAACCTCACACTTTCCAGTATTGTATTCCATCTGCCAAATCTCTGCCCACTTACTTAGCCTGTCTATGTCCCCTTGCAGGTTTTTTATGTCCTCCTCACTCACTACTTTCCCTCCCATCTTAGTATCATCTGCAAACTTTGATATGTTACACTCGGTCCCCTCCTCCAAATCGTTAATATAGATTGTAAAGAGTTGGGGACCCAGCATTGACCCCTGCGGAACACCACTAGTTACTGATTGCCAGTCTGAGAACGAACCATTTATCCCAACTCTCTGCCTTCTGTTAGATAGCCAATCCTCTATCCATGCCAGAATATTACCCCCAATCCCATGATTTTTTATCTTAAGCAATAATCTTTTGTGTGGCACCTTGTCAAATGCCTTTTGGAAGTCTAAATACACTACGTCCACTGGTTCCCCTTTATCCACCCTATATGTTACTTCCTCAAAGAACTCCAGCAAATTTGCCAAACATGACTTCCCCTTCATAAAACCATGCTGACTTTGTCCTATTAAATTATGATTATCCAAATGTCCTGTTACTGTCTCCTTAATAATGGACTCCAAAATTTTACCTACCACAGATGTTAGGCTAGCCGGTCTATAGTTTCCAGCCTTCTGTCTACTGCCCTTTTTAAATAAGGGTGTTACATTAGCAGTTTTCCAGTCTGCCGGGACCATTGCCGAGTCTAGGGAGTTTTGGAAAATTATTACCAATGCATCCACAATCCCTACCACCACTTCCCTCAAGACCCTAGGATGTAAGCCATCAGGTCCAGGTGATTTATCCGCCTTGAGTCCCATTATTTTACCGAGTACCACTTCCTTAGTGATTTTGATCATGTTTAGCTCCTCCCCCCCTATAGCCCCCTGTTTGTCCAGTGTTGGGATATTCTTAGTGTCTTCTACTGTAAAGACTGATATAAAATATTCATTCAGTGTTTTTGCCATCTCCATATTTCCCACCATTAATTTCCCGGTCTCATCCTCTAAGGGACCAACATTTACTTTAGCCACCCTTTTTCTTTTTATATAACTATAAAAACTCTTACTATCTGTTTTTATATTTTTTGCTAATTTACTTTCATAATCTATCTTCCCTTTCTTAATCAATCTTTTTGTTATTTTTTGCTGTCTTTTAAAGTTTTCCCAATCCTCTATCCTCCCACTAGATTTGGCTACCTTATATGCCCTTGTTTTTAGTCGAATACTATCCTTGATTTCTTCACTTAGCCACGGATGGCTGTCTTTTCTTTTACACCCTTTTCTTCTCAGTGGAATATATATTTTTTGGAAGTTGTAAAATAACTCCTTAAATGTACACCACTGATCATATATCGTCTTACCCTTTAATCTATTTTCCCAATCCACTCTACTCAATTCCGCTCTCATACCTTCATCGTCTCCTTTATTCAAGCTTAGCACACTTGTTTGAGATCCAACCTTCTCACCCTCTAATTGAATATGGAATTCAACCATGTTATGGTCACTCATTCCAAGGGGATCCTTTACTAGGACATTTTTAATTAATCCTGTCTCATTACACATGACCAGATCTAAGGTTGCTTGCCCCCTGGTCGGTTCAGTTACATACTGCTCAAGAAACCCATCCCTAATACACTCAATGAACTCATCCTCAAGGCAGCCCTGCCCAATTTGATTTGTCCAATTAATATGATAGTTAAAATCCCCCATAATTATAGATGTTCCCTTATTACAAGCCTCAACTATTTCCTGATTGATACTCCGTCCAACAGAGTTGCCACTATTCGGAGGCCTATAGACTACGCCCACTAGTGTTTTTTTCCCCTTATTATTCCTTACCTCCACCCAAACTGTTTCATTATCCTGATCTTTTGACCCAATATCATTTCTCTGTATTAAAGTGATTCCTTCCTTTATTAACATAGCCACCCCACCTCCCCTTCCTTCCTGCCTGTCCTTCCTGATCGTTAAATAACCTGGTATGTTTAATTCCCAGGCATTGTCACCCTGCAGCCATGTTTCTGTAATGGCCACAAGATCATACCCATATGTAGTTATTTGTGCCATTAACTCGTCTATTTTGTTACGAATGCTACGTGCATTCAGATAGAGAACTTTCAAAGATGTTTTGTGACACTTAGTTCCTGCTTTTGCCCTTTTTATTACTTTACCTTTTACTCCATACCTTCTGCCCCTTCCTGACACGGTCTGGTTTTTAATTTCCCCACTGCTACCTAAGTCTATGACCCTCTCTGTTGTCATTTTTATTATTTGCTCTCTAGGAACCTCCCCCCCACTAGTTAGTTTAAAGCCCTCTCTACAGCCCTAGTTATATGATCCGCCAGGACTCTAGTCCCAGCACTTTATTGACACTTTCACATTCTTCCTGTGTTGCATATTCTAAAATATGAAGCATTCAATTAATTCTGACTGGAGTGTCACTCAGTTGACCCCCACCATACCATAATGTTCCCACAGTCTGCCACCTACTGCAAGCCCACAGACGGTGCAGTGTTGCAAATGTACCAGGGTGGGTACTCTCTTTATTCCTCCATCAGCAGTAACGATGAAGAGTTAGTCCTTGTCTTGTCTAGGTACCTTTGCGAGAGTCTCAGTCTTTTGCTGTTTGGAGCCCACAGATGTTGTGCAGATAAAGTATGGTGTCATATGCTCCCTTTATTGCTCAATTTTGCACAGTCCCAGAGCTGCCACCCTGGATTCAACTGCCCCATCGAGTTTGCTTTCATCTGGGACTTTGAACACTTTGCATTAAGCTTTTAAATTCATGTCATTAAATGGAGGGCTTGTCTGCCTGTTTCAATGGATGCACTATTCAAAGAGCAACAACAACAACAACTAGCAACTTTTTCTTGATATATATTAATGACTTGGACGTGGGAGTACAGGGCAAAATTTCAAAATTTGCAGATGACACAAAACTTGGAAGCATAGCGAACAGTGAAGAGGATAGTGATAGACTTCAAGATGATATAGACAGGCTGATGGAATGGGCAGACACGTGGCAGATGAAATTTAATGCAGGAAAGTGCGAAGTTATACATTTTGGTAGGAAGAACGAGGAGAGGCAAAATATAACAACAACGTGTATTTATATAGTGCCTTTAACGTAGTAAAACGTCCCAAGACACTGCACAGGAGTATTTTAAGACAACAAATTTGACACCAATCCAAATAAGGATAAATTAGGGCAGGTGGCCAAAAGCTTGGTCAAACAGATAGGTTTTAAGGAGCGTCTTAAAGGAGGAAAGAGAGGTAGAGAGGTGGAAAGGTTTAGGGAGGGAATTCCAGAGCTTAGGGCCTAGGCAACAGAAGGCACAGCCGCCAATGGTTGAGCGACTATACTCAGGAATGCTCAAGAGGGCAGAATTGGAGGAGCGCAGATATCTCGGGGGGGTTGTGGGGCTGAAGGAGATTACAGAGATAGGGAGGGGCAAGGCTATGGAGGGATTTGAAAACAAGGATGAGAATTTTGAAATCGAGGCGCTGCTTAACTGGGTGCCAATGTAGGTCAGCGAGCACAGGGGTGATGGGCGAATGGGACTTGGGACTAAAGGTACAATTCTAAAGGTGTTGCATGAACAGAGAGACCTGGCGTAAATGTGCACAAATCACAGGACAGGTTGAGAAAGCGGTTAAAAAAGCATACAGGATCCTGGGCTTCATAAATAGAGGCATAGAGTACAAAAGCAAGGAAGTTATGATGAACCTTTATAAAACACTGGTTCGGCCTCAACTGGAGTATTATGTCCAGTTCTGGGCACCGCACTTTAGGAAGGATGTGAAGGCCTTAGAGAGGGTGCAGAAAAGATTTACAAGAATGGTTCCAGGGATGAGGGACATCAGTTACGTGGATAGACTGGAGAAGCTGGGGTTGTTCTCCTTAAAGCAGAGAAGGTTGAGAGGAGATTTGATAGAGGTGTTCAAAATCATGAGGGGTCTAGACAGAGTAGATAGAGAGAAACTGTTCCCATTGGCAGAAGGGTTGAGAACCAGAGGACACAGATTTAAGGTGATTGTCAGTAGAACCAAAGGCGACATGAGAAAAAACTTTTTTACGCAGCGAGTGGTTAGGATCTGGAATGCACTGCCTGAGATGGTGGTGGAGGCAGATTCAATCGTGGCATTCAAAATGGAGTTGGATAAGTACCTGAAGGAATTTTTTTTGCAGGGCTACGGTGAAAGGGCAGGGGAGTGGGACTAGCTGAAGTGCTCTTGCAGAGAGCTGGCACGGGCTCGACGGGCCGAATGGCTGTAACCATTCTATGATTCTAACCTAGTAAAACGTCCTAAAACACTTCACAGGACTATTATCAAATAAAATTTGACACCGAGCCACATAAGGAGATATTAGGACAGATGACTAAAAGCTTGGTCAAAGAGGTAGGTTTTAAGGAGCATCTTAAAGGAGGAAAGGGAGGTAGAGAGGCGCAGAGGTTTAGGGAGGGAATTCCAGAGCTTGGGGCCTAGGCAACAGAAGGCACAGCCACCAATGGTGGAGCGATTAAAATCGGGCATGCTCAAGAGGGCAGAATTGGAGGAGCGCAGATATCTCACAGGGTTGTAGGGCTGGAGAAGATAGGGAGGGGAGAGGCCATGGAGAAATTTGAAAACAAGGATGAGAATTTTAAAATTGAGGCATTGCTTAACCGGGAGCCAATGTAGGTCAGCGAGCACAGGGGTGATGGGTAAATGGGACTTGGTGCGAGTTAGGACACGGGCAGCAGAAATTTGGATGACGGAGGGTAGAATGTGGGAGGCCGGCCAGGAGTGTGTTGGAATAGTCAAGTCTAGAGGTAACAAAGGCATGGATGAGGGTTTCAGTGACAGATGAGCTAAGGCAGGGGCGGAGTCAGATGAAGTTACGGAGGTGGAAAAAGGCGGTCTTAGTGATGGTGCAGATATGTGGTCGAAAGTTCATCTCGGGGTCGAATATGACACCAAGGTTGCGAACAGTCTGGTTCAGTCTCAGACAGTTACCCGGGAGAGGGATGGAGTCGGTGGCTCGGGAACAGAGTTTGTGGTGGGGACCAAAGACAATGGCTTCGGTCTTCCCAATAATTAGTTGGAGGAAATTTCTGCTCATCCAGTACTAGATGTCGGACAAGCAGTGTGACAAATTGGAGACAGTGGAGGGTGGAGGGGTCGAGAGAGGTGGTGGTGAGGTAGAACGGGGTGTCGTCAGAGTACATGTGGAAACTGACATTCTGTTTTCAGATGATGTCGCTGAGGGGCAGCATGAAGATAATGGTACGGGGGCAGGAAGAGAAGCCATTGCAGGTGTTTCTCTGGCTGCGATTAGGTAGATAAGAATGGAACCAGGCGAGTGCAGTCCCACCCAGCTGGACGACAGTGGAGAGGCGTTGGAGAAGGATGGAGTGGTCAACCTTGTCAAAGGCTGCAGACAGGTCAAGAAGGACGAGGAGGGATAGTTTACCTTTGTCACAGTCACAAAGGATATCACTTGTACCTTTGATGAGAGCCGTTACGGTACTGTGGCGGGGGCAGATACCTGATTGGCGGGATTCAAACATGGAGTTCCGGAAAAGATGGGCATGGATTTGGGAGGCGACAACATGTTCAAGGACTTTGGAGAGGAAAGGGAGATTGGAAATGGGGTGGTAGTTTGCAAGGACGGAGGGGTTGAGGGTTGTTTTTTTTTGATGGGGGGGGATGACGGCAGATTTGAAGGAGAGGGGGACAATACATGAAGAGAAAGAACCGTTAACAATATCCGCTAACATGGAAGCCAGGAAGGGAATTTCGGTGGTCAGAAGTTTGGTGGGAATAGGGTTGAGGGAGCAGGAGGTGGGTCTCATGGACAAGATCAGCAGTGTGTTCTCCCATTGCTATGGCCAACAAAGCTTCCTCAACCATTATCAACTTAAATACACAGGCCATTTATCTAATGGCTGTTGTGAGATATTGCTGGTGCAGAACTGTATGAACAACATTCACTGCATTCCATAAGAACATAAGAAATAGGAGCAGGAGTAGGTCACCTGGCCCTTCGAACCTGCTCCGCCATTCAATAAGATCATGTCTGATCTTTTACCTCATCTCCACTTTCCTGCACTATCCCCATATCCCTTGATTTCTTTCATATTCAAAAGTCTATCGATTTCTGTCTCAACGACTGAACCTCTACAGCCCTCTGGGATAGAGAATTCCAAAGATTCACCACCCTCTGAGTGAAGAACTGTCTCTTCATCTCAGTCCTAAATGGCCGACTCTTTATTCTGAGACTGTGACCCCTGGTTCTAGACTCATCAGCCATGGGAAACATCCTCCCTGCATCTACCCTGTCAAGCCCGGTAAGAATTTTGTATGTTTCAATGAGATCAGCTCTCATTCTTCTAAACTCCAGAGAATATAGGACAAGTCTACTCAATCTCTCCTCATAGGACAATCCCCCCATCCCAGGAACAAGACTGGTGAACCTTTGTTTCACTCTCTCTATGGCAGATATATCCTTCCTTAGGTAAGGAGACCAAAACTGTACACAAGACTCCAGGTGTGGACTCACCAGGGTCCTATATAATTGCAGTAAGAAGTCTTTACTCTTATACTCAAATCCCCTTGTAATAAAGACCGACATACCATTTGCTTTCCTAATTGCTTGCTGTACCTGCATGTTAACTTTCAGTGATTCGTGTACAAGGACACCCAGGTCCCTCTGAACACCAACATTTCCCAATCTCTCACCATTTAAAAAATACTCTGCTTTTCTATTTTTCCTACCAAAGTGGATAACTTCACATTTCTCAACATTATATTCCATTTGCCATGTTGTTGCCCACTCACTTAGCCTGTCTATATCCCCTGGAAGCCTCCTTGCATCCTCCTCACAACTTACATTCCCACCCAACTTTGTATCATCAGCAAACTTAGATATATTACATTTGGTTCCCCTCATCCAAATCATTGATATAGATTGTGAATAGCTGAGGCCCAAGCACTGATCCATGCGGTATCCCACTAATTACAGCCTGTCAACCCGAAAATGACCCGTTTATTCCTACTCTCTGTTTTCTGTCCGTCAACCAATCCTCAATCCCTGCTAGTATATTACCCCCAATCCCATGAGCCCTAACTTTGTTTAATAATCTCTTGTGTGGCACCTTATCGAATGCCTTCTGAAAATCCAAATACACCACATCCATTGGTTTCCCCCTTATCTATTCTGCTAATTACAACCTCAAAAAACTCTAATAGATTTGTCAAACATGATTTCCTTTTCATAAATCCGTGTTGACTCTGCCAAATCCTATTATTATTTTCTAAGTGCGCTGTTACAACGTTCTTAATAACAGATTGTAGCATTTTCCCTACTACTGATGTCAGGCTAACTGGTCTGTAGTTCCCCGTTTTCTCTCTGCTTCATTTCATAAATAGTGGGGTTACATTTGCTACCTTCCAATCCGCAGGAACCATTCTAGAATCTATGGAATTTTGGAAAATGACAACCAATGCATCCACTATCTCTATAGCCACCTTTTTCAAAACCCTAGGATGTAGGCCTTCAGGTCCAAGGGATTTATTGGCTTTCAGTCCCATTAATTTCTCCAGTACTATTTTTTTACTAATACTAATTTCTTTCAGTTTCTCACTCTCACTAGACCCTTGGTTCTCCACTATTTCCGGGAAGTTTTTTGCGTCTTCTTCCGTGAAGACAGACACAAAGTATTTGTTTAATTTCACTGCCATTTCCTTATTCCCCATTATAATTTCTCCTGTCTCAGCCTGTAAGGGACCCACATATATTTTTGCTAATCTTTTCCTTTTTACATACCTATAGAAGCTTTTACATTCTGTTTTTATGTCTCTCGCTAGTTTACTCTCATATTCCATTTTCCATTTCTCTTTATCAATTTCTTGGCCCTCCTTTGCTGAATTCTAAAATCCTCCCAATCCTCAGGCTTACTACTTTTTTTGGCAACATTATAAGCCTCTTCCTTTGATCTAACACTACCTTTAACTTCTCTTGTTCACCGCGGTTGGACCACTTTTCCTGTGGGGTTTTTGTGCCTTAAAGGAATGTATTATTTGTTGTAAATGATGTATTAATTCTTTAAATGCTAGCCATCCATGGTCTACCGTCATACCTTTTAATGTAGTTTCTCAATCTACCTTAGCCAACTTGCCCCTCATACCTACGTAGTTTGCTTTTTTTAGATTTAACACCCTAGTTTCGGATTTAACTAAATCACTTTCAAACTCAATATAAAATTCCACCATATTATGGTCACTCTTCCCTAAAGGCCCCTTTACTGCAAGGTTATTAATTAACCCTTTCTCATTGCACAATACTCAATCTAAAATAGCCTGTTCCCTAGTTGGCTCCTCAACATACTGATCTAGAAAACTATCTTGCATACATTCCATTAATTCGTCCTCCACACTATTACTGCAAATTTGGTTTGCCCAGTCTATATGTAGATTAAAGTCCCCCATGCGCCTCTAATTTCACATCACAGAAATCACAGAAACCCCACAGTGCAGATAGAGGCCATTTCGGCCCATCGAGACACATATCCCACCCGATCCCCGTAACCCCTACACCAACACATATCCCACCCTATTCCTGATTTATACTCTGCCCTGCATTACAACTACTGTTTGGGGGCCTATAAATAACTCCCACCAATGTCTTCTGCCCCTTGCTGTTTTTTAGCTCCACCCAAACGGATTCTACTTCTTGATTTTTGGAGCTAAGATCCTCCCCCTCCCACTCCAAGTTCTTCTCCAGCTGCGAGGAGATGTCTACAACCCTGGCACCGGGCAGGCAACACGACCATCGGAACTCTCAGTTGCGGCTGCAGAGAACAGTATCTATCCCCCTACCACAACTACATTCCCTTTCAATCCCCCCATTTGAATGGCCTCCTGTACCGTGGTGCCATGGTCAGCTTGCTCATCCATCCTGCAGGCTTTTCCCTCATCCACACAGGCAGCAAGAACCTCATACCTGCTGGACAAGGGCATAGGCTCAGGCTCCTCCAGCACTGCACCTGGAGTCCCCTTACCTGCCTGAGTTGCAGTCACATCCTCCTGTCCCTGACCACTAACCAGACCTGTACCACTACCTAACCTAAGGGGTGTAACTGTCTCCTGGATCAAAGTGTCCAGGTAACACTCCTCATCCCTGATGCCCCTGTATATCTGCACCTCAGACTCCAGCTCAAAAACTCTGAGCTGAAGTTCCTCAAGATGCAGGTACTTACTGTAAACGTGGTTGTCCGGGATCACAATGCTCTCCACAAACTCCCACATGCTGCAGTTGCGACACACCACCTGCACTGCCAGCCCTATATGACCTTGTTTTATTTAATTAAATGTAATTAAATTTGTAATTAGGTAACTTAGTTTACAGTATGGTTTCTTGACTACTTACTTGATCTAGATTAAGTTAAGGGTAATTAAATTAAATATCTACCTGTAACACAAAGCACTACAAGTAGTGAAGGCAAAAAGCAACAACTCCTTCCCTCTTCTCCAAATTCCCACTCTTTCCAAATTCCCAAATAAAACACTCCGTTCAACTCCACTCCGTTTAATCCCACGCTGTGCAGGCCGCAAAAGCAGTTGTTTTGATAAGAAAGGCACTGCAAAAATGCAATTATTATAAACCTGTCATTCCTTTCGAAAGGATAATGTGCCATGACAAAGATAGCTTAATGTATAATTTTACAGACTTTTCCTGTACTTCTATGTATTTGTAATAGAAAAAGAGACGGAGAAAGTGTGTGCAAGAGAGAGATAAACAGGAGACAGATATAGAGGAAGATACCTGTCTGGACTAATTCGGGTCAGCTGTTCTTATTCTTGTAATATGTCAAAAGACAAGTAGAGATGATCTTTTATCTTTTTCATACTTAATAATATAAGTAATGGTTCACGTAATTATGTGTCTTCGGGGCCTATTCTTGTACTCAGCTTTGTAGGATGAGTTAGAGCCCCTTTATATTGCAGAATTGCTTAAAGAAGTGGCTCTACTGGTTCAGAGCCCAGGTGCTATAGAAACGAACCTTTTTTATATTGCAGGGTAGCTTCTCATCAGCTGGCTTTGGTTTAAAACAACTGTGCATGCTCATACTTGTACATGCATAGTTTTAAAGTTACAATCTGTGACTAGATTGTCGCACAACTTGACCGCAAAAATCTAGGCTGAACTCCAGTGCAGTGCTAAGGGAGTGTTGCACTGTTGGAGTTGCCGTCTTTCAGAAGTGACGTTAAACCGAGGCCCCGTCTGCCCTCTCAGACGGATGTATAAGATCCCATGGCACTATTTTGAAGAGAAGGGGAGTTATCCCCGGTGTCCTGGTCAATATTTATCCCTCAATCAACATATCAGTTCATTATCACATTGCTGTTTGTGGGAGCTTGCTGTGCGCAAATTGGCTGCCGCGTTTCCTACATTACAACAGTGACTACACTTCAAAAAGTACTTCATTGGCTGTAAAGCGCTTTGGGGCGTCCGGTGGTTGTGAAAGGCGCTATATAAATGCAAGTCTTTCATTTTTCTTTCAGACTAGCAAGTACAAAACCACTTCGCTGGCCTGTACAGGCAGGCTGAACAAACCAGTGGTCAGACAACATAGCTGCTTTTGACAGCGAACTGGCACTTTGCTCTTGTTGCCACTAGGGGCTGTGCTGCTGCTGGAGATTCTATGGAAACCACCTCTGAATAATATTAATGTGCATGGCCAGCAACTACAACAGCGCCATCTCATTTATATTGGTTGTTTGGCAGCAAACACAAAGGCAACATTAGTCAGCCTGTGCCTTTATACAGCAGATGGAGTGGAGTGAATCTTAAAGGCTGTCGGTGTTATTTTTTTATGACCAACAGTAAATATTTTTTAATGAGTTAAATGCAGTGATTCTGCCCTCAAAAGCGAGTGTGGGTTGCAGATCAGATTACAATACTGTGGCACAGATTGTTCAACCTGTGCTCCCTGCCAGTTTGGCTCCCTGCTGACATGTTGGATTGGTGAATTTACCCTGCTGACGGTGGTGCAATCTAAAGCCAGGGTCTGTGAAATTAACACTAAGTGTTGCATAAAATGGGCTGACGGTATTGCAGTTATCTGGTGCTGACCGTCGTTCAGTAAATTTTTCAGTGTTTATATCAAAACCTTCATTCTTTTGTATAAGGAAAAATCAGCCAAGTTTTATGCATCTTGTTCTCGTCAGTGATCCCAGCTCATCAACAACTTGTATTTATATAGCGCCTTTAACGTCCCAAGCAGCCTCACAGGAGCGCAATCAGACAAAAAAAATATCAAATGAGGACAGGATGTTGCCTTTACCTCCGAGCAGGGCCGATTTTATTGATTGGTTGTAGCCCATTTTTTCAGTGTGTTGATTGGTGCCTGTGGCGTTGTCACGGCAACATTTCTTCTTTCGTGCTCAGTTCTCTGCAGTACATGGTTTGCATTGGAACATGTTAGACTTTGAATTTGCAGCATGACCATATATGGAAAACAAAATGCAGCGAGAACCCATACCAGCGAACTATCCCAGGCACCGAGCAATGCACCTCTTGCTATCGTATGTGATTAACTGTGTCTGGAGAATTAAAAAACAAATGTAAAATCTTCATGTTTTTATTAATCTGCTCATCTACCTTTTTCAGAAATTCTATTAGTTCACTTTTTTTACAAAAGCAATTTTGATTTCTTTCCTCAAATATTTTGTTAGTTTCAGTGTATTAAGTGCAACGTTTGCATTAAAAAAACAAAAGTAGCGCTAAAGTGATTTAACTTGTGAAGTAATTTTCTTCTCCAAAAGTACAACCTTTAATCGTTTGCTGTAATGTGTCGGGAATGTTAACCTGGTGTTAGAAACTACAGCTTTATTATTTGCTGTAGTTTTTAATCCATATCACTCAACTATTCACAGAATCACAGAAATCCCACAGTGCAGATAGAGGCCATTTCGGCCCATCGAGCCTGCACCGACACATATCCCACCCGATCCCCGTAACCCCTACACCAACACAAATCCCACTCTATCCCCGTAACCCCACGTATTTAATCCCCCTAACACTAAGGGTCAATTTATCATAGCCAATCAACCTAACCCGCACATCTTTGGACTGTGGGAGGAAACCGGAGCACCCGGAGGAAACCCACGCAAACACGGGGAGAATGTGCAAACTCCACACAGTCACCCGAGGCCAGATTCGAACCCGGGTCCCTGGCGCTGTGAGGCAACAGTGCTAACCACTATGCCACCGTGCTGTGTTCCTTCTAATATAATAAGAAAAATATACAGACCAACCTATATTGACCTGTCACTATCCACCTTATGGCAGGCACGTCTTGCCCCAAGCTCCTAATATGGATTTAGCAAATGATCACTGGTTGGAACTGGGCGTCTAGAACATAAAGGTGGCTGGTAGATTACAAGATATCCTTCTAAATGTTGACGGTGGATGTCCATTTTATAGCTGAGGTGGAAACTCAAGACTTTGGATGAAAGTTGGCTTTGGGCCCAGTATGGGAATGTGCCCTCATATCTAGGGTTCAGTGCCCAACATGTTAGGGTGGCAAAGCAGCAGCAGCTGATGCTGAAGCTATGCATTTCCAACTGGTGGATCCACAGTTCAATGGGATATGGTGTGTATCTGTGCTATGGTCAGGATGATGGCTATGCACTCAAACAACTTACTTTGAGTTGTGCTCCTCACCAAACCATTTGTGAGAAGTTCCCAGTACCCACTGTTTACCTAGAATTGGCTTAAATCCACACATCTATTGTCCAACCAAAGAAATAGGACTTACATTTCTATAGCACCTTTCACAATGTCAGGACATCCCAAATTATTTTACAGCCAAAGAAGTACTTCTGAAGTGTAATCACCATTGTAATGTAGGAATTGCATTTGGATGGTGCCTTTCACGGCATCCCAACGTGCTTCACATCCAGTTAAGTATTTTTGAAGTGTAGTCACTGTTGTAACATAGGGAAGCGTGGCAATCAATTTGCACATAACAAGGTCCCACAAGCAGCAGTGCGATAAATGACCAAACCATCTGTTTTGAGGTCGGCGGAGGGATAAATATTGGTCAGGACACCTGGAAAACTCATCTGCTCTTCTTTGAAATGTGCCATAGGATCTTTTATATCCACTTGAGAGGGTAGATGTGGCTTCAGTTTAATGTCTCATTTGAAAGGCAGCACCTCTCACAGTGCAGCATTCCATCAGTAATGCACTGAAGTGTCGGCCTGGATTAGGCGCTCAAGTGCTGGAATCCATAGCCGTCTGGCTCAGAGGGGAGAGTACTACTATTGAGCCAAGGCTGACACTATTGACCATCTAAGCCAGTCGATGTGGGCTAGGCAGACTGGCTCCTCCACAAGGGGGCAAGATTCTTTGGGATTGTCACAGAAAAAGGGGTGCCAAAATATACTTCGACCACAATGTCAGACGAGTGATCCTACTGCACTGACCATGTTGCTCTGACTGAGATTAATTTAGTGCCAAATTGGAGGTCTGGGCTGACACTTTTTTCATAGAAAACTATTACAACCAGAAGTGATGTTAAACCAAGACTTTCATCCTTTTTGGACGAATTGGGTTCAAACCGAGGTCCCAATGGTGAAAAGACACTGTATTAGCTCACTATCAATCTAGTCTAATAATTTGTTTCAAAATACTGTAATATTAAAATCAATAGCACTCAGATTGCTATTAATAAATGCTTACAAACTAGAAATGTTCGTGATCTTTTTGATAGTCCTTTTAACTGATTAATGTCCCAAGACAATAATAACAGTAGTACCCCACGTTTGTTTTTACATTTTACAGGAAACTCTGATATCCGGCACCGAAGTGTTGCCGGTTGATCAAAAATTCCGGATGGTGGAGAGGGTTATCGACCGAGGCTATTTTTAACAAAGAAAAATTTAAAAAAAAGGAATGTGCAGTATACAGTAATTGGGTACTCACCTACAGAATGTTGTGTTAAATGGATGGTGGAAGATGCTTGATTAAGTACAGTACTGCCAGTTGAGGGTAATGCAATGACTGCCAGCAGCGTGGGAGACACACAGTACCCCTGTAAAATGGCAGATCAGAAGAGACTACCTGCAGCGCGGGTGAGTCAGACTCCTGTTACAGGGGTATTGAGGTGTTCCGACTTCCGACAGCGCCAAGAAGCCGAGTAGTGGCAGTTTGGAGAACTACCCCCACTAACTCGGCCACCGCAGGAGACTTGGGACTCTGATTCGGCAACATTGCCGGTTATTGAAGTGTTGTTTTTGGAGCGAGAATTTTGCCGGTTAATAGAGAATTCCGGATATTTAGGTGCCATTTAAATGAGAGATTCCTGTATTACCGTCAACCTTGGCTCAGTGGTTGCAGTCTCGCCTCAGAGCCAGAAGGTTGCGAGTTCAAGCCCCATTCCAAAGGTTGTGAACTGGAGACTTGAGCACATAATCTAGGCTGACACTTCAGTGCAACACAGAGGGACTGCTGCACTGTTGAAGGTGCTGTCTTTTGGATGAGATAATAAACCAAGGCCGTCTTCCTTGTGAATGTAAACGATCCCATGACACTATTTGAAGAGCAGGAGTAACCAATACTTCTGCACAAAATAATTTCATTGAGCGAAGTTTGAGACATATTTTATTCACCACAGGCAATTGTTGTAGTATAGCATTTCTGATCCCATGTATAGCAGTCAGATTTTTTTTGGGTCTGCGCATGTAGGATCTGCATGGCTTCATGGTTCAAAAGCTTTGTAACCAAAGTTAGCAAAATCCAATAAATAATATTCAAATTGGAGCATACTTGCTCCACCCTGTTTACCTAAGCAAAGAAAAGTTAGGTGCAGGTTGGCAACTGCAAGGTATAGGAAGCCCAAGTGTGCATATTGATGTCCTCAGACAATAATAATGATAGCACCCCTCACTTGTTTTTATATTTTATTGCCGTCAGCCTTGGCTCAGTGGTAGCAGTCTCGCCTGAGTCAGAAGGCTGCGAGTTTAAGCCCCAGTGCAAAGGGATGCAAATTTTGATAAGAATCATCTATTGCCAATTTTCTTCTTTGTGACAAGCAAGAAATAAATTCTTTTCGGGAATAGCATGCAAAATTTTAATACAGAACTTTGTAGCGAAGTGGAACATTCACTATCTTTGGACGTTTGGGAGTTTAACTGGCAAGGCAGTACTGGAAAGTTTTCTAAATAACAGAAAATACTGGAAAAATCTCAGGTGGTCAGGTAACATCCGTGGAGAGAAATTTGAGTTGATGTTTCGGGTCGAACCCTTCTTCAAAAGTTTCCTACCGCTTGTCCATATACCACCCTACCCATTAAGTTATTGGCTTGTAAGTTTGCACTTTGTAGTGATATGGGAAGTTTACACTTCATTTTGGGTGAATAATGTTTAACATTTAAATGCAGTAAGTTTAAGTTGATAGAAATCCTATTGTATAAAAATGTAGCAAAATTTAAATCAACAGTGAAAATTGCTTGGTCGACAGTAGTGCCAATATAAAAAAAAAATGTTCTTTCTTTCCCATTCACCCACCAGGGACATGTCTGGGATTGTATTTCAAGATTTTCTTTTTCTTCATAGGCATCTTCAGAACAAGTATAAAATAAAACAGATTACACTCAGTTCATCTTAAAAATTAAAACAAAGCTCACCACTTGTCCTATCTGAAAATGGCATATTTTAGTTTACAAAACATCTAGTACTTCTGATAGGTAAAAGCTACATCTGTATTAAAAAGGTACCACACAATCGAATAGCCAATAATCCAGTGTATAGAAAATCAAAACTGTACTTAAATAGAAAGGTACAGTACAGGAACAAAACTGGGGCTTGTCATACGAGTTTGCTATAGCTTCAGCGGGTTTATGAAGACTTATTTGTGTTTGTAACAGAGAAGCCAACATTATCCCAGCTACAACAATGTATTTCTTTCAAGTTTGAGGTTTAAAGAGAAAATGAACCATGGGATTAAGTAACAACCAGAAAACAGTACTTGTCATGTGCATTTCAACAAGCCATCAACAAAATGCTTACCATGCATATTTTCTCAGGGATGCAAATTTTGATAAGAATCATCTATTAATGCCAATTTTCTTTGCGACAAGCAAGAAATGAATTATTTTCAGGAATAGCATGCAAAATTTCAATACAGAACTTTGTAAGGAAGTGGAACATCCACTATCTTTGGACATGGAACAATTTTGACCCCCCTCAATTTTCTCTCCTCTTCCTGAAGATAGTGACTGTTGCTGGGATATGATTTCACAGACACTGGGAGCCCTCCTACACTTCATGACAAGGGCATTTTTTAAAAACTTGAGTCAACACTGAATGTCAGTGGGCTATTTTACCATGGACAGTCATTGAGCTCAACTGAGCTGCATCCTTTCCTCGCACATTATCCACTTGTCAGAAAAGGCCACTAGATCACTATCCGAAGCACTTGATCATTTTCTTCCATTCCCTAGTCCAAGGGTGTTGTAGCCCAACTATAGCAGCTCAACTGCTGTGCACGGTAAAATCAACAAACTCAATACAGATCAGGAATCAAACCCAGAACCCTTTGGTCGGTGTGACTTCCTGCTACACCTGGTGGTGCCTTTACCAATGTTGGAAAAGTGACGGGGAAAAAAATAATATATTAGCAATAACACACTAATCTTTGAATTGCTGCTCTTTCTGAAACATTTCCTCTTGTACTTTTCTAAGGGAACCTGGGAACTTTATAGTTTGCCTAGCTCAGTACAACAGTAGGCTTTTGAGGGAGTTTTATAAAGGTTCTTTCTTTACCATTTACAATAGAAACAGGAGTAGGCCATTCGGCCCCTCGAGCCTGCTCCGCCATTCAATGAGATCATGGCTGATCATCCAAATTCAATACCTGTCCCTGCCTTCTCCCCATATCCCTTGATCCCGTTAGCCTTAAGAAATATATCTATAGAATGCAATGGTGCATCAATAAACTCTTGAAGTACAGTTAAGGAAAAAGATGAAAAGGGGCTATGCCCACATCATCAGGCACTGGATTATGTTTAATTGGGGAAGTCTGGAATCAAGTGCAGTGAGGCACAGGGTACCACGCGCTTGGATAATGAAAGGCTCAAGCTCTTCAGCAAATGATCCAACACTGCCATATCAGCTACAATATGTACTGCTAAAGGAGCGTTACTAAAATCCAAATCCAGCTTCAATATTAAGAGCACAGGATCTTTAACTGAGGGACCGAAGTCTGAATCTTATCATCGAATGGCATTGCACACAAGTACCCTGTAGCAAACTTGTTTCTCTGTCTTGCTCAGTGGATGGAAGGAGGAACACTAATCTACATGGTTTAAGCATGCCTCCTGGCAGAAGGCTGATTAGCACCATTGATAGCTTCCACAAAAAGGTTTGCCAGCTGTACGGTATGCCTACCTAAGGGCGAAAACAGTATTTGGGTCGGGTTAAATTGACACTACAGCATTCTGATGACTAGTTTAAATTTCAGGGAATCGACGATAAAGCAAAGCAATACTGATTACGCTTGCCTGTGTGTTCATTCATTTCATGGCATTTTATGTATTTTGGTTTTTACTGGGTGGGACACTAATGACATCATTATGGCCTTGAAAATACGATGCGAGAATATGAATGCTTATTCCCGTTGTCCAGTATCTTGGCGTTGTTAATCTATTTATTTTAAATAGCTGAATACCTTTATTTAAAATAGTCCACAAAAGAATTTCATGTTAGGCGTCTGTATTCTAATATTTATGCAGCATAATTTCAATGCCATAGGTTTTGTAGTTAAGCCCGGCCACATCAGTTCTCCTTAGCCAGACAAAACATCAGCAATTTGGTGTTTTAAAATGGAAGATGTCTGATCACACACTACAAAGGACCAATGTTGATAAGGTTTTTGGTGCTTACAAATCACTGCATAAAAAAAAAAATCACCAGCATCCTTTTCCTTCCTTAGCCATTAATAAAGCTATAGCTCAGAAGTAAAACAGAATGTAATTAGAAACAACCATCAACAGTGTGAATATCAACATAAAATGTGATATATTTGATGCAAGTGGAAAAAAACATTTGTTGAATTGGAGAAACATTTTAATACAAGAGAAAAACAGCCACACATGGAGTTAACTATCTTTATTAACTTTAAAACTAAGTCCCCCTGAAAAATGCATCCAGGGACCTTTACAAATCTGTGAATGCATGGATACCTGCCATTAGTACTGCATTCCAACACTTCACCTGAATCTTTAACAGCCATAATTCTGCAATCTGCCTTCAAATACATTACCTAGACGTGCTTATTGATGACTTCATACAGAACCTTGTTCTACAATCTGACTAGCTCACCATTACAAATCATCAGATGTGCAAGTATACGCAATACAGCTAATTTAGATAACATTAGTGTTTGTTAGAGCTGTTTAATGGCAGCCAAACAGCTAAAATCATAAAGAAAAGGGAAAACCAAAATAAATCAAAAACAAAAGTGAAAGAAAACAATGAAATCAAAATTTGTGAACCCATTAGTCTTGTAGAATATTGACATTCTTAAAAATTACATCTACCACTGTGCCAAACAAGAATGGATTTTTATTAAAAACCTAAACAGTTTATATGGTTGGATATATACTTCTTGCAATGGCAATTGGTTGGGATGGGATCCCATTGATTGGTTGTTTGCTGTCTGATGATGAGTTTCTACAATACAGCAGCTGTTTTCCTAATCACGGAATGTCTTGATATTCCTCCTTAATGAACAGATCACAATCTATATACACAATCTAATATAAATGTTTAAATTAAAGTCCAGGGTTAGTGACTGATGACATATTCTATTCCAGTAAAGCAAGGCATCATGAAAATGACTTTATTTCTATCTAGAGCAGCTAATCTTGCCTGCAAGTCTGAGGACATAAAGCCCGTTATGTGCAAAGAAATGCAATCCAAGGAACCATGCAAAATAAAATGACTTGGAAAAACATAAAAAGCCACATAAAAAAGCTTCATAAATACATTAAAATTTAAACTCTATACTGAAATATCATTGTAGGCCTAGCATAAATTGTACTATGTGGCGTAGCCGCACTCTAGGTTCAATGCTTTTGAATCTGCGCAGGTTATTCATGCCATCTTTGGTTGTCTGCAGTACTGAGGAGAGTTACTGAATAAGATGTCAACTATCTGCAGACAGCTGAGCCTCAATGTCCACTCTGCAGATGGGGCACTTCTTGTTGGTAGTCAGCCACTGGTCCACACACACTTGATGGAAGAGGTGCATGCAGGGAAGGCGCCTGTATGAAGGAGAGAAAAAAAGCATTGTATAAGTTTTATTTAGATATATATGCTCACATATTTGTCCAAAAGGGAGTCTCAGCATTAGTATTGCCTTTCAATGTCAGTTAAATCTGTACTTAAAACATTTTTTTCTCCATTTAAGATGCCATCTAAATAAATAGGGAGTAACCTATGCTTGACTGGTGAAAAGAATGAATTAACATAAGCAGATCTAGTCAACACCCAGAAATCACATGGTTTCCACTATATTTATTTAGCTTCCCCCCCATTGTTATGGATTGAGGAATCCTTCTAACCATTTCCCAAAATAAGGCCCCTCAACAGTTTCTGCAAAAACATTTCTTTTTTGATAGTTTGATTTTTGATAAGGGACATGGATAGTAAGAATCCTCTTGTGTGATAGAATAAAACAATTACAATTTGATAGGGATGATAAATTTTTAAAAAATCACATTATTCAAGAAGGTATGTATTACTATCCCTCAGGAATTTGAGACTAACAAATGATGGTCTCTATATCAAAAGCAGACAAAAACAAAAAGCTTAAGCCCCAATATAGCTGTGTTTCAGCAACCACAACAGACACATTTTGTTACAGCAAGATAATCATATGCAGAGAGGTTACAGGTTGATAGATACTGCAAACTAGTTTATCAGGTACTTAATAATTCCAAATACATTTTTCTTTACGGTTCAAACATTGACTCATTACAAGATCAGAGACAGTTATGTACGGAAGAACGTGGTTTTTGACATCAGTGAGGTGGAGTGCTACCCAAGTTCCAAATTACTCAACACAGCAGTTCATTAACTGGAAAGACTCGACAAACGATTGCCCTTTTCAGCACAAAGTCTGTTTGATAGTTAATTAAGATTTTTTTGGCATTTAATCATTTTTGTAAGGATTCAAATAACTGTCTATGAAAAGCTTCAGACTCCGAAATGTTTGCTTGCATTTATCGAAACACCAAGGAGAATATTTACCTACAAAACCATCTTACCTAACATCTTCTCCTTCTTCTAGAATAGACAGACAGATGGTACATTTCTCCTCAGTATCATCCTCTATTCCATCATCCTCCTCTTGTTTGTACTGCAGTTTCCTCTGTAAGTCAGTTATCGCCTTGTTACCACAAATTCAAGTTTGTCAGGTGGTTTAACCATAGCGATCACACAAAGCATTTGCAATATTAGTTTCAACTCACTTGCTTAACATTAAAAGTAATTTATAAGCTGTTAAAACATGAAAGGATGAATCATTTCTATAATATAAAATGGAAATTAATATTGAATAAGAAAGTGTTTGTACCTTTTTATATTTGTGTGGGTATGTGCATCTCTCAATTGTACCCTGCGAGGCACCTCGATTAACATTACCCAGTCGTTCTTCTAAATGTAGCAAATCCTATGAATGAAAAAGAATACCTTGATGTACACATTTTTGTTTTTACATGCTCACATTCTTCTTCATATAAAAGAGCAAGATTTATCACGATTTTAATTTCAAGCAGTTACATTTTCTGGTCCTGTTACTACCAACCTCATAGGTGGCTCTGAGGCCTGGAAACCTTCCTTCCAACCTTGAGGAAATGTAGCGGATGTGAGGGTAGCCTGCCATGTCTGGAGGTACAGCCTATGCAAGAAGAAAAATAATCTTAGACAGCTGAGCTAAAATATATTACAATAGTCCTGAAACTCCCATCTAACGTCAAGTCTGCAGAGATATCATCGTATCTATCTATATTATTGTAATATTGGCCCTGAATTCATGGTCGATATGACGGCGTGCTCTCAGAGTGCGCCGTGATATCGCATGTGAAATTCAGTGCAAGTTCGGGATTTTTGCACGCGCTAAATCCTGAACTTGCAATCTGTCAAGTTCCGACTGCACATGGGCTTTGCTGCATGTTTCACCTCCTCATTCAAATCAACATGCCAGCGAAAAGGTGGGCGATTGTCCACCTACTGCGCATTAATTACCCTGAAATTTTTAACGTCTGGTGCAAACAGACGCAGGAGCCTGTTGCTCAGCGTAAGGGGAGTTGGGGGGGGGGGGGGGGATGAGAAAATTATATTAATGTTGAGCAAAAGCCTTTTGTAGTTTTGGTTTAATTATTTTCCAATTTCTATTTAGATAGGATTTAATTCATTTTCATGATTTCCTCATGTTATCAGACATTTAAACTGTCGATTTTAGATTACTTAAACTAATCAAAAAATTTAAGTTAGTCCAATAGAGGAGAAATGAATTCGATAGGACTATAAGACTGTAATTATAGGCTTATATTGTCATGGTCCAGAATTAAAGGGCTGATGTTAATTCAGTTGCATGCATTGTATAAAAAGCATCCTAACCGAGCTTCATGGTTTAAAGGACACTTTCAGTAAAAAGTATCTCAAGACTTTTCAGTGATCAAATTCTATTAATGTTGAAATCTTGGTTTGCGTATTAAATACTCTTGCAATGATCGTAATTTATTAATAAAATAGCATTTCTGGCTGCTAAATTATTTAAAATGAGGTGTGGGCAAATCAGCAATCTCCTCTGTCTCCTGGTTGGCTAAGAGTCAGTAAATGAAAGGCGCACCGCCCCACCTGATCCCAGGTTTGCACAGGCACAACAGTGCGATCCTGGGATCCATGGGCCACTACGTCGTGCACAACTCTGCAGCGTTTGAAAGCAACTTTTCGAAGGGGGGGTTCGCACAAAGTAAGTGCGGATTTCGTTCGGATGTCGGCGTGTACTCCTTAGCTACGTCGCCGACCACGACTTCAGGGCCATTGTGTATGCATGCAATTCCTGAGGTCATACTTTTATGTCAACATTTTACATTGAAAGTGTCCATGTAAACATTTCAAATGGAAATTCTATATGTAAACCGTTGCGTATAATGATACAGTTGCAGCTTCTGGTCAGTAGGTGGGATTTTGCAGCAAATATCTGTAATCTCTCTCAATTCATCAACATTAGTGTGACATCAGTAATAGGAAAGATGCTGGAGGGAATCATTAGGGATGCAATATATGATTACTTAGATACAGAGGGACACATTAGGGACATCCAACATAGCGTCAAAAAAGAGGTAATGTCTTACAAATTTGATTACATTTTTTGAAGAAGTCACCAAGATGGTGGATGAGGGAAACCCAGTAGACATTGTCTACTTGGACTTCCAAAAAGCTTTTGAAAAGGTACCACACAAGAGGCTTCTCTACAAGATCAAAGCCTCTGGTATTAGTCGTAATATATTGAGCTGGATTGAGAACTGGCTGGAAGACCGTAAGCAGAAAGTAGTTATATATGGATTTGGATATGTTTGGACAGTGGTATTCCACAGGGATTGGTGTTGGGACTGTTGCTCTTTACTGTTTTTATTAATGATCTAGATGTAGGTATTGGGGGCATGACCCGCAAGTTTGCAGATGATACGAAGATTTGTACAAGTGTCAGGACTGTATACAATGCTCAACTGCTTCTGGCGGGTCGTGATGTATTGGAAGATTGGGCTCATGACTGACACGAGGTTTAACTTGGAAAAGTGCAGCTTTATGCATGTGGGCAGGATGAATACTGAACATACATAAACTTTTCCGGGAAAAGCATTAAAGCAGGTGGAGAAAGAAAGATCTGCATGTTCTAGTGCATAGATCTCTAAAGGTTCAGGAGCAATGCCTTGAAGCGATAGCTAGAGCTATCTATGTTGGGAAGTATTTATAAGACAATGGACTATAAGACAACATATACTATTTTGTCCTTGTACAAGACCTTGATCAGGCCTCAGTTAGAATACTGTGTCCAATTTTGGTCTCCTCACATGGTGGGTGATATTGAGGCTTTGGAAAGGGTGCAGGAGGGCCGCTAGACTAATTCCCAATTTAAAGCATCTTAGTTATCAAGATAGGCTAAAAGAGCTGGGACTTTACACTTTAGAGAAACGCAGACTTAGGGGCGATTTGACTGAGGTTTATAAAATGATGAAGGGAATTGATTGTGTTCAAGCTGACAGTTTGTTAGGTTAGGGAGATCCAGGGGTTACAATTTTAAGTCGTACAAGGCCAGATCTAGCTTGGATGTCAGGAGGTGGTTCTTTTCCCAGAGAATAGTGGACGTCTGGAACAGGCTACCGGCTTGTGCAGTGCACACCTATTCGTTGAAATTCTTTAAGTGAGAGCGAAACCGGTTTCTGGCTGGGGTGGAAATCACTTTGCACAAAAGGTAGGCACTGCATAGAATTATCAGGGTCACAATGGTCTCCTGGACTAGTTTTGATTGCCGGGCCGGGGGTGAGATTGGAGAGGAATTTCCCAGGTTTCCCTCCCCCAAATTGGCCTGGGTTTTTTAATCTGGGTTTCTGCCTCTCCCAGGAGATCACATGGTTTTTGAGTGGGGTGGCAAGTGTATATATTGTGATGCACAATTGAGTGGGACAGACTGGATGGACCAGAGGGTCTTTTCCTGTCTGTCATCGTTTGCATGTTCATAACATCTTACATATAAAAACTTGTATTCTCCAACTGACTGTGGGCAACTTAATAGTAATATATTATGGGGGAAAAATTCAGTATCGCCCTGTTTGGGGCGCCATTATTGGCCGTGCGCAAAGTTTAGTGCCTGGCGCTAATTATCGCCTCCGACAGCAAACTTGGCTTTTATCGCCCCCGGAGGTGATTGGAGCGCTAAATCAGGCACTTCACACCTGTCTTAAGGCGCAAAGACCGAGGAGCGAGGCGCTACCTCAGAGCGCTGGTGAAGCAAGGAAGGGCAAATCAAAATAAACCTGCAAAGTGCTGCTCAGTACTCAAAACTCCTTCACACAGCGTTGAATCTCTCCAGAAGTCTCGCTCTCTCTCTCTCACAGAATGTGTGGTGCAAAAATGTCACCGACAAAAAAAGGCAGGAAGTGGTCGCCTTTAAATAGCGCTCCCCTTGTCCCTTTCTGACAGCATAACGCTCCCTTCAACCTGTCGTTGCTAGCGGCAGGCGGTAAGGCAGGGGGCGCCACTCAATATCCGGTCCGAGGCGCTGCGCACTCGACTGACGTCACAATCTGCCGGCGCAGGAGATCGTGGCGGTAGTGTTTAGCGCCGCCGCAAAATGTCTAGTTAATTTCGTGAGCGGCGCAAACATCGCCGTGCCCGGGCGCTAGTTGCTTTGCGCCCCATTAGCGCCCTCTTAAGGCGCTAACGGGAGGCGCAAACAACTGCATTTTCCCCCCTATAAGTCTTATGTCCAGTGCACACTGTTAATGTCTCACAATTTTGTCACACTGGGTAACATCTCTCAGACTAGATTGTGCAACGCAATCCCATCTGTTCTCGACAAGGTTCAAGACTCCCAGTTCTCTAGCATATCAATTTCAAGGTCTTTGCCCTCATTTTCAAATTTCACCACAGCCTTTGCGTTCCCTGCTTGAATGATTTTCTCCAATCTGCACCTTCTGTTTCTCAGAGTCTGCCTTACTGCTTGGCCCCCATTACTTCCACTCTACCAGTTGTAGCAAATCCTTCAGTTAATATGCCCATGTTTTCTAAAAAATCTCTCCCTAAACCACTGAATCTCATTACTTCTCCCATTTCTTTCAAAATGGCTCATAAAAAAAAAAAAAAAAAAAACTTATCTTGTTGTCCTTCCTCTGTTTTGCCTTCAAATTTATCCTGCCCTATTTTCCTCCTTATCCTTAAGGGCCCCGAGAAGTTTTAATACATGAAAATTGCTATATTAATTTAAGCAGTTTACATTTGCCATATTTGTCACGGCAATTTTGTGATGTGTCCTGCTAAATACAGTTGAAAAGTTGCATTAATAACTTTTCAATAGTGACGCTGCCCCCTGAAAATTTAGCGTAGTGGGGCAAAAGATTTAAAATATACTAAATGTTTAATCACTTTGAACTTTCTTATAAACATATTTTACAGAAGGGTTCACATCTAAAACGTTAACTTGTTTATTCTCTCCACAATAGCTGACTGACCTGATGTGTGTTTCCAGCATTTTCTGTTTTTGTTTCGCCTGCAATAATATTCATTTTGTAGCTCCCAAGCAGCTTAAGTCACTTAATTAGTCAAGTAATGGCCAGGATGTTAATCCAGCTATGGGGAGTAGAAACCATAGGAAATGAAGCAGAACACTGAAATCGTATAGCTCATTTCACTGACGTGGCCAGATTTCAAATGTCTGATTTACAGATCAATAGCGTTAGAACAAAAAGTATTAGTATCCTACGTACGAAATCAATCTTGAGATTTAAAATCAGAAACAAAGATTAAACTACACTTCAAGTTTTGAAAATTGTGCGCATTATCTGCTTGTGTAGGTTGGGTTGAAAATTATATTTAACTCCCGGCTTAGTTTTGGCCTTCTTTGAACAAATACTATGCCAAAAAGTTCAGCTGCTTCTATGTTGAATGAACTCCAGCTCAGAGGGTGAACTAATTCCTACCTAGTCATCTTAATCTTTCAGAAAAAGAAGCTGGTGAAATTAACAAGGCTTTAACAACAACAGAAGAATTTTCAAATAATATTTAACTTATTTTAGGGTGGTAAATAGCACACAAGGGGAAAAGCTAGAAGGTGCAGTTTATCTCAAGGTTTCCATGAGTTTAACAACCATTCGGTAATCATCATCTTTTTCTTTTTATCACTGCCATTAAATGGCTGCAAAAACAGCTCCAATTAGGCCATTTGTCTATTGAGATTGAAATTTAGTTCTGGATTTTATATGCATTTCAAGTTCAATTGGGCAATCTGTACTTAATATAGAAATATACAACAATAAAATGTTCAGTTAGAATCCCAATTTAAAACTGATGCATTCAACAGCAACTTATCACCTAACAACTTAGTGAATATCTGTTTATTAGCCCTCCCTGGCCACTGCGAGGCTGAACCACACTGTTCGCAACCTCAGCGTCCTATTTGACCGCGAACCGAGCTTCCAACCCGTATCCTCTCCATCACCAAGACCAGCCACTTCCACCTCCGTCATATCGCCTGTCTCCACCCCTGCCTCAGCCCATCGGCTGCTGAAACCACACCATTTGTTACCTCTAGACTTGACTATTCCAATTCTCTCCTGGCCGGCCTCCAACATTCTACCCTCCACAAACTTGAGCTCATCCAAAACTCTGCTGCCCGTATCCTAACTCGCACCAAGTCTCGTTCACCCATCACCCCAGTACTCGCTGACCTACATTGGTTTCCGGTTCCGGCAACGCCTCGAATTTAAAATTCTCATCCTGGTGTTCAAATCCCTCCACGGCCTTGCCCCTCCCTATCTCTGTAACCTCCTCAAGCCCTACAACCCTCCGAGATCTCTGGGCTCCTCCAATTCTGGCCTCTTGCGCATCCCAGATTTCCATCGCCCCACCATTGGCGGCTGTGTTTTCAGCTGCCTGGGCCCCAAGTTCTGGAATTCGCTCCCTAAACCCATCTGCCTCTCTATCCTCCTCTAAGACGCTCCTTAAAACCTACGTCCTTGAACTGTCCTAATATCTCTCTGTGGCTTGGTGTCAAATTTTTGTTTATAACGTTCCTGTGACGTGCCTTGAAACATTTTACTACACTACAGGCTCTATATAAATGCATGTTTTTGTCGTTGTAATTCTGATGCCAATTAATAAAGCAGAATTACAGAGCTACAGAACCAGAATATCTCCCATTTAGATTGGTTTTCTGCATAAAATCCAATATTTTCATTTTGGTATTGAAATCTTCCGATACTAAAAGGGAAATATTGTGCCAGTACAAAGGACTCTTTATTCTGTAATTAAAAACAAATAAACTGCAGCATATCTCCCATCAATCAGGAAGATATTTCCTGCAGAGACCAACCACTTTCAGGTCTCCATTAGCACTCACAGGTGCTCCACTGACATCTGTTTCAGGGCGGAGGTAGTAGCTAAAGGATGTCTTGCAGCATCTCCGTTCATTTATTTGGGAGTCAGCACGTCAGATCAGCCTGGAAGCGTTTAATTGGTACTCCCAAGCAACTACTGCAACATAAGTTATTGGAGTGATTCTGGGGAAAGCAGAAACCTGAAATGAATGTTCTATGTGCAAAAGAGGAAATGTCTTGTTGAATGGATGACTTCTCCCAACATAGATTGCAAAATTCTTCAAAAAATTATGGTACAAATTGGAGTTTTATATTGAAAGTACACCCTAGAGTTTACTTATCTTTTAAAGCTGGTACATAGTGTTATTTTCCGCTATTGTGCTCTGCTAATAGGTTTTATACCTGTTTTTTCAGTGCAGAAGCCTGTAGTGAAAGCAGCAGTGCACAACACCTTCTCCCTCCACACCTCCCCCAAATTAAAAGAGGTGAGTAATTATAGCAACACCACCATACAATGCGGCAAGCCTGCCACATTTTTGACAATACCATTTGTAAATAATTTACAATGCAAACTACATACATAAACCAACAAGTGCATGAAACTAGTATTAAAATACAGTGGCTCAGTCTGCCATACTGGATTCTATCAAGTCAGGTGGATTTAAGCTTATGACAATGATCTTTTAAATATTCCAGTGTTGAATAAGTGACCATTTGAAAATGCAATTGTCATAAACATGATTTCTGATCACATTTAGGACCATTTTATTGTGAAATATTATCCATTTTTTTTGCTCACCATGAACGGCAGTGCTCCAATTGGGAAATGGTGAAGTCGAGGAGGGGGAGGTGGGTGGTAATGAGCCAGGTGAGGGTGAAGGTGACTTGGTGGATATGGTGCTGCAGTCACCCCTGGTTCGATGCCCAGGTCCCTGCAATGGGTTAGAAAAAAGTTTATTAATTCTTTACACAACAGTATTAAATCTGCACTACTATACTTAGTCCCCTCAATTATTCATAGCTACAAAGTAACAAAGTGTTACATAATATTTAGAAAAAGCAATGAATAACCAACAGAAAGAACCCACAGGTATCATGAGTATAATCATCTGACCAGGACCACTAGTCTGTAGTGACCGAGTAACTTGAATTCTGTTTCTACTACATGGGATTCCAGGGCTTTCGCCAGTGTTTTGGGGATCTGCAATTTGATCCAATTTTCTACATAAACTCCAAAATCAATGGCCTAATAAATCAAAATGACATGCAGAACAAATAGTTTTCTGTTAAAATGACCAATAAGTAATTTAGAACATTTCTTTGACCATGAAATTACTTTATATTCATTAAAGTCCAAAACTTTATTTCAACGGGGCAATAAGATTCAAGAGTGTATTAAATGTTATTGTTTCAGATGCTGCAACCAGCAAAGAAGATATTTACAATAGGTTGGTAATACACAGTAGGCGGTTAGCATTTGAAAACCCAGGGATGAGGCCCTTGTTTTCATCGCTGTAGAAGATGTTTAGCGAATTCAATCACATTATCATTACTCACTGATTTCTAAGTTCACTCAAAACTTTTATTGACATCACAGAATAGATGCTCTTCAATAAGTTAACAATGAAATCACACCACAGCATAGGAATAAAACCATGGGCCCTGCTACCCCATGCAGCTCAGAAACTGGAGCATAAAATGGTTTCAGGCACAAATTAAACAGAAAGATTCTGCACTGACCAGGTTGGCCTCTCTGGTGGTTGTCGAGGATGTGAGGACATTGTCTGAGGAACATGAATATGATGTCCGTGGCCATAATTAGGATGCATACGATGTGGATGTGGTGGAGGTCGCTCATGTGCTCGACTGGAAAAGAAATACAATAGTTAATATATACAAAATTATACAGTAATAACTCAAATTATACATGTCAACTAAAATGCCAGACAACGAGCAGCAGCTACAACTATAACCTTCAAAATTAGGACTATGTAACATTTTGCTTTCTGCTGGATTAAATGGGATATGTAAATATTGTTATTGATCAAAAATCAATATCGAGGCAAATTTGATCTTTTAAATTCGTTTTGCTAATACAATCATGTTGGCCAAATTTGCAATTCTCGGTTTGCAGTTTTGGGGTCATGGGGCTTTAGATTGAAGTTAACATTCAGTCACAGCACTGAATGACATTTAGCAGGAAAGGAAGTCCCTTTCATACATTTACATCATGCATTCAAGATTCCAGTCTTTTTGAGCATGTCAGGAAAGAAATAGTATAACCATGGAATGCGAACTTAAAAGCTTTTTAAGTACCTTTATTAAACTAACCAGTTTCTACCCATAACTAAATTAGCTTTTTTTGATATCTCTGAGCTGTACCTAAAAGTTTAAACAGCAACAGAATCACCACCTGCCAGGTCTAATGCTGGACATCAAAATATTACAACTGAGATTTATCCTCGCCAGCTAAGATTTATCCTCGCCAGCACAAGTTTGGTGGGATGGGCTTTTCCATTCGTCCACGGTACAGTCGGCACTGTGTCTGGTGAATTTTCTGCGATCAGGTTACTTGACATAATTTTAGCAGGCTGCTGGGCAATATTCCCTTTAATTTTAAGGGGCTGTGCAGCCCATTCAAAATACTGCGCATGCGTGGTTTTTCCCATTTAAAAGCCGGTGAGCCGGCTGCGCGGCAGCTCCACAGCCACAAAGCTTAAAGGGAACATTGCTGCTGGGGTACTATTGGCCATGCTTCAAGCTTGCTATTGAGGGAGGGAAGGCCAGGAAATAGCTGCTGCTGCGGCTGCAGGAGTCAGATGCCTGCAGCAGCATAAAGTGCAGGCAGCCTCACAGAATGGTGTCTGAGAACAGTGCTGAAATCTACCAATCTTGGAAGTCTTCATCGATCGTCCTTCCATTAATTTAAGTGACTGTTGTGGCCATTTAAATTTTTCGATATGTTACGCATCATTTAGCAATGCTGTACCCCTATTGTATACAGATATTCCCAATGTCTAGTGATGTATTGGCAGTAATGATGGACATATAATGTTGTACCATTAATCATTGGGATGCTGGAAAATGTGATGGGTTAGATTTTACCGATGGAGGCATCTCCAGCAGGACATTTAGCCACCGAGTCTTCAGGGGAGTGATAGAAAATGTCCAATTTCATCAGACCTGCTGTCAAATGTCTAGATTTTAAATTAGTAAGTCTCAAAGTAACAACTCATGGACTGATACTGTTTTATTCAAAATTGTGGAGACCAGAAAGGCATACAGAAAACATTGAAAGATACAAACTGGGAGATTACACAAATGGTAACATTAACTGCGGATATTTTGGCTTTAGAAAGGTCACAAGTATGAAACTGAGATAATCCAACTTTTAATTTTCCAAGGGCCATATGGGAATTTACAAGTCCCTGGTACAGGAAACTTTCGATTAACCGGCCCCCTAAATAACCCGAACGCTCTATCCACCGGCAAAATTCAGGAGTCGGTTCAGGTAACTTTTTTTTTTAATAATTACTTTTATTACTTTTTTTACTCCATTTGTTGCTGTGCAAGGGTGTAGCTGAAGCTGTTGCTAAGCTACAGAGACGCTTGCAACTTGTGCCGATTGTTTTGAAGCTGTTGCAGGGTTTGTTGCTTTATACGGAGCTCTGAGCTCCGTATCTTTTACTATAGCGTTCGGTTATCCGGAATTGTTGATGAACCGGCACCACGTCGGTCCCGTCCGTGCCGGATACCAGAAAGTTTCCTGTACTTTGTTATAGTAAAAAAATTGTTGGTACCACAGCAGAGCCGTGACAAACATTTGACTTACGTTGGATGCTGCATCATTCTTCTTCGCTGTGCCTCCATTCTCTGAAGCATTTCATGATGGTGCAGTCTTTGAGAGGAAGGTGGTGGAGCAGGGATATGGTGTGGCATTGCTGCTGCTGTTGCAGGGAGATGATGTGGAGGTGGTGGAGGTGCTGGTGGGACATTGTGAGTTGACGGATGTGAGGGAATCTGTGGGTGGAAAGGGTGCACTGGGTGTGGAATAGCATACTCAGGTTGGGGAGGGGGTTGCGGTGGAGGAGGAGGATTTCCATGCGCATGTGGGCATGTGGTCGCTTGGTGGTGCAGTGGTCTTGGCAATGGGGCATCTGGAAGGAAACAGTAAATAAAATCAAAATTTGCAGTTAACCTGAAGTATACACCTTTGAAAAACGTAGAATATCAAAAACTTCACAGGGAAAAAATGAAATAATTAATGTAATTAATACATGCAAACTAAGATTTTAAAAATCCATATAAGGGTATTGTTCACTGCCTCAATCTTCCACAATTTTCTCTCATTATCCCTCCTCTCAAAGGTGGTTCCATGGATGCTGGCAATTCTCTAGTATCTTACCATTCATTTGGCCATTAATCATGTAAGAGGGTTCCAGTACAAGAACAAGGATGTCTTGCTGCAGTTGTACAGGGCCTTGGTGTGAGACCGCACCTTGAGTATTGTGATCAGTTTTGGTCGCCTTACCTGAGGAAGGACATTCTTGCCATGGAAGGAGTGCAGCGAAGATTCACCAGGCTGATACCTGGGATGGCAGGAATGACGTATGAGGAGAGATTGTGTCGATTGGGCTTATACTCACTGGAGTTTAGAAGATTGAGAGGGGATCTCATCGAAACCTATAAAATTCTGTCAGGCCTGGACAGACTAGATGCAGGAAGGATGTTTCTGATGGCCGGGGAGTCCAGAACCAGGGGTCATAGTCTAAGGATAAGGGGTAAGCCATTTAGGACTGAAATGAGGAGGAATTTCTTCACCCAGAGAGTGGTGAACCTGTGGAATTCTCTGCCACAGAGGGCGGTGGAGGCCAGTTCATTAAATATATTCAAGAAGGAGTTAGATATATTTCTTAAGGCTAAAGGGATCAAGGGATATGGGGAGAAGGCAGGGACAGGGTACTGAATTTGGATGATCAGCCATGATCTCATTGAATGGCGGCGCAGGCTCGAGGGGCCGAATGGCCTACTCCTGCTCCTATCTTCTATGTTTCTATGTATTAGCCTAGAGAATGAGTGTTCACAGACTAGTCAACCATGGAATGCATCACAGCCAAGTCAGATTTGAACCTCATCTTTCTGTGCTCATCAAGGTGAGGGATGTTCATGCTGGGGAATGGAACTTCTATTTCAGGCACCCAATGTCAGCCTCTAATATTAAGTCAGATATAGCACAGCCCGATGCAGAGTAAAGCTCCCACTAGTCAACACAGATGGCCATCCACTACTGCACCAATGTGACAATGTTTCAATTTCTTACAGGAACCACTCTGTGGCATTTCTGAGCAAGATTGCCAATCAACGCTCTATAAGAGACGATTTTGTGCTGTAGGTTCACGACCACTAGGAACTCTAATGAGAGTGCACGACGTTATTTTGCATGGGACCCTTCTAGCTGGATTCGAACCCAGGTCCCAGAAGTGTACGGCCAGTGTCTAACTCATGGCATCACTTAGTCCCTTTCCATTCTCACCAGAATTCCATATGCACACATTCTGAATCTCTAGACAGCAGTCAAAAGCAGAAACATAAGAGGCACTAAAGCTAATTATGGTGTCTTCACAGGTCTGACTGAAATCAGCTAATTCATCACCAAGCTTTAATTTCTCTGCATACAGTGGAAGATGAGAGCTCCACAAGACTCAGTAACTAAAGGTCCCAGGTTCAAACACAGTAACTAGAACCTTTACTATTAAATAGAAAAAATCTAAAAAGAGTGTAGATTTTACTCTTCTATTATAGCGCTGGTACTAGCAAAGTCATTTGACACTGTGTAGCAGCAAAGGGATTTGAGCCTGCAATCCTTCAGGTGCAGAGCTTCTAATAGTTGCCACACTGTTGTGGAGAGATGCTAAGTGGAGAAAGAAATGCTTCCCCTTGCTAAGGAAGAGAAAACAAGAAAAAAAAAATCAATCTATTCTGTAGCAGAATTGAAAAATCTTGGCAACATCGTGTGCAACTCGTGAAAGGCAGTAATAGTGAAGAAGCTAGGTTTGTAACCAGATTAACCATCACCCATGCTTCTACAACCACCATCTCTTAAGCACCAAAGATCATTGAAAAAGATCTGAAGCACTGCAAAAGAAACAATAAACACTTTCTTAAAAGGTTTGCTTCTCAAAATGAGTTTATTGCCTGAACACCAGACTAATTTGAATGACTACTTGTAGATGTTTTAAGTAGTTTAAAATTGACTGAAATTAGAATAGAAAAATGCACTTCGCTGACAAACAGTACAAAAATTCTAATTGTAAAGTACCAAATTGTAACAAATTTATGAATGAAAGCAAATTTAGACATTTACCATCCTATTGCTCAGTTTTTAATCAAACATTCCAGAATTTTTCCTTTGTAGTAATATAATCAGAAAGATGAATGATGAGGACAGGGAAAGGGATGAAGAGACATTTCACATTTAGTTAACATATTCCTTATGTCAACTTCTATGTTTTTGGGCCAATTGTAGGACATTTTTGATTAACAAGTACACAATTCCACCCCGACCCCATAACTTTCTCTCCTCTCTCAAGGGCTACGGCTGAAGTTCGAGTATAGTTCCAGAGGTGCTGATCACTTTCTGGTACAATGGCCAAGAGGCCCCATCTCACATATCAGCCTAGACAGTGATCATCATCATCTGCGCCATAAATCACAAAGGAGAAATCGAGATTTATATCAGTGGTTGCATTACTGGGAGTAAAGAAAGTATTACAGCAGGTCATTCACGGGGCTTTTTATTCCATGATTTTTAAAAACAAAAATGCTTCTGTGGTTAGCCATGGAGTATTTCGATTGGATCTACATTCAGCCTTGACCTAGTAGCCCTTTGGCTCAGTGGGAATTTATAATGAAGGATCTGAACTATTAGACCAAAAAATGTGCACCTTGTAAAGTTGGGTCCGTTAATGCGCAGCCATTTAAAAGATTTGGTAAAGGCAATATAATTTTTTTTTTAAATAAATGGAGACACTCCAAATGAACTGAATTTACTGAACTAAATGCAGATATTTACAATGTCTGTACTGGACTTAGTAACGCAGATACTGTAAACATCAGGAATTCAATTTAAAAAAATCTGCATAACTTGTTTCCCAACCTCAAAGGCAGCCAGACTTTCTGTTCTTGGGTATCTTGCAATGCAGCTGCTAGGAAGTATGCAATTGTAATGCAGATTGACTTGGCTTCCAATTTTCCCTCACAGCACAACTTAACAGTTATTTGTGTAACAAGTTGCAGAGGAGGGAAAAAACAATAGTAGAGTATATTTAATCAAATGTAAATACTGTAGCTAAAAATATCTAAAACATCCTCATCTAAACTATCACAGTTTCAGGAATGGTAAATTGAATTATTCACATTAAATGTACAACCAATATTACTATTACCACATTGATGGATAAAATGCTATTTTTCTGACAGAACATTAGGTGATTATGCCAGATGGCAACTTAGTGATGACCACGACCACAAACAGCAAGATGGTACTGCAAGAATCTGAGAAGCAAGGCTTACATGTAGGGTGTAAATAATGCCGGCAGGAAGCAAGTGGTTGCTGTGGTTGACCTTGAGCCTGTCCTACCATCCCAGAACTATATCCCTCGACAACTATTGGCTGGCTTGTTCCAGCAGTTGCTGGCGCTCCGTAGATTGCAGTACGTGAGGAAGACCCAGGACAGCAGGGATCAAAAGCTGAAGTACCATGAAAACTCCCACTTCCATGGCTCCGAACAGCACCACTGCTTAAATCAACAGGTAGCGTCTGTTTAAAAAGAGTGCAATTAAAGTAATATGTAAATCATTGCAGAAGGGTCAAATTATAACATATTGTCCATAATTTCATTGGTTATATATATTCACTTAGTCATTTATAGGTTTCTAGCAAGGATGATTTCAGGTATGCTGGAATAGCAATAATTGACTATATATTCTGCTTTCCAAATTCAAGATGAAACTAAAAACGATTAACAGACACCAAGTTCAAATTTGAACAGATTTGAAAAACTGCTCACATGTGCATTATTAAATATTTCAATTGCATGAATGCAAAGCACTGTATAAATATCAGTATAAATTGCACTGGTTCAGCAAACTAATTACATTCTCGAAAGCAAGCAACTCCACTTTATAACAAAAAACATAGCTGAATCCTTTTAGATACTGAATTGTAACTATTGCATTAGGAGACCATATTACAATAGTGAAAATGTTATCTTTTAGTCACCTTTTCTCTCAAATACTTCTTTAAATTTGTCAAACATGACTTACCTTTCCGCAAATTCAGGCTGGCTATCCTTAAATCAACCTATATTCTAATTGAGTATTAATTTTATTCCATATTATAGCTTATTTACTACCATTTAAGTTGACTGATCTTATGGTTACCCAGTTTATCTCTTTCTCCCTCTTGAACAGAGTTGTTATATCAGTAGCCACCCATCCTCTGACAACTTCAAATACAAGGGTTTTTGAAAAATTGTGGACATGGCTCCCAATATTGTAGAATGCATGCCATGAGGGCCTGCTGCCTTTTTCATTTCGAGTTCCACCAACTTTTTCAGTACAACTTCTTACCTTTTTTGGTCTCTAATTGGCCCTAGCCTTTCTTTGATTATTCTTTCACTTCTTATGTCTATAAAATTCTTCACTATTTCCTTTTGTTACCTACCAATTTGTCTTCATATCCCCTTTACCTTTCTAATCTTTTCTGCTTCCACTCTGCATGTCCTATATTCCACTATAATTCACATTATTAGCCCTAGTTTTGTCATTCGCTTCAAAGTCTAATTTTATTTGTTTTAATTCTTCCAAGAACTCCAGCCTTCTTGCTGCATCTACTTGACTTCTTGTGGGAATGCGTGGGGGAGTACTTCACACTGAAAATACTTCACTAGGCTTTCCTTCTGCTTTATGGATTACTTTATCAGTATAAAGTTCACATTTGTTGATGCAACTGCTATGAGTGTGCAAAAGTTCAAACGTATCCGTCAATTTAGGTTTTTAAACCTATTGAAATTTTAATTGCAAAACACTGTCCTAAGCCTTTGCTTCTCAAAACTAGTGTATTATCCAACACCAGAATTATATGATTATATATGGATGTGATAAGTAGCTTAAAATTGGCTGAATTTAGAACAGAATAATGCGCTTCGCTAAACACAAATTCTATTTGCAAAGAACTAAGTTCTAGCAAACTTATGAATCAAAGCAAGTTTAGACATTTGCCATCTTAATACTCAGCTTTTGATCAAACATTCTGAAGTTATTCCTGGAGGAAATGGTTCCACATCAAAACATTTATAGGACTCAATTATTTATTCAACTCCATTACTAAACGACATGCATGATAGATTATATTCTTATGGCATCAGAATAATGTTACTATTTAGCAGCTCAGACGTTCACTATTCTTTCCTCCTTCCCAATTTATTTTTTTTTTTTTTTTTTTTTTAAAAAGCGATAGAAAAATACAAACCTGATCGTGATATTGGCCACCTGCATTTGCATTAGCTCCACAAGGTGCTGGCACTACAGCAGGTCTCTCCAAAGGACAGTTCGATTCAGGAAACGAAGGCATTGATGGTGGCACTGCAGAGTGGGCACCAGGATGGTGCTGAAACTGGTGGTTATGTTGCTGAAGACAGCTTGGATGAGGGTGTCCTAATGAGTTGTGTCCTTGCAAAGATCCTCCACATGGTGAATGCTGAGGACAGCAGGATGGGAGCCTTGGCATTGCCCCAGGACCAGCTTCTGGCACTGCATTTGACCCAACTCGCCGAGCATCATCTTTGAGGAAAGTAACAAAAAAAAAAATCAAACTTTTGTCTTGGAAATTTCTGGCACTTTTACATTATTAAAGTGGTTCTGACAGCAGTGCTCAAATGGAGACATGTGACATCTCTGCATGATCTCATAGTAAAGGATCCTCTAGGAAAGAGTGATCATAACATGGTTGAATTTCAAATTCAGTTGGAGGGTGAGAAAGTTGTATCTCAAACCAGTGTCCTGATCTGAAACAAAGGCAATTACAATGGCATGAGGGCAGAACTGGCTAAAGTGGATTGGAAAAATAAATTAAAAGGTAAGACAGTTGAAATGCAGTGGCGGACATTTAGAGAGATATTTCATAACTCTGAACAAAAATATATTCCAGTGAGAAAGAAAGATTTAAAAGGGAGCACCATCCATGGCTAACTAAGGAAGTAAAAGATGGTATCAAATTGAAAATGAAGGCATACAATGTTGCCAAGATTGGTGGGAGGCCAGAGGATTGGGAAATTTTTAAAAACCAGCAAAGGATGACTAAAAAAAAAAATGATGAATTACGAGAGTAAACTGGCAAGAAATATTAAAACAGAAAGTAAGAGCTTCTACAGGTATATAAAAAGGAAGAGAGTAGCTAAAGTAAATGTTGGTCCTTTAGAGGATGAGAATGGAGAATTAATAATAGGGAACAGGGAAATGGCAGACACTCTGAACAAATAGTTTGTATCTGTCTTCACGGTAGAAGACACTAACAACATTCCAATAATGGATAATCAAGGGCCCACAGGGAGGAGGGAAACTAAAGACAATCACTATCACTAAGGGAAAAGTACTTGGTAAAATAATGGGACTAAAAGACAACAAGTCCCCTGGACCAGATGGCCTGCATCCCAGGATCTTAAAAGAAGTGGCTGCAGAGATAGTGGATGCATTGGTTGCAATATACCAAAACTCCCTGGACTCTGGTGATGACCCAGCGGATTGGAAAACCGCAAATGTAACACCCCTATTTAAGAAAGGAGGGAGACAGAAAGCAGGAAACTATAGACCAGTTAACCCAACATCTGTCGTTGGGAAAATGCTGGAGTCCTTCATTAAGGAAGCAGTAGCAGGGCATTTGGAAAATCATAATGCAGTCAAGCAGAGTCAGCATGGTTTTATGAAAGGGAAATCATGTTTAACAAATTTGCTGGAGTTCTTTGAGGATGTAACGAGCAGGGTGGATAAGAGTGAGCCAGTAGATGTGGTGTATTTGGATTTCCAGAAGGCATTCAATAAGGTGCCACATAAAAGGTTACTGCATAAGATAAGAGCTCACAGAGTTGGGGGTAATATATTAGCATGGATAGAGAATTGGCTAACTAACAGAAAGCAGAGAGTCAGGATAAATGGGTCATTTTCCGGTTGGCAAACGGTAACTAGTGGGGTGCCACAGGGATCAGTGCTGGGGCCTCAACTGTTTACAATCTACATTAATGACTTGGATGAAGGGACCGAGTGCAATGTAGCCAAGTTTGCGGATGATACAAAGATGGGTGGGAAAGCAAGTTGTGCAGAGGACTCAAAGAACCTGCAAAGGGATATAGACAGGCAAAGTGAGTGGGCAAACATTTGGCAGGTGGAGTATAATGTGAGAAAGTGCGAGGTTATCCACTTTGGCAGGAAAAATAAAAAAGCAAATTATTATTTAAATGGAGAGAGATTACACAATGTTACAGTTCAGAGGGACCTGGGGGTCCTTGTGCATGAAACACAAAATGTTAGCATGTAGGTACAGCAAGTAATCAAAAAGGCAAATGGAATGTTGACCTTTATTGCAATGGGATTGGAGTACAGGAAACTTTGGTTTATCCGGAGGTTGTATGTCCGGAATACTCGATCTAACGGCAAAAATCAGGAGCCGTTTTTTTAGTTCTCGTTCTTTTTTCCCCCCAGTCAGGCACTGCAAGGTCTGTAGCTATAGCAACAGCTTCAGCTAGAGACGCTTGCAGCTGTAGCCGGCTCTTTAGAAGCTGTTGCTAAGCAACAGTGTTGTTGTCAGATACGGAGATGAAAACCTCTGTATGCTTCAACATTAACTTCGTATGTCCGACAGTTTTGATAGATCGGCAACACGCCGGTCCCGTCGGTGCCGGATATCACAAAGTTTCCTGTATAAAAGCAGGGAAGTCCTGTTACAACTGTACAGGGTATTGGTAAGACCACACCTCAAGTACTGCGTACAGTTTTGGTCTCCTTATTTAAGGAAGGATATACTTGCATTGGAGGCAGTTCAGAGACGATTCACTCGGTTGATTCCTGAGATGAGGGGGTTGACTTATGAAGAAAGGTTGAACAGGTTGGGCCTATACTCATTGGAATTTAGAAGAATAAGGTGTGATCTTATTGGAACATATAAGATACCGAGGGGGCTCGACAAGGTAGATGCACAGAGGATGTTTCCTCTCGTGGGGAAATCTAGAACTCGGGGGCATAGTTTCAGAATAAAGGGTCGCCCTTTTAGAACTGAGATGAGGAGGAATTTCTTCTCTCAGAGGGTCGTAAATCTGTGGAATTCTCTGCCCCAGAGAGCTGTGGAGGCTGGGTCATTAAATACATTTAAGGTAGAGATAGACAGATCTTTGCATGATAAGGGAGTGAAGGGTTATGGGGAGCGGGCAGGGAAGTGGCTTTAAGCCCAAAATCAGCCATGATCTTATTGAATGGCAGAGCAGGCTCGAGGGGCCAAGTGGCCTATTCTTGCTCCTATTTCTTATGTTCTTACGTTATCTTCCATACTTTAACTACCGTTAAAGGGGTGGGGGGGAGGGGCAAACCTGGTTAACTGGGCAGCAGCTTGCGAGGCTTATGAAAATATTGGGCCATCAGGTCATGGGTCATTTACATTAAAGAGCACCATCTCAGCATTCATCAATGTAAAATATGCAAAAAAGGTCAATTAACAATAAAAATATTATGTACAACTTTTAAAATTTGTCATTTCTAATTACATTGTACTCCAACATTTCTATATATATATATAGTTGCTTCAAGTAGGGAGTCTTTAGCAAGAAAGTGAGGTAGCTTAGATTAACCCAGTGTGGATGAGGAATCAAACTGGGAGTCATTAGTTTGTACGGCTTGGGAATCATTGAACAACGTATTTACCCAGGTGATCACAGAGCGTCGCACAGATTTTTCCGAACATCTGTAACATTCCATGTTACAGTAAGAGATACACCTGACAGTACGGGTGAAAAGAACAAATTCAACTGTCTTCTATAGTATAGCACTACAGTAGTATAATTCTCCACGCAGTGCCCCTGCAGACTCAAGAGTACGCCATTTTGGTAATTTCACCCACTAGCTGCAGGCTGTGAAACAAATCGCTTTATTGCTATATACAACTGGCTTTCTGTCCCCCAGCACATCTCTTAAATATCCTTCACTTCAGATCCCTCTGCCCCCCCACCGGCATAGACTCAGTCCACTCTCAATCAGTAATTTTCTGCAACCATATGTTTCAATGCGCACCCTCTTGTCTTGGATGTTGTCTCCTGTATGCACTCCTCCTTCCATTGCACCAAAAGTAGCAAATCCTTCAGGCACCATTTCTTTGCACTCTTACTCTTCTGAACCCCTTTGCCCTGCTTATCTTCAAGTTTCCTCAAAAACTACCTCTTCAGCCATCTCCCTTAAGTTATTTTCCTCTTCAAGTCCCCCAACTCACTTGTAAAGTGTCTATGGGTGTTTTATATGAAAGGTTCTAGAAAGGTGCAAGTTATTCTCTTTGTATCAATTACAGCATGGTGTACACAGTACTACAAATATGTCCCTCTCTTATTCTAGCATCTGTAGAAAATTCCCACTTGTCTGTAGAATGTAACAGGTTACTTCCATGACCTTTGGAGTTGACTAAATTGGTGGTGGTGGTGGGGACAGAGGGAGGTGCTGCAGTGAATTGTCTTGTGGCTAGTCAGGAAGAAGGAAATGGGATGTGTGGAAGATCATTTGAATGCCTCAGAATGGAGCTAGGACTGAAAAGAGAGCCAGGGTCTGGGGATTTGAAGCTCAGCTGGCTAATACTTTTTTCCTGAGCCAAAAGGCCTATTTGTTCTATTTTAAACTTAGTTTTGTCTACTTTGTTACCAAGAGTAGAGATGTCTGCAAGCAAATGGTATAGCAATAAGCCATATTTTGGATGGCTAATGGCATCCTGAAACCAGAGCAAGGCACATAGACAGAGAGGCCAGGATTTTCCCATTTCCCACCCGTATGGTGCAGGGGGACCCGGTATAGATGGCAGGACACCGAGTTCTGTGTTTCCCCGCACGCTGTGAAGCACTCCTGGTCCCCCCCACCCCGCCCGGCCCACAAGGATTGCACCCAGAGGCTGTGTTCGCCTCATTGCAACTACTGGGAATCCTGAGCTCCTGGATCCCCAGCCGCCTGCAGTTAAACCTGCACAGCAGGTTAAAGCAGAGGCTTCAGGCCTCATTATAATATTTAAAACGCCAACCCGTTTCCTGGCAACGGGTTGGCTGCCCGCCCCCATCCCACCCGAGTAAAAGGTGTTGGGGTTAGATTTTAGATTTTTCCAGCTTTCACTTACACCCCGCCTCCAACGTACCCATTTTTTCCTGTGAAAATCCCCCCCCCGCCCCCCGAGTTTCATGGGAGGATCTGCCGTATCACCATCAATATAATATTTTCAAATACACGTAAAGCAGCATCCCAACCTGGTGCATACAAGCCTTTTACAATATTCTGTAGGTCTCCCACTAAAAAGCAAACCATTTGGGACTTGCCTAATTGTTTCAATAATTTGTCATGTTTTGGATGAATTTTTGTGTTCATCAAGGTGAAGGCCATCAGTCCAAGGGAAAGACGACCTTCCTATTTCTGACACGCAATGATAGCATTCAGCACTCCTAAGTCAGAAGCAAAGTAAATCTTCCTCTAATCTGCCCCACCAAAAAAGCTCCCCCACTGCCCTAATATGTATGTTTCCATTTCTCTCCAATTACATTTTGGGCAGTTTGTTATTTATCTTATCAAAACATGCGTGATGTGCCTTGATGCCTGGATACTCAATACCAATCCTATTTCTCCAGTAACTTGGAACATTTAAGAGATGGAAGTTAAGGCCTATTTCTTTGTCTCAAGGTACTGAACAATCAGATGTACAGAATTCATGGTTGCACTAACAAAGTAAGTGCTAACAATGCCTAGACCTCTGAGGGGAATTGGTAGGTATGATATTCAGAAGTATCTCAATTTAAGGTAAGCCCCAGGTTCAGATCCCTAGCCTGACATTATTAACTCCACTTTTTCCAGTCCAGGGAAGACTCCACTGATCCTATTAGAGAAGATGACGACTAAGAGGAACAACAACAAACTTGTAATAAGATAGCGCCTTTAATGTAGTAAAACGTCCCAAGGCGCTTCAAAGGAGTATTATAAGACAAAAATTTGACACCGAGCCACATAAGGAGAAATTAATGCAGATGACCAAAAGCTTGGTCAAGGAGGTAGGTATTAAGGAGTGTCTTAAAGGAGGAGAGAGGTGGAGAGGTTTAGGGAGGGACTTCCAGAGCTTAGGGCCTAGGCAACAGAAGGATTTGAAAACAAGGATGAGAATTTTGAAAACGAGGCGCTGCTTAACCGGGAGCCAATGTAGGTCAGTGAGCATAGGGGTGATGGGCGAACAGGACTTGGTGCGAGTTAGGACACAGGCAGCCGAGTTTTGGATCACCTCAAGTTTACGTAGGGTGGAATGCGGGAGGCCAGCCAGAAGTGCCTTGGAATAGTCAAGTCTAGAGGTAACAAAGGCATGGATGAGGGTTTCGGCAGCGGATGAGCTGAGGCAAGGGCGGAGACGGGCGATATTACGGAGGTGGAAATAGGCGGTCTTAGTTATGCTGCGGATATGTGGGCGGAAGCTCATTTCATGGTCAAATATGACACCAAGGTTGCGAACAGTGTGGTTCAGCCTCAGACAGATGTTAGGGAGAGGGATGGAGTCAGTGGCTAGGGAACGGAGTTTGTGGCGGGGACTGAAAACAATGGCTTCGGTCTTCCCAATATTTCATTGGAGAAAATTTCTGCTCATCCAGAACTGGATGTCAGACAAGCAGTCTGACAATTTAGAGACCGTGGAGGGGTTGAGAGAAGAGGTAGTGAGGTAAAGCTGGGTGTCGTCAGTGTACATGTGGAAACTGACACTGTTTTTGGATGATGTCGCCAAAAGGCAGCATGTAGATGAGAAATAGGAGGGGGCCCAAGGATAGATCCTTGGGGGACCCCAGAGGTAACGATGCGGGAGTGGGAAGAGAAGCCGTTGCAGGTGATTCTCTGGCTACGATTAGATAGATAAGAATGGAACCAGGAGAGTGCAGTCCCACCCAGCTGGACGACAGTGGAGAGGCGTTGGAGAAGGATGGAGTGGTCAACCGTGTCAAAGGCTGCAAACAAGTCGAGAAGGACGAGGAGGGATAGTTTACCTATGTCACAGTCACAAAGTATGTCATTTGTGACTTTGAGAACTGTTTCAGTACTGTGGCAGGGGCGGAAACCTGATTGGAGGGATTCAAACAAGGAGTTCCGGGAAAGATGGACACAAATTTGGGAGGCGACAACATGTTCAAGGACTTGAGAGGAAAGGGAGGTTGGAGATGAAATGGTAGTTTGCAAGGACAGAGGGGTCAAGGGTTGTTTTTTGTTGTTGTTTTTTGTGTTTTTTTTTGAAGGAGAGTGATGATGACGGCAGATTTGAGGGAGAGGAGACAGTACCTGAGGAGAGAGAACCGTTAACAATGTCAGCTAACATGGGAGCAAGAAAAGGAAGTTGGATGGTCAGCAGTTTGGTGGGAATAGGGTCGAGGGAGCAGGAAGTGGGTCTCATGGACAAGACGAGCGCGGAGAGGTCATGAGGGGAGACAGATGCAAGTTCAGGGCTAGGGCAAGGGGGAACCTTAGAGGAAGTTTGGGCCTCACATCTTCCTTTTGTCATCTTTCTCTCCTCTTCTATTTCATTCAGGACATTAGGGAGATATATACAGAAAAAAATAATTTTAAGCTCTTCAGCGAACAAGTCCCTCTCCACCCTACAAGCAAGGAATCCTGGCTGCAAGGACACCAAAGCATTTTTCACTGAAAAACTGTACTGCTCATTGGCTTATCAATTAATCAAATAAATAGATCAGGAAACTACTGTAATTTAAGTCTGAGGGGGATTTCTATGTTAAAGTAGCCTTGGGTAGCAAAGAATGACTGGGATGTCTGCCTTGGATTATGTAATTATGCCTTCAAGTAAAACAAACTTCTGGACATACCCACTGTTGGAGGACCTGCTGTACCAATGGTTGTAGGAACTCCTGAAGACTCTGTCACAGAGGCAGGCTGGGTGGTAGAAGGACCTGGAGTCGTACTTAAGATCTGGCCTGAGGTAGGTACATGACTGACTGGTTGTGATCTAGCAGCAGAGGTAGTTGGCACCACTGTGGGTTCTGTGATCAAAGCAAACAGATAAAATAAAACTCTCTTATAGGTTCTTATATTTTTTAAATGGAGGCAAAGTTGAGAAAGTAGCAGAATCCCAGTCTTAATTGATAATAAAATTTGGATGCTTGCAACTGTGTTTTTAAAACGAGGCTAATAGATGCAGCATCTTGTGGCAGTAGTGCATTCCAGTTAACTCTGATAAATAACCATGGAGAGGACACAATGTCTGGGGAGTTGGAGACTGACTGGAATGGGGCCTTAAAGCCAACATTTTACCCATGAACTCCAGTGGTATGGAAGATTTGAAGCTCCACATCATAATTAAATCTTTAAACAATTATTCAAAGCTGCTTATACCAAGATACATATAGAAGCTACAATGTTGCCCTGCATCTGCTTCATAAATTCTACTATTCAATTCAAGCCTAATCATATTTTGCACAAGCAGGAGTAAACCACAAATCACTGTCGGTCATGACACCACATAGTGGGCACTGGGACAGGGTCATAGAAAAAAAAATAGCTTTTCTAATTTTGATATTCCTAAGATTTTGTTCTACACCTACGCACTATTAAGAACGCATGCTGGAATGTGTTCCAAGGCACAAACACATTTCAGAGTCAAGTTGACACTGAAACCGATTTGACCTTGGTTCTCACAGTTTGATACCATCTCAGCCCACTTGTCATTATTACCTTGTAACACATTCAAGACGGTGTCTTACGCTGTAAGGATACTATAACTGAATATTTTTTGACCCATTTTACTAGTAATAAAAGAAAATGCAATTAATTTAATCAATGCTTCATTTGACAGCTTCTGACCAGTCCAGCCCAAGGAACATTTCACTTGAAATATTTTGATTTCTGCTTTAGATTTTTTTCCCATAATTTTGTATTTAGAAACTTTTTAGCTTTTTGCAAAATTACATTCATGCTAATTGCAATGGTTATTACAGGAAAGGCAAAACATTCAAAACACTAGTCTCCTAAATATTATCCATACTAGAAATCAAAACTTCAAATATACACTAAATTGGTTTTCCTAACATTTTTAGTCTGACAGCAAATGGGATTAACCAGGTAACAAAAGAAAACACACAAGTCACCACACACCCCTTCGATGAAAATACATTTCTGTCAGTTGCTGCTTTAATACAATTCTAGCCTAGCTGGTTCTGCCTCATTCCTGGTCTGTTGAAATGACAGCTCATCATTTCCATCAAGGTCCATTTACAGCCGTGAGGTAGGAGGAGTGCAGCAGGCTACTCTGGTAGAAGTGGGGCGACATGGGTTGAAATTTTGTTTGAGGATCTGCTAGCAAATTTGGACAGAAATCATCTTACTGTTCTCAATTTTCTCACTTCCCGATTGCTCCCCAGCCATGCACATCTTGTGTGCAGGGATTCGGGACAGCCCTTGTTTCAACATGACTGACATTACCCCTTCTGACAAGTAGCATTATTGGCAAAGAGTAACTTCATGAAGACTCCCCATTTGACTTGATCTCTCTCCTCAAAAGTAAGCACATTGCTTCTACTCAGGATTTCTCCACAGCAACAAAATTAAGATTGGAAGCTCTCCTGGGATAGGAATTGAAGCGGTATCTCAGTTGTGCCACATAATGATGCTCCATTGTGATATGCTAGTTTGCCCCCAAATTTCTTTTTGCAAAAAGTCAGCAATTCTATCTACAGTGGCAGCAATTAAAAATACCACACTTTTAAAAGTAGTAATTAAGTGATTACAGAAATCTGCAACTTTTTCACACAAGAGTGCTTTCACTTAAAAAAAAAAGTTGGCACTATTCAGCTTTACCAATTTTGTAACATGGAAACCAGTGTTTTGTGTATATTTTCATCGTGCGAAACAGAAGAATGCCAGTTACATGGGAAACCACAAAGTAGATGATTTGTGCCTGGATTTGTTACACAGGGAGTTCCCAGTCTCAACCTTGCTGCCATGGCGGGGCTACTGAACATCTTTCCGACAGGGGGTGGGTGGTGGGACACGGAGGTGAGTGGCCAATTATCCCCATCAGATCATGCAATTCCAACAGAGCAGCCCTGCTGAGGCCTCAAAGTAGGTCTCCAAACCTGCGCTCTCAATTAGGGAAAGTGCAGTACGGGGAGGTTGAAGGAAAATAAAAAGTAGCATGATCGGTTGTTCAATGTAATGTTTAAATACACAAGTTGCAATGTTTTTTGCAAAGCTGCAATGCAAAATATGGGCAGAATGGGTCAAATGGATTTCTCTGTCAAAATTTCATTTCTTTTTAATAGAGAAATAGAAATCTGACCTTGTTTCAATTACAATTACCAAACTGGAAATGTGTGGACTCTTCACAAGAATCCTTCATACAGAAGATCTCGTACAGGTGGCTTTGGAAGCCACTCAAAATGAGGCCACGTCGTGAGAAGAAAATGGAAATGTTTTAAAAACCAAACAGGCTCTTTGACGCAAATTCAGTGGTTCTGAAATTATATTTGTGCCTCGGTGCTTATGCAATATTCTCAAACGTGCATTTTGAAGTAATGGTGGGAAACAGGAACGACTTTAGCACAGTGTTAAAGTGGTTAAGGTAGTAGGTCAAACAATGGAAAAGCGCCCTGCTCCTCCGAAATGAATTAATTGCTGATGCTAGGCAGTCATTTTATAACAAAGTTCAGTTATCAGCTGCCTAATATAAAAATAGAACAGAGTGTCTGAGAGAATATCTATCATCAAGGTTAGTGGAAAAAAAAAAATCAGAATGCTCAAAAAAATATTCCAATCCCAAAATGTTATTTCCTTTTAGCTCCTTAGTGTTTTTTTTAAGCACATTGCATGAATAGGGAGGAAATCAATCAATTATGCTTAACTTCCAAGACAGGAATTTTATTTTTACATCATTGCTTCCAAAATCATGAATGGGACTGTGAATGATTCCATGTGTGCCCAGTGCCAAATTGCCCCAGTGTTTGTCAATTAAAACCTGGTTAACTGTTGAATTTATTGACATAAGTTAGTACTAAAGACAGGCTCAAAGCACTAAAATAGAAGTCTCCATCTTTTGCCTTTTCTTTTGCTGGAAATCAGCATTTGTAAACAAAACAACTGTTATCAATTGTTTATTTCTTGCGCCTCATACAGAAATTAGAAGTCAATCATTAGGCCTCAAGAACTCTTACCAACTGAAGTGAAGACACAAGGCTCACAGAATATAAATAATTCACTATTCTCTGTTGTCACAGTGGTAATAAAGAAAACTCTTATTCTATAAAGACAATCTGACATTGCGCAAATTCAGTTCAATCTATGACAGGCAGATAGACTGGTCCTGAAGAACTACAACCTCAATTTTCTATGAAACTGTACTTTCACAACAGTCAAATGTGAAAATGCACTCTAGAACGCTCATAGCACAAGCATTGCATCACAAAGCTCAAAGTAAATGTTTTGTTGAATAATATTCTGGCTTAGTATTCTGACCAAAATAATAATAAATTCAGCAAAATGATTTGAATAAAGCAAAAGCCTTTTTAAATTCATGCCCGCATGGGATTTTTATGCAACTGAAAAAACCGTTGCTAACACTTTCTCACTTGTTTCTTTTCAGTTGTAACCTCCAACAGTTTAGTTTCGAATTTGTCTGGAAATCTACCACAGATTGTCTTGTATGCAGAAAAGGATAAAAACAAGCTAATTTGCTTGCAAAGGCAACAGCAGAGTATGCACTTTCATTTTGATAAAGGTTCATGGTAATAAATTGTGTAAGAAGCAAATAAAAATTATATGAATGCTAAGGTAGCATTGCAAATAGTATTTAAAAGCTGTACTCCACTATTTATTTGAGAACATAAGAAATAGGAGCAGGAGTAGGCCCTTTGGTCCCTCGAGCCTGCTCCGCCATTCAATAAGATCATGGCTGATCTGATCTTGGCCTCAACTCCACTTTCCTGCCCGCTCCCCATAACCCTCGACTCCCCTGTAGCTCAAATAGCTGTCTATCTCCGCCTTGAATATATTCACTGACTCAGCCGCCACAGCTCTCTGGGGTAGAGAATTCCAAAGATTCACGACCCTCAGAGAAGAAGTTCCTCCTCATCTCCATCTTAAATGGGCGACCCCTTATCCTGAAACTACGCCCCCTAGTTCTAGATTCCCCGAGGGGAAACATCCTCTCAGCATCTACCCTGTCAAGCCACCTCAGAATCTTATATGTTTCAATAAGATCCCCTCATTCTTCTAAACTCCAATGAGTATAGGCCCAACCTTTCCTCATAAGACAACCCTTTCATCTCAGGAATCAGCCTAGTGAACCTTCTCTGAACTGCCTCCAATGCAAGTATATCCCTCCTTAAATAAGGAGACCAAAACTGTACGCAGTACTCCAGGTGTGGTCTCACCAATACCCTGTGCAGTTGTAGCAAGACTTCCCTACTTTTATACTCCATCCCCCTTGCAATAAAGGCCAACATTCCATTTGCCTTCCTAATTACTTGCTGTACCTGCATGTTAACTTTGTGATTCATGTATGAGCACACCCAGATCCCTCTGTACCGCAGCATTTTGTAATCTCTCCCCATTTAAATAATATTTTGCTTTTCTATTCTTCCTACCAAAGTGGATAACCTCATTTTCCCACATTGTACTCCATCTGCCAATTTTCCCCCACTCACTTAACCTATCTATATCCCTTTGCAGACAGTGTCCTCTTCACAACTTGCTTTCCTACCTAGCTTTGTATTGTTAGCAAATGTGGCTACAGTACACTTGGTCCCTTCATCCAAGTCATTAATATAGATTGTACTGTAAATAGTTGAGGCCCCAGCACTCTGTGGCCTGTGGCACCCTAGTTAGTTTGCCAACCTGAAAATGACCCATTTATCCCGACTCTGTTTTCTGTTAGTTAGCCAATCCTCTATCCATGCTAATATATTACCCCAACACCGTGAGCTCTTATCTTGTGCAGTAACCTTTTATGTGGCACCTTATCGAATGCCTTTTGGAAATCCAAATACACTACATTTACTGGTTCCCCTTGATCCACCCTGCTTGTTACATCCTCAAAGAACTCTATTCAATTTGTCAAACACGATTTCCCTTTCATAAAACCATGTTGACTCTGCTTGATTGTATTATGATTTTCTAAATGTCCTGCTACTACTCCCTTAATAATGGATTCCAGCATTTTCCCAATGACAGATGTTAGGCTAACGGGCCTATAGTTTCCTGCTTTCTGTCTCCCTCCTTTCTTGAATAGGGGCTTTACATTTGCGGTTTTCCAATCTGCCGGGACCTTCCCAGAATCCAGGGAATTTGGGAAGATTACAACCAATGCATCCACTATCTCTGCAGCCACTTCTTCTAAGACCCTAGGATGCAGGCCGTCAGGTCCAGGGGACTTGTCAGCCTTTAGACTCATTAGTTTGCCTAGTACTTTTTCTCTAGTGATAGTGATTGCTTTAAGTTCCTCCCTCCCTTTTGCCCCTTGATTATCTACTATTATTGGGATGCTTTTAGTGTCTTCTACCGTGAAGACAGATACAAAATATTTGTTCAAAGTCTCTGCCATTTCCTTGTTTCCCATTATTAATTCCCCAGTCTCATCCTCCAAGGGATCAATGTTAATTTGTAGAAGCTCTTACTGTCTTTTTATATTTCTTGCTAGTTTACTCTCAATCTATTTTCTCCCTCTTTATTGTTTTTTTAGTCATCCTTTGCTGGTTTCTAAAAATTTCCCAATCTTCTGGTCTACCACTAATCTTCGCAACATTGCATGCCTTTTCTTTCAATTTGATACCCATCCTTAACTTGCTTAGTCACGGATGGTTCATCCTTCTTGTAGAGTCTTTCTTTCTCATGGGAATATATCTTTGTTGAGAGTTATGAAAAACTCGGCTGCCTGTATCCTAACTTGCACCAAGTCCCGTTCACCCATCAGCCCTGTGCTCGCTGACCTACAATAGCTTCCGGTTAAGCAACCCCTCGATTTCAAAACTCTCATCCTCGTTTCCAAATCCCTCCATGGCTTCGTCCCTCCCTATCTCTGTAATCTCCTTCAGCCCCACAAACCCGCCCCCCAGAGATATCTGCGCTCCTCTAATTCTGCCCTCTTGAGCATCCCCGATTATAAATCGCTCAACCATTGGTGGCCGTGCCTTCTGTTGCCTAGGCCCGAAGCTCTGGAATTCCCTACTTGTACACCTCCGCCTCGCTACCTCTCTTTCCTCCTTTAAGACGCTCCTTAAAACCTACCTCTTTGACCAAGCTTTTGGTCACCTGCCCTAATTTATCCTTATATGGCTGTCAAATTTTTTGTCTTTTAATGCTCCTGTGAAGCGCCTTGGGAGGTTTTACTACATTAAAGGCGCTATATAAATACAAGTTGTTGTTGAATAGGAAAACAGGGCTTGAGTTTAACATCTTAACTAAAAGACAGCATTCTCTAACAATGCAACACACTCACTGTACCGCATTGGAGCATCAGCCCAGATTATGTGCTCAAATTGTGGAGTGAGGCTTGAACTCATGACTTCTGATTCAAACAGAAGTTCGCTACCAACTCAGCTAAGCTGACACTAGTTATTAATCAATGCATTCACCACTCAATGCCCAGTGCAAGAATATGGCCTAATAGAAAAACAGCTCAATTCCATTTCAGGACGATGGCTTGTTAATGTTTCATCAAAAGTAGACTTTCATTACTATCAGCATGAAGAAACTAGAATTAACTAGCTTAGAACAATTCCCATGCAGTGCATTACTGAGACAAATGGGCCAATAAATTCCCAAGTTGCGTCTCAGGTCTGGGTTGAGTGTTGAGGCGTGCAGTGAGCCAGTTACAATTGATTTTAGCATCCCTGGACAAAGGTAGCGAAAATTCAGATCCTGATCACTATCCAATGACCACTGATAGACTTGCACATCCGAATATTGGTTTGAATCTTATAACACCTCCTCTCCAAGGCTTAAGATATCAACTTCAAGAGCGCTCAGGTAACAGTGGAAAACTGGGAAAAAAGAGTAGGTACCTGCTACCCAGTCCAGTTTAGAATTTTCAATGCAGATGGCTTCAGGAAACAGCTGCACTTTACAGTCTGAGACTTTATTTTCCAGGGATATACGGGATAGACCCGCTATCATGTGTGCTACTGTAACTAATCCAAGGAGCTTGGAGCACTGACATGGCAACAACTGGTTTAAGAGTCAACTTATGCATCTATTATGGCACAAATTTCATCATGATCGTAATTAGGATCACAGGGACTTGGAGAGATTACATCAGTGAATCAATAGGCAAGTCTAGGAATTCCCATTGCCTTTCAATGCACCATCAACCCTGGCTTACCAAGAGATAGTTAACCATGTACCTTATATGCCGAAGTTCAAGTGCAGAATTCCAGGCAGTGGCGTGCAGCAACACATGACTGGGGAAAGGATAGTTTGATAGTGACTGAAGATGGTCGCACTTCGTCCATTTCTACTTCAATTCACTAAAACAATAAATAATTCGGTCTACGGCTCACGAATTCACAATGTATACTGTATGTTTAAAGCTCTTCCACCCAAGCTTCCAACTAGATTGCAAAACAGTTTTCACCAAGCTTTAGAAAAACCCACTTACCATCTTCATCCACAGTAAGGTCGACCACCTCTGCTGTGCTTTGTCTCAACGGCTGGATAACTGTAGATATTCTGTTCCGGCTCCGTTGTTCCTGAGGTCTGTTCTGTGAGCTAGAGCTTTGGCCCCAGTGTACCCTTGAGTGGCCGACAAGCGTGGTGTAAGACCTGGAAGCAAAGCATTTGAGAAATGTTAACTCTTAACTAATGTTTGTTTCTGAATAGGAAAACTAAGCATGGTCACTTGGGGCTGAATTTCACCTGACTGAGAAAACACTGATTATTTTTGTCATCAAGAAAGTTAATATTTTATATAACTGGCTGCTGGGAGATGGATTTTTTTTTAGTATGGATGCAAACCACATTTAGCAGACAGCAGCTGGTTTTACAAAATGTCTCCAGTTAATGCAGTGTTCTTGTTTAATTGGACAGCAAAAGAACGGTGTTATAACTTGGTGAGATAGTGTGGAAGAGTTTAAGAAGGAATGCCCCATCAAAAGACAAACAGGCACATAGATTTTATTAATTTGTTAAATCATACTGAAATCTAAACCAAAAATAGTGTCATCCCATAACTCATGAATTACTATTTCAACCTCTGAAAGACAACCCAAAAACTTGCGTTTATTTCAGGCTAAATGATGTAGCTTCTGGCAATTAATGTGATTTTTGTACAGCAATTTGGACTTCGGTATTTTATTGCTGTAATTACAAGAACTAACCTGCGCCAAACCCCGAGTTTTCCAAGTCTCAAAATTAATATTTGCACTGAAATTAAAGATCCAACTCATACCAAGTTCTGAACATTAGTATTCATTTTTCTTGGAGTGTGATACCTTATGAATGCCTCAAAAATATCTCAAGCTTCCGCCCATTAAGTAGTTTATGCCAGGCCACAGTGCTAAAGAGATTAGATCTAGGACAATAAGGGGATTAATCCCCACAATCTCAGTCTGTCAAGAATTAGATATTTGTACAAGAGCTTAGTTTTATTTTTAAGTAAAATTGCACAGCAGGCTACTTTCTATGCAAGGACATTTATGCCATCATTCAAAACGATTTCAAAAAAATATTAAGCAAAATATACATAAATGATACACACGTCAGATCTCAAATGCAAGCAGGATATGAGAAAAAATTTCACAACCGGGGAAAGAGAGACAGGAAAGTAATTGTTCATTGGAGAGGACCGGAGTAAGCCTTTAGCTCAGTGGCAACATTCCTGCCTCGGAGTCAGAAGGTGCAGGTTTTGAACCCCACTCCAGACAGTCCTGGCGAGTGGAGTCAGAGCTCCGGCTCGGAATTTTGGGTTGACATCCAGCGGGATACTTGCATCCAGTGGGTGTGGGTGGCACCCGCCTCATCGTATTAGTTGTGGGAGCCCATAAAACCCTCCCACCGTATGGGACTAACCGCCCTACCGGCTGGTATAGAGATGGTTACGGCCATGGAAGGAGCGTTCACGATGCGGCCTGTCAGACTGCGAATCAGCCCGAGAATCCTTCCACTACTTCACACTGTTCTCCAAGATAAGAGCGAGAAGATACAAAATGATGATGATGATGGAGGGGACTTTCCAGAGCATCAAAATAAAAAGCTTTTTGAGTTGGAGAAAGCATACAGTAAAGTACCTTTTCCCCCATCTCTATTATACTACGTCTTTCATGCTACCGCCCTTGTGCCATGCATTTGGTATCAAAATTGTAGCATGGTTCTGCTGAATCTCATTCCGTTTTAGCTGCACCTCCTTCAGCATGGTGTCTGGTGCAATCAGGCTATCATGATTGATATGGTGTTGTTCAGTCCCACTTGCTCATGCCAGCTGGGTAATATAGCACCAAGTCTAGATTTCTGTAATCTGAGGTGCTTATTAAGCTAGGTAGGATTGAGCACAAGATCATCCAATTTCCCAATACTTCATCTGAAGCCTTCAATTAGTATCAAGAATACCATAAAAAAAATAATTTTGTTCTCTCCTCCTCACTCCAGCCAAACAATGTTCTATATTGATATATCTGTCCTATGGTTTTCTGTATGTACAGCGCAGGTAAAGGAAAATGTGATTGACAATAGAACTATGGATCTTTCAAGGTACACTCATCTAAGTTCTGGTTTCACAATTTAACAATCCCAAATTTCCATTAATTTGTTGTTACAGGAAACAAAGAATCTGTATTCTTCAAAAATTCACATCATAATCACTGGCAAATTTCTTCGAATATTTTTTCCCTCTACCTTGCAAGGATGTTTACCACAATGTGTTCTGCAGCTGGTAGGGCAAGACAGGCTTATCTGCAAGCCCCTCCACAGTTGTCATCAATGGTGTTCTGCAAGGCACAGCAGGATATGCAAACTGAGCATGGCAAGTTGGAGAATGTGAGCATGTTTATTTTCTTAGAGATAATGTGCTACATTTGTACATGGATGTCCTTGTAATAGCCTAACCCTGAAC